>NC_134532.1:87413101-89913101 GCF_050624435.1 Tenrec ecaudatus
TAGTTCTCACAAGATATATTTGTTTCTTCTTTTGATAGTCCTTGGTACTTTCAATATTCTTCACCAGAACCATCACTTTAATGGATTGATTCTTTTTTTTTTATAAATATAAAGTTTATTTAGCGTAGTGTTTAGAAAAATAAGTTCACATCATTTCAGAAAACAATTTTTTTTTTAGGTCATGCTTATTGAATGTCCAATTTTCTCATGCATGTAAAGCAATTGAAAACACCATGGACTGAGCCAGGCACACCTTAGTCCTCAAAGTAACATTCTTGATCGTCAATACTTTCAAGAGATCTTGTGCATCAGATTTACCAAATGCAACTTGTCTTTTGATCTCTAGCCTCCTCATGCTACATTCTTCTTCATATAATCTAGCTTCTCTAAATGGTTCATTAATTCAAGAACCTTGTCAATATAAACACTCCTTCCAATGTCTTCCCCTGTACCCATCCTTTTTGGCCAAGATCCATTTATGTGCATTGCCTTCTCCTTCATCCAACTTAACATGTCTATCCAATAAAGGTACAAAATCTACCATAAGAAAATTACAATTTAGTAGGGAAAGAAGAGAGGTAGTACAATATAAAAAGCAACACAAAATTCAATCTGTGTCTATAGATGAATTATCCAGTCAGTGAGTAGGAAAGTAGTGTTCATGAGAAGTTTGGAGAATAAGTAGCATCTCAACATACAATCCTAATTTCTAAAATTTTGTGTGCTCATGCAAAACTAGATTCTACTTTGATCAAATAGGAAATTTTCATCTATTCTTCATAGCTACCGTATATATGCAAATATACTGAGGTTCAGAAATATTTGAGTTAGTCCAGGTAGACTAGAGAAACAAATTTGTAAACACTCAGATGTGTAGAAGAAAGAGGTTTATATACAAGAGCAATTGATGAAAACATCTCAGCCCAGTCCAGATCGAGTCTAAAAGTCCAATACTATCCCATATGTCTGATACCAATCTATGAAGAACTCTTCAGACTCATGAAACACATGCAATAATGCCAATTGTAGGAAGATCACAGAGTAGTGAGTTGGAAGTCTTGTGGCTCCAGGGGTGTTGTGAGTATCTCAGTGTTGGCACTGGTCTCCACATGGACCCTTCAGTTCCGAAACTCTGACTGCCTCAAGGTAGCTTCATGTGGCTTATCCTCAGAAATGCCTTACAAGGAGTGAGCAGGAAGTATCTCCCGCCTCCAAGAAGGAAATACAGGAATTCCCAGAATCCTCAGGAGAAGGTCATGCCCAAACAGAGGCCTCATTGACGATATCCTGATTGACAGACCAAATTCCACCCCTTCACTTGTAATCCTTTCAAATTGACAACAGACTATCTAACTACCACAATATTATATGACTCATAATTTTACTTGCATATGTTAAAACTAGTAATCCAACCTAAGTAATATCACATTAGGATCATTATATTTGATTGCCTTCCATTCTGTTTAAATACCATTTGAAAGAAAAATGTTTTTAAAAAGAGAGAGAAAGACATATATGTAAATAGTGTGACTTTTCTTATTAAGAGCTACAGTGGGGTCAAATCACTAGTATATAGTTCTTTTGTTTTTAAGGGAATTTGAAAAAATGGTTTATAATGAAAAATATGTCATATTAATATATCCAGAAATCCCGTTGGAACTGTAATTCTTGAAGGATTTGAAATTAAGGTAATTTGGTAAAGAAAAATTTCATTCATAACTTGCTTAACAAATTAAGTTTATATCAACAAGATTCTGGAGTGGATTCTCCCTTTACTCTCTATGATGATCACTCTAAGCCTTGCTTGTGATATTTGTCTACAATCACAGAAGTAAAGTATATGTGTTTTGGAAAATGAAATTCAGACTAATATTCAAATTTCAAAAATATAATTATGGCAAGCTCCATCTCGAGATATGTAATCCCCTCCCTAGAAGACAATGCAACCGAGGAAAACAGTCAAGATACAGTCCAGAAGAACAGTTGGTGTGTCCTGTCCACATGGAAGCAAACTAAGAAGGAAAGGGAGGGAGTAGACCTCATTCCGTTGCCCCGAGCCTAGAGGATGACGTCCCTGCTCCGAGCAGCTCTTTCACAGAGAGTACGGCAGGGATAGCCTCAGCCCAAAATATCATGGCCCCTCCCCTGAGTGCAGGCCTACAGAGACCAGCACTGAGGATACAGTTCATGGAGTGCAGCTGGTCTGACCTGCCCACATGGGAGCCAACCAAAAGAACATTGCAACACACCAGAAATGGGAGCAAAGCCACAAAGTTCCTGAGGAATCTTGACTGGAGATGTATACCTTAGTGTGGGGGTGGGGTGGAACTCTCTCTCTCTCTCTTTGTTTTTCTTTCTTTTCCTTTTTTCAATCTTTTGTTGTCTATCTACATAATGTAGGCAGTATAAGCAATCCCAATGAGACAGCAGCACGACAAAAGGGGCTGGAGGGCATTGGAGAGGAGGAGGTGAGGGTGGGGAGCAGAGCAAATAGCTAACAAGAAAAGGGACAGAAGAATATCAAGGAATCTAAAATTGACAGTGAGGAGGGTGTAGTGTTCCTGGTCATGTTGGCGGAATCCAAGAGGAATTACTAAGAAATGAAGAATGGGTAAGGTGGGGCAAGAGGAAAGAAAAAAATATATAGGAAAGAACAAGAAAGTAAAAATTATATATATATGTGGGTATAAATATATATGTATACATAAATATATAAAGATAGTTGTATTTATATTTATACACACACTCACACACAATAAGGAAGCAGATGGACTTTGGTTCTTTACTTAAATCTTACCTCAGTACAAGAACTTTTTTTAGGATAATGTGGCAATGCTTGATATTCACTTTCCTGACACAATACCTGAAAACAAAAAGGGTGCCTAAGCAAATGTGGTGAAGAAAGCTGATGGTGCCCAGCTATTAAAAGTTACAGCAACTAGGGTCTTAAAGTCTTGAAGTCAAAAAGTGGCCATCTAACAGGGCAGCAACAAAATTCACATGGAAGAAGCACATCAGCCTGTGTGATCATGAGGTGTTGACAGGAATAGGCATCTGAAGTTCAAAAACAAGCAATCAAATTGATGTGAATGAGTGTAGACAAAGCAGAGACCTAAAACACATCTGTAATATAATTGGACAGTCCTTCATAGAAGGGAATGTTATATCCAGGGTGCAGTATAGCACTGATGAAACACATAAACTAACCTCTAGTTGTTGTTTTAATGTTTCCTCCCCTTACTATAATGGTCTTAATTTTACCTCATTAATCTTGCTAGACCTGCATATATTCATTTGTATAACTAAGATGTTCAATGCATGAAATTCAAGATAGATAAAACCCTTCAGAAAAAATAATGCATGTGATGATTCTCTGAGGGTATGGGAAGAGAAGGAGGAGAAAGGGAACTGATAGCAATGATGACTATATAACCCCCCAGGAGGGGAATCAATAACAGAATTGTAAGTGAATGGATACATTGGATGGTGTAAGATATGGCATAAATAATATAATATAACATAGCATAACATAACAGAATATAACCTGACAATGTAATATAACATAATATAACATAACATAACATAAAAGAATATAACCTGGCATAATGTAATATAACATAATATAATATTTTAATAAGGGTTCCTGTGACATCCCACAGGTGGGAGGAAGGATAATCAGGGAGCTGATATCAATGAGTTCAAGAAGTTAGAAAATATTTTGTAAATGATGGTGGTAACAGTTGTACAACTATGCTAGATTTAAACGAATAATGGATTGATATGATAATATCTGTAAGATTATATATACATATCCTGATCCATGGTAAACACGCACTGTGTTATATGTGCTGACATTCTGCTTAAAATAGAATGCCTTGCACGCTTGCATGCATCATTCTCATGGCAGTGTTTCATGAGATAATTAGACCTTCTGGTTGGCTTAATGTTTTTTTAATTTGAGAGAAAAACATTTAACCTTGCTCCATTTTCCATCTCAATGATATCCAACAGACAGTGTAGAGATCATGAGTGTGGCACTTTTCATGTGCATGAAAAGGGCTTGGCTTTATCCCACATTTTTTGTGTGCCAATCAAGCATGCCAACATTCAAGCTCCCAAACAGACCATCAAAGCCATGCACCTAATTAAATATGGCTGGTCTATGAGTATAATCTTTATCGTTATTTTAACAGAATATTTTATATTCAGGGGATGAGCATAAGTATGGGTAAATAAGACCAAAGCTATTGAGGTTTGAAAATTAGTTGGAGCAAGATTGATCAACATACCTTACTTGTCCTTAACTTTAAGCCTATGGTTTACAAGTTATCTGTAAAACAGAGGATAGTTAACCGTTTGAAAAATATTCACTACCTTAAACTGTTTGTTTTCTCACTCCAGAAATAATGTGCATCTTATTTATGTCATCTCAATTTTTAGGAAAATCATCATTTTTGTTTGAAATTGGCATGATCATGTATTTCAGGTGTTTTTTGTTTTGTTTTGTTTTTACATTTTGTTAAGGGGCTCATACAATTCTTATCACAATCCATACATACACATACATCAATTGTATAAAGCACATCCATACATTCCCCGCCCCAATCATTCTCAAAGCATTCGCTCTCCACTTAAGTCCTTTTGCATCAGGTCCTCTTTTTTTTTCCCCCTCCCTCCCCGCTCCCCCCTCCCAATGTGCCCTTGGTAATTTATACATCATTATTTTGTCATATCTTGCCCTATCCGGAGTGTCCCTCCCCCACCTTCTCTGCCGTCCCTCTCCCAGTGAGGAGGTCACACATGGACCCCTGTAATCAGTTCCCCCTTTCCAACCCACTCACCCTCCACTCTCCCAGCATCGCCCCTCTCACCCCTGGTCCTGAAGGTATCATCCACCCTGGATTCTCTGTGCCTCCAGCACCCATATGCACCAGTGTACAACCTCTGCCCTATCAGCCCTGCAAGGTAGAATTCGGATCATGGTAGTTGGGGGGAGGAAGCATCCAGATCTGGGGGGAAAGCTGTGTTCTTCATCGGTACTACCTCGCACCCTCATTGACCCATCTCCTCTCCTGAACCCCTCTGTGAGGGGATCTCCATTGGCCGACACTTGGGCTTTGGGTCTCCACTCTGCACTTCCCCCTTCATTCAATATGATATATATATATATACACACACATAAACACATACATATATAGACACACACACACACACACATATATATATACATATACACACATATATCTTTTTTTTTTTTGCATGATGCCTTTATACCTGGTCCCTTTGGCACCTCATGATCACACTGGCTGGTATGCTTCTTCCATGTGGGCTTTTTTGCTTCTGAGCCAGATGGTCGCTTGTTCACCTTCAAGCCTTTAAGACCCCAGACACTATCTCTTTTGATAGCCGGGCACCATCAGCTTTCTTCACCACATTTGCTTATGCACCCATTTGTCTTCAGCGATCCTATCATGGAGGTGTGCAGTCAATGATATGATTTTTTTGTTCTTTGATGCCTGATAACTGATCCCTTCAGGACCACTAGATCAAACAGGCTGGTGTGTTCTTCCATGTGGACTTTGTTGCTTCTGAGCTAGATGGCCACTTGTTTGTCTTCAAGCCTTTAAGACCCCAGTCACTATCTCTTTTGATAGCCAGGCACCACCAGCTTTCTTCACCACATTTGCTTGTTCACCCACTTTGGCTCCAGCCATTGTGTCAGGAGAGTGAGCATCATAGAGTTCCAATTTAATAAAAGAAAGTATTCATGCATTGAGGGAGTGTTTGAGTAGAGGCCCAAGGTCCTTCCGCCACCTTAATACTTAATCTATAAATATAGACACATCGATCTACTTCCCCATCCTCCTGTATATATTTGCATGTACATGTCTTTGTCTAGACCTCCATAAATGCCCTTTGAATCCTAGCTCTTTCCTCCATCTCCCTTGACCTTCCTCCTGCCCTACTACCATGCTTCGTTGCCACCTGGGCTAGAGTATACCTCTTCTCTAAGCAACCTTACCCTTGATCATTCCCCACCAGACCTGCCACTCCCCCCTTCTCTACCATTTGGGTTCCCATGTTGTTCCCTTGTCCCTGTGTTTGTTAACACCACTTCCTTAGACCCCTACCCCCGACCCCATGTCCTCCCGGAACTGTCGGTCCCGTTGTTTTTCCTCCAGATAGTTCATCCAGCCTGTCCTATTCAGACATACCTGTGGAAATACTAATATGCACGAAAACAAGACAGAAGAAAACAAAGCAACAGTATACAACCTGACAACAAAACAACAACAACAAACCACTGGCAAAGAACAAAACAAAACACTTCACTAAAGAAAGGCTTGTAGTTTATTCAAGGATCGTTTGCTGGCCCTTAGGAGCGTTTTCCAGTCCAGTCTGTTGGGGTACCACGTCCTGGCCCCAAAGTCCACTTTCAGCATTCCCTGGGGACCTTGCCACTCCATTCCCTTGCTGTTCCACTGCACTCCCCCAGTGCTTTGCCTTGGTGTGGCGGGATCAGGTCAGGTGCACTTCCCACACTGTGTCTCCGGTGCTCTCCCCTGTAGCGCCCTTAGTCACTGAGGGGCATCATGTCTCATAGTAGGGTCAGCCATGTTGTTTTCTCTGTGGACTGGCTGCTCTACTCAGGAACATCATTCTCACGGCCTGGTGGGCCAGGCTGTGTTCCACTCTCTCCTCCTGCCCCTTCATCTGCTCCCGTGTGCTCTGATCAGTTATGTCCATCTCCCGGAGCTGCAGAGTCAATATCGTCCTTTGGAACAAATTCTTTTTGGGGGAGGGGCAGGAATCCACTTAATCTATGGTGCTGGGGCCAGCCCCCCAGACCTCTCCACTGGTTCCCTACTCCATGCCGGGATGCAGTATTTCAGTTTTTAATACATATATAGTTCCTACAACACTATAATTTTATAACATAAGACATTTGAGAATGTTATCCAAATATATTTTATTCCTAAACTATGAAAAAAAGATGTATGTAGCAAAAACTCAAGAAGGCTACATCCAATAACAATATTCATCTGAGATAAACTCCAATATGCACACACACACACACACACACACACACACAGAAAACATTGAAAACCAGATCAGGCTCAACGTGAATCAGAGGGAGGATCAACTGACATTGTTTTAATTATTCAAGTCAGGTTTATCATTTTGATTTCATTTAGGAAACTCAGGTGGGATGAACCTATAGAGGGTTCTTGAGCAGTACAGTAGGGGGAGGATGAGAAAGAGAAACTGATATCTAGGAGGAACAAGGATATTTTAAAGCTGATTGCATGATTGAACTATTGAAATGATATGATATCTGTATTAGCTCTTGATAAAATGCTTTTAAGAAATAAAAACATCATGTAAGTAAAGAAACATCAAACAAAGATTTTAGTTAATATTTATGATTATTTTTTAATAATAAGACCTATCCTGAAATAACATTAATGCCCCCAAATTATTATAAAATTATAAATCAATAAATTATAAATAAATATTTATATAAAGAAAAATATTTTAAATTTGTTCAGTAATTAAAAATGCAGTGCATCCTAAAAAGAAATTATTGTCACAGGTATCTTATATTTAATACTTGAATAACTTAAGTGAAATGTCTGATGGAATTACAGGTTGCATATCTATAAAAATGCTCAAATTCCTGGTATAATGAAAAAGTTGGTTAATTTAGGGTTTCTAAATTCTTTTTGGCAATAAACATATACATTGAGAGAAATACTATTCATAAACTTATCAATTTGTATATGTGTTTGTGTGTACATAGTGTATAAATTGATGTAGAAATTTAAAAAGAGCATTAATTAATTTAATTCTCACTTATTTGGGTATATTAATGTGATTATGTGTAGCACTTGCCAGAATTTAAGGACAGAGGGTTTTGAGCAGCTGATAAATTATGTAAAAGTAGAAATAAAAAATATAAAATAGGTTTTTAAACTATTGTGTGTTGTGTATAACTGTGACTGTTTACTAAGCTATAAGTAGAGCACCTTTAAAAAGCAGAGAGTATGGCTAAATGGGATTGTCACAGGTTCTTAACTAACTGCTATATAAAGCTGAACATTAGCATTTTAAAATGAGAACATTACTTGATTGACTGAAAAGGTTCAGAGAAATCAGATCAAATGGATGGTCCTTGAGTAGATGCCAATACACAGGTCTAAGTTTGAAGTACAGAAAAAGTGTGTGCAAATGAGGCATGAAAAGGAAAAGGCAGCATTGTATACGCAAATATCCCAAGAATTTTGAGAACAAGCAAATCACAAACCATATAATATGGATATTTCATTGTTGTTTTAGATGATACGTTTTCCTAAAGAAATAGGTCAAAATGGAGTTGTTATGATTTTTTTAATGTTCTTTTCATAGAACTTGCCAAAAGCTCTGGAACATGAATCACTATTTTTCTTCATCACTTCTTTTGTGAATCCTTTACAGCAGGATTTAGCTTTGCATTTACAATGTCACTGAACTGCGTGTGTAGAAGTGACAAAATTAGCACAGTGTCAGGCTTCTGAACTTCTACTCAGAAAAATAATGCCTTGTCCTGATAAATTTTGGAACTAATATAAAATGAATGTAGTTCTTGTCTCTGTAACTAGTGTGATATTGAACACGATAAAAATTAATTAGATATGTATATTGTGCTTTAATGCATTGCACTTCTTGATTGATTTTTAACATTTTATTGATATAATTCACAATATCATACAAGTCAACAGTTTAATAATATTAAGAATGGTTGTACAATAATCACCACAACAATTTGAGAACATTTCCTTCTTTCCTATACTAATTGTTATTAAATTTCCATTTTTCCCCAACGCACTTGACATACTCCTAAGAAAACAATCCAGGTACTGTCTCTATAGATTTAAGTATCTTTTATCTCAGTCGAATGCTGAGAGCTAAGATGTAGATTCAAATTAAATTGCTATTATAAAATTTAAATTTAATATTAAAAATAATTATACGAGCACATCTGAATAAATGGTTTCTATTCATGATGTGATTTAAATTTAAAACATAAATTAAAATAAACCTATTAGCCTCAAGTCAATTAAAATATAGAGTAATGTTATAGGACAGAGTGGGATTGCTTTTTAGCGTTCGTTAGCATGGAAATATTATAGGAACAGACCACTTCATCTATCTCCCATGGAGTAATTGGTGGATTTGTGGTTAATGGGTTAATGCTTAATACAATGAGCCATCAGTTTGTCAAACTATGGTGGCTTGCATGCTGCTGTGATGCTGGACACTATGACACCAGGGTTTCCAAATGTCAACAGAATCCCCCAAAGTGAATTGCTTCAGCAGAGATTGAAGGTTAAGCGCAAACTACAAAGAAGGGATAGGCTGTCCACTTCAGAACAGTTGCCATTGCAAAGCTGCTGGATAGCCTGGAAACATTGTGAGATACAGAAAACCTCATGAATAGAAGCAGAGCATTTTCAGAGATAGTACCAGAATATGAGCCTTGCGGGTCCAAAAGCATTCAAATCTAACTGAAGAAAAGCTGCCTTAACAAACTAGAGTTCACTGTAATGACATGGATGCAGTAAAGCATGTAAAGTAAAGACATCAGGACATTAATTTGCTAATAGGGCATGACTCAAGATGAGAAGAAACAGCTATACATTGCAGAGTATGAATGTAAGATTATTAGAAGGAGTTTTCTTGCTCTCTTTTTCTCTGTCTTATTTTTGATGCATATTATTATTTCTGCAGGTCTATCTAGATAAGGTAGGCAGGATAAGCAATCTGGAGGAGTAAACAATGGGATCAACAATTCCAGGGGGATGTGGAAGAGGGGGAGGAGGGGGAAAAGGAGTGGGTGTTATCTAAGCCAAGGACAAGGGAACCACAAGTGATCTTTGATCAGTGGTGAGGAGGGTGTAAGACGCCTGGTAGGGTTTGATCAAGGGCAAGGGTTTGATCAAGAGGAATTACTGAAAGCCAAATGAAGGCTGAGAGTGATAGTGGGACAAGAGGAAAGTAAAATGAAATAGAAGAAGGAATTAGGAGGCAAAGGGCATTTATAGAGGTTTAAATGCAGGCATGAACTATGTAAATATATTTATATATGAGGCTGGGAAAATAGATCTATGTGCATATAGTTACAGGGATAGTATTAAGGTGGCAGATGGACATTGGGCCTCTACTTAAGTACTCTCTCAATGCAAGAACACTTTGTTCTATTAAACTGACATTCCATGATGCTCACCTTCCTGATATGATCACTAAAGACAAAGCACATGTCTAAGCAAATGTGGTGAGGAAAGTTTATGGTGCCCACCTATCAAAAGATATAGCATCTGGCATTTTAATGCTCAAAGATAAACAAGTGGACATATAGCTGAGCAGCAACAAAGCCCAAAAAGAAGCACACCAGCCTGTGTGATCATGAGGTATCAATAAGATCAGGTATCTGCAGGCATCAAAAAACAAAAAGTCATATCACTGTGAATGAAGAGGAGTGCAGAGTGGAAACCCAAAACCCATCTGTAGGCAACTGGACATCCCCTTACAGAAAGGGTTTTGGGGAAGAGACGAGCCAGTCAGAGTGCAACATAACACTGAGGAAATATACAATGTCCCTCTAGTTTTTTAATGCTTCCTTTCCCCAACTATAATGATCCTAATTCTACCTTACAAATCCAGCTAGACCAGAGGATGTACACTGGTATAGATCAGAGCTGGAAACAGAGGGAATCCAGGACAGATAAACCTCTCAGGACCAATAATGAGAGTAGAGACACCAGGATGGTAAGGGGAGGTAGAGGAGAAAGGGGGAACCAGTCACAATGATCTACATATAACCTAATCCCTGGGGGAGGGACAGCAGAAAAGTGGGTGAAGGGAGACATCAAACAGTGTAAGACATAAAAACATAACAATAATTCATAAATTAATAAGGTTCGTGAGGAAGGGAGGGAGGTGGGGGAAAATGAGGAGCTGATAGGGCTCAAATAGAAAGAAAATGTTTTGAGGATGATGATGGCAACAAATGTACAAATGTACTTGACACAATGAATGCATGTATGGATTGTGATAAGAGTTGTATGAGTACCCAGTTAAATTATTTATTTTTAAAAATGATATGAAAGGCAAATGATATGATATGGTTTGTGATTTGCTTAGGCATTTATGAGCTGAAATGGACTGGTATTGATGATTTAGATTAAGGCATATGGTTTCCTAAGCCAAGAATGAGAGATTCATTGTACAAATGGACATTTCACATTTATCTAGAAGTACAGTTGTTACTGAGTTAGAATATTATCCATCTGTATTGCTGGAAATCTAATCAATACAACTTTTATTCAAATGGATGCTGCAACCACTGAAGCTAATGATGAAAAAACTGAAGAATTGCACCACATCTGCCGTGTAAAATTGATCAAGTTTTCAATCAAGAAACATTGATTGGCGAGTCAAATGCAACGGTCAAAAATAAAGAGAAAGGAACAGTAGCCAGAAGACGTGGCCTTGGTAACAGAAGGGAAACTAGATATCACACAATAGAATAGTTCATGCCCAACTACTACCTCATGGCAAATATAATTTTACACAAAAGAAAAGGTGGCTGTATACATGGACTTCTGATGAAATACAAATACATTAAATTGACTCTATCTGTAGAAAGAAATTATAGAGAAGTCCAATGTCAGCAGCTAAAACAAGGCTAGCGACTGACAGAGAACAAACCATAAAGTGCTCATATCAGGGTGTACTGCCACAAAAGAAACTTTAAAAGATCTGCTGGGCAGAACTTTCATAGTACTCCTTTTCCCCCACTAGGTGAGCATCTAACAACTCTCTGAGTTAGTACATTCAGTGGCATCACCTGGGAAGGTTCTCTCTGGGCACAGTGAATTTTTTCATTAAAGCAGTTTCGCTCAAATTTTGATTTCTGTGATGGCAAAAGGAGAATGAATGGTATGCAACTGCAAAACATTGTTTCCTACTTGGAAGAATGCCACAGAAACTGCTGTGATGTTGAACAGCTTACAAGGACAGCGCTATGGGAAAAACTCAAGTGTAGGGGTGGTTGCTAGTACAAGAACAGTGAAAGATAATTTGATGACAAACCTCATTCTGGATGCCCATCAACCTCCAAATGTATGAAAATGTTGACTTGTATTGCATTTGGAGTTCATTCCACCAGGTCAGACTGCTAATCAAGCTTTCTAGATAGATGTCCTAAAAAGATTGCATAATAGTGCTTGACCAAAAAGGCCTGATATTTGATAGACAGGGGACTGGTTTTGCCACCAGGGCAATACACCTGCTCACTCAGTTTTGGGCAATAAACAGCATGCCTCTGTTGGCCCATGAACCTTAGTCACATGAAAGTGACTTCTTTCACTTTCCACAAATGAAGAGGGACATGAAAAGGCACTGATTTGAAGACATAGAACCGGTGAAGACAAAAACGATGGAGGTGCAGTCAGCCACCCAAGCAGATGAGTTTGCAAAATGTTTCCAAGAGTGGAGTCACAGAGTTGACAAATGTATTGGACAGTATTTTGAAGGTGAGAAGGTTGTTTTACTAAAAAACGTTCAATATATAGCTTTGAAAAAATCATTTGGGGGGTACCTCCCACCCCTTTGCATGTAAGTTCAGGATAAAGTTGAAGAATATTAAAACAAGTTCACAAGAGCCAAAGAAGAAATGGAGGACACTCTCACACAATTACAAGGTTATCTCAAGAACAGATAAGATGCATTAAGAACTAATGGCATTAGACCACATGAGCTTTGGATGATATTAAGACTATCATATGAAGTAAAACATCATTTAAAAATAGGAGATAAAGAGAAGATCAAAGGATATGTCAGAAGATACTCTGGCACTCTTAATAGTACTGTACTAAGTCAAACAGAAAGAAATGATGAAGCCAAAGAGCTAGTGTTAATCCAGGTTGTCTAGAGAAACAAATCTAGAGATACTCACATGTGTGTAAGAGAGAACTTTATAACAAAGAGCAACTGTATATTGAGAAAATATCCCAGCCTGGTCCAAATCAATCTACATGGCTGATATTAGCCCATATGTCCATAACTAATCTATAGAGTCCTCTCAGACTCACACAGCACATGAAATGATGCCCATTGCAGGAATATCGCATGCCAATAGGTGGAAAGCCATGTGGATCCAGTTGTGGTGGAAGCGTCTCCAAGCAGCTCCTGAATGTGTCTCCTCAACAGGAAGGTGAAGCGGAGAGAAAGTTTGGCCCTCCTCCAGGGAGAAAGAGATGAGGTTCCAAAAATCCTCATGAGAAGGTCCCACCTACCAGGAGGCATCATCAGGTTGTGATCTGATTGAGAGGCTAAACTCCACCCCTTCACTCTGTTTATCTAGTTGACATGAAATAATGTAACTACCACCCCTTGTCAATTTGACATTTTTATACAACTTTGTAGCCATACATAATTTTTAAACAATAATAATAATAGTTGTATTGGTACCTAACAGGATAAAATTAAATTCATATAACTCAAAAATATGTCAGTCTCATTTATACATAATATTCTACAAGTGAAAAAAATATGTTCTATACAATTATAGTTATATGAATACCTACATCATAATCTTATAATCCTATGAACATATTCCCTCACCTATCAAACTTTGTTAGCCAGTTACTTTATGCTTTTATCCCAATTTTCTACTCAATTTTGGGTATCCAAGTTCTATACTGCCCATTTATATCAACCCAGTGGTCTGAGAAGACAGGCATGATCTTAGATGTGACAAAGCTTCATTTCATTTGGAACCTTGTGAATCTGTCTCCATATGTAAATCAAATCAGAGCAGGCCATTCAGAAATTCAGCAGCAATATGTAGCAATTCACAGGCTCAAAAACCTTATCTTCAGCTGGTCAGGTTCTGCTCACCTCCATGTGGGCGAGCTCACTTAGCCTCACCAGGGTGCACGTTGGCTGCCTCATCTATAGATCATGGGTCCCATCACAAATGCTCAACAACCCCAGTACTCTTGGGCTAGAACATGAGGTTCAGACCTCATGAACTCAACCCACTCTTGTCTTCTCTAGTCCCTGTGAACCAGGTGCAGCGGTGTCATTGGCCACACTCAACCAGGCTCTCTGTTGTTCATTTTCTCCCACTTCCAAGCAACAATTGGATCCAGGTGGTCACAAGCATTTCAGGCTGCCTACAGGCTCCCTTTATCATTATATCCTGAAGATGAAAGTTTCCTCGTGGCTCCAAATTTTTCCATCTTCAGGCACAAATCACTAGTTCAAAATCCAAAAAGGCAAAAGTTTCATTTTTTCCTTCTTCAGTTTGTCAACATCCCCCTAGACGAGACTCTTTTTTAAATGTGAATATCCTGAGCACTGAAAACACTAGGTGGGGTTTGTCTTTTCAGAGTCTTCTATGTGGTCTTGCCATGTACCCATTTAAAGATACAATTTAATGGTTGAAGGCAAGAAGGCTTACAAACTCTCTATCTTTATACCCAACAACTTCTATCAATCATTATATCAG
This sequence comes from Tenrec ecaudatus, assembly GCF_050624435.1. Classification (NCBI taxonomy): domain Eukaryota; kingdom Metazoa; phylum Chordata; class Mammalia; order Afrosoricida; family Tenrecidae; genus Tenrec; species Tenrec ecaudatus. The sequence goes on from NC_134532.1 coordinate 87,427,656, forward strand.
TAAAAATAGGCAGAAGAAAACAGTGCAAAGCTAGTACACACAGATCCTAAACTCAATTCTTAAAACAGTCAAATTCAAACATCATCTATTTTATCTTAATCCTTATCAATAAGAACTATGATTTTAGGTCTCTGTCTACATCAAGCCAGGGCTGAGACTTCTGCTAGCCATTTGGACCATCTGTCATCCATTTTCACTAAGCAGCATGGTAGCAGAGTAGTTGAAGGGGCAATTCCTCCCCTTCCTAACCACACCTGAACTCAATATTCACATCTTTCATATTCATTTTCACCATTTCAGACAGAAATGACCAAAGAAAACTTCTAGGCATCAAAACATTCACTTTCCTTGTCTTTTCGAGAAAACTATCGAGTAAATGGAATGGCCTTATCTGACCTCTGGCTCGCCAGAGTAAAACTACCATTTGTTTCTCTAGTACTCCACTCCTGATACCATAATGTGTTAGTTTAGATTTTCTAGAGAAACAAATATGGAGACCTCACACACGTATAAAAGAGAACTTTATATCAAAGAGCAATTGTATATCGAGAAAACACCCCAGCCCAGAACAAATCAAGTCCATATGTCTGATATTAGCCCATATGTCTGATATTAATCCATAAATTCCTCACAGACTCATGCAGCACATGCCATGATACCCAATGCAGGAAGATAAAAGGCTACTGGATGGGAATTATTGTGGATCCAGTGGTGGAGGAAGCATCTCCACATGGTTTCTCCAGCTCCTTGTTGTGTCTTCTCAGCAGGAAAGTGAAACAAGGAGAGAGAGTGTGTTACTCTTCCAGGGAGAAAAGGGGGAAATTCCCAAAATCCTCATGAGAAGGTTACTCCCATCAGGAGGCATCATCAGGTTGTGATCTGATTGACAGGCTAAACTCTACCTCTTCACCCCATTTAGCAAGTTAACATGAAATTATGTGACTACCACAGAGCTGAATAGAAAGTCTCAAGGGGCAGCTAGAAGAGACAAATGAAAATATTACAATGGAGCACCTAATGACTAGATTTAGAAAACCAAAGAACACAAACAGCGTATTTTAAACTGAAAGAAGTCAAGAAAAAGAAACCCTCCAGTTGTAATATAAACCATCATAGGGGAAAACTATTACACCAGACAAGAAAGATGGAAAGAATGCAAAGATACTGAACCAAAACAAACTAGTCCACTTTCAAACATTTGAAGAATTAGAATATGATTAAGAACCAACGGTACTGAAGAAAAGAGTTCAAGCTGCACAAGAAGCATTAGTCCATAATAAGATGTCAGGAATCTATGAAAGGCTAGTGCTTCAACATGCTCATAAAGCAAGAGAACCACTCACTAGTCTATGCCAGGAAATTTGGAAGATAGTTACTTGGCCTACTGACTATGAGTGATTCATATTTGTACCCCTTACAAAGAAAGGTGGCTAGACTGAATGCTCAAATTATATAACAGTATAATTAACATCATCAGCAAGCACAAACATGTTGAAGGTCCTCTAACAATGGGTGCAGCAGCACATTGACAGGGAACTTCTAGAAATTCAGGTCCTATTAGAAGTAAACAGGAACAAGGGTGATCACTGCTGCTTTCAGATGTATTTTGGCTGAAAGCAGAAAATATCAAAAAGATGTTTACGTGTATCTCACTGCCTCTGCAAAAGCATTCAACTTTTTGGATTATAACAAATTATGGGTTACTCTGAGAAGAGGAATTGCAGAACACTTCACTGTGCTGATACTGCACCTATATATGTGTGAACACCTATGTGTGAACAGAACAATGGCATACTGGATGGTTTACAATCAGCAAGTGTATCCTCTCACTATGTTTTTCAATCTGTATACTGAGCACATTTCAGAGAAGGTGGATTTTGTGAAGAAGAACGTGTCATTTGGATTAGAGGAAGGCTTATTAACAGCCTCCCATAGGAAGATAGCACAATTTTACTTGAGTAAAGTGAGGAAGAGTTGAAGTAATTTGAAGTTTGCAGCCTTCAATATGGATTACAATTCATTATGGGGCCAATAGGTAACATTATTATAAATGGAGAAAATAATGAAGTTGTCAAGATTTTTGTCTTGTTTGTATCCAGAATCACAAAATTGCTCTTGAAAGCAGTGGTCAAGAGATTAGATCACACATTGCATTATATAAATCTGCTGCACCAAGACCTCTTTAAAACGCTGAGAAGAAAAGAGTTCACTTTGAAGACTGAGGTGAACTTGATCCAAGTATGGTATTTTCATTGCCTCATATGCATGTGAAAGTTGGACACCGGGTAAGGATATACCAAAAAACAATCAAGGCATTTGAATCACAGTGAAGAAAATTGAAGGCACCATGGACTGCCAAATGAATAAGCAAATATTTCTTGGAAGAAGCAGAGCCAGGATGCTCCTTAGAGGCAAGGGTGGCAGGACTTGTTGGACGTATTTCCAGCGTGTCATCAGGAAGGACCAGTGCCTGTAAAAGGGCAGCATCCTAGTCAAGTAGAAGAACAATGAAATTGAGGACGACCCCAACAAGACGGACTGCTACATCGCCTGCAACAATGGGCTCAAGCATTGGGAAAATGCAGGACCAGGAATATTTCATCTGTTGTAGATAGAGCTTCTATGAGTCAGAACCAACCAGGGGACAGCTGACAACACAAATTTCAGGCCTCCTTGATTCTTGGCCTTAGAATGTGAGCTTATTGTTAGCAACTACAGACAAAGATACTGTGATTACACAGCACCTAAACAAGGACTCTGATTTCACAGCATCTAACAAAAATCATAAAATTTTTCCAATAAATGTCTTTCTGACTTCAATTTTATGTTTTTAACTCCATCAAAGGTCTTTTGGCCTTAACCTGGTTTGTTTTCTTAAAGGAGATTTTGTTGGTTTTTCAATACTGACAAAAAGTGTAACAACTCTGGATTCCTGATTCAATGACTCCTATATCATTTATATAATGCTTGCAATTTTTTTATAGTATAAGCAATCTCGGGTTACTAGATTTAATTTAAAATCAGGCTCTGCTTCTATTTACTCAATTATATTGACATTTATTTACCATTCACTAAGAATGATGCCCTTTTCCTGATAATCCATATGTATTAACTTAGGAAATCATTGAAAATCTTTTCAGATGTAATAACTGTGCATAAGATTTCATGCTTTGAACTTCTGTATATTGTTAAGTATTCTGTTACCACCATGTTTATATTCTGCATAATTTTACCATTACATATATGGGTTTTTAAAAATACTTTTTATTGGGGGTTCTTACATCTTTTCACAATCCATACATTATTCCAGTGAATCCAGCACATTTGCACATATGGCGCCATAACTTTCAAAGCATTCTCTTCCCACTTAAGCCCCTGATGTTCCCTCCCCATTTCTTTCCCCTCCCTCCTCCGCCCAACCTCCCTCATGAACACTTGATAAGTTATAGATTATTTTTTTTCATATACTACATCATTCTCTGTCACTCCTCACCCACTTTTCAATTATTCATCCCCCTGGGAGGGGATTCTAATTTGATTCTTGTGATCTTCTCCCCTTTTCTCCCTCCCACCTCCCTCCTATCCTCCTGGTATCTCTACTTTCCTTTTTGGCCCAGGGGGAGGGGTGGAGGTTATCTGTCCTGGATTTCCTGTATTGCGGGTTCTTACCTGTAGCAATGTTCATGTTCTCATCTAATCCAATTTGTAAGATAGAATTGAGGTCATGATAGTGAGTGAAGGAAGCACCAAAGAACTAGAAGAAAGTTGTGTTTCGTTGGTGCTATAGTGCACCCTACCTGATTCATCTCTTCCTTGTGACACCTCCGTGAGGGGATGTCCAATTGTCTAAAGATGGGCATTGGGTCTCTAATTCATGCCCCCACCCCATTCACCTTGAATATGGTTTTATTCTGGGTCTTAGATGCCTGATCCCTAATTCAATCAACACCTCATAATCACTCAGACTGCTGTGATTCTTCCATGTGGATTGCGTTGCTTCTCAGCTAGATAGTCACTTGTTTATCTTGAAGCCTTTAAGACCCCAGACACTGTATCTTTTGATATCTGGGCACCATTAGCTTTCTTCACCACATTTGCTTATGCACCCAATTTATCTTCAGCGATCGTGTTGGGAAGTTGAGCATCACAGAATGCCAGGTTGTTAAAACAAAATGTTCTTAGTTTAAGGGAGTACTTGAGTCAAGGCCCAAAGTCCTTCTGCAAACTTAATTCTTAACATATAGATATGACTATATATTTCTATTCCACTCTCATATATATGTTTACAAATGTGCATGCCTGTATTCAGGCCTCTATAAATGTACTTTGACTCCTAGTTCTTTCCTGTATTTCCTTTTTATTTCCCTCTTATTCCACTATCATGTTCAAACTTCATTCAGGTTTAGTACTGCCTCGCTGCTACATTGCCCTTGATTGAGCCCTATTAGGCATCCTACAACCTTCCTTCCATTGATTTTAGTTCACTTGTTGTTCCCTTGTCCCTAGTATTGTGCCCCCAACACCTTCCTTTCTTCCACCTCCCCTTCTCCCTTATTCCCCCTGAACCATTGGTGCCATTCTTTTCATCTCCAAATTACTTATCCTGCCTATCTTATCTAGGTAAATGTGCAAACACATTAACAAGTGCAAAAGCCAGGCAAATCTAAATTAAACAACAAACGAAGTCAAAACCAACAAAACAATAACAACAGCAGAAAGCAAGAACAAAATAACAATAACAAAGAGAAAGCCACTGACAAAAATGTAAAAGCCTATAAATAGTTCAAGGTCTGTTTGTTGGCCGTTAAGAGTGTTTTCCAGTCAAGTCTTATGGGGTACCACATCCTGTCTTCCAAGTCTATTTTTGGTATTCCCCGAGGGGTTAATCCGTCTGCTTCCCCTGCTGCTTTGCTGCTGCAGGCGCTCAGTGCCTCACCCTAAAGTGATGGGGCCAGACCTTGTACTATTCCCACACTATGTCTCCAGTGCTGTCCCTGCAGCATCATGGTTCAGTACAGGAAACCATGTCCCATTGTGGGACCAGCCCTACGGTCCTCCCCATGCATTGTCTGTTCTGAGCAGGAACATTGTCCTTGGGGCTTTGTGGGCCAGGATGTCATCTCCCTCTCCATCTCTTTGCATTTTTTCCATGTGCTCTAATCCAACAGACCCCTCTCCTCACACTGTAGCCCAGTTATGTCCTCTGAAGTGCATTCTTCTAAATAGTGGGGCGGAGCGGTGGGGTGTCAACATAGTTAGGATTGGGGTTGGTCCCGCAGACCTCTCTATTGGTTCCCTGGTACATGCCGGTATGTTGTATTCACGTCTTGGTGCATTGGGTTGAAGCCTGGTCTCTTTGTCCCTTTCTTGTGGAGATATAAGCAATACCCTCCCTTCGGTGGATTAGTGCCCTGCTCCCCCTCGCCGCCTACACATATCTTTTTCTTTTTGTTTCTCTGTTTCTTTCCTCCTCTTATTTATTTGGCTGCCATATGTATGCTTGGATTGGGGTTGGCCTCTGCCATCGTTGCTGGACCTCACCCCAGGGATGGATGTATAGAGTAACTTGTCCCTGATGCCCCCTTTTTTTTTCCTTTTCCTTTTCCTCTCTTTTTTAAGCTTACCTCAGTGGTTTCATTTTGTACTTGACCTTTAGTGCTTGACTTACTTCACTTTGTATGATTTTCTCAATTTCTTCCCATGAGGCAATGTACTTTATGCGTTCATCACTGCATTTTAGGGATGCATAGTACTCCAGTTGTATGTATGTAGCATAGTTTTTTTTTATCTATTCCTCTCTTGATGGAAATTTGGGTTTATTCCAACTACTTGCAATGGTGAACTATGCCAAGATGAACATTGGGGTACAGATGTCAGGCAGTGCTTTGTTTCTTGCCTCTTCTGGGTATATGCAAGTAGGAGAATTGCTGGATTATATGGTAGCTAATTTTCCATGTGTTTTAGATATCCCCAAACCAATTTCCATAATAGCTGGACATACCTTTAGCTCCCCCAGCAGTGGACGAGTTCCTATCTCACCACAGCCGCTCCAACACTTGTTGCTTTCTGATTTTTTGAATTGGGCTATCCTTGAGGGTGTTAGGTGGTATCTCATAATTGTTTTAATTTGTATTTCACTTTTGGCTAATGATCAGGAACATTTTTCAGTATGTTTATTGGCCATTTGGATTTCTGCCCTGTGAAACTTCCATTCACGTCCTTAGCCCACTTCCTCAATGGGCAGTTCATTTTTTTCTTATTGTAAGCTTGAAAAGTATTGTAGATTTTAATAATAAGGCCTTTCTATTATGTGTCATTGCTAAAAAAAAGCTTTCCTTGTCTATGGGCTCTCTTATTACTCTCTTGGCGAATTCTTTTTATGTACACATGTGATTTATCTTCAGTATATCCCACTTGTCAATATGTGATTCATCTGTATTTGTGTCCTTCCCTATTTCTGATTTCATATATATTCTCTGTGCCATGGCTCTCTGGTTTGTTCCAATTTCCTGATTAATTACCCTAATAGTACATATATGTTTTACATGAAAGCTTATGGGATAATAAACATACACATGGGTAGAGAAATACTGCTACTAGCCACTTTGTTTAAACACAGAATTCAAAATTTTCAACATCATTGACTTTCTGTGGACCCAAAATTCAATGGGAATTGACAGAGTGAGATAGTTAGATTGAGAGTAAGAAAAATTATGTTATATCTATTACCAAGGAAGCAGGAGTGTTTATGGCTTTAAGAGGACACATTTTTCCTTATTAGAACATGATTAGAACACTAAAAGGAGGCTGTAATATTCTAAAATCTTTGACCATTAAATACCATACTATATTCCTTCTTACTCATAAAGTAGGCTTCAATAGTTCATAATGAACTGGAATTGAAATTTATCCTTAATAGGTGAAGCTCCCTTGCAATACTTTTCATTAGAACATCATGCTGGGTAGAGTCATTGAAAACAAAGGAGAATTTCGGTGAACTGGATTGAGGCAGTAGTAGAATGATGGACCAAAACATAATAAGAGCTTTGAGATGGCACAGGACTAGGTAGTGTTGTCTTGTAATGCTTATAGACTATCACAAGTGTATCATTTACATTGCAAAGCCATCATGCTAAAACAATGAAGTAGAAAGGAAGTGAAAGAGTAAATCCATGTTTTTTAGTAATTTCTTACTCATCAGTTAGCCATAGGCAGCGATGAAAAATATGTGCACTTTAAGAAATGAGAAGACAGATGCATTCATTTCGTGCAGCATGTCCATTTTTTTAGGTAAGAGTAAAATATTAGTCTGTATATGAGCTACTCACCAAGCACTGTGTATTAGTCATCCATATCCAAATTAAACACTGCGATATTAAGACTTAACATACCTGGTACAGTGGTTCCACATCGCCATTTCACAACCACCAGCCTCTCTACAGGATAAAGACAGAGGTTTCTACTTATGAGACAGTTACAATCTCGGAAACTCACAAGGGCAAGTCTACTCTGTGCTAGACTCGGTGGCAGTAAATTTGCTTGGTTTTATATTTATTTTTAAAACTGGAATTGCATAATATAAGTTTGGATTATTTGCTTCATGCTAACCAAGAAGCATTTGTTTGAACTGAGCAAGGGGATACAAATATACTTATTTAATATGAAGGCTAAGCAAGTCATTGGAAAGGCTGGACTTCATGAAGAACATACTGTAGGAATAGGAGGAGAGTCATTAACCACTCGCAATATACAGATGACACAAAGTTGCTTGTCAAAGCAAAGAAGACTTGCAGTCCTACTGACAAATATCAAATACTACAGCCTTCAGTATAAAGGAAACAAAAATCCTCACAAGACTAAACATCATCATCATCAACAATGAATTGATTGAAGTTGATGAGGAATTCATCCTACTTGGAACCCCAATCAATGTTTATGGAAACAGCAGACACCAAAAATCAAACAAAAAACAAAACCCCCGTAATATTACATAGGGTAAGTATTCTGGAAAATATCACTTTAATATGTTAAAGAGCAAAGATTGTTTTGAGACATATTCCAGGGTATTTTCATCTGCCTCACATGTATGTGAAAGTTGGACAATTACCAATGATCCCGTAGAAAAATGTATGCATTTAAATTATGGTATTATCTTATCTAAAATATCTTAGGCTGTCAGAGGAAAACCCAATCCTGTGCAGTTCTCCCACAGCCTCCACCACCGGTTCTAGCAGCTCAAGGAGCTAGCAGAGCAGCAGCTGCCAGGCAACCCAGCTTTGAGAGAGCTTTAAGTAACCAGGAATCCAGCAAGCACACTCCCACAGCAAAGATGCCCCAAAGGAAGGTCAGTATAGTGGAAGGGGCAGTGAAGAAGGAGCCCAAAAGGGGGACAGTTAGGTTGTCAGGGAAACCTGTGCCTGCCAAAGTGAAGAAGAAGCAAAAAAGGCAGCAGGAAAGGATATCTTTTCAGACAAAATAAAATGCAAGCAAAGGGGGAAAGAAGGGGAGCAAAGGGGAAACACGCTGAGCAGCTAACCAAGAGACAGATGATGACTTACCTGCCGAAATGGATCATTGAAAACCAGTGAGAGTCAGCATCTGGTGAAACCAAGGGGGAAATACCGAGACTGATTAGTGTTTATCGTGTTTTATCAGTGGACCGTGTTACCTCTCCTCTTGTACAACCATGAGAAATATTCTTATCAACTATTTTGTAAATGCAAACTATTAGTAGTTCTAGAAATATTTTTAAGAGTGAGGAAATCTCACTTGAGGCCATGATTTTTAAGGGTAAATGCTTTTTTTTTTTTTTAAGATGTTGAATTGTGGGAAGATATCCCTGTCTTGGGTGTCAACAAAATATTCCATGTGATGGGGGGTGGTGTATTCCTAATACAAAACATACTAAATAACAAGTTTGAGTCACTGTCATGCATTTATTATATGACTTGAAATTACAGCATATTTTAATTTTTATTTATTTTTTTCTTAATAGAATCGTATCTGAAACTGTCCTGTTACAAGGGTTTTCTCTTCAGAACTGTGTGTGCTCTGGCACTTGATCAGACAACGCGTCCTTTGGTTTTACCTGAAAATACAGAAACAGCCTATAAGGAACCAACTAGATGGCACCTAACAGCAAAAAAAATAATAAAATGAGTTTTCATGTGTGATCTGCTTGGTGTAGTCGTTACAAGTTGGAATGCTAGTTGCAAGGTCAATTGTTGGAAATCACAGTCGCTCCATGGGAGAAAGATCAGGATTTCTATTCTGCTAAAGCGTTAAAATCTCAGACACACATAGGGTCAGTTCTATCCAGTCCTCCAGTGTGGCTATGAGTTGCCATCAACTCCAGGGCAGTGAGTTTGATTTGGATTATAATGATATTAAATAGTACATAGAAAATCATGACTCATAAAATGACTTTTATAATATTATAAAAGAAAGAAAAACTTTATGCTTAATAACATTAACAGCCTGATTTAACCTTTCTTTTTAAACAAAGGGCCCACATACTAATTTTTCATTAGATTATGAATATTATGTATTCAGTACTATAGAGAGATATTATTTGTGTTATTTTTCTGTTACAGATGTGAAGACAAAGACCCAGAGAGATTAACATGCTCAATGTTAAACAAGTCAATGAACAAGAAAGAATTTGAAGCAATAAAGTGAAGAACTAGAAGCCATGGATTAAATCACTATACCATACAGCATAACATAGATCTCATAATCTCATAATGTGAAGAACTATGCCACTGATATATCAAATTCTAGCAGACTCACCCAAAGAAACAAGCTTCAGACTTCATTCGGGCTTAGTAATTCTTTGCTGCTACATTGCCCTTGATTGAGCCCCGATGGGCAGCCTATAACCTTCCTTCCATTGATTTTAGTTCATTTGTTGTTCCGTCCTTCCTGGGTTTCCCATTCTCTCATATTGCCCTGTAATCATTGGTCCCATTCTTTTCATCTCTGAATTATTTATCCCACATGTCGTATCTAGATAGACATGCAGATACATTAATAATTGCAAAACCAGACAAAGCCAAATAAAACAACACAGGAAGCTAAACCAACAAAACAATAACAACAGCAGCAGAAAGCAAGAACAAAATAGCAATAACAGAGAGAAAGCCACTGACAAAAATGGAAAAGCCTATAAATAGTACAAGGTCTGCTTGTTGGCCTTTACGAGTGTTTTCCAGTCAAGTCTGATGGGTGCCCCATTCTGTCTCCCAGGTCTCTTTTTGGGTGTTTCATCACTCTGCTCCCCCTACTGCTTTGCTGCATGTCCTCAGTGCCTCGCCCCAACTTGATGGGGTCAGACCGTGCATTATTCCCGCACTGTGTCCCCAGTGCTGTCCCCTGAAGCATCATGGTTCAGTGAGGGACGCTGTGTCCCATGGTGGGGCCGGCCCTACAGTCCTCCCTGTGTGTTGTCTGTTCTGAGGGGGAACATTGTCCTTGGGGCTTTGTGGGCCAGGATGTCCTTTCTTCCCTCTCCATCCCTTTGCGTTTCTCCTGTGTACTCAAATCTGCTGGGCCACCATCCCCAAGCCATGGCCCCAGTGCATCAAGTTGGAGCCTGATATCTCTCTCTCCCTCTCTTGTGGAGATATAAACAATACCCTCCCCTTGGGTGGGTTAGTATCCTGTTCCCCCGTACCCATGCCTTTCTTTCTCTCTCTTTTATTTCCCCTCTATTATTATTATTATTATTTTGGCTGACATATATCTCCCTGGATTGGGTTTGGCCTCTGCCATAGTTGCTGGACCTCACCTAGGGATATATGTATATAGTAGTCTGTCCCCTATGCCCCGTTTTATTTTTTTATTTCCTTCTTTTTCTTTTTAAACTTACCTCAGTGGACTCATGTACTTGACCTTTTATACTTGACTTACTTCACCTAGCATGATTTCCTTCAGTTCTTCATATGCGTCAATGTGCGTCATGCATTCATCACTGCATTTTAGAGACGTGTAGAGTTACATTTGTATGTATGTACCACAGTTTTTCCATCCATTAGTCTGTTGATGGAAATTTGGGTTGTTTCCAACTCTTTGCAATTGTTAACTGTGCCGCGATGAATATTGGAGCACAGATGTCAGACCATGGGTTGTTTCTTGCCTTTTGTGGGTATATGTTCAGTAAGGGGGTTACTGAGTTGCATGTAGCTCAGTCTCCATCTGTTTTAGATATCACCAAATCGATGTTCATAGTGCTGTACATACCTATAGGTCCACCAGCAGTGGATGAGAGTTCCTATCTCCCAAATCCTTCCAACATTTGTCACTTGCTACTGTTTGCATTGAGCTATCCTTGAGGGTGTTAGCTGGTATCTCATAGTTAAGTTTGCGTTTCTCTAATGGCTAATGATCAGGAACATTTTCTCATATGTTTATTGGCCATTCGATTTCTGCCCCTGTGAAACTTCCATTAAGGTCCTTTGCCCACCTCCTGAGTGGGCAGTTAGATTTTCTCTTGTTATAACCTTGCGAAGTATTGTAGATTTTAGTAATTAGGCCTTTGTCTGATGTGTCATTGCTAAAGATATTTCCCCCATCTGTGGCTCTCTTAGTACTCTCTTGGTGAATTCTTTGGATGTACATAGGTGATTTGTCTTTAGAATATCCCACTTGTCAATTTGTGACTCCTCTGTATTTGTATCCTTCCCTATTTCTGATCGCCTATGTAATCCCTGTGCCACGGTTATCAGGTTTGTCTCAATTCCCTCATTAATGACCCTAATTTTGGGGGGTTTTATCTCAAGGTCTGTGATCCACCTTGAGTTTATTCTTGTGCATGAAATGAGGTAAGGATCTTGCTTCATTTTTCTGCAGGCGGATATCTATTTTTCCAGCACCACAAGGAAAGAATCAGGAGGCAAAGGAAATTTATAGAGGCCTAAAAACAGGCATGTGTATAAATATACTGAGAGAGTAATAGAGCTATGTATTCATATCTATATGTTAAGAATTAAGGTTGCAGGTGGACATTGGGGCTCAACTCAAGTACTCTCTTAACACAAGAACACTTTTTTTCTAACAATCTGGCATTCTATTATGCTTACCTTCCTGACATGATTGCTGAATATAAAATTGGTGCATAAGGCAATGTGGTGAAGAAAGTTCATTGTGCCCAGCTATCAAAAGATTTAGCATCTGGTCTTAAAGGCTTGAAGATAAACAAGCGGCCATCTAGCTTCAATGAAACAAAGCCCACATGAAAGAATCACACCAGTTTGTGTGATCATGAGTGTCGATGGGATCTGGTATCAGGCATCTAAGACCCAGACTTAAACCATAACCAAGGTGAATGGGGGATGGGGGCATGGAGTGGTTTCCCAAATGCCCATCTGTAGACACTTGAACATCCCCTCAAAGAAGGGTCACAGGGAAGAAATGAGACCTCAATTGTACCTTATAAATCAGATTAGACCAGAGCATGCATACTGATACAGATAAGAGCCAGAAACAAAGGGAATCCAAGATAGATAAACCTCTCAGGATCAACAAGGAGAGTAGAGATACCAGGAGGATTATGGGAGGGTGGGGGAGATAGGAGGACTCAATCACAAAGATCAACTAGAAACCCCTCCCAGAGGGATGAATAACAGAAAAGTGGGTGAGGGGTGACAGAAGACAGGATGTAAGATATGGAAAAAATAAGCAATAGCTTATCAATGGTTCATGAGGGAGGGTGGGCAGGGAAGAAAGGAGGAAGAAATGGGAAGCAGATATCAGGGGCTCAAGTGGGAAGAGAATGCTTTGAAAGTGATGATGGCGGCATATGCAATAATATGCTTGACATATTGGATGAATATATGGATTGTGGTAAGAGATGTAAGAACCCCCAATAAATGTGTGGTTTTTTTAAAGATGAAAATATTCTAAAACGGTTTGTGATGATAATTGTACAACTCTTTTTGATGTAATCAAACTATGGACCTATATGATATGTGAGTTGTATATATGTAATTAAACAAAACTGATCAAAACAAACAAACAAACAAATAAATAAATATAAAAGAAACAAGTTTGAACAGTGCTTCCAGACTACATAAAACTAAAATGGAATCAGCTCCCCACTTCTGAGGAAAGAGCCAGTAAGAGCCTTATAAATGGCTTTGGAATGTTGTCAGAGGGTGAAGACCTAGGGAATGGAACAGAAGCTCATCACGGACAGTCAGGAGAATGGGCCTGGAAATGCGATTGAGGAGGAGCTGATTTTTCAGAGTGGAGTCAACGACTGTAACCTGAATGGACTAATGCCCATGAGAGTGGAAATTTAAGGATCTCTGTCTGATAATGGGACATAACTCTATAAGGGAGGGGGTATCCCCTTCCCCCCATCCCCAAAGTGAAAAAGCTCAGCTTGGCAGAGCTTTGGTAGTATGCATTTTTCCCACTAGTGAGGCATCACCTAGGAAAGTTCTCTCTGGTCACAGGGAATTCGTTCTTTAAAGCAATTTCACTCACATCTCATTTTTTGTGACTGTCAATTTAGGAGAATAGTGTGCAGCTGTGAAATTTTGTTTCCTACTCAGGAAACATGCCACAGAAACTGCTGTGGGGCTGAACATGCAGACTGCAATATGGGAAAAACTCAAGCAAATGAGTAATTTTCCAGTTTCAAAAAGGTGAAATGTCTATTGATGCCAAATCTTGTTTGGAACTGCCATCAACTTTCCAAAGAGACAAAAATGTTGACAAAATCTGTGCACTTTGGTTCAAGGCATGACAACAGACCATTGATAAGATGGAGAAGTTATCTGGACTCTCTTAGAGCTCCATTCACTGAATTTCAGGCGAAGATTTGGGAATGAGAAGTGTTGCTGCAAAATTCGTGCCTCAGATTCTGACCAGGAAACAGAGCGCTGACTGGAAACATGCCGTGCTTTGAGAGAACAGCTCTAAAGGGAACCAGACCTCTTCCCACATTACTGGTGATGACAGAAGCTGCTACTCCCAAGTCCCCAAAACCAACATCAACCAACCCAGTGGAAAATGTCATTGTCAGTTAGGCAAAAAAATGCTCATCAAGTGAAATCAAAGATCAAAATGAAACTCATATGTTTTTGTGAGGTGAGGTGGATAGTGCTTTGGAGTTCATTCCCCCAGGTCAGACTGTTAATCAGGCTTTCAATTTGGAGGTTCTGAAAAGTATACGTAATAGTGTGCAATAAAAAAGGCCTGATTTGTGGCAGAATGGGTTTTGCCACCACAACAATGCAGCTGCTCACATAGTCATTTCAATGTGCCAGATTTTTGCAAATAACCACATGCCTGTCTTGCCCCATACCTTACTCAGCTGACCTCACTCTGTGTGATTTATTTTTGTTTCCACAAATGAAGAGGGACATGAAAAGATAGGGATTTGAGGATGTAGAAGGAGTGAAGGAAAAAACAAGGGAGGCGCTGTTGGCCATCCAAAGAGATGAGTTTGAAAAATGTTTCCAAAAATGGAATTGTAGATTTGACAAATGCACTAAGTGTAATAGAGAGCACTTTGAAGATTATAAATTTGTTTTGTAAAAAATGAATAAATACATAGAATTGTAAATATTTTTGGGGGGTGTACCTCCCTCATAGGTAAAGAGAAACAGCTTCAAAAATATGCTATATTGCAGAATGTGCAATGTATAGATTAGGAGTCTAGGGAAATTGGAACTGTTCAACAATTAAATATAATGCCTAATAAGCAATATCCTAGGCATAAGTGAAGTGATTTTGACTGACATTGGCCATTTTCAATCAGAAAATCTCATGACTTAGTATGCTGCGCATAACAAATTCTAGAGGAATCAATACAATTATTATTGTAATGTTTGCACCTATCAAAAAAGTTAGTGAGAAAGAAGTTGAAGTATTATACCAGAAGTTTCAATGAAAAATTGATCAAGCATGCCATCAAGGTGCATTGATAACTCTTGATGATTGGAAGCCATAAGTTAGGAGGAAAAGAGGAAGTAACAGTAGTTGAAAAATATGTCCTTGGTTATAGAAACGAAGCTGGAGATAGCATGATAGAATTTTGCAGAGTCAGTGACCTATTCATAGAAATTATCTTTTACAATTACACAGAAAGCAATGATACACATCTTCCACATAGAATACAAAAATAATCAATTGACTCGATTTGTAGGAGCAGAGACTGGAGATGCTCAATATCAGCAGGTAAAACCAGTGCAGAAGCTGACTGTGAAACAATTGTTCTTATGTAATCTCAGGATAAAGCTGATGCCAATGAAAACAAATCCACACCAGTCAAAATATGACCTTGTGTCTATCCCATGTGAACTTTTAGAACATCTCAAAAACAATTTGACGCATTAAGACACAATGACAGAAGACCGTATGGGCTCCGGAAGGATAGTCAGAACATCCTTTGTGAAGATAGCATAAGGTCATGTAAAAGACAGGGGGGAAAGATCAAAGTGGATGTCACATGAGACTGAAACTTGCTCTTAATCATAGAATAGCTAAAGCAAATGGAAGACATGATGAAACTAAAGAACTGAACAGAACATATCAAAGAGCAACTCAAAAAGGCAAAGCCATATTTTATAAAGAAATATGGACAGATCTAGAATTAGAAACCCAAAATGGCAGAACATGCTTAGTATATCTTAACCTTTAAGAACTCAAGAAAAAAAATCAAACCTCAAGTTAAGAGCAAGAGCCAATGATGTTGTACAAAGAACTTCAAACTTCATTGAAAGGAGTCCAACACAAGGCTCCAGTAATTGATGGGATACCATGTGAATTGTTGGAACAAGCTGGTGAAGCACTTGAAGCACTCTGTGGTCTATACCAGGACATTTGAAAGACAGTTACTTGGACAACTGTCTAGAAGAGATCCATATTTGTATCCATTCAAAAGAAAGGTAACCAACAGAATGCTCAAACTATGGGACAATAGCCCTGATATTACCTGCAATTAAAATTTTGCTGCATGCCATATGTGATAGTTCAGGTTTATTGTGCCAAACTGGCCAATACACACATATGAGATTAATTGAAGAGCAGACAGATAAATGGCTCAGTAAGCCTCACCTTTATAGTTCTTAGGTCTCTTGCTCTCTGATGGTCAGATCAGTTACAGCTGCCTTAGCAACTGCCTCAGCTGGCAAGGCTTATTTCCTGTGAGATTTCCCTGAGGAGAAGCCACATGGGCCTTCCTGATGCAGCCCTGGGTGCTGAAGGAGTCATATGGAGACCTGTGTCACCACGGAGATGCTCACATGCTCACTGATTTGGCTTTCCTCCTGCATTTGGCATCATTGTATGTGTTTGGTGAAATTGAGAAGGACTTTTTTAGATTGATGTCGGACATATGGGCTAAGTCAGACATTGGCTTGGACAGCACTGGGTTGGGATGCTTTCTGAATGTACGTTTACCCTTTATATAATACTCTCTCTTATACTTATATGAGTTTCTGTGGATTTATTCCCCTAGTTCACCGAGACTAACACATATCCAACAAAGCCTGCAGCATTTCATTACCAGGGAGCTGCCAGTGGTTCAGGCTGGATTCAAAAGCAGACATGGAGCAAGTTATATCATTGCTAATATCAGATGATTCTTGGCTAAAAGCAAAAATATATATACACTTGTATTTTATTGACGATGTCAAAGCCTGAAATTGTATGAACCATAACAAACTATAAATAACCTTGAGAGAAATGGGACTTCCAGAACACTTCATTGTGCTCGCTCATGGGGAATTTGTATATGGATCAAGAGACAGTTGTACAAAGTGAATAAGGGGAAACTACATCTTTTGCAATCAGGAAAGTTGTGCAACTGGGCTGTAACCTCTCACCATACTTATTTAATCTGTCTGCTGAGCAAGGAATCAGAGAAGTGGGCATACATGCAGAAAAATGTGACGTCAGGATTCTCACTGCCGTGTAGGCTCATGGCCACCTGGTCACTCAGAGTTACCCCCGTGGGTTTCTAACACTGGCTGTTGACTGGAGTCCAAAGCCCAGGATTAACCCCCTGAGTTACACAGATAGCATCGCCTTGCGAGCTGGAAGTGAAGAGGACTTGGAGCGCTTGCTGATGAAGATCAAGGATTTCAGCTTTCAGTATGGATTGAAATTCAATATAAAGAAGACCAAAACCCTCACTACTGGACCTGTAGGTAGCATCATGATAAACAGAGAAATGGTGAAGTGATCCAAGAGTTTTTGTCTTACTTTTGTCCACATCAGGGCTCTTGGAAACTGCAGCCAAGAGTTCAAATATATGTGGCCTTAAGGAAGTCTGCTAGGATATTACTTTGAGGAATAAGGTGTGCTTGACCCAACCCAGACCATTGTCACTTGCCTCATAGGCATGTGTAAGTTGGACATTGAAGAAAGAAGACTCAAGAAGAAAGTATGCATTTTAAACGTGGTATGGGAGAATAATCAAAGTACCATGTCCTGTTAAAAGGTCAAGGACGACATTTTCTTGGAAGACATTTCTTGAAAGACATTTGACCTGATTGGTCCTTAGAGGCAAGGATGGCAAGACTGAATCTCATGCGCTTCGGACGTGCTGTTCAGGGAGACCAGTCCCTGGCGAAGGGTCTCGTGTTTGGTAAAGCAAAGGGGCAGTGTGGGAGAGGGAAGCTGTCAACAGGTAGATGGACTAACACAGAGGCTGCAACAATGGGCAAAGCATAGCAGCAACTGTGAGTGTATGCTGGATGTGCAGTGTTATTTTTCTCTTATGCATGAGGTCGCTATGGGAAGGATCTCACTGGACATCACAAAACAACAATAACAAAAGCAACAACAGAATCATAAAGCAAGAGGTAAACCTGAGGCCCTCTAATTAGTTTCAGAGAGAGCCCTTTAACGTTGCTCTGAATCAGTATTTCATTGCCAAGAGGAGATTTTTACTTTGTTTCTCATAAGTTTGCTGAGACATACAATTCAATGATATAAATAAAAGCAATTTTTAAAAAAGTTCTGTAAAGATAACATTAACAACAACAAAAAAGGATTAATTTGAAAGTTACAAGGAGTCAACTTGCCTGTAAATAAAATGAACATGATAGTAAATAACTGATGATTGGATGGTACTGCCCAATATTCAGTAAAACAGACATTTGTTTAGGATATGCACAGTGAAGAGAAAAATTCAGAGTTACACATGCCATCCAATCTGTATAATTAACATATATGCATCATTAGTAAGAATTATCAAAATAAATACTTAATTTTTTCTTCAATACAATATATTTTCTATCTTCAAAAGATTCTAGAAAAAAATTCCTAATCTTACTTACAAGTGAATAAATGAAAGTGTTTCTCAATAAATGTTCACCTTTATTTAATAAAACAAATTCTTAATTAGACCCTATATCCTTATTTAATATTTAAACACATCATCTGTGGGTCAAAATGCCACTGCTTATACATTTATATAATATTTTAATAGATATCATCAAAGCATGTTTATTCATATCTAGTCACTAAATGACACTATATGACTTACCCTTACATTTCAATCTATTTACTTATGTATCTTTATTTGAAATTTAAAGTTTGACTTGAAAGAAGGATGAATTTTAAAACCATCAAGGATTTTTTTTAAAGTAAATCTTCAAAAATTTTAATAATATGGAATACATTTTTGAATGTTAGATTCAACTCAGCAATCTGCTTAACCTTTTCTAATTTGTAAGACAAAAATAAAATAAGTGAGATCTCAATATGTAGCTTTAAAATTAAAATGAATTTAAGTGTCTGGTGGGAATAACTTGAAAGTCTCTGCTTTTTCCTTTTTCCATAGTAAGGGTCATCTTTCCAGCTGTGAAAGCAGAGACCTAGTGTTTTTTCATATTATGTATTCCATATTATTAAAAAATTTGCAGATTTACTTTTTAAAAAAATCCTTGATGCTTTTAAAGTTCATCATTCATTCAAGTCAAACTTCAAAATTCAGATAAAGATACATAAGCAAACAGATTGACATGTAAGTGCAAGTCTTATATGGTGTCATTTAATGACTAGATACATTGCATGCCTTTTCACAGGCATGAGAACGGGCTCTTTACTGTCAAATTCTTGAAAATTTAACCTTATTTTAATCTTAGGGGCCTGCTTGCTTTTAATAAGGAAGCAAAATGTAAGCCACTTAGATCATTGTCTTTCTGTCCTTGGCAAACATGAGTTTGTATTTCCTAAATCCATCAGGGTGCTTTCAACCATCTTCAATAATTTCTAACATATTAAATAATATTTATTTTCTAGTATTTATCATAATACCTTAAAACGGACTGTGAATCTCTTTCTGCTTATATAAACTACATCTAACTGATTACTTTTAATGCCAATTTTAATTTTCTTCACTCTTCCCTCTATAACTTGAAATACTACTTTCCCATTTTTGTTAATGATTGCATAAAAATCTTTTAAAATAGTTTTAATTATTCGCTGTACTTAGCAATTTCACAAATTATAACATTTAATTCTCAGGGTAGCCTATTAGCATAGTTAATATAAGGCCTATCATTTCACATGAAAAAATGATGCCAAAATGAATATAACATGAACGTGAGACATTTAGTGAGCCATGAACCTGTCAGACTCAAGTGTAATGTGGTTCAACACTTACATTTAAACCTCTCTTTTCCCCAAAGGCTTCTTTATCACCTGGGACGCCGGGGACTCTCCATTTCTGCTCCTTCTTGCTTGATGTCCTGTTTCACATTCTCTATGCAGCTGTTGTGGTTCCTCCTTTTGCTACTTCTCTTTCTCAGATGTAATTTCCCCTAAACTTAATCTTGTGGGATCCCTCTCTTGAATTAACTTTCTAACAAAATAGGTAGGTGGGTTTCATACTTCTAGAGATAAGTTTTATGCACCTTGTTATCATTTTTAATCCCCATATAATGAATCTATCTCTACAGATTCATATATAGGTAGATAAAGTGTATCACTTGTAAGGTCTTATAGCACCCTTGTCCAGTTTCTCTTCTTCCTCTCTCTTATTTCTACCTGAATTACATTGTACAATCTTCCGTTGCAGCTTTGAGCCCTGTAAAACTATCAGAAAAGAGAAATAGCATCTGTATCACCAGTATAAGAGCAACTTTTATCCAATGACAAAAATATGGAATAAATTCCTCTCTTAGAAATGTAATCAATAATATTTCCTTTAAAGTTCAGCTTTTGGAAATGGTTTCTACATAGATGTATACATCTAAATATTTAAACAGCTTTTATTTTCAAATCCCGTTCCAAAAACAAGGGGTGACTCAAAATGGGAGAATGGGAGGGAGTATTGTCATAGCATGCCATTATATGTTCCTCATATATTTTTCTCCTACCACCCAATTTTATTTTATTGTCATAGACTGTATTTTAGTTGCTGATTAATAAAAGAATAATCACTGATCACAAAAGAATATTTTTTGAAATAACTGCTTAAAGAGATTAGAATAATTACCCAATTAAATCATAACTGCAGGAAAAATGTTAAAATCATGAAATATGTATTGAAATGCATCTCTATGTTTTTAAGACTTCTACTCTGTTTTCATTTGCATATCTCTGTAAAGATATTGTGTTGCAAAAAGAGATAGGCACATTAGACATGCCTGCACAGCTGCTGGGCAAGTTTGGTTTATTAAAATGTAGGCATGGATATTTAAAATGCATGCTCAACTTTCAGAATGTCATGGGACCCAATGAAGAGAAATACATCTTTTTGTTATAGCTTTTCTAATTCACACCTACATAAATTCATACATATTTTCATCTGCTAGGTGCAATGGATTCCACCTTTGTCAAGTGCAAAGTTGATATGTCTCTGTGTGTATAAATATATTTAGCAGCTAACATTACAAGTGACATGTGGACAAGATTGAAGAATAAATATTGCTATACCAGATTTCTCTAAATTTTTAGTGTCCTGTATAGATACTTTTGAGCAGTAAATTCCCAAGTTGGGATAATAAAGACCCATGTGCTGTCACTGCCACTCTGTCAGTGGACACTTAATCATGTTCGTTTTTATGATGCTGAACAGATTTCATTAGGCTTTCAAGTTAAAAGCAATGAGGAAGAAATGTCTGGTGATCCACTTATGAAAATCAGCCAATAAAAGTACTGTGGCTCACAAAGGTCCCACCCACAACCAATCATATGGATGGCTGAGGATGAGCTAAAAGGATTGCAGCTAAAAACAACAAGAGATTCGAGTAAATCACACACCTGTGCAAAAACAGTATTTTAAATAGCCATTGTGACAATGTCTCATTTAGATTTAGGGAAGATTATTTAAGAAACAGTTTTTTGCATCTGAGCATCTGAGTGTAACTGTATGTCCACAACTTGTCTCAGGAGATGAGGTATGCAAAGAATTTTCCAATATTTTACAATGATTTAGTGATATGTTCCTGTAAAGATTACAGTTTTAAAGACAATGGAGCATCCTATATTATCGTAGAGATTATCTATGGTGATGGTATGTAAATACTATTATTATTTTTCATTGTTATTTTTAAATTATTGTTAGATGACATACACTCACATATGATGTAGACTCACATGCTGTATCAAGAAAATATGTGTAAAACTTATAATTATGTGGGTATTCATGAAAACACAATGGCCAAAGCAACCACGGGCTTCTCATTGATTGACTTGCATGTATCTCTCATTTCATGAATTTTTGTATCTTGCTGTCACTATGGCTAGGGACATGGAGTATGTAGCCAGATTGTCTGAATTGAAATCTTGGCATGTCATTTATCAGCTCTATGATATTGAGCAAATAACTTAATCTAACTGTCTCAGATTTCACCAGTAAGTGGATATGTAAAATAGACCTTTACTCATGGGTGATATATGTGTGTGCATATATATGTGTATGTGCATGTCTATATTTACATATCTATATATGGATATAGATGAAGCTAGAAATGGAGACAGACATATATACATACATATACACACATATGGCTTGCTGGTTTTGTTTTGTAATTGTCTTCTTTTATCAAGAAAGGTTATAAAGATGGCATATAGAAAATAAAGTAGGGACAAACAATACCCTAGCGATGTTTGAATCTACATTGCTTTCCTCATAGTTGTGCATCAACATGCCTATCATGAATTGAATTTTATTTATATATGCTCTTGATAACTTTAAGTCTCCTTATTGCATAGAGGTATGTAAGTGGATTAATAGATGGAAAATAATTATTTTATGCACAAAGTCACTGTGGAAATATTTTTAGTTCTTTGAAGTGTTTTTCCCTCTCTCTGCTAATTATCAAGTAGCTCCCTGATTGCTGATGATTGATGACTGATGGAGAGGAGGTTCAGCAGGTGCTAATAGTTTGGTTAGCATAAGTGGCTCTGTGAAAAGAGCAGCACATCATTAAGGTATACACGGAGGGTGTTCTCAAGGGTGGTGATTTGGAGGGTACATAGACAATTTGTGTTACAAATTAAAAAGAGTAAAATCTGAGGATTGTCTTAAATACAATTACTAATGGTCATAGTAGCTATGCTTCTGACTGATTAAGAGAGAGAATTTTTAAATGTATACTTTGAAAAGACAAAAGAAAATGAAGGTAAAGTTAGAGACAAACTACTCCATGAGGCAAATATTATTATTTTAAAATCCATGGCTATATATTAAAGAACTTGAAATACATTGGACTGTAAGTCATAATATTAAATAAAATATGTAAATTATAACTATATAATTTATTATCTTTTAAGACAAAGTGAAAATGTTACATAACTTTCTTGAATAAGTGATAATTATTTTAAGGTATTTAGAATTTTATAACCTTGGTATACTTAATATAAAGATACAACTTTATCCTTGTAGATTTTATTATAAAGCAAGTTTTCCCTGGAAGGTGCAAGTGGTCAATAACCTTGACTGTCAGTTCAATGGTTGAGAGTCTATATCCATTCGGAAGCACTTGGGAGGGAAGGCCTACTCCCCAAATTTTTAAATAGCTATGGAAAGCCATATGGAGCACAATTGTACTCTGACATGCACAGAGACAGCATGAGGAAGTGTTAATTCTATGGCAACTTGTTAAGAATTATAAAATAAGAAAGCAACACATTCATTTGCTTTTATATTATTATATAATACAAAAGCACACTTTGTACTCAAATAATATAGTATTTTTATTTTTATTACCAGCAATAATATTTTAATGAATGTATGTCCAATTGAAATTACAAACACAATCATAAATACTCATGTATACATATCCCCCAAAGCATTAATCTTAATTCATTGAGGAACTCTGAAAGAAAAAAAATTGAGATTCTCAAAAGACAATATGTAGATAATTCCCAATGGTAAACAGAATTGACCAACAATGGGCGACACATGTAAAACATGGGGAATGTTGAGTGAGAGACAGTGCTGAATTTTTTGCTGGTCCACATCACCTTCACAACATTTTAAATGATACTTAACACACAAGAATATTAAGCTAGGGGCCAACTATCTGCAGCCACATTGGCAGGGCTGAATTAATTGATCGTCTGCAAGCTGCCAGACACAACATCTGCCTCTTCCTTCCCCTGCTCAATTCTTGCCTTCTCGAAGTGATCACTGAAGATACTGGCTGCTACAGCAAAGTGTGGTTTCCCCAGCAGATGTTTCTTGACTGTCAGCTGCATTAGTGTCTGGGTCTTACCGCCTTGTATGCAAACAAGCAGCCATCTAAGTGAGGCATCAAATAAGCCACATGGAAGAATCACACCAGCCTGCGTTATCCAAAGATAACCAATAACAAAGTCCAAATATGATGAAAAAAAAGAATGAGAGTTTAAATTGTGACCACCCAATTTATGGAAGGCCATGGAAGACAGTGGGCGCCCAAAATCCATCTACAGAGCGTCTATTCAGATTGAGCCTCTGGCAGATGCCCTCTGGCCACAGGCCAGGGAAGCAAACAGCCTTAGAATCAGACAGAGAGGGTTGTAAACTTAATCATGGTGATAGAACTAAAGTTACATCCCTCTTGACCCTTTCTGAATTTGCTCTAAGTATTAAACATTCTTGCTTGTTCCTCAACAGAAAATTTCTATCCAGATTATTTTAAATATTGCTGGTCATCTTTTTCTTCTATTTTTAAAAATTTCTGACTTGTCTCTCAGTTTATGAAGCACAGAGGAGCAGATATATAGAAATCATAACTGATGTGATTGATTGTCGAACATAGAGAAATGAGGGAATGTTGAGGGAAATTGGGGAGCAAATAATAAATATGAGAGAGTTAGAGTGTACTGGACCTGATTTTGATGATGTACATACTAATCTTTCTAAAAGCAACTTAACTATGGAAGTGTATGTTATGTGAATTTATATCAATAAAACAAATGGGAAAATAATTCTACCTCCTCCGACCTTAGCACAAACCTTGATCATATAATTTTACTACTTTCTCTATTGATATATATATATATATATATATATATATATATATATTCAATTAACTAATTAATATCATATATAATTAATAAATTAGTTAAAATAAAATACTAACATATAAAGAATTTGAATACACAAAGAGAAAGTGGAGTGGGAGGTATAGATAAAATGATCTGATCTACAGAATCATGCCTGAAGGCATATGTGCAAGGAAAGAGAAAATCACTGCCATCTAGTCAATTCTGACTCACTTGTTCCTATGAGATCAGAGCAGAACTGCCCCAGGGGTTCTGCTGTGTCTCTTTACAAAACAGCAACCCACCATGCCATTAACCCATTACACTACCAGGGATCTTCTGAGCATATAAAGCAAAACCAAACACACATCAAGTCAATTCTGATCATAGTGACCCATAATGATAGTATAAAACTGCCCCTATGAGTTTCCAAAACTGTGAGTTTTAAAGCCACTGCCATCAAGTTTATGCCAACTCAAAGTGAGGATAGAGTGGAACTGGCCTATGGCTTTTCCAGACTGTAACACTTGAAGAACAGAGAAAGCCTCATCTGGCTCCCTGTATATACAAGGGAGATTAAAAAATGAAAGATCGTGTGGTGACGATCTTTAACATTGGTAAAGCGGAATACCAGTGGGAAACCATTGATAAAACTCATATCCTGGCGAAATAGCCACATGGCAGGTGAAAACTGTATACTCTAGCTTGTCATGCATTCTTTCCAAAAATCGAGACTTTTTAAAAACGCCATGGGACACGGGAAAAATTGTTAAAAATCAGGACTGTCCCACCAAAAGCAGACAGTTCACCTCCTAGTTATTTCCTTTATTTCTTTTCACTTTCCTCTTGTTCCACGATCATGTTCAGCCTTCATTTGGGTTTCAGTAATTCCTATCGGTTCTATTGCCCTTGATCGAGCCCTACCAGATCTCCTAAACCCTCCTCACCATAGATTTTAGATCACTTGTTGTTCCCTTGTCCCTGGGTGTGTTAACACCCACTGCCTTTCCCCTGCCTCCCCTTCTCCCATGTTCCTCGCAGAACAGGCAGTCCTGATGTTTTCTCCTCCAGATTTTTTATCCCATCTATCTTATCTAGATGGACATGCAGAGATAATAATATGCATATGTACATATGTAACTATATTTCTATATGACTATGGGGAAATAGATCTATGTACATATAATTATAGATTTAGTATTAATGTAGCAGATGAACTTTGGGCCTCTACTCAAATACTCCCTCAATGCAAGAACACTTTGTTCTATTAACCATGATGCTCACCTTCCAACATGATCACTGAAGACAAAGCCTGTACATAAGCAAATGTGGTGAAGAAAGGTGATGGTGCCCAGCTATCAAAGGATATAGAGTATGGGGTCTTAAAGGCTTGAAGATAAACAAGTGGCCATCTAGCTCAGAAGCAACAAAGCCCACATGTAAGAAGAACACCAGGTTGTGTGATCACGAGGTGTGGATAGAATCAGGTATCAGGCATCAAAGACCCAGAGAAAAGAATCATATCATTGTGAATGAGGGAGAGTGTGGAGTGGAGACCCAAACCCATCTGTAGGCAACTGGTCTCAGGGAGGAGACGAGCCAGTTAGGGTGCAGTATAGCACTGAGGAAACATACAACTTTCCTCTAGTTCCTTAATGCTTCCTACCTGCCCTACTCCCACTCTCATGACCCCAATTCTACTTTGAAAATATGACTAGACAAGAGTGGTACAGGTAATATCTGGAAATACAAGGAATCCGGGACAGATAAACCCCTCAGCACCAATGTTGAGAGTAGCCATACCAGGAGGGTAATGGGAAGCTGGGGGGGGGGGGGAGAAAAGTGGAACCAATAATCTACATATAGCCCCCTCACAATGATCTACAAATAACCCCCTCCCAGGGGGGTGGACAATAGAAAAGTCAGTGAAGGGAGGCATCGGTCATTCTAAGACAAAAATTAATAATAATAATTTATAAAATATCAGAGTTCATGAGGGAGGGAGAGGGAAACTGAGAAGCTGATACTAAGGCTCAAGTAGAAAGAAATGTTTTGAAAATGATGGCAACAAATGTACAAATGTGTCTGACACAATGGATGGATGTATGGATTGTGATAAAATTTATATGAGCCCCCAATAAAATTATTTTTTAAAAAGAAAGAGACCAATATAGACAGCTGACTCTCAAGATCCTAAGTTTTCCTTGTTCTTTCTACCATGTATAAGGACAAAATACAAAGGAATGTCCCACATGCATGTTTATCTTCCAATCCATAGTAAAAATATGCAGTAGTGAAACTGCCGATTAGTAAATTTGACCCAATTAGCCACTTACAGCATCCCCAATCCTTCACCTAAACATATAGCTGAGAAATAATGAGTTAGAATCAACTGTTGTAGTTGGTCCCTAGTGAATGAGCAAGATTTTAAACTATAACATGAATTTAATAAAAGACAAGTAGAATGTCTTCCATAGCAATGATTCAAAAGTAAAATAATTATGACTAATGGAAAAACAGCTAAATTCAATTGAGTTCCTGTGATACTTTAGACCATCGTCTCTGAAAAGATAATTGCATAATTCAATTCTTACAATAATTTCTTGTAGCAAGTGATATTTGGCTCCATTTTACAGATAGCGAAACTATGGTAGAACAAGATTAAATGATTTATTCAAGTTTGTTCTACCAGGTAAGTGATAGAAGAGGGATTGATGAATTTAAATGATCATGTTGCCAAAAAAAATTGGCTATACCATATACTGCCAGGAGAACTAACAAATGTGTCTGGGAAGAAGTATATAATGCACTTTAGAAATGAGGATGGCAGGACTTTCTATTGCATATATTAGGTATTTTATTGAGAAAGACCAGTTCCTGGCAAAGGACATCATATTTGGCAAAGTATAGACCTTCAAGAGACAGATTAAAATTTCAGAATTATATTATAACATGTCTTATAATTAGATATGTTTTGTACAAATATTAGAGGCTAGTTTTTTATACGCAATGCTAATGAAGTTATTACAGTGCGTACTCGTTAAAGTCAATGTGAAAATTAAGCCACATACGTATCCCCCTCATTGTTAATGTGTGTAGCCTCAGTGTTCTCTGTGACATGTTAAACTCCAGTGTTCTCTGTGTGCTTCTCCCTTATTCAATGTCCCCTTGTTCACCATACTCCAAAATATATTAATAGTATTTCAGAAAACCTTCCACATTAATAAATCAATATCCAAACCCTAATTTCTTCATAATTATTCTATCTCCCAACATTAAGTGAAATTTGACTATTTCTCTTCAAGCCTTTTCTAATAGAATATTCTCATTCTTTCTAAAACTTTTTACCACAAATTCCCAGATGATGTCACTTCCATTAAATCACTCAGTATTACTAAATGGAAGGTTTTCAGAGGTGTCTCACTGTAAAAATCCCTGAAGTTGCCAACTATACCAAATATAGTGCTTCTCTCTATTCTAGAGGCTCTCAACCTTCCTAATGCCGTGACCCTTTCATACAGTTCATCACGTTGTAGTGACCCCCAAAACATAAAATTCTTTTTGTTGCTACTTCATAACTGTAATTTTGCTACTATTATGAATCGGGTGACCCCTGTGAAAGGGTTGCTCAACTCCCAAAGGGGTCGCGACCCACAGGTTGAAATAGAGTCTATTCAAATTATAGCCAAGAAAAAGACCCCATGGAGCAGTGCTACACTATAATATATGCGGTTTGCATGGGTTTGGATCCACCCCAAAACAATCAAAGCATAGTTATATTATATGATGCTGTATTTTGCTGTACTGTGGAATATCATGTCTTATATTATTGTTGTTGTTAAAGGTGATGTCTGACTCCAAGTCTAGCCCAACTCATGGAATCCCCATGTATGCAAAGCAGAACTGCTTCATAGGTTTCTCAAGTTAGTGACCTATCAGTAGAAATTGTCAGGCCAATAGTCTGAGGTCTCTCTGGGTAGTTCATACCCATCTCAATTACGAATTCCCAGGGGGGGAAACTCACTGCCATAGAGGAAATTCTAACTCTCAGCAATCATATATGGGACTGTAACTCTTTATGGAATTAAAAAGCCTTATCTTTTTCCCCCGCAGGGTGGCTGGTTAGCAATCCAGGGAATAAACACTATACCAGTAGGCCTCCTGCTAAATAAATGTAAAACCTAATAACTCAGTCTTCATTAATTTGTTTAAGAACTATATTTTGAGTGTAACTAAGTGTCAAGTACCAGTCTAAGTTTTCAGTATATATTGGTGACCAAAGCAAAAAAGATCTTTGATGGCCCTGCATGGTATTTGACTAAAAATTTTAAAGAGCTATTCGATGGTCATACATGGTATTTAGTCACATACCACAAAGGACCACCACATGGCTCTTTTCTGTGTTGTTCATTAGTGTACAGTGAAAATGACAGTGGTACACTTAAGATACATTCAAAATATATTTCTGAAACAAAAATGAAGACTAGAATTTTAGATTGACATCTATAAATAAACATTAGAATATATTAATATATTTGCTAATATATATTCTAATAAAACCTGAAAAGGGAAAGTCATGGAAAATGAACCATTTCCTAGCATTTACTTCCATAACTACATAGAAATCCCAAGAGTACTCATATATAAAAGCTCAACTTGTTTCATCTAGCAGAACAAAGCACACTGACTTCTTTGATATTACTGTGCATCAGAACTTCAATGTTATACAAATCACACACCTAGGTCTAATTGCATCCCATTAAGATAAAATCAGAATACATGGTTGATGTTATTGACTTCATAAATCTAATGCTCAATTACAAAATGAATCCACACCAGTGCCAAGATTTAGACAACTGTTACCTCTTCCAGAATTTCTTTCCCCAAAACCTCCTACATTATAAATCACTTTGTACTCAATGAAGGTCAGCTGTCTGTAGTTAATGGAATGTTTTCTTACGGGATAATTTATGTATATTGCCTTTCTTCCATTGGAATACATTTCTGGCTACATATGGCCTCATATTAAAATGTATTTGTAATTCTCAAGATAAATGTTATAGTGGATAAAAGCTTTCTGAGAAAAAACAAGTTAGAGTAGATTTATTCAATAAAACTGAACCTCAGATCTTAAAACTATTGTTAATAATCATGTAAAAATGACAAGTTCATAGTCTAATATTTAATTAAGGAATTCCATCTTTTTTACAGCATAAATCTAAAATATAAATACTTAAGCTTATAGATTGAGAAAATGTTGGTTTTGAATTATGAAGAACGCTGGTAGACGTTATAAAAGTCTACTAACTACTGTCAGGTTGAAAATCAAGACTGTAATAAACATGTCTAGCTTTTTCATTTATTTATCTAAAATGCATGACCATCTAATTATAGCAATGAGGTACAAAATTCAGCAACTTCACTAACCAAGGATTTCTTTCTGAAAGGTCTAATGAGAGACGACGTGGGTTCAATTACAAAGTAAAAGCTCTGTTTGCATACAGACCTTGCTCAAGTTTTCTTAGCATCATTTTAAAAACGCAGGTAGCATTTTTGAGGTTTCAGAAGAATTAAATTAACTAGTATTTATTTTATGTTTAAATTGTATATAACTCAGCAATTACTCTTACGTGTTAAGTCCTATTTTTAAAGGATTTTAATTTATTTAGTTTATTAATTAGATCATTGTTACACCCTTCCAATGATCGGCAGTTTATTCCCCTTAATATGCTTACAAACCTGCTTCAAGTTTACATTTCTCCAAGCAGTCAGTTTGGGAGAAATAAAGAAAATCATGTAATTACCTAAATACTTGTTAAATGAGTTTTTTTCCCTCATATGCCTAAAGCTCAGCTTCTTTACCCATAACCATCTCCAATGTAGTGTTATTTAAGAATATAAATTTTTGTCTTTAATTTTATAGTTAATCCTGTTAATCTTATGAAAGAGATAAATTAGATGGACTGTTTATTACAGTTACTTAGGAAAGTTTGAGGTATTTATACTCCTAACAGTGTGTGGATAAGCTGACAAAACAACATTTAAAAAAATCACTGTGTTAGGTAGAAGTTGAATGATTTTGCACTATATATAATGGGTTTTTAATTTTGTTTTGTAATGCAATGATGTCCTTAAAGGGCCACAAATAATTTAGACTCTGCTAATCAAAAGATTACTGGTTCAAATGCATTCTATTTGTTTTGAGAAGAAAAGGATTCTCCTTCCATGAATTTTAGGAAGTCAAGCTCTATGTAACTCAATTGTACGCTGAAACACCTGAGATCATCAGCATACGTTAGAATGGACTTGAAAACAATGGATTTAGTTTTTTCAGTTTATCTGTATCTATCTCTCGATCCATCTATAATCTACCTCTCTATACATCTAGCTAGCTAGCTATCATCTATTTATTTGTGTTACAATTATTTCCATATCATAGGAATTCAAGCCACCAACCAATGTCAATAAATAAGGCATAGGGAAAAGACATGTGCATTTGATTCAACTGAATCAGTAGGAACTGGCTGTAATGTAGCACTGCTTCTAATGTGACTTAGTCCAAGGATAACAGAAAAACTCCTTACCTCAAAAGATATGATAGAAAAATCATGATACCATAGTAGTCTTCAAATTCCAGATGACTAGCTACACAGCTGTGTCAGACTTAGGTCTATGCTCTGAATAAATATTCCATTATATAATGGAGTAGGGATATTATGCAACAAAATTTACCTTCTGAAATTTGGGTTTTAGATGTTTACTTTTGAGCAAAGGCAAGGAAATGATAAGAAATGAATAATACAAAACTGAAAGAATGAGTTTGGAATCAAGTAAATAATAGAGAGCATAGAACAGGATGTCAGTAACTGGAAATAAGGAAAAGCAGTCTGCATTGGATCCGTGTTTATCAGACACTCATATGCGTGCACATCACATGGGCCCCTTGTTCAACATTCACTGTAGTTCATGAAGTGCACGTTGGGGCCTGAAATTCTGCATTCCTAACAACGGAGAATGGTTCTGATGCTCTGTCAACCACATCTTGAATAGCAAAGTGTTTGGTTATTTTTAGTAACCTTTATTCTTTGAATGAAAATTTAGACCCCGGTTGTTGTGTTTTGTTTTTTAATGCTGTAAATGAGTAGTCAGTACTAAATTGTTGTTTTAATATTAAAATGTCTTTTTATTGGTGGTTCTTACAGCTTTTATCACAATCCAGATATTATTTGTATCAAACACATTTGTACCTATGTTGCCATCATTTTTTTAATATGTACTTTCTATTTGAGCCCTTGCTATCAGCTCTTCTTTTTTCCCTCCTTCCTTCCCCCTGAGGTGTCCACAGGATTAGGTAACAGGCATCAGAAGACCTCCCCACCGCCCCCAAACATCAAATAATAACAAATAAACCATATTGTTGAGAATGAGGGGCTTGGAGGAGACTCAATTTGTAGACAGTGGGACATCCCATCACAAAGGGATCACAGGGAAGGGATGAGTCAACCAGGGTGCAGTACAGAACCAATGAAACACACAATATTTCTCTGGTTCCTTGAGTCTTCTTCATCCCCCATTATAATGACCCCCATCCTGCCTTTCACTGTGGGCTAGACCAGAGCATATACACAGGTACAGATAAGAGATAAGAGCTCAGGACACATGGAATCCAGCAACAGGAATAGAGTAGCAATACCAGGAGGGTAGGGGGAAGGTGGGAAATGGATGGTGGGACAGGGGAGAGGGGAAGGGGAAACCTGATGATAATGATCCACACATAAAACCCCCTCCCCAGGGGACAAACAATAGAAACCGTGGGGGGAGGGAAAGGCAGTCAATATAACATATGTAAACAGTATTAAATTGTTTTTAGAAAGGGAAAACTCAGTTATTCTCATGCAGTATAAGATAGAAAAATAATTGTTTGTTTGATTATTTATTAATATAATGGCTTATCGAGGATGAAACAACAACTTGTTGGGAAGCTGAGACCACTTTCATGAGACTTTAGAAGGGAGAAGCCCTCTCTAGTCTCTTAATTTTCTTTTGGAAAAGGCCAATTTTAATTCACCTCATAATTTAATTTAAGATCCCCTAAGGTGGAGGTAAAAATCATGGACCTCCAAAAAAAATTCATGAGATGAATCTTCCTTCTAAAAGCGAGTTGGGAAATATAGACTTGGTCTTAGACTTCACTGTTATAAGTCCATATGAAACCAACTGTCCTTAACTCATTCAAGGCATTACAAGATATTTCAAAGTATTATCTTCTAAAAATATAAAATCTCAAAAATCTCAACAATTTCCGATATTTTGTATCAGATAGTTCAGCATGTTAGTCATCTGTATTAATTATATTATTGGGTATAATACTCTAATGTGTCCTCACCCACAGTATAAGTCATATAGGATTATTATCATTCTCAGAAATTTTGTTGAAGAGATATGTAAAATTTGACATATTTTCCCTGAGTTTGTCTTCACAAATAGTTTCTATGCCTTCAGATTTTGTACTGAAAATTTAAATCATAGGGTCTTCATATTCCAATATGAAAATCCTCACCATAACTAGGAAATTTTTGTGTAATGGAAAATTGCATCTCCATGCTCAGTGCAAGCATAACTAATTACCCATTACATCATTATTCCACAAAGAAAATAATGTCAACCTACAGTAGGTTATTTATTTCTAAAATTATTTTTCATTTAAAATGTTATTCAGAAATGTCAAAAAATAATAAAACATTAATCAGTGTCTCCATCAAAATTTGGAAGTGAAAACTAACAAAAATAATAGGAAAGGAAGCAGCTAGTTCATGTTATGAATCACACAATTCCAAAATAGTTAGAAGCAAGTAAAGCAGACTCATGACAAAAAAAAAAATCCATTGGAATCTAGGGTCAGAATTGATAGACCCAGGTAACCAATTAATAGGTGTAGAGTTTATATATCTTATCTGTAAATTCTTCCAAATTTCCTGGCATAGATGAGAGTGGGTGCTTGGAGTGCTTCTTTAGCTTTCTGAAATACTTCAATCGGTGTTCCATGAATTCCTGGAACCTTGTTTTTGGCCAATGCATTCAGTTCAGTTTGAACTTCTTCCTTCAGCATCATTGGTTCTTGCTGATATGTTACCTCATTAAATGGTTGACTGTTGACCAGCTCTTTTTGGTACACGGACTCTTTGGATTCTTTCTATCATCTCTTGATACTTCCTGCATCCTTCAGTATTTAACATATAGAATCTTTCAAACTTGCAATTCAAGACTTGAATTTGTTCTTGAATTCTTACATTTCCATATTTGCTGAGTGTGTTTTTCTATTTTGCTTTTCTATTTCTAGGTTGTTGAAGATTTCATTAAAATATTTGGCTTTGCTCTGGAGCTACGTTTTGAAATTTTCTTTTCAGTTTCTTGAATTCATCCTTTCTTACATTTGCTTTAGCTACTTTAGAATGCATAGCATGTTTCAGAGTCAATTCAGATTTCCACATTGATCTTTAATTTATTTCCAGTGCTTTTAAAGACCTGTTTCTCTTGCCATACTTATTCAAACTATATGCTGAGCACATCATCAGAGAAACTGGATTATATGAAGAAGAAGATTGGAGGATATGAATAATTGGAGAAAGGCTTATTTACAACCTTCAGTATGCCGATGACATAACCTTGCCTACTGAAAGTGAGGAGGACTTGAAGCATTTACTGATGAAGATCAAGGATTTTAGTCTTCAGTATAGATTACAACTCAATATAAAGAAGATAAAATTCTTCACAAGAGGACCAATAGGTTACATAATGATCAATGCAGAATAGGTTGAGATTATCAAGGATTTTATTATAATTGGATCCACAATAAATGTTCATAGAAGCTGTAGTGAAGATATAAAAAGGCATATTGCATTAGGTAAATCTGCCCCAAACTATTCATAATTATGAAATGCAAAAATGTTTCTTTAAAGACTAAGGTGCACATGACATAAACCATGGTATTCTCCTTGGATCATATACATGTGAAAGTTGGACACTGAATAAGGAAGACTGTGATCGGTAGGTTTATTGTGCTAAGCTGGCCAATGAACACGTGTGGCATTAATTGAAGGTCATTTTAATTGAACGTCAGAGAGATAAATGGCTTGGCAAGGCTCACTTTTTTGTCTCTTGGAACAGTGTGTGGCTGCCTTAGCTAGTTCTCTGCCTCAACTTGTGAGCTATACTACCTGTGAGACACCCAACCCGTGGACTCTGTTGTTGTAGTTTGAGGTTCCTTCAAATCCTACTGCACCATGCTACTGGAGTATACATCTCGAGCGGCAGGGCGGGGGGGTGTCGGACTCTATCATTTGGCTGACTAATTGGTGACCTGCTTTGATGTTTGTTGCCTGTGGCCAGATTGTCTGGATTGCTCTGCAGAGGACTCAGCTATCTGTTTCCTTGATTTGCACCCGGCGGTGGCCCTCAAAACTTGAAGGACTGCCAGTGTATTAGCTGTCTCAAGGAAGGGAGTTGCACTGAGCCATTTCAACTGCTCTATAGACTAAATAGCTGTTTATTCATTATGTTGTATATATCTATCTATACAAATATATATAAAATCCTAAGTGTCCTGCTCTTGTTTCTCTAAAGAACCCTATCTAACATAAAGGCCTTAGACAAAGGAATGTATTTGAATTGTGGTAATGGAGAATAATATTGAAAGTCCCATGACTGCTAAAAGGACAAACAGCTATCTCTTGGAAGAAGTAAGGCCAGAGTGCTCCATAGAGACAAGGATGGCAAGACTTCAAGTTACACACATTGGACATAGTGTCAAGAAAGACCAGTCCCTAGGGAAGTACAACATGTTTGGTAAAGTGGAATAGTGGCAAAAGAGAGGAAGCCCACTGATGTTATGGCCTGACAGAGTGGCTACATCAATGTGCTCAGACATAGAATAATTATGAGGATGGCACAGGGCTGTGCAGTGTTTCCTTTTGCTGCATATAGGGTTGCTATGGGTTACAGCTGCTCGATGGGAACTAACTACAAGTACTTCATCCAGGCATCACCTTAGTCTTCAAAGGGACCTACTTGCTTTGTAGCACTTTAAAAAAGTTTGTGTAGCAAATTTACCCAATGAAATAAGCCCTTTGGTTTTTTAACTGCCACTTCAATGAATATTGTTGATTATGGTTCCAAGAAAAATGATGTTCTTGACAACTTTAATTTTTTTTACTTATTATGAAATTGTCAATTGTTGCAGTTATGAGTATTTGGGTCTTCTTCATACCGCATTTCATTGTGTTCTTTTGGCTACAGAATTTTATTTTCATCAGCAAGTGCTTCAATTCCTCATTTTCAGCAAGCAAGGAGGCATTATAACAGGTTGTTAATAAACTTTTCTAATACCGGATGCCATGATCTTCTTCATATAGTCCAGCTTCTCAGATTACTTGCTCAACATATAGACTGAATGAACATGATGACAGGAACAACCTTGGCACACACTGTTCTTGATTTTAAATGATGCTGTGTTCCCTTCTTCTGTTTAAACCACTGTCTTTGGGGCTATGTATAGGTTCGACATGAGCATAGGACAGTGTTCTGGAATTCTCATTCTTTGAAATGCTAGGTAGAGCTTGTTATGATAGACACAATGGCTGCAACAATAGGTTTAAACATCAGAATAATTTTAGGATCCTGCAGAACTGGGCTATGTTCCATTCTGCTGTACATAAGGTCACTATGGGCAGGAAATGACTTCATGGTACTTACCAAAAACAGTAATAAAAGTAGCATACAGTGCCATGCCTTTATACAGTCCATACAACACAAGTAAATAATATTCTCTGAAGAAATTGGTAAGTTATTCAATTTCTTTATTACAAGCTTTCATGGTTAGTTATATTTAAATAAACTGTACCAACTGTACTTTCTTATAGCTATATGGATATTATCCTATCAAAAGAAGCATTGCACTTTAAAATGAGCTTAAAATGTTATATTCAACAATTAATGTGACACAATTTCTTTTTTATTCTCCACATAGTAACTCATATGATTGAAAGGCTTAAAAACTGTCGGCTGTTGTTAGGTCTGAAAATCCTTTAGAATTCATAGCTACGTGACATACAACAGAGCAAAACACTGCCCAGTCCCATGCCATCCTCACCATGTTTCATATTATATATATGACATAGTATTTTATATATAGATAGATAGATCGATCCCTGGTAATATAGTGCTTACATATTGTGTGTCTGATAGTTGAAACAAGTTCTTCGCATAATGTAAATGGAATATTCTAAAGAAAGAGGTTGTATTGAAAGGAGACTATAGAATAAAGAAAGACTTTTGGTTTAACTTCGTAATAATGGAGGAGAATGTTCTGAGAAGGTAAGGAGTGAAAAGTCGATGGAGGAGTTGAGCTCAGACAAATAAGGAGACATGGGTTTTATGATAAGAGAAGGGAGCCATGGTATGTGAACTCAGGCCCAGAATGATTTATTGGCAGAGTAGTGATTGGATTTGATTATCTCTTACAGAATGAGTCAAAAGTATGATTTTATATGCAATGTGAAATATGATTATAGCCAGAAATGGAAGAAGAATGGAGATAATGGAAAGTGGAGGAAAGTTGACAGATGTTAAAGAGATAGAATAGACAACTATTCCACTAACTGTTCCAGAAAGCAAAAATAATGAGTCCTATTTACAGGGCTGGGAGACAGTAAGGATACCTTGTGATATTAGTAATAGAAAAGGGGAGAAGAGGAAGTTTAGGGCCAAAATAAGTACATCATAATCATGTGGATTTTGAGATGCCTAAAATGTTCATGTGGATTTTAGATAAACACTTCTCTTATTTCCATCATTTTAGACTTCGAAAGAAGTCTACACATAATTAAAGCTATGATATTTTAATTTCAATTAAAAGTGATAGTGACCATATTGCCCTTTTAATTTTGATTTGTTTAGCCTCTGGATATATACAAAATTGAAATACAAATAAATGCAGGAATTGCTTTTATTAAATTAAACAAACATGAAAACACCTAACCTAATGTTGCATATTAAGATGAGGTAGTAGTGCCATAAGCAAAAACAATAACTTCAGTAGCAGCCACTCTGGCTATAGTTGCTAAAATAACTGTTTGTGATTGTATAGGTTACTTCTCTAAAACTCTTAGAATATGTAAACTACATTGTATTAATCTAATTGATAACATGAACAATGTATAAACAGGGATATATTTAGAATTTCAATTTTCTATTTAACAGGGCGACATTTATTTTTCTATATCTATCACATATACATTACAATGGTATGCAAATGATAGCCTGGAGAACATTTTGCAGAAATTGGAATTTTTTTTGTTGTTGTTTCAAACATGTTTAAATTTGGAATGAAAGTGACACATTATAATTTCTAATGTGATTCTTTTCATTTTCAGAAAGATTGTATCTATCCCCCAAAAGATATATTCCTTTATATGGATATTTATCTTTCATGAATTTATTTACTTAGTTTTACCAGAGTTTGGTTTAGGTACGAAGAAAGCAGTGTATGTGAAAGAAAAATAGTGTAGAGTTTGCTGGGGAACTGTGAAGAAGATTGCACTTTAATTAAGAAGTGTTTTAATATTTCAAATATTTTGTCTTTCACTATGAATTAGGCAACAAAAGGCTATTTGTAAACATATATACAACTTGCAAATGTTAAATTCCTCTCTACAACATGAATAATACAATTTATCACATATCGTCCCTTTTCCCATTCCAAAATTATTATGAACACATTTAAAACAAATAGTATTATCTGTTTAGTGGTTTACTTATGTGTATTGAATTTGGTCCTGCAAACCCCTCCAAAAATAAATATGTGCTTAAATCCTAACTCATAAATTGTGGTCATCATTTCTATTGGGAATCAGTTTTATTTGTTATATTAAAGAAGTAGTATTAGTTACAATTTGAATTGCCTATGTCTTTTTTTATTTAAAGGAGGAGATTTAGCAAGCAAGCACAAAATGCTGAAAATACAAGCCACATGCTTGACAAAGAATTTAGGAATAAAAACTGATAATAGAAAAGGCTCTTCCATGAACCTGGAAAAACCTTTGAGGAGCACTGGATTTGGACACATTTATTTGACTGGATCATAATAAAGTCTGACTAGCTTTAGGACGACTAGTAATACCAGAACACTTCATCGTGCTCATGTGCAAGCTGCACACAGACAAAGAGGCAGTCTTTTAATCAGAACAAGGAACGACTGCACGATTTACATCAGGAAAGGCGTGTATCAGGGCTATCTACGCTCAGCACACTTATTAATCTGTATGCTGAGCAAGTCATCCTAGTAGGTGGACTGTGTAACCAAGAACGGTACATTAGAACTAGAGGAAGATGCATTAGTAACTTGCGACATGCAGATGACCAAACAGAGCTTGCTGAGACAAACATGCTCACATCTTGAAAATGAACACAATATCCACCATCATTATTCATGGAGGCTTTGAGGAGTTGTCAAGGACTTAATCTTACTTGAATCTCCAAGGAAGCAGCAGTCATGAAATCAAGTGACATCTTTCATTGGCAAAATCACTGCAAGACATGCTTAATGTATTCAGAATCAGAGGACTAAGGTGTGCCTGATACAGACCAAGATATTTTCAATCACTTCATCTGCTTGGGAAAGATAGATCATGAATAAGAAAGGGTGAAGAAGAATGCATTCGTTTGGATTGTGCTGTTGATGAAGAATATAGAGGAGTCCATGGTCTGTGGAGAAGAGCAAGACAATCTGGAACCAGACTGTTCCTTAGGGGTGATAATGGTGGGACTTTTTCTCACATGCTTTGGACATTTTATTAAGAGGGGTCAGTTCCCAGATAATGACATCATGCTTAGTACAGCAGAAGCTCAGTGAAAGAGAGGAAGACACCGAGAGTCTCACACCTATCAGTGATTGTAAGCTCGGTGCCGAACTGGGCAGTGCTTGGCTATGTTGTGCCCTGAGACAGACTGACAGAATGGCACCTAACAATCACGACGAGGAAGGCAACGTCACTGACCACTTTGGCCATGCCAACCTGACTTATCTCTATAGTTTATTTGAGATTCAGGAGACAGATTGTGTCTGTGGGGTGTCAGTAATTCCTCTCAGTTACATTGCTCTTGATCACGCCATACCAGACCTCCAACACCCTTCTCACCATTGATTTTGGATCACATGTTCCCTTGTCCCTGGATTTGTTAACACTCACTTCCTTTTTCCTACCTCCCCCTCTCCCACGTCCCCGCAGAATGGTACCAGGGGTTTGTCGGGTTTATTTTCCTCCTCAGAGAGATATATTTTCCCCTGTTGAGAGTGTTGATCAAGCTGTCAGGAAAATGTTGGATGGCAAAGAATCAGGTTAGTAGTCCTAATCCAAGAGCCACTCCTAGTGAGAAATGAGGGCTTTTCCCCTCCAGTAAAAATTAGATGTTGTCCCTCTGTCAGATAAAATAGTGTCTGGAGTCTTCATGGCTTGTCTTCAAATAAGCAGCCATCTGAGTGAGAGTGAGATGTCAAGTAAGGCCACATGGGTGAAGCACACCATTATACGTCACCACAAGATTGTGAAGCATATAATCTGGATTTGAGCAGAGGAATTAGCATCAGAGTTTAAAGTTTGAGAATCTATCTGCAGAAGGCAATGGATAATAGTGCGAGCCTAATAGTCATTGGTGGAACGATGCAGGAAATGAAACTGGCGAATCCCCTCTATCAACAATCGAAGGATAGGGGGAAAGGGGGTCACTCAATGGAGGGCATTGGTGAGTTGAGTATAGAGGATCAGAGGCAGAAGCCTGATTTGAACTGTTAAACTTGTCAGCATAGTCCCCCTAGAATGTATGCTGGACCTGATCTGGTTTTAAAAATCTTATGTATTTTGGACTTGTGTTGCTTTGTTTGTTATTTATTTGAACATATCAGGGAGCATCCCAGGAGCATTATGTCATTGGGCTCACTATCTCGAAGTTGTAGTGTATGTTATTTCATTTTGGGGGTATGAGAACCTGGATGGATGAACCTATAGAATCAGCAAGTAGACTAGGGCTTTGGGGGGCAGGGGGCAAAGAGGTGGTAGAGTGAAGGGGTGATAACATCAAAGGGTTCATATAGCAAAAGAGTGGAGATGGCTTCTGGTGGTAAATGTACAATTAGGCTGACATGACTGAACTATCCAATTATTTGATATGTGTATTAATGCCAATTAATAAAAAGACACACAAAGCCCCTATTATTCATAATAATCTTCATTGCAGGGAGTGAAGGAGTGCTAGTGACATTGCCAAGTAAGCTTTGGACTGTGAACAGAAAAGTTGTAGGTTCAAACTCCTCAGCCATTGTGCAGGTGAGAGATCTTCATCTATAAAGATTTACACTCTGGGAAACCCTATATAGGTGGGGTCTGGAGGAGTGAGCAAAGTAAAAGTCAGGATTTGACCTAGCAACTGCTGTGGCTAGTTCCATATGATAAGTGGATTTTAAAATGAAACATCACAGAGCAGCCTTTGTATGTTTGCATTTATTTATGATATCATAATTTGTGATTTCAATTTAATCAACATAGGGATTAGAAACCTTTGATTAATGCTATATTTTCCCTATTCTGCTTGCACATTTTCTGCTAACTGAAAGGTCCGCAATTGAAACCACCAGGCACTCGGTAGGAGGGAA
Organism: Tenrec ecaudatus; assembly: GCF_050624435.1. Lineage (NCBI taxonomy): Eukaryota > Metazoa > Chordata > Mammalia > Afrosoricida > Tenrecidae > Tenrec > Tenrec ecaudatus. Next base: position 87,468,796 of record NC_134532.1, read on the forward strand.
AGGGGGCTTTCTACTTCGTAATGCTTTATAGCATCAGAAACTCACCGGGGAAGTTAATGCTTTGTAGTCTCAGAAACTCACTGACGAAGTTCTACCTGGTCGTGTAGTGTCGATATGGGTCACAATGCCTCAATGAGAGTGTTTGTTGGGTTTTTTTATTTGGTTTGGTGCTGGCACATATTGTCCATTAGGAAATATATCCAACATGAAAATAAGGTATCACATTAATAAAAAAACACCCCCTTAAAAGTCATTTTTTCTAAGGCGGATTAGTCCATCCCTATAGTTCAGCTGTTCAGGAAAAAAAATAGTATTGCTTAATGTAGTCCATAGGACTGGAGTCTAGTTTTAAAACTTCAATATACAAATCTTTAAAATGGGTAAAACAGACTTGATTGTAGTGGCTCTGTTACAAAACCAAAGGCGTCTCTTTTATTAAGTCCTCAATAGCTTCAGTCCTTTACTTCCTCTTGGCTAAATCTGTTTTTGTTGTTCGCTCCAGAATTGTTGAGTTTCAGCCAGGCTAATTCACAACAACCCTCTTCAAGCGTTGTTCTCTCGCTGAATAGCTGAGCATCAGCTGGCCCAGCCACTGAATCACTGTGACTATGATTGTTCTCTACTCCCTACATTTCCCTTATATAGGACTCTATTTTCTCTAGCAGTGGGAAGCAGCTGATATAAATTTGAACAAAGAGTATGTTTTATATAACATAATTCATTATAAACATAGAACATTCTAGGATATATATTATGCATGTATATGTATTATACATGTATACAAACGTGTGTGTGTGTACAGTGAGAGAGAGGAGAGAGTCCTGATGGTATGGTACATTAAATATTAGGGTGCAAACTCCAAACTCAATTGTTTGATCCTACTGGCAGCTTCAAGGGGGAAAGATATAGAAAATTTCTGATTTCATAAAGATTTACAGACTTGGAAAACCAAAGGGGAAGTACTACTCTATACTATAGGTTTTCAATGATTCAGAATTAACCCAAAGACAATATAGGTCATATATATATATAATTATTTCAATATCATAAATATTCAATGCTTTGTCACCAGTAATTGTAACCAAGATGCAATTGTAACAGTATTGTTGGTGTCTTTCACCACTTTCATAACTACTTTTCCTCTTTCTTATGAAAATCTTGACTTTCTTTAGCAAATTCCCTTCAACTAGCCATTTGCTTCTACATTTACCCCAAATTAGATAATACTGATGAGATACAAAGGGCTGACTTTTTGTTGCTAGCTTATTTTATTAAGAAAGTTTAATTCCATTGATTAACCATACACTAATAATGAACACCACTTGTCTGTCAGTTTGTTGTAAGGTGATGGCTATTGTGTTGCTGTGTTGCCGGAATTTACATCACTGGTACTGCAAAGGTCAGTGTAGCACCTGAAGTGAACAGGTTTAAGTAGAGCTTCCAAACTGAGAGCAGAAAATAAAGCAGGACACAGCTAACCACTTCAGAGGAAAGAGCCAATAAAAATCCTATCCAGAGCTTGGAAATATTGTCAGATACTGGATGCCTAATAAATGGAAGCAATAAAAAGAGCACCAAAAGACAAGAAAGAATAAATCCAAGCAGATGTCAAAATAGACACAGAAACTTGCGCTTAATCATAGAGTAGGTAAAGCAAATCGAAGAAATGATGAAATCAAAGAGCTGGATATAAAATTTTAAAGGGCAGCTCTAGAAGGCAAAGATAAATATCATAATAAAGTGTACAAAATGCTAGAACTGGAAAACCAAAGTGGAAGAGCATGCTCAGCATACCTGAAACTGCAAGAAATGAAAAAAAATATTCAAGCCTCAAGGTTCGATATTGAAAGTTTCTATGCAAAGTATACTGTGTGATGCAATAAGCACAAAAAGGAGATGGAAAGAATTCACAGCATATCTGTTCCTGTAAGGAGTGGTCAACATTCCAGCAATATGAGGAGGTAGCATATTACCAAGAACCCATAGTGCTGAAGGAAGAAGATCAAGCTACACTGAGAGCACTAATCAAAAACAAGGTTACGGGAACTATGGCATGCCAATGGAATTGTTTAAATAACTGATATGGCATCGGAAACCCTCACTGGTCGATGCCAGGGAATTTGGAAGACAGCTTCCCAGTCAACCAACTGAATGAGATACATATCCGTACCCATTCCAAAGAAATCTGCTCCAACAAATTGCTCAAATTATAGAATAATATGATGAATATCACATGCGCTACATTTTTGCTGGGGGTTATATAACCGCAGTGGCAGCAGTACATTGACGGGGATTTACCACAAGTTTAGACCGGATTCAGAAGAGGAAATAGCAAAAGGGATATCACTGGTGATGTCAGGTTGACCTTGACGGAAAGCAGAGAATACTAGAAAGAGGTTTATTTGTGTTTGATTGAACGTGCCTAGTTATTTGACTGATCATAACAAATGATAGAGATCCTTGAGAAGAATGGAAATTCCAGAATACTTCACTGTGCTCATGTGCAACTTGTATAGTTGTGAAAACTGAACAAGGGAACACTACATGGTTTAAAATCAGGAATGTGTGGGTTAGAGGTGTATCCTCTCATTGTACTTTTCTAATCTGTACGTTGAGCAAATAATCATAGAAGCTAATTTATATGAAGAAGAATGTGACTTCAACATTGGAGGAATATTTATTAATAGCCTGCAATAAGCAGTTAACACAATTTGCTTGCTGAAAGTGAGAACTTAAAACACTACATGTTGGGCTGCCAGGATTGCACCCTTAAGCATATGACTGAATGTAAACAAGACCAAAATCCTCAGAACGAACCAAAAGTTCACATCTTGATAAATGTAGAAAGATGAGGCTTGCTGCTCTACAACCTTGAAAACTGACGGGGGCAGCTTACTCCATAAAAAAGGGTTGCTATACATCGGAAAGAGTCAATGGCAGTGAGTTTGGCTTTATGAGAGATGCTTAATGTGTATATGTGGGGGGCAGGGTACTGGAGGGGAGCATTTGACAAAGAAGATAAACAACATATAGCAAAGGCAAGATAGAGAACATTGACAACAGTAACAGATAGAGAGACTCCAATATGAAATAAAAGTTAGAGAAATGGAAACTTATTAATTAAAAATAACCAAGGAAGTTTTGATCGTGCTTATGTCTTCATACAGGGGTAAAAATAAATATATCTACCCTAGAAGGAATTAAAATGTTCACCTCTTTTCTTTCCTTTTGTCATTTGTGGTAGATTGTGGGTTGCAGTGATGCTGGAAGGTACGTCACTGGTATTTTTAAATACCAGCAAGGTCAACAAAAGCGAACCAGTTTCACTAAAGCTTCCAGGCTAAGAAAGGACTATTAAAACTGAATAGGCTATTCAATAATGAATACTTAGCCACTGAAAACCTTAAAGAGAATATGGAAACAGTGTCAAATAGTGAGAAGTGTACTACTGGTGGAGGCATACTGTCAGAGGTAGTACCAGCAGAAGAGCCTCTCAAGTCAGAAGACACTCACAATATAACAGAAGAAGAGCTTCTGTCTCAGAGTGGAGTTGACCATAATGATGCGGATGGAGTCAAGCCTTCAGGATCTCCTTTGGTTGATGGATCACAACTCAAATGGAGAGAAATAACTACAAACATCAATTAATCATGAAAACTTGGAATATAGAAAGTAAGACTTGGAAAACGGAAAGTTATAAAAAATGAAATGTAACATATTCATAATAAAAAAGTACACTTCAAGATCTATCTTGAAGAACATAGCGTGTCTACAATAGGATAATATCAATCTAAGAAAAGCCACTCAATACAACCATTAATCAAATTTATGTGCCAACCACTATAGCTATTGATTTTAAAAAGTGAAGTATTTTACCATTAACTTCAGTCTGACATTGATCAAAGATGCAATTAGTATTGATAATTAATAATTATCAGTGATTGAAAGGCAAATGTTGAACACAAAGAAGAAAGAAGAGTAATTGGAAAATGTGGCCTTTGTGATAGAAATGAAGCTGGATATAACATGACAGAATTTTGCTTGAAAAATAATTTCTTTATCACAAATACTTTTTTTAATCATTAGATTAGGGCCTCCCACAAATCTTATCACAATCCTTACATTCATCAATTGTGTAAAGCACTTTTGTATATTTATTGCCCAAATCATTTTGAAAACATTTGCTCTCCACCGTCCTAAGCCCCTGGCATCACCTCCTCATTTTTCCCCTCCCTCCCCAGTTCCCTCTTCTTCATAAACCCTTGATGATTTATAAATTATTATTTTTTCTAATATTACCCTTTCCAAGGTCTCCATTCACCCACTTTTCTGTTGTTCATGCCCCAGGGAGGAGGTCACATGTAAATTCTTGTAATTGGTTCCCCCTTTTCAACCCACCCTTCTTCTACCTTCCCAGTATTGCCACTCACATGACTGTTCCTGAAGGGATCATTCATCCTGGATTCCCTGTGTTTCCAGTTCCTATCTGTACGAGTGTATATCCTCTGGTCTAGCTAGATTTGTAAGGCAGGATTGGGATTATGATAGTGAGGGAGGAGGAAGCATTTATGAACTAGAGGAAAGTTTTGTATGTTTCATCATTGCTGCATTGCACCCTGACTGGCTCATCTCCTCCCCAAGATCCTTCTGTAAGGGGATGTCCAGTGACTTACAAATTGGCTTTGTGCCTCCACTCCGCACTCCCCCGCTCACTCACTATGATAAAATTTTTTGTCTTGATGATGACTGATACCTGATCCCTTCGACACCTCATGATCGCACAGGCTGGTGTGCTTCTTCCATGTGGACTTTGTTGTTTTGGGGCTAGATGGCTGCTTGTTTACCTTCAAGCTTTTAAGACCCCAGATGCTATATATTTTGATAGCTGGTTACCATCAGCTTTCTTCGCCAAATTTACTTATGCATACATTTGTCTTCATCAATTGTATCATGGAGGTGAGCACACTATTATATGATTTTTTCTTTGATGTCTGATAACTGATTCCTTAGGTACCTTGTGATTACACAGACTGGTGTGCTTCTTCCATGTGGGCTTTGTTGCTTTTGAGCTAGATGGCCACTTGTTTACCTTCACGCCTTTAAGACCCCAAATGCTATATCTTATGATAGCCGGGTATGATCAGCTTTCTTCACCACATTTGCTTATTCACCCACTTTGTCTTGAGCAGTTGTATTGGGAAGGTGAGCATCATAGAATTCCAATTTAATAGAAGAAAGTATTCTTGCATTGAGGGAGTACTTGAGTGGAGGCCCTATGTCCTTCTGCTACTTTAATACTAAACCTATAAATATATGCACATAGATCTATTTTCCCATCCTCATATATAAATATATTTGCATATATACATGTCTTTATTTAGACCTCTATAAATGCCCTTTGCCTCCAAGCTCTTTCCTCTATTTCCCTTGACTTTCCTCTTGTCCCACTGTCATGCTCAGTCTTCATTTGGGTTTCAGTAATTCCTCTTGGCTACATTACCCTTGATCACACCCTACCACACCTCCTACACCCTCCTCAACACTGATGTGTATCACTTGTTGTTACCTTTTCCCTGCGTTTGTTAACACCACTACCTTTCCTCCTACCTCCCCCTCTCCCATGTCCTCCCGGAACTGTGGATCCCTTGTTTTCTTCCAGATTGTTCATCCAGCCTATCTTATTTAGACAGACCTGTGGAGATAATAAGATGCACAAAAACAAGACAGAGGGAAACCAAGCAACAATATACAACAACAACAATAACAAACCAATGAGGAAAAAACACAAGGAAGCAAAGCTTGTAGTTATTTCAAGGACTCTTTGTTGGTCTTCAGGAGGTTTTCCAGTCCAGCCTGTTGGGGCAGAATACCCTGAACAAATACTTTTTTGTACAATTACTTTTTGCATGTATTTCTTTTTCACAAAAGGTGGCTAACAACATTCACTTCTCAAGACGGAATAAACAGAAATCAAATTTAATACAACTGTGGGAAAATACGATGACAAGCTCAATATTATCAGCTAAAATGAAGTCAGGAGACAACTGTATAACAGATCATCAATTGCTCTATTGCAAGTTCAGATTCAAATGAATAAAATTAAAACAAGTGTAATAGAGACAAAATACTACTTTGGTATTGTTCCATATAAATTTCAGAAACATATTAAGAACAAATGTTACACAGTAAATACTAATAACAGATGATTTAGTGACTTGTACAATGACATCAAGAAGATCATATATGAACAAAGCAAAATTCCTTAAAAAGGCAGGAGTGAAAGAAGATATCAAAGTGAATGCCTGAATGCACCCTAAAATTTGCTTTCATTTGTACAGGTGCTAAGGTACATGGAAGAAATGATGACATAAAAAATACGAAAAAGAAAATTTCAAAGGTCAACTCAAGAGGACAAGGTAAAATATTATAAAGAAACGTTCAAAGACTAACAGAAAAACAAAAACTGCACCAGCCATTCTTAAACAAAGAAATACAGGAGAACAAAACCCTGAAGCCTCGAGTTGCCGTAGTGAGAGATGCTGTGGGTGCAACATGGAACGATTTGGGAAGCATTAAAAGAAGATGTGAACTGTTGAAAATAAAACTGGTGGTCTGATCTGAACAGCTTCCCCTAATTCACAATAAAATGTTTTTTTAAAAAGGTGGGGGGCAGGGAGAGAATAAGATGTAAAGAACACACAGCCATAGCATCAAACAGTAGTTCACATTTAACTATTTCAAGAAGTAGAATGTGATAAAGACCCAAATGGTACTGAGGGAAGATATTCAGGAGGTCCCATCATACATTTGATTGGATAAATCTGTTGCACAAGACATCTTTAAAGCATTGAGAAACAAAGAATTTACTTTGAGGACCAAGGTGCACCTGAAACAAGCCATTGCACGTGCAAGTGAAAATTAGAATTTGAATAAGGAAGACTGAAAAATAATAGACGGATTTGAATGACGGTGAAGGCCAAGAGTATTGAAAGTGCCATGGACTGCTTAAGAACACACAGATGTGTCTTGGAAAACTTACAGTCAGAATGCTCCTTTGAAGCACGGATGGAGTTACTTCATTTCATGGACTTGGACTTGGTAAGAGAAAACAATCCCCAGAAAAGGGTAAGATGTTTGGTAAAGTATAGAAACCATGAACAAATAGGAAGACAATGGACAAAATCACTTGGCGTTGTGGTTGTAACACTAGACTTAATCAAAGCAACAATTGTGAAGATGACACAGGACTGGTTTGTGTTTGGTTCTGTTATACATAGAATCAATAGGAGGGAGAGCCACACACTACAGCCTGAAAAACGAATTTTTAAAATTGATTTTGTTTGCCTTAATAATTTTTATATATGACTATTTCCAGATAGATACTAGAATGTTCAGGAGAACTGTTTGTGTTAGGCTAGGTTGACTAGAAAAACAAATCCAGAGACAATCCTATATGTGTAAGAAATAGCTATATATTAAGATGTAATTGTATATCCAGATAATATCCCAGGTCTGTCCGACTCAAGTCCCTAAGTCTGACACTAGTCCATGAGTCCCATTCACTCACGCAGTCACATGCAATGGCACAGACTGCAGGAAGATCACAGGACAGTAGATGCAAAGTCATGTGGATCCAAGGTCCGTGGCTCTGCCAGCAATCAGGGTTAGCCAGTAGGAAGGCAAAGGCAGAGAGAGGGAAGGGGAGGTTCCCAGGCCCTCCTGAAGAAAAGGCCACGCCCCCAAGGAGGCCCCATCAGGCTGTGAACTGATTGACAGGTTGAATACCACCTCTACACTTTTATATACCTTCAAGTTGACATGAACTTATGCAACTACACAGTGTCCTACAGAATGAGCTTTTCCTGTTATAGTGAATGATTATTTTGCAATACCCACAACTAATCACAATTTCCACACCTAAGAAAATCAATAAACATTAAAATGGTTTCAACCATAAAACCATATGTATTATGGTTATTGAGGACCATAAGGTATTTAATTTATTATATTTTCTTATAGGTTTACATTAATCATCTATGTTAAAATTTTACATATGTATTTACATCTTCTGTCAAGTAAAGTTTATCTTCAGACCTTAGTAACACAGGAATTTTACACTTCAGTGTGATTTACAATATTAAGAAGCTCATTGCATTATTATTGTAGGATAAAAACACAATTTAAAGATTAACATCCAAAGTGCTATTATAAATAATTTGGTGAAGGTAAATGTCCATGATACTTCATTCTTTAAACTAATTTCAGTTGCTTCAATATCATTTTCCAATATTAAATCATGTTTTGTGATAAATATATGAATATATTATGAAGGAAAATCTCAAGGTCAAAGCTTTAATAACAGTCTCGGTCTATCATTTCTTTAAAAACAAGTAAACATGCACCTTGAAGTTTTATGAACATCTTGGAAATACTAATATTTAAACATACTTTCTAAATTGAACATGATCTCAGAAGTTTACTTCACATCTTCAACTGAACCCCCCCCCCCCCCACACACACACACACACACGCCTCTGTGTAAATTTTAGGAGTTAAATTCACTGGGAATAGGAAGTAGAGGTCAGGGGACAAGTTCTATAAAGTATCAGCATCCAGAAGTAATTTTAATTCAGTGCTTTTAGAATTGACTTTGGTCTTGAAACAAGGCACAACAAAAGAGAATAAAAAGTTATAGCTAAATATAGATGCCCTTCTAGACGATAAGGTAAAAAGTCTTGACTGAATACTTAAAACTGAACATAAACTTGCAGCAAAAAGTCTGATCTGGAAAAAATGCTGATGTCTGAGCATAAGGTTGATCACATTTCACCAAGAAGAATTTGAGAAGATTAAATACCTAACTGGACAAAATCACAGAAATTAGTATATTTAAATTAAATGAACTTTATGGTATTTTCACAAATCTTTGCTAGTAGGCCGCATGTTTTATTAATATAAGTAATTGTTTTTTAAAGTATGTTTAATTATATTATTCACATTTTTAAAGTGTGTGTTTTCAAATAGAATTAACCATTTAGCTTTACAGTGAGTAAATATTACATGTACTTAAATATTATATATGTTATATATACACAAGTAATTGGCTCTGCAGAGGATTTTACAAAACTGAGAACATTAGTTTTCATTATTATTTGGAAAATGAGATAGCTTCTAAAAGGTGTTATTATAAGTTGCTTGTGAAATGAAAGATATTTTGAAACATTATTTTAATTTTCTTAATAGATTAGGAGATATTTTAGAGGCTAAATTATATCTTTAAATAGAGATGGTGTGTTTAAATTATTAAAAGTACAGTTGTTATGCATTGGGCTGCTCATGGCAAGGTTAATGGTTCAAAACCACGAGCCGTTCCTCAGGAGAAAGATGTGACTCTCTACTACCATAAGGAGTTCTAGTCTTGGAAACCCACAGGGGTCCTATGTAGGTCCCTATATGTCTGAATTGACCCAATGGCAGTGAGTTTGTTTTTCTGTATGTATCTAGTATTTTTGAAATGTCGATGAGTTTGTTACTGTTAGTGCCTTGGACTCAGTTTCAATTCACAACGCCCCTGTGTACCACAGAATGAAAAACCGCACTCTCTTGAATCAGCCACATAATTATTGCTGCTATATTGGAGTCCATTGTTGCAACAACTCTTTTCTCTCTTTTATTCACAGCTATTTTGTCCATTTCCTTCTACAGGGAATGATCTGTTTTGATAACACATCCAAGTACATGAGACAAATCTGGCCATTGTAAATTTTAAGAAGCATTCTACCCGTTCTTCCTGAAAAAGAAAGGTTTTCTTCCTTTGGGAGTCTAAGGTAAGTTCAATATCATTCACCAACACTATGATTCAAAAGCATTAATTCTTCTGCATTGTTCCTTATCCATTGTTCAGCTTTCAGGTGCTATGAGGTGATTTAAAATATTATGGTTTGGACAGGTGTGCCTTAGTCCTCCAAGTGGCATCTGTACTCCTCACAGCTGGCTAACAATTAAATCATGGATCGCAGAGTTTTCCAATGCAATATTTCTTCTGATTTATTGGCTGCTGCTTCAGTGAGCACTGATCATAAATCCAAAACTGAAATCCTTTTAAAGTTTAATCTTTTCTCCATTATTATGCTATTGTCTATTGGTCTAGTGGTGAGGATTTGGGTTTTCTTTACATTGAGTTGTAGTTCATACTGCAGGCTGTAGTCTTGGCTCAACACCAGTATTTCTAGTCATCTTCTCTTTCATCAAGCAAGCTTGTATAATCTGCATAGCACAGGCTAGTGAATCTTCTCAAAGCGTGGTGGTATTGGTGGGTAGCCTGTGAATGGACTGCTCCCTGCAGTGTCAGAGGTTCATGACCACCTATGGAAGAAAGATGAAGCTCTCTGCTTCCATGAAGATGTATAGCCTCAGAAACCCTGGGCACACCATGTTCTATTTGAATGTATATACATTCAAATTGGTCTATGTACAAATTCTCCATGAACACAAATAAATATATTTTATCCTAAATTTGTATTAAAACACTAACCAAACCACTGCCATTGACTTGATGATGACTCATACTGACTTTAAAATACAGGCTGCACAGCGGTACAGTTGGGATCTGGAAACACAGGGAATCTAGGACAGATGAACCCCTCAGGACCAACGGTGAGCGTGGCGATACCGGGAGGGAAGAGGGTGTAGAAAGGGAGAACTGATCTTGATGATCTACATATAACCTCCTCTCTGGGGGATGGACAACAGGAAAGTGGGTGAAGGGAGACACCAGGCAGTGTAAGATAAGATAAAATAATAATTTATAAGTTATTAAGGGTTCATGAGGGAGAGGGGATCAGGGGAGGAGGGGGAGGGAAAAAAGGAAAATGAGCTGATTCCAGGAACCCAAGCGGAAGGCAAATTTTGAGAATGATGAGGGCAATGAATGTATAAGGGTGCTTTACTCAATTGATGTATGTATAGATTGTGATAAGAATTGTATGAGCCCTAATAAAATGATTTTCTTTAAAAAGAAAAAAAGACACAATAACACTTATTGAATTGAATGGAAGAACTCTTAGACACGTTATGGAATTGGTTTATAAATAACTGTATTTGAATTTTCTAACAAAATACTTCTTTAAAAGTGTCATACAGCCTTTATATGTGGAAATTTTTTGGCAAATAAGTAAAGCTAAATTTAAATTATGAGTAAATCTAAATTGTTATGTTACTAAGGTATCTTATTATTGTCAGAAAAAATATGATAATCCTTCAAATATACCTTGATGCTTCTGTTTTCATCATATACTGCTATCTCTAGTACAGGTGGTGCCCTGGGTTATAATCATTTTTTACAGTGATTTTAAATACAGAGACAATTTAAAGATGAAAAGTTAAATAGGATGAAATTTGATTTATAATTATATTAACATTTTCAGCAACATGTCTTCATATATTTTCAATTCATAAGATCAAAGGGAGAGATTTGGCTGCTGGCTGAGAGGTGCTGCTTGCTCTGGACTAGGGACTGCATCATTAGTGTTTTCTGCTCATGGCTTGAGGAAGCCTGTTAATTTCCCTAATAAATTCCCATAATTGCAAATATTGTCTGTGAAAAAAAAAAGACAAGCTAGGACACTGCCTGCGGAGTTTTCTAGATGGTAACTCTTTAAGGGAGTAGAAAATCCCATCTTGCTACTTTCTGCTGGTGAATTTGAACTGGGGACCTTGTGATTAGCAGCCCAATTCATAGTTACTAGGCCACCCAGGGATTATCTTTTAACATCTACTTTGTCTTATAGATTCCATAGTCAATACAATTTATAGTTTATTAGATTAATATCATGATTTAACAGATGCTATTTTAACTGGAAAACTTTATTTCCTGGAAATTTTATAATTTAATGGAATTAAAAAAAACTTGAATTGGAAGAAGTCCGTGTTTCTAATTAACACTGAACTGCACTATTGGAATGTTTCTTGGTCTTTTGTGCAGAGTGTACAAGTTACCTTGAGGACACTAAACTAATCTGCTAAATATTTTTAACCTCAAAATAATGAAGTTACTTATGTAACTCGATCCAAACTAACAAATAAAACAAAGCAAAACAAAATGGAAACTTTAAGTCATACTTTTCACTACTGTAAACTTAGCTTCATTAAAATAAAGAAAATTTATTGTAATCATAATTCCATAATGCATTCCATGAGTCTTAAAATACTCAAATATATTATTTCCACTCAAAATCAGTCTTTGATATTTGAAAGTTATAATGCTGGCATCAATCCAGGTGTCTGTTATCCTCACCAAACATACCCAAACAGTTTCTTATTTCCAGCTTAGGGGCTAATTTAGTTGAGGGAAAGGAAGAATCCAGATTCTTAAACTAAAGCAAACATTCCTGTAAAATGTGCAAAAATTCAAGGCAGTTCTATGGTTTAAAAAATAGTCAAAGAGAAACATCCTATTAGGCCCCAAGTGATAAAGGATGCCAACAATAATTAAGCTGAAGCAGCTTTACTGGCCCCTACGCTCTCACTTAGACAGAGTCGTGGAACAGTATTTAATCAAAAGGGATTGGAAAAGGATTATAAAGGATTGTGTTTACCTAAACCTGTGCATTGAATGTTCAACAGTGTGTAGCAAACCACAGAGTTCCAACATGCAACTATGTCTAAGATGTTTAAAAGGAGAAAAAAGTAAAATATAACACTGAAGCAAGTAACCCTTATATTTCTTATGAACTTTGGAGTTTTACTTAGCTCATTGGAACACAAGGGAACAATCCTATTGTTAGCAGAGCAGTAAATGGGAAATTGTAACTGGTGATCTTAAAGGTTAGCCTGCATTCCAGACAGACCTATAAAAGCATAAAGTAATCTGGTATCATTTATCATCTATAGAGGCAGTTATTACATAATGGCACAGACTTTTGTGTCAGTGGAGAAGTCTGTGAAGGCCTGTTAAATAGGCCATCCATCTGATAAAGCACAGTTACCCTGTTACTCATCTGTAAGTTAAAAAAAAGAGTTGAATCAAATTGACACTTCCTCTTGTACATCACCCACTCTCCTAAAGAGTCTCCTAAGTAGACGAAGTGCTTAGAATTATGTTAGGGTAGAATCTTGCACATGTTAAATACAGAAAGAGAGAAGAAAATCTAAATAGATAAATTTAGTCTTAATACGTATTTACACTTTGTTGTGAGATTGCATTGGGTGGGTTTAACTCAGTGACTCTCTGGAGAACAAAACAAAGAACTCTCTAGAGTTTTGCCCTGTATTCCCACATGCAGCTTCTGTGTAAATACATCTCATTAGAAATTGACCTGTTTTATCAGTGATGCTCTATTTTATCAATCAATGTAATAGTTTTACCAAACTGATGAATCACTGGAAGCACTCAGTAGCACAGGCCAGGACATATGGAAAGCAGCTACCTGGGCAACTGCTGAATGGAAGAGATCCATATTTGCACAGACTCCAAAGAAAGAGCACCCCAGACCATTCCCAAATTATCAAACAGTATCATCAATGTCACAGCAAGTCAATTTAGTGAAGATAATTGAGCAATTGCAGCAGTATATCAACAGGCAGTTGTCAGAAAATCAGGCAGGATTCAAAAGAGAATTTGAAAACAGATATATCATTTCTGAGATCACGTGGATCTTGATTAAAAACAAAGAATACCATAAAGATGTTTACTTTTGTTTTATTGACTATGCAAAACCATTTAACTGTGTGGACCATAGCAAACTATGGATATCCTTGAAAATAATGCAAATTCAGAACATTTCATTGTGCTCTCACGAGATCTGAACCTGTATCAAGAGGCAGTTTTTAAACAGAATCAGGGCATACCGCATGGCTAAAAATCAAGAAAGGTATGTGTCAGGGAAATGTCTTACTGTATTTTTCAAACTCTCTTCTGAACAAATAATCAGGAAACCTGGAAAATGTGAAGAAGAATTCTGCATTAGGGCTGGAGGAAGGCTTGTGACCAACCTGGCATTGTATATGACATAAATGTCCTTGCTGAAAGAGAGGAAGAACTGAAACACTTTCTGATGTAGATCAATGATTGTCACCTTCTATATGGATCACAACTTAATGTAAAAGAGACCTAATCCTTACAACTGACAACATCATGATAAATTAAGAAATTTGAAGTTATCAAGGAATTGATCTTAATTGGATCCATAATCAATGCTTATATAATTATTAATTCAGAGATCAAATAATAGATACATCTACTTGGGAAAACCACTGCACAGAGGCTACACAAATGTTGAAAAATAAGGTGCTTTCTTGGAGGACAATGGTGTGTCTACCAATACCAACAATAACAATATATATTACATAAATGTTTATGTGTATTATATAATAAAAGTTATATGTATATAATATCTAACATATATTTTATATATTCTGTATACATATACAGATTCAAGTCCTGATATTTTCAATTGTCTTATAAGCATGTGAAACTTGGACATTGAATAAGAAATATCAAAGAAGAATTATGCATTTGAATTTGCATGCTGGAAAAGGATGCTTGAAAGTACCCTTGAATGATAAAAAACAAACCAGTCAGTCTTGGGAAAAGTAGGGCAAGAGTGTTTCTTAATGGCAAAAATGGTGACCCTTAGTCTTACACCATTGGGCAGTTAATCAGCAAAGAATTGTGCCTGGAGAAGGCTCAAACATAGAAACAAATGTGAGGGTGACAGCGGACCTTCCCGTGTTTCTTTCTATCATGCATAGAGTCACTACAGGTCAGAGTCAACTTGATTACACCTAACAATAACAACATATACCATGATAGATTTATGTGTGCATTATATAAAAAATGGCATATGTATAGTATATACAATGCATTTGTATATGTATTATATATTATGTATACATTGAAGTATGTATATTACAAAATATTTTATATATTTATTATTTATAATATTTTGTATATATTAAGAATTTTAAAATAAAATACATCATAAATGGGTCAACAGAGAACAAATGATAAAGCGTCTATTTTAACCTAACTAGATTTGCATTAATTCATATTCCAATGCACTCTGTCTAATCGCAAGAATATTCACATCCCTGGTCAATGGTGATGGGGATTATCTAAAAACCAGCCGTGGAGGAGTCATGCTTATTAATGGGGCTCAGACCCACAGGTTCAAAACCAACAGCTGCTTCAAAGAAGGAACAAAGGTCTTTCTACTTCTAAAAAGAGCTACAGTTTCAGAAACTTATGGAGAGAGTTCTATGTCCTGCAGGGTCACTATGAGTCAGCATGGACTCTATAGCAATGGGTTTTTATAAAGCATATCATACAAAAATTAAGTTAAAATTATTTTTTAATTATGTGTACAAATGTTTTAAAGTTATATCAATTGTTGGACAATTCCAGTGTAATATAAATAGCGTTTAGTGGGCTGAGTGAAATATATATAAATGTGTGCAACACACAGTATATGTAAATTTGTGCAACTATGTAAAAGATAATTAGAGAAGGAAGTACAAAGCCCAATTTTATTCTTCTTTCACATGTTGTTGTTGCTGATCACTGTGAAGTCAACCCTGACTGATGTCTAGTTTATATAGACCCCAACAAAATGTAGCCCCAATTTGTGTCATCTTCATGCACCTTGTTATATTTAAGTCTACTGTGCATGCTTGTGTGCCTTGTCACCTATGGGGCTTAGCTTCCATCAATCTTTTGAGTAATGCTCTGTTGCATTGCACATGGTTTTCACTGACTCATTTTGGGAATTAGATTGATAGGCCTTTCTATTTCTTTGTCTCAGTTTTGGTGGAAACCTGTCTCCCAAGTGAACATTCTGGTATTTGAAATACCAGTGGCCTTACTTATAGCATCATAATAACACACCAATATGACAACTGACAGCCAGATGTTTGATTCTTATGAAGAGAGACAAACATTGTTTGAGATACAAAGTTAATTAATAAAGATTGCTCAATTATATGATTATAAAAGTAATGAATACATGTGTTAGACATATCCAAAGTTATTAGAATAAAAAAGTATAGAGTGAGAAGGATGACAGAAAACATTTTTAAAGAAAATATATAATCACACTGAATTAGTATTTATAGAGTTACAACTATATTCCAATTGTTATTTAGGAATATAATGAGAGAGAACGTAAGCCAGCAGATTTTTGTTTTCATGGAATATAGGAACTACTTGGGAGCAAAAAGATTTAATCAATAAGGAAAGACTGTTATAACATATATATATAATGGAAAACAAAGTGTAAGAGGATATAACTGAAGGACATGAAGTGTCATTAGCCTTGGACATATGAACGAACTTGAAGAAGAGAGCAATGGTTTGATGGTGATCGAGAAGGGAAAGAACTGTCAAAAGTGGAAGCAGCTTGAGTGAAAGTATTTAGGGAAAGAAAATGGGCAATTGGAGAATGTGAAGTAATACTTACATGATAGTCCAAACCCAGAAAACAAAGTGGGTA
The DNA here is from genome assembly GCF_050624435.1 of Tenrec ecaudatus. Lineage (NCBI taxonomy): Eukaryota > Metazoa > Chordata > Mammalia > Afrosoricida > Tenrecidae > Tenrec > Tenrec ecaudatus. The sequence continues at coordinate 87,485,283 of NC_134532.1, forward strand.
GTAACTGAAGATCCTCTGCACATTATTATCCTCCCTCTTATGTTTATTATATTATTATTATCATTATATTCAACCCCTTCCCTCTCAGGTGCCCTGTGATTTGAAGCACTTTCTTTAGGTAGAGTTCTCCATGGCCCCATGGTCTTATGGCCTTATATGGTGAATGATTTTGCAGATCAAGAGTGATTCTGATGTATAAAACCTCTGAGAAAAGCTTTTGCATACATGTGTTTGCTCAATTTGTATTTGTGCTTTCAACCATGAAAATAAGATATTCCATATATGCCGTAGTTACATAATCTTGTGTCAAATTGAGGGTATTAAGAGTGAAGGGTGCGGCTCCCACTCCCCACAGACCCACCCTGGCTGCAGGGCTTCTTGTGTGATTAGCCTGCACAGCACCGCCCTCACTGCCTGCAACTGCCCTGCCCAAGAGGGCCACTGAATCTTCCCTCTAGGGAGAGAGTAATACTTTAGTTAGATAAAGAAGAGCCCTGCTGATCCTCCAGCACAGTTCCAAACAGGTAGTCTTTAGAACCATAATTACTAGCCTCCAAGAAAGTAATCTCAGGCTTTTTGAGGCCCCGGAAAATGGCACCAAGCTCAACCAACATGACACGCAGACAAGAAAGCAAAAGAAACAAAATACAATGTTGGAGGAGGATCTGAACCTAATGACTTTCAAGGAAGAAGCAGATGTTGATCCACCACAGAAATAAATCTTCAGAATGCTGCTTAAAATCATTCAGAGTATGAAGGAATCCATACAGAAAAAGAATGAAATGATAGAGAAGTCCACCTACCACAGGAAAATACAAGAGTTAAGGGACAAGGCAACAGAATCAAAGAACAAGATAAGAAACCTAATTGAAAGACTAGAAGAAATGGAGAACTGTGTCAGTGATCTCAAAGATAGCCAAAGTCTTACAGATCTCTACACCCAAATGTAATACACACACACACACACACACATTATTTTCCAGTGCACATGACACATATTCAAAAATAGACCACATGCTGGGTCAGAAGTTAAGCCTGAGTAAGTATAAGTGCAACCATATAGAGGTCACTCAGACTTCCTTCTCTGACCACTATATCATAAAGCTGAAAATCAATTAAAGGAAGATATTTTTTTATGGGAAAACACTGGAAGGATGAACAACTTTCTTCTTCAAAATGGGTGGGTACTGAACCAAATTAGAGATGGAATTAGGAAGTTTTAAAACTAATGAGCATGAGAAGATGGGGGGAAACACTTAAAAGGGGGACTAGACAAATATGCTGCTTGTCCTCACTTTTATTCAACATCATTCTGGCGGCCCTAGGAAAAACAGAAGGAAGTGGAAAAACATCACCGGAATTTGTCTGGGTGGTAAAGAGGAAGTGAAAATATCATTATTTGAAAATAATATAATTCTCTATATTGAAAACCCCAAAAGATCCACACCAAGGGATTTGGAAGTGATAGAGGAATACGGTAGAGTCTCAGGATACATATCAACAAACGGAGGTCAATTGGTTACTAGATACATCAGATTCGATTAAAATAATGGAGATCAAGAAGGTAGTACCCTTCACAATAGCCAAGCATGAATTGAGATATATAGGGATATAGCCAAGCAAAAAAATGAAAGATGTACATGAGGAAAACTACAGTATATTATTGAAAGAAACCATTAGTGACCTTCACAAATGGAAAAATACCCCATGCTTGTGGATCAGTAGACTAAATAATGTAAAAATGTCAATCCTGCCCAAGAGGATAAATAAATCCAATGTAATCCTGATACAAATACCAACATAGTATTTCAAAGAAATGGAAACACCGACTACCAACTCCTTATGGAAAGGAAACCCAGAATTAGCTAAGAACGCCTCAAGAAGAAGAGTAACAGTGAAGTGCTGCATTACCTGACTTTAAAACCCATTATACCACCACAATTGTCAAGTCAGCATGGTATTGGTATAATGACAGATACACGGACCAATGGATATTAAAAGCAAATCCAGAAATAATATCAGCATACAAACAATGGATCTTCCATAGGGTGCAAAAAAGCATCAAACGGGAAGTAGATGCCTCTTTAACAAATGGTGCTTTAAAAAATTATTCTCCTGCAGGAAAAAAAATGCAGCAATACCTTGATCTCACTCCATACACAAAGAACAAATTCCAGGTGGATCACAGACCTCAAGGTAAAACCCCAAACTATTAGATGCATCAATGAGAGAATTGAGACAAATGTAAAACCCTTGGTGAAGGGGATACAAGTGCTATCAGAAATAAGGAAGGGTACACATACGGAAGATAATAAAATAGACAAGTGGAACATCCTAAAGATAAAACTCCAGTGCACATTGAAAGAATTCATAAAGGGAGCAATAAGAGAGCACAAAGACTGAGAAAATATATTTAGCAATCCATATCAGGCAAAAGGCTTATTACTAAAATCTACAACTCTGCAAGCCAACAATAAAAAAAAAAATGCACACCGAGGAGGTCAGCAAAAGACCTGAACAGAAGATTTACAAAGGATGAAAAACAAATGGCCAATAAATATATGAAATAATGTTTCTGATCATTCGCAATCTGGGAAATGAAAATTAAAAACTATGAGATAGTACCTACTCCCTTAAAGATAGCCCAATTAAAAAAATCAGAAAGCAACATATGTTGGAGGCGTGGTGAGAAAGCAACATATGTTGGAGGCGTGGTAAACTGTTATCTACTACTGTTGGTCTTGTAGATACTTAAAGGCACTGTGGATACCCGTTTGTGATAGCTAAAACAGATGGAAATCCAGTTACTCTATGACCTAGAAATCCCCCTATGGGGCATATGCTCAGAAAAAGCAATAAACAGACCATGACCAAATATCTGTGTTCCAATGTATACCGCTGAGCAGACCATAATCACAAATAAGTGGAAACAGCCTACATTTCCTTCAATAGGAAAATGGATCTTAAAACTCTCTGATGTACACACAATAGAGTATTATGCATCCCTAAAAAGCGGTGATGAAAAGATGAAGTTTATTGTCTCATTGAAAGAGTTGAAGGGAATTATTCTGAGTGAAGTTACCGAAGCAAAAAAAGACAAGTACAAAATGTGTCCATTGAGGCAAGTTCAAAGTGCAGTATGGGCATAGAGGTAAATGCACATAATGGAAAGTTCCTGGCTCAGGACCAGGCACTCTGGCAGGGGTCAGACCAAATCCAGGGATTCATACAGCATCAAATAAATAAATGAATAAATGAATGAATGAATAAATAAATAAATAGATGGAAGAAATAAAAAAATATGCAGCTAGCACCAAAGTTACTGCAAGCAACAACTCATTAACACAGAGGACAGCAGGACCGGTCGCAGTTCAAAATATGCTGTCCTTTCCCAGCATGCACTACAGAGGACTATCCAGTCTGGGATAGGGCCTTGTCTGATCCACCCACATTGGGCAAACTGAGAGGGGAGTACAATTGACCAGCAATGGGAACAAAACCACAAAGTCCCTGAGGAATCCTGAATGTAGATGTTTGGCTCAGGAGGGAGTGCTGGCACCTCATGTTAACTGATTGAGTGATATCCACAAGGGGCCACACCGCAATTGTAAAGATGTAACAAAGGTTCCGGGGGTCATTAGACCACTCCATTCTTGACTAAAGAAAGAGCAATGGGTTATTGTAAAGGCATAGCCCCTCGATTATGAATGCTGAGGACTGAAAGGGTGTAGGCGCTGTTACGTTAGTGGGTCCTGGGATGTGGGTCCCTGATAGAAAGGAGATTGGACTGATGAATTACAACAGGGCCTTCCAGCTACTTAACACAGAGATACTTATCTCCCCTGGGTCAGGTCAGCAGTTACACTTGAAACCATTTATACGATCTCTATTTTTCCCTCTTTTTTTTTTTTCATGTCTACCTACGTAAGCTAGGCAGGATAAAAAAATCCCAAGGAGATAGCATGAGACCAAAGGTTGAGTGACAGGGTGTGTGGGGGGGGGGGGGGGATGTAGGGAGAGGAGGAGAGGTGAGGAGGAGGATGGCAAGCCAAAACTGTCAGGGACAAGGGAATAACAAGGGATATGAAATTGACAGTGAGGGGGTTGTAGCATTCCTGGTTGTGCTTCATCAATTGAAATGTATCCAAGAAGAATCACTGAAAGACGAACATTGTGTAAACATGATAGTGGGGCAGGAGGAAAGAAAAACATAAACAGAGGAAAGAATAAGGGAGTAAAAGTATATATATAGGTATAAATATAGATATGTACATATATGAATATATAAAGATAAGTGTATTTGAATACATATAGACATATATATTATAGAATAAGGAAGCAGATACACTATGGGCCTCTACTTAAATCATACCTCAGTACAAGAACAGTTTGTTCTAGTAGTGTGGCACTGTATGACACTCACTTTCCCAACACCATCACTAAAGGCAAAATGGGTGCATAAGCAAACGTGAAGAAAGCTGATGGTCTGGCTGCCTAAAGATATAGCATATGGGGTCTTAAAGGTCTGAAGTTAAACAAGTGGCCATCTAGCAGGGAACCAACAAAGCCTACATGGAAATAGTACACTAGCCTCTGTGATTATGAGGTGTTGACTGGAATGGGGATCATAATTTCGTGAACATGTTATCAAATTGGCATTAAGGAGTGAAGACAATTTGAAGACCCCAACTCACCTTCCAGATAATTGGACAGTTGTTCACAGAAGGGCCACCTGGAAGGGACGATATATGCAGGGTAGAGTATAGCACCGATGAAACACACAACTATCCTCTAGTTGTTTAATATTTCCTGTCCTCACTATGATGGCCTTAGTTTTACCTCACTAATCTTGTTAGACCTGTGTATTTTCATGTGTGTAATTAAGATTGTTTGATGCATGAAATCCAAGGCTGAGAAACCTCTGAGAAACAGTAACAGGGGTAATGATTCCGGAGAGCACAGAGGGGTGAGGGAGAATGGATAGCAGTGATGACTGCATAACCCCATTGGAGGGGAATGAACAACAGAATGGTAGGTGACCAGATGCATTGGATGGTGTCAGATATGGCAATAATATTAATATTATTATTATATAATATATTGAGGGTTCTTGGGGTAGTGGGATGGGGAGGGAGGGGATAAAAGGGAAGCTGATATCAAAGCATTCAAGAAGAAAGAAAATGTTTTGAAAATGATGGTGGCAGTAATTGTAAAGCTATGCTTGATCTAATTGAATTATGGATTGTGATAATATTTGTAACAGCTCCTAATAAACTGATGTTTAAAAAGAAAAGTGAAGGCGGGGAGTTTAAGACTGTTGATCAGGCCACAGCATAATGGTGCATCTGTATGTGTGTGTCCTTCTCATGAGTATTTTGGAAACTTCCTCTCCCTCCATGTTTTCACAACCCCTGTGGCAGAGACCTGCTGACATAGCCCAGTGATGCTTCCCACTGCCATTGGATCCACAAGATTTTTCATCCACTGGAATGGGATCCTCCCGTCTTCGGCAACATTGTGAGTGACAACGTGAGTCTGAAGAGGAACTTATGGACTAGGATCAGATATAAGGGCTAATAGCAGACTTATGAACCTGATCTGGAATGGACTGGGATGTTATCTCAATATACAATTGCTCTTTGATATAAAGTTCTCTCTTACACATATATTATTGTGCCTGGGTTTGTTTCTCTAATTAGCCTGGTCAAACATATTATGGTCCCATAGGAGTAGGGTACTGTAAAACAAATCATGACAATGGAGAGTGGATGCTTGCTAGACTTTTGCTTTATGGTGTTTTTCTCCTTTGGCTAACTAGACATCTGATAGGGCCACACTCTATTCTGTTCTGTTCTTGAAAAGATATGGGAAGGGAAAGTTTTGATCTAGAATTTGTCTTTGATTATTCCTGTTTGAAAGGGCAAAAATGAATGTGATAAAGGTGTCTTTTTGGTTCAGGGTACAAAATGGCCCCTTGAATTTCTCAAAGATCATGGCTCAGTAAAAATGTCTGAGAAAAGGTCAAAATGTCTGACAGAAGGGCCAGCTGGAAGCAGTCAGAGACCTAAGGCCATCTTTTGAATAGCTGGTAGAGTTCAGATAAGGATTAAGAGAAGGTAGATAAGGTTTGACTTTTAAGAATGTGTTTAGGATCTGGATGCACCAAGATAGTACACATTTCTTCTGCTTATTGTCATTGTGAAGTTTATGACCTAGCCCAAGAGGATTCGGGTTGTTGAGAATTTGTGAAAGGACTCATGGTTGAAAGGCAAGGTGGCCGATGGCATGCTGGCGAGGCTAAGTGAGGAGGACCACATTGACACAACCAGAATCCAACAAGATGAAGATAAGATTTTTGATCCTGTGAATTGGCGTATATTGCTGCTGAATTCATGGGTGGCCTGTCTTAATTTAACTTTGTTATGGATGCAGGCTCACCAAGTTCCAACTGGAATGAAGAGTCTCCACATCAAAGAGCATGCTTGACTGCTCAGTGCACTGGGTTGATATAAGTGGGCAGTATAGAAATTGGATACCAAAATAGAGAGAATAAAGGCAGGAAGTGGCTGGCTTACAAACGTTCATAGTTGGTGGGGGATATGTTCGTAGAATTATAAGATCAAGGTGGTATAGGAGTTCACTTAACTGCAATTGTTAGGCAAAGAATATAATTGTTTTGTTCACTTCTAGAACATCATGTTTACATGAGGCTGGCACATTTTGAATTGTATACCTTTTACTTTTATCCTGTTAGGCACAAATATAATTTTGCTATCATCCTTGCTTTAAAATTTATGTATGGCTAGAGTTGTGCAGAACCATCAAGGTGACAAGGGATGGTCTGTGGTAATTACCTAATCTCCCGTCAACTTGAGGGTATTAAGAGTGAAGAGATGGAGTCTAGCTTGTCAATCAGGTCAAAGCCTCATTATGTCTTCTTGTGGACATGGCCTTCTTATAAGGATTCCGGGAACTTCCTCTCTTTCCCTGCTTTCACCCTCCAGTTGACAATCCACACATCAGAGATCTGTGGACTCAGCTCTGTGACGCTTCCATTGCCATTGGATCCACAAGACTTTCCACCCACTAGGCATATGATCTTCCTGCATTTGGCATCATTGCGAGTGGCAATGTGCATCTGAAGAGGACTTTATGGACTAGTATCAGACATACGGGCAATATAGGATGTATGGACTTGATCTGGACTGGGCTGTGATATTTTCAGCATATACAAATGCTCTTTGATATAAAATTCTCTCTTACTGTATGTAAGTGTCTGTTGATTTGTTTCTCTGGTCAACCTGGCCTAATACATTATATTTCAGTCTAGGCCCCAGTGTGTGTAGCTTCATATACCTCAAATCTACCACAAATACTCTGTTGCCATCTTGTGAAAAACCCTAAGATATTGTTCTCTAATTGTTTTCTACTCATTGTGATCCTATGTGGCAGAATAGAACTGTCACATTGGGTTTCCATGGTATCTGGTGAGTTCAAACCATTGAAGTTTATGTTAACAGTTGAGCATTTTAACCACTGTGCCACTAGATCACAGGGTGAAAAAAACTAATGTTTATTATTGTATAGGGCTGATATTTTGAGATCTTAGTTCTTAGTTTAAAGGACATCAGTGATATATACTGAATTATTTGATAAAATTGTTCTGTCGTCTAAACTAGCACTAAAAAACACTTTTGCGTGCCTCTATCCTCTTTTCTCAATATGTTGTTGGTAGATAATGGATTGAATCCATCAGGGTTACTTTTGATTAAATAACTCTTTTATAATTGTTTATTCTACTTAGAAACACCTGAAGGAGCCCTGATGGCATAGTACTTAAACATTTAGGGTATAACCTACCAAGTTCCTCATGGGAGAAAAATATGGTACTCCACTTCTTGAAATATTTATAGCTTAGGAAACTCAATAAGGAAATTCTTAAAAGAGTTGGAATCAACTTGATGGTGATAGTATAGAGCTGAACTTTAGGACACACACACACACACACACACACACACACACTTTCTACCTGTTCTTGGAAATGGTTTATTTTCAGTTAATCCAGTAACTTTCTTATTTTAAATAACCATGGCTACTACAGTAATGGCTTTTTCCCTTTTATTTTGACTTAGGATTTTCTCAAGCACATCACATCCTTGACCTTGTTCCTCATCAGTTTAAAAGTATCTTACAAAAGTAATTTCTAACTTCAGATTCTCTAGGAAATGGAAGAGCATCATATTCACAGTAGTAGTCAGAGGGAAAATGAGAGAATTGGTGTCTTTATAGGAACTAGGAAATTGTTGACTTCATTTTTCTGTTAAAAAGAAGAAAAGACGGATTCTGTTTCCCCTTCACTTTGCCCCAGTACATCTTCACTGAAGTGTGAGAACACATTTAAGCTTTATCATATTTAAGCTTTTTTTTCTTATGGGGGGATCAGGGGGCAAATTCAAGATCCAACACTCCATTAACACATTTTACCAAAGGAAAAAGTTATAAGATAATACATAAGATTCTAGGTGATCTGCCTCTGGTGCAACTTCGCTTTCTGAAGTATCTGAAACATAACTGTCTTTTATTAAACTGAAATGTAGAGGTCTAGACTTGAGCCTTGGGGGGGAGGGGGGTGGTAGAAGGCTTAGCTTCTGAGGCAATGCCAATGTACATTTTCTATAATCCCTGAACCGTGATCCTTCTGGTTGGTTTAGAAGAGAAACAGTATAGCTAGCCTTTGAGAGCTATCTAATGTGGTTAATCTGGAAGACAATTGTCTTGGTAAAACTATGGTTTTATAAGGAATAGCACAATTAAACTAGGAAATGGAAGAGTCTCCTATAATTTCAGAGTTATGTAAGTCCACTCGTAACTCCATAGGCAAAATTCCTGTTATATAGTACTATGAAAATAGAGAAAAACAATTTGAGTTACAAAAGTTTTATGACGCATGTGTGCGTGAGTGTCTTGGTATGTGTTCCTCTTTGCTCATTCTGACCGGAAGGCTGCCTCCAATATGCCTATTCAAGGTTGAAAATTCAAGATCTTCATTAATATTTTCTTATTGCACCAGGATGGTTCATGCTACACTGCCGTTGCTAATTAAATTAATAGCCACAAATGCTTAGCGAAGAGATTAACTTATGCAGTTCCTTCCCTAGAAGAGCCTGTGGCTAGGCAGCCCTAGGTTAAAGATTGGCACCAAGGTCTTTGTCTCTCAGGACAGCCTGCTATGATACCTCCACTAGGATGCTATGCATCCTTCATATGAATGCTACATTGCCTTTAGTGAGGGCGTTCACCTGTTCACCTTCGCTGTTACATCACAATTGTTGCTCTCTAATTCTTTTCATTCGGTGCACTCTAGTGCTTCAAGCCTTTTTAATCTGAAGTGTATATCCTCTCGTGCTTCATGGATCTGCTTCAACAGTCTTTTTTTTTACAAGCATCCACTCTGTGCTATACATAGCTTTTCCCACATAAAAAATACTTGATGATTATTTGAACATTTGCTTTGATTATTTGTACTATAGATTTTTTTTGCATATTGCTCCAACCAATCAAACTATACATCATCAAGTATTTGTTTTTCTGTTTGAAATGATTTCTGATATCCAACACTATATCACTCCTTTTGAACACTGGGGATTTCTCCTAAAATTAAATGCAACACTTCTCCTCAATCTAGGTTGTACAATCTGCTGCCAAATTTGCTGTTGATTTGTCATTTGTAAAACTCGGCACTAACCCAAAATTGAATTGGCATTCTTTCTTCCTTAAAAATAGGTGACTTTTCTAAAGTTCATTCTATAAAAGAAAAATGGACTTGGATGACTGTATCATGCAGGGTTTTATAGGAGAGAAAGAACAATTTTGATTATTATGAAAATTTACAACAGAGATGAGAAATTGTAAAAGAGGTAAATTGGTAAAGGTCCAGAAAGGGAACTGAAAGAGCAGATAAATGTAAAATATAAGTTCTAAAGCTCTTCTGTACATGGGAAGACAGAAACTTAAAGGGAAATCTAGGACGCAAGACATGGACCATGGATGTCTAGTCCTATGGAAAACTATTACTTCTATAAAATCACAGCATGTGTAGACTTTCAGCAAAGGGTTTGATTTGTTGATCAGCAAACTCGACTTATGAAGGCCTGACAAGAGAGGAGAAAAGCAGGAACAGACTTCTAGTCTCTAAGAACGTTGGTGCTTGTCTGAGGTATAGTCAATGAATACAACCCTCCAATGCCATCACATTTTTGATAACACGTTGTAAATTTTAGCCTCTGTGCCTGTAGTTATAAGTCCATTGAAAGAGAGTTTTCTGTAATTGGCTGTTTGAGTTCTTGGCTGCTACTTCATGCACAGGGATTGTGGATCCAAACAAGAACAAATCATGATGACTTCAGTCTTTCTTTTGGTTATCAGGATGGTCTTGTTGTGATGATTGGGTTTTCATTCTATTGAGAGGGAGTCCTCTTTCTTTTGAATGGGTCCAAATATGGCTCTTTTATCCTTTCAAGACAGGCCCAATAAGCAAATGAATGTCCTGAAAGCTCTCTTCCAACATTGGGGTTGACTCTAATCAGTAAGACTGCTGTTAGCTAGTTGTATTCTGAGTCTTGTCCCTGGAGGGACTCCTCTCCTGGAACTCTATCATACGATGGATGTTCCTCTAAGATGGATCAGGTTTTCAGTGGCATAGCCCTCAAAGTAGTCAACTGGTTACCTCTTTGTAGTGTCCTTCTATTCTGTCAGCTGTTCCCTTTGTGTGACACTGACAGTATCTGAAATACTGGTAATACAGCTTCCAGCATTACAGCAACAAGTACACCACCACAATAGGATCAACTGACATATAAGTGGTAGGGAATGAGGCTGAGTCATACATAAAAAAATGTAGAGACTTAGAGTACCAGCAAGCTTCAAAATGTTTGTGGAAAAATTGTGTCATCTCAACTGAAAAAGTAATCATGAATTTTGAATCCCTCTTGTAGATGATAAAGATCATGTCTCTCAAGGTGGGAGTCAACCATCCAGCAAATGTTTTTTATCAAAAAATGAATGAACAGTTACTAAGATAGTCTTGTCTTTGCATAAATTATATGATTGTATGTATGTTTAGCTGTGTTAGAAATAAGGAGCCCTGGTGGCAAAATAGCTAAGTGTCCACCTGCTAACTGAAAGCTACCTCTGGTTTGAACCCTTTAGCACCTTGAACTCCTCAGTGCCTCTGTGGTAGAAAAGACCTGTTGATCTGCTCCCATACAGTTTCCTACCTAGAAAATCCTAAAGGAAGTTTAGCTCTGCTCTACATGATCACTATGAGTCAAATTTTACTTGAAGGCACACCACAAGACACCCATTTTTCACTTAGTGATATGGTTGGGTTCAAAATACCAGGTCATTTTGCAACAACAAAAAAAATTATGTGAACTTGTAAAATCATGAGATCAAATTAATAAATGGAGGATAACATCATCATTATATTATTACCAATTAATATATATTTTAAATTAATTAATCATTTTAGATTGGGGGATCTTATAGATCCTATAACAATCCATCATTCAATTGTATTAAGCACACTTGTACATATGTTACCATCACCATTTCCAAAAATATTTTCTTTCTATTTTAGCCCTTGATATCAACTCCTCTTTATTCCACACCCTCCCACCCTTGGGAATCCTTGATCGATTTATATTATCGTTATTATTATTTCACATCTTATACTGTCCATTGTCTTCCTCCACCCACATTTCTATTATTTATCCCCCTCAGGGGAGAGGGGTTTATAATCCAACCTTGTGATCAGTGTCCCCTTTGCCCCCCTTTCCTCCTCCCCCACCCTCATGGCATCACACCACTATTCCCACTAATGCCCCTCACAGGTTTATTTGTCCTGGATTCAATGTGTCCAGAGCTCTGGACACATACGCCAATCTAGCTGTATTTGAAAAGTAGAACTGGGTTATGACAGTCGGGGAGGAAGCCTTCTGGAACTAGAGGAATATTGTGTGCTTTATTGGAACTGTACTGCACCCTGATTGAATCGTCCCTTCCTTGCAACCCTTCTTTGAGGGGATGTCCAATTGTCTACAGACAGGCTTTGGGTCTCCACTGCACCCCTCCTACCCATGATTCTCATTGAAATAATTGTTTTTGTTGGGTCTTTTGGTACTGGATACCTGATTCTTCAACACCTCATGATCACAAAGGCTGATGTGCTTCTTCCATGTGGGCTTTGTTGCTTCCCTGATAAATGGCTGCTTGTTTAACTTCAAGCCTTTAAGATGCACACCCTGTACCTTTTGATTGCAGGGAACCATCCCCTTTTTACACCACATTTGCTTGTGCATCATTTTGTCTTCAGGGATTGTGTTGGAAAGGTTAATATCAGAGAGTGTCAGGTTATTAGAACAAGGTTTTCTTATGTTTAGGGAGGCTTTAAGTAGAGGCCCAAAGTCCGTCTGCTATCTTAAGACTTAACATATCAATATGTGTACATTGTGCTCTATACCTCTTATTATAAAATCAATATACACATATATATACATGCCTATACCTCTATAAGTAGCATTTCCTCCTAGTTCTTTCCTCTATTTCCTTTCACATTCTTCCTGTCCCATGATCATGATCACTCTCCACTCATCTCTCATTAATTCTTCTTGGATACATTGCACTTGATAAAACCCCACCAGGCATTCTATACCCTCCTCACGATCAATTTTAGATCTCTTATTGTTCCCTTGTCCCTGAATTTGTTGGCCTACTTTCTCCTCTCCCATGTACCCCTGCTGGTCCTTTTTTCCCCTCCTCAGTATTATTTATCCTGCCTATTTTATATAGTTTACAAAGAGGGAAAATTTTTTTTTTAAAGAACCTATGAAGAGTTCCAGGTCTGTTGACTGACCCTTTTAAATGTTTTCCAATCGGGTCTGATGAGGTGCCAAGCATTGTCCCCCAAGTCAGAAGTCTATTTTTAGGATTTCTCAGAGACTTCATTACTTTGCTCTCCTTGCTACCTGTTGCACACCCTTTGTGTTCCGCCCTGCTTTGTGTAGGGCCTACTGGGCACTCTTTCCACAAAGTGTCTCCAGTGCTGACCCCCAAGTGTTGTGGGTCAGATAAGGGACATCTTGTCTTGAGTCCTTTCTGTGCATTGACTGCTCTGAGCAGGGATATCCTCCCAAGGGCTTGGGCTACTATGAAGTTCCACTACTATAAGGTCCACTATCTCTTTCCCTCTTCATTTACACCCGTGTGGTCTGGCCAGACCCACCACTCTCCCCAGGCTCTATCTTCAGTGCTGTCTTCTGTATGACATTCTTCTGGGGAGGTGGTTAACAGAACTTGGCTAGGGTCTGGTCCCTTTGTCCTCTCTGTTAGTTCACTGCTCTGTGCCAGTATGTTGCCCTCAAGGCTTGGTGCTCCTGGATGAAGTCTGGTTCCTCTCTCCCTTTCTTGTGGAGACATACAAAAAACCCTCCCATGCCTGTTCCCCAATCACCCCAACCATTTTCTTTTTGTTTTCATTTTTCTCTTTTCCCCTCCTTTTTAGTTAGCTACCTTATACATCCTTAGGTTGGGTCTGACCCCTGCCAAATTGCCTATATCTCAACCTAGAAATGATGCATTAAGTAGCTTATCCTTTATGTCCAATGTACTTTTCAGTTTAACTCAGTGGATTGACAATATACTTGTCCCTTGTGTTTGACTAACTTTGCCTAGCATAATTTCCTTCAACTCTTCCCATGAGACTATGTGCTTCATACATTTGTCATTGATTTTTAGGGCAGCACAGTACTCCAGTGTATATTTTTTACCAGCATTTTCTAATCTATTCATCGGTTAATGGAAATTTAGACTGTTTCCAATGCTTCATGGTTGTGCACTGTGCAGCAATGAACATTGGAATGCAGATGTCTCTTTGTTTCTTACTTCTCCTGGTTATTTGCCCAGTAGGAGGATTGCTTGATCATGTGGTCGCTTGATTTCCATTTGTTTCAGGTAATGCCAAATGGACTTCCATAGTGCCTGCCCATACCTGCTGGGCCACCAGCAGTGGATGGGAGTTCCTACCTCACCTCACAACACCCCCCCCCCCCAGCACTTGTTGCTCTGTGATTTTTTGAATTGGGCTCTCTTTGGATGTGGGGCTACTGCAATTATCCATCACTTTCTGCATGTGGGTCTTTAGGATTTAAGCGCTGATATGATTTCCCCCTATGGGTTTGGCTTTTATTACTTGCAGTTTAGCATGCTCTTTCCTTGTGAGCTTAAATGACTCCTTACTCAGACGTGCTTGTTTTGAGACAGTCCTTTAAGACTCTAGACTACTCTTTCTGGTAGCTGGGCACAGTATGATTTCTTCACCACAGTTTGCTGTGGTGTATGCATCTTCATTGACGTCTCACGAGGAAAGCACCAAGCAGGCTCATGTCATAAGTACAAATAGTTCCTACAGAAGGTCTACAGGCAAATGGTAGCTCAAAATCCATTTATATTTCTATGACTTACATATGTCCCTGGTTCACTTTAGAGACATCATTATTTGATTAGAGTGCAATATAAATCATTCACATGGGGCAATATGTAAACATATTTGTGGTATCATTCTTTTAGCCAAGAATTATTCAACAATATTGTCATCAGTACAACAGAAAGCTCTCTGAAATTCAAGCCAGATTCTGAAGAGGAAGTGGTATGATCAATACCATTACTGATGTCAGATGGTTCTTTGGCTGAAAGGAGATAATATCAACAAAGATGCTTGCTTGTGTTTTGTTCATTATGAAAAGTCATTTTACTGTGTGGAGCATAACAAATTATGGATAAAATTAAGAAGAACGGGAATTCCAGAACACTTGGTTATGCTCATGCCGAACCTGCACATGAACCAAGAAACATTTAATAAACATCGTGAGGAAATACTACCTGGTTTAAAATCAGGAAAGGTGTGCATTAGAGTTGTTTCCTCTTTTCATACTCATTCAATCTCTATACTGAGCAAATAATCTGAGAAACTGAACTACGATGCAGAGGAAAACAGCGTCAGGATTGGAAGAAAACTGTTTATAACAACTTGAAATATGAAAATCTTGTCCCCCACAAAGCACTAATGAACTCTATCCTGAATGTATCTGTCTTTTCCTTTTATATAAATGATGTTATATAATATTTGTGACAAGGAGTCAAGAAAATTGGAATCCTTAAACACAATTTGTGGAAATGCACATTTTTACAACTACTGTGAAAAAAATTGTTGATGGTTCCTCCAATATGAAAAGTTGAAAAACCATCCCCTCATCCCTTCACTGCATGGTTTCAGTGCTGACCCATAACGACTCTGTAGGACACAGCAGAGTTTCAGAGATTGTAACTGTTTACAGGAGTAGAAAATCCCATGGAGTGGCTGGTGGTTTTGAACTTCTGTCCTTGAGAAGTACGGCCTAACTCGTAATCACTATGCCCCCAGGGCACCTTAGAATAATCATAGGGTCCAGCAGTTCCACTGCTAGGCATATGCCTACAAAACTGGAGAGCAGAGAATCAAACAATAATTTGTACAGTGTTAATTGCCACACCACTCACAATGCCCCAAAGATGTAAACTAGGTAAATAAATGCTCAGCAACAGATAAACGACTAAACAAATTGTGATACATACACACAGAGAATGTTTCTAAATCAGTAGGCACAAAAATAGCCTT
Organism: Tenrec ecaudatus; assembly: GCF_050624435.1. Taxonomy (NCBI): domain Eukaryota; kingdom Metazoa; phylum Chordata; class Mammalia; order Afrosoricida; family Tenrecidae; genus Tenrec; species Tenrec ecaudatus. The sequence continues at coordinate 87,500,995 of NC_134532.1, forward strand.
GATACATGTATAGTATACATGGAGCCGAAAGATTTTGCGGAAGGCAGTAAGTCTACCTATTCATTTTTACTGAGGCTGAATTCAGGGGAAAAAGTAAATACTTTTAGGTACAAAAAGATATTTGAATGGGATATTTATAGTAAGATGGCTAGAGAATGCTACAAACTCCTTGTCACCCTAATTTGTGAGTATTTCTTGGTGTCTCTATTCCTTTCTTTGTTCTTCCCATTCTTCTACCTCGCTTCTTTCTTCCCTTTCTTTTTCCTTCCATAATCCCTCCCTGCTTTTCCCGCCTTCCTTCAATTGATTGATTCCAAAGATTTTGTGAAGATTTTTAATTCATCATATCTCCAAAGCTTATTGGTTTCCCAAGCAGTCTATGAAATTATTGAGTTAAACAAATAATAACCGCACACACAAAAATATCATTGTAAGAAATTGGTAATATTCCCCAAAATATAGCCTTTAGTTATATTTTTCAGATATGGAACTCAACTCAGCCTAGTGTTATAATAATCCATTTTTGAGGAAAAAAATAAAACCAAACCAAACTCTCTGCTGCCACCAAGTTATGGTTCATGGAGATCCTATAAAACTGAGCCAAATTGCTCTTCTGGGTGTCTGAGATGGTAACCATTCCCAGGAACAGAGAGCCTCAACTTTCTCCTGAGTGAATAAAAAAAAAAGGGCCACATTTACTCAATGACAAAGTTCTGAGTGTTAGAAAAGAAGGAAGAAAGGATACCAGACGCATTGAGAGGAAAAGGAATATGTGATGGGTACATGGAGGGGATTACAACATAGGAGTTCAAGCAAAGTGGCATGACTTGTTGAATGCAAAACAGGTGATCTGTTCTATAAACCTTCACCTAATTCACAAAATAGTGAATAATATATATTACTCTATAATATATATAATATAATATATAGTGATATATTATGTTAAACATTATATTATATATTATATGTAATATAATATGTATAGTCTTCATTGTTTGTGAATTAGGTGAAAATTGATAGAATATATGTACATATTATATATACATATATATCCATAATATCACTACCAAATAAGACTTTTTAAGTTAAGGTGTCTATGAATTAATAGAAAATGGGGAAACAGGCTGATGACAGAGATTATAATGGTCCAAAGAAAAATCATGATTTCAAAGTTCTTCACTTTGCTACTATGGATATACATAAGGGGATTCAATAATCTTTTTTAAAAGAGCCTTTTAAGCTTAAGGTAAAAAGTTCAAATGCTCCTGCAACTGAGAGGGAAAAAGATGAGACTTACTGCCATGGTCAAGATTCTCAGCCTCACCTTATCACAGAACCAGCTCTCCTTTGTCCTATTGCATCACTAGGGGTTGGAATGGACTCAAAGGCAGTGAAAAGTGCCATGTAAATGATAATCTCATTTAAAATTTAAGCTAAGAGTGTGCATGTGAGCCTTTTTATAAAGGAAAGCGTTGTTAACGATCGTCAAATAAGCCTTTAAAAAGATAGAATGTGTTATTTGCTTTAGAGAGAAAAGAATAGAAAGACAAAGATAGCAAAACAAAATCTGTGAGGATAACAATTTTCTCCTCTAGGCCATAGTATGTCACTGTAGATTAAGTTAACAATCATCTGCAGATTTGGGTAATATAGAAAGGATAATTGTGTAATCTTGCCAACTATTTAGTGTTTTCACAACAATGGGACTCCCTAAACCTCGGGAAAATGTCTTCTAAAGACAGGCAGTAAATTCAGTGGGTTTACGACTACACTACAATCTCTTCTTTTGTTGTTGAGATGATTTTTACTATTCTGCTGTAGAACACACTTTAGTTGTTATTCATAGAAAGTTTAAGATCTAAGTTTATTGCACTATTTCTCAGAAAGATATGCAAAAGTAAAATATAATTGCTACTGATTCAAAATCTATTTCTATGCAAAAATTAATGTTTATTGAAAATTATAATGCAATTTAAGTTAAGCAGCTCTGCATTGTGCTTCTTCGGTAACTGAGCACATTTTTTCAGCTATCAAAGTCTACATAAATTAGAATAATTTGTCTATATTTTATCCATAAAGGCCTCCATAAAGTGTGACAAATGTTTTTAATGTGATATTATAATGTTAGTACAAAAAGAGATTCAAGCAAATCCTTATAAAAGTAAAGCATATAACTGGCAGAGCCTTAGTGGTGGGCTCTTACCGGTATTGTGTGAATAATACTGCTGATCCCCCAGCAATGTATTTCTAAGCTGTCTGAAGTCACTCCTGTCTGTCCAAAATACTTAATTTTCTCCCTAGACTTTGTCTTCTAATCCTTCCATTGAATCCTTTGTGTCCTTCTTCCTCCTCTACTTGAAGTCTCACAATGGTTTCAAACTCTGACAGAGAACTCCAAAGTTGATTACAGACCTGTATCCTCACTGAAGTTACAACACACTGGGGTGCGAGATGTACAAAGAATCCCTGTCCAAGGAGCACATCTGGAAGAAGCTCCAAAGTAAGTGCACTGAGTGGAAAAATAAATGCACAAATCAGAAACCAGTGCAAACTTTTCATTAATAACTAATCATCTCTAGCTCATTGCAGGGTGCAAGTGATTGAATTACTTTGGTTTTTAGGAGCTCATTGTCCACATTTCTAGGCCTAATGAGGGATTGACCAATTTCTAATGAAACAAGATGATTTTTGAAGATAGGATTCCTAACCACTCTATTACTAAGTTAAGTTATGCCATAACTTTTAACCAGAATTCAAAATTGTCATGTCTTCCCTTACATAAAGGTCTATCTGAATTCTCAGAAGCGAACAGGAGAGATGCTGTAGCATAGAGTTTTAATGGCATTTCTAGTGGAAACTTGGTGCTAATGTGGATCAAGTGCGCAGTTGCTAACAGAAAGATGGGCAGTCCAAATTCATTGGCCATTCTGAAGCAGAAATTCATGACAGTCTGAGTCACCAAAAATGTAACCTTAGAAACCCTCAGGGTTACTTCGCTGGTTTATAGACTCACCATGAGTGGAAGATTGCATAAGAGAATTTTGCATGACAAACAATTTTTTCATTGTGCAATATTTTTAACAGCAACATAAACAATGATTCCTCTTATGGTGCTCACTGCAAAAAACACACAGGAATAAAATAGACTACCTATGTGTAAAGGAAGAATAGAGAGTTGAATATTATCAGGCAGAATAAGGCCAAGGACCAACTGCAAGAAAACAAACAAACACCAATTGCTCATTTGTAAGTTTAAGCTAAAGCTGAGAAAAACTAATCACATCCATGAAAGCTACAGTTTGTCCTTGAGTACATCTCCCTTGAATTGAGAGACTATTTTAAGAGCAGATTTAACTCATTACACACCAACAGCAGAAGATCAGGTAGCTCATGCAATGACATCAAGTAAATACAAAGTTGAATGGGGAAGAGCAGAAAACGTTGTGACATGTGCATTATGGCATTTGATGAAGAATATTGAAAGTGCCAAGGACTATCATTAAAGCAAAATGTCTCTGATGAAGTACAACCAGAATACTCCTTAGAAGTTAGGATGCTAAGACTTCATCTCGCATACTTTAGATGTATTATTAGAAGACACCTACCTTCCCTCCTACCCCACCCCCCAAAAAAAACAAAACAACAGCCTCACTTCCATCGAGTTGATTCTGACTCATAGAAAACAAAGGATAAGTAGGACTGACCCTTTGGGTTCCCAATTCTTAATTATTTGTGGTAGTAGAACGTCTCATCTTTCTTCAGTGATGTAGCTGGTGATGTCAATGGAAATCAATGGCTGGCTCTGTAATTAACAGCCCAACACCTAACTTACTCCACATCATGAGAGACCCGTGCTGGAAAGAGGACCTCATGCTTGGAAAGGACAGCAGGGCAGCGAAAAAGAAGCTGCAACAATGGGCTCCAGCATGGCAACAATCATCGGGATGGTACAGGACCCGGTCATGTTTACCCTGTTGTAGACAAGGTCCATAGGAGTTGGACTTGACTCAGAAGCACCTAGTAACAGCAACAAAGTTGAACTGGGTAACTATGCTTCAAAAACCTCTTGAAAGTGTTAAAAGGCAGAGTTGTCCCTTTGAGAACTAGTGTGCATCTGACGCAAGCCAGGGTATTTCCAATGGCCTCCTATATATGCAAGAGCTAGAAAATGAAGAGGGACTTCTGATGGGTACGGAGGCATTGCATTCTGGGGCTTTCAAAGAAGGAAGACTGTCCCAGGGGCTGCAATACAGACAACTCTTCCCTGGGGGACGTATAGGCAGATGGCCCCTCGGAAACGAGAATGACATGAACATGGTGCCAGCACTGATCAGTTCCTGGAGGAAGAGCTCTTGCTTGATAACACAGAGCTCAGAGAGAAAGAGAAAACCCTCCATGAGACGGTTTGATACGATGACTGCGGCGATGGGCCATGCAGAACAGTGGAGCGGGTAGGACAGAACTGGGCAGTGCTTTGTTCTGTCATACGTAGGGTAGCTATGAGCTGGAACTAACTTGATGACATATTGCAGAATGAATGGCAATTAAAAAATTTATATTAATTCTAACCCTATAAAAGCCTGAGATATAGCATAAATATCATTTGTTTCAGTACATGGCTTAAATTCAACTTTATTTTTCCTTAAAATCAGTTCTTTTGCAATTGATGAATGCTTGATAAGAAATTACTCAGCCATTTAAATTAGATAGCTTATTTCTTTCTCTCTTCTATCCTATCACACCATTTCAAAAAATTCATTAAGTGTATTTATCTGCTTTTGGTTACATCACAAATATTACCTTAATTCATAATCTTATATCTCACAAGGAATATTTTATCTTAATGTATCTTTCCCATTTTCAGAGTTTAAACTTCTGTGTTTTATCCTCAACTTATTTTTATGATTGATGAAACTAGTTCTACTATGTCCTGTGGGGTTGCTTTAAGTCAGAATCAAGTCAATGGTAGGAAGTTTTATTTTTTTAAATATGTAACTACACATAGATTACTTTAAAATACATAGCACCATCTCCCCGACATAAGTACATGATATGGACACTAGCCAGTTCTCTAGTCATTAAGAACAAATGGCACATTTTGTGGTTGTTATCCGATGCCATCATGTTCCAACTCCTGCCCACCTGGCGATGACAGAATGGAACTCCCCCAGCCCTGTGCTGTGCCTAATTGTTCTTATGTTTGAGCCCCTGGTGGAGTCACTGTGTCAACCCACTGTGATGAAGGTCTTACTCTAGCTCTCTTTTGTTTCCCCTCCATTTTAAGTAGTAAAATGCTCTTTTCCAGGAATTGATCTTTCCTGAAACATGTCCAAAGTGCATGAAACAAAGTCTCACCATTCTTGCTTCTAAGGGGTATTCTGGCTGTAGTTCTAAGAAACATTTGAATGCTCTTTTAGCAATCGCTCACACTTCAAATAGTCCTTGACAGCACGATGAGTCAAATGCTTCGATCCATCTGTGGTCTTCCTTATAAATATCCAACATTTACATGCATATGAGGTAATTGAAAAAGCCATGAATTGGGTCCTCCAAAAAACATTCTTCCAACACTTTAAAGATGCTCATGCAGAGATTTGCTTCATGCAATGCATCCTTTGCTCTCTTGACTGCTGCCTTCATGAGCACCGATTGTGGATCCAAGCAAAATCCAAGCACAAGTTCTTCATAAGCACAATGAAGTGTTCTGGAATTTCCACTCTCCTCAAGGTTATCCATGGTTTATTATGGTCCACATAGTTGAATGCCTTTGAATAGTCAACAAAGCACAAGTAAACATGTTTCTGGTAGCCTCTGTTTGGGCCAAGATCCATATGACATCAGAAATCCTCTGCTCTACATCCTCTTCTTAATCCAACCTGAGCTTCTGGCAGTTCTCTGCTAACTTACAGCTACAACCATTCCTGGAGAGTCTTCAACAAAATTTTGCTTGTATGTGATATTAATGGCATTGTACTATACTTTTCACATTCTGTTTCATCAGCTTCCTTTGGAATGGAAACAAATATTCATCTCTTCTAGACAGTTGGCCAGCTTGCTGCCTTCCAAATGTCTGGGCACAGTGAGTGAGGGCTTGCGGTGCTTCTTAGCGTGTTGAAACACTTATATCGTATTCTATCAAACACCAGAAGCTTTTGCTATTTTTTTACTTTACTAAGAAAAAATCTGTAGCTAATCTATGAAACAATATACCAAAATATGTCCAGATAGTATTCTTCATTTTAGGAATTATAAAGTAAATCAAACTAGCGTCCTCATCTAAAATAAAATTCACATTCTAATAGTTTTCCACTGTGTATAGACCAAAGTCAAATTCCTCTCATAGCTTCAAAGATCCTCCCTAATCTGCCCTTCTCTGTGTAGAGATAATCTTTATACTCACTTTAATACAATAATATTTATTTATCTGTACCTCCATATAAGAACATGACTATTTTACTCATTTACTTTACACAAATCCTTCTCTTCATCCAGAAGGCTCTCCTTTTATTCTTGACTAAATAATTAACTTTTATTTTCCCTTTCATAATACAAGGAGTTCTGGTGGCACTCCAGAAGTGCCAAGCTATTAATCCTGCAGATGTGCCCAGGGGATTGATGATGCTCTACCCTCTGATCAAGGCTTGCAATCTCAGAAACCCTGTATAGGGTTGTTACCAATCAAAATATACTGAGTGACATTGAAGCTATTTACAATAATTTTCTCTAACTCTATCTCTCATTAACAAACTTCTTCATATTTATATCTACTGGTTTCTATATCATAAACCATATATTTTTCTTAGTTAACATGTTGATTATCAAGGTATAACAATGCTCTTGTGCAGGAATATCATATTACAAGAAGTAGAAAATATATAATTAATTCAGAACAACTCACAAAATTTTGATAATAAAGAACAACTTGGAGCTAAAACAAAAAAGTAAATTAAAGAAAAACAAATCATATAGTTAAATTAAGCAGTATCCCTAAAAACAAACAAAATTATTTCAAAACTCGAAGTAGAGGGATGTCCTTGGTACTTATTTATAGACATTTTCATTATGCTTCAATCATTTTTTGGTACTCGCTTTACCTAGAACAGTGCCAGTAACACTAGTGCTAGAGGAAACTAAATCGTAAAACTTCTATTCACTGGGTGTTAATATATAGATCTTACTATCTGCAGTCTCTCAAAGAAAGCAAAACTACAAACAATGTGGTGCCAGAAATTAGTCTCTTGATCAACAATGTCACTGGTTCACTTTAACTGGGCAGGGCTGGTGCTGTCAAAATACTTTCTATTTTTATATTGCTTGGTTTTGGGTCCATGTGCAAACAATTTTCCTTAAAGGTAGCTATTCCCTGACACTTGGGAGTTACTATGCTACTCTAATTTCCATTATTTCCATTTTCATTAGGGAAATATATCACCAGAGTAATACTTTACAGGGTCGAAATTACGTTATGTTTGGGGTATAACCAGTAACAGGGGTCTCATCTCTGTGAGGGTCTATGTTGAACTACAGAAAATTACAGCTAGCTAACCCAAGCATGGCAATAATTTATATCACTGAAATGTGTTACTACATGCTACTAATGGCAACAGTTGTTGAAATGGTATCTTCTTTTTTTTAGTAGAAATATATCTTTATTTTTAATTATTTTTTAATTTAATGAGTGTTTTATTATTTTTTATGTTTTTTATAAATCATTTTATTGGGGCTCATACAACTCTTATCACAATCCATACATACATCAATTGTGTAAAGCACCCTTATATGTTCATTGCACTCATCATTCTCAAAATTCGCCTTCCACTTGAGTTCCTGGAATCAGCTCATTTTCCTATTTTCCCTCCCCCTCCCTCCATGCTCCCCCTTCCCTCATGACCCCTTAATAATTTATAAATTATTATTTTATCTTATCTTACACTGCCCGGCATCTCCCTTCACCCACTTTCCCATTGCCCATCACCCAGAGAGGAGGTTATATGTAGATCCCAGAGGTTGGTTCCCCTTTTCTACGCCCCTTTCCCTCCCGGTATTGGCACTCTAACTGTTGGTTCTGAAGGGTTCATCTGTCCTAGATTCCCTGTGTTTCCAGATCCCAACTGCACCACTGTGCATCCTCTGGTCTAACCAGGTTTGCAAGGAGAATTGGGATTATGATAGTAGGAGGGGAGGAAGCGTTTAAGAACTAGAGGAAGGTTGTGAGTTTCATTATTGCTACGCTGAACCCTGAGTGACTCATCTCCTCTGCACTACCCCTCTGCAAGGGATGTCCAGTTGTCTACAGATGGGCATTGGGTCCCCATCATGCACTTCCCTCATTCACGATGATATGATTTTTTTCCCCTGTCTTTGTTGTTTGAAACCTGGTCCCCTCAGCCCTTCATGATCACACATGTTGGTTTGCTGCTTCCATGCGGGCTTTGTTGCTTCTGGGTTAGATGGCCGCTTGTTTACTTTGAAGCCTTTAAGCCCCCAGATGCTCTATCTCTCATTAACCAGGCACCATCACTCTTCTTCACCACACTTACTTATGCACACATTCGTCTTCAGCGTTTATGTGGGGAAGGTGATCACAAAATGATGGTTTTTGTTCTTTGGTGTCTGCTGCTGGATTCCTTCAATACCTTGTATTTACTTAGGCTGTGTGCTTCTTCTCTGTGGGCTCTGTTGATTCCGAGCTAGATGGCCGCTTATTTGCCTTCAAACCTTTAAGACCCCAGACGCTATATCTTTTTGATAGCTGGACACCACCAGCTTTCTTCACCACATTTGATTATGCACACGTCTGTCTTCAGCAATCATGTCGGGAAGGTGGGTATCATGCAATAATCGTTTAGCTGAGCAAGGTGCTAGTGTAGTGAGGGAGTGTGTATTAGGAGGCCCAATGTCCACCTACTACCCTACTACTGAATCTATAAATATATACACTTAGGTCTATTTCACCAATAATCATAAATATATTTACATATGTACATACCTGTATTTAGGCTTCTATGTATGCTCTTTGCTTCCTACTCCTTTTCTCTATTTCCTTACACTTTCCTCCTGTCCCACTACCATGTTCAGCCTTCATTCTGGTTTCAGTAATTCCTCTCAGTTACCTTGACCTTGGTCACTCTCTACCAGTCCTCGCATCCCCTCCCTCCACTGGTTTTGAACCGCTCGTTTTTCCCTTGTCCCTGGGTTGGCCAACACCTCCTCCTTTCCCCTACCTCCCACGCTCTCATGTCTCTCCGGGACCATTGGTCCCATTATTTTCTTCTCACATTGTTTGTCCAGCAGATCTTATCTTGGTGGACCTGCAGATATAGTAATATGTGCATAAAAATGCAGATGGCTTTGAGAGCCCAGCATAAAGAAGGGGAATTGGGGTAGATGAGGAGTAAGTGGGGTGGGGAGAAACCGAGAGGATGGCATGGGGGGAACAGGGCACTAACCCACACAGGGGAGAGTACTGGTTGTGTCCCCACAGAACTGGAACATGTATACAGACCCACCATGACATGCCAAACCAAGAGGGCAACGTAAAGTGAGGAGGAATCTACAGAGACTGGACCATACGCCAGCCCCAACCAGAATTAGCCCAACCCCCACAATCGAAGGGAGTACCACAAAAAATGAAAATAGATTGTCAGGTGTGGGAAAGGAACTGACCTACCACACCATACCCAGAAGGAAGCTGAAGCAAAGGAAGGAGGAAGAACGGAGCGGAGCACACCTGGGCCCACCAAGCTCAGAGGATGATAGCCCGGCTCAAAGGGCCCATTGTACAGAGAGAACCATACAGCCAGTCCCACGGCGAGATGCGACATCCTGCACTGACCCATGGCCCTACATGGGACAGCACCTGAGACACAGTGGGGGATGTGTGACTGAGCTAACCCCATCACACTGAGGCAAAACACTGGGGGCGTGCAATGGAGAGGTAGGGGAAGCAAAGTAGGGAGATCCCGAGGGAGTATAAAGGATGGACTTTGGGGCCAAGATGTGGCACCCCACCAGACTTGTCCAGAAAAACATCCTAAAGGTCAAGAAACAGACCTCGAACTACTAACAGTTTGTTGTTGTTGCTGTCTTTTTGTTTTGTTTTGTTTTTCTTTTTTCTCTCTTCTTTTAAATATTGTATGTCAATGGCTATTTTGTTTGTTAGTATGTCAGTGTTGCTTCTGTCAATGCCATGTTCTTATGTGCAACTTTGGTGCTGTGAAAGCCATCTGCATTTTTGTGCACATATTATTTATTTTTAATCACTTTATTGGGCCTCATACAACTCATCACAATCCATACAGCCATTGTATAAAGCACATTTGTACATTCATTACTCTCATCATTCTGAAAACATTTGCTCTCCATGTGAGCCCCTGGCATCAGCTCCTCATTTTCCCCTCCCTTCCTGCTCCCCACGCCCTCATGAACCCTTGATAATTTAGAAATTATTATTTTGTCATATCTTAACTGTCAGACGTCTCCCTTCACCCACTTTTCTGTTGTTCACCCCCCAGGGAGGAGGTTATATGTAGATCCTTGTAATCAGTTCCCCCTTTCTACTCCACCATCCCTCCTCCCTCCCGATATCGTCACTCTCACCACTGATCCTGAAGGGATCATACGTCTTAGATTCCCTGTGCTTCCAGTTCCTATCTGTACCAGTATACATCTTCTGATCTAACTCATAGAGACCCTAAGTACAACATAATGAAATTTAACATACCCGTTGAAGTTAGCTGACCCATTCTGGGACATTTCCACAAGTGTTATGCATGAGACCATTGTTGGAGCTTCTTTGTTAAGCTATTTCATTGACAGCATTCCTCATTCTCACTGACCCTCTATTTTACCAAGTACAATGTTCTTTTCCAGGGAATGGTATCTCTTGATTTCATGTCCATAGTATGTGAGATACCTTTGCCATCCTAGCTTCCAGGGAGTATTCTGGATGTACCATCTTTAATGGTACCAATTTCTGAGACATTTAATCACCCAATCAATGGTGGTTATCTTGGTGTCTGGAACTCATGAGGTAGCAATGGATCAATGGTATCAGTTATATTTTTCTATTTCTAGCTGGTGAGTTCTAAACACCAATATGAGGATATTGGCAGACTTAAATAGCTCAGGAAAATATTGTCCAAATCTGTAACCAGCTTTTCCAGAAGATATATCCCAAGCACCTCCATCATGTGGGTGCAACCACGATATATCCCACACTGACTCTCAAGACGAAACTTCTTATAAGTGATTAAGTTCATCTGTAGGTAATGAGAGCCCATCATGAAGACAGAAGATCATCCACCAAGGCAGTGAGAGAGAGAGAGCCAAAAACGTCTGGAAAATATTTCTACACTTTTACGTTTCTGTATTTCCTTCAGCATTCTTCCTTGAAAGCATAAACTTGCTCTCATGATTCTCTAGAAGAGTGAACCTTAAGCGCTGCAAGCAATGTTCACTGTTTCAGCTCAATAACATCTCCCAGCGGCACAATCCTCCCCAAATAATGGTCATTTGTCACCAACTCGAAACCGGTCTCCATACAATCATGAAACTGTCGATTATATCTTGACAGATAATCACTGGACAATGAACTTCTTGCGTGGGTTTTGATTATTTTGTCAGGGTTTCTTTCACCTCCACAGAGTGGCTCTAGTCTTGAGGCACAGACAGTATTTGTGCTCATTCTGCTGCTTGATCATCTTGGTCTAACTCCCTGGTGATGCCACCATCTGAGCCAGCTCCAGTGTGGTGCTATTCCCATGTTGCCATATACATACACTGTCTGCATCTACAGGGGGTCTTCTGGGTGAGTGCCATTGCTGTGAGCTAGGTTGGCAGTGGCTTACTGCGTGTCTCCCTCATGCTCAGAGACACTGTGTGTCTCCCTCATACTCAGCTCCCTCAAGCTCCTGAGCTCAGATATCTCTTTAATATAATTTTTATTGCCAAGGCATTTGATAAAATGTTATTTTTATTCCTTATATCTACCTTCTCTTTATGAGTATAAATATCCTCTCTTATATTCCAGTCTCCAGTATGTTAAAAATGGTTTAGGATACAGGACACAATTTAAATCTATGGATAAACTTATTAAACTCATATCTTGTTCCAGCTTCTAATTCAATTCTATTTAAAGACACTTAATTTATTAATTAGCTCTTCGGAGTGTTTATCTGCTAAGAATATATTCATTTTCCTTGTAGCAAGACAGATTAATATAAATATTTTGCCTAGTATCTTACAGTGTGGCCAGAAACATGCTGAGAGTATTAATACATTAGAAACTCCAAGAATATTTCAATGTCTTTATGATATCCTATTATATGGAACTTTTTATTCATTGATAAAATCAACTTTAATATCATACAACTTCATAATATATTTCATATATTTTCATTTTATAGAGAAAAATTTAAAACCTTAATTATGAAGACCAATATGTTAAAACTGCATTCCAAAGGGGGTCACACAGTTCTTAGAAAATATTGATACTGAAAACGTATTAACTCCTCACATACAGGGCAACTGTATATGTTTTTAAAACTATGAGATTGACGTGTCTCTGTGCTTAGTCTTGCACGGTTCCCTAGCCTGCATGGCATGTGGTGAGCTTTCAGTGTATAGAAAATCTCTGAACTCTTCTTAAACATGTGACCATTTTTCTTCCCATCATTACTGGGCCTGCTTCGCTGTTGTTTTCTCTATCATTCCCATAGCCAAGAGCCACACACCACATCAGTAAGAAAACTCAGTGCTATTTTCCATCAGAGATGTGCATGAGGTAGAGGACTCTGGCGATCATGCTTGTGTTTTCCTCCAAAGAACAACATGCCCACTCAGTTAGCCAACCTTTAACATTCTGCAATGCCTTCCCGGGTTATCATCCAGTAACATTTGTTTCTTCCACAGACTGCATGGATTTCCACCAGGTGCTGGTGCATGTGCCTCAGAAAGGATGACTGATGTTGGGAGGTGATATTATTGCTCATCAGAGAGCTAAATATCTCTATTTTTTAATCTCCAAGTTTAGTCTACATTTGGTGATAGTCAAATTACATTTTTGTTCCAGTGGTGGAACTCCTCTTGGAAATAGTGTAGTGTCTAGCGGATTTTAAATGTCAATATAAAGTTCATAAAAATACTCTCAGGTATGTTTCTTTGAGCAATGAATTTGGACAAAGAGTAAAGTTAATGTCAAATGTATATATTTTTTTCACATCATCCAAAAGTGGGACAGGAATGTAGAATGTAGAAAGAGATAGAGGAGACTGGAGGGCATGAGGTGCCAAAAGTGTTTTTTACAGAAGCACTAGGTAGTATAAACCCATGGCTCTGTAAGCACCCTGAGGATCCCTCAGCCAGACAGACTGAGCAGAACTAAATTAGCAACAGACTTAGCAGTACCAACTTCAGGACAAATATTTATTTAGCTCACTAGAAATAGGGATGTAAACCAATTGAAATCAACATATGCATTTCCCAAACTCAATAACTTTCTAATATTTTCAAGGAAGGAATGTGACCTAAAGTAAAAACGGATAGCCACACTGTCTTTGAAAACAAATGAAATACTTCCAAAGATAAGCCATTAGAATAATTTTCAACATGTGGACATGAACAAAAAAAGTAATGATAAGACAGGCTGGCTCCTGTTTTTCATGTCGTTGAAATCATCCACTTAGTATTGAAACTAAAGAAATCAAAACCACTTAAAGACATTTTTTTTGTTGAATATCTATTTCACAACCACCTTGAAATGGCCAAGGCCCTCCTTCCTCAGAATGTAGCTACACAATAGCCATAGAAAATGTATGCCCTTGTTCTGTTTGCACAACTGCCTCTTGGTCCATGTACAGGTTCCATATGAATTCACATTTTACTCAAGGACATTCGTAGTTTGATATGGTTCACACATTAGAATGGTTTGAACAGTCAAGAAAACACAAGTAACATTTCTTTGGTGCTCATTATTTTCCCTTCTGAATTTCTGGCAGCTTCCAATTGACATACCACTACAACTGCCATTGAATGTAAGTTGGCATCAATCTTCTCCTGGGTCGGGGAGCTTTTTTTGGGTGCAGTGACCCGGCCTTTTTTTTTTTTTTTAATTTGATGCTTCTTCTCTGCTGGCTTTCTCTCTTTTTATCCTCTGAGAGAGAAAAAGAAATGCAGGTCATTTCTCAGGGAAGCTCCCTTTACATAAGATCACATCTCTGACCTGAGTAAGTATATTTCATCCCGCACTAAACCTCTTAAAAATAGCTGATTACAACAGACTAAATCCTATGGGATAATGATATCATTACATAGTCACCACATAATATCATTGTATACATCCTTAGATAGATCCTAACTGCCAAACCACTGAGAATCATGGCCTAACCAAGTTGAAATGCATATTGAGGGGACACAATACAATCCACGAGAGTCACCAACGAAGACCCTAGAAGCTGGGGGATGCCGAATTCATCAGCTCTTTAGTAAGAGACGTAGGTCAGGGGATATAAAGTTCAGATCAGGCATAGATCATTGTTTTCACTCTCCGTATTAGCATCAGCTCAGAGAGAATCCACTACATTTTTCTAGAAGTTAAAACAACAGAAAGTTTACTTAGAAAAAGCAGGAACAACTTGGCTAACACTCTGATTTTTTCCTACTATATGAAAATCTATGATCACTATGACCATAGACACTGTGGTGTGAGGGCAGGTGTACCTCTCAGGACTGAGATATTCCTTTGCCCAGACACTGAAAATATTAACTGGCTGACAAGTCACAGCTGAATGCCCTTTCAGTGGGGGTTGCCACTGGCGGAAGGGACCTTCTTCATCCAAGGTTGCCTTACTAGGGAAGCCGATATCCAATGATGGCCCTCTGTGAGAAGTCTAAAATTCAATCCGTTGCACCTATTCCGGGCCATGGAAAGGTGGTCCCAACTCCAGAGTTCCTTGTGGGACTGGCAGAGGCATTTATTCCGTTTTCATTACAGTCTGACTTAAACCTTTTTCTCCTTTTTCATTCAATTCTCTATACATGTTAATGCACCAGAGAGCTCCTAATACACTTTCTGCACAAATATATAAAATGTAGAATCTTCTTTCTAGGGAACTCAGCTGACAACACGTGCCACGGAAAGACAGTGGTTCTCGAAACCCTGAGTGTCTGTCAGTGATTATACTTTTAAATTATAGCCTGAAGTGTACCTCCGCTCTTCTGAAGAGATAGGAAAGGAGATTAGAGTCTGTGCAGAAAACAGAAAGACCCTGAAGCTGTTACTTAAGAAAAATAGCTGAAAATAAAGTCACTTCAAACTTTTAGAGGGCGCCTCTCCTTAATCACGCTCAGAATATTTTCTCTAAACATAACGGTTACTTTCTCTCTTGTTGGCTGACATTTTCTATTTTGTAGAAATCTCATGAAGATTGAAGACGGGCTTCAAGGTGAAAGCAAAAAGCTGCCGTTAGGTCAGCACTGGCTCATTGAGAAGCCCAGATGTGTCAGAGAGCGTATCTGGTACCGTTTTGAGTCTCTGGGCTCTGGCACGTATGTCTTCAGGTCTTTCTTCAAAGGCAACCTAGGTGGACCCCAAACACCAATTTTTGGCAAACTTTTGGCACCACCCACGAACTCTACTTCAATGGTAATACAAACTCAGTAGAGGAAATTATTTAAAAACTGGAAATGTAGTCAAGCCCAGGGGAAGTTCAGCTCTGTGCTAGCACGTGCCCTCTGTGTGGAAGGGGTGCGCTCTAAGGACTGCCGTAGGTAGAAATAATGTCTATGTGAGCTTCATTTGGCTGGAAAATCATTTTCCTTTTGGAATATAAAATAAAAATTAAACCAACCCCAATTTCTTTTCTTTCGTCTTCCAGATCATAAAGTTGCAAAAACCAGAATCATTAAAAAAGTTTGATACTTTGCAATAACATGTAGCACAATAGAGTGCAATAACATAGCATTATTTTCCAGGAATCAAAAGTACTGCTTTCCAACTGCATCATCTCTGTTTAGACTATCAAATCAACAATATTGTTGCTGTGGTTAGGTGCCATTGCTGGCTCCTACTCATAGTTGCCCAATGTACAAGAGAGCGAAACACTGCCTGAAACAGTGCCACCGTCACAACTACTCTTCTGGCTGGGGCCATTATAGTACCTGTTGTGTCAATCCAGCCTGTCCCAGGACTTCCTTCGCTTTTGCTTCCCCACTATTTACCAAGCATGACGTTCTCCTCCAGGGACTGGTCTCTCCTGACAACATGTACAAAGTATATGAGACAAAATCTTGCCATCCTTGCTTCTAAGGAACATCCTGCTGCACTTCTTTTTGTCTCTAAGAGTATATGTATCTTTATTTGACCCTATTGCAATCCTTTAGCCCTTGTGAGACAATAGTTTTTCTTTCTTTGAATTAGTCAAAGTCACAGATGGTGGTGCAAATAATTTCAATGCTCTTAAATTATTTTTCTCTAGTATTAATGAACCAAATCATTCAGCAACAGTTGTCATGTGGTGGGGATGATGTGAGAACCAACAATTTAAAATTATTATTATTATTTAAGAATGAAAAATTAAGAGGGGAGAAAGTACCAGAACTGATTGTGATGATCCACATACAGCTCCCCTTAAAAGCAATACACACATGGAAGCTCATGCTATGTGAACATTACAGCAAGAAAACTACTCAAAAAGGAGCGAGCCACAAAACGTGACCAACCAGTGGTTACCATGGGTGAAGGAGGAAGAGTTTCTGCCCGGGAGAAACTGTGTTTGTGTTCATGGTGGTAGAATAATTTGGAAAAAGATATCAAGGATCGCATCATAGTTACACAACATAAAGAGTACAATAAATGGTACTGAATTATACTTGTAGAATTGTCAAACTGGAGAAGGTCTTGTTGTGTATATTTTTGCCATGACTTCAAAAAATAACTACACAAATAACAATGAATACAAGGAAGAGGAAAATGCTCCAGATTTGATTGTGTTGATGATTGTCCAACTCCTCTCGACATGGTTGAACCATTAAAATACATTCTATATGGACAAGGTAACACCAAATCTATTTTTAAAAAAGTATTTGTCCTATGAAGAAAGATTAATAGTTGATGGCCAAAGACAAGTAATATTACAATTTGGGGCCTATGGAAAATAATAAAGGAAAAGGTTTCTTCATTTTTTCCACCAACAAATCAAAAGACAGTTCTCCACATCCCCAATGAAGTGATTGGGCCTTCTATAGATATGTCCAAGGTTTCTATTGAATTTCCCACAAGTTTCACACTGACAACAACCAGCTTTCACTCTTTCTAGGTGAATTAGTTTATCAAATTCTTGTTAAAAGTTGAGATGAGACAGTTTTGCGAAGATAATTAAAAACGTCAATAAAAAGGGCAATTCTCCCTTGGATCCTCTGCATCTCTCTTGTGTCAATATTACAATCACTTGCTCACAACACAACAATGATAAGAAAGAAATCAATTCTTGGTTCTCATTCTCAGCCTCCTTCCGCGGCCATGGAGCGCCAGCAGTAGGACTCAGGGAAGTTCATGTGGGAGCATCTTAAGCGGAGAGGGTTTTCTCACTGGCTCAGAGTAGTCGATCCCATCCCGAGGGAGCTCTGACACGGAAGGCAGGGGTGCATGGAATGCACACTGCTTGTCCTTGAAGGGCTTCTCCCCAGAATGCTGCTCACTAAGTTTGCAAAGGATACTGGGGCAGTGAGCTTCTTTATACAATGCACACACCTGGTAGGGTCTGTCTCTAGACTAGATTCTCATATGTTTGTTCAGCCTAGAAGATTGAGAGAAACATGTCTCACATGTAGAGCACGTGTGAGACTGGTTCTTGTGACAGAAGTGGTATGCGAAAGACGTGGACTCTGAGTTGGTCCCACTTCTGAAAGGAATGATTTCAGAGAAAACAGGGATTCTTTTGATCCCCCTTGTCTACACTTGTCTACACTGAGGTGCATCTCTCTGTCGTATCTGTAAGTAAATAGTGTTCTGCATCTCTCACATTTGTAACCTTCTGCAGACTCTTCAGAGGGCCCTGGTAATTACTTGCTCTGCTGTGTGCATTGCAGGCTCACAGGGATGTCTCATAGCAGTCTCAGTACCACACACGGAGCTTGCGGTTCTGGCAGACCTCACTGGTCTCATCAAATAGCTGCCACTTTTACATTGCATGGCAACTAGCTTCTGTATCTTGGGGGAGTGGGCACAGTTGGCATAGAGGATCCACTTCCCCGCTGCACCTTTTCCATCTACAAAGTTGCTCAAATGACCGTCTTCAAAGACCTCCCACATCAGAAAATTGTCTCTATTCATCTTAATTTCACTGGCGTGGGCCACTTTTCCTTTAAGGGCCAAACCAAACTCCTTTGGCAACGAGAATACTCTACAACACTCTGTAGTGTGGGCTTCACTGAACACTGTCTGTAAAAGACAGAGATTTTCTGGAGGTGGAAAGGAATCTTTATTCAGACGCTGATGAAGAGAATCAGCTGCTGTTGGGCATCACAGAGCCAGGTATAGCATGGTGCCTTTGGACTTGATCCTCTGAGCTGATAATGGTCCCATACAGGACTAAGTTGAGGTCTTCCTCCGTGAAGTTGTAGGGAAGATACTTCCCCTCTGGGTTCAAGACCCAGGGGGCCTCCTGAGCCTGCTGACTGGGGATACGAGACCACTAGGAGGTTTTCAGACCTTTTGGTAGCTGGATACTGGATCCTGGATCCTGGCTGTTCAGGAAGTATGGCACTGCCCTAAGGGAAGTGGGAAATGGTACCACGGTGGCAACACTGTGTACTTGGACAGATCACAGAACAAACCAATCTGCAGCTCTAGGCCAGGGCTCAGCATGGGAGTTGCAGCCCCAAAGGCAAAGGGGGCATCACATGGGCCCCTAACACTGCATAATCCAGCTGATGGAAAGAGTGGTATAAGCCAGGAAAGGGATGTAGTAGGCAGCCAGGAGGTGGGGGCTGCCCCGGAAACTTCTTGGTGGGTAGTATACCTTGTCCTGTGAGCCGGCCTCAGCAGATAGTTGTAAAGCCATTGTGGATCACTGGGCATAGCAGGTCTTCTAGAGCATAGGGGAGCCTGCATGTGGCCTTAAATAGGGTGCCCTGTGAGACTACAAAGAGACTGGGGAGTCGGGACAGGTAGTATTCAGTCAGTCCTTGGGACCGAGAGTGGTTATAAGTCTTCTAAGACTCATTTGTTTGTTCTTATTTGCTTGTTCTTTTGGTGGTCCATGTTATTTCAATATGCTTCCAGAACACCATAATTCAAACCCATCGTTTCTCCTTTGGTCTTGTTTATTTAGTGCCAGATTTAACATGCATATAAGGCAACTTAAAATACCCTGGCTTGAGTCAGACACACCATAGTCCTCAAAGAAACTTGCTTATTTTCAACACGTTTAACAATTTTGTATGTAGAAGAGCTACCCAAGGCAATGCTTCTTTTGATCTCTTGACTGCTGCTTCCATTGATTGTGGATCCAACCAACACAATGTCTTGAAAACTTTACACTTTTCTCCCTTTATTATGTTATTAGCTACTGGCACGATTATTAGGATTTTGGTCTTCTTTACATTGAGTTTTAATCCATATTGAAGGCTGCAATCTTCGATCTTGATCAACAAGTGCTTCAATTCTTCCTCACTTTAAGCCAGCCTAATTGTGTCATCTACATATCTCACGTTGCAAATACGCTTTCAAACCTGATGCTGCATTACTCTTTATATAAGCCAGCTTTCCTGATTATTGGCTCAGCATACAGTTTGAATAAGTGTAATGAGAGGGTACAACCCTGACGCACACCTTTAATTTTAAACTATGTGCGGTTCCCTTGTTCGGTTAACACAACTGCCACTTGATCTATGTACAAATTCCACTGGAGAATAAAGATGTGTTCTAGGATTCAATTTTTTCCCCTCAAGGCTGTCCATGGTTTGTTACATTCAGCAGAGTCTATTGCCTTGGCATTGTCAATAAAACACAAGTACAGGTCTTTGTGTTATTTTCTGCTCTCAGCTAAGATCCATTCAATATCAGCAATGGTATTGCTTCTTCCAAATGCTATTCTGAGTCTTGCTGAAACTCCCTGTCAGATTATTGCTGCAACTGTTTTGGATGATCTTTACAAAATATTACCTGGTGAAATTAAAGAGATTGTTTTATAATCTGTTTATTCTGTTAGGTCAATTTTTTGGGATGGGTACAATTATGCATATTTTTAGTCAACTGGCCAGGTTCTACATATCATGGAAATAGAAAAAGTGCGTGCTTCCAGTACTTCCCCAGCTTGTTGAAACATTTCCATCGGTATTCCATCAATTCCTAGAGCCTTATTTATGGCTATGGCTTTCATTGCAGCTGAAATTTCTTCCCTGGCTACCACTGGTTCTTGCTTATATGCTTATATCTTGTCTCCCAATTGTTTCACTGGGTGACTCATATATTGCTGTGAGACTCCAATATATATTTCACTGATATTTCAAATGCCAGCAGAGTAACCCAAGTGAACATGATCCACTGGAGTTTCCAGACTGAGAACAGACTGAAAAGAAGGAATTGGCTTTCCACTTAGGAGTAATTAGTAGCTGAAAATGAGAGGCATACCACAGAAACATTGTCTGATGCTGAAGTTCAGCCGTAGGCATTTTATAATCTCCTCTGTACCACTTAGGCTAAAGCCTGCAAACTACATATTTTAGATTATTTTGTTGTCTAGCTTGCTGTATATTTTTCCTCTCCAGTGTGTAGAAGCACAAAAGAAAAGAAATTGTTTATTATATGAGGTAACAGTTTTCCTTATGAGTGATTCTTTCAACACACTTTATCACCTTTATAGTCAATTTCCGCTGGTGCTGTGGTTATGCATTGATCTATGGTTTGTACGGTCAGCAGTTCAAAACCACCAACCTATATGCAGAAGAACAACAAGGTTTTATCAAATCATAAAGAATCCCAAAAAACTTGTAGGTTTTCATGAATCAGAATTGATTAGATATGACAGTGAAGTGGTTTTTGTTTGCGTGTTTTAAATTTTTAGAGAAGATAAGAAAGAAATTATTTATGAAGTTAACTCTGTCTTCCAAGATATTTTAGTTCATTTTTAGGTCTTGGTATTTTTGATGTTGTTGAAGTTGTCAGTTGACGGAACTCAAAATCTTTTTACTCATCTTAGGTGCTATTTCTTTGTGTGTCAGATACTAGGATTGTATTTCATAATCTCTAAAATGTGTTTAACTTTAAATTCTCTGCATCTAAAGAAAGTGTCACTATTCAGTCTCTTCTCTGTTTAAAGATCAAGCTCAAGAACCAATCATGCAAAGGCCGTACATTGATGGGCTTACAACTACTAGTACTTGAGGAATTCTTGATACCCTTAACGTGTGTGTCAGCAAATGACATATCATCCTACGAATACTAAGAATTCCAGAAACATACTATTTTCTCAGAGTTTCATAAAGCACTTCGCAAATTCATTTAGGATGGATTGCCACGTGTTTGTCACACAGAATGAAATATAAAATATACCTTTATTCTTAAAAAAAGTGTAAGTGTACAAAGTATAGCACTGGCATTTTATTCCAATAATCTGATAAGGCAGCTCAATTCAAAATAAACAGAAAATGTTTTTTCAGATACATTCATAGATATAAAAGATAATAGAATCATGCGTGCCTTGTTATAGCTAAAGCAGGTCATCTTATGCATGTTAGGAGTTAAATATCAATGCCTCAAAAACACTACCTTTCTCCATTGAAACCAGCACAATGTGGCTTCCTACCACAGTCTATGTGGCATAGGTGTGTGTTAGCTCCGCGGAGTGTTTCAAGATCACACTCACAGCCAAGCATCCAGTGATAGATTTCTTACCTTCATAAATGTAAGCTTTGTACAGCTATCTCTTGTTCAAACTAAAATCATGTAAAGTTACTCAAAGTAGGGGCTCTGTTACTGGCACCCAAGGATCAATTCATAATGTTGTAAAGACCTTGGCCATTTTCCTCCTCGACACTCGGAGTCAGGATTACATTGGGATCTATCGCTGTCACTTGGTTGTTGCACAGATTCAAACATATGCTGCGCATTTTAAGTGTCGTTGCTATATATACTATTTCTCTGGTTCAGTAAATCAGCCAGCACATGCTGGCTTTCATCAGATGTCATTCCAAAAGTGTCAAACCTTCAAGTTTGTATTCCGAGTCTGCTTAAATGATCTTAAAACTAATTGAAAGACTTTTAAATAGAGAAAATGATGTTACCTTAAACTAAACAGGTCTTTTGCTTATTTTGGGACTGTGATTATTAAGTCTATGTGTCAATTTGACTGGGGCAACATTCTCAGTGACTCAGACATAGTTATTCTCCCATGATGAGAACTCATTAGAATACTGGCTTGCTTCTAGTACAACTGGGTGATTTGGGTGGGGGGAACTTGATTGCTTTCTGTTTCTTCTGGATCCTATATCTGATTCAGTATTTAATCTCAGACTGCTTGAACTTAAAACACAAGTCTAATTTTTGACATGCCAAAATTGTAAATCAGCAGAAGCTTTCCATAATATTAGCTGACCTTGGATTTACTCACCTGCAGGGCCGTAAGCCTGTCCTGTGACCTGCAAACTCTGCCCTGCATGAGGAAGAAGCCTTCAGTCTGTAGTCTAATCCACATACTAGAACCTTGCTTGTGCCTACAACTCTGTGAGCCACTTCTTTTATATAAATCTCTCTCTCTCATCTATCTATCTATCATCTATCTACGTATATATGCTGGTTTTTCTTTGCTAGAGAACCTAGCTTTAAGCAGAAGCTAAATATTAATCTAGAGGAATTTTTATTTTAATAACGTGGTATGCATTTTAAGTAAAACATTTTAATAATACTAGATTTATAAGATCTGTATTCTGAAATATTGTACACAATTGAAGAGTTGTTTTTATTTCTAGATGCTGTTGTTTTTCAGAAAAATTGTTTTACCTACAACTTATCGTGATGCTATGCACAATAGAGCAAAATAATGGCTATTACCCCACCATTCCACATCATTGTTGTGCGGGAGTCGATTGTTGCAGTCACTCTGTCCACTCCTCTAGCCTAAGACCTTCCTCATTCACTGTCCGTCTACTTTACCCAGCAGGATTTCCTTCTCCAGGGAATCTTCTCTCCTAATAATCGGTCCCAATTACACGAGGGGAAGCATCATGGAACTGCACTTGCAAAGAGCATTCTGGTTCCAAAACAGATTTGTTTATCCTTCGGGCAGTCCAGTGTATTTTTCCACCACCACCACCAGTGAAATGCTTCATTTATTTTCGGTCATCTTTGCTTTCACCAGCATATGAGGCAGGTGAAAATACCAGTTTGTGTCAGGCGCATAATAGTCCCCAGGGGAACTTCTTTGTTCTTCCACAAGAGGACAACAAGTATTTTGGATTTCCAAATATTCACAATGTGGTCCCTAGTTATGTATAATGGACAGAATCAATTGCCTTTGCATAGTCTAGAAAAAAATCTTGCTTTCAGTCAAGATGCACCTGATATCAGCAAGAATATCCCTATTTCTATGTCCTCTTCTAAATTCAGCTTGGAATTCTAGCAGCTCCCAGTCAATGTACAGTTACAACTATTTAACAAAAAATTGCAGCAATAATTTACTTCATATGATATTAGTGATAATTTCCACATTTTGTGGTAGCATTTTTGGCTCTAGATATCTCCAAGTAGTTTGGCCAGGTAATTTTCTTAACATTTTCTTGGCTTCTGACAGTGCATCAGTTTTTAAAACCTCTTTATTGGCTTTCCATCTCTTCCTGAAGCCTATTTGTTTTGTTGTTGTTGTTTTCTGATAATGCCTTCAGGTTACATTGGACACAAATCCTTCATCACCATATGATCTTGATCACATGCTATCTTTTGAAAAACTGTAACATCAACAAATAACAACAATCTCTGTATTCTTTTCACCTTCTTTTCATGAATCTTGCAACCTTCATTATGTTGCCCCTACGATTGTTCAATATTTTAATTTGACACAGCTCTTTCACCTTTAGATGTGCTCAGTGTGTTCATTCCTTTGGTTTCTAACTTTAAGTCTTTGCACATTTTATTACAATACTTTCCTTCTTGATCTGCCTTTTGAAATTTTCTATTAAACTCTTTAACTTCATCATTTCTTTGATTTGTTTTAGCGACTCTACATTCAAGAGCAAATTTTGGTTCTTTTATCATACAGCATTCCATTTTACCATATTTTAATGACCTTTATACTTTCCTTATGTATGATTTTCTAGTTGTAATCCCACAGTTCATTTGATCTTCTTAGGGTTCAATGCAAAAACTCATCCTTGAGATGGTATCAAAATTCAAATGAGATGTAACCAAATTTGTCTTTTAGCGCTTGCGGACTAATTTTAATTTCTTCAGCTTCACTTGAACTTGTACATGAATAATTGATGGTCTGTTCTACAGTACCCCGTGGATTTGACTTGGCTGACTGTATTGAGCTTTTTCATTGTCTCTTCCTGCAGATGTAGTGAATTTGATTCCTGTGTATTCCATTTCGTGAGTTCCATGTGTGTAGTTGCAATTTAGGTTGTTGAAGAAAGATATTTTCCATTAATGACCCATTTGTCTTCCAGAATTCTCTCAAGTCAGGTCCAGATTTTACTTGCATTTATTTATTAATTAGACAGGTATAATTACATATAATTAGTGAAACATAAAATTCAACACCTTCCAAACAATTTAAAAATAGGTGTGAGTTCATCACTATAATCAATTTTAGGGCATTGATTACATTCTTGTAGTCATTATTATTATCTATCAATTTCTTCCCCAACTCCCCTACCATTACCCTAAAAAATATTAATCTACTTACAGTCAGCCCCTATAGATTTACATATCCTGAATTTCATCTAAAGAAAATCATAAAAATGTTCTCAGAAACAGCAAAATAAAACAAAATCTTCAACCAAAAATGAAGTGGGAAATTTTTTTTAAATGTAGACCAAATTAAAATGATTCAAAGTGGACATAAATGGTAGCTGTTAAGTTTTAACCTAATATTATGTGCAATTAATGTCAATACCAGAGACTTCCAAAAGAACAACAATAAAAAACCGTCTTAGAAGCGTACAGACAGAATGCTCCATTGAGGCCAGGATGGTGACACTTCTCACATACATTGGACATGTTATCAGGAGAGATTAGTCTCTGGAGAAGGACGGTCAAGTAGAGGCTCAGGGAAACCGAGGAAGGACCTGGACAAGATGGATTGACACAGTGGCTGCGAGGGTGGACGCAAACATGAGAACAATTATGGGGCTAGCATAGAACCGACATGTGTTTTCTTCTGCTATACATGGGGTCACTGCATCTTCAAAATGACTCTGGAGCATCTAGCAACAACAACTACTACCTCTGATAATTAACCTTCCAGTACAATCTATCTGAGGAAAAGGCTATTAAAATGTTAGTCAAGGGGCTGAGTTAATTCAATAGAGACTTAATTCATGTGGCGGCTCTATTAATGGATTTTGGACTTTCAATGTCATCCATATCCTTCTGCTTACCAGGTGCTCAAATTTTAAGCTTTATTACAACCTACCTCTCTGTTCATGTGCTTTATGACTAACAATCCTTTCAGCACACTGGCTGGTATACTTATTCCATGCAGATTTAGCTAACATCTCATTTAGATGGCTGCTTATTTTAAGACAAACCTTTAAAACTCCAGACAATATTCTTTTTTTTTCCAGACAGTATTCTTTTTGAAGGCAGGGCACCATCTGATTTCTATGCCATGCTCTGCAAAAGCAACCATATCTTCACTGATTACTTCATTAGGGCAAATATCCAGCATGACCATATCACAAATGTAATTGTTCTTAGAAAAGGGTTTTTAATTACATGCCAGTTCATAATCCATTCCTATATCTACCTCCATCATTTCTATTACCAATATCATATTTTCAAACACTTAACCCTTCTAATTTTTTTCTGATTTCTTCATTCCAATCACTAATAATTATCCACTAATGATGGTCATATTTTATCAATTTCATAATGAAGACATTGGTAACATTTTTTTTATTGGTAACATTTTTAAGATAAATCTCTAAATATTATTTTATGGTAAATTCATACCATTCCTCTTGGGTTTGTTATTTTGCCATAAATGATTGTGTAACTCAAAATGCCCAGTACCACTCAATTTCAGTTCATTAACTCTTAGGACATTATTGTTTATATTTTCCACTTCAGTTTTGAAAACTTGAAATTATCTTAGATTCATGCTTTGTACATTCTGATTAATAATGTATGTTTTCATCTGTTTATTCTCATTTTGAGTTTTACCTCAAGAGCAAATGGAGATCCTGAAAACTTTATCTACTTCATTAACATTGACTCTAATAACATAATCCTTCCGCAGTTGTATTGTGTGCACATTCAATCCGAGGGACTTATTTTCAGGGGGATTTGAGGCACTTATTGATGACGATGAAGGATTGCAGCTGTTTGTGTGGATAACAACCCAATGTAAAGAGAACAAAAAACCCCAAACTGGACCGATAGCTAACTGGATCATACTAAACAGAGGAAACATTAAAAGTGTCTATGACTTTGTCTTGCATGGATCCACAACCACTGCTCATGGAAGCAGAAGTCAAGAGATAAAAGGCAGTAATGAACTAGATAAAGCTACAGCACAAGATCTCTCTAAGATTACTGAAAAGCAAGGGTGTTACTGTGAGGACTAAGGTGTGCCTTACCCACATCATGGTATTTTCATTAGCCTCCTATGCATGTAAAAGTTGGACATTTATAAAGAACAAAGAAGAAACAATACATTGGAATTCTGATGATGCTTCTGTACCATGGATTGCTGAAAAGACAAACCTGTGTGTACTGGAAGAAGTAAGATAGAGTGCTCCTTAGGGGACAGGGTGGCAAGACTTTATCTTATGTTCTTTGGACATATTGTCAGAAAAGATCAGTCCCTGGAAAGGGACAGCATGAATGGTAAAGTGGAGGGGCAACAAAAAGAGGAGGGCTCTCAATGAGATGGATTGATACAATAGCTACGTCAATGGGCTCAGGCATAAGAACAATTGTGAGGATGGGGCAGGACTCTGATGTGCATCGGGCTGCAGTGGGTTGGCGCTAACTTGATGGCACCTAACACCTCCTCCTCCTCTTCCTCCTACTCCTACCTCTACTGACTCACAAAAACAAGCAAATGGATCTTGCATGAAGCAGATCTTGCATTAACAGCCAAGCTGTTCCTTAGAAGCCAGAATGACATGGCTTCTCTCAAGTACTTTAGACGTTACCAGGAGAGACCAGTCCCTAGAAAAGAACGTTTATAATGCAGAGGGCACTTTAAGATTAAATTTTAAGTTTCTACTTATAAAACTTCTGAAGTCATATTTAGAAAAAAATTAGAAAAAATGTAAACTTTAGTAAAACTTTCTCCATTGCCATTTTTTGTTAATTGCAAAGAGTGAAAAAGTATGAGATCCCAATGATACATGTTCTTTGATTTAACATTTACATTTTACTTACATTGATCATCTTTTAATTTTATACTTCACTTATATTAACTACTTTTACTTACTCCTTACAAATAAATGTCATTTACCATTCCAGTTAAAATCTATTTTGAGGGAAGATTTCATGTATATCTAGTACAGGCTTCACCAATTGCTTTTTACTGAAAGCCCTTTGATACAACTGTATGGCTTTCCTTCTGCAAGGTAACCATCAACTGATTACCTCAATATTGAAGAAATTATTCCAATTCAAAGCAAAACCCCTGAGTCACAGAGCATGAATTCCCCACTCACAGCAAAACCCCTGAGTTACAGAACATGAATTACCCACTCTAGAATTTTAAATGCCAGACAACACGCAGAAAATATACCCTGCTTTTCAAACATATGGTAAGAAACTATGCTTTCAGTACAAGACTAAACAAAGGAACGACAGAAATTTTCCACTCCCTATTCTATTCCAGATGGTCGTACAGGGACACACAGGTAAACCCAGTGTTTCAGGAAAGCTGAAGGAAAAATAAACATATTTGTGTTTCTCCTAAGTAATAAGAAACAAAGCAATCAATTTTGAGACATGATTGGAGTTATGACAATTTGTAGTTTCTATAAATAATTTATAAAAACATGATGCTTTGTATAAATAATCCTAAAGAATTCAAGTTTACATAAACAATACTGCAGCATAGTGAGATTATATTAAAGAGATCTGTTGTACTGGAAATGCAACTTGATAGAAAATTATACTAAGCTACAAGTCAAAAGATCTGGATTACTATATCAATAAATTACTCTGAACAAACAGGATATCCTTGAATATTATCTATTTTAAAAAGTTAAATTCCTTTCGGATGACTTCTAGTATGTTTTTGTCACATAAAATATATGATTGCGTAATGAGGCTTTTACACATGCATCTACAAAGCAGAGTACCATTATCAGTACCACTCTTGGTGATTGGGGGGAAAATGTAGGAGTATTCTCTAGAAGCTCAAAGTAAGGTATAAAAATCTTTACCAACTTTCGATTATCATAATGGGATGAATTTTTAAATATTTATTCTAAGACAGTCTATGGTGATAATATTTCTATTTGATGTATGTTCTGAGGAATCATGGGTAATCATGAATCAGGAAGATGGTATAAGACACACACTTGTATTTGAATATTTTATAATTTACATATGCTTTAATATTTAATATGAAACTAAAAGGGATACTAAACATTCGTTATGCTGATGTTTTTAACTTACACTTTTTAGAATTTAAGAGACACTTAATAGTCATTAAACCAATGTGTGTCTGTGCCTTTGAATGGCTGTTAGTAATAGCTGTTCCTTGATGATCATAATTCTGTTTACAAGACGTGTGTGCATCTGAGTTTTAAAATATTTGGACAAATTGACCATTAAATGTGCAGTTGATGAAATGTAATTATATGATACAATAAAGTCAAGATTAAAAGAATATGTCAGAGGTGACTCTATCTAGATATATTATAAATGTAGTGAACTTTAAAAAATAAGAGAAAAATAAGAAATTCCATAAAGGCAAATTATTTCACTATTTTAATCTTTCATGTTTATAGAACTAAGAATGATATCACCGTTGAACTTTTCAAAGCTATTACAAAGATTTAATTTATATTCTGAAAAATGCTGCCTTTCTGAACGTTCAATCCAAGTGTTATTTACTATATTAGACCATTCAAAATCAGCCAAGTACTGAACTTTCCTAAGAACTGAATGACATTTCATTTAACCTTCTTAACTAAAATAGCATATAGAGTTCATTTCTGTGAATCGATCACACCATGTGAAGCTAATCTTTACTTGATTCAACAACCCAGAGATAATAACATGACATATCATATCATTTATGAAAGAAAATATTGACATACTCCCATGAAAATATGAAGCTATCATACTCCTTCATGCGTAATAGCTCACATTTGATTAAAATTGTTAAAACCACATAACATGAATTTATTTCAATTTTAATTAACTATGAAAAGGAAAATATATAAAAATAGAAACCACTCAAGACTTTGGGTTTATTATAAAAAAGGAAATAAAATAACACTCAAATAGAATTCCTTAAATTATCAAGCTCAACTATAGGTCACTATTTAAAAAAAATATTTTAGACTTATTTTGTTGATTTTGACCAAATAACTTTCTGAAGACAAAATCACACCAGGTATTTTAATAGTGAACACTTTTTAATACTAGATAACTAATAATTCAAAATTATCAGTTTAGAGATATCAGATAACTAAGCTACCACTTCTTTGTCAGTCTATCAAATTGTGGTGGCTTGTATGTTGCTGAGATGCTGAAAGGTCGGCCATGGCCTTTTCCACACCATCAGGGTCACTGAAAGTGAACAGGTTTCGGTGGAGCTTCAGGACTAAGAACAAACTACAAAGGAGACATTGGCTACTGACTTCTATGGAAAGAGAAGCTGAAACCCTGAGGCAGACTGTCCGACTCTGAGAGCCAAATAAAGAAACAGAACCTTGTCAGAGTTTGTGCAAGAGGATGAGCCGCTCTGATCAGAAGGCACACAAATTATGACTATGGAAGAGCTGTCTTCTCAAAGTACAGTTGATCAGAATGGCATGATTGTAGGAAAGCCTATTGTATTAAAGGGCTCAGAGCTTTCACTTACAGATGGAGCACAACTCAAAATGAGAAGAAACAGGTGCAAAATCTATTAACAATCGGAACTTGGAACCTGCAAAGCATGAACCCAGGAAATTGGAAGTTGTCACAAAAAAAAAAAGAAAAGAAAAGAAAGAAAGAAAACAAATGGGACACATAAAGAATATTTTCCTACGCGTCATTGAGGTAACGTGCACTGGTATTGGGCATGTTCAGAAATGAAACAATATGGTTTTATCATGCTGGAAATGACACAATCAAGATCTCCCTGCATTCTTCACCCTAAACTACATTTCAAGACCTATCCTCAAGTACAATGCTGTCTTTGATCAGATCAGCTATCTGCATCTAGGAAAATCCAATTATTATAAATATTATTCAAATTTATACGCCAAACCCTAAATTCAGTGATGAAGAAATTGAAAATTTCTAGTAATGTCTTCAGCTATAAATGTATCAAATTGCAATCAAGATGCATTGATAATTATTGAACATTGGAATACAAAAGTTGGAAACAAATAGGGATGAACAATAATTGGAAAATATGGTCTTGTAGATAGAAATGAAGCAGGAGAACTCAAAATAGAATTTTGTAAGACCAATGACTCCTTCATAGCAAATACCCTTTTCCAATGATACAAATGGTAAATATACATGTGGTCTAAGGCAGATGGGATACATGGAAATCAAATTGACATCTGTGGGAAGAGGTGACAGAGAAATGTAGTCTTGATAGCTAAAATGAAGCTAAGTATTGACTGTGAAAAAGACCATCAATTTCACATATGTGAGTTCACAATGAAGCTGAAGAAAATTAACACAAATCCACTGGAGCTGAAATAACACTTTGAGTCTATTCTTCATGGATTTAAAAACATATCAAGAACAGATTTGGTGTATTGAACACTAATGTCAGAAGACTTGATAATCTATGTGTGGACATCAGGAACATTCATCAAGAAAAAAGGTCAACTATAGATAGAAAACAATATCAAGTGAATGTCAGAAAGACTCTGGAACATGCTCTTATCAGAGAGTCCCTGAGACAAATGGAAGAAATGATAAAGTCAAAGAACTGCCATAAAATTTCATAGAGAAGCCCAAGAAGACAAAGAAAAATAACTGCAAACATCTCGAGTGAGGAAAGCAAATGGAAGAATATACTCAGCATATCTCTATTTTATGATAGCATATCCCATTGTACTATAAAAAGAATTAGACTTTAGGTTCACAAAATATTCCAGAACTTGTGGGAATAGCATCTTGCTATGACAGCATCTTTGATGTGAACCTGACACTCTGGGTTTCTACTTCCCTTTTGGAACAGTTGACAATTTCTAAGTAGTAGTAAGTAAACAAAAAGCAACAGAAAATTGCTTAAAAAGAGAGTGAACATTTATTGTCCCACAATACGGGTCAGGAGCCATACTGAAGAATATACCCATATACTCCAAGTTTTTTAATGGGGCACTATAAAGATAAACCATAATCAGACCAAGTATCGCAAAGATTAAATTCAAATTGGCTCAATTCAATGTCTATTTAGATTAATGAGATACAGAAATTATCTGTTGTCCTGAAGTTAATCCTGATATTTCCCCTAATTGATCTGTTTACCAAAAGTTTCTTTTCTTTCTTTCTTTTAAATTTAAAGTCTTCTGACCTATGATGGATTGCTCTTGCAAAACCAATAGCCAACACCTCACTCAATGGATAAATCCTTAGAGCAGTTTCCCTTTGAGAACCAAACGGATGAAACTATTCCTATTTAATAACATGCTGGAAGTCTTACCCAGAGTTATAATACAGCTAAAATATATTAGACACATCCAAATTGTCAAAGAAGAAGCAACATGACCTTAAATATAGAAAACTTCAAAAACTCAATTAAAATTTGCTCAAAATAATTTTAAAATTTGGCAAAATGGCAGGATATATAATCAGCATAAAAGTCTATTGGATTCTTGTATACTAAAAGAGAGGACTGTGAAACTGAAATTGACAGAACAATACCACTTCAGAAGCCATCCTAAAAATAAATACCTAGGAAAAAAATAACCAGGTAACAAAAACACTTAACATTTCTACAAGAAACATTTTTTTGGAAAGGGAAAAAAACTAAAATAAAGACAAAATACTAAACTACAAAATAAAGCAGGAGGCCTCTCATGCTCTGATTTCAAACCTACTCTATAGTTATGGTAATCAGAATCATTTGCTATCAGAACAATAGATATGCAGACAATAGATCAGAACTCAGAACCCAGAAATATAATCAGCCATATACACACACTTTAATTTTGATAAAAGACTAAAACAAATTACATGTGAAAGACAGACTTTCCAACAAATGGTCCTTGAAATATTGTATCTCTACCTGCAAAAGAATAAAACAGGATCTTATACCTCACACCTCATACAAAAACAAATTCAAGATGAATTTATGATCTAAATATAAACCATAGAACTATAAATTTAAAGATCCCAATTTAAGACATAAATACCCTTCCACACATAATAAAAACACGTCAATGACAGAAACCAAAATAGAACCTCCTAAAATATGACATTTATGTACATTAAAAGATCTTATCAAAAGAATAAGAAAAGAACACAGGATTTTTGCCAAAGATTTTTGATAAAGGGCCAATCTCAAAAATCTATAGGAAACTGCAACACTTTTATAATAAAATCATAAACAATCCATTAAAATGGGCAGAAGATATGAATAAACTATTCATTAAAATTACACCCAAGTAGTCAACAATCATATGAAGAAATATTTGCTATCATTAACTACAAGAAAAATACAAATCAAAACAATGATATCATCTCACACCAACACTGATAGCAAAAACAAACACACACACACACACAAATAACAAATGCTAGAGAGGATGTGAGACATTGGAACACTGACATACGGCTAGAGGGGCTGTGGAATTGTACAGCCGCTATGGAAAATAGTGTGTAGCAACCTGAAAGAAAGGTGAATGGACTCTAAGACCCTGTAATGTAGCTTCTCAGTTTATACCCCAAAGTAATAAAGAACAAAATACAAACAGATATATGCACACTCATTTGATCACAGTACTTTGTATAGTAGCAAAAATTATGGAAATATCCAAAAATCCCATGTGTGGAGGAATGAATAAGTCATCGATACATACAATGGAATAGTATTCATCTCTTATAGAAACAATAATGAAATAAATAACTCAGGACATGAGAAAATTTCAAAGATATTATGGTCAGCAGTTAGTCAATCATTTTTAAGTCATTTTATTGAGTCTTCTTACAGCTCATCCATTGTGTCATTTGTACATGTTGCCATCATCATTTTCAAAACATTTTCTTTATATTTGACTGCTTTGTATCCACTCACTTCCCCCTCACCCATCCTCCCTCCCTCAAGAACCATTGGAAATTTATACATTTTTTCTCATGTCTTTCACCCACTGCTGTCTCTCCACCAACTTTTCTGTTATCTGATTCCTTGGCAGGGGGTTATATGTCTATAATTTCTCCCCCTACCTTCCTCTTCCCCTCCAGGTATCCCTACTCATTATTTCTTCTGAGGGGTCTATCAGTCCTGAATTCCCTGTGTTTCAAGCTCTTATCTGTACCCATGCACAGGTCTGGTCTAGCTGGATTTGTAAGGTAGAATTGGGGTCATTAGAGTGGGAGATTGTGGGCGGGGGTGGGCATTAAAGAACTAGAGGGAAGTTGTATGTTTCATCAGTGAGATACTGCACCCTGAGTGGCACCTCTCTTCCTTATGACCCTTTTATAAGGGGATGTCCAATTGTCTACAGATGGTTTTGGGTCTCCACTCCATTCCCCACCCCCCGCCATTCACATTGATATTATTTGTGTTCTTGGTCTTTGATATCTGAAACCTGATCCCATGGACACCTTATGATCACACAGGATGGTGTGTTTCTTCCATAAGTGTTGTGTTGCTTTCAGCTAGATGGCTACTTCTTTAGCTTCAAGTCTTTAATACCCCTGATACTTTTG
Source organism: Tenrec ecaudatus (assembly GCF_050624435.1). Classification (NCBI taxonomy): domain Eukaryota; kingdom Metazoa; phylum Chordata; class Mammalia; order Afrosoricida; family Tenrecidae; genus Tenrec; species Tenrec ecaudatus. Next base: position 87,535,250 of record NC_134532.1, read on the forward strand.
ATGGCCGGGCACCATCAGCTTTTGTCACCACATTTGCTTATGCACCATTTTGTCTTCAGTGATCCTGTCAGGAAGGTGAGCACCACAGAATGCCAGGTTATTAGAACAAAGTGTTCTTGTGCTGAGGGAGTACTTGAGTAGACACCCAATGTCCATGCAGTAGTCAATCTTATGAAAATAAATCTTTCAAGACAGTTTTATTAATTTTTAAAAAATGAGCTAAGAAAAATAGTCTTCACACCCAAAGAAGCAGACCATTAAGACTGGTCAGGCCATGAGGGTTATGTGAGGGGCAGAGGAAAAGGACAGGGGGAAGGACTGAGTTTGGGAGGCAGACAGAGATGAAAGGGTTACTTATACAGGCGAGGGGTTATTTACTGGGATTCTGTCACTGTCCTGATGTGATGGACCATGCAATTCTTTTCTATGTTTTCTTCTTTGTAGTGACTGTGCTCCACAAACAATGGGAGAGTGTTGGGAGAGAAGGAAAAAGAGCAGTCTTGAAAACACTCCAGCTTCCTTACCTGTTAAGTCTACACACTGGTCTGAATGGTCAGAAAAGGAAGGAGAGTGAACCCGGCCCCCATGCTTTTGTGGCACATGGGCTAATTTCAAACACACAATACAGAAGATGAATTGTTCTCATAGGACGATTCTTGTCATGATCTTCTAAAAACCCATCAAATGATTGGGTAGGACTATGCAGAACAGGTGCGTGTAGAACACAATAAAGATGAATAGCTTAACTTAGTGCAATTAAGGTGCATAGCACTTTAGGTGGGAGGAAGGTGGAGGAGTCAGTCAGACCACACAAATAAGTTTTATAAAATGCCCCAACATGAACTGATCAGTTTTGTCACTGCACTAAGCTTAAAATTAGAAATCCCCAAAGTGGAAGTGGGCAACTTGCTAATACCAAGAAGAAGAAATGGGAAGAGCGCCTACTATGTACTCATGATCCCATACGAGGAACATCATCTAAAACTGGAAGACTGAGCTGTGTCGCCAGCGACAATGTACGACAGTTCCAAACAATGCAGCAGAGCCTGGAGACCGGCGTGAAAGGGCAATGAGGTCCCACATCACAAGGTGGTTCTCTGCTTTGGCAGACTCAGGGAGTGAAAGCAGAACATCATTGCCAGGAAGCATGCTGGCTCTGTGGAGTACTTTCAAGCACTTGGAGAAGTGGGATTGCTGAGCCACTGAACATCAGCTTAAAGGCACAGTTGTGGGGCAACTGCCTTATAAATGGAATTCTGACTTGTACCTGTTAAATCTCTGATAAATCCCCAAAGTGTATATGGTCTATGGCTTCCATGTAGCCATTATAACAAATAAACAAAGGAGCTGAGGATGCTGAGATGGACAACTACTCTCGAAACTGTTAACATAGTTGGAGATAAAGGGCATGGCTGCTTCCCACTTGCTAAGAATTCATCTGATGGTGAGTCTCTCTCCCCCTTGTGGAAAGACAATGTCACTGAAAACCTTTGCAATGTTTACCCCACATTGTCCAGGAATTGTTATTTTATTGTCTGGTTTTCATTCCATTTTAAGTAAGATATAGGGTAATGCGTGGCTTATTCTGTGTTTCCCAAAGGAACAAAATCAGTAAAGTTGTTATTACAGGGGCCATTCAATTGCTTCTGACTCACAGTGCTTACACGTGTACAAAAGAATTCAACATTGCCTAGTCTTAGGCTAGGATCACAATTTTTATGCATTGTCCATTGCTACAGTCACTGTGTAAATCCACCTCATTGAGTATCTGCCTCTCTGTCACATAATCTTTAACATGGTTATTTTTCAGGACTCTGAGGGAAATATAGCTAAAGTATGTGCGATGAAGCCTTGCCATCTGCCTTTCTGAATAGCATTCTGTCTTCTTGTAAGACAGAATTGTTTGTTCTTCTGCAAGTCTGTGATACTTTAACATTCTTGGTCAACACCATTACTCAAATGCATCCATCCGTACGCTATGTTCCTTCTTCATTTTCCATCTTTCACAAGCTTATCTGGCAATCGACAGACCATGGCTTAGGTAAGGTACACTTTAATCCTCAAAGTGACGGTCTTGTTCTTTAACACTTCAAATAGGTCATGTATAGAAGATGAGTTACTCAGGGTTCAGTGTAGCAACAATGAAACTCAAAACCTTCCTCTAGTTCCTGAACGCCTCCTCCCCTCCCAATTATCATGACCCCAATTCTACCTTGCGGACCTGGTTAGACCAGAGGATGTACAGCGGTGCAGTAGGGATCTGGAAACACAGGGAATCTAGGACAGACGAACCCCTCAACACCAGCGGTGGGAGTGGCGACACCAGGAGAGAAGGGGGTGTAGAAAGGGAGAACCGATCTCAGAGATCTATGTGTAACCTCCTCTCTGGGAGATGGGCAATGGGGAGGCGGGTGAGGGGAGATGCCGGGGAGTGTAAGATAAGATATAATAATTATTTATAAACTATCAAGGGACCATGGGGGGAAGGGAGGGGGAGGGGGAAAAAGGGAAACCGAGCTGATTCCAGGAACCCAAGTGGAAGGTGAATTATGAGAATGACGAGTGCAACGAATGTATAAGGGTGCTTTGCTCAATTGATGTATGTACGGATTGTGATAAGAGCTTTATGAGCCCCAATAAAAAGATTTATTAATTAAAAAAAAGATTTGCCTATATTTCCTGACTACTGCTTCCATGAACCTTGATCATGTATCCAAACAACATGAAATCCTTGCCAATGTCAAACTTTTCTACATTTATCAAAATGATATTTATTATTTTGGGGGATTTTGACTTTCTTTATATCAAGTTTTAATCTATACTGTAAGCTGTTTTCTTTTAGCTTCATCAGCAAGTGCTTGAGAGTCTTCTTCACTTTCAAAAAGATTGTGCCATGTACAAGCTAACTGTTGTTAAAGAATCTTCCTCCAATCTTGATATTGGGACCTTTTTAAATTTTAGTCCAGCTTTTCAGAAGTGTATGAAAATTTATTTTAAAAATTAAAATAAATGTTTAATTATTTTATAGATTGAATTAATATAATAAAAGGCCTTTTGCTTTCTCATGACCACAATGAAAGTTTTTGGAATTCATATTTTTCACAAAATTAGTCATAGTTTATATGATCCATAGAGCCAAATAACTTCTGTAATGAATAAAAGACAAGTAAACAGTTTTCTGATGTTCCTTTTTGCCAAAAGCCATCTTACATCCATTGCACATCCTTTGTGCCAAGTAGTCTTCGGAATCCAGCTGGAATTTCTGGCAGCTCTCCGTGGTACTGCTGTGGCCATTTAAAATTTATCTTCAACACAATGTTACTTCAATGCGAGGTTGATGATATTATTTGATCATCTCTGTAGTCTCTTGAGTCCCACTTCCTGGGAATGGGAACAAATGTGGATCTCTTCTGGGTACTTGGCCAGGCACTGTCTTCTAATTTTCTTGGCATAGATGAGGATATGCTGTCAGTGCTGTATCAGTTTGCTGACATGTTCCAGCTAGTATCCCTTCAATTTTTGGAGGCTTGTTTTTGATAATGACTTCAGTGCAGCTTGGCTTTCTTTCTTTGTTACTGCGAGTTCTTGATTGTATGATACCTCTTGAAATACTTGAATATATACCAATTCACTATATTAATTCTTTTTGGTATAGTGACACTGTGTATTCCTTCCATCTTCTTTTGATGATTTCTACTGTTTTGCCTTGTGGAATCTTTCATTGTTAGAGATTACTTTTTGCTTTATTTCTATTACCTTGAGATAGTCTGATTTAAAAACTTCTCTTTTGATTTTACAACTCCAAGTCTTCACAAATTTCATTATAATTTGTTTGTTATTGCTAACTTCATTGTGTTATCTATTATACCATCATTACTTTTACCATTGCCTTAGCTACTTTACATTTGAGAGCAAGTTTGAGTTTCTTCTCACATACAATTTGTTCATTTTAATTTTTCTCTAATTTTAAAATATTTTGTTTTTATTTTTCCCACAGTTTTATTGGCATCTAATTACATCCATATAATCCAATAGTTCAATCACATCAAGAAGAGTGGTACAATTATCACCACAATCAATTTTAGAATTATTTATTTATTCTTGTACTAATTTTTATTAGCTCCCCATTTTCTCTTCAAACTTCCCTGCTATACCAATAAGTTACCGTTAATGTAATTACTGCTTCTACAGATTTACATTATTCTGGATTTCCTACACACACAAAAAAATTTTAAAAACAAAAGGAAGAAACAAAAATAATAAAGCAAAACAGATACAAACCTCAATTCAAAAGAAATCAGAAAATATTAAAACCTAGAAAAATTAAATGTATCATAAGGAGATCAAATGACAGGGCACTAAATTTTGACTTAACTTCATGTGCAATAATCCACTTTCCAGTACATTCTGTGTGATAGCCAGGCTACTGACACCTCTGGTCCATGGTCAGAGGAGATTCACCAGAAGCTCAATCCATGTGCGTCTCTCCTTTTCTATTCTTTAATAAGGGAAACATTTAAAATAGGTCTAAAGGGAGTTCAAGTGATAAAATATTACATTTTGACCTAATACATCTGCCATAATCAACTTTACAATGCTCCCTGATACAGGGCAGTTCACATCCCTCAACTATGATCAGAAGAGATTCATTCACCAGCGGCTTACTCCATGTGCAGATCCTACAAATGGATGTTGGGCTTCCACTGCCATCCATAAACTTCTGCCAACCAGGTGTTTACAATTTAAACTCGTGCCACTTGGCATGAGTTTAGATTTACATTATAGTGCTTGCAAACCTTGGATCACACAGGATGGTGGGCCATTCCATGTGGAGTTAGTTAATGGCTCACTTTGATGGCTGTTGGTTTGAAACAAGCCTTTAAGAACACACTTTTCTATAGCACCCATAGCTTCAGTGTTCTCTTCATGAGCCTGAGCATCAAGTAAGGCCATGTAATAACAAATAATTTTTCTTAAATTGAAACCTGAAATAAGTGAAAGCCCAAGATCTATTTATACATGTATGATTTATATATGTCTCTATCTAGTTAATCTGAGAGATATCATTGTCATTTTGTATTAGAGAATGAGATAATTAGTTTATTGTGACAGCCTGGCCAATAAACACAAGTGGGATTAATTGAAGGGCAGAGAGATAAATGACTCGATGAGCCTCGCCTTTCTTGTCTCTCACCCTTTGATCATTGGACCAGTTTGCGGAGGCCTTGCTTGTTCTGTGCCTCAATTTACAGGCTACACTACCTGTGGGACCCCTAGCCTGTTGACTGTGTCACTGTAAGTTGAGGTCCCTTTAAGACCACATGATTGAAATTTATATCTCTTGAGCTGGGGACTGACTGTTGGTGACCTGGCTGACAGTTGGTGACCTGCCTGCTGTTTTGCTGCCTGTGCTGGGATAGCCTAGCTCTCTCTACAGAGGACAACCTGGTGGCTCTCAAGACTTGAAGGACTGCCAGTGTCTCACAACTCTCATGGGAGTGCGTCGTACTGAGCCATTTGTACTGCTTTTTAATTTAGCTGTTCATTTCTTGTGTTATATATCTATCTTCATATATCTATATCTATCTCTCGATCTATATATATATATATATATAATTATCAGTAATCTGGTTTTATCTGTTTAGAGAATCCTGTCTGACACAGAGAGCATTATCAATCATCCACCTAAAGCCTTACTTCCTCCATCTTCAAGTCACAGCTGACTCATACTGACCCTAAAGGACAGGGTGAATCTGTCTCTGTGGATCTCTGAGCCTGAAAATCGATCTTCTTAGGAGATAAAATCCTCTTAGTTCCCTTTTGGAGCTGGCTGGTGGTTTTGAACTGGTAACCTTGCTGTTGGCAGCCCAATGTGTAACCATTACACATTGATGTTGTCATTAGTTTAGCCAATGATAGAGAATTTAAAACATTGTTGTGAAAAGGAAATTATGTGACTATAAGTCAGCCATGAACCACAATACATGAATGGTTTGCTTATACAGATTAAACCCTTAACTAACTGGACACTATTTACAAAAACAATGGGGGCTTGTGAAAATAATCTTCCAATAATATTCATTCCACCAGCAGAGTCACACCTACCAGATCAATATATGTCATAATGAAACTAGCAGGGCATTAAAATAGTAACTACATGATACCATTTGGGCTACTATTCTTTGGGCACCCTTAAGTCAAGAGATTCAATATGAAGTGCAATGTCTGCCAATGTCTGTGGGTCATCTACTTCTCATTAGGGAGTTTCAGCCTTAAGTCCAATGGCTACAGTTGAGTTTGAGGTATAGCCAAGTTCACTTAGTGAGGTTTCCATATCTAGTCCTTCTGGTGTGACCTATGAAAGATATTGCGGACCTTGAAAGAATACAATTTGAGGTTCCAATAATCTATCATGAATGGACAAAATGTTAACAAGTGCTCCATAGAATCTAAGTCAAAAGTGTCCAATTAGGAACCTAGTAATAGATATATTCTCCCCTTGAGTTCTCTGTAAGTATTGTTACACGCCTTTCCTGTTGGGGAAGTTGCTTCTCTTCCTTTTCCTACCAACAGGAATGGAATTGCTTTCTCTGAGACATACTGTGCACCCCCCACCCTCAATCTTGACTTGAATTTCTAGTGAGCTTTCCTTGTCATTCAGGTGAGAGTGTGTCTTTGAGTGGGGTGACCTTAACATGATGTTGTATGGCACCAACTGTATAAGATTCTCTCTCTCTCAGCACCTTGAAAACCTGATACCAGCTAAGGTGAGTTCTTCTCTGTTGAAATGGTTTTAAAATGTACATTTATAGGCTGCTAGGAAGGCTCTCTTTTATCCTGTTTAATGGTCTGTGACATTTTTTTCTGAACAGTTAAATATAAAGTTTGATTAACAGTCTGACCTGGTGGAATGAACTCCAAATGCACTATCCCCCTCACAACACTCCCCTTCCCCTCAAAAAAAGAGCCTTGCCTGGATCTTTGATTTCACTTGATGAGCTTTTTTTTTTGGAGAGGGGGGCGGGGGCTGAAGTGAAGATGGTATCTTCCACTGGCTTGATTGATGTTTGCTTTCAGGGTCATAAGAATAGCACTAGTGTCATCGCCAGTAATGGCCTTGGAGAAAATGGCTCAGTTGCTTCAGAGCTGTTCTTTCAAAGCACGGCATATGTCAACATGAAGCTCTTTTGCCTGTTTGGTCAGATTCAGAAGCACAAATTTAGCAGTGGCTCTCCTCATTTCCATATTTTCCATTAAAATTTGCTGAACTGTACTCCAAGATAGTCCAGATAACTTCCCCATCTCTTCAATGTCCCGTCTTCGGTCTTTGAGCACAGTGCATACACGTTTTCAACATTTTCATCCATTCGGGAAGTTGATAGACATCCAGATTAAGGTTTGTCATCAATAGACATTTCACCTTTTTTGAAATGAGAAAACCACTGGTACCACTTGAGTTTTTCCCACAACGTTATCCTTGTAAGCTTTATTCAGCATCACAACAGTTTCTGCACCATATTTGTGGAACAGGAAATAAAGTTTAACAGCTTCACACTGTTCTGTTAAATAGACCATAATCACCCCCGCACACACCCCCAAAAAGAAAGAAAAGTAAAAGACGTTCAGATGAAACTGCTTTTACAAAAACATTCACTGTGACCAGAGAACCTTCCCAGGCTACGCCACTGGGTGCGCTAACTCAGGGAGAGTTGCTTGATGATTGCCTAGTAGGGGGAAATGTGTACTATGAAAGCTCCGTCCATTTGAGCTCTGTTCCATGTTTTGGTTTATTATCACAGACAACACTACTTTAAGACAGGTCTTGAAATGCCCGTTTTGACAATGAATATAGCACTGTTTGTCTTGAATTTTTTATTCCTGCCATAGTAAACCATATTATATAGCCAATTTTAGTTCTTTTCATGGCACTAATGCTTAGAATACCATTCTTTATGAATTCCATTTCATTTTAACAACTTACAGTTTTCCTAGAGTCTCATTTCTTGCATTTTACCTTCTGATTGTAATTAAAGCTTACAAGTGTTTCTTCTTATTTTGAGTTCTGTTCTTTCAGTTAGCAAAAGTCCCTAATAAAGCAAAGGTTTGCTTTATTCATGTCATTAAGATAAAACATTGTAGTTCGATGAAGCAGTTCTTTCTCAGACATATTTTGAGTGACTTTCAACCTGAGGGACTTGTCTTCTTGTACAGCCTCAGACAATGGTCTGTTGCTTCCAAAGCCAGATTATTCCTGAAACAGCACAGGGCCTGGCAGTATTTTGTTCTGTTGCACACAGGGTAACTGTGAGTTGTAAACCACTAGATGGGATCCAACAAATAGCATTGTTGAAATGTCAGTATATTTGTTCTTTGAAAAAATAAAAACTTGACACCTATAGTGTTGACCAGGATTTATAACACATGGAATTTTCATACGCTATTTTTTGGGTGTGTATTGAGTTAACCAGTTGGCAAAATGTTTGTCATTTATGTGTATTATAACATCCATCAATTTCATGCATAAGTTCATAACCAGCAGAAATAAATGTACCCATGGAAAGAAGACATTTACAAAATAATTTACAATAGGCTTATTCATAGTAACCTGAAAGTATAAACAATCAACACATCCATCAATAAAATAATAGATAAATGAATTACAGTAATTTTGTATAATGGAGTAGTGTGTAGCATTATATCACCTGCCTATCAAGGACTTGTACTGTGGTTACTGACATGTTTCTCTAATGCTGGAAATTTTGCTCATGGTACTTCAAATCCCAGCAGGGTCACCCATGGTGGATAAGTTTATGAAGAATTTCTATATTCAGACAGACAATGAAGGAAGGCCTACAAATCTATTTCTACAAATTAGTAAATGAAATGTTATGGATCACAGCATACCATTGTTTGACTACCTTGCTTTGTAACAAGTCACCAGGGGAAATGACAGTATAGGCAGAGAGACCCAAGAGAGATGGAGTGGCCTAATAGTTACAACAGTGGATTTAAACTTGCAAGAAATTATAAGGTTAACAGAGAATGATGCTAAATTTCATTTTATTATGCATAAGTTTTCCATGGGTCAGAGTTGACTCAATGTAGCCATCTATCTATCAATATATATACTTTTTAAATAAATGACTGAACTAAGGTTATACACATTAATATAAATAGATCTAATTCATGTGTTGTTGTACTAAAGAAGCTTTCCATAAAATCATCTTGATAATATTATTTTATTTATATCAATTTTAAAGACAAGTTAAACTAAAGTAATAGCAGTCATAATAATAGTGATTTTGGAGATAGGTAATATTAATTAACAGAGGACATGAAAGAAATGTTAAGTTTAGGCAATGTTCCATATCTGCATGTTAATGGTAACTGGTTGGGATATTAATTGTGAACTATCTATAAAAACATAAAATAAAGTGAAAATCCTTAAAAGGAATCATCTGCTACCTGTATGACTATCACTTACCATAGGCTTTTTATTCACTGTGTTCCATTCACACTGGCTTTCTTGCTGGGTTGAAGCACAAATATTTTCCTACTTGACAAAGTTCAAACTGTCTCCACTATATCCAGAAAATTTCCCAAACAGTCACGTGATTAAATATTTCTTGCAATATATGCTCAAATGGCATCTTGTTTGCTAATCTTATATAAAATAGCATGAACACACACACATACACTCCTTCTGTCTTGCTGTCTTTGTTCAGTGCTGTGGAGTCAGGTACAATTCATAATGCCCACATGTACTATAAAAGGAAATGCTGTCCAGTCTGGCACCATCTTTGCATGCTATGTTTTAGCTAATTGCTGCTGCAACTGTGGGAACCCATCTCATTGATCACCTTCTGTGTATGATGTATTTCTTCAGGGAATGGTGTCTTCTGATAACATGTCTAAAGTGTTGAAGTGAAATCTCATCATTGTCACTTTGGTGGAGCATTTTGGTTGTACTTATTTGTTTGTTTGTTTTGTGAATTCATGGCAGTTACAATATTCTTTGCCAACACCATAATTCAACACATCCTCTCTATTCAGTTTGCTGTATTCATTGTCCAACTCTTCCCCCTTACCTTGGTTATTTTTCATCAACTTACTAAAATGTTAATTTACAAATGTATTTGTTTTATTTAAACATAGTTCATAAGAGTAAAATCAACTTTTTTGTGTATTTACAAATTTTTATGAACTCTGGGAGAACTGAAAATGTAGCTGCTCTAATCACTGCTCTCTGTCCAGAATTACAAAGAACAAAAGGTGTTCAATAAACAATGAATATATATCCTAGTCTAAAATGAAAGTGAACCTAAGGAAATGACATAGTGTTTTGATTAGTAAAAAGCTGTCCTTTCCAGAACATTTAAGACAGTAAAGCCTCCTGGATTGATGGCAGGCCTGACCCCGTGGACCCTCAGAGTGCCCTGTGCCAGAGTGAACTGCAACCCGAACCAATGCCCGCCCTTGTCCCATGGGCATCGGGCATGGAGGTGGGTTGCACAGTGAAAAGAGAAGAAGGACACTAACGCCTGTTTTCATCTTTGTTAAGTCAGTGTTTATTTATAATAGGTTTTATAATATCTGATTGAAAATAAGAATAACCTAAAGAAGGGCATGTCCAAAGACACCAGCAGGACTGGTCAGAGTCACTTCTGTGACAACGGGAAAAGTGATCACTTTTCTAAACTTCCCCCGCTCTCCAAAAGAATAGCCTACATTCTGCCTTAGTTTCCACTTTCATGACAGGTGCATTCGATATGCTGTTGTCCACTCTATATTTTTAGTTCTTACAAATGCAGAATAGTATTAAATTTTTCTAAGTTGCAATTGTTTCTTTTTTTGAAACCATATATGAAACATTCTTATTCAACAATATAGTTAGATTATGTTTATTGATACTTCAGGTTTCCTCAATCTTGAATTTGGCACCACAATATATATTGTCATTATTTTTTTCATGCTTACTGAGGTTAACTATTCCTCTGACTTTTCACTCTTCCATTAGGATGTATCAAGAGAATTTACATTAAATTCAGAAGCATATAATTTACATTAAATTTAGAATGTTATTGACTCAAAGAGAAATAAATCATACTCCTTCTGGCTCTCTCTCTTTCAGAAAAAGAGGTAACATAACTTTAGGAAAATCTTCTCAGGTACAAGAACCTTGACACCTGATCCAGCATCCTAGATATGAAGTATTCCCCAAAAAAGAAGTGGTCCTAATTATAGAAGATATTATGGCTAGATCATTCATATGAATAAATTTCACTTTATGAAAATATGGAAGTTGTCAAAAATTTTTATTTAACTTGGATCCATAATCAACACTAATGGAAGCAGCATTTAATAAATCAAATTATGCATTTTTTGGGCAACTTTGTTTCAGTAGACCTCCTGAAAGTTTTAAAAGCCAAAGATGTGACTTTGAGGAGTAAGCTGCACCTAATTCACATCATGATATTTTGTCTACTCAGGCACATGTGAATTCTTGACAATAATTAAGAAGGACTTAAAAAGAAGTGATACCATATGGTGAGGGCAAATAATATGGAGTATACCATGCACTCTCTGAAAAAATAATTGTCTTATAAGAAGTTCAATTAGAATACTCCATAGAAGCTAGATTGTCAAGCTTAGCTTGAAACACTTTGGGCATTTTATCAATGACTAGACAGGAAGAAAACCATGTTCAGTAGAGTAGAAAGTTAACTAAAAAGAGGATGACTCTCCCTGGGTTTTTAGTTATGATGTAAGACTGGGCAGAAGATAGCTATTCCTGTATTTACTATCACTTCCGCCCCTCCCTGCCCCCGAATTCTGTGCTCTCAGGCATATGGATTATCCTATTTATAAAAAGTCCTAAAATGTGATAGGTGTAGGAAGTGACAGCAGATAAAACTTAATAAATAGTAAATGAACAAAACAGGTGAGGAAGCTATAAGCTCCTGTTCATATTCAAATTCCAAGCAAAGAGCATGGCTAGACACATAAGTGCTCTGACTGACTGCTTATTTAAGACACACTTTAAAGCTAGTTCAGGTAGGCAGGTTTTGGAAAGTGATAAATGAATTAAACTGTGTCGGTTTCAAACTGTCACCGTTAGAATCTAATTCAAATTTAAACAGCAATTTAAACAGTATAAAAGATTGTCTTCATCGGTCCTCCATAATCTTAACCTTTGGAGCTTTTCACAGAATAGATAGTAAATTGAATTAATTATTAGCCTTTCACCTTGGGGACCTAGGTAAAATTCAGCAGCTCAGAAGACAGCTAATGAGATTGGTAGCTTCATTTCAGTCCCCAGTGTACTTTAATCCCCAACACATATCCACCTGTCCTATTTTCCCTCAGCTGCATTTTAGTGAATAAAATTCTCAGAAGTCATAGTTGGCTGACATTTACAATTCTCTTTGTAAAATGACATAACTATGTATACCAGTAAGGTCAAAACAAAGTCAAGTGTAGAAGCTACAGGGAGCATGGGAAATAAAGACTTTAATTAAAAGTAGTCCCCAACAACAAATCTGTGCATAATCAGTTCCCATCAGCCCTATATTACATGTCTATCCCTAAAATCACTCATCAAAGTAAGTATCCCATATTCATTTATTCATTTATATAGCTGATAAACATTTATTGAGTAACTATCATATGCCTATATTTGTAAGTCTAGAGTGATTAACATCCTAAAACTTTGCTTGTTAGAATATAAAAACAGTAGTAATTTTTATTACACTGTGAACAAATATTAAAGCATAGAATAGAAGTGCATACCAAGTCATGGGGAGAATCATCAAAGTTTGTTGGAGGAAATTAAATGCGTATTGAAGATTTACAATGAGTAGATTAATCAAGCCTAAGAAAAGGAATTCGAGTATACGGCATTATATCTCAGAACGAAAAAAAATGTGTTATGTGGATGTCAAAAGGTCTGACATAACCTTTGAACTCTAATAATTTATTGAGGCTGCAGCATACAAAGAAAGAGGTGCCGAGGCAAAAAGTTTTGGAAAGGAAATTAGGGTCAGTCCACTGAACAGTGTGAATGAATTTATTTTCTGAAATTAGGGAACCTTATAAAGTCCTTTGTGCAAGAAAGTAGCCTTAGAGTATTTGTATTTTAGGTAGATTATTCTGGTTATATTGGTAGAAAAAAAAGGAAACCTGCGTCTGGCAAACCTATAGGAAGACTATTGCAAGAAAACAGATTAGAGCTCGTGGTGGACAAAATTGGGCAAAGACAATAAGAGTAGAGAACAATGAATGAATCCAAAATATATTTAATAGGATAAATCAGAGGGCTAATTAAATATTTGGAGGTCAAATAAGAGAGGTGAAAGACACGGTAAAGAACTGGACTTTTTGTGTGACCACGAGGTGTTGAAGGGATCAGGTATCACGCATCAAAGAACCAAAAACCGTATCATTATAAATGAGGGTGAGTGCATCGAGAAGACTCAAAACCCATGTGTAGACAACTGGACATCCCCTTACTGAACGGTCGCAGGGAGGAGACGAGCCAGTCAGGTTGCAACTCTCCTCTAGTTCTTAAATGTTCCCCACCCCACTATCATGATCCTAATTCTACCTTACAAATGTGGCTAGACTAGAAAATGTACACTGGTACAGATAGGAACTGGAAACACAGGGAATCCAGGACAGATGATCCTTCCAAAACCAGTGGTGATACCTGGAGAGTGGAGGGAAGGTGGTGTAGAGAGGGGGAACTGATTACAAGGATCTACATATAACCTCTTCCCTAGGGGATGGAAAACAGAAAATGGGGTGAAAGGAGATGTCTGACAGTGTAAGACATGACAAAACAATAATAATTTATAAAATATCAAGGGTTCATTAGGGAGGGGGGACCGGGGAGGGAAGGGGGAAAATGAGCTGATATCAAGGGCTCAATTAGAAAGCAAAGGTTTTGGCAGTGATGATGGCAACAAATGTACAAATGTGCTTGTCACAATGGATGCATATATGGACTGTGATAAGAATTGAACAGTCCCCCAATAAAATGATTTAAAGAAAAGAACCAGACCTTTGGTCAGATCCATTAAATAATTAAAAGGTAAAAAATTCAAGAGATGTTTTAGATGTTAAATTTTTTTTTTTAAATCCTAGCTCTCTATGGCTAGTACCCTTTCGGGAGATAGTTTTCCAATGAGCTCCTGCTGTTCATTTCTTGATCAAGACTATCTGGGATGTTTGTGTCGTATAGAACCTAAGAAGTTAGAAGACCTGCCTTCAGTACAGAGTGCAGATTTCTTTGTTCTTCAGTTTAATAAATTTAATATTCCCTGAGCAAGGTGGGTTATGCTGGTAGTTGTCATATTTTACAGATTGGGGCTTTCTTACCCTGGAGTTCCTAAATTGTGGAATGAATCATTATGTGTGCAGCACCCAAAAGGGACCTACTCTACATTGGCTCAAAGGAAGTCAGGCAAGAGACACTGAGGAAAGTATGTGATTTTAGTGATAATATTCTTTGTCCCTCATCAAAGAGCCTCTTATCCTGGCCTCTATTAACACAGCATACTAACCTCTTACTGTAAAGATGACCTCTACACACTTTAATTCCTTGGCGATGCCTCCAAATTACTCAAATAAGAAACATAAGGTTAGGGATTGCAGTTTTTTGATGTGGTGAATCAAAAACTGCAGAATTATTTGTGTAAGGGTTAAAAATATGGAAACAGTGTCTACATATATATAAACCCGGATGGAGTAAAAGTAAGAGATTCCCATTTTTACATTTTTATTTAATAAAGGTTTCTATGTGGTGATATCAATCCTTAATTACCCCCAGGTAAGTAAAATATTATTGAAGAAATATTAGTGAAATATAAATCTTATATTGCTGTTTTATACATATACATTTGAAAATTTATCCATCATGCCACAATAGTTGTTGCTACATAATTTATACAAGATTATCATTCAATGTCGTCATCCCTTGATTGTCTAAGGAACACACTGTCTTTGAAATAAACTGAATAATCATTATTACTGTCTTGGGTTTGTTCTTTATATGATGATAGCACAATTAAGTGGGGAAGAGTTTTGATTAACATTGAAATAAAAGTCATTATGTTTTTCCATAAATTTGAAGTTCTGATTAATTTGATGGAATTAAAAATTTGATGAAATTAAAAATCTTATCATTTTCTCATCCAAACCTTGTAATATTTGGTTCTGAGTATGAGAGATCAAAAGAGTGATTTATCATGATTAATAATGATTAATAATTAATAGTGTTCCTCCAAAATGTACCTTCTAACTTTTATCTTTCTTACATTATTGTCTTTATTCCCCACATATAACCTGTAAAGACCATCTGACTTGACCTGAAAATTTACCACATTTTTACTAAAATAACACCCTCTGACTACATGTGTTTCCCAACCACTGACTCCAACTCTGAGGTATTTTTATTAACATGCTAGCTAATTATTTTGATAATCAACATTTTTAAAAGGCATACGAATTCCTACAGAAATATATTTGGGTGAGGGAACATTTTGGAAACAAACATGAATAATGTATGTTATTTTTTAAAAGACATTCTTATTTTTATTAAAAAACAGAAAAAATGCTTAAAATAAAGCACTACAGTCTGCTACATATATATTTAAACAAAAACAAAAAAGTGTTGTTATCTAACCAAATTAACTGGGTTTAGGAGTTGACTGACAAGTCTTTTTTTTTCATCATTGTGTAAGTTAGAATTGCCAGTCTTTCCAGTAATACATGAGCACAACTGCTTGCTCCTCTCAGGATGTTATATGGACCAGTAAAACCCCAGCATCTTTACTAAGCTCTCCAACTCTTTTTCTAACACAAGGGCATGCTTAGCTGTGGGAATCTAGAAGAGTGCCATGTATTTAAAATATCAAGACTGGCCTCGCTCAGAGACGCTCTACTGACAAGACGCATGGATAGAAGCTGACGGAACCAGACCTCTGGAACCAGCACTGAGATGCAGACACCACCACTGGATCCAAAGACTTGCTACCCACTGGCCTGTGATCATCCTGAACTCGGCGTTATTGCGTTGTTTCGTGAGTCTGAAGAGGACTTTATATATTGGTATCAAACATATGGGCTAATATTGGACTTACGGGCTTGATCTGGACCTCAGGGTGCAATGTAGCATTGATGAAATGCACAAATTTCCTCTAGTTCTTAAATGCTTCCTTCTCCTTCTCCCCCTCTTTGCCCCCCCAACTATCATGATCTCAATTCTACCTTACAAACCTGGTTTGACCAGAGGATGTACACTAGTACAGATAGGAACTGGAAACACAGGGAATCCAAGACAAATGATCCTCTTAGGACCAGTGGTCAGAGTGGTGAAACCAGGAGGGAGGAGGGGGGGGAAGGGAGGGTAGAAAGGGGGAACCGATTACAAGGATCTACATATAAACTCCTCCCTGGGGAATGGACAACAGAAAGGGGGGTGAAGGGAGACCTCTGGCAGTGTAAGATATGAGAAAATAATAATTTATTAATTATCAAGCGTTCATGAGGGAGGGGCAAAGGGAGGAGGGGAAAGAAAAATGAGGAGCTGATTCCAAGGGCCCAAGCAGAAGGCAAGTGTTTTGAGAATAATGCAGGCAACGAATGTATAAGTGTGCTTTACACAATTGATGTGTTTGTGGGTTGTGATGAGTTGTATGAGCCCCAATAAAATGATCAAAAGAAAACAAAACTCTCTCTGGTCTGCAGAGAAGGCTATTAATGATCCCCTGATGAGGGCAAAATTAAACTCATCATTTCCCCATAAATCCAAAGATCTACTCAACTATTTTCTTTAAAATTAGTTTATGAAATTCATATGATCATGGTATTTGATCAAACGTGTATCATTTTGTTTTATTCACCTATGCATACTTGCTTTACCAAATCACACCAGAGTGTATTCTGACCGACATGCTTTCCAAGGCTTTACAGAAGTAGAAAACCATGTCGTTCTCCAATGGAAGAGCTAGTGAGTTTGAACTGTTGATCTGTCTAGCATCCAAGCACTTTAACCACTGAAACAACCTTAACATATATCATGCATGCTCATTATTTTATCCTAGAAAATTGCTTCATGGATTTAATTTTGAAAGCATGTTGATGCCAACTGATTTAATTCACTCTGAAAATTTTGTTTTTGTTTTCAACAAGATTTTTTTTAACATTATCCTTTCTCTTTTTTCATTGCCAAAGTATTTTTCCATTTCACAGTTTTTACATGAATCCCAAATTTGCCTTCATATTAAGATTAAAGGATCTCATTTGGCTTTCTATATCTAATAAAAATAACCTGATATTTTCTTTTATAGATTTTTTTTCCTATAGAAATGTGATAGTATCCTGAAAATGGCAAGGACTTTTTAGTTTCAACAAACTTGGAATTAAATTCAAGTTCTGATATTTGGTCTTAAAATGTGGTCTATCTTAGTATCATTTTTATTTATTTGTTTATTCCATTTAATTTTTGAAAGGGTTGTTTTGAATAGTAAGTATAAAAAAATGCCAAGCCTTTTTATATCAGAAAGACAGATGTATAAAATTCCTTTATTATTGTATTTTCATTTTGGTGACTCAACATCTTCTTTAGTCTAGTTTCAAACACTTTCCAAGTTATAAATAATGTTACTAAAATGTTGAACTCAAAAATTAAGTGTATTTTAATGAGTATTTTCTATGATCTATAAAAAAGTTTAAAGCACTCATACTTTCACCAATTCAAGGAAAAGTTCAAGTAGAGATTTTTGTCCTAGTTATGCTCAAGCTGTTCTAATCCTCAGTTTTTGGTTATCTTTGAAGAAAGAATTCAACCAAGAGACACAACATGCACCACAGCATGTTGTTGACAGGTGCAATGGGGTCAGTTGTGACTCATAGCTTCCCTGTGTACAACAAACAGAGCAAACATCACCCAGGCCTGCACCATCTTCACAATCATTCGTATGTTTAGGCCCATTTTTGCAGCCACTGTGTCAAACCAGTTTGTTAAAGGACTTCTTCTTTATTATTGTCCCTCCATTTTATCAAGCATGACATCTTTTTCTAGGCCCTGGTCTCTCCTGATGACGTGTCCAAAATACATGACATGAAGTTTCCCCGTCTATGCCTTTAAGAAGGACTCTAGTCACCCTTTTTTCCAAAACAAATGTATTTGCTCTTTTGTCAGTCCATGTTGTTGATTGTTGTTGTTACTGTTGTGAGCCATCAAATGAGCCTCAACCCAGAGGGAAATTATCCACAACAGAACAGACTATGCCCATCTTGTGTCATCCTCACAATTGTTCGTATATTTGAGCCCATGCTTTGAAGCTATGCATAAACTTTTCAGCAGTTACTTCTGTTGAAGGGTGGAGCCAATTCCTTCTTTGTTATTTGTTATTGGTCCGGGCGCTCTGCTGAAACTTGTTCGTCGTGAGTGGCCCTGTTGGCATTGAAAATACCAGTGATATAACTTCCAGCATCAGAACAACACACAAGTCACCACAGTTGGACAAACTGACAGCCTGGTGGTGGCAGTCCAGGGCACTGTCACGATGCCTTGTCAACGCCGTAGTTTAAATGCATCCATTCTTCCTCCAGCCTTCCTTATGGCCAACTTGTACCTGAATATGAGGGGATATAAAATACCATGGCTTGGTCCAGGAGCATCTCAGTCTTCAAAGTCCTTTCCAACAATTTTCAGAGGTCTTATGCTTTAGATTTACTCAGTTAAATAAAGCTTTTGATCCCTTACAATTGCTTCCTCGAGCATTAATTGTGGATCCAAACAAGATGAAATCCTTCAAATCTTCAATCTTTTCTTCAGTTCCAATGATGTTGCCAGTTGTGAGGATTTTTATCTTCTTTACCTTGAGTTGTCATCCGTCCTGAAAGCTTCCATCCTTGTTCATTCTCAAGTGCTTCACTTCCTCCTCACTTTCAGCAAACAAGGTTATATCATCTATTTATTGCAGGCTGTTAATAAGCCTTCTTCCAATACTGATACATAGTCTCTTTCATAAAATCTACCTTTCTAATTTTTGGCCAGGATACACATTGAATGATTGTGATGAGAAGTTACAACCCTGATGTACATCTTTCCTCATTTTAAACCATTCAGTGTGTCACACAACTCCCTATTGATCCATTTACAGATTCCACATGAGCACCATTGGGTGTGTGGATGTCCTCTTCTTCTCCAGGCTATCCATAATTTTAATGGTCCACATAGGCTACTGTCTCTATGCAATCAATGAAACACAAGGAAATACCATGGGTGTTCTCTGCTTTTAGCCAAGACACAGCTGATGTCAACAACAATATACCTTGTTCCATGACTTTTCTCAATCTGGCCTTAATCTCTCGTAGTTCCCTGTCCATGTGCTGCTGCAACCATTGTTGGGTGATATTCAGCAAATTTTCACCTTCATATGATATTAATGATGTGCTGAAATTGGAGCATTTGGTTGGAGCACTTTTCTTTGGAAAAAGTACAAAAGTAGATCCCTTCTACTTATCTTCTAGTCAATTGGTCAAATAACTGAATTCCAAATTTCCTAGACTAGATGTGTGAGTGCCTTTAGTGTTTCATCAGTTTGTAGAAACATGGCAATTGGTATGTGATCAATTCCTAAGCATTGTTTTTAATTAATTTTTCTCAGCACAGATTAAATCTCTTTCTTCACTATGATTGGCTCTTGCTCACATACTAGCTCTCAGAATGTTTGAATGTCTAATAGTCCTTTTTGATACAGTAACTGTGTACTTTTTTCCATCTTCAATATTTCATCCATAGAACCTTTCAATATTGCTATATGAGACTTGAATTATTCATTGTATTCTTTGAGTTTCAGATATGCTGAGCAGTTCTTCCTTTTGTGTTTTCTAACTCTAAGTCTGGGAACATTTCATTATATTTTATATTCTAGAGTTGCCATTTGAAATTTTCTGTTCAACCCTTTAACATCAAATTTTTTTCATTTACCTTAGCTAATCTATGAGTAAAGCAAGTTTCAGAGTCTCTTGTGATATCCTCTTTAATCTTGTCTTTCTTTCTTGACTTTATAAAGAGACAGCTTTGTTCATGTAGGATCTACTTTATGTTACCCCAAAGCTTATTAGGTCTTCTGTCAATAGTGTTAATGAAGCAAATCTATTCTTGAGATTTTCTAGAAACTCACATGGGATAGACTCTAAGTAACTTTTTGACTCTTGTGGACTTAATATCATTTTCTTCAGCTTCAACCTGAACTTTCATATGGACAGTTGACAATCTGTTCTATACTTGGTCCCTAGCCTGGTTCTGGCTTCTGTATTGAGCTTCTCTTCCCACAGATAGAGTCAATTTGATATCTGTGTATTACATGTGGAGAATCCACATATATGGTTCCATTTGCAATATATTTTAAAAGGTATTTGCTATGAACCAAGATATTGATTATGGAAAAATTCGATAATGCAATTTCCAGATTTATTTCTGTCACCAAGACCATAAATTCCATCCACTATTCCTTTTTCTCTATTTCTAACTTTTGTATTCCAATCACCAGTAATTATCAATGCATCTTGCTTGCATGTTTGATCAATATCAGACTGTACACACTGGTGAAAACCTTTAATTTCTTCACAATTGCCTTAATGTTTGGTGGGTAAATTTGAATAATTATTTTATTTATTGGATTTCTTTGTAACTTGATAGACATTATCCTATCACAAACAGCATTGTACTTTAAGATAGATCTTGAGATTTCTTTTCGGTGATGAAAGCAAGCCATTCCTTTGACACAGTCATTCCTAGAAATTAAGATCATGTGACTTTCTGATTCAAAATGGCCAAATACCAGTCTATTTCAGCTTAGTAACTCTTAGAATATTGATATTTAGGTGTTTCATTTAATATTTAATGTCTTTCAATTTTCCTCGATGCATACTTCCATGTTTTTTTAGTATTATATTTTTGCAGCTGTTTCTTGTTATTTTGCATTGCGCTCCAGCATCAGTTAGAGACTTGTGATTGATTTGCTTGTCACTTTCTAGATTAGTATTTGCCAAGCTCCCTTGGGGTTATTTTGCTGGTCAATTTCTAGACATTATTGGCCTGTTTCTTTGAGGTTAGCCATTATCAGTTTCAGGTTTGCTTTCCCACCCTCTTCCTGACTGTAAACTATCTAACTTTGTCCCACTCAAGAGACTAGGACTAAAGTTCAATTTTGGAACTGGACTGGTGCATTTTCTTCTGGAACTGCTCCCTGATAAGCTCAGGCACCAGGTACTTTTGTCCCACTCTCTTTCCATCTGTTCAAGGGAGGGGTCGACCGCCATTGGGGTCATAATTGCCTTCTAGTGGGATCAAAGGAGTTTACATTACTTGACAGTTCTTTGAGAACCAAGGCAGCTCTCAAAGGAATGATGCAATACCCAATTTTTATAACCACTTGAACCTTAACACCAGTTAGACAAGAGGAAATAACCTTAGTTATATACAGTCCAAAGCTCACAATCCTATTATCGGGGGGGGGGAAGAATGTTCTTTTTACAAGGGAGGACCTTCCAGATCAGAAAGGGTGAGACAGAGTGATGTTCTATGTAGCTGTGAAAGTATGGTAATTAGTAGAAAGTATTTGACCTATTTCTATACTCACAGCCACAGATGCAGAAAACTAGCCTGATTTTGAGAAAGCTTTCCAGTGGTCTGAGATAGAAATGCTTTTAAATACATGTTCCCCAGGCTGAATATTGCCCCCCCCTCTCTCTCTCTCTCACACACACACACACACACACACACACACACACTAGCTCTCCATCAAGGAGCAGTGACAAAGCAGCTACTATAATAGACGAATCATCCTTGTGTCTGGATATTTCACTATGTCTAAAGATTATCTATAGAGAAGAACAGACAGATTCTATAGCCAACCCACCATAAAATGTAGCAAACTCTGTTTTGACATCTCTTGCTGATACTAATCAGAGATTACTTCCCTATGGAAAGGCTCAACTATCCCACTGGGATATTTCAAGATCAACTATCACTAGGTAGAGATGGTGACTCACCTCATTGCTTGTTTATTATGTTGCCCACTTATGATATTACCCATTGATTATGTAATCTGTTGGCTGAATGACGTGTATGCCTTTTGATAGATCTCTAAGCCCCATTATCTATACCCACTGCAAAATACGTTCATTTTCACAGTCCTGATAGGGGCAAGGATCCCCTGTGCCCCACTGTCCTTCTCTCTTATTTCACAAGCCTAAATTTACTCCCAAGGACCTCTTTGAGTGTTGGGAACCCCCTCACCCCCACATGAAAGTAATGTTTTTTGTTAAGTACTTTAGCCCCTCAAATAGTTCACTGGTCTAGATCAAGGTGCATTTTGATTCAGCGCAATCTGCTGACATGATCTTTTCCTCTGGACTGCTTGTGTCTGTGTAAATGTATGGGTTGATGTGGGCATGACCAATCCAGGTAGGCATTCCAAGAGCTTTCTTTGCTGTTTGGGTAGCAAGTAAAACAGTAAAGGGGCCTTCTACTTTGGGATCTGGGTGACTTATCCTTCCATATATTTATGGGGAATTGGGTTCCAAGTTCACACAAAGGAGAGGCAGGGGCTGAAGGGGACTGTGTCCCAGCTTCCTGGGGCACTCTTTGATGCTTAGCTAAGGAAGTGAAATCCTCACCATTCGGTGAGTTTCTTCAAACCCCTGAGTGGAGGGCAGGAAGGGGTTACCTTACAAGATTTCAAAGAGAGTTAGACTGAGACAGTTAGGAATCAGCCTCATCCTCATCCTCAATAAGGCTACAAGAAAGGCTTTTATCCAAGATAAATATGTCTCTGGGCACAATAGTAAATTTATGGTTAGGTTAGCTCGTTCAAACTTGGCATAGGATTGTGGTCTCCAAGCTGTGTGGAGGTGCCCTGTAATACCTAAGGCTTGACTGACTTTCTAGCTAACCTGGGCGAGAAATACATGGCCATTATCATCCTGGAGTGAGCTGAGCAGGACAAATATGGGAACAAACTCTTGCAATAAAAGCTTACTTGCCTCCAAGGACTTTTCTGTCCCTGTAGGAAATGCCTCAAAGGACATTCGCAAAGATTTACCATGGAGTACTACACATCCGTGAACTGAAAAGCAGTTCTGAACACATGAAGCACTTCCTCACATGGGAAGAGTTGGAGGAAATTATGCTAAGAAAAGTAAGATCAGTACAACATGAGTGAATTGAGATAAACTTAAAACGCAAAGGACCCAGGGTAAAAACCACTAAATGTGTGAATTCCTGTGAGGCCCAGAAACTCTGGCAGGGCTCAGACCCAATCCAGGGATGCATACGGCAACCAATCAAAAAGCAGCGGGAAAGGGCTGGGGGAGGATGTGCAGAGGAAAGCAATGAAGAAACAACTCAGGGACAGGGGTGGGTCTTCCTAGACCACAAGGGGGCAAACTAAGGAGTGGGGAGAGATAGAGAGAGAGAGAGAGAGAGAGAGAGAGACAGAGAGACAGAGAGACAGAGAGACAGAGACCACATCCTGGCCCACTAAGCCTGCAGGACGACACTCCGGCTCCGGTTCAGGGCAGCCAAGCCACAGAGAAGATAATAGGGCTGTCCCTACCATGAGACATCACATCCCACAGCACTGCAAGGGACAGCACTGGAGACAAGGTGCGGGGATTCTGCCCGGTCTGACTCTTTCCCCTTCCCACCCACATTAGAGAGAAACATGAAGGGAGCAACAGTGTAGAAAAGGGAGCAAAGTGATAGAGTCACTCAGGAATCCTGAAAATTGGCTTTAGACTGAGAGGGCAGGGCTTGACCCATCATCAGACTCAATCAGAATACATGCATAAGGGTCAGCAGACCAACCTGAAACTATTTATAGGCCCTTTTAAAACAATTTCTTTTTCTTTTCCTTCTTTGCTTTCTCATTTTTATCAATATAAGCTAGGCAAGATAAACAATTCCAAGGAGAAAATAACAGGACTGATGGTTCCGGAAGGACAGGGAAGAGGAGGATGTGGGAGAAAGGGGATCAGGGAGCCAACAAACCAGGGAGAAGGAAACAACAGGAGGGTGTAGAATGCCTGGTGGGGTTTGATCAAGTGGAATGTAGCCAAGTGGAATTACTGAGAGCCAAATGAATATTGAGCATGATACTGGGATGGTAGGAAATAAAAGAAAATAGAGGAAAGAAGTAGGAGGCGAAAGACATTTATAGTTATAAATATAGGCATATATGTAAATGTATTAATATATAATGAACCTGGTATTTGGTGATGTTCACTTTCCTGACATGATCACTGAAATCAAAATGGGTGCTTAAGCAAATATTGTGAAGGAAGCTGATGGGGCCTAGCAATTAGAAGATATAGAGTCTCAGTTCTTAAAAACTTGCAATTGAACAAGTGGCCATCTAGCAGGGAAGCAATAAAGCCCACATAAAAGAAGAACACCAGCCTGTGCGATCATGAGGTATAGGTATCCGGCATCATAATATCCAAAACAATCATATCAATGCAAATGAGGGGGGTCAGAGTGGAGACCTAAAGTCCATCTGTAGACAATTAGACATTCCCTCATTGAAAGGGTCACAAGAAAGGGATGAGCCAGCCAGGGTGCAGTATAGCACCAATGAAACATACAAGATCCCTCCAGTTCTTTAATGCTTTATCCACCGCCTACATTATCATGACCCCAGTTCTACCATACAAATGTGGCTAAATTGGAGCATGTACATGGGTATAGATAAGAGCTCTCTACACATGGAATCCAGGACAGATAAACCCCTCAGGAACCGTGATGGGGGTAGCCATACCATGAAGGTAGGGGGAAAGTGTGGGGCAGAGGGGTGGGCAAGGGTGAGAACATGAGAACCAATCTCAATGATCAATGTATAACTGCCCACCCACCCCAGGGAACAAACAACAGAAACATGGGTGAAGAGAGCCTGAAGATAGTGTAAGATATGACAATAATAATAATTTATAATTTATCAAGGGGTCATGAAGGTGGGAAGGTCGGGGAGGGAGAGGGAAAAGTGGAGCTTATACCAAAGACTCTAGTAGAAGGAAAACATTTTGAAAATGATGATAGCAAAATATGTATACATGTGCTTGTTACAATTGATGTATGGATTGTTCTAAGAGACATAAGGGCCCCCAATAAAATTATACATATCTAAAATAATATATTTCTGCAAGTGGAAAAGGCAAAATGTGGGTAAAATCTACTTGCTTACCTTTACTAGGATAACATCCTAGTAAAGGACCAGCTAGAATGAAATAGTTAAGATATATTGTGCCAACCTGGCCAATACACACATGTGGGATTAATTGTAGGTCAGAGAAATAAATGGCTCGGTGAGCCTCGCCTTTCTAGTTCTCGGGTCTCTTGCTTTCTGATGGTCAGCCTAGTGTGTAGCTGCCTTAGCCCATTCCCTGCTTCAGCTGTAAAGGCTCACTTCCTGCAAGACATCCCTGAGGAGAAGCCACATGGACCTACCCTGATGTAGCCCTGGGTGCTGGAGCAGTACTGAAATGCTTACATGCTCACTGACTTGGCTTTCCTCCTGCAGTTGGCATCACTGCATGTGTTTTGTGAGATGAAGGAGGACTTTGTAGATTGGTGTCAGACATATGGGCTAATGTTGGATTTATGGGATTAGACAGCACTGTGTTGGGAAGCTTTCTTAATGTACACTTAACCTTTATATAAAACTCTCTCTTATACATCTGAGTATCTGTGGGTTTGTTTCCCTAGTTTACCCAGACTAACACATGGAATAAAGCAGGACATCTTCTGGCTCCATGTGAGTGGGTGGTAGCACAAAGGGAGCAATTCCAAAAGACATCACATGCTCTTGCTCAGTTATTTTCCTGAAAATAGATCCCTGAATATTTGTAATACGTTATTTTTCCTCCAGTAGTATGAGTCATTTAGAGCCTTAAGAATTCTCTAGGATGCTATGGCAGGCGAGAGATCTCATTTAATTGGTGCAATGTCTTTTATTCCTCAAACCATCTCCGCTGTTCTGCTCATTCACCGCTCCCCAGGGTGTTAAATGGCTTAATGTGTCCAGTCACTAAGGAGGGGACCAGTGGGCCCTCAAACTCCAAGGGCTCCATTTCCCCGGCAGCATTTTCAACTATCCCCTTAACAAACGGGACCTTGTCTTTCCTACGATGACCTTTGCAGTTCACTACTACTATTTGGGGACGTGTGCAAATCCTGTGGATTTGTGGCCCATACTTTACAGGTTTGTCTTGGATGGCATATAGTGACAGTCACAGCACTAAGAAAGAATTGTGAATCAGTATATATCATAAGGAAGAGTCCTTGTCTTCTTTGGAAGGCTCTGGTTAGGGCTATGAGTCCTGAGTAAAGATTCTGGTGTGGAGGGCACTAGACTTGAAGACTTGAGACAGTGAAAGTAATATGTACTTAGCTCAGAAACCTTTAGATCTCCCCTACTGACATACATTCCCTCCATGATTTTTCATCATGTATGTCTGTTTCTAGGGGAACAGACAATAAATAGGGTGGTAGGTTGACAGTGTGGCATTTTTTGACAAACACCTGTCACTTTTCTATCACAGTCACTTGTTATCTTTGGTCTCTGTGAACCAGTAAGTCCCTTTCATTTCTAATAAAGAGGCAACTTGGTGAAAATAATAGGGGCAAGGATTGGCGCCGAGATAATTTGAGAACTTCTTCTCTCAGGTGTGTTGTAGCTACTGTCATCATCCAGTGTGGCCAACCTTTGCCCCAGTACCTAGGGTGTTGGGAAAGTATCCTGTGGGACACTTTGTTGACCTCCTTTCTTATACCACAGATCGGGTTTGACGCCCTGTTTTTCAATAACAATCAGCTGCAATGATTTATCTGGGGCAAGTAATTTGAGACCTGGTGCTCTGGTGAGGACTTCCTTGAGCTCTGAAAATCCTCTGTTGCTTTTGTTCCCTATTGAAGAGTTCTTTATCTGTCCTGCCCATCAGAACTTGATATAAAGACTTTGATATTTCCACCTATCTTAGAATACACAACAGGCAGTAGGCTGCTGCAAGTTAGAGGGGCAGATTCAATGAACTGTAGCTTCTATTCTGCTAAAATTAGGCCTAAGTACTTCATCCCTTTGGAGAGTAGTTGAGCCTTGTCTCTGGAAACTGTCCTCATTTAGTCAGGAAACTTAAGTGTGGTGGTTATGTGGAGGAGGGCTGTTTCCTTTGTGGGTGAGCAAATCATTAACTATCTGTGTATTGAAGGATCTGGTCCACCTCTCCAAGGACTAGGTATTGGAGGTCCTTGGCCAATGCTTGCAAAGAAAAAAAAAAAAAAAGAACAATCCCTAAAGTTTGAGGTAAAACAGTAACACAGTCCAGGTGAGCTCTGCCATGAACTATCAGGTGTATGAGAACAATTACATAATTTAAGATACTTATTTCTTAGCCTAGCCTGTTTTCCTGGCTTCTTTTAATGATGAGAGTGGGGTATTGGTAGGTGAGTCATATGGGACTCATATCCCATGATGGAGAAATTTAGATATTAAAGACTAAAGGCCTGCTCATCCTTCTGTGCATAAAGTGTAATGGGTTTTACCAATTTTATCTCAAACAGTTATGCTGTCCATGCTTTGCCAGGCAACCTAGCAGACTAAACTTCATCGTTGATTGACAGAAGATAGCTCAAGGTCTGGAAATACTGGAATGCAATGTGAGCTGAATGGGCCACCAGAAGGCGGATGAGAAGCTTGGGTTCCAATTGAAAAATGATCCTCACTTTAGAATTCTGCAGAGCACATTGCCCTAATAAGGGGTTGGGGTATACTCGCGTTACCAAGAATTGGTGCGAGAATACATGAGGACTCATAAGCAGTTGGGTAAAGCAATGAGTCACTGAATACAATCTACATGAGCGGCAATTATGGACTGTGAAAAAGAGATCTAGCAAAATAGTTCAATAAAGAGTAGACAGACCTCTTTTCCAGAAGGAAATTAGTAATCCTACCTGTCAAATGCAGGATTGCCCTCGGCTCCAGTCGTTCAGCAATGGCGCTTCTTTGGCAGTCATCTGGATATTAAGGTCCTTTCTCTCAAGGCTACCCAGTCCTGAGCCCTGGCACAGGATGGGCTCTCCCTCAAGGCAGTCCTTCTGCCAGTGACCCAGGCTCTTGTAAGTGGGGCATGCAGTGGTAGGTGCTCTTTCCTTAGTGGGGCACTTCCAGTGTCCAGGCTTGGGGCAAGCAAAGCATTCTGTGGGTATTATCATTTGAAGCCACCATTTGCCCGTTCTCCTCTGTTTCTTGTGTTTATCCTCTTCCTGTCCTCTATTATAATAGACGGAGGAGGTAAAATTTTAAATATCACTGACGGCATTCTGGGCTTAGCCCCTGACCTTTGTAGTTCCCTCAGGAGCTGCCTGAGTCAGGAGCTGGTGCTCTAGCACTAATTCCCCCTCAGGTGAGGTAAGGGCTAGGTTGATACATTTTTCAAAGGTCTCTTAATTGTTCTAAAAGGGCAGGTGAATTCTCTTCCCTTCCTTGGTCAATGGTTGTCAGTTTTGTATAATTGGCTGGTTTAATTCTATCGACCTGTAGTCCTTCTATTTAGCATAGAAGCATGTGATCTCTGAAACACTTCCTTTCAGAGATATTTGGAGTTCCAGTTGGGATCTAGTCCTGTAGCAGCTGTGAGTCCTCACTGGTATGCCCTCTGCTTCAACATCTGCAGTCCACTGTTGGACTGCCGGGCTGGTTCTGTAATGCTAGTCTTTCCCCGTGTGAGAGGTCTAGTACAAATAAAGTCACAAATAATAGTAATATGCCACCAGTTTAATTTAATAGCCAAGGTCAATTTCCTGAAGGCCTCAATATACTTGTTTGAATTGGCTAAGAAGTTCTCCTCCTCCATAGAGGAGTCAGGCTCTCATTGAAACATGAGCTAGGTTGATATGTGGGTCCCAGTGGACTGTGCATTGTATGGCAGGTTGAGCTGCTGCCCAGTGTCGGCTGAGTCACTCCCTAGAGGTTCCCCTTAGCTTAGCATCATCATCTTTGCCTCCTCTGGGCACCTCCAGCACCAAGAATTGGTAGCTGCCAGCTCCGGGCCTTCCTCTAGGTTCAGGCATCAGCTACTCAGCCCCATGAGGTCACCAGTGAGGATCTCAGCTCTAGAAGCACTATGACGTCCCACAAGCAGTCTGGGTACTAGAATCTGCTTTCTGCTGGTGGTGCAGGGTACTAGTGGTAGGTTAGTGAGTTCTAAAAAGTTGGGCATCCAGCCACACAGTTTCTGAGGCCACACAGGACAAGTAAAATCATATAGACCCTGCCGACCAGCTTACAGATTCACTACCTTGTGATAGGCAGATAGTCACATGCCCAGAAAACTTCCTGGTTGCACCACGCCAGGCTTAGCATCCTGGAGAGTGCACCATCAGTAGCCTCATACTTGGGGCCAAGCTCCAAGATGCCGACTGTAATTAGGGAGGGTTCCCTGCTGGAACCTGCAAAAAGGTCAAAAGAGAGTGTGCAACCAATTAAGGCGACCTTGCAGGTCAGAGGGAATGCAGATATAGCAAAGAAAGGGCCATGGTGTGTGTCCTCTCTCCTACAGTGAGAAGGTTAGCGGTCCATAAGACAGGTATCCCAGTAAAGCAACACAGTAAGGAGAAAGTCTTGGAGAGCGCTATTGAAGATGAAAGGATCCAAGTGCAACGAAGCACAGGAACGTCTGAGAACAATTGGACAGAGAGTGAAGGGAGCGGCTCTGGAGAGGGATCTGAGTACCTGACTGCCTGAGCGTTCCCGTTGGAGAGTCCTCCCAGTCCTCCTGACACATACACTCACACATACACTCTGCCCATGAGACAGCTTTGAGATTTTGAGGGTTTTTTTTATCCATCTCTAGATATTATTGAACCAGCATCTTTGGGGATATGTTGCTGGTCAATTTCTTATTGCAGTGATCAGGTTCCCTTTCTGTCTCTCCACCTTCCCTGACTTTTAACTATGTCCCAACCTAATATCTTCATCCTCAACGTTTTATAATTGAATTAAATAGAAGCCTATAATGAGACAGATAATATGATCGGGCTTTATCTTCCCTGGTTGTGTCAGCTGTAAGATTTCTAATTGTAGTTATATAACCCAAATGTATAATATGTCTTAAGGAAGACAAACTTGTTTTAATAAGTGTAGAAATATATTCTTACATCTGTGGTGAAATTGGAGACAGATTATAGAAAGCAGAGAAAAAGCAATGCTAGAGGGAAGGAGAAACACCAGTGAAGAATTGAACACTTGTCTTTCCATCAGTCACTTCAGAACTACTGCAATAATAAGGAGAAATTGAAACAAACTACTTTATACTTCCCACAGTTCCCTGGAGGAGTTAATACTCAGCATGCATTTGTTTGTACTGCAGGGCTTGAGTACAATTTATGTGAGTCTCTGTAATGTTTGGGGGCATTAGTTACTTATAGGAATGTAGAGCCATTTCATAATTCATGTAAATCTTTTAAAAAAGAAATAGCTGAGAGAATGGAAGAATTTCACTTAGTGAAAGGATATGAAGACATAAAAGGAAAATATGAAAACCCCGGAAAATTGTTTAGAAATGGAATCTAGATATTTAGAAACATCTGACTGACTGATGAAAACACTAACATAAATCATTTTCAGAGAGAGAATAGCTTGAAAGTAGTTAAATTATCATGGCTTGTCAGTGGATAGATTTGCGTAAAAAATGAAACAAAACCAGCAACAAAAACAACAAGGTGTATACCATCTGTTCAGGATTCCTGAGGGCAACATGCAGCTTTTCT
Source organism: Tenrec ecaudatus (assembly GCF_050624435.1). Classification (NCBI taxonomy): domain Eukaryota; kingdom Metazoa; phylum Chordata; class Mammalia; order Afrosoricida; family Tenrecidae; genus Tenrec; species Tenrec ecaudatus. The sequence goes on from NC_134532.1 coordinate 87,566,088, forward strand.
TTGAGGTCTAAAGCCTGATATATCCTTACTGACGAAGATTTTAAGTTTGTGAATCCATATAGCTAAGCCATTTCAATGAAACAGTACTTGTTAATGTATTCTTAAATGAATCCCCCAATTCAGAGACTTATCCACATATCCATCTTCTTCAGAAAACTGGAAGCTTACGACAAAAAGTGAGGCATTCGATAGACAATTAACTTCGGTGTGGCTTCAGTGTGCACAAATGAGGACATGCTTCTGAGACACAGGCTGCCAGTCTTGGTGCAGGGGGCTATTTTGGCATGAGCAGGCCCATTAACTCAATAATTAAAAGAATACTTGGCCCTAGTACCCGGAAAAACATCCAGCTTGGCTAATTATGTGCACTTATTGCCATTTTAATCCTCCCTGAAATTTCAACTGGACTCAAAGTTTTCCTGCATCCTCTGTCTTTAAAAAAGTATTATGCTGTATGTGGGGTGTTTTTCTTCTATTCCTGTTTGACTTTATTCCCACGAAATTCAGTTTGAAGTTTCCAATGAGAACACAAACACAGAATTTAATCTGAGGAAAAATATGTTGGCAAAATGTGTTCAATTTCAACGACTCCCAAAGGGTTTATGGAGGAGAAAAAAATTAATATTGTAAAGCACAGTTGACAAGATAGATTAAGTATGGAAGTGGATAGCCAAAGTAAGGCTTAAAAGTATACTAGATGCTTGTATGATTTCATCAATATGTGCCAGGACAAAAGAGAGACTAACGCTGAATAATTGTCATGGGACATTTCACAGAAATTGATCTTTTGCTTGTTGTTTGTTTGTTTGTTTGTTTTCTTCCAGGTGAGAATGCCTGCACTCTCAAATTACAAGTCTTTTTCTCAATTCTTAGAGAGTGGAACTGTGAAATCCAGTGTACATGCATCTATAATTATATATCAGGAACCTTAAAAGAGTGTGTGTTTCAAAAATATCAATAACATGTTTGCATTTTCTAATTTGTACAAATTGTCAACTGCCAGAAAAGTAGCAACATTAGCTTTGAGGCCTCTATACATTGAAAACACAAAATCAAGCTGAAATGGTATCAATGAACTAGGAATAATTGCTTTATTTGCATTTTGACCTTGTATTAACATCTTATTTTACCAATACTCTATGTCATGGGATAGGAAGCTGGGTAGTGAACCTCCTATTTCTAGGCAACTCCTACTTGCTCTTTAATGTAATGTAAAATTGTTCTCACTTTCAAAAGATTGAAGCCACTCCGACTCAGGCCAATTCTTCATCACAATCACTGACTGCTTGCTGTAGCATGGGCAGCATTTAAATCATGGGGAAAGTGTTCAGCCTTTTGTTTACAAGAAAATAAGGCCAAATAGGAACCAAATTCATCTGTTTAAATGCACTACAACTTCAACAGAAAACACACTTAAGGAATTTATCTGGTTCAAAAACCCAGGGGCAGCCCACCACCTATTTTAAAATATGAATTGGTTATAAAAAAAGATATATTTCATTTGTTTGTTTTTTCCAATATTGAAATTAAATTTTGAATACATTTTAGATAAAACTATTTATTTTTAGCTAAATCATTTATTTTTAACAATATCACTTAAAAGGTCTAGAGCTATATATACCCACTACCTATATAGGATTAGAGTAAATTCTGGCTTATAGTAAGTATACAGAGCTTATGAATCTATACATCTTTATGGGAAGACACAGCTCTTCTTTTTTCTAAGGAGTGGTCAGAAGGGCTGAGCCATTTAGTACGTAACCAAATAGATCACCAATGTTCCCTCCACTTTTAAATGAACTTAACAAATTAACCAATAAATACAGCTATATCTAGCATTTATTATTCATAACATTACATGAACTGATAGTGTAAAATGAAATATCAAATATGAGAATACATTTTATTAAAATTTTATCCAAAAGTTAGAAGAGATATTGGAATTAGCATATTGGTTCATAATAATACATGAAGAGTTGAATCACTTTTCTGAATGTCCATCACTATTTTCACCACAAGATATGTAAATTTGGAGAATATGTTTGGAATCATCAGCCAAAAATATAGGCCAACTACAACATAAAATTCACTTGGTGCTCTTAGGACTGGGAAAATCTCAAAGGCATTCAATTATACCTTGATTTTATGTAAGAACCATGGCCACCTTCACGTACGACTTTATAATGAGTGGGCAGGGTGGGTACAAGAGGGAGTGGTGTATTTAATTATCCTCTCACAAATACACTGGAGACCTACTAGTCAGTGCTAATTTTTTCTCAAACATGAGTGTACTGTTTGGCAGGATCCTAAAATGTTTTGATTGCCTTCCCCATTGATCCAATGAGAACCGTGTACGTCAGATTGATAGTGGCCCAGAGCTTGCACTGTTGGTGCTCAATATATTGGATAATAGAATACAACCATTGTTAAATACTTTTCCAGAGTAAACTTCTAATTTGGGCATAAAAGTTGCAGGGAATCTATTCTTCTTTTAGGTTCTCGTCATCTTATATTCAAAAGACACCAAGAATTATAAATCTGAATTGTGAGCCTGATCTTTTTTTTTTTAATCTGATAATGACCTTTGGATGGAATCTTAGAGACAATTGAAAGCACCATCATCTCTGAAGAGAACAAACAAATCTGCTTTGGAAGAAATGCAACCAGAAGGTTCCTTAAATGTCAGGAAGGGGAGGAGGCTTGATCTCACTAACTGTAGACCTGTTATCAAGAAAGACCGGCTGCTGACGAAGGATACCATGCTTGGTAGAAGAGCAGGAAATCTTAGGAAGACCTCTAACAAGATGGATTCGCCGACTGGCTGCAGCATTAGCCTCAAATATCACAAGGATGAGGTGAGCCCAGGACATGGCTGTGGTGTTTTCCGTTTTTGGTTTTGGTTGTTGTTTCTGTTGTATAAAAGTAGCTTTGGGCCCAAACTAAATTGAGGACACCAAGGCACCTAACAACAATAGGGTCATAACATACGTGAGTGTGAACAAAAGCCATTTCAATCAGTGGGGTCACCACATCAGTTCTGTCTGGTGTGGCCCATGGTGACGCCATGTTCTTCAAAAGAAGAGATACCAAAGTCCTAGTGGTCGACAGCTATGGCCTGGGTCACCAAGGGATGTAGAGAAGCTAGTTAGACACTAGTTCAAAGGTGTTCATTCAGGAACCTACTACCATGTATAGTCTCCTCTCGGATTCCACTCAAACACTGTCAAGCACTTCCTCCTCTTGGGAGATTGCCCACCCACTTACCCCCCTGCCTGTTTTGCTCCCAACAGAAATGTATTTGCCCTCTCTGGGACACACAGGTCACGCTCCCCAATCTTGACTTGAACTTGCAGTAAGTTTTCCACATCACCGCAGCTGAAGCAAGCCCCCTCTGTACCCATTCGACTTCAGGTTGAATTTCCCTGGTGTGAGAAAAAGCAGATGACTACTAGCCCAAGAGCAAAAACTAGAAAACCTTACACTGTGGTTAGAATTTCTTTCCTCAAAGGTGCCCAGTGAATAGTGGTCCAGAGCTACCATGTACTTGCTATTTTAATGCCCTCTGATTTTTTATGACACATACTACTCTGATAGGCATATGTGGGAATGCATATTATTAGAAGTTTTGCCCCATCACCAACCCCCATTATTCATGTTGATAGTGCCGTCACTTCAGAGTTTAATCCTTGAAAGTCAACAATTCATATATTGCGGTTTATAGCTAACTTATACTCGTGATTTTTTTCCTCAGAAATCTTTTAAATTCCACGGCTTTGGCTAAATTAATGACACTATGAAAGCATAGTAGTGACATATTGAGCAAGATCAACAGTCAGGTCTTCAAGGGAAGGATGCGGCTTTCTACTCCTGTGAAGATTTGCAGATCCAGAGACTCACAGAGACAGTTTTAACCTGCCCTATAGGGTCACTAAATCAGCATTGACTTGATGGCAGTGGAAGTGATGTTCAAGGGCAATGATTGATATTTTCCTCTAATATAAAATGATGTCTCTAAAATAAACCAGAGACATATATAATCCATAGCTTCATGGATTGATTGTGGGCTTTCATTTACTTCTAGCCCCATATAAGAACAATTAGTTTTTATGGCACGGCCCTACTTGATCCTCATACTCATGAAAAGATCACTAAATTCCTGGGTGCTATAGCAAAATGTGGTGAAGAAACTAGACATTTCCCAGCTATTATAAAAAAAGCAAAAACAAACAACAACAACAAAACAGTTTCAGGGGTGCTAAAGGCTTCTCTCCAAACAGGCAGCTTTCAAGTGAGCATCAACTAAATCCACATTGAAGAAGCACACTAACCTGTTTGATCCAAGGGTTGTAAATAATATAATCTAAATCTAAAGCTGACATTAGAGCTTAGATAGCAAGCACCCTTTTTTGCACAAGGCAATGAATAACAGTGGAAGCTCATAACCCATTGCAGGGGACACATATGGATTAAGCTTCCCATGAATTCCCTCTGATTATAGATGAGGAATGTAAATAGTCTTGTTCTCAGACAGATACCATCATAAAATTGATTATGGAAGATGTAGTTAAATCAAAATGTAATTTCTTTTCATTTGATTTCCCTAAACCATTGAAAAAGTTTCTGTTTTTGAAAATTTGAAAGGAAAACATTAAGTTCTTGGGGAATCCCCTCTTATTATGGACCAGGAATATGAAAAGCCTTGTTAACATGCAGAGCACATTGGAAATAAGATTGTTTCAGATGCAGTTACTTTAAAATTTAATACCTTATCACTTGATCTGTCTTATAAGCATTTAAATTTGTTCTACTTTTTAATATTTTTCCTTTATTTTTACTTGGGTTTCTATTTGTTTTCCTTTCTTATTCTTGTTTCTTTTGTTTGTTTGTTTTCTAATATTTTTCTGTATTTGAAATCCAAGATAGATAAATCCATAGAAATAGTAACTGGATTAATGTTTCCTCATGGGTATGGTAGGGGTGGTTGGGGAAAATGAGAAACAAATAGAAATGAGTACAAGAAAATGAGTACACAAATGAAGAATATGTTCTAAAACTTACTGTGGTGATGATTGTATTACTCTTCTTGATGTAATTGAACTATTGAATTGTAAGAATTATATGCCAATCAAACTTTTGGAAATATTATTGAAAAATGCATTTAGTCAATGAAACACAATGTTCACATTATTCTTTGGTGTTCTATCTTAGATATTGTTATGGATTGGCAAGGAGCATTTTTCCAAATTTACAACCAAAGTTCTTGTCATAACTGAGACGTCTGTATAGATTAACTTCATTGTGTCTATTGGATAATTTCTCAACTGTTTTATATTTCTCAAAAAGTTTTCTAATGAGGTCAAGGCTTTCTAATTAGATCAAGACCTCAATAAAAATTTAGAGTGTGTGTGTGAGAGAGAGCGAGCAATTTTTGTGCATATTTTAAGGAACACCTGACTACACTTTGATCTGCCAGTTTCAAAAGACAAACATAGCTAAAATCCAACCAATAAGAATTACTTATCAACGATATTTTTAAATGTCAGTCAATCAAATGTTCTGCACAGCAGACTCTGACACTGTGATTTGTCCCTATAAATAACGTCTTTGTAACTGTGTGCTTTGCAGGGATCAGTTTCATTCGGTAGACTGCTCCTCCTCAATCTAAACTTTTGTATTTCTTCAATAAAACTACTTTAAATCTCACAGAACCTCCAGTTTTACACGTTGAAAGGATTGATTGTATCCTTCAAAAATGTATGTTGGAAATACCAAACTCTATGACTGTATTTCAATGAGCTAACAGTACTGTCCGGTAAGCTTTGGGCTGCTGATTTCAAGGTTAGTAGTTCAAACCCACCAAGTGATCTTCAGGAGATAGATGAAGCTATCTAGTCCTGTGAAGACTGAAGATTTGGAAATCTTATATATGTAACTTGTCACTATAGTCACTAAGGTGGTCCTGATGCAATCCATCGTATTCTCATCACCTCAAATGCGTGTGAAAATTGGACATTGAATAAGGAAGACCTAAAAGTGATTCATCTTAATTGTGGTGCTGGAAAAGAATATTTAAAGTACCATGGACTGCCAAAAGAAAAAGTCTGTCTTGGAAACAGTATAGCCAGATTGCTCCTTAGTGGCAAGAATATCTAGACTTCACTTTACATGCTTTAGGCATGTTATCAGGGAAGACCAGTCTCTATAGAACATCAGGCTTGGTAAAGTAGAGGAGAAGGAAAAAAGAGAGAGTGGCCCTCAATTAGATGGATGCTCATGGCGGGGACAACTGGACAAGAACTGACAAGATGAACCTAACATGAGTATGCCTGTATTTCTCTTCCTAGTTAGAAATGGGTGGTCTTTGTCATGTTTAGTGTGGGGGATCGTTTTAATCAGCATAGAGTCGGTATAAGTTGGTTTCATGGCAGTAAGTCGGGTTTGTTTTGTATGAGCTATAAGAGAGACTAAGTAAGCAAGTAAGTTAGATAGGGGAAGATAGATAGCAAACCACATCTTTGACAAAGCAGAAAGCAGAAAAAAGGACAATCACCACAGAGCTAACAAAGGAAAACCTCCCCTAGAATCAGTCCCCTGATTTCAAACTTCCAGCTTTGTAACCATTTCTGTTTGTTAAGCCCCCTTAGATACCCAAAATGCAAAGGATGCTAAAAAAGTTTAAATTTTCTTTTTATAATTATAGTCCATGCCTTTAATATTTTTTTCATAATTACTGTTATTAATTTCTAAATGTTGCATATTATTTTACATGTCAAAATTTTTACTCAGAATGTAGTAGACCCAGAAGTCACTGAGGAAACAATTTAATTATAGCACAGGTTCCAGAAAAATTGCCAACAATAAAAATTCAAATCAAAATCATTGAAAGTATAAACATATCTGTGAATATTTAAGATAAATAATAAGCTATGTGTGTATACGTGATGGTATATTGTTTTTATTATACTTAAATAGAAAATATACTATTTTAATTTTCTGTGTACTAACTTTTCTTTTTTTTCCTACAAAGAACAAGACTTAATTATTTCAAAACTAGAAAATAATTCTAGGAAGAAATGTCTATACACTATGTTGTTGGTAATGTTCAGTGCCATCCAATTGGATCTAACTAATATCAACCCTATGCATAACAGAATGAAAAATGCACAGTATTGATCAACCTTGCAATGGTTCCTGTGTATGAACTCACTGATGCAGCCACTATGTCCATTCATCTCATCAGGGGCCTTCTTTTTCACTTTAGCAAACAAGATGTCCTTCCTCAGGAACTGGTCTCTCCTGACAATATGTCCAAACCATGTAACACACAGTATTACCATCCTTGCCGCTAAGGAGCACTCTATCCTTACTTTCAACTTCTCTCTTTATCAGTCCAACATGCTTTCAACATTCTTCTTGGGCACCACAATTTGAATGCCTCTATTCTTCAGTGGCATTCCTTATCCAATGTCCAGCTGTCACATGCATATGACGCAATGGAGACTAGCAAGCCTTAGTTCAGGCACACCTTCATCCTCCAAGTAATACCCTTGTTCTTCAATACTCCAAACAGGTCTTCAGCAGCAGATTTGCCTAATGTAATTCATCTTTTGATCTCTTGACTGCAGTTTTCTTGAATATTGATTGTGGATCTAAGTAAAACAAAATTGTTGACAACTTCAACCTTTCCTTTCTCTTAACACGGTGTTACCTATTGGTCCAGCTGTGAGGAATTTGTCTATTTTTACATTGAGTAGCAATCCATACTGAAGGCTCCAATCCTTGACCTTCACCAGCAAATGCATCGAGTCCTCACTTTCAGCAGCTAGGTTGTGTCATCGGTTCATCACCTGCATACAGCAGGTTGCTAGTAAACCTTCCTCAATCTTGATGCCACCCCTTTCTTCATAGAATCCAGACTCTCTGATGATTTGTTCAGAACATATGCTTGAACAAATATACATATAGATGAACAATATAAGAACAATATAACACATAGGTTATTTTACATGTCAATATTTTGACTCAGAATGTAGTATATAGTTTGAACAAATAAGGAGAGAGGATGCAACCCTGACTGACACACACCTTTCTGATTTTGAAAGAGTATAGAGCCAAAATATTGAATGAAACAGGTATATTGAATATTAAATGATACAGGAATCATCAAGAGGTGGTAGAAAGAATACACAGAGTCACTCTACCAGAAAGAAATAGTTGACAATCCACCATTTCAGGAGGTAGCATGTGAGAAAGAACCAATGGTGCTGAAGGAAGAAATTTAAACTGCTCTGAAATTAGCCAAAATCTGGGCTCCAAGAATTCATTGAATACCCAGTAAAATGTTTCAGAAAGCTGAAGAAGCACTGGAAGCATTCATTTGTTTATACCAGGAAATTGGAAAACAGTCACCAGGCCAACTGACTGGAAGAGATCCATATCTGTGTCCATTCCAAAAAGAAAAAAAAAGGGAACCAACTGAGTGCTTAAACTATAGAATGATATCATTGATATTGCACACAAATAAAATTTTGCTTAAGTTCACCCAACAATGGTTGCAGTAGTTCGTTGGTGGGGAGTTGCAAGACGTTCAGGGCTGGATTCAGAAGACATGGAGCAAGGTATATCATTGCTGATGTCAGATGGAACTTGACTAAAAGCAGAGAATACCAGAAAGATGTTTACTTGTGTTTCATTTACAATGCAAAAGCAGTCTACTCTGTGGACTGTCCTACACTACTGATAACTTTGAGAAGAATGGGAATTCCAGAACACTTCACTGTGCTCATTTGGAATTTTTACATGGATCAAGAGGCAGTAGTACAAGCAGAACAAAGGTATATGCATGTCTTAAAATCAGAACAGGTGTGCTTTAGGGTTGTACCTTATAAGCTATAGGGTAACCAAAAAATGTAAATCAAATATAAATTTGACAATGATTTTATGTTATTTTAAGTTGTTATTCTAAATAAATTTGTAAGATGAAGAAATTAATGTTTATATTATGTTCAATAGCTAGCAAATAGTAGAAAACTGATATTAACTATGAAATGGAAACTTGTTTCTCTAAGGATATAAACTATCAATAGAGTCAAAGCAGTAATTAATAAAAATAATATTTTTGGATTCCCTTCCAGATTTTGATCAATTTCTCACATAAATTGTACCTGTTTCCACAGAACACATATTCTCTTGTTCTCTTGTTTCCCCTCTGGGGAAAAAAGGCCAAGAATGAAAGAATGCATTCAATGCAGTAATGTGTCCTCTCGGTATCTGTGGATGAAATGGACAGCCTTACAGCTGTACCCACTATGGTGTTAGTTGAAATCAAGTCCACTTCCCTCGTACCTTGTGTATGAGAAAGTAAAGTGTTTCTCCATCCTTCTCTGTTTTGATGACAGTTGGTATGCTGATGTTAATTGTTTTGACTGTTGTATCAACCCTAATGGAAGATTTGTTTTCATAGACCCTCTACTTTACCAAACATACGATGTCCTTTGCTAGGATTAATCTTTTCTGATGACTTATCCAAAGGGCAGGTGTCTCTCTATAGGAGAATAAAAAAAATGAAAGAAAAAAGCAGCAAACTGGGAAAAAAATCTCTCTCTGTGTGTATGTGCAATCGAAATCCTTCTTTATTGTACTACTTTTCCATCATTTCCAAACTTTTTTTCTTAATCCTGAGTTTTATGTACTGAAAAACTAGAAAGCATGTAACAGAAATTCAAGAGGGTCACCCACCATAACAAAACACATCTGAAATAAACACCAACATAAGCAAAAATGATACAGAAAATGTTGAAAATCAGATTAGGCCTCACATGCATCACAGGGTGGATCAACTGACACGGTTTTAACTGTTGAAGTCAGTTTTGATCTTCTATATCATTTTGACCTTCTATAGGCATCTCTCCAATGCACCCTGTTTGGTTACCAGTTTCTTCTCATCCCTCTACTACAGATCCATAGAAATCACCTGAGTTATTTCCTATGTGGATCCTACAAATGTATCTCGGGCTCCCACTTTCACCCACAGTCTTTTGCAAAGCAGATTCTCACCCTTCAGTTTCTGATACCAATCCCTCCTTCAACTTTAAATTATATAATTTACAATTATTTGGTCACTGAGGTTGATAAACTTCTTCCATGTGGGCTCAATTGACTTTTCACTAGATGCCTCCTTGTTTGGAAACAAGCCTTGAAGACCCCAGCTGCTATTTTATCAGCGAGCCGGCCACCCTCTAATTTCTTCACCACACTTGTCTATAGCACCCATATCATCTGTGTTTGCTTCCTGAGGGCCAGTAGTGAGCAGGACCATGATGTAAGAACTAATTGTTTTTAAATTAGGGCTAGGCTTTAGTGGAAGCCCCAACCTATTTCTGGATGCTTTTTTTTTATTTGCCTTGGACTTCTGTTCAAAACTTCCTTGTCAATTTATACTGCAGAGTCGTATTGATCATCTCCCTGGGCCATAAAGCTCTTCCATTGACATTGTCTTTGATTAGCTCCAGGTACTAATTTTTTAATGTACCCCTGAGAGACGGATACTGTGTTATTGTGGGGAAACTCTATATCATAGTGCCTGACTGTGAGTCAAAATGACTCCATGGCAGTGGGTTTGAGATGTAAGAGTATGGCGCCCTGTGGTACACACAGTGAACAGCTGTCCGTAATGGAAAGATTGGTTGTTTCAGCCTACTCAGTGACTCCACAAGAAGGAGCATTGAGTGCACTGATTCCGCCCTATCTTTAATATCATCTCCTACTATAAAGAGTACAACCAAGAAAACCCTAGAGGTCATTGCTACTATAATTTCACGGAGTTGCTATGAATGAAATCTAAATCTACCAACTCCCATGGTTACGGTCCCTGTGTGTGACAAATGGTGTGTGCTCCAATGCCAAGGTAAAGACTGGTTTTTCCATTTCTAATGTTCTTTCAAATAAAATCCTGTTAATCTCCTTCTGTAAGAATCCCCTGAAGAAAACTCCCATACACCCTTCTACTCTGTATCAGATGGGGTTGTCAGAAGTCAGAACTGAGGGGACAAGGCATTTAATTATGTTGATATCATACAATTACTTTGTTTGCTAATTAACCTTACAAGGTAATAAAAGTTTTAATCTCCTCTACAAATATATGATAGACATTTTTACCAATACCATAAATATATAAAATAAAACATTCATGGTCATCAATTACTGGTCATTTGCATTTATTTAATAAAAAATAAAATTTTTTCACAGCAAAAGGTGGTGTTATTTTTCAGGCATATTTCACGGGTTTTATTTTGAAAGAATTCTGAGTCTATGCCCACCAAGGAAGGTCTATTTACAGGAAGCTCGCCTCTGGAGCTGCCTGCACATATAAAATCTAGAAAAAATATCTATGGAAGGCAGCTCATTCGGCTCTAATAAAAGTTACCCTTGGGAAGGTCATTCAGGCGTGATCTTTCATTGCCACTGCCTACTTCAGAAAGAAGAAAATAAGAACATCAAAATCTTACTACTTTATATATCACTCTTTGTAAGTGACTGGTTTAAGACCTTTTTGAAGATGCACAGTCAGCAATATCATAGCAAACGGTAAGAGGGAGCTGAAGTCAACCTCTCCCCGACTGTGCATTCTACCCTCCTGCTGACTGTGTGGTCAGAAGAGGAAAGCTGGAGACTAGGAGCGAAGAGAGCAATGGAAAGTATGCACACCTCATTGATGGGTTTATTTGCTTTCCCAAAGAGAAGGAGGAAGAGTGTTTGCTAAGTTGCTCAGGATGTATTTGACATTAATGTGAGTAATAATGCAAGTATATGTGCCCACTGACCCTTGAAAAATGCGATTCAAAGAACTCTATTCATATGTAATTTCTTGGCTAGACTTTAATCCCTTTGTTTTGTTTAAAATTATTAACATGCACTTATTTGTATAGTACCATTTAAAACGAACAGAATAAACAGTACTCAGTTAAAGAAATACAGTGTCATAAACATATTTCTCATTCATTTATAAAATCTCTTTTTCTCTTTTTCACCTTACACAATGTCTAGGAAAATGTGCATGAACTAAATTTTTTTATATATTGTTTTCTTAGGTATCCATGAGGAAGAATCCACTCAACTGCCACTGATATAATCAGTCTGTGAGGCAGTCATGGTTTAGTGATATAATTAAAAAGTCACAGAAGGTTTATTTTAGATCATCTGAAGGTGTTTATTTCAGAGGCACACAGTATTCCACACATACGTCTTTATACAGAATCTCTTACGTATACACGCATCCATTTTTCTTATATGTCACACATATTGGGTGCTTCATATAATCCTGGTGTTCAACTAGATAACTTTAAATGGAAAGATTTCTAGGTATAAACTTTGCCCCAGGAGATAAAAATTATGTAGGGTTCATATATATGCAAAATAATTTATTCTTCAGGGCCTCAGTCATCTCACAGAGTTAGCGATTATGAATGCAACAGAGTATGTGAAAACAGTGAAAACAATTGTCACTGCTGACAATTTAAACTTGATCAGTGTATGCACGCGAGCTCTCTATAGGCTTTGACATGGATCCCACTTGCCCATACTTTAGATATAATACCAATAGCTTTAATCATCTTTTCTCACTGAATACATAATAAGCATTCAACAATGGTTACAGCCGTGTTTTGACAAGGAGCTGCCAGAGGTTCAGGCTGGATTTAGCACAGGACGTGAAACAAGGGGTATCATTACTAGCATCACCACAAAAATGTTTACTTATGTTTCATTGGCACTGAAAAGGGTTCAAATGTGGGCCCTAATAAACTGTGGATAATCCTGAGAAGAATAGGAACTCCAGAACACTGCATTGTGCTCAAGTGGAACTTTCACATGGTTCAAGAGGCAATTAAGGGACCAGAACAAGGGAATAGTGCATGGTTTAAAATCAAGAAAGACAACTGTGATTTAGGGTTGTAACCTCTTACCACACTCATTGGGTCTTTATCCTGAGCAAATAATCAGAGAAGCTGGAGTCTATGAAGAATATATATATATATCCATGTTAAATATATAGAGTCTCTGGACTCTAATTAGAAAAGATGTGATCAAACAAAATATGCTGGGACTCATGGATTAAACTGATCATGCCTAAATACAATCACAAATAGGACTGAAGCAGAGAGGTTGTATGTTTTTTTTGTTTTTTCTTAAGCGAGATGCACAGAAGAAAAGGCAATGTAAAATCTGAGGTAGAGCAATGTGGTTATCAAGGCAAGGAGCATCTGCAGACATCGAAAGCTGGAAGCTGCAAGAGATGGAATCTATGGTGGAACGTGGCCATACTGAAACCTTATTTTCAGAATTCTGGTCTCCCTGCTTGTGAGTGAATGAGATTATATTGTTTTATTCCTCCACATTGATGATACTATGTTAGTTTCAGGAAACTAATAGCCTCTTTTCTATTTTAGGGATGTTGGCTTCCTTTGAAAACTTTTGGCACATTCCAGGTTAAAGGAAGTTGTCTCTCCAGTAGTTTTAGATTGAAATATTCTTCTTCCACATACTTTAATGACATTTCCAGTGAGTTCCTGACGTGCTACATATCCAGTGAGAACCCTCTGACGATTCTCTTTTAAAATACACATTTCCTGTGCACCCTTTCCTCTGCTAGATCTCTTGCCAGCTCGCTTACCTAAAAGACTTTATTTTACCAAAAATTTTGTTTTGTGAGTTTGTTTGTTTTTTGTCGCCCTTAACTATAACACAAGCTCACTGATGATATGGTATTTAAACCCTGCAATCCTCCCCCCCTGTTCTCTTTAAATGCCCAGTGCCTTTACTATTAATCATAGAACATGGAGAGCATGCCAGATGTACCAGAATGCACGAATGGTTGCCTGAAAGAAGTGGGAAGATAATTGGAATTTATCATAAAGCAATCTTTTTTAATTCTAATTTGATCAATGTGTTAAGGCTTACATTTTATGCTGATAGTTACTTTTCTAAACTTTTATTAATGCTATCTCTATAATTGCATGATTTTGCTCCTTTTTTCCCTATAAACACTGTATTATTCTCTCTCCATAGTGCATTTCTTTTTGTGACCTCATTTTAATTATTTTATTATGAGTTGCCAGATGTATATTTTTTAATTTGTTTTAATTTTTCCATGTTTTAATTTAGTTTTCATTTATTAGTGCACACCTAATTTTTCATTTTTATTGCCAGCTTTTGTTATTTTTATCAATAATTTTATTTTTATACTTCGTTTATATTTAACCCAAATTAGCCATGATACACCGGCTGAGAGTATGACCTCTGGGACCGCACTACCTAGCTTTGAATGCTCCCTTTGATATTCACTAGCTATGAGCCTTGTGTAAAGTTGCTTAATCTTACTTGATTATTAATAATAACTTCTTATTTTCCCCTGTACATTTTTAAAAATAAAAACACAACACTATGTACAGATTGATATGCTCCTTTGTAAGAATGATGCCTGACAGAAATAAGATACAGATGAAAATGTTTGGGGACATGTGCCTTGAGATGGGAGAACCAAATCAATCCTGTACAGTTTGCCATCATGAACCAGACCGGTGGTTAGAAGTTGAAAGTCATGCAGGCTTGAGCTTGAGCTGACTTTGGAAGCAGAGGCTAGTAACAGACATAATCTCGCTCTTGATTTTGGGGATACCTTCTGCAAACATATTCTCTAGGGCAGTCTTTCCAGTGGCATCTTTGCTTGACACACCTGCTGAAGAAGCACTTCCAAGCAGCTCATACGTGGATCAAGACATCTTTGAAGACATCTATCATTTTGAAGATAGGGGACTGTAGCCCAGCTGCCTAGCTATGTATGACATCCATTAAGCGAGGCTTGAATGAGCTTAGCTAAGTTGTCCCTCATCAATTTTTATTTTCGATTGTGCTGAAATTTTTGCAATTCTTTTTGCACATGTTTGCATTTGATAAAGTGGTCCTACTACTACTACTACTATCTTCTTCCAGATAGAGTTCTGCTAAAAGACGGATGGATAGCATTTCTTAAATTGCCTAATACCATTGGGGTTAGTCACACCTTGGGAGTCAGAGGGAAAAAATAATTTTCAAAGTGTTTTTATTTGGTAATTATATATTTGATTTGTTCTTATTTCATCAAGGCAATCAAGTAGCATTGGCATCAATTAAATATAGGTGTCATCAAATTTTAAAAGGTCAATTTGTTTTGAATTGAATATTTTTATGTAAATTACTAGACAGCAGCATGTTTCCCATATTCAACTTCATTACTATAATATGGTTTAGATCTCAGATGCATGTGCTAGGATTAGCACATGGATAGGAAAAAAATATTAATATGAGGTTTTCAAAACAATAACATCTGTATTGTGCATTATGCAATAAAGAAAAGTGGGTGGAGAAAGCAGCTTTTTACATATGAAATAAAATACCCTAAAAGCTAACATTGGGGCCAATTTAATAAGCCCATTATGAATACTTGGTCTATTTATGGAATGTGAAATTTAGAATACCTATGAAATATTGGCAAAATCTGAAGTAAAATCCTGTGGTAAATTATATATATCCTATAAGGATCTCTCTTTATCTTGGTTTCTTTCCTATGATCAAATATTCAAGATGTCATAATAAAGATTTGATATGCTTGAAGTTATTATACACGTCTCTCTACCACTACAAACTAATCTTACATTTTACGCAAGTGCTAAAATTCTCCTAGAAATGTCATATTCTTTCCCTTGATGATCATCACTCAAAACAACAGCTTTTTAAAAACCCATTGTTCTGACAACTACTGTGCGGAATCCTCTTAAGATGACTTAAATCCATCAACATAATGCAGACTCCACTGGTTAACATCTGTGTAAATACTTCTATATAGGACAAAGCAAAGAATCTGAGCAAACAAATTTCCTTTATTTGCTTATTTTTTTGGAAGAGACACTGGACTGGATTTTTAATGTCTTCATTTATTATAGATTAAGATACAACAGGAAAGATCCTTACTAAAGTTTTTCAGATACTAACTCTGATTGCCTAAATTATTCTACAGGTTTTCACAAGTTAAATTCAAGTTAAAATTTTTCCAAGTTTTCAATTAAAAAAAAAATCTAAAATCTAAACCAAGAGTAACTAAATCAAGCATAATAAATTTTCTTTTTAAGTTGGAAGAAGTAAGGAATTAATCTTAATTTTCTCCTTTTTTCAGATGAACTTTCTTGAACTTATTATCAATTTTTAACATTTAAATAAACAATAATCAAAATAAAAGTAATACATATATATTATAATCAAGAATATATATGCATAGAATATATGCATGCACATATGTTATGAAAATATATTCTTCACTTATGGATGAAGTCCACTGTCATTAATATATTAATATTAAAATTCCCATTGGGTACGTGATATAAATATCTAAAATATAACCAGACATTTTAAGTATGTTTCTTCAAATTAGAAAGAGTAACACTCACCCCCAGCCTTATCTTATCAATAGTTTTTCATATGTTAAATTTTCTTATGAGATATGACTAGAGGCACAGCTTAATAGACCTCGTTTCTGCAAAATGGGCAATATATGGTATCATATTACTACTGAAATTGCTGCACAAGTCCTCTTTTCAGTTAGCCAATAAAGGGACCTGCAAAAATGGAACCTGATTTACTATAGGTGAAGCATTGTGTGTTATTGGATTAACAAATAAATTTGTATTCTTGCATTAAGTACAGGAAACTGAATTAAAAAGATGAACTAAAAATATTATATGGTTAGCAAGTGGGAAAGTGAGGACGATAGGGAAAATGCTTAGAAATGATATGATACTCATTTTGGGAAGCTTTGCACTGAAGTGATAGTGTGTAGGACATTTGGCAGTATTCAGAATATGGTAATAAGCACAGGCTCTGAATTATAAACTATAATACTGTTTGCTTTTTGGTAGCAGATAGAATTTTCTTACAGATTTTATCCATTCATTCATCTGTGCATTCATTTATTCATCCACCCATTCAAAAGTACTTACTAAGCTTCAGTACTTTTAAGGGGAACAGAGGGCAAATCTCATCAGCACATTAAGGATCAGTATGAATCTAATTCCATAAGATCATGGATCCAGCTCTCTTTTTTCAGGTCTCTATGCTTGTTATAAGCAGCTTTAAGTGCATTATCTCTCTGACTTCCACCCACAAAAAGCTGAATTAAGTTCTTGAGTTAGGACTCTGTCCCACAGATCAGCAAATGTACGAACACCAGTCCCTGCTAGTTTTCACTAGTTCTTGGGGTTCATTACTTCCGAAATAGCTAGCCTAATTCTTAAATTAATACTTCATCTAAAAGAATACTTCAAGCTCTACAATGCTATCTGTGATAGGAAAATACCAGTATGGCTACAAGGCATACACGCTAATACATTAATTATTAAAATTTACACAACCACTAATGCTTAGTCTACTGAATTCTAGTCTGAAATTGATCAAACATTCCATTAGGATCCATTGACAATTATTGGTTATTGGAATATGAGCGTTATAAACAAAAAGGAAGGTTTAGTAGTGGAAAATATAGCCTTGATTATAGATACAACATTAAAGATCACACGGTAGAATTTCGTGAGACCAAAGTTTCCTTCATTGCAAATACCCCTTTCCAAAATTTAACAGTGACTATCTAAGCAGACCTCACCAGGTAGAATACACAGGAATCAAATTGACTACTGATAATGGAAAAGCTCGTTACCATCAGAAAAAGAAACATAAGTTCAATGTGAAACATGCCATCAACTGCTCACATGTAATTTCAGTTTAACAATAATATTCAAACAAGTTCATGACAACCAAAATATGATCTTAGGTAAACACCACTGAGGAGGGATTAGACCAGCTACCCTGCATCAAGCTGGGTTCCAACTGAGGCTGCAGATGAAAGGAAAGAAAGAGCTATGTACAAAGCATGGGATCAGAGGACTCCAATCTGATGGAAAGAAAGAGCTATGTACAAAGCATGGGATCAGAGGACTCCAATCTGATGGATTGAAGTCTCAAGTGTATTTGAAGCTTGGTATATATACTCTTCTTATACAAGGGAATTGGTTACAAAACAAACATCAAAGAACTTAAACATTCCTAATGTCTTATCTATGCAAATGTTACTTAACTAGTCACAGTTTCTTAACTTAAGAATAATAAAAGCACTAGGTTCAAAGACAATCACAGGGATATGCAGGATTCAAGAAAGCCTCAAAGAGATCCTAAATAACTGAGTTATCCCTCAATGCTTTTAGCAGCAAAGTCACAAACAACAGTCATTTTGCAATGCTTTTGTCTGCAGAGACAGAGGTGCAGGGGACTAAATAGTCACCCATTAGTGAACACCTTGATCAGCTGGATGCTTCCTACACACCACCTGAATTTAGAGACCATCTCAAGAACAGATATTATGCACTGAAGACTAATTATGTAAGAAAAGATAGCACTAATTACTGATCACGGGGTGTTCTCAAGAAAATAACACAGGCAGAAAACTAAAGATTATTAAAGTTACAGGGGAAAAAAAGAACAGACCAAAATGGATGTCAAAAGAGACTCTGAAACATGTCCTTCAAATTTGAAAAATAAAACAATAGAAAATAATGATGAAGTAAAATAACTGAATAAAAAATTTCAAAGGGCACCTCAAGAAAAAGAAGTATTATAATAAAATTCTGAAGACCTGAAGTTAAAAAACAAAAGGAAATAATATTATCAGCATCTCCCAAGCTGAAAGAACTATGGAAAAATCAAAGCTTTGTGTTCCTATGTTGAGGACTCTGTGGGCAAAATAATGATGTCAGAAACATAAAAAATATATAGAAGGAATACACAATCACGACACCTAAAAAGAATTAGTGAGTGTGCAACCATTTCAAAAGGTAGTATAGTCTCAACAATTGATGATAATCTTGGAAAAAATCCAAGATACACTGAAGACCTAGGAAAAAAACAAGGGTTTCAAATTTTTGTATAATATCAATGGAAATATTCCAACAAACTGATACAACACTGGAAGACATCTACCTGAACAATGGACCAGAGGAAAACAATATACATGATCATTCCAAAGAAAGGTGACCCAATAAAATTCACAAATTATTAAAGAATATCACAAATATATTTATGTATATATGAAATAAAATGGATCTTGGCTGAAAGCATAGAATATCAGACATTTACCTGTGTTTCATTGATTACACAAATTTATTCAACTCTGTGGGTCATAGCAAACAATGGATAACTTTGTGAGAAATGGGAATTCCAGACAACTTCATTATGCTCACACAGAACCTTGCATAGTCCATAAGGTTGTCATTGGAACAGAAAAAGTGTTAGATAATCGGCATTTTAATTAAGGAAAGGTGTGGTTTAGAGTTGCATCCTGTCACGGAACTCCTTCAACCTGTATGCTGAGCAAACATTGTGAGCAGTTGGACTGTATGAAGCAGAGTACCACATTAGGATTGGACAAAGGCACGTTGAGGGCCTGCTATGTGCATGTTACACAAGCATGCTTGCTGAAAGCAAAGAGAAGCTGAAGCCTTGCTGATGAAGATCAATGATTAAAACCTTCAGTACAGGCTACGCTTCAATGTAAACAAAACTAAGTCCACACAGCTGGACCCACAGACCCATAACGATAAAATGGACAAACATTGAATTTACCAACCAGTGTACTGCACTGAGCAAATCTTCTAGAGAGGAACTCTTTGAAGTGTTGAAGTGCAAGAGTGTTTCTGGAAGGCCAAAGGTGTGCCCGAAGCATGCAGAAGAAAGATAAGACTGCTGTTTCTGTAGGGGTTGCAGTCTCTGTAACCTAAGGAGCATTTCTATTCTGCTATATTCAGTCATTATGAGTTGGAATGGGCTTGATTATAGTGAGTGTGGCTTTTAAAAAATTTTTTTCCATTTTTTATTTTACCCTAACCCTAACCCTAACATGAGTCTTTCTTTTTTTTTTATTGTTACTAAAGACTATTTATTTTTTTTATTTTAACAATTTATTGGGGCTCATACAATTCTTTTCACAGTTCATACATATACATACATCAATTGTATAAAGCACATCTGTACAGTCTTTGCCCTAATCATTTTTTTCTCTTTTCTTCTTTTACATTTTATTAGGGACTCATACAACTCTTACCACAATCCATACATATACATACATCAATTGTATAAAGCACATCCATACATTCCCTGCCCCAATCATTCTCAAGGCATTTGCTCTCCACTTAAGCCCCTTGCATCAGGTCCTCTTTTTTTTTCCCCCTCCCTCCCCAGTCCCCCCTCCCTCATATGCCCTTGGTAATTTATACATCGTTATTTTGTCATATCTTGCCCTATCCGGAGTCTCCCTTCCCCCCTTCTCTGCTGTCCCTCTCCCAGGGAAGAGGTCACATGTGGATCCTTGTAATCAGTTCCCCCTTTCCAACCCACTCACCCTCCACTCTCCCAGCATCGTCCCTCACACCCTTGGTCCTGAAGGTATCATCCACCCTGGATTCCCTGTACCTCCAACCCTCATATGCACCAGTGTACAGCCTCTGTCCTATCCAGCCCTGCAAGGTAGAATTCGGATCATGGTAGTTGGGTGGAGGAAGCATCCAGGATCTGGGGGAAAGCTGTGTTCTTCGAGTCTTTCTTTTTATGATTAATTTTATGCATAGGAAAAATCTTAAACACAGGCAAGATGTTTTCTGATAATGTTCCTCTTCAACAATGCAAAAGAGATTATCTTGGAAAATCTGAGTAGTCATGATATCATCAGTTGAACAATAAAGTCTTAAAAGAGTGAATTTTCCAAGATTTTCATACTTCCCATCTTGTCTGCCTACTCTTTGGACTTCATTGCATTATCACACAAACATATATTTGCAATAAATCTCACTCGCAATCTACCCATCTCAATCTTATATATTCCCACATATATACTATTGATCCTCTGGAGCAACCCTACTGAATATAATCCATCGTGAGAAATATTTTAATTCTCCTGGAATTCAGATTTTTGGCATTCATTGATGTTAGAGTAACCTACACAGCCATGGCCCTTAGATGCCCTTTTGAATAATGAATCTTGAAGAAAATGGTCTCCTAAGAATCCATTTTAAATTCCAACTATTTTATCAGTAAAGTAGTTAAAACTATTTATCTTACACAATGGAATCAAATAGTTATCTATGTGCCATTAATTTCATGGAATAGAAAGTTATACTCTAACAAGAAACTTGGTTTAATGGTAAATTGTTATTATGAAAACACTGGTCATGGCAATGCTGATGAGATGAGGTATAGGGTACTTGGCCCTCCACTCAAAATATTACCCTGATGCAGATTGTTTATTAAAAAACTTAAGTTATGTGATCAAGGTCAAGGCAACTGAGAGGAATTACTTAAACCAGAATGAGGCTGAACATGGTTGTGGGACAGGAGGAAAGCGTAAGGAAATAGAGGAAAGGAGTAGGAGGCAAAGGGCATACATAGAAGCCTAAATACAAACATGTATGTGTGTGTGTGTGTGTGTGTATATATATATATATATATATATATATATATATATATATATATATATATATATATATATATATATATATATGATTATGGGGAAAGAGACCTATGTGCATATATTTATAGGTTTGTATGGTAGCAGGTGGACATTGGGTCTCCTCACGCTCATTCCCTTAATACAAGAGAACCTTGCTCAGCTAAATGGTCATTTCATGATACCCACCTTTCCGCATGATCACTAAAAACAGATATGTGCATAAGCAAACGTGGTGAAGAAAGCTGATGGTGCCCGGCTATCAAAAGATATAGCATCTGGGGTCTTAGTGTAATTATCATTATTTTAAACTGTGGCAAAAAATAAATACAACAAAATTTCTCTAATTTGACACCTCCTCCATGTATAATTCAGTGATATTGATTATACTTTGTTGTTCAACCATTATTGATATTCTTTTCCAAATTATTCCCCTATCATTAACATAACCTCCATGTCCCCTAAGCAAAAATCTTCCTCCTTCACTCATGGTGACCACTGGTCAACTTATCATTTATTTTCCCTGTAGCTTTCTTTATATAAAATTCGCATATCATATACTTTTTGGTTAAGTAACATTTTGAAAAGAGCGCATATACATCATTGCAGTCAGTTTATGTGCTCCTTCCATCCTCCTGCATTCATTATTTGCTTTCCACTTCCCCTCACCTTTACCATCACCCATCCGTAATAAACTTTTGCATCAAATGGGTGTGTGGGATCTTCCGGAGGTATACTACATATGAAATTTGGGCTCCCACTGTCCTCTTTAGCCTTTTACAAATCGGGTGTTCATAATTTAAACTCTGATACAATTCCCTTTGTCATATTTGGATTTTGTTATTGTCATCTTTGGATCACACAGACAGGTGTGCTTCTTCCATGTGGACATATTTGACACTTCACTTAGATGGCTGCTTCTTCGAATACAAGATCCCAGAAACTGTTTCAATTGATAGCCAAGCACCATTTGCTTTCTTCACAATACTTTGCTATAGAACCCTTATATGCAGTGATGTCTTCTTGAAGGCTAGTTTTGAATGAGACTATCTAACTGTTCTTGGATTGGCATTATAATTAAGTAGGAGCCTCAAATCCATCTGCTTGTCCATGGGATATGGACAGCTCTGGTTTACTTGGTGGTCATATTGAGACAAACAGAAAATAAAAATACTAATAATTAAATAACCAACGAAGATAAAAAGAAACAAGCCAGAAATAAAAAGCAGAGAAAAAGACACCCCCCCCCCCACACACAAAACAAAACAAGAAAAACTTTGTCAATCATCCCCTTGGGGTATAAGGTAATTGCATTTATAACACCAATAATTTATCCAATAGTACATTATTTAAGGTATTGTTGATATGATGCATTTATGTGTCTATAATCTAACTTCAAGCTGCAGTCCAGGAGATGTTGCTTCATACAGATTGATTTCCTAATTGATTGATCACTGCATTGAGCTTGGGAGTTTGTACTAGGGCAATATTTACGGTAATACTTCTTACAAGGCCAAATCCTTGTCTATCAGAGTAAAACCCATCATATTCTTGGTAATGCAAGGGGAGCACTGAGGGACTAATTGCAGAGTTGTTCTGGGTCAGCCTTCATTGGACACCCTCTGAGCCCAGGGTTCTACCCAAGGTCCGATGACTGCCAGCTCCACAGTCACCTTTTGGCTCCTCCCTCATAGGGTTTCAGTTCAGTCCCAAATCCAAGGTCAGCTCAGTAATTTTGAATGTCACCTGGTTTGAAAATAAAGTTACTTTCAAGAAGCTATCAGTTAGGTTGATATGAAGTTATATAAGAGTGGTGGGATTAAAATAATTTAATAACTGCTTTGTGGCAAAATAGCCATTTCAGTATAAAAAATGATATACCAAAAGGTAATTTATCTTTTCATAATTTTAATATTTAAATAAGAACAATAAAAGAGGTGCGCAAAATGAGATTATGAGTTTTTAAATACTAATGGAAAAATATTAAATAATAACCGATAAAAAACAATAAAACTGTTGTTTAAGATTTCTATACTTCTTACCTGGCATCCTTACTTGTAATGTTCTTTTCTTTTATCTGATTATTATCAGCTGTCTGATTTATCCTTAACATGTGGTAGTTAGAGAATTTTATGTCAACTTGAAGACCTATAGATGTGTTGGGATAGACTTTAAACTGTCAATCAGGTGACAGCCTGATGATGCTTGTTTAGGGTGTGGCCTTCTCAGGAGGGCCCTGGAAACTTCCCCTTCTCAGCACTCTGCCTTCCTGCCTCTGGGCTCTATGGCACTGAACCTGAAGCTGCCAATGCGCTGTCATATTTCCACGGACCTTGGATCCAAGTGACTCCAAGTGACTCTACACCCACTGACCTGTGATCTTCCTGGAGTCGGTGTCATTTCACGTGGCTAGGTGAGTCTGAGGAGGGATTAATGGACTTGGTTTAACTGGGCTGAGATGCTTTCTTGATATATAATTGTTTCTTGATGTAAAGCTCTCTTTTTCACCTATATGAATGTCACTGAGTTTGTTTTTCTAGTCAACCCTGCCTAAAACAACCATCTTTTTACTGTAGGAGTAGGATCTATCCATTTAGAATAGACACATTTAGAGGTAGGCCAATTAGATTCTAACTTTGTTAGAAATGCAAATTCTCTTCTCTGAACATATTGTTTATACTTGAAAACTCCTTTCTGCTTCTGCTAAACTTACATTGATTGTTCTGACAAACTTTTTAGCTCTTTTAACACTTTTAGAAATTGCATAATTCCTTCATAATATCTTGTAGGAATTTGTGATGTAATATGAAAATGATACAAATGACAAGGTGTCACCCTCTGGTTATTCGATACTTTTTCTTCTTACATTATATGTTTGTTTACTGAAGTAGCAAATTCAAGGGACTAAAAATGCAGGATTTCATCAAACATATAACAAGTTTATATAAAATGAATAAAATACAAGCATAGTTCCATCTGATGTTTTATACCTATGAATAGAATGAACATCACTATGAGTGCTCAGGACAGGCTGCTGCACATATGAATGCTAAAAAGAATGAGAAATGTACATTTTGGACTTCCACATGTGCGACTATCCAGCTACCCACCTTAAAAGACCCCTGGGTACAAGTGCCATTTTAACAACCAGTTCACCAAACTCAACCAAAAGGTAGTTATTGGTTCTGTTGGTGTAAACAGGCTAAATCCCACCACTGATTATAATCCCTTTGGTATGGCGTCTTATAAAAGTTGAGAATAGTCAAAGAGAAACATGCAGAAACACGACAAGGGAAGATATATTAAATCAAAGGACAGTAAGGAGTGTGAGAGGCATGTTGTGGTGTGCATCACATCCACATCACTGCTGCCTCATAGTGACTGTGAGTCTGAGCAGAGCTGTCTTTGCATTTCCTAGACTATAATCTTCAGTGGAGCAAGTTGCCAAGTCATTTCTTCAGCAGAGCCAGGGGATAAACTGTAACATCTACTCTTCAGCTAACAGCAAAATATTTAACCATGGAGCTATCTGTGTGCCTTGCTGCCTGCCCTAGGAAAATAAAATAGGGATATAAAATTTTATGAATTATATCCCACGTGAAAGCCATGAGATAAGACCTTGTTCCCCAACCTGACCCTCATTCAGCATATAACTAAAATTGTGAGTTCTTGACCTTGGAGAGCTGTAATCCTTTAGCAGCTGAAACCAATGAAGGATTTTGCAATTGAAAATGACAGAGATGTCAAACTAAATTGTACTTTGTGAAAAGAAAAATTCACATTTTTCTACTAATTAAAATTTCACAAATTATAATATAGCATGTGAGCATAGCCAGATCAAGAATTATTCATAAAGTTGGGTTGGGCAAATGACATCTAGTAGGTACAGCAAATCTGTTTTGTCATTCTATTCAAAAAGTTATCCTTTGCATATTTGCAAGAGGACCAGAAGAATTTAGGTGTCTGTTCTTTATAATGCCAAACCCACTAGGGGGAAGAAGTAACAAATAATATTTTTTTCCAACATTAGGGACAACAATCACTAAAATAACAGAAATCTATTTCCTCAGGATTCAGGTAGCTAGAAGTCCAAAAAGCATTTCTTGAATCTCTCTCTCCTAGCCAAGGTTCTGGTGATCGCAGGCAATCTTTGACTTTTCCTACCTTAGAACCAAATTATTCCAATCTCTGCCATTATCTTCACATAGTGCTCTTCTCTGTGTTTCTCCATGTGCACTTAGATGGACACACACCATTGATCACACAGATTCCACTTAACCCAATAGAATCTCCTTGAATCATGTCTGGAAAAATACTATTTCCAAGTAAAATCTCATTCTGATTTTTTTGGTGAACATGGCTTTTGGGAGAAGACCATTCCATCCTATATGTTTTCCTCAAGGAAGTGGCTTAAAGTCATTATGATTATTTTCTGAAGGTAGGAAGAGTGAACTTTGTCAGTTTCAACCACATTGTTAGCATGGGCAAATTTTACATGTATATATATACATGTAATATATATAATATATATATATAGAGAGAGACTTTTAACCTCCCTGGTGGGCTAATTATGTCAGTGATTTTGTACCTAAAGCGGTACATTGTTTTGCATAAAATGTCTTGTTTTATATTGAGGTCTGTGATTCTTAATTACTTATTTCTATCTCTCTAGTAGACATTCCAGGTATGATAAACTTTAATACATAGTTAACATTCACCCTGAACCACACTCAAGATTACCACCAGGGAGATTAATGAAAAGAAACCGCATAGCTATGTAGTCGATTCCAATTCATAAGGACAATATAGGGCAGAGTACAAGTGTCCCTTGGCCTTCCAAGGATGGAAGCCTTTAGGTTCCATAACGCCGTGTCTTTCTTCTACAGAGTGGCTGATGGTTCCAAACTAGCAGCCTAGTGTGTATGCCACTACATGAATGGGGCACTTTTAATGGAACGAGGTAAATGCAAAGTTATTGTATCTAAATGCTATTTGGTAATAAATCTATTTGTTTTTAAAAAAAACTCACTGCTTTTGGTTGCTGTTGCTATTGTTGTTCTGCGCCATCTGGTTGGTTCTTCCTCCTCCTCATAGCTACATTATGTACAATAGAACAAAAGATTGCCAAGTCCCGAACCGTTCTTA
The DNA here is from genome assembly GCF_050624435.1 of Tenrec ecaudatus. NCBI lineage: Eukaryota > Metazoa > Chordata > Mammalia > Afrosoricida > Tenrecidae > Tenrec > Tenrec ecaudatus. The sequence continues at coordinate 87,592,807 of NC_134532.1, forward strand.
TGATTGGTATCCTTGAGCCCATTCTGTAGGCCTTGTGTGAATTCATCTCATTCAGATCTTCCTTATTTCACTGACCCTCTACTTGATCAAGGATGACGCCCTCTCTCAAGGGCAGGTGGTTCACCCTGATAACCTGTCCTAGGGCTGCAGACAACACTTGCCATAGTCATTTCCAAAGAGGAATCTAGTTAGATTTCTTCTAAAGTAGCTTTGTTAGTTCTTCTGACAGTCATGGTATATTCTATATATTAATATTCAAACACAGTAGGTCTTTAAGGTCTCATCCATTGTTCAGCTTTAACAGGCTTCTGAGGCAGATGAAAATATTGTGATTTAGGGCAACTGCACCTTAGTCCTCAAAGTGACATCTTTGCTCAGCCCTTTAAAGGGGTCTTCCCAACAGATTTGTTCAATACAACATGCCCTTCTTGGTTTGTTTGTTTGTTTAACTGCTGCTTCCATGAGCATTGATTATGGAGTTCATAAAGTGAAGTTATTTATTGGTCTTGTTCTGAGGGTTTTTGTTCATATTGAGGTGCATTTCATACTGAAGGCTATAGTCTTCATTGGCTGCTTCATCAACTAACATAAAACAAGGTTATGAGGTTATGTTACCTGCATATTGCAGGCTGCTAATGATTCTTCCTCTAATCCTAATGGTTCTTTCTTTTTCATATGCTTCAGGATTGTAGATTATTTGCTCAAGCGACACTGTTGGTGAGGAGTTGGGCTGCTATCTACTAGGTCAATTGTGCTGCTCAGCAGGAAAAAATGCGGCTGGCTGTTGCTGTGAAGATTTATAGTCCTGAAAACATCGTATAGGATCACTGTGAGCAGGGAAGAGAATGGCCTTTTAGGCTTCTACAAATAGACTAGGTAAGGCGAAATGCTACCACCCTGAAGTTAAAGTCATTCAGGATCTTTTCAAATGTCGGACATTTGGTTTATGCACAGATTCTGCATGAAAAATTAAGGGTTCTGAAATTTCTCTTCTTTGAAATTCTATCTATAGTTTGGCTATGACCCACACAATGCCTTTGCAATTCAATCAATTAAATGGCAGGATGTATCTGTCTACTATTGTCGTAGAAGTACCTCTCTGTCTAGTACTCTCTGCTTTCAGACATGACACCTTTTAATTCAGAAAGGTGATCCTTTTCTTCAAGCTCTCTTTTGAGCCCAGCTTGAATTCACGGCTGTTCTCTGTCAATGTCCTACTATTAGTTGCAATCAAATCCATTCTGATTCACCATTCTATGGGGGACTCGTGTGTACAAAATGCATTTCTTATCCATGAAGCAGCAGGTTTTATGTAGGTGTGCTTCAGATAGACATTGGATTTGATTCTAAACCACCACAACACAGTGAATATTAAACAGGTCCAGTAAGACGTAATTCTTTGGCTTCCCAGTTCATGTAGTATACTAAATATGCAATAACATTATTAAATAGTTTGAAATATTGTGAAAGTAATCAAAAAGTGACCGAGTCACAAAGTGAATACATGCTGTCGGAAATATGATTCTTGATAGGCTATCTTGACACATGGTTGCCACAAACAATTCATTTATAAAGAAAACGCAATATCTTCACAGCACAATGAAGTAAAGAGCAATGAAACAAGGTAGGTCTGTAGCAGCTGATTTCAAATGTCCCTATTAATCTTGTCTTTTGTTTTTAGCAAGGCTTAAATCATTCCATAGAGGCATGGCAAGCCTCTGATCATCAACACAGATAATACTCCAGGAGCTCCAAGAACATTTTGAACCTGGCAACATTATGCACAAAATCAACACATTCTGATACAATATACACAGTATTCTTAATTTGTTTTCACTTACAAAGTAAGTGGCCATTTAAAAATTTTGGGATCAATACCTGTGTCTTTATTTTAATTACTGTTTAATGAATTTACTACAACTAATGGCTGATTTCAATTATTTCCTGCACAAAATTTTTGCTGTACAGAATTTTTAAAATAATTATATATTAAAGATACTTTAAAGTTTTTTGATAAATACATATGGTAGTTATAATAAAACATTACCTTTAATTCATCATTTATACCTTTAGTTTTACTAGTTATTGTTTTTCATTTGAAATCTATGTTTACATCTCTTTAGTTCACCTTTTAAAATGTTATCATAAAATGTTCTTATTTAGATGTAAAATGATTTATTATTTTGCTGAGTCAGCATGCTTATTTGCCAGCAACTGACGATAATCTCCATTCCATTCTGCTTTTGGTAGTGAATAATTATATATAATTATCACATTCAAAATAAGGATCCATTTTGACTTATATATTACAAATATGACCGGAATTATTTCTGTTCAGTGCAGCTTAAAATAATATAGTGTTTAAATTTATAAATTACATTTTAAAATAATTTTTATATTTAAAACTCAAAATGGCATTTCAATGGCTAGTAGAAGACAGGTCTGCACTTTTCAAGTAATGGATATTGATATAAAGCAAAAGGTGAGTTTATGGTGATTTTGATCTTCTAAACATAAATTTCCTCATTCCTTATCTATTAAATTGTTCATCAATTTGACCCTAAACCTTATTCTCATCATGGATATTTGCTATTAGCTACCTCAAGAGTCTTGTTTTTGTCAAAAAGGAAACTATTTTGAAAGTGTATAATTTGTTGTAAATTCCATACAAACTAGGCGATTAGTGTTCTTTCATGAGTCTCCAAGCAACAAAATGGTTAAACTCCTCTATTATCTGGAAGGAAGCAGTCGGAGCTCATGTAGGCAGACCTGGAAATTTATTACCAACAGTTACCTTGAAACCCTATGGAGCAATTCTGCTTTGTTCATGTGGGGTCAGCAGAAGTTAATTCTGACAACTAACACCAAAAGTACTTATTAATAAAATTTGACTAGATGCTGTCTAGTTAATTACAATTAAAGACAACCTCAAGTGTCAGGGTATGACTGCATTTCATAGGATTTAAAAAAAATAAACCTCTATTTCTCAGTAAGCTTTTCTTGTAGCCCATTTCTGGGTGGTCTCCAATGGTTTGTTTGTAGCCAAGTGATCACGGGTTCAAAGGGTGAGCAGGGTGTTGCTGAAAGGATATTATACTTAACCATTCATACATTTTTCCCTCTCCAGATATATTCTTATCTTTCTCATTCCTATTATCCATTTTTCCCACTACCAAAAAATCAGTTTTATCTCTGGCTCAGGCTATATGATTATAGATGAGTCATTCATTATCTAAAGCTAAGTAAAGAAGGAGAGGGTAAGTATCATTAGGGGACATAAGATATATTTTTAAATCATTTTATGTGGGGCTCATGCACCTCTTCTCACAATCCATACATGCCTCCATTATGTCAAGCACATTTGTACATTTGTTGCCATCATCTTCCTCAAAACATTTGCTTTCTGCTTAAGCCCTTGGTATCAGCTCCTCATTTTCCCCCTTGCTCTCCACTGGCCCCTCCCACATGAACCCTTGATAATTTATAAATTATTAGTATTTTGTAACATCTTACACTGTGTCACATCTCCCTTCACCCACTTTTCTGTTGTCCATCCCCCAGGGAGGAGGTTATACGTAGATTCTTGTAATTGGATCCCTCTTTCTACCCCAGCCTCCTCCATCCTCCCAGTATTGCCACTCTCAGCACTGGTCCTGAAGGGATCATCTGTCAAGGATTCCCTCTGTTTCCAGATCTTATCTGTACCAGTGTACATCCTCTGGTCTAGCCAGAGCACATAATACTTTATGACAGATGATGAGCAGAATAAATGACATACATTTTAGTGCAGCTAAAGGCATAAGTCCTGTAGTAGTCCAATTAAATTGAAAACAGTGTAGATAGATATAAATGAAATTGCTGTCAACAGCATAGTTTCCCATAAATATACCCACTTTGCTATCAAATAAATATGAAAACATCTAATGAACACAGGAAGGAGTCCTGGTGAAAGAGTGGGTAAGCAGTAGGTTGCTAATTGAAAGGTTGGTAGTTCCAATCCACTACCTGTTCTGCAGGAGAAATATGTGGCAGTCTGCTTTTATAAAGATTAAACTCAAATCAAACCAAATTTATCGACATCAAGTAGATCTAACTGATGCCATGGCAGCCTACTAGGCTAGAGTGGAACTGCCCTGTGAGTTTCAGTCACTGTAACTCTGTATGAGTAGCTTTCTCCCCAGGAGAGGCTGATAGTTTCAAAGTGCAGAGCTTGAGGTCACTTGAAACCACTATCCCCAAGGACTCCTCTAAAAATCATAGTTCTGGAAATCTATGGAAGCAGTCCCATTCTGTTCTGTAAGGTCGCTATGAGTAATAATTGATTCAAGAACAATGTTCCTTTTGTTTGCTTGTTTTTGTTTTGGGTACTGTATGCAAGTGAAAAGAGCTTTGTATGTTAGCAGAATCCTTTAATATAAAAAGAGGCTGTTCGGTGGTTAGGCATGTCACTCATCATTTACTATAAATAAATGAAGCATTTTTATTTGGTTATAAAACAAAAACAAGGCTTTGATGGGTTGGTATCTCATGACCCTTGCAGAGAAGACTGCCAAATTTATTTCTATTATAACGAGTTATTCTAATATGATAGATATGCACAATTTTATGAGGATAATTAAACTATTGAAATTAAATGAGAAGATAATGTATGTATAGTCCTGTCTGTGTTTTCCAAAAGGATATGTCATCACTTAGCACTTGAAAGGTTGCTGTTCAAAAATTAAGATGGGTGTTACATGAAAAGTATGAAATACATACACATTTTTGAAGTTTAAATAAATGTAAAGTGTCAATAATAGTCTTTATATTGATCATAAGTTGAAAAGATAACATTTTACATATGAAGGGGTTACACGACCCCCCCCAAAAAAAGGGGGAAATGACTCCACTGGCTGGAGCTTTCTTAGTACGCATTTTTTCCTATAGGTGAGCATCAATCAAGCAACTTGCTCTCATTGAGTGCACCCAATGGCGTTGCCTGGGAAGGTTTTCTCTGGTCACAGTGAATTTTTTGTAAATGCAGTTTCACTCAAACTGCAAATTATGAGAACAGCATACAACTGTGAAATTATGTTTTCCTGCTTGAGAAAAATGCCGCAGAAACTGTTATGATCTAGAACACAGTTTACAAGAACAGCTCTATGAGAAAAACTCAAGTGTAAGAGTGACTTTCCCGTTTCAAAAGAGGTAAAATGTCGATTGATGGCAAGCCTCATTCTGGAAGTCGGTCAACTTCTTAAAAGGACAAAAATGTCGATTCGTACTACATTTGGAGTTTATTCCACCAGGTCAGACTATTAACCAAGCTTCCTATTAACCAAGCTTTCTGAAAAGATAATGTAACAATGTAAAATAAAAAAGGCCAAATTTGTGGCAGACAGGAGTCTGGATTTGCCACCACAACAATGCACCTGCTCACATAGTATGTCAGTCTGGGAAGACTAGGGGGAGAAAAGCTCTAGAGACACCTATGTGTGTAAGAGTCATTGCATATTAAGAAAACATCCCAGCCTGGTCCAAAGCAAGTGCATAAGCCTGATATCAGTCCATATGTCTCATACTAGTTTATCAATTCCTCTTCCAACGCAGGCAACTAATGCAATAATGCTGAATTCAGGAAGGTCACAGCCATGTGGGTGAAAGTCTTGTGGATCCAGTGGTGGTGGCAGCCTCTCGGGGGCTCTGGCTGCCATCAGTGTAGCTCCATGTGGCTTGTCATCCGAAATTTGAAACAGAGAGAGAGGTCCCAGAATCCTCGTGAGAAAGTCACACTCACAAAGAGGATCAGGCTGGGACCTGTTTGACTGGCTAGACTCCCCCCTTCATTCTGATTTATCACGTTGACATGAAGGTGTGTAACTAATACACACCAGTTTGGGGCAAAAACACCGTGCCTCTTTTGCCCCACATGCCTTACTCACTTGACCTTGCTCTACATGACTTTTTGTTCTGAGAATGAGGATGGACTGAAAAGGACAGTGATTTGACGATTTACAAGAGGTGAAGAAAAAAAACTAAGGGAGGTGCTGTCAGCTATCCAAACAGAGGAGTTTGAAAAAGGTTTCCAAGAATGGAATTTCAAATTTGACAAAGGTATTAAATGTAATGGAGAGTACTTTGAAGGTGATAAGGTTGCTTTGTAAAAATAAATAAATACATAGATATGAAAAAAATATTATTTGGGGGGATACCCCTCATATGCTGCTTAAATAGAGTATTGTAATTAATTTTAACTGCTTTTATTTATTTCTTCAAGATGTGGCTTCCTGGAAATCTTAAATCATTTGAGTGTTTAAATTATATTTCTAATGGAATGCTCTGTTTATAGCAATACAGTAGGGTATTAGCATACTGATAATTACATTTTTTCCATTCAAATCTCATGCATGGATATATAATTCATGGCCTTTGAATTAAAATGCTCTCACAAACCTGGGACCATTAAAATCTGCTATCATGAGCGAATAGAGGCATTAATTTTTTCCTATTGTACAATTTCATAATTGATACTGAAGTCCTTTTTATATAACTATGCTATGCATTAGGAATGTCTGGTGCAAAGCATAAATCTATACAGTTGTACATTTTGTTATGATTGGTTTTGACATTCCCAATTACATTTTGGAAGTCTTAGCTGCAATTACTCCAGCATTTTTTTTCAACCAACTGAATAAATTTTGTTAAACTCAACCAAGGTATGGAACGTGATTTATTTATCTGTAAACTCTAGTTTCATTGGCATGTCAAACATTGAACTCATAGTGAAGTCTGTTTGCTATCTTATTAGTCAAGAGTATAGAGCTGTTAGACCCCACTTTTGGAGAGAGGGAGCCCCTGTGGTTTCCTCCTGGATAAATAGAGTTGTGAAATTATTAATTTTTGTTCAGCAAGTATTGGTGTGAAAACTTATCTTTTTATAAGCATGAGTGAAATGAAGACGGTAACCTCTTGCCATTTCTGTTATAAATCTAGCTCTGTGTCTAATACTCAAATTTGGCCAAACCTTTGAGAAAAACCAACCTCTTTTATTTTTTTATGTTCCTTTGTTAATTTTTTTCAAAAGCTAAACTTTTTCCATATTTGACTTTTATTGGAATAAAGAACAACCAAATGTCAAACAATCTGTTTCTATTCTAAGATGAATTCTATCTGGATGGTGTTCACAGCATTCAAATATAGAGGAATATTTTTAGAATATCAAGTAAGGTAGCTAGGAGACCTAAAGTTCTACTGTACAAAAAATTCATAAATTCCTTTTTTAAAATCTGCAGTAATAATAAAAATAAAATATCCAAATAAAATACTTTTATGATTTCAGCATACCCTTCAATAGAAAGTAAAGAAACTATTGCTCAATTGTGTGAAATGGATGTCTGGGTACCTACTTTATCCTAGTTTAATGCCAGTTATCTCTATTGCATTTTACTTTGGTAACAGTGAAGAATGTTGGATGTATCTTAGACTTTTAGAAGAACAACTGTGCTTTGGTTGGGTGAAACATAGCTATCATAGTCTTAAGAAGTGAGAGAAGTGATACTTTATCTCATGCATTTTATACATTATGAGGAGAAACAAGTCCCTGGACAAATACATTATACTTGGTAGAGTCAGTGAGAAAGCAGAAGACATTCAATAAGATCAATTTATACAGTTCTGAAACTATGGATTCTAGCAGAACAACAATTGAGGCTAAAGCACAAGAGCAAGCAGAGTTGTATATAAGGTCTTAATGGGTCAGAACAGACGCAATGACATTGACCCCTAACGAAAGCAACATTGGATTTCTAAGGAGATGGTGGGGTTTAGTTGAGGGCTAACTTCAGAAACACAGTATAGATAATGCTGAGTGTATATCTCTTTATGAACCCTGATTCTTAAAACTCACATTTCTTTACAATGTCAATTCTACATTATAAAATCTATGTATAAAACTAGTATAAACTATCTAATACCAACAAAATAATTGATATCACACTCAAGTATATTTTTGCTAAATATTTTCCAACAATGGTTACAGCATTGCATTGACAGGACGCTGCCAGAGGGTCGGCTTGGATTCCAAAGAGGACTTGGAATAAGAGATATTGATGTCACCTAGATCTTGGCTGAAAAGCAGAGAACACAGAAGGATATTTACTAATGTTTCATTGACTATGTCAAGGTATTCCACTGTGTGCATCTTAACAAACTATGGTTGACATTGAGAAAAACAGAAATTCCAGTACACTTTATTATGCTCATTTGGAATTTATACATTTATCAAGAGACATTTTCATGAAGAGAACAAGGGAATACTGCATACAGGGTTTAAAATCAGGAAAGGTATGCCAGAATGGTTGTATCCTCTCACCATATTTAATCTGTCGGTGTGGTGTGAAAATCATCACAGAAGCTGACTGATATGAAAAAGAATGTGGCATCCAATTTGGAAGCAAGCTTATTCATAACCTGCATTATGCAGATGACACAATCATGCTTGCCAAATGATAAGATGAATTGTAGCAGTTGCTGAAGAGAATCCAATGTTGAAACCGGCAGTATGGATTAGGAATCAATATAACAAAGACCAAATCCACACAACTGGATCAATAAACAACATCGTGGAGAAAAGGTTGAACTTGTTGAGGATCTTGTGTTGCTTAGATCCTCAATCAATGATCATGCAAGCAGCATTCAAGAGATCAAAAGAGGAGTTGCATGATACAAATCTGCTACAAAGAACTCTTTAGAGTACTGAAAACCAAGGATGTAACTTTGAGGACTAAAGTGTGTGTGCCCCAAGCCATAGTATGTCCCTTTGCCTCATAAGCATGTGAAAGTTGAACGCTGAATAGAGAAGACTGCACAATAATGGATCCGTTTGCATTTTGGTGGAAGAATATTGAAAGAACCATGAACTGCTAAAAGGACAAACCCATACATCTTGGAATAGGTTGGCTAGAGGCAAGAAAGATGAGACTTTGTCTTACATACTTAGCACATGTTTTCAGGAGAGACCAGTCCCTGGAGGAGGACATTACGTTCAGTAAAGGGACAGTGAAAGAGGAAGGCCCTCAAGGAACTTGGCACCTTAGTTACAGGGATGAGTTCAAGGATAGGAACAGTTGTGGAGCTAGCCCAGTACCGGGCAGCTTTCCATTCTGTTGTGCATGAGGTGCCTGTGGATTAGAGCTGACTAGATGGGCACCCAACAACAAGATCATTTCAGAACCCATCTTGAGTCCAAACTACCCATGACAGTGACTGTTCTGGGAAAGTAGGAAGATATACATCATGATGAAAACAGGAAATAGACTTTTAACAATCCCCAACAAAGAAACAAGTAATTCCTTATTTCTTGATACAACTTCCGGAGCACACCATTTCTAAAATGTGGGTGGGTGGGGACAAGAGTGTGTTTTCTTGCATTGTCTGTAGACCCAGACAATTTTATGTTGAAGTGGAAAACTGATTTATTAAGAAGGAGAGTAGGTTGAATCAACTATAATCAGAAGTCTTCGAAAGGTAAAAAAACATCGTTTACCTAAGGGGAAGTGATATTGCTCAAATTCAGCTAGTGATTCAAGAGGAGAGTTTAACAAACATTAGATTCTGACTCCTGTCTTGCTACTGGTTATTACTATGTATTACTTGCACTTTAATTAAGAGAGAGGCTGACTGGCTTTTTTTTTTTTAAGTAGAAAACACCAAAATGGCATTTTGATTTAGATCAGAAGTCATCTTATTCAGATATGTAAATACATGGATTTTTCTCTAGTCAGCAGACTTTCAGAAATATCCATATCCTACCCCTTTGACTCTGAAAGAGCCTTTGGGAGGTACCAATGGATACATGGTTGGGAGCCCCCCACTGGCATGTCAGGAGGAAAGCCTGGCAATCTGCTGCTGAAGGGCAACAGTCTTGAAATCCCTAAGGAGCATGGTTGTTCCTGAACAAAGGGTTGCTGCCAGCTGGAATCAACTTGAATATGAACAGCTTGTTGGTTGGTTTGGTTGTTTTATATTTAATTCGGGACCTTATGCCTCATCATTCTTTTGTCTTAATTCACCCAATATATCTTTTCACTTGGAAGATGCTATAGCCAAGATATTTCATGAGCAATTCTGGCCTAATTAAAATATCTCAGTGTATTCATTTTCCTTAGAATAAAAATTTTACCAACCTTTCGGGTGCATTGCATACAGAGACCCTAACCCATTTCTCATGCTGATCCCAGGACATTAGACTCAGTTAACTGGTTGGTCCTATCTCCTTTCTTTCTAGACTCCCCCCGCCCCCCCTGCCACATAATTAATTTAAAAAAGCACCATGCAACAAGTAAAAGGAATTAAGATGACTTTTTCTCTTTGTGTGTGTGTGTGTGTGTGTGTGTGTGTGTGTGTAGGTGTTGTTTCCAAGTGAGAACAAATGCACATTAGCCTACTGTAATGTTCAGAGACAGTGGCACTCAGCTCAAAGACATGTGACTGCCAACAGTTCTGCCAATAATCCAATATTATGCTTCAGATCCCTGAAAGGGCTCAATATTAGTCTTCCAAGTCTCTACTCCAGGGCTTTGACCCATAAATTTATGTTTTTTGGTTATTGTGGTGAATCACCCACATTGCAATATATATATGCAGTCTTTTCCTATTTTGCTTCAGGGCTAATACAAAACGTGTTTGAAATCCTACATCAAAGTGCAGGATCTAATTGTCTAGATATCTAATCAACGCAATGCCTATATTTTCAGGGGTCATCTTGCTAATGCAGAAGACTAATGTTTACTATATCAAGAGGTATCTTTAAACTGACATGTTTTTCCTTGTTCTAAGAATTTCAGTTTTATTTTTAAAATTCACGATCCTGAACAAGTCAGACTATGACATGGTGGATCATCTGAATAAGCTAAGGGAAGGCTGCTTAGAAGCCAGTACTGGAACAGTCTAGGAATTGATAGGTGATCCACAGAACATACTTATCTGTCCAGTTTGTGATGCTGATCTGTCAATCCAATAGCAGAATTTATTCCATCTTTCATTGATCATATTGCTGGCGATAAGGATCATACTGATGGAGGGTAGTTTATTGGACTGATGGGGGATATATGTACAGCATTTGGGAAGGATGTACTGAAATGAATAGTAGCTAGACCCCTGATACATGAACTGCTAACTGAAGGGAAGAGATCCAAGACTACCAAAGCACAAATCTTGGTGCAAGGGCAAAAATAGATCTGAGGAAACTGAAGAACTAAAGTTGATGTGTTCCCACTGGGAAGAAAACCTGAGAATCGCCCACTAGGCAGCTCCAATCTTTTGAAAAAAAACCACTAGTGAGGAGTGTGCATGGATACTGAATGTTTAGGAATGAGAGGATGAGTGACGCTTGAAAACACATTGAAATCCTGCTGGAGCAGCAGCTTGAGCAGCCTACAGCAGCGTTGTTAGTGAGCTAAGTAAACACTGACTTCATAGACAACCTTAACATCAACCATTTTGGAAAAGAAAAAAAAATGATGGATTTGCTCTGTTTAAAAAAAAAGAAGGTGGGGGAGGGGCAGCGGAGGAAAGTTATGTCTTCCCAGGAGAGGCTAGAAGCGTGAGGTAGCTAGAGGCAGTACTGGGGGTGGCTCCTCTATATGCCAAAGCCTCCCTCCCCCCTTAAAGGAAGTTGGAAGCTGCTTAAGGCTAGAGCACATTTAGATTTTTGAGACAGGAAGCCAGTAAACCTGGGTGAGACCACCATCTAGGTCAGGTGGGCTTAAATCAGTCAATGGGGTCAAACAGTACTGTCAACCATGCCCCCCAAAGGGGCCCTGAAAAGCCAGAAGTTTTTTTCTCTCAGTGGCTACTACACACAGCTCAGCACGCACAGCTGTGCCATGACCACCCACCCCCGACCCCGACTCGCGCGCTCGCGCTCTCGCGCTCGGTTTCCTGTAACACCTGAAACTGCTTCCATCTTTTATCAAACACACTTGGATCACAAACCAAGCTCGTTACGAATTCTTACTTGCTCAAAGCAAAGACGGAGGTATTTCTCTCATGAGAAACCTAGCATATGATGGCGCCCCGTGACTCGGGAGAATAAGATTCAGAGAGCTTGGCTGGACTACAAAAGTGCACTGCGCACGACTGGAAAGGTCTCCAGTCTGGACTGTTCCCGCCAAAGGAGTCGCCCAGATCTGCTCTTTGGTGCCAAGCGTAATGTACTGCGGGAGCCCCATTCCTTCTTGTTGCTCTTTTTATCAGTGATCCCTGTTTTTAGGAGAGGCTACTGCCTTTCTGTGTTTCCAGGGCATTGAACGCACACCTAAGCCCTATTCCTGGAAGGAGTGGGAACACTATTGCCTGCAGGGTTGGAGAATTTCGATCCCCAAACCTGTTTGTCTCTTCCAGAAGTTCTCAGGTACCCAGGTCTCTGAGTCAAGTGTATCAGCTTCAGGACCACCAACTCCTGGACCACCCCAACTTCATCTATAGTGGGTCCTGAGCGGAGAGCCTTTTCCAACAGAGTAGGAGGGGCGTGGACCCAAAGCCCCACTCTGTGCCCCTTTTTGCTAGCAGGAAGCAGCTAGAGATGTTGCCGCCCAGTACCCCAAAGATTTGGGCCCATCTCCCTTCAGTGGGGGAATGGTAGGTAGCTAGGGACAGAACTAAGGGTTGTTCCTCTTCTACGTGCCAAAGCCTCCCTCCCCCCTTACAGGAAGGTGAGAGCTGCTTAAGGCTGGAGGGCATGCACACCTTCAGGTCTTTGAGAAAGGGTCTTCGGGACCCCACTTACGTCAGGTGGGCTTAATTCAGCCAATGGGGTCAAACAGTACTGTTGACCATGCCTCCCAATGAAGGCCCTGAAAAGCCAGGATTTTTTTCTCTCAGCGGCTACTACACACAGCTTAGCACGGTCAGGGCCATGGCCCCACGCAGCTGTGCCGCATTCTCTCCCCTGTGTTCCGTTTACTGTAATGCCTGAAACGGCTGCTATCCTTTAGAAAACTCACTTCGATTACAAACCAGGCTTCCATGTGAATTATTTCTTGTGTGAAGCCAAGGACCGAGGTATTTCTCCCACAAGAGACCTAATAATTAGCTTTCCTGTCTTTTGGCCGGTGCTGGGTGGAATGCGTTAGAACCCTGTTCTAGAAGGAGGATCGAGATGTGATGCAGTCAAGTTCTGAATCAATGTTTTCCATAAGAAATAACTGAAAACGGATTAATCCATTCTTGAGCACCAAGTTTTTTCCCTAACCTTCCCTCTCTATACAAAACATTACTCAGAAATTTCAAAGTAAATACGTTCAGAATTAAATGATATAATTTAAATAAGAAGCACAACATTAAAAAGTTTTTAACCGCTGCATAGGGCCCGTACCTTGAGGTGATGAGGATCTGGATCTGCGGAAATAGATGTGGAAAGGAGGGATGGAAAGAGTCATTGTTTGGAAGGGGAATCCCTTTCCATAAAATCAACTGGTAGCTGCTTTCAGGAGATTTTTTTTTCTCCTTCTTCACCTTTTTTTCACTAGGACCTGGCTGGCTTTCTCCAAAAATATCTGTCTAATGTGGTTTGCTGTTGGCATTTCCTTAACAGTTTTCTAAAAGAGTTTACTAAATTATCATCAACAATAATGAAACATGGTTAACCAGTTCCTTATCACGATGATTCTTTTCAAAAAACTTACTTAGGACCTATATTTTTCTAATCTAAAAACAGTACTAAAACTAAGAAAATTATAGCAAAATCTTTGAAACACAGCTGCATAAGGTTTAAACAATGTGTACCAACTAATGCCGAGTGACCGAACTGCTTTTGCTTACAAAAATCACATGTGTTAGGCTCAATTCCAAGCTGGGGTTGGTTTTGTTTGAGCTCCGATGCAAAATTCTCTTGACATTTCACATGAAAATCCCATTATGTAGAGTGCTGATGTGGCCGAGTACTGGGGTTCTACTCTGGTTTGGGGTAGGTCTAGGATCAGCAGTGGTGCTGGGATGTAAAAGGCAGCCTCGCCTTTACTACCAATAAGACAGATGGCGCATGGGTCTCCAGCCAGCCTGCAGAGACCTTTGCCACAAAGCAGTGTACACAGGATGGCTAGGAGGCGGGTGAGGGAGTCTTTGCAGTCTGAGAATGAGCGTGTGTGAGAGAGGTAGTCTCCGCATTTTCAACTTCCAGTCACTGCAGTTTCTTCCTCCAAACCACATGTCTCATTTCATAAAACTAAAAAGTTCTGTCTACTGATGCAGCACAAGTGATATTTAACATCCAAAAAAAAAGGAAAGATGTTCTTTAGGGGCTTTTTGTTTCTATTTGGGTTTGTGTTTTGTTTTGTTTTATACCTTTGAAGGAAAACACGGATGAATGCTCAGAACTTGCATTTTCATCAGGCACTTTCCTTATTATTATGTGGTTTGTCTGTGAATGTGGAAGGGTAGGAAGGGGGAGAAAAAGAAAAGCAAGAGTTACAGAATATAGAAAAAATAAAAATAAAATTGTTACAAATAAAGAACACAGGCTTAAAAAGAGCCACAACTCCAACAACCCGAAAGCTCTAAATGCTCCACTCAAGTACTTACTCAATGCAAGGACACTTTGTTCTGTTAAATTGGCATTCCAGGATGCACACCTTTCTGACATGATTGCTGAAGACAAATGTGTGCATAAGCAAATGTGGTGAAGAAAACTGATGGCACCCCAATATCAAAAGATATAGCATCTGGGGTCTTAAAGGCTTGAAGGTAAACAAGCGACCATCTAGCTCAGAAGCAACAAAGCCCACATGGAAGAAACACACCAGCCTGTCTAATCAAAAGGTATAGAAGTGATCAGGTATCAGACATCAAAGATAAAAAAAATCATATCATTGCAAATGAGGGAAAGTGCAGAGTGAGGACCCAAAGCCCATCTGTAAGCAACTGGACATCCCCTTACTGAAGGGTCATGGGGAGGAGATGAGCCAGTCAGGGTGCAGGCTATCAATGATGAAAATACAACTTTCCTCTAGTTCTTAAATGCTTCTTTCCCCCACTATCCTGATCACAATTCCACCTTCCAAATCTGGCTAGACCAAAGGATGTACATTGGAACAGGCAGCAACTGGAAACGGAATCCAGGACAAATGACCCCCTTCAGGACCAGTGGTTAGAGTGGCTATGCCTGGAGGGTAGAGGGAAGGTGGGGTAGAAAGGGGTAACTAAATACAAGAATCTACATATAACCTCCTCCTTGGTGATGGACAACGGAAAAGTAGATCAAGGGAGATGTCAGACAGTGTAAGATATGACAAAACAATAAAAATCTATTAATTATCACAGGTTCATGAGGGAGGAGGGAGCAGAAAGGGAGGGGAAATGAGGAGCTGATATCAAGGGCTCAAGTAGAAAGCAAATGTTTTGAGAATGATGATGGCAACAAATGTACAAATGTGCTTAACATAATGGCTGTATATATGGATTGTGATGAGAATTGTATGAGCCCCCAATAAAATGATTAAAAAAGAAAAACTCTGATGCTCTGGATCATGGCAGTCTGAACATCCCAGTAACTGTAACAAAGAATTTAGAAAACAAACATACAATAAAAATAAACACACATTTCAAGTACCGATTTTGGATTGCAAAGCTAAAATTTAATGTTAAATCAGATAAAACTATTTGGAAACAAAACAAAAGCAGTTACTCTCATCTGAGCTTAGATATGGGAATCTGTATATAATTGCATTATATTTTTAGCAAGCAAACACTCTTTATTGCCATTGACATCTTCTTCACTCCTCTAAGAGAGCAGCCACCTCCATAAGCAGCTTTCATTTGACCATGTGTCTAGCGATAGACAATTACATGTCGGTAGAATTAATAAAGCACCAAAGATCTCAAGTGGTGCAATGATTAAGCATTAGGCAGTTAACTGAAAGGTCAGTAGTTCAGACCCATGCAGTCACTCCACTTGGTGAGGTGATCTGCTCTCTCAGAGAGTGCAGTTTAGGAAACCCTATTCAATTCTATCATGCAGAGTCATAATGAATCAAAACTTAAATTAAGGGTGCTTTACCTATTAATGGTTTATCAGTTGCTAAGGATACCTAGTGAAAGCACACATCTGGCAACCAAACATATTTACATCACTGGAAACCCTATGAGGCAGTTCTGCTCTGTCCTATGCTTACAAAGTGACTACAGGTTGAAACTGACTCCATGGCGATGGTGTGCTGTTGAGGCTGTCAGCTGACCACTTACTACCCGTCTTCTTCCTTTCCAGCTCTGTGCGTGAGAATAATACGTTTCAAGTGGGAGACTTTCACTGACTATGGGCCTTTCAATGAGAAGAAAGGAACAAAGGTGAGTTAAACCAAAAATTTGTGGCAGGTTGCCTATGTTCCACCTACCTTATCAATATGGAAAGTAAGTGAATGTTATAACAACAGCAAAAGCCAAGCTGTCCTTTAAATGAGGTTAAGAGGGTTAATTCAGATTAAAAAAATAGATGGGGAGACAGAAACGATGCAGGAAAGCATTAGCCCACATGAATGAAAATTGATGACTTCAACTGAAACTGCTAACAAAGACAGACAGACCACAGAACAGACACTACTGTACTGTCATTTGAGGATGGGCTTTTATTAAATAATTGTACATAGAGATTACAGTGATTAATATTAAGGATTAATTACAGATATTTTCCAGTCTTTGTCACATGGATTTCAGGTGGAATCATAAAGTATAACTATTAGAAAGTGTGTACTTCTGTGACTTCAACACTGTATGTTACAAAAGCACTTCCATTTCTTTGAATTAAAAAGTGGTGTTACTTCAAAAAATTAGCTTCCAACTCAGTAAAATGCCTGATACAATCTACTCCATGGACTAAGAAAAAAATTTACCCCCAGAGGACAAACATAACTGGGATTGGAGAGTTAAAATAATGTAACTAATTAAATCAATTTTATAAATTAAGGAATTACTGTTTCAGAATCAAAGACTAACCAATTGATTAAAATGCTGTCAGTTTTAGATATCAGCTCTTTCTTTGGTTCCATTCTCTCAAAGAAATGTGTGTTTTAATACACATTTTATGCAAAGTAAATTCTCCCTGTAACAATAAACATAGAATTGGCACTTTGAAATAGTAAAGATTATTGTAAAAAGAGGGATTCTGTGTGCAGGCGCCTTCTCAGGTTGACCTGCCGCAAACAGTATTTAGCATCGTAAGAACTGAGGAGTGACTGACTGGCTTTCTCGCCCTAGTGAACCTAAACATTAAAGTGAGAGAATGAAAAAGGATCTTGGAGACCTTGTGGGAAGAGGGGATGCACATTTACTTAAAAATTCCCCCCAGAATAAAACACAGAAGACATTATGATATTATATGCATTTATATTGACTGCCAGCTTTTTTTCTTCTTGCCTTTGCTTTCTGGGAAATATCTTCTGGATTTTATAAATGCAAAGAATCTATTTATTGTGCATTTACTAAACTTCATTTTCTGAATTCTTCATATTGTTCAAATTTCATTTGAACCATCCATTATCATTTTATAGTGAGTTATGTATTTAACCTCTACTGTGAAAGAAAATGCACCCAGTCCAAAGAAATCTTTGAACTTATATGCTTAGTCCACATATATGCTTAGTGTGAGTCTGATAAAAAATACTGATATTGTTAGACTAGGAAGGGAGGTATTCCTTATTATATATGTTTTATGTATTGCACATGAAAAAGGAGTCTCGATTAAAACTCAACCTAATTGGCATGGATATGGTGAGCAAGAGATAATCAGGCACTGAATGATTATATAAAGTTCGAACAAAAGTAATGTCAGGAATTATAACAAGGATGCTATAAAGGAACCTTGGAAAAATCCGAGAACTATATACATCTCTAAAATTAAACTCATTAATATTAGGGAAGAATCAATACAGTGTCTTCAAAAAGCTACTGAGGATTAAATGTTGTTTACTTCTCTACTTATTTCAATGAGGAATAATTTCATGAACTTTTTATAAGTAGTTTAACTCCATATTTTAGACTGAGTTTCTCAGAGGAAGCTCTCCAGATTGGGGTGATTCAGGAGCATGTAATTAAATGAGGGAGAACTTTTGAAAAACAAACAAAAAACTATGAAGATATAAAACAAGATAGAAGGGGAAAGAAGTAAGCAAGGAAGGTAAGATGCCTGGTTGCACACTGGTTAAAAAAACATTGGGCTTCTAACCAAACGGTCTGAAGTTCAAACCCAATAGCTAGAAGAAAGTTGAGGCTATCTGATTTAAATCTCAGATCCTACATAGGGTTTCTATATGGAATTACTTTAAATCTACAGTCTCAGAAACCCTATGCAAGATAACTTTAAGTTGAACTCAATTGAAGGATAATGTGTTGATATCCTGAATACCCGAGCTGAGAAGAACTGGAATCACTGAAACATCTATGCTAAGAAATTTGGAAGATGGTTAATTGGCCAAGGAATGAAAAAGATTGTATTAGTACCTGTGGTAGTTACATAATCTGGTGTCAATTTTGGGACTTAAGAGGATTCGGAGTGAAGAGGTGGAATCAACTCTGTCAATGGGGTCATAGCCAATGAGGCTTCTGGGTGGGCATTGCCTTCCCTAAGGCTGTGGTTCTCAACCTTCCTAAAGCCATGACCCTTTAATACAGTTCCTCATGTGGGGTGACCCCCCCAACCAGACAATTATTTTCATTGTTACTTCATAACTCTAATTTTGTTACTGTTATGAATCAGGAGACCCCTGTAAAAGGGTCGTTTGACCCCCAATGTTGTCATGACCCACAGGTTGAGAACCAGTGCCCTAAGGATTCTGGGAATTCTGGTATTTCCTCTTTGGAGGTGGGAAACATTCTCTGCTCACTTCTGGAAAGAATACCTGGGAAGAAGCCACCTAGAGCTACCTTGATGCAGACGTAGGTGCTAGAGAACCCATGCAGAGACCTCTGCCAGTGCTGAAATGCTTGCAATGCCACTGGATCCACAAGACTTCCTACCCACTGGCCTTTTATTGTACTGCATTTGGCGTCATTGCATATGTTTCATGAGTCTGAAGAAGGCTTTATAGATTGATATTGGACATATGGGCTAATATTGGACTTAGAGACTTGATCTGCATTGGGTTGGGATCTTTTCTCAATATTCGACTGCTCTTGTACACAAACCTCTTTTTATACACACATGAGTCTCCCTGGATTTGTTTCTCTAGTCTACCCGGACTAACACAGTACACATTTTACAGAAAGGTGACCCAACAGAATCCTTAAATTAGAAAAGTATACAATCGATATCACATACAAGTTATTTTTTCCTGAAGATTATCCAAGAAAAGAAGTTGAAGCAGTGCATTGACAGGGAGCTGACAGAGGTTCTGGCTGGATTGAGAAGACTTGGAACAAGGGATATCATTACTGCAGTCAGATGGATCTTGGCTCAAATCACAGAAAAACAAAAAGATGTTTATTTGTGTTGTATTCACTATGCCAAGGCATATGACTCTCTGGACCATAACAAACTGTATAGTCTCGAGAGGAATGGGAGTTACAGAATATTTTCTTGTGGTCATATGGAACCTGTACATGGACTAAGATACCGATGTGCAAATGGAACTAGGATATGTGTCATATTTTAAAATTAAGAAGGGTGTTCATCAGGGTGGTATCCTCTCACCATACTTTTTCAATATGTATGCTGAGCAAATAATCAGGGAAATTGAATTATGTGAAGAAGAAGAAGAAAATATCAGGACTGCCAGAAGTCTTATTAATAAACTTGGATATGCAGATGACACTATAACAACAGTTTCCTAATAATTTGCATAGTCATTTTAAAATAAAATCAATAGTAGTTGATAGTAATCAAATATATTGTGATAGCCTGGGTAGACTAGAGAAACAAATTCATAGACACACATATCTGTATAAGAAAGAGCTTTATATACAAGAGCAATTGAATATTGAGGAAAACATCCCAGCTCAGTCCAGATCAAGCCTATAAGTCTAATATTAGGCCATATGTCTGATAACAATCTCTAAATTTCTCCTCAGACTCACACTCATGAAACACATTGAATGACACTAAATGCAGGAAGATCGCAGGCTAGGGATGGGAAAACCTCTGCACTGGCAGACCTCTCCACGTGACTGCTCCAGCTCAGGGCACTGCCGTAGTTCCATGCCTGACTTCTCAGCTGTAATGTCTCATAGGGAGTCAGCAGAGGAGAAAAGTCTCTCCTGCCTCCAAGGAGGAACACAGGAATTTCCAGAATACTCAGGAGAAGGCCAGGCCCACACAGAAGCCTCATTGGCTATGACCCAATTGATGGAATAGACCCCACCCCTTCACTCTGAATCCTCTCAAATCCCAAATTAACACCAGATTATGTAACAGCCACACATATATTAGAATTATAGTTCTTTAAACCCTGTTTTAACATTTTCATTCATGATTGTATTTGACTTTATAAAATATCATTGGTGAATGGTGATCATCTCCATTTCACAAATAAGGGAACCGAAGCTATAGTTAAAAGAAGATAGAGTTTTAAATCTTAAAAGAGATTAAAGTATCAATGTATGAAAAAATTGCAAGGAGACCACATATGATCTCTTTTGGCTACACAGGGAGAAAGGGAATCTGAATCCCCACCAGCTTAAGCCATAAAAGAGGTAGTAGATTTGCCTCCCCTCTCCATTCTTCCTGTGTCCTGCTCTAGCACCAATCTTACTTCCCAAGGCACTCTATTTCTCAGATGGTTTCAGTAATTCATTGCAATGGTTACACAGACTTTCTTGCTGATTATACCCAGGATTTTGAGTTTTTCCTGTTTGTTTGTTTGTTTAGGGAAGTTAATTTTTTATTACAAATCAGGGTCAGACAATAGTAAGGATGCAGTCTTCTGTCCAGAGCAGAACCTCTTCTCAGCCACGCTGGTAGACATGTCTATCCATTCCTTGACTTCTCAGCAAAGTTGTCCCAGGGCCTCTGCCTCTGTGAGCCAGGAAACGTATTTACCACTCGGTCTCATTGACTAAATACCTCAGCCTGGCTCCTCTGCTCTCTCTGTCCTTGAGTCACTCTGGTGAAGAGGACTACAGGACTGTGCATTGTGTCATTCTGTTAACCATCGGGTCACTGTAAGTGGAAACCAATCTGATGGCACCTCTAATTCAGTTCACATTATCACAATGTATGTAAAACAGTGGTAATTCTAAGAGATCTGGTTAGGAAGCTAATGTGGTCTTTTAAAATTTACAGATATCCTACTGCTTTAGTGGCAAAAGACAGGCCAAATTCACTTTTATTTTAGAGACACACTTTGGTTAGCCTGGGTGGAGTAGTAGGTTATGCTGTGACCTGATAGCTACATTTCAATGGACTAATGCTCACAAATAACCATGGCTTCATGCATTTGGCATTTTTATGTTTGGGGGCTGCTGTCCCTAAGTGAGAATTTGACTGTGGCAGTGAGCTTGGGGATGGTGTGGTGATTACACATTGGGGTGCAGTCTGCAAGCCCTGTGGGAGAAATACAGGTCTTCCTCGTCCAGGGAACAGGGACAGTCTTGGAAACTCACAGAGGCCGTTCTACCCCGTGCTAGAGAGTCACCGTGAGGGGCCATCGACTGTCTGGCCGTGTTCAGCTTTGGGTTGACTGAGCCACCTAGGGAGTTCTGGCAGTGTAGCCCTTACACCTTGGGCTGCTAGCCCCGAAGTTAGCAATTTGAAACCACCAGGGAGAAAGCTGACTTTGTCTACTCCCCTAAAGAGTTGTAGTCCAACAGGGGCAGTTTTACCATGTCCTAAAGCAGCGCTTCTCAACCTGTGGGCCCCGACCCATTTGGAGTCATGTGATTCATAACAGTAGCAAAATCACAGTGATGAAGTAGCAACAAAAATAATGTTATAGTTGGGGGTGACCACAACATGAGGAACTGTATGAAAGGGTCACGGTGTTAGGAAGGTGAGAACCGCTGTCATAAAAGGAATCCACTTGATGGCCGTGAGGGTTTTTTGTTTTGGTTTTCTACTGGTTTGTTGATTGTTTGTTTGTTGGTGATACAATTAGGATATGTG
Organism: Tenrec ecaudatus; assembly: GCF_050624435.1. NCBI lineage: Eukaryota > Metazoa > Chordata > Mammalia > Afrosoricida > Tenrecidae > Tenrec > Tenrec ecaudatus. The sequence continues at coordinate 87,614,870 of NC_134532.1, forward strand.
TGGTATTACCTCAAAGAATTTGTAGCAATAGTTGGAATCAACCAGGTTCTCTGCATAAGAAAGTTGAGGTTGTCTCTTCCCATACAGATTTACAGCCTTAAAAATCCTAAGAAGCAATTCTTCTCAGTCCTATAAAATCACTATGAATCATAATTGACTGAATGATTGTGTAAAATTTTTTTTATTAAGTTTTAAGCAGGACAATGATAAAATAAAGAGGAAAACAAAAACCCAAAACACGTGGATGATGGAGAGTGAGGCTGTATTGGTCTCCAGAAAATTTACAGCCAAAAAGCCAAATAGAAACACTTTGTAAACCAAGGAAAATTGTCACAAAATCATGATTGGCAGGTCCATTAATCACAGTTGCAAGCAGAATGACAGAGTGGGAATGGGACCATGATCAGGATACATACACAATTGCAGATTAGAAACATTTACAGGATTGCTTGTGAGACCGTTCGACCACCTGGGTTGTGACTCTACTCTACTTTGTACCCTAATTTCCATCACAGGCATGCTAGCCAAATTCCTGAGGGGAATACTACATTTCCCAGGCTAGTAAGTAGTGTCTCATCAAACACAATGCCTAAAGGCAAAACTTTTCACATTTTTGGCAAATGTTCTAAGTGAATTTCAAGGAAGCTGAATTTATGTATGGAGAACCCAAATAGATTTAGGACTGCCAGTGTAATCCATGGAGTACCAAAAACAGTTCTCAAAATTCTAGTTTTGATACACTGCTATGTTGAAAATTCAGAATTCCAAAAAGAGATGTATATTAAGTTAGTTTTTCAAAATGTCTTCGATTTATAGCCTACATACCTGTAAAAGAGGGACCATTACTGTCAAGCTTAAACATAAATTTCTATAAAATGGTGGAAGTGGATCGTAATTGCAATTTTGTGCTATATGTAGCACAAAGCAGAATTTCTTGTTTAGTGTCTTTGAATCAATTTTGACTCATAACAACCATACATAAAACAGAATAAAGCAATACCAGGCCCCTCACCCTCCTCACAATTGCTCTTATGTGTGAGCCCATTGCGGTAGACACTGTGTGAATTCATCTTGTCCCCATGAGGGCCTTCCTCTTTTTCACTACCCCTGTACTTTAGCAAGCAAAATGTCTTTCTCCAGGGACTGGTCTCTCTTAATAACATGTCCATATTTATGATTATGGGGGAAATAGACCTATATGCATATATTTATAGGTTCAGTAGTAGGGTAGCAGGTGGACATTGGGCCTCCTCGTGCACACTCCCTCAATACAATAGCACCTTGCTCAGCTAAACGGTCATTCCATGATATCCACCTTCCCGACATGATCACTGAAGACAGACGTGTGCATAAGCAAACGTGGTGAAGAAAGCTGATGGTGCCCAGCTATCAAAAGATGTAGTGTCTGGGATCTTAAAGACTTGAAGGTGAATAAGCGGATATCTAGCTCAGAAGCAACAAAACCCACAGGGAAGAAGCACACAAGCCTGTGTGATCACGAGGTAATGATGGGATCAGGTAGCAGACACCAAAGAACAAAAACCATCATTGTGGTATTACCTCCCCATATAAATGCTGAAGATGAATGTGTGCATAAGTAAGTGTGGTGAAGAAGGCTGATGGTGCCTGGTTACAGAGAGATATAACATCTGAGGTCTTAAAGGCTTGAAAGTAAACAAGCGGCCATAGAGCCAAGAAGCAACAAAATCCACATGGAAGAAACACACCAGCATGTGTGATGATGAAGGGTCTAGGGGACCAGGTATAAGCACCAAAGGGGGGGTGGTGGAAATCTTATCATAGTGAATGAGGGGAGCACATGATGGGAACCAATACCCATCTGTGGACAACTGGACATCCCTTGAGTAGTGGGGAAGAGATGAGTCACTCAAGGTAGAGTGTAGCAATAATGAAACTCACAACCTTCCTCTAGTTCTTAAATGCTTCCTCCCCCCAGCTATCATGATCCCAATTCTACCTTAAAAACCTGGTTAGACCAGAGAATGCACCACAGTGCAGATGGGAACTGAAAACACAGGGAATCCAGGACAGATGAACTCCTCAGGACCAGTGGTGAGAGTGGCAATACTGGGAGGGAAGAGGGATTAGAAAGGGGGAACCAATTACAAGTATCTACATATAACCTCCTCCCTGGGAGCTGGGCAACAGAAAAGTGGGTAAAGGGTGATGCCAGGCAGTGTAAAATATGATAAAACAATAATCTATAAATTATTAAGGGCTCATGAGGGAGGGGGAAGGGGGGGAGGGAGGAAGGAAGGAAAATGAGCTGATTTCAGGAGCCCAAGCAGAAAGCGAGAGTTTGAGAATGATGAGGGCAATGAATGTATAAATGTGCTTTACACAATTGATGCAGGTGTGGATTGTGATAAGATTTGTATGAGCCCAAATAAAATGATAAAAAAAAAAACTTTAAAGGTGGAAAGAACAAAGCACCAGAAATACAATGAAAAAAATTTCCGTAAAATATTGAAGACCGAAATCAAAAACAAAAAAGAATTGAAAACAGGACTGAGAACAGAAACTTGTATTCTGATGCTCACTGCAACACTGTTTGCAATAGCCCGAAGGTGCAAACAACCCGTGTCCATCCAACAAATGACTGGACAGCCAGGGCACAGTACAGCACTTAGGAAACAGTATTCCTCTGTTTCCTTGAGGCTGCCTCACCCTGCTCTCCTGATTCTGTCCTGCCTTTCACTGCAGGCTTAGCACTACAGATAAGAGCTCAGGACACACTAAAATTCAGGTCAGATAAGCCCCTGAGAAAAAGAAATGGGAGTAGCAATACCAGGAAGGCAGAGAGAAGGTGGGGTGGGGTGGGGGTGGGGGGAACCGCAGGGGAACGGAGATAGCAGTTGGTGTAAGATATGGAAATAATATTAATAACAGTTTATAATTTATCAAGGGGTCACAGGATGGGAGGGTCGGTTAAAAAGGAGCTGCTACCAACTGCTCAAATAGAACGTAAATGTTTACAAAATAATGATGGCAACATATGTACAAATGTGCTTGCTACAACGACGTATGGATTGTTATAAGAGCTGCAAGATCCCCAAATAAAATGATCTTAAGAAAAAAATAACATGTCCAAAGAACATGAAACAAAGTCTTACTATCCTTGCCTCTAAGGAGAACTCTACCTGTACATTTTCCAGACAGATTTGCTGATTATTTTGCCAGTCCATGGAACATTCAATATTCTTCAACAGTACCATATTTCAAATCATCAGTTAATCTTACATCTTCCTTATTCAATGTGCAACTTTCACATGCATATGAAGGCATGAAAATATCATGGACTAAGGAAGCCAAATACAATTCAATCTAAAGAATTCTCTAACAATTATTAATATGTAGCAACACCTGGAGATATTTTTTAAAGAAACAAATTCAGAAAATGTATTCATACTCTAACATGATTTTCTGTTCTAATATTCATTATAATTTCTTTTTCTATGTCAGGAAATATTTATGTTCTCAAAAATTTTAGGTTGATAGACTAGTTCAAGATATTTTGGAAAGAATATGATTGATTCCTTTAGACATATATAGTCCTTTTAATTTGTTTTACTAATATTAAACAAAATATACACATTTGTAAATGTACAACTATAACAGTGAATTTTAAGAGATATAAAAATAGTTAGTATCTTTAATCCTCCATACTTATATATGCATCTGCATTTGTTCCTGTTTATTTAAAAACTAGGAAATCTTGTTATTTTTTTACCCGGCTAAAATTTCTCATTAGTCAACAAAATCAAGGATATATACTTTAATTTCACAAACAAAAAATATTTAATGACCCGCTCTGTGTACCATACAAAGGACTAGGCTAATACTTCCAGAGGCAGCCAGTGACCATCACTCAGAGCCTGGCACTGGTAGTTGAATTCAAGTACAAGACGATCAACTTGGCTTGATGCCTCGAAAATAGTTGTTAGCCTGAAAAGCCTATAAGACCTTTGCAGTCTCCTCTTAACTGTCCTTACACTAGTGTTAATGATATTTACATTCAATTCATCTTAAACTTTCTTTGTACATAATTTGTTCACAAAATTACAGTATTATTTAAGCTGCCAAAAGAGTCACAGTTTAGAAATTCACAAGATTTATTTCAGACACTTGATGACAAAAAGAAGTCAGGAGTAATTCCAGCTGATGGACACCACATTATGTGTGTGTGTGTGTGTCTGTATATACATATATATACAGACACACACACACACATTCCTAGAGAACTACCCACAGAACTCTATTTTTGTTTATTTTTAAAATAGTTTTATTGGGGGCTTTTACAGCACACATCACAATTCATACATACATCAATTGTGTCAATCATTTTCAAAACATTTTCTTTCTACTTGAGCCCTTGGTATCAGCTCATTTTTCCCCTACCCCAACATCCCTCCTCATGAACCCTGGATACGTTATAATTTTTGTTCATGTCATACACTGACCAGTGTCTCCCTCCACCCACTTTTCTGTTGTCTGCCCCTCTAGGAGGAGGTTATATTTAGATAGGTGGTTCTCAATCTGTGGGCCGTGACCCCCTTAGGGGTTGAAAGACCCTTTCACAGGGGTCACCCAATTCATAACACTAGAAAAATTACAGTTATGAAGTAGCAACAAAAATAATTTTATGGTTGGGGGGTCACCAACATGAGGAAATGTATTAATGGGTGATGGCATTAGGAAAGTTGAGAACCTCTGCTCTATATCTTTTGATAGCTGGGCACCATCAGCTTTCTTTACCACATTTTTTTTTTGCACCCATTTTGTCTTCAGTGATTGTGTTGGTAGGTGAGCATCACAGAATGCTGGGTAATTAGGACAAAGGGTTCTTGTGTTGAGGGAGTACTTGAGTAGAGGATCAATGTCCATCTGCTACCTTAATACTTCACAAATAAATATATATACATAGATATATTTCCTATAATTATATATAAATATATTTACATATGCATATACCTGTACATAGATCTCTGTAAAGTCATTTGTCCCCTAGTTTTTTTCCCGCTATTTCCTTTTACTTTCCTAATATTGTGTATCAAATTAGCAAATAAGTAGGCTCTGAGACATGGTATCTATAAGTTTAAGTACCCAGATAGGATTAATTGAGTGGATGGTAAACTTATCCCTTAAATGTTGTAAAAATGATGATTGAAGGCATGGTATCTGAACTGCTCTCATTTCACAAGTGCAAAACAGCAAATCACCATCAGCATCAGCTGACTCCTACAAGACCAAGTTTAGACATAACCCTCTCGTGAGTATTTATAATAATTCTGACAACAACCACTCTCTACTCTCCTACTCAGATTAATGTTTGTAGGCACATGGCTGCAAGGTCATAGATCTGCTTGGACAAATGTTACCAAGTACTTTTGGTGCTGCTGAAAACTGACAGCAAATCTCTTGCCTGAAGACCACCGGTTTTCTCACTCTCTGGAATAGGAGGCTCACCCTATTTCCTGGCAATGTCTTGGTTCTGGTGTCTCTGGTACAACTGCTTCTTTGTTGTTGCTTCTCACTGTCTCTCACCATCTCTATATCACAGCTCTCTAAAGGGCACTCTGCTCTTGTCACTCATCTCTTGATGATTGTGGCATTTCCCTGTCTAACAGTGGTAAAAGTAATCATTGTATTCTTTATAAATTCATATACTATACTTCCATGGTCCCAACCACACCAAGGGTACCATGTATATTGTTATTTACATTATTAGAAAACTATCCAATAATTTTGGTGGACCGTAATCCCCCATGTTTACATATCCATATTCAATAATTTCCATAACTTGTTGGTTTATTATATTGTGGCAATTTACTTGTTTCTCTGATGCTAGAAACTGTGGCACCTATATTTAAAACACCAATAATGTTGTCTATGGCAGAGCGAGTTCAGTGGAATGTCTAGACTAAGACAGAGTATGGGGAAGGAAAATGTATCTACGTTTGTAAATTATCTGCTGAAATGCCGTGAAGGAGAGTCCAACATTTTCTGAAATCGTACCAGAAGATGAGCCTCTCTGGTGGAAGAAAGACCCTCAAAAGAGCACCAAAGAAGTTCTTCTTCCTTAAAATTGAGCTGATTTTAATGACATGGATGGAGCAAAGTCTTCTGGACTCTCATTTGCTGCTAGGCCCTAACTCACAGTGAGAAAACAGCTAAAATTTTCAATAATAATTGAAATTTGGAATATAAAAGGACAAACCTGAATAAATGAAAGTAATCAAGGATGAAATGGAATGTGCCAAATTCTAGGAACTATAGAGTTGAAATTGACTAGAATTGGCTGTTTTGAACCAACTAATCGTATGATGGACTGTGCTGGAAATGATAAAATGAAGAGGAATGGCATTACATTCATTGTCAGAAATAATGTTTCAAGATCTGTAACCAAGTACAATACACTCTGTGATAGGATAATTGCTATAGACATACAAAGAATATGAGTTAATGAAGCTGTTATTAAGTGTATGAATTAATCACTTAAATCAATAATGAAGAAATGGAAAAATTCACCAAATTTCAGTCAGAAATTGATCAAAAGTGCAACGAAGATACATTGATAATTACCAGTGATTGGAATGTGGAAGTTGAAAACAAAGAAGAATTTATAATTGCAAAATGTAGCCTTGGTAATAAAAAATACTCTAGAGATTGCATGATACAGTTTTATAACATCAACAAATTCATTACTGCAAACACCTTTTTTCAAACACATAAATACTATGCACATGAATGTAACCATTTGGAATAGGTGGAAATCAAATTCACGACATTTGTAGGAAAACAAAATGGAGTAATTCATTTTGATTACCCAAAAACAAGATCAGGGACTGATATGGAAAAGACCACCAATTGCTCACGTGCAAATTCAGTTTGAAACTGAAGGTAATTAAAATGAGCCTACAAATGCCAAAAGAATACCTTTAATATATCCCATATGAATTTAGAGAATGTGCTAGACAGGGTTCTCTAGAGAAACAAAACCAGAATGCTAATATATATACACACAGATAGATAGATGTATAACATAAAAAATAAACAGTTAATTGAATTATGAAGCAGTACAAATGGCTCAGGGCAACTCACTCCCTGAGACAGTTGTGAGACACTGACAGTCATTCAAATCTTGAGGGCTGCCAGGTAGCCCTCTGTAGAGCAATTCAGGTTATCCGGGCACAGGCAGGAAACATCAAGGCAGGTCACCAAAAGTCAGCCAGGTGACAGGATCTTACAGTCCCCAGCTCAAGAGATGTAAATTCTTGAAGCATGTCTTGAAGGAACCTCAAATTATAGTGACACAGTCTGTGTGTTAGGTGTCCCACAGGTAGTGTAGCTTGCAAATTGAGGAACAGAACAAGCAAGTCTGCCACACACTGGTCCGATGATCAAAGAGCAAGAGACAAAAAAGGCAAGGCTCACTGAGCTATTTATCTCTCGGCCCTTCAATTAATCCCTCGTGTTTATTGGCCAGGTTGTCACAATAAACTATCTCAGAGAACATGTCAAGAATAAATATGATGTATACTAAGGACCAATACCAATTCAGTTATGGGATGACATAAAAAATATACCTAAGATAACAAAAGGAATAGGATGCTGTAACGGCTATCACAGGGGACTCTGAACATAGAATGTTGAACATAGAATGTTGTTGCTGTTTAGTGACACTCGTATATGTGTAATAGATAGTTATATATCAAGCAAACATCCCAGCCTAGTCCAGAACAAGTCCATAAGTCCGACACTAGTCCATAAATCCAATACTAATTCACAAATCCCTCTTCAGACGAACACAGCCACATACAATGATGCAGAATGCAAGGAAACCAAAGTCAGTGTGATCACAGTTGTATGAATCCAACAGCAGTGTCTCTGACAGCTTTCTGAATGACTAGACAACAGGAAAGTGAAGTGTGGTGGTGGTGGGTGGGTAGGGTTTCCCAGGCTCCTCTTTATGAGATGGTCAGACTCCCAAGGAGGCACCATCAGGCTGTAAACTCATTGATAGGCTAGACCCCACCCCTACACTTCAAGTTGACACAAAATTATGTAACTACCACAGGTACCATCAATCAGTTTTGACCCAAAGAGGCCCTATATATGACAGAAAGAAACACTGATCAGTCCTGCTCCATCCTCACAATGTTTGATATATTTGAGCCGATGGTTGCACCACCATGTCAATTAGTATTATTGACCGTCATCTTTTCCCTTGACCATCTGCTTTAGCAAGTAACTTTTCCTGTGACTGGTCTCCTGATAACATGCCAAAATCTTTGAGATGAACACAGTTTATTTGTGTTTCATTGACTATATCGAGACATTTAATTGTGTGGATCATGACAAACTATGGATAGCCTTGAGAAGGATGGGAATTCCAGAACATTACATTCTGTTCATGCAGAATGTATACAGGGATCAAGAGGTCATTGTGAGAGCAGAACAAGGGAGTACTACGTGGTTTAAAATCAGAAAAGGTGTGTGTCAGGGTTGCATTCTCTCACTGTATTCATTCAATCTGTATGTTGAGCAAATAATCAGAGAAGAAGAATGAAGCATCAGTATTGGAGGAAGACTTATTAACAACTTGTGATATAGACCTGCTTGCTGAAACTGAGAACTAGAAGCACTTGGTAATGAAAATCAAGGATTACAACTTAATGTAAAGAAGACCAAAATATTCATAACTAGATCAATAAATAACATCGTGATAAATGGAGAAAGCATCAAAGTTGTTGAGGATTTTTGTCTTTCTTGAATCAACAGTGTTCATGGAAGCAGCAGTTAAGAGATCAAAAGATGTGTTGCATTGGGTGAATCTGTTGCCCAAGACCTCGTTAGAGTGTTGAAAATAAAGGGTACTACTTTGAGGACTATGCTGTGTCTCATATGCATGTGAAAGTTGGACATTGAATTAGGAAGATGGATGAAGAATTGATGCACTTGATTTGTGATGGTGCGGAAGAACATGGAAATTACCAAGGACTGTCATAAGGACAAACAAATCAATCTAGGAAGAATTAAGGCCAAGAGCTCATTAGAAACAAGGATGGCAAGACTTTGTCTTATATACTCTGGACATGTTGTCAGAGACCAGTCCCTGCTTGGTAATGCAGCGGGTAGCAAAGCACAGGAAGGTCCTCAACAGATGGATTGACAAAGTGACTAACAATGGGCACAAGAATAAGGATAATTGTGTAGATTGCATAGAACCAGCCAGTGCTTTTTTCTGTTGCGTGTAGGATTGCTATGAGTCAGAACACTGGCACATAACAACAAAAACAATTTACATAGTTTCTATAAAATAGAACAAAGCAAAAAAATAGAACAAAGCCTTTTCAAATGAAATTTCTCTCATTTAGCAATAGACATTTAAAATGCCTTCATGTCTTTTGTGACTTGATCATTTTTAGCTTTGATTAATATTCTAATGTAAGAATATACCACAGTTCACCTATTGAAACATATCTTGGTTGATTGCAGTTTAGGGTCATTATGAATAAAACTGCTTTACACATTTACCTGCAGGTTTTTGCATCGGAATAAAGTTTCATTTCCTTCAGATAAATATGTAGAAACACAGATGTTAGACTTCATATTCAGTAGTAAGTCTACTTGGTAGTGATGTTCAATGAGACAATTTTTGCTTTTGATGTTTAAGGTCCGGATTCAATCTTTGGCTGGGTGTCTGCTCTCCACCATCCATTTGTAAGTGGAGACAAGAATTGTGCAACGTTGTCAAACATATTTCAGTGAAGCTTCATGGCTAAGATACACTTGGAAGAAGACCTGTTCTGAAAACAGTTTTCGGTGTAGCGCAGTTCCTGACACCACGGCTCTCCCCGCCCCACTACCTCCCATTGTTCAGGTAATTTTTATGATTAGGAGCTGTTATGTAAGTATGGCAATGGAAAATAACAAAACTTAGTATCTGATAATATCCTATTATTTTAAGTTGCAAGTCCATAGTGACAGCTGGTGTTGAGCAGTTTTGTGTGTGGCTAATTGCCACGAGTGTATCTTCTTTGGAGAAGCCTTTGTAGATTTAATGCCTACGACTTAATTGAGTTGTTTTCTTATTAATGAGTTTAAAGAATTCTCTTAAAATTCAACCATAACAATCAAATAAGTGTTTTCCAAAAGTTTCCTCCCACTCTTGTCTTTTTATTATCTAAAGAGTGCTGTTCAGAGTCAAAATTTTAATTTTAAAGAAACTCCACTTATTATTGTTTTATAAATCCTGCTGTTGGTGTTATATCTAAAAACTCATTGCCAAACCCAAGATCCGCTTGATTTTCTTGTTTTATTTTTCTTTCAGAAGTGTTATACTTTTATATATTACATTTGGATTTATGTTACTTTTAAGTACTGTGTGAAATGTAGAAAATAAGTGATTTATTAATTATATAACAAAGTGAAATATCATTGCTAAGAACTCTGATGTTCTACATGGTGGATAGATAAACATAAATCTTCTAAGTTAGCAATGTACACAGAATTATCCTGACTTGGCTACAAGCAATTTTCTTCTTTTGAAGAATGTCATAAGTCCACATGTACAGAATAAATAATAGACAAGAAGGCTTTTCATATTTTACCCTTTTTATATTGAGAAATAATCTAATATACTTGAAATCAAGATATTATGGTATTACCCACCAGGATGCTGATGGGCATATAAACCACTTGTTTTTATTATAGAAGCCTTTCAAGAAATTATCATCTCATAATTCAGATTAGTTTTTTAACTCCCTCATGTCATTCCTCATTTACAATCATTTTGATTGGGACTGTGATCTAGAACAGAGGTTCCAAAACTTTATTGACCTCCTGCCCCATTTCCAGAGAAACAAAAAAATCTAGGGGCTTCCAGGCAATTAAAACGTATGTACAATAGTCCATAATTCAAGATAAAGTTTGGGTATTCGCTTTCCCAGTCCCCCTGGATCATACCAGCCCCCGCAGAAGGAGGGATCACCCAATTTGAATAACCCTGGGATGAACAAGGGATGAAAGGTGGAATCAAAACCATTTAGAAGAGGATTACAGAAAGAATTTCCAGAGGAGCAAGGGACTCTCTGTGGGAATTTTTAAAATTACAAATACCTATAAAACATTAGTTGTTTGTAGACTGTATCAATCCATTAGCATTTTCATGGATGCAGATATGTCTTTGAGATTCAGTTTCTCTTTTATAAGATGAGGAGGCTGACATAATGAAATTCTAGTCCTAATATTCTGATCTAGAATCTACATACACAGTCCAGACAGTAAATGATCCTTCCATACTTGTGAAAATTTGTATGAATTATTTCTATTTCTATACATGTAAAATACCTGTAGTACCAAGAGAAAAATACTGCTTTTCATGACTCACTCCTTGAGAAAAAGACTATTGTTTTGGGTCTCCTGATGCCTGATACCTGATCCTGTGGACACCTAGTGATCACATAGACTGGTGTGCTTCTTCCATATGGGCTTTGTTTCTTCCCAGATAGATGGCCATTTGTTTAACTTTAAGCCTTTAAGACCCCAGACACTATATCTTCTAATAGTCAGGCACCATCAGCTTTCTTTAGTACATTTGCTTGTGCATCCTTTTTGTCTTCAGCGATTGTCTTAGGAAGGTCAGCATCACAGAACTCCAGATTATTGGCACAAAGCATTCTTGCATTGAGGGAGTGCTTAACCAGAGGCCCATTGTCCATCTGCTACCTTAATACTTAACATATAAATAGATGAACATAGACCTATATCCCTATCATGATATATAAATATATTTACATAGTTATGTGCCTCTTATTTGTACCTCTGTAAATGTCCTTTGACTCCTAGATCTTTGCTCTATTTCCTTTTACTTTCCTCCTGTCCCACTATCATGTTCCACCTTCATTTGTCTCTCAGTAATTCCTCTCGGTTACATTGTACTTGATAAAACCCCACCAGGAATTCTATTCCCTACTCGCATTGATCTTAGATTATTTGTTGCTACCATTTTTGCTGAGTTTGTTGGCTCCCCTCTTTGTTCCCCTCCCCCCCCCCAGCCTCTCCCTTTTCCTCCTTCCTTGAAACTGTCTGTCTCCTTGTTTACTCCTCAGGATTGTTTTTCCATTCTATCTCTTAAAGATTATGGAAGTTACATAATCTTCTGTCTACTTGAAAAGGGGTGGAGTTTAGCCTGTCAATCAAGTCACAGTTTAATGACATCATTTGGAGGTGCAAAGGAGATAGATAGCCTACTGGAGTCCAGATTTAGTCTCTGTTTGTCTCCCTGTGAGTCATTTTTGTTGACAAGCCACATGGAGCTACACTGATGGAGCCAGAGCCCTGGAGCTGAAGGAGTAATTTGGAGACCCACACCAGCGCTTAGATGCTTCCATCACTACTGGATTCCCAAGAGTTCCCACTCACGGGGCCTGTGATTTTCCGGCATTCAGTATCAATTAATGTGTTGCATGAGTTTGAAGAGGAATTTATAGACTTGTATATTAGACATATGGGATAATATCAGACTTATGGACTTGATATGGATTGGGCTGGGTTGTTTTCTCAATATACAATTGCTATTGGATATAAAGTTCTTTCTTACACACACATAATTGTCCCTAGGTTTATTTCTATAGTCAAACCGGTCTAACACATAGATAAATATGAAAAATAATCTGTAATTAGTTCCAAGTCTATCTGTTGAACCTTAAGAATGTTTTCTGATTACGTCTAAATATATATCTCACTCAATATTTATTATGCACCCCCTTATTTTGTTTGAGCTTTTACAATATCTTTGTTTCTATTAGTTTACTTTATCATATTAGATAACCAGACTAAGAATATTTCATTCTTTGTATTATCTTAATGAAGAATTTGCAAATTCTTTAATAGATTTTTTTAATGAGAAGCAAATTTTCACATTTACTTTAGCGTGAACAGTTTGGTTAATGTATGTTATTTTTACCTCCTACCTTTGATCTGGATTCAATGATTCATTTTTTAAAACTAGCCCTTTCCACATCAATGACCAACGGATTGTAAACAATATAATTTGAAAGTGAAGGAAAGTATAGTATTAGAGCCAAATTGTGAGATTCTGGTTTGCAGAAGGCTATGGATGACAGTTGGAGCCCGATACATTTATGAGATCTACATAGAAAATAAGGCCTCAGTGATTTCCCTCTATCCAGGATAGATGGATGGGAAAGAAAACTGGTTATCAAACAAAGCACATTGGAGAAATGAGTATAGGAAATCTAAACCTTGAAAGGTTAAAACTTTGTCAGTTGATCAACTCTCTGATGCATGTTCGGCCTGATCTGGTTGCCAGCATTCTCTGTGTTTTCTTTCCGGGAGTGGAGATGGGCTTGTTGTTTGTTTCTGTTCATATTGGTGTTTACCTCAGATGTATTTTGTTTTTGAGGGTGATCCTCCTGAATTTTTGTTATATTTTTTTCTGCTTTTCAGTATATAAAATTCTGGATGGATGAAACTATAGAGACAAGTAGAATAAGGTTTGGGGGGAGTAGATTGGCAGGGAGGTGGAAAGGGGTAAAATGAAGCTGAGGTCAAGGAGTTTAAGAAGGAAGAGAATGTTTTGAAAATGATTGTGGTAGCAACTGTACAACACTATTTAATGTAATCTAGCAATAGGACAAGAAGATATCTATTTTAGCTCCCAAGGAAATGGTTTTGGAATTTTAAAAAAATAGCACCTTCTCTAAGTGAAAACCTGGACAGGTTAGGATAATATATTTTATGAAGCTATTTAATAAAAGCAAAAGAACATAAATTCAGGAAACTCTGTTCTGCAGCAGTCTTCCTTTCACATATGTGATTAGCTTCAACACAAGCATTTTGTTCCAGAACTGTGCATAATAAAGATTTCATTTGCGTATACTACTTTTGTCATATTGGAACCTCAGGAAATTGTTTAAATGGTGTGTTAAACACAAATTAATATCCTGCTATTTTTTTCTTTTAATAGGTATCCAGGCATTAAGTGTTATCATGGTTATAGGACAAATAAATATATTGAATAAATATGTACCAAATCATAAAAGTAAAATAAATCTATTCTGCAAAATAAAATGCTGCTATCTTTTTACACAAATATTATATTTTATTGCAGGGTATTGACTAATCTATTTCTAATTTCTTTGGATCCTTGTGTCCTTTATGCTTGCCCTGAATTGTTAAGTATATGTGGGCATACATCCAATGGCTGGTTCCAGTGTCTCTTAAATGGTTTTGGAAGGCATTATGTAGTATATATACAGAAAGTAAGTTTATCTTTTAAAGGAAGAATTATGCTATAACCATAAAATGACATTTCAGATGTCTTTGTAAATATTCAGATGTCCTCAATATAATCCCCTGCCTGTGTCTTTACTATATAGTGCTTCTAGTGTGCTTGTTTTTCACCTTATACTGATGGCAAGGGCATTTGTAATACTATCAGGAAATGGTCACTATAATTTCTTTGTGAACATTATAGGTTATAAATTACTGACAGGAGGACAGCTCTTGGGGCAAGTTATGAATGAAATGATTTGCCTACATCCTGGTACCCATGAATTCTTTTTTCTCTCTCAATTCCAAGAAATTTAAGGCTCTGGCTCTTTAGGCTGTTTTCATGATTGTAAATAAATGAACCATGAGTTTACTACTATTTTAAGGTATTACTCCTACCAGAAAATTTCAGCTCATTAGGGAACAGAACACTAATGGCATAGGTTTGGTCTTGTAATGTCTTAGCAAGAGACATCTTGTGAAAAATTTCTGGAGCACCATCTCATTGGCCGACTTTGATCTGTGGGGTGGGGGGGGGGAGAAAACACAAAGATTTTTAAATTAAATTTATATAAATGTTAAAAAGATTGTACCGTAATTTTATTAACTTCATATATAGAATATCCTTTGTTTTAATGAATCTTCTATTTAAGGATGTTTATATGAATTGTCTGTCTCTTGTGTGAGATTATCATCACTATCACACCTCACAAAATACAGTTCTATACAAATGGCCTTATTGCCTTTACCTGTACAATGATGATATGAAGATGGATCCATCTACAGATCTATCTATTTGGCATTAGAGCTATGGTCTCTGTCACTGGTCTTTCTGGGAGCCAAGTATTCTATATGAGTTTATTGACAACTCATTTTTTTAAAATTATGAGCCTTATATTTTGTTTCTTATTAGAGGTATGCATGAAAGAAGCATATTACAAAGAATGTAAATGTAACTACATGTTGCAATCTATTTCTTATGTAGGTCATTCACTTTGATCCTTACTTGAAAGCATTACCATTTCTAGGAACTGTTACAGCAACAACCAAAATAAAATACAAAGCAATTACCACTACACCTCAGTAGACGAGCTGATGGTATTAGGGTTCATCACATTTTCTGCTCTTCCTCTTTTCCCATCTGAAAAACAGTGTGATATGGCTTCGGGCCAATAAGTTGAGATTTTACTTTTCCATTAGAATTTTTTCCCCTTAGTGTTAAAGAAATTCAACTTGTGAATAGTGCTTTTTTTAAAGTAGTACTACAAAACAGAGTACGGATGTTCATCCTTTTTCTGAACAAGAAAATGTAGTTAGGCAATGCTAAGTCTTTCAACACTGTCACTGAATATTAAATTGTCTTTACCACTACAATAAAATATTCTACAGTATTCACAATAGTTTTTCAATTAAAAGAAAGTTTCATGAAATTTAAAAACCAGCAAGTTTAGACTATATTAACCCCTAAATGTGAACATTTATAACTATAATGTTAAAATGTTTCTAAGCTGCATTTTACTAACTTAGTCTTTAGACCAGGTAAGACATTATTATTAATATTTTAACAAGAGTGCAGCAGGACCAGCAGTGGTCACCAAGTTGAAATTAGTGGCAGAATTCAAATTAGAATCCTACCTTTTGAATCATGAACTTTTAATAGGTTCTTTAATCCATAGAAACACTAATCACTTGTGTGGAATATTCAAAATTAAGAGCATAATTTTGTTAGGATTCTAATTATGAGACATTTCTACTTAATGTGGCTTTAAAAATAATTTTTAGGGCTGTAGTGGTTTGTTAAACTTCATACTTTCATACAAGTCTGATAACTATCTTGAAAACTGTATGGTCTTGAAAACTGTATGATCTTTATACCTTTCAAATAACACACACACATACAAATAAAAGAATAGATTTACATAAATTATCCTTCACTTCCCCCAAATGCCTTCTGTTTCTAATGTCCATCTATCTGTTTCTTGTAGTCATAACTGCATGACTCAAAATAGTGTCCACATCCAGAATGAGTCATCCAATTTATATTTTATGTTGTGCTAAGTGAATTTTTAAAATAAATACCAAAGGAAATATTACACTTGGATGAATAGCAATGCTATTCACTTTTGCAACTAATTATGGATAAATTCATGAACTTACTTTGCTTTCTCCTACCTCATGTATAGCTATATATACATATATGATATGTATATGTACGATATATATATATATATATATATATATATATATATATATATATATATATATATATCTTCTAAGGATTTTTAGTAGTTGAATTAGTTGATACACTTCATATGAAAATATATGAATTAATTATCCATTGATTATTTCTTCTCCTTTTCACAAAAGTAGATTATCAATTTCCTTAATAAGTGGTCCCAACGATAGGCCATGATGCTAAGAAGACAGGAAGGAATTTGAATTTCAAGGGATCATTGTTAATGTTTACTGCATTCATGGGAAGACTGAGCAAGTCATCAGTGCCCAAAGCCCGCAGCCTTATCTGACATGTAGGTCGTGCTCACTGTAGACCTAAGCAAATGATATGAACCTCAATATACCAGCACATTTTTAACTTTTTTACTTTTGTTTTCCCTTTTTGGTAACTGCTACAAGGTTTCCCAAAGTTTGATTTAAATATGACAATATATCACATACTATCTTATGTTTGAGAATAGAATAGAATTTGCAAACTGTCCTAATCACATAGTCCTCATTTTTCATCCGATTAAAAAATTTAGGCAGGAAATCTTACGAATGTGTCATGAAAACTATGAATCAAATAACTAGTTTTTATTTTACTTTATTTACTCGTGAGTTAATTCTAAGCTTCTTAGAAATTAAGACATATTATAAACATACTTAATATGATATAATTATAATTTAGAAGAAATAAAAAGTTCACAATATTCTAAAATAAAAGGGCAATTTTAAGTTTTTTTCATAGATTCTTTCCATTTCCTATCCTCATTGATCCTCATATTTTGCTTGCATTCACTTCTTGTACAATCAATTCAAATATTAGAGAAGCATTTTCACAGATATCAAGATTTCCCTTTCAATAAGACTTCAAAAATGCCTTGCAATTATCTCTCCTATTCTGAGAGGCAATATGGAAAAACTACTTCTTTGGATTAAATATTATCACTTTTCCAGATTTTCTTTCTTCTTTTTTAAAAAAAATCATTTTATTGGGCTCTTACAGCTCTTATCACAACCATCCATCCATCCATTGTGTCAAACACTTTTGTAGATATATTGCCATCACCATTTTCAAAATATTTCTTTCTACTTGAACCTTTGTGCTCAGCTCCTCATTTTGCCCTCCTTCCCCCACCCTGCCTCCTTCATGAACCCTTGATAAATTATAAATTATTATTATTTTCATATCTTACATCACCTTCCATCTCCCTTCACCCATTTTTCTTTTGTTCATCCCCCTGGAGTGGGAGGGGTTAGATATTGATCATTGTGATCAGTTCCAACTTTCTCACCTACTTTCCCTCTACCCTCCTGGTATCACTACTCTCATTATAGGTCCTAAAGTGTTTATCTGTCTTGGATTCCCTATGATGAGAGCTCTATCTGTACCATGTACATGCTCTGGTCTAGCTGCATTTGTAACATAGAATTGGGAGCATGATAGTGATGGGGAGGAAGCATTAAAGAGCTAGAGGAAAGTTGTGTTTCATTGTTGTGATACTGCACCCTGACTGGCTCGCCTCTTCCTTGTAAGCCCTCTGTAAGGGGATGTCAATTGTCAACAGATGGGCATTGGGTCTCCACGCTGCCTGCCCCCTCATTCACATACATATGATTTTATGTTCTGGGTTTTTGATTCCTGATACCTGATCCCATTGACATTCCATGATCACACAGGCTGGTGTGCTCTTCCATGTTGGCTTTGTTGCTTCTCAGCTAGATATCCGCTTGTTCATCTTCTAGGTTAAGACCCCCAGATGCTATATCTTTTCAAAGCCAGGCACCATCAGCTTTCTTCATCACATTTGCTTATGCTCTCATTTTGTCTTCAGCAATAGTGTCAGGAAGGTGAGCATCAGAATGCTGAGTTATTAGAAAAAGGTTCTCCGTCCTCACCTGGATGCTTCCTCCCCCCAACTACCATGATCCGAATTCTACCTTGAAGGACTGGATAGGGCAGTGGTTGTACACTGGTGCATATGGGAGCTGGAGGCACAGGGAATCCAGGGTGGATGATACCTTCAGGACCAGTGGTGTGAGGGGCGATACTGGGAGAGTAGAGGGTGAGTAGGTTGGAAAGGGGTAACCTATTACAAGGTGGGGAGGGATACTCTGGATAGGGAAAGATATTACAAAATAACAATCTATAAATTATCAAGGGCTCATGAGGAAGAGGGCAGCGGGGAGGGAGGGGGGAAAAGAAGAGGACCTGATGCAAAAGGCTAAGTGGAGAGCAAATGCTTTGAAAATGATTAGGGCAAAGAATGTACGGATGTGCTGTATGCAATGTATATATGTATATGTATGGATTGTGATAACGAGTTGTATGAGCCCCTAATAAAATGTAATAAAAAAGAAAGATACAAAGGCAAACATAAAAAAAATATTAAAAAGAAAAAGGTTTTCTATATTGGGGGCCCTTATCAAAAATCAGTTGTCTATATGCTGATTATTTTATTTTCCCATAGAAATTTTGAGAATGCTGCTTGGAGTCATGCAGGATATGAGGGAAACACTACAGAAAAAAAAGATGAAATGATAGGGGAGATAAAGGTCATACACCAAAGGGAAATACAGGTACTTAAGAGAGGAGATAAGGAGGGACACATTATAATGCTCAAGGGAATGGTAGACAAAGAACCACTAGGGATTGTAACATATATTCCATGAACGAGAGACCCTCAGAATACGTCAATCAAACACTTCAAAAGATTAAAAAAGGAATCACAGCCTCAACAATTATAGTGGGTGACTTCAACATACCACTCTCTGAGAAAGATAGATCACAGGAAAAGAAACTCAACAAGGAAGCTAGAGGTCTAAATACCACAATTAGACAATTTGACATGATAGATATTTACAGAGCTTTTCTTCAAAATACAAATATATTCACATTCTTTTCAAAAACACGTGGCACATATTCCAAGATAGACCACATGCTGGAGCATAAGGCAAATCTACATAAATTTAAGCATATTTAAATCATGCAAATATCTCTCTCTGACCACTGTGCCATAAGGGTGGAAATCAACAAAAGGAAGACAAAGAAAACAAGAGCAAACAATTGGAGGATGAAAAAAATCTCTACTGCAAAAGGAGTGCTTACTGGTGCAGATCAGAGATGAAATTAGGAAATTTCATGAAACCAACAAGAATGAACACATGACGTACGAAAACTTATGGGACACAGCAAAGGCAGTCTTCAAAGGAAGTTTCATAGCAATACATGCACACCAGAGAAAGGAAGAGAGACTCATGATTGATATGCTGGCACAAAATTTACAATGATAGCACACTCAGCAGGACAATCCTACTGAGAAAAGAAAAAAGATTATAAAAATCAGGGCTGAAATTCAGGAGAGGAAAATAAGAAAACTATGGAAAATATTAATCCTGCTAAAAATTGTTTTTTTGAAAGGATAAACAGAATTGATAGACCACTGTCAAATCTAACCAAAGAAAGGAGAGAACAAATTTCAATAGCAAGAATAAGTGATAAAAGAGGGGACATTATAACAGACCCTAATGAAATTGAAAGGATAGTTAAGGATTGTACTCCAATGAATTCACAATTTGGAAGACATGGACAAATTCTTGGAAAAACAATCCCTCCCTAGATTATCCTTGGTGTATGTAAAGAATCACAACAGACCAATAGCAATAGAAGAAATAGACAATATTCTCAAGAAATTACCAACTAAAAAATCCCCTGGACCAGATAGCTTCACTAGAGAGTTCTACTAAACATTTAGGGAAGACCTAACACCAATCCTACACAAACTCTTCCAGAATAAAGAAAAAAATGGCAAACTCGTGAACTCCTATGAAGCTAGTATAACTCTGATACCACAACCGGGAAAGAATCACACCAGAATCGAGAACTACAGACCAATATCCCTAATGAACATTGATTCAAAAATCCTTTAACAAAATATTAGCCAACCGAATACAAAAGTACATAAAACAAATAATTCACCCTGACTTGTGGGATTCATACCAGGGATGCAGGGATGGTTCAACATATGAAAGACCATTAGTATTATTTGTCACATCGACACAAAACAATATAAGAACCACATTATAATATCGATAGATGCAGAAAAACATTTCATACCGAACACCAAATCCTTTGTAAGACAATTGAGAAGATAGGAATGGAAGGAAAGTTCCTCAAAACAATATGAGCTATATATGAAAAACCATCAGTCAATGTGGTAATCAATGGAGAAAAGACTAACAATCCCACTGAAAAAGGGGACCAGACAAGGATGCCCCTTGTCCCCACTCTTATTTAATATTTTGATGGAAGTTGTAGCGAACAGCATAAGGCAAAGAAGAGACATCAAAAGTATTCCTCTGGGGAATGAATTGATGAAAATATCGTTATTTGCTGATGATATGACTTTATATATGGAAAATCTCAAAAGTTCCACAAGGGGAGTACTTTAAGAAATAGAGGTGTTTGGCAGAGTGGCAGCATACAAGATCAACAAACAGAAGTCCATCGGACTATTTTACACATCGGATAAGACCACAGAAGAGGAGATCAAAAAGGTGGTACACTTCACAATAGACAAATACAAATTGAAATATCTAGGGATATACCTGACTAAAAGAACAAAAGACTATACGGGGAAAACTACAACACTATTACAAGAAACCAAGAGCGACCTCAACAAATGGAAAAATATCCCATGCTCATGGATTGGAAGACTCAATATAGTCAAGATGTCAGCTCTGCCAAAGGCACTATGTAAGTTTAATGCAATCCCGATATAGTTACCCTCATCTTTCTTCAAAGAAATGGAAAAACTGATTACCAACTTCATATGGAAAGGGAAGAAGGCCAGAATTAGCAGAGAATTCCTCAAGAAGAAGGACAAAGTGGGAGGGCTTGCTTTACCTAACGTTAGCACATAGTATATGGTTACAGTTGTCAAAACCACATGGTATTGGTACAATGACAGATACTCAGACCAAGGGAAAAGAACTGAAAACCTAGAAATAAGATCATCAGCATACAGACAAATGATCTTTGATAAGGGCCCCCAAAATATCAAATGGGAAGCAGATGCCCACTTTAACAAGTGGTGCTGGAAAAAATAGATATTTACCTACAGAAAAATGAAGCAAGACCCTTATCTCACTCCATGCACAAGAATAAACTGAAGGTGGAATACAGAACTTGAAGTTAAACCCCAAACTATTAGGGCCATCAATGAAGGAATTGGGACCCACTTGAAAACTTTAGCACAGGGAATACATAGGCTTTCAGAAATAGGGAAGGACGCAAACACAGAGGAAGCACAAATTGACAAATGGGATATACTGAAGGTAAAAGACATGTGTATATCGAAAGAATTCACCAAGAGAGTAATAAGAGAGTCCATGGACTGGGAAAACATCTTTAGCAATGACCCATCAGACAAAGGCCTTATTACTAAAAATCTACAATACCCTGCAAGTTTCCAAAAAGAAAGAAAAAAAAAAACCAAAAAAAGTAATTGCCCACTTCAGAGGTGGGCAAAGAACTTGAACAGAATTTTTAAGGGCAGAAGTCCAAATGGCCAACAAACATATGAGAAAATGTTCCTGATTTTTATTCATAAGAGAACTGCAAATTAAAGCAACAATGAGGTACCACCTAACACCCTCAAAGGTAGCCTGATTAAAAAAAAAAAAATCAGAAACCAACAAGTGTCGGAGGGGCTGTAGAATGACAGGAACTCTCATCCATTGCTGGTGGATTTGTAAGTATGCACGGCCACTATGGAAATCAATCTGGCGATATCTAAAACAGATGGAAATCGAGTTACCATACGACCCAGCAATCCCCCTACTGGGCATATACCCAGAAGAGGCAAGAAACGAACCAAGGTCAGACATCTGTGCTCCAATGTTCATTGCCGCACAGCTCACAATTGTAAGGAATTGGAAACAATCCAAATTTGCATCAACTGAAAATTGGATTAAAAAACTGTGGTATATACATACAATGGAGTACTATGCATCACAAAAAGCAGTGAAGAACATATGAAGCATATCATTGCATGGGAAGAAGTAGTGGAAATCAAGCTAAACGAAATAAGTCAGGAACAAAAGGACAAGTACAAGATGAGTCTGCTGAGGTAAGCGTTAAAAAATGCAAAGAGGCATAGGGATATATCTGCTGTATACAAACATTCTTGGGGTGAGGACCATGTAGTATGGCAGGGACCAGATCAGTGCAGGGAGGCACATAGTAGACAACTGGGGAGGGGGTGGGGAAAGGAAAAAATGATGAAAATAAGAAAGTAGCGTGGACACAGGGGTAGCGTGGGCACAGGGTGCTAACCCACCCAAGGGGAGGGTATTGTTTATATCTCCACAGAGAAAGAGGGACCAGACTTCAACACAGTGCCCAAGGTGTGAATGCAACATTCTGGTGTGCAGTAGGGAACTAGTGGAGTAGGGAACCAGTGGGCCTGGCCCCAGGCCCAAATACTAAGTGGACGCCTACCCCTCCTCCAGAAGATCTGCTGCTCCAGGAGAGGGACATATCTGATTGGAACACATGGGAGAAGATGAAGGGGGAGTGGAGAGAGTGGAGCACATCCTGGCCCATCAGACCTTGAGGATGCTGACCCCAATTAGAGCACCCAGTCCACAGGGAAGACCACATGGCCAGCCCCACTATGAGACATGACAGCCCTCACTGACCATGGCCCTGCAGGGACAGTACCAGAGACACAGTGTGGGAACTGTGCCTGATCTGATACTGCCACACCGAGGCAAAGCACTGAGGTAGTGCAACAGAGCACCAAGGGAATGGAGTGGCAAAGTCCCCAGGGAATGCTGAAGGTGGACTTTGGGGCCAGGGTGTGGTGCCCTAACAGACAGGACTGAAAAACACTCCTAAAAGCCAACAAACGACCCTTGAACTAAATACAAGCTTATCTTTCTTGTTGTGTTTTGTTTTGTTCTTTGTAGGTGGTTTGTTGTTTTTTTTTTGTATATTATTGCTTGGTTTAGCTCTGTTCTGTTTTTGTGCATGTTATTATCTCCGCAGGTCTGTCTAAATAAGATAGGGTGGATGAACAATCTGGAGGAGAAAGCAACGTGACTGACAGTTCCCGGTGGACATGGGAGAGAGGGAGGTGGGGGGAAAGGAAGTGCTGTTAACAAACCCAGGGACAAGGGAACAACAAGTGATCCACATTGGTCGTGAGGTGGGTGTGGGAGGCCTGTTAGGGCATGATCAAGGGTAATGTAACCAAGAGGAATTATTGAAACCCAGATGGGGACTGACCATGGTAGTACAATAGGAGGGAAGTAAAGGGAAATAGAGGAAAGAGCTGGGAGGCAAAGGGCATTTATAGAGGTGTACATAAAGACATGTACATATGCAAATATATATATATGGATGGAAAAATAGATCTATGTGCCTATATTTATAGGTTTAGCATTAATGTAGCAGGAGGTCATTGGGTCTCCCAAGTACTCTTCAATGCAAGATTACTTTCTTCTATTAAATTGGCATTCTATAATGCTCACCTTCCCAACACAATCACTGAAGACAACATGGGTGAAAGGCAAATGTGATAAAGAAAGCTGATGCTGCCTGTCTATCAAAAGTTATTGCATCTGGGGTCTTAAAAACTTGAGGGAAAATAAGCTGCCAACTAGCTCAGAAGGACAAAGCCCACATGGAAGAACACACCAGCCTGTGTGATCACGAGGTGCTGAAGGGATCAGTTATCAGACATCAAAGAACAAAAAATCATATTATTGGGTGCACACCTCCATGATATGATTGCTGAAGACAAATGGGTGCATAAGCAAATGTGGTGAAGAAAGCTGATGGTGCCTGGCTATCAAAAGGTTTGGCATCTGGGGTATTAAAGGCTTGAAGGTAAACTAGTGGCCACCTATCTCAGAAGCAACAAAGCCCACATGGAAGAAGCACACCAGCCTGTGTGATCATGAGGTGTCGAAGAGATCAGGTATAAGGCATCATCAGAAAAAAAAATCTTACCATAGTGAATGAGGCATAGTGCAGAGTGGAGACCTAAATCCATTTGTTGGCCACAGGATATCCCTTGCAGAGGGGTCTAGGTGAGGTGACCAGCCAGTCAAGGTGCAATGTAGCAGCGATGAAAAATACAACTTTCCTCTATTTCCCCAATGGTCCCCCACCCACACTATCATGAGCCCAATTCTACCTTGCAAGTCTGGCTAGACCAGAGGATGTACACTGGTACAGATAGGAACTGGAAACACAGGGAATCCAGGGAGGATGGTCCCTTCAGGATCAGTCGTGTGAGTCATGATACTGGGAGTGAGGAGGGAGAGTGAGTAGGAAAGAGGGAACCGATTACAAGGATCTACATGTGACCTCCTCCCTGGGGGATGGACAACAGAAAAGTGAAGGGAGATATCATACAGGGCAAGATATGACAAAATAATAATTTATAAATTTTCAAGGGCTCATGAGTGAGGGGGTCATGGGGATGCAGTGGAAAAAATGAGGACCTGATGCCAGGGGCTTAAGTAGAGAGCAAGTGTTTTGAGAGTGATGAGGGTAATGAATGTACAGATGTCCTTTACACAATTGATATATGTATGGATTGTGATGAGTTTTATGAGCCCCTAATAAAATGATTAAAAAACTACATTGCCAAAAAAAAAACCCCAAAACAACTGTTTGTATGAACATAGGCTTGCTCTGAATCAGAACTGACTTTATTTCATAGCGCAAGAAGATCTTGTCATGTTGCTACTAAGAATTTTGAAAGATTATCTTGCTGTGATATTTTTGTTTCTCACTTCATTAGGGACATAGTCAATCTTTTCAATGCTATCACATTAATTTTTGTACTACCTCTGTGAAATGATTTATTTATTTTATATTTCCAATTAACATTTTTATAACATTTAACAATTAACATTTATTTTTTATATTTCCAATTAACATTTTTTAACATTTTATTTTTTTCAGAACTAGTGAATAGGACAATAACTAACCCAAGGTAAAATTATATATTAAAATCTAAATTATCCCCCCAGCACATAAAAATATTAATTGCTATCTATAATTCCTTAGAAAAGAAGACAATGTTTACACTCTTTGATCATATGAGGGCAAATTATAATTACCATATGTTTTTTAATATTTACTATGGGTATGTATTCTTAATTTATTAACTTCAAATATTACTATTTTATTTGAATTTAATCCCAATGAGTGGTAAAAATGCAAATGTAACTCAGACAAATTGGTATATACAGTGTCCTAGGGGTTTTGCTTAATGCAAAATGCTACATTAATTAAAATAACAGAATGAACAGAGCAGTCCAAGAATAATTTTGCAAAAAATCAAATTATAATTATATTCCCAATACCCACATATGGATCAAAGTTGTTTTCTACTTCCTTTCCTATATAAGTAAAAGAAAAATAAGGCTTTCTACTGCTTAACAAAACCTGGCTTCAGACATCTACACAAGGTAGGGAGGTTCTACCTTGTTCTTTAAGTTCAATATGAGTCAGAATATACATGCTAAATACTTTTATTTAAAACATTCAGATTCTGAGAACTTACTCCTCCAGTGGTAACTAATAACCTTAAAGTCAAGTTTCTGCTTAAAAATATGTTGATTACATTACAAATACAATTTGTGAAAATAATTTGGGATGTAGTCATTATGGTAGAGTATAATTTTTATGAATTAAATCTGGGTATTGCCAATAAATAGTTGTGTAAGTTTTGGTAAATACTTAATTTTATAAAATATCGATTTTTCATATCTCAAATGAGGTAATCATAGTATCGTATGAATTGTTTCATTCTAGGGATTAAATGAGATCATGCCTTTCAGACATTTAACTAAGCATCTTAGTTAAAGAAATAATACTCACTGCTATTCAGTTGATTTAAATCCATAACACACTGTAGAGTTTCTGAGATTTTAAATATTTAAAGCTACAGACAGGTTCATCTCTCTCCTGAGAAATTGCTGGTGGGTTTGAACTACCAACCTTGCAGCTAGCAGTCTAATGCCTAACCCACAGTGCCACCAGGGTCCTTAGTTTTAATAAATAGTCTCTCTAAAATCTGTTCTAAATTATGCCACAGGGCTGTGATTAAATAGCTTTACCGATGCTGTTCATTGAATTTTAAGAACCCTTGCTGACACAACTGATTACAATTAGGTTGTTAACTGCAAGTGTGGTGATTCGAACAGTCAACTTTTCCAGGGACTAAAGAAGTGATTGTCTGCTTTTCTTAATATCTACAATCTCAAAAACCGAAAGAGTAATTCATTTCTATGCTGTCCTATAGGGTCACTATGAGTCAGAATTTACCTGATGGCAGTGAGTTTGCTTTTTTTGGGGGTATAGCTATTTTATTGTAGATCACAATTATGATAGACCTACTGAGCGTTTCACTGTAGAATAATAAGGGCAGAGACACAAGAGAAAGAACTGAAGGCTAGTATCTATATCCCTGGGCTACAAATGGAAAAATGTTTAAACTTTCTCCTAAAAAGTGTTGTCTTAGATTCAGAAACTTCAATTTAAGTTAACTAAAACCAAACCAAGAGATAGTATGTTATTCCTGAGACTTGCTTCCTACGGTGAAAACAAGCTAAGTGTAAGTTTTAGCAATTTTTATGGAAGAGTAAAATGTTGCCATCACAGTGTCACTAGTTTTTTGAAAATCTAAAGATCCTTACTCTGTGTAGCCTATTCCTGCCTGCTTCTATTAGATCATTTCTTTTATATGATTTGGGCTGGCCAACTTTTGAGTTGGAAGAGCCAATCCTGTCCCTCCCAACAATTTAAAATCATTCAAGAATCATAAATATATATCTAAAAACAAATGAAATCACCATTATATGAAAATGAAACTGATAGTTTTATCTTCCTGCCTGCTTCTATTAGATCATTTCTTTTATATGATTTGGGCTGGCCAACTTTTGAGTTGGAAGAGCCAATCCTGTCCCTCCCAACAATTTAAAATCATTCAAGAATCATAAATATATATCTAAAAACAAATGAAATCACCATTATATGAAAATGAAACTGATAGTTTTATCTTCATTTTAATTTTATTTCATAGCCACATGTATATACTGAAAGAACCTCATGTGCTTCTTTATAAGGCTATCCATGCCTTTTTCTATTATATGATTAGTAGCTTTTCTTTTGATCAAAGAGTTATATTGTAAGAATTTTTACTTCCGTGTTAAAATCTCACTGAGATACCTGACCCAGATGAATTTTCCTTTATGTTGTGCTAATAAGAAATCCTATATGAAAAATGAAAAACTGAGAGCTCTTGCAATGGAGTGGCTGGGTTCAGAGTCAGCTATAGTACATAGCTGTTGGGTGATGATGGTCAAATTACTCTTGTGCATCCATTTGTTTATATGCACAACAGAGGAAATAATCTTACCCCCCTCATTGGGTTATGAGTATTAAGTAAACAGATGTTTTAATAAGTTCAGAGTAGGGCTCAGAATACTCAGTTGCTTACTAAATCGGTGTTGGAATCAATCAGCAACTTTGCAAGAGAATGTTGAGGTAGTCTGCTTCCATAAATGAAAAGAAACAACTGCATACATCCACTAGTAATCACAACATGTAATGTACTAAATATGAACTTAGGAAAATTGGAAGTAGAGAAATGGAGCACATACTAACAATATCCTAGGCATCAGTGAGCTGAAATGGACTGATTTTAGTAATTTATAATACAATAAACATATTATTTATTATGCTGGAAGGGACAAATTCAAGAAGAATGACATCTCATTCATCATCTGAAAGAAAATTTCAAGATATATCTTTAAGTACAATACTGTCTATGATAGTATAAATCAATACATCTACAAAGAAAAGGAGTTAATAAACGAATATAAACTAGTTACATCAAGTGAAAGAAATGAAAAAGAGCTGGATAGACAATTCTAAAGGGCATAAATGAACGGTGCATAGACCTGAAGTTAAAAAAAAAGCCAAAAAGGAAGAATATACCTAGCATTTATGAAGTTGAAAGAAATGAAGAAAAATTCAAGATTTAAGTTAAATATTGGCGGATTCTGTGGACAATCCATCAAATGATGCAGGAAGAATCAAAGTGTGAAGGAAGAAATAAACAGAGTAACTGTACAAAAAGAACTAGTCAACATTCTGCTATTTCAGGTGGTAGCATATAGTCATGTATTGAAGGAAGAACATGAAGCTGCACTGAAAGCATTATTAAAAAACGAAGTTCCAGGAATTGAAAGCATATGAACTGATGCTTCAACAAACTGACTCAGTGTTCAAAGCACTCACTAGCCAATGCCAAGACATTTAGAAGATCGCTTCTTGGCCAACCAACTGGAAGAGACCCAGATTTTTACCTATTCCAAAGATAGGTGATTCAACAGAATGTTATCATTATTGAAATATATCATTAATGTCACATGTAAGTAAATTTTTATAATTTATTTTAAAATTTTCAGTACAGGAAAAGTTTCTTCTAGAATTTAAAGCTGGATTCAGAAGACCAATGAATCTTGGCTAAGCAGTGAATATCAAGAAGATGTTTATTGTGTTTTATTGACTATACAAAGGCATTTGACTGCATGATTGTCCAAAACACTTAAGTGTGCTCATGTTGAAATTGTACATAGACCTAGTGGAAGTCATCTGAACCAAGCTCTATGCCCATTGCCTTCCAGTGAATTCAACTCATAAAAATTCTATAAGAATAGAATGGAACTGCTCCATTGAGTTTCCAAGGCTATAAAACGTTACAGGAACAGAAAGTCTTGTATTTCTCCTGCGAAATACCTGGTAGGTTTGAACTGCTTACCCTCCTGTTAGCAGCCCACTCAGAACACAATACGCTACAATAGCTCCTTGAACAAGGGAATATTTCATGTTTTCAAATTAGTAAAGATGCATGTCAGGTCCGTATCCCCTCATTATACTAATCTAATATCTTTACTAATAGAATAATGGGACGCATTGTACTTTATGAAAAAGAATACAATACTGGAACTAGAAGAAGGCTCATTATCATACAAGGATAATATGACACAGCCTTGCTTACTGAAAACCAAATGAACTTATGACTTGCTAATGGAGATCAAACACTACAGGCTGAAGTATGAATTTCAATTCAGTAGAAAGTAAATGAAAATTCCAACTATTGTATTCCAATTGGCAATAATTATCAATGCATTTTTAAAGTTTATTATTAATTGGGAGTTGGCAAATAGCTCAATCATTTCAATAACTATTGTACAATTGCTAACAAAATCAGTTTCCAAACTTTCTTTTCCCTCATGAACTCCTTGAGTTCATTTCCGCATTACCACCTCCCCTAACCGCCTACCCCCAACACTTTAATCCACTTCTGAAACCCTTATTCTACTTGCTGTCCTTATAGGCTCATCAATCCTGGGTTTCATTGACTGAAAAACAGAAAAATATATAACACAACTTCAAGAGGTGACCCCCAATAACATAACACTTCCGAGATAAACCTTAATTTGAAGAAACAACACAAAACAAAAAACAACCCCAAAATACAGAAAATGTTGAAAACCAGATCATGTCTCACATGCATCAGGGGGGAAGATTAATTGACAAAGTTTTAACTGTTCAAGTCTTGGAGATAGAGACCAAGCTGGCGATCACACGATATAATTGTGTAAGACCAACAGCTTTTTCTTAGAAAGAAACATTTTAAACTACACAAGCAACTATAAATATGAACTCCACCACAGGAAACATGCAGAAATCAAATCAAATCTATGGGAAGAGCTTATGGAGAAGCTCAATATCAGCAGCTAAAACAAGACCAAGGACTGACTATGGAACCAATCACCCATTGCTCGTGTAAGTTCAGGCTGAAGAAAATTAAAAGAAGTCCATTAGCACTAAAATATGATCTTGATTCTATGCACCTGAACTTTGAGAACTCTCAAGGACATGTTTGCTGAATTGACACCAGGGATGTGTCCTGAGTGACTTGAATCGGTGTGAGAGAACATCAAGAACAGCATTCCTGAAAAAGGCAAAGGTCATTAGAAGGATTGGAAGGAAAGTTAAGGTCAACGTGGATGTCAGAGGAGACTCTGACACTTGCTCATCAGTACCAAGTAGTTAAAGCAAATAGAAGAAATGATATAGCTAAAGAGCTGAATAGAACCTCTCAAATGGAAGCTTGTAAAGATTAAGTAACATATTGTAAGAAAGTGTGCAAAAAATTAAAGTTAGAAAACCAAAAGGGAAGAGCACACTTAATATATCTTAAACTGAGAAAACTCCATACTCACTCTGTCCAAAAGAACTGTTCTACATTCAGTGTTTTCAAGATGTAGCACAGAAGCAAGAACCAATGGTACTGAAAGAAGAAGTTCAAGGCTCCAAAATTGATGGAATACCAATTGAATTTTTCAACAAGCTTATGAAGTACTACAAAAAAATTACTCATCTATGCCTGGAAATTTCAAAGACAATTACTTAGCCAATTGATTGGAAGAGAACCACATCTGTACCCATTATAAAGTGACCCAATAGAATGATCAAATTATAGAACAATATTATTGACATCACATGCAAGTAAAATTTTGCTGAAGATCATCCCACAACTGTCCTAACAATACACTGCGAGGGAACTGCCAGTTTTCAATAAGAGGCTCAAGCATAAGAAAAATAGTCAGGATGGTGATGGAAAGAGGAGACATTTTTTTGTTCATTTCTGCATAGGATAGCTAAGGGTTGGGACAGGTTAGATGACACCTAACACAAATAATAATAGCAACACAGCATGCTATCTCGATGCCTAGTAAATCTGAAGGACAAGGTAGCTCTTCCCCTGGGGTGTCCTGAGACTGTAATTTTTACATGATTAGTAATAGCATAACATAAGAAAATACTTCATTTTCCTAAAAATGTTTAGGTTAGAGGTTATCAGTGCATCCACTGTCGTTCCATCTCATTATAATTCTTCCCTCTTTTGCTGCACCTCTACTTTACCCAAGCATAATATCCTACTTCATGCACTATTTCTCTTGATAGTGCCCAAAGAACTTGATATGAAACATCACTATGATTTCTCCCAAACAGCATTCTGACTGCTCTTCTTTCAAGACAAATTTGTTTATTCTTCTCTCAGCTCATGGTACATACATTTTTCTTTGCCAACATCATAATTTAAATGCATTGATTATTTGAGTTATCCCTTATTCATTCACCAGGCTTAACATACATATGACATGATTGATAATATCATGACATTGAAATGTATATTCCCCCTTTACCTCCACCTGCAATTTTGCTTTCTGAGGTTTAAGTTGCTGCATAAACAGCATGGAGGGAGAAGCTAAATCTGACCTAATTCTCCTTCCTTATTACCACAAGGCATGGATCAGGCCTGCATCCACACTCAATCCTCCTCTACCCACTCTGACACCAAGAGTTGCTTCTCCACCACTCTAGATCTGTGCTGGGTTTGATATTGCATTGCAACGCCCACACAGAACTCGCAGACCCTACTCATAGTGAAGGGGGTTACAAGTCAGGATCAGTACACAGTAAGAATTTAGATTTTGATCCACCTCTTCTCAGCCACTAGGCAAGTTTCTCTCTGTTGTCAGTGCTCTACCTCTGTGGACCAGGAAGCCCATCTGTTACTCTGTCTCACTGTCCCATCATCTCAACACTGCTCCTCTGTTCGGTCTCACTTTCCTTGCTTCTGCCTCTGGTATGTATCATTCAGTTAATTCCCACTCAAGGTGATTTTATGTATAAAAGAAATAAACACTGTCTGGTTCTGTGTACTCCTCATTCACAATCACTGCTGTGTTTGAGCCCATTGCTGCAGCCACTGTGTCAATCTGTCTTATTCAGCATCTCCCTTAATTAACTGACATTTTATTTTACCAAGTGTGATATTCTTCTCCAGAGATCTGTCCTTCCTGATAAAACACACAAAACACATGGGACTTAGTCTCATTATCTTCACTTCGAAGAAACATTCTAGCTGTGCTTCTTCCAAAGCATATTTGTTCATTCTTCTGCAACCTAATACACATTCAATACTCTTCAACAATACCTTAATTTAAATATTTTAATTAGTCTAATGTCTTCTTTATTCGGTGTCTAGCTTTTAGATGCCTTTATTGAGGCACACTTTAGTCCTCAAAGAATACTTTGCTTTGTAACATCTTCAAGTGATCTCTGGAAGAAGATTTGTTCAATTCGATATACCATTCTTTTTATATATTGCTGCTTTTATGACCATTGACTATGGATCATATAATGAAATTCTTAGCAATTTTCATCTTTTCCCCTTTTATCAATATATTGCTTATTTGTCCAGTTGTGAGGGTTTTTGCTTTATATATATTAAATTGGAAACAAAGAAATATTTAGATTTTCAAAAATACTACAAGAAAAAAAATTATTCAGTGGTATAATTAACTGAAGACCAAGAATCGTAGGCTGAATTAGTTTTAGAGGTTTTGAGACAAGGCATACGTAAAATCTCGCTGAGTGTGCCAATCTCTCATGAACAGTGTGCAAAGGGCACTCCATTTGTAACTGCTACGGTAAATTTCATGGCAAGAAAGTCTGTTCCTATGGCATTTTTGCAATTCTGCATACCTAATGTGGACACCTTTCTTTACCTTTCTTTACTATAAAGGGATTTCATTTTCAGTCATTTTGACTACTATTAAAGTTATCTGTACATACTAATCCGAGTACATGGTTATGTTTACTGAGAGCCAGTATACATTACTTTAGTACACTTGACATTGCTGTTTTAATATCGTTAAAGTTGCGTTAATGAACTGCAAGAGTTAATATTCTTCTCTCAGTATTAGATATTCTCTCAGGAAGAGGACTGGTAAAAGAAAGATCTTAATTAATTAGGAAAAAAACGTCTCCCCCCACACTTCAACCGAGTGCTCCAAAATGTGAGTGCAACCTGCTGGCATGGAGTAAGAAACCAGTGGAGATGTCTGAGAGACTGGCCCAAATCCCAACTATGTGGACACCTGCCCATCCCCCCAGAAGAATTTATTTCAGAGGACATCCCTGAAGCTGCAGCTCAGGGAGAGGGACATGTCTGATCGGAGCACATGAGCGCAAATGAAGGGGGAGGAAGAGAGAGTGGAGCACATCCTGGACCGCCAAGCCTTGAGGATGAGCCCGCTCACAACAGCCAATCTACAGAAAAGACTATATGGCCAGCCTCACTCTCAAACATGACATCCCTTAGTGACCCATAGCCCTATAGGGGATAACACTGGAGACACAGTGTGGGAATTGCACCCAATCTGATCCTGCCACACTGATGCAAAACACTAAAGGCATGCAACAGAACAGCAAGGAATGGAGCAACGAAGTCCCCAAGGAATACCAAAAATAGACTTTGGGGCCAGATCTTGGCACCGCATCAGACTCAACCAGAAAACACTCCTAAAGGCCAACAAACAGTCCTTGAACTAACTACAAGCTTTTTGTTGTTGTTGCTGTTATGTTGTGTTTTTTTGTTTTGCTTTTTATCGTTGGCTATTTGTTGTTGTTTTGTTTTGCGCTGTCTTGTCTTTATGCATATTATTATCTCTGCAGGTTTGTCTAAATAACATAGGCTGGATGAGCAATCTGGAGGAGAAAACAATGGGGCCGACAGCTCCAGGAGGACATGGGAGAGGGAGAGGTTGGGGGAAAGGTAGTGGTGTGAACAAACCCAGGGACAAGAGAACAACAACTGATCCAAATCGGTGGTGAGGAGGGCATAGGAAGCCTGGTAGGGCGTGATCAAGGGTAATGTAACCGAGAGGAATTACTGTAACCCAAATGAAAGCTGAGCATGGTAGTGGTACGAGAGGAAAGTAAAAGAAATTGAAGGAAAGAGCCAGGAGGCAAAGGGAATTTATAGAGGTCTAAATGAAGGCATTTACATATGTAAATATATTTATATATGAGGATGGGGAGATTGATTTATATGCATTTATTTATAAGTTTAGAATGAAGGTTGCAGATAGACATTGGGCCTCCACTTGAGTACTCCCTCAATGCAAGAATTGCTTGTTCTATTAAACTGGCATTCAGTGATGCCAATGCAATCGGTGAAGACAAAGCGGGTGCATAAGCAAATGTGGTGAAGAAAGCTGATGGAGCCAGGCTATCAAAAGATATAGTGTCTGGGGTCTTAAAGGTTTGAAGGTAAACAAGTGGCCATCTAGCTGAGAAGCAACAAAGCCCACATGGAAGAAGCACACCAGCCTGTGTAATCACTAGGTTTCAAACGGATCAGGTATCAGGCATCAAAAAACAAAGAAATCAGAGTGGGAACCCACAGCCCATCTGTAGGCAACTGGACATCCCCTTACGGAAGGGTCACGGGGAGGAGATGAGCCAGTCACGGTGCAGTGTAATAACGCTGAAACATACTACTTCCTAAATGCTTACACCCCATCCATGGTCATGATCCCAATTCTACCTTACAAATCCAGCTAGACCAGAGGATGTACACTGGTATAGATAGGCTGGAAACACAGGGAATCCAGGACAGATGATCCCTTCAGGACAAGTGGTGAGAGTGGCAATACTGGGAGGGTGGAGGGAAGGTGGGGTGGAAAGGGGGAACCAATTACAGGGATCTACATATAACCTCCTCCCTGGGGGACAGGCAACAGAAAAATAGGTGAAGGGAGACGTCGGACAGTGTAAGATATGACAAAATAAAAAGTTATAAATTATGAAGGGTTCATTAGGGAGGGGGGAGTAGAAGGGAGGGGGAAAATGAGGAGCTGATGCCAGGGGCTTAAGTGGAGAGCAAACGTTTGAGAATGATGAGGGCAATGAATGCACAAATGTGCTTTATGCAATTGATGTATGTATGGATTGTGATAAGAGTTGTATGATATCCCAATAAAATGATTAAGAAAAAGAAAGAAAAAAATTCTCCCCAAATTGTGGTTTGTAATATTATAACCAATCATGACATAGTTTTTCAATATGTTAGAATAAAAAAACAGTCTATTATATCAGAGTTTCAAATTATGTCAGCATTTTGAAGCAAAATAAAGATCCCTTGTTGCTTTATATCAACATTTATCATCACTTTATGAATTGTGATATATAAAAATAACTGAATAATCATACAGATGTGTTTTTACATGTATATAATTATTGATAAGAATACCACCATGTCTAGATAAGGTATTTTAAAAACAAACAAACAAACAAAAGAAAATGTGTGCTTTTTCTTTCAGTATCTATGTTAAACATTGCAAGGAGCTCTATTTCTATGACATCTATATAATAACTAGCAGTCTTATAGCAAAAGCAGATAGTGAACACTCTTCGCTACTGAAAAGCAGCAAAAAGGAAAACTTCTCAAAAATGTTTTCCTCATGTCTTTTTGAAGGAAAACATTAGATAGCTTGAACTTTACAAGTCATTTTAATTGGAAAGTGATGAATTAAGCACCTAAATATTACTTCTTAAAATTGCTTTATAAATACTAAGGAGTAGTAATAAAAATAATAACAACTACAACCAAGTACAAACAGTATTGTCCTTGCATTTCTAATTTTAAAAATTCTATAGCAGTGTCTAAGATGGAACTAGCCCAAATTATGTACTGAAAAATTATTAATAAAAGAAAATATTTTTCAAATACTAATTGCTTCAAGCTTCTAGCTCAGTTGGAGAGATTGGGTGTTAATGAGCTTTTGATTCCCATAAGGCTAAATTAAATTTACACAGAGAGATCTCTGATCCCTAGCCACAGATTACACCTTGTAATCTCAGCTGGTGATCCAGTTAACACATTCATTTGATCACCATGGGGCTCAACATGGGAATTTAGATGCTTATTGTAATTTCTTTGCTAATAATGTAAAAATAGCTTGAAAAGCTTTCCTATCCACATTGAGTCAATCATATCATTTTCATATACAATAAAAGCAAGTTAAAAGAAGGAAAAATGGAAAAAACAACTTGGTCAAAAACCAGCAATCAAGGTGCCATTTCCTTAGTAAACACAATAAAAGTCACTTAGGATTTAACATTAATAACCTATTCAGAACCTTTATAAGATAAATTTATTTTCAATTTGAAAAAATCACATTTGGTATAAATATCCAGTAATTATTATTAAGCGACCTTGGTTTTTATAACTCTGTATGTGCAGATGAATTTGATACTTTAAAACATTGCTGTTTAACAGGCAGAGACATAGTGATCCATCCTCAAAATAGATTTTTTTTCTCATTAAGTATGATTAAATTGTCAGTTTGAAATATATTTAAACTTGGATCATGTTAACCATGATACAAAACATGTATCAAAACTTGTATCATGATAACCATGAAAACGAAGCAAATAGGTTAGATAAATTGATTAAAACTTTCCTCGCCTTAATATATTTTAAACCTTATAATCAGTAGATCTTTGGATTTTAACTTGTTATTGTACTCTGGTTTTATTTAAAATGACAAGGCCTATTCTTCCTAAATATAATGATCTATGCTCTTTTTAGGTATGTAATGGTTTTTATTTCAACTCAATGACTTTGTTTATTTATTCTACAACAAAACCAAGAAGGCTAAAGATTTCTAAATTTGACTAATGATGGATAAAATGAAAAAGGCCATTCAAGCAAATATGTCGAAATGTTTGGCTCTTCCATATTCAGAAGTTAATACAGAAATTAAAATTTATGTAATTTGTTCTGAATACTTGCATGTTCTGTGGATATGAAGCTCAGTGCACTATCTGATTAAAGAGGAAACCTGTCTCTTCCGTAGGTATCTCTCTGCTTTTTGTTTTTCCTTCAACCATCCTGGGCCTGTCTTTGTAGCACTGTAGCAAGTACGTATCAATGTGGGTTATTTCGGAGTATAAACATCTACAAAACTTCCCAGCTTTACCACTCACTGATGATGTGACTCGGAGGAAGTGATTTATTGTCAGCAATTTCCTCATCAGTAAAATCAGGGCACTTATAATGATTCTCTTCCAGAGTTGTTGGGCGGATGGCAATGAGATAGTATCTGTAATGTATTTAGAACAATGGCCATCACATTTTAAGTACACAATAATGCTGGTTATAGCTATAATCAGCTGTGGATATGCAAATCATCTTACTTCTGTTTATAGGCCATGCTATCCTCATTATTAAACCACATTGGCCTAATTTTCTCTCCCACAAGTCTTTCATTTTGCTGTAAAAATGATAATAGGCCATAATGTCCTTATAATCAAGTAAATTAACATTTTAATAATTTTCTATTGAACTATATTCAGTACAATATGATCTTTCTTATATTCTCAACTAAGAGACTAATTCTTATCTTTCTAAAATGACTTTTGAATGGGACATTGCCGTCAATAAATCATCTGAGCTATTTCGGTATATATATATATATATATATATATATATATATATATATATATATATCACAAGAAATTATGAGATCCAATATATAATGAATAGGAACCCAAGTGGTAATATCAAGTAACTGTTAGACTGCCAATTTCAAGGCCAGTGGTTCTTCAAACCCATCAGTTCCTTCAGAAAGCAAAGAAGAGGCTACCCATTCCTATACAGATTTACAATCACAAAAATCCTATATAAAGTCACAGTATAAAATAAGACTGTCAATTTTTTTTTGTAAATATGAAATTGTGGTAGTTCGGTTTGGTGCCAATTAACTCAGCCAACATACTCAGTAGTTTGGCACTTGAAGACTCTCCTATAATGTGATATAATAGTGTAATCAA
Source organism: Tenrec ecaudatus (assembly GCF_050624435.1). Classification (NCBI taxonomy): domain Eukaryota; kingdom Metazoa; phylum Chordata; class Mammalia; order Afrosoricida; family Tenrecidae; genus Tenrec; species Tenrec ecaudatus. Next base: position 87,653,193 of record NC_134532.1, read on the forward strand.
CTGCATTATCAATCTGCTGTGGGTAATAAGACAGTTGTAAGATGACCATGCAGTAGTGCAGCCTCCATACTCAGATTAGAGTCCTGGGCAATAGAAAGGAAGTGTCCTCAAGGTTGTGGCTACTTAACTACTTCTATTCAGTAGACTCTGGTGGAGTCCACAGAGTCTCTTTTAGCTGATATGGATTTTTCAACTGTCAACTCAATATCTACTTCTATGGACTTCAGTCACTGGTCTGCCTTATTATTGCCTGGTGACCCTGGGAGTCATCAGCAGTCTGCAATATTTCCTGCCAACCTTGGGTTAATTTGATTTCTCATCCATGATTCTGACCTGCTTTCCTTGGGTTCATCTGCCTTTGCCACTACCAACCTAGCATGTTTTACTTCTTGATTCATTAGGCCTGACAGGTACAATAGTCAGCAAAAGCCTTCAACCTAGCATCAGAACCATTCTACAACTGTATGGTTGCTTCCTGCATTGTTCAATAGTTTGCCCAAAAACTTTTTAAATCTTGCAATTTAAGGCTTGAATTTTTTTCTTCAGTTCTTTCAGTTGAAGATATAATAAATGTGTTCTTCATTTTACTTTTAAAAATCTAGGTCTTTGCACATTTAATTTTTTCTTTTTCTTCTTTTTATTTTATTTTCCCATCTTCAGCTTCCCTTTAAAATGTTCTGTTTAGGCCTTTTACCATTTCTTCCATTTGCCTTAGCTACTCTGTGATTAAGAGCAAGTTTTAGAGTCAACATTGAAGACATTCAACCATGTCAAGAGGCAGCATTTGAACAAGAACTAATGGTACTAAAGGAGGAAGTTGACGCTTGGCTGAAAGCAATACACAAAACAAGACTCCAGAACTTGATGATGTACCAATAAAAATGTCCCAACACGGCGAGAAAGCTCTGGAAACACTCGCTCATACATGTAAGAAAATTTGGAGGAAAGCTTCTTGGCTAACTGACTGGCATGGATCTATTGTTGTACCTATTTAAAGAAAGGTGATCCAACAGGATACTCAAATTGTAGAGACAAATTATGAATATCACATACAAGTAAATTTTTGCTGAGAATCATCCAAAAATTATTGCAGTAGTACAGTGCTAGATAACTTCCATAGGTTCAGGCTGGATTCAGAAAAGGACATGGAACAAGGATATAGTTTCTGATTTCAGATGGATCCTGGCCCAAAGCAGAGACTATCAGAAAGATGTTTCATTGAGTATGCAAAAGTTTTTGACTGTGTACCTCATGGTACACTATGGATGGGCTTGAGAAGAATGAGAACTCGAGAAACTAGCATTGTTTTCCTGGGGAACCTGTACATAGATCAAGAGAGAATTGTACATAGAAACAATGGAATTCCACATGGTTTAAAATGAGGAAAGATGTGAAGCAGGGGTGTATACTCTCACTATATTATTCAATCTGTAAGCTACAGACATAATCAGAGAAGCTGGCTTGTATGAAGAAGAACGCAACATCAGAATTAGAGGAAGTCTTATTAACAACTTTCCATGTACATGTAACACAATCTTGCTTGCTGAGAATGAAGAACTGAAGCACATGCTAATGAAGATCAAGAATTGAAGTCTTTGTTATGAATTACAACTCAATATAAAAAAACAAAATCCACACAACTGTGCAATAACTAACATCATGATTAATGAACAAAAGATAACAGTTGTCAACGATTTCATCTTGCTTAAATCCACATCCAATGTTCATCAAAGCAGGAGTTAAGAGATCAAACAACTTATATATTGGTTAAATCTGCTGCATAAAATCTCTGTAGATTATTGAAAAGCAAAGATATTACTTTGAGGACTAAGAGATGCCTGATTTAAGCCATACTATTTTCTTTTCCTTTTTAAAAAAATCATTTTATTGGGAGATCATACAAGTCTTATCACAATCCATACATACATCAATTGTGTACACAATCCATAAATACATCAATTGTGTACAGTATCCGTTGCCCTCAACATTCACACATTTGCTCTCCACTTAAGACCCTGGCATCAGCTCCTCATTTTCCCCCTCTCTTCCCAGTATATATTCTCTGCTTTAGCCAGATTTGTAAGGTAAATTGGGAACATCATGGTGGGGGAGGAGGAGAGCATTTAGTAACTAGAGGAAAGTTGTATGTTTCATCATTGCTGCACTTCACCATGACTGCCTCATCTACTCTCCGTGACCCTTCAGTAAGAGGATGTCCAGTTGCCTACAGATGGGCTTTGGGTCCCCACTCCGCACTTCCCCTCATTCACAATGATAGGATTTTTTGTTCTTTGATACCTGATACCTGATCCCTTTGCCACCTCATGATCACACAGGCTGGTATGCTTCTTTCATGTGGGTTTTGTTGCTTCTGAGCTAGATGGCCACTTGTTTACCTTCAAGCCTTTAATACCCCAGATGCTATATCTTTTGATAACCAGGCACCATCAGCTTTCTTCACCACATTTTCTTATACATCCATTTGTCTTTAGCAATCATATGGGGGAGGTGACCACACAATGATATGAATTTTTGTTGTTTGATGTCTGAAAACTGATCCCTTCAGCAGCTCATGATCACACAGGCTGGTGTGCTCCCAATGACTGATTGTTTACCTTCAAGTCTTTAAGACTCTACACGCTATATCTTTTGGTACCTGGGCTCCATCAGCTTTCTTCACCACATTTCCTTATGCACTTGCTTTGTCTTCAGCGATTGCATCTGGAAGGTGAGCATCATTGAATGCCAGTTTAATAGAACAAACTATTCTTGCTTTGAGGGAGCATTTGAGTGGAGGCCCAATCTCCATCTGCTACTTTAATATTAAACCTATAAATATATACACATCAATCTATTTACCCATCCTCATATATAAATATATTTACATATGTACATGCCTTCATTTAGACCTCTATAAATGCCCTTTGCCTCCTAGCTCTTTCCTCTATTTCCTCTTACTTTCCTCTTGTCCCACTATCATGCTCAGCCTTCATTTGTGTTACAGTAATTCTTCTAAGTTGCATTTCCCTTCATCGTGCCCTACCAGGCCTCCTATGCCCTCCTAACCACCGATTTGGATCACTTGTTGTTCCCTTTTCCCTGGCTTTGTTAACACCACTTCCTTTCCTTCCACCTCCTTCTCTCCAATGTTCACACAGAAGTGTCGGTCCCATTGTTTTCTCCTCCAGATTGTTCATCCAGCCTATCTTATTTAGACAGATCTGTGGAGATAATAACATGCACAAAAACAAGACAGAACAAAACCAAACAACAACAACAACAACAACAACCCACCAACAAAGAACAAAACATATCAAGAAAGAAAAGCTTTTAGTTAGTTCAAGGACTGTTCATTGGCCTTTAGGAGTATTTTCTGATCGAGTCTTATGGGGTGCAAAGCCAGACATCTTTGCCCCAATGTTCATTGCAGTACAGTTCACAATTGCAAGGAGTTGGAAACAACCCAAATTTCCAACAACTGATAGTGGATTAAGATAATGTGGTACATACATATAATGGAGTACTACGTCTCCCTAAAAAGCAGTGATGAACGTGTGAAGCATATCACCACGTGGAATGAACTGAAGGAAATCATGCTAAGCGAAGTAAGCCAAGCACAAAAGGACAAGTACAACATGAGTCAACTGAGGTAAGCTTAAAAAAATTGCCAAAGGTGCATCGGGAAAAAGCTACTGATTTAAGAATGTCCTGGGGTGAGGACCGGGTATTATGGCAGGGGCCAGACGAAATCCAGAGATACATATGATAGTCAACTAAAAATGAGAGGGGAAAGGAGAATAAAAAAGAAAAAGAAATGGATGGTGGCGTAACAGTGCATTAACCCACCCAAGGGGAGGGTATTGTTTATATCTCCACAGAAAAAGATGGACCAGACTTCAATCCGGTGCTCCAAGATGTGAATGCGACATGCCGGCATGGAGTAGGAAACCAGTGGAGAGGTCTGAGGGGACCGGCCCCAATGTCAATTACATGGACACCTTCCCCTTCCCCCACAAGAATTTATTTCAGACGACAGCACTGAAGCCGAAGCTCAGGGAGAGGGACATGTCTGATCAGAGCACACAGGAGAAAATGAAGGGGGAAAGGAGAGACTGGGACATATTCTGGCCCACCAGGCCTTGAGGACAATATTCCCATTCAGAGGAGCCAGTCCACAGGGAAGACTATATGGCCAGCCCCACTATGAGACATTGCATCCCTCCTTGACCCATGGCCCTACAGGGACAACACTGGAGACACAGTATGGGAATTGCGCCCTATCTAATCCCACCACGCTGACACACACACACAAGGGGAGCAGAGCAATCAAGTCCCCAGGATACAAAAAATAGACTTTGGAGCCATAGTATTTTCAATTACCTCATATGCATTTGAAAGTTGGATATTGAATGAGGAAGAACAATGAAGAATCCATGTATTTGAATCATGGTACTGGTGAAGAATATTGAAAGTACATGGGCTATAAAAAGAACAACCACAAAAATCTGTCTTATGAGAAGTACACCCAGAATACTCCTTAGAGGCAAACATGGAGAGAGACTGTCTTACATACTTTGGGCATGATGTTAGAAGAGACCAATCTGCGTTGAAAATTATCATGCTTAGTTAAGTACAGGGGAGCAAAGGAGGAAGACTCTGGCGAAGTTTTAATGACACCATGGCTGCAAAGATGGGCTCCAAGATAAGAACACTTATGAAGATGTTGCAGGGCAGGGCAGCGTCTCATTCTGGCATTCATGGGGCAGGTTGAAAGGAAATGGACTCAAGGGCAGCTAACAATAAACAACAACAACTGTATGAACTACTTTTTAAATATGAATTTCTTTGCTAACTCACTCACTCACTCACTCACTCACTCAATCACTCACTCACTCACTCACTCACTCACTCACTCACTCACTCACTCACTCATTCACCGATCAGTTGTTTTGTTCCTTCAGAGAGCAAGGCTAACAGCGCAATTGAGGCGTCCTGGTTGTGCAGTCTTTGCGAGTTTGACTGCTAATCCCCAGCTATCTAGCCAAAGCGTATAACAGTTTCTTTTCCTAAAATGTTACATCCTAGGAAATCTTAGGGAAGTTCTTCTCTGCGTTATAAGGTCACTTTGACTTGGATATACTCCATGACACTGGATTTTAGTTTTGTTTTGAATATGTAATGACTACAATTTACTTTGTAGCTAATTAAGACAATATATAGAAAAAAGACTGAAGCTGTTCTAATAACATTGGTGGGAAAACCATACATAATACTAAAGCTATGAGTAATAAATTCATGGCATCTATTACAAGATGCATAAAATCCTCTCTATTGTGAGTACTCACTCCCAGCTATATTGCAAAGATGCTTTCTTGGAAGATACCTACTAAGTTATTCGGGAACATAGTTATCTCTCCCTGAACATATCTTGTTCTTTTAATACCTTCAAAAACTTGCAAAAAATAAAACTTCCAGAAAGTCCTAAAGTGATTACTTTTTTTAAATTGGGAAATTCCTTCCCAACTGAGGGAATTTTTATTGTTTTTTTCTCCTTTGGTACCTTCCACTCTCTCCATCATTTTCAAACTGGTGGAACATCACTGTGAGTTGGAACGCCATTGTACCTAACAACAAAAAAGGCTATGTGAACAGTTACATACTCAGCTGCTGAACCAAAGGTTGGAGGCTGGAACCCACAAGAAGCACATTTAAATAAAGGTTAGGTCATCTGCTCTAAAAATCATTCATGGAAAACCTTGTAACATATAGTTCTACTCCAACACACATGGGTTCTCCATGAGTCAAAATCAGCTCAATAGTAACTGGGTTACTAGGTATTATTTAAGACATACCTATTTTATTTATTCATTTTTCTTATTGTCTGTTTTCATATCATACAATGTAATTTATTTGAAAATTTATTTCTCACTTTTTCAAAATTTCCCCTGCTATATACTTTCAGTGTCTAGCACACTAGCACATAATGGGCACTAAGTAAACTTGTTGGGTAACTTCACCTAAAATATATCTGAAGTATGTCCCCACAATATAAAAATTGCAATTGCTGCTAGGCAGTGATACTAGATGTCAGTAGTACAAATATAGAAGATGAATACGCTCATCACTCTATTCTGTGTTTTGAATGAACACACTCAGTACTATGAGTTCATGTTTAAATGAAAGAGTGCTCATAGAAACTTTGCATATTGGATATAATGTAGATAAATGACCACATATTACTTTCCCATTTACCTTCTGTAACTGATAGCTATATATTATGTGAATGTTTATTATAAAAGTAATTTTATTTCCTTTACATTTATGCTTCCTGTCTTATTGTGAGTGGATATTACTCAAATGATATGCATAAAGGAAATTGTTTCTTTTAGTGCCTTGGGTTAAAAAAATCCCTTTCTATGCCACTCTAACTACATATATTAGGGTATTTTAAAAATATATAAATATGTTAAATTTTTCCCCATGTGAATTGGTAAAATGAGCTCTGTTCACAACTATGTGATTTCTTCAAGATGAATTCTATATTTTACCAAGAACAGATCTTTTGAAATAATCATTAAAGCTACAAGATAGAAGAAATATTAATTCCATGTCAAATATTTTGATTGTGCTACAGTAAAAAAATCAGTCTTTTCTTTGAAATTCTGTCCATAAGTTGCCACTTATGTAACTTTCAAATTGAAACTAAAAACAATTAAAATGTTTGAAAAATCTAAATATTATTTGTCATTAGAGTGGAGGGAAGTTTCTTAATAATAATAATCTTCTTTTCAAGTTTCTGTTAATTACATGTTAAGTACATGATTGAGTGGGACTACGGAAATAAGGCATGTGGAACACTAATAGAGAGGATCGGTCAGTTCTTATTACCACCACCCTCAGTTATAAGGATGAAACATATTTGTAAGGGTTAAGAGAAAGACCACAAGGACCTTAGACTAGTCTGTCCACAATCTGTCTGACACTGTGGACCAAATGATCCAGAGACTCAGAGTGACAGGCCTGCAGCTCTGTGGTACCTTCTCTGAATCTGGCCAAGACTATGGGCCTATGAGAGTGACAGGTGGGCTGGAGTGCTGGCCTTGGAAGCAAAGGCCAAGGGACACATAGCTGGGACACTGAGGACCAGAAAGAGACATAACTCCCACTTGACTGAGAGGCTGAGAACCAGAAAAAGACTTGACTCTTTGATGAGGAGAGGTCTTGCTGTGGGCCAATGATTGTATCTTTACACTTTCATGATCCTTAACGTATTAATTTCTCTAAAAAACCTCCTTAATTGTGACTATTGTCTGCGCATTCTTTGTTCCCATTTCAATGAATCATTGAATCCGACACAGAAGCTGAGTGTCATGAGAGGAAGAGTTTGTGTTGGGTTAGGTAAAGAAGGATGGAGTTTAGAGGCAGGTTTGACCCCTGTTTCATGGAAATAGGGAAACCAAGGAAGTTCAGGTATGGTCCTCCATGCCATTTATTACACTTGTCAAATGTCAAAGGTGAGGACACGACTGCTAAACAAACGTTGCTGGTTCAAACCCACCAACTGCTCCCTAAAACATAAACGAGGCCATCTGATTGGTAAAGGTTAATAGCCTCAGAAACTCTATGTGTAGACACTATGAGTCAGAGTCAACTTCATGGCAAAGGCTTTTTAATGGTCTCATGTAACTGATCACACAAAGTTCTATTACAGTTTGTGAATTCAATGGCTAATCGTCAGGTATGGACAGTATTCATTCTTGATCAGATGTAAGGAGAGACTCTAAGACTGAATAAAACAAATGGAACAAATGGTGAAATAAAAGAACAATGGTGTATATCAAAGTACAGGCTGAGAAGATAGGGAAAAGAATTATACTGAAATGTATAAAGACATGGAGTAAGAAAGATAAAGAGGGGGAGAAATCTCATACTTAAATTGAAATAAATCAAGAAAATACTCAAGCTTCAGCCTACAATAGGTCAGGATTCTATGGACAAAAGGAGAGGAGTCTTGGTGGCCTGGTGGTTTACCTGTTGGTCTGCTAACCACAAGGTCAGGAGTCCAAACCCACTAGTCACACCATCAAAGAAAGCTAAGTCTTCCCTCATTAGTGAAGATTTACAGCCTTGGAAACCCACTGGGCCAAATCTTCTTTGTCTATAGAATCACTATGAGTCAAAGTCAACTTGATGGCAGTGAGTGCTGCATGGCCTAAATATTAAAAAATGCAGAAAGCATACAAATAAAATGGAGAGACTCCAAAGAGTCACTGTAACAAAAAATAATTGCCCATATTTAACCATTTCAAGAGGTAGTATACAATGAAGAACCAGTAGCATTGAAGGAAAAAGTTTGATTTACACTGAGCATTAGTAAAAACCAAGGCTCTAGGAATAGACGGAATACCAATTGGAAGGTATCAACAGAATGATGAAGCACTGACAGCACTCACTAGTCTATGTCCAAATTTTTAGAAGAAAAGTTGCCTACCTGGGCAATTAATTGGAAGAGATCAATATTTATGCCCATCCCAGATAAAAGAATGTAAACAGTGTGTAAATAATAGAACAATAATGTTAATATAGAATGCAAGAAAAAATTTACTGGAGATAAATAAAAAGATTTTTTAGTAGTACATCAACAAAGATGACAGATATAAGAAGATATGGAAAAAGTAACATCATTGCTAATGTCAGATAGATCTTGGATAATAGCAAGAATATCAGAAAAAGTCTATTTGACTATGTAAAGGTATTTGACTGTGTGGGCCACATCAAGTTATGAATAATATTGGGAAGAAAGTGAATTCCAGAATACTTCATTGTGATAATGTAGAACCTGTATATATGGAACAAGGGGCACTCTTTCAAGTGTAACTGGGAAATACTATTGGATTTTCAATTTAAAAAATTATACTTCCAAGTTGTGTACGCTCACTCTATATCGTGATCAAATAGGATGAGAAGCAAACTATATGAAGAATACCATGACACTAAAATTAAGGAGGCCCTGATCACTGAAAGCAAAACATTGGCAGCATTTGCTGATGAAGAGTAAGACAGCAGCCTTCATTATGGATTATAATTCAATGTAAAAAGAAATCAAATCCTTCAACTGAAACAATAGATCACACAACTGCTTTAGCATCATGTTAAATTGAAGAAATGTTGACATTTCCGCGGGCGATTAGACCAGCTATCCCACATCAAGCTGCATCTGAAATGAGGCGTGCGGATGAAAGGAAAAGAAAGAGACATGTACAAAGCATGGGATTGGGAGGACGACAGTCTGATGGACTGAAGTATGGAGTATATTCAAAGCTTGGTTGTTATACTCTTCTTACAAGGGATTGGTTACAATACAAACATCAAGGAACTTTAAAAACATTCTTAAACACCTATCTATGCAAATGTTACTTAACTAATCACACTTTCTTGACATTTGAAAAATAAAAGCACTATGTTCTAAGACAATCACATGGATATGCAAGAGTCAAGAGAATCTTAAAAAGATCGTAAATAACTGAGATATCTCTCAATGTTTTTAGCAGCAAGATCACAAATAACAGTCATTTTGCAATGCTTTTGTCTGCAAAGACACAGAGGCACAGGGGACTAATTGGTCACCCATCAGTAAACACCTTGATCAGCTGATACCTCCTACACATTTCCAAAGATATTATTTTGCTCGGATACACAAAAAAATGCTCATGAACATCAACAATCAAGAAATCAGATGCTCTTGTGCACTGGGAATAACTGCTGCAAAAGAGCTTCAGTGCTAAAGAGAAATGAAGACAAGCCCTGAGTCAAATCGTGGTATTTTCAATCCCTTTACATGCACGTGAAAGATGGACACCACAGGAGAATTTGAGCATTTTAATTATGGTGTTGATATAGAATATTAAAAGTACCACAGACACTCAGAAGAACAAACAAATCAGTCTTGGTTGAAGTATAGAATATCCCTTAGAAATAAGGATGGGAATCTTCTGTTCATACATTTTGGACATGGAATAGGAAAGTCTAGGCCCAAGAAAAGAAGACTGGTCCCTTTTCAAACACATCCCAAATTCATAGACATTCATATGTGTATAAGACGAAGCTTTACGTACAAAAGCAATTGAATATTGAGGAAGCATCCCAGCCAAGTGAGGATATTAATCTCTAAATTCCTCTTCACACTCACACTCATGCAACACATGCAATGATACTGAATGCAGGAGAATCACAGACCAGTGGCTGGAAGTCATGTGGTGCCAGGGGCAGTATAAGCATTTTAGTGCAGGCGTGGGTCTCCATGTGGCACCTCCAGCTCCAGAACACTAGCGTAGCTACATGTGTCTTGTCAGCAGCAATGTCTCGCAGGGAGTGAGTGTGTGTCCTACCTCCAGCGAGCTATTTATCTCCTTAGCGCCTTCAAATGAGGTCATCTAGCTGTGACGTTATTGACAGGCTAAAACCCCCTTCATTCTTTTCTTTTTTTTTTTTAACTTTTACTGTGAGCTCTGATATCTCTTATCACAGTCCATACATTGATCCAGTGTGTCCAGCACATTTGCACATATGCCGCCATCATCATTTTCAAAGCATTGTCTCCCACTTGAGCCCCTGATATCAGTTCCCCATTTCTTTTTCCCTCCCCCCACCCACTCTCCCTTATGAACCCTTGATAAGTTATAAACTATTATTTCCATATCTTACATCATCCTCTGTCACCCCTCACCCACTTTTCTGTTATTTGTCCCCCTAAGAGGGGTTCTAGATTGATCCTTGTGATAAATTCTCCCTTTCTCCCCCCAGCCTCCCCTAATCCTCCTGGTATCTCTACTCTCATTTGTTTGCCCTGAGTGGTTTAGCTATATTGGATTCCCTGTGTTGTGGGCCCTTATCTGTAGCAGTGTACATGCTCTGGTAAGGTAGAAATGAGGTCATGATAGAGAGATGAAGGAACCACCAAAGAATTACAGGTTTCTAGTTTCATCTGTTCTATACTGCACTCTGGCTCATCTCTCCCTGTGATCCCTCTATGAGGGGATGTCCAATTGTCTACATATGGGCATTGAGTCACCACTCCATGCCCCCCTGTCCCACCCTATTCAACTTGGGTATGGTTTTGTTCTGGGTCTTAGATACCTGATAACTGATCCCATCAACACCTCATGATCACAGAGGCTGATGTGCTTCTTCCACGTGGGCTTTGTTGCTTCTTAACTAGATGGCTGCTTATTTATATTCAAGCCTTTAAGACCCCTGATGCTATATCTTTTCATTCTTAATCCTCTCAAATTGACAACAGATTACATTGTTGTCATTGAATCATCTGTGACCCATAGGTGCCCAATACACAACAAAATAAAACACTGCATGCTCCTGTGTCACCCTTCTAATTCTTCCTATGCCTAAGCCCATTGATGCAGCCACTGTGTCAAACCATCTCATCGAGGGCCTTCCTATTTTTCACTCTCCTTCCACTTTATCCAACACGATACCCTTCTCCAGGGACTGGACTCTCCTGACCAGTCCAACGGATGTAAGATAAAGTCTTGCCATCCTTGCCTCTAAGGCTCTCTCTGCCTTACCTCTTCTAACACATATGGGCTTGTCCTTTTAGAAGGCCATGGTACTTTCAATATTCTTCTCCGGCACTACAATTTAAATGCATCAAATTCTATGGTCTTATTTAATGTCTAATGTTCACATGCATACTATACAATGAAGCGTACCATGGCTTGTGCCAGGAACATCTTAGTACTCAAAGTAATATACTTGCTTTTCAGAACTCTAAAGAGGTCATGTGCAGCAGATTTACATAACTCAACATATCTTTTATCTCTTGAGGGCTGCTTCCATCAACATTGATAGTGGATCCAAACAGGACAAAGTGCTCGAAAACTTCAACCTTTTCTCTCTATATTATGATGTTACCTATTGGCCAAGTTGTGAGGAGTTTGGTCTTTATTGAGTATTCATCCATACTGAAGGCTGCAATCCTTGCTCTTCATCAGCAAGTGCTGCAAGTCTTCCTCACTTTCTAGAAGCAAGCAAGGTAGTGCCATCTGCATATCACAGGTTATTAAGAAGCCTTCTTCCAATTCTAATGCTACATTCTTCTTTGTAATGTTTTTTACCTACTCAGATATTAACAACAATCCTTTATCCTTATGGAATCTATAGAAACCTATTTAAAATTATTTTGCTGAACTGTGCACCTTTCCTGAATATTTCTGTCTGTCCTCAAATATTATTTTTTGATTTGATAAAAGATTGTCTCTTCCACTAGAATGTGAGCTTCACCAAGGTGGTTATTAAGCAATTTTTGCTTCCTTTTGTGTCTAAACAACTGCCGTATGATATATGTCTGATGGTTTAAACTACCGGTAAATCAAATTGTCCATACACTTTCATGACAGTCAACTCCTTCTACATACTTGGCCTATTGATATTTCCTTAAGATTTGGCAATAATATAAGTGGGTAGGTGGGAGAGGAGTCTGCTTCTTTTGGTGTATTGCCTGAACTGTTTCTCTTCTTTAAAACAGACTTCAACCTCCTCCTGTTTAAAGAGTAACGCCACATTGTCATTGTGGTGTAGTCGAAAGTATTAAAACGTAGGAGTCAACACTGCTGTTCTCCCTTATGCTATGTATCCATTGCATGCCCCTGAGAAGTGAGCTTCTGTTTCCTAATCTGTGAAATGGGAATTGAACACCTGCCTTTTTTCAAACATACTTATGCAGTTTATGTCAGGGTCATGGGATATAATTTATGTAAAAACATTTTTTGGAAACCAAATAATTATTCAAAACTGAAGTAAAACCTTAAGAATTTTGAGAAAAATTTCCTTCTGTTTCCATTTTCCACTCATCTTAACTCTTTCAGCATCAGAGGATTTCTTGTCTTCTACCCATAAGGAGGAAGAAGCCCTCCCTTACTATTACTCTATTGGATGCTCCACCAGCCTGCTATTTCATTTCGGTTCTCCTTTCCCTTCCAAAAGCAACGCCTTTAATTCTTCTCGGGCAATTACTTTGAAAAACTCCATGGTCTACACATTTGGAGCACTTTCTCTGTCACTGTGGTCTAATGGTCTTCTTTGTGCCAAATTTTTGGACATTTTACCATGTTGGTTTTATGTAAAGCTGAACTCACCCATTCAGGGGTTTTGCAAGTTGCCACGTGTGCTGATACAATTAGAACACAATTGTCTCTCAGTCTTATTTTGGAGGGCTTCTATATTACTGTTTTAAACTGTATAATAATAATATGACAGGTTTTCTTTTATAATATGAAATAGATTGATGTTTCACAACAAAATATCAAGCACATTTCTAGTACAATTGAAAACAGTTTTTAGTTTATCAGAAAATTGAATGAATACGGGCAAGTGTCAGAGCCTGTTCTGATATCTACCTTGATCTTTTCTTTCTTTCTTTTTTAATGATATTTTGTTTTTTCATGAATAATTGGCTTAATGTCCTCCCACAGCTTATCAGGTCTTATTCATTAGTCATTCAATGCATCAAATCGGTTCTTGTGATGCTCTAGAAATCCAGATGTGATAGACTCAGAGTTATATTTTAGCTCTTGTGAATTTTTAGTATATTTCCTCAGCCTTTTCTTGAACTTTGAATATAAGCTCTTGATGAGCAGTTACACAGGTAGCGGCTGGCCTGGTTTGAGCTGCTGCTCTTGTGCTTCTCCCTCTTATCTTCCCACAGATGTAGTCATTTGATTTTTGTACATTCTATCAGGGGAAGTCCATGTGGGTAGTCACCTTTTGTATTGTTGAAAAATCTATTTTTATGAAGAAATCATTTGTTTTGCAAAATTCTCTTATGAGATCTCCAGCTTCATTTCTATCACCAAGATCAGATTTTCCAATCCTGTTCCTTCCTATTGTTTCCAAATTCACCAATAATTATCAATTCATACTGGCTTCATATTTGGTCAATTGCTGTCTGAAGTCATTGGTAGAATTCTTCAATTTCGTCCACACTAGCATTTGTGGTTGATGCTTCTATGTGAACAATTGTTCTATTGATTGGATTTCCTTCCAGGCAGGTAGATATAATCCCAAAACACACAGCACTGTATTTCATGACAGATTTACCAAGATCCTTTTTGATAATGATTGTCATGCATTCCCCTTGACTGTGTTATTTGGCATAGTAAATCATATGATTCTCTGATTCCAAATGACAAATTCAGTCCATTCCAGCTAACTAATGCCTAGAATGTCAATCTTGATTTATTCCATTTGATTTTTGACAGCTTCCAGTTCTCATAGAGTCATACATCACACACTCTAAACTCCAATCATTAGCCAATTTTTGCAGCTGGTTTTATTTATCTTGGGTCGTATCCCATCAGCCAATGAATATTTCAAAAGGCTCCATTCCTGTACACTTTACCAGATTCATGTCACCATTCCAGACTCCACTAGAAGGAACCAACTCCTGCTCAGTCATAATTCCAGTGTCATCAGACCTGAGAGGCCCATTCTTCAGCAATATCTCTAACAATGGTGTGCTTCTATTCATCAGGCCTTCAGTACCTGGCCGTGTTTCAGAATGATGCATGAGGCTTACAATGTCTCCTTCCTTTGAAGTGGGGAGCCAAATCTTTCTTCACTGTTTGTTCTTATTCTGGACACTCCAGTGAAAGCCATTCCCTTCTAGTGACTCAGCTGACATTTGAAGTATCACTGCCTTGGCTTCTAGCATGACGGCTATCCACAAGCCATCACAATATGACAAACTGACAGGGAGTATAGTCATGCCATATATCAAGAATTCCAAGACTAGGAAAATTAATTCTGGCAGAAAAATTTCATGTTAAATGTTATAAGTTGATTGTGACTGTAACATATTCAGAAAGTTCTGGTAACACAGTGGTAACTGGGCTCAGGTGAAAACCAAGAGTTGGGAAGTTCAAACCCAGGAGATACTTTATTGAAGAACAATATGGTACTGTTCTCCCTTGAAGATTCACAGCTTTAGAACCACCACGAGGCAATTCTATTCTGGTCTCCTTACCTCTGTGCAACAGAATTTACTCAAAGAAAGAAGGGTTTTGTAGTCATGTGAAATTGCTTAGGAATGTTCTTCTATCCATGTTGTTATTGTTAGTTTGTTTCCACTGAATAATTAGCTGAAACCATGTAAATAAGTTGCATGAAACACTAATAGAGGGTGTCTAACTATTCTACCACTATTCTGGGTATAAAGCAGGTATTTTAGAAGCTCAAAGTGAGAGAAAACTAGACCACGCAAGAAAAATTAGACGTGATACGGAGAAAAGGTGCTACACCCAGACAGAACAGAGGAGCAACTCCGAGACCTTGAGCCAGTAAGGCAGAGCATCGACTGGGGTTCTTGGCTCAGAGAGGCAGAGACTTGACAGGTCTGGCTAAGAGCCTGAGGACCAGAGAGAGACCAACACCATAGGGCGTTGGTTGAGAAGAACTGTTGTGAATAAGACTAGATTTTTAATATATTTTAATCCCGATTTATTATAATCTGTTGATTTCTCTATAGTGAAGTTGTTCATGAGGTCTCTTGTGGCCCTTGCCTTTCCATGATTGTATGGTCTGTGACTTCTTTGTGGCCTATTTCAACAGACTGTGGAACCTAGCAGCGAAGTGGAGCGCCTTGGCATAGATGGTTGTTATCAGAGAAAAAGAGGGATAGGGAGTGCAGGCATGCCTGGCTTTTGCCTTGTGGCAATTGGCCTTAGCGCACATGGCCTTAACACCTGACCCTGCTTGAAAAGGTCATATGTGGATTGCAAACCATCTTCTTAGTTGGATTTTGTTTGCTTTGCTAAAATATTCCAGACAAAATGTTAAGTACTATATGTATAATTTTAGAGCAGGGTCAACAAACTTTGTCATAAGAATCAGATAAATATTTTTGGTTTTGTGAACCATATGGTATCTGTCACAATTGAACTCTGATATTGAAGTTGGAAGGCAGAATAGAAAAGTAAAAAATAGGAATAGCATAAAATGGGAATGTCAGGATTATAATAAAACTACTGATGGGACTGTGATTAAAATTTTACATAATTTGTGTCATGAAATTGTTTTCATCTTTTTATATTTAGGCACCAATTAAACATATTAAAATCATCTCATATCATAAGTAAAAATAGGCTGTATATGGAATTTAACCTAGGTCGATTGTTTTCCTGCCCCTATTTAAGAGTACAGAAAAATAGTCCAATACAAAGAAATCAGAAAATAATTAAAGTAACCAATAGTTTACACAGGAAAATATTGTGAAATATGAAGAAATTCAGAAATATGGCTTGGGGAATTCTAAACTACAAGCGAAATGTTGGGAGAACCTACTGTCAGGAAGACCAAAAATGTACAGGTAAAGAAAAACGGTTAACAAAGAAAAGCAAAAATATGTTAATGATAACAAAATAGCAGCTCCCAATTATTGAGCCCAGTCCCCGAGTAGGAAACCAGAACTTTACAAGGTTGGGTAAAGTGAGGGGCAGCGAAAAAGAGGAATGTTCTTAATGAGATGGAGTGACAGAGTGACATCAGTGGGCTCAGGATAAGGAATAATTGTGAGGATGGCCAAGGATAATGCGGCATTTCATTCTCTTGCGCATAGATTAGTTTTTGGCAGTAGCTGACTCAATGGCACCTAACAACAACAATGACAACTATGGTCAGGAGTCCACATGTGGTTCTGGTGCTTATTCTGATCAGCTGGTACTAACCATAAAGTGGAAAGTTCCGGTCCAACCTGAAATACCTTGTAAGAAGGGCAAGATAATTTACTTAAAATTTTTAAAATATCAGTCACTGAAAATCCTATGAAGTTCCACTTGAATACACATGAACTTTACCATCATTTGCAATTGAGTTGATGGCAACAATTAGTTAAAGGATACCAGCTGGCAACTGGCCTGATTCCAAGAATTGAGCTACAATGTTTTCCTGTTAAATGTGAACTATTTCTAACCACATCATCATTAGAAAAGGTTACTATGTAATGATGACAGAGGAGACAAAAAAAGAGATCAATCTGTAATCACCTCTGAACATAGAGAGACAAAACGAAACAAAGCAAACCATGCAAAACATAACTCTAACATACAATCTCCTCTCCCAACCAACATGAGTGGCTTCTGCTTCTCTACAAATTATAGATTTAGTTTCACTCTGGTGCTTTTACCTGTTAAATAGAAATTATTATGAGACAAGCCATAATATCCCAGTGCTCCTAAAAACACCTATCCCAGAGCAGATTCTACTTTCTGAAACCCTCCCTTATATCATCAATTTATAAAAAGTCCCGAAAACACTGTTACTAACATGGCCCACAGTTCTCTGTGATATGCAGCTTTGGATTATTTTATAAGTACCCCCAAAGCCCAGATTGGTTCTCCTATAGGTTTCTTTCAAGTGGCCTCTAGCTAGTGGATATCAGCAAAGAAAAAAGTGATTCAAGAAAAAAATTATTCATCTTCATAAAATTTCATCAGTAAACAAATAAGATGAGGACTTAAAAGTGGTCCTTGTATTTTTAAAATTAAAACACTAGTTTTTAAGGAAAAGAAATTTGAGTAGTTGAAGCAAATGTCAGATCGTATAGGGATCCTGTGTAAATGCTGAGTACAAAAATAAAAACACCTTGTGCAGAGAAGTTTGCAAGAATTTGAGATGTTTTTCTATGAAGAAGAACAAAATGGATACATATCATGAAGGATTACCCTGATATGATCTAATGATAGTCTAATCTATGTTCCTAAAATATCTTATAGATAAAGGCTTTGGATAGCATTGAATTACAGAAGAACTTTAATAAGTAAACATAGTGTCGATTCTGAAGAGATTTCAAGCATTTTTACTCCCCAAATGGCACAAAGTAAAGAGGATAATGTTATATCAGAAAAATCTTAGTAAGTATATATTGTACAGGGAACTATTTCTGTAGTAGTAAAAAACTTTCATGGGGAAGAAATAAATGTACTTAATCATTTCACTATTTGACTGAAGTAGTTTAATGGGGAAAATGCATGGGTAAAATAATTCATTTATCTGGAAATCTCAGATACCAATCAGAAAAGTATAGCATTTTGCATTTATTTACATAATCAAATGATTAAATTTTGGACCCTAGAAGTCTCAATCTATTAAAAAGGGGATTTGCTATCTTTCTTTTCTATGATGCTCAAATTTATCCAATACAAATTTGCCACACAATCACTTCCTGGTCGCAACAGTAAAATATTAGATAAAATATCAAAGTAAAACGTCAGGCTTTATTCATTATAGGGCATGTAAAAAGATGTATATTGTCCTCAGATTCAAACAGAAGTGGGTACTTCATTTAGTGGACATTTAAAATTATATCTAATTAAGAATACTTTTTTTAACCCAACACATTTTAAAATATACTTATTCATGTCTCCAGCTGTGTTAGTCTGGGTAGACTAGAGAAACAAATTCATGGACACTCATGTGTATAAGAGAGACGTTTACAGGAAGAGTAATTGTACATTAAGAAAGCATTCCAATCCAGTCAAGTCCAAGGCCATAAGTCCAATATTAGCACACATGTCCGATACCAATCTATAAAGTTCTCTTCAAACTCATGAAACAAATGCAATGATGCTGAATGCAGGATGATCCCAAGTGAGTGGGTAGAAAGTCTTTGGATCCAGTGGTGGTAGAAGCATCTCAGCGCTGGCAGGGGTCTCCATGTGCCTTCTCCAGTACCCAGGGCAAGGGGTCTATCAGCATAGTACCATGCGTGTTGTCAGTAGAGAGTCTCCATGGGAGTGAGCAGAGAGAGAATGTGTCTCCCACGTCCAAGGAGGAGGTCCCAGAATTCTCAGAAGAAGGTCATGCCCATCCAGAGGCCTCATTGGCTATGATCCAATTGAAAGACCAGACTCCACCCCTCATTCTTAATCCTCTGAAGTCCCAAATTCACACTAGATTATGTAACTACTACACCACCTTTGGATTTCTTTTTCTGTCTCTCATTATCTTTAATGTGAGTTCTCCACATATTTTGAGATGCATGTTAATTAGACTGAACAGTGATTCTTAAAATGCCCTTAAGAAGATCCTATATTACTCAGAAGTTCTTCCATTGTCTTTCATTGACATTAAAAAGAATTCAAATATATTTTATATAGTATCAAGTAGAGAATTGACGCACTGCTTATTCACAGAAAATTTCTGAATCTAAAAGAGTAACTTACTTTGAACAGTAAAGCATGGATATGCTTCCCAAATATACCCAGTAGTAGCATTAGTCCTTTTCAATGGAAAAAATAAAATCAATTTCTTAACATCTAGGTAGACTCTTACGTGTTCTTTCATGATGAGAAGTAAATTTCAACAATCAAAGGCTCCTTTGTTATGCAACCTTTTGTCTGATATCCAGGCAATACCATACCAATGAAATAACTATCTCTGGGAATGACATCCAGATAACTTTTTAAATTTACTCTAGATGATCCCAGTAAAATAGTTAAATGAAATGTGGAAAGACCTAGAATTGGGAAAACAAAAAGAAAGAACACATTCAGCAAATCCTAAACTGAAACAATTCAAGAAGAAATTCAAGCCTTGAGCTGCAATATTGAAAGATTCTATGGGCAAAATATTATTTAATGATCCAGGAAGCCAAAAAAAAAAAGAACAACAAGAAGATGACGAAGACTATTCAAGACTCTCTACCAGTTCAGGAGGTTGCATATGATTAAGAACCAATGGTGTTGAAGGAAGTTCCAGTGGCACTGAAAGCATTATCCAAAACCCAGTCTCCAGGAACTGATTAAATTCTACTTGAAATGCTGAGATAACTTGATAGAAACACTGGAAGCACTTATTCATCAATGCAAGAATATTGGAAGACAACTACTTGGTCAATGTCGGGAAAAGACCCATATTTGCACCCATTCCAAAAAAAGGTGACCCAAAAGAATGCTCAAATTATAGAACAATATCATTGATAGCACACACAAGTAAAATTTTGCTGAAGATTATCCAACAATGATTGCGGCAGTACATTGACACAGAGCTGCCGGAGATTCGGGGTAGCTTCAGGAGACTGTTGAACAAGCACTATTGTTGCTGACATCCTAAGAATAGTGACTCAAAACAGAGACCACCAGAAAGATTGCTTTTATATTTCATCGATTATGCCAAAGCCTTCAACTATGTCCATCACAAATAAATAAATAAATCATCTATGGATAACCTTGAGAAGAATGGGAATTCCAATTTGATTGTTCTCATGAGGTACTTGTACCTGGATCCAGAGCCAGTTGTTGAAACAGAAAAAAAGGGAATACTGCATGGTTTAAAATTTAAACAAAGGTGTTTATCAGAGTTGTGTTCGCTCACCATACTTATTTAAATGGTATGCTAAGCATACCGTTTGGAGAAGTTGGGCTTTGTGAAGAAGAATGTGGCATCAGGGTTGGAGAAAGGGTTAATAACAACCTCTAATTTGCAGATGGCACAATCTTGGTTGTTGAACGTGAGGAGAATGTGAATTTCTTGCAGCTGAAGATCAAAATAAGCAGCTTTCAGTATGGATTACCACTCAACATAAAGAAGATAAAAATTCTCACAACTTTAAAAGGTTAACTTCATAATAAATTGAGAAAAATTGAAGTTGTCAAGCATTTAATTTGGCTTGTATCCACACTCCAATGCTCGTGGAAACAGAAGTCACAAGATCAAAAGATGCATTTTGAGGGTAAAGCTATTGCACAAGACTGCTTAAAATATTGAAAACTAAAGAAATTCCTTTGAGGCATAAATTGTGCCTGACATAAGCCATGGTCTTTTTCATTGCCTCATATGTGTGCAAAAGTGAACACTGAATACGAAGAATTACTATATTCGAACTATGATGCGGGAGAAGAAAATTAAAATTATCACGGACTGCTAAATGGACAAATGAATCTGTAGTGGAAGCAGTGAGAGGTCAGAATGCTAAGAGGCAAGGATGGTGAGACTTAAGTACGTTGGGTATGTCGCTATGAGAGCCAAGTCCACGAAGATAGATATCATGTTTGGTAAAGTGGAGGTGCACTGAAAGAGAGGAAGTCCCTCAAAGGACTGGACTGACCCCATGGCTGCAACAATAGAATCAGGCACAGAAGCCTGTGTGGCTCTGGCACAGGGCCAGGCAGTGTTTTGCTCTGCTGTGTATAGGGCTGCTATCGGTCAGAAGGGACTACATGGCACCTAAAAATGACAACAGCAAGCCATCCATTTCCTATGTAAACTGCCGTTAGCATATTCTCTAGAATTCAGTTACACAGAATTATATCAAAAATTTTTTTCCTGACTGTAGACTAAGTAAAGTACACTTCTGTGCTTCCCTTATATAACAAGTTATAATTACCAGATGCTTATCAATGTAAGCTATAAAAATGTTGTTGATTTATCTGTCCACGGTGATCTCTCTGAGAGTATAAATGTGTGACATTTCTTTTTAAATCACCAAGGACAGGTAATGAATAAGTATTTTAAAATGTACTCAGTCTCTCAAATTTAGTCGGAGATATTTCAATATCTTTGATTCCTTAAGCATTATTCTTCTCTAATACATCTACACATTGTTCACTTACTGTAAACATAAATTTAAAATTTGAATCAATATAAAAAAAATCAGCAAAGAAAAATCCTTGGCACACAGTGGTTTGAAGCTAATATCCATGGTGCGGTCATGAGTCAGACATTGACTTGACAGCCACTTATAACTATGGCTATATTAAAGAAAAAGAAAAAACAAAACAAAAATCCTCACAACAACACCCACAGAAGACAGCATTATTAACAAAGAGAAGATATACATTTGAAGTATTTTATTTTGTTTTTATAAATTCCCATGGAAGCAACAATCAAACAATCAAATGGCATATCACATTGGACAGGTTTGCTTTAGTGTTGCAGAATAAGGATGCCAATTTGAGGACTTAGTTGTACCTGACCCAAGGCATGGTATTGTTACTTATTCATATGCCTGTGAAAGTTAGTGAATAAGGAAATCTTGAAGAACATTTGACACATTTTAATTATGGTGTTGCTGAAGAATATTAAATGTACTGTGAACTGCCAAAAGAACAAACAAAGCTCTCATGGTAGAGGTGCAGCCAGAATGCTCCCTACATGCAAGAACGGCAATATTCTTTCTCATATTCTTTGGACACCACAAGAGAGCAGTCCATGGAAAATAACACCCTGATGATTGTTGATGTAGGGGGTCAGCAAAAATGAGAGAGCCTCTCACTGTGATCAATTCACACAGTGGCTACAATGGCCTCAAATCATAAAGATTATGAAGATGTTGCAGTACTTTAATCTATTGTAGGGAAAGTTGTTTTGCATCAGTGCTGACTGAAAAGCACTTGAAAGCAAAAATATAAGGTGTACATTCATGTTTTGATTGTTCTGAACTTCCAAACATACTGCAATTACTATATTTTGCTAAATCACAAGAAGTCAAAGCCAAGTCCCTAATTCTCGGAGCTACATCCCTGCTGTGTAGGAGTGTAGAATTGGATCACCGAGAAAGGGTTTCCAATCCAGGCACTCTGCTGTAAGAGACATGGTATCTCCGGTGCAGGCATCTATATTCTACATTTAATAATTCTATCGAGTTTTGTAAGTGGTTATTTTACTAAGTACATTTCCCTGAAGGTTCACTTTTAACAGATCAGGCAATTTAATGTAAGTGGGTACTGTGAAAGCTTTGCTGAGGTAAATCAAGTTGTAAACATTCATGTGCCTGTCCATTCTTATCCCATTTCTTTGTCCGGCTGATCCTGGCAATCCCTTTCAAACAGTATCAGATTGCATGCTGACTCCATGATGCACAATCAAAGCAGCTGACATACCCAAACCAACACGTTTATTTCTCTATCTAGCCTGATTTTCTACTACTGGAACCAAAGCCTCTAGAGAGCAGAGATAGTCTATTTTCCCAACTCCTTTGATACTGGTGATAGGCAATATATGGCATTGAGACCCTGGCATGCTCATGTGATTTCTAAAATGCCTCCCACATTGAATTACCAGGTAACCGATAGCTTTCTATTTTCAAGTGTAAACACTTGAACCTTCGCTTTTAGCCTACAGGCCACTAAAACAAAGCCATGCCACAGTGCATTTCATCCAAAGCAAAGTGTTTTCAAAACAGAAGCAGCTAGTTAGCAGATGTAATATTCAGCCCCCTTCCTGTAATGTGCTTCAAAGAAAACAATATTAAAAATGAACAGAATAAATGAAATTATGTTGTACCATAGAGCAGTTCCAAAATAAACACAGCTACGGAGAACCGTGTGATCCTGAAGACTGGTGCCTTAAATATTGAATTCCTAATCATTGTCACTGTAATAAAGTATTCTGGGTTTTTTTTTCCAAATGCCATAAATTTGAGTTAAGTAGGATCAAAAGCTTTTAGCAAGAAAACTTTACATCTATTTATGTCTGAAATTAAAACCACCAGAATTGAACAGAAGAAAAAAATAACCAAAGGGGTTTTCAAAAATTTAAAACTCCATCATGCATAAATGGAGCTCATCAAAGAAAGTAATTTCCCTGCAGAAAACACTCCATCTTTTGTTTTATGCGAGTTATCAACATGAATATTTTATTCTCAATGAAACTGCCTTTCCCCTTTGTGTTCCATAGTTTTCAGTTGGTGTCTCAAATAAATGGGCTCCTTTCTGTCCATCCCACACTATTATTCAGGTCACTTGCAATAAAATATTTTCCTTGCTTGCTGTAAGCTATACTTAAATATTAAGCTCTACTAATTCAATGTTTTGCATTCTTAGTCCACTTTAATTTATCCACAATAAGCACAGAATTATTCTTCTAATGGAATACATTATCTGGGATGTTTATGATATTAGAAAATATCTCATAGAGTATTGAATTCTTGACCCAAATAATGAAATAAAGTTTCCATGGAATAATCACTCCAGTATGTAAAATAATAAAGCAGGTGAAATAGCCTAACCGAGTGTGGAAAATCAAGAATTCGTATCCACATTAATTCCCCAAATGACTATCATTGGATAACATTTATTTAATTCCACTTTTTTGAATGATGGTTCCTCTAACCCCTCACTAAATGGACTAATATTCATGTCAGATACTGTAGATTCTTGCTCTGGTACCTTGTGGCATATAGAATGACAATGTGAGTTAATTGCAGCTCTAGCATGTCATCGTTTTGATTGTTTACATTAAAGCTCTCAATCGGAATTCAAATTTACTAAAAATAATGATTTTAAAGTCACAGTAAAGGTAATAGCTATACTTCCCTTCTATGAATCAAGGAGATTGATTTAAGATATTAATATAAATACTGATAGAAAGTATACTCATTATCTTAAAGTGTCAAATTATATATATATATATACACATTCACTCGGTTAAACAAAAAGTCATTGGCTAGATTTTGCTTCTTGTCTTTCAGCTGAGAAATAGTCTTGTAAAAGCTTCAAGTTCTCAAGTCCTTATAATTTACAAGCAGGAAGGATTTTCACATCGGTGTTAATGACCTCATATACTAGACTATAGCATCCGTATCCTCGCACAACCATTTAAAATCTCGCTTGCATAGCTGAAGAGCGTATCCATAATGCATTAGATATTTTTAAATCATTCTGATTATACTGATGCTGATAGTACCCATGCTGAATATTCAGAAAATAATGCCCTTCAAAAAAGCATAATGAAAATGGAAAGCATTATGTATTCCTTTACTTCACATAACTTCATATTTCTTATATCATATAACCATATTTTTAAAATTGGAAAATAAGGTAATAAATAGGTAAACATCAGTCATATTTGATCTTGCTAGATTAGCTTGCTTTTAAGTACAGCCTATAAATAGGGCAAATATTCTGTAATCACAAATTATGTCAAAACTGAGTATTTGACAAACATGATCTCTAGCTTCCTTCAGTCTCTGATTTCAGTACAGCATTGCCCTTTAAAAATGCAACAATAAATCAGCAGCTTTCCGTGCACTATGGAGTAAAAAATGAAAAAAACAAAAACTACAGCATAATTCATCTAAACAGAACGTTATGCTAATGCTCAAACCTCTCACTAAAGGCAATAGAATTTAATTTTAAAGCAAGATAGTTATGTATCCTTTCCATTACTCTATTTCATAAAACTAAGTGAAGTGATTAAGCTGCATTGTTCCTCCCTATTTTAGCTGAATGACCTGTTAATATGATGATATCTTAAAACCCTTTAGCTGCGACATTCCAAAGGTAATGAAAGGAGGTCATACATGCAAAATATTTTATGTGCAACTGCATTTTTCCTAATGTTACTTTTAGATCTATTTAATAAATTATGACTATGAAATCTCATCTTTATTTAATCTCAAATTGTAAGTTATTCATTGGAGACACTTTAACTTATTTTTTCTAAGTAACACGTCACACCATATGATTTTCTTTAAGGATAGGAACAATGGCTTATTAAATGGTTTAAAGCAGAATGAGAAAAGTCATTAAGAACTTGATAAAATCTGTTTATGAAACGACCAAAGGTATTGCAATTCAATTATATGAAGTACCTAGCTTTCCCAAAAAAAAAGTTTCCAAAGATAAAACAGTTTTAAATGCTACAGGAGCCACATCAAAGAATCAAAACATCTAAAACCCACGGTGAAACTACTTTTTATGAATACAGAATACAGATTAAAGATTAAGATGACAGAAATTTCAACAAATCCATTTGAAGTTTTATCTTTTGATTAAAAATAAAAGATTATAATAAAAATAATTTGATTTGTATTTTGACTACAAATAAGCACTCAACTCACCGTATTGAAAAACGTTCCATTCTAATGTTTTCATAGTTTTCTATTATGTATGCACTCTTTGGATTCAAAATGCATTTTTCTGCATGCCCCACATAGGACAAACAAACACAAATCCAGAGTAAACGGACTTCTGTACTCTAGGCCAAAGGTTTCTACCTAGAGTTTAGTTTGGACATTCAAACTAAGGTGGCTGCCTATAATTGAGAGGAGCATTTTGGAATCTATCTGGTTGATAGAGTTAATATTCACAATATATAAGCCCTTAGTTCATAAAAGAATTAAAAAATCCACATAACTTAATCAAATTCATTTGCAAATGACACTGAGAGACATTCCACCAAAAACATATGCAGAAATATAAAGACCATATTGCACTTTGATATTTTTACTCAGATGACTCATGCTTTCTGAGTTTGTTTCACAATGCGTCCCTCCATTTCTCCAAGATATTTAGTAATTACAGTTTACTAGTTTTTTACAGCAATATGAGAACCACATGAAAAGATGCTCAATGTTACATCATTAGATAAATTCAATTAATCTATAATAATGAACTATCACATCACACTCAATAAGCAGATGTGATTAAAGGAAAAGAAATTTAAAAACCCCAGAAACATTAGGTATTCCCTAGAATGTGAAAAATATAGGAAGCTGTGTTCATTGCTGCTAATGAAAACAATTTATTTCTTTAAACAATATACGTAAATGCATTGAACTGTTTTTTATAGATGCCCAGTCTGGCAACAGTGGTCCTACAAGCACAAAACAAAGCCATGTTTTTTTTCTGCTTTATGATCACAATTACCGCTATGCTTAAGCACATTGTTGTAGCCACTTTATCAACTCATTTCACGTTGGGGATTCACTTTTTTTCTTTTTCTTATATTTGCTTTTTGCTAACCCTCCTGATAGCATGTCAAAATCGTTACTTCTATGGAGCATTCTGACTGGATTTCTTCCAGGCAGATGTATGTGTTCCCTTGACAGCCAACACCATAATGCAAACCATCCATTCTTCCAAACTCTTCCTTATTGGGTTCCAAAACCCATGGCTTTGTTGAGAGGTACCTCAATCCTCTCAGTAATACACTGCTTTTTCCCCCAACACTTTCTAAACGACTTTTGCAGCAAAATTTCCCAAGGCATTGAATTATTGACCTCTGTTTCCATGGATATTCACTGTGGGAATAAAATTAGTGAAATACTTGACAACTTTTAACTTTTTTTGTTTGTTTTCTTTGTTAGTTGTTGTAAAGGTATTTTTACCTTTATACTGAGGAGGTCTCCTCACTGTTAGAAATTGTAGCATTTTGTCTTCGTTCATAAATACTTCAAGCCCCCTTCACTTTCAACAAGCATGGCTGGGTCTTCTACATTCCATAGCTTCTTCATGGGTCTTCTTCCAAGACTGATGCTGTACTATTCCTTTTTGATAGGTCGACTTCTCTGGTCGTTTTCTTCACATGCAGACTGAGTAGATATGCAGCATGCAGGACCAGGCAGTGGTTTGCTTTATTGTGCTTTGGCTCGTGATGCGTTGGAATACACCTGATGGCTTCTAACAACATTTTTTTTCCTTCTGATTTTCAACTAGGCAATGTCCCCTTGTTCTTTTCTACTGGTTACCTCTAGGCCGACATAAGTTTTGGGTGAACACAAGTGTTCTGGAGTCTCCATTCTTTTCAATGTGATCGATTATTTGTTAGGATCTCCATAATAGAGTGTCTCTGCATAGGCAAGGAAACATTATTCTCTTTTTCTTATGAGGAATAAAAGCACCTCTTCAATGAAACACTGACAGACATACATTGAGAGTAATTATTTTAAGACTTAGGTTCCTGACTCAGTTTTTTATGTCTTTTCTTCGCAGATATTTTCTTCTTTAAGCTATTGCCTTTGACATGCACAGTAATATTCCTTGTTCTGTGTCTTCTCTTGATGTTGCCTTGAATTTCTGACATGTTCCCTGTTTATGTACAGCTGCAAAAAAAGTCTTCAGGACAATTTTACTTGAATGTTACATAAATATTATTATTTGATCATTTCTATATTCTGTCGCATACTATTTGTTAGTAGTAAATAGCTTGAAGTTTGCTGTCCCGATAGCTCTCTTGTAAATTTTTGTAAGAGAGAGAAAAGCTTCCATCTTCGTTTGTTAAGCCTCATAGTTGGTATTTAGTCAATTCCTGGACTCTTGTTTTTTGGTGATACTTCAGGGCAGTTGAAATTCTTCCTTCTTTATGATCTGTTTTAATCATATGATACTTCCTGTAATGTTTGAACATGAATTCTCTGTATATCTCCTATAAAAGGAAACAGTCTTGTTCTTTTTAAAACGTCCTTGCTATGAATATGCACAGGAGTAAACATCAACTCAATAATTCTACATGTGCAATTAAGTGACATTGGCTTTATTCTTTGAGTTGCAAAACTATTCTTACCCTCCCTTTTTCCAGTTGTTCTTGCTTCACTAGCAGAAAGTCTCCCCTAGTAAGGTTTCCTTTCAGTCTTCTGATTACTGTCTGAGATTCAATTATTGCCCATAAGGCATCTTTCAGCATTGCAACTTGATGCTTGATTTTCCCCCTTAAGGGCTTTCAGTTTGAGGAATGCTCAGCACGTTCTTCCCTTAAGCATCCGCACATGCTATTATGATGCTTTCCTTTGTCTTGTGCTGTCCTTTACCTTCTCTGGTCAGTTCTTTTACTTCACCATTTTCTAAACGGTTTTATTGCCATTTAATCCACACATTATAAAATGCAATAATTCAATCATATCTAGAAGAATTGTACAATCATCAGCACAATAAATTCCAGGACATTTTGTTCTTCCATTTACTCATTGCTATCCATATACATATTTTTAAATTATGGCACAAAAGTGTACACAGGACATTCTTCAGTTCAACTCCTTCTGCATGCAAAATATTCAGTGTCATTGATTAATCTTCATGTTGTACAACCATTATTGATGTCCTTTTTCAGACTATTCTACACGTTTCTTATATTTGCTTTACGCACTCTACCTTTAAGAGGATGTTTCAGGCTTTCTTCCCACCGTTATTTTGTTGTCATTTGTTTCTTGTCTCTTTAAGGACCTTGTGCTCTCTTCATACAGCATGTCCTCAATGCCCTCCTATAGCTTGTCTTGCCTTCTGCTCATTAGTGTCCAGTACATTCAATCTTTTCTGTGGTGGTCCCTAAATCAAGGAAGAATACACTCAAAGTCATTGTTGGTTCTCATGAATTTCTGTAGTTTTCTTTCACCATTTCCTGTGACTTTAATATGAGTAGTGAAGGAATTGTTCTACAACTTTTTCTGGCTTGATCTAACAATTGATGTTGAGTTTCACCATCAGCTTATATTACAGATGCATTTAATTTGATTCCTGTTAAACAAGATGATTATTGTCCAACTATTGGAAATACTTAGTCTCAAACTTTAGCATTCCAATTGCCAGTAATTATGAATGCATTTAATTGTACATGCAATTCATTTCAGAAGTTGTTAAAATATTTAATTTATTTGATATTAGTGACTGGTGGGCATATTTGAATAATACTTGAATTAACTAAAGAAGCCTTGTACAGTAAATTTACCCAATGTAGTACATCTTTTGATTTCCAAACTGCTGCTTCCATAAGCATTGGTTATTGATTCAAGCAAGACAAAAAAAAAACTTGATCATCTCAAACTTTTGTCCATTGATGATGATGCTAGCTATTGGTCTAGTTGTCAGGATTTGGGTCTCCTTTACATTAAATTGCAATTCATGTTAAAGGCTACAATTGTTAATCTTCATCAGTAAGTGCTTCAATCTGCACTTTCAACAAGCAATGCTGTGTCATCTGCATATTTCAAGTTATTAATAAGTCTTCCTCCAATTCTGATGCTGCCTTCATCTTCCTATAATCCAGTTTCAATGATTATTTGATCCACATGCAGATTGAATAGTATGATAAGTGGATAAATCTATGGCGCACACCTTTACTGAATTTTAAACCGTACAGTGCTCCTTTGTTCTGTTCAAATAACTTCCTCTTGATTCATATAAATGTTGTGCATAAGAGCAATGAAGTGTGCTGGAATTCCCATTCTACTCAATGCTATCCAGTTTGTTATGATCTACTTAGTTAATTGCCTTGGCATAGTCAATAAAACACAAGTAAATTGCTTTCTGGTATTCTCTGCTTTGAGACAAAATACATCTAACATCAGCAATGATACCCCTTGTTCCATGTCCTCCCTGAATTAGACATGAGCCTCTGGCAGCTCCCTGTCAATAAGCTGTTGCAACCTTTATTGTACAATCTTCATCAAAATTTTACTGTATGTGATATCCATGATAGTGTACTAAAGTGTGAGCATTCTGTTGGGCCACCTTCTTTTAGATTGTTTACAAATATGGATCTCTTCCATTCAGTTACTAACAATACATAATGTAGTTTCATTATTTGTTATGTAGCCATAACTTTTTACTTATACTTGTGTACTTTTAAATTATCACATTTTGTAAGAGGAAATTTCTAAGGTAAGTATTCAAATACTTCTTTTGAAATGTGTTCAAGTGGAGGTTATTTTTAAAATTTAAACACTTTAAAGTAGCCCAAGTCTACTCCAATCTAATCTTGTATTATAAGAAAATATTAAGCACAAACCACAGAGAAATTGAAGAATTCCACCAATAACTTCAATTAAAAATTGATGAAGCATGCAATCCGGATGCACTGACCATTACTGGTGATTAGAAAGCAAAATTAGCAAACAAACTGGAAGGAACTGTTGTTGGAAAACATAGTTTTGGTGGCAGAAATGAAGCTGGAGATCACATGATAGAATTTTGCAAACTCGTGACGTGTTCATAGTAAATACCATTTTCCAACAATACAAAAGGTGACATTACAGATAGACTTTGTCGGGCGGAATTCACAGAAATCAAACTGACGACATCTGTGGGAAGAAACAATGGAGATCAATATCAGCAGCTAAAACCAGGCAAGGGGCTCATATGAAAGTTCAGAATAAAGCTAAAGAAGATGGAAACAAGTCCACAAGAGCATAATTCTGACCTTGAGTCTATTTCATCGAAACTTTGAGAATAGCTCAAGAACTGATCCGAAACATTGGACTCGAATGACAAAAGACCTGGTGAGCTGAGGGAGGAAATCAATATAATCATCCAGGATGAAAGAAAATGTCATTCAGCTTATAGAAAAGATCAAACTGAGTGTCAGAACCTCTGAACACACTCAGCTAACCTTACACTGAAAGAACTCAAGAAAAATTTCAAGGCTTGCGTTGTAATATTAAAAGATTCTATAGACAAAATATTGAGTGATGCAAGAAGCATCAAGGGACGATGGAAAGAATATACAGAATAACTGAACCAAAAAGAACTAGTCAACATGGTACCGTTTCAGAAGGTAGCTTGTGACTAGGAACCAATAGTTCTGAAGGAAGAAGGTCCCGTGGCACTGAAAGCTTTAGCCAAAAATATGGCTCCAGGATTGATGGCATAGTTTTAGTAAGTTTTAGAAGCACTGTAAGCAATCATTTGTATCTGTCATGGAATTTAGAAGATGGCTACATGTCAAACTGGAAGCCATCTGTATTTGCACCCATTCTAAAGAAAGGTTACCCAACAGATTGCTCAGACTTGAGAATAATACCATCGATATTGCACACAATTACTAAAGATCATCCAACAATGTTTTCCACAGTACGTTGACAAGAAACGGCCAGATGATCAAACAAATTCAAAAGAGGACATGGAACAAGGGATCTCATTGTTGTTGTCAAATAGATCTGAGCTGAAAGGAGAGAATAAAGAAAGATGTTTACTTTGTTACATTTACTGTGCAAAGGAGTTCAACTGTGTCGATCATTAAACAAAAAAAAAAGTGGATAACCTTGAAAAGAATTCTGGGAATTCCAGAACATTTTATTTTGTTCACTAAGAACTTGTACATGAATCAGGAGATAGCTGTGAGAGCCAAAGGAGGGAATACTGTGTGGTTCAAAATGAGGAAAGGTGTGTGTCAGGGCTTTCCTCTCAAAATTCTTGTTCAATGTGCACACTGAACAATTCATCAGAGAAAATGCACTGCATGTAAAAGAATGTGATTTCAGGATTAATGGAAAGCTTACGAAGAAACTGTGATGTGAATATGAGAAGACCTTGCTGAAAGTAAGGAGAACTTGAAGTACTTGCTGATGAAGATTTCAGTATGGATTACAACTCAATGGGAGGAAGGCCAAAATTCTCACAACTGGACTAATAGTTACCATCAAGATTGATGGAGAAAAATTTGAAATTGTCCAGGATTCTTTATTGCTTGGATCCACTTCAATGCTCATGTAGGCAGGAATCAAGAGATCAAAAGACAGATTGCATTAGGCAAATCACTTTCTCAAGACATCTTTAAAGTACTGAAGAGCAAGGATATTATTTTGAGCACCCAAACCATGACATTCCCGATAGCATCATATGCACATGAAAGTTGGACATTTGCGCAAGCAAGACCACAGAAGAATAGATGCATTTGGACTGTGTTGCTAGAGAAGAATATTGAAATACTGTGGACTCCCAAAAGGACAGGCACATCGTATTGGAAGAATTAAGGCCAGAGTCCTCCTTAGAGACAAATGGTACATACTTTGGACACGTGGTCAGGAGAGAACCGTACCTGGAGTCCCTACATCATGCTTCGGCAGAAAAAAGAGGGGAGCTCTCCACAAGATGGATTGACCCAGTCAATGGGTTCAGACACAGGAACAATTGTGAGGATGGTGTAGGCCTGCGCAGCATTTCCTTTGTTGTGTTGTGCATAGGATTACTATGGTTTGGAGCTGACCCAATGGCACCCAAAGACAACAACTATATTCATAGGCAGGTCAAATGAAAAACCTACTCCTGTATATACTCAAGCTTTAATGCACGCATATTATATATATACATATTGAATTAAAAAACAGGTTATATTTGAAATTTTAAAAATTCTCACACACCTTCTATTTATCAAAGCAGACCTGATTTTAAGAAATGTTTTGCATGAGGATTTAGGATAAGTATATTATAAGAAATATTTATAAATACTTTCTCTCCCTCACTGAAAGTCTGGAAGAGAAGGGAGTATGTCAAATCCTTTGTGGGACAAGTAGGATCCTGTGTCAAAACCCAAAGTCACTGGCATCAATTCAATTCTGACTCACAGCTGCTTCATCGATGGAGTGGAACTGCCTGGGTTTTACAGACTGTAACTGTGTACAGGAGTAGAAGCCTGGCCTCTCCCCTGTAGAGCAGCTAGTTGTTTCAAATGGCAGACCTGCGGTCAGCAGCCCAACATGCAACATGTGATTGGTAGCCCATTAATAGTGTTTCTCTGTAATGCTGAAAAAATGTAGAATTATACCGAGTATTTCAATATAAAATTGATAAAAAATTTTCCATCAAGATACATACATAATGCACCCATAGCTACAGCTGTTTGGAGTAAACATGCTGGAAACAAAAAACAAAGAAACTGTAATTGGTAAATATGATTTTTTGATAGAAATTAGACTGGAGATCACAACATATAGTTTTGCAAGATCAATAACCTCTATCTCTAAAGTATCTTTGTTTTTACCACATAAATATCAACTATGTGGAACCTACTAACTGGAAAGCATAGGAGTCAAATTGACTACCACTTTGGGAAGAGACCACGGAGAAGCTCAATATCCACAGATGAAACAACGCAGACTGTTGAACTACCATCAATTGCTCTTTGTAACTTCAAGCAGATGTTGGAGAAATATAAAACAAGCCCATGAAAGGGAAAACAAAAAAATTGAGAATATTTCTCCTAAATTTAGGGATTATCTCATGAACAGATTTGATGTACTGATAACAAGTGACCGAAGACCTGATGAGTTTTGGAGAGACATCAAGAACATGAAAAGAGCAAACGGTCATTTAACAAATGAAAGAAAGAAAAGGCCAAATTGTGTGTCAGAAGAGACTCTGAATCTTGTTTGGATCACATAGAACCTAATGCAAATGAGAGAAATAAAGAAGCAAATTTTCTCAACAGAAAATTTCAAATGGAAGCTTGGACGACAAACTAGAATATTGCAATGCTATGTGCAATGACCTGACGTTAGAATGCCAGAAAGAAAGCACATGCTCAGCTTATCTTGTCATATTGTTGCGTGGTGCCCACAAATTGTTCCAGCTCCTAAGGACTCACTTGCAACAGACTTGCAAACAGCCTGGTCCCTACACCATCTCCACAGGTGTGTTCGAGCCCACTGTTGCAGGCTCTGTGTCACTCCATCTTGTCCAGGGCCTTCTTCTTGTTCCTGCCCTTCTATTTTACGAATCATAATGTCCTTGTCCAGGAAATGATCTCTTCTGACAACATAGTTAAAGTCTTAAGATGAATACATTGAAGTAAAAATTCACACTCCAAGTTCTATGGGACGATTTAGGTGACATGTGGCACAACTGGTTCCTAGTTGGGCTGCTCGTTAGCAGTTCAAACCCCCCAGCTGTTCTTTGGAAGAAAGATGAGGCTGGCTACACCTGTAAAATGTTCAGTTTCAGTATCCCCACAGGGAAGGTTCGATTCTGTTCTAAAGAGTAGCTAGGAATCGGATAGCCTCAATGGCAATGAGTTTATTGGCAAACTATTGAATGATGAAAGAAACATCAAAACGATGGAAGGAATACTCAGGTACAATGTACTTAAAACAATTGTCCAACATTCAATCACTTCAAGACGCAGGTAGCGTGTGAACAAGAACAGTTGGCACTGAAGGAAGTCCAAGCTGCACTGAAGACGCTGTCAAAGCAAGCACTGCAGGAATTACTGTTTCCAGGAACGCCAATGTTTCAACCAGCTGCTGAAGTGCTAGAGAGACTTACTAGCCTATGCCAAGGATTTTGAAAGTCAGCTACTCAGTGGACTGACTGAAAGAGATCCTACTTGTGCCCTTTTCAAAGAAAGGTGACCCAATAGAATGCACAAGTTCATGAGCAACATCATAGGTAAGCAAAATTCAAAAATGGCTGTAGGAATACATTAACAGGGAGCTTCTAGGTAGTGACAATGGATTCAGAAGAGAACTTACCATGCATGAGAGCCATCATTACTGACGGCAGCAGATCTTCGTTGAAGTGGAGAATACCAAAGAGATTTCTGTCATTACCTACGCAAATGCACGAGCCTGCTTGGATCTTAACAAGCCATTGTTAACTTGGGGGAAATGTGAAGTTCATAATATTTAAAGATGTTCAGACAGGACTTGCACATAGATCAAAATCCATGCCTTAAAAAAGAGCAATAGAATGCTGCATGGTTTAAATTGAGAAACGGTGTTCTTCAGACTTGTGTTTCTCACAATCTGCGTGCTGAGTAAATAATCTTAGAAGCTGGACTGTGTGAAGAATAATGTGGCATCAGGATTGGAGAGAGGCTCATTAATGGCCTACAAGCAGGACAAATAATCAACCTGACTTGATGAAAACGGAGAGTGCTTGAAGCACTTGCTGAGGGGAGTCAAAGACTGCAACTTTCAGTGCATATTGACATTTAATACACGGACAATCCAAGTCTTAGCACATGGACTAACAGCCAACAGCATAATAAACAAAAATACTGATGTTTTCAAATATCTCATTTTACTGGACCCACAATAAATCCCCATGGGAACAGCAGGCAGTCAAGAAAGCAAATGATACATTACATTGGGAACCTCTATCGTACAGGAGACGTTTTAATTGTTAGAGAGCCAAGGTATCACTTTAAAGGCTAGGGCTTACCTAACTCCAAACATGGTATTTTCTATTGCATCATTCATATGTGAAAGCTGAACAGTCATAAGGAAGCAGGAAGAAGAAGGTATGCATTTGTATGAAGGTGCTGTGGAAGACTATGGAAAGTACTGTGGACTGTCAGAAAACAAACAAACCTGCCTTCGAGTAAATAAAGCCAACATTTCCCTTGTAAGCTAATATAGTGAGAATTCTCAGAAACGTTTAACATGCTGTTAGGAGTGAACCAGTCACTAGAAAAAGATACCCTGCCATTGAAAAGAGGAAGATTCTCATCAAGAAGTATTAATCCAGCGGCTACACCAAGGAATTCCAGATGAACCACTGTGAAGACTGAGCATAAGTGAACATGGTTTGGTTCTGTTACTTGTGGGATCTCTATAAATTGGAACCCAAAACAAGGCACCTAACAAGCACTGCCCCCACGCAGACATAGTGAGAGAACAAAGAGTCCATCTGCTCCATGGATAATGTGCAATCTCAGAAACCTTCAGGAGCAGTGCTGCTTTGCCCTCTCTGGTTGATAGGAGGGCTGACTTAATTTCAGTGCAATGGCTTATAACAAGAAATAATGACAATGGGGGGGGATTTAAATAATGATTACATACATAAACAAATTCTGGATTGTTTGACTTAGGTGCATTTGTGTCCATTTTCCTCATGCAAAAATTGTACAATCCTTGCTCATATCTCATCAAGGGAATATTGTGGTAAAAGAAGATAAAGCATTTTTTCAAAGCACCTTAAACTATTTGAAAGGTTTGATTCGTCCGTTTGTATATGTAAGCTCTTCGTCTTCCTGAAAGAAAATGATGTTATTTTGATATTTTTTCTTTAAGAGGTTGTCCCAGGATGGGCTCTCTTAGCCTCTTCACCATCAGTTTAATAAGTCTCCTGCCAGAAAATATGTCTAGTTCTATTGCACTAATGATTGAATAGCTCACATAATTCAGAATTATGAATTTCAACATTTTATTTTGGACTCTGTCCCTGTGCAGAAACTTAATTGAGTAGCAAGGAAAAAAAAGTTTATTTATAATAAATTGCTTCACCCCGTAAGGTCACATAACTCCTCACATGGCATCATCTTGAGTACATTGAAAGAATACAATGAATCATTGATGACCTTCTTTCCTTTTCTCCATTTGTATGATGAAGGTCATACCTCAGGTTTAAGACTTCATCCTTCAGTAGTTTTAAGAACACATATGATTCTGTCAAAAATTCAGGCTTGACAAAATTGAAAGAACCTGAAAATCAACCCTGGAAGCAAATGACAATAATAGGGAACAGAATCAGACAAGACACAGTGTGAGAAAGCGCAAGCACTTTGTGTTAAAATTTGCACTTTACCTTCTTCTTGATTTGGAAAATATATGGAAAATGTTCATCTTTACTTAAGAAAGACTGCTAATTGCTTACATTGAAGCATAAGGATGTCAATTTTCCAAATATATAAAAATAATTCAAATGATAACAATTTCTATGAATCTTTCCTTTATTTTCACTGATAACCACACAACTGTCTCAACAGAATTACATTGACATCTTTTATTTTTTTGCATTGTTTTTGCTTCTAAAACCAATATCCACAGAAATCCCCTGATATTGTTTTCCAGTACCTTGACACCTTGCTGGTGTTACAAGTTTGAATCTGTGGCACTTATATTCATAGGTCTGCTTTCACATTTTCTTTGACATTGTAACAGCATGTCTATGGATTTGTTTTATAAAATCTCAGGAGACTGTCAATGACAAAAAAATCCCATTATGATTCAGGAAAATTAATAACATTATGAAAACATTGTGAAAAATTATTGGAATACCTGTTCCCTGATAGCCTCACTTTATTAAAATAGATAAAGTATTCGAATAAGTTATTTAATGCCTTTAAATGTTATCATGATAAACCATAAATTTTAATAGCCAAATGTGTTCAATAAGAAAATACTGGATATTCTTCTTTTAGTACTGTAATGTACATGATACCCAGGTGGGTGAAAGGAGAAGGGAAAAATATTTTATTTGCCACGTATGTTTACAAAATACAATGCCACTACCTGAATACAAGAAATTCTGGGTGGGGTTAACTCAGAGTATTAGAAATACAACAAGCACTGTTTGTGGAACTAAGAACTTGAATGCACTAAATCTATTTAAGAGTTATCTGGAGATAAAAATCAACTACTTCAGATTTCACAGTATTAAAAGAGCCTTTTCTTATTTAGATTTTGTTCTTATTTTATTTTAATTTCATTTTGAAGTATGAAACTCTGTCCTCTCCCAGGGTTTCATCATGGGATGAGCTGTTTAATGACAGCTACAAGAATAGCCTCTACAGCCGTGATTCTCATTCGCAGCATGAAGGAAAATGAGTTGGAGGCTTTTCAGTCGCCAAGACAGAACTCTGAATGTTTAAGATGTCCCCAGTTTTGTATGCTGCTAGACAAATCATTTCCCCCTAATATAGATATTAATGTGTAAAAATCCCTGAGTCTCTTGCTTTTATGCAAAAGCATCCTTGGCATTTTGTGCAAAGGAGAATCTGTATGGGTTCTCTTTTAGGATTTATAGAGTTATGGAACACCACACAATCTTTTATAGCTGAGCGGACAGGGAGCACAATGTACATTACCACATGTCTGCATCGTGATTTAAAACGACTACTGGAGACTGTTATGGGTGTTAGCACAGTTATTTTATCAGATGCCTTGGTTTTGAAATATATGTAACATGATGGCAGGAGGTTTTTTCAATTTATAATATTCTTAAATCTTTAAAAATCTGGAAAGATTACATTCTAAGACAAGTTCCATTCTCAGTCATTAAGTCATTAAATGGTGGATATACCGTAAGTCATTGCTATTTGAGCCCCCCGGTGGAAAGAGGATAACATTTGTTGTCAAGTGGAAATGACTTGGAATCCTAGATTTTTTAAAAATGTATTAGCAGGAGGGGTCAAACAATGGAAGCCATACTATCAATCTTCCTTCAGGAAAAATTAGGTCCTTGTGATAGTTACCTAATCTGTTGTCAATTTGGGACTTGAGAGGATGAATGAAGGAGTGGAGTCTAGTCTGTCATTGTATCATAATCAATGAGGCCTCTGTGTAGGCATGGCCTTCTCCTGAGAATTCTGCTAACTCCTGGATTTTCTTCTTTGGAGGCAGGAGACACTCTCTCTCTCCTCACTCCCTTGGAGAAACTCTATTGACAAGACACATGGTGCTACAGCCTGAGAGCTGGAGAAGCCACATGGACCTACCCTGATGCAGCCAGACCTCTGGAGGCAGAGAAACCATGCAGAGACCCCTGACAGTGTTGAGATGTTTACAACGCCACTGGATCCAGAAGATTTCCAACCCACTGTCCTGTGCTCTTTCTGCATTCGATGTCATTGCACATGTTTCATGAGTTTGAAGAGGACTTTATAGATTGGTATCGTACATATAAGATAATATTGGACTTATGGACTTGATCTGGACTGGGCTGGGGTGTTTTCTTAATATTCAATTGCTTTTGTATATAAAACACTTTCTTATATACTTATGAGTCTCCCTAGATTTTGTTCTCTAGGCTACATGAACTAACACAGTCCTGAAGTTAAAAAATAAATAAATAAAATATATAGCATGGCAAGGCAATTATATCTAGAACTTGTTCCCTTATGATGATTTGTGTTGTTTAAAATTTATTATTTACAATAGTTCTGAGAACACATACCCATTTTAAAAATTTGTAAATTTTAAAAAATGCCCCATCAAAACCTTGTTAAGGCTTAAGTGATGCAGACATAATAGACCTGGTCTACGGAAATTCAGAATCTGAGGGGTAATAAAGAAGCAGGAACCCAGTAGGCACAAGTTCAATGCTCAACTGTTAACAAAAATGTTTCATTTAGAATGCAGTTGTTGTCTGAGCAGAATGATGTAGTAGTCTGCTCCCATAATGGTTACAAACAATGAAATCATCTAGGGCTGGTTCTTCCCAGTCTTTTAGGGTGAGGAGGTAGTTAGTTTATTGTGCCAACCTGGTCGATAAACAGGTAGGGTTAATTGAAGGGTGGAGGAATAAATGGCTTGGTGAGCCTCGCCTTTCTAGTTCTCAGGTCTCTTGCTTTCTGATAGTGAGACCAGGGTGCAGCTGCCTTAGCCAGTTCCCTGATTTAGCTGGCAAGATTCATTTCCTGTGAGACATCCCCAAGGAGAAGCCACATGGACCTACCCTGAGCAGCCGTGTGGAGACTCCTGCCAGCACTGAGATGTTTACACATTCACTGACTCAGCTTTACTCCTGCAGTCAGCATCATTGTGTCTGTTTTTTTAAGATGGAGGAGGATATATGGTGTTGGATATATGGGTTAATGTTGGACTTGGGTTCTTGGGCAGCACTGGGTTGGGATGTTTTCTTGATGTGCACTTAACCTTTATATAAAACTCTCTTATACATGAGTTTCTGTGGATTTGTTTCTCTAAAGTACCCAGACTAACATGGGTCACTACAAATCAGAATTATAGCAACACATTGACAGGTAACTGCCAGAAGTTTAGGCTAGATTAAGAAGAGGATGCCGAATAAGAGATATCATTGCTGATGCCAAATGTATCTTGATTGAAAGTAGGGAATACCAGAAAGATGATTATTGTGCTTCAATGCCTATGGAAAGCCTGGTGACTGCTGGCTGGGCCATTATAAGTTGTGGATAACTTTGAGAAGAATGGGAATTCGGGAACACTTCATTT
Source organism: Tenrec ecaudatus (assembly GCF_050624435.1). Lineage (NCBI taxonomy): Eukaryota > Metazoa > Chordata > Mammalia > Afrosoricida > Tenrecidae > Tenrec > Tenrec ecaudatus. Next base: position 87,693,604 of record NC_134532.1, read on the forward strand.
TGTTCATTTGGAATATTGACATAGATCAAAAAGCAGTTATGCAAACAAAACAAGGAAATACTGCATGGTTTAAAATCAGGAAAGGTGTGTGTCAGGGTTGTATCCTCTTACCATAGTTGTTCAAACTATATGCTGAGCAAATCATTAGAGAAGCTGGATTATATGAAGAATAATATGGTACCAAGATCAGAGGAAGACTTATGAGCAACCTGAAGTACGGAGATGAGACAACCTTATTTGGTGAAAGTGAGGAATACTTGAAGCACTCTCTGATGAGAAGTATGGATTACAATTCAATTTAAGAAGACCAAAATCCTCACAACTGGACTAATAGGTAACATCATGATAAATTGAAAAGGTGTTGAAGTTGTCAAGGATTTTGTCATACTTGGTTCCATCATCAATGCTCATGGACGGAGCAGTCAAGAGATCAAAAGACATATTGCATTAGATAAATCTGCTGCATCTGACTGCTTCAGAGTATTGAAGAACAAGGGCGTTTCTTTGAGGACTAAGATGTATCTGACCCAAATCATGGTATTTTCAATTGCCTCATGTGCACATGAAAGTGGAATATCGAATAAAGAACACTGAAAAAGAGTCAAGGCATTTGAATTATGGGGATAAAAAAATATTAAAGCATTTTGTACAGCCAAAAGAACAAATAAATCAGTCCTGAAAGAAGTACGTCCAGAATGCTCCTTAGAATCAAGGCTGGTAAAACTTTGGACATGTTATCAAAAGAACCCATTCCTTGTAAAAGAATATCATGTTTTGTAAAATTGATGGGCATTAAAAAGTGGAAAGATCTGGACAAGATGGATTGACACGCAGTCTGCATCAGTGAGCTCCACCTAGAAGAAATTTTGAGGATAGTGAAAGACAGGGCAAAGTTTCGTTCTTTTGTACAAAGGGTCACTGTCAGTTCAAATTGACTCAATGGTCCATAACAATTGGTTTAAAATGCATCTTCAGATGATTGATATTAAAATGAAGATATCACTATTACTTTTCACTCATTGCTGTTGAGTTCCATTCAAATCTCCTTGACCCTATAGGACAGGGTGGAACTGCCCACTATGAATTTCGAAACTGTAGCTCTTTATGGTAGTAGAAAGTCTGGTCTTTCTTCCCAGGAGCAGCTGAGGACTTTACCTTATAGATTGCAGCCCAATGCACAACTACTGTGTCACCAGATTATAGCCCCTCTTCAGTCACATTTGAAGTACGCTCCAGACCAAGGTGCTCATCCTCTAGCGATATCGCCCTTCGAAGAGAATGTTCTACTTCCATTCATTAGGCATTCCTTATCTGACAATATTTGGAAGTTTTGCAGAAGGTTCCAATGGCTTCTTCCTCTGACATCGGAAGTCCAGTCCTTCGTTGTCTATTGAGACAGTAAGTTGACAAATGGTTCCTCCTGGTTATGGCATGGGAGGTTGGAAGAAATGAGGAGCTAATAGCAAGTAGTAAAAGAATGAAAAAAAAGTGTTCTAAAACTGATTTTGGTGATGATTGTACTACTCTGGATGTGACTTAATTAGTGAATTGCATGAAATGTGAATTGTATGCCAATACAACTTGTTTAAAAAAATAAAAGAAGGAAAGATACACAGAAGTCCCTATAACCATAGTGACCAGTCAACATACTATCATTTCAGAGACAGCATATGATCGAGAACTATCAGAACGAAGGGAAAAGTTCAAGCTGCACTGACAGTTTTAGCCCACAACAAGTCTCCGGGAACCAGTGGAAAGAACACCCATTGAAATGTTTCAACAAGCTGATGAAGCACAAGAATCACTCACTCATCTACTCCAGGATATTTGGAAGACAGCTATTTGGCCAACTGACTGCAAGAGATCCATATTTCAATCCATTCCAAACCAGGAGGACCCAACATAAAGAATAAGTTATAAAATAATATCATTGATATGACATACAAGCAAATTTTTACTGAAGAGTATCCAAAAATGGTTATAGCAGTACATTGACAGGCTCAGTTTTTAAAAATGCTTTAGCACAGGGGGTATCTTTGTTGATGTCAAATAGATCTTGACTCAAAGCCGAGGATACCAGAAAGGTAGTTACTTGGGTTTTATGGATTATTCCAAAGCCTTCGATTGCGTGGGTCAAAGAAAACTCTGACTAACCTTGAGAAGAATAGGAGTTCCAGAACACTGCATTGCTTGTACTCGGAAGATGTACATGGATCAAGAGACAGCTGTGTGAAAACAGCAAGGGAATGCCCCATGGTTACACATCAGGAACAGTGTGCAACGGGGTTGTATCATCACACCAGACTTATTCCATTTTTATGCTGAGCCAATTATCAGAGAAACTGGATTATATGAAGAAGAATGTAGCACCAGGGTTAGGTTAAAGTGTATTAACAACCTGCAATATACAGATGACAAGATCTTGCTTGTTGAAAGTGAGGAGAACTTGAAACATTTGCTGATGAAGATCAAGGATTTCAGCCTTCAATATAGATTACAACGTAATGAACAGTAGCTAAAAATTACCTTTGCTTATTTTGTCTTCAGTATTAGTGCCAGGAAGGTGAGTATCACAGAAAGCCAATTTGTTAGAACAAAGTGTTCTTGCATTGAGGGAGGGTATGAACAGAGGCCTAAAGTCTGTCCACTACCTCAGTGTATTGCTCGACTATCAAAGGATATCAAAGTCTGGGGTCTTAAAGACTTGAAGTTAAAGAAGTGGCCATCTAGCAAAGAAACAACAAACCCTCATGGAAGAAGCACACCACCCTCTGAGATCATGAGGTGTCATCAGGATCAGGTAACAGATATTAAAAGAGTCCAAAATAAACAAACAAACATATTGTTGCGGAAAAGGGGGATCAGAGAAGAGACCCAAAACTTATCTGTACACAATGGGACATCATCCCCTCACAGAGGGGTCACAAGAAAGGGATGAGTCAACCAGGGCTCTGTAAACACACAATATTCTTCTGGTTCCTTGAGACTTCCTCACCCCCCACTATCATGCCTCCAGTATTGCCTTTCACTGTGGGTTAGACTGGAGCATGTGCATAAGTACAGATACGAGAAAAAAGGTCACGGCACCCAGAATCCAGGAACAGGAAAAGGTATAGTGATACCAGAAGGGGAGGAGAAAGGTGGAGAGTGGAGGGGAGGAAGGGGGACCAGATAACATATAACCACACATTTCCCTTCAGGGGGACAAACAACAGAAACCATGTGGGAAGGGAGACAGCACAAGATATTAAAATAATAATTTATCAAGGGGTCATGAGAGTGGGGGGTAGGGAGAAAGAAATGAGGAGCTGATACAAAGGGCTCAATAGAAAGAAAATGTCTAGAAAAGAATGATGGCAGCACAGGTACTAATATGCTTGATACACTTGATGTATGGGTTGTTATAATAGTTGTAAGTGCCCCCAATAATATGATCTTTTAATAAGAAAAGATAAAAATCCTCACAACAGGGCCAAGAAATAACATCATGATAAATGGATAAAAGGTTGACATTTTTAAGGGTTTTATCTTGTTTGGATCAACAATCAATACTTATGGAAGCAGCATTCAAGAGATCCAAAATCGAGTTGCATTAGGTAAATATGTTTCAGATGTCTTTAGAATATTGAAGAGCAAGGATGTTATTTTGAGGACTAAGGTGTGCCTGACCCAAGTCATAGTATTTTCAGTGACTTCATATGTAGATGAAAGTTGGATACTGAATAAAGAAGACTGAAGAAGAATCAATGCATTTAAATTGTGGAGCTGGAGAAGAACATTGAAATATTTTTGACTGCTAAAAGGAGAGATAGATGTGTCCTAGAAGAAGGATGGCTGTAGTCCATCTTAGAGGCAAGGATCACAAGCAAGAGTCACATTTCATCTCACATACTTTGAACATGTCAGGATAGGCCAGTCCCTGGAGAAGGATATCATGTTTGATAAAAGTGGAGGAGCACCAAATGAGGGACAAGTCCTCAAGGACATGGACAGAAACAGTGGGTGCAACAAAAGGCTCTGAGGAGTTTTCTGCTATTATGCATGGGAATAAACTCAATGGCACCTAACAACAAGAACAACAACTATCACCTATCTATTTATCTCTATATTTGTCCAGTTGGATCCTATTTTGATTTTAAATCACGAGGAATCTTCACAATCAACTGTATAAATATATTAGATTTTTTTCACCCTCTGAATCAGCCAGGAGGTGATATTGTTGAGAAGTACCCAAGAACCTACCAAATCTCAGAAACTTCAAAAACAAAATATCAGTACTCACATGAAATGCCCACCAGACATCCCTTCTAGATTTTATTCATACTGTCATAGTGATTGCTCCCAGACCGATCTAAACAAAGGCCTGTCACCTGGTTTCAGTGAATGAGGGGAAAGATGCTCGCTAGTCTCACAAGGACAATTTCTTATTTAAATGTAACACTTGTACTTAAAACTCATTGATCAAAACAGGTCAAAGATAAGAAGGAAGGAATTGACCATCTGCCACAATTCCAAAAAAAAAACAACTACATATTTTGGTAAAAGATATAATTGCTTACAAAGTATTACTCTTATAAATGTGGGCAATAGTGGTGGATTGACCACAAGCTAGCAGTACTTAATGTATTATTAACACTTGTATTCATTCAGTAGATGGCACTTAAAAGTATTTCATAAATAGTTAGTGAATGAAGACAGACATGGTTAATGCAAAAGCTGAATGGCAATCATATTTTAAAAGGTTAAGTGAAGAGCAAATGCCTTGAGAATGATTGGGACAGGGAATGTATGGGTGTGCTTTATACAATTGATGTATGTATATGTATGGATTGTGGTAAGAGTTGTTGGAGTCCCTAATAAAATGTAAATGAAGAAAAGAGGAGAAAAAAATGATTAGGGCAAAGACTGTACAGATGTGCTTTATACAATTGATGTATGTATATGTATGAACTGTGAAAAGAATTGTATCAGCCCCAATAATTTGTTAAAAAATAAAAAATAATTAAAAAAATAAATAAATAAAAATAAAAATAAAAAAAAAAAGGTTAAGGTATTAGTAACTTTAAACTATCTGTTGACAAAAGGCTGGCATTATCTGTATTTAGAATAAAATGGAATTAGTTTGCCTTGCATGAAAATTTATAATCAGTATTCTCTGGTTCCTTATTTTAAAACCTAAATGAAATTACCTGATAGAACAGAATGCAAAGATATTTTGTGAAATTCAGTATCCTTATCAAATAAATAGATCTCATTTCTCCCACCTAGAATGAAGGCATATAAAACAATACAGGTGGGATTGGTTTATAATCCAAGTAAAAATTCAAAATTGTAATTATAAGCACAGATGGAAATATATAGCTCTGCATAGTGTCACTGTATATAAATCCAAGAGCAATTTTAAAGCAAAGAATACTGATTGGGGAACACAGGCTGAATGAAAAATTTGGAATGCCCTCGATTTTTCCCATTCTTTGCCTGCCAGAATTCTATGTGTCATCGTGTAGTCAGTTCACTGACATCTTGTATCTCAGTTGAATAAATGAATCCGTAAACAATGAAAAATATGTTGAGGCATGCTGTCACTTAGAAAATAAATGTAAGTTTGATAGAATTACACAGAGAAGGAAAGAATAAATGGCACAGATAGTACAAAGAAAATGTGTGTTTAAATGATTAAGTATGAAGTTGTACATCGCAACTTATAGGACAATGAAGGAAGGGCTGTTAAACTGGAGACAATAGAACTAAGATGGATGGATCTTATGTTTAAAGTAAAAATATACATAAAATATCTATAAAGTAAAGCAGTGTTTTCAGCAATTCATTAGGATCTTTTTTGTTTGATCTTTTTCTTTTCCTTTTGTTTTAAGCCAATGACCAATTCATATTGCAAAATATAATCCGTTAGAGCTACAGATACGTCGAAGTGCCTTGAATCTGAACCACGCTGTTGCTATACTGATGACTAGCACCTTTCTTTGGATAATTGGATTTCATTGCCTGCTGCTTTTTTCTCTCATCTCACTTGGGCAAGTATTTGATATTCAGAGAAAATGCAGGATATCTAATGAGCGCTGCAAGTACAAATGCATATTATTTTTATGCAGATTTTTTGGCAACCGCTTAAAACATTTGGAGAGAGCAACTCAGTATCAGAAGCAGGGATAACGAATAGAGGCTTTAACATTCTAATCATATGGCTGCCTCGAGCCCCACACTCAATCTACTTTGGTCTACCCTCATCTTCTAGCTATACCATCTGGCTAACCAGAGTTCTCATCAGAGACATTGTCTAATAATAAAATAGTAATCATTTAAATTTGAATTAAAAATGTTCATACAATTGAGTCATAAATCATAGCTCCTGTTTCTATCTTATAAACATTTAAAAAACCTAAGTGGCTGATGGGCATCTCATTAACATTCTAGATCCTTTTAAGATGTGGCAAGATGGAGATAAAAATATGCAGCATATTTAAAGCCAGTAAGCATTAGTCTTAGGTCTAGCACTTACTGTAAGACTTCACTGAATCACTTCATGTGTCTTAATGAAAGTTAGTTACATCAAATTTTAAAAGGCCATAATAAAGTCTGCTGTGATATCTTTAGACAGTATGAATAACTCATGTAAACAGTATATGCTCTATAGCAAACAAAAGCAAAGTTATAAAACATTTTCCTGTTTCCAAAAAAATCCTCATGAATCACAGAAGTACCTGAAGTTTTTACATATAGCATGACTCTTTATATACCATATTATATTTAATATAATAGCTTTCCCAATCAATGGAAATCCATATGTATCTAAAATATGGACACACACACAATTTCTTAGACAAATATACTATAATTGGGGTTCATGAGGAAAGATAGACCTTGGTATTAAAATAGTTAGATATCAGCAGTGCTATATATAGTTTAACGTTGATTTTCTATTGAAAATATGAATGAACTATGAAAAAAGAAGGTCATGAGTCTAGAACTCTGTCACCAAGATGTCTGATGTACTTACTAATCACTCATGCTTGTTATGCCATCTTTACACTTTTGACTAGAATTTTAAGGTTTGTTTTTCATTTGAAATGTAATTTGCTGTGTGTGAGCTATAAAACATCAAAATTTAAAGTGTAATATTTTCTCAATTATGGAAGTATCATTCACAGAGAATCTAGTACTTTTGTATACTCTTTTATAAGAATAAACATGGTCAATAGCTGAGTGATTACTAAGTGCAAGGTGCAGACCTAACTCTATGTATGGGGGGCTGAATGTATATGACTGGGGGTGTATGTGGGTAGGTGTGTAATTTTATTGAAACCTCACAACAGCTTTGTTATTTGGCAGAGACTTGCTCAAGGTCACTCATCTCCAGAGTTTTAATCAATCGGCTAAGAGACAAGTGGTTATCACACATATATGTTGAGGCTTAGCCAGAAAATATTGGTAAATGACACTGATTTAAAGAAAATAAAAAGAGAACGATCTTTCATATGTGGAAGTGATTCAAATAAATCACAACAAAGTGCAGAACAGCAGGTGAGTGTTCATACTGTGGAATGGATTTATACAAAGGACAAAGAAACTCAATTCATATTCAAAGCAAAGCACTTATTTTAGGAACGGTTAAATACTGATTACTCTTTGGTAATGCTATTTTAATTAAATTCTACCATTAAGGATCACACTAAATAATGTGATAATAGTCCAGTTTTGTGGATGAGATACTAATCTGTGGTTCACCAGAACACAAGTGTTAAAAGCTTGGAGTCAAACATCCAATGCTTTTCAAAGCACGGCGCTTCCTGTTCCCACACCCCGTGTGTTTAGCACTGTGTGCATGTAAAGTGCTTGTTCTTGTCGAATTGGAATGAAACAACCTATTTCAGTGCCACACAGTCACAAATTCAAATGCAGATAAAAAGTGATGGAAATAATAGTAGGAGTGAAACCACGAAGTTTGCTTTGGTTTTGACTCTTCCACTGCCAGTCTTGCAAAGATGGGAACTATGTACTCTAAGCGATCTGACCATACATATCTAATCGCTCATGTTATAGATAATCAACTGATATATGAAACATCAAAATGATTTTCTTAAGATTACATAGCTAGTTAATAAGTTAATGGCACAATGAAATGAAAAAAAAACAGACTTTGGGCTGTTCACAGATTTCAAAATGAAATATTTAAACATTTGAGCAACATTACTAATTAGATACATGCAATGAAAAATATTGTATTTCTTGGGTTTTATTTTTGTTCGTTTCAAATACAAATGTAGCTGTGCGGAAAACTATGAGTTTGCAGAGTTGGGTTTTGGATCTGAGCTACTTAGTTTCTCAGAGTCTAAATTTCATCATATTACACAAAGATGGAGAGGAAGTCCTTCTAATTTATGTAAGCAATAGGATGCTCACAAGATATAATCTATGTGAAAGTATTTGATTGTGCCATCAGTATTTTAAGAGATATTTGCTTTTATGAATTTGGTATGCTGAAGACATGTCATTTCTTCAGAATTCACATTTATATACAAGTAAAACTTTAAAAGCTCCTTAGAAGCAAAACATTCGTATGTGTATATGTGGGTGTGCTATAAATATACAGAGCAAAATATGGACCACTCATCAGTTCTTAGAGGTACAACTCAGTGCCACTAAGTGCATTCCTCACATTGTGCCATGATAACTGCTACCTTCACATCGTCCCCGCATCTTCACAATACACTCAGTGCCCAAAGTCAGAATTCCCACTTCATCCTCTCACAACAATTCTGGTAGTCACAAGTAGTCTTTGAATTCTACATGATTGTTGATTCCATCTAAGGGAGCTCATATAATATTTTTCCATATTAACTGACTTATTTGCCTCAGCATGATGTTTTCAAGATCCATCCATATATGACAGGCATCATGACGTTATTTCTCTTTATGCCTGAGTAGTGTTTCCTAATATATACAACATTCTGTGTCTCCAATCGTCTCTTGATGAGCATTTGCTTAATTTCCATTTTCGGGAAATGAGGAGGTAAACAGATTTCAGGAAATGTGTGAAATCTCTCTATACCTGACATCACTTCTTGGTATCTAAGATTGGGATTGATAAGTCATAAATTGACTTTAGCTTCACTTTTTTGAGGAACCAATAAATTATTGTCCACAGTAACCACACATTCCCACCAGCAACAGAGAAAAGATCTATTTTTCCATAACCTTGATAGCAACTATTGTTCCTTCCTCCCTCCCTCCCTTCCTTCCTCCCTCCCTCCCTCCCTCCCTCCCTTCCTTCCTTCCTTCCTTCCTTCCTTCCTTCCTTCCTTCCTTCCTTCCTTCCTCCCTCCCTTCCTTCCTTTTTTCTTAATCCTTGTCATTCCCTTTATGCCATTTTGTTGTGAATATGATTCCTATATCTCTAATTGCTAATGACAATGAGCATCTTTTCAGGTGCTTATTGTCAAGATAGGTGTCCTGGTGAAGTAGTAATTACACATTGGGAAGGAGACAGACATGGCTTTCTACTTCTGCGAATAGTGAGAGTCTCAGAAACTCACAGAAGTAGTTCTAATCGGTTCTATAGGCTCTCTAGGAGTCAGAATAGACTTGATGGCAATGAGTTATTGGCAAGAAGTTAACCTGAATATATATTTTCTAACAGAAGTGAAAGTATTCTTTCTGGGTAGTGCTTAGGGAAGTCGCCGTTAAAATCTAGTAATATGACAGAATTTAAGGAATGTTTAAGTTCTTGGTGATTCAGGAGTCACATTGATGTTAGTAGGCATAAACATATCCCACCTTGTCAGACATTCTAGGTTGCTCTCTGAGATGGAAAGGCTACCAGTTTATCCATTAGTTGATTTCTATTTGAATATGTTATTTCACCTCTGAAAGAATCCATTTCTATAGCTATCAATTTGGAATAATTGTAAAGCCTATCTTAGAGATTACTGTAAGGCTTGAGCATATAGAATATTTAGGATAATGCCTTTCGCATGATAAACAGAGCAATAACTTTAAAGACTCTTGCAACTATCAATGATTCTATTTTAAGATATGTTCTAGGGTACAAAAGAGACTCCCAATGTCAAATATAGTCTAAGGAGAACATCTATTAAGTTTTAAACAGGAGAAAGACAAGGCACAGGGAAGGACATTTCACCAAGATGGCAGAGACCATGAGCAAGAGGTAATAATGGCATTCAAAATTTTGCTGAGAAACAGAGCTTTTTAAAAGGACCTGTGGTTGGAGGTGGAGGGCAGAAGAAACTGTCGAAAAAGCAGTATTTGGGGCAGATAAGTTCATCCTAGGTACAAGAAGAACTATAGAAACAGGAACATAAATATGATTGGGACACACATTATGTTAAACAGAAGAAGTTACAAGATTGGTCCACGGTCTTCTGACCAATGAAGTCAGAGTCTGACTGACAGAGCTGATTCATGACAATGTAACCCAGAGTACTTTGGGAACTCCATCAATGGTACACCCAGGAAAGTTGCTAGGGGAGATTGTCCATCACAGGTCTGGCTGGGGGAAGGAGAGGTAATCCACGTTCCAATCCACTCTTCTTGAAGGCAAGAAGAAAACTTTTTTAAAAAATCCCTTAACTTTTCCAATTAACAAAAACTTCACTGTTAGCAAGTTAATTCTGCCTCCCAGAAGCATGATGATAGTGAGGATGATTTCATCTTGGTGGGTGCTCTGCAGTAGGCTCTGCAATGGGGCTTTCACTGTCATCCACAGCCTTCTGCAAATGGGGTGCTCAGAAATTAAGCAAGAATACAAATATAAAATATTTTGCTTGTAATATTTGAATTCAATTCCATGTAATGAAAGGGACAGATAAACTAAATCCACTACCATTTTATTGATTCCAACTCATCGAGATCCTGCTGGATTAACGAGGCTAGGAATCTTTATGTTGTGGTTGTTAGGTGCCATCAGTGGATCCCAACTCAACGCAGCCCCTTGAACAACGTAATGAAACACCGCCTGGCCCTGCACAATTGCTCTCATGTTTGAGCCATTCATTACAGCCACCGTGTCCATCCAGTTTTGGAGGACTTCCTCTTGGTCTCTGCCCCTCTACTTTTCCAAGCATGATATCTTTCTCCAGGGACTGGCCTCTCCTAACAACATGTCCAAAGGACGTGAGGCTAAGCTGTATTATTTTTGCCTCTAATGACCAGTGGCTGTACTTCTTCTAAGGCAGATTTGTTTGTTCTTTTGGCATTCCATGGTATTTTCAATATTCTTTTCCAGCACTATAATTACTTTTTCAGTCTTCCTTATTCAATGTCCAACTTTCACATTCATACGAGGCATAAAAATGCCAAGGCTTGAGCCAGGCACACCATAGTCCTCAAGGTAAATTGCTTGCTTTTCAAAAATTTAATGAGATCTTGTGCAGCAGATTTACTCAATGCAAATTGTTATTTGATCTCTTTGATTCTGTTTCCATGAGCAATAATTGAGGATCCAAGTAAGATGAAATCCTTGACAACTTCACCCTTCTCTTCATTTATTATGATGTTACCTGTTGGTCCAGGTGTGAGAATTCTGGTTTCCATGTACTGAGGTGTAACACCTTTTGAGGGCTGCAATCTTTGATCTTTATCAGCAAATTAGTAAATCCATCTTGATATTCAGAAATGTTGTGCTGTTTGCATATCACAATTTTTATAAGCCTTTCTCCAATTCTGAGACCATATTCTTCATTATATGCTGCAGCTTTCCTGATTTTAGTCCTGAATAGAGTATGCTAAGAGGATAAACCCTGATGAACACTTTTCTCAATTTTAAACCATAAGCATTCCCCTTTTCTGTCCCCACAACTGCCCATTGATCCAGGTTCAAATTCCCCAAGAGCACAGTGAAGTGTTCTGGAATTCTCATTTTCCTAAAGGCTATCCATAGTTTATGGTGGTCTACAGAGTCCAATGCATCGGCCCAGTCAATTAAACACAAGTAAACATGGTTCTGATATTCTCTGCTTTGAGCCACGATCAATCTGATATCAGCAGTGATATCCATTGTTGCACATTCTCCTTTGGTTATGACTTGACCTTCTGGTGGTTACCTGTTCGTGTGCTGCTACCACTGTTGTTGGATGATCTTCAGCAAAATTTCACTTGCAGATATCACTGATATTTTTCTATAATTTGAGCATTCTGTTGTCACCTTTCTTTGGAATGGATACAAATATGGATCTCTTCCTGTAACTTGACCAGGTAACTCTCTTCAAAATTTACTGGTGTACCTTAGTAAGTGCTCCCAGTGCTTCATGAGCTTGTTGAAACATTTCAATTGAAATTCTATCTAATCCTGGACCCTTGTTTTTGGCTAAGGCTTTCAATACAGCTTTCTTCTTTCTCAAATGCTATCTACAAAATGGCAGAATGCCACTCATTCTTATTGGGACAATATTCTTTCCATCTTCTATTGATGCTTCTTACACAAAGAATTTTTTAATATTTCAACTAGAGGCTTGAATTTTTCTTTGTTTTTTTTTTCCAGTTTAAGATATGCGGCCCATATTTCTCCTTTGTGGTTTTCCAATTTAAGTCTGTGAATATTTCATTAAGATATGTTACTTTGTCTTCTCCAGCTGCATTTGAAACTTTTCTATTCAGCTTTTTAACCTCATCATTTCTTTCATGGGTCCTAGCCACTTTACGACGAAGGGCAAATTTCAGTGTCTCTTCTGACATCCACTTTGAATTTTTCTCTTTCCTGTCTTTTTAATCATCTCTTACTTTCTTCATGAATATTGATCTTGATGTTCTCCCACAGTTCACCAGGTCTTCTGTCATTAGCATTCAGTGCAGCAAATCTGATCGTGGGAAGCTCTCAAGATTCAGGTGGGATATATCAAGTTTGATGTTTGACCCTCAAGGACTTGTTCTAATTATTTCCCCCAGGTCAAACTGTACTTACCTTGATAGTCTGTTTGCAGCATGCCTCTGGCCTCCTTTTAGTTGCTGATATTGAGAGCTTCTCCATTGTCTCTCCTCATAGATGTAATCAATTTGATTTCTGTTTATCACTTCTGCATTGTTGCAAAAAGGTATTTACTACAAAACAGTGATTGGTGATGGTGTTGCCAAATTCTACCATGAGATCTCCACTTTCATGAAGACCATATGTTCCAGCTACTGTTCTTCCCTCTTTGGTTCCAACTTTTACATTCCAATAGCAAACAACTTTGAATGATTCTTGATTGCATGTGTGATCAATTTCAGACTGACGTCACTGGCAGAATTCTTCAGTTTTTTCATCTCTAGCTTTAGTGGCTGTGAATAAATTTAAAAATAGTTGTATTTATAGCTTATCTTTGAATGAGGATAGCTATAATTCTATCACAGAGGGAATTGTACTACTAGATAAATCTTGAAATGTCTTCTTTGATAATGAATGCAGAGTCATTCCTCTTGGTTTTGTCATTCTCAACAGAGTAAGCCAAAGGATTTTCTGATTCAAAGTGGCCAACATCAGTCCATTTCAGCTCCCTAGTGCTCATGCTGTGGATCCTTATGTGTTGCATTTATTAAGTGTTGATGACTTCTAATTTTTCTAGATTCATACTTCATGCATTTCAATCTCTGATTGTTAAATGATGATTACAGCTGTTTCTTCTCATATGAGTCATGCCTCATTATCAAAAGAAGGTCAGATGGCTTTACTCCCACAGGAGTATGTAAATATATAAAACTTCATAGAAGCTGACTACCTTATCTTTCTCCCAGGGAGTGGCTACTGGATTTGAACCACAGACCTTGTAGTTCACAGTCCAACATTTACCCTAAGTGTCACGAGGACACTAGACAATTATTTGCTCCCTCTGTTTAATAGTTACAACCCAAACCCATTGTAAATCTATAGATGTAAAAAGCAGAAATATTTTGAGTTTATAAAATCAGAAAGTATTCATTGGTGAAGTATACATAGTGAATTTTTAAAATATCAAGCATTAATAATGAAGAGCAAAATACTTTTTTAAAATGTGTGTAGAAGTAGTCAATTTTATTAGTTAGCTTCCTGATATGTGAATTATTTATAAGAATTATTTTTTTTCTAGAATGTCAAGTAGTTTCCAAAATTCTCCTCATTTATCTTCTAAATTTACAAATATCATTATGCACAATTCAAAATCTATACCCAAATTTTTCCATTATTCTTGTTATTCACAATACATTACTCTATGTTTTTGGGAGATGGAAATACAAACTGAGTGTAGCTTTGCATAGAATGTCATTCTACAAAGGCAAGTAAAAAAATCTTGCCAAATTCATGAAAATCTTTATTAAAATAAAATATAAAAGTGAGAAATTATTATTCCTTGGAATACTCTCCATCTTGACCCACCCTTTGAAGGCGATGTTTCCATCGCTGTGAACCTTCTCTGCCACAGTCATGGACTCAGGCAAGTGAGGATGGTTCAGAACTCGACAGTGTTTCATTCTGTGTGCACAGGGTCACAGTGGATTGGAGCGAATGTGATATCACCTAACAACAACAACAAACCTTTTCTGAAGAATTCTGCACTCATTAATTTAAATAATTTCACAACAGAAGTTGTGACATCCTCACGTGGCTCAAATTGTATTCCTTCTAAATATTATTTGAATTTAGGGGAGAAAATAATTTTGAAAAAGAAAGATGGAGCTTTAAGGTGAATGTCATAAACTTTCTCAACAAAAACTCTTGGAGGACAAACCTCACTCTACTGGAAGAATATGGAGTTGTATTGTCATTACAGAAGATCATTCTTAGTGCAGTTTTCCCGTTTTTTCCACACCAATGCAATTTTCTATTTTCTTAAAATTTCTTCCCAATAAGCCTCATAATTTTCTAATGTCCTTTTAGAAAATCTATCAAAAGTATGCCTGTGGTGTCCCCCAACATTATTGCTTTAACTTCTGGGCTGACGTTTTTGCTTTGAATTCAACTTGACCAGTAGATTCCCTTCAAAGCCATTATTTTGATGACAGGTCCTTTTGTTTTGTTTTTCCTGGAGGGTCTCACACGACAACTAAGCGAGATGTATTACAGACAGAACTTGTCTGTATCCATTGATATCCATTGCTCATAGAGATGTGCCTGGTCATGTTTGATTTTCAATAAACCTATATATGTATGAGCCGGAACCAAAATAACAATATATTTTGACTTATCCTATATTGGTACTCATATTTATGTCAATAAAATGATATCTTATTTAAAAACAACACAAAAATGGTTAAAAAAATGAAGTCAATCATACCCTATGGAAAAGGAAAAACTTATTTGTAGAAGTTTAAAAATGCATTATTGTGAAAGACGTTAAGTAATACACCTATTTTATAAAAGACACATTTCAATACTGACTTTTACTTTTGGATGAAGATAAATAAATGAAAACTCCTATTTTGTAAAGAATGTCCATTACTTCAATATGTGTGTAAACTGAATTTTGGAAAAGAGCCCACCACAGGGTTTTAAGAACCAAGTGATTTGCATTCTTGTATTTCAGGGAAAGATGGTTTAAGCAAATATTAATATGACAAGTAACTATGAGCGTGGAGGTGGAAGAGCATATTAATGCACTGATCTTATTTCACGGAAGGAAGATGACACTTCTGGACAGCTCGAGAGATTGGCTGCAATATATGGAAGGAAAGAAAGGCGATCACTGAAGCCACACTGTGCTGCTCTGTGATGCGCAAGTCATAGCAGACATTAATAAGTCACTAGCTACTTTCACATGCTTGTCATAGCCTTTGTGTCACAATTTCAGTAGGGAGAGAATATAGGACAAAGAACTTCAGGGAGGGAAAGTCAAAGCGAGCCTGTCAAGAATTGGCAGGCCCAAATTTGATCCGCCTTCTGTTTTTCTCACTGTCCCTGAGAAGCTTGTGTCAATCGCACTTGGCCAAGTTTTCAAACATAGCACCTAATTTGGGAAGCGTCTGAACACAATCAAGTTGTCATCAACCCTTCTTGTGGGCATTCAGACTTTCTGGTAATGATACTAATCTGGAGAGCCAAATATAGTCCATTGTGCTTACAGAAGGCCCTATGAAATTGGAATTTTAATTTTGCCTTTCAATTTTGCCTTGTAAACCTATGACATCGCAAGAATTATCCTTAAGTTAGCTAGATCCCTAAAGTAGCGTGTACACTTCTGTATGACTTTAGGATGTTCCGAAAATGAGTCTTGGAAGGTTCATCTGTGAGGTTCATCCACAATTATTTAACTTTTCACGACCTCTAGGACATATAACGCACACCAAAAAATTTCAGCCTCTCGGGTATCTAAGGAAATTGTAGTATGAGCTGCTGTCAAATAGGGAACTGTGTAACTCTATGAACCACAGAGAGCACATGGATTTGTCATCAGGATACACAACTCTATGGGGAAGGACATCACACTTGCTAACATAGAAGGGCTCTAAAAAAGAGAAAGACCTTTGGTGAGACAGATTGGCACGAGGGGCTCACACATAACAATTGTGAGGATGGTGCAGAACAGGGCGGTGGTCCATTGAGTCACATATGACTCAGACTGACTTGGTGGCACCTCACAGCAATGAGCTGAGGAACTGAGTGTAACCACAGCAATTCTAAAACCGGATTCCACTTGGGACACGAGTGTTGTACATACTTGCATTAAAACCATTATTATTTCCATTATTTTCCCTCAATTTCAGTGTTCCTTACATTACCAGACACAAATAGTAAAAAACAAAACTATCAAAGCAGAAAATATTTCATTCATGAAATACTTCAATTCAGTTGGCTGTCTGAGACTGTCGATCTTTATAGATCCACCTTTCTCATGTGGAATAGCTTACGGGTTTGAGCTATTGACCTTGTAATAGTGGCCTAACGTCTAATCCACCATGCTAAACAGATTAGTGATGAATCCAAATTAAACTCATTGCCCTTGAGTCAATTCCAAATCATAGAGACTTTTTGGAAGCAACTTGAATTTCTCCATAGGGTTTCTAAGAGTAAATGTTTATAAAGCCAGAATGCTACAACATTCTCCCTTGTAGCAACTAATGGGTTAACATTGAACCACTGGCCTTTCCATTCCCAGTAGAGCAGTTAGCCAGTTACATAAGCAGAAGAGCAGCGGCATTTTGTCATACGACCTTTGATTTAATAATTATTACCATGAAAGCCATGGATGTGTTTCAATTAAAAAGGTAACATGTGCTAATCACAAATAATTTCAAATATACAAAGAAGATGAAATTAAATATAGACTTTGCCTATTTGAGGATATATACATCCATATATGTAATTGTTATTGTTTATATGCTTATCTAAAGATCTGAAATTTCATGTCTATTTCAGTTAGAAATTATCAAGCAATTTTTAGGTATGTGTTTCATCTCCATGCCTTTAAATAAAATTTCATCCAGAATTTTAGAAAACGGTAAATTAATCTAATTATTTCAGGCAACTAAAGCTTCATTTTATTTTCCCTTATTTGAAGGAAGGCAGTATTAAAAAGAATGTTTTAAAATTAGAGTATAATAAGAAAACTTTGTGAATTAGTTATGTGTTATCTCCTATTCTCAAAAATAAGTGAATATACATAAAGGTACTTTTACAAAATATAAAATTAATACATATTTAATTTTTTGATGTCTTCTTTCTTTGGTATACCCTTTGGGCCAATAGTATTAATTTTCTTTTTTTACAATTGAAAGGATTTCTTTTGCTAGCTCTCTTTACAATTCACTATTATTTTCATTCCTGTGTGCTGCTTCCACTAACAAGACACAATTGTGGACATCTTAATTATTTTCTCCATTTATCAGGATCTGATTGGTCTTTTTATGAGGATTTCAGTTTTTCTTATGTTGAGTGGCAATGCACACTGAAGGCAGTGGTTTTAATCTTCATCAGCAGGTATTTTAAGTCCTCCTCGTTTTCAGCCAGAAACACTGTGTTATCTGCATATTGTAGGTTGTTAATGTCTCCTTTTAATTTTGATATGTGTTCTCCATATAGACAGGTTTCTTTTATTTCCTAATCAGCATACAGATTGAGCAGGTATGGTGAAAGCAGATAGTACTGGTGCACAACTTTCCTAATTTTAAATTACTCTGTAGACCCTTCTTCCGTTAGAGTGACTGTCTCTTAGTCCTCATACAGGTTCAAATGTTGAGGACTTCTCATTCTTCCAAAAGTTACCCACGTTTGTTAAGTTCTATACAGTCACCTGCCTTTGCATAAGAGAAGCAAAACCAGTGACATGTATATGTGTACATATGTATAAAGATGCACATAGCCCACAATTGTAGCACAGGTAAGTGCAGTCTTGCTCAAGAATAGTCACGCAGTAAGTTCGAGGCATCTCCTGATTTGTGTAGCGGGAGAGGCTGAGAACTAGGAAGCAAACACTAAACAGGAAGATCACAGAACAGTGGGTGCAGATCCCACTGAATTCAGGTGGCCATCCTGTTGTGGTTCCAGGGATTGACAGGCATGTGACAGAAGGTCAATCAACCAGATGGAGGACCAATATCCCACAGAACCAAATGCTTTTTCAATGAGTCAGCTTAATAAGGAATATGTCACAATAATGAATAGGTTTTCTTCAAATTATATAAAGGTTGTGATCTAATAAAGTGAATTCCACTTAGCCACAACTATGGAGTCCTAAATTGGAAGTGAGGTGTTGGAATTCAATTAGAATGCAACTGAAATGCTTTAACAAGATGATGAAGCAATGGAAGGCCTCCCTCATCTACGCGAAGAAGACAGCTATCTGGACAATGGGCAGGATAAAATCCATATTTGCATCCATTCCAAATAAAGGTGACCCAAATTATAGAACAATATAATTAATATCACATGCTAGCAATTGAATTATTTGAAGAATGCAGCATCAAAATTAGAGGAAGGTTTATGATATACCTGCAAAAGGTAGATGACACAGACTGACATGCTGAATGTGAAGAGGACCTGGAGCACATGCTAACATCACCCAAGGGCTGCAGCTTTCTGTGTGGATTGTAACTCAGTGTAAAGAGACCCAAATCCCAAACTGAACCAATGGTTAAAATCCATGATACATGGAGAAAAACTGAAGTTGTCAAGTATTTTGTCTTCCTTAGATCCACAATCATTGCCCATGGAAGCAACAGTCAAAAGTTCAATCAACACATTGCATTAGGAAAATCTGCTTCACAAGATCTGCTTTAAAATGATAAAAAGTACCAAGATTTGTATAACGGTTACATAATCTCCTGTCACCTTGAGGGAAGGGGTGGAGTCTAGCCTGTCAATGAGGTCATAGCCAATTGTGGAACACCCAGGGATGCCTCTGTGTGGGCATGGTCTTCTCCTAAGAATTATGGGAACTCCTGTCTTCCTCCCTGGGGGTGGGACACACACACTCTCTCTGCTTTACAGTCCTGCTGAGAAGCCACATGAAACTATACTGATGGCAGCCAGAGCCCTGGTGCTTCCATCACCACTGGATCCACAAAACTTTCCACTCACTGGCCTGTGATCTTCCTGCATGCAGTATCATGGCATGTGTTGCATCTGTCTGAAGAGTAATTTGTAGACTGGTATTGGACACATGGGCTAACATTGGACTTATGGACTTGATCTGGGCTGGGCTGGGGAGTTTTCTTAAAATAAAATCACCCTTTGTTATAAAGTTCTCTCTTACATATATATGAGCGCCCCTGAATTTGTTTCTCTGGTCATCCCAGACTAACACAATTAGTCAAAAGAACAATTTAATCTGTCTTACAAGAACTATAGGCAGAATGCTCCATGGAGGCAAGGATGGTGTGACTTAATCTCATATAACTGAGACATGGTATCAAGAGAGCCCATTTTATGGAAGACAATACCATGCTTGGAAAAGTAGAGGGGTGGCAAATAAGAGAATGGCCTCAGCAAGATGAATTGGCACAGTGGCTGCAACAAGGGCCCAAACACGAACTATTGTGACAGTGATTCAGGACTCTGAGATGTTTTGCTCTATTGTACAAAGGCGTGTTCTGAGTTAGAACTAACTACATGGATCAAAACAAACTATGGATGACCTTGACATGAATTGGAATTCCAGAGCACTTCCTTGTGATCCTGTAGAACTCATGGTACTCCTGTACATGACTCGAGAGGCAGTGGTGTGAACATAACCAAGGAATCTGTGATGGTTTACAAACAGGAAATCGCAGGCCTGAATCCTCCCACTATACTTATTCAATCTGTAAGGCTGAGCACATCATCAGAGAAGTTGGACTCTATTTATATTTTGATTCTAGTATTTACTTAGAATTTCTGTCAATATTTACATCATCCAAATGGATATAAAAATAACTTCTGTTTCCTTACAAACCAATTTGTGAGCATTAAAATAAGAGGAGGTAATGGTAGATTGTATTGTAATGTCCAAAGCAGTTTAATTGCTATGTGGAATTAGGTCATGTAAATAGAACAATATTATCTCATAATTCAAGGGGGAAATAAAAAGAAATGCATCTCTGGCATAATAAATCTATTTAGGGAAGTTAAGGGTAAAGGAAAACGGCTACGTCTACTAAGGTATTGATGATAATTATTGCAAAAAGTCTCACTGCCATCGGAGAATACTATTATTTCTATAACTGCCACCACTATGAAAGGAAGAAAGGCTGGATGAGGGTGGGGCAGGACAAATATAACAGTGAAGGCATCGTGTATTATGTAATTTAAAATAATATTAAAAACCACATGGATGTCTTTCAAATATTGAAATTCTTGGACAAGTCCACAGTCAAATGATAGTCTCACAGATTAAGTAAAAATTGAAGGATAATTTACATTTCAATAAGTTAACATTGTAAATCAAATATCTTTCTTTTTCCTTAGTGTTTATACATACATATATTAAAACTGACAAGCTCTCCTAGAAACGTGGCTTCATAATACATTGGTTATATTAACTTAGTTTGGTCTCTCTTTTTTGTTGTTGTTGGTTTATTTTTCCTCACCAACACCTGTTGACATCAATTCTGACTCATGGTAGTTCCACTTGTCCTATGGCAGGCCTACTCCATGCAGCTTTGTGATCTTTGTGGAAAGAAAGTTTTCTTCCATGATGCTGCCGGGTATGTTGAAACCTCCCATCTAAGTGTTAG
Source organism: Tenrec ecaudatus (assembly GCF_050624435.1). NCBI lineage: Eukaryota > Metazoa > Chordata > Mammalia > Afrosoricida > Tenrecidae > Tenrec > Tenrec ecaudatus. Next base: position 87,714,736 of record NC_134532.1, read on the forward strand.
TTGTGTTGCACGACTTTGAGTCAGCCCCAAATCATGGCGATTCCATGTGTGACAGAGTAGGAGGTGCCTATGTCATCAAGTTTTCTTAGGTACAATCTTTACAGAAGGAGATTGACACACCTGTCTTTCAGAGTGGAGAGATTCAAATTGGAACCTTTTAGTTAACAAGCAGAGCACAAAGTGTTTGTGTCAGACAGATACCATTTCAATTACTTTTCCCTTAAATTTTATAAAGTTACTAAATAAAACTAGTTTCCTTTTCAAAGCAAATTTTCCTTACTTGCTTCTTCTTTAGAGTCTTGTTGGCACAATGAGAAACACATTGGCTGCTGGACACAAGGTCAGCAGTTCAAAGCCAGCAGTCACTCTGAGGGAGAAAGTTGACGAGACTGTCTCGTCTTGTAACAACTTACAGTATTTTACACCTCAAGGAGGCCTTCTGCTCTGGCCCATCAGGTCACGATGAGTCAGTGGCTGCAGATCACATTTTTTAATTTGTTTTGATTCATCTTTGTGCAATGAAGTGGCTTTTTCATTCTTTTCCTGAACAATATTGTTATTTTTTTTCTCAGCCGTATATTGTTGATGTTTTCACATTATCAGTCACAAAACTTCTAATTTGAAGTTACTGGTCTTGTTGTAACTTCAGTATAGTTTCCCATCAATATCAAACTGTGCTGAAGACAAGGAGCCCGACATAAGACATAAGCAGTGTGTGACAGGTGTCTGCACTCTATGCAAACACAAGCGCAATTAGCTTTCATTTCTCACAGGAGTCATTAAATCCATAGATGCGAACAATATAAATTACTTCTTGTCATCTCTTTACATCTGATCTGTTTAAGGATTCTTTTATAAAACATAGACTGAAGGAAAATGCTGGCAATATGACACCCCTTTATGTTCAATTTGAAGGTTTGTTCAATATTATATTCACACTACTCTACTTTGGATGGTCTGCTCTCAAAATGGGATTCTTTGAGAGTCAAGCATCTTATACCTTATTCCTCCAGGCTAAGATCTATATTTTCACTGCTTTCTTTGGAAATTAGAATTTCTATCTTCCATATTATTAAGTAGAAGCTTTTTAAAGTGCTTATGACTTGACAAAAAGTACATTAGCTGTGAAAACTGACAAGAATTTGTGCTTGTGGGGACTGCACGAAGCAGCAACGCCTCTATTACTAACATATTGCTTTTTATTATAAAATATGACTCCCATTAGTTTTGGGCTACAGCCAAGTCTCTTCTCATAGTTTAAAAAGGAGTTACCTTGACAAGATTCGACTTAAATCACATCTTGATCTATATTATGAACACAAAAGAACCCTTTCTGCATTAAAGTGACAATAAGAGTCTGATTTATAATCCTAAGGCAAAGAAATTCAGAGTTAAATAAATCAAATGACTTAGCACATGTCCCTAGGTTTTTTGGGTTTTTTTTTTCCTGAGAGGGTGTGAAATCCATGAGAAAAAAAATTACTGCTGTACCAAGGATTCCATCTGTATATTTGGAGCATTATGTAACATGGGCTTAAGTAGGGATTTTTTAACTTAGTGAGTTTTAAAAAGATAATCATAAATAAGGTAATGCTCTTCTCTGCACTACAATGTTATCTGTTGGTATTTCTAGATCCATAATAAATATGAGTGCATGTGTGTATGTGTTTGTGTGTGTGTGTGCACACACGGGCACGTGCTTCCAGGAGGCCTGGTGACACAATATTTAAGTGGTTGGCTATTAACCAACAGGTCAGTGATTTGAACTTTCCAACTGATCTTTGGCAAAAAGACGTGACAGTAAGCTTCTGGAGACATTTAGAACATTGAGATTTCTGTGGTGTAGTTTTCCTGTGGTCTGTTGGGTCACCATCAGTGGGTTTTATTTTGCTTTATTGTTTTGTTTTTAATAAAAAGTATATTACATACTAAATGTTGGATCACATATCTAATAATCTTTAACACCCTTGAGAAAAATCCTTTCTAGTCAACTTGAAAAGCTAAAATAACCACCTACTTTGTATCTCAAGCCTACAATCGTAATAACTATATAGTCTAATATATCCTCAAGGAGAAGAAACAGGTTTGTCCTAAAAATACCTGTGTTTGAAAACATCCATATCAAGTGGTATTCTGAATGCTAAAAAATTGGGCAAAGTTCATTCTCACAGGGCTCTAATCCCAAGCTGACTCCAAAACCACGCCGCCCGTGGCTTCTGACTCCTGATGTGAAAGCAGAGGGGAGATGCATTCCACATGCTTTTCAAGGTGCGGGTCTTTCCAGGAACAGTTTCGCAGACTTAGCTGTCTCTAAGTGGTCTTCAGCTAGAACGCCCTGGTGCCAGCCAAGGACTCGGTCAGCATTATAATACCCGGCAAGCAACTGAGTAGGACAGAGAATGGAAGATCGAGATGAGGGCAGGACACAGGGGGAGAAGAGCTTTTAAAAGAAACATACTTTAATTTTACTCTGTGATCATAACTAGAGGTTTGGGCTGGGGTGGGGGGGGGGTGGCTGTCAAGTCTGTATTGGAGGGGCAATTGTATTTCTGATGGTGGGTGGGCCACTGGGACACCCCATCATTGGTAAAAACAATATTTCTTGTAGAGGTCTCAAGGGTAAACTCCACTTGGTATTATGTTATCCTAACATAATACGTTGACCAAGTTCAAACCAACCCCTGACGGATCTGGGAATGTGCTGTAGACCGCTTGGACATTAGACTTAGCCCTTCTGAGGTATGCAGCACCCTTCTTAGACCACGCTAGAAGAACCCAAATTGGAACCCTACTAAGCGAACTGGACTTTAGCTTCCACTCACTTATAAACAGAACCAAGGAATGGAAATACTTCCTTGAACTTTAAACTGAAATGCCCTGCTGGGAGAAGCAGCAGGCAATCACTTAATCCCCAGGTTGAGTAATTGGTGGTCATTGGACTTTGGGTAGGTTTGCACCTATTACTCTTAAAGTGTCCAGAGAAAGGTGATTTGGAACCAACATATCAAATATTTCCTTTCTCCTCTCTTCTCCTCTCCTTCCTTCTTCCTCTCCCTCCCCTTTGCCTTCTTCCTCTCCCTTTCCCCCTCCCCCCCCCATGATATTTGTTGGTCTACCAAGCATGGCTCTGCCCTCATAAATGAGTGCTATTGAAAATATTGTCTTATCTTTAACCCTTAGATCTTGTGTAACTAGTGACCAGTCACCTACATTTTGAATATATGCAAGTTAATAACTCCTGTATTGGAGTCTGATAAGAAGTCCTACACATGTATAAAATCATTCAATGATTTTTAAATAATTATTTAAAATAATGTTACTATCAGTACAATTGCTTAAGCCCTATGGGGAGGGTCTATTATGCATTCTAATAAAATGACAAGGTCTTCAAAAGGGAACCAGGGACTTAGAGAAACAATAGTCATATGAATGAATGTTGAGCTCTCATTTGGTCATAGTCCTAATATAGGAGTGATTAGTCTTGCCTAGTACTCACCCTTGTGAACAGATTACTGAAGACGTCGGTGCCACAGCAAAGTATGGTGAAGGAATCAGAACGTGGTTGGTTATTTTGAAAAATAGGCTCTGAAAGCCTTATCTGAAAACCAGCAGCCAGATAAGTGAGGAGCCAGGTCAGGAAGAAGCACTCCATCTTGTATGAATCAAGGATGGCAAATAATAAGATCCAAACAAAGCGAAGAGAATGGGGCCAGTGCCTACGTGCTGAACGCTGGGTTTGCTGGAAGCTGTGATGACTGTGGGAGCCTCCACTGGCAGGGCCCCTTTGTGTACCAAGTCCTTGGGGAGTTCCCAGTGCACACAGGCTAGGAAAGTTAACAGGGCTAATATCCGATTCAAAGCAGGTTGAAGTGCATTTTAGCAGGTGTACTTATGCTGGAATGTAACACCTTTTACTTTGATATCTCTCTGGACACAATACGAATTTATTCTAAAAGTTTACATTTATCATATTCTTGAGGTCTTTGCCTGTTTTATATGGTCACTGTTGCTAAGTCCTTGTTCGTTGTTTGCCTTTATTTTGCATGTTTATCTGTATAGGAAAACTGGGATAGATGGAATTTAGAAGACTACTGTCTTCTAAAGATTAATGATTACATAAGAGGAAAGAATGGGAGGGGAGGGGGAATGGGGAGTCAACGTCAATGAGTATATCAAGGAAGAAGAGGTTCTAAAGCTGATTTTCGCCATGATGCACAATCCTTCTTGCTATATTAAACTATGGAATGGGCTGATATGTTAAGTATAGCTCAATTAAAATTTTTAAATAATGTAAATAAATAAATAAAAGAAATATCTTTTAACTATTTTAAAAGTGAGTCAGGGGCAGAATGCACTATATTCAGAAAGAATACAATGCCCAGAAGCTTGGTTTGTAGAAGTTTGTGCTAAGAGAAAAATAAAAAGAATTATTTATCTGTGATCAGATAGAATGCCCTGTTTTCCAAAGTGAGCAACACTGCCCTAGAGGACACTGTAGAGATCCAGGTGACAGAGGCAGCCTACAGTGTTATAGGGTGGGGGTGGGGAGGGGCTTGAATAAAATTAAGGGGGTGGTGGTTGCAGACAGACAGAAAGAAATTTTTGAAAAATGACATTTCCTCTGTGTTTATAGACTTAAAACTGTGGTGGTTACTACTTTATGTTCCAAATAAATACCCCAAATCCAAGTTGTAACATCAGTGGAGAAGTCCACCCAAAGGTCTTACCAGGTGTTGGCAAGCAAGCATGTTGCACATTACCAGGAAGTGAAGCGCTGGCAGGAATATATGTGTGTAATGACTTGTTTACAACATGGTACCATAAATAGCTAACATGTGTGACATCCAGTCTAGATTGTGTAACGAGCATTTATCAGTAGTGCCAAATAAAATTAAAAATTTAATACATATTCCATACCTTTGATCTTTATGAATTACAAATCACATATAGTCAATTGTATTATTATTTCAATAAAACATCAATTTACACATGAGCGTATTATACAATAAAATATTTCTGTATTTTTGAGTGCTTTTAAATAAAAAATTATAGAAGGCTTCTGTCTGTACAATACTTCATGAAGTACACAAACAATATATTTGTACATTATATTACAATACTATGAAATCATTAAAGTTATCCATTAGCATTCACTGATAGCAATTGAAGAATTTGTATTATTTGCTAATTAAGGCACGTTTTAAGGAAAAATTATTTAAATAAGAGCAAATTGAATTTAAATTATTAACTGATTTTAGTTACATTTGTATACATTTTAATTATGCATTGATATATTAGTTTGATAGTTGAAAGCTTAATATTGAATATATATATATCTAATGCTGAGCACAGAATAAAACCCGGTTTATTAGCTTTCTTAGTCCTTTGTTAGTGCAAAAAACACTGTATATCTCATATTTTGGGCACTACTCTAGTCACACAACTATTGAAAAACGTGGTTCTAGTGATATAAATTACACTTTTCAATTATATAATTATATCTATTTAGTGGAATGTGGGCTCTGAGTGTGGGCTTAGTCACAAATCTGTTAACTAAAAAAAAAGATGATTGCCAATAGCTAATCATGGATATTGAAAAATTCTGAAAAAAATAATTGATTGATAGTTCATCAGGTTCATTCTTCTCATTAGGATCATTTAAAATATTATTTATAAATTGTAAAACTATCCTTTGTTATTTTATTTTTTATATAATGTGACTGTTAGTGTGGTTGATTAAAAATTAATTTATTAATTTTAAGCATAAAGGTGTCATATATGACATATATTTTTTTATGTTATAGGACAGAGATAAAACTATATACACAGAAAATGAATGGACCTTATATCACAACACTTTCTGTTTCCCCACTTAAGGTAAATTTCCAAAGTGTGGCTGAATATACATTTTTTCCCTCTGAAAAGGGGCCGGTAGGCCACTAGGTTTGGGACCCTCTGTGTTAAAATGTATTCAGCTATGGGTTTGGAATATCTAGACTAAACAAATAAGAGTAGACAGGATAACCCATTCTCTCTCAGATAAACTGCTTAAAAGTAGAAGGTAGAGAAGAATGAATATTTGATTCACTTTTTTTGGACTTAAAATAATTTCTGATAATGCAAGGGGGTACCCATGCCATAAATGGGGTGTTTTTTCTAAGCTATGTATTTAAAACAACCCTATCACCTTCAAAGCATCCACCTTTACACTTAATGCATTTGTCAAATCTGAGATTCCATTTTTGGAAATATTTTTCAAACTCATGTGTTTAGATGGCTGACTGCACCCCCCTCATTTTTTTCACCTCTTCAACATCATCAAACCATTGTCCTTTTATGTACTTCTAATTTTGTGCAAATAAAAAGAAATCACTTAGAGAAAGTCCCGGTGAGTAAGGTGCATGGGGCAAGAGAGGCATGCTGGTTCTTTGGCAAAAACTGGTTCACTAAGATGACTGCGTGAGTGGATGAATTGTCATGGTGGCAAAACCTGTCCCCCATCTGCCACAAAGCAGATGGCACACACTGTTTTTCACACACTGTTTCAGAACCTCTAAATAGAAAGCAGGATCAACAGTCTGATCTGGTGTAAAAAACTCCAAATGCAACATCCCTGTCTCATCAAAAAAAAAGAAAGAAAGAAACAAGGAGAGGGTATTGTTTATATCTCCGCAAGGAAAGAGGGACCAGACTTCAACCCGGTGCTCCAAGATGTGAATGCAACATGCCAGCATGGAGTAAGGAACCAGTGGAGAGGTCTGAGGGGATGGCCCCAATCTCAACTATAGGGACATCTGTCCCTCCCCCGAGAAGAATTTATTTCAGAAGACAGCACTGAATCTGCAGATCTGGGAGAGAGACATGTCTGATCAGAGCACACAGAAGCAAACGAAGGTGGAGGAAGAGAGAGTGCAGCACATCCTGACCCAACAGACCTTGAGGATGATGTTCCCTCTCAGAGCAGCCAGTCAACAGAGAGGACCACATAATCGGCCCCACTATAAGACATGACATGCCTCACTGACCCATAGCCCTACAGGGGACAACACTGGAGACACCGTGTGGGAATTACACCCGATCTGATCCTGCCACACCATTGCAAAACACTAAGGGGTGCAACAGAACAGCAAGGGAATGGAGGTGAGGTCCCCAGGGAATGCTGAAGTTGGACTTTAGAGCCAGGGCATGGTGCCCCAACAGACTGGACTGAAAAACACCCCTAAAGGTCAACAAGCAGTCCTTGAACTAGCTACAAGCTTTTCTTTCTTGTGCTTTGTATTGTTTCCCCCCCACCCCACTGGATTGTTGTTGTTGCTGTTGTTGTTTTGTTATGTATTGTTGCTTGGTTTTTCTCTGTCATGTTTTTGTGTATGATTTTATCTCTGGAGGTCTGTCTAAATAAGATAGGCTGGAGGAACAATCTGGAGGAGAAAACAATGGGACTGACACTTCTGGAGGGACATGGAAGAGGGGCAGGTGGGGGCAAAGGAAGTGGTATTAACAAACCCAGGTACAAGAGAACAACAGGTGATCCAAATTGGAGGTGAGGAGGGTGTAGGAGGCCTGGTAGGATGTGATCAAGAGTAATGTAACCAAGAGGAATTACTGTAACCCAAATGAAGACTGAGCATGATAAGTCAAAGGAAATAGAGGAAAGAGCTAGGAGGCAAAGGGCATTTATAGAGGTATAAATGATATCATGTACATATGTAAATAAATTTATATGTGAGGATAGGGAAATAGATCTATGTGCATATATTTTTAGGTTTAGTATTAAGGTAGCAGATGGACATTGGGCCTCCACTCAAGTACCCCCTTAATGCAAGAATATGTTGTTCTATTAAATTGACATTCTATGATGCTCACCTTCCCAACACAATCACTGAAGACAAATGGGTGAATAAGCAAATGTGGTGAAGGCAGCTGATGGTGCCCATCTATCAAAAGATATAGAGTCTGGGATCTTAAAGTCTTGAAGATAAACAAGCGGCCATCTAGTTCAGAAGCAACAAAGTCCACATGGAAGAAACACACCAACCTGTGCGATCACGAGGTGTTGAAGGGATCAAGTATCGGGCATCATCAGAACAAAATATTCATATCATTGTGAATGAGGGGGCGAGTACAGAATGGAGACCCAAAGCCCATTTGTAGGCCACTGGACATCCCCTTATAGAAGGGTCTTGGGAGGAGACAAGCCAGTCATCGTGTGATTAACAAAGATGAAACATACAACTTTCCTCTAGCTCCTAAATGCTTCTGCCCCCTTACCCCTACTATCATGATCCCAGTTCTACCATACAAATCTGGCTAGACCATAGGATGTACACTGGCACAGATAGTAACTGGAAACACAGGGAATCCAGGGCGGATGATCCCTTCAGGACTAGTCATGTGAGTGGCGATACTGGGAGGGTGGAGGGAATGTGGGTTGGAAAGAGGGAACTCATTATAATGATCTACATATAACCTCCTCCCTGGGTGTCCGACAAGGGAGACATCGGACAGTGAAAGATATGACAAAATAATAATTTGTAAATTATTGAGTTTTCATGAGGGAGTGGGGAGCGGGAGGGAAGGGAAAAAAATGAGGAGTTGATACCAGGGCCTTGGGTGGAGAGCAAATGTTTTGAAACTGATGAGGGCAATGAATGTACAAATGTGCTTTGCATAATTGATATATTTATGGATTGTGATAGGAGGTATATGAGCCCCTAATAAAATGATTAAAAAATACACCATTAAAAAAAAGAGTTAAGTCTCACAATGGATGTATGTATTGTGATGTGAGCTGTATGAGCCCCTAATAAAATGATTTAAAAAATGAGCATCATCTCAATCTTTGATTTCACTTGATGAATATTTTGGGGAGTGAGGTGACAATGGCATTGACCCCTGGCTTGAATTATGTTTGCTTTCAGTGTCTTAAGATTAGTACCATGTTTCATCATCAGTAATGACCTTGGAAAAAACATCTGGGTAGCTTCTGTGCCATTCTTTCAAAAATAGGCACATTTCAAGTTGATGCTCTTTTGGCTGGTCAGTCAGAACCAGCAGTGACCCTTCTCATTCCCAAATCTTCTGTTAAAATTCACTGAACCCAGCTCCAAGGTAGTCCAGAGAACTTGCCCACCTCTTCATGGCTCATTGTCAGTCTGTGATCATAAGTGTACACATTTTTTTCAACATTTTCTTTCATTTGGGAAGTTGTTGGACATCCAGAATGAGGTTGGTCATCAATTTCACCTTGTTTGAAATAAGAAACCCACTCACACATTTGAGTTTTTCCCATAGCACCATCCTTGTAAGCTGTGTTCAACACCACAACAGTTTCTGCAGCATTTTTCCTAAGCAGTAAATAAAATTCCACAACTGCACACTGTTCTCTTAAACTGACAATCAAAAGAAAACAACAGCAATAATCCGAGATTCAACTGAAACTGCTTTTAAGAAAAATAATTATTCCTGTAACCAGAGAGAAGGTTCCCAGGCAACATCACTGGGAACATCACTCAGAGGGAGTTGCTGGATCGTCGCCTTGCAAGAAAAATGTGTAGCACGAAAGTTCCGGGCGGTGGAGCTTTTTTTCTCATTTATTTTGGGTAAGCCCTCAAATAATAAGCTCATGAATGACCTAGGAATTCCAAGTGGTACAAATGGTTATGCCCTTAGCATTTACACAATCGATTGGTAGACTAAATCTACACAAGAGAATCAATGGATTGAGTGAAAGAGAAAAAAAGAATGATGCCTTTCAATTACAGGGTGCATAAAAATATTGAGTATATTATGGATTTCCAGAAAAATGAAATAATCTTCCTTGGAAGAAGGTTAGCCAGGATTTCTGCTCCTTAGAAGCAAGAGTGACAAGAATTCATCTCATATACTTTGGACATATTATCAGGAAGGGTTAGTCTCTGCAGAGGGGCATCAAGTTGGCACAGTAGAGCGTCTTTAAAAGAGAGGATTTTCGATGTGATGGATTGGCTCCTTGACTACAGCAATTGGCGGAATCACAGAAAAGGGTGAAAGGATGATAAAAGACAAGCCAGTGTTTCATTCCATTGCACTATGGTCATTATGAACAGGAATCGGCTAGGTGAGACCGAACAAGTCCATGGCACCTAACAACAAAATGACAGAGAAAATCTGCTTCAGAAAATCTGTCTCTGAAAGGGCACAGCTTTGAAAACCCTCTGGCGTACAGTTTTACTCTGTATAATAGGTCCCTGGGAGTTTACGTTTGGGCAACTAACAAAGGCTGATCTAAAGAGAACTAATTACCAAAAAAAACCTGTGAAACAAATGAAATACTCTCAATATTTATATTTTACAAAATTGAATTTTACAAATAAAACATTTATTTGACACTAAAATGTGATAGATAAGTTTATTTGTCTGTCTTAAGAAATATCTAGTGTAATGATTCTCAACCTGTGGGCCGCGACCCCTTTGGGGGTTGGAAGATTCTTCCAAAGGGTCACCCGATTCATAACAGAAGCAAAATTACAGTTATGAAGTAGCAACGAAAATAATTTTATGGTTGGGGGTCACCAGAACATGAGGAACTGTATGAAAGGGTCGTGGCATTAGGAAGGGTGAGAACCACTGCTCCAGATAATAATTTCTTTATCATTATTCTACTAGAAATCCCATTACAGTTAAAAACACTTAATATTTTAATGAGAAATATATTTTTGAAATTATTACTTTTGATTTTATGTCTTATTAAAATTAACACAAATTAATCAGTATTTAAATAACTTGTTAATATACTCTACATACTATTATGATCTTTGTGATTATAGGCAGCATAATGCAATATATTTATTATCAATTACCAAAATGTATAAACTTCTTTATATTCACAGGTACCAAATTAAGTTTTAGCTCTTTCTTTGCTACTGTATATCTTTTCTTCTATATAAATATGACATAAAGTTATTTTTGTAAAGTAGATAAAACTAAATTAGCAGTTCTTTTCACTTCGCCTACCCATGAAAAGTGTACATTTTAATTAACAAAGAATTTAGTTACTCATGGACCCAAATTCTCTTGTTTTTTTTACACTAAAGAATTGTCATGTTTACACCAATTTAATAATTTCTACCAAAGCAAGCAATGCTATAGTGAAAGACCAGTAGAGCTAGAAGGTATTTTTAAACTATGGATCTTTTCAAGACTCATGTTTCAAGAATCTATGAACCGTGACTCCGGGTTCTGTCTACCATGTCACATACTTGGTATTTTAGCGTGAACTTGAGAATGCCTAGTAAGAACACATATACTGTGATGATGACTACGGAAAAATATATTTACCCAAGGACAACCCAAACTGATAAACTCTCTGTTTTGATTTAATTATTTCATGCAACCAGTGTGGAAGAATTCTGCTTTAATTTAAAACATCTTCATAACTAAAATATTATGAAGAAAAATATCTGGTATAGGCCAAACAACTAAGCACTTAAATTGTATCCAAACACACAGATAGAAACAGAAATAAGATAGTGCTTATATGTCAGAGAGAAATTCTCTGGGATCCATATTACATTTGTTTCAACCTTTACCTCATAAATCATTGGTTGAACTACTTTCTCCCTATCAAGTTACTGGAACTAAAATCCTTCAGTTATACATAAAGTGCTCAACAGACTGTTAGTTCAAACGCACCGTCCGAGTCCTTGGATGACACATCTAGCTATCTGCTTCTGAAAAGTCCCTCAAAGTCCTCAGAAGCAACTATGCTGTACACTCACTGGAGTGCAATGAGTGAGATCAAGCCTGGCAATTTTCAAATGTAATAATAATGGAAAATAATGCACTTTAAAAGGAACGTTTGAATCCAACTTCTACCATTATCTAGCTATTTCTGATCTAGCGAGCAATGTAATTACTTGTAACTCCTTCTCTGTCCTGACAAAAATACATCTCAATACTCCTTAGAAGCAGGAATGGCAAAATTTTATCATAGGTACTTTCAGACATGACATCTGCAGGGGCTCGTTCTGAGAGAAGCACACCATGCTTAGTAGAGTGACGGATCATAAACATAAGGAGCCCTTCAGAAAGAGACTCACAGCAATGGCAATAACGAGCTGGAGTACAGCAGTGCCTGTTAGGCTGGCACAGGATGGGCATATTTCATTCTCTTGTACTTTGGGTCAGCTAACAACAACAAAATGAGGTCATCGCTGCCTCACTTTTACCCCGGAGGAGATTTAACAGATTGATAAGATAACTTACTGTGAGTGAACTATAGAAGCATGGTATCTTTTCATCAGAGATTACATTCCCAACTAAAAGTAAATGCAAGCTGAGAAGTGCAAAATGATCTGTGTCAATGTTTCCACCATCATTACTTACCGTGTACAATGTCATGTATTCACCTTTACCCCTCTTCCTTTCCAAACTTCAAAACCTGCCTGTGCACAATCGCACACGATCAATAAATACCTTTGTTTACAGGGGTATCAGAAAGCTCCGGCCAGGGGATCCTAGCCAGGAATTAGAGAGAAAGAAGCATTCCTTTGGCTTTTCCTGTGGTCCTTTCGCTATAGCTTTCCCAGGCCGGTCATGTAAATCAGAAAAGTTGTCTTCTCACCTTTCCCATTCTCTTTTCCAGTATTTGCAGCACTAATACTCGTCAAACACCTCAAACTATCCTCTTTGACTTTGCTACAATTTTATAAATACTTTTACTGAACTTCTTCAATTTTTCAGTTTGAGATTGCTATCCATTCCCTGCTGAGAAACTGGCAGATATAAAACCTTAACAATTTTAATAACACCTGAACTGCAGGGTGACATCTTTATGGGTTTTCTCTTTCTAATTATTAGTGGTTATTTTGCCTAATTTGATCTCTTAAAAATAATATGGTTTGAGATAAGGAACTTCTGATTGTTTGTCTGCTTTCCATTCAAAATATAAAATTCATGGCATGAACCTCACAATCAAATCCCATGATTTACAAATAAATAAAAGGTGAATGATTGATTTCAATAAAGCACTCCATGATACCATTTGACAAGTTTTCTCCAGTGTTCTGTGCTAACGCTCTGAGAGATCAGGGAGCCAAGATAGAGGATCGGCCTGGAAAAAGCACCTTGATAGCCCAGCACTGGCCTGTAGATACAGGGAATAAGCCAGGGCCTTGGCTGCGATAAATGAAAGTAACTAAACTTTCATTTTTCTCTATTAGCTTAGATGTTTGTCTATAGAAGTAAAAAAAAAAAAAAAAGAAATAGCAGCATGACTTCCACGGTGTTGATGCTATCAGTTATGCATGTCAAATGCATTTTTGTGTGTTTTGATTTACTCTATTTTTTCTTGAATGTAGAAGATAGATGATCATTTTAAACAAAGATATTGCGAGTAATGACTTTATCATCTAAGGTACTGAGCGGTCTTGGGAAACCCTGGTGACATTTTCACTTAACAAGAGCACAATGACCAGAGTTATTTAGACACATATATGAAAGCTCCAAACCACAATTGGAAGTTTGATGTTATCCATCATTTGAAATAATTCAAATTCCAAAGTCAAACATCAGCATATGCTCTTTGTAGCCTAAGGGATCAAAATTTGATTCTGATGTCTAGTTAAGCAAATTTTATTTTACTGCCAATCTTCTTTTTATTCCATAGAGAATAACAAAACTACTATATTTTATATGGCTCTGAAAATTGAACTAGTTAAAGTAAGTTCATAAAATATTTCACTGATTTATAAGGAATAGCTCACAAAATAGGTTAATTTAAATCATTAAGAATAATATTTTCAAAAAAAGAATAATACTTTCATTTGCATTTCTACTTTTAAAAATGTAGGTCAAGTATTTGCTGCTATTCGTTGTCATCAAGTGGCTCTGATTCAGGATCACCTAATGTGCAATAATATGAAATATTATGTCTCATACTCTATGGTCATTGTGATTTTTTTTAATTCATGACACTGGCAGCTGTATCAATAACTCATATGAGGGGTCCACTCATTTTCATTGACCCCTAAAAAGTAGCATGGTTTTGTACTATACATTCTTCTGCTAAATACATACATTTAATACCCAATATCACTAGCACCACACAATAACAAGCAAATGTATTAAAATGGTGGAGTCAGCACTCATTCCTGACAACCCCATGTTTTACATTGTAGACCAAAACAAGATTTTGTTGCTTATAATCTTCACGAAAAAGCATGACCATTGATAATTACCACCTTTTAGCTGAGTAGCAAATTGAAAAGTGCCTGTGCTGCCCCTACATCTATGCTGTAGAGAGCAAACATTAAGGTCAACAGCTAGAGAGAGGCAACTTCTGGGAACTGAGAAGCTCCATCGATAGAAGTTTCTTCTTTTCTTTCCTTTAGCTTCTCACTGCTTAGCATTCTGAAAGATTTTCTAAAGAGTGCATTAAAAGCTTATATTTAGGAATTTAATAATATGACTAATGCCAGTGACTCATCAATTTTCTCTTTATGAAAATAGATCATTACCAAACTAATGAAGTGACAGATATTGAAATAGCCACTAGGGAAAATTTAAATTCCTTTAATTATGTGCTCAAATTAAGAAAATGACTCAAGGCTAGATTTCAGGGTCACCAGTGTAACCAATAAAATAAACTAAAATAGGAAGCTGTTGCTTAATTGATAAAGCTTATTTTGTTCTCTGAGAAATTTCATATAGGTTCCAAGAAAATTCAATTCAGTTTGAAAATGATTGCTAAACTTTTTGAGTTTATCTTCTTCGCCACTCTTTACATTATATAGTAAAAGAAGAAAATATCCAGGAATTTGAGAGTATTAAGTGACATAAATTGATAATTCCAATTTTACAATAATAAATATGTTAGAACAGAAGTAAAACATAATGAAGCTTATGTGTAACTACAAATAATAATTTTGGAAAGAGTTAATTTTAAAGTAATGTTTATGATATTTTTATGTAAGTATATACTAATTCATTTAGTTGAATTTCTTGGCCATGTAATTGTATTTAATATGTTTTTAGAATGATTAAAAACATTTATCATAAATACACAATTTATACATGATTGGCACTAAAACTTTTACTGCTGGTATTTAATGACAATTTAGGATTAGATATGATAGAAGTACCTTGTGATTAAACAACAAAAAATAAGACTTGATTATAGCTGAATAAACTGGGTTAAAATACTTACGATTTCTCTCTCAAAAAATGTATCTAAAGATTTTATGTATGCGTGTAGAGCTATGTCTGATGCTATGAAGCAGAACAACATTAGAATTAATCTCTTACCGGAGGAAGACACAACCAAGAAGCCATCTGCAACAATAGTGAGAGAATTCTTGGAGGAAAGCTTCCCCAGCTTAGTGAATGAAAACCAGGCAACCATTCAGGAGGCTGAAAGAACACTGGCTAGATTGGATCCCAAGAAGGAGTCACCAAGGCACATAATAGTTAAATTATCCAACTTTGAGGAAAAGGAGAAAATCATGAGAGAAGCTAGGGAAAAACAAGCAATCACATATAAAGGTTCCCAAATAAGAATATGCTCAGACATATCAGCAGAAACTATGAAGAAGAGGAGAGAGTGGAGTAACATATTCCAAAAATTGAAGGAAAACAATGCAAACCCAAGAATACTTTACCCAGCCAAATTATCGATCAAGATAGATGGAGAAGTAAGAGTCTTCCCAGACAAGGAAAAACTCAAAGAACACGTTAGAAGAAACCCAGCCCTACAAAAGATCCTTGCCGACCCAGTATGGGCAGAAGAACAACACTCACCAAGCATAAATAAGAGACCACCACATAGAACGACCTCACCCAGAGGGCAAAAAAGAGAAAACATACCTAAAGATAGCATTGACTTAAATATACAAAGGCTTGAAAGGCTGCTGAGGTAAGCTTTAAAAAAAAAAAAAGCAAATGGGGCTTAGGGAAAAAGCAAGGGCATACAAATATTCCTGGGGTGAGGACCAGGTAATATGGCAGGGACCAGACCAAATACAGAGATATACATGGTAGACAACTAAAAAGGAGGTGGGGAAATGAAAAAATAATAAGAAAAAAGAAAAGGATAGCAGGGGCACAGGGCACTAACCCACCCAAGGGGAGGGTATTGTTTGTGTCTCTACAGGGAAAGAGGGACCAGACTTCAACCCAATGCTCTAAGATGTGAATGCAACATGCCAGCGTGGAGTGAGGAACCAGTGGAGAGGTCTGGGGGGCCAGCCCCAACCCCAACTACTAAGGGGACTCCTGCTCCTCCCCTCAGAAGAATTTATTTCAAAGGACAGCACTAAATCTATAGCTCCGGAAGAGGGACATATCTGATCAGAGCACGTGGGAGCAGATGAGGGGGGAGGAAGAGAGAGTGGAACACATCCCACCCCACCAGGCTGTGAGGTCGATGTTCCCAATTAGAACAGCCAGTTGACAGAGAGGATCACATGGCCGGCCCCACTATGAGACATGACGTCACTCACTGATCCATAGCCCCACAGGCGACAACACCCGAGACACAATGAGGGAATTGCACCCGATCAGATCCCACCTCATGGAGGCAAAACATTATGGGGGTGCAACAGAACAGCAAGGGAATGGAGCAGCGAGGTCCCCAGGAAATGCTGAAGGTGTACTTTGGGGCATGGTGTCCCAACAGACAGAACTGGAACACACTCCTAAAAGCCAACAAACAATCCTTGAAGTAACTACAAGGTTTTCTTTCTTGTGTTTTGTTTTTGTCATTTTTTGTTGTTTTGTTGTATGTTGTTGCTTGGTTTTTCTCTGTCTTATTTTTGTGCATGTTATTATCTACATAGGTCTGTCTAAATAAGATAGGCTGGAAGAACAATCGGAGGAGAAAACACAGGACCGATGGGGACAAGGGAGACAGGGAGGTGTGGGGAAAGGTAGTGGTGTTAATAAACCCAGGGACAAGGGAACAACAAGTGATCCAAATTGGTGGTGAGGAGGGTGTGGGAGGCCTGGTTGGGCATGATCAAGGGTCATGTAACTAAGAGGAATTGCTGAATCCCTGGTGGGGACTGAACATGATAGTGGGGCAGGAGGAAAGTCAAGAGAAATAGAGGAAAGAGATGGGAGGCAAAGGGCATTTATAGAGGTCTAGATAAAGACAAGTACATATGCAAATATATTTATACACGAGGATGGTGAAATAGATCTATGTGCATATATTTATAAGGTTAGTGTTAAGGTAACAGAGGGACATTGGACCTCCACTCAAGTACTCCCTAAATGCAAGAACACTTTTTTTCTATTACATTGTCATTCTATGATGCTCACCTTCCTGACACAACCGCTGAAGACAAAGTGGGTGAACAACTAAATGTGGTGAAGAAAGCTGATGGTGCCTGGCTATCAAAAGAGATAGCATCTGGGGTCTTAAAAGCCTGAAGGTAAACAAGCATCCATCTAGCTCATCAGCAACAAAGCCCACATGGAAGCACAGCAGCCTGTGCGATCATGAGGTGTCGAAGGGTTCAGGTATTAGGCATCATTAGAACAAAAAAATTACCATAATGAATGAGTGGGGGGTGTGTGGAGTGGAGACCCAAAGCCTATTTGTAGAAGGGCCTTGGGAAGGAGACGAGACAATCAGGGTGCGATGTAGTAAAGATGAAAAATACAACTTTTCTCTTGTTCCTGGGTGTTTCCTTCCTGCCCCTCCCACTGTCATGGTCCGAATCCTTCCTTGCAGATCCGACTAGACGAGGGCACGTACACTGGTGCAGATGGGAACTGGAAATGCAGGGAAGTCAGGGCGGATGATCCCCTCAGGACCAGTGGTGCGAGTAGCAATACTGGGAAGGCATAGGGAGGGCGTGTTGGAAAGGGGGAACCTATTTCAAGGATCTACATGTGACCTCCTCCCTGGGGGACATACAAGAGGAAAGTGGGGGAAGGGAGACGTGGGGCAGAGCAAGATATGACAAAATAATAATTTATGAATTATCAAGGGTTCAGGAGGGAGGGGAAGGTTGGAGAGAGGGGAAAAATAAGGACCTGATGCAAGGGGCTTGGGTGGAGAGCAAATGTTTTGAGAATGATGAGGGCAACGGATGTACAAATGTGCTTTACACAATTGATGTATGTATGGATTGTAATAGGAGTTGTATGAGGCCCTAATAAAATGATTTTAAAAAATTTTAATGGTTTTCTTATCTTACCTCAGGTCAATAATACCCTTACCATAAATGGCTTGTAATAGGCTATAGATGCCTTGTTTTCTTTGAGAATCCCATAACTTCTCTTTTAAACTGTTCTTAAAATAGTATATCTTTCTCAATTAAATATTTTCATTGCTAATATATAAAAAGTCATTAAATTCAAGTTGGTGTCACAGTGCTTCCTGAAGGTGGGGTTTAGTAAAAAAGGAAGGTGAAAGGGAGTGGACTAAAGAGCAGGCTTTGTATTCACTCGTTGATATGCATCCTTAATTAACCATGGAAACGAGGACGAAAGTACTTGCTCATGTTCTCTTTCTCCCAAAATATTTAGGTCATTTAAAACCACAATTACATTGTAGTCCTTCTTATCCAGTTTCCTTAATAAATTTTTGGAATGCTTCCATTAATTAATTCATTCACTTAACAAAATTTAGTGAGGACTTTTCTAATGAGGACTAAATAAAATGATGTATACAAATTTGTTAGCACATTTGTAATGCTTATATTTTATTTGCTACTATTATTAAATATTATTTTCTGAATTACTAAGGATGGAGTATTTTTTATTATTAATTGGGATTAATACATATATCAAATCACTCCATAGTTCAATCATGTCCAGCAGAATTGTACATTTGCTAACACAATTAGTTTTTCAACATTCTTTTTCTAGATGAACACTTTGACTTCATCACCCCTTTACCCCACCACCACCTCTGTGGCCCACTTCCCCTCAAACCCTTATTCCACTTACTGACTCTATAGGTTCATCAGTCTTGGTTTTCATACCCAGAAAAATGAATAAATAATTACCGCACTTTAAGAAGGTGACCCCCTATGACATAACACTCCTGAGATACCCCCTAGTATGTAAATAAAAAATCAAACAGAACAATACAACCCCTAAACAAAAGATTCTGGAAACCAGACCTGGTCTTAGTATGCATCCCAGGACATCTGCTTACAAGTTTGAACTGTTCAAGCCCGGCTTCTGCCTTTGACCTTCTATCCTCAACTCACTAAGGCATTCTGTTTAGTGACCCCTTTTCTCCCAATTGTATATAGAGGGAGTTCACTTGTGTATAGGGGGAGTTTAATTGTATATAGAGGGAGGCTTATTTCCTGTGTAGTTCCACCAGTAAATCTCGGGCTCATCCATAACCTTAGAAAACCAGATTCTCAGATTTTAGGCTCAGAAACGAATACCTCCCTTCAACTTCAGATTATATGCTTCACAATTCTTTGGTGACATGATGGTGTATTTCTTCCACGTGGACTTACTTGACATCTCATCTAGATGGCTGCATATTCGGAAATAAGCCTTTAAGACCCCAGATGCTATTTTATATGATATCTGGGAACCATCTAATTTTGACAGTACATTTTGCTATAGCACCCATCTCCTCCATGTTCCCTTACTGCGAAGCGAGTATCAAGCAGGGTCATGATGAAAGCACTAATAGTTTTTAAAGTGGAGCTGGGACTTAGTGTGAGAGCTAAATACATTCCTGAATCTGTTTGTTTGTTCATTTGTTTGGATGAATGGAGTATTTTAAACAATAAATAATAGAAGGCCTCATTGTTCTCCATAAAAGCAGCTGGTGGGGATATTGTCCTCCAGGCCTGATGGGCCAGGATGTGCTCCACTCTCTCTTCCTACCCCTTCATTTGCTCCCATTTGCTCTGATCATACATGCCCCTCTGCCCTAGCTGTAGCTTCAGTGCTGTCCTATCAAGTAAATTCTTCTGGGGTGAGGGGAAGTTGTCCACGGACAAAACTGGAGACTCAGTGTTGGGACTGGTCCAGACTGACCCTGTGACACCGAGGCAAAACACTAAAAGTGTGCAGCAGATCAAGTGGGAGCAGAGCAGGGAGCCCCTGAGGGAGCACAAAGGACAGACTCTGGGGCCAAAGCATGGTCCCCATTGGACCTGACTGATGGACATGCCTAGAGATTAAAAAAAAAAAATCAGACCTTGATCTATTTACAGTTTTTTCTTGTTTTTAATTTTTTTTTCTTTAATTAATTTATTCTTCTATGGATAATTGGTTTCCTTTTTTGTTGTCATCGCTGTGTTCTCACTCATCGCCTATCTTTCTATGGCTTGATTTTTGGTGCATATTATTATCTCTACAGATCTATCTAGATAAGAGAGACTGGATGAACAATCTGGAGGAGAAAACAATGGGACCAGTGGTTCCGGGGGTACACGGGAGATGGGGAAGAGAGGGTTAGGAGGTGGTGCTGACCAACCCAGGGACAATGGAGCAACAAGTGGTACAAAAACAGTAGCAAGAAAGGTGTGAGAGGCCTGGTAGGGATTCAGCAAGGAAAAGGCAAATGAGAGAAATTACTGAAACCCAAATGAAGGTTGAGCACCATAGTGGGACAAGAGGAAAGTAAAAGGAAATAGAGGAAAGAACTAGGTGACAAAGGGGTCTAAAGACTGGAATGCACATATGTAAATATATTTACATAAGAGTGTGGAGGAAAAGATCTATGTGCATATATTAATAGGTTTAGTATTAAGGCAGCAGATGGTATTGGGCCTCCACTCAAACATTTACTCAATGCAAGAATACGTTGTTCTATCAAATTGGCATTCCCGGATGCACACCTTCCGGACATGATGGCTGAAGAAAACGTGTGAATAAGCAAATGTGATGAGGAAAACTGACAGTGCCCGGCTATCGAAAGATAAAGTGTGTGGGGTCTTAAAGGCTTGAAGATAAACAAGTGAACATCTAGCTGAGAAATATCAAAACCTACATGGAAGAAGCACACCAGCTTGTCTAACCATGAGGTGTAGAAGGGACCAGTTATTAGACATCAAAGAATTAAAAATCATGTCAGTGGGTGCCCACCTTTCTGATGGGATCACTGAAGAAAAATGTGTGCATAAGCAAATGTCATGAAGAAAGCTGATGGTGCCAGACTATCAAAAGTTATAGCATCTGGGATCTTAAAGGCTTGAAGATAAACAAGCAGCCATCTAGCTAAGAAGCATCAAAGCCCACATGGAAGAAGCACGCCAACCTGTCTGACCACAAGGTGTAGAAGGGACCAGTTATCAGACATCACAGAACAAAAAATCATATCAGTGGGTGCCCACCTTCCTGATATGATCAATGAAGACAAACGAGACCATAATCAAATGTGGTGAAGAAAGCTGATGGTGCCTGGCTATCAAAAGATATATCATCTGGGGTCTTGGAGGCTCGAAGATAAACAAGTGGCCATCTAGTTCAGAAGCAACAAGGCCCACAAGGTAGAAATGCACCAGCCTGTGTGACCACAAGCTATCAAAGGGATCAGGTATCAAGCATTAAGGAACAAAAAATCATATCATTGTAAAAGAGGGTGAGTGCAGAATGGAGACTCAAAGCCCATCGGTAGCCAACCGGACACCCACTTAATGAAGGGTTGTGGGGAGGAGATGAGCCAGTCAGGGTGAAGGATAGCAATGATGAAACATATGACTTTCTTTTAGTTCTTAAATACTTCCCACCTCCCCGCTCCACTATCAGGATCCCAATTCTACCTTACAAATCTGGCTAGACCAGAGGATGTACATTGGTACAGATAACAACTGGAAGCACAGGGAATCCAGGACAGATGACTCCTTCAGGACCAGTGGTGAGAGTGGTGATGCCTGGAGGGTGGAGGGAATGTGGGGTAGAAAGGGGGAACCAACTACAAGAATCTACGTATAGCCTCCTCCCTGGGGGATGGACAGCAGAGAAGAGGGCAGGAGGAGATGTTGGACAGTACAACATATAACAAAATAATAATTTATGAATTATGAAGGATTCATGAGTTAGGGGAGAGTGGGGAGTGAGGGGGAAATGAGCAGTCAATATTAAGGGCTCAAGTAGAAGGCAAATGTTTTGAGAATGATGATGGCAACAGATGTACATATGTGCTTGACACAATGCATAGACGAATGGATTGCAAGAACCCCCAATAAAAATGATTTTTTTTAAAAAGCAGCCGGTGAGTTTGAACTATGAACCTTGTGACTAGAAGACCAATGATAGCTCACAGAACTTCAACATTAGGTTTCAATAGCTAGCTCTAAATCGCTAAAGTATGTCATGTCAAAGTATGTCATGTCAGAGAAGTTACTTAGCTTTTAAGACTTTCAGTTTCTTCATATATAAATAAATATTTTAAATATACATCATTTGAATTCCAAGCATTGGGTATTAAAATGGGTTAATACAGAATGGTCTACCTGTGCACACAATAAGTGCTTAAAAGTATTATGTATTGTATTATATAATGAGAAAAAGAAAGCTTGTCCAAGGTCAAATAGCAGAACTGAACTTAGAATCCAACAACAAAAGCAACCCAGTTCACTTTCCTTGTGAACGAAAGTAAGGTTAAATCCGTAAGAGAAAGATGCGAGAACTGAAGCTTTACACTGTTGTAAGAAACGCCGTGGCTGGCACATAGCCTGTTTGAAATTGACCTACTAGGAATAATAGCTCAGAGTACCCCTCTGTCTAGCCTGCTTCGAAAGCCACTGCAACAATTGGCACTTAAGACTTTAGGACTTAGTATCTGGAGATATAGTTATTATAATGAACCCCCATCATTTTAATTTGCATATTCTTGATGATTAGTAATATCTAGTACTTTTTAAATTTACTTTTCTTTTTGATATCTTCTCTAATAAAGTGAATTCCTTCACTTTAGTTTTAAATTAGAATTGTTCTTTCTTTTTGGTGGTAGATTGTTATATATACTTGATGTATATTTTTGATAGATGTGTGCCTTGTGGATAGGTAGTCTATTTGCATCTCCCTTTATTGTACCATTTGAAAAATATAATTCATTAAAAAAATAAACTACAATGCAGCCACTCTTTTTCTCTTATACATCGTGGTTTCTACATTCTACCTATAAAATCCCATTTAATAATAATCTATTGCTAAAAGAAATCTACATCTGTAATTAAGCAATAGAGCAACATTTTCTTCTTAAGTGTTTCTTTAATGTTTCTCACTTAAGACCATGATATTCTGATATTCATCCCCTTTTACTAAAGAACCCATTTTTTCATTGAAATCTATGATCGTTCTATATTTTTTCTTTTTCTGCTTATGTGAATTCCAGGTTCAGTATTTCCTTGCCTCTCTGTATCCGATGACAAACCTGTAGGCCAATAGCCCTACACATCCTATGCATTCTTCATGAAGCAGAACAAGAAAACTGACCAAAATAGAAAGAATATGTCAGATGAGGAACTTTATAACTTATATTAAGCCGATGTTGACCATTTTCTTCAGTGAAACCTCCTTTAAGTACAAGAATGATATGAGACTTTTCCCATGGAATTTTTGTTTAGTTTTGGTCATTTTCTTTTCCATGATCTTGAGTTCTGTAGAGTGTGTTAGTCCGGGAAGACTAGAGAAACAAATCCAGGGAGACTCATGTGTATAAGAAAGAGCTTGATATACAAGAGCAATTGAATATTGAGAAAATATCCCAGCCCAATCCAGATCAAGCCCATAAGTCTGATATTAGCCCATATGCCTGATACCAGTCTATAAATTCCTCTTCAGACTCAGGAAACAAATTCAATGATGCTGAATGTAGGAAGTCTTGTGGATCCAGGGCAGTATAAGTATCTCAGCACTGGCAGGGCTCTACATGTGACTCTGAAGTCTGCCTCAATCAGCCTCTCTCCATATGTCTTCTTCACAGGATGTCTTGCAGGGAGTTATCTGAGACAGATGTAGAGAAAGAGAAAGAGAGAAATAGTCTCCTACCTCCAAGGAGGAAATACAGTTCCCAGAATCCTCAGGAGAATGTCATACCCACACAGAGGCCTCATTGGCTATCTCCTGATTGACAGGCTAGACTCCACCCCTACACTCTTAAACCTCAAATTGACACCAGATTATGCAACTACCACATAGGTGATCATTTCTCAATTTATCTACAAAAATTAATTGAATGGCTAAGACAGCAAAAGAGAAATAAAGTATGAGAATAATTAAAGCCAAACATTAATATAATTTTTGCAGAGCCCAGATAGGAAGGAAATATTAACTTGTTGAGGAAATATGATCATGGATATACAAGGGGTACCACTCCCCCAAAACACAGAATAGCTCCACTGAGCAGACCTTCCATAGAACACACGCACTAGGCGCGCGTTGAGAAACTCACTCTGAGGTAATGCACCCAGTGGCACCTCTAGAACAGGCTCTCTCTGATCACAGAAAATTTCTTTTATAATAGCAGTTTCACCCGACCTAATTTTTTTGTGACGGCTGATTTAAGAGAACAATGTGGGACTGGGAAATTTTGTTTCCTGCTTGGGAAAAATGCTACAGAAAGTTGTGATGTTGAGCCCAGCTTACAATGACAGCACGATGGGGAAAATTAAAGTGTCTGAGTGGTTGTCTTATTTCAAAAAATGTGAAATTTTGATTGATGGCAAACCTCACTCTGGACATCCATCAACTTCCTGAACAGAGGAAAATGTCAACTCGAAGTGCATTTAGAGTTTGTTCCACCAGGTCAGACTATTAATCGAACGTTCTATTTAGAGATTCTGAAAAGATCCTGCAACAGTGTGTGGCAAAAGGCCTGATTTCTGTCAGATGGAGGACTGGTTTTGCCACCATGACAATGCACCTGCTCACCCAGTCATCTCAGTATGCCAGTTTTGGGCAAAACAAGACAAACAAACACACCATGCTTCTGTTTCCCCATGCACCTGACCTCTCTCCATGTAACTTCTTTTTGTTTCTGCAAATGAAGAGGGACATGAAAGGACAGTGACCTGATGATGTAGCCAAGGTGAAGAAAAAATCAAGGGAGGAGCTGTCAGCAATCCAAACAGATAAGTTTGAAAAATGTTCCCAAAATAAGATCACAGATATGACTAATGTATTTAACATAATGGAGAGTTCATTAAAGGTGATAAGGTTGTTTTGTAAAAAAAAATTCAATACATAGCTTTTTTGGGGGGGGAAATCTGCGTTGGTTTTGGTGTCGTGTTTTTTTGGGGGGTGGTGCCTAATGTCCGTATATACTAGCTCACGGTCTACAATACTATTTTTAGCTATATTGACTATTAGACATTGTGTCCTTCTTCAAAAATCCTCAATGTTGAATTTTTACTTTCTTTAATAGAGTATTCTGTGGTTGGTGCATTTTTAACTTCCTTTCAGACAATGTGTGCATATTCTGCTGTTTATGCTAACTCATTCAATTTAAGCCTTTCAAGTTCAAATTCCTTTAGGGTTTCTTTGCTAATAAGTAGTAGAAATATAATCCCCCCTGGTCCACTTTGTGAGCTGACAGCAAGCACTAAGATGTAAGTGCAAATACACACATACACATACACACTTTTCTAAGGGGTGATATAATTCAGAAGGATAGTGCTATCCCTAACATTGAAAAAAGACGTTTTCTACGTGCAATTAATTTCCCAATATTATTTTCGCACAATGAGATATAATTTTATTTTTTAATAAAAGTAACAGATCATTATTAGCAGTAAAGCTTCTCTCTGATTATGCTTTTACTTTAAGTTTGGAACTTTAGATACATTAAACTGCATAGTCACTAAAATCCTGTGGATATTAAGGAGGGAAAGAAATCAGAAACAGTGTCATAATTTCAAAATACAAGCTTGAGGGAATAAGTTTACATGGAACTAGACAGAGCTCCAGAAGAAAGCACAGACATTGGACGCTATGAAGCGCATCTGGTATTGAGAATGTTGACCATAAGACATCCATGTAGTGTGCATATAAAGATGCCTGGTTTGTTCGTGTTTTTGTTTTTGAGGAAATGATGGAAGCACAGAAAAATTGTCTTCAATTTCTCCATCATTCTCTTAATCTATGTGTCATTTTAAACAAACAAACAAATAGTACTCCCTTGGCCATCTACTTCTTCAAGTAACGATGAAGGTATTGAATTGCTTTATTTCTCAGTAGCCTCCAGCTTTAGTATGCTATATTTTCTTTAATAGCAAATTGATGGTACCCAACTAGTTTTACTCATCAGATATACCCTCTATCCCAATAGAGAAGTGTTGTCTAATACTCATGTCTGTGGTTCGTCTGTCAGTTTGTTATACTGTGACAGTTTACATGTTGCTGTAATGCTAGAAGCTGTAACACTGGCATTGCAAATGCTCAACGGGTCCTCCACTGTGGACAGGTTTACAGTGAGTTTACAGACCAAGACTAAGGAAACAGGAGCTGCTAATTCACTTTTGAAAAGGGTTGTCAAAGAAAACCTTATAATATAGGCAATGAAGGTAAGAGCCAAAGGTTTAAAGGCACTCAGAAGTGTTAAAAGCAAAGATGTCACCTTGAGGTGCCCCTAACCCAAAATATAGTATTTTAAATCACATCACATGCATGGAAAACTCAGAAAACAAATAATGAAGACTGAGAAATAATTGAATAAATGTGTTAACAAAGAATATTAAATGTAGCATGAACAGCCATGAAAATAAACAAATCCATCTGGAAGAATTGTAGCCAGAAAGTTCCTTAGAAGCGAGAAGGATAAGACTTTGTGTCACATGGTGTGGACTTGTTGTCAGGAGACAATAATCCCTGTGAAGGACACTGCACTTGGTAAAGGAGATGATCAGTTAAAGTCCAACCAGGATAGACACAGTGATAGCAACGCTAGGCTCAAGTATAGAAATTATTGTGAGAATAATGCAGAAATCAGCAGTGTTTCATTATGCTGTACTTAGGTATTTATGCGTTAAAACTAACTGAACAGTATTTAGCAACAATATTCCTGTAAAAATAAGTGTTCATATAAACTTAATGAACTTTATGAATATCCACTCTAATATATAAATATTATAAACAAAAACAGAGCTGATCATATCAGGTTCTGTTAGAAAGCAGTTTCAAAAGAGTTTTGTATCTTTTCATATTTTTGGTATTACGGATGATAGATTATAGATTTACAGAATTGTAAACTGATAATATAGTTAATGAAACAAAGCCATTCATAGCTTCAATTTTTATTCTGTGAAAAATCATATCTACTTTACTTTAGTGTTTCTACAGCAAAAAATGCTAATACTGGATACCAGTAATATAATATGCTTTCTATTTACCTATATAAATGTGCAATGGCAATGCATAATGGAAATTATAAAAATATCTGGCTGTACACACATAATGACCTTTCAAATGAATAATGTAAACAGTTGCCATAATAATGAAGTCATAATGTAAATATTAGGTGAGTAAGGCATATCTTATTCAGAAATGCATATTAATAATTTTAGAATAATGATACTCATACATATATTTAATAACCTACTCTGATTTCAGGCATAGAAATAGAAAACTGTTTCCAATTCCATATTGCTACTGTTGTTTATCTTTTGCATGAAGTGTTCTGTTCTAGTGTTTTCTTCTTTGTTTTTCAGCTGGTGCAGTCATCTTATATGGTATTGATTTCATTTCACCACCTGTTGAGTGAATTCCAAATCATGCTGACCCTATCTCTGCTGGTGTAAAAGTGGTCCATAGCTTTACAGTGGCTCATTTGGGGGAAGCAGAACTCCAGGTGTTTCTTGTAAAGCACCTCTGGGTGGACTGAAAAATCTAAGCTTTTGGTTAGCAGCACAGGGTAGTCACCATTGGCACTACCTAGAGATTTATTTCAGTTGTTTTCTCCTAAATCATTGGTTCTCAACCTGTAGGTAGCGACCCCTGTGGGAGTAGAGCAACCCTTTCACAGGGTTGCCAGAGACCATCCGAAAACACCTATTTTCCATGGGCTTAGGAACCCAGACACCGCCCTCTCCTCTATCATCTCCAGGTGGGTCTGCCCACATACAGATACGCCCACGTAGGAGTACTGGGACATGAAGCTTCACGACAAAATTTCATTTATTTGTCATTAGAAATAAATATTTCAAAATATATAATTACATGTTGTTTTGGTGATGAATCACTATGTTTTAATTATGCTCAATTAGTAACAATGAAAATGCATTCTGCATGTCAGATATTTAGATGACGATTCATAATAGTAGCTAAATTACAGTGGTGAAGTAGCAACGAAAATAATTTTATGGTTGGGGGTCACCACAACATGAGGATCTGTATTAAAGGGTCACGGCATTAGGAAGGTTGAGAACCATTGTCCTGAAACAAATAATTATATGAGGTACTTTCTTAACCAAACTGAGGCAAAGATATAATCAAGCCTAATTTTGCCTAAGCTATGGACCTGATAGAAATTTGGCTATTGCTAATAGGACCTCAATCATTGTTTTAGATGAATTAGGGGGAAAAAACTATTTAAAAACCTTCATTTGGTAGAACTGACAAAGTTACTACAGATTTGGGAGTCAGTGTTATTGAATCTGGGTAATTTGGGCACGGGTTCCTTATTATAAAACTGAATGATATCCTAGTCTGATCAATTCATTTTACTCCTTTCTTATAACATGCTTTCTATGGAATTAAATTAACTAGTTCTTATTAGGCAGTTATTTTACCATTTAGCTGAATGTTGATTACATACAAAACTAAATTGCCTCCTGAATCAGAAGATTAAAATCCTGTGGAAGGTATTATAAGAGCATTTTATTAGTAGTCTCTATGTTAATCAGGTTAAGTACATTTATTAACTCAAGTCTTGTCACTATTACAAATTTTTTAAATCTGGTAATTAAGTAAGTTGATATCTTAGTAAATGAGCAACATCTTATTCCCAAGAATATTTTACCTTGGAGAATTTCAAAATAAACATCTAATTACCGAGGTTTAATTCATTTAAAAATGAATATTTGACAAAAATCATTAAATCTGAAAGTGAAATAAAAACCACCGCAGAAATACAATATATGTATGCAAGAACATGATTAAAATGACATTATTTTTTAAATAGGCCCTAAAAATATATTAAGCATCTTTAACTTCCAAAATTTTAGTCAGGTACTTCCCACCTTGTGTTGAGGTTAGGTTTTGATCACTCTATTGTAAATCAGTTCTTTATGACAACTCAAATACTTTTAAGTAATTTATTACTATAGACTTTTATTACCAATGTCTTTATAAATTCAATCTTTGTCTTTTAGGGGTAGGAAGCATTTATATAATTACCAGAAATATTTCAACTTTGTTTACAGTATATGTTACTAAAATAAGGAGCCCCCCAAATATATATTCTTAAAAATTGTGATAGTCGATCGCTAAAGACAAAATGGATACAAAAGCAAATATGGTGAAGAAAGCTGGTGGTGCCATCCTTTAAAAGACAGCGTCTGGAATCTTAAAGGCTTGAAGTTAAACAAGTGGCCATCTAGCAGGGAAGCAAAGAAGGCCACATGGAAGAAGCACAGCACGCCAGTCTGTGTGATTATAAGATGTCAATAAGAATAGGTATCAGACGTTCCAAAACAAATGATCAAATTGGCGTGACTGAGCATAGGCAAATTGGAGACCCACGGCCCACCTGTAAGACAATTGGACAGTCCCTCACAAAAGGGCCTAATGGAAGGGACAATATCCGGGGTTCAGAAGAGCACTGATGAAATTCATAACTATTCTCTAGTTCTTTTAAATTTCCTCCTCCCACTATTATGGCCTTAGTTTACCTCATTAACCTTGCTGGAACTGCATGTGTACATTGGTACAATTAAGGTCTTTCATTGTACAAATCCAAGATAGATAAACCCCTCAGTTATAGTAATGGGAGTAATGATTCCCTGAGGATGCAGGAAGAGGGGTGGTGGAGGGGGAACTGATAGCAAAGATGACTGTTTAACCCCACTCAAGGGGAGCAAACATCAGAAATTTAGGTGATTGGATACATTTGAAGGTGTAAACTATGGCAAAAAAACAAACATAATAATAATAATAATTTATTAAGGGTTCAGGGGGTGGTTGGGCATGGGACAGAGGGGAGCTGATATCAAGGAGTTCAAGAAGAAATAAAATGTATTTAAATTCAGGATGGCAGCAATTAAACAACTATACTTAATCTAATGGACTTATGGAAAGTAATTATACATATAAGAGCTCCTAATGAAAATTAATAAAATGTTTTTAAAAAAAGTGGTAGTTACATAATCATGTGTCATCTTGAAGCTATAAAAATGTGGGGGTGGAGTTTAACCTGTCAATCAGGTCAAAGCCTGATGGTCCTCCTAGTGGGTGTGGCCTCTTTATAAGGAGTGTCCTGGAAACCTTCCCCTCTCTGTCTACAACTTCCTGTTGTTGATTCACACTGAGTCCTGCTTTAGCCCTGTGATGCTTCCACCACCAACAGAGCCACAAGTTTTGTACCCGCTGGCCTGTGATTGCCCGGTGTTTTGCATCATTGCATGTGCCTGTGAGTTTGAAGAGAAACTTAGGAATGGAATCAAACTTATGGACTTGGGGACTTGATTTGGACTGAGCTGGGTTGTTTTCCTGATATATAAAACCTCTTGATATAAAGCTCTTTCTTTTTTTTTTAACATTTTATTAGGGGCTCATACAAATTTTATCACAATCCATACATATACATACATCAATTGTATAAAGCACATCTGTACATTCTTTGAGTGGCACAGGATTTGCTTCTCTAGTCAACCCAGTCCAACATAAGAATGTTTCATCATAATTTGACTCCATTATAAATCTGGGACTACCTGTTAAAGGAAACACACAAACTGAAGGTGATTATTTATTTCTGTTTTAAAGAAACTTCCAAAAGCCTCACTCCATCTGAGTGATAATAAACTAAACAGTTTCTTAACACATTTGGCTATATGTGCAACCAGTGTTTCCTTGGTCTAGTATTGCTTCACATTAAAACAGATTGTTCTATTTGAAAATGTTCTTGGGATTATTATAGAATCTATTATAGTGACTTCTGAGTGAAGGAAAATCCAAGTTAAAGTTTCTCAGGAATCTTCCAGCTCTTTAGGATTATTATTTCTTTTAACCTTCAGATTTTCACTCTCAATATGATATCAAAACTACATCTAGCTTTCTTTTCCAAATTAAAAACCTGATATAGTCTTTTGTTTAGCACTCAAATTGTAGAGTACAATATGTAGAACACTGTAGATCTTCAATGAAGCTTGATGGCATGTAAAAAATATACTTGGTCTAAATCATTATTTAAATGATAATCGCCTATGAGAAATGAGCTTCAGTCTATTAATCATGAAATTTTCCAGAAGAAATAAGTGCATAGAAAATTTGCTGTACCTCTTCTCAAAGGTGGTAGAAAATATTTAATGCAAGTTGAGTTTCTTCCTTTAACCTTAGAGATTTTTATAAAATAGCATTTCTCTTGAAGAAGACAGATTGATAATAACTTATGACTTTGAGGTCTTAGGCCAATCTATGATATTATTTCGAGTCCAAGGAAAATAGTCTTTTGAATGACGTATAGTCTCACCTTCAACACCTAATCATTTAGAAGGCTTGGAAAGTGTAGAGTTCAGATATCAAGAATACTTGGATTCTATATGCTATTCTTTGAACCTCTTCGTTAAAATAAGATCTACCATTTAAAATTCATCTTCAAAGTTTATTAAAGAACAGAAAGTGAGTAAATAGGATTATATTATATATCTATAAAGAGTTCTTTTACAAGAACAAACAATAATGATTAAAATATTTAAGTATTATTGATATTTATTATTTATATGCTAATATTTGTAGACTAATAAGAATGACATAATCTAGTATTTAAATAGGTGGAAATTTTGTCATTTATAAATAAAGAAATATATACATATCTGAGTTTTTATTGGCCCTTAAAAAATCTTGCAAAGTTAAAGATACATAACTTCCATCCAGACACTTGATTTAAAAATAATTATTAAAGTATCACTTCACAGAATAGGTGTCTCACTCACATATGCATGTGATGATGGCAGATGGGGAAATGTCTAATGATGATATCAATTAAAGAACAACTTTAAGCACATAGGAAGGAAAGATATTTTAAAAATATATAGATATCTATTATTGTTACCATTCTACTTCCAAAATAAATGTCAAGGATCTTTTTTGTGGTTTCCAATAAACTAGAATCTATTTTAATAGAATTTATGCATAAATCCCCTTGTGTGATAATATAATTTCTCTCAAAAATAGAATGGTAGAATCTCACTAGTATTGTATTAAGCTTACACTTTTTTGTAGTAGTGTTTTATATGAAAATAGTGCCAAAAATTTGCCAATTTAAATATTTCATATGCACGTCCATATTTACAATAAAAATACTAAAAAAAATGTTTGTTTCCTCATGTTAAAAATGTATTTAAAATGTCTTGATAACTTACGCTTTTGTATTTAATTGGATTGCTTTGTATAGAAAAAAAGTGACATACTGTGTGTGAAAGGACACAGCTCCTTACATGAGAATGGAATATTGTGAAAACAAATGGCAATTATGCTATAAATAAGAATTCGTTACTAGTCTAGGAATTCTTGCCTTGGGTAATAATTAAGGTTGAAATGGTATGTAGAAAGAAATTCCAAAGAAAACAAAAAATTGGAATTTCTGGGTTTATACAAAATACTAGGATTATTTACAATAAACAATAAGAGAGAACTGGTAATTTAAAAATTTAAAGCAAGCACAGTGACTCAATTATTTAATATATATAAAGAAAAAACTGTGTAACTCCACAACAAATGTGAACCATACTTTTAAGCTATAACAAAATATATTTTCCCTTAACTGACTGCCATCAAGGCAATGCTGGCTCATAGTGGACCACTGTAAATTCTGAAACTGTGAATGTTTACGAGAGTAGAAAACCCAGTGTTTCTCTCATGGAGCTGTTAGTGGTTTCTAACTGCGATAATGAAGATCGCAGCCCAACGTGTAACCACTACACCACCAGGGCTCTGCATTAAAATATATATCCAAGAATTTTTGTCATTTACATATTTTTCTATTACTACTTACAAGAATACTTCTTAGAAGATATGAAGGGGGAAAAGTCAATCACATAATTTCCAATGCTCTAGGTTTTGACAGAATTAATTTTAATTCACAGACTTTAAGTGTAAGGTTTTCTAGACCGAATGGGATTCCTGTCAAGTAGTCCAATTTGGATTACCATTGACATAAAATTAGAAATACCATGATGATAATAAACATTTGGTTACTAATCAAAGTTGAATAAATATATCAACTGGTTATGTCGATACACTTTAGAGATAAAATCTCAACCTAGGCTACTTAACTTTTTGCGTATAGGTCTGGTGGCCTGCATCCATAAAACTGACAGCCAAGCAACCCCCATGAAGTAGTTCGATTCTGTAATACATGAGTCCATCATAAGTAGAGGCCAAAGAGAGCACTGCTAACATCACTACTGCGAACAACAGAGGTGATTGCTGTGGGTAAGGAAATGGTTAACAAGATGACGGCAAAAATGACTACACCAAATTCAAAATTTCAAAAGCATTACTTTTTCTGAGGCTTGTAAGAAATAGTGTACCAGCGTCTAAGCGAGGGTATAGTAGGAATTTGTTAAAAATGCTTTAGTATGTAATAGAGACTCTGCATTCCCTGATTATTGATGGTACAGTGTGTAACATTACTTTTATTCAACCCCGACCAATGGAAAATTAAAACAACTTTGATCACTTTGGAAATTCTAAGCTTGGCTTTTCATTTGTAACTATCAATTATTTAAAGAATAGTTTAAAAGGGCTCTTGGAGACCTTTTGGGGGGAAATTACAGTAATTTAGGTAGCAAATGTGAATGATCTCAAGTTTTCAGTCCTATGTGGAATTAAAATACTTTATAAAATAGTCACATTGCCATCTACTGACAGCTTTTTATATAGAATCCAAAGTCTTATTAACCTGTCTGACAATGCACTTCAATGATCTATGGCTTGCCAAGTACCAGTTTCAGGTGGGGGGGGGGGAATTCATTGCCCAATGCATCTACTTGAAATAATCTCACCATTCAGAGAAGCCATTTCAAGCTATTCAACATTTCACTTTTATATACTACAATTAGATACATTTATTAATGGCATTATTGCATAGTATTTCATTGCTTTGTAAAACTATTTTCAGGAAAATGACTAGAGAAGGGTATGTTAATAAATCTACACTGCATGAACAATACATAGGGACTTGCTAATAGGATTTCAAGAATAACAACATTTATTTCACAGCACATCTTATAATACCAATCACTATGTAACAGCAGTGTTGTTATAACATTATGTGACAAATGGGATTTCTGTTAAGGGCATGTATTATAATCTGGAATACGAAAGTACAATGGTAGCTTAAGCACCTGTGCATTAAGCTATTTCATTCTTATCATTTTTCCCTATAACTTTTTGGCCACTTCCAGAAATGATAAAGAAAATATATGTGGTAGAATTATAAATATATCAATGAGTCATGTACAAACTTTCCATGAACTTGTAGCTCAAAAAACGGCCATTGTATTCTCACAGACAGCAATTACCAAGCCTTCCCAAAGTTAATAGTAATCATCTCACTATAATGTAAAGTGGGATTCACTCCCCAACATATTTCACAGAATTATATCATCGATTATCTTCCTGCCCTTTTCCTAGAGTCTGCAGAGTTTCTCTTCAAATTCAAATTAATTTATTACATTTATACAAGAAAAAAATCCATGAACTTATATCACTTTTGTAGATATCCACAGGCAGTGTCTGTTTAAAAACTTCAACATCAAAAATTTTTAAAGGTATATTTTAGCTAAGTTCATATTATCATATAACAGACCTAAATAAAAAACTTAACCCTGAACCCAGTGTAACAAAATTTACATAGTTTACATGCTCACAATTTTTACAAATTTTCAACTTAAATTTGTTTGCAACATGAATTCAAAGTAGATCTGTTTACATTTTGTTTTACTTTTTTTTAACCTGAAATAAAACAGTGAATGAATGGAAAGCACCTGTAAGTGCAGAATTGAAAGGCATTAATGAAGTTTGCATATCCTCATGTATTTGTTACACCTGGCTCTGTCTAAATATATTATGAAATAGACTTACTTAAAGGTTCCATTGATAAGAGACCCAAGAGAACAGAAATTTTTTAGCTCTCTGAACTCCAGCTGAGTTTGAGAAACAAATCATTCAGGAAGATATTGAAATCCTAAATCTCAATTCCACCTTTCTAGTACTTCTAAACAAGTGTTAAGTATTTTTTCTGTAATTAATTATTCTGCAAAATAGAGGATTCTCAAATTAGTATTGTTTTTGTTAGATCCTATCAACTTGGCTATTATTTATAACAACCCTTTATAAAATAGAACAAACACTGCCCAGTCCTGCCCAACCCTCACAATTCTGATGAATTTGTGGTTGCAGCCATTGTGTTATTCCATCTCATCAAGAACCTTCCTTTGAGGACCTTGGGCCTCTACTCAAACACTCCCTCAATGCATGAATACCTTCTTTTATTAAATTGGAACTCTATGATGCTCACTCTCCTGACACAACGGCTGGAGCCAAAGTGGGTGAACAAGTAAATGTGGTGAAGAAAGCTGATGGTGCCCGGCTATCAAAAGAGATAGTGACTGGGGTCTTAAAGGCTTGAAGGTGAACAAGTGGCCATCAAGCTCAGAAGCAAAAAAGCCCACATGGAAGAAGCACACCGGCCAGTGCGATCACGAGGTGCCAAGGGACCAGGTATAAGGCATCATGCAAAAAAAAAAACACAACGATATAAGTGTGTGTATGTATGTGTGTCTATGTGTATATGTATATGTAGATATATATATATATATATATATATATATATATATATACCATATTAAATGAAGGGGGAAGTGCAGAGTGGAGACCCAAGGCCCAAGTGTCGGCCAATGGAGATCCCCTCATAGAGGCGTTTAGGAGAGGAGATGGGTTAATTAGGGTGTGAGGTAGTACCGATGAAGAACACAGCTCTCCCCCAGATCCTGGATGCTTCCTCCCCCCAACTACCATGATCCGAATTCTACCTTGCAGGCCTGGATAGGACAGAGGCTGTACACTGGTACATATGAGGGCTGGAGGTACAGGGAATCCAGGGTGGATGATACCTTCAGGACCAAGGGTGTGAGGGACGATGCTGGGAGAGTGGAGGGTGAGTGGGTTGGAAAGGGGGAACTGATTACAAGGATACACATGTGACCTCTTCCCTGGGAGAGGGACTCCGGATAGGGCAAGATATGACAAAATAATGAGGTATAAATTACCAAGGGCACATGAGGGAGGGGGGAAAGGGGAGGGAGGGGGAAAAAAAAGAGGACCTGATGCAAGGGGCTTAAGTGGAGAGCAAATGCCTTGAGAATGATTGGGGCAGGGAATGTATGGATGTGCTTTATACAATTGATGTATGTATATGTATGGATGGTGATAAGAGTTGTATGAGTCCCTAATAAAATGTAAAAAAAGAAAAGAGGAGAAAAAAATGATTAGGGCAAAGACTGTACAGATGTGCTTTATACAATTGATGTATGTATATGTATGAACTGTGATAAGAATTGTATGAGCCCCTAATAAATTGTTAAAATTTAAAAAAATAAATTAAAATAAGTAAATAAATAAATAAAAGAACCTTCCTTTGTATTTGTTTGTCTGGTTGTTTATTTCCTACAGTAAAGGTGTGCATCAGGGTTGTATCCTGTCATCATACTTCTTCAATCTGCATGCTTACTGAATCATCAGAGAAGCTAGATTCTATGAAGAAGAATGTGACATTCATTGGCTTATTAATGAACTGTGCTGTGCAGATGGAGAGTGCCTAACCATGCTGAAATTGAGGAGGATGTGAAGTACTTGCTGATGAAGATCAAGGATTACAACCATCAGTGTGGATTACAACTCCATGTGGAGGAGACTAAAATCCTCACAACTGGATCAATCAGTAACGTCATGAAAAATAGCCAAAAGATTGAAGTTGTCTAGGATGTTTTCTTGCTGGCGTTCACAATTAATGTTCCTGGGACAGCACTTAAGAGACCCGAAGATGTCATGCACTGGGTGCATCTGCTGCACAAGGACTCCTTAGAGTTTAGTTGGAAAGCAAGGATGTGACTTTGGAGCCAACTGTGTGCTTGTCCCCAGCCATGACATTTCCTTATGCACTTGACAACGTTGTACTTTGAATAAGGAAGACTGAAGAAGAATCAATACATGGGTATTGTGGTTCTGGTGAACAATATTGAAATCCCATAGTCTGTGAAAAAGACAAACACACCTGTCTCGAAAGAAGTATGGCCAGAGTGCTCCTTGGAGGCAGGGTTTCCTCTTACATACTGTGGACATGCGTTCAAGAGAGACCAGTCCCTGGAGAAGGACACCATGTTTGGTAAAGCAAACAGCCAGCAAAAGAGAGATAGCCCTTCAGTGAGCTGGACTGACACCCTGGCTGTAACAATGGGAACAATTGTGAGGCTGGTGCGGGGCCAGGCCATGTTACTGTCTGCTGTGCACAGGGTCACTGTGGGTCAGAATAGGCCCAATGGTGCTTAACCACCACAGCAGCAGTCTCAGTAAAAGATATCTCCACACCCTTTTTCCTGAGCCATGTACAGTAGGTGGAAAGCCACCATTTCTACGTTGGCAGCTCAGTGCAAACTTGATTTTAGTACCTACCAATCCATTTTATGGATCTTAGGTGCCATCAAGCGGGTTCTAGCTCCCTGGTAGCTTAACAAGTTGTATGTTAGGTTGTTAACTGCAAGTCACCAGTTTGAAACAACAAGCCTCTCAGAGGGAGAGTGATGGTATTTTCTAATCTCATAGAGTTTCAATCTTGAAAAGACACAGGGACAGTTTTCCTCTGTCCTACAGGGTCATTATGCGTCAGAATCCACTCTATGATGGTGCGTTTGCATATACAACAGAAGGAAACACTTTCCAGTGATTTCTTCCTCCCTAGCTTTTGTGGCTGGTGCAGACATTTCAATGGAAGTTGCATTGTTTGCATTTCCTTGAATGTGGATCAATGTAATCTGGTCACAAACATCTCCCTTCTGATGAAGCTCAATTGTAGACTTCTGACCCAGGGGCAGATTTTGCTACTTTACCTGAACTGGTGGGAGGAGATTCACAAGGGGACCACATAGAAAGTCTAAAAGTGTAATGGGGTGTGGGGTCAGGCACAAGACCCCTCCAATCTTGACGACAAAAGAACGGAGTCTTGTAGAAGGTGCGCCCCTTGGACATGAATGCTGAGGACTAAAAGGATATAAGGTGTGTTAGGTAAGTGGGACTTGGAAAGGGAACCCTGACAGAAAAGGGCATTGGATCAATAGGTTATAACAGGGTCTGCTCTATACTGAACGGAGGGATACTCATCAACTCTGGGTCAGGACAAATCATATGGTCTCTCCGCCCCCCCCCACCAACTCCCCTATTCACTTTTAGTGTATATTTATATAAGATAGGCATGATAAGCAATCCCAAGGAGACAGCAACTGAACCTAAGGAGGAGACATAGGGAGGGGAGTGAAAATCCAATGATGACAGACAGGGGAAATAGCCAGAGATATAAAATGTACAGGGAAAAGGATATAGCATTCTGGATCATGTTTGATCAATTGAAATGTATCCAAGAGGAATAACTGAGAGTTAAATAATAGGTAAACATAATAGTGGGACAGAAGGAAAGAAAAAAAAGAGGAAATAACTAGAAAGGAATAATCACATACAGAGATATAAATACAGATATGTATATATGCAAATATATAAAGATGGGTGTATTAGTCAATGTATATATATTTACATATATACACACATACATACATACAATAAGGAAACAGATGGACTTTGGGCCTCTACTTAAATCTTATCTCAGTACATGAACAGTTTTTTTCTAATAATATGGCAATGTATGACACTCGCCTTCCCAACACAATCGCTGAAGACAAAATGGGTGCATAAACAAATGTGGTGGTGGAGAAAGCTCATGGTGCTCGGCTATCAAATGATATCGTGTCTAAAGTCTTAAAAGCTTTTAGTTAAACAAGCAACCATGTAGCAGGGAAGCCACAAAAGCCACATGGAAGAAGCACACCAGCCTATGTGATCATGAGGTGTTGATGAGATTAGGTATCAGATGTTCAAAAGCAAACAATCCAACTGATGTGAAGAAACAAAGACAAAGTGAAGACCCAAAACCTACCTCTAAGATAGTTGGACAGTCCTTCACAGAAGGGCCAGATGAGAGGGAAGAAATTCCAGGGTGCAATATAGCACTGATGAAACACGTAAATATCTTCTAGTTCTTTAACATTTCCTCCTTTTATTATTATGATCCCAGCTTACCTCATTAAGCTTGTTAGACCTGCAAATATTCATTTGTATAATGATGATCATTCTATGCGTGAAATTCAAGATAGATAAACCCGTCAGAAGTAGTAATGAGAGCAATTATTCCCAGGGGGTATGGGAAGAAGGGGGGAGGTGAAACAAAGGGAACCAATAGCAAAGATGACCCACTTGAGGGCAATGAATAACAGAATTGTGGGAGTATATATATAGTGGATGGTGTAAGATATGGCAAAATGATAATAATAATTATTTATAACATAGGAATAAGGGTTCCTGGGGAGTAGGGGAGGAGAGGAGGGGGTAAAGGGGAACTAATATCAAAGAGTTCAAGGAGAAAGAAAATGTTTTGAAGATGATGGTGGCAGTAATTTTACAATTAAGCATGATCCAATTGAATTATGGATTGTGTTATAAGATCTCTAAAAGTGCATAATAAAATATTTTTTAAAAAGGTGTATCTTGAAATGTTCTCTTTGCCAAAGAATGCAATGCCATTCTTAATTGTATCATGTCCCAAAGAGTAAGCTATGTGATTTTTTTTAATTTCAAAATTGTCAATCTAGTCCATTTCAAATCACTAATGTCTAGCGTATCTATCTTTAGTCTTTGGATTTCATTTTCTTATGACTTCCAATTTTCCTAGATTAATCTTTTTTCCATCCCTATTTCCGAGTATTAGTAGAGGTTTGCAGCTGTTTGTTCTCATTTTGAGTTATGTCTGATCAGCAAATGAAAATCCTGCAGGCTTCACTTTCACAAAAGTAAACTGCATTTGCATAATCATGGTCTACTATAGTTGAAGAAAACAACTCCTTCTCATTCAAATTTCAAGTGCCTTCTGCTTTGAGGGGCCCCTCCTCTGGCACTAACTCCAAAATGTTCTGCTTCCATTCATTAGTCCTTCAAAATCTGTCAATGTTTCCATGCTATGCATAAGGTTCTCATTGACTACGTCCTCCAAAATGGGCAGCCGATTCCTTCTTCATTGTTCTTATTCTGGAAGCTCCGCTGAAATCTGTTCACTAGGTGTGACCTTGCAGGCATTTGAAATACCAGTGACATCGGTTATAGCAATGCACAATCCACCTCAATATGAAAAACTGTCAGACAAATGGTGGAGGCATATTTATCATGATTAAGAGTTGTCAAACAATAAAGTAAAAGAGTAAATGGAAAGTGTTAACAAGTTGAATTAAGAATATTATGTATGTGTTTATACCAGTGGTTCTCAACCTTCCTAATGCCTTGACCCTGTTATACAGTTCCTCGTATAGTGGTTACCCCCAACCATAAAATTGTTTTCGTTGCTACTTCATAACTGTCATTTTGCTGCTGTTATGAATCATAATGTAAATATCTGATATGCAGGATGTATTTTCATGGTTACAAATTGAACATAATTAAAGCATAGTGGTTAATCACAAAAACAATATGTATTTATATATTGTGAAATATTTCTTTCTAATGACAAATAAATAAAATTTGTCTTGAAGCATGGTGTAGCATGGGTAACAGTCTTCACGCTGGGTACTTGTATGTATGACATATCTGCATTGGGCGGACCGACCTAGAGACAGATTTGGCGACCCCTATGAAAGGGTAGTGCGATACCCAAAGGGGTTGCGACACACAGGTTGAGAGCCGCTGATTTATACATACATATATATACACACACACACACATATATATACACACACACACATACATATATACACACACATGCATATATGTAACGGGACTTCAAAAATTGTGTAAAAATTCAGTTATGTTTCCATTCATTATTTCCCACAAAATTTTGAAATATCCTTGCCTGTGTGTGTGTGACCATGTACACTATTGATGGATATGTACTATGAATTAACAAATTGGAAGATCAATCAGGGACAATTCACAGAGGGGAAACCCCTATTAGAAAGAAATGCTTTAGAGGACAGCACTGAAACTGCAGCTCCGGGAGAGGGGCATGTCTGATCACAGCCCATGGGAGAAAATGAAGGGGGAGGAAGAGAGAGTGGAGCACATTCTGGCCCACCAGACCTGGAGGATGATATCCCTGCTCCAAACAGCCAATGCACAGAGTGGACCATACAGCTGATCCCACTATGAGACACGACGTCCCTCGCTAACCCATGGCCCTATGAGGGACAACACTGGAGATGGTATCAGAATTGGCCTGGTATGACCCCACCACACCTAGGCAAAACACTAAGTGTGTGCAGCAGAGCAGCAGGGGGAGCAGAGCAAGGAGCTTCCGAGGGAGTACAAAGGATAGATTCTGGGGCCAGAGAGTGGCACTCCATGAGCCTCTACTGGAGGACACTCCTAGAGGTCAAGAAATACACCTTGATTCATTCACAGGTTTTTCTTTTTTTAATTTAATTATTTTTTGGGTCATTGGTTTTCTTTGTTATTGTCCTTGTGTTACCTTTTGTTGCCTGTCTTTGTATGCCTTGTGCATATGATTATCTCTGTAGGTCTATCTAGAAAATATAGGCTGGATGACTAGTCTGAAGGAGAACGCAACGGGACTGATGGTTCTGGGGGAACATGGGGGAGGGGAGGGTGGGGATAAGGAGGTGGTGGGGACCAACCCAGGGACAAGAGAACAAGTGATCCAAAATTAGTGGCAAGGAGGGTGTGAGAGTCCTGGTAGGGATTCATCAAGGGCAATGTAAATGAGATAAATTACTGAAATCCAAATTAAGGCTGATCATGATAGTGGGACAAGAGGAAAGTAAAAGGAAATAGAGGAAAGAACTGGGAGCAAAGGGAATTTATATCGGTCTAAATACATATATGTAGATATGTAAATATATTTATATAGGATGATGGGGAAATAGATCTACATGCATATATTTATAGGTTTAGTATTAAGGCAGCAGATTGACATTGGACCTCCACTCAACTACTTACTCAATGCAAGAACACTTTGTTCTATTAAATTGGATTTCCAT
The DNA here is from genome assembly GCF_050624435.1 of Tenrec ecaudatus. NCBI lineage: Eukaryota > Metazoa > Chordata > Mammalia > Afrosoricida > Tenrecidae > Tenrec > Tenrec ecaudatus. The sequence continues at coordinate 87,757,167 of NC_134532.1, forward strand.
GATGCACACCTTCCCTTCATGATTGCTGAAGACAAATGTGTGCATAAGCAAATGTGGGAAAGAAAGCTGATGGTGCCCGGCTATCAAAAGATATAGTGCCTGGGGTCTTAAAGGCTTGTGGGAAAACCAGCAGCCATCTAGCTCAGAAGCCACAAAGCCCCCATTGAAGAAGCATACCAGCCTGTATGACCACGAGGCATTGAAGGGATCAGGAATCAGGCATCAAAAAACAAAAAAATCATATCATTGTCTGCTCACTTTCCTGATATGATCGCTGAAGGTGAAGAGGGAACATAAGCAAATGTGGTGAAGAAAGCTGATAGTGCCCAGATAGCAAAAGATATAGCATCTGGGGCCTTAAAGGCTTGAAGGCAGCCATCTAGTTCAGAAGCAACGAAGCCCACATGGAAGAAGCACACCAGCCAGTGTGAACATGTGTTGTCGAAGGGATCGATCAGGCATCAAAGAACAAAAAATCATATCATTGTAAATGAGGGGGAGTGCAGAGTAGAGACCCAAAGCCATCAGTAGGTAATGGGACACCCCCTTACAGAAGGGTTGTGGGGAGGTGATGAGATAGTCAGCATGCAGTGTAGTAACAATGAAACATACAACTTTCCTCTAATTCTTAAGTGCTTCTCCCCCTTGCCCCCCACCCCCTGCCACCACTATTATGATCCCAATTCTACCTTACAAAGCCAGATGGAACAGAGGATGTACAATGGTACAGATAGGAACCAGGAACACAGGGAATCCAGGACAGATGATCTGTTCAGGACCAGTGGTGAGAATGGTGATACGAGAGCATGCAGGGAAGGTGGGGTAGAAAGGAGGAACCAATTATAAGGACCTACATATAACCTCCTTTCTGGGGGATGGACAAAAAAGTGGGTAAAGGGAGACTTCGACCAGTGTAAGACATGACAAAATAATAATAACTTTTAAATTATCAAGGTATCATGAGGGAAGGAGGAGTGGGGAGCGAGGGTGGAAATGAGGAGCTAATACCAAGTGCTTAAGTGGAGAGCAAATATTTTGAGAATGGTGAGGGAATGAATGCACAAATGTGCTTGACACAATGGATGCATGCATGGATTGTGACAAAAGTTGCATGAGCCGCTAATAAAATGATTTAAAAGGATAAAGAAATTCAAAGGATCCAATAATACACAATTATATTGATGTTGATGTTACTTCTACCTTCAAGTCAGCCACAAAATCATTAGTGCACAGCAAAACAAAATGCTGCTTCACACCAAGCAATTCTCATGATTAGGTGAGGACTATTTTGGCCATGGGTTTTTCATCATCATATTCTATTAGGTGAGCACTAAGACTCTTCTGGTGAAGTCCATTCAACCGCATAGTGTCAACAAGCTTCCATTGACAGAGAGGTGGTGGCTGGCAGGAGGTATGTTGGTCAGGAATTTCAATCAGGTCTCCCACAGGAAAGTCCAGGATTCTACTACAGAACCGGTACTGCTTACATTATATAAGAGATACATTAATGAGTATTTTGAAAATAAGGTGGCATTTACATCAAAAAAAGAAGTAACAAGCATGCAATGTAATTTTTGTGTATCTTTTTAAACAGGTTTCAACTAGGAAGGACCATCATCAGAGTACAGAGGAACAATGCAGAGAAACCTATTCTTACAGCTTAGTGGGACATTAGGGCTATAAAAGAATAAGACGTCTTAAGTGGAAAGATTGAAAAGAGTCTCAGGTGGTGAGAAACAACAGTCAATAAGTTTCCAGGAATTAGAATGAACAACTAAGAAAGGAAATGTATTGAAAATATGTAAATAAGACCAGTGAGTACAAAAAAATTGATTATCAAACTCACTCAAGAATTCGTCATCTAGGCAGTAATTTCCGAAGTGAGCAATATTGCCTTCTGCTGGTAACATTCAGGGGATCGACAGAAGGAGTGACAGACACTTTCCCTTGGAAGCCAGGATAGTGTAAAAAATGTCTAAGGATCAGAGGCCCCTGAATAATATTTTTTTTTCTAAAAAGGGGGGATGGACCAAATAAGTTTGGGAATCTATGATATATAGAAGGGTGCTTTGTCTGATTTTTTTCCTTTGCGATTCTTGTTCTGGAAATTGCTCATTAACTTGTGAATAATGTCCAGTACAAAATATGTCCTCAAATTTAAATTTGTATTTTTCCTACTGACCTGTCAGACATTAAACTGTTCCATATTCAACCTTTTAACTTTCTATAAGTAACTAGGTTTTCAAAATGCTCTGTGATCCAACTTCTCTCTAACTGGCTCAGTCATTAGTCAATCTTTGACAAATTTTAATTCTATTTTCTCATGACAGTCATATATTTTAATTTATGAAAAGCATGCTATGACAACTGGAAGTAACATTTTGTAAGAAAATATATGTAAAAAAATATCTTTACACACTCTTTTTACAGCTTTGAATTTTTCTCTTGAAAATGCCCATGCTGACATTGGGCCTCAACTCAAAGACTCCCCTAATACAAGAACTCTTTGTTCTAACAATCCCTCTGTGATGCTCATCTTCCCAACACAATCACTGAAGACAAAATGGGTGCATAAGTATTTGCGGTGAAGAAAGCTGATGGTGCCCAGCTATCAAAAGGTATAGCATCTGGGGTCTTAAAGGCTTGAAGATAAGCACGTAGCCATCTAACTGAGAAGCAACAAAGCCCACATGGAAGAAACATACCAGCCTGTGTGAGCATGAGGTGTTGATGGGATCAGGTATCAGGCATCTAAGACCCAGAACAAACCATACCTAAGGTGAATGAGTTCAGACCCAATGCCCATCGGTAGACAATTGGACATCTCCTCACAGAGGGGTCACAGGGAAGAGAAGAGCCAGTCAGGGTACAGTACAGCACCGATAAAACACACAAATTTCCTATAGTTCTTTGGTACTTTCTTCCCCCACTATCATGATCTCAATTCTACCTTACAAATTGGATTATTCCAGAACATGCACACTGCTACAGATAAGAGCCCAGAACACAGGGAATCCAGGGTAGATAAACCCCTCAGGGCTAACGATGAGAGCAGAGATACCAGGAGGATTAGGGGAGGGTGGGAGGAGAAAGGGGGAATTGATCACAAACATCAAACTAGAACCCCCTCCCAGGGGGATGAATATCAGAAACCAGGGTGAGGAGCGTCAGAAACGATGTAAGATACGGAAATATCAATCTATGACTTATCAAGGCTTCATGAGGGAGGGTGGGTGAGGGAGCGAGGGGGAAGAAATGGGGAGCTAATATCAGGGGCTTAAGTGGAGAGAACACCTTGAAAATGATGATGGCAGCATATATGCTTGACACACTGAATGAATATTTGAATATTTGAATTGTGATAAGAGATATTAGAGCCCCCAATAAAAGTAATTTTAAGAATAAAATAAAATGCCTATGCTTAATTTCTGTTACTCAAGAATGAGCAACTAATTAAGTTTGGCTCTGTTACCTTAATAAGGTAAAGTAGGTAATAGTACTCAATATCAGTTTCTCTACTGAAAATATGAGCCATACATATACAGAGACCCTATAGGACAAATTAGAACTGCAACATAGTGTTACACAATAGTCCAAGATCATGAATAATAAGGGAAACAGAATGCTCCATCTTTCTCTATGGAATTAAACCACTGACCTCCTGTTAGCAGCCAAGAGCCTAATCATTGTACTACTAAAACCCCTTAGTCTATCAACAACACTTTATTTATATTCTATGTAATATTTTAATGAATGGTATCTTAAAGGATGCATTTAATATATAATTAATATCTATTGCATACACTAAAAACATGACATAAAAGAGTTCTCTCTATATCAGTGCTATTTAATGATGTGTATGAGTATATTATTTAGAAATAGAAATAAATATTGAAATGAATCTCTCTAACCTTCAAAACTTTTATGAGTATTTTATCTTTGATTTATAGTATCATTTTAACTTCCCATTAAATAAAATAGATGATATTCCATTTTATAATTTCAAAATTGCCTTTTTTAACAGTAACATTTTCATCATTTGCTATTTTATGCATTAAAGGCATCTCATTTTTTATACTATTTACATTATATCAAGGGAGTTTGTAAATACAACATGTATCTATCCCAGGATAGCAACTATCTAGTAAATAGGTCCAGATGTTTAGGATAACAACTTTCCACCTGCATCTCTTTAGGAATCCTTTGCCTTCTTCCTCTCTACCTCCCACCAAGTTCCCTTCTGTCATATCTTATTTAATGTAGCAGATGTGGATTAACTAGGGATATACAGCATCTTTCTGGAAGTATAACAATTACAGATTTTATCATCGTTGTAATAAAAAGTCATCAAATATTTTAAAGTTCAGAAGACCATTAGGTAACAGAAGACATTTAAATATGTCTATAATTTGCATTTTTATGTTGGCTGATTTCGAAACGAAGAGCTCATACGTCAGTCAGAAAGAACTCCGAATAAAGGAAATAGAATTTCTTTGTGAAATATATAGTCTGTCTGAGATGTAATTGTACATTAGAAACTGAACAGAATTCGAGAGCTAGGGGATTGGTTTCTTGAATTGAATAAAGAAAGTATTAGAAAGTAAAATATGTTTCTTGTGCAATTCAGGAGCATGCTTTTGCCCTGTGTAGGCAAAGAAAACTCCAATGGCGTCTTGGATGTGCCCAATGGTTGATTTATTCTTATGCAGATACAATAACCATATTTATACATGGCAAGTTTTCTTCCATGCATGATGCTCGCTCCTCTGCCAAGCTACTGAGGAAGAGAAAAATGATTACACTACACGTCCAATTGATTCTGCCTCTCTTGTGGAGTGTGTCAAATAAATTGCATTTTTCCTGAGACCATTTAGATGGAGTATTATCCTGCTGTGTTCCTTTGGATCCTGTACAGATTTCTGATTGCTGAATTGTAACACTAATCATAATAATTATCTATGTAATAAGTTCACAATATGAATTGTTACAGATGGCCACATTTTCTATCACAGAGCAATCAAGCTTATTTGTACAACCTACTTGCTCCTAGATAAAACAAAAGGCAACATGTAAGTTTCTGTATGTTCATCAGACATTCTAAGTGGCAATTTAGGTCTAGTACATCAGAGAAAATGAGACCTGATAAGAGAGGGTACTAAAGAACTTTTCAATAAAAGCATATTAGAATTTTGCTATTAGTTTTACAGATCTTATCATTGTATATCCAATTAAATACTAAAGATTTGCTTTTTTTAACAAGCAATTTATTTTCTCCTACCTAGAATCTTAAATCTATTTTGATGGTGGAGGACATGTAAATGAATCATAATTCAAATATTCAAAAGTAAGTAGAGCTTATTAAAACAGACTTGGTTTTTCATCCTTCATAAAATTTATGACCTTTCTAAGAACGGACTCTGAGGGTTGGCTGCAACAGAAGGAGGCTGCTCTCTCGGTTAGTTTAAAACTTGCCATGTAATCTCTCAGCTCATTCACCAAATTTGGTTACAATTTAAAGGTGGTGTCAGAACTATGGCACACTGAACAGAGAGATGTGATTTTTGTCTAATTGTTGCTGATTCTGAAACAAGAGGCAATTCTGCTGCCAATCTTTTCTACTATTGTGCAAAAGGGTTATGTACATTGAAGGAAATGTAACCACAATTTGCCGACAGAACTGCTCCCAATAAAATTACAGAATCGTGTTTGTGCCAAACAAAATATAAACAATTGTTGTATTGTACCTATGTAAATATTATTGATAGATCAACTAAATAGAATGCAACCTGTAATATATATTTTTACTTTTACTTTTATACTCACCCACTAATGTTTTCATTTTGCCACCTTTTCCTGTGACCATCAAATTCATTTCTCATTCTCTATGTAGGAGGGGCCATCAGAAAGTTCATGGAAATACTTTATTATCTGTCATTTCTATTTTCCTATGAACTTTTACTTTACATTGAAGGTGTACTTCATGAAGTCCTCTGCTCACTTGCTCTGATTCGACCACTCGTTCTTCAGGCTCATAACTTATAGATCTTGGATAGCGGCTGAGGCAAGCATTGAATTCCCAAACACAGGTTTGCTCAGAAACCTGTAGGGACCCTACATGCAGCTACAGATTTGATGGCCGTGGGTTAGGGTTTTGGTCCCATGGTTAAAACTGAAAATCAAAACAAACCACACAATTGAGTAAACTCTGCCTCCTTGAGATCCTGTGAGTTTCCTGTACATTTTCCATTTTGAAATAATTTTACTGGGGGCTCATACAATTCCTATCACAATCCATACATGCATCCATTGTGTCAAGTACATTTGTTGCCACCATCATTCTACTTGAGCCTTAATATCAGCTCCTCATTTCGCCCTTCCACCCCCACTGCCCCATCCCTCATGAACCCTTCACACTTCATAATTAATTAATTATTATTTTGTCATATGCTACACTGTCCGACGTCTCCGTTCACCCACTTTTCTGTTGTCCATCCCCCAGGAAGGAGGTTATATGTAGATTCTTGTGATTGGTTCCCCCTTTCCACCCCACATTCCCTCCACCCTCCAGGCATCACCACTCTTACCACTGGTCTTGAAGGGGTCATTTGTCCTGGATTCCACGTATTTCCAGTTGCTATCTATACCAATTGCATCCTCTGGTCTAGCCAGATTTGTAAGGTAGAATTGGAATCATGATAGTGGGGGGAGGAAGCATTAAAGAACTGGATGACGTTATATGTTTCATTGTTGTTACCCTGCACCCTGACTGGCACATCTCCTCCCCACAACCATTCAGTAAGGGGGTGTCCAGTTGCCTACCGATGGGCTTTGAGTCTCCACTCTGCACTCACTCTCATTTACAATGATATGACTTTTTGTTCTTTGATGCTTGATACCTGATTCCTTCAACAGCTTGTGGTCACACAGGCTGGTGTGCTTCTTTCATGTGGGCTTTATTGCTTCTCAGCTAGATAGCCGCTTTGTTTACCTTAAAGCCTTTCAAACCCCAGATGCTCTATCTTTTGATAGCCAGGCACCATCAGTTTTCTTCACCACATTTGCTTATGCACACGTTTGCTTCAGTGATCATATCAGGAAGGTGGGCACCCACTGATACGATTTTTTGTTCTTTGATGTATGATACCTGGTCCCTTCTATACCTCATGGTCACACAGGCTGGTGTGCTTCTTCCATGTGCACTTTGAGGCTTCTGAGCTAGATGGCTGCTTGTTTATCTGCAAGCCTTTATGACCCCAGATACTATATCTTTTGATAGCCGGGCACCATCAGCTTTCTCCATCGCATTTGCTTATGCACACATTTGTCTTTTCCTGTACATTTTCAAAGGAATAAGAAGCCTCATCTTTATCCCCAGGATGGACTGGTGAGTTTGAACTGCCAATCTTGTGGTTGGTAACCCACTAAATTACCAGAGGTCTTAGGTCAATTGACCTGGAAATTAATTCATTTCTTGGTGAACAGTCCTGCATTAAGTATTCATATTCTATGTCTTGTTTTGTTCTTTCAACTGGACATAGTACTTAGATTAAAAGCTTCTTGAGCACATGCATGTTTGCAGGGTCTCAGATTGAACCCCACATGGATCCTGCCAGTGACAGATTCTGTAATGGAGGAGTGACTGATGTCAGAATAACTTGGTCCCACCTAAGACGAGGACATTAATCAGAATCCTCTGTCTTCTTTCCTCTTTTCTTCTCTTTGTATCCACAGCTAGATATTAACAGAATGAGTATCAGTTCCCCACTGGCCTGTCATATTGTTATACTGGAGTGGCTTGTGTGTGGCAATGCTGCTGAAAGGAATGCCAATGGCATTTCAAAGACCAGCAGGATCACACAGTGCGAATAAGCTTCAAACAAAACAACAGTGTTGAGAGTGGGCGTAAGATCAGGCAGGATTCATAGAGCCACTAGGAATCACAACTGACCTGAGGGCATCTACCACCAAATGGAAATCCATCCATAAATCAATCAATGCCGGAGGGCCCCTTTGCCTTCAACGTACTCAGACATTACTTTCTCCTCTGTCATAGATTAATGTGTGTTCCTCAAAATACATGGCAAGCTGGCAGGGCCATGATTCCCAGCAGTGGAAGTTATGTAATGGCTTGATGTGACAAGTCTGAAGCTATATACCAGTGAAAGGATTAATAATAAGATTAAGGTTGGGATGTAACTGTAACTAGCAATCCATCATGGCGCTGAAACAATTTAAGGGAAAGTTTCCTGGGTGTGTCCTGAAACCACTTAAGAAATGGGACAAAAAGGAAGAGAGTTATGTAAAGGCAAGGGAGCCTACTACTGCATAGCAGAAAACGTCGGGGTCCCTGCACTGTGGGGCTCCTAGATTTGGAGGAAGATTGATGCTAAGACATTTGGAGATCTCTGAGAAAGTCAAGGCCTACACATGCTGAAGGAGCCCTGTTGGCATCGTGGGTTCTTCTTTGGCTACAGTTTAGGTCAGCAGTTTGAAACCACTCATTGTTCTGTAGGAACAAGAAGAGGTCTTCTCCTCCCATTGCACAAGTCTATTCTCTCCTTTAGGCTTACTATGAATTGGATTGACTTGAGAGCTTTCAGGTTGTTTTGTTTTTCCATCTTTTAAAATTTTTTTCTTTATTAAGGCAGAAGCTGAAAGGAGGATAGCACTGTTTCTCAGAACCCACAGTGAAAGAAGACCTTCTCCTAAAGCCTGCACTCTGAATTTGGACTAACCTATGAGAAACTAAATTTCTGATTTTTATTAAATCTATCCACTTATAGTAGTTCTGTTATCGTAGCCCCATTAACTGAGATAAACTCCCTACTTCCTGCAGCAAGCGTCACATTCCTTTCCCCCTTTATAATTCCCAACTCTTTCAATAACAAACACTAGAGCAAACATCCCTGTGGCCCAATAGCTTAACCTAGGGTCAGAGGCAATGGGTTTAGGGTTTCAGCTGTTGGAATCTGTGTTCCTCTTCAGAGCTTAAGTGTTTCTTTGAAAAGGTTTTTGGATTGACCTTTGCCACCACTACAGAAATTGAACTAACTCTATCCAAGAGGTTGGTTTTTGTCTTTGGACTGCTTTATCCACCCACTGCTCCTCAGGAGAAAGGTCAGGATCGGTGCTGCCTAAGGATGTGTAGCCTAGAAACCCTACAGAGGGCCGGTCACATGAGTTGGAATTTATTAATGGTTGTATGTGGTGTTAACTCTCTTGGACACTGGATTACATGTGTAGAGCTGGCAAGACAAGATTTATCTGTCAATCAAGACATTGAATATCTGAAAATTTCCTTTGACAATGGTCACACTTGTTTGATACTGGACAAACACCACTGGGTTTCAAATGTTTCTTTTGTTGGAATTTCCTATGTGAAGTCAGAGACATTCCATATCACTATTTTTTCTCTATCTTTGAGAATTTAGGAGCTTCACTTCCTTTTTTGAACATTGTTGTACAATTATAAGATAGTGATGTTTTACTGTAATTGTTTTTCTTAGTCATTGTCCTGGATACTCTTTGAAATTTTCTGGAAACTTTTTCAATTATGTTAAATTTGTCCTTTATGATTATAAATTTTATTTCTCTTTTCCCTGCTATATTTTGTGTGAAACTGCTATTACTAAATATTGATACTTCACTATCAATTACGTAACACTAATAGCTTCCTTTATTATAATAGGTCTCTGGAACTTTAGGCTTTTAAAATCTCTGGAAATTTCTTAGTACATATTAGGTATACTTTATATATATATATATATATATATATATATATATATATATATATATATATATATATATACTCAATATAATCACTATATTGAGTATACTCATGAAGAACCTGTACAAGACAAAGAGGCAGTCATTGTAAAATAACAGGGAAATACTGCATATTTTAAAATCAGTAAAGGTATATCTTAGAGTTGTATATTTTCACCCTATTTTTTCAATCTTTAAGACCAGCAAATAATCCAAGAAGCTGGTTTATAAGGGAAGAATGAGGCATCAACATTGGAGGAAAGCTCATCAAAGGCCAATGTTATGTAGTTGATGCAATCTTGCTGAAACCCAAGAGACTTGAAGCACTTATTGGTGAAGAGGACATATTACCCTTAGTATGGGTTATAATTCAATATAAAGAAATCCCAAATCCTTACAACAAGACCAATTGATAACACCAAGATGCATAAAGAAAAATTTAATTTTTCAAAGATTCCATTTTATTTAGATTTATCATCAATGCTCATAAAAGTAGCAATCAAAGATTGAAGCAATACATTCCATTGGGCAAATTCTCAGCACAAATTATATATCCAACATGTAAAAGAGAAAAGGTGTCACTTTCAGGACTAATGTGCACCTGACCCAACCAATGGTATTTTCAGTGACCTCAAATGCATGCGAAAGATATAATATGAATAGAGAGACCAAAGAAGAATTGAGGCATTTGAATTATATTGATAAAGAATATTGCAACTATCATGAACTACTAGAAGAACTGGCAACTACACCTTGGGAGAAGTAAGCCAGAATAGCTCTTTAGAGGTGAGGATAGCGAGACTTCATCTAATATAATTTGGAGATGTCATTATGGAAAGGAACCATGCTTGTAAAGGGACAGCAAAAAGAGGAAGATCATCAAGAAGGTGAATTGACACAGTAGTTGCACTGATGTACTCAAATATGGCAATTACGTGAACGCTGCAAGACTGGGAAGTGTTTCAGTCTGTCGTACATAGGATTGCTTGAGTCAAGACTGATTGTAGGACACCTAACAGCAATATTTGTATTTATTTACTAGCCCCTCCAAATAGATATTTTTCTATTTCTTTGTTAAGACAGAAGCCTCTAAAATGGCTGATGATTCTTATACATCTGTTTATGTGTAACAATGAGATACTAAACATCTGAGCAGAAGCCAAGAGTCCATAAGCAGGGATTTCCATATCCTCTTAATTACAACTTCTGTCCTGACACACACTTCACTTTGCAAGATTTTGTGTGAAATATGTAACTCGATGATTGACAGTCTTTTCTGACATGAAGGCATGATACTAGTGGTTAAACAGAAGCATAAACAATTAACAATGTCAAGAGATGAAATGAAATGAACAAATTTTCATTTTATTTTGCTTTCGTTTTTATCAATTGACAGTTACTTATATGTTAATCTGGAGGGCAAAAGTGTCTCTGGTTTTTTAATATAAAAAATCGATACCTCAGAAGCCTGTATTCTTATGTAAAATGTAAGCATAAGATTGTTATGCGATCAAAGAAAAAGATCGAAACTAAGGTTATTTTCATTGACTTTCCAACATCCATCCTACTTTAAGTTATTTCTGTGACTCAATTATAGTAATCTCATTCCCTCTTCCAGCAATTTATTTTGCAATTATCGTACAACCTTTTCCTGGCAAATGAGTTGTGAGAAAAAGTCCTATATGAAGATTCAATTCTCTTCAGATGACATGGACATTTCTTCCATTTTACTACTTGGTGGGTTCATACCATGTGATGTAAATCTTCTTGCAATCATAAGCATGAAGCAAAATTGAGCATGATGGAGAAGTGAAAGGATGTCTTTAAGTGTATCACTGTACCAATGTGTTCATCATTGCTGAATGTGCTCTACATTAACGTCACAAGACCAAAAACCAACATCAGCTGATGGCACCTTATACTGACCCAAGAAGAGAGTGTCAAACTGCCCCTTGGAGGTCCAAGACTGTAACTTTTTATTAAGTAGAAAGCTCCATCTTTCTCCCTTAGAATGACTGGTGATGTTTCAGTTAGAAGCCCAATCCACTGCCACTTTTCCACCAGGGCTCCTTCTTGCTCAGAGTGAGGCTGAATGACAGCAATGTGTACTTGTTCTATGTATAAATGTTATATTCAGTCAATTTGGGCTATTTTTCAGCTATAGGAATGTAAACCAATATGAGAATTTCCTTTTTTTAATACATAGGCTCTAAAGTCATTCTCAAATGTGTTGCCAAACTATGTAACCATGTTTATTTTCAAAGTAAATGGTATAGGTTCATTCACATTTTTTAAGTTGAATGATGGAATTGAATTGAAGGAAAAATCCACATTAGATCTCAATTTAGAATGTACAATCAACTCCACTTTCTTTTGAGTTTAAATAAATAAATCTGCATGTGAAATCATGGATCATATGTTTATATATGTTTAGATCATGTTCCATCATCCAGCTGTCAGCTTTTCAGCTGCAATGGTTTGTATGTTATTATGATGCTGAGAGTCACTATTTTTTCAAATATGAGCAGGGTCACTTTTGGTGGAAAGTTTTCAGTGGACCTTCCAGATATAGACCCACTGTAAAAAAAGACTGTGTAATCTATGCATGAAAAAAAGAGGCAATTTTAGATTTATAAAATAATAACTTGTTTCAGGTAAGTTGCTTTTTGTTTTGCAGATGTTTTATAATTATTGTCATATTTAATTGAAAAACAAGTTCTAGAATGAAACCAAGGTTTAATGACTCACAGACAATTGATAATGAAATCGATGCATAACTTAGAGTGGACAATGTGAGCCATTCCTCTTCAAAGTGGCTTACCTGAGGGTTATCTCTTCCATAAACTGGATACCCTGAAATGATCCTGTCAGTGTCTTTCAATGACTCTCATTAAAATGTAAGCACAATATTCTTCCAGTTTGTTTCAACATCCTCTTTTCAGGTTTAGATGAATTTTAAGACGTAGATTAAATGATAATCTTGGAAAAGCCATTCAAACTGGCACAAGTGTGGGATAAGAATACAAACTGTCTTCCAAAAAACCTACATTATTGTTAGTAACAAAATCATAGAAAAAATTGTTTTGTAAGTGACATTAAGTGTGTCCTTACAGTGTATTTCAGGATATAGTTTATTAACAGTGCTTTTATTTAGTTGCATCACAAAAAATAATTACCACTTTAAAACTAATTTGTACTGACCAAAAATTCAATTTAATCCATTAAACATACTATTTCTTATCATTTAACTTTACCAAGTCAATCATACTGGTAAAAAATAAAGTAAATGATCTATCTAATGTATACCATGATAGTTTTTAAAGTAACAATAATTGTGTATGGGATGGTTTATTTAATTTGGTATATTGAGTTTTTACCCTTGTCATTAAACTTAAATTCATAAAAATAATTATACTCTTAAGTAATCAAATCCAGTTCAAGTATAGCTTACTACACCTAGTCACATGGACTAGGACAACATCATGTAAAAACACATTTGTGAATTTTAAACTTTAACAAGAATTTGTCATCAGATTGGAGATTTCAAATATTAGCTTTATTCCATATTTTTAGAATATCAATAAATACCTTATTTTAAAACCTGAATGGCATCTAGTGAAAAGAATTTGGAACAATAATAAAAAGAAAACCAGAAGAGATACTTTGTATTAAAACCTATATTATAATTTTCTTTATTTCTGAAGCTAGAGATGTTGTCCGCCTCTTCAATATATTCTACTCTTCTCTCATAACCTGAGCTTGATAGTTAATAGGCACTTCATGGTGTTCTTATATTATATTTCATATGACAATGTGATTATGTTCTTAGTGATTCAAAGTAAATGGAAATTAGAGAAGAGAAAAGGGCCAGATAGTTGAAAATATTTTAACAATATACTTGATGCTTTAAAATCACAAATTTATCCTCTTTTACTTCACTATCATAAGGATATTCATTTGTAAAGTGCTTTATATTTTCCAAGGCATTGGCTCATATTTTCTCATTTTGTTTTATTCTCACTAACATTCTAAGGTTTTACATAAAATTTAACTAAGAATTATACCAAAATCAGATTTACAAAATCATTCTAAAATTCAACTTTGGAAAAAAAGACTATAATTAATTTCTCTTTATTCGTCAGAGTCATTATGAGATTTCCTTGAAATTGTTCCTTGAAGCATCCTTGAAAAAACACAAATGGTGGACTCTGTGTAGTTGTAAACTCTGTTTTCTGTACATTGGCATTTACAGCACTGTTCAGTAATTGTTGGATTGCTAGCTGTCAGGTTGATGGGTCAAGACCTGGTAGAGAAAAGATGAGGCTGTCTGATCCCTTAAAGATTTGCAGCCTCAGAAAACCTATATAGTGATTCAGAATTGATTTGATGGTGTGTGCGCGCACACAAATTTCATGGAAAAGTAGAATTAAAAATAATAGAAAATGTTCACTAATGTTTTGAATCCCCTTAGTATATGTCATATCTTTTGCAAGCAATTATATCAAAGAGGTACTACTTTTAAACTATGTTAATAATAGCTTTATTGTGAAAATATTCACATGCAATAACATTCAACCACTTATATATAAATTTGCTGACTTCTAGTATAATCACATAATTTCACAGCCAAAATTATGATCTAATTTCAGAAAATCTTCTTTACCATGAAATAGGACCACAACCAATTAACAGTCCAAGTTCATACTATCTCAAAAGAAAGGATGAAAGTGTTTATACTTTCATCTGAAAACAGATCCAAAGGGAAAACTTAAATGATTTTTATTTCCTAATAAAAAGCAATTAGAGGAAGTGACCATTTTCCCTGGATACCTAATACCCCAACTGCATTCAGCAGTGTTGACTCCATGTTTTGGAGAAGACTTCTAAGGGATGATATTACAATAATAATTTTGATTTCCTAAGATTCTGATACAATTTGAAATTTAATGTTTATCCCAGGTGGAAAGTGAGTATACTGACTGGTTACATTAATGGCCCCAATTCTTCACACCACTGAGACTATAAATTTGCCGTGCAATTTCTTGGTGCCTTCCCTTTCAGTCCCTTGACCTGCTTGTAGTTTGTTTTGACAAACTGAATTTTAGTAGATGTGCTGCAAGCAGAGCATATAAATTAGCTTAAACTTTTGGGACGTAATGTTCTTGGCGGACGACCTTCACTTTAGGAAGATTAGACTAAGCTACCTCGTTGTTCTTTGGAGGAAGGTGAGAAATAAATGGATTAGAACCAATGCACAGATGTGTGAATGAATCTGGACTGCAGACGTATGTACAAGCTCAACCAGCGTCAGCCATGGTCTCCTCATAGAGACCCCATGTGCAAAAGAATAAAGCATCGTCTCGTCCTAAGTCAACTTCAAAGCTATTCCCATGTATGAGCTCATTGCTGCGGCCACTGTGCCAATTCATCTCTAACCATCTATTTTACCAAGTACAGTGTTTCCCCTCAGGGATGGATTCTTTTGAATAACATGTGCACAATATGTAAGACAAAGACTTGTGATCCTCACTTCTACGCAGAATTCTGACTGTACTTCTTCAACACTCATAGTTTGGGTTTTTTTCCTGGCAACTCATGGGATCTTCAATATACTTCACCAGCATCATAATTAAAATGCAACAATCCTTCTATAAGCAACATTCTGTTCTTCTTCAGCCAAGATGTATTCCTTCCTTTGCCTTGATATCCTACATGAAAGGCCCTCCTCAGGCTTCAGCTTGACTATCTAGCAGTTCTCTGTCATTGTGCTCTTGTCATCATTTTTTAAGGATCTTCAGAAAATTTAACGTAATTGTGGTTGTAGCCATACTACTGTCCTTTGGTTTTCACATTGTTCTGAATCACTTGTCTTTGGAATGGGCACAAATATTATGGATCTCTTCTGCAAAGTTGGCCACTGAGTTGTTTTCTGAATTTCCTCACACTAATGACCAATAGACTTATTAAACAATACAGATTTAATTATAACTAAATTATAAATAAATTTAAAAATCATACTCAACCACCACATAAATGTTTATTGTCAAACATGCTACAAAGTTTTTGTAGTCATTTTATGTAGTATTGTGATTTCAGTGGCTAAATGAAGCAATGAATAACTAATAAATATAAAAATAAGATAATTTTAGCTTTTTAATGATTTCCCAAACTAAGGACACATACTGTATTTCAATAAATGACTATAATGAAAATACCATCTACCTACAGCAGAACCAAATGTTCTGCTCTTATCACAGATGGAGTTAACAGAGAAAACCCCTTTGACCACCAAGATGAATAGAAAAGAGGATTAAGGAATTCCCTTTGAAGTTGATTTAAGAGATGAACGACTATATTTTTCCTGAAACAGGACAATAGCAACAAGTGTGAATGTCATCTTCTTAACTACATATTACACAGACAATAACCACTGCAGAATTAGTGCTAAAACAATAGTAAAATTGTTATTTTAAAATGTAATTTGATATAGAGGTAATTATCCAAGGAAACATTCAGAGTACTTAAGATAATGTCAATCATTATATTAAATACATATCTGGAACTTCAGTTCCACCCACATGGGATGAAGCTGAATATTCATAGTGTAAGCAATTGTCAACTTTCATGTTCTGAGCAACTAGAATGTAGTTATATCTTAAAAAGACAGAAGCAGAAAATCCAAGAGATCTTTTCTGATACTAATTACTAAGAGCATAGATGGTCCAAGTGAGAATACTAGAACAAAGATTAGGTGTAAATATCTGTTTTAAAAATGGAAATAGGAGACCAAGACAATATTTGTGGACAAGGAATAACTGCAACCAAAGAATAACAGTATACGAAATAAAACAAGGCATCTTAGGCCCCTGGGTCAGAGGAGGCTGACAATTACAGTGACTTTCTTTTACCTGGCCCTATGGACTCTCAGGAGTCCCAGTGGTACAGTGATAGTGCACTGGGCTTCTAACTGTAAAGTCAACAGTTTGAACTCACCAGTCCCTTGTAGGGAAAATGATAGAGCTTTCTACTCCTATAGAAAGTTACAGTTTCTGAAACCTGATCAGTCGATGGCAGTGAGTTTAGATTTCCTGGATAGGGAGCGGGTTAATGTGTGCTATGTTAAAATTACAGAGGCAAACTAGACTATTTCTTTAACTCATATCTTCCCATTTCAGAGACTTTCACCCATGCATATAAATATGGGCGTTTGGAAGACTTTGATTCCTATAACACTTCTGGAATTGTTTAATATCTATTCCAGTTCTATCCTGGCCATAGTCCACTGAAGTGGACATATGTTTATAAAGAGCCTGGGATCCCAGATGAAACATTCTATATAACATTAGTAAGAAGTAATGGAAAATTAACATTGTCATCCATCCACAATGTGAGTTAAATAAGCCTTTATGAGTCAGTTGGGAAACAAGTGTCTATTGTAGCTCTGGGCTCCAAATGAAAAAACTGCTTACATATATACTTTTTGGATCACAACCATTTTGTAAGTTGGGTTGTGAGTTCTTAGCTCTGCCCACCCATATTCTCTCCACTAATCACTATAGAATATGTGATCTACCTGGGATTTCTCAGCTCTGAGAAAATACAGTCATTCAGGCTACTCAAGCACTATGCAAGAGAGATGATCAGTCACTCTACTAATTCACTTACAAGTTCATTCACTCAGTAAATATTTTCTGGCCAACTACTGTGTACCTACCACTATTCTAGGGGTGCAAATACCATTTTTGTGAAGGTTATATTTCAGTCGGAAGTTCAATATATTAATATATAATATAAAATGTTAAATGTTTTAAGGAAAGACAAGCAAGATAGCATGACCAATAGGTATAACTAAACAGTTTTAAATATAGTGATTTGTAAAGCATTCATGATTTATTAAGATTTGGATGTAATTTTTTAATAAATCATTTTATTGGGGCTCATACAACTCTTATCACAATCCATACATACATACATCAATTGAGTAAAGCACCCTTATACATTCATTGCCCTCATCATTCTCAAAATTCACCTTCCACTTGGGTTCCTGGAATCAGCTCATTTTCCTTTTTTCCCCTCCCCCTCCCACCCCACTCCCCCTCCCTCATGAACCCTTAATAATTCATAAATTATTATTTTATCTTATCTTACACTGCCCGGTGTCTCTCCTCACCCACCTTCCCATTGCCCATCCCCCAGAGAGGAGGTTACATTCAGATTCTGAGATCAGTTTTCCCTTTCTACACCCCTTCCCTCCCAGTGTCGCCACTCTTACCGCTGGTCCTGAGGGGTTTATCCATTCTAGATTCCCTGTGTTTCCAGATCCCTACTACACCGCTGTGCATCCTCTGCTCCAACCAGGTCCGCAAGGCAGAATTGGGATCATGACAATTGGGGGGAAGGAAGCGTTCAAGAACTAGAGGAAGGTTGTGAGTTTCATTGTTGCTACACTGAACCCTGAGTCACTCATCTCCTCCCCACTCCCCCTCTGCAAGGGATGCCCAGCTGGACATAAATTTCAAGGAAGGAAGAAAATATCTAGCATAGGATAACTAGAGAAGCTGCTATCCATTCAGAAGAAGCAGTAAGCAAATTATTTGTGAATAGGAATATGTGTAGTTTATATGAAAAACATCAAGAAAGTCAGAAAACATAAAGCTCCCAAGAATTACTAAAACTCTCAAAGTGTTCTGGACATGTTTCCCTGTTTTTAACTGCCCTCAAGTTCATTCGGACTCATAGCAACCCTATGTAGAACACAATAAAACACCGCTCGGCCCTGCAACATTCTCACAACCATCCTTACATTTGAAGCCTTTGTTGCAGCCACTGGGCAAATCCATCCTGTAAAGAGGCTTCCTCTTTGGGGATGTCACTCTATTAAGAATGATGGCCCTTTCCACTGACTAGTCTCTTCGGATAATATATCCAAAGTACATGAGACAAAATCTCACCATCCTTGCTATTAAGGAGCAGTCTGACTATATTTCTTCCTAGACAGATTGGTTTGTCCTTTGGACAGACCATAGTCCTTTCAGTACTCACTACCAGCACCATAATTCAAAGGCATCCATTCTGTTTTGGTCGTCCTTATTCAATAACCACATTTCATAGGACTTGAAAATAACGTCTTGGGTGAGATGCAGCTTAGTTCTGAAAGTATCCTCCTTATCAACACTCTAAAGAGGTGTGGTGCAGCTGATTGGGAAATGTGTCTGCCAATCCCTTGACAGTTGCTTCCATGAGCATTGACTGTAGACTCAAACATGACAAAGGCCTTGACAGCATCCGTCACTCCTCATTTATCAAAGGGGTAACTATTGGTCCAGTTATACAGATTTTGGTTTTCTTTAAATCAAGTTGTAATCCAAATTGAAGACTACCATCTTTGATCTTAATCAGCAAATATTTCAAGTCCTCCTCACTTTCAGAAAGCAAGATGTGTCATCTGTATACAACAGGTTGTTAACTGACTTCCTCCGATTCTGATGTCCCATTCTTCTTCATATACTCCAGGTTCTCTGATGATTTGTTCCGTGTACAGATTCAGTAGGAATGGTGAGAGGACACAACCCTGGCACACACCTTTCCTTGTTGTAAACCTTAGGAGTCCCTTGTGTTCTCACAACTGTCTCCTGATCCATGTACAGGTTCTGCTTGAGCACGGTGTCATGCTCTGTTATGCCCATCATTCTCAAGGCACTCCATAGTTTCTTATGGTCCATGGTGTTTAATGCTTTTGTCTAGTCAAGAAAGCATAAGCAACCATCTTTATGGTCTTCTCTGCTTTGAATCAACATCCCTGTAGCATGATTAATGTTATCCCTGGTTCATTGACCTCTTTTGAATCCTGCCTGGATCTCTGGCAGTTTCCTTTCAATGTACTGTGACAAATACTGTTGTATGATCTTCAGCAAAATTGTATTTGCAGGTGATATTAATGATGTTATCCTATAATTAGGGCATTCTGTTGGGTCATCTTCCCTTGGAATGGGTACAAATATGGGCTTCTTCCAATCAATTGACCAAAGAGCTTTCTTCCCAATTTCCTGGAAAATATGAGAGTGTTTCCACTGTTTTGTTTTGCTTTTAATTGTCCCCTGCCCCCCTTTTTTAACTTTCTCTTTTGGTTTGTTTGTTTCCACTGTTCTAGCAGTTTGTTGAAACATTTTAGTGGGTATTCTACCAATTCCAAAAGCCTTGGTTTGGGATAATGTTTTCAGAACAGCTTGCACCTAGACCTTCAATGCCTTTTGTTCTTGATCATATGCTACTTCTCTAAATGACTGGATGTTTACTAGCACCTTTTAGTACAATGCAAAGATTATTATTTCCATCTTCATTTGATGCTTCCTCCATCGTTCAGTAATTTGCCCATAGAAGATGTCATGTTCTGATAACAAATGGATATTTCCTACCGCTGCTTCTCATGCTGAGCCATGCGTCATCAGCAAGTGAAGATACTGAAGGCTGTAGTCCCATAGTCTTTCATCTAGCCATATCATTATGGCGCAGTCTACTTTGGGAAGGCAAGTCCTTCTACACTTAGATCTTGAGTGTGTTCCAACCTGAGAGGCTCATTTTTGGCACTATTTACAAGGTTCTGCTTCTTTTCATGATGTTTTCGGAATTTGACAATGTTTTTTATTCTCTCTAGAAGGATTTCAATAGATATTTCTTCAGAAGTGGCCGACTATTCCTCCATTGTACACTCTTACTGGAATCTGTTCACCCTGGTTGACCATGCTGACATTCAAAATACTGGACACATAACTTCTAGCATCACAGAAACATGCTATCCCCCCAAACCTGGCAGACAAGTGGTGGACGGAAAGGCACAGGGGATAAAAAAAGACTGGCTGTTCTTTGAAAATCCCAACCCTCTTTATGATTTCAACAAGACCCCTGTTTTTCTTTTTTTTGTTACATTATCTCCTAGTCTTCTTGCTTGGCCATGCAAAGCTCTGTTATTCTTATCATATTGCCCTCTGATATTTACTCTCCTCCCCGACTTTGGATTGGTCAGAAAAAAAAATTAATTGCTAGGAAAAGGGCATCATTGTTCCTAAAGCAGAGGTAATTTTCAATGAGATGAATTGACACCACATCCACAATAAGGGACCCAAGCATATCACCCTATGACCAAATGCCAGTGAAGAACATTTTGTTCTATTGTACATTCAGTTGCTACGTATTGAGACATCTAAAAGGTTTGCTCCGTTTGAGATACTAGGTGATACGTTTGCTCAATTTTTCCTTTCCCAGCCCAAATTGATCCTTACTCAGCCAAAAAAAATAATCCATTACTAGGATTTTCCCTGTGCCTTTCCAGGATTAGAATCCTCTCTCTACTTTCCTGTGGATGTAGATTTCTTGAGCGTCTGCAGATTAGGAGGGGAAAGTACATGGATATTCCATTATAAACTGGTCTGATGGGCAGGAGGAGAAACAATCTCCCTATTTGCCTAAGCAAATTGATTTTGAGTAAGAAAATTATAAAACCAATAACAGTTTGTTATAAGGTAACATAAAAGACATATGACATTTAAATCAAAATTTTAGTGTCTTAGCTTATTTCAATATCTGCTAAGCAAAAGTCTGTTTATTCATATATTTTCCTCACTTGTTCATTCTGAATCCACAATGTATTCTGTTTATTTTTCAGTCTATTATACCTTTTACCCTTTGAAATAGTGTTATTCAGTTAATTCTATATGTTATAAGCCGCAACAAGTAACATGCTGACCAAAGATGAATATTACAAGATCACATTTATAATTAATTTTGATATATATTATATTTGCTATATTTGCAATGAGAAAGTTGTTGATTTTGCAAAATTCTATCACACAGCCACCACAGTAAGACAAACTGACAGACAATTGGAGAAATACCATATGACCTACAAATCCATTCATACATTGCAGCCAATGAATTCACAATAGGTAAAAGATAGAAACCATCTTAATATCTTTTATTTGAGGAATGTATAAATATTCTGTGCTACCTACAAAAAATGGAATACTATGCATAGCTAAAGAATAATGTTGAAACTGTGAAGCAAGTCATGACACTAGGTGGACATAAAAAGCATATGGTTAGTGAAGTTGTTTGATAACAAAGGACAGATATTATGGAAAGCCAGTATTATAAGGGGAAAATCACGACAAAGTTTTCCTACAAAAGGAAAAATGTTGCCTTCAACATTTACAGAGGGGTGAAGAGGGACAAGGTGACCTAATAGCCCAGATGGCATGCAGGTGTTAATTTGGGTGAAGGGAAGATAGCATTCTACCAGAGGAGGAAGGTAAATCTAAGCAAAGGCAGGACAAGCTATTGAGGGATTGGATAGCTTGGTCCCTGAATACAAAAATCAACTACCTGAAATGTGAACCCCCACCTTCCTAATAATATATATATATATATATATATATATATATATATATATATATATATATATATATATATATATACACACACACACACGGATGCACACACACACATGAAGTTTCCTCAGAAGAGTGTGGCTTACCATTACTGTAGCAGCCTTCATTGATTCTTGTTGGTTTTGATTCTTCATCTGGCTCATTGTCTCTGGTTCTTTGGACTTGATCCAAAGTCCATTATATTTCTGCCAATGCTCGGAGCCATCTGAACCTGCAATCTGACCTCCTACCCATGTAATCATCCATCTTTGTATTCACCAGCCATGATCTTCCTCCTACTCCTTCCTGCTACCTAAGCATCAGCCCTGACAGCTACATGAGTCGAGAAAAGCCTCCAGCATAACATGTGACCAATGAATTTGAACCAGACTCGACTTACCTGCTTCTAAAATTTTGTGAGCCACTTTCTTGATATAAATTTCTTTATATAGAACTAGCTGTGATGATATATGTGTGTGTATGAGTTTACTTATACACACACTATGGCAGTTACATAATCTCCTGCCAACTTATGAAGGGGTGGATTTTATCCTGTCAAGCAGGTCACAGCTTAATGGCCTCATTTGGGAGGCGCAAATGGAGATAAATAGATCACTGGAGGTCAGATACAGGCTAACAAGGTGCACGGAGCTACGCCAGTGCCATGCAGCTAGAGGAGTGCGAGGAGACCCCCACTGGGGCTGAGATGCTTCCACTGCCACTGGATCCACAAGACTTTCCACCCACTGGCCTGTGATCTTCCTGCATTCAGTGTCATTTCATATTTTGTGTGAGTCTGAAGAGGAATTTATAGATCAGAATCGGACATATGGGCTGATATCAGACTTATGGACTTGATCTGGACTGAGCTGGGATGTTTTCTCAATATACAATTGCTCTTTTATATAAAGCTCTTTCTTACACACATGAGTCTCCCTAGATTTGTTTCTCTAGTCTACCTGAATAAAACACACACACACACACACACAATCATCACTGGTTCTCCTTCTCTGGAGAATACAACCTACCACAACAATGAATGTATTGCCATTCTTTTTGAATGTGTCATTCATGCCATAGTTAACCATATGATTGACTCAAAATGGCTAATACCAATCCATTAAAGCTTACTAATGTCTAGGATAGCAATCTTTATTTGTTCAGTGCATTTTTTGAAACTTTCAATTTTTCTATATTTATACTTCATAAGTCTACATCTGGTTATTAATAAATGTTGATTTGTAATCTGGGGTTTTGTTTGCTTGGTTGGTTCATTTTAAGCTGTATCTCATCAGCAAATGAAGTTCCACTAATGTCACCTTTACCTTAAGTATAACATTTCTAGAACTCTAGTTTCCCTGCCCCTTAACTTCTCATTGTGATTTATGGTAAAATATGAGCATTTGAACTCATCTATATGATTTTTTAGAGAACACATTACTCACAAGGAATAATTTTTGTTGTATAACTAAATTATTTTTTTTATCTAAATGGTTACCATAAGGTCAGCTTAAGGTTTAAAGAATATCCCAAGACAACAGTTTTAGAAAGAGTTTACTCTCAAACGGTCCATTAATTCTGGGCATTTGTACGACTTTGAGATCTGCATTTTTCCCCGCTTATTTTCTCAGGATCCATCTATTTTAGTATATGAATCATTTTCTAAAACAATTTCTCATTTTAATGGACTATTGTTTCTAGCAGAAAGGAGAACTGGAAGTACTGGCAGGTAAAACAAAAATTCTACAGCTATCTAGTCTATTTCAACTCATAGTCAACCTATCTATATATAGTTTCTGAGAAAATAATGAGACTGAGTCATTTAAGAATTACAAACTCTCAGAAACTATATTTAGGGTGACCATGAGTAAAAATAGACTAGATAGCAGATTTTTTGTTTTGTTTTATTTTGTTGTTTATAGTAGCATAAAGCAACTATTGATAAAAATGGTTACTCATAGAATTATGTAACGATGGCTTTAGTTTTCCTCATATGAAGAAAGAAATAGTTTAAAGAGTTTAAAGGATGCCTTGTCCCGTCTTCACCTCCACTTAAGACAAACATACAAAAACCATGCAAAATCAGATCAATAAGAAAAAGCAAATCCACCCGAAGTGAATAATTAATTTTGAATCATATATTGAAATTAGGCCATTAAGTGTTATAATTGGAGTTAAGACTAATATATAAAACCTCAAATACTATTTTATAGTCATTGCTAGTAAGAATTAAAAATTCTGAATAATGAACATCACTTCAAATTGTGTTTGGATCGTAGAAAGTTCTTACCCCTTTTGTAAGTGTTCACTATCCCCAAGGAAAGAAAGCTCTTTGAAGTTGTGTTACTGTGATACACTCATCATTTGCTGAAATAATATAAAATAGCTAATGCCTCATTTTCCTCCAGAATTGCAGTAATGAGATCTCATTATAGATGAACAATTCAATGAACTAATCACCAGAAAGCACTATGTCCAGATCATATTCATCTTCAGTTTCTCAATAAGTCCCTGAACAATTGCTTGTGCCTGAGTCATAAAATTCAAGTTCTTTTTTATCTCACTAAGCCTACAATGAAAGACTTTAAAAACATCAAACATCAGCTTTGGAAAATCTGAGACTGTCATATTAAGTAGTTTCCTCTCGGTAATGTTGATTTAGAACTGTCCTTCTCAATCTGTCAATGGATTAAATTTAGTTAAAACCGAGATTTCTGGTGTTATCACAGTCTTGGAGATCTACAAGGTTGGTTCTACTTTGCTTTATAAGATCCATATGAGTCAGAAATGACGACATGGCAGTGGGTAGGGCTTGGTTTGGAGGGTGGAGCCAGGAGCTTTGGTAATATGACACATTGGTTAAGTGCAGAGCTGAAACTAAAATAGAGGCAATTGGAGACATTAACTGGAGATGCTATAACGCATTTCTGTTGTTATTAGGTGCCTTTGAGTTGGCTCAGAGCAATAGTGATTCCGTTTACAACAGAAGGAAATGCTGCCATTCCTGTGCAGCCCCATAATTGTTCTTATATTGAACCCATTTTGCATCACAGTGTCAGTTCATCTCCCCAAGGGACTTTCTCTTTTTCACTGTTCCTCCAGTTTACAGAACCATGGCTCCAAATTTCAAATGCTGTAGAAGAATATGGAATACACCAGAGATTTCTAAAAGGACAAACCACTCCGTATCAGAAGAATAGGGTTAGAGTGCTCCTTAGAGGAAAAGATGACAAGACTTCATATAACATACTTTGGACATATTTTTCAGGAGACACCAGTCCCCGAAGAAGGACATCATGCTTGATAAAGTGGAGAAACAGCAAAAAGAGGAAAGCCCTCAATGAAATGACTTCATACCGTGGCTGCATTAATGGACTCAGGCATTGGTTGATGCAAGATTGTGTAGTGCTTTGTTTTCTCTTATTGTCATAGGGTCAAACCACTTGATACCAGCAACCACTTGACCAGGCAGGATGTCCTTCTCTAGAGATGGGTCTCTCCTAATAACACGTCCAAAGTAGGTGAGGCAAGCCTAAGCCATTCTTGCTTGTAAGGAACATTCTGACTGTACTTCTTCCAAGACAGATATATTTGTTCTTTTGTTAGTCCATGATTATAGCATCTAAAAAAGTACTATGGTTGTGTAGCTTCTGCTTTTTAATAACCATGTAGAACATACCATAATTTATTTACTCAGTGGATTTCCAAAATGGAAATTTTTACGGTACTAGAAAGTCTTATCTTTCTCCTCAAACTCTTGACCTTGTGGTTAACATCCTAACTTCTGTTAGTCTGGGTACACTAGAGAACCAAATCCAGAGACACTCATAGATGTATAAGAAAGAGGTTTATGTTCAAGAGCAATTAAATATTGAGAAAATATCCATATAATCAAAGAGATTATACCCTAAAGTACGACAGCATTTTAGAATAATAAACTTCTAGGTTTTAACTTTTTCTGTGTATTTAATTTCAAACAAAGTTTTTCCTAAAATAGTCTCTTGGGGCATTCCACTGACATCTTTTAAAGTGATTCTTGTGTTGTAGGAGTACAGAGGTTATTCATCTTGATAAATTTCTAGTTAGTTTTACCTGTATTTCAGAGGAGATGATCAATTTCACCATTTTGAAGAGGCCAGGTTAAAATCCAGCAGCCTTTCCAGAACATATGCAAGTAATTTCTGGTAATTCAATTTATAAGACACACTAGCAAATGCTAACTAAAGGTCTTATATTCAGTCACAGTTCATTGGAAAGTTAAGAAAATAGGAAATCTTTCACATTTATTTGTATATATTTCTTTGGGGATGAGGTATTGCATATTTAAAATTATTCATATCACAACTGCTAAAATGATTACTCAAGAAAATGAGAGCTAATTTATATTATGTGTATATTGAACAATTCTTCATTATGGTCTACTTTTTATATCTTAGGAAATAAATGTGATCATATATCAAAATATTCTTCCAATTCAGTTATAGCAAATCTTTTAATCAGTGATCATGAAATTATGAAATACTAGACTATTCATGTGGTTTCCATTACTGATCTGTTAGTTTGTCATAAAGTGGTGACTTGTGTTTTGCTCTAATGCTCAAAGTTATGCAACTCATATTCCAAATATCAATAGAGTCATTCATAATGGACAGGTTTTAACAGAGCTTCCAAACTAAACAGTAGGAAGAAGGATCTGGTTTCTGGATAAGCTGGCAATCAAAAATATTATGAATAATAATTAAAATAGTTTGATATAGTGTAAAAAGAAGTGGAAAGCACTTAGAATACAAATTTCTCCTCAACGTTTTTTATAGATGAAATAAAGTAACTTTGATTGGTCATATTGGGGGTACTTTCATTTGCTATATGTGCAACGTATGAATCTAAGAAAATTTGAAGTCTTCAAAAATGAAAATAGAACACATAAATGTGGATCCAAATAACTCCAAACTCACTGCCAGTTGATGTCAGTTGGTGATGACCCATAAACATTACTAATCAGAAACAGTCTTGATTTATCATCTTAAATCAGACAGTCACATAATCTGATAGGCTGAAACTATGAAAAACAATGGCACCATATTAATACTTAAAATTAAATTTCATTAATTATCTGGAAGTACAATGCTGTCATTGATACAATCTTATCCATATTTCCAAAAGGAAGATCAGTTATTTTGACTATTATTTAAATTTATAAAACAACCTTTATGCCAATGATAAGGAGATTGAAGATTTTTACCAAGTTCTGTGATCTAACAAACATGCAATCAATATACACTGATAATTATTGGTGATTGTATTTGAAAGAAACAAAAAAGCAACAACAGTTAAAAAATATGCCCGTAGGTAAAACATGAGAGAATTTTATATAATGGACAACTTATTTATTGCAAATCTCCTTTTTCAACAACACAATGATAACTAAACAAATGAACCTTTCCAGATAGAAAGCATACGAATCAATTCTACAACATTTCTGGGAAGACACAATGGAAAATCATACTATCCTCACTTACGACAGGTCAAGGGATATTGGAGTACACCATCAATCACTCACACACAAGTTTACATTGAATCTGAAGAAAATTAAACATGTCTAGAATAATCAATGTATGCACTTAAGTACTGGCCACCTGGATTTAGAGACATGCTCAAGGATAAGTGTGAAGCAGTGAACGTCGATGACACAAGATCCGAGAAGTTGTATGACATCAGGAACATGATACAAGAGGAAAGCAAAAGGTCATTTATGGAAAGGACAGAAAATAAAGGTCAAAATAGATATCATTTGAAACTTGGCCTCGAACATTGAGAACCATGAACATAAAGAAGAAATTATACCCAAAAAGAATTGAACAAAAGAGTTCCGAGTGGCTGTGATGGTTAGGGATTATTTCAACTATTTACTCCTAGGTAAGTATAGAGGCAGAACTCAACAAATCAATTGAGTTACATTGATGATACATCTTGGGTGTCATAACCTTTTTGTATAAGAAATTTTAGCAGAGTTGCATCCTCGTTGTCCTTTCTCCTTCTGACAGAGATGCATCTTGTATCTGGTTCCTTAATCTCCATTTCCACGCCCTCGGCAGACTCCTGGTTGTGGATTCATTCTGCTGACTTTGGGTCTCTGCATCACCAGCTGTGGCCTGTGTTTCATTATCTTGTTTCCTGTCCACCCTGACTTACCTATTTCTGCAACTGTGTAAACTATTTCTTGACTTGTCTCTTCTATTTACCAAAACACAGAAGCATCAACAGTTTTGTTTCTCTAGAAAACTCAACACAGTGGCTCAAACACAAAATAAGGTATTATAATGAAATGTGAAAAAAAAAAACTGGAGTTAGAAAACCAAAAGGAAAGATGTCTCAAGATGAAAGAACTAAAGAAAATATGTAAGCCTTGAGACACAATACTGAAAGATTCTATAAGGAAAACGATGAACAATGTAGAAATTGCCAAAATAATGTGAAAGTAATACATAGAGTCATTCCACCAAAAACAATTGACTTTCAACCATTAAAAAATGTAGTATATTGTCAAGAATCAATGATATTGAAAGAAAAATTAAAAGCTGCATTGAAAGCAGTAGATAAAATCAAAACTCTAGAAATTGACAGAATACTAACTGAAGTATGTTTTTAAAAATTGATGCAGCACTGAAGGTGTTAATCATCTATACTATGAACTATAAATGACAATTACTTGGTCAACCAACAGTCAAGAGATTCTTATTTGTGCCCATTCCAAAGATAGGTGACAGAACGGAATGTATAAATTATGTAGCAGTGTAATTTATAGCACATATAAGTAAAATTTTGCTGAAGACAGTTCAAAAACAGTTGCAGCAATATATCAGCAGGAAACTGCTAAGATCTTAAGCTGGTTTCAGAAGAGGCTATGGAAAGAAGGCTATCATTACAGATAACAGATTGAGCTTAACTGAAAACAGAAAATACCAGGAGGATGTTTTCAATGTTTTATTGACCGTGCAAAGGCATTTGACTGTGATTAAAGGGAATTCCAGAATAACTAATTTTGTTCATGCAGTGACTGTACATCGTCCAAGAGCCAGTTGCTCAATCGGAACACAGGGATAATGAGTTGCTTAAAATCAAGAATGTGTTATATCATTTCATAGAATTTACTAATTTTTATGCTAAGCAAATGATCTGAGAAGCTGAATTGTATGAAGAATACAGCATAAAGATTGGTGAAAGACTCATTAATGATCTGCTATGTCCAGATGATATAATCTTGTTTGCTGAAACTAAAAGAGGATTTGAAGCAGTTTTTGATGAAGGTCAAAGACTTCATCAATGTAAATCATGCTTCAGCATAAAACAAAAAAGTTCACAAGTGGGCTAATAACTGTGACTAAGGAAGAGAAACCTGTTGTTGTCAAGAATTTCATTTTATTTGGATCCAATATCAATGACCAAAGAAACAGAAATCATAAAATTAAATGTTAGATTGTGTTGGGAAAAATCTGCCATAAAATAACTTTTTAACATGTTAAAACATTTTTGAAAAATTAACGCTTGAGGAAGACAACTTACTCAAGCCACGGTGTAAGGGGGGCTTCAAATGAATGGAAAAACAGAATGGAAAGAGAATGACACTTTCCTGTGAACTTCTAAAATTATTTTTAAATAGTTTCATTGGCATATGCTACACATGTCATACAATTTAATCATTCAGTCATATTGAGAAAACTTGTGCAATCATAAACACAATTTTAGAACATTTTCTTCACACACTCATTCATTCCCATTTCCCCCATCCTCCCCTAGCACACCACAAGGCAATTATTATTCCAGTTACTGTCTTTATAGATATACGTAACCTGGATTGCATATATAAAAAGATATACGTAACCTGGATTGCATTAC
The DNA here is from genome assembly GCF_050624435.1 of Tenrec ecaudatus. Classification (NCBI taxonomy): domain Eukaryota; kingdom Metazoa; phylum Chordata; class Mammalia; order Afrosoricida; family Tenrecidae; genus Tenrec; species Tenrec ecaudatus. The sequence continues at coordinate 87,787,250 of NC_134532.1, forward strand.
AAAACACAAACAGGAAGCAAAAACCAACAATAACAATAGGAAAAAAATAGAAAACCCTCAACTGAAAAGAAAGCAGGAAATTTTAAAACTAAACCAACCTTAAATGGGTCAAATGATCAGTCATTGTATTTTAACCTAACTATAAATGCCATGATTGACTTTCCAATGCTCTCTTTCTGATAACAGGACTATTCACATCCCTAGACTACGTTCACAGAGGAGTCATGAGAGGCTGGATCCCTGTGGTGACCCTGCAAGTGGATTTATGACTTCTACTATCACACATAGCCCACCACAGAGTATTCACAATTTACGATTATTCCTTCCTCTGGATTGGACTTTTTTAAAGTATAATTCTTGTATCACAAAATTGTGAAATGTGTGTGTCAGAGTTGAACAATGACTAATGAAGACAGTAGTAAATCCATCCATTTGAATTATAATATCAGTGAAGTAAATAGATTTCCAAAGAATGAACAAATCAGTCTTGGAATAAGTATGAGCAGAGTGATTCTTTGAAGTGAGGATGGCAACGCTTTTGTCACGCACTATGGACATGTTGTTAGGAGGGACTGATTGCTAAAGACGAGAGAGCAAAGACTTGCTAAAGTAGAGAGTTGGAAAAAAAAAAGAAGATCCTAAATGAGATGGATTGATACCATTGCTGCATCCTTGGGCTCAAGCCAAGGAGCATAGTTAAGAATGGAACAAGAGTGTGAAATGTTTCTGTTTATAGCACATAGTGTCACTGTGAGTTGGAATGGAATCAAAGGGATCTAACAATAACAATAGTATGTAGATCCAATTTTATCATCACCTTCTTTATAAGTAAATCTAAATATATTTCAAATGATATTTTTCATATAGATGCATGTAGTTTGGCATGTGTGTGTTTTACCAGCTACATCTAATCAATCGCAAAATTTTGAAAGAATCCTCCCTAGTGCCATCCACTTGTTTCTGACCCACAGTGACCGGAAGTACAACAAAAGAAAACTTGTGCTCATTTGTTCAGCATCCTCATTATTGCAGCCATCTGTCCATCTGTCGTGTTGACCAAGAGGCATTTGGGTGAACAGAACAGGGAATACTGCATGGTTTAAAATAAGAAAAGGTGTGCATCAAGGTTGTATCCTCTTACTATATTTATTCAGTCTGCACACATAGCAAATCATTAGAGAAACTGGGTTACATAAAGAAAAATGAGGCATCAGGATCGGAAGAAGGCTTATTAACAATCAGTAATATGAAGGTGATACAAACTCATTTGTATCTGCAAGTGAGAAGGACTTGAAACCCTTACTGATGAAGTTCAAGGATTTCAGCCTTTAGTATGGATTAAAGCTCAATGTAAAGATGACCAAAATTCTCGTAACTGGACAATAGACAGCACCATGATAAATGGAGAAAATATTGAAATTGTTAAGAATTTTGCCTTGCCTGGATCTGAAATCAATGCCGATGAAAGCAGCAGTCAAGAGGTCAAAAATGTGTTACGTTCGGTAAATCTGCTGTACAAGACCTGTTTAGAGTATTGAAATGCAAGGTTGTTACACTGAGGATTAGGTGAGCCTGACCCAAGCCATGGTATTTTCAATTGCCTCATATACATGTGAAAATTAGACATTAAATAAGAAGACTGAAGAAGAAATGATTCATTTGAAATGTGGTGCTGGAGAAGAATACTGAAAGTTCTATGAACTGCCAAAAAGCCAAATCTCTCTGTCTTGAAAGAAGAAAGTTTAGTGTCCGTTAGCTGCAAGAATGGAGACACTTCCTACTACACACTTTGGACACACTGTCAGAAGAGATCAGCCCCGGAAGGAGGACATCATGCTTGGTAAGTGGAGCATCAGTGAAGAGGGGGAAGGTCCTGAAAAAGATAGATTGACCCAGTGGCTGCAACAATGGTTTAAGCATAGGAACAATTGGGAGGGTGGCTCAAGACGGGGCAGTGTTTTGTTCTGTTGTACAGAGAACTACTATAGTTTGGAACCAACTCAAAGGACTGAAGAACAACAACAATTTTGTTGAGGATGTTCTTTTTTCTCACAGCCTTGTCAAGAGTTATAAGCTCACAAATTAAACCGCAATCTTTTCTCCATTTATCATGGTGTAATGTATTGGAAATTTTTTTCTTTATGTAGTTGATATCCACACTGAAGACTGTAGTCATTGATCTTCATCAGCAAGGGCTTCAAGTTCCCCTTGTTGAAAAGCAAGTAAGGCTGTTAATAAGCCTTCTTCCAATCCTGATTTCCTATTATTCTTCATATATTATAGCTTCTTTTCTTATCTACTATGCACACAAATTGGAATTTTGCTGTGAAGAGATAGACTATGGACTTTTCCTGATTGCTAATCATGCTGTGTTCTAATGTTCTATTTGTACAACTGCCTTTGGTCCAGGTATAGTTTCCACATGAGCACACTCAGATCTTCTGGAATTCCCATTTTTGTCAATGTTATGATCCACACAGTTAAAGATTTTTACATTTTCAATAAAACACAAGTAAACATCTTTGTGGTATTCTCTGCTTTCAACGAAGATCCAAATATTTTCAGCTGTTATATCCCCTTTCCACATCTGCTTTGAGTTTGATTTGAACTGGCCACACACCCACATGTTAAGCAGACGCTCTCAGCTGTTATTAAGGTATTTTAATTGAAAGCACATCTATTATTGTGAACGTTTGTACTGACTAGTTATATATTAATAGATAAGCAGACTCTACAAGTTTTACAATGCAGAAATTCTGTAACTATAGCTTGGGCCTTAATGATCGAATTTTAAACTTTCTGAGCTAACTTCCCAAGAGAGCGAGTTAAAGCAGGCAACATACTTTATAAAGCTGTCGCTGATGCTGCTGTTATCTCAACTGACATTTCCATAGATACTGCTGTGGCCTCAGTTCTCACTTGACTTTGCAAGGTACTATGATCCTGAGCATATGCTGTCAGTTTAACAGCTCAGTCGGCTTCTGAAGAATGTTTGCTTTATGTTGATGTAAGCTTACCTTTTATCTGAAGTCTGGCCAAAACTCTTGGAATTTGATGAACATCATCTTAAAACATGAAACACAGCAAGGATTCTTTATTTTATTTTTTTAAGTTTTTTTATATTATCTATTTTACATATTTTTTAGTCCTGCCAGATTGACCATCTGGATATGGATAGGTATGCCCATTACTTTACTATAATTAGGATCTTGAAAGAAAAAGAAGAAATTTATTCTTCATTCTCATTAGAGTATAAGGTGCTACTTAGGGCCTTTACTAATGCTATCACTGAACTGTCAAATATGTCTCAGAGTGTCTCTTCTTTTCCTCTCAGCCCCTTTCCGTCAATGTCAAGAGGCTGTGGAAGAGACTATTGCTTTGGGTGAGATATTTAACTTAGATGATGTTTAACATCTCCACTGACTTAAATTATTTAGGATTCCCACCAGGGAACCCTGGATAATTGCTTCACATGCTCCCAAGGCCACCATACTCTCTCCACTCCTGGTGCAGATTTCTCTCCTTAATACTGTGTCTCTAGAAGCTATCTGCTAAAGCATTCCAATTATTTTTTCTTATTATTATATTTTAAAACAATTAATTACACAAATATTTTATTACAAATCCACTGTATTCATCAACTTATACACAGAAAATTTCCCTAAACTTAGTATCTTAAACAAGTATTTGATTCCTCACAGTTTTTGTAGCATAGCAAAACAGTCGAGGTTGAGCTGCGTATAAGGCTGAAAATAATTTATCATGTGTGACTGCATTTATTTAAAGCTCAATTGGAGTGGGAGGATTTACCCCCAGCTCTCTCCTTGACTTTTGGTAATAGGCTTCAGTCCTTCATTTGTTATAGGTCAGAAGTCTCCGTTTTTTGCTAAGATGAAACTCTGTTTAAGGCTCCTTGTGACATGAAACCTGGCTTGTCTTAAAAGTAAGGTAAGAACAAAGAAAAAGAGAGAAAGCATAAGCAGAATAGGAGCTGGATTAATGTTGTATTTTATAATTGAATCTCAGAAATAACAAACCAACGATTGCGCTGCATAATCCACATTCCCCAGTTTTAGTCAAATACAAGAGAAGGAACCCAAAGGACTGGACACCAAAAAGTATATGTCATTGCAGGACATCTTGAATGCATGGTATGGCATCATTCAACTATGTTTCTAATGTTGATATTCCAAGCTACTAAATATAATTTTCTAAATATTCTCAGATAAATAAATCTAAATGGCATTATACATTTAAAAGTTAAACTAATAAGTTAGTAAATTTTTATGTCTGTCTGATAATATTTCTACATAACTATTTTTATGGGTTAGAAATATATCCAAGGATTTAGTACAGGATCCAGGGAGCAAAGTTCTAAAAGCTTCTTAGCTGTAACCAAACCCTTTAAGGGATGACTAATAAGACTTGATGAATTAGAACCACAGTCTGACAATTGGCCTAGCATAGTTCACCAAGGCAATATTGGCCATACTACTTTAGTAGGGGGTGACTAATGACTTAAAAGGTTTTGATTGATCATCTAAGGTGTAATTCTTGGTCTCTCCTCTTCCAAAACTAACAAAGAGTGAAGGCACAAGAAGACTCAAAGAAACAATTAGTCCAAAGGACTAATGAACTCCATAAACCACAGTTTCTCATTACCCAGAGACTAGAGGAACTACATGATACCTAGATACTAAACCAATTGCCCTGATGGGATTAAAATAGGTTACAAACAGAAAACGAGATAAAAAAAATAGAATAAACTCAAAATAATAAGACTAAACTTAGTATTCTGGTTGAGTCTGGTAGGACATCTGACCCTCTAAGTACTATTCAAATTATTAAGTATATATTAAGTACTGTTCAAATCTGGACTTGAGCCCACTTTGAGGAGTCAATGGTTAAAAAAATAGGTCTATAATGTGAGGAATACTAGAGAAGAATATACTGTGCAGGACAACCACTCACATGAGCTCAAAACAGCAGCTTTTGCCCAAAAAACAAAGTCAAAAAAGCCAGCAAGGAGCATAAAAGAACAAATGAAGCTGAGGACCATGGGAAGAAATGTGTAAAGTTCTGTTACATTGAGAAGATTACAACTGATAACATGAAAGGAAAAAAAAGAATATATAAATAATTTAGTGGAACCTAATTTTCTCTATAAACTTTCCTCTGAATACCATTAAAATTATTTATTAAATTAGTTGAGTAAAATCAAGAAAGTAAGTAAAGGCAATATAGAAATTTTGCATCTACAGATAGAACTATAATGTCATTGGGGAAAAATCAAGACAGTTGAGATAGAAGGAAATTAATGTATTTTCTTTTGTCAGTGTTAAGTTCGGGTGACAATAGTCATTCAAATGATAAATGGTAGCCATTTGGAATTTTGATATTATCCCTGAAGGAAGAATTCTGCTATAGGAATGAATTTTGAGCATTTTAAAAAGTATAAACTCTATACTGAGAACATATAATCCAGAAACAAAATAGGGAACTGAGTAAAGGACAATTTGTAAAAATTATAAGCAAAAAACCCCCCAAATTTTAAAAAGGGACAAAAAAAAACTTCACATGGTTGAAGGAGAAAACAACAAAGAAAGATTACATTTTGTTTGAGGAAAACCGAAGGAAAGGGAGCACAAGGAAGAAACACCAAGAAGGACACATATGCCCACATATGAAAATGATTCCTTCTAAAGCAAAGCTTGTGACCTAAATGCTATCCCAGGTTGGCACCCTGGCTTCTCACATTACGGAGAGAATAATTGTTATGAGATTTTCTGTCTCCACTTTCAAAAGATATATTTTTTTCACAAATTTTAGAGTACCATATATCAACATTAATTGGAAATGAGATCTGGTAGCATTCATCTTCTGTCAGTGTGGTACTTGCTACTTCCTTCAGCAGCAAGTCTAATTGAATGATGCAATTTCAAAGGGCAAAAGGTATGACGGACTGAAACATGAAAGGAAAACATTTGTCTGTGGATTCAGAATGCACAAGTGAGGAAAACATTTCAATATACATACTTCTGCTAAGCAATTACTGAAATACACTATGAAACTAAAATTTTGATGTAATGTCATATGTCTTTTATACCTCATTATAAAGCATTGTTATGCATTTTATCATTTTCTTATTCAAAGTTAACTTGCTAAAGCAAATGGAGTTATGTTTCTTCTCCTTTTGGCCATCATCCCAGTTTGTAATAGGATATCTTGGGGCACTCTTTTTTTCCTTTTTTTTTTTTAATATGTAGACTCTGATGAGTTCTTCATCCATGGGACAGAGTAGAGAGAGGATTCCAGTTCTGGGAATGCACAGGGAATGTCTTAGCAGATGATTATTTTTCTGACTGATGAAGAATCAATTTCAGTGGGAAAGGAGAAATTGAGCAAGCACATTAACTAATATTTCAACTTGAACAACCACTTTAGATGACTCAGTCTACCCTGCTGTGCTACGTACTTATGTACAATAGAACAATATGTTCTCTTCTGGCACTGGTCCAAAGGATGATATACTTGAGTCCATTATTGTGGCTATTGTGTCCATTCATTTCACTGAGAGTGTCCTCGACTTTAGAAGCCATAATGTCTTTTTTTTTAGCTATTAGTCTTTTATGATTGAGCCTAAGTGATGTAGGAGATTAAATAGTAGTGTGCAACAGGGCAACACTAACATGACAAAGCAAGAAGAGTACGAGATACTGTAATAAAGAAACCAGGGCTCTTATTGACAATATAAAGAAGACGAGGATTCTTTAAGAAAATGAAGTTCATTTTCACTCCTATGGCTCTCTATCTACCACTTACCTGTCAATTGGTGGTACATTGTCTGTTGCTCTGATGATGGGTGCCAGGTCCCCAGTACTTTGAATGTCAGCATAGTGACCCAGGGTGAACAGGTTTCAGTAGAACCTCCAGACTAAGAAGGTACTACATTGAAGGATGGGCTGTCTACCTCTGAGAAATTAGCCACTGAAAACTTACAGACAGAAATTGTCAGATACTGAAAACCTCATGAAAAGAAGTAGAGTATTATGGTACATGAGTCAGGGGATGATCCCCTTAGGTCAGAAGACACTCAAAATATGATTGAAGAAGAGTTGTCTTCTCAAAGTAAAGTGAACCAGAAAGATACGTATGGATTAAAGTGTAAAGCCTGTGGGGGTAAAGTCTCAGAACCTCATGTCCTGATGAAGCACAACTCAAAATGAGAACATCAATTAACAGTCAGACTTTACAACGTACTAATTATGAATCTACAAAAATTGGAAGTTGTGAAAAATGAAATGGAATGAAAAAAAATAATTATATGTTAGTGAGCTTAAATAGATGGGTATTGGGCACTTGGTATCAGAGAAACATGTTTGTTTGTTTTTTAATGTTGGAAATAAACTAATCAAGAGGAATAGCTTTGCATTTTTATCCAAAAAGGCCATTTCAAGATCTTGGAGTAAAATGTGCTAATAGAATGTGGGGGAGGGTCAACCCCCACAACTGATCACAGGTTCAATAGGCACAATTGTACAGTTGAGATATATAAATATTATAATAAAGTCATAGAGAGCATGAAAAATAGAAGAGAGATTTAAATAATGGAATCAGACATATTTCACAAAAGCATGCTCACCTCAGCCCTGCTTGGTGATCCACGTGGAGAGAAGGGGAGGGGAAGGAGGACAAGGGGAAAGGGAACAGAGGAGCAAGAACAGGATAGGAAAGAGAGCCCTAGAGAGAACTCTTTATTGCTAACCCAGTCCTGTATACCTCTGGGGAAATGCAAACCCACTAATTACAGGCAAAGACATACGTCACAGGAAGCGGGGTGGGGGTGGGGGGGTGGAGCACTATAGGTTATACAGCAATGAGAGGGGGACAATCTAGGGATATACACACAATAGGAAGAGGAGGGATTGGGGGTATGCATGTGACAAGATGGGTGGATGCTAGATTCAGGATAGCAGCCTAACTTTGGATGTCATGGAGTTGGTGTGACCAGTTCTCTGACTCACTATAGAAACCATTATCAAGAGAGTGTAAACTCCACCTACTGGCACTAAATGGATGACTGTAGGCCTTTAGGGAGAAGTAACCCATTGTCTTTAACAGCAGGGAGCAGGCCCTACCAATACACACAGTTGTTTGGCAATGGACTGCCTTCCAGGAGGTAAGGACCATCATTTATCATTAGCTGCAAGCAATACCTTAAGTCTAACTTATTTGATGGAGACAACTTGGGAGACTGTTTGCCACAGGAGAATATCTATATGCTATCAAGGAAATCTAGTCAAGGCAACTTTTATTCTAATTTATCCATGAACCACTAGATCTAGTGGTGAAGAAATTGGAGAATTCTACCAATATTTTCCATTGGCAATTAATAAAAAATGTCATCAAGATGCATTGATAAGGGTTGGTGATTAGAATGCAAATGTTAGAAACAAAGAAGTAATAATTGTTGTAAAATGTTGTTGTAAGATGTTGGTGATAGAAAAGAATCAGGAGATGGCATGATAGACTTATGTAAAGTCAAAGGTTTTTTCATTGCAAATGCCTTTGTCAACAATACAAAGGCCGCTATACAGGTGGATTTCTCCAGGTAGACTACACAAAAATATCATTGACTGCATCTATGGGAAGGGACATTGGAGAAACTCAACATTAGCAATTAAAATCAGGCACTGGGCTGACTGTGAACAATTAAGTGCTCATGTGTAAATTTAGTTTGTAGCTGAACAAAATTAAGAGAATTCCTTGAAACCAAAATGCAACATTGAGTCTATCACACTTGAATTTCAAGAACATCTCAATAACAGTTTTAATGCATTGAACACTAGAGATAGAAGTCCCAATGAGTTGTAGGAGGAGAAGCAACAAAGCCCACACAGAAGAAGTATACCAGCCTGTGTGATCATGAGGTATTGAAGGGATCAAGTATCAGACATCAAAGAACAAAATATCATATCATTGTGAATCAGGGGGAGTGTGGAGTGGGGACCCAAAGCCCATCTATAGGCAACTGAACATCCCCTTACAGAAGGGTCAAGGGGAGGAGATGAGCCTGTCAGTGTGTAGTGTAGCAATGATGAAACATACAACTTTCCTCTAGTTCCTAAATGCTTTCTCCCCCAAACCCCACCCCTATCATAATCCAAATTCTACCTTACAAATCTGGCTAGACCAGAGGATGTATACTGGTACAGATAGCAACTGTAAACACAGGGAATTCAGGACAGATGATCCCTTCAAGACCAGTGGTGAGAGTGGCGATACCGGGAGGGTGGAGGGAGGTTGGAGTGGAAAGGGGGAACCGATTACAACAGAGCTGAACAAAAAATTTCAAAGAGCATCTAGAGAAGAAAAAGTAAACTATTACAGTGAATTAAGATTTAGAAAACCAAAAATGAAGAAAATGCTCAGAATATCTTAAACTAAAAGCACTCAAGAAAAAATTCAACCCTCAAGTTGCAGTATTGTAAAATTCTATGGGAAAAATATTGAATGATGCAAGCAGTGTCTTAAGAAGATGGAAAGAATGCAGATCACTGTATGAGTAGAGAAGAGTTCCTGGAGAAATGCAAAATGTTTGGTAGTTGGGTAGCAAAACAGAAGAAGATCTCTGGCAATATAAACTGACAAAGGGCTGGTTTAATCAGAACAATTGTGAGGATGACAGAGGATTGAGCAATGTTTGGTTTTGTTGTAAATTGGGTTGGAGTCAACTCAAAGGCACCTAAGAACAACATGCCTCTCCATACACTCTCATAAGCGAAGATTAGAAAAGACAGCATTATAAATTATGGGTGGAAAAATGATTATGTATTTAGTTACTAACCAAAATATTAGTGTTTTAAATACATCAAAGGTCTCATTGTATAAAGCCCTGAAAATCTGTTGAAAATCAAGTTGAAAGTTCACCTATGGAGTACTTGAAAATCCAATTAAGTAGTTCACCTCTGCACAGTACCATTGCCATGACACCTGGTAAGGTATTTGGGTTTTGTTTTGTTCACACATTTTTAATTTTCTCAATTTTATGAGGCCTATGCAAATAGTTTTTTACAAATACCCCATAATAGCAACTGTTTTTGTTAAGTGCTGCTTAGTTGGTTTCAATTCATAATTACCCTTTGTAAAGCAGAAGGAAACATTGTCTTTAATATGGTACCAATCATGATGTCCTTCTATTCTACGGGCCTGGTTTCTCCTGATACCACATCCAAAGCACCGGAGACAAAACTCCATCATTCCTGCTTCTTAGGAGCATTCTTGCTGTGCTTCCTCAGAGACAGATTTGTTAGTTCTTCTGACAGTCCATGGCATTTTCAAAGCTCTTTGTCGACATTGTAATTCAAATACTTGGTCCTTCTCTTGTGTTCAAAATAAAGAGGCTATTGAAAACACCGGGACTTCAGCCAGCTGCACTTAGTCCTCAAAGTAACATCCTTGATTTTCAACACGGATACTGATTCTCAACCTTCCTAATGCTGCTACCCTTTCATACAGGTCCTCATGCTGTGGTGATGCCCCAAACATAAAATTATTTTCATTGCTACTTCATAACTGCAGTTTTGTTACTGTTATGAATTGGGCAAGCCCTGTGAAAGGGTCATTCAACCCCTACAGGGGTAGCGACCCACAGGTTGAGAACCGCTGGAAAAGGTCTTGTGACTGCTTTCATGAGCAATGATTGTGAACCCAAGCAAGGCAAAACCCTTGAAAACTCCAATCTTTTCTCCACTTATCATAGTGATCAGTAAGGAAGATTATGATTTTATTTGCATTGATTTGTAATCCATACTGAAGACTATAGTCCTTGGGCTTCATTATCAAGTGCTTCAAATCCTCCTCACCTTTACACCTTGCTCTGGACATCTGTCAACTTCCTGAACTAACGAAAATTTTGACTTGTTGTTCATTTGGAGTTCATTCCAACATATCAGACTGTTAATCCTGCTTTCTATTTAGAGGTTCTGAAAAGATTGTGTAAGAATGTGCAATAAAAAAGGCCTAGTCTGTGGCAGATGGGCAACTGGTTTTGCCACCAGGACAATGTACCTGCTTATGCCACCATCTCAGTGTGCCAGCTTTTGGCAAAACACAGCATGCCAATTTTCTCCACGTGCCTTAGACACCTGACCTCGCTCCTTGGGACTTATTTTTGTTTCCTTGATTGAAGAGGGACATGAAAGGATTGCTATTTGACAATGTTGATGAGGTGAAGAAAAAAATGAGGGAGGTGCTGTCAGCCATCTAAACAGATGATTTTACAAAATGTTTTCAAGAAAGGAATCACGATTTAACAAATGTATTAAGTGTAGTGGAGCATACTTTGAAGATGATAAGGTTGTTTTGTATTAAAAAATAAAATAAACTACATAGCTTTGAAAAATCTTCCAATTTGGGGCGGTACCCTCTTGTTAGTGTGTGTACATACACACATATTTTTCCATTAATAAAACAAAATAATTATTTCATTTGTATTTTCATTTTAGGTAAGACAGGAATATGTCATGGTGAGAGTTCTATAAAGTATAATGTGTAAGAAGTAAGCAATATTTTTATCCATTAACTTTAGAATCACCCTTCTTAAAATTGAACTTGTAAAATAATTTTAAAAACAGAAGAAAGTTATGTGTTTAAAATGTATTTTAGACTGTTTATGTTAGGCAAAAATTGAATGCAAGTTAAATGAAATGTCCAATCATAGAAAAATGCCTTTTTCAATTTTTGAACATTACTATACAAAATGTTATGCATGAATCAAATACAATATAATTATGGCAATTCAAGGATAATATCACAAAGGTTTTTGATAGAATGCTAGAAGAAAAAAGCAGCATGAAAATGTCAAGCACCTCATGATTCCAATATCTGACTATTTTAATATTTGTAGTATTTAAATATACATGTAAATACAAATGTAGGTGAGAAAAAGCTCTGTGAGTTCATGTAGTCGTCTTATTTTATAACTTAGTATTACTATGTGAAGTTTCTACAACTACACAAGTATGCTTTTCCATTTTTTGTTATCTCCACTTACTAGATTAGTGAGCATAAGCAAACCCTAGTGTCTCTATGGATTAGGAGTTTGATGGCTAACAACAAGGTTCAAATCCACAAACCATACCAGGGGACAAAGAAGAGACTGTCTACTTCAATATAGATTGTCAAAATTGTCTGAATCACAGTGGGTTCCTAGCTACTAAGTTACTCAATGTACAGTGCCTTCATTTGTTCATCTGTAATCCTATAATAGTAATATCTTTTGCCTCATAAGAATTTTTGATAATTGAATGAAATGATATATGTAAGTAGCCCAATATTGGTATATAATAAATATTTTAAATTATTAGATCAGTGCTTTGATAAACCTTCCAGGGAAAATAGTAATTATTCTATTTTGTCCTAAGTGCAATCCCTTTATACTACTTTTCAATCTGTTATTTTAGTACTAACAGTAGCAAAAGCAAGGGTCAAAGCAGATACATCATAATAAAGCATAGCTTAGTAGGCGACCAGTCCTTTAATAGACTCGATTTTCAATATTTTATTTGTATTTCATCTAAAAAATTTTCAACTTAGTTTTGTTTGTTCCCCAGTTCAAGATACTGTTTATAAAACCCTTGAAATTATAGAATTTATAATAATGTGATGTTATTACAGTGTCAATAAACTTTATAATTTGAGCATCTATTGTACTTGAGAAAACTGAAATTAATTTAAAAAGAAGCTGAGGCTGTTAGTTCTTATTTTTTGACTACAAACACCAAGTTGATAATTAATGTATCATATTATTGCTATTAAAATTAGCCAAGGAGAGTCAAAATACAACCTTCTTTAAAAGTAGGTTTATTGTGCCTTCAGTATATCTCACCTGATTTCTGAGAACATCTCAAGAATGGATGTGTATCACTGAATCCTAATGACAGAGGAGAGGACATGCTCAGGGAGGACAACAAAAAGATCATACATGAAAATTGCAAAAAGTCATTAAGAAGGCATGAAAAGGAATAACATCAAAGTGGATGTCAGAAGAGACTCTGAAACTTGCTCTGATTGTAGAGCAACCAGAGCACATGGAAAGCATGATAAGGCAAAAGAGTTGAACAGAAATTTTCAAAGGGAAGCTCCAAAAAACAAAGTGAAATACTATAACAATGTCAGAAAACCAAAAAGGAAGAGCACGCTCAGAGTATTTTGAATGAAAAGAACTCAAGAAAAAAAACTCTAAACATCTTGCTGTAATATGGAAAGATTCCACAGGCAGAATAGTGAATGCTGTAGGAGCCACCTAAAGAAGACGGAAAGAGCACACAGAGTCAAAGTACCAACAAAGATTAGTGCACATTCAAGCAATAGAAGTGGCATATGATCCAGAACCAATGGTAACGAAGGAACAAAGCTATGCTGCACTGTAAGCACTAGGCAAAAACAAACCTCCCAGAATTCATGAAATTTGAAATTTTCCAACAAGTTGATGAACAACTGGAAGAATATATTCATCAATGCCAGGAAATTTGGCCAACTGCCTAGAAGACCTCCATATGTTTTACCCATTGAAATCAAAGTTGGCACAATAGAATGCTCAAATTATATAGCAATGTCAATGATATCATATGTAATTAAATATTTTCTGAAGTTCATCCAACAACTGTTGCAACTGTATATTTACAGGGAGCTGTCAGAGGTTAGGGTCAGATTCAGAACAGGGCTTGGAACAAGGGATATCATTGCTTAGATGTAGAAGGATCTTGGTTGAAAGCAGAGAATATCAGAAAATATTTACTTGTGTTTTATTGATAATGCCATGACATTGGACTGTGTTTACCATAGCCAGCTGCAGACAGCCTTGATGAGAATGGAAATTCTAGAACACTCCATTCTGCTCATAAGGACCCTGCACCTGAACAAAGCAGTTATGTGAAGTGAACAAGGAAATGCGGAATAGCTTAAAATCAAGTGTCCATCCAGGTTGTTCACTCTCACCATATTTACTCAATCTGTGTGCTGAGTAAACAATAAGAGAAACTGAATTAGATGAAAAGGAATGAGGTGCTAGGATTGGAGGAAGGCTTATCAACAACCAGCAATATGCTGATGACACAACCTTGCTTGTTGAAAGTGAGACGGACTTAAAACACTTGCTAATGAAGATCAAGGATTTCAGCCTTCAGGATGGGTTACAGTCTATGTAAAGAAGACCAGAAATCCTCACAACTTAATCCATAGGTGACATCATGACGAGTGGGGAAAATATTGAAGTTGTCAAGGATTATGTCTTGCTTGGATGCACAATCTATGCTCATGGAAGGAGCAGTGGAGATCAAACTACGCATTGCATTATAGGCAAAGCTACTGCACAAGATTTCTTTAATGCTGAATAGTCAGTGTGCTTTGAGTACTAAGGTTTACTTTGCCTAAGTCATTTTTTGTTTGTTTTTTAATCAGTTCATATGTATGTGAAAGTTTTACATCAAGTAAGGAAAATTGCTGAAGAATTGATACAATTAAAGTAATATGCTGGTGAAAAATACTGAAAATACTGCCCGAAGAACAAATAAATTTGTTTTAAAAGAAGTAGAGTCAGACTTCTTAAAAACAAGGACCGCAAGACTTAGAGCCATTAAGACATGTTGTTAGAAGAGACCAGTCCCTGGAGAAGGAATCATTTTTGGTAAAGTAGAGAGGCAGTGACTATGAGAAAGTGTCTTGACAAGACAGGTTGACCCTGTGGCTGCATTTGAACACTTGTGAGAAGGGGCAGGACCAAGTGGTGCAAGTCATAATTGACTACTCTGAATCTAACAACAACATCTAAAAATTATCTCATTTTAATAAAAGTTTGACATTTTTATGATTATGTGACCATTTGTTAAGTTATAATAATATGAATTCTATTAATAATATCCCCCAAAATAAAGAAACACTAAAGCATAGGAGTCAGAAAAACGAATACACTAGCAGCCTTTGGTAAACAGGATAAATCATATGAGCAATTAAATTTTCTTAACCTGTGAGTCATAACCTCATTTACAGTCAAATTATTGTATGCGGGAATCCTGAAAGATTGGGAAACAGAAAAATGTTCCTGAGCATGCACTGACAACAAATTAACATTGAACTGCATGATGAATTGGAAGTATTCCTGGCGGCACTTTCCCATATGGTAAATTTCCCAGGCAAAAAGAATTGAGAGAGCAAGAAATACTAAGCACTGAAATTTAGAAGATTCTTAGTGGTAAAATAATTTAGTCTCTTTCATTCAAAATATCTTAGATGCACCAACAGTACTTAAATTAAACTGTTTTTTTTCTTAGCAGTATAGTATGTAAAGCCCAATGCCAAGTTCATTTAATCAAAATTAGTAAACCAATATTTTTTTGGATTATCCATATACACACTAAGAATTAAGAAAAGCTGATATTTATAATCCCTATGTTAAGGGTGAAGTAGCGGAGTCGTGAAATTACACTGAACATAGTGGAAAAAACAGGCTAGAATCTAATATTCCTTCTATGAAATCTCTCTTGTATTCAGAATTATTGTAACACACATACTTCCTTTATTGTGTTATTATGATTATCTTTAGTTCTAGGGTACAGTTGCATGCTACTCTACGGTTAAAAGCAAATGTTGGAACCACAGACCATCCCAACCATCCCTTTGCTCTGACCCCTGTTCTGAGCTAAGGATTTTCCAGACTAGGAGTCTTCATATTTCTTATTTACTGCTGATTTCATTTTAAACCCAAAATGAAAATAATTTCTTGCAATGGATTTGCATCTGCATTTATCCTATTTTCTTTATTAAAAAATACTTTCATTGGGGGCTTTACATCTCTTATCACAATCCATATATTCATCCAGTGTGTCAAGCACATTTGCATATGTGCTGCCATCATTTTCAAAGCATTCTCTTCCACTTGAGCCCCTGATATCAGCTCCCCATTTTCCTCCTCTCTCCCCTGCCCGCCCGCCCTTACAAACCCTTGATAAATTATAGATTATTATTTTCTAATCTTAAACCATCTTCTATTGCCCCTGACCCACTTTTCCATTGTTTGTCCCCCGGGGAGGTGGTTATACCCTGTTTCCCCGAAAATAAGATAGTGTGCTCCCAAAGATGCGCTAGGTATTATTTTCAGGGGATGTCTTATTTTTCCATGAAGGATACGGTACATATTTATTGTTTATTATTTTATTAAAAGAGACCTCATGTTTCCTGTCTGCTCCAGCTGCTGCTGTGGCAAACAATGAGCTGCGCGGTGGCTCCCACCACTACAGTCCAGAGTCCAGAGCTCTGGTAGCTACAGGAAGACTTACTTTAGGGGGGTCTTATTTTAGGGGGTACCTTATATTTCAGTGAAAGGCAAAACTGTGGGTAGGTCTTATTTTGGGGTGATGTCTTATTTTCAGGGAAACAGGGTAGATTCATCCTTGTGATCGTTTCCCCCTTTCTCACCCCAGCCTCCCCTAATGCTCCTGGTGTTTCTACTCTCATTGTGGGCCCTGAGGGGGTTTCTCTATTCTGGATTTCCTGTGTTGCCAGCTCTTATCTGTAACAAAGTTCATGTTCTGGTCTAATCTGATTTGTAAAGTAGAATTAACATCGTGTTCGTGGGATGAAGGAAACACTGAAAAACTAGAGGAAAGTTGTTTGTTTCATTGGTGCTATACTGCTCCCTTACTGGCCCGTCTCTTCCCTGTGACCCCTCTGTGAGGGGAATGTCTAATTGTCTACAGATGGGCATTGGATCTCCACTACATGCCCTCCCCATTCACATTGGGTATGATTTTGTTCTGGGTCTTGGATGCCTGATACCTGATCCCATCGACACCTCATGATCACACCGGTGAGTGTGCTACTTCCATGTGAACATTGTTGCTTCTCAGCTAGATGGCTGCTTGTTTATCTTCAAGTTTTTAAGACCCCAAGCACTATATCTTTTCATAGCTGGCCACCATCAGCTTTATTCACCACATTTGCTTATGCACCCAATTTGTCTTCAGCAATTGTGTTTGGAAGGTGAGCATCACAGAGTGCCAGATTGTTAGAACAAAGTGTTCTTGTGTTGAGGGAGTACTTGAGTCAAGGACCACTGTCCATCTGCAGCCTTAATTCTTAATATATAGATATGAGTACATAGTTCTCATCCCCTCTCATTTTCTAGATGTGTGTGTGTATGTGTGTGTGTTTTATAGTTTTCATGGTATAGTTCTTTCATTTTTTAGTCAGGTATATCCCTAGATATTTCATATTGTGTTTGGCTATTGTGAAGAGTACCATCTTTTAGATCCCCTCTTCTGTGATCTTGTCTGATGTGTATAGCAGTCCGATAGACTTCTGTTTGTTGATCTTGCAACCTGCTACTCGGCCATATTTCTCTATTGCTTCCAGTACTCCTCTCGTGGAACTTTTGTGATTTTCCATATATAAAATTATGTCATCTGTGAATGATAGTTTCACTTCTTCCTTCCCAAGACAAATGCCTTTGATGCATTTTCTTTGCCTTATTCTGTTAGCTAGGCCATCCAATATGATGCTAAACAGGAATAGGGACAAGGGACATTCTTGTCTAGTCCCCTTTTTTCAGTGGAATAGTTTTCATCTTTTCTCCATTGATTTGCAAATTTGCTGATGGTTTTTCATATACAGCTTGTATAATATTGAGGAATTTTCCTTTCATTCCTATCTTCATAAGTGTCTCAAACAGGAAATGTTGTCAAATGCTTTTTCCACACTATCAATATTATCATGTGGTTCTTATAATTTTTCATGTCAATGTGGTGAATAACACTAAAGATATTTCATATGTTGAACCTTCTCTGCATCCTTAGTATGAATACCACTTGGTCATGATGAATTAGTATTTTTATATGCTTTTATCATCTATTAAACAGTATTTTGTTAAGAATTTTTGCATTGATGTTCATTAGATATATTGAGCTGTAGTTCTCAATTCTTGTGGGATTCTTGGCGGTTTAGGTATCAGAGTGATATTAGCTTCATGAAAAGAGTTTGAGAGTTCTCCATCTTTTTCTAGGTTTTGGAAGAGTTTGCATAGGATTGGTGTCAGTTCATTCTTAAATACTTGTTAGAATTATCCTGTGATATATCTACCCCGGGGAATTTTTTTGTTGTTGGTAACACCTTGATAACTTTGTCTGTTTCTTCTATTGCTACGGATTGGTTGAGGTTCTTAATGTCCATCTGGGATAGTCTAAGGAAGTATTGTTTTACCAAGTATTTATCCATATCTTCCAAGTTAGTAAATTTGCTAGAATACAGCCCTTCGTAGTTCTGTGTAATTATTCTTTTGATTTCACTGGGGTCTGTCTGTTGTAATAACCCCTGTTGATTTCCTTATCCTTGCTATAGAAATTTGTTCCTTCATTTCTTTTGGTAGGTTTGCCAGTGGCCTATCAATTCTGTTAATCTGTTCAAAGAAGCAACTTTTTGCTGCATTAATTTTATTCAGTGTTCTTGTTTTTTTCTCTCCTGTATCTCAGCTCTGATTTTTATTATTTCTATCTTTTTGCTATTAGTGAGATTGTTCTGTTGACTCTGTTCTAATTGGTGTAAGTTTTGTACCATCATATCAACCATAAGTTTCTCTTCCTTTTTCCTGTGTGCATGTATTGTTATCAGCCTTCCTCTGATATATGCCTTTGCTTTGTCCCATAGGTTTTGATAAGTCATATTTTCATTCTCATGGTTCCTAGAAGCTTCCTGATTCAATCTCTGATTTTGTCCTATATCCACTCATTTGGCAATAGAGAATTATTAATCTTCCAATTGTTTGCCCTTGTTTTCTTAATTGTCCTTTTGTTGATTTCCAGCCTTATGGCATAACGGTCAGAGAGAGTAGTCTGTATAATTTCTACGTGCTTGAATTTATGCAGGTTCGACTTATGTCGGAGCATGTGGTCTATCTTAGAGTATATGACATGTGACCTTGAAAAGAATGTGTGTTTTTTTGCATTTGGATGGAAAGCTCTGAAACTTTTCCTCAGGTAAAGTCATACAATTGTGCTATTTAGAGCTGTGCCTTCCTTGTTAAGTTCTTTTATCCTTATGATCTTTCTTTTTCAGAGAATGGTGTATTACAGTCACCTACTATAATTGTTGAGCCTGTGACTTCTTTTTTCATCTTTTGGAGAATTTGCATTATGAACTTTGTGTGTCTCTCATTGGGGGTATATATTTATTATGCTCACTGGTTCTCGGTCTACTGATCCCTTGAGCATTATATAGTGACTCTTTTTGTCTCTTGTTTTTGCTTGTATTTTGAGATCAATTTTGTCAGAGATTAAGACTGCTATCCCAGGTTTTTTGCATTGTCATTTGCTTGGAATATATTTCTCCAGCATTTAATTCTCTACCTGTTTTGGTCTGCAAGCTTGAGCTGTGTCTCCTGTAAGCTGCAGATTGATGGTTTATGTTTTCTAAGCCAGTCTGTTAGCCTCTGTCTTTTAATGCCTCAGTTCAGTCCATTGATATTCAGTGTTATAACATACACTTGTGGACTCTGCGATGTCATCTTGTACCTTTTGTGTTGGTGTTTTCCTACCTACATATGTTATCAGTTTGTGTTGTGTATGTGTGTGGTTCATTCTTGCCTTTTTTTCAACTATTGAGCCAAACTTTCTTGGGGGCTGTTTTCTCTTTGTTGCTCTCTGGGTGGGGTGTTCTATATGATGGACTCAATATGTGCTTGGTAAGTGTTGATCTTCTGCCCATACTGGGCCGGGTTTATAGGGCTGGATTTCTTTTTACATATTCTTTGAGTTTTTCCTTGTGTGTGAAGACTCTTACTTCTCCGTCTATCTTAATAGATAAGTTGGCTGGATATATTATTCTTGGTTTGCATTATTTTCCTTCAATTTTTGGAATATCTTACTGCACTTCCTCCTCTTCATCGTGTTTGCTGATAAGTCTGAAGATATTCTGGTTTGGGTCCTTTTATAATTGACTATTTGTTTTTCCCAAACTGCACTTATGCTTTTTGTCCCTTTCCTCATAGTTGAAATATTTAACTATTATGTCTTGGTGACTTCTTCTTGGGATTTAGTCTGGCTGGTGTTCTTTCAGCCTCCTGAATGGTTGCCTGATTTTCCTTTATTAGGCTGTGGAAGTATTCCTCTAAAAATTCCCTCACTATTTTTGTTGTTAACTTCTTTGCTGTTTCCTGTTTCATTAGTCTAATTATTCTAATGTTGTTCCTCTTCATAGCTTCAGACAAGCTTTCAGGCTTTCTTCAGCTTCTCTGATTGTCTCATTTGACGGCTTTTTCCATTTGTTATAGTCTGCCTCATTATTCTCTAAGTCACTGGTGTGATTCTGTGCCTCCTCAAGTCTATTGGCAACGTCTGTGAGTTTTCTACAGAATTTTATTGTTTAATCCCTTAATTCTTGTATTTCCCTTCAGTGTGTTGCCTTTATCTCAGCTATCATTTCATCCTTTTTATATATTGCTTCCTCAATATGCTGTATGACTCTAAGCAGCATTCTGAAAATTTATTTCTGTGGCAGTTCAACATCTGCTTCTTCTATGTGTATCCTTAGGTACATGACTTCTTCTTACATTTTCTTCTGATTCTCTTGCTTTTTCTTTGAGGCTGGTGGGGATGGTTTCTGTTTACATGTTGTTTTAGAGGAACCTGGTGGCACCTTCCAGAGTCGAAGAGCACTGGGTTCTCTCTTGGGGACGTTTATAAGTGCTTCTTCGAACTACTTGCAGGTAGCTGCCCTAGGGGGGTCAGACTACTACTGTATCTTTCTGTGATTTTACTCTTACCCTAGCCAACCCGTATTCCATTATTTGGAATGTGAGTTGAATAGTCCTCTCATGGTGCTAGTCAGGTGGTTGTGGGCCCACAAGGATGGCAATTCACTGGCTGATCTCCCAAGAAGCTATAGTGGTATGTCTCATAGGGCTTGGAGCACCTCAGATGGTGTGTAATGTTTCCCTGTGCAAGTGGAGTGCCGCAGAGGGTGGCTGGGTACCCTCCTTTGTGTAGAGTACCATGCTTGGCAGGCAAGACTCACCCTTCTAAGTTTCTGGTCTGGCAGCAGGAGTTCCAGGCAGTTAAATCTAAATGGATGTCATCTTCCTGTTCTCCCCTCATTTTCTTAGGTCTCACATAACAAAGTGTGTCTCCTTTTATTAACTCTTCATTCTCCCATCTATATTTAAAGAGCAGTTCTTCCTTGCCATTGTATATGTTTTCATGGTATTAAACTTCTTTCTACATTTTACCCCCGTCATTCTATATTTTAAACTCAATCAATATGCATTTCCCTTCTTCTATTTATTTCCTTTTGTAACCACACTTATTAAAACATTGCTTCATGTTTGTTTTCTGCATAAAGAAATGAATTTCAAACATTTGTTCAAAATAGTAGACTCATACACCATATGAAATCTTACTAAACAGCAATTCAATTATATAGCATTCTTTGAAAGGATTGCTAGTATTCCGTGCATAAGGAAGGATTCATATTTTATTTTTTGCTCTCTTTTAATGATATTTCAGAGGAGATAATTTTTATTAACCTGCTTTGGTGTACAGCAAAATTAAAAGATATTTTTAAAGGCATTGCTTGTTTTGATCTAAAACCCTGAAACTTTTATCTGTCTTTATTTTGAAGATGATTCTAAGAGGAAATTTCAGGTAAATACAGGTAACAATATTTGCTTAAAACATACAGAACCCTTGACTTAAAAATATGTCATTCCAGCATAGGAAAATATGTTTTAAACTGATGTTTCCTTCCCTAGACAACAATGACAATCAAATACTCAGTGACTGGTCTCAAAGGTGTGCAGAATTCTATGAAAGGTATTTCATTGTTATTTGATAATTCGTTATCAAATGTGATGATACATACTTTATTTACTCTTTTCCATGTGCATATCTTTGCTGCAAAATTTATTAACTGATGTGAGAAAATTATTTGCAAATATAAGTGGATTAACAAAAGCCACATTTTTTTAAAGAAGAAAGGGAGATTTTAATGCTTACTGTGTGGTGTCACTAAAACTACACAATAAGCAAAAAGGCACAGAGAATGGTAGATAAAGTTTTATGATTTTTCTTATAAGCTGCGCCATACTCATCAGTGAGGAAGTGAAACTTTGCTTTAACATTTCTTAAATGATTAACCCACAAAACAAAGGAATTAGAGGGAAGTAGGATATGGCAGAACTGATGAAAATGGCAGTGCAAATCCTGATTCATAGGACTAATAAACATGAATCAGGAAGTTGAACAATCTTGGATTAGAAACCTATGCAACAAAAAAACATGCATATGACATAAATATTTAAAGAGTAAAACTAGAATATGAAGAAATACTTATACTATCTACTATGTCAATTGCAGAAAATGAATATACATACCTTTTATATAACCATTAATTATAAGTTGAACATGTATCTCTCCAAGTAACTAACTATTGGCACTGTGATTTCTGCATTATAGTATGCCCAAGGATGCATCCCCAGGTCTGATATGATTGACAGAGTCTATTTCTAGCTCTACCTCCATGCAGATACCATAAAGTTGACATAAAATCTAAATATCACAGTACCTAAGAAGGCACTATGCAAAAATGAAGCTAAATAAAAGACATAGAGAGATTCCTGGAGGAAGAACTAAAATACTAGTTTATGTTAAGTATTTAAAAAGATGAAAGATTAAGATTCTACCCAGAATTTTAACTTGATTGTATTGGGGAATAAGAATATATAGTAGGTGTTTTTTTATTTTTTTAGTTTTGTTTTTCTGTATTTTCCAAATAAAAAATTTTTAGTAAATGTAACTTCCAAAATATTTATACAAAACTAAAATAACAAAATTTTTATAAAATGTACATTAATGTAGTAATAAAGATAATATTTTATATTTATTATGGAATAAAGAATAAAGATTCCATGTAAGAATTCTTGGCAGAGATAAATTAACTCAAAAATCAAACCAAACCCTTGCCATTGATTCAATTCTAACTCACAGCAAGATTTTATAGGATTTCTAAGGTTCTATAAATTTTTACAGAAGGCTTGCACACAAAACACATCATGGGTTTGGCCTACAGACCTTCTTATTTCCTGACTGAGATTACTTAAGGACCTATTAAGATAAGGTGACCACACTCCACCCTAGTTTCTGGAGTTTTTATGACATTTACTTTGTCTTTTGTATTAGTTTTCTGATATCTGAACATAAGCTTCTGAGATTAATGTATTTATTGCTTTTATTTATTCTGTATGTAGTATTTTAAGCTTCCTGGAACTGTGATTTGGCATTTGCCAGTTATTTTAGCCCTATTCACTTATGATTATTTCAACTATTGATTCTGTTGAGGAGCTATAGAAGAACATCAAGAGCATAATTTATGAAGAAAGTAGAAAACCGTAAAAGAACAGGAAATAAAGAAAATATCAAAGTGGATGCCAGAAGAAACTCTGAAGCTTGATCTTAATTGTACCTAACGCACATGAAAGAAATGAAAATAAATTTTCAAAGGGAGCTTCAGAGGACAAAATAAAACATTACAATAAAATTTGCAAATAAAACCAAAGACAAAAACATGCTCATCATATCTTAAACTGAAAAACTCAAGAAAAATTGAAGTCTAGAGTTGCAAAATTGAAATATTTTATGGGCAAAATATTAAAATGATGTAGGAAGCATTAAAAGAAGATGGAAAGAATACTCAGAGCCACTGTACCTTAAAGAACCCATGAATATACCACCATGTCAACAGATAGCATATGAGCAATAACCAATGGTATTAAGGAAGAAATACAAGCTGCACTGAAAGCTTTATCTGAACACGAAGTTTTAGAATTGATGGAATATCCATTGAAATGTTCCAACTAGCTGATGAAACCCCGGAAGCATTTACTCATAAATGTCAGGAAATTTGGAAGACTTGACCAACTTATAGGATGAGATCCATATTTGCAGCCATTCCAAAAAAGGTGACCCAACATAATGCTCATATTTCAGAACACTATTATCAGCATCACATGCAAGTAAAATTTTGTTGAAGGTCACTCAACATCAGTTGCAGCAGTCCATTGACAGGGAGCTACCAGAGGTTCAAAAGAGGATGTGAAACAAGGGACATCATTGCTGATATCAGACAGATCTTGGCTGAAATCAGAGAATACCAGAAATATAAATATTTCTAATTGTATTAACTATGCAAAGACATTTGACTATGCATAAAATAAACAAAACCTATTGAAAGATTTGAGAAGAATGAGAAATCCAGAATATTTAATGGTGCTCATAGAAAAACTGTCCATGGACCAAGAGGCAATTGTGCAAATAGAACTAGGGAATACAGAAGGGTTTAAAGTCAGAAACAATCAGAGTTGTATCATCTCACCATACTTATTCAATCTGTATGCAATGCAAACAATCAGAAAAGCTGGATTATGTGAAGAAGGATGCTGCATCAGGATTGGAGGAAGGCTTAATAACAACCTCATATATGCAGATGACAAAACATTGCTTGCTGAAAATGAGGAGGACTTGGAACACTTGCTGATGAAGATCTAGATGACAGCCTGCAGTATGGATTACAATTCAATGTGATGAAAATCAAAATCCTCACAACGGGACCAATAGATAGCATTATGATAAAAGGGGGAAATGAGGTTATCAAGGATTTTGTCTTGCTTGCATCCACAGTCAGTGGTCATGGAAGTAGCAGTTTAGAAATCAAATGACACATCGCATTGAATAAATTTGCTTCACAAGACCTATTTAAAATGATGAAAAGCAAGAAGTTTGCTTTGAGGACTATGGTGCATTTTCAATTCTCTCATATGCATTTGATTAAGAAAAACTGAGGAATCCAGTAGTTCAAATTATGGTGATGGGAAGAATAATGAAAGTACTATGGACTGCCAAAAGAGCCACCCAAGCTGTCCTGGAAGGAGAACAACCAGCATGCTCTTAGAGGCCAGCCATTTTCTCACAAACTTTGGACATGTTTTCAGGAGAGGCCAGTCCCTGGAAAGGTCATCATGCTTAGCAAAGAGGCAGTGAAAAAGGAGGCCAATCAACAAGATGAATTAGCACAGTGGCACCAACAACTGGCTCAAGTAAGAATCATACTGACGGTGGCACAGTTTGTCTGTTGTACACAGGGTGGCTGTGAGTGGAAACCGACTGTATGGTCCCCAGTAACAAACAACAACAGTCTTTATCACTGGAAACTCTTTTTGCTTTTTTTTTTATCCCAGAGGAAAAAAAATGTAGCGGTATGTTGTGTTTCCCTAAAAATTATAAACGTATAAAATATATAGGTGTGTAAAAATCAGAAAGGATATTATATGCCAGCCACTTATATCAGTGACTTCTGCTTCAGGTAATATGCTCTCAGCTATTATAATCTGTATCCATATGTCTTTCTAGATTTTATGTTGTAGGTTTTAATTGAGACACCAATTTTTCTGATAGACATATCTAAGAAAAATCATTATTTTCTATTTACTGAGCTCTTCTATAGCTCTGGTATGAAAATGACATGTCCATAGACCTTCATTTAACTTGAAGCTGGAAACTTGGTATAACTTTTTAAGGAAGACAGTTTTCCGGGTTAGGGATAAAGTTAGGGTTTAGGGTCAGGGTCATGGTTTAAGGTTAGGGTTAGGGATAGGTGAAAAAAAAGTAAGACAGTTTTCCAATGTGATAAGCTCCCATAGAAATAGACTATAATAAAAGAGAAACAAATTTGACATCATTTCTTCATTTTGCTTCTATTAAAATGTATTTATAACTATATTTTCAATTTGGCCATATGCATTTCCCTATATAAGTCTCACAAAATAATCGAATCCATTTTTAAAAATAACCATGGGGGCATTTTGTATTCTATCATTGCTACAGGTTTCTAATCACACAATATTACACTGCTGAGATTCAGAGACCCGTGGATTATATTTTTTACTCAAATATTAAAAAAGAAAATTAAATGTGATCTCCCCCCAAAATGGAGAATGTTTAAATTTATAAGAGGTGCCAGTTGCTTCTAAACTTGCCCTATTATCTCATTAAACCTTTTTGTGTAACAAAATCTGTGTAGGACCTTAGTTTGTACTTAAAAGGAAACAAAATATTTTGCACTTTTCCTGAATATTTTCTTCAAGAACTTTAATATCTATTACTTACATTGTTGTTTTCCTTTTGGACTAGAGTTATGGCAATTTTTTTGTCTATTTCATAGTACAAAATTCTAACATCTTACTTTACCTACAATGCAATATTGTGAACAAGATTTTTGCCAATGCTTCCTAAGTTTGATTATTCCAACATTAATCAGTTCTGGAAATTCCTAATCACTATTCTTACAAATATTTCTCTTTCTAGATTATCAATATTCCTTTTCATTGGGATTCTGAGTAGATCTTATTGTCTTCCCTTTCTAATCATATTTTCCTGTTTTATATAAACTATTCTATCTTTTTTATTTTATAGGTAACTGTAAATATATCAGCTAGCTCAATATTTCTCCATTGGCTATGTAGAACCTGTTAGAACCTGAATGTTGATAGGTAACATTTTATTTTCCTTTTCAGCAATCATATTTTTGGTAATCTATAATTATTTCCATAAATTGTTACCATCTTTAATAGTCAACAGTGATTTATCTTTCCCTAATTTTTAAAAACAAACATTTATTCCTTGTTATGCTACCTTTTAAAAAGAACAAAAAACCAAACCACTGCCACTGAATCAATTCTGACTCATCTTTATTCTATCCAGGGTTTCTGTGGCTAAGCATCTTTACACGAGCATACCATCTCATCTTTCTCCTTCATAGCAGCTGCTTGGTTTGATCCACCAAACTTGAGGGTGGCAACATAACACAAAACTGAAATTTCTACCAGCACTGTTTTCTATCCCTTACTCCAAACCACTGGCGTCAAGTTAATGACTCATAATGACTCACAAGGAATCAATTTGGTGTTTCCTAGGCTGTAAATATAATATTTAAGGGTTTTAAAATCTCCCTTTTTATCTGTGTTATTTCTTTTGACACTAACTATCGTAGCGTACCTTTAGTACCTGGTGACTTGATTGTTAAACTAGTTTCTTAACTGTAGGAATCTTATGAGTGTAATTGGAAATAGTTTTGTTTGTTCGAGAAGACTGATATCTAGGATTTATCAGTTGTTCACAATTTAAGCTCTGATATCATTCCTTCAGAGAAGTAACTTTGAGGAAGATGTGGTTTTTTACTTTCCCCAAGGACAAAAGGGGTAATAACTTGATTCACAACCTCTTGTAAGAAGGAGACTCAGAATATATCCCACTTTAATCTTGTCTATCACATAAGAACTCCCCGCTAAAGGATTATAACCATATGTGTAGAGATTGCATTTACAGCACAAAAAGTGTTATGGCTAGAAGGACCGTATTAGTTGAGTACATCTCAAGTGGGTACAGAGAGTTCAAGACAACTCAGATGCCAACCCCTAAAGTAAGGATGACTGCAAATAGTTGGATGTGTTTGAAATCCAACAAACCTAAAATACTTTGAGCAATAGCAATCAGACCTCAAAATCATTGTATTGAATTAGAAGAATATGGAATAGAATAACATCAACCAGTTAATTTAAAGCATATATTATGTGTTTTATAATATGCTTTCTTTGAGGTATATTTTCAAAGCTATGCATTTAATTAAAAAACAAACAAAAATACCACCTTATCACCTTCAAAGTACTCTCCATTACACTTAATACATTTGTCAAATCTGTGATTTCATCCTTGGAAGCATTTTTCAAACTCATCTGTTTCGATGGCACCTCCATTGTTTTTTCCTTCATTGTCAAATTGCTACCCTTGCATGTAGCTCTTCATTCACAAACAAAAATAAGTTGCACTGAGTGAGGTCAGGTGAGTATGGTGCGTGGGACAACAGAGACATGCTTTTTTTTGGCCAAAACTGGTTCACTGAGATGGCTGCCTGAACAGGTTCATTGTCATGATGGCGAAACCAGTCCACCGTCTGTCATTAATCAGGCTTTTTCTGTTGCAAACTGTTATACAATCTTTTCAGAACCCCTAAATAGAAAGCTTGATCACAGTCTTACCTGGTGGAATGAATTCCAAATGCACTATGAGTCGACATTTTCATCGGTTCAGGTAATTGATGGATGTATAGAATGAGGTTTGTCATTAATTTACATTTCACCTTTTTGAAACAAGAAAACCAATCATACGCCTGAGTTTTTCCCATAGCACTGTCCTTGTAAGCTGTGTTCAACATCATAACAGTTTCTGTGGCAATTTTCTTGAGCAGGAAACCAAATGCCACAGCTGCACAATGTTCTCTTAAATCGGTCATCACAAAAAACAAGGTTCAAATGAAACTGCTTTTACGAAAAAATTCACTGTGACCAGAGAGAACCTTGCCAGGCAATGCTACTGCGTACACTAACTCAGAGTGAATTGCTGGATGCTTGCCTACTGGGGAAAATGTGTATTATGAAAGATCCGACCAGAAAATCTTTTTTCCATTTTTTGGTGGGATGGGAGTTACCCCCTTTTATAAACACATATGGAGTCCCTGGGTAGTGCAAATTGTTAACCACTTGGAGGATAACTGGAAGATTAGTCTCACTCTGAAATTACTTAAAGTGTGAGTTACTTCTGAAAAGATCAACCACTGAAAGCGTATGGAGTGCAGTTCCACTTAAACATACACAAGGTCCCCATGGGGATACGCAGCTTGGTGGTAAACTGGTTCCTTTGTTGTTGTTGTTGTTGTTGTTTTGGTAGGAACTTAATGCTAAAGTATTCAAAATATTTATAATGATTTATACTTCTAACAGCTTTTGGGTGTGAGAAGGAAAATCACAAAGACAAGCTAAAGGTGGAACAGTAAAATCAAACAAGAGTAGTGTTCCAGAGATTAATGAAAGCAATGAGTTATGAAGCTAAAAAGGTGATTCACTCTACTCTAATTTGAAGCTCAATGAGATAATTTACCAAACAATCAATAAAATGAAAAACATTGACAGTTTACTGGGATATTAAGTGTTCTGATTTTTTCTAAACTTTTAGAGTAATTTAAACATTTCTTTTCTAATTATCCCAATTCTTTTTGCTTCCTTCTCCTATTCCATCCTTTAAATCTACATAAGGCTGAGAGGGTTAACTAAATAGCTAGAAATAAGTGAGATGAAAGTGTCATTGAAATATAAAAAGGAAATATCCAGCATCACTCTGAGCATTTTTATGGCAATGTAAATGCTCTTCATTCAAAGAGCATCTTTTAATATTTTAATTAGGATACTGTGTTATATGAAAGGAACATCTGATTTTAGAAATGCAAATGAGGGTGTGCTATGAAACAAAGATGCAGAATTAAAAGGTAATATGTAATTCAGCAACTAGCTATGAAGAGAAAGAACGCCTGGAAAGATCAAGGAAATTACCTGATTTTTGAAATGAAAACTGAACTAGCATTTTTCAAATTTAGCAATTTGACAAGGTTGATGGTAGTTTTAAGATACTCCCTCCTTACAAATACTTGAACTTAAAACTATATTTTCTAATAAACTTTACATCAATTTAAGTTCATATATTTAATGATGAGGTTACTCACCATATATATATTTCTTAAATCACCCCTAGCTGGTTGAGTAGGTTAATCTACCCCTCACCTGCTAGTAAACACATCTCCTTCGAGTTAATTCTGATTCACTGGTGACCTTATGTAAGGTTTCCAAGACATAAACTGTCAACTTCATCTTTTGCTTAGTAGAGGCTACTGGGTTGAACCATTGTCCCATTGGTTAGCAACCTAATTCCTTATCCACAGTACTACCAGGGCTTCTTCCATTGCAAGCAACAAGTATCATATCCGTCCTTTGATTTCCCTTCCCCCTTTTATTGTTAGAAAGCAAAGATATAAATTGTCTATTTTGTCAAAATACAGCTGAATATTATAGCTTTGAGGTTTTAAACGTGAGGACTGAGTCTCTGAAAGGTTCCATGGTTTGCTCCAGGAGCATACTTGGGACTGGAACCACTTCGGCACTTAGGTACCACATTTTCAAGAAATAGTTCACTGAGAAAGGACATAGTCACAGAACCCAGTGGTCCTTTTGTAATTAAGAGGGAAATTGTCCAGCCATATACTCCAGGAGAAAAAGCTTAAAAACAGGAGCAATAAAGAAGAAGAAACAGAAGTTCTAGAAACCGAAAAAGTTGACAGAAGAGGTGAATGAGTTGCTACATAGTCCAAGGCAGACTAATTTTCCTGGAAAGAGTTCAGTTTGCCCGGGAGGCCTAGACCCCATGGTTCTTCACATATGGAGATCTGTGGCTTCGTTATTTTTCCATCATTAAAACTCTTCAGACTCAACACCATTTCCACTATCCCAGCCATTCCAGCTCAGGAAGGCAGGGAAGAATAAGGTGGAATAAGGAAAATATGGTTTCTAAGTTGGAAAATACACCCAGGAGTAGCCTACAAAGGGAGGAAATACTTAGGTTTAGCAGAGAAAATATCCTCTCATATGCTTTTGCCTTCAATTCTGAATGATTTCCTCTCAAGGTCATTGTTAAACCCAATAGCTAAAATCATATTTAATTTTAAATTATATATTTCAAAGAAGACAACTGGCTTACAAATAAACTATGTTTACATATGGCAGCCTTCTGTGTAGTTTGCAGTGCACTGAATGTACAATAGGTTAAATCTGACCCTTACACATTGCCATCAAATCAAAACCTATGCAAAGTAATACGGACTTTGACAACTCACATTGATTGTAATAAGAAAACAATACCCATTTCGTAGAATATTTTTGAAAATAAATACAGATGAAATATACTACCAAAGTATTTTGGAAATATTTGGCATTTATAATAAATGACAAGTGACATTGCTGTTACTGTTCATAGTATTTAAGTACACAAAACTAGCGGGGAGGGAGGAGAATCAACTAGTATATTTGATTCAAGTCTCTCTCAAAGTAAGAGATAAGCTAAGTATGAACAACAACAACAGGATAACATGGCATTGGTTGTTGAAGTCTTTATAATGACGAGCTTCCTAAATGATAAAGATCAGAGAGAACTGTGTGTTGCACCCTGAGGATTTGTCAAAACCAAAAGGGAAGGAAATGAAAAATATAAACCTACGTACAGCAAGCACAACCTAAGAAGTATATTATTGAAGCCAAGAAGGGAGAGCACACTAGAAAATAGGTGTTCGACTGGGTTCAAAGCAGAAGAGAGAAAACTCAGAAATGCGTTCCTATTGTAAGCATATAATCAGGGAGCAAACATTTCATTTGTAAGTAACATATCTTATGTGATATAATAAGCTGGTGGAAACAAAATTTAAATGTTGAAGTTTTAAAAATATGTTAGGACACTAAGGTGAATAACATATAAGAGCTGTCTGTGCTGTAATAAAGGAGTGCTTGTTAAAACATTCTGCTGTGAACTGAAAGGAAGTCAGTTCAAACCTACAGAAAGTAATTGCAGCCTGCTGCCATGCTATTTGCAACCTTGGAAACCAAAGGGAACAATTCTATTCTTTGCTTTGTAGGCCCAATGTTATTGTTATGGTGATATGCCATCATGTCCGGTATAACTCCTACTCACAACTGTTCTTATGTTTGGGCTATGGTAGTTATTGTGTCTAGCCACCTTGTCTAGGGCCATTCTTCTTTTCACTGTCCCTCTAATTTACCAAACATCATGTCCGTCTCCAGGGACTGGTGGCTCCTGGAAACATGTCCAAAGCATGTGAGGCAAAACCTTGCCACCCTTGACTCTAAAGATCATTCTGGCTGCCCGTCTTCCAAAGCAGAATTCCTTGTTCTTTTGGCAGTCCATGGTACTTTCAATATTCTTACCTAATGCCATGATTTAAAGCACTGGTTCTTCAATCTTCCTTATTGAATGTCCAACTTTCAAATGCATATTAATCATTGAAAATACCATGGTTTACATCAGGCAGTTTACTCCTCCAAGTAGCCCCTTTGTCTTTCAACATTTTAAAGAGCTCTTCATCAGTGGATTTACCTATGCAACGTGTCATTTGATCTTCTGACTGATGCTCCCATCAGTATTGATTGGGGATTCAAGCAAGACAAAATCCTTGACAACATCAATCTTTTACCCAGATAATGTAGTCTATATGAGTCAGAGTCAACTCAAGGGCAACTGTTCTGCTATTAAAAACTAGAAACCAAGTAGACTATCTATGATATTTCATTATAGATAATGTAAGATTGTTGTTGTTGTTGCTGTTGTTGTTAGGTGCCATAGAACTTATTCCAACCTACAGAGACCCTATATCTAACAGACCAAAATTCTTCGCAGTACTGAACCATCCTCACAGTTGTTCATTTGCCTAAGCCCATTGTTGCATCCGTTGTGTCAAGCCCTCTAATTGAGGGGCTTCCTCTTTTATGCTACCCCTCCACTTTAGCAAGCATGCTGTCCTTCTCTATTGACAAGTATCTCCTGACAACATGTCCAAAGTGTGTAAAACGAAGTCTTCCCATCCTTGCCTTTAAGGGGCACTCTCGCTGTAGTTCTTCAAAGAGAGATCAGGTGGTCGTTTTAGCTGTCCACAGTATATTCAACATTCTTCTCCAGAACCTTAAGTAAATGTTCAGATTTCACAGGCAAGCTAAATGATTGACAATGCCATAGCTCAAGGCACGTGTACATTCATTCGAGGTTATCTCCTTGTTTTTCAATACTCTCGAGGTCTTCGACAGCAGCTTTACTAAATGAGATGCATATTGTGACCTCTTGACTGCCGATTCCATGAGCTTTGGCTATGGAGCCAAGCGAGACAAAATCCTTAACTTCCACCTTTTCTCCATTTATCATGGTGTTCCTTATTGGGTCACTCTTGAGGATTTGGGGTTTCTTCACAATGAGTTGTAATCCACACTGAAAGTTGAAATCTTTGATCTTCATCCATGGGGGCTTCAAATCCTGCTCACTTTCAGCAAGCAAGATTGTGTCATCTACATATCAAAGGTTATTAATAAGCCTTTCTCCAATCCTGATGCCACATTCTTCTTCTAATTATTTAAGAATGCAGATTGAGTAAGTCCAGTGAAGGGATACAGTCATGATGTACACCTTTCCTGATTTTACACCATGCATTATTCCCTTGTTCTTTTCACACAACTCCCTCTTGATCTATGCACATGTTATGCATGCGCACCCTGAAGTGTTCCAGAGTTCTCATTCTTCTCAAGGTTATCTATAATCTGTTATAATATATACAGGCAAATTCTTTGGCATAATCAATGAAACACAAAATTACATCTTTCTGGTATTCTCTGCTCTGAGCCAAGATCCATCTGACATCAACAATGGTAACCTATGTTCCACATCTGCTTCTGAATCCAACCTGAACCTCTGACAGCTCTGTGTCAAGGTTCTATTGCAGTTAGTATTAGATACTCTTTAGCAACTGTGGTAGTTATAAAATCTGGTGTCAGTTTGAGGATTTAGAGTGAAGGGGTGGATTGTAGCATGTCAATCAGATAGTAGCTTGAGGACCTCATTTGGAGGAGCTAAGGAGATAAATGGTTTGCTGGAGGCAGGATACAAGCTCACTCCCTGAGAGACATCCCTGTGGAGAAGATACATGGAGAGAGGCTGGAGACCTCTGGAGCCGGAGAAGCCACAAGGAGACCCCTGCCAGCACTGAGATGCTTACAATGTCACTAAATCCACAAGACGTCCCATCTAATGCCCTGTGATCTTCCTACATTTGGTGTCATTGCATATGTTTTGTGATTCTGAAGACTTTATAAATTGATGTCGCATATATGGGCTAATATCAGACTTAAAGACTTGAAATGGATTGTGATGGGATGTTTTCTCAACATTCAACTGCGCTTGAATATAAAGCTATTTCTTTTATACATATGTGCTCCCTGGATTTGTTTCTCTAGCCTACCTAGACTAAAACAGCAACATTTTACTCACATCTGATATTAATGATATTGTTCTATTTTTTGAGCATTTTAATGGGATCCTCTTTCTTTATAGTGGACAAAACTATGGATCTTATACAGTCAGTTGGTCAACTATGTATCTTCCAAGTGCTTCCAGGTTGTTTAAGTATTTCGATTGGTATTTCATCAATTTATACAGCTTAGTTTTGGGCTAACGGTATCTTTCAGTGCATCTTGCAATTCTTCCTTTAGCACGTTTCTTTCTTGCTCCTGTGCTGCTTCCTGAAATGGTGGAATGTAGACTAGTTATTTTGCGTACAACGACTCCTCTTTATATTTTTCAATGCTCTTGTTGCTTTTTACATAATTCAATATTTTGCCTATAAATCACTCATTGCAATTTGAGGTTTGAATTTTTTTTTGGTGAATTCTTTAAGTTTAAAATATGCTGAGAGTGCTCTTCACTTTTGGTTATCTAATTCTAGCTTTTTGTACATTTCATTATAATATTTGGCTGTTATCATGGGTTGCCCTTCACATTTTTCTATTCAGTTCTTTGTGGTCATCATTTCTTCAATTGTTTAGCTACTCTACAATTAAGAGAAAATTTCTTCTGACATCCACTTTGTTCATTGTGTTAGTCTGGGTAGACTAGAGAAACAAATCCATGGACACACATATGTGTATAAGAAAGAGATGTATATACAAGAACAATTGAACATTGAAAAAACACCCTAGCCCAGTCCAGATTAAGTCCATAAGACTGATATTAGCCCATATGTCTGATACCAACTTTAAAGTCCTCTTCAGATTCACGAAACACATGCAATGATGCTGAATGTAGAAGATCACAAGCCAGTGAGTAGAAATTGTTTGCATTGGAAACATCTCTGAGCTGGCAGTGGCATCTCTGAGCTGGCAGTGGTCTCTGCATAAGGGTGGGTCCATGTGTCTTATCAGCTGCCATGTCTCTCAGGCTGTGAGCAGAGAGAGTCTTCCCCTTCTAAGTAGGAAATACCAGATTTCCCAGAATTCTCTGGAGAAAGTCATGCCCACACAGAAGCCTCATTTGCTATGATCCAATTGACAGACTAGACTCCATCCGTTCACTCATAATCCTCTCAAATCGACAATTATATAAGTATCACAATCATATGATTGCTTTCATATCTTTTTATTTACCTTTTGCTTTGTTCATAAATGATGTTCTGGATGTCTTCCCACAGCTCACCAAGTCTTCTTTCATTAGTGCTCAATGTACAAAATCTGTTCTTGAGATGTTCTCAGAATTTAAGTGGAACAGACTCAAGGTCATGGACTAGTTTTGATTTTCTTCAGCTTATCTTGAACTGCCATATGGGCCATTGATGATCTATTCCACAGTCAGCCGCTAGCCTAGCTTACATTATTGATGTTGCGCTTCTCCATAGTCTCTTTCCACAGATATATTCAATTTTATTTCTCTGTATTTCATCTGAAATTTTTCATGTCCATATTATCTCTTGTGTTGCTGAAAATACATTTGCTGTGAACAAGTTGTTGATCTTACACAACTCTGTCATGTCATCTCCAACTTCCTTTCTATCATCAATTCTATATTTTCTAACTACTGTTTCTTCCTTGGTGTTTCCAAACCAAGTCCAATAGACAATAATTATCAATGCACCTGATTGCATGTTTGCTCAATTTCTAACTCAGAAAATTGGAATACTTCTTCAATGTCTTCCTCACTTGCTTTTGTGTTTGGCACATATATTTGAATTGATTGAATTGCCTTGAAGGGAGAATACAATCCTATCACAGAAAAGATAGTAGTACTTCAAGATTGATTTTGAAATGTCCTTTTTAACATTTAAGGAATGCCATTCCTTTTGATTGTGTCATTCCTGGAATAGCAGATCATATGCTTTTTCTGATTAAAAAATGCCAATCTAATGTGGCTATCTAATACCCAGGTATTGATTTCTATGTGTTCCATTTCATTTATGATGACTTTGTATTTTCATGCTTCACATATTCAGGTTGTGATTATTAGCAGATTTTTATATCTATATCTTCTTAGTTTGAGTTGTGCCCCATCATCAAATGAAGTTCCCCAAAGTTTCATTCTCACTGGCTTTACTCCATTCTTGTCACCATGGTTAACTCCACACAGAGAAAGCAGCTCCTTCTCAGCACCATTTGGAGTATGCTCCAGTCTGATGGTTTCATCACTGTGTACTCGCTCTGACAAAGTTCTCTTGCCATTCATTAGGCATTTGTTAAATGACAATGTTTCAAGCATAAGATATTCAGAGGCTACACCCTCCAAAGTGGGCAGTGGAGTCCTCACTCTGTGTCTGTTCTTAGTGTGCAAGCCCCACTGAATTCAGTGTACTTTGGGTTACCCTGTTGGCACTGAAAATGCCAGTGGCACAGTTTCAACATTACACCAAGACACAAGCAATCACAATAGACAAAGTGACAGACAATTGGTAGTAAATAAGATTAAATTAATTACAATAAAATGTACAATAACAAAATTTAGCAGAAATATTAAAAGTTCATTATAAGAAAATGGCAATAGACATTAGTGTTTATTTATCACCGGGGTGTTACATGGCCATTAATGTAATGCTTACTTTTTAAATTTATTTTTCCATAGTTAATGACCTGGGATAATTTTCAACAAAGACATTATTTGAAATATGCAAGAAACATGGTGTCAAAGAGCCTAAATACCTAGCAAAAATATACCAGAATAATGTACAGTAAGATATTACTTATCCATTTCAAGATTATGAGGCAATACCATTTTGCAATATATACTTGTAAAGTTTCCATTAATTATTTTATGCAAAGATAAGGTTTTATTTTAAAAATGTCTTTACATTCTACATGTACAGCAATATCACTTCCACTAACTGCAATAGCAACGGAATGTCTATATGAAAATTAGTTTTCTCAAACACCTGCTCAAATTTTGTAACCTACATGAGACACTATTGAGTAAAGCCATTTTTCAAGAACAATGGAAAACATGACAATGTGCTGAAAAGCACAGACCACATAAACGTGAGGTTCGGTTTCGGTGCTATTAGAATCAAATCAAACTAACAACAGCACCTACAAATTGTTTGATTGTATTGTTGTTGTGGTGGTTAATTGTCACCTAATCCCTTCAGAATTATTGTAAACTTACGTATAACAAAGACATCCTCCCTGGAGTGACACCATCTTCACAATCATTGATATATTTGAGCCCATTGTTGCAGTCACTGTGTCATTTGTGTACTTTCAATCTAAGAGCTTATTTTTCATCTCCACAAGGAGATAAGGAAGCACTGGAAGTGCTCACTCACCTATGCTAAGAAACCTGGAAGACAACTAGTTGGCCAACTGACTAAAAGAGACTCATAGCTGTACCTAAGGATCACCAAAGACAGGTGATCCCAAATTTGTGGAAATTTTCCAACAGAAGCTTTAATATAATAGAGTTTTGTTGGATATCACTAAACAATGATTGCATCGATACATTGAAAGGAAGCTGCCTAATATTCTACTTGGATCCACCACAATACCATTGTTTCTAAAAGTGGAAAGAGCAATATTATTGCTGATATCAGATGGATCTTGGCTCTAAGCAAAAGATATCAGACATAAATTTATTTACTTGTGTTTTCTTGATGATGCAAAGTCATTCAACTGCTTGAGAATAACCAACTACAGAAAACATTGAAATGAATGTGATCTACAGAAAATTTCATCGTGTTCATGTGGAACCTATATATGGACCAAGAGGAAGTCCTTTGAACAGAACAGGAGAGTAGTTTAAAATTAAGAAGGGTGCGTGGCTGGTTTGCTTACTTATTCAATCTATATGCTGATTAACTAATCTGAGGAGTTGGCCTATATAATCCTGGCATCAGGATTAGAGAAAGATTTATGAACACCTGCAGTATGCGGAGACACACTCTTGCTTGCTGATGACTTGCAGCACTTTCTGGTTTAGATCAAGGATTGCAGTCTTCTATGTGAATTTAACCTTTATCTAAAGAAAACAAAAATCCTCACAACTGTACCAATAGGCAGCATCATGATAAACAGAGAAAAGACTGCTATTGTCAAAGATTTCAACTTGACTTGTACATCTTGCTTGGATGTACAATGTTTGTGGAAGTTGAAATAAAAAAATCAAAAGATGTGTTGCTTTGGTCAAATCTGCTGCACCAGAACTCTTAAAAACTTAGAGAAGCAGAGGCCCAACATGCGTCTGCTACCTTGGTACTTAACATATAAGTATATGTAGATATGCCTATATCTCTATTGTTACATATGAATGTATTTACACATATGCATGCCCATATTTATACCTCTCTAAATGTCTTTTGCCTCTGATTTCTCTACTCAAGTCCCCCCTCAATGCACAAGTCCTCCCTCAATGCAAGAACACTTTGTTCTAATAACCTGGGATTCTGTGGTGCTTACCTTCCTGACAAAATGGGTATATAAGCAAATGTAGTGCAGAAAGCTGATGATGCCCAGCTATTAATAGATATAGTGTTTGGAGTCTTAAAAGCTTGAAGTTAAATGAGTGGCCATCTAACAGCAAAACAACAAAGCCCACATGGATTAAACACACCAGCTTTTGTGATCACAAGATGATCACAGGGGATCAGCTATCAGAAGTCTCAAACAAACAACATTTTGATGCAAACAAGGGGATTCAGATCGGAGACCCAAAGACCATTATTAGACAGTGGGCACCCCTTCACCAAAGGGTCACAAGGAAAGCATGAGCCAACCTTCCGCTGGTTCTTTAATGCTTCCTCCTTCCACTATCATGAACCCAGTCCTACCTTATAAATCTGGCTAGACTGGAGCATGTACACTGATACAGATAGGAGCTTTTAACACAGGGAATCTGGGACAGATAAACCCCATGAGGGCAGCAGCAAAGTAGGGAGAGAAGTGGGACAAAGGGGGAAACAATCACAATGATTGACATGTAACTGAAACAACAGAAACATGGGTGAAGGGAGATAGTGGTCAGTGTAAGACATGAAAATAATAATTTAAAATATATCAAGGGTACACGACGAATGGTGGAGGGAAGAAAAAAAAGAGGAGCATCTATCAACCGCTCAAGTAGAAAGAAAAGGTTTTGGAAATGATGATGGCAACATATGTACAAATGTGCTGGATACACTTGATATATGAACTGTTATAAGAGCTATAAGAGCCCCCAGTAAAATTATTTATTTTAAACAATGTACAAGAGCAAGGATGCCACTTATAAGATTAAGGTGCATCTAACCCAAGCCGTGATATTACCAATTGACTCACAGGCATGTGAAATTTGGACAGTGAATAAGGAAGACAACAAAGAATTGATGCCTTTCCATTATTGAGTTGGTTAAGAATATTGAAAGTATCACTGGCTGCTAGAAAAGCAAACATGTCTGCCTTGAAAGTCATACAGGAAGAATGTTCCAGGAAGCAAGACTGGCACAATTTCATCTCAAATACTTTGAATATATTTCAGGAAAATACAGTGTCTTGAAGAAGGGCATCTTGCTGGGTAAAGTAGTGGGGCAGCTTTAAAGGGAAGACATTAGATATAATGCCTTGATTGTCATAGTTGTTGAAACAGTGAGCTCAAACATAGAACTTGTGAAGATGGGGTAGGACCAGGTAGTGTTCAGTTCTATTGTGCATAGGATTGCCATGAACTGGGCCTGGTTTGAGGGAACACAGCAACAACAACATGCGGGGCTCCAATGGTGCTGTCAGGTAAGCATTGTACTTTCAACAGTAAAGTCTGCAGTTCAAACCCTACAGAAATCTGGGGGACAAGTACTAATTAGGCTGTGTGCTCTCTAGAAGATTCACGAAATCCTTGGAAACCCTATCTGGGTCATTATGCATCAGAATAAACTCAATGGCAGTGGGTTAGATCAGACAGTATTTTGTTGTAATCTACAGAATTTTCATTAAGTAAATTTCAGAAGTAGATCTCCAGGCCTTTCTTCCTAGTGTATCTTTGTATCTCTGCTGAAAGCTGGTGTTTAAAATATCAGTTACATAGATTCCAGCAACAGAACTAGCTTCCAGAAACACAGCAACCAGCACAGCACACCAGAAAAAATAGATGTTTGATGAAATATGATGACAATATGGTTCCTGTTTACTCAGTGTACCAGAGTGTGTATTGCCTGTTCAAACATGGATAAATCATTATATTATCATATAGAAGCTATCTGTTAGGACTACATTTTTACAAGTATCAATTTGGAACTTAAATCTATTCATTATTACTTCATCTAACTAGTTCTGCATGCATCTATTGTACTGAAAAATAAAATAAATTGCTTTGTACCCACTTTTATCACAATAACAAGAATTAAACAATTCATAAGCCCAGGCTGTCCTGGTGAGTTATGAACCAGTTGCTCTTTCTCACAAGAAAATTAAATTTCTATTGCATCTGGAAACTCTTGCTAAAGTATTTTATTACTATTGTTAGGAAGTTTGGAATAATGAATTGAGTCATAAAGTAAATTATACTAT
Source organism: Tenrec ecaudatus (assembly GCF_050624435.1). Lineage (NCBI taxonomy): Eukaryota > Metazoa > Chordata > Mammalia > Afrosoricida > Tenrecidae > Tenrec > Tenrec ecaudatus. Next base: position 87,827,787 of record NC_134532.1, read on the forward strand.
CTCTATTTTTTCTCTCTTTAATTGTTGAACTGTCCATTTTATTGCTAGAGTTTCATGGTTTATTTAATGCCAATTCATGGGACCGAAACTGAGGCGGGGTTTGGGGAGCATATGCTATTGGACTCATGTAATCTAGAGGCAGCTAAGAAAATATAAGTGATCATTTCAAGTGAACCAAAATTATTTTATTTTCATAGCAGAGATACTTTGCATGATTCAATACAGGTTTTCTAGCTATTGCAGGAGAGAACAATGAAAGTTGGTTTAGTTTATATAATAAAGAAAAGTAGTTTACAAAAAAGTATGGAAAATACTGAGCTACTAGAATAAGGAAGAGAGAAAGTATACGGCTCATAATTTTCTACTAATTAAGACTTTTTTGACTTTTCAGACAAAGCAAAATATTTTATTCTATCTGGTGAAATTGCAATTTACCAAAAATACACCATTTTCAATACCAATACCCATCCAAAACAATTCATTCAAAATGTGAGTGAGACACATACACTTGAAAAGGCATTGAATCTGAAAACGAGGGGCACTGCTGAATCAATACACTAGCCCTTCCCTGAAAAAATTGATCCTAGCAGAGTATAACATTCTCCTCAATTTATGGAAAACAGAAATATTTTCAATAATCAAAGCAAAAGACTATCAAGCTTTGTTGCGAGCATTTGTGCTCTGGGGTAAAGATTTTGGCTTATATAATTCTACACATGCATACACATTGGGGGGAAAATCAATTTGTTTATTATAAAATAATTTTTGAAGTCACATGGCCTGAATAGAGTCCCTGATTAAATTAATGAACATTTATTATTTATCTTCTAGATGCAAGCTAAAGTATCAGACAGAAAGGTGACTAACATTACACCCTTTACATCCAAAGGCACTCAATTTTGTGCCTGTAGGAGGATATGAAGAAATAAACAAAAATGTGTAGCATTTCTAAAAGCACTAGACATAGCAATAAACTGTTTGAAGGGCAAACTTCATAGGAAAATTAAAATGACAAAATTTTTTTTGTTACTTGAACAAAAATGCCACATTGCATTATGCACACCTTCCCGACACAATTGCCGAAGAAAAATATGGTGAAGAAAGCTGATGGTGCCCGGCTATCAAAAGATATAGAGTCTGGGGTCTTAAAGGTGTGCAGATAAATAAACGGACATCTAGCTGAGAAGCAACAACGCCCACATGGAAGAAGCACCCCAGCCTGTCTGTCTACAAGGTACAGAAGGGACCAGTTATCAGACATCAAAGAACTAAAAATCATATCAGTGAGTACCCACCTTCCTGATATGATCACTGAAGACAAACGTGTGCATAAGCAAATGTGGCGAAGAAAGCTGATGGTGCCTGGCTTTCAAAATATATAGTGTCCAGAGTCTTAAAGACTTGAAGGTAAACAAGCGGCTACCTAGTTCAGAAGAAACAAAGCCCATATGGAAGCAGCACACTGGCCTGAGTGACCACGAGGTACCAAAGGGATCAGGTATCAAGCATCAAAGAACAAAAAAAATCATATTGCAAATGTGGGTGAGTGCAGAGTGGAGACTCAAAGCCCATCGATAGGCAACTGGACACCCCCTTACTGAAGGGTTGTGGGGAGGAGATGAGCCAGTCAGGGTGCAGGTTAGCAGCAATGAAACATATAACTTTCCTCAAGTTCTTAAATGATTCCTCCCCCATCACTATAATGATCCCAATTCTACCTTACAAATATGACTAGACCAGAGGATGTACATTGGTGCAGATAGCAACTGGAAACACAAAGAATCCAGGACAGATGATCCCTTCAGGATCAGTGGTAGGAGTGGTGATGCCTGAAGGGTGGAGGGAATGTGGGGAAAGGGGGAACCAATGACAAGAATCTACAAAAAGCTTCCTCCCTGGGGGATGGACATCAGAGAAGTGGACGGAAGAGACGTCAGATAGTGTGACATATGACAAAATAATAATTTATGAATTAAGAAGGGTTCATAAGGGAAGGGTTGTGGGATGGAGGGGGAGAATGAGGAGCCAATATTAAGGGCTCAAGTAGAAGGCAAATGATTAGAGAATGATGATGGCAACAAATGTACATATGTGCTCGACACAATGGATGTATGTAGGGATTGTGATAAAAATTGCACGAGCCCCCAATAAAATGATTTTTTAATGCCACAGTCTATTGAGTTTCAGCATACACAAAAAATGCCACATGAATTTCAACTAGAACTTCATTAAGAGTTGGATTTGAGTAGCAGAAAGCTTATACTTTAGGAATTGTCATAGTTACATAATTTCATGTCACCTTGATAAATTAGTGTAGAAGAGGAGTCTAGCTTGTCAATCATATCACAGCCTGATGATGCTTCCCTGTGGGCATGGCCTTCTCAAGAGGGTTCTGGGTACTTCCTCTCCTCACTGGAAGCAGGTTACACACTCTTTCTCTGTTTCCACTGCCACTGGCGTCACAAGATTTTTCACACACTGGCCTGGGGTCTTCCTGAATTTGGCATTGTTGCAAGTGACCACATGAGTCTGAAGAGGAATTTATGGACTAGTATCAGACATCTGGGCTAATCTCAGACTTATGGATTTGATCTGGACTTGATTGGGATGTTTTTTTGATCTGTAATTACTCTTTGATAAATAGCTTGTTCTTATAGATATATAAGGGAGTACAGTATACCCTATCCAGTCCCCACAAAAAAAGGGGAAAAGCTCGGCTGGGCAGAGCTTATGTAGTACATATTCTTCCCACTACGTGAGCATTGAACAACTCGCACTGAGTTAGTAGACCCAGTGGTGTTGCCTGGGACAGTTCTCTCTGGTCACAGTGAATTTTTTCATTAAAGCAGTTTTGCTCAAACCTCACTTTTTTTGTGATGGCCAATTTAAAAACAGCATGTGGCTGTGAAATTTTGTTTTCTGATCTAGAGAAATTCCATAGAAACCATTGAGATGTTGAGCACAGCTTACAAGGACAGCACTATAGGGAAAACTCAAGTTTATGAGCGGTTTTCTCATTTAAAAAAAATGAAGTGTCAATTGATGACAAACCTCATTCTGGATGTCTGCCAAATTCACAAATGGATGAAAATGTAGACAAAATTTGTGTTCTTGTGCTCAAAGACCGATGGACCATTGAAACTATGGGGAAGTGATCTGGACTATCTTGGAGCTTGGCTCGGTGAATTTTAATGGAAGATTTGGGAATGAGAAGGGTCACTTGAAAATTTGTGCCTCTGGTTCTGACCAGGAAAAAGAGCATCAATTGGAAGCTTGCCATGTGTTTAAAGAACAGCTCCAAAGAAAACTAGACTTTTTTGCCCAAGGTCATTACTAGTGATGAGACCTTGAAAGCAAACATCAATTAGTGCCCATCATCACCATGCCCCCCCAAAAGCTCATCAAATGAAATAAAAGTTCAAGATCATGCTCATTGGTCTTTTTGAGCTGAGTGAGAGAGTGTATTTAGAGTTTATTCCACCTGGTCAGATGGTTAATCAAGCTTTCTATTTAGAGGTTCTGTAAAAGAGTGAATAACAGTGTGTGACATAAAAGGTCTAATTTTTGACAGATGGGGGACTAGTTTTGCCACCAGACAAGATCCCCCTACTCACACAGCCATCTCTGTGCACCTATTTTTGGCAAAAAACAGTATACCTCTCTTGCCCCATACACTGTACTCACTTGACCTTGCTCCATGTGATTTCTTCTTGTTTCCACAAAGATAGAGGGACACAGAAGGACAGTGATGTGACAACATAAAAGAGGTGAGGGAAAAAAATGAGGGAAGTGCTGTCAGCCATCCAAATAGATGAATGTGTAAAATGTTTCCAAGAATGGAGTAGCAGATTTGACAAATCTACTAAGTGAAATGGAGAGTACTTTGAAGGTGATAAGGTAGTTTTGTAAAAATTTAAATACATAGTTTTGAAAAAATATTCCGTTTTTAATTTTTTAAATTTTGGTACCCCTGATATTAGTGTCTCTGGATTTGTTACTCTGGTCAAACCAGCCTAACACAGGAAGACTATTCTAATTGTACATGAAAGTTTTTTTTTCAGAGAACCCAAGATGTAATCTCATGCCAGCAGAGTGAGTAGAAAACAACCTGGATATGTAGGAATAAAATTAGATGCATTTGAGATATAATATTTCACTTGATTAAATATATACAAAATAAGTGAATGATAATAGTTATATGTTTTAAAAATACCTACTTATTGAAATGAAAGGTCAAGGGGAAATGCACATTTTGGGAAAGTGAATGGATTTGCTTTTTCATTAACAAGCTTCATTTTTCTTATTAAATATCCAAAAGATGGTGTTAAGGGGACTGAAATCTTGGACCAAAGAGATAATTTTAGGTTTCTGTAATGTTCAGAGCATGGAGAAGATGGAATTCCTAAAAAAAAAAAAAAGTAGTCCTAAAGAGAGAAGTTTAGAGAAAAGAACTTAGGAGACAATATCTGTTAAAGGATATTAAACTATGATAATGTAAATCAATGTGATTCCTATTTTTGCTGGCCAGCACTTGCTAATGAAATTGTGGTTTTATTGATATAAGACTCACTCTGAGACAATTCAATAAGGTTTACAGTTTTATTGAGAATCCCACAGCCTGTGGAATGTCCCCCAGGTAGTGAGAAGTATTGGAATACAATTTTATTGTACTGATGGCATAACTTTTATTTTCCTCTAACTCAATAGCAATAAATAAATTCTAGCACTTATGTAGTATATTATGAAAACATAAAAACTTAAAAAGGCAAAACAAATTGTACTTTGGGCACATTTTTATCCAGATGGCAATATTTTTCATTGATCTGATAAGTTATCATTCATCCTTGTTTCCTAAAGAAAGATCCAATTTTGCTTCCTTTATCTTAGCCTACGCAAAGAAAATTGAGTTAGATAATCATATTCCTTTTATGAACAAAAGAATTTTGAGAGTTCACCATCCTGTCATATCAATGAAGGTAAAACACTACTATATAAGCAATTTTGATGAATTACAGTAATAATAATAATAATATTAGGAAAACACACACCACAACTACACCAAACACTATCCTGAATGAACGCAGTTAGTAGTTTAAGCAGTGAATCCCTTCCTTACATCTCTCTTTGCAACTAGGATGTCTGTGTATGTAGCAGAGCATGTCCTCTCATTTACTGAATTGCCTACCATCACCTATAGTAAGTGAACATTAATGTGCTCTCCTGTTCCATAGTTCACTTGCAAAATGTTTCTGCTTCATTCTCAAGTGCCCACATGAGTGTCTGCACAGTAGCGGAAGAAATATGCATCTCAGATGTGACATATTATGCGTATCAAAGTAACAAAATATTGCTTATGGTGTTGCTATTTTATTTTTAAAATAGGCGTCTTTTAAATTTATAGATTTGATATCCCAGCCTCCCTTCCTAATATTAAACTATAACATTATGAAAGTTAGGCAAGAAGTCAGTGTTGCTGTCACATTCTCTTAATGACTCTCAAAATTCCTTTTTCACCGTGACAATAGCACATCACCCTGGAATACCTACTGTGTACTTCTTTAAAAATCCCCATAGGCCACATCTCCCCTCCCAAAGCTGGTTGACACAAGACAAAGGTCAGACATGATGGTTTATCCTATTCTGACAACAGCTGTCCCTCCCAGGACCTGTAGGTTTCTCACACTTTACGCTTTTTCTGTTGGGGTCTATAATTCACTGCAATGGGAAACAAACTCACAAATGATGCTCATGTTTACATTGTCTATTAGTGAAGTTAACAGACTGCGATCCAAGTAAAAAGTGCTCAGGATGCTGACTTTCAGTCTGGAGAGTATTTTTTCTGAAGTGCCTTGAAAAGAGGGCTCTCTTTAGTCTTTAGTCTCTTAATTTGGCCTCTGTTCTCCCCAGAAAATGATATAAAGCTTGTTTAGGGCTGTTGGTAGTTGCTTAAAGGAGTGTCATTCCAGCATAAGTCTCAGCCCCAGTTCCGTGGGTAAGGACACTTAGCTCCCTCAATTAAGTACCCAGAGGCACCCTGCTCCACAGGTCAGCATTCCCCCCAAAGCATTCAGTTTTAATTGTTCTGTAGGCTGGGTAATCTATAGCTCTACCTCATGCCATGGCTGCTAGTTTTGCTTCTGTTGCTCCGCTAGTATACGAATTATCTCTTGGATCAAGGAGGCTCAATGCACAGCAATGTTCAGGTCCAAAGGATGCACACTTTCCACTCCAGACTCTTCCACTCATTGCAGAAGGATACAATACACTCACAGAATCATCAGGTAAGTACAGGACATCTTGTGGGAGTAACAAGGCTATGGCTAGAAGACCCATATTAACAACTCACTATATAAACAAAATTATTCTAAGGCAACCCAACATAATTAATATTAAGGATAAAAATCTCAGACTATATACAGTATAGTGTCACAAACTTGTTCAAATCAAAAGTAAAATATTGATTACATTATAATTGCCATTATTTAAAATTGTAGTAAAATAAATGGCTATTCTCACCTCTTTACCTCCTCTCAAGAATAGAATTATATCGAAAACCTTTGTTTTGTGACTACACTGAATTCTAATAGAGTAGGTGGAATATCCATCCCACCCCACTAATTATGGAGTTCGCTATTTAACTTGTTAAATAGGGTTGAATATGATATAAACAATGTCACTGAATACACATGCATTTACCTTTGTCAGCTGCCTTTAAAAGAGCCTATGGCCTTGCAGTTAGAAGTTTCAAAAGGTAAAGAAACATTGAGCAAACCAGAAGACAACTTACAAATCATATCTGAGCCCAGAAAATCTCTGCTGAGCTGAGCTGAGCAGAGCAGAGATCGGTAGTGCCATAGCTAACCTGACAACTCAGGAGCAAGAAATAGAGCTGAAGTCTTAGGGTTGCTTGAAATGCAACATAATCACAGAATAAACTTAACCAATGGAATAACAAAGTATAGGATAGTGATTTGAAATATTTTGAGAGAAGACTACACATCTTATGAAGATCTACAAGCAATGATGATAGTGTGACAGCCTCCTGTGCCCTCTGATGTCCTTTTGAATGCTGTGCATCTAAGAAAACCATTAGATGCCTCGAGGACCTTCTACTAGTGACCTCCCTCATTCAGATGACACGTCTCTGCTTTTGTCTTGCTTGTTCTATTTAAACATAATAAAAATTCTCCAGAATTAAAAAAGTCCAAATAATTAGCCATAAGGAAGGAAATTATATATCATAAAATGAAAACCATTTATTATAAAAAGTAGATTTGGGAAGTATAATTATGACCGGGCTACTTCTAGAAAGAAAAATAAAATCCACCTTTTTTCTCTTCCTATAGTCCCTCAAACAACCAATTCTCTAAATATGTGAAGATCATTTGTTTGGTGACGATGGGAAGTGGACAGAGGTGGATGAGGCATGGAATATCACTGTCACACTCAACACACTTCACAGAGCTTCAACTCTGCAATTAGACACAGCAGCTTTGAAACTTTATGGTTGTGTGATCTACCTCAGTGACTCAGGCGTAAGGAAAAGAAAATCACAGATATGTGGAAAGATATGTTACCTCCTCCAGTGATCATCGGTCATCTTTTGTATTATGAAAGGACAAAGTCATCAGTATGAAAGAAGTCACTACCCTGTGAGACAATATTCCAATGGGAAAGTGAAGAAACAGTGGCAGGAAAGATGCTCAGCTTCGCGCCCAGTAAAACACCACACTGACATTTTCTGCAGCACAAGCAAGACCAGCTTCTTTGAATGCTCCCCTAAACCAGAGTTTGTTGGTAAAGACAGAGTCCTGCCTTTGAGTAGGTGGTGTCTCAGTGCTAGTGAAAGTCATGAATTGATATTGATATGGTGAAGTCTTGGAAAGAGGTGTTACATTATACTTATCCTTGAATAAATGTAATTCATTTCAGCAAATATTTATCAAACATCTACCCTGTGTGATGTGTTAGTTATGAAGAAGATTGCAAGTGGCAGACCTAAGTCAGTGTAACACATTACTTTCTGCTTGCTTAAGTACAATAAGTCCTGATTACATAAGGCTGGGAGGCACGTTTCTCATCATGACATTCAGGGTTGAAAAGCCCTCCTTGATTGGCAGGTGGTTGCATCCTGGTGCTGTTATGCTACCATCAGTTATCATACCATTCCTCAACTACTGGATCTATTTGTACCACATTGCCGCCAAGATTAAATAACAATAATGATAATACAAGATATCTGATATTGTTAGTTGTCATCGACTTGATTCTAACTCCCGTGACCCTGTTTGTGTCAGAGAAGGCCTGTGCTCCAAGGTATTGTCAAGGCTGTGAACATTGAGAAACAGATCAGATCATCAGGCAGGCCTGTCTTCTGAGGTGCCTGTGAGTGAATTCAAACCACCAACCTTGCAGCTAATAGATACCAGTGTGGCACTCGGGGAAGGAAACATCACAAGATCATTATAGCTTATAGATTGAAAATTGCATAGTGGAATTTTAAATCTCAATATTTTAAACATATCTCCATTTTCTAAATAGTTCTGACATTTATAAAGGCTATGAAACTTTTAAAGGCTATAAAGCCTGTTAATTTATCATGCTAAGCCGTGATCTTGGAATGTAAATGGGACAAGATTTATCAGAACTATTGATTTGAATGCTAATACATTAGCAAAAAATCATCAAGGTGGTTAATTATATTTTTACATCACATTAATTCAGGGAAGTGCTCCGAGTGAATCAGCAAGTATTTTATTTGTATTTGTACCTCTTGCATTGTGCTGGGTACACACATCACCAAAATTAAAGTTGGGAAATGTGCTCAGTAAGAATTAAGTGTGAGTTTTCAATGTTGAAATTTTTAAATACCATGTAACCAGGTACCAACCTTGATTTTTATATATTTGGTAAAAAATCTTGGTTCATCTAGTATAAGAGATTCTGGGATTAAAAACAATAAAAGCTTTTCAAACTCTTCATTCTGCTACGGTCACGACTTTAGGAAAGCAGGGTTCCTTAACAGTATATGGATAGAATGGATGTTAATCCTGCGTAAGATTTTTAATTATATAGAAATTTGATGTACTAGTCAGAACAGAAGCACTGTTAGCTACATTTACTAAGTTCACAACCTATGACATTGTATTTTCTCTTAATCTGCCCATAGACTAAATCTGAATTTCATTTCGTATCTTAATGCTAAGGTATTCATGTCAAAAGTGTAATTTTCCCTATAATCACAGTAACACATAAACTGACAGCTGTTCTAATTGTAACAAAAATAAATAACCAGTACTCTAAAAGTGGAACTTTATCTCTTCTGCACCTAGCATGGAGCCTTGGTAGCATAGTGGTTATGCCTTTGGCTGCTAACTGCAAGGCAGTTTGAAACCAGCAGTCACTCCACAGGAGAAAGAGAGGGGCTTTCAACCCCTGTTAAGAGTTAGTCAGACTCCTGGCAAGATGGCAGCCAGGTAACCAGCATGCATGGAGAGCTTTGTGAGGATCAGTAAATTCACCAATTAGGAGCCTGAGTGGGGAATTCAGGTAAGTGAATCTGCTCCTGAATCCAGAGCATTGAGAGCTTTCCCTGGGCCAGGGAGGTGACCTTCCCTCCAGCTTGCCACACTCCAGAACAAGACACAAGAAGAAGCCAACAGCTAAAATAGCAAGGGAATTCCTGGAAGAAAACTTCCCCATTTTAATTAATGAGAATCGATCAGAGGAAGCTAAGAAGACACCAATTAGACTAAACTCTAGAAAGAAATCACCAAGGCACATAATAGTTACGTTATCTAACTTTGAGGAAAAGGAAAAGCTCTCAAGAGTGCAGCTAGAGAAAAAAAGGCAATCACATACAATGGTACTCAGGTAAGAATAGGCTCAGACCTATCAGCAGATACGGAGAAGAGGAGAGAGAGGGGTGACATCTTCCAAAATTTGAAAGAGAACAATGGCAATCCAAGAGTCCTGTATCCCGTCAAACGATCTCTCAAGATAGAGAGGTAAGGGTGTTTCCGGACAAGGTAAAACTCAAAGAATACATTATAAGACTGCAACCTTGTGAAAAAATCATTGTCAAGTAACTGTGGTCAGAAGATCAACATTCACAAGTACGAATAAGAGCCCACCACATAGCGCAACCCTACCTGGAAGTCAACATGCCCCAAACAACCACCAAAATAGCATTGCCTCAGTGGGGAAAAGGAGGCAAGGATGAAGCTCCCCACATATCCTTAGCACAATGTTATGTAGGGAGATAGGAAGACACCCAACACAAAAGGTATGGGATGGCAACAATAAGTCCACAGTTATTGGTAATAAATCTGAATGTCGACAGTCTGAATTTGTCCATTAAAAAGAGAAAGTGGTGATGGGAAACAACTGTGTAAGATACAAAGTAATAATGAAGACATAATTGATCAAGGATTCACGAAGGTGGAAAGGTGGGGGACTGTGGGGGGAAAAGAGGAGCTTATACCAAGGTCTCAAGTAGAAAATATTTTAGAAATGATGATGGCAACATATGCTCAAATATGCTCACTACAATTGATGTCTGGAATGTTATAAGGGCTGTAAGAGTGCCAAATAAAATGATTTTTAAAAATAAAATAAATAAAAGATAAAATAAAATTTTAAATGACAAAGGTTTACAGACTGGCTTTGAAAACATAACCCCAAAATTTGTTGCCTGCAAGAGACACACCTTCAGCTAGCAGACAAAAATAGTCAAAGAGTGAAACGCTGGCAAAAAATATACCAAACAAATGGCAACCATAAAAACAGCAGGAGTTGCAATCAATCTTAATCTCCGACAACATCAATCTTAAGGTGCAAATTATAACAAGAGGTAAGGATGGTACTTATATAATGCTAAAAGGATCAGTAGATCAAGAACCAGTGAAACTCTGGCACATACACACAGTGGAATACTACGCATCCCTAAAGAACAGTGGTGAACACATGAAGCACATTGTCTCATGGGAAGAGTTGGAGGAAATGCTGTGAAGCGAAGTTAGCCAAGCACAATAGGACAAGTAAAAGATAAGTCCACTGAGGTAGGTGATATCAACACAGTGGGATCCGAAGAAAAGCCATGAATTAACAAGAAGGGAGCACAACAGGGCAACAAGGGGAACAAAACAACAAATTCCTCGAGGGATTCTGAAAATAGACTTTGGACTTGGGGTGCAGGGCTTGGCACTGCATCAGAACTGATTGGAAAACATTCATAAGGGTCAGCAGGCAGACCTGGAACAATTCATAGGTTGTTTTTTGCTGTTTGTTTGCTTTTCATTTTTTCATGTCTACCTATATAAAATAGGCAGGATAAATAATCCCATGGAGAAAACAACAGGGCCGACAGTTCTGGGGGGACAGGGGAGAGGAGGAGGAGGGAAGGAATAGGGAGTCAACAACCCAGGGACAAAGGAACAATGAGAGCTCTAAAGTCACTGGTGAGGAGGGCATAGAGTGCCTGGTGGGGTTCAATCAAGTGCAATGTAGCCAAGAGGAAGTATAGAGAGCTGAATGAAGCTTGAACATGATAGTGGAACAGGAGGAAAGAAAAAGGAAATAGAGGAAAGAACTAAGAGGCAAAAGACATTTATAGATGTATAAACATAAGCATGTACATATGTAAATATATTAATATATAGGGATAGGGATATAGGTGTATGTACATATATTTATAGGTTAAAGCATTAAGGTAGCAGACAGATATCAGGCCTCTAATCAAGTCCTCCCTCAATGAAAGAACACTTTGTTCTAAAAACCTGGCATTCTGTGATGCTCACCTTCCCAACACAATCTCTGAAGACAAAATGGGTGCATAAGCTAATGTAGTGAAGAAAGTTGATGGTTCCCAGCTAGTACAAGACATAGTGTCTGGGGTCTTAAAGGCTTGAAGTTAAACAAGCAGCCATTTAGCAGGGAAGCAGCAAAGCCCTCATGGAAGACACCAACCTGTGTGATCACAAGGTGTCAATGAGATCAAGTATCAGGCATCAGAAGACCCCAAACAAACAACCATTTTGACATGAAAGAGGGGTCAAGGAACATCACAGAATGCCCCTTAGAATGGAGAACAAAAGCCCATATGTAGAATATTGAACATGTCCTCACAAAGGGTCACAAGGAAGGGACAAGCCAGCCAGGGTGCAGTATAGCACCTAGGAAACACAACATTCTGTAGCTCATTAATGCTCCCCCTCCACGCCATCCCACCCCACCACACACACACTATCATGACTCCAGTTCTATCTTACAAATCTGGCTAGACTGGAACATGTGAACTGCTACAGATAAGAGCTCTTAAGACACAGAATCCAGGACAGATAACCCCCTCAGGACAGATACTCTCAATACTGAGAGTAGTGATACCATGGGGGTAAGGGGAAGGTGGGGAAGAGGAGGGAGAAAGTGGGGAATGAGCACAATGATGGACATACAACACCCCCTCCAGGGAGATGAACAACAGAAACATGGGTAAAGGGAGACGAGACAGTGGGTGGTGTAAAATATGAAGATTAAAATAATATAAATTACCAAGTATTCACAAAGATGGGAGGGTGGGGGGCGGAGGACAAAAAGAAGAGCTGATACCAAGGGTTCAAGTAGAAAGAAAATATCTTGGAAATGATGATGGCAACATATGCACAGATGTTCTTGATACAGTTGATGTATGGATTGTTGTAAGTTGTAAGAGCCCCCAATTTAAATGATTATAAATAAATTAATAAAACCAGAGAGGGGGGCGTTACAGTCTTGGAAAGCCTTTAGCAGTCCTTGGTCATTTCACTATTATAGAGGACTCCCATTCAAATTCATGAATTCTTCAGGCCTCTTTATTCAATGTCCAGGTTTCACATGCATATGAGGTAATTGAAGATGCCAATTGTTGCTCCCTAAAGTATGTCTTTTTATCTCCTGGCTTTTATTCTTTTATTTTGTTTTATTGAGCATGATAGGCATAGCTAAGATAAACAAACAAACAAACTCATAGAGTCCATTCTGACTCATAGCAACCCTATAGGACACGATAAAACTACCTTGTGGACTGTTGGCAAATTATATCTAGTACACGGACTCTGATGATTCTTTCCATCATCTTTCAAAGTTTCGTGAATCATTCTAGGTGTTTCCCCATAGAATCCTTCAACATTGCAACACAATACAAGGCTTGCAATATTTCTTGAGTTTTTTTAGTTTCAGATATGTTGAGCATGCTTTTCCCTTTTTTTTTCAATGAAAAAGAGCAAAGCCCCGAACAAGATAGATTGGCACAGTCGCTGCAACAATGGGCTCAAGCATAGGAATACTTGTGAGGAGGGTGTGGGCAGTGTTTTATTCTATTGTGCATAGGGTCACAATAGATTGGGACTGACTGGCACCTAACAACAACATTGTATGGGCTGACAAATCTGAAAATCACAGAGAAGTGCTGCTTACTGGAAACTGAGGCTAATGTGGTCCTGTGGTCTTGAGTCAGTTACTTTTCTTCTGCAATGCACCTGTGTTTTTTGTTTGTTTTCTTGTCACTCTGAACTGATTGAAGAAAATCAATTCACACTCTAGAGTGTAAAACACAATCAATTTTGTGTTATTCGCATAAACAGGATATCTTCAGAGCAACATCTATTTTCCTACCACCACTACTCTACCACTGCATTGCACAGGGATGTTTGCACTTTGTTAGCAATCTAACATTTAATCCATGACAGCACCAGGACCCTTTGATATATAGACTAATGTTTAGTTGAGTAAATTTTAGGTAAATAAACTCAGCCAGATTGACACATAGCATCAGATAATATATCAACAATATAGTAACATGAATTACAACCTGAAAACCACTTCAAATTACTATTTGCTCCATTTCTTCCCAGTGTATTAAATGGTCCCTCTTGTGTTCTTTACCTCTATTTTGTTGACAAGAACTTTTTGCTAAATTTCCCCAATCATCTAAAATATACTACTGAAATCCTCTGATAGAAAAACATTCTCTTACATATCTGTCTTATCAGGGAAATCACCATGTTTGATGTGTGGCAAACTCTTTCATAATATGTGTGTGCTAAGAGAAGTAGGGTATGATTGAACTTCCTCAAAATCTCAGATTATCTGTAAAATATTTCTGAAAAACTGGCTAAGTCTAGTAGTGGGGTGGAAAAAATGACCGTAACTTTTTTTTCACCAGAGGATATTTGAATGAGCAAAAGCATCACATATTTATAGAAGTCTATTAGTGGCAGGACTTTGGTTCAAATTGGTTTCTTGAGATGCAAATTATCAGGGGCTGGCAGTCTTATCAGAGTTGAACATTAGTGCTCAGTCAGTTTGAATACGCTCACTCTTGGAATGGGAATACTTTTCAGGTCTGAAAACCCTATTTCCAAAAGCCCAAGTGAATTGGTTGGGTGGGAGAGATAACCCTGCAGCTGCTTAGTCTGTAGCAACACGGTTCTCATTCCCCTCAAAATGCCACACATATTAAAAGCTGCAAATGTAGAATAGGATATTCAGCCAAGGTTTCATGAAACAAAATTTCTACTATATTAATTCCCAAATCCAGTTTTCTGTTGGGCAATTGGCACAATTAAGAGTGCCAATTCATTTCCCATTAAGAAAGGCATCATTGATACAGCTAGACAATAGTTTATTTGAGTCTCCTTAAGGACTAGCAATTACTTGCATCCTTGAAACATAAATGGAAAGGCATGTGGAGGGTCAGTAGGCTGGACAGCTGGTCAATCCTCTGGGCTGGAACTATACAAAAGCTCAGTACTGCTGTTTAAATGTGGAGTGTCATTAAATTGGCATTTAATTGAAAACTATAAGCAATGTCACTACTACAACGGTGTTGCTAATGATTAACCCTTAAGTAATCAGTTCTTTTTTTTTCTTATCTGTCCTCTGTCACTTCTTGAAATTTGTTACCCACAGGTCTTCTTAGAAGAAACAAAGTAATACCAATGGTACAGAGAAAAAAATTAAATACATGTAAAAGTATTATCTTATTTATTACATATCTCACTCAAACAGCTTCTGCTTATGATTTGTATATGAATCAAAGGAAACAGAACTTATAAAATTCATTTTTAAAAGAATTTTCAAATCAATGTTTTTAATCTGTATCATTTAGAATTTTTGTAGCACTTTGCTTTGAATTTTCCCCATCTTTGGTAAAGATGCATTAATGTTTTAATCTAGCTGTTCAATTTTGAGGTAAAATGAGGTAGCTACCACAGACCTTCTATTATCTCACAATACCTGTTTAGTTATACAATCTCTTCTATAAATGTTAATCCAAAAATTACTTATATCACTCTCAAACTAGCTATGTATTTCACCTTTTATTTACATTTATTCATTATAATGTATATTACTGAAGGTGATTTCTATGTGGAAATGTTGATGGTCCAGATTTTGACCAGAAAGTAGAATATTATTTGGAGGAAACATTTAGCCAGTCCAACATGTGTACATATGTGAATCACAGGAAAGGATAGTGTTCAGAAGGTAAAGCTTTCTCATAAAAGGCAGAGGAGGAGAAAACAACGGGACCGGCACTTCCGGGGGGACATGGGAGAGGGGGAGGTGGGGGGAAAGGAAGTGGTGTTAACAAACCCAGGGGCAAGGGAAGAACAAGTGATCCAAATGTGGTGAAGTGGGTGTGGGAGGCCTGGTAGGACATGGTCAAGGGTAAGGTAACCAAGAGGAATTGCTGAAACCCAGGTGGAGATGGAGCATGATAGTGGGACAGGAGGAAAGTCAAGAAAATAGAGGAAAGAGCTGGGAAGCAAAGGGAATTTATAGAGGTCTAGATAAAGACATGTACATATGCAAATATGTTTATATATGAGGATGGGGAAATAGATCTATGTGCCTATATTTATAGTGCCTATATTTATAGCTTTAGTATTAAAGTAGCAGAAGGACATTGGGGCTCCACCCAAGTACTCCCTCAATGCAAGAATACTTTCTTCTATTAAATTGGCATTCTATGATACTCACCTTCCCGACGCAATCGCTGGAGACAAAGCAGGTGAATAAGCAAATGTGGTGAAGAAAGCTGATGGTGCCCGGCTATCAAAAGGTATAGCGTCTGGGGTCTTAAAAACTTGTGGGTAAACAAGCAGCCATCTAGCTCAGAAGCAACAAAGCCCACATGGAAGACCACACTAGCCTGTTTGATCATGAGGTGCTGAAGGGATCAGTTATCAGGCATCAAGGAACAAAAAATCATTATCACTGGCTGCACACCTCCAGGATATGATCACTGAAAACAAATGGGTGCATAAGCAAATGTGGCGAAGAATGCTAATGGTTCCCAGCTATCAAAAGGCATAGTGTCTGGGGTCTTAAAGGCTTAAAGGTAAACAAGTGGCCATCTAGCTCAGAAGCAACAAAGCCCACATGGAAGAAGCACACCAGCCTGTGTGATCATGAGGTGTCAACGAGATCAGGTAAAAGTCATCATCAGAACAAAAAAATCTTACCATAGTGAATGAGGGGAGGAGTGTTGAGTGGAGACCCAAAGCCCATTTGTTGGCCACTAGAGATCCCCTTGCAGAGGGGTCTAGGGGAGGAGATGAGCCAATCACACTGCGATGTAGCAACTATGAAAAATATAACTTTCCTTTAGTTCCTAAATGTTCCCCCCGATCCCCACTATCATGATCCCAATTCTACCTTGCAAGTCTGGCTAGAGGATGTACACTGGTACAGATAGGAACTGGAAACACAGGGAATCCTGGGTGGATGATACCTTCAGGACCAGTAGTGTGAATGGCGATACTGGGAGGGTAGAGGGAGAGTGGGTTGGAAAGAGGGAACCGATTATAAGGATCTACATGTTATCTCCTCCCTGGGGGATGGACAGCAGAAAAGTGGGTGAAGGGGGACATCAGACAGGGCAATATATGACAAAATAATAATTTATAAATTATCAAGGGCTCACGAAGGAGGGGGGAGCCAGGAGGGAGGGGAAAAATGAGGACCTGATGCCACGGGCTTAAATAGAGAGCAAAAGTTTTGAGAATGATGAGGGCAATGAATGTACAGATGTGTTTTACACAAGTGATGTATGTATGGATTGTGATAAGAGTTGTATGAGCCCCTAATAAAATGATTTAAAAATTAAAAAAAAATTTTTAAGCCCTCAAAAAAAAATGCCAGAGGAAAATGATTTAAAGACGGTGAACATCTCTGGAGTGCTGGTCCAGGAAAATTTTGGAATTAGGAAGAAACACATTAGACAGTTTAAGATAGACACAGTGTCTCTGAGGGGCAGGGTCCGGAAATTTTTTGTTGAAGGAAACCCAGCTCAATGTATCAGACACCCTCCCAGTGATTGCAGGATAAAAACCAAACAACAAACTTTCTAACGTGGAGTCAATTTCAACTCATAGCGACCCTGCTTGGAGGGGCTAAACTGCCCTGTGGGATTCCGAGACTGTAGAGTGTGTCTTTCTCCGGGACAGATACTGCTGGTTCTGAACTGCTGACCCTCTGACTAGCAGCCCGGTCTGTCACTATGGTGGCGCCAAGGCTTCACCAGCCCAGGTTTTATACTTGGAAGAACCACCTAAAATTGACCTTCTAGCTCCTCTTTATCCAGAGAATTTAAAAATAAAAAAAGGCATAGGTGGGCACTCAGCGAGAGGCTGCTGCTGTAAGAGCTGGGTAGCCCTGGGGAAACCCCCTCAAGGATTGGCACACCCTCCTCTTAACCCTTCTACGCTCCCCTTCCCTTGAGAGTGCACAGCCAGCTGTCGATGAGCCTTCAAAGGCTCTTCTCCAGAGTGTCCCCTCGCTCTGGACCAGCCAGGTTCAAGAAAACTAGAGTTGTCACAGCCAAGGGCAGGGCCTCAATGACTCCTGGAAGCAGCGAGGTCTCACACTGGGTTAGACATGGTTCCCTGTGGAATGGGAGAGCTTGTTCCTCCTGAGAGGCAGATAAGGGTTCTTGTGCTACCGCTTGCTCTGCAGAGGGGCCTAGCATTCCGGTCCCTTCCAGTCACCGTCAAGAAAACTGGGGTTTCTCCAAAGTGGGGAAGAGAAGAGCAGCATTCCTTCTTCCTTCCTGCATTTATTCATACGCTGCAGTGCCCCTTTCATCCTGACCAAGGTTGCGTCGGATTGTCTGAGGGCAGGCAGAGAGAACGCCAGACAGCTAAGACAGCAGTGGCACTGAGAAAGGAAGGAAATACGTCCAGCCCTCACCTCCATTGCCAAGGCTTTAGAGGGGCAAAACCCCTCTAGAGATCGCAACCAACGCATTTTGCAAATCACCCCGTAGGTAACTTGACGGGTGGAAAGGAGGGAATTTTTAGTTAGTTGCCCAGAACGTAATTGTTTTCCCAGTCTTGGGACGCCACAATAATAGAGTTAAAAGATTAAATTTTGGACAATAAAAGCAGTGTTCAAAAAATAATCAGGAGATGACATAGCATTGGCTTTGTTAAAAGAGATTAAATTGCATCATTATTTACAGAAAGACAGAATTACATTCAACTTCAGAAATTGAGAGCCATATTTCAGTACAATTCTTTTATTTGAAGAAGAGGAAAAATGCATTAAATCGGATACTACTAGTGGCCAGACAAACTAGTATTGTAGTGGGTTATGCATTGAGCATCCAACTGTAGGGTTGGTAGTTTGAAACCACCAGCAGCTCCTCGAGATATGAGGTTTTCTACTCCCATCAAGATTTAGAGTCTTGAACATCCCAGGGGCAGTTCTACTCCATCTATAGGATGGCCATGAATCAGAATGGATTCGAGGCTGTGAGTGAGTGAATGAGTGGCAGGGCAAGAAAGCAGCAGGATTGGCAGGATATCATTTAAAAACGTAGAAATCTGTAACTTTCAGATGTCAATGCAATGGAACCTCTAAAGACACACTTTAGAAATACCTCCGGCATTGGTTCCAGAATGATAAAAGACAAAGGGATGACCAGTGGGTATTACACCCCTACAGAACCCAAACAACCAATTCAGGCACAGTGAGGTCTTCTCTTGGACAGTGAGGATAATAAGATTGGGTTTCTTAAGGTAAGGAAAAACTGTCTTTTTGAAATGGAAATTATTGTTTGGAAAAATGAACACTCATAAAACTTATTTTCTTAAAAAGTCGTATTACTGGGGGCTCTTTCAGCTCTTCTCACAATCCATCCATCTATCCATTGTGCCGAGCACATTTGTGCAGATGTTGCCATCACCATTCTCAAAACATTTTCTTTCTACTTGAGCCCTTGGTTTCAGTTCATTTTCCCTCTCCCCTACTGTCCCTACCTCACAAAGCTGTCATAAATATATTTTCAATCATGGAAATTCTTTATCACTTGACCCCTGCATACCCTATCCATAGTGATTTGTTCATAGTCATGGGGACCTTGAGTGTCAGAAATTTGCCAACAAATGACTTCTGTTTTACTGATTTATTAGCATTATTGCTATTTTTCATTTCCAAATTTTTCTTCTATCTTATAGTCTGTAAGTTTCTAGTATTTTTAATATTTCACAAGTCATTAAAAATTAATAGTATCTTTTGATACAATGGAGTTAGTCAGCTGCATTAATATTGAAAGGAATTTCAATGTGAGTTACATGAGATTCAAAATTAATCTTAATCTGATTGTGTCTTTAATAAGATTTAAAGTTGTATAAAATGAGCAAAAATGCATGTTCATCTCTAGAATCTTCAATTTGCATCTGTTATTGCAATAAATCAAATAAACTTTAATCACTTTGTTCTGGAAAACAAAACAAAACAAAAAGTCATTGTGGTCCTGAGACTATTGACTTGGGAGCCATATTGTGTAGATACAAAATCACTTTTTAATATAAACCGCTAACTCCGTGACCTTTGGAAAAGCCCCTGTGGGGGTCCAGAATTGTAACTCTTTATGGGAGTAGAAAGCTCCGTCTTTCTCCCCAGAGTGACTGGTGGTTTTCAACTGCTGACTTTTCAGATCACAGACCCACACTAATCACTATACTACACATACATATTCATGGTAAAATATAATCTGTAAATTAGGCAAAATAAGAGATTTTAAACAATATCCAATAATAAAATATGACAATTATTAACTAAAATAAGGATTACGTTAACTGAGGTTTCCATACTTCAACTATCAATTTAAAACAGATGCTTACTAAGTGCCTAATGGATGAGCTCCAAAATCTATTTGGATGTGCTGCACAATACCCTAGGCTGCACGGAACAAAATTGCATGAGATTTCATCTTGTTCCTCAAAAATCTCAACATTTTAACGTTATACATTATTTATTTCTGGAATTTGCCATGGATATTTTGATAAAACAGTTCACCATGGGTAACTGAAACTGTGAAGCCAGAGTTTAGAGAGGCACAGTAAAATGAAATCCTGACAACTCCAATGTTATCTGTTTTTATCGTAAGGTTGCTTACTGGTCCAATGCTGAGAATTCTACACCTCATTATATTAAGGTGTAATCTACATAGAAGGATATGGTCTTTGCTTTTCGTAAATACAATGAATCTTTCTCAATTTCAATAAACAATGTGTCATCTGCTTATCATCAGCTTTATGGTCCATCCTCCAATCACAAGGCTGCATTCTTTATGTAGTCCAGCTTCTCAATAATTTTCTCATCACACAAATTGAATAAACACAAGGAGAAAGGATACAACCTCAAGCTACATCATTCCTGATTTTTAATGTTACAGTATCCTCTTGTTCTGTTCAAGCAATTGCATCTAACTATGTATAGGTTCTGCATGAGCACAATTAGGTGTAATAGACTTTTCATTCTTTGCAACGTTAACTATAACTTGCTATGATCTACACATTCTAAAGCCTTTGCATAGTAAATAAAACACACCTCTGGTCGTCTCTGGTTTCAACCAATATCTAGCTTATGTCCAGAATAATGCCCATCATTCCACATCATCTTCTGAATCTGGCTTAAATTTCTCAAAGTACCCCTGACAATGTACTGGTGCACCACTTTTTAATCTTTGGCAAAATTTTACTTACATATGCTATTCATTGTATTGTTTGAGAATTTCCATATTCAGTTGGGTCATGTTTTAGATCTCTTCCAGTTTGTTAGCCAGGTATCTAGCTCTTCCAACTTTCTTGGCATAGATGTGCGACATCTTCCAGAATTTCTGTGGAAACATTTCAATTACTTCTCTGACAATTTCCAGAGCATTTCTTCCCACAAATACCTCCAATGTAGCTTAGATTTTTTCCTAAAATAATATTTTGTTTTGTTTTGTTTCAAAAAGCTACCTCCTAAAACTGAACATTGACCAATTGTCTTTGGTAAATTAACTCTGCACATTTTGAACAAAATTGAATATTTGGCTTTGTTCAATATTTGCCCATAGAGTCTGAATATTTCAACCCAAGACTTATTTTTTTTTTCAAGTATTTTAACTTAAAGAATGTCAAGTATATTCTTCCCTTTGGTTTTCTAGCTCCAGATATTTGAACTTCATTATATTACTTTAAATTTTATTCTTGTGCCTTTGGAATCTTCTGTTCAATATTTTACTTGTTCGCATCTTCCATTTGCTTTAAATATTCTATGTCAAAGAGAAAATTTCAGAGACTCTGAACATCCACTTTGGTCTTTTCTTAAATTCATTATCTTTAATGTCCTTTTTGTTTTTTAAATATGTATATGTTTCTTGATGTGTATACCACAATCTGTCTGGACTTTGATTGTGCTTACTATGTAGAATACAATCTTTAGATGGTCTCTAAAATTGGGATATATTTAAAATCATACTTTGGCTTTTATGGATTTGTTTTAATTCTCTTGGACTTCAAATTAAAATTGCATGAGAGCAAATAATATTCCATAGGCAGCCCCTGACCTTATTCTGACTGATGGAAGTGTGATTCTCAATGGTCTCTTTCCACATTATCAGGTGATTTCCCTCCTCTGCTGGAGTCCTAGGGAATTGCGTTGCACTGCTAGCCACAAGATTGGCAGCTAGAATTCACCAGCTTCTCCTTATGAGAAAGCTGAGGTATGATCCCCTATAGTTTTACAGCAGGTCTGCTTTGTTTTATAGGGTCACTATAAATTGGAAATGATTTTATGGCAGTCATTTATCATTTCAAACATTATTATTCCTCTGTATTGATTGTATCTGGTGAGAAGTGCAAACTTTGTTGTCAAAAATATATAGTCTATGAATAGGCTGTTGGTCTTACAGAATTCTCCAGCTTTATTTCTGTTATCAAGTTCATATTTTCCAAATATGCATTTTTCTTCTTTGTTCCTACCATCCTCATTTCAAGTAATTATTGGAATTATACTGATACTATCCAATTAATTATCAAGGGATCTTTATTGCAGGTGTAATCAATTTCAGACTGTAGAAATTGGAAAAAATCTTCAATTTATTCATATTTACCATTAGGTTTGTGCACAAATTTGAATAATATTTTAAATTATTTGTCTTCTGTTAAGTGGTAATGGATAGCTTCACACTTCAGTATAAATCTGGGGGAACATTTTGACAAGTAATATAATGGTGTTCCTCTTGTTTTGCTATGAGCAGCATAAAGATCATCTGATTGTCTAATTCAAATCGATCAAGACCAGTTCTTTCAGCTCAATAATATCTAGAAAATCTGTCTTCATTAATTTTTTAACAGCTCCCAATTTCCTAGATTTGTACTTTGTGCTTCTCATGTTCTGATTCTTAATGGATATCCGGCAGTGTTTCTTCTCATTTGGACTCATGCTACATTAATAAATATAGGCCTTGTAGAAGTCACTATAACTTTGAGATGATAGCTCCTCCCCGGTCGTATTTTGAGGCCTTGATAACATGAAAGTCCGTCTTCCAGTACTGCATCAGACAATGGAAACTACTACTCACAAGGTTCTTACAGACCAACTTTTCAAGGAATATATCAAGACATTATTTATAGTCTGTATTAGTCCAGAAGATCTCCTGGAATCTATTCACCATGGGTTACCCTGCTGGTATTTGGAACGATGAGGGGTAGCTTTTAGCACAGCAACATTCCACAAGAAACCATAGCAACTACAAACTAAGACATGAGCATTGGACTGTAAAGCTAAATCTGCATTTGGGAGAAAACCATCACTTATGAATTACAAACTATGACTTGATTGTATTCTTGCATAAACAATGGCAGACTGAGAACAAACAAAAATATTTTAGTAGACCACAACACACAAATCTACAGGCTTCATTTGGTTTCATATTTTATTTTGTACTTGACTTGGTAGAAACAAGACAAACACACACAAAAATATGTCACCAAGTTGGTTTAGACTCACAGTGACTCTTCGGGACAGAATAGAACTGCCCTATGGAGTTTCCAACAATGTAATGTACAGGAAGCAGACCGCCACATCTTTACCTTGTTGGAGTAACTAATGGATACTTATCACCAAACTTTCCATTAGCAGCTGACAACTTAACACGGTGTCACCGTGGCCACTTACTTGATTTGGTACTGAGCTTCAATTTGAAACTAAGTATTATCTAAAAATACAAAA
Organism: Tenrec ecaudatus; assembly: GCF_050624435.1. Classification (NCBI taxonomy): domain Eukaryota; kingdom Metazoa; phylum Chordata; class Mammalia; order Afrosoricida; family Tenrecidae; genus Tenrec; species Tenrec ecaudatus. The sequence continues at coordinate 87,851,331 of NC_134532.1, forward strand.
CAATTGCAAAATGTGAAGGTTTTCAATATTGTAAGAAATAATCGCTAGACCTACTATTTCATGGTTCAAAAGATTTAGTGTATAAAAATAGTTCACCCTTTTAAAAAATACATCATAGCAGAAAAACTAAACAAAACATCTTTCCATGCAATGCTTGAACACATAAGAAGGGCTTCTTATTTAGAGATAATTAGCACTGCTTTTAATTTTATCTTTGTCATTTAGTCTTATCATTCACAAACACTCTTGACAGCATTGGTCCTGATAATAGCTGACTGTTCTTTTTGATATAATCACTTCTTTCTTCTAGGGACAGGCCAATATATTTTGTGATTAGCAAGGAGCAGTCCTGTCTATCTCGATTAGTCATGGATACTTAGCAGTTCGCTACATGTATCTCCACTAATTGCAGCCACTGTATTCATCTGGCCTTGATTTCTTTTTATGTGTTCTTCCAAAACAAAACAAGAAAGCAAGCTTCTCTCTATGAGGTGCACTAGGATTGGTAAAATTGTCGATGTTTCTTCACAGTCATTATGTGAAAAAATAAATACAACTATGAATTATCTTACAAAATCTGATCCCACAAATTCAGTAAACAGAATATCTTTACAGGGAAGACATGATTAAATAACTACCGTGATTTTTTTAAAGTTTGGATTAGTTTTATTTACCTTTGAAATATTTATAATAAATAATCAAAAAATATGTTTCAGATTAACAAAAAAATAATAAGTACCTGGGCTATTAAATCAAATGATTACTGATACTCTTACAGAATACTGTCAAACAAAGCTGAACTGAGTGATCAGTTTTAGATTCCTTTCTTATCAAATATTATTTCTGATAGGATGTTAGGTAGAGATGTTAAGATACTAATCATTTAGGACCTAGTACATTATATAGAGAAAACACAATTCTTGAAGAATTGCTCAATAAATATTAAAAACTATATATTTTGAGATACCCATTTTCAAAATGATGAGCTGGAATCAACGTCATGTCAATGAGAACCTTATTTTCTTAGCTGGGAAATTATAGTGAAATTCTATAGTGGCTGGTAAGAAATTTCATATTTGCATTTGAATGTGTAGTCCTTCATACATTTGATACAGGAAATAAACAAACAAACAATGACAACCATACAAAAACATAGGTACAGACCTGTGACCCTCCCCAAGGTTCACATTGTGAATACTAATAATCTCACCAAGCTCATTCTAATATTGTGCAAAATAAAATAACTACCCTAGATAAAGGTAGGATAGCAAGTTAATATCAATGTAAAAACTGGGAGCATTTTACTTGTCCATCATTCAGGATTCGGGAAGGTTTTCCTTCATGGGAACTCACAGCGATGAATGAAGATGATAAGCTTGGGGGTGAGGGGAAGGCTGCGTATCAATGAACCAGGACTTACTCTTCAGATGCTTTACAGAGCACTTTTACTGGATGCCCATAACAACACTACAACTTAATTATCTTTGAGAGGTGAAAACATCCGATATGATGCATGCACCATGGACTAGTGAAACAGCACAGCTAAGGCACAACTAAGTAGTCCTGCAACTGCGATACATGTTCTATTCTTTGTGTGCCTAAAACCCTTGTTCCATTCACTCTAGTAGACTACCTCCCAGACCAAAGCTGGAACCCAAGCTCGATACAAACTCCGATTCAGGACAAAAAAGCAGCTGTCAAGCAAACGTAAGTCAAAATCAGGACTAACGCGGCGGAGATTTATTTTAGGAATTAAAACAACAAGCAGCAGGGGAAAGATGAGAAAATGCAAATTGGCATTCAACTCGCCCCTAGAATTTTAGCTACTATTTACAAATCTGATAATATTTTTAAAGTCCCTTCTCAGACATATTAACATGTTCTAAAGGTCACAATGTCAAGAAAAATGTGATTTAAATATCCAAAACAAATTATAGAAATTATTAAGTTTAAAACCCTAGTATTTGTGATAGAAAACAAACTGTCTTTGATTTGTAACATTCTTTTAATGGTTCTGACATATAAAGTTCTAACCTGATATATTTTGTCACTAGATGAGACAATGTCACACTGCTATTTATAAATTTGCACTTCCCTCTATGTTTTAAAAGTAGGTAACCAGGTCTTTTTTCCTAGTCAGACTTAATCTTTATCTGGATGCTCAGCTGGAGCCTGTCAGTTGACCCTACTGATAACGTGAAATACCATTGGCATTGTAACCGACATCACAAATCAACTGACTGTCATGGAGTTGAGGCCGAAAGCCCCGTTTCTCCCAGTACATGGCTTGCGTTTCAGTCTTCTGAATGCTGTCATTCAAAAATCAAAAGGTTGCAATTTATGTTACATATATTATTATGTTACATATATTATTTCTTTTCTTGTTTTCTTTTCATTGGTTAGCCAAAGACAAAAATATTTTTTAAATCTTTTTTTAATTTATTGGGATTTAATACATATACCATATCATTCCATATTTCAATCCTGTCAAGGAAAATTGAACAATTACTACCAGAGTTAGTTCCTACCCATTCTTTTTCTACATGGACTCCTTGTCATCATCTACCTTTTACCACATCCCCAACACCACAATCCTCTCCCCATGAACCTCTTCTTCTACTTCCTGTCCCAATAGCTTCATCAATCCTGGGTTTCATACACCGAAACATAGAAAAGCATATAATACAGCTTCAACATAACCCATCTGAGATGCACGTCAGTATGAACAAACAAAAAACAATACAAACCAAAGATACAGAATAATTTGGAAACCAGATCTGGTCCAGCCTGCATCATATGGGGGATCTTCTGACAAAGTTTTTACTGTGCAGGTCAGATTTATGCCTTTGATCTTCTATACTCTTCTCTCTCAAGCACTCTATTTAGTGCCCACTTACCTCCTACCCCTCAATTTCAGATAGGGATTGTTCTCTGGAGGCGTATTTCCTATGGAATTCCACAAACGAATCTTCCACTCCCACTGTCATCTACTGTCTTCTGCACACTGGAGTCTTACAATTTAGGCTCGAATACTGAACCCTCCTTCAACTTTGGATTCTATGGATTCCAATCCTTTGGTGACTGATGAAGGTGTGCTTCTTCCATGTGGACTTAGTTGACATCTCTCTTAGTTGGCTGTTTATTTGGAGATAAGCTTTAAGACCCCAGATGCTATTTTATCTTATAGTTGGGCATCATCTAAATTCCTCATCACATTTTGCTATGGCACCCATATAGTCTGTGTTCCTTCCAGGGGGACGTATTGAGCAGGACCATGATGTACGAACTCATTGTTCTTAAGTTGGAGCTAGGATTTAGTATGAGCCCCAAACCTATTCCCTATATGATTTGTTCCACATGTTTCATTCTTTTTACATTTAAGCCTATACTACTTTCAAGTTCATTTTTGAGGGCTATAAGACATGAGACAGGGTTAATGATCACATTCTCTCTACACCCTTAGGTATTTGTCCAATTATTCCAGACTCCCACACATCAATAATGACATTGAATGTTAATACAATAAACACATCTGTCAAGAGATAGAAAGTAGCAGATTGGATAAAAAAAACAGGGGCCATAAGATGCAGAGTTGCAATATTAATCTGCAGTAAAATAGGTTTCAAGACAAAATATATCACGGGAAACATTTGAATAAAGGAATAATAGAATTAGAGTATATAACCATAATAAACATGCACATCCAACAAAAGGCCATCAAAATATGTCATACTCTTCAGAACAGTAAGAAGAAATAGATACTACAAAAATAATGGCAGGAGAATTCAATGTACTGCTATTGTGGAAGAGAGATTACAGGGAAAGAAACACAATAAAGACACAGAGGAAATAAATAATACAATTAATCAAATTGACATACTAGAGTTATAAAGAGCACCTCACCCTCCAGCAACACAGTATACATTCTTTAATGGAGCACATGGAATCTTCTATGGTAGACAATATTTAGGACCCAGAGAAAGCTTTAATCAATTTTAAAATATTGAGATTTTTATAATCCATGTTTTAGGGAAATACTATAAAATTATAAATCAACAATTGGGAGAGAAAGAGCAAAAAATCAAATATATGGTAACTGAATAAAACATTACTTAACAACTACTGTGGAATTAATTAAATATGGAATAAAGGCATAAATGTATTTGAAAGGAAACAAAAGCATCTCAAAATCTTTGGAACACAGTCAAGGCCTCCCTCAAACAGTCATTTATAGCAATAAATACACACATGAGAAGAGAAGAAAGAACCCAAATCAAAGCTTAATGCAGCATCTCCAACAACTAGGACAAAGTAACACCAGGAGAAAATATAAATATTCTGTGGGATACAGAAAGATTTCTCCCAAGTTGTCTCCCCCAAATATATACCAAACTTAGCTGCTTGCTACATATGGTAAGCACTTGGAAGTCAATGAAACTAGGTCAGAGGCTATCCTCCCTAAGGGTTATCAGCCATCTAGAGCATTCAGACTGTATAGTCTGTCCCACCCTCAGTAGAGCCCACTCCCTTCTGATAAGGATAGTATTAGATTGTTTCCCTGAAGAGCCCAGGGAGGTGAAGCCCACTGGAGGATGAACAAGGTTAGGTTGCCATATTGAAGCTAGGGCCCACCCTTCTTGTCACATGTGTACCTTTAGTCCCTCCCCTTCCTATTATGTGTACACCCCTAGCTAATCCCCTTCCTATTGCGCTTATGTGGATTGTACTACCCCTTCCTGTGAGCTATGTCTTTACCTCTAATCAGGGGTTTTTCACACCCCCAAAAGATATACAAGCCTTAGTAATAAATCTCTCTCGCTCCCTCCTGCCCTCTCATCTCCCACCTCTATGTGTACCAACAAGAGGAGCTGAGGTGAGCATGCTATCATGAAATGTGTCTCGCTTCTTTATGTTACTCTCTCTTTCCCATCTCTCCTTATTCTCTATGACTTTACTATAATCTTTATATGTCTTGACCATACAATTGCACTTACTGACCCCATGCTAGTATGAGAGGCTGGCTTCCCCCACAATATTAGAGCAAAAATACAATAAAAAATGAATAAGACCAGAAGTTGTCTTTTTTGAAAGACTTCACAAAATGGACCAACTACTGGCAAACTTAACAAAGAAAGAGAAATGCAAACATCAAAAATAAGGAATGAAATGAGTGCTATCATAAGGGATATAAATGAATTTTTTTAAAAACATAACACATTCCTGTGAAAGACTACTACAACTAACTTGAAAATCTAGATAAATTAGACAAATGTCTAGAAATTCACTATGATGAACAGCATGGAAGGATGGCTAAATGGGACCTCCTCTGGCTTCCCTATTGCCCAGAGGCAGGGATCAGACATGCCTCCCTTTGCCACCCTTTTGACATCACCATTCTCCCTGTGCTACTCCACATCTATGCTGGGCTCCATTTCCAATGCAAAGACCACACAGAGCAAACTCAAGATTAAATGGGCTCATTAAACAAATCAGTAGGGCCACTGCAAGTCAGGATTGGTAAACAGTAACAATACTGAATACTCAGTCCACAGCAGCCGTCTTAGCAGCCAGTCACCACGAATTCTTCCTGTCCTCAACCCCTCAACCACATAATGCCCCTCCCCTCTGCCTCTGTGGGCCAGAAAGTCACACTGCCTGGCATTCTGTCCCAGTCTCATCGTCTTGATCCAGATGGGAGAAGGCACTCTATACTCTTGATGCTTCTCCTCTGAGTCTCCATGCCCAGTCTCTGGTGCACCTGGTCTTAGCAGATCACCACTTCAGACAGAGAACTCTGACGTGCTAATCCAAATAGCTCTGTGGTTTCTATATACTAAGGCGTGGGAAACAGAAGGATTGATCCCAAATTGTCTTTCCCAAATGCATACAAAATTAGCTGCTTGCAAATGGCTATATACTTGGAGGTCCTCAGGAGTAGATCAGTGGTTATTCTCCATAAGGGTTATCAGTCATCTAGAGCAAGCAGTCACCACTGTTTATCCCATAAGAAGTAGGACCCACTTCCTTCTGATAAGGATAATAGTTGTCTGTTTCCTTGTAATAGACCCCAGAAAGGTCAAGCCCACCCAAGGGTTTCCAAGGTTAGGCCGCCATCATGAATCTAGGGTCTGCCCTTCTTGTCACACGTTCCTCCCCCCGTGTACAGCCCTAGCTCATCCCCTTCCTGTCACACTTATGCCTATTGAACATCCCCTTCCTGTGATATGTATGCCTATTGTACTGCCCCTTTCTGTGATGTGTGGTTACCTGTAATCACGGCCTCCTAAGTAGATATAACCCTTGGTTAGCAATAAACGGGGTTCTCGAGCATCCTTCCACGTCCCTACCCCACCTTCCCTCGGCCCATGCTGTGCGCGGACCTGGCTGGTAAGATCATGGCCATCCAGGAGGTGAGCATGCTACCATGAAATGTCTCTGACCCCATTACTTGACTCTCTCTTCTATCTCTCATGCTCTCTATGACTTTACTATAATCTATATATCTACTCACCGTACAATTAGGCTTACTGAACCCATGATTAGTGGTGGGGGGCTGGCACCCCTTCCAACCACACTAAGGAATACCTTTGATGGTGGCATGGTTTGCTTCTCAGTCCATCATACTACTAAGGAAAATTAAGGATGGTTTCTTAAGCAATACCCTGCAGTAAAGGAATCATCAAGCAGCCTCCAAGGGAAGAAAGGGTGAGACTTGTTTCACACCCTCTACTAAGGTCAGAACTGAAGCTCACATTTACTTATAGCAGCGATCTCCCTCCTAAGTGGAATCATAGCCACAGGCATAGAATCCCAAATTATAATATGTCTCCTAAGGAATTATGCCAAAAGGAATTATAGATAGAATTATTGCTCTTTCCTACATCTCCCGCACTATCTACTCAGATTAACAAAGACTGATGCAGAAAACCTCAATCAATCCATAAGGAAGGATAAATAGATTAGGCTATTAAAAAATGAAAATCAACAAAATAAGTCTAGGTCCTCATGAAAATAGGGAAGCCACAGTAGGTTGGATAAGCCATATCCAAGCTGTTTCCCACAGACTTCCAAAATAAAAAGACAAATAAATAACCCAATTGAAAAGTGGGCAACTATATAAACAGATCACCCACCAAAGATGACAACCACATGGCAAATAAAGAGATGAAGAAATGCTCATCACCATTACACATCAAGGAGAGGTGAATCAAAAAAATAATGGGATACAGCCTCAAATCAACAATAACAGCTAAATGAAAACACAAATAGAAAATAAATCATGAAGAAGTGTGTGCGTAGAGATGGACCCATCATCCGCTGTAGGTGAGATGGTACATATGTCCATCCACTGTGAAAAGCAGGAAGCCAAATTTCATGTGACCTATGCTGAGTATACCATCTAGAGATATAGTAGTAATAGCATGAGGATATATACATACCCCTGTTCATCACAGCCGTGTTCACAATAGCAAGACACTGAAGCAATCTAAATGTTCTTCAGTAGAAGAACAGACAAATACATTTTGATATAGGCACACAATAGCTTCAACACAGTGAAAACAGGAAATGCCTCATAGCATGCAGGACATTTTATTGAGTGAAATTAGCCAATCATAAAGGCTAAATATATATATCAAACCACTGGTAAAAGGAAAACAAACAAACACATTAAAGAATTTTATACTATAGGGAACAGACTTCGATGATTACCAAGGAAGGGAGGCAAGCAATGGACGACAAAGCAGTGGGCTATTAAGCTGTTAGTGATAACGTTGCATGAAATGGAAGTTAGTAGTCCACCAGAGGGAGAAAAGACGTCAAGGAGTTGGCGAGGGGTAAGCTACTGGGGGATTTGATTAGTGGTTTAAACTATTCAATACAAAATTTATGATCTGAAATGTAAGCCACACCTAATTTACAATTTTTTAATGTTATAAATAAATCTAGGACAAGACAGATAAACTACTGTCTAGAACAAAGGTCCAGGCTTTCCTTTACCGTTCCAGCCACAGAGGGAGGCCAGGTGGATTTGAGAAACTGCTTAGCACATCAAGCTAGTTACATACCCCACACTAAGTGACAGCGTTTTCAAAGATCACAGTAAACAATACCTCAAATATGTGACCAAAGGAGGATGTTTAAGACCAAAGGAAACAATGAACTGCACATTCATTTTCCCAAGGATTATGTTTATTAGAGTTTGCCATTTATCAGACCACCACACTCCGAAGCATCATGTGCCTCTGCTTATCTAACTGGGGGAGGCTTCCTGCTTGGCTATTTGTCTCTCATAGCCTTACTTACCACATCCTTAACTTAGAGGACCATCCCTCGTGATTAAGCTTGGAAGGAATGTTACTGTCATCGAGGGGCTGTTGTACTGTGCTACAGACAATTCCATTGTGAACTTATACGACGTTAAATAATAAAGTATCTTGTGTTTCTAGTCCTTTGATTGATTACAGGCTAATTCTTTTACTCCCCTCTATCAAAACCACTTTAGAGGTTGTGTATTTCCTACCAAGTAGACACAAAGAAATAATGGGTTATGTATTGCACTGTAAACCAACAAGGTCAAGGACTCAAAGCCATGAGCTCCTCCACAGGAGAACGACAAGGTCGTCTTCTCCTGACTAAACTTACTCCTGTCTATAGGCAAGGAGTTTGAGAATTTCATTCTAGGAACAAATCAGGAGTAATTACTTATACACTAAATTATGAAGCAGGACACTGTTTTATATAGATTTATAACAGGGTGCTTTAAACATGGAATAAAATATAATGGATTTTTTCATGAACTTTTTGAATCTTCCTATATACATATTCACTGTCTCCCCTCTCTGAATTTTAGTTTTACATGACTGCGTCAAGTAAGGTGGTTGACAGACTCTTTTTCAGTAAAATCAGAGTGACGTCGAAAAGATAGGGCTGCGTGAAAAGTGGTAAAAATAGAATTAAAAATGTGCTTTGCACAGTAATAAATAAGTCCTTAAAGCATCTGCTTCCCAATAAACCAAATTTATCTGCATTAAAAACCTGCTTAGGCAAGTAAGTCTTATCCTGGGCCCCTTTCTTTAATTGTTTGGGAAATTTTGCTTGCTATCTATCTGCTGATTTAGTGATATGTTTATTAAAACTCTTCTGCTTTCTGAAGTGTTCACACTTAGGTTTGAAATGTAATACCTTGCTCGTTTGCTTTATTTTTTAAGTCACAGTAAATGCTTTCTATACATTTGATGTTGCCAGAGTCTGACCTTCTATTCCTGTGCTAAGAAGGCAGAGTGTCAATAGGTTTCCTGTCCTGCACTCTCATAAGTTCAAGTGCATTTATAATCAATTGCTTTTGGTCGAGGGTATAAAACAAATAATTATTACAAAATATAATGTAATAACTGAGGATAAATAAGGTGGTCAGGGAAGAATTTAATAAAGCAATGACTTCAGGTCCCATAGTTGAAAGGTTAGAAGTAGAGAAGTCTGCATAGAATTGGGGAGGAATATTGTATAGAGCAGTAATATTAGGCCCCAAACTAGGACCCAAGGAAGAAATGAGAGTTCAATGCAATGAATAAATGCATAATATATGCCCTGAGTGGTAAAAACAAACAAACAAACATAGGCACACCAGATTGCATACCCTTTGCAGGAAAAGAAAGAAATTCAGGGAGTATTTTAAGCAGTTGTGTCATTTTTTAAAGATAATTTTTAATGGGAATAGCCTGTGTATTGATGTTGAATCCTAGAAAATGCAATACAGTACTGTTTCTACCATGTTCCTGGCCTTGTAGATAAAAGTACTTCTGTTTTCACAAGGTGTCTTCCTCTTGTATATGAGTATTTCTCTGTGTATCTGTACAATCTCCATAAAATGCCTCTCAGAAGGACGGGGGTTAGGACCAACCCTACTCTATATATATATACTCCATTTCATTTTTGATGATTTCCCACTTTCCTGGATTGATATTCTTTTGCCTCCCATGTTCTGGTTATTAATGAATGTTTAGAGTTGTTCCTTCTCCTTTTCAGTCCTTCTCAATCAGCAAATGGCAGGTCCACACATTTTACTGCGTGCAAGTCAATAAAGCTGACTGGTTTGCGGAGGCAGCTTTTCTCCAGCCATATTTTGAGTTTCTTCTAATGTAGGAGGGTCATCATCTGCCGCATCAAACAATATTAAAAATCTTATGAATAGCAATTCAGCGGCTAATCCCTCAGAAACCAACTGGCCCTGCCTTCTTTATAGTCTTTCTTACCCGGGAAGCTCTGCTAACGAGTGCTCACCATGATCGATCCTGCTAGCCCTGGAAATATGTGTGGCATAGCTTGAGCACCTGAGCAGACTGTTAAGGTTTGGCATAGATGGTACTAAATTAAGTAACATATGTGTATTCATTCAAGGAGATTTAAAGAAGCCGATTGAAAATATATGCAACACAGCTCAGATAAGGATACTGAGAGTTAAGGTTACTTTAGGTTATACAATTAGTTTGGGGCAAACTTGAATGCCAATATTCTTCTTTCTGGTCCTCAAGTCTATGTTTTCAATTATTCTGCTCTTTCTAATATTCATACTGTAATCTGTTGGAGAGGTCAGTTTCTACAACATGATAATGCCACATGCAATATATAAGACCTATAATAGATAAAAGATTTAAATGTTGCCAACTTATACAGTCTAAAATTGATCAAATATGTAATCAAGATACATTAATATTTACTAGGGACTGTACTATAAAATTTAGAAATATAGAAGGACCAACAATTGGAAATATGGTCTCAGTGACAGAAATTATCTTAGAGAGCTCCTGATAGAAATTTTCATATCACTCAGTAAAAGGTACCTTATTCTGCACAATATAAATAGTGGCTACACATACAAATCTTACCAGATGGAACACACAGGATTTAAAGCAAATAAAACAATAGATAGAGATCATTGAGAAGTATGTGAGTCTAGGTACATTGGAAAACAAATCCATAGAAACTCATATATATAAGAGAGAGTTTTATATAAAGAGCAAGTGCACATCAAGAAAATATCCCAACCCAGTGCTGCCCAAGCCCATAAGCCCAAGATTAGCCTATATGTCTGACACCAATCCACAAAGTCCTCCTCCATCTCACAAAACACATGCAGTCATGCCGACTGCAGGAGGAAAGCTGAGTCCGTGAATGTGTAAGCATCTCAGCACTGGCAGGGGTCTCCACATGGCTGCTCCAGCACCCAGGGCTGCACCGACGTAGGTCCATGTGGCTTCTCCTCACAGATAACTTGCAGGAAGTGAACCTTTCCAGTTGAAGCAGGGAACTGGCTAAGGCAGCTGCACCCTGGTCCCATCACAAAGCAAAAGACCTGGGAACTAGAAAGGCGAGGCTCACCAAACCATTTATCTCTCTGCCCTTCAATTAACTCCATATGTGCTTATCAACCAGGTTAGCATAATAAACTATCTCAAGAAGGTTGATATCAAACCAACTAAAAAACTTAATTGTTCAAATGCAAGTTCTAGCTTAAGTTGAACAAAACTAAAACATGCCCTTGCGTATATTTTACCTCCATTTAGGAAGCATGCCAAAATGTATTTACTACATTGACGAGTAATTAATAAAGAACAGATGAATGTGTGGTGATATAAAAAATTATATATGAATAATCCAAAGGTAATTAAAAAGACAATCAAAAATGGAAAGAAAAGGAGGGAACTCAAAAACATGCTCCTGAATGAGCAGTGCATGAAAGAAAGGAAGAAGTTATGTCAATAAAGGGCCAGCTAGATTTTAAAGGAAGGTTTGCAAAGACCACATGAAATGTGTTATCATAAATTATGAAAAGAACCCTAAACATAAGAGAACAAGCTCAATATTTCTCAAGATGAATGAAGGGAAGGAACGATCCTAGCCCTGAGTTGAAACATTGAGGGATTCTGTGGAAGAAATATCGAAAGACTCAGGAAGCAACCAAAAGAGCTGGAAGAAAACAGGGAGTCACTTTCTCAAGCTTGACACATGATCAAGGCATGATGCTCCTGAAGGAAGAAGTCTAAGCCGAATGGAAGAAACTGGCAACAAACTAACTTTCAGGAATTGACAGAATACCAGTTGTAATATTTCAAAAAAAAAAAAAAACGGATGAAGCACTGGATCCCTCACTAGTCTCTGCCAAGCAGTTGGAAGATAAATAGCTGGCCAAACAACTGAAAATAGATCTCAATTACTGTCTATTCCAATAAAATGTATTCAAACAGAATGTAGATATTATCAAACAGTATCATTATTATCACATAGAAGTACAAATTTTTCCTACTCATAAATAGCTTGCTAAAATCCAAGCCATATTCAGAATAGTGTGCGGAATGAGGGAGTTCAGGTAGATCTGCTGAAAGCAGGAAACACATAAAGATGTTTATCTGTGTTTCATTGATTGTGCAAGTGTATTCAAATATGTGGACCATAGCAAATTATGCATAACATAATGAAGAGTGTGAATTCCAGAACACTTAATTGTGGTCATGAACGATCTTAACCTAAATCAACACACAGTGGTTCAACAGAAAAAGGAGATATTTAATGGTCTAAAATCAGGATTGAAGTTGGGCTATATGAAGTTTGGTGTCCCCATAGGATCATCAATCCTGGGTTTCATCTATCAAAAAAACATATAACAAAAATTCAAGGGGGTAAACCCCAATAACATAACACATCTGATATAAACCCCAACATGAACAAACAAAAAAATGTTTAAAACGAGATCAAGTACAATGTACATCAGAGGGGTAGATCAACTAACACGGTTTAAACCGTTCAAGTCAAGTTTATCCCTTTGGTCTTCTGTACCCACCACTCCAACGCACTCTGTCATAACCACTTCCCTCCATGGTGCATAGAGGGGGGCACCACACCTTATTTCCTATGTAGTTGCCACAAAGGTATCTTGGGCATCCACTCATATCCTAGCTTTCTGCAAACTGGATTCTCACATTTTCAGCTTTGATACGATTTCCTTCTTTGATTTTGTATTATATGATTTACAATCCTTCGATAACAGATGTTGGTGGACTTAGTTGACATCTCGTGTATCACTGCGCTGTTTTTTTTAACCCTGTTCAAATAATTTTGGAAAGGCAGATGGGTGTCTTTTAGAGGGGAAAATGAGCTATTTATCCTGATTGTTTTTACTGGGATATATCCTTTGATTTTATGGAGGAATTTAGAAAGAAGACACATCAACTTCAGAATTAAAAGTAATACTGTTAATCATTGATAATTGTAACAAAGTTTGAATTCTTTCTTTAAGTTCAAATATTCAGATTCTTTCTTCCCCTGGCTCCTTTTTCTTTATATTCACAGCTCACAAAGCAAAGGTGCTTGACTTTCTTTTCAAGGCTTATTTCACCAGGAAAATACGTATGTCAGGCCACAAGCAGACATGTTTGGAGGGGAGTATACTTTGTCGAGCTGGGTTTGGGTGATTGCTGGCTGTGCACTAGGCCTGTCTATTCAAAGAGGTTCTCTGACACTGTGGAAAGCCTCTTTGTTCTTCCTATTTCTTCTTGGTAACAATACTCTAAATTGCCTTTGGGATTTTTTTTCTTTTCAGTGTGTAATATGGCTGGTTTGCCTAAATTCAAACTTTCAAGGCAGGCTAAAATTAATATGCATTAATCCTATCCTTTGGTTAGGTTTAATTCAGAACAATGTACAAAGCTCAATTAAGGGTCAAATTTGAATCTGGTTTGAGATTAAGACCTTTTCTCAGATTGACTTTGTGTGGCTATGTAACTATTGAAGCTATTACTACCATGTGCCCTTCTGCACTTATGAGGTTTAGCACTAAGTGATTTAAAACATACTAACAAGAGACAGATATTTTGGTCATCAACATGACTGATACCAATGAACATAAACCAGTAAATATGTTTTAATAAAATCAAGTCTCTAATTATGTTTTCTGTCACTTGAGCTAAAATATCCGCTACTGCCTTTAAAAACAAAATGCTTGCAGAATTCATGTATTGAAATATATAAATCGTCATATCAAATTGCACCAAGTCCCTAAAGGCTCAGAAGCCCATATGTTAAATCCCAAACTCTTTCCACTCATTGCACAGAGTTACAATGCCTACAGACACAAGGTCAATGAGTTTGAAGGTTTCTCTTTTGTCTCCTTTCTTTTCTTCTTTTGGAGATTCCCATTGCAAATTTGTAAAATGATCTTTCAATTAAAAAATGTCTATATGTTTTGTTGTTTTCAGTTTCTTTTTTAATAATAAAAATCCTTTGCCTTTTGGAAATGTGTGTCTTACTGATCAGTCAGGTTTAGAAAGAAGAATTTCTCACGGAAGAAAGCAATAAGTAGAAGTTCTGAAAACAATGTGAAAATTGTAGAATAAAGTTGGTTCGACATAATGACTGCAACAATGGGCTTGAACGTAAGAACATGAGTGTTGTGAAATGGCATAGTACTTGTCAGTCTTTTCCTGCTAGAACATAAAAATCAACCCAGTGGCATCTAACAATAACAATAATTACAACCTAAGGAATATAAATATGCATGCAGTATGAATATAGGATACCTGGAAGTGATTGAAAATGAAATGGAACACATAAAGTTCTATATTGTAAGCATTAATGGGCTGGAAGGACTGGTATTGGTCATTTTGAATAAAAAATAATCTGGTTTACTCTGCCTGGAATGACACAAATAAGAGGCGTGGCGTTGTAGTCACCATCAGAAAGGATATTTCAAGATCTCTCTTGAAGCACAATCCTGTTGTGATAAAATCATGTCTATTTGAGTACAAGGAAATCCAATAAATACAATTATTGTTCAAATGTATGCACCAGACCCTAAAGTTAGTGATGATGAAAGGGAATCATACTACCAACTTCTTTAATCTGATATTGATTAACTAGGCAATCAAGGTGCAATGATAATTATTGCTAATTGGAATGCATGACTTTGGAACAAAGAGGAAGAAACTGTATTTGAAAATATGAACTTAGTGATAAAATGCCCATGGTCGCATCAGTCAAGAGATGAAACAATATATTGGAGTTGCCGTGTCTTCAAACTATTGACCTTGTGGTTAGGAGTCTAAGGCGTAATCCATGGGACACCAGGGGGCATTCCCATTTTACCCACAAGAACATTGAGACATGGTGGGAATCAGTAGTTAGCACACCCACAGACTTGGCCATCATAAGCTACAATGAGAACTATGGTATCACGTCTTCAGAGACTGGATCGTTATCCACCATGCCTTCTAGAAGACTTCTTAAAGAGTTTGACTATTTGTCTTCTATCTTCCTAGGAAATGGGATTAAACATGGAATATAAGATAGAGAAACAAAGAAGGTTTGGAATTTTGGAAATCACAATGTCAGCAAGAACCTCCTGAAAAAAGAATGGGATGGGAGGGGCTATTAAATATTTTCAGTAAAATGTTGCCTTTGTCTTGTGCTGAACATGTAGAATATGCTCTTTAATTTAGTAAATATTTTTTAAAGGTAGAAATGCTTTGTTGTAGCTAAGACAATTCTTAATTATAAAAATCTCTGAAATTGTCTTCTTTTCATCAATTGGAAGCTGTTCACCAACTTTTTGTTTGAAGTGTGATTCCCTCCCCCCCTTCTTTCCAACCTCTTGCAAAAAAAATGGGTTTCTGCTAATGAATCTCTTGAGCAGACTCTACTTTATATGCCTTTTGAGCTGTGTAACTTAATATTTGGATACTTGATAATTTGTTTTATTATGTAATTGATAAAATGGTGCCGTGTATTAATGTTAGTTCAACCATATATTTATACTGTCTGGGAATGTGTGGTTATAGTTCTGTGGGAGAAATAAGTTGTCAGTGTTCACCAGCTTGTAAAAACCTAGTTGCGAGAGCTTAAGCATCTAAATAAATGATGAAATGCAAAAAAAAAAAGAACCTCACTGTAACTGCTGAACCTGAAGTTGCTCCTCTAAATGGCCCCACCCATCATTCCCTTTCTTTCCAGAAAGGAAATCTATGTATTAGATTTCTATTTTTTTTTTTTTTTGCCTTTTCACCTTCCAGCAATGAGTCTCAAACATCCCTGGGCATAAGAATCCGTTGGAAGCCTTGTTAACACAGATAGCTGGGAGTTTCCAATTCAGTGAGTCAGATGGGCTTTGAGAGTCCACATTGCTAACAAGTTTCGAGTTGACACGGTTTGGGATACTGCAGGTCAGGGGACTATAATTTGAACACAATTTCTTCCTTGGGTTGTGCTTAAAAACTCTCCAAACAGATTACAAAGTGTTCATCAATTTCTCTAAATTAAACTTTAAGATCATGTTTACCTCATATGTGTCAAAAACAAAGAAGAAAAATGGTGTTTCTATCACAGTAATTTTTTCTTTAGCAGCATTATTTTTTTAATATAAACAGTCCCCAGATGCAAACCAGATCCATTCCTAAGAGTGGCTTTAAGTCAAAAGTATAGATAAGTCAGAGGAGGTGCATGTCACTTATTCAGCCTTACTCTAGTTAGTGCAAGAGTTACTTTAGTTAGTGCAAGAAAGATGGGGCTTTCTAAAGGGTTCTCAGAGGTCTGGTGTCTTTGGAGGTCTCCCTCTTGAAGTTGAATTATATGTTTCTCCATTGTTTGGCATATAAACCCAGGATTGATGAACCCAAAAGGACAGCAAGTAGAATAAGGGTTTCGCAGGGATAGGGGTAGAGTGGTGGTGGTGGTGGTGGTGGTGGTGGGAAGTGTTGTAAAAGGGAGACGATATCAAGGAGCTCATGTTGGAAAAGAATGGTTGGAGATTGATTGTGGTAGAAATTGTACAAATCTACTTGATATTATTGAACTGTGGATGATATAGATATTAAATCCCAATTAATAATATTTTTAAAGTAAAGCTAAATAAATTATAAAATCTGCTTTATACACATGTAGAGATACAGTCTCAGAACCCCACAGGGGATATTTCTACCCTGCCTTTTAGGGGGTTTCTACAAGTCAGACCCGACTCGATAGCAGTGGGTTTTTAGTGCAAGAAAAACGCTGAAACCTTTCCCATGATTTGAAAGCTGCATACACAAGTGAAGGTGGTTGTGATTTTTAAAATTTTTATCAATTTTTTCAAAGAGAAGGAAATTTTACATAACATCAAAAGGAAGGTAGGAATTATCCAGAAACTAGACATTGATAATCCTGGCATTTTTTACACTGACTTACAATTTAAGAGCATTTTAAAGAGAAGTATATAAATATTTATAGAAGTATGATTCATAATAGCCACTAACTGGAAGCAGAATGAATAAATATATAGTTTCATATAACAAATATTCCACAGTAATAAATATCACTGGCTACTAGCACACATATGGCCAGATGATTCTTATAAGCATAATGTTGACTGACAGAAGCTGGACATAAAAGAATCTATCATATTCATGTAATATCAAAGAAGAAGAGAATACAGGATAGTGGTTAACTTCTGAAAGAGGACAGAACAGGGATTGGAAAGGGAAACACAAGGTGAGTCTAAGATTCAGGTTATAATCGATTTCATGGAAAAGTTTATGGTCTTTTGTCCAGCTGTACATTCTCTAATCTTCCCCCTCCCTTGCTTTATTGCATCTCAATTTCTTTGTGCGGCTGTAATACAAATAGCACAAACGGTGACTTTAGGGACAGATGTTTATTTTCTTAGAGTCTGCAAGGCTCACTCAACACACTGCCATTGAGCCAGTTCTGACTTACAGCCACCCTCCAGGACAGGTTAGAACTGCCTTTGGGGGTTTCTTAGATGTAGAAAGTCTCCGTTTTTTCTCCTTTGACCAGCTGGTGATTTAAATGATAGATATTGGGGCTAGCAGTCCAAAGCCTAACTCACTATGTTACCAAAGCTCTTTCCATGAAATGAGGAGTCCTATTTTCTTAAAATTCTCCCACTCTCTTTCTCTAGTCTGTGGTCCTTCCGCGTCCTCTCTCCTCCCCTCCCCTCTACCTGGCTCTCTCCTTCTCCTTCCAATCAGCCCTGCAATTCAGAGGGGAGGTCCACTGGCCAGCTTTTACAGTCCTGGTGATCCTTGACACTCCTCAGTTTGTACTTCCTGATCTCTGTGTTTGTGCTTTCTTTTAACTCAGAATTGATATTAGGGACATTCTACATAGGTATATTCTCATCAACATAGCAACAGATTGCATTATTGAAAATGATTATATTATATCATATTATGATATGTTACATTATTTCTCATTGCATTACATTAAAGGCATATTGTGTGGAGGCACATTTTAATCCATTATATTGCTTAAAAAGAAGGTAAAGTTATCTATCTTATCCTCGCTTAAATAGTAAAGCCATTCACCAGTGTGCCTAATACTCATCTTTATTTATTTTATCATTCCATGAGAATTTTCTATTATCAAACATATTCACTTTGTTTGCTCCGTATTGTCCCACTGACTTTTCTTGCTTAAAAAATGATGAATAAATAAAGAAAAATAGTAATTCAGCTTTAAACATTAAGGCTCAAATTTGTTAATCATCAAATCTAAGAGTCAGAAAAGTTTTTCCCTAAAAGGCCAGATGGTCTGCATGGCAATGATGTAACTATATTGTTGAACTATCAAAGCAACTATGGATAATATCGCCCCAAACGGGCATGGCTGCATGCCAATAAAACTGGTTTATGGCACTAAAAGTTGAATTATATATATACATATATATAATATTATATTATATTAATATGTATTAAGTTATAAGATATTATTCTTTAGAAAAATCTAGTCATTTAAAAATGTGAAAAATCATTCTTAGTGTGTAGGCCTTAGAAAAAAACCTTGTGGGACAGATTTAGCCCACTGATCTTAGTGTGCTGGACTTTGCCCAATGGGTAAACGTGTTTTGTGATTATCTGATGTTTTCATAAATAGTGAGAATGGTGTTTTTCTACAGAAGGTGGAATTTAGAGAAGAATAGCACAGTCTACATGCCTGGAGGACAACAGTCTTTTCAAGGATGCTGCTAATTAATGTTCTTTTCAGCCACAAAGGGGAGAAAAGGTTACTATTTCATTTTCAACACATTTTTTAGATCATTGCCAACAGACTCTACATATGTCAAAGATTATCCCCACTGGCTATGATTTCCCATCTTTTCTTTTTTGCTTGTTTTGCTCTTGTGTGTCTATTTGGTTGATTTTCTGGGAATGTACCCTGCTAAAATCAATTTAGTGATCAAGCATTATTATCTCCTTCTTTACTCTTTCTGCCATCTTACAGCTTTCTGTTTTCCTGCAAGCAGGGTGTCAGGGCATTTTTATTGTATTGCTATTTACTCTTCAGCTCAATAGTTTTTTCAAAGCAGACACAACATTGACATTTAGCAGTATTAATCTCTGCCAGTGCAATACACCTAATTGGTTTTAATGAAATAAAGAAGGAGAAGTTTGTGGGAAAATTGGCAAAAATCTGTAATGACCTGTTTTCAGCTACTTTCTCCAGTTAACAGCATTGACAAAGAGGAAACAAGATAAAGGCCCTGAACAACACTGAGTCCTTCACAAATTGTCAAGGTTCTATGTTGCTGAAACAGGAGGAGCAGACATTTCCATTTTAAATTGTCTTACTTTGGAAATGGTTTTGACTAGCAAGCCCAGATTTAAGGTAGTCAGAGAGCTAATAATCTTGCTTCTAACAGCTTTTTTTAAAATCAACATAAAAATAGCCACTGACTCCCAATGCAGACTCAAAAACTCCGTATGAGATCCGCAAAGAACCCAGACAATGCTGCGACTGAGTAACAGGCTATCGTGCTACAAGCCATCTAATTCATAGTAGACCTTGCCCATCTTCAGAGGAAGTTTTAAGTATACAGTACTTTTTTTGTCATAGAGAAAATTTAGGAGGAAATAAGACTTCTATTTATTGGGGTTCGTTTTATGTCTAGTTTCAGAAAGTATAAAATTATGTTCACGCAAACCACCTTTTCCAGGCTCGGTTGACAGATGTCTGAAAGACCCTAGGACAGATTCAGAAGCACCCCGAAGCAGCACGGTTCAGTGAACCATACAATCGAGTGTAACTCTGGGGAATCTGTTTTCTAATGCTGATCTTTCTATTGTCTTATTAAATCTAATTCTACCCTCTCTGCACGGGAAGCAGGGTGACAAGGAGCACATGATCAGACCCTCTGAGTTGCAGGGGAAAAAAATAATGCAATTTACCAAGTTCAGTTTGTCTTTTATCAGCCCCTAGCTCCTACTCTCTCTGTCACCTACTCAGTGCACAGGCTGGTGTTTATGTACCAAGAATGTTTACTTCAAAACAGCCTGGAATGATAGGCCTGACAAGGTAAGGACTGCAACTTGGTGCTTTGAGAAATGAACAAAATTATTTTTCTATACAAATAAGTACCTAGGACAGGAATCCAAGATATTACTTTTTGGGAAAAAAATACATCAAATATAAGATATATTCTGTAGTCTAACTTATTTATTATTCTAGTTCTAGCTTTTCTTCTACATGATATGCATATGTTTAAGATTTGTAATTTACTTGAATTTTAATGGGGCACTTACTAAGGACTGAAATGAACTTATGAGTTCATTATGAAGATTCATTCACTTTCTCCCCATTATTAAAAAAGCCTACTCAATACTAGGATGTTGAATTTTACTTTGGTTAACTGAACCCCTGGCGTTAATAAAAGAAGCGGGCCCTTAACGGGCACAGTGAGTTCAGTTACACGTTCATCTTGAGTAATAAGAATGCCGCTACTGCCAGCTGAACAGAGTGGAACGAGGCATGGTGGCGCACTAGTTCAAGTGCTCAGTGGCTTATCAAGCGGTTGATGGTCCAAACCCCTTGGCTGTTAGATGAGGGATGGCTGGGCAGTTCTGCTTCCATAAAGATTTGCAGTTATAGAATACCTGATGAAGCAAGTATACTTTAACTATGAAGTTACTGTGAGCTAAAACCAACTAGACAGCAATGGGTTGGCTGAGTTTTAAAGTCCATACAACTGAGGTTCTCATACCAGTTTAGTTGCCATCTCTCTGGACATTGCTGGAGAGAGACATTTCTTCAGAGAAATCAGTCTCTGCCAGTGGCAAGTCTACTTCAACTGAATGGCTTTCTCCTTAAGTGTGTTTCTTCCAATTTCCCATTCTATTATCCTTACAGTGAAAAATCAATCTCTACTTCTACCTACCATATTAAACCCTAGCTATATCAAGGGTTTGATTATCTTGCATAAAGGGTTAACAGTTCACATGGACCACCTAGAAATACCTTTGCTGGACATATATTCCCAGAGAAATAAGAGAATCCAAACGGATATGAGTTCCCCCATGTTCACTAGATCACAGTTTACTAGAGCAAGAATCTGGAAACATCCCAAATGCCCATCACTAGATGACTAGATATAGAAACTCTCTGGCACAGACACCCAACAGAATTCTATGCATCCCTGAAAACAGTGATGAAACCATGAAATAACTCATGACATGGATGGACTGCACAACCCCTTAGGTTGAGTGAAGTCAGACAACCACAAAATTTCAAATATTCTATGATTCCACTACTATAAAGATATACATCACCGGTAACAACCCCGTTGGGGGTCAAACAACTTTTTCACAGGGGTCACCTAAGACCATCAGAAAACACATATTTCTGATAGTGTTAGTCTGGGTAGACTAGAGAAGCAAATCCATGGACAAACATGTGTAAGAAGGAGATTTATATATGAGAGCAATTGAACATTGAGAAAACATCCCAAGCCAGTCCAGTCCAAAGTCATAAGTCCAGTATTAGCCCATATGTCTGACAACAATCCATAAAATCCTTTTTAGACTCACAAAGCACATGCAATGAAGCCAAATGCAGGATGATCACAAGCCAGTGGGTAGAAAGTCTTTGGGTCCAGTGGCGTTGTAAGCATCACAGTGGAATTGTAAGCATCTCTGTGGCTTCTCCGGCTTCCAAAGTCTGGTTGCATCCATGTGGCTTGTCTTCAGCAATGTCTCCAAGAAAGTAGCAGAGAGAGAAAAGTGTCTTCTGTCTATAAGGAGAAAGTACCAGATTTCCCAGAATTCTCAGAAGAAGGCCATGCCCACAGAAGTCTCATTGGCTATCTCCAGATTGACAGCCTAGATTCCACCCCTACACTCTTAATCCTTAAATTGACATCAGATTAGGTGACTACCACACCGATGGTTTTAAGAACCGAGACACCGGTCCTCTATCCATCTCCAGGCAGGTCTGCCCACATGCAGATATGCCCACATATGAGTACCCAGTATAAAGACTGCTACCCATGCTACATTATGCTTCAAGACAAAATTTCATTTATTTGTAATTAGAAATAAATATTTCACAATATATAATTATATATTGTTTTGTGATTAATAACTATACTTTAATTATGTTCAATCTGTAACAAAATATATCCTGCACATCAGATGTTTACATTATGATGCATAACAGTAGCAAAATTACAGTTATGAAGGAGCAATGAAAATAACTTTATGGTTGGAGGTCACCACAACATGGGGTCCCAGCATTATGAAGGTTGAGAACCACTGATGTACACCAAGAAGAAGGCAGGCTTCTGCTCTCAGGTCCTGTCATCTAATTCAGTCTCACAAACAACAAGGTAGAGATCCTGCCTACTGACCATAAGCCATATGCCATCCCTTTACATGGACATCTTAAAAAAACAAAACCCCCACAACACTTTTACATGAGAGCCCTCACCTTAGTTGGGATCAATATTTAAAGGTGTGGAGAGGAGAAAATCATTCAGTTGGTGCTATAGACTATTGTGATAAGGTCATCCCAAATCAACAGATATGCCTACAAGAGTGTTAAAAATTACTGGTTGAAATCAACATTGGTGGGTGGAGGAAGAGGAGGGGCATGTATGTCTCTGAGGAGACAATGATATTGCTGTTGGTGGGTCAACTGAGAGGAGCAACCGCTTATTGAAAATCAATTCTTGACAATACTTTTATATAACCCCAATCCTTACATATGATTATATATTTTTATCTCAGTCTGTCCACTCCTAGGTGACCAAGGCCCTGCAGTATACATTATCGGGACTTTAGACTGTGTCTTTTCCAGGCCCACAACACCCTTCCATGTGAAAAATGATTCCATGTGGAAATCCCGTGGATATCTGGGCTTTACCTCAAGCCCACCTGAAATTAAAGTATGGAACCAAGATACTCCCTAGTGTGAACAGCCACAAATGATTGCAATTCCAAGGTTATGGAATTATAGGTCATTGGACTTCAGTTCAGACTACTTGCTTTGAGGGCACCAAGGAATGGTGGCCCTAGAATACCTTATATTTACTAATGTAGTGTCCTATTTCTTAATTTGGTAGGTATGGTTCTACCTTTGTGAAGTAGTGTTATTGAAAGTTTTACCAAATCATTCAACCCTATGGTTTATGTAAATAGTGTCCAGTCACCTAATACTATATATATATATATCTGCAATTTATGTGTTGCAGTCTGAAGCCAATCTATATTTGTATAATTTCCATTTCTCAGCAGTAGTTTTTAAATTATATATGATATATAATGTTCTCTAACATAAAATGATAATAAAGTGAACCATAGATATATAAACCATAGATCTATGAATGTGTTTGGGGAGTTGGGGGATCAGAGTAAATTTTATCCCCAATGCTCACCCCCATGAAGAAATCACTAAAGATATGGGTGCTGTAGTAAAGTGAGGTGAAGAAAGAACCATATCTGGGATATTAACGTCTCCTATTCAAACCAGTAGCCATCTAAGTGAGGCATCAACTAAGTCAACATGGAAAAAACATATGAATCTGAATGATTTCAGGATTTTAAATTATAAAACCCAAATCTGAAGGAGGGAATGGTATCTGAGTTTTAATTGTGAACAGCCAGTTTACAGAAGACCACGACGACAGTGGAAACACAGAATCCACTTGCAGGGTCCATACATGGCCTGAGCCTTCTGTGAGTCCCCTCTGACAATAGTCTAGGGATCTGAATTATCCTTCCTATCAGACAGAGATCATATTGAAATCCATTATGGCAGATATAGTCAGTTCAAATGTAATACCTAATCATTTGATTCATTTTAAAGTTGTTACAGGTTTTAGTATTTCTGCTTTCTCTTTGAGATTTTTCTTTGTTTTGTCTAATCACTGTTGCTATTGTTTGTTTGCTTGCCTCCTGTCTGTGTTTTGTAGGATTTTCTATATATGAAATCCAGGATACATACATCTGTAGTGATAGTAACAGGATAGGGGCATGGCAGGGCAGGATATAGGGGAAGAGGGAAGCTAATAATAAGGAGGATGAGAAGGAAATGTCCTGATATTCATTGTGCTGATGATTGCACAAATTTCTTAATGCATTGTATGATATATAAATATATGCCAATAAAAGTATTTTTAAAGAAATATATAGAAAGCACACAAAAACTCACAACACAAAAAATGGTCAACCTTGCCATTCTTTAGGCAGATCAACAAATTGTTAGTAAAATCAGTAGCTTTCATTCATCGAAACCTAATTCAAGACCACAAAATAGTATAACAAGAATAAACACATCAGTGTACTATCATACTGATCACCTTGATTCTTTAATAATCTAGAAACAATTTACATACTTTCAGTAAGTATATCATACCAAATTATAGCACTATCACATATTATGTAGTGCTTTATAATTTTGAAAGATAAAATGCACATATATTATCCTATTTAATTTCTACATCTGTTTCTGCTGCATTTGTTCCTGTAGGAGAGATGTCTTCAAACATTATGAAGGTTTTAATCATATGGTAAAAAATGCTAAGAATCTCTAATGAAATCTATTGTGAATATGAATATAAATGCATCTGACAATTACAAAATCAGTTGGTTCACTAAAATATAATTTACATTTCTCAGGATTTTTGTGTCTTGCAATTTTTAATTCTCCCCAAAGTATTATTCTTTTATAAAAATGGCCAGAGCTTTCATGCCAAGAACATTTAAATCTACACCTCAGTGCCTAACCTAAAAATAAATATGCATTTTGAGAGGAATAAAGTGATCATTAAATGTTTAGTGTAAATATCCAAAAATGACTCATTTTGTTCACTTAAGAATCTGATTACTCATGTACTGTCAATTTTGGAATATTGTATGAACATTTGAGCTGTTTGTGAGCAAGGAAAAGTTAGGGTTTGAAGGGGGCTTAGAGAATGTTTCAAGCTAAGCATTCATTTTAAATAAAGGGAAACAGAAAAATGAGGTGACTCGTATGGTCATCAAGGGAAATGATCAACAGGAATTGTTATTGGGTGCCAGGGAGGTGTTTTTGACTCCTACTGACACTATATACCAAATAATAATGATACTGTCTGGTCCTGTGCCTCCTTCCCCTGTGTTATAGTTGAGCTCATTGTTGCAGCTACTGTGTCAATCCATCTATTGGGGTTATTTTCTTTTCTTCACTGACTCTCTTCTTAACAGAGCATGATGTCCTCTTCCAAAGACTAATCTATCTTGATAACATGTCCAAAGTCCATGCGATCAAGTCTCACTCACCTGACTTTTAAGGTGCACTCTGGATGTATGTCTTTTAAGACAGATTTATGCATTCTTCTGGCAGTTTATGGGATATAAAATTTCTTTACCAATATCTTGATGCAATTCCAATGTGTTCTTAGTCTGTCCATTAACTTAGTCTATGTCATATAACTCATTTTTCATAAAAAGTTAAACCATCTCATCAAATATTGTTTATCTAGATACTTGTTACAGACTGTATATAAATCTTAAAGGTATCACCTCTGCTCTGCTTTGATGTGCTAGTTTCAGAAATCTTGATGCATACATCAAACATTATTTATAGACTGTTATTTATGGAATCAATTACATTTTAAAACTTTGTATCAAGCAGAGCAATGGGGCATATGAAAACAAGCAAATCATGAGTCCCATCCCAAGAAGAACTTACTGACTTAGAAGAAGACCAGCAGTTTCATGGAAATCATGGAGGGAACCCAAGGTGAATGAAAAGTGGGAAGAAATCCTCCTTCCATCTTCCATCTCTATAGTCACAATGATTGAGGAACTGCCAGCAGTTCAGGCTAGTTTCAGAGGAGGACATGCAACAAAGGATATTATTGTTGATATCAGACAGAACTTGGCTAAAAGCAGAGAATACCAGAAAGATGTTCACTTGTGTTTATGGACTATGCTAACGCATGACTATGTAGATCATGTCAGACTAGGAATAACCATAGTTTATCCATAGTGTGGAGGATTGAAGCACTTGCTGATAAAGATCAAGGATTGCAGATTTCTATGTAGGTTACAACTACAAACAAACAAGCAAAAACCTCACAACTAGACCAACAGGTCTATGATAAATGGAAAAAAATGGAAATTTTAAGGAATTCGTCTTGTTTGGATACACAATCAATGTTCATGGAAGCAGCAGTTAAGCAATCATACAATGCACTTCCTGGGTAAATTCGCTACACAAGACATCTTTCATGTGTTGAAGAGAAAGGATGTTACTTTGAGGACTGATGTGCACCTGACCCAAGCCATGGTATCTTTAATTGCTTCATATGCATGTGAAAGCTGAACATTGAATAAGAAAAAACATGGAAGAACCCATGCATTTGAATTAGGATGTTGGTGAAGGATATTGAAAGTACCCTACACTGCTAAAAGAGCAAACAACTTGGTCTTGAAGAAAGCACAGACCGAATACTCCTTAGATGCAAGGATAGAGAAACTGTCTCATTTACTTAGAATAAGAGACCAATCCCTAGGGAAAGACACCTTGCTTTGTAAAGTAGAGGGGCAGTGAAAAAGAGAAATACACGCAACAGCAATGTGGAGATCCTGGGCAATAGAAATGCCATAAGACCCAGAAATACCATTGCTGGGCATAGACCTCAAAGAAATAAGAGGCAGATCATGTACAGACATATGCTCTCCCATGTTCATTGCAGCTCAGTTCACAAGAGCAAGAAGTTGGAAAGAGCTCAAATTCCCAGCAGTAATAGGATGGATTAAAACAAACAAACCCTTTAGTATATAAACATATTGAAGTTCTACACATCGTTAAAAACAGTGATGAAACTATGAACTATCTCATGATATGAAGTAATCTGGAAATAACTATGCTGAATGAAGCTAGTCAAAGACAGAAGGACAAATACTATTTGAGCCCATTACTGTATGTTGAATACCAAGATGAAGGCAAATGCGTGCTTCCAGACGATGCGATACACTCACCAAATCTTCCAAGCCACTCAGTAGAGAGCCTGTCCAGTGTCCATGAACTATGGATACATCACCCTCTCTATATGTGTATCCTGAAAACCATTTTGACAGGAGTCTTCACTTCAGCTGGGATCAGAGTTTCAAGATCAGGGGAAAGGAAGATGGCCATTTAGTAGTTGACATGCAAATATGTGATTCAGTCCTCTCAAACCAGCAGATATTGCTCCTAGATGGGAAATCAAGTAAAGGGGTGGGGGGAGTATGCACATCTTGCCACCCAGGGGAACAATCAAAGATTCTGTTTTTGCAGTATCTTTCCAAGTCCTTCATCATTCTACCTGGAAAACTGGGCTCTGGGATCATTTTTCTTAAATATGGAGCCACATTAGCTATCTTCCTTGTTAAATCATCAGTTAATACATCTTTACTGAATAGTCACTCCTACTGGAGTACTTCTGTATATTCAAATTTGGCCCCATACAGCACAAGTGCTAGCAAGAGAAAGTGTTTAGATCCAGATTTCACAAAATGCTAAGTTATTTTACCTTGAGACCTTTCTCAAAAGATTCTTGTGATATTGTGAAGATTGAATGAGTTAACTATATTTTAAAATACTTTTTTACACAGTAATGCACCATAAATGTCAGTCATGTCACCATATACCTTAGGACCCTAGGCCAAGGGTTTCTATGGAGGCTTGTGGGCATTGTTTCTATGAGGTTTTTGTTTGTTTGTTTGTTTTCAGTATTTACCACAGAAAATTATAAATTGACAGTTTTCCCAAGTAGATTATAGAATCTTTGAGTGTAGAAAGCATGACTTTCAATTTCATATTCTTATCACCTGGTTCATTTTCTTTCACATGGGACTTAATGCATTCAACATTACTTGAAAAAATAAAAAGCCTTTTATAAAATTGTGACATTAGATAAATTAGCAGCTTATGCTGCCTTATTAATCATTGTCAGCCTGAAGGAATATCTTTACTGATAGAGCACAGTGTTCACTTTATCCTCATCAAAGTTGTGATCCAATTACAATGGGAAGAGTAGTTAATATGCCAAAGAGCTGAATCGATATGAATAAAGAATATTATAAGCTAGAATAAATGACTCACAACAAAACAACTTAAGCTATCAGTTTAACCAAGTATATACAAACACTAGCATTGTAGTGTTTATTTTATTTTCAATTATATTTAAGAGACACATTGAGCTTCAAACGTATTAATAAAGTATTTACGGGAATTTTAGTTTCACATGACCTGGTTAAGGAACTTTGCATTGTGATTTTATTACTAAGAGGCTATATAATTTTAGGGACATGATGTAGTCCTCTAAACAGGGAGATGAAAATATATTACATTAATCATTGGTTTCTAATCTACAGAGTTCTTCTAGAGACAAATGAAAAACTAAGTTAATTTTCAATGGATGTCCTTTTTACTATGTGTTAGAAACCCATGCCAACAGAACCAAAAGGGACAGTAGTGGTGGTGATAGTGGTGTGGTGATGGTGATGGTGATGGCGGCAGTGGTGGTTGTTGTAGTTGATGTAGTAGTAGGAGTTGTGCTGACAGTATTGATGTGGGATCTGTAGGGTGCGTCTGCACACACCATGTGGTTTCAACTTTATGTTTGCAAGCACACTTGTGTTTGAGGGATAGCCCAGTTCACCTAGAGGGGTTTCCACACTATATCCCCCTGTATGGTCTTTGTAGTACATTGTGTATCTCAAAGATCCAGGGATGTTCAGTATTCTATGGCACAGGCCCTGGGTCTCCAGGAACTGTACAGAAACTCAGACCAGTGTGACCTATTAGGAGCAGAGTATGAGGCATGCTCTCCCCTTGGGATCCGAGAAAGTATTTTAGTCATTTTTTACCTACAAGGAGGTTGGTTTTCCCCATTTTTCTACCAACAGCGATGGACTTGTCTTTTCCAAGGTGGCAGCTCCTTTACCCCACTCTTGACTTGATTTCCAATTAGTTTAATTTATCCCTCTGGGAGGAATATCTGCTGGTTTAGGGGGACTTCATCACATTTTTGCATGTCAACCACTAAATGGTTATCTTCCTTTCCCCTGATCTTGAAACTCTGATCACAGCTGACATGAGGGAAAAGGTTTTTTTTTTGGGGGGGGGGGAAATCACTGTAACATTTTTCAGTTGAGGTGAAAAAGGCTTGCACTAGGATTTGGTTCTACTTTTCCTGATGAGTGCTACTTCTGTTCCCATTTCTGCACTTATGAAAATGAATCACAGGAGCTTCTAAAAATGCATTATTTCTGCTCAGTTTTTGTCCTAGGAAATTATTTCCATGTAGTACCAAATAAACGCACCAGTTTTATAGATTTGCGAGTTGTGACTTAATGCTTGTATTTGACAATTGCCAGTGTTTCTTGATTGATACCTGGTACATTATTCTAGCAAATAATAGATTTGTATTTTCTGAAGCCATAGATTTTCTAAAACTATCTGCAATGGCTAGGTTATTATTAATTGGGATTAATGTATATATTGAATAATTCCATAGTTCAAGCACATCCAGAAGAATTATACATTTGTTACCAAAATCAGTTTTCAAACTTTTTCTTCTATATGGACCCCTTGGCATCATCACACCTTCAGCCTGCCACCTCCATATCCCCTCCTCCCAAACCCTTATTCCACTTGCTGATTCTATAGGTTTATTAGCCCTTGTTTTCATACACAAAAATATAAAAAAAAATATATGCCGCAACTTCAAGAGGGTGACCCTCACTGACATAACACTCCTGTGATATTTCCTTATATATACAATCAAAAACCAAACAAAAAAAGATACAGCCCCCAAATACATAAGATTGTGGATGCCAGATCAGGTCTGGCCTGCATCATAAAGGGAATCTGCTGACAAGTTTTAACAGTTTAAGTCAGGTTTATGCCTTTGACCATCTATACTCAGGTCACCAATATACTCCTTTTAATGACCACTTTCTTCCGATTGTGGATAGAGGGAGTTTACTGGAGGTTTATTTCCTGTATAGGTCCACCAATGAATCATGGACTCCCCTGGTCATCCATAGCTTTCTTATGCCAGATTCTCAGACTTTAGGTGTTCTGGTGGTTTGGCTGGGCCAGGGTTCTCAATGTTCTTGCTGTTGCTAGGTGCCGTCAAGTCGGTTCCAACCCATGTCAACACTATGCACAACAAAAGAAACACCGCCTAGCCCTGCATATCTTCTCAACTCTTCCTGTGCATGGGCCCACTGTTGTAGCTACTGTGTCAATCCATCCTTTGGAGGGCCATCTTCGTTTTTGCTGCCCCTATACTTTACCGAGCATAATGTCCTTTTCCCTGATCTGGTCCCTCCTGGCAATATATCCAAAGTACCATATATACTCGAGTATAGGCTGATACTCGAGTATCAGCTGAGGCACCTAATTTTACCATAAACACTATTAAAAGTGTGCTGAAAAAAATGGCTTATACACAAGTACGTACGGTATGTAAGATGAAGTCTCACCACACTGGCTTGTAAAGGGCACTGTGATTTTGCTTCTTTCAAGAAAGATTTGCTGGTTCTTTTGGCAGTCCATGATATTTTCAATATTCATTAGACCAACAGTTCAAATGCATAGATTCTTCTTTAGTCGCCCTTATTCAATGTCCAACTTTCATATACTCATGAGGTGATTGAAAATGCCATGGCACATCCTAGTTCTCAAAGTAACCTGACTGTATGTCAATACTCGAAAAAGGTCTTTATTCAGTGTCTTTGATCTCTTCACGCCTGCTTCCATGAGCATTGTTTGTGGATCAAAGCAAGACAAAATGGTTGACAACTTCAATATTTTCACCATTTATCGTGAAGGTTACCTATTAGTACGGTTGTGAGGATTTTGTTCATTGAGTTGTGTTCCATACTAAAGACTGCAATCCCTGGTCCTCATGAAGTGCTTCAATCCCTTCTCCCTTTCAGAAAGCAAGGTTGTGTCAACTGCGTATCAAAGGCTCTTCATAAGACTTCCTCCAATCCTGATGCTTCTTCAAAGAATCCAGCTTCTTGATTATTTGCTCAGCCTACAGATTGAATAAATACAATGAAAGGATACAATCTTAATGTGTGCCTTTCCTGATTTTAAACTTGTTCTGTTCCTGTACCTGCCTCTGGAATCATATGTAGGTGTACAATGAAGTATTCTGCAATTCCCATTCTTGACAAAACTATTCATATGTTGTTATGATCCATAAAGTTGAATGTCTTGGCCAATGGTTCATGGACTTGAACTGGACTGAATGCAGCCATTTCTACAAATGTATGAGTCCTTTCTTTATATAAATATATTTCTATATACATATGAGTGTAGCTGTAGGGACTGTCAAATTAAAAATCAGGAAGACCACAGGCTGGTAAATGCAAAGTCAAATGAATTCCAAGTAGGTCGTCCACTGAAGCTCTCACTTAGGGGAACCGTGGTGGTGTAGTGGTTACATGTTCGATTACTAACTACAAGGTCAGCAGTTTGAAATCACTAGCCTCTTCACAAGAATAAAAAAGGTGACTTCTACTCCCTTAAAAAGTTAGTCTCAGAAACCTCCACGGTCTGTTCTACAATATTCTATGGGATCACTATGAGTGGGCATTGACTGAAAGGCAGTGAGTTTGGTTTAGGCTTAGATGACCCAGCCTAAAACCCATCATTGTTTTTCTACATTTGCATTGATTTCATAGACTAATATCCCAGGAACCCCAATTTGTGACTGAATATTGAGTCCTGGGCTTCCCCAGTGTATGTAAGATGCAGTGGAAAGGATGTTTCACCAGGAAATATAATACTTTTTTTCAAAGATCTCACTGAGCCTCAGAGTAGGTATTGAAATATCTGTCTTTCCCTACCTCAACTTTTAGAAATCGCAATGTTGAATTTTATCTATAAAACTTATATAGAAGAATCGAGGTCAATTTGACATGCTACGTGGGTTTCACTAAGAATAGTGTGATCCTTTTGCAAACAGCTCTTATATTTTTTTTCCAATGAGACTTATGTCTGTTTTTAAGTTGACCTCTGCAAATGTCTACTTCTACATATATTTAGCATTTTCTCTTCATATATAGTACTTATGATCCCCATTACATTAAACAGATTGATACAGATGCCACTGAATGTGTGAATGTAGATATTGTGACTACAGATCTCAATTTGACAAACAGCCATCACAAGAAGAAAACAACATATTAATTCATTGTGATTTTTAAAATGAAATTTAGTTTTATATGTATTTCAATATGAATGATTTATTTAAACAGCATCTTCTGCTTTAACAAGTGTGTTAACATATGGAAGTATTTTTTAGCATGGCTTCCAGATGTGAAATGATAACTTTCTGAAATTGAACATTACTATAATTTTGGAAGAAGAATCGCCAGAATGTTCCTTGGAAGGGAGGATGAGTGGGTAATGTGGACATATTGTCAGGAAAAAATAGATCCTGGAGAAAGACCTTCAGCTTGGTAGAGGATCAGTGAGGAAGTAAGGTAAGGGTCAGTAGAGGAAGGTCTTTATCACGAGGAATTCACGCAGCGGTGACAACAGTGACCTCAGACAATAGTTGGGATAAAATAGGACAGGGCTTTGTTCTGCTGTACACAGGGTTTCCATGTGACAGTGCTTACACAAAGGCAATAATACCAACAACAAAATAAATGAGCACACAGTCAATGACTCCAACCAGCACAGTTCTCATTTAACCAAATCGTTTTGTGCATATTGTAGAAATGTTAAAATAATCACAATTTATTGTGATATAAGCTTTCATTCTATAGATATTAGCTATTGTTTTATTTTATTTGATTAACAATAACCTTATGAAATGATTTTCTAAGAAATCCTACTAGTCTCTGGGTGAGTCAATTTCCAGAGGGAGCCCTGGAACTTAG
The DNA here is from genome assembly GCF_050624435.1 of Tenrec ecaudatus. NCBI lineage: Eukaryota > Metazoa > Chordata > Mammalia > Afrosoricida > Tenrecidae > Tenrec > Tenrec ecaudatus. Next base: position 87,884,522 of record NC_134532.1, read on the forward strand.
TGATTACATGTTGGGCTCTTAACTGAAACATCAGCAGTTCAAAACCACCAGCATCTCTGAAGCAGATGACTAAAGGAACTGCAGTAACACCCTTCACATAGATTTTGTTTTGTTTTAATTTCCACTCAGTTGTTACCTCCCAGATATAGGCCCACTGGCTTACTGAAAATTTCTCCAGCATTAATTTCCAAGGTCCAATCCAAGTCCTGTAGGTTCTTTCTCAACTCTACATTCTCCTTTTGTACTAAGAGAATACTTCATTTCTCTTCTGGAAATCTTCAGAGACAACTTAAATTTTCACAGAATCAGATATCCTCTAGTACTTCTGAATGACTTATAATCCAGATCTGAATAATTAGCAATTGAAAAAATTACTTAGATTTTTTTAAAAGTTTCATAAACTTCAAGGAAAAAATTATTCTTATTTCACTCTCAGTGTGTAACTCGGTGCCCTGGTGGAATAGTGATTATCTGTTGGGTTGTTACCTACAAGATCAACAGTTCGAAACTTCTAGCTTCACCGTGGCAGAAACACTGAATTTTTTACTCCTGCAAAGAGTTACAGCGTGTGTTAGTCTGGGTACATTAGAGAAACAAACCCACAGAAAATCATATGTATATAAGAAAGAGTTTTATATAAAGTGTAAATGTGTATTAAGAAAACATCCCAACCCAGTCCTATCCAAGCTCATAAATCCAACATTAGTCCATATGTCCGACACTGGTTTAGAAAGTGCTCCACAATCTCACAAAACACACACGAAAACGCAGACTGCAGGAGGAAAGCCGAATCAGTGAGAGTGTAAACTTCTCAGTGCTGGAAGGGGTCTCCACACGGCTGCTCCAGCACCCAGGGCTGCATTGGGGTAGGTCCATGTGGCCTCTCCTCAGGGATGTCACAGGAAGTAAGCTTTGCCAGCTGAAGCAGGGAACTGGCTAAGGCAGCTGCACCCTGGTCCGACCATCATGGTGCAAGAGACCTGAGAACTAGAAAGGCAAGGCTCATCAAGCCATTTATCTCTTTGCCCTTCAATTAATCTCACTGTGTTTATTGGCCAGGTTGGCACAATAAACCTTAACTATCTCATAGTATTACACTCTCATGGTTGCAATTCTAACCTATCCCAAAGGGTCAATATGAGTAGGCATGGGCTTGATGACAGTTTGTTTTCTTGTCTTTTTGTTTGTTTGTTCATTTTGGGGGGCTTGTGATGGCGAGGAAGTTAAAGGAAAGGTACTAGAAGAGCTAACTATTAAAACTGTTAAATCTGTGCATAGATTTTTTTCATGCAATACATTCCATAAACAAATACTTTATATGTCTTAAAAGGTTTCTCCAGCATTATTTTCCAACTAGATAATCGGCAAACTATCTTGCACCTTTGAGGTAGCCTGATGGTGTATTTGGCTACAGGTAATGAGTCTGCTAAGGGTTATGGTGGTGAGGTGGGGGTTGATTTTTTCCCTTCTTTTTTCAAAATATCATGTCTATAGATACAAAACCCTCTCTGTGACTATGACCATGAAGCAATAGCATTGGATAAGGCTGCTGAAGCCAGACAGAGAATGGACAGGTCTGGATCATGAGGCCGATCTTACGGACCACCACTAGCAAATGTCTCCCTTGTTTCACGTCTTCTTATGTGGATGAAATTTATTTGATGCATGGTCTGTCTGTTTTCCTGTTTCTTCCAATTAATATGATTTCTACTACACGTAAAACACGTTCAACTGTCAGTTTATACCCACAAGGTACATGCCCGGGAATCACTGCTGCAACAACTTAGTGTTTTCCTTAAAAACTAGAATGTTGTTCCCATTCGGTGACTTTGATTCTCATCGTCTCTTGTGAAGAGTTTGCTTATGTTCAGCAATTTCTATCTCAGACAGAAATTTATATAGCCCAAGAGTGGGAAATGTATTGAGTACAGACAGGGCACTCTCTTCTCTTTCACCACACAGAAGGAAGTTGCATGAAGCAATTTTCTGCCTGTGGATGAAGTCAACCATACCAATGAATTCCTTTTTTGTCTCAGTTACCTTTGAGAGACAAGTCCAGATACATCTGAACCCCTATATGGCACAAATTGTAATGTATTTTGTAATTGTCATATTTATATATGTATTAAAATATTTGGATAGCCAGGCTTTATCAACCAAATTTCAAATAGTAACAGAGACAAAAATGTTATTTTGATTAGCATAGAAAACTCAGTAGCTGTCTCTATTTTACATAACCACAATCCTTCCTCAGAACTTATTTTTGCTTTTAGAAATCCATGGTAGGGCTTTTGTGTGGTTGGTTGTTTTCGCCTTGCCTTCATAGGGATTACCCTTCCTTTTCTTTGGGTAGATGTTGACGTTCACACTTAAGTGTGAATACTTGCATGTTGATGCTATTGGCAGAAACTTATCTGCATACGTCTTACCTTCTAAGTTCTTTATATCCTGCTTTGATACAAATCATAGTCGCCGTCTTCTTCTTCCTCTTCTTTTTCTCTCATTCAAGTCTTATAGCCAACATTGAAATGATCATCTCAAACACAGTCCTTCCAATATTACATAATTGAGGAATCCTGGTGACAAATTAAGCTAAGCCAGCAGTTGAGTCCACTCACCTCTCTGGGGGTGGGAGAGGAGAGTCTCTGCTCACATCAAGATTCGAAGCCCTGGGAACCCTGGGAAGCAGTGCTAGCCCCTATTACAGGGCTGCTATGAGTTAAAATGGACATGAGAGCCCTTGTTGGTTGGTAAGTTGGTTAGAATATTACATGCTTTCATTATTCCTCCATAACATTATAAATAGTAAGCAAAATGGCCCGGGTACGATATATATTACAAATATTTTAACTTTAATGCAGGTAATTTATTTTAAATATCCTACTGTCGTGGGGATTTTGAGTTGCAGCGTCCCTGGATAGGGCTTCTGGGGCTACAAATTTTCACAGAAACCGATCTCCTCATCTTTTCCCCTAGAAGAACCTGGCAGGCGTTAACTACTGGACCCTGAGTGAGGGAGGCTATGGGTCTATAGAAGAATGGATGCATTGGAATTGTGGTGCTGGTGAAGAACACTGAAAACATCAAGTTCTGTGAAAAACAGACTGATCTGTGTTAAAAGTAAGGCCAGGGTGCTCCTTAGTTTGTCAAGGATTTCAATACTTCCTGGTGCAGTTTTTGTACATGTTTCAGGAGAGACCAGTCCCTGCAGAAGTAGTCCATGCTTGGTAAAGTAGATGCGTAGTTAAAAAGAGCAAGGCCCTCAATGAGATGGAGTGACCCCAGGATTGCTTCAATGGGCTCCGGCATGGGAACAATCTTGAAAATGACACAGGGCTATGCAGTATTTTGTCAATCCAGCCAAGTAAAGAATATTAAGACAACACAACTCTTACAATAGTTAGGTGAGAGTATTACTGAAAGAAACTGTCTATAACCATCCATGTACCTCATTCTTGTCTAAACATGTCTTGTTTGGAATAAACCCATTTATGCATGAAATGGAACGCTAATACTAATACTTTTGGGGGGGTTGGTTTTTTTACACAATTTTTTTCTTCCCTAAGAGTTCCAATAGCACACAATCTAAACATCACACAATTGAACAGTAAAATTGTTCCATTACCTCAAGCGAAGCTATATAATCACCACCACATCCATCCTAGAGCCCCCTACCCACCCACCCACATAGTCAAATCACCATCAAACTGAATGGTGCAGTCACGATCAACTCCAGCACTCCCTCTCCCTTCTCACCCCCACCATGAAACTCCCAAATCCCTTTCTCTCAATACCTCCCTGCACTCCCATAACACCTTGCTTCAGTTATCCTTACCATACAGCCACTCCTTCTATGCGTCACAGCTGGCAAACCCACCAGAAAGCAATGAAAAACAAATCACACTAAGGGTAAGGATAAGATCATATTAGCATAAAGACAAAAACACAAACAATGTGTAAGAAGGAGAAGACCCCAACAACATTAAAAGGCCAGGGAAGAAATCCCTACCGCAGAGCAAGTAAGAGATACTTGCACCCAGTACAAGTTCAGGCTGTGTCTATAGGACGTCTGCTGGCCAAGTATCGAGTTCGATTCAGCATCATCAAGATTACAATGGTCTCTTTTGACTTACCCTAATATTCATCGGTGTAAAACACGTTTAATATATTTCAATGACACTATATTTTTGTATTACACTCTAGTATTTATGTGCTTATAATGGTCTTATCTTACTGGTTTGATGACGAGAAAATGTATTATCACTTGGAAATAAGTCAGTTGCAAACTTTCAAACTATTATATATCCAAAATTAAAATGTTGAATTTTTGTATATACAATAAAAAAGCATTACAAATGTTTTCAACTGAGAAGTTTTAAAGTCTAGCCCTAATGGCATTTTAGGCTAGACACCGAAGCTCTAATTGCAATATTAGGTGCTGTAACACGGCAGCTGCTCCAGAAGAGGAAGCCAAGGCTACCCACTCCTGCACAGACTTAGTCTCCCACACCTTTTCTTGGATCACTGTTGGGAGCAATGGGCTAGGTGGCAGTGAAGTTTGTTTGTTTGTTTTTTCACTTTTTTTTGGTATGATTCCCTGTTGGGCATTATAAAGAGTATTTTTTGGCTTTGTAATCAGATAAGGTAGACTCAACCATCACCTCTATCGTATTCTGCATCTCTGAATCTGGATTTATTACTTTATCTTTCTGGACCCCAAGAATCTTACATAATTATCATATACTTCCATTTCTCCCCTCCTCAAAAAAAGGGCTGATGCAAATTTGATCACAACTCTTGGAGGCCCCGTGTGGTATAGAGTACGACAGGACTTGAAGCATTGTCCAGAGAGATAGCTAGACCTGTTTTCCTCACCGTCCCTTGACTGAGTTCCAGTCGTCAACCTTCAGGTTAGTGGTACATAGCTGAGTAGTGATAATAATGGCTATTTAGTTGTAATGATTTTTCTCTTTCTTGTTAAAAGTGAAAGATAGAAATCAGTAAGCATTGTTTTCTGACAATATCTTTCTCCCTTGCTATTTACAACTAAGGATTTAATTCTCCATGGGAATCCTTTTGGAATTATGTATAATTCTCCAAATACATTTCTGATTTTAAAACAGTTAAAATTTTTTAGAATAATATTTCTATTTTTGTAATCATTTAACACAAATCCCATTGCCTAACACTTATTGTTGTAGTTATTTGGGATATAGCAAATGCATTGAATATTCTGTTGATGAACTTGTTAACTAAGCTAGGTAGTCTGAGATATCCTGTCATTCTGATACAGGATAGTTCTGCTCTGTGTTTTTCAGAAATTTAGTATTAAAATAAATAAGAATGGTTTGTCTTTTTTTAGTATAATTTCAAATGCTCTTTCTCATAGGCATCTGGTGGGATATTTAGAACTCACTGTAGTTACACTTGTAAAAATAGTTATATATGTTTTAATCTGTCGAGGTATAAATCATGAGAGTTTATATTTAAGTCATGGCGCGCCTTTTGGCAATAGCATCCAGCAGTCCTGCAAAGATGATGCAACAGACAATTGTGGCACCTTGTCACTTTCCCTTAACCCAACTATCCTTTTAGCTGTATATAAATGATGGTGGGGAGATGGTATTTTGCACATTTAAATCACCTGATCTCACCTTTATAAAACTGGTCAAATGTCTTTACATTGTCTGTCTTGAGGCTCTTTCTTTGCACAAATCTACTACCTTAGTTACAAAGTATTGCTATAACAGAAATTCCGTATATGGTCATTTTAAGGAAAAGAAATTCGTATTCTCTGTGGGCTGAAGGCTAGAACAATAGGGAGTGCATGGATCTAGGGTGAGGTCCTTCTTTATCTAATTCAGTTGCTGTTGTTAGGTGACCTTGAGGATATTTCAAGCCACTTAATTACCTACCTCCATCATCACTAGGTAGAGTCTATATCCACTTGTATGTGCTTACTACAGTGTCTAGTCTCTTTTTATGCTAATAAATGTAGGTCATATCATATGCTGAAATAATCATATTAATGTAACAAAAAAGGTTATTCTGAACTAGATTATATCCACAAATACAGGGCCTAGGATTCTAACACATATTTCAAGGGAATATAATTTAATATATAACATCTACTCTGTTATCATTTTCGGTGAAAGTTTTTGCATGATATTTATTCTTTTGCTTCAAAGAAAGTCTGGGAAATTTGAACCATGCTGGCTCATAGTGGTGGCCTTATCTATACATCCTCATGTAGGTTTTAAAAAAAATTCCTTTGTACTTTGATTTATACCATCCTCGTCTGCCTCTTAGCAGCTGTCATTTTGTTTGCTTGTTCTGTCACATAAAACTACCTGTACCTAAGTGGTTTCTACTTCCAGGGGAATGCTAGAGCAGGAGTGCCCTGGGACAAGCTGTCTGTTCATGGCTAAATGAATGGTCTCATTGACCATGGCCCCAAAGCAAAGTAAATTCCTAAATAATAAACAAAAATACAGGTATAGAAAGGGTATGTTTTTTTCTAGGAGGCTCGGGCAGAAATAAAATGGTTAAAACATGTGTGCTCTGAGCAGAGAGTTCATGTATAGTGAATTCCAGCTGACACCAACAAAATAGGACCTCCCTTTAAGGGAATGAAATGGGCTGGGTAAGGTGTCTCATTGGCACCAGTTGGGTTAAAGTCAGCAGCAAATTTCAAGCCAACTCTCACTAGACTGGGATGGAGAATGTAAATGCTGAATCAGAAACCCAAATGTGATTGGTTCAACATAGCTTAAAGATAATACAGCCCTTTATTAGAAATGCACTTGGGCACTAATTCTTCAGAATGACTAACACAAATGGGAAAAGAATAAGAATCATTGATATGTTCTTCAGGCACTCTAGAAAACATAGATTTACTCCATTGGCCACATGTGAATCTGTAAGAAAGGAGATATTGTAGACACCAAGGTAATGGGCACGGTTCAAAATGCAATATCCCACAAATGCAAGAATCTACAGTATTAATAGTCATTCCATTGACATTGTGAACAAGCAAGTTGAAGAGAATATTTTTGCCCAGAATATTAATGAATATCTTCTGCATATTTGAGCCAGGTAGTCAAATAAGAGCCACATAGTTTTCTGAACTACCCGCACTTTCAATATCTTCACAAGCACCATTGATTCAAATGCCTTGATTCCTCTGTGGTCTTCCTTATTCAATGCCCAAATTTCACATGCATGTGAGAGTATTGCAAGTATCATAATGGGGGTCAATGCACTTAGCTCTTAAAGTAATATCTTTGCTATTCAAGAGTTGTGCAGCTGTTACTGATCGCAATGTGTCCTATGATCTCTTGAATACTGCTTCAATGTTTGTATTAGTCTGGGTACTTTAGAGAAACACATCGTAAGAGAGAGTTTTATATAAAGGTTAAGTGCACATCAAGAACACATTCCAACCCAGTCCCAAGTCCAACATTAGCCCATATGTCTGATACCAATCCACAAAGTCCTCCTCCATCTCACAAAACACACACTATGAGACCAACTGCAGGAGGAAAGCCGAATCCGTGAATATGTAAGCATCTCAGCATTGGCAGAGGTCTCCACACGTTTGCTCCACCACCCATGGCTGCATCGGGGTAGGTCCATGTGGTTTCTCCTTGGGGATGTCTTGCAGAAAGTGAGCCTTACCTGCTGAAGCAGGGAACTGGCTAAGGCAGCTGCACCCTGCTCCGACCATCACAAACAAGAGACCCAAAAACTAGAAAGGCAAGGCTCACCGAGCCATTTATCTCTCTGCCCTTCAATTAACCCCACATGTGTTTATTGGCGAGGTTGGCACAATAAACTAACTACCTCAATGGTCATTGATTATGGATCCAAGCAAGATGAAATCCTTTTTCACTTATCTTTTCCCCATTTATCATGATGTTACCTATTGGCCTAGTTGTGCGAATTTTTATTTTCTTTACATTAAGTTGTAATCCATACTAAAGGCTGGAAATCTTAATCTTCATTATCAAATGTTTCAAGTCAACCTCACTTTCAGCAAGCAAGGTTATGTCATCTGGATAATTCTTCCCCCAATCCTGATACCAACTTCTTCATATAGTCTAGCTGATCTGAATATTTGTGTGAGAGCAAAATAGCTATCTCTCTATGGAAACCAGTTAGTACACACTTATTCAAAGTTACACATCAACCACGAAAGCAAGTGATGAAAAAATAAAGAAAAGATCAAGGTAGATGCCAGAAAAGACTCTGAAACAGTTTATAACCATGAACATGCTTATAACCATGATTTGCTAAAGCAAATCAAAGAAATTAGGAAGAGAAAGAACTAAACAGAACACTTCAAAGGGTTCGGAGAAGACAGTGTAAAGTATTATAATGAAATATAATACAGTTAGAAAGGCGAAAAAAATAAGAGGACCACAGGCAGCATATCTTAAACTGAAAGAATTGCAAGATGAGCAGTCCAAAGCCAGCGGCTTCTCTGCGTGGGAGCGGAGGCTTCCACGTCCATAGAGAGTTACAGTCCCTAGCCTACAGGGGGCGCTCTATTCTGACCTGTAGAGTGGCTATGACAGCTTTGGCTTGGTGGCAGCATGGACTTGATGGAAGTGAGTTTGCTTTTTTGTTTTTAATACTGAAAATAACTAGACTACATTTAACCATTTTCCGAGGTAGTATATGATCAAGAAAGAATGGTACTGAAAGAAGTCCAAGCTGCAGTGAAGGCCGCCAATACCAAAAACAATGCTCCAGGAATTGATAGAATACTAACTGAAGTGTTCCGATTGTAATTGGTACATTCTTAGGAAGCACTGGAAGCACTTACCTATGTCTGTAATTTGGAAAACAGCTGCTTGATCCCCTGACTGGAAGAGATTTATACCCATTCCCAAGAAAAGTGACTCTAAAGAATTTGGAAATTCCTGGAAAATATCATTAATATCATATGCAGGTGAAATATTGTTGAAGAGCATTCAAAAATGGTTTTAGAATTACGTTATCAGGAATCTACCAGGCCAGATTCAGAAGATGTGGGGCCATGCATATCATCGTTGATGTCAGAAGGATCTTGGCTCAAAGCAGAGAAAGTAATTTACTTGTGTTTTATACATGATATAAAAGCATTTGGTGTGTACATCATAACCAACTATGGATAACATTAAGAATAGTAATTTCAGGACACGTCCCTGTGTTCATTCAGAACCTGTGTATTAATTAAGAAACAATTGTGCAAACAGAGCAAGGGAGGATTGCATAGTTTAAAATCAGAGAAAGTGTGCATCATAGTTGTATCTTTTCCCCATACTTATGCAAACTGTATGCTGAACAATGAATCAGGGAAGCTGGGCTATATGAAGATTGATGCCTACATGAAAATTTATAAAAATAAATGAATGAAATCTTGTATGAGAAAAAACAAAGAAAATGCAAAATATCGTTTCTTATTTTGATTGTTTAATTTTTGCACTTTCCTTTGCCTATTCTGGAGTTCATAAAAGTTTATTTCTTCCAATTATTGAGCTTCATAGAGACAGAAGGTAATTCTATCTGTTGCTGACCTTGAATGCTGTTTCAACTTACAAAGGTGACCTCTGTCATAAAACATCCTGAGGCTTCAGGAACCAGTTGTGAAATGCACTACTAGAGTAGAACATTTAGTTTATTAGGATATAACTAATAAAAATGTGAAATAAGGTGTAAATAAAAATAAAGTGGGCAGATGCTGCAAGTAGGAAGCTACATAAAATCCACTTGTTGATTCGGACTCATAGCAACTGCATAAAATACCATTTAATAGCCATAGTCCTTCAAAGACTGCAATCTATGTAGAAACAGACTGCTGCATCTTTCTCCTGTGGAGTTACTGGAAAGTTCCAACTGTTGACCAATTGGTTAACAATCAAAATATTTTAATTGTACCATTAAAAGTTTCTTTTCAGAAACTACATAGCAAGCCTAAACTCCTTCCAAGAACATGGATACGAGATCTTTTAGTGGAGATATTTTGTAGTGGTTGTTGTTGTTGTTGGGTGTCATCAAGTCAGTTCCAGCCGATAGTGGGCCTGTGCACAACAGTTGGAAAAGTCTGGCCAAGTACTGTGCCAATCCCAAAATTATTCCTGTGCCCAAGCCCACTGCTGCAGCCATTGGGTCAATCCCTCTCCCGGAGGACCTTCTTTTTGCTGCCCTCCCACTCCACCCAACAGGACGTTCTTAGTCCTCAAACTCACCTCCCTGCTTTTCAGTACTCGCAAGAAGTCTTCATCGGAAGCAGTAGTCAAGAGATAAAAGGTGTTGTATCAGGTAAACCTGCAGGAAACCTCTTTAGAATATTGAAAAACAAAGATAGCACTTTGAGGACCAAGGTATGCATTCCATAAGCCATGGGATCTTCAATCATCTCATATTGCTTGTGAAAGTTGGACATTGAATAAAGAAGACCAAAGAAAAATGGATGCACTCAAATTCTGGTGCTAGAGAAGAATGTTGGAAGTACCATAATGGACAAACCGATCTGTCTTGAAAGGCGTACTACCACAGTGCGCCTTAGAGGCAAGGAGAGTGGGGCTTCATCTTACATACTCTGGACGTGTTGTCAGGAGAGACCAGTCCCTGGAGTAGGATATCATGTTTGGTAAATAGAGGGGCAGCAACAACAACAACAGCAAAAGGTAGCCTAAAGGCAGTGGCACCTAAACAATACTAGAAATCTTGTTGCAGCCGGTTTACATAGGCAACACATCTTTCGATCTCTTGACTGTTGTTTCCTTGAGCATTATGTGTAGATTCAAGCAAGAGGGAATCCTTGACAATTTCAACTCTTTTTCCATTTATCATGATGTTACATATTATTTCCATTGAAAGGATTTTGGTCTTTTTCACATTAAATTGCAATATTTTTAAAAAGCCTTGCTCTTCAGCAGCAAATGCTTCATGGCTACCTCACTTTCAGGAAACAAGGGTGTGTCATCTGCACATCACAGGTTGTTAGTAAACCTTCCTCCAATCCTGATGCAGCGATTCTTCTTTATATACTTCGGCTTCTCTGATGATTTGCTCAGCATATAGAATGAATAAGTAAGGTGAAAGATACAGCAATACATATACCTTTCCTATTTAAAACCATGCAGCCTCCCCTTGTTCTGAGCCTACTAAAAGACTAGCTCTTGAACTGTGTACAAGTTCTGAATGTGCACAATCGAGTGTTCTAGAATTCTCGCTCTTCTCAGTGCCATCCAGAGTTGGTTATGATCCACACAGATAGGTGTCTTGGAATACGAATACAACACAAGGTAATACAAGTCAAGGAAACACAAGTAAACATCTTTTTGGTATTTTCTTAATTCCTGTAGTGTATCCAACTCTTGAGCCCTGGTTACACAGTGATTACACCTGGCTGTGATCCTTAAGGTCAACAGTTCAAAACCACCAGCCACTCTTCTGGAGAAAGACAAAGCTTTTTACTCCATTTACGTACAGTATCAACAACTTACAGGGGACAAGTATAACCTGTTCCCAAGGTTGCTCTGCATCCACAGCGATTTGAATTTGATGGTAGTGAGTTTGAGATCCAACTCTAGTACAGTAATAGGCGCAAAAGTACTGCGTCCACCTGGACTAAAAATAGTGTGATAAAAATTAATGAATACAGAAATTTCAAAGTGAGACACTTTCTGAAGGGATATACATCTATGTATCCTCTAGGAATTAAGGTGAGCTTTGGCAGGAGATAGCTGAACTGGAGTTTTGGCACTTTTCCATATTTCTCTCTCAGTAACATATCTAACATCTGGTAAAATCTGGCAGAAATGAGTTTACTATATGCACAGGGGACAATTGCTATTGGTTGTGGGGGAGGACATGCTAACAAAGGAACCTCAAACCACAAGAGCAGATGTACATCCCATTGATAAATCCCTTATGTACAAAATAAACTCCTTGCAAATTGGGAAACTTCTGGATTCTTTCATGTAAGGTAGTAAGAGACTAAGAATGATAGAAAAGGTGATCTAATGCTTCAGATATAAAAGAATGACAGTAGCACAAATGTTTATTTAGTTTTACCAAATATGACAGTGAACACAGTGTTAGAAAATCTAAGTCCTTCCTAAGTTTTCTGCTGACATGGAATGTCTTGAAGGTTACAGCCATAAAAAAGTTATTATGTTATTATTTACATTGTTATGTTGAATCAGTTCAGACTCAAAATTACTCTAGGAAAAACAAAATGCTGTGCTGCCCTGCGCCATCCTCACAATCACAAACATGTTTGGGCCCATTATTGTAGCCAGTGGTAAGCGGTGGAACTTTCGCTTCTTTGTTGGCCCTATATTTTGCGAAGCATTATGTCTTCTCCAGTGGTGAATCCCTTTTAAGGACCTGACTAAAGTACTTGAAACAAAGTCTTGTCTTTCTTTTTATTAAGGAGCTTTCTTGTTATGCTCCTAGCAAGCCAGATTTATTCATTGTTATGGCAGACCAGGGTGTATTCAATACTTTTCTCCATCAACATGATTCAAAGGTACCAATTCTTCATTTGTCTTCTTTATTGTTGTTCAGGTTTCACATGTGTATCAGGTAATTAAAAACACCATATGTTGGGTCATGCAGAGTTTAGTCCTCAAAGTGACATCAATTATTTTTAACACTTTAAAAAGATCTTTTGCAGGAAATTTGCCCAACATCTTTTAGTATCTTGATTGCTGTTTCCATAGACATTGATTGTGGATCCAATTAATGTAAAGTCCTTGAAAAGGCCAATCCTTTCTGTGCTTGGAGTTGAAGTTGTTGTTGAGCTGTCAGAAATGTTTGTGTCCTTTCCAATGTCATATAAGCAACATTGAAAACTGTGGTCTTTTATTTACATCAGTAAATTATCACAAACAATTAACAATGGGCCACACCAGAAGAACTCGAAGTGGAAGCCCATGAACAAACTGGGTCCTACCTCCAAAGCTACCTGTAACTCTTGGACATAGCACAGAGACTCTCTGACAGGAGATGAAGCAAAGGATGGTGACCTCAAAATTGAAGAAACGGCAGTTACTGGACCTTGGGTGGGACCACTGGCCTAGTTTGCATGCAATGAAAGGAGCCCCAGAACCACCATATAGTTAGTATCTCACTGTTTTCCTTACATTAATCTGACAGGCATCCATCTGAAAAGGATCTTGCAAGAAATGCAAGATTACATTACAATTTCCCCTAAAACCAACCCCAATGATCAATGTAAAGAGAGTTCAGTCACTTAAGAAATCAATCTGTACAAAGCAACAATTCATGGATCGCAGCTCTCAGTTGGGCTATATTTGTATACACGCCTCATATCAACAGGACCTTAAACTCTATGACATTGGATAAATAATTGATGTTATTGCTGTAATTGCCTTATACCACAGTGTTTTTCTTTTGTTGAATTTTCCCTCCTTTTCTTTGTTTGTTTTTGCTTTCCTTGGTTGTTGTTCTTGCATGTGCCATCATATGACCGCTAAAGTAAACCAGAATTGTTCATAACCCATGGACAAGCAGATGAATTCCAGGCTCCCTTTTAATTCTAGCCTCAATCCCAAAATAGTTAGTTCTTTTAACATGGCCCTGCTCCATAAGCACCTTCAGGACGAAATCACTGAATATGAGGGTGCTACAGAAAAGTGTAGTGAAGAAGGCGGGTGGTGCTCAGCTATTAATTGAAGTTGTGTCTGGGGTCTTAAAGGCTTATATTCAAACAAGCAGCCATCTGAGTCAGGCATCAACTAAATCCTCATGGAAGAAGCACACCAGCCTGTGGGATCCAAAGATTACAATAAGGGGATGATAATAGAGCTCGAATCGTGAACACCGACCTTGTAGAAGGCTAAGGACAGTTGGAACCCCAAATCCATCTGCAGAATATTTTAGCAGATTAAGCCTCTGGCAGATCTTCTCCAACCACAGGCAAAGGACTCGAGAACTTTATTTATTATCAGTTGGAGACTATTGCAAACTTGATTATAATGGATTGAATGTGATATTTGATCAGTTGACTTCCTCTTGACCTGATCTGAATTTGCTCTAGATTTAAATATTTCTCACTTGTTTCCTGACAGAAATTTCTTCTTTGGTTTTTTAAGTATGATTGCTGGTATTTTCTCTCTTAATCTTTATTTTAATTTTTATCCTTGTTATTTTATTCTTTCTTTCATTTGGTTTTGTTTTTTATTGTTTCTGTTAGGTCTCCCAGTTTATGAAGCACAGAGGAGTGATTTCATAGAGAAATAACCGATGCAATGTTCTATGGGAGACAGAGATGGGCAGGGCGAGAGGAACTGGAGAGCCAACAATGAATGTGGGAGAGGAAGGGAGCTCTAAAACTGATTGTGATGATGTATATACAGCTCTTTTTAAAAGTACCAACCATGGAAGTGTATGATGTGTAACTTTTAAACCAAGAATGTGCCAAAGAAAGGAAAGGAAAAATTGACCAATGGTTCCCATGGGTGAAGAAGGAAGAATGTTTGCTTAAGGGCCATGGAGTTTACAGTAATGGTGGCAGAATAATTTGGAAAATGATATCAATTATTGCTGTGTAGCAAAGTATAGCCAATGGCCTGAATTATACACACTGAAGATGCTGAATTGGAGAATGCTTTGTTGTGTATATGTTGGCTATAATTAATAATAAAAGATAATTACACTAATAGTGAGTAGAACAAGAAGAAAATATTCTAAACTTGATTATGGTCATGATGAACTCTTCATGATATGACCAAGCTATTGAATATTACGATATGTGGAAGAAGCCAGTAAAACTGTAAACAAGGAAACAAAGAAATGACAATCATGCTTTTTCCTTGTGCTTTTCTAACTCCAAATCTTTGCACTTTTATTATATATTTTTCTTTATCTTTTCACGTTACTCTTGGAAATCTTCTGAATGCACTTTATCATTTTCCCCTCAGTTTGAGCCATTTGATATTCAAGAGCAAGTTTCAGAGACCTTCAGATAGCTATAGTTATTTCTTTTTGTATTTTAATGACCTTTTGCTTTCTTTGTGCATGATGTCTTAGATTCCACCTCAAAACTCACCTGCTATTCATTTTTTAGTGCTTAATGTAAAAAAACATTTTTGATATGACTTCTCAATTTTCTATAAATAGAAAAACACATACATTAGACTCATTTTGTGGATCAGGAATAAAATCAAGAATGTTGTGTAGATATTTATGTAACAAGTTAGGAAAACAAAACCAATAAAATCTCCACATGATTTCTATGGATAGTAAGTGATTGTAAGTTTTACAATACAAGTATATTACTGAGAAGAATATTGTTCTTTTTGGAGGATTGCCTTTTAAATTTTGGGATACAGTTATTTCCTAATTTTCGCAGCAGAAATATTATCCTCCCACAAAAAAATGCATTCCCTTTTTGAGGCTCTTCTTATACTTTGCTTCCTTGGCCTTTTGTCTGGGAAAGAGTATTACGGTCACAAGTTCGGTGATAAAATGACTTGTGTTTCCATTTCGGGTCAACTATTTGTTAGCTTATTGTTTACTAGTTACTTAACCTAGCCAAGAATTTCAAATTCCTCATTAAAAGGTGAGCAATAATATATCCTTCACAGGATTGGTTTAAAGATTAACTACGAAAATAAAAGCAAAAAATTACAACAGTGATGACATACAAGTATTGCAAAGAAACTAGTATAAGTGTATTATTTTGATATTTTTCAAGCATTCAAAAATGTTACATAAGTTTAGCGTATTAGCGATGCAGAAAACAGCCAGCATACCAATTCAGCTTGCAAGTTGTAATTCGCACGGCTCTGTTGGAAGAGGTAAGAGCCCTGGAGGCATGGTGGGTTACGCAGCAGGCTGCCAACCACAAGGTCACAAGGAAACCATTGAGCCGCTCCAGAGAAGGAAGATGTGTCCTTAGGCTGCCACAAAGATTTACAACCTCAGAAAAGGGACAGTTGTAACATGCCCTGGACTCTCGGACAGAGGGCCCAGCGGGCCACTATGCAACCGACTCAGTTGCTGTGTATTTGGTTTGGTTTTAGTTTGGCTCTAAGAGATGATTAGCAATACTTTACCCTCTCTCACTACTTGTTAAGTTCAGTTTAATATTTACCCTCCCCATGCAATTGAGAATCCAAAGCAGGAGATCAATATTAGTCCTTCAATTACATGAAGAATTGACTTCCTTAAGTTCTTTTTTTTTGTTTAATCAGAATACATTTCATCTAAATTCTATTCAGTCACGTTGAAACTAGAAATTCCATTTCTTTTTTGTCATCCACTGATATTATCAGGATCTTTTATTCTACTTAACTTTTATCTATTAGTCCACACATGAACACCGTGGCTTATCTTCTGTCTTAATGTGAATTCTCTTCCATAGTCAATAATTCCAGTGTCAAGGGTCGATGTTTCCATTCTACTGGCAGCACATTTCTATGTCAAGTTCATTGTGTAAGAATATTTTACTAGGAATTATTCTTTCTTTAGTTTGTTTACCATCATCCTGTGATGCTTTATAGAGAACAGTGTGACTTTTGTTCCTGAAAGATAATTCTAAAATTTATAACTTGGGATTTCCTGAGCAGGTGGAGCCACAGGCAGCTTCTTGACCCATCCAGGCTGAGACCAAAGGACCACAGACTCAGAGGTTAAGAACCAGAGAGAGTCTTGGTTGTAGGCTAAAGAGAGATGGGGTTGTGGACTAATTATTACAGTCTTAGTATTTTCTGATCCTGGCTTGTGGTAACCTGTTAACTTCCCTAGTAAGTCCCCTTACTGGTAATCATTATTGGTGAGGTCTGCATTGTCACTGCAATGAATTATCAAACCCAGCAGGAAAGTAGATTGTCATGGGAGGAGTGACTGATGTCAGACTAGGGAAAAGAAGAAACGAGGTTGGAGTTTTGTCTGCCTATGGCAACTGGTCTTGGGTTTCCATGGGAATGGATTCTCCTCCCTGCTGAAGACAGAAGAGGTCATAGATGGTCTTTGAGCTGCTTTCTCATGGGTTCACTGTCATTTGTATATATCTCTGTTGACGTTTTCACTTAGCTTTACATTCTTCTCTTCTACAGAACTAATTTAAGGGGCACATTCTCATCCTTGTATTTTTTTGTATTCATAAATTTAAGCATGGCCTGTGAGCAGTCATAAATAAATAAACACACACACACATCAGTGTTATCTTAGATAGTGGGTATACCCAGTTCTCACTTAGTGACCTGGTTAAGTTCCAAAGGCTTTGTCATTAATATGAAAATTGCCAATACACAAAAAACAGCGATAGGTTTTGTGGCAACTTGGATGGACCAGAATTCTCCGTGGTTTGGAAGTTAAGGCCTAGTATTCCCAGTGATATGATATAACACAATGTAATTAACTCTATAAAAGATTTGCAGTAAGGAGACAGTCTATTGTACTGAGATTAGAGTGGAATATAGCCCCCCTTACTTACATCACTGTGCTGATGCAATTCAAAGACATTTTCTTAGCTGTGTGGCCTTCTTCCTTTATAAGTATATGCTGTGGGAAATGCTTCCTTGTTTCTTGCTGGGTCTGGATGTTTAATCTGGCTCCATGACCTCCAGTTCTTTGGACATGGTCTGATGACCTACCATATTGCCTGCCTACCCTGGGAGTCTTCTGTGGTCTGTGATCTCACCTGCCAACCTTGAATTCATTTGCTTCTAGCCTTGTGCTTTCCTTGCTGATCTTGTGTTCATCAGAACTCAGAGCTACATGAGTCAGAAGTCGCAGCCTAACATCTGACCCCAAAAAAATGATCACTGTGTAGATTTAGACTTGACTGCTTCTACAACGGTACGAGCCATTTTCTTGATTTAAATTTCTTTCTATATACATTAAACTTGCAGGTTCCATAGAACACAATGGTAGTAGACTGCATCTAGATAGCATCCTTTCTACTGAGATACAGTATTTGGGTAATTTCTCTTAATTCCTGAAGCAGCAAATGATAAGAAGATGAAGTGGTAAATAAAGGAAATACTACATAGTAACACAATATGATGGGGATTCAAAGAGAAATACAGTTGGGTATAGATAATACAACATACGGATGTGAATGGATTTCACAGTCTATACTATATTTATGCGTACACTTAACTAATGGCGCTGTCCCCAGAGATCCTCAAGGGACCCAACTGGCAGGTTTTATTGGACCCTAGTGAATTTGAATGTGCTAAAAGGTAGTGAATTAACAACACTACCTATTAGGATATAAGATAAGGAATAAAAATACATCTTTCTCTTGTAAGGGATATTAGGGACACTCTTTACACATCACCTTTACAGTAATCTAATCTTACTTTAAGTAATCTAATATCTTTGTTCTTCACTGTTACTATGTACTTTCAAACTTAACTCTCTTAAAGAACTGCTTCACTCATCGATGGAGTTTTTATGGGTGCTCTGAGATTTTAGGAAGATTATTTTACAGAAATATGGATGTGTTAAAGTCAACTTTTCATGAGGAAGGATTTCTTTAACTTTGACCTCTATATGTAGAGAAACTGACATTAAGTCATCAGTGACTATTTCTGACCTACAAATGTAATTTTCAAATAGTTCAAAAATTTCTAGAAAAATACAGTAATAATAATCTCATCTGTTGATATGATCTATCAAATAATATTCTGAATAATACATCTGCCTCTTATTATGCATTCTAATTAGAGACAACTTTAAAGTTTGGGAGGGATATTAAATATTTATAACCTAGTCAATTGTATTTCAATGGTCAATCATCTTCTAGTAATTAGAAAGCATAATTAAAATATATTTGAATCCCAAATTAAAGGTGACCAGATTTTAACATTGGTAAAGTGGGACACCATTGATAAAACTCATATCCTGGTGAAATAGCCACATGGCAGCCAAAAACTGTATACCCTAGCTTGTTGTGCATTCTTTCCAAAAATCGGGACTTTTTAAAAATGCCGTGGGATGTGGGAAAAATTGTTGAAAATTGGGACTGTCCCATCAATAGTGGGATATCTGGTCACTGCCTCGACAATATTTAAATAGTGTAAGGTACAAATATTACTTTTAAGGTTTAGATAAACAACATGAGTGAAAATAAAAGCTTCATGTTTGACATCTTTTCTCAATTTTTCAGACAAGACTGACAAAAAATGTGATAATATAATTTTTCCTGCCTTGGTAGTCCATTTTGATAGAGAAGAAAGAGTAATTTTGAATACTGCAGTTTCAATAAATCAAGATACTTGAATGGGATCTTCCTAAATGTAATTTGTTAGCTTCCCCAATCAAAATATTATTATGATTTATCAGTATTGTTAGCTCTGCCACTCTTACGAAAGAAAGGATAGCTGTACAGAGAGAGTTGGCACGCACATTTTCAAAGGAGGACAATCTGAAACAGAATCGGAGGATTCTGTGCTTCTGTTCTGGAGAATTATTTCTGTATTAATTGACACAACTCTACATGTGTTTTTCTCTTGTCTTAATAGGCTGGGAGGGTTTCTAAATAATTGTGGGGTAAGCATATTTTCCTCAAATAAATATTAGAAGCAAAATCAGATGCATGCTCCCAGGAGATGGTTGCTATCTTCATTGTTTGGGAGGCCTGTCTCAGCCAATCTAACATCTACAACAGCGCTGGCTCCGTCCTACAAAACCCGTTTCCAAACCTTCAATGACTCTCCTCACAGTCCCGGTCAAAGGTAGAGTCACAGACAACAACAGTGCAGAGAATGTAAGGGCAGAAAAACAGAAATATATATATATTCAAAAGACTGTAAAAGTTAATCCCCAAACCAAAGACCCCTAGTACTTGTTAGCCTGATTAGGTGGGCTTTGAAAAGAGCAGGTTTTTGTTTTTCTCTTTTCTTTCTTTTTCACTGCCTTTACATTTCTACACTCACAGTGGTCCTCTTGTGGGATGCTAAATTAAGAGGCATTTTGTTTGTATTGTTAGCAGCTAGATCGAAACAGTCACAGAGAAATGTTTTATTATGTGAGGAAAGGATTCTTTTAATAAGGCTCTTAGGAGACTGAGTTTTAATGATGCTTAACACAATGTTTTAAACCACACACCACATCTACATGTTATTTCTTGTTACATGCTGGTTATTAAACGGCAGGCTGGCTCCAGAATGCCTGCAGAGGGTAGTTAGGGTTGGCTGATACATCTCTGACAATTTGAATAGTTGATGGAGTGACAAGCGCTGTTTGTATTTAGAGGATTTTACATCTTAACATCTGCACAGTGCAGTGCATATATTATTACCCTATGCACTTATGCACAATATGTTGAAGGGTTAAAGCCAATTAAGCACAATTGTGAGTTTCAATTTCTTTCAGAATGCTGTGCCCTCATCCAAACTTAACATACTTAAGCCAAAATGATTTCCCTCACTATTTAACCTAGGAATTGCTGTTCAAAACTAAAAAACAGAGAAATAATGAAGGGAAATGAAAATCAAAATGTGCCCCAAGGAAAGATGTGAGTTATAGACCAATACATACTCATGAGTAGCCTTTTTAACTATGCAAATGCTTAGCCTTTTAAAATGAAAAAGCAGAGATCATTGCTTTACAGCGCCTTTAATTTTTCCTACCATTCATGGAACACAGCTCTCTAGCTCCATGCTGCTCTAAACCCAAGGAGAACAAGTTATCATCAGGGTCAAGGATAATGCTTGGAGCCAGGAAACTAAGGTGCTCAGTTTTCAAATGCTCGCTCACAACAGTAAGTGGGTGTTTCACCCCGTACTCTGCTTTCTTTCATACCCTGTATTTCTGAATCCTGCTTCCAAAGTGTTTGGTTCATCTTCTCTCTCTCTCTCTCTCTCTCTCTCATTCTCTAATTTGAATAAATATTTAAAGAAAAAAAAAAGAAAATCCCAAACAAACAGAAACCCAACCTTTGAATGTATTGTGCCTCCCACCCACCCTACAGGACAGAGTAACGCTAAGTGTGTGAGTTTTTGCGGCTGTTCACCACTATAGGAAGCTCATCTTTCCTTGGGAAGTTGGTGATTTTGAGTAGCTGACTGGTCGTTCGCAGCTAAACATTTAACCCACCCTACCCCTAGGCTCTGCAATAAATCTACAGAAACCAAACCATGTTTGCCATTGCGGCGTTCTTCACATGGCATGACTTGAACAGCAGAGTGGCATTCATATGTTCATCATATTAAGTGCATGATTATTCATTCTAAAACACGTCTATCACTTTAACAAAAGTTCAGTGTCCCCCAAACTACTGAGTCCTCACTTTGAATTGCTTATTTCTGTGTAACCAGTGTGCCATACAGGTATGGTGTGAGGGACGCCATAGAGCTGCCTCCCATTTAGGAGAGATTTATAAAAGAGAAAATCTTTAGAAAATGGGCAGAGCCATTAGAGAGGCTAAGGAAAAAGGAATGCTATGTCTGTCAGGATCTGTCCAACCTATGTCACAAAAAAATACATGCATATTGATCCAAATCCCAAAACCCCATGTAAGGGTGATTAAGAGAAGCAACATATGTTCGTGGTGCATTTAGATTAATGTTTGGTAAATGTTTTTTTCTTGGCTTTTAATAACCAGAATATCACCCTCAGAAAAATGCTAATTATACAATCACAGAAATACTTGAAAGAAGGGGAAGTAGAAAATAACTATCTTAAATATTTGATAAACATTGCTCACATATCCCTCATCATTAAGGCCCTTGATGAGCTGGATTGACAGGTGGCTGCAACAGTAGGCTTAGACATGAGGACAATTGTGAGGCTGCGACGACACCCAGTGGATTGTTGTTCTGCAATACACAGGATGCTGTGAGCTCTGTGCCACTCAAACCACAGCAAACAACAGTATTCAGAATGGAGATCTAAGAAATAGCAATCGTTTAAGGAATAATTCTATTAAGGACGCAAAGTAAGGTTAGTTATATTGAAAATGGGAGAAGAAATAGTCAAAGTTTATTTGTAAATTATAATCAAAGAGTATTTAAAAATATTAAGATTTGGAAAAGCCACATACTTTATGCCATTATATTTAATTCTCTTTGCTGAAAAGTGAGGAAATCAGTCTCTTTGATGTACTCTCTTCCATTTGTCCCATCTACGTGCTATTTTTTACATTAGTTTTATACTATAAAGTTTAGTGATCTCTATATGCCTAATTCCCGCTGTTCGTCAGATATTTATGTATTATTTTACATTTCTGTACTTCAAACATATTCTCATTTTCAATACCTCACTGAGTTCTTTGTTTCTTATTTTATCTTTTGATTTCCTGACTTTTTCATCATGAAGTCATTATTTTCTCAGAAGATCATAGTGATTCTGCATTCTCTTGTATGCTTACTGTCTGTATGTTGTTTTTATGGTAAATTGTAAACTTTAAAGGTTTTGAGACCGACCTTGAGTGATAGAAACCAGATGCTTTTCCTCATTGCCCAACAACCTATGACTGGAATACATATTATTTAACTCAACCCCCTACATAATTCAACCTGAAGAGACTTCAGTAAATATTGTCAAAGCTCCCATTTATAAGATGGGAAAAGCATGGAAGTCCTTTTTCTGAGTGTCTGGAAACCCTTGGGAGACCAGGATTACTCATCAGAGAATGTAACCAGGGCAGGGATCCCTGTCACGCCCTTATTTATTTCCCTGTCAACGCACCGTTTGGTGCCTTAAATGTTAGAATTGTTTCTGGGTATATTTGGCCTACTGATTCAAAAATATTACCAGTTTTCCCCTATCAGCTTTAGTTTTGGAGTTACACAATATATGTATATACCACTCTTCTCAGATCACCCATAAAAATTGAGGGAATTTTAATGTAGTATTAGTAATTGTAGTTACATCCAATTGGTCCTGAAGACAGCCACCTTATGCACAACAGAATGAAAAAGGGCCCCATCCTGTGCCATCCTCTCAACTATTCATGATTGTGTCTGTCGCCTTGAGGGGTGCCTTCTCCTTTGCTGAGTCTCTACTACTGTTACCTTGTCTGAGACAAAGGATGTGCCGGTTTTATTTAAAGTCATTTGTACTGTACTAAATATTTAGGTCAAGTTTTACATGCTGACCGTTGATCCGAAGATATATTTGAACAATGCAAATTACATGAACTTGGAATTGTCCTCAGGTACCTCATCAACTATATTAGGGACTGACTAAATTGCAGTTTCAATTTATTTCCTTAAAAGGGAGCCAGAAAAATGATTTACTGCAAACAGAAAGCCCTGATGGTACATTGAGTGTGATGCGTGTTTCATGCTAACCACAAAGTCACCTATTCAAGCCTGCCAGCTGCTCTGTAAGAAAAAGGTGAGACTTTCTGTCCTCACAAACAGTTACACACTGAGAAACACACAGAAGTGCTGCTCTCTCCTTTAAAGTTGCTATGAGTCCTGATCACCGGACTGGTAGTGAATTAACTACAAGTATAACAAATAGAGATTCAAGTGTTCTGAGGCTTAAAAATGGGTCTATCAGTACTAAAATTTCTTTATTGAAATTAAAATGTTACAGTTTTTATAAGATGGCACAATTTCTCCACTCGTTCATATAAACTCCTTAAAGAAAGGTTAGATTTTTTTAAATAAAGAATATTGGAATCATCCTCACCTTTGAAATATCTGACATGAATTATGCATATTAAAATGTTTACTGGATAATTTGAAGAAGAAAAATTTACATCTTCAAAATACTGATGGAAATTGTTATGAAGTCTTGGATTTTTGGCAGTCTAAATTGTCCTCACACCTTCCATGTATTTGCTTCTTTGATTTTCTTTTCTATTTTCCACTCACCTCAAGCTGTGTTCTGGATTTGCAGTACTTAACTTTTAGTCTCCATATATACTGCACAGTTTCCCATACCAAAAAGAAAAATACACTGTCATCTAACTGATTCTAACTCATAGAGACCCTATAGGATAGAAAAGAACTGCCCCTGTTGGTTTCCAAGCCTTTAAATTGTTTAAATGCTGCAGAGTGACCGGTGGGTTTGGAGCAGTAACAACTGACATGATTGGCAGCTCAACAGGTAACCAACTTGCTACCATTAGTTCATATACAATTTCCCTAGGAAGTCCCTTAAACTAATTCTTTTTCAAATATTTTTTACATTTTATGTCTTAGCCTATAAATCATGGTAACAAATTATTCTCATACTGAAAGCTAGGACGATAAATTAATAAATCAGAATAACTTAATAGCTGAAAATATAGTGGACCCCATATGTAAGAAACAAGCTAATGCAGTGTATCCAATGCAAACTTTTGAATCCGTACCCCAAGCATCTCCAGGAACAGGTCTAAAAACCAAAACAATAAAAAATTTTTGAGTGAGTGGTGGCTCTGTTGTCTCCCATTGCATGACCTTCTACTGTGATACAGAAGCTTATCATTTTGGAGAATGTACAGATTTATTACTGTTCTTCCCATGGTGCAAACTCTGCATGGTATTAATATTCCCGTAGCATTTGCATCGCTACAAAAATAAATCATCCCAGTGTAAGTATCTTTAGCAGACCGCCTCCCAAAATACTCTGCTTTCTTCCGTTTAGCAGCACAACAAGAGACATTGCCTAAACACTTCAAGGAGTGTTTCTTGGCATTGGATGTCTTTACCTCTGCCGTCACTTGGCCTTTGTCTTGAAGAGTGAGAGGGGTCCTTGTGGAGTAGTGGTTCATCATTGGCTGCTAGAGGCAAGGTCAGCAGCTTACAGCCACCAGCTGCTCTGAGGAAGAAGGGAAAAGAAGCTTTCTACTCCCAAAGTGTTCATCTCAGAAACTCCCAGAGGTATTCCTCCTTGTCTGCCTCTATAGTATTGTTATGATTCAGCAGTGACTCAATGGCAATGAATGTGGTTTGGTATTGAAGATTCCATCCTTGTTTGGTGCCAACAGTTCATGACTATGGCTATTAATAGAAGTGTTGGTGATTTGAATCCACCCAGAGTGACTCAGAAGAGACTCGTTATCTATGTCCAAAAATCATTCCTCAATGGTTGATTATTTTAAGTGGATTATTATTGTTGAGTGGATTATTTAATTTGTAGAAATTTTGTTTAGTCAGTTGTTTGGTAGACCCAAATTATCAAAGTATATAAAATGATGTTTCATTTACATTAAAGTCTATGATAATCTTTAAACCCTAAATCAAAATTATATCACAAAATCTTCTTAAAACAAAACAGTAGTTTAGCTTAACTAGTAAAGAATGTTTGAACAAAACATTTTCAAAATCATTTTCAAAATCGGTATTTATGAAATCAAATTGAAAAAAAGTAGCCCCCAACAAATCAACAGAGAGATGAAACATAGTAGCAAAACTAATGTCTCTCATAGAAGAACCAGAAACAGATCTACCACAGAAGGAAATCTTCAGAAGTATGCTCCCAGTAATACAGGAACTGAAGGAAGCAACCCAGAATAAGGATGCAATGATAGAGGACATGAAGTCCACAATAGAGGTAATGAAATCCACCCACCAAAGGGAACTACAGGAGCTAACAAAGGAGGTAGCAGAAGCCACATGCAAGGTCAGAAGTAATTTACAATTAGGCTTGAGGAGGCAGAGAACTGTATCAGTTATCTCGAGGACACTAAAACAGACTTAAGCAAGCGAGAAAGACAGCCAGATAAGAAAATTAAAGAAACAGAAGATAGCCTGAGATCAATGACAGATGTTATGAAGAGGAATAATATTCGAATAATTGGTCTACCGGAGCACAACACAACACACAAGTCGACAGCCAAGACAGCAAAAGAATTTCTGGAAGACAACTTTCCCACCCTAACAAGGGAAAACCAGGCACTTATACAGGAAGCAGAAATGATGCCAGCTAGACTAGACCCCAAGAATAACATGTCAAGACATATAATAGGAAAAATAACCAACTTTGAGGAAAAAGAGAAAATTTTATGAGCAGCAAGAGAAAGGAAGACAGTAACATACAAAGAAGCACAGGTAAGAATATGCTCAGACCTATCAGCAGATACCATAAAGAGGACGAGAGAAAAGAGCAACACCTTCCAAAAGCTGACAGAAAAAAATGCCTCCCCCAGAATCATGTGCCATGCGAAGTTATCCATTGAGATAGATGGTGAGATAAGGGTCTTCCAGAAAAAGGAAAGACTCAAAGAATATGCTGCAAGTCACCCAACCCCGCGGAAGATACTGGCTGACTCACTATGGCAAGAGGATCAACCTCCACCAAGAACAAACAGGAGACCACCATATAGCCCATCTCCATCTAGAAGCCAACATCCCAGCAACAATTACCAGGACAACAGTGTCTCAGATGGAAAAGAGGACAAGATAGAATCTCTCCACTGAAACACAGCACACTGATATGAAGTGAGATAAAGACTCAAAACAAAAAACAGTGTATGACAATTATGAATCCACAGAGAGTGATAATAAATCTGAAAAACAATGAACTCAATTCATACATTAAAAGAAAGGGGCTTGAGGACTGGCTCAGAAAACATAATCCATCAATCTGTTGCCTGAAAGAGACACATCTTAAGAGCACAGACAACAACATGCTAAGAATAAAGGGTTGTCAGAAAGTTTACCAATCTAATTGTAACTCAAAAAAGGCATGGGTGGCTATCTTAATCTCTGACCAAATGTACCTCAAGATCCAAACCATGAAAAGAGACAAAGAGGGACACTACATAATTTTCAAAGGTTAATTAACCCTGAAGCACTTAGCATATTTGGCAAATTTCATCAAACAAACTATTAAAATGATGAAAAAAGAAATCATGGACTCAACAATCATAGTAGGTGACTTTAACACTCCACTATCAGAGAAAGACAGATCACTGGGGAAGAAGCTCAGCAAAGAAGCCATAGAGCTGAACAATGTATTTAGCCAACAAGAACTGATAGAAATTTATAGAGCTTTCCATCCAAATGCAAAGGATTTAGCATTCTTTTCAAGTCCAAATGGATCTTTTTCAAGAATAGACCACATGCTAGGACACAAGTCCAGCCTGAGTAAATTCAAACACATAGATATTATCCAGACATCTTTTTCAGATCACCAAGCCATAAAGCTGGAGATTAATAAGAGGATGTTCAGAAAAGCAAGGGCAACCAATTGAAGAATGAACAACGATCTCCTGCAACATGAATGGGTACAGGCCCAGATTAGAGAGGATATTAGGAAGTTTCTAGAAACTAAGGAGAATGAGAATACAACATATCAAAACTTATGGGACACTGCGACTGCAATTATCAGAGGTAGCTTGATATCATTAAATGCATGTATGAAAAAAGAAGAGACACGTATGACAGATACATTAACATAAAATCTCCAACACCTAGAACAGAGTCAGCAGAACAACCCTTCTAATATCAAGAGAAAAGAAATAATAAAAATCAGGACAGAGTTAAACCAGTGGGAAGACAAGAGAACAATGCAAAAGATAAATGCAGCTCAAAGCTGGTTCTATGAAAGAATTAACAAAATTGACAGTCTTGTGGCATAGCTTACCAAGGATAGAAAGGAGCAAACGTCAACAGACAGGATGAGGGATGAATTAGGGGAAATAACAACAGACCACAATGCAATTAAAAGGAAAATCACAAAGTACTATAAAGGTCTGTATTGTAATGAATTCAGAAACTTGGAAGACATGGATAAATATTTGGAAAAACAGTCTCTCCCTAGTTATCTCAGACAGAGATCAAGAACCTCAACAAACCCATAGCGAAAGAAGAAATAGAGAGGGTCATCAAAAACCTACCAACAAAAAAAGCCCCAGGGCCAGATGGTTTCACAATAGAATTCTACCAAGCATTCCGAGAAGAGTTGACACTGATCCTCCACAAAGTATTTCATAACATAGAAGAGGATGGCAAACTCCCTAACTCATTTTACGAAGCCAGCATTACGTTGATATCCAAACAGGGCAAAGACCCCACAGGTAGAGAGAATTAGAGACCAATTCCTCTAATTAACATAGATGCAAAATTCTTAACAAAATATTGGCCAAAAGAATATAAAAGTATATAAAACATATCATCCACCAATACCAGGTAGGATTCATCCCAGGGATGCAGGGATGATTTAACGTCCAAAAATTCATCAATACTATATACCACATTGAGAAGAAAAAGGATAAAAACCATATGATAATATCCATAGATGCAGGAAAAATAAGAAATCATTTGACCACATCCAACACCCATTCCTAATCAAGACATTCATGAAGATAGGACTGTTAGGTAATTTCCTCAAGCTGATACAAGCTATCTATGAAAACCTACGGCCAACATCGGAGTCAATGGAGAAAGAACAAAAACAATCACAATGAAAAAGCGTACAAGACAAGGATGCCCCCTTTCCCCACTTCTATACAATATTGTTTTGGAGGTTCTGGCTAACAACAGAAGACAGTGGAAGGATATCAAAGAGATCCAAATGGGAGAGGAGGTGGTGAAACTATCGCTATTTGCAGACGACATGATCCTGTACATTGAAAACCCCAAAAGCTCCACGGATGGACTAGTTAGTGAGATAGAGGAATATGGAAAAGTAGCAGGATACCAGATCAATAAACAGAAGTCGGTAGGTTTTCTATACACATCGGACAGGACCATGGAAGAGGGGATTAAGAAGGAAGTACCCTTCACAGTAGCTAAGAACAAACTGAAATACCTAGGAATATATTTAACAAAAAATACTAAAGACCTATACAAGGAATATTATAAGACCCTACTACAGGAAACGAAAAGCGATCTCCACAAATGGAAGAACATCCCTGCTCATGGATTGGAAGGATTAACATAGTAAAGATGACAGTCCTACCTAAAGCACTTTACAAGTTCAATGCTATACCAATTCAAAGACTATCAACCTTCTCAAATAATTGGAAAAAATGACCACCAATTTCATATGGAGAGGGAAGAAACCCAGAATTAGCAGAGAACTCCTCAAGTAGGACACAGTTGGAGGACTCCCCTAATCCAATTTTAATGCCTACTACACTGCTACAGGGGTCAAAACAGCATGGTACTGGCACAACGACAGACACACCAGTGGAATAATATAGAAAGCCCATGAATAAAACGATAAGAACATAGACAACTGATCTTCAACAGGGGCCCATCAAGTGGGAAGTGGATGCCCATTTTAATAAGTGGTTCTAGAAACAATGGAAATCCACATGTAGAAAGATCAAACAAGATGTTTACCTGACCCCATGCACAAGAATAAACTCAAGGTGGATCAAAGGTCTAGACGCTAAACCCAAACCATCAGGACCATCCAGGAGGAATTAGTACCAACCTCAGAGCACTGGCCCAGGGAACTCATAGGCTCACTTCAATAGAGAAGGGTACACACACAGGTGAACTGGAAATCAATGAATGGATTTAATAAGAATAAAGACCTGTGCACCTCAAAAGACTTCACCTAAAGTTTGACAAGAGAACCTACAGACTGGGAGATAATTTTTAGCAATGACACACTGAACAAAGGACTCATTACTAAAATCTACAATACCACCATGTTCTACAAAAAGAGGAAAACCGCGAATGCCCTAAGGAAGTGGGAAAAAGAACTGAAAAGAAATTTCACTAGGGAGGAGCCCCTAAGCATATGGCCAACAAGCATATGAGAAAGTGTTCCAAGCCCTTAGCCATAAGAAAAATGCAAATCAAAACATCCATGAGATACCACCTAACACTCCTTAGGCTAGCCCAAATCAGCAAATCAGAGAGCAACAAGTGTTGGAGGGCTGTGGTGAAGTAGGAACCCTCCTTCACTGCTGGTGGTCATGTAGATTTGTACAGCCACTGTGGAAAGCAATCTGGAAATACTTAAAGAAAAATGGAAATTGATCTACTCTATGACCCAGCTATCCCTCTACTGGGCATATACTCGGTGAAAGCAAGAAATAAAACACGACCAGTCATCTGCGCTCCAATGTTTATTGTGGCACAATTCACAATCGCAAGACTTGGAAACAGCTTAAGTTTCCATCGATAGACGAGTGGATTAGTAAACTCTCGCACATACACACAATGGAGTACTATGCAACACTGAAAAGCATGGACGATCACATGAAACACGTCATTTCATTGGAAGAGCTGGAAGGAATCATGTTAAGCGAGGTAAGCCAAACTCAAAAGGACAGGTATAGCATGAGTCCCCTGAGGTAAGCACAATCAGCACGCCAGGAATAGAAGAATAAACACCTATCTCGCAATAAATGGGTGGAAGCAAGCCCCACCTAGGGAGGTACATGAGATTCCAACATAAAGAAGGAGAAGGGGGCATGGGCAGATGGAGGGAGATGTGGAGAGAGACTGAGTGGATGCCACAGGGGGGGTGGGGGGACAGGACACTAACCCACCCAGGAGGAGAGTATTGGTTGTGACCCCACAGAATGGGAACATGCATACGGACCCCACCATGACACACCAAACCAGGAGGGCACCATAAAGTGCAGAGGATTACACAAAGAGACTGGCCCATACACCAGTCATAACCAGAATTAGCCCAACCCCCACCATGGAAGGGAGTACCACAGAAAATGAAAATAGATCGTCTGGTATGGGAAAGGAAGCAACCTACCACATCACACCCAGAAGGAAGCTGAAGCAAAGGAAGGACGAAGAACAGAGCAGAGCACACCTGGGCCCACCAAGCTCAGAGGACAATAGCCTGGCTTGGAGGACCCAATGTACAGAGAGGATCATATAGCCGGCCCCATGGCGAGATGTGACATCCTACACTGACTCATGGCCCTACACGGGACAGCACCAGAAACCTAGTAGAGGGTGTGCGACTGAGCTGACCCCACCACACTGAGGCAAAACACTGGGGGTGTGCAATGGAGCAGTGGGGGAATCAGAGCAAGGAGGTCCCAAGGGAGCATAAAGGATGGACTTTGAGGCCAGGAAGTGGCACCCCATCAGACTCATCCAGAAAACACTCCTAAAGGTCAACAAACAGACCCTGAAGTACTAAGAGGCTCTTTTTTTGCTGTCTTTTTTGGGTTTTTATTTCTTGGGGGGGTTTTTTGCTTCTTTAAAATTTTGTATGTCAGTGGCTTTTTTGTTTGTTTGCTTGTTGATGTTGCTTCCATCGATGCCATGTTCTTATGTTCCAGTTTGGTGCTGTCCGAGCCATCCCCAATTTTATGCACATATTACTATATCTGCAGGTCCACTTAGATAAGATCGGCTGGACAAACAATGTGAGAAGAAACTAACAGGAACAACAGTCCTAGAGGTACATGAGAATGTGGGAGGTAGGGGAATCGAGGAGGAGTTGGCCAACCCAGGGACAAGGGAATAACGAGTGGTTCAAAACCAGTGGAGGGAAGGGATGGGAGGACTGGTAGTGAATGACCAAGGGCAAGGAAACAGAGAAATTACTGAAACCAGAATGAAGGCTGAAAATGGTAGTGAGGCAGGAGTAAAGCGTAAGGAAATAGAGGAAAGGAGTAGGGGGAGGCAAAGAGCATATATAGAAGCTTAAATACAGACATGTACATATGTAAATATATTTATGATTATGGGGGAAATAGACCTATGTGGATATATTTATAGGTTTAGTAGAAGGGTAGCAGGTGGACATTGGACCTCCTCACGTGCATTCCCTCAATCCAAGAGCACCTTGTTCAGCTAAACAGTCATTTCATGATACCCACATTCCCAACATGAATGCTGAAGACAAACGTGTGCAAATGTGGTGAGGAAAGCTGATGGTGCCCGGCTATCAAAAGATGTAGCATCTGGGGTCTTAAAGGCTTGAAGGCAAACAAGCGGCCATCTAGCTCAGAAGCAACAAAGCCCACAGAGAAGAAGCACACAAGCCTATGTGAACATGAGGTGTTGAAGGGATCAGGTAGCAGACACCAAAGAACAAAAACCATCATTGTGTGATCACCTTCCCCACATAAACACTGAAGACAAATGTGTATGTGTGCATAAGTAAGGGTGGTGAAGAAGGCTGATGGTGCCCAGCTCTCGAGAGATATAGCAACTGGGGACTTAAAGACTTGAGAGTATACAAGTGCTATCTAGGCCAGAAGCAACAAAGCCCACATGGAAGCAGCACATCAACATGTGTGATCATGAAGGACCGAGGGGACCAGGTTTGAAGCACCAAAGATAGGTAAAAAATCATATCATCATGAATGAGGGGAGTGCATGATGGGGACCCAATGTCCATCTGTAGACAACTGGACATCCCTTGCAGAGGGGTAGTGGGGAGGAGAAGAGTCACTCAGGGTTCAGTGTAGAAACAATTAAACTCACAACCTTCCTCTAGTTCTTAAACGCTTCCTCCCCAGAGCGATCATGATCCTAATTATACCTTGCAAACCTTGTTAGACCAGAGGTTGCACAGTGGTACAGATGGGATCTGGAAACACAGGGAATCTAAGACAGATGAATCCCTCAGGACCAATGGTGAGAGAGGCGATACCGGGAGGGAAGGAGGGGTAGAAAGGGGGAACAGATCACAGGGATCTACATATAACCTCATCTCTGGGGGATGGGAAACAGGAAAGTGGGTGAAGGGAGATACCGGGCAGTTTAACATAAGATAAAACAATAATTTATAAATTATTAAGGATTAATGAGGGAGGGGCGAGCAGGGAGGGAGAGGGGGAGAAAAGGAAAATGAGGAGCTGATTCCAGGAACCCTAGCAGAAGATGGATTTTGAGAATGATGAGGGCAATGGATATATGTGCGCTTTACGCAATTGATGTATGTATGGATTGTGATAAGAGTTGTATGAGCCCCTATAAAATGGTTTTCTAAAAAATAACAAATAACAAAATAAGAGCAGAAATAAGTGAAATGGAAGACAGAAGAACAATGGAAATTTTAACAAAACAAAAAGCGGGTTCTCTGAAAGGATCAACAAAATTGACAAACCACTAGCAAACCTAACAAGGGAAAAGAAGGCGACATCAATGTCAAGAATTAGGTATAAAACATGTGAAGTTGCATCAGATCCTAATTAAATATAAAAATTAATAACACAGTGCTATGAAAGACTGTATACTAACAATAACTTGGAGAACATGGACAGATAGCTAGAAAAACGCTTTCTCTCTAAATTAACACATATAGCCATTAAGAACTTGAATAGATCCATAGCAAAAGAAGAAATAGATAAGGACATCAAGAAACTCCCACCTGAAAAAAAAAGCCCAGGTCCAGAATGCTTTACAAGAGAATTCTACCAAGCATTCTGAGAAGAATTGGCACCAATCCTATACAAACTCTTCCAGAACAAAGTAATAGACAGAAAACTGCCAAACTCATTCTATGAAGCCAACATAATCCTGATACCAAAATGGGGCAAAGACTTCACTAGGATAGAGAACTATAGACCTATATCTCTCATGAACATAAAGGCAAAAATTCTCAACAAAATATTGTCCAATGGAATCCAATAATATGTCAATAAAATAATACATCGTGACCAAGTGGGATTCATATCAGGGATGCAGGGATGTTTCAGCACTCGAAATCAATTTATGTAATCTACCATATCAGCAAGATAAAAGACAAGAACCATATGAGCATATCAATGGATGTATTAGATCCATTGCAATAGATACAATGGATCCAACACCCATTCCTAATAAAAACTCTTAAGAAGATAGAATTGGAAGGGAGAACTCTCAATACAATAAAGGCCATATTAAAAAATAGCCAACAAAGATGTCCCTTATCCCCACTCTTATAGACTTGTATTCAAACAAACAGCCATCTAAGAGAGGTGTCAAGTAAATCCACACAGAAGAAGCACACCAGCCTATGTGATACAAAGATAATAATTACAAAATTTGAAAATGGTGAAGAGAAAAGTATCAGAGCTAAAGTTATGAACACCCAATGTGCAGAATGCAATAGAGGACAATGGGGTCCCCAAACCATCTGCAGAGTATCTAGTCGGACCAAGCTGCTGGCAGATCCATTCTATCCAAAGGCAGGAGTCCTCCAACAGCCTTAGTATCAGACAGAGACTACACTAATCTTGAATACGCTGGATTGAACTTGCTACTCGGGCAGTTAACACCCTATAGACATGAGCTGAATTTGTAGTGTGGGCAAGTATCTTTTACTTCTTCAATGATGGCAATTTCCTCCCTGACATGTTGAATGTTGGTGGGGGTCTTTTTCTTTATGTATTATTTATATATTTGTCTTTATACTATTATGATTTTAGCCTTAATATCTTAGTGTGATTTTGATTTTTATTCTTTTCTGTTGTTTTTTCCAGCTGTGAAACACAGGAGGTATGGATACATAATGATTACTGATACAAGGGGTTATAGGGAATGCAGGGGTGCGGGGTGGGCAATAGGGGGCACAAGGGGATTTCAGGAGTAAACGAGAAAGGCGGTAGTGGGAGGAAGCACTAGAGTGGGGACCCAAAGTCCATCTATAGGACACTGGACATCCTCTTACAGAGGGGTTATGGAGAGGAGACGAGCCAGTCAGGGTGCAGTGTAGCAACAATGAAACTTACAACTTTCCTCTAGTTGTTAAATGCTTCCCCCTCTGCCCACTCTCATGATCCCAAATCTACCTTACAAATTCAGCTGGACCGGAAGATGTACCCTGGTACAGATAGGAACTAGAAACACAGAGAATCACAGGGAAGTAGAAAGCAAATGTTTTGAGAATGATGAGGAAAACAAATGTACAAATGCGCTTGACACAATGGATGTATGTGTGGATTGTAATGAGCCCTCATTAAAACGATTTAATAAAAAACAAAAAAGAAAAGGAAAAAATGTGCTGAAAAACTCGGCTTATACTCACGTATATACAGTAAATATTTTTCCTGATATCCTTTGTTTCAGTCAAAATCTACATGATATCAGCAAAAGATAACTTTTTGCTTTCTCTTCTGCAGTTGGCCAAGACTTCGTGCTGTTCTTTAAAAATGTACTGCTGAAACCATTTTTAATAATCTTCAGGAACATTTTTCTTGCATGTGAATATTGGTAGGTGATTTCTGCAGTCTATTGTATCACTTTTCTTTGATATGGAAATTAATTTGTAACTCATCTAGTTCATTAACCAGGTAGCTCTTTTCTAAATATTTTCTGGCATGTACATGTGAGATTGCATCCATGTGTTGAATCATATCAATTCATATTCTGTGAGTTCCTGGAGTCTTGTTTTTTAATACTCCTTTCAGTGTAGCTTGGATTTTTTTTCAATACCTAGGTTTTGTGACCTTGTTGCTACCTCTTGAAATAGATGAAAGTCAACCAACATTTTTTTGCATTGTGACCCTTCGTATTTATTCTATCTTCACTTCATGATTTATTTTACTCAATATTTTGACAATAGACTCTATCACCTCTGTAGCTTCAGCCTTGAATTATGTTTCCATTTTTTTTCATTTTGACAAATGCTAAGCATGTCAAGCATATGTTCTCTTTTGATTTTCTAACTCCAGGTTTTTGCACACTTTATTATACTTTACTTGGTCTTCTTGAGATGTCCTTTGACATCTTCCGTTAAACTCTTTTACTTCCTTTCTTCTATTCCATAAATCTAGCTGTAGCTGTACGATATTCAAGAGCAAGTTTTAGAATATCTTCCTAGATCCCCTTTCATCTTTTTTTTCCAGTCTTAGTCTGAAATCTACAATAAAATCTGTCTATGTTGAGTATTCCCTGCTGATATTTAAAATATAGTTGTCATATCTTCCAGCATCACAGCAATATCGAAGCCCCACAGTATGACAAAAGGTCAGATAATAGCTCAATTGCTTTGTTTAAGGTTCTAGTTTGGTTGAGATTGGTGAAAGATGTTCACCAGGGTTGTGTCCTCACACCACCTAGTCAATCTGGTGGTTTATGTTGGCTTGCATATTTCTGTAAAATTGGAAGCACTATCATAGGTTTTTAATATCAACAGGGTCAACTTAAGGTAATAGCGTTCTTCTGCGCTATTGGATTAGGAACAGACTGTGAAGAAGCAGCAGCCTGTACAGTTCTGAGAAATTAGCAATGTAAACCCTTATGAATAGCAGCGAAACCTTTCAGATACAGTGCTTGGAAAGGAGCTACTTAGGTTGGTAGGCACTCAGAATATGCCTAATGACAAGCTGCCTTTTCAAAATAGATCCAACTATAAGTTCATGGATGAAATAAAGCTATTGGATCTTTATTGTTGGCATTTTTCTTTATATGATAATATCTATGTTCATATAAGTACGTCCAGTCAATATCCTTCAATATAAGTGAATCCCACCAAATTCATTCAAAATTATGTGCCAACTACTAGACCTAGTGATGAGGAAATTGAAGAACTCTACCAATGTCCTCAGTCTGAAAATCATTAAATCTTCAATCAAGGTGCATTGATAATTACTGGAGTTTGAAATACAAAAGTTGGAAATGAAGGAACAGTAATTGAAAAGCAATACCTTGATGATAGAAATGAAATTGGAGTTTGCATGGTAAAATTTTATAAGACCAACGACTCCTGCATCATAAATACTTTCTTTTTTTTCAACAACATAAATAGTGACTATGCACATGGACATCTCTGGATGGAAATACACTGAAATTAAATTGAGCACATCTGTGGGAAGGGATGATAGAGAAGCTCAATATCAGTAGCCAAAATGAGGCCAAGTGCTGACTGTGAAACAGTCCAACAATTGCTTATATGTAAATTCAAATTGAAGCTGAAGAAAAATAAAACAAGTCTATGAGAAGCACAAAATGACCTGGAGTATATCCCACCTGAACTTTGAGAACCTTTCTAGAATAGACTTGACTCACTGAAAACGGATGACAGAAGACCTGCAAAGCTGTAGGATTACATCCATAACATCATATGTGAAGGTAGTAAAAATTCATGCAAAAGACAGAAAATAAAGAAAAGATCAAAGTAGATGTCAGAAGAGACTTTGAAACTTGATCTTGATTGTAGACTAGCTAAAGCAAATCAAAGATATGAGGAAGTAAAAGCTGAACAGCAAAGTTCAGAGGAAGGAAGACAATCAGAAAGGAAGACAATGCTCAGCGTATATTTTAGGCTGAAAGAACTGAAGATAAAATGTAAGTCTCTAGTATCAGTATTAAAAGATACCAGGGGTGGAAAATTGAACAATGCAGAAAGCACTGAAAAGCGATGGCAGGATCACACAAAGACACAGAATCACTGAACTCGAATTAACTAGTGGGCAGTCAACCATTTCAAGTAGTTGTATATGCTCAAGTCCAATGGTACCCAAAGGAGAAGTCCAAACTGCACTGTACACACCAATGAAAAGCAAGTTAATATGAGGGGGTTCAACAAGTTCATGGGGAAAAAGGGGATTTAAATATAATGTATTTTATTCCACAAACTTTAGAATTTCCTTTATAAAATACATGTTTTATTAACATAAATCTCATATAGTTATGTAAAGTAGTATATGGTCATGACTAAATGCAATCACATTGCAAGTAGATTGATGTAGATTAAATTCTATTTTTACAGTTCATGATGCCTAGATTCTAAAACAATCAGAAACAGATTAGAATGCAGAATGTGAATAAATATTGTCAAGTAAAGATAGTTTTGAAATGCTGCTTGTAATTGAAGCCAAATGAATAGAATTCTCCTCTTTTTACATTTTAGAGTCTCAGATCACTTAACTAGATAATCTAAATGAGATGTAATAAAACTTCTCTCTTTTAATTTTGACTTATAAACTTTGTCCTGATATAAACAATTAATATGATAATTATTTACCAATGCTCTTTGCTTGGGAAGATAAGATCTACTTATTCATTTATTCAACCTTCCTACATGTGAACATACAGACCCATCATCTTTTATCCCTATTTTAATAAAATGTCTTTTCCTTTTCCTGATGGAAAAAAAATCTGAAGTTATAACTTTTAAGGTTTACCTAAAGATATAGAAAAAAAAGACAGTAAATTGACTTAGTCTTTGCTTGTTTCATGAAATTGTCCTAGTGGAAAACTTTTAACATATTTAAATAGGAAATGCAAGGTCAGGATTTCAAACTCATGGTCTCAATAAGCAAGGTAGGAATATAGACAATACTCAGTACATTTTCCCTTTTTTCTAGCTACAGGTTTATTACTTATGAGAATCAGAATGACCATAATTAATGTCTGTTTGCATAAATTTCAAACCCCCATTCACTCCAAGAGAGAAAGCTGAGGCTGTTACCATAAAGATTTACAACCTCACAAATCCTATGTAGGGTTGTTATGCATCAGAATCAACTATATGTTGCCTTGCTTTCATTTAATATCCATATCTGATACTCAAGTGTAAATGGTTTGAGTACAGTAACCACTGGCTATTCTGTCTCTCTAGAAATTCATCAGTATTTCCTTGATGTTCTTACACACTAAAATTCCCACTTATTCATTCACTGTCTCTCCTGACAAACTGGTAAGAACACTGGGGCTCAGAAAGTATACATGTGGCAGCAGATTGATTATTATAAGCCTATTCAAAAGAATCCAGAGAATGACTAGGCTTTCTATTCCTATGAACAGTTACAGACTCAGAAACTCACAGGGGTCGTTATGAGTCAGCATTGACTCAATGACAGATTCGAAAGAAAGTACACTAAGGTCACCTGGAAGGATGTGTGCAAAGGTATTAATGCACAGAGGCAGGGTATCATTTTAAAATAACTATCTAGATTTGTCACTTATGACAAACTAGGAATTATAGGGAAAAATAAGTTTATCTTACTATGTTTCAAACATTAGTTCAGTAGCTCTCAGTGAAATGTAAACATTTCTTTTAAGACCTTTTTGTAAAAACTTAAATGAATTGTATCATTTAAAGGAACTAAGTTTATGGTGCTGAGTGCAAGCATAATTCTAACACATGGTGGGTTTGGTTCCAGACAATGGTGACTATCACAATAAAACGGGTCATGCCAGGGCAGTGAATTATTTAATGTGGCTCTCATAGTCAAAGTCTCCAACTCCCACCAAATGCCTTTTTCCTACCTGGGACTGTAAGAAGATGGAAAGAGATAATAATAGGATTCATCTGTGAGTAATTGTCAACATTCTCAGGATTTCTCCCACACCGTGTAGAAAATGAGCCGTCAGAGAGTTAGGAGGGAATCCCCTACCAGCAAGATCCAGAAGAAGAGTGCATCCTCTAGAGCGCAGATTCTTGTGTATTGAACCTCCTGGATCCAGAGAGCAGCTATAACATCGGAGGAACAATGGCAGAACCAGAACCAGAGTATGGGACGGAGTAATGGACTTCCCAAGCCATGCAACAAGTAAAGGCTGAGTGTTTCCTGCAGAAGCCTTCTTGCAAATTGAGGTGTCTCTGGGCACTTAATTGAGCAAGTTGGGCTGGCCTGAAGAAGTTGAGCTGAGTCTCTTTGGCCTGAGACTTACTGGAGTGGAGAACCTCTGGATACTTAATTCAGGGATCTGAGTTCTCTGACCCACAGAGCTTGAGCTGAATGTCTGGGGCTGTATTCTTATAATCCAGCTTCTCTAATTATTTGCTCATGGGGATTTATCAGCAAACCTAAATGAACTTTGTAACAGGTCCTGACAAACAATACAAGTCTGAACATTTCTCACTAACATTACAACATTTTAATACAGTCTTTAATCATAAGTTTTTTTCTATGAGTTCTGTATAGCCATTGTAATGAATATTAGACTCCAGGGAGGTAGAATAGTGAACACTAATTAAAACAGCACAGTTCCATGAATTTTCTTTGGGTTCCAAGAGTATATAAAAGTTAGGTTTATATTAAAGTATACAATAGCCTATTAAGTGTGAAAAAGATTTATTAAAAAGGTTGAAATACTATAAAAATAACCAAAATGTTAAATGGACACAAAGTGATCACATGCTTTTAGAAAAATCAAGTGCAGTGAAACAAAATACCCCTGTAGTATTGAAAAGACAAATTCAGTTTGTGGAATGACATCATATTTAGTGCAGATTAGGGTTAACAAAAACCAGCGAGATTCTTAATGATGTGTACTTCTCAAGAGTCCTAAGACCTCAAGCATAGCAGCAATCTAGAAAATGGCACAAGCCTGAACATTGATGTCTATTACATAAGGTAAGCAGGATTCACAGCTGGCCCTGTAGCAACTGGAAATTAAAAAATATATATGTCCATAAAGAAATGATGTATGATATAGTTTTCACAGCCATATAATTCAATCATTCACCATAAAGAAACTGGAAGATTTTTCTAAATTATGGAATTTTTATTTCCTCAGTATCGTCTTAATATTTTAGTACTGTATACATTAAATGTTTGATGTTCTCACCTTGTTCAATTATCCCTTTTATTCAATTAATTGTGTCCAAACTATGCTCCTAGATACTTCCTTTGATCGCCCTACTCTTCAACAAGTTCCCTTTCTCTTATACCCCACATAGTCCCCACATAACTGGTTCCTTGTTTCCAAAAATGAATTCAGGTTATGTTGGGCAACTTCATTACACATGATCTTGTGAAGTTGACCATGTTTGCTAAATCATTTGGGTCTGTGATGCATTAGGTATTATCAGTTTCAAAAACTGTAACACTGCATGTTAGTCTAGGTAGACTAGGAAAACTAATATATGGACACTCATAGATAGGTAAGAAAGAGGTTTATATACAAGAAAATTGAAATTTGAGAAAACGTCTTAGCCTCATCCACATCAAGTCCATAAATCCGATACTAGTCCATCTTTCCAATACCAATCTATAAAGTCTCCTTCAGACTCATGAAACACATGCAATGAGGCTGAATGCAGGATGATGACAGGCTGGTGGGTAGAACGTCTTTGGATCCAGTGGCATTGTATGCATCTTGGTGCTAGCAGGGTTTTTTTGTGGCTCCTCCTGTTCCCAGGGCTGCATCAGTGTAGGTCCATGTGGCTTCTCCTCAGGGATGTCTCACTGGAAATAAGCCAGAGAGAAAGTGTCTCCTTGCCTCCTAGGAGGAATATCAGGATTTCCCAGATTTCTCAGGAGAAGGTCATACTTACCCAGAAGCCTCATTGGCTATGCCCCAATTGACAGACTAGACTCCACTCCTTCACTCTTAATCCTCTCAAGTTCCAAAATGATACCAGATAATGTAACTACCACACACTGTATTGCAGTTCAAGTATTACAAGGACTATTTCTTTCATGTTCCTTCTTTGACCATGTAGCAAAAGAACAAATTTATGAGAACTTTGCTCTACTTACATAAAGAAATAATTTTAAGCCACGTGATATTATGTTAAAACAATAATATTCTAACAAATTACTCTTTTCTTCTTTTAAATATGCCATTGACATAAAGTAGCAGTGTCAAAATTGAACCCTATCAAACAGCTGCAGAATTTTTCCTAATGTACCTATCACCTCCTTTTCCAAACAATATTACAAATGCTTTCTTTATACTTCTTTTTAAATAAGTGTGCTAAATGACAAATAGACCAAATCAAGTTTCTCTCTTTAATAAATGAGTTCTTCCTTACAGTGAGCACAGACCGCTTCCTATAACAACTTTGCATCATAAGATCCAGGATCCTTCACCACTCTGGTCATGCTGAAGCTTGTTTCTCAGCGTATAAACTTCTGTGTTTTCAGTCACCCTTTATCCCCTACTTTGTGGTGGATGCCACTGAGTTGGTGCTGACTCACAGTGACCCTTTGTACAACATAATAAAGCACCACCTGCTCCTGTACCATCCTCACACTTTTTGTTTGAGTCTATTGTTGCAGCCAGTGCGTCAATCCATCTTTGCAAAGGTCTTAATTTTCGAGGGCCTTCTACCTCACCGAGTATGATTTCCTTCGCTATTGATTGACCTCTCCTGATAACATGTGCACATTATTCAAAGGGAAGTCTTGCCATCTTTGATTCCAAGGAGCATTCTGGCTGCGCTTCTCTCGAGAAAGGTCTCTTTGTTCATTTGTTCGCCCACGGAACCTTCAATAGTCTTTGTCACCCTTTGCCAATTCAAGTGCATTGATTCTTCTGTCTTCTTTGTTCAATGTCCAACTTCTACATGCATATGAGGCAATTATAAATACTGTAGCTTGGGTCAGACACATCTTATTCCTCAAAGTAACATCTTTGTTCTTCAATACTTTAAAGAGATCTTGTGCAGCAGATTTATCAATGCAATGCATCCTTGGATTTATTGACTGCTGATTTCAAGAATATTGACTGTGGATCCAAGCAAGATTAAATCGTTGATAAACTTATCCACACATAATGTTTCCTGTTATAGTATACATAATTATCTACTGCTTGGCTGTGTACCTCAGTATCTTATATTATACTTTTTACATGTAGATGCCAATTTCTCTTGGACTTTTATCATCTTGAAGGAAAATTTTAGTCTAGATGTATATTTAAATGCACTGATTGTTTACATAATACCTGGAATAAACAAAATAAAATTTGGCAGAACAAATCAGGGCAGATAAGAGCAAGACAATTAAAGTAAGATTAAAACAAGCCAAGCCAAACCAATTAAAGAAGGCGAGAACATTGACATCCTGGAATTGAAAAGGGGGATTAAGAAAGAGAGTCTTCCATCCACAAGAGGAGATTGACCAGGAAGCATATGGGCCCTCTTTGCACAGCTTCTGAAAGCGCTGGGAATTGCTGAGAGTGTTTAGCTATTCTAGGAGGGCAAGTATAGCAAGTTACAGTTGGCAAGATATTCTATGAAAACATTGATGTTAGATTACCCACGGGACCAAAAGCGCCAAGGCTGCTAATTTGTTGCTATTTCTCTGCTTGATAGAAATAGAAGATATTCACTTTAAAACTAGTTTTTATTCACTTTAAAAACTAATTTTCCACTCATAGTTGTTCATCATTTTCCATAAGAAAACACTCCATATTCTATAAACTTCAAGTCTGAAGCTTGTACACTAAATTTCCATGTCTTCCTTCCTTTAACACAGGGAACTATGAAATGGGTCAGCAAAGTTGCATGTAACTGTCAACATATGTTATATTAACACAAAGATTCCACCTTAACTTAAGAAAGAAAAAACATTACAATGTGAATAGTTATGAGAAGTCCAGTATAGAAACAGGGTTTTCATAATGAATTAGTTTCATACTATATTTTTGTCTTCCAGTATTACTCATAGCTGTTTTGTGTATCTTCAAA
This sequence comes from Tenrec ecaudatus, assembly GCF_050624435.1. Taxonomy (NCBI): domain Eukaryota; kingdom Metazoa; phylum Chordata; class Mammalia; order Afrosoricida; family Tenrecidae; genus Tenrec; species Tenrec ecaudatus. The sequence goes on from NC_134532.1 coordinate 87,927,662, forward strand.
TACATATGTTCCCAGCAACCATGTGAAATGCCTACCTGCAAAAGGCTATGTTCAAGTTCTACTTGTATGTAAAGTCAGCATTCAGAATGTTATCGTAATATACTCATTGCCATCAAATCCATTCTGATTCATGATGATCCTAGAACTGCCCCATAAGATTTCCAAATCTGTAATCTTTATAAAAGCAAATTTTCACATCTTTCATGAAGGAGCTAGTGGGTTGTAATGTCTACGTTTAGTTTAGCAAGTAGGTCCTTAACCACTGTGCAAAAAACAAACAAAAAACCTCTTTAAAGTGTTAAAATAAAACAAAACCAAGGTTTCACTTGAGGACTATGCTGTGCCTGAGCCAACAAGGCCATTCTCATCTGCATATGGCAGTTGAGTAATGAATAAGAAAGACCAAACAAGCAATAAAGATACACTTGAATCGTGGGACTGGCCCTGAATCTCTGTGAGTCACAATCAACAAGGGTTAGACTAACTCTCCCTGTAATCTCACTATTTTTCCATTTAATCTTCTCAGGAATGGAGATGGATTTCTAAAAGGACAGTTTAGAGCACAAAGTACAAGGCTTCTAAGGGGGTAGCCTTGGTTTGGAAGCTTTTGGCTCATAAACTGGACCCGCATTTCTGCCATCATCCATTGATTAAGGCAGTAGGCAAATGGAAGAAATCTACAACTGTCATCTCAAAAGAAGAAGTGTCAAAAAGAGTCTACTACAACTGTCCCTCCCCCAAGAAGAATTTAGAGGATAGCACTGAAGCTGCAGCTAGGGGAGAGGGGCATGTCTGATCAGAGCACATGGGAGAAAATGAAGGCGAGGGAAGAGAGAGTGGAGCACATCCAGGCCCACCAGGCCTGGAGGATGATATTCCTGCTCTGAACAGCCAATGCACAGAGTGGACAATATGGCTGATCCCAGTAAAAGACATGCTGTCCCTTGATGGCCCAGGGCCCTAAGGGGGACAACACTGGAGACTCAGTGGTGGGACCAGACTGATCCTGTGACACTGAGGCAAACCACTAAAAGTATACAGCAGAGCAACCGTGGGAGCAGAGCAGGGAGCCCCAGAGGGAGTACAAAGGACAGACTCTGGGGCCAGAGCATGGTACCCCATTGGACCTCACTGAAGGACATGCCTAGAGATCAAAAATCAGACCTTGATCTATTTACAGGTTTTTCTTTCTTTTTAAAACTTTCTTCTTTTAATTAATTTATTCTTTTATGGGTAATTGGTTTTCTTTTTTGTTGTCATTGCTGTGTTCTCATTCATCACTTATCTTTCTATGGCTTGATTTTTGGTGTATATTATTACCTCTACAGATTTATCTAGATAAGAGAGACTGGATGAATAATCTGGAGGAGAAAACAACGGGACCAATGGTTCCAGGTTGACATGGGAGAGGGGAAGGCGGGTTAAGGTGGTGGTGCTGACCAATCCAGGGGCAGGGGAGTAACAAGTGATCCAAAATCAGTGGCAAGGAGGATGTGAGAGGCCTGGTAGGGATTCAGCAAGGGCAATGTAACAAAGAAATTACTGAAACCCAAATGAAGGCTGAGACAAGAGGAAAGTAAAAGGAAATAGAGGAAAGAACTAGGTAACAAAGGGTATTTATAGAGGTTAATGACTGGAATGTACAGATGTAAATATATTTATATAAGATCGTGGGGAAACAGATCTACATGCATATATTTATAGGCTTAGTATTAAGGCAGCAGATGGACACTGGATCTCCACTCAAGCACTCACTCAATGAAAGAACACGTTGTTCTATTAAATTGGCATTCCAGGATGCACACCTTCCCGAAACAATTCCTGAAAAAAACTGTGTGCATAAGCAAATGTGGTAAAGAAAGCTGATGGTGCCCGGCTATCAAAAGATATAGCATCTTCGGTCTTAAAGGCTTGAAGATAAACAAGCAGCTATCTAGCTGAGCAGCATTAAAGCCCAGATGGAATAAGCACACCAGCCTGTCTGACCATGAGGTGTAGATGGGACCAGTTATCAGACATCAAAGAACTAAAAATCATATCAGTGGGTACCCACCTTCATATCATTGAAAATGTGGGTGAGTGCAGAGTAGAGACTCAAAGCTCATTGGTAGGCAACTGGACACCCCCTTACTGAAGGGTTGTTGGGAGGAGATGAGCCAATCAGAGTTCAGGGTAACAACGATGAAACATATGCTTCCTTCCCCTCCACTACCATGATCCAAATTCTACCTTACAAATCTGGCTAGACCAGAGAATGTACATTGGTACAGATAGCAATTGGAAACAGAGAATCTAGGACAGATGATCCCTTTAGGACCAATGGTGAGAGTGGCGATGACTGGAGGGTGGAGGGAATATGGGGTGGAAAGGGGGAACTGACTACAAGAATCTACTTATAGCCTCCTCCCTGGGGAATGGACAGCAGAGAAGAGGGTGGGGGGAGACATCAGTCAGTGTAACATATGACAAAATAATAATAATTTATTAATTATGAAGGGTTCATGAAGGAGGGGGAGTGGGGAGGAAGGGGGGAAATGAGCAGCCGATATTAAGGGCTCAAGTAGCAGGCAAATGTTTTGAGAATGATGATGGCAACAAATGTACAAATGTGTTTGATACAATGGATGTATGTAGGGATTTTGATAAGAATTGTACAAGCCCCCAATAAAATGATTTTAAAAAATTAAAAGAGCAAAAGACAAAAATAGACAATAAAATGTTTTCACAATATTTTTGAGCCCCGTGTATTTCTACATATGTTATTATATTTGCTGCAATATATATATATATATGTGTGTGTGTGTGTGTGTGTGTGTGTGTGTGTTAGAATCTACAGGGAACAAAATTATCTAAGTCATAACAAAACATCCACAAAGGAAAAATTCTAAATCCTACTTTGGGAATAACTGGGGTCTTAAAATTTGTGAATGGGCATCTCTGTTCTCTCCTTGTCTGGCATAAAGAAGAATGAAAACATCCAAAGACACATGGAAACAATTAGAAGGAAGAGCTAATGGACCACAAGAACAGCAGCTTCTGAGACACGAAGAACTAGACGGTACCCCACCACCGCTCCCCAATGTTCTGAAAGGGACAGCATTAGAAGCTCTTCAGTAGAGTAGGAGAAAAATTTACAACAAAATTCAAAATCACAACAAAAAATGGAGGGAGATAACTGGTATTATAGAGGGACCTCCAGAGCAATAGTTTTTTTTATCACCCTTGAGTCCTGTAACTGCACTCACCCAAGTGACTGTTTTTAGCCAAGAAAAACAAGTCTACAAGGTAAAAAATAACACTAGGGAGGTAATAACTCCTTAGAACAAGCAACAGTTCAAAACCAAAGGATAGTTGCCAAAGGACAAAGTTCAGGAGGCAGGGCGCGCTAAGAACTGAGGAGCATCTAGGTTAAGTGAGGTTACATCATGGGCATTGTAGAATCAATGACAGGAAATGACATGTGTGTATATTGTCTAATGGAATACTAATATGTTCTGTAAACCTTTACCCAATGCACAATAAAAAGTTTATAACAGCAAAAAAGTCCACTGTAATTTTTTAATAATAATTAAGACAATTCCATCAGCAATATAATCATATGTATTGTGGTTGCTGTGAGGTTTTATGGAGTGTTCCAACTCATAATGGAACCCATGACCAACAGGATGAACTGATCGGTAGCAGAACAGAAACTAGGGGTTGTCCCTCTACATGCTAACACCTCCCTCCCCCTTTACAGGAAGGCGGAAGCCAATAAAGACTAGAGGCATGTACAAATTCAGGCCTTTGAGACAGGAAGTCAGTAGACTCAGGGGAGCCCCAATCTAGGCCAGGTGAGCTTAATTCAGCCAGTGGGGTCAACTGGTACCGTTGACCATGCCTCCCAGCAGAGGGCCCTAAATAGCCAGAATCGGAAACCCACCTCCCTCTTTTTCCAGCTGCTCCCATGCTGTGGTTTCTTTGGCCTCAATCTCCTCGTGGGGGTGTGAAGTGCCTGAGGGTAACCGTGTAAAACCTGAAACTCCTATCATTTATAAAAATTCACTTGGATCACAAACCAGGCTTTGGCATTAATTCTTTCTCATACAAAGCCAAGGACCAATGTATTTCTCCCCCAGGACTCTAAAAGAACCGCTGCATGATTCTGTGGCAGTCTCACTTCCAAGTTGCTGTTTGAGTTCAGTTTTTGAGGGTCTTTCTCTGCTTTACAGTGCAGACAATGCGTGGTATCTTTCGCCGGGGACTGGCACCTCCTGATAGCATATCTAATGTAAGTGAGACAGAGTCTCACCATTCTCTTTCTAAGGAGCATTCTGCCCATCCTTACAAAGACAGATTTGCTAGTTGTCAGTATATGGTATCACTTATTTTTGTGTCTTTTTAATCATTGCCCAGCTGTAACATTTCATTTGCATATGAGGCAAATGAAAATACCATGACTTTTGTTTGTCGTTCATACCTTCATCCTCAGGATGACATCTTTACTTTTTAATAATTTCATGGGATAGTTTGCAGCAGTGGTCTCCAATGGAATGTACACTTTGATTTTCTTTTTTTAACTGCTGTTTCCCTAGACATTGAGTATGGATTCAAGCCAAATAAAATCCTTAATGACTTCAATATTTTTCAACTTATGAGGGTCCTTTATTTACTGGTGTAGATTTTTGTTTTCCTTATGTTTATATTTAACTCATACTGAATGTTGACATATTTGATATTCATCAATAAATGCTTCAAATCCATAAACCATTTGCACATTTCAGGTTCTTAATTCAGGGTCTTCCTTCAATTCTGATGTCATGTTCTTCCCCAAATAGTCAAGCTTCTTGAAATATTGGCTCAGCATACTGATGAAAGGATACAACACTGACACACACTGCAGTGGTTAGGGAGGATTTCAGTGAGGTATTCTTGGGTACGGTAGGGGTGGAGCCCAACCTATCAGTAAGGTTGATTATAATCAGCAGCACAAAAGAAGACAGAAGAACCAGATTCAAGATCTAATTTCAGCAGAAGGTGAAGAGCCAAAGAGAATTCAACTGTTTAGTCTCTCTTACAAAAGGCCACACCCTCACAAAGGCATAGGGCTGATTAAGTACAAATTTTTCATTCAATATTTCATCAAGACAGGTTAGGAGAGAATCTAATAATTCATTTGGTTGGTTTCCTGAAGCTTGTCTACATTAAGTAAAATTGGAGTACCAGACCAACCGGGGTACACCATAGAAGAAACAATCCAAAGGCATCGGGAAATTGACATGCTTGAGTGGATGCATCAGCATAAACCCATAAACCTACAAAGTGCCCCAAGTATACACTTTTGCCCAAACAGTGAGGAACAAATTTGTAAAGAGAGACCCAGCATCTTTGAAAACTCTGGTGATTGCTAGCTTATGTCAGCCAGGCTTGACTGTAGGAACTACCCTAAGTGAATGAAGACACTTGTCTGCAATGGGCTGATTAGGCCCTGTGGGGTAGGAGTCAAGTTGCAGTACTCAATCAAGAGACAAGGCAAGTCTGAATACTGTGAAGGACAACAGAGTCAAAGAGGTAATCAGAATAACCTGAAATGAATAGACCCCTGGTGTTGGCTACTTAAGCAGAGCACCCCTCAAATTGAAACAACTGGGAGCCTACTAAATATTTATTCGACCTACACAAGCATAAAACTTCTAGATCAGGTGAATGACAGTGTGAATTAAATTGCTAGACTAGGGAGTCACGAGTCTCAATCAATTCCAAGATTTGAGCCAGTTTACAGACCTAAAACCCTTTAAAGGAAAGGGAAGCCAAGTCCCTTTGAAGAAGGTCCCTACTACACGATCAGAAATTTATACTGCTGTCATTGTTGTTGTTATTGTTAGGTTCCATCGTGTCAGCTCTGACCTATGCACAATAGAATGAAACACGGCAGAATCTTGTGACATCCTCACAATTATTCCTATGGCTGAGCCCATTGGTACAGCCATTGTGTCAATCCATCTAAGGTATCTCTGATGCACACACTGGTATATTCACTTGCCTCATATGCATTTGAAAGTGGGCCACTGAATAATGCTTGGGTGGGTAAGGTGCACTTTAGTCCACAAAGTAACATCTTTGCTCTTAAATGTTCTTAAGATGTCTTATGCAGCAGATTTACCCACCAGTTTATCCTGTTAGGCTTTCTCAAAGGGATCTAGGGCTAATCACAAGAATGACTGTTCACTGAAAAAAAGAGAAATAATCAGATACCTTAGGGATTACTGGACACTGGAGAGTGGGAATGTGTGGAGGTCAAGTTATAAATGGAGTCTTAGCTCAGGTATATCTCACAGTGGGTCTAATGGGTCCCTGCACCCATCCTTTAATAATTTGTCCAGATCCAATTCCATACTTAGCAACTGGTAGAACCCCTATACTAGATCTCTGAAAAGCGGAAGAAACATTATTATGGCAAAAGACAAGTGGAAGCCAGTAGAACTGTCTCAGAACAGAAAACTAGTAAACCAAAAGCATATTGCATCCCTGGAGGAATTGAAAAGATTAGCACTACCATCAAGGATTTGAAGAATGCAGGGTTGGTGATTCCCACCCCATCCCCATTGAACTCACCTATTTGGCCTATACAAAAATCAGATCGTTTTAGCAAAAACAATGCATTATCATAAACTTTACCAGGTGATGACTTTAGTTGCAGTTCCAGATGTGATTTCATTACTTTAGCAAACTAATAATACCTCTCCTGGCACCTACTATGCAGCTATTTATCTTGCTAATGACATTTTCTCAATTCTGGTTTCAAGGGACCACCAGAAGCAGTTTACCTTCAGCTGGCAAGGGCAACAATACCCTTTTACAACTCTCCAGATGTTTCTTATCAACTCTCTAGGACTATGCCATCTTTTAGTCTTTAGAAACATTGCTCTCTCTCTCTCTCTCTCTCTCTCTCTCTCTCTCTCTCTCTCTCTCTCTCTCTCTCTCTCTCTCACACACACACACACACACACACACACACACACACACACACACACACACAGTCTTTCCATTCTGGCTTCAAAGAAAGATAAGTTTGATTTTTTGGAAGTCCATAATACTTTCAATATTCTTGCAAATACCATATGTGTTAGACATGGTTCTCTAGAGAAACAAAACCAGGAAACTAATAATTTTGCATATATTTACATAGGTAGGTAGATAGATAACATAAGTAATAAACAGTTAATTAGTCTATAAAGCAGTACAAATGGCTCAGTGCAACTCACTTCCATGAGACAGCTAGTACACTGGCAGTCCTTCAAGTCTTGAGGGCCGCCGGGTAGTCCTGTGGAGCAATTCAGGCTATCCGGCTACAGGGAGCGAACAGCAAGCAGGTCACCAACACTCAGCGAGATGACAGGGTCCGACAGTCCCCAGCTCAAAAGATGCAAATTCCAAAGGTGTGGTGAAGCAGGTCTTGAAGGAACCTCAAATTACAGTGACACAGACCACGGGTTAGGTGTCCCACTGCTAGTGTAGCTTGCAAATGGAGGCACAGAACCAGCAAGGCAGCCGCACACTGGTTTGATGATCAAAGAGCAAGCGAGCAAGAGGGAAGGCTCCTTGAGCCATTTATATCTCCGCCCTTCAACTGATCTCACATGTGTTTATTGACCATGTCGGCAAAACAAACCTACTTATCTCACTATACTTCAAACACATCAACTTTCCTTTGGTCTTCCTTATTCAATGGCCAACTTTCAAATGCATATGAGGCAAGTGAATATACCAGTGTGTGCGTCAGAGGTACCTTAGTTCTTACTTTTCAACATTTTACACAATTCTCAAAACTCACTGCTACCAAGTTGATAGAGACTCCTCGCAACCCAACAGGGAAGGCTAGACTGCCCCTGTGAGTTTCCAAACCTGGTAGAAAGTCCTGTCTTTCTCCTGAGAAATGGTTTCCAATATAAACTTATGGATCACAAGCCACCTCTTCCCACTGCACCTCCAGGGCTTCCCAAAGAGTTTTTGGTGGTAGGAAATTAACCTGACAACAATTCAGGTGTCTTCCACCACTGTGAAATTTCTAGGGATCCAGCGCTGCTGTCCAAGCAGCTCTCACACTTGAGCCATCTGCTCCAGTTGATCCAATAGTGCTTGAGGTGTCAGTGGCAGATATTGATGTAGTTTGGAGTCTGTCAGGCCCATATTGGTGAATCACAATGCAGAAGACTAGGATTTTGGAGCAAAACTCTGCCATCTCTATAGACAACTACTCCCCTTTTGAAAAACAGTTTTGAGCTTTTTTTTCCCCTATTCATGGGCCTTCGTGGGGACTGGGTGTCTTACTATAGGTCACCAAGTCACCATGCAACCTGAGATGCCCATCATGACCTGGGTGTGGTCTGACCCTACAAAGTCATGAAAGTAGATGTTCACAGAAGCATACTCTCATTAAATGGAAGTGGTGGATACACAATCAAGCTGACTAGGGCCTGAGGTACAAGCAGGCCACATAAAGAAGTGGCCTAAATGCTAATGATTTGCACTCCTGTCATGCATGGCACTGCCTACTTCCCAATCTACAGCTATGGCCTCATAGGAAGCTCCTCATGATCAATTGACTAAGGAACAGAAAACACATTCTTGGTTATGCTACATATGCACATCCCACTCTACAGTGGACAGCATCAGCCCTTTCCTGGGATCTCCCTGAAGGATAGTGGTGAAAGGAATTCCTCACAATTGGCATAACTTTAAGCGGCACACCTGGTCCTTCACTATTCTTGGAAGAAGAAAATGTGAAGTCTATGGCTCTATAATAATTCATGGCCTGTGGCCAATGGCTTGGTGGGCTGGTCAGTGAGCTGGGAGAAACATGACTGGAAAATTAATGACAAGGAAATGTGGGGAAAAGGTATGTGGGTAGATCTCCCTGAAAGGACCAAAAAATAAAGATAACTGGGTCTCATGTGAATGCTCACCAAGGAGTACCTTGGCAAATGAGGACTTTATTTTTTCATTTTATTGGGGGGCTTGTACAACTCTTATCACAATCCACACATCCATCTACTGTGTCAAGCACATTTGTACATTTGCTGCCATTAAAACACCAAAACATTTGCCTTCTACTTGAGCCCTTGGTATCAGCTCCTCCTTTTCCCCCTCCCTCATGAACCCTTGATAATTTATAATTTATTACTATTTTTAATATCTTACAGTGTCCAACGTCTCCCTTCATCCACAATCTAGTGAAAAGGGTGACATGCTCTGTGAAAACCAATCATACTTGTGGATAGTGTTTGCCTGGCCATCTCCATGCTTGGTACATGAGCAAAGTGGTCGTAGTGGCAGGGGTGGAGGTTATGCATAGGCTCAACCACATGGCCCACCACTCACCAACGATGACTGGACTATTGTACTGCTGAGTGTCCCATCTGCCAGACACAGAGAACAACTCTGAGTCCTAGATATGGGACTATTTCTTGGGTGGATCAACCAGCAACCTGGTGGCAGATTGATTACATAGAACGACATTTTTTTCTTACTGGGATATATACTTCCTCTGGATACATATTTATTTTCCTTGCTTTGGCCAAAACTTCCATTCTTGACTTGAAACAGTGTCATGGCATACTGAACAGCATTGACTCAGATCAAGGGACTCACCTCACAGCAAATGAAGTATGAAAATGGCCCAGGCTCGTGAAATCCCCTGATTTTATTCTGTTCCCTATCATCCTGAAACAGCTGTCTGAGTAGACTAACAGAATGACCTCCTCAAACAAAATTATGGTGTCAGCTTGGTGGCAATACCGTGTAAAGGTGAAATGCTCTCCAGGAGACTGTATATGCTCTAAATGAACATGCAATATATAGTGTTTTTTTTGTTTTGGTTTTTCAATATCCTGGATTAATGAGTCCAGGAGCCAAAAGGTGGAAATGGGAGTGTCACCACTCACTATTACTCCTAATGACCCACTCACCACATTGTTAGTTTCTGGAGATGTTAGTTTTAAAAAGTGGAATGCTCCCATGTGGACACACAAGATTTATCCCATTTAAATGGAAGTGAATATTGCCTCCTGACCATTTTGGACTCCTCATGCCCCTGAATCAAGAAGCAAAGAAGGCTTTTACTGTATTGAATGGTGTAACTGATCCCAATTGCCAAAGGGAAATTGAATCATTGTTACATAATGGTGGTAAAGAAGGGTATATTAGGAATCCAAGAGATTGTGTAAGTCATCTCTTAGTTTTGCAGTGTCTTAAAAATCAAATTTTACTACTTCAACCTGATTCCTTATAGCCTAGACTCTTCAGGAATAAAGGTTTAGATCAACCCACAAGGTAGGGAACCATGACCAACCAAGATAGTTACTGAGGGCACAGGAAATAAGGAATGGGTAGTGAAAGAAAGGAGTTCTAAATACCAGCGATGGTCACATGACAGTTGCATAAATAAGGACTGTGATTGGTAGGAGTAATTCCTGTTTGCATATATACACCAAATATTTTATTGTGTTTACTAATAAAATATTAAATGATAAAAGATTAGAGATTTTTAATATGTACACGTTAGTTGCATCATGTTAGGTGCAAGTATGATTTTATTATGGTCTTTGATGGTTATGTACGGTTAAAGAGTTTTATAAAGGTGTCAATTGACAAAGGGTGATCTGTGGTGGTTAGGGATTGTCAACTAGATATTCCTGGGTAAGAGTAGGGATGGGGCCCCACCTGTCAATTGGTGCCAGCCTGATGGACGACACTCTTTTGGGAGTGTGTCCTTTTATAAGACAGAAACCAAGCAGAGCCAACTTCTCTCTGGCTCTTTGCTATTTGCTAGAGCTAGATCTTTCATTTGGTTCCATGCTCTCCTGCTGCTTCACCTGCCAATCCCAAAAGTCCTCAGGCCACTACCAATGGTAGATTCATTTGGCCAACTGCAGATTGATTTACCTCTACATTTTGCAAACGTGTGCGCCAAGCTGCCTCTACTTTGTCTTCCTGCTTTCTGTCCATCAGATTCGACAAATCAGGAGAAGCCGGAATTCAACTGGACTGTACTTACCTACTTCTACAACTACGTAAGTCATTTCTTGATGTAAGTCTTTTTCTATATACAAACACGAACAAGCATCAATGACTTGGCTTCTCTAGGGAACCCAACCTAACAAATAACTTTCCTGATTCTACATAGCTTAAGTAATTTTCTTATAATCAAACTGATTGAAAAGTCTGTCTATACAAATAGTTAAATGTTCAAATGCTAGTAGAATGGCTGGTAAGTCAATTTTACTCAGAAGCATCTTGACAGATAGGCCTGGAAATCTATTTCTGAACGTTCACAACTTTGAACTTTCTATGGAGCTATTTTGCTTTACACATATTAGGTTGCCATGAGTCACATTGGAACAGATGGAAACTAACAACGAGAAGTCTATATAGGAAAAAAATGTTCTAATATATCTCATTAATTAATCTATGTAATTCAGAGCACTATAAACACCAGTCTCCTTTTTCATTAAAATATAATTTTAAGGCTTAATGATTTATCTAAAATAAAAGCTGATACTTCTATAATTTTTTTAATTTGTGCTTGAATATAGAAAAATAAGGGACTTTTCTTCTGTCAGGAAAAGCTGGCTGAAAAGGAATTACATGGATTCCTAATAGACGTGTATTTTAAACTTTCAGTCTCCATTATCTGAAAGAAAACAAAACACAAACATATTCTACAACTCATAAGCATTCTTTTAACTTTACATATGCTCTACCTTAACCTTGTATCCCCTCCAGGTATCCCCTCCTTGTATCCTTTTACCCCCTCCTTGTATCCCCTTGTATTCCCTTGCATCCCCTCCATGTTGATTTGTTCTGGTCTGACATATCCTTTGTGTGCTGGGATTTAAGTTAACCTTTTATACTTTTATAACAGATGCCACATACACTCTAGTCAGGGATTTGGTTAATTGCGTCTCTGATGGAGAGACCATCCTCAGTTTCAGGGGCTTAAAGAGGATTCAGGAAATCAACAACAGGTAAATTAGGAGAGGATCAGAGATTTCCCCAATGGAAAAAAATGCAAATTTTAAAAGCTTGATCTGATATGCTCATACATATTTCTGAAACAGGACTTGTCAATTGCAAATCCAAAGTATCTTCACTTTGATATTAGTGACTTCGTTTTTAGATGCTGAGATCTTAATGCAGCAGAATGGACTGCCAAGTATCCATATCAGATTATTGACAAAGAAGAATGAGGCTATATTAGAATCTACACAGACTTTGTAATTAGAGCTTCAGTCTCTGCAGTTCACTTTTTTGCCATGAAGACTTGATAAAAGTTAGTTAACTTACCATCCTTTTCCTAATAATTAAAAAACAAAAACACATAAGAAAAAAAAGAGGCAAACATTACTACAAAACTAGTTTCTAAAAAGTCAATTCCAATTCATGGAGACTCCATGGGTGTTAGAGAACTACCCTCCAGAGGGTTCCCATGGGTTGATTTTTAGCAGATTTCCAAGTCTTTCTTCCAATGGGCTTCTGGGTAGAATCAATCTCCAATCTTTTATCATCATCCGGTTGGTACAAAGGTGATCCTACGTACCACACAGCAGGGACTTTAGGTGGTAGAAATTTACTTGTTGTCCCAAAGTTCAAAATTTTGATATGTGGACAACTCCTAGTGGCCCTTTAAACTAGAAATACCATGATCAATAAGAAAAGTCATAAATAGATTTAAAGTTTTAAACTATGGTAAATTTGGCAACTCTGGCATTGTACCTGGAATCAAGAAAATTATAGGTCAACACCCTGTAGACAGAGACTGGAAAGAGATGTAGTGAGCCATTCCAGGAGCCTAATTTCATGAGACTGGGTTATTGGCAGAGCTTTGGAAAAGTAATTTACATACAAAAGGTATGATTGTTGCAATATATAAGCAGTGTGCCACCATCTTTTAGTGCTTGGGATTGTGCTCAATAGGATGCTATGCAACTTGTACACAGCCTTTCTTCTATCAGAGGAAATTAAGTTTCCAGTACAGCTTTGACTCATAATATTTCTCACTCCAGCTAAGTCTATAGTTCACTGTAACATTAAATTGCCATCTGTTCTAGTCATATTTTGGCAAGGAGTAGATCTAGCATGATCAATATGAAGCTCCAATGAAGGCTATAAGCAAGCTGGAAGAAAGAGGACATGAGTTCCCACAGTACCTCTTTAGAAAATGGCGTGGGCCACAGCCCCCAAAGCAACACCATAAGAGTGCAGCTAGAGTAATGGATTGCCTTGCTACACAAAGAGCCTGGAGTAGTATATGTGTGGCCTAAACCACTGAGGATCTTGGCCCAGAAAAGTGGACATAAAACCTATCATAGTGGTCAAGAACAAACGGTACAGAAGGAAGAAGTCCAAGCTGCACTGAAGCATTCAAAAAAGTAAAGGTCAAGGAATGGATGACTGACACACTGGATGCATTCCATGCTTTATGTCAAAAAATTTTGAAGATGGCTTACTGACCTAAGCAAATGGAAGAGAACCATATTTTGACCCATTCCAAAGAAAGGTAACTCACAGAATGTAGAATGATATCTATATTAATATTCTATGCAAGTAAATTTTATTGAAGATCATCCAATAATGGTTGCAGCCGTGCATTGACAGAAAACTATCAGAAACCTAAGTCAGGTTCAGAAGAGGACTTGGAATGAGATAGTTTATCACTTACATCAGATGGATATTGGCTGACAGCAGAGATTACTGGTAAAATGATTCATTGTAATTTACTGACTATGGAAGGCATTTGATTATGGAGATCACAACAAACTAGATAGCACTGAAAGAAATGGGGGTTCCAGAACATTTCATTGTGCTCATTCAGAACCTGTACATCAACCAAGAGGCACTGTGAATACAACAAAGGAATGGTGTGTGGTTTAAAATTAGGAAAATGTGTGTGAGAGTTGTATCTTTTGACCATTTTTATTCCATCTTTATGATGAGCAACTAATGTGAGAATCTGGATTATATGAAAAATTATTTGACAACAGGATTGGAGGAGGCTCATTAATGATCTGCTTTATAAGGATGACACAAACTTTCTTGATAACAATGAGGAGGATTAGAAACACTCTGATGCACATCAAGGATCGCAGCTTTCAGTATGAATTATAACAACTCAATGTAAAAAAACCACAAAACCCCTTAAAACTGGGTCAATACATAGCATTATGATAAATGGAGACAAGATTAACATTAACAAGAATTTGATCCACAATTAATTTCTCAAGGAAGCAGCAGTCAAGAAATCAAATGACACTTTGCACTGAGTACATCTGCTGCAAAAGACATCATTAGAGTGTTACAGAGCAAAGCTGTCACGTTTAGAAAAAAAGATATGTTTGACTTAGGCCATAATATTTTCAACTGTCTTATAAGCATGTTTAAGTTGAGAATTCATTAAGGAAGATCAAAGAAAATTAAAAGCATATGAGCTGAGTTATTGGCAGAGAATATTTAAGTATCATGGACTTATATGTTGGAAATTGTACAACCAGAATTCTCCTTGAGAGAAAGGATCATGAGACTTTGTCTTAAATATTTTGGACATTTTATAAGGACAGACCAGTCCAAGGAAAAGGTCATCATGCTTGGTAAAGTAAAAAGGCAACAAAAAAGAGGAAGGCTTTCATGAACATTGATTGACACAATGGCTTCAACTATAACTTGAGTATAACAAGAATATATAAAGCAATAAAATTCTGGTGAAGGTATAAAGATACGGGAAGCCTCACACTGATGGTGGGACTGTAAAATGATATAATCATTTGAGAAAATGGTACTGCTCACACTTAAAATGTGGAAAATAGAAATATCATATGAAATAGTTGAGGTTTATTGTGCCAACCTGGCCAATACATACATGTGGGATTAATGAAGGGCAGAGAGATAAATGGCTCGGTGAGCCTCAGCCTTCTAGTTCTCAGGTCTCTAGCTTTCTGATTGTCGGACCAGGGTGCAGCTGCCTTAAACAGTTCCCTGCTTCAGTTGGCAAGGCTCACTTCCTTTGAGATATCCCTGAGGAGAAGCCATATGGACCTATCCTGATGCAGCCCTGACTGCTGGAGCAGCCACATGGAGACCCCTTCTAGGACTGAGATGTTTACACACTCATTTTCCTCTTGCAGTCAGTGTCATTGCGTGTGTTTTGTGACATTGAGGAGGACTTTGTAGATCGGTGTCGGACATATGGACAAATGTTGGTATTGTGGACTGACAGAAGTAGGTTGGGATGCTTTCTTAATGTACATTTACCCTTTCTATAAAATTTTCTCTCATATATATGTATATATTAGTTTCTGTGTATTTGTTTCTCTAGTCTACCCAGACTAACATACCATATGTTACGGAACATAGGACGTATATACTTCAGAAATATATATGTGCAGAATATATATATATCCAGAAAGTATATGCTCAGGAAATAGTAGCAATGACACAAATAGATATGCAGACTAGTGTTCATTGCAGCACTATTAACAGTAGGAAAAATAATAGATACAACAAAGAAGTAAATGTTCTAAAATTGATGATGAATATAATCATGCACCTTTTTTGTTAATATAATTGAAGTATTAAATTGTATGATCTGTGAAGTACATATCAATCAAGCTGTTTAAAAATTTTAAATGATAGAATCTATCTAAATGTCAATTTATAGACACACACAAGTTTGAATACTACATAATCTAAAGAATATGGATGACTCTATGAAATGCCTCATAATATGGATGAACCTAGACTACATTCTGATTACTGACAGAGATCAATCACAAAAGAATATATATTGCTTGAAACCACTATTATAAATTGTCAAGAAAATGTTTCCACACAGAATCTTTAAAGGTTACCAAGAGTGACAGAGGAAAGGAAATTAAATTACTAGCTAATGGATGGATATATTTTAACTTGGTGAAAGGAAATGCTATATACAATAAATTAGAGATCATCACAAAATGATTAATGCAACGGAAGAAACAAAACAGTTAATGGCCACAGAAGAAATGCTACAGTAGACACAATCCTCCAACAATAGTGATAAGAATAGTATAGAATAGATATGGAAAGAATAATGGAGTTTACCCATTAAAGTCCACACACACACAAACACACCCACACAGAAGACATCTCTACATTTGTTTTCACAGATGTTGCAAATATATATTTTATTATAGTAGAGAAGACAGGGTCATTGTTCTGGAAACTTGGTAGTCATAACCAAAAGCTTTACACGGATGAGTTGTTGGTTCAGAGTTTTAGCGGGATAGACAGAAGGGATATCTAGGTCAATTGACACAACATAGTCCTCAAAGTCATGTTCTACATTCTACTTTGAGAGCAGCTAGTGGGGTCTTAGCTTGTCTTTCCATATCAGACATATTGAGGATGTTTTTCCCTTGTGGTTTTCTAATTCTAGATCTTGAATATTTCATTATACAATTTGACTTTGCCTTCTTGACCTTCCCTTTAAAATTTTTTGTTCAGCTCCTTGACTTCATCTTTTCCTCTATTTATGATTAAGAGTAAGTTTCAGAGTATCTTGTGACACCCATGTTGATCTTTTCTTTCTTTTATGTTTAATGATCTTTTCAAAATTCAGGTGGAAAAGACTCAAGGTTATATTTTGGCTCTTGTGAATGTGTTCTAATTTTTTTCAGCATTATTCTGAATGTATCTATGAGCAATTTAAGAGATGTTCCACTGCCAGTCCCTGTTGTAGTTTGTGCTGCTGATACTGGGCTTATCCATCTTCTATGTCCATAGATTAAGTCAATTCGATTTCTGTGTATTCCGTCTGATACTGTCTAGCCAGGAGAATGATCCTGAGAAGCAAGGATGGCAAGACTTTATCTCATGAACTTTATTCATGTCATCTGGAGAGATGAGTTACTGAACAAGGACATCATGCTTGGTAAAGTAGAGTGCTCGCAAAGGAGAGGACGGCCCTCAATGAGATGAATTGACACACTGTATGCAGCAAGGGACTCAAACATAAGAATGGTTATGAGGGTGCCAAGGGAGCTGGTGGCGCTTCGACCCATTGTACATAGGATCACTATGAGTCAGAGTGGACTCAATTGGACCTAACCACAGCAAGTATATTTCCATTACCAAAACATTTTCAACAAAATAAACTTATATTAAAAATGTGGACCTCACAAGAATCAAATTGATTTGTATCTGACAAAAGATGTGAAAGAAGTTCTATGTCCTCAGGCTGAAACAGACCCTTAAGTGCTCATATGTAAGTTCAAGAAAATCAAAACACTTTACTGAGAGCCAAAGAGCATGTTCATGAAAACATTGTGGATTTAAGGAGTATGTTAAACATATATTCAATAGTAACCAAATACCAGAGGAGTTGAAAGAATGATGAAAGACTAGGTTATTTAAAAGATAGAAATGAGAGGCAAGACTACACCGATGTTAGGAAAGACTGTGAAACTTATTCTTGAATGGTAGCCAAAGTGAATGGAGAAAATAATGAGTACAATATAGAACAAGAGCATTCCGAGGGCATCTTGAAAAGATAGCGTAACCAACTATGTCACCAGGATTCCTAGGTCTCTGCATATTTCCTGGTGACACGGTGGGTTATGTGTTGGGCCTGTAACCACAACATCAGTATCTGAAACTACTAACTTCTCCAGGGAACCAAGATGGGATTTTCTATTTCTCTTGAAAAGAGGTCCAATTTCAGAAGCCCAGGGAGTTCCACTCATTTCCATAGGGTCACCAGAGTCTGAATCCACTCATAAACCATGGGTTTTGAGATGCAAGAACCTCAAACTAGAAAGCCAAAGGGTGGCAAAAAAACAAGATCAGAATTTCTCATGCTGAAAAAACTAAATGAAAAGTTTAAGTTTTGAGTTTCAGCATTAAAGCATTGCATGGACAAAATGGTAGTTATGCTGCACAAGGCCTCTTAGAGTGCTGAAAGCTGGGATGTCACTGTGAGGATGGAGTGATGCTTGACCCAAGCCATAGTATTTCAATGGGCTCATATGCCTGTCGAAGTTGAACATTGAATACAGGAGGATGAAAAAGAACCTTCAGGTTTGAATTGTTGTCCTTGTGAGGACTATTGAAATGCCACAGACCATCAAAAGGATAAGCAAATCTGTCTTGGAAGAAAGGTGCCTAGACTGCTCCTTGGAGGCAAGGACGATGAGACTTCATCATAGACTTTGCACATGTTTTCAGGTGAGACAGGTCCCTGGGAAAGGAATCAGCTTGGGAAGCTGAGGGGCAGCATAAAAGAGGAAGACCCTCAGGAGGTGTTTGACACTGTGGCTTCAACAGTGAACTCAAGCACAGAAACAATTATGAGGATGACACAGCATAGGGTAGTGTTTCCCTCTGTTGTGAAGAGGGTCGCTATGGGTAAGCCTCAAGTATATGGCAGCTAACAAAAACATGGACAAAATGAAGCCCTTGTAGTACTGTCATATTAGCCTTAGATTGCTAACTGCTTGGTTGATTGTTCACACACACTAACTGCTCCTAGCAAAAAAGATGAGTGAAAAAGATATTCTCCAGTGATAATTACAGCCTCAGAAAACCTCTATGGGATCACTATGACCCAGAATCAACTTCATGACAGTGTATTTTGGGTTTCTATGGGTAAGATATTGAATGATTCAGGAAACATCAGAAGGGATACACTGTTACAGTATGCATACCCCCAGGCCCACCCCCAAGGCTGGTGTTCAAACATTTCAAGACGTAGGACATGATCAAGGGCTAATGGTATTGAAAGAAGACTATAAGGAGTTGGAGAATATGAATTGAACTTTACATCAAAAATTGCAAAGTTGTAAGCACACAGCTGTCTCTGATGAGTTGTCTGGAAGAGATACACCTGCTCCAACGGCTGGCAAAGATGCACATTAGTGCCCCTTCCAAAGAACTGAGATCTAAGAGATTGCAAAAAGTAACAAATGGTATCCTTAATAACATATAGATATTAAATTGCTTAAGATAATTCAGAAACATTTGAAGTAGTATATCAACATGGAAAAAAATTGTATCTATAAACAATAATTATCTTTCTGATTTTTCCTGTTTTCATCAGGTATAAAAATCCCTTTCTCTTCTTGAAGAATAGAGTACTTCAAATTTCTGCTTAGTGCCATTCAAGTTGTATGATTACTCACTAAAACTATGTTTCCTTCATAGGATGATATTCTCTTCTTTGACAATATAAAATTGTCAAATTGAAACCCTCTTTTTTATAAC
Source organism: Tenrec ecaudatus (assembly GCF_050624435.1). Taxonomy (NCBI): domain Eukaryota; kingdom Metazoa; phylum Chordata; class Mammalia; order Afrosoricida; family Tenrecidae; genus Tenrec; species Tenrec ecaudatus. The sequence goes on from NC_134532.1 coordinate 87,946,931, forward strand.
ATTATTTACTACTGTTGTTTAACTTCCCTTTTGCCCACTATTTGGAAACTTTTACTCACCTCATCATCCATACATGTACAAATACACACTAGAAAATTGTACATAAATAATAACTTTAAACTGTAGTGATAATCATTTTATTTCCAGCTACGACATGAATTTTTGTCAGGCTCACTGATGATATATAATTTATTTAATATTATTAGAAATACAAATATATGAGTACTATAGGATATAAAAAATGTAAGGAAGCATTAGAAATAGCAGATTACTGAATATATTATATTATACAACTAATAAGAGAAAGCTCAAATGAAGAATGTAAGAGAGAGGGAAGAAGCCAAGAGAGGCATGCCTGTAGTGAGTTACTTAGGAAGAACATATTCTCATCAGTAAAGGCAAAGAAAAGACCAATTGATTTCCAAATAGTAAATGGACTGATGTTATATAGACAAAGCCATAATTAGCTAATTTATTGCTCTACCAATGTATTTCCCTGGTTGGAAATAGCCAACTAATTGACTCTAGTTAATAGTTTCCACTGTCAATGCTTCTTTTTTCATGTCCTCTTTAAAAAAGATATATTGAATTGTAGACCTGAAATAATTATCCAAGTAATTCATAAATAACTCTACATTGAATTTTAAATATTTAGGGGAAATTGAATTATCCACTTTAGTTATAAATATTTACTACTATTTATGCAAATCTGGTTATATTTTATCTCATATATCTAAAGACTACTTACCTTTATCAAGTGCTCAAACCATAAATCATTAAATAGGAATCTATTTTTATAATTCATTAATCCTAATTTTTACTGTTCATAATGTTATACCTTTAAGTCAGAAAGACTCCAAAGAATCCAGCACAGGAGAGTTGCTTAGAGGGAAATTCAACACTGCTAGAATGCAGGAGGAGCATCATAAAGATAAAGATAGGGTTTTGAGGGGCTGGGGTCTTTTGGCTTACCTCAGTGGAGGTCGGCTGGGGCTTGACCTTGGCCCTGCAACTGTCTCTGCCAGAGGCGGGACCCTTTGTAGCCCATAGGGGGATTGGTCTCAACACAGCCACATTTTTCCCCAACCTGCCTCAGGGCAGGGACAGGGCCCTTGCAGCTCCATGGGCAGTGATGTGGGTTCAGCTACATTGTTGCTTCTCTTCACACCTCTGCTCTCTGTTCCCCAACAACCCTGGAAGGCTGCACAGGGACTTTTTTACAACACAGCCACAGCTTGCCACCGTTGCCTCTGGGTGGGGACTATATCCTCTCAGCTCCATGGGCAGTGACTGGGATGCAGCTACATAGTTGCTTTTGTTTACCTCTCTTCCCTATATTCCTGCACAGTCTAAACGTCTTACTTTTTAAATTTTTACCTCCTCTTTGTCTCTTTCCTGTTTTCTCACACTCCACTGCTGAACTCCAGACCATTCCCCTTAGCCTAGGGTATTTATACCTGCACCACACCCAGTGAGGATAGCTCCACCCTGTGTGGCTAGCCTGAGGCTAGGGAAAACCCTGCTTTCCTTACAGGGGACACTGTGCCCAACTTCTCACCCAGGAAATCCTGCCTGTGTACCAGGGGCCTTAGGAAGCTTGGCCAACACTCATCAACATTCTAAGTTGTTGCAAGAACCTCTGCCCAACCTCCACAACACCAAAGCAGGCAATCCACCAGCCTTCTCGTGGCACTCCCATGATAGGGAAGCCCTATCATGGAGGATAAAGTGGTAGGTTAATCCCATAGTAAAATTAGCTGTAGGCAGTTCGAAGAAGCATTCCTACAAGTCTCCCAGAGAGAGACAGTTTTCTTCAACTCCCTGGAAAATGGAACCTGGCTCCTCTAAAACAATGCAACACAAAAAGCTATTAGCCCCAACGACCTCAATGAAAAACAGGAGAAACAAAAGGCAATTCCAGAAGATATCTCGAACATAACAACATACATAGAAGAAGCAGACATTGAGCTGCCACAGAAAGAAATTTTCAGAATGCTGCTTGGAGTCATACAGGGTAAGAGAGAAACAATACAGAAAAAGGATGAAATGATAGAGGAGTTAAAGGCCATGAACCAAAGGGAAATACAGGAGGTTAGGGAGGAGATAACAAAAACCAGTAGCAGAAACATGGACATAGAGAATTGACTGGAGGAATCAGAGAACCACATCAGTGACTTGGAGGACAGTCAAGCAGACTTTAACAGACATGAACAAAAATCTAATAAGATCATCAGAAAAGCTAAAGAAAACCTAAGAGCTATGTTTGATGCTATGAAGCAGAACAACATTAGACTTATTGGCTTACCGGAGGAAGACCCAACAAAGATGTCATCTGCAGCAATAGTGAGAGAATTCTTGGAAGAAAACTTCCACAGCTTAAAGAATGAAAACCAGGTAACCATTCAGGAGGCTTAACGAACACCAACTAGACTGAATCCCAAGAAGTCACCAAGGCATATAATAGTTAAACTATCCAACTTTGAGGAAAAGGAGAAAATCATGAGAGCGGCTAGGGAAAAGCAAACAATCACACATAAAGGTTTCCAAATAAGAATATTCTCAGACCTATAAGCAGAAACTATGAAGAAGAGGAGAGAGTGGAGTAACATATTCCAAAAATTGAAGGAAAACAACTTAAATCCAAGAATATTCTACCCAAGAAAATTATCGGTGAAGACAGATGGAGAAGTAAGAGTCTTTCCAGACAAGGAAAAACTCAAAGAATATGTTAGTAGAAACCCAGCCCTACAAAAGATCTTTGTAGACCTAGTATGTGCAGAAGAACAATACTCACCAAGCATAAATAAGAGACCGCCACAGAGAACAACCTCACCCAGAGGGCAACAAAGAGAAAACAGACCCCAAGATAGCAATGGCTTAAGGATGGAAAGAAGAAGTCAAGAATGATACACACACACACACACACACACGCATGCACAACCCACTAATGAGAAAGGAAAATAGGAAAACTCCTAAGAGAAAGGTATAAGAAGACATCACAGAGTCCGCAGATGGAGATAATAACCCTGAATATCAATGGCCTGAACTCAGGCATTAAAAGACTGAGACTAGCAGACTGGCTTAGAAAACACACCGATTAATCTGCGGTGTACAGGAGACACGTCTCAAGGCTACAGAAAAACAAAGGCTGAGAATCAAAGGCTGGAAAAAGTCATACCAAGCAAACAGCAATACAAAAAAAGCAGGGGTTGCAACCCTAATCTCAGTTAAAATTGACCTCAAAGTGTAAACCATAAAAAGAGATAAGGAAGGACACTACACAATGCTCAAGGAAATGATAGACAAAGAACCAATAAGCATAGTAAACATATATTTCCCGAATGAGAGACCCGCTGAATACATCAACCAAACACTCCAAAAGATTAAAAAAGAAATCACAGCCTCAACAATTATAGTGTGTGACTAAAACACACCACTCTCTGAGAAAGATAGCTCACAGGGAAAGAAACTAAACAAGGGGGCTAGAGGTCTAAACACCAAAATTAGACAATTTGACCTGATAGATATTTACAGAGCTTTTCATCCAAATACAAAAATATTCACATTCTTTTTAAGTCCACATGGCACATATTCGATGATAGACCACATGCTGGGGCATAAGGCGAATCTAGATAAAATTAAGCTGGAAATCAACAAAAGGAAGACAGAAAACAAGAGCAAATAATTGGAGGATGAATAACTCTCTACTGCAAAAGGAGTGCATGCTGGCAGATCAGAGATAAAATTAGGAAATTTCTAGAAACCAACGGAATGAGCACACGACGTACCAAAACTTATGGTACACAGCAAAGGCAGTCATCAGAGGAAGTTTCATACCAATACAAGCACACCTGAGAAAGGAAGACAGACTCGATTGATATGCTGGCACAAAATTTACAACTATAACAGAGTCACCAGAGCAATCCTACTAATAGCAAAAGAAAAGAAATTATAAAAATCAGGGCTGAGATTCAGGAGAGGGAAAATAAAAAACTATGGAAAAAATTAATAATACTAAAAGTTGGTTCTTTGAAAGGATAAACCAAAGAAAGGAGGGAACAAATTTCAATAGCAAGAATAAGGGATGAAAGAGGGGACATTAGAACAGACCCTAATGAAATCAAAAGGATAGTTACACATACTACAAAGGATTGTACTCCAGTGAATACAGCATTTTGGAAAACATGGACAAATTCTTGGAAAAACAATCCCTCCCTAGACTATCCTCGGTGGACGTCAAGAATCTCATCAGACTCACAGCAATAGAAGAAGTAGAAAAGCTTATCAAGGTATTACCAACAAAAAAATCCCCAAGACCAGATGGCTTCCCTGGAGAATTCTACCAAGCATTTAGGGAAGAACTAACACCAATTCAACACAATTTCTTCTAGAAAAAGATAGCAAACTCCCAAACTCCTTCTATGAAGCTAGTATAACTCTGATACCAAAACCAGGCAAGGATCCCACAAGAATGGAGAAATAAGGCTCAATGTCCCTATTGAACATTGATGCAAAATCCTTAACAAAATACTAGCCAACAGAATACACAAGTATATAAAACAAATAATTCACCATGACTTGTGTGATTCATACCAGGGATGCAGGGATGGTTCAACATAGGGAAGACCATTAGTATTATTTGTCACATTGACATGAAAAACTATAAGAACCACATGATAATATCGATAGATGCAGAGAAAGCATTCGACAACATCCAACACCAATTCCTGTTTAAGACACTGGAGAAGAGAGGAATGGAAGGCAAGTTCCTCAAGAAAATACAAGCTATATATAATAAAACAACAGCCAGTGTGGTAGTCAGTGGAGAATAGATTAACACAATCCCACTGAAAAAGGAGAACACACAAGGATGCTCCTTGTCCCCATTCTTATTTAATATTGTGCTGGAGGTTTTAGCTAACAGCATAAGGCAAAGAAGAAACATCAAAATATTGGTCTGGGGAAGGAAGAGGTGAAACTATCATTATTTGCAGATATGATATTATATATGGAAAATCCCAAAAGTTCCACAAGGGGAGTACTAGAAGCAATAGAGGAGTTTGGCAGAGTGGCAGGATACAAGCTCAACAAACAGAAGTCCATTGGACTGTTATACACATTGGATAAGACCACAGAAGAGGAGATCAAAAAGGGTATTGGTACCCTTCACAATAGAGAAATACAAATGGAAATATGTAGGCATATACCTGACTAAATGAACAAAAGATCTATACGGAGAAAACTACAGAACACTATTATAAGAAACCAGGAGCGACCTCAACAAATGGAAGAATATCCCATGCTCGTGGATTGGAAGACTCGATATAGTCCAGATGTAAGTTCGGCCAAAGTCTCTATATAAGTTTAATGCAATCCCAATACAATTACCTTCATCTTTCTTCAAACAAATGGAAACATTGATTACCAACTTCAAATGGAGACAGAAAAAGCCCGGAATTAGCAGAGAACTCCTCAAGAAGAAGGACACAGTTGGAGGGCTTGCTTTACCTGACTTTAGCACATATTATACAGTAACAGTTGTCAAAAACGCATGGTATTGGTACGATGACAGATACTCAGAAAATGGAAAACAACTGAAAACCCAGGAAAAAAATCATCAGCATACAGACAACTGATCTTTGATAAGGGCCCCAAAAATATCGAATGGAAATCAGATGCCCTCTTTAACAAGTGGTGCTGGAAAAAATGGATATTTACCTGCAGAAAAATGAAGCAAGACCCTTATCTCACTCCATGCACAAGAATAAGCTCAAGGTGGATCAGAGACCTTGAAGTTAAACCACAAACTACTAGGGCCATCAATGAGGGATTTCGGGCCAACTTGAGAAATCTGGCTATCAGAAATAAGGAAGGACACAAACACAGAGTAGGCAAAAATTGACAAATGGGATATACTGAAGATAAAACACATGTGTATATCGAAAGAATTCACCAAGAGAGTAATAAGAGAGCCCACAGACTGGGGAAACATCTTTAAAAATGACACATCAGACAAAGACCTTACTACAAAAATCTACAATACATTGCTAGCCTTCAAAAAGAAAAAAGCTAATTGTCCACTTGAGAGGTGGGCAAAGGACTTAGGCAGAAGTTTCATAAGGGCAGAAATCCAAATGGCCAAAAAACATATGAGAAAATGTTTCCAATCTCTAGCCAGCAGAGAAATGCAAATTTAAACAACAATGAGGTACCACTTAACACCCTCAACAATAGCCCAATTCAAAAAATTCAGAAATCAACAAGTGTTGGAGGGACTGTGGGGAGACATGAGCCCTCATTCACTGCTGGTGGACTTGTAAGTATGTACGACCACTATGGAAATCAATCTGGTGATATCTAAAACAGCTGGAAATCAAATTACCATATGACCCAGCAATCCCCCCACTGGGCATATACCCAGAAGAGGCAAGAAACAAACCAAGACCAGACATCTGTGCTCCAGTGTTCATTGCCACACAGTTCATAATTGTAAGGCGTTGGAAGCAACCCAAATTTCCATCAACTGACAATTGGATTAAAAAACTGTGGTGAATACATACAATGGAGTATTACGCATTGCTAAAAAGCAGTGATGAACATATGAAGCACATTGGTACATGGGAATAACTGGAAGAAACCATGTTAAGCGAAGTAAGTCAGGCAAAAAGGACAAGTACAACATGAGTCTGCTGAGATAAGCATTTAAAAAATGCAAAAGAGGCATAGGGATAAAGCTACTGTGTACAAACATTCTTGGGGTGAGGACCGTGATTATGGAAGGGACCAGATCAAATGCAGGATACACATTGTAGACAACTGGGGAGGAGGTGAGGAAGGGAAAAAATGATGAAAATAAGGAAAAAATGGGTAGCGGGGACACAGGGTGCTAACACATCCAGGGAAGGGTATGGTTTATATCTCCACAGGGAAAGAGGGACAAGACTTCAACCCAGTGCCCCAAGGTGTGAATACAACATTCTGGCATGGAGTAGGGCACCAGTGGAGAGGGCTGGAGAGTTGACCCCACTACCGAATACTAAGTGTATGCCTGCCCGTCCCCCCAGAAGAATTTATTTCAAAGGACAGCATTGAATTTGCAGTTCAGGGAGAGGGACATATCTGATCAGAGCACACGGGAGCAGATGAAGGGGGAGTAGAAGAGAGTAGAGCACATCCTGGCCCACCAGGCCTTGAAGATGATGACCCCAATTAGAGTAGTCAGTCCCCAGAGTGGACCACATGGCCAGCCCCACTATGAGACATGATGTCCCTCAATGACCCACGGCCCTGCAGGAGACAGCACCAGAGACACAGTGTGGAAATTGTGCCAAATCTGATGCCGTCACACAAAGACAAAGCACTGGAGGAGTGCAGTGGAACAGCAAGCGAATGGAGTGGCAAGGTCCCCAGGGAATGCTGAAGATGGACTTTGTTGTCAGAGCGCGGTGCCCCAACAGAATGGACTGGAAAACACTCCTAAAGGACAACAAATGATCCTTGCACTAACTACAAGCTTTTCTTTCTTGTTGTGCTTTGTTTTGTTCTTTGTAAGTGGTTTGTTGTATATTGTTGCTTGGTTTTGCTCTGTCTTGTTTTTGTGCATGTTATTATCTCTGCAGGTCTGTCTAAATTAGATAGGCTGGATGAAAAATCTGGAGGCAAAAACAACAGGGCTGACAGTTCCGGGGTGACATGGGATCGGGCGAGGTGGGGAGAAAAGAAGTGGTGTTAACAAACCCAGGGACAAGGGAAGAACAAGTGATCCAAATTGGTGGTGAGGTGGGTGGTGGAGACCTATTAGGGCATGATCAATGTAATGTAATGAAGAGATATTGCTGAAACCCAGGTGGGAACGGAGCATGAGAGTGAGATGGGAGGAAAGTCAATGGAAATAGAGGAAAGAGCTGGGAGGCAAAGAGCATTTATAGAGATCTAAATAAAGACATGTACATAAGCAAATATATTTATATATGAGGATGGGGAAATAGATCTATGTGCCTATATTTACAGGTTTAGTATTAAGGTAGCAGAAGGATATTGGGCCTTCACTCAAATATTCCCTCAATGCAAGAATATTTTCTTCTATAAATTGGCATTCTATGATGCTCACCTTCCCAACACAACCACTGAAGACAAAAGCAGATGAATAAGCAAATGTGGTGAAGAAAGCTGATGATGTCTGGCTATCAAAAGATATAGCGTCTGGGGTCTTAAAGGCTTGATGATAAACAAGCTGCCATCTAGCTCAGAAGCAACAAAGCCCAATGGAAGAACACACCAGCCTGTGTGATCACGTGGTTCTGAAGGGATCAGTTATCAGTCATCAAAGAACAAAAAATCATATCATTGGGTGCACACCTCCACGGTAAGATCGCTGAGGACAAACGGGTGCATAAGCAAATGTGGCAAAGAAAGCTGATGGTGCCCAGCTACCAAAAGAGATAGCATCTGGGGTCTTAAAGGCTTGAAGGTAAACAAGTGGCCATCTAGCTTAGAAGCAACAAAGCTCACATGGAAGAAGCACACCAGCCTGTGCGATCATGAGGTGTCGAAGCAATCAGGTATAAGGCATCATCAGAAAAACAAAACAAAAAAAAATCATACCATGGTGAATGAAGGGGGAAGTGCAGAGTGAAAGACCCAAAACCCATTTGTTGGCCACTGGAGATCTCCTTGAAGAGGGGTCTAGGGGAGGAGATGAGGTAGTCAGGGTGCGATGCAGCACTGATGAAGAATACAGCTTTCGTTTAGTTCCTAAATGCTTCCTTCCGCGCCCCCTCCCCCCCCCACACACACACTCTCTATCATGATCTGAATTCTACCTTGCAAGTCTGGATAGAGCAGAGGATGTACACTGGTGCAGATAGGAGCTGGAGCACAAGGAATCCAGGGCAGATGATACTTTGAGGACCAGTGGTGTGAGTGGTGATACTGGGAGAGTGGGTTGGAAAGAAGGAACCGATTACAAGGATCTACATGTGACCTCCTCCCTGGGGGACAGACAAGAGAAAAGTGAAGGGAGACATCAGATAGGGCAAGATATGACAAAATAATAATTTATAAGTTATCAAGGGCTCATGAGAGAGTGGGGAGCGGGGAGGGAGGGAGGAAAAAAGAGGACCTGATGCCAAGGGCTTAAGAAGAGAGCAAATGCTTTGTAAATGATGAGGGCAATGAATGTACAGATGTGTTTTACATGATTGATGTATGTATGGATTGTGATAAGAGTTGTATGAGCCCTTAGTAAAATGATTAAAAGAAAATTTTTTTTCTAGCAACAATTTTGCAATTAAAGTATCCATGCATTTCACATGCATCATTAGTTTAAACCATAACATTTAAAATTATATAATTCAAATATAAAGTAGTATCCAAATAATTGATATTTTTCTTTATCAAAGATATCAATCAGACTATATATTTTACAGTTTCTAGTCAGTATTTATCTTAAAAACTATACTGTATCAAGCATTTACAAATAATTACATACAAACTAAAATTTTAGAACTCATAATATTCTATGAAATAGCAAACTTTCCAGCATTATCTTGAATTCCATAAATCAAACAATTATATTATAAATGACACTCAAAAATTTTTTACTTTAAGATTTTTCTTTTGATTCTTCCTATCAAGTTTATACCTGTGAATAGTAAGAGTCATGACATATATGGTCCTGTATACAGAAGGAAGCAAAATAGGATCTAGAACTTAATAAGTGATGTCAAAAAAGATTCCAGATTTTCTTCATAAAAACGTACGGAAGAGCGGGTGAGAGCATGCTCTCCTGATGGTACACAATGCTGGTGGTGCTAAGGCACAATAGAAAAAATAGAATTTGGACTCTATTATGTTACCACCATAGGGACCATGGATTTGCATCCTTCCTGAAGGATCCACTGGTCTTTTATCTGGAAGCATGTATGATGTACTTTAGTTTTGACACAGATCAAGCTGTAATGCTGAAATTTGAGTGAAAGGGCAAGGTCCTGCTGGTATCTTAAGGGATAAAATGAATATATTTCTGTTTCTGCTAATAAATTTATAGGGAACAATATCATTAAATCTATTATTCCATTTTCCTGTTTCTTAATAAACATTTCATTTCATTATTGTGATGAAATATGAATTCATAGTACATTATCATAAATAAATTTCTGTACTTTGTGGGGAAATCATATGAGAAACTTCAGTCACTTTACATAATGTCTAGTTACTTTGCAAGAACAAATAGAGAAAATGTGTGTAAAAAATCTCATATAAAATCAAAATAAAATGTATAAAACACATGCTAGGAATGAATTATAAAGAAAAAAACAGAATAAAAAAGGAAGCTGAATTTTCTAAAATAGCTTAATGTTTAAAATAAAACTGTGTAGAAGAACGTGGCATATCTGCAATTACAGAAGGCAGTGTAGCATTCAAGATGACTGTTTGCTCCAAGCTGGTGAGATAACAGAGATGGAGAGTAAGGAATAAAGTCAGATACAGGGATCTCCTTCTGTTACTCCCCAGCCCCAGGCATGATAATAGCAAAGGAAGAACACCAAAAATACTCATGTTGAATGACATATATTCTGATGGCACGTCTGTCTTGGTAGTGTAATTTGATAATTAAGAAAGCAGGCGGTGGAGATAGACTGGGGGACTTATAAGCTGTGTAACAGAAACACGTTTACTGGATTTCTTTGCAGCACAATTTCTCCATTTCAGAACTGGGTATAGTAAAAGCACCTACTTATATTGTTAAGTCCAAGTACACTAAAATACTTACAGCAATTATGATATGCAATTTATTTTTTCATATTATTTGCTATTATATTTGCTTTGGAGATGTCAGAGGTTCAGGCTCAATCAGAAGAGAAGGTGGAGCAAGGGCTATCATTACTGATATCAGATGGATCTTGGCTGAAAATACAGTGTACCAAAAGATGTTTACGTGTATTTTATTGACTATACCAAGGCATTTGACTATGCGGATCACAATAAACTAGGGATAACCTTGAGAGGAACTGGAATTCCAGAATACTTCATTGTGTGGTTGCAGAACTTGTATATGGATCAAAAGACAGGAGTGAAAATAGAATACGAGAATGCTGCATAGCTTAAAATCAGAAAAGGTGGGTGACAGGGTTGTATCATCTCATGATTCTTATAAATTTTTTTGTGATGAGAAACTAACCAGAGAAGTTGGATTCTGTGAAGAAGAATGTGACATGAAGATTGGAGGAAAGCTTTTTAAAAGCCTGCAGCATGCAGATGACAAACTTGCTTACTGAAAGGAAGGAAGACTTGAAGCAGTTGCTGATAAAGATCAAGGATTTCAGCCTCCAGTATAGATTACAACTCAATGTAAAAAAGACCAAAATCTTCACCATTGGACCAATAGGTAACATGATGTTGAAGTTGTCAAGGATGATGTCTTGCTTGGATCCCCAATCAATGCTCATGGATGCAGCAGTCAAGAGATCAAAAGAAGGAACCCAGATTACTAAAAGGACGACTTCATCTCTCTTCAAGGAAGTGTGGAAGATGTGTGGCCCAGGTGCTCCATAGAGACAAGGATGGGTGACTTCCCTTACAGATTTTGAAGATCTTGTCAGGAGAGGTGGTCCCTGAAGAAGGACATGTTTCCTGACGTACAAGGCAGCAAAAAAGAGGAAGGCCCTCAATGACATTGACCTACACCGTGGTTACAACAGTGGTACAGGAGCAAATGTGAGGATGGCACATGTATCACTGTGTAGTGCATAAGGTCATTGTGGGTCAAAACAACACTGACAGTATTTTTACTCAGGCTAACAATAAGAATTACACCGTTTAGAGAAGATTTCTGTTTATAAACTCAGATAATCCAACATTTCTTGGTTCAATGATGACACTGGTTTGAAGAATTTGAAATAAATACTAAGCCACAATTAGGCTTATGGAGGCAAGAATTCTTGAGATGCACTCAGGTGGACAGTACTGGAAAATAACACTTTAAAATAATATTTCTATTTTTATAGATTATTCCCCAACACAAAGTCTTATAATGCTGTGAAAGGAATATGATATTTCTATATTGTGATAATGAAGATTAAGATACCTCATAAACATCATCAAAATGAATGAAATGTAAATAGAACTATGATGTAATATAAGTAACTATCATCTGATTCTAACAGAAAGGTTGTCTACTATAAAATATAAATATATCCAAGCAAAATAATTTGTTGGCCTGTTGTGCTTAAATCCATTGAGAATGGATCCCAGGGAAGCAGGTAACAATATCCCTAGGCATTTGATCATAATAATCTTAATTTCATAATGTAAACCATATGTTTTAATTTCTCTATTAAAAATATTTATTAAAAAACATTTAGTAGAAACCAAATGTTTTGATAATGAGCATGGCAACAAATGTACAAATGTGCTTGACACAATGGATGGATGGATGGATAGATTGTGATAAGAATTGTATGAGTCCCCAATAAAATGATTTTTTTAAAACCATTTAGAAAGCTGTCAAGCAATATTTTTAAAAATATAAATCAAGTTCTGCAATTTTCTCCCTTAAACTATATACTATATTTTCTTTTTAATGGTTTCAAAATGAGAAATATACATTTCTCTCGGGGTCATAAGATGAGGTGAGAAGAGAGATAGAATGCATGAGAGAGCCAGATGCCCTGGCTAAATTCACATTTCAGAGAGTTTGGTTGTATATAAAATATGTGATATTCACAGAGGGATGATCGAGTCCTACTCATATGCTTGCCATGGTAAGATAATTTACAGGCTATGTTATCTTTAATATAGATAATGTTATATAAAGATATGTAAGAAAACAATGAGGTGTTGGCTCCTATAAAGAGTTACAGCCTTGAAAACCCAGTGTAGGGTGACTTTGAATCAGAATAGACTCAGTGGTAGTGGTTTTGTTGTGGAGACTGGCATTCTAGGTATTCCTAGGAAGGCTTGCTACTGGCTACTAATCTGATGTTTAGGTCCACATTGTGGTGCCATAGAAGCAAAGCCTGGTGAACTGTTTCTGTTAAGATTACAGTTAAGAAAGCTGTTTAGAGTAAATTTCCTCTGTTACAAATGAGGTCTCCATCAATCAAAAGTAACCCAATGATAATGGGTTGAATAATTCTGCAACACTTCACAATGCAACTTGAAGTGGCTGTAATTATCTGACAAATTTTACTGGCTATTTCATGTTAAGAGTATTTTGAAGAGTTATTAATTTACCTTTACAAAAAGCAATTGCGGTTTATATTCTAATAGGTCAGTAATGTCTTAAATTTCTAATGCTGCTGTCAAAAAAAAAAACACCCACAAGAGAGTAGTTTAGAAGACCAGCAAAACATCTGGAGACGTATTGTCATTAGCTATTGTAGACGTGGCTCCTGTTCCTTATGCGTAACAGAATGGAATATTGCCTGGCCCTGCCACCTCACACTCATTACCATGTTTGAGCTCATTTGAACAGCTATTATTCAGTCCACTTCACTGAGATTCTCCGCTTACTAAGCAAAATGTCCTTCTCCAGTAATTGATCCTCCTTGATGACAGAATCCAAAGGACAGAATTTTTCCAGTCGCCAATCCCTTCTGATGACAGAATTCCCTCAAGACAGATTTGCTCATTCTTTCGGCAGTTCATAGTATATTTAATATTCTGTCAACACCACAATTTAAATGCATCCATTTTTCAGTCATCCTTTTTTATGATTCGGCTTTTAAATGAATATGACGTGATTGGAAATACCTTGGTTTACGTGCTACCTTAGTCTTTAAAGTGAATTCTTTGCTTTGAAGCATTTTAAACAGTCTTTTCAGCAGATTTGTCCCACTCAGTACTTATTTACTTTCTTGACTGCTGCTTCCATGATCCAGGATTAAAATCCTTAACAACTTTAACTTCTTGTCATTTATCATGATGCTATAAAAAGGATGTTTGCTTTCTTTTTGTTAATAATCACCCCGGGTAATTCTTAAGCATGTATAAGAGGATCTTCTTAAAATGAAGATTCGGGTTCAGTGTATCTGTAATGGAAAAGCAAATTCTTAGGGGTTGAACCGAGCATGAACTGGCTTGAAATGAACCCATTGTGCTCCATCCCGAGGCTCTTTTCCCTTCATCAGTAAGTGCTTTAAGCCCGCTTCACTTTTGAAAGCAGAGCTACAGTATCTTTACACACCAGGTTGTCCATGAGTCTCCCTTCAAATCCAGTACCATTTTTTTTCATTATAATGCCCTGATTCTCAGAGTTATACAGTTGTTTTTTTTTCAGTAAAAACTTTTAATTTCACCTCGAAGACTCCGCAGCAGCGGAAATTCAGTTAATATTCACAAGTCTATCAAATGTTAAATGAGTGCATTTTCACCCACCCCCCTCAATACTCCCATCAGGTTGCCTGCTTTGCCCCGTCCCGACCCCAAAGTTCGTTTTGGCCACGGAACTGGAAGTCCACTTTCCATCCACTGGATAGATCTCCCCCAGATGTTTTCAGCAAACCCAATTCCTTAAACGTATTCAATGAAAAGGTGGGGGACAGAGGCCTCCTTAATTATCCACACAACAGCCTTTAAATTGTGAGAGAAAGACAAGACAAAGGCTCTGTGATACTGTACACCAAACCGTGGGAGCACCACCCTTCAGACTTGCGAGGCAGGGTACCGGCTCCCTGCCCGTGATACTTGACCAGCCAGCCACTGTGGGAAGAACTGAAGGTAAGTTTCTCAGAGGAAGGGAGGCAGCTGAGAATCAATCTATGTCTTGGTAGTTCTTCGGGTAAAAGGGTGACTGAGTGGTGGGAAGATTCGGGATGATCTGTGAGCCCACCCCTTTGGATAGCCACCTGGTAGAAACGGGAGGACTCCCCTGATAAAGTGCAGGAAGAGAAAGGATAACGGGGAATCCTCGGAGACACAGACCAAGATGGGCAGTGTTGGTGGTAAAAGCAGATAGACTTGTCGGGTTCTGATCTGGCCAGGGTGAAAGAATGAATACAGGGCAACCTTAGACGTGTCTAGGCTTTAGGTAGCTAGCACCTTTCAAATTGGCACCATGGCTTGCCCAGTGGGTGGGACCAATAAGAAGGCTTGGGGGCTGGTCCAGGCCAGATGTCTCCGGAAGAAACCTAGGATCCCAAGTGCCTTCTTCTCCCCACTGCCCCACCACTCTGCTTGCAGCATAGGATGGGTGGAGTTGGGGAGGGAACCTGGGCAAGAGGGAGAGCCTGCCTCCCAGCTCTGCTCCCAGGAGAGGACACAGAGAATCTCGGCAGTATCAGGCTGGTAGATGCAGTGGTCATGGTAGAAGTGCCTTCCTGGCCCACTCTTTATTGTTCCCCACAAGGTACCATGATTAGGATAGCGATTCACATCAGGAAGAAAGAAAACCCCAAGCCGCTCCACATCTCGAGATTCCCCCTAGTGAGACGGCATTTGCTTCAATGAGTCCCAGTGATGAGTATGTGCGTGTGCGAGGGTGATATCTCTCTCTCTCTCTCTCTGGGTGTGCGAGGGTGATATCTCTCTCTCTCTCTCTTTCTGCCAACCTCTGCTGCTCTCTCCCAGGCTTGGCTCAGCTGGCCTGGGAGGAGATATGCCATACATTCCCTCTGGATGCTTCCCAAACCACCCATTCTCTCAACCTGACTTCCAAGGTCTAATGTGCCCACCACTTATCTGTGGCCATGGAAGCCGGCAGCCCATCCTGTCCTGACGTCTGGGATAGAGAACAGGGACTGAGGGGAAAAGCTACATAATAGCTTTCATTTGTCTGAGGAAGGAGTCGGCTCCACCTGCATCTGCTTTAGCAAGACTAAGAGCATCTCGCCTGCTTCACAGAGGTTATTAAGGGATCAGCATCCGCCCCCCACCTATTAATTCCTCCAAAGAGAGGCTATGTTCGCTGGCATTTTTGCTACATGGACTCCCGGTGCAAAGTGTCTGGCACCTTGCCCTGACGAAGGGGAAAAGGGTGATCTGGTGGGCAGTTCAGCTCCAAATTCCAGGGCAGCAAGCCCAAGAGCTGTGGCCATGGGCTGATGGTGGCTGCGCAGGGCGCAGACAATACCCCATCATGAGGGAGGTCAGGGGGCAAGCAAGTTCTGTGTACAGCTCTTCAGAGCCCATGACACAGATGGAAGGAAGGCCAGGAGGGCTAGCTGCTGGGGGTTTCCTTAGGGTGAGAACGAGTAGAGGGACTGAGTGAGGGAGCCCAGTTTGGCAAGAGAATTAAAAATCATGGGGACAGGGGGTCCCGGCTTGGAACCTCTTCAGCAAGAGCAGTTCAGTCTCTGTCCTTGGCCCAGACAAGCCACCTGGCCCAGGGCAGGGCTGGGTGTGAGCTGGGGGCACCGGAAAGGATGCTATCCTCCTCATTCTTACCCCGACCGGTAGTGTGGGAAACGGCAGGCTTCTCTACCCGCCACTGGTTACCAGTGTCTCGAATCCACCAGCTCAGGCTGCAAGCTGAGCTTCTTGAGGCTCTCATAGCCCACCACGATGACGATGGTGGAGGGCGTGGCTGAGATGATTCTGGCCGACAGGCCCTTCATGAGGCCCCAAGGCCCCTCCTCTGCCATTAGCTGTCTGAAGGTCACCTGCACATGGGTTCGGATGACATCCATGGGATTGGTGAGGATGGAGGCAGTGGCTGCAGCCAGGGGCCCTGAGACAGCTTGGAACACAATGTGTGGGCATTCCGTAGGACAGAAGTGTGCGAGCTGCTCTGCGTAGAAGTGGTAGAAGGGCCACCAGACAGCGCTGTTGGGGATGTAGGTCAGCAGTGAGGCCACATAACCTCGGTAGAAGCCTTGCAGGCCATCCGTCCGCAGGATCTGCCTGATGATGTCCTTGGTTTGGCCAAAAGCAACCACGCCCTGGCCCTCTGGGCTCCCTCGCACCTGGAAGCGGCCCACCTTCTCACCCTTGCGCTGCAACATCAGGTGCTGGGAGACCACATTGATGGGCACTGTGATGCTCTGGGCCACCAGGGACGCCGAGCCGCCAGCCACCAGCGACTTGACCATGTTGCTCTGGCTGTAGTCGGCCACAAACTTCCGGGTGAGCTCCTAAGTGGTAACGTAGCACTGGCCTGAGATGAGCGTGAAGGTGTTGACCAGGAACCCTCGGTAGAGCCCGGTCACCCCATCTGCCCGCAGGATCTTGATGAAGGCATCGAAGGTCCCCTGGTAGAGCCTCTTGCCCTTCTGAACCTGCAGTCGGGTGCGGATGAAGGTGAAGGGGTAGAGGCTGACTCGGATCATCATTGTCATTGCCACGCCGAATATGTAGAACTTCTTGTCCAGGTGCTCCCACTCGATGATCTGGATGTTGCGCTTGTCCTCCATGGTACCTCCTTGGGTCCGGAGGGCTCCGCGCGACCGGGATGGCTAGGCCGCAGCTTCCACTCCACTCTCGGGTCCAGGCGCCCGCGGGACTCGAGTTATACAGTTTATAGATTTAATAACAAAAGAATATAACCTTTCTGTACCCTCGTCTGATTTTAATTTAGGCAGCATCCCTTTGTTCTATTAAAAAATAATTGACTTTTAGTCCATCTCTAGGTTTCACATGAGCACAGCCATATGCTCCAGCATCCCAATTTCTTGCACAGTTATCCTGTATTTATGACACATTCAAAAGCCTTGCATAGTCAATGAAACACAGAGATCTTTCTTGTAGTCTCTATTTTCCACTAAACTTCATCTGACATCAGCAATGATATCTTCCATGTCTGGAGTTCTCAGATATAGCCATTTTAAAATTATTTTAAGCAAAATTTGCTAACAGTTGATATTATAGATTATCAAAAAGATTTGACACTCATTCTTGGAATGGGTGTGAATATGAATCTCCTTCAGGTCACTATTTGGGTAGATGTTTTCAAACTGTCTTAAAATAGAGGAGTAAATGCCAAAGATAAACCTATTAAATATTTTTTAAAGAAATATTGCAGTCAAAAGTTAACCAAATGTATAAACAAAATTTACTGATAATTATTGCTGATTGGAAAGTGAAAGTTTAAAACAACCTACAAAAAGTATCAGTAGCGGAAAATATAGTTTGGTAATAAGAATGATGGTGGAAATCACCTTTTAGAATTTTGCAAGACCAGTGACTTATTGTGAACATTAGAATTCCAAATTCAGGGCATTCTTATTGGGAGTCTAGAATCCAACTGGAAGTCTGGATTCAGACTTCTGACTTCTAACTGGAAGTCTGAATCGGCGGTCAGCTCTAGGGGACGTTCCTTTGTTTCTGACAGGTCTTAGCATTTCCCAACCTTTGATTTTTATGTGGTTATTCACCTGGTACCTCAGTTCTGTCTCAGAGAACAGAGTTCTCAGAGAATACTCCTTGGGCGCATTCTGATTTCTGAGAGAGAGGCTTTCATTCCAGCAACTCCTTCTAAAGTTAACTGTGATGTAAGTAGAAGGTCTTTTTAGTCTTCGATTTCGTTATTATTGCCTTTTGCTATCAGTGTTTGTGTGCATTTAACTTTGGAGCATCTGGGAATAAGCATTTAAGAATGATAGTAGCAGCAAATTCCATGCTGTACCAGTGTATGTGGCACATCAACTGCAAAATAGTAGACATTCACGTTCACAAGAGATGCTACATAAAACCCCAATTTTTCTTAAATCAGAAAAAAAATTTGCCTTTGTTTGTTAAAGATATCACTCAAAATAGATTACATTTAGCAAATACTTTATACTAGAATGATTTCACTAATATGAGAAAAGAAAATTTGTATTTCCAAACAGTGTCATATGCACAGGTATGAGGATTGGAGCTCCATCATATCCTTTTTGGGGAAACAATTTCTCTCCAATAGGAAGAAACAGAAAGTAAACCAAAGATATCATTAAAAGAAAATGTGAGAGGATAACAAAGGCTCGGAAGAAGTTAAAGAAAGTATACACAACATATTAGAAGTGATTTTATTTTAAATGCATAAAATATTATTAAGAAGGCAGTATTGGAGAAGAGCTAGAAGGAGATGTTGGTGAATAAAGAGTGATTTCTATAAGAATATTTTCTTGTCAGAGAGAATAAGTACTGAGATCTTAAAGAAGTATCAAGATTAATAGGCTAGTGAAGAAAAGATTTGAGGAGTAAGAAAACAAGTACAAAGAGGCTTCAAAACATTCTTGGAAAAATTTTATTTTCTCTCAATATAATTTCTCCATGAACATTTTTTAGCACCCTTGTGTAGTTGGAGAGGAAAGACCACGAGAGTCTGAGATAAGGGATCCTGATGTAATGGTAGTTCATAGCAGATATAATACAGTGTGAGGCATTTTAAAATGCTTATGTTTTCTATAGGAGTTCTGGTGGTGTAATGGATTATCCATTGAACTATGAATGGCAAGTTCAGCATTTCAAAAGCATTTGCTTCTTCAAGGGAGAACGATGAGGCTCTCTACTCCCATAAAGAGGTACATTCTCCCAACCCCACGGGGGCAGTTCCACCCTATCCTACAGGGTCGCTCTAAGTTGGAATCAACCGCATGGCAGGGAGTGATGTTTTCTAATTAAGAGTTGAGAAGTCATGGGCATTTTGAACGGAAAGCTCGATTCACTTTATCCAATTTTATAAATGGTCACATTGACTGCTTAGTGCAAGGGCAAATCAAACATTAAAATTATAGAAACTTTGGTCGAGATATTAGCAGTGGAGCAGGTAAGAGGTGCTGCATTTGTTTTACATTTTGGAAGTAGAGTTGACACGATAGCCATTACCTAGAAGAAGCAGAAAAAGCAGCTAAACGAGTACGTGGATCGAGGGAAGTTATTTTAAAACAGAAGTTAAACTCCATGATGAATGGGGATTTTATTTTACTCACTACTGAAAAATCAGTATCTAGTATTGTAGCTTATACCTAGTAAAGGCTCAAAGTATTTTTGGATTAATGAGTAATATAATGTCATTGTTCTTAGGTGCATCACATTGGGTAAGTCAGCTGACCAAGATTTCTTTCAAGTATTGAAAAGAAGGTTGCTTACTTTGATGACTAAGGTGCACCTGGTCCACGCCATGGTATTTTCAATGCATGTGGAAGTTGATCATGGAATGAGGAAGACTGAAGAATTGTTGCGTTTGAATCATGGTGCTAGGAAGTAATACTGAAAGCATTGGGGCTTCCGAAGAAGAAACAAGTCTGCCTTGGGAGAAGTACAACTAGAACGCTCCTTCGAGCCCATTAGAGGCAAGGATGGTGAGACTTCATCTCAAATACTTTCAACTTGTTGTCAGGGGAGACTCTAAAGAAAGCAAGCCATCATGCTTGATAAAGTAGTGGCAACAAAAAGGAGACCTTTGGAAAACTGGACAGATGCTGCTGCATCCGTGGGTTCGAGTGTAGCCACGAGGATGCTGGCACAGGATTAGCCAGTGTTTGATTCTGTTTGACACAGGCTCACTATGAGTCAGAACTGACTGGGAGATTCAAGCAAGACAAAATTTTGACAATTTCCATCTTTCTCCCCCTTTTCCTAATATTGCCTCCAGGGCCAGTTGTAAAGAGTATGGTTTTCTTCACATTGAATTGAAATCCTTACAAAGGCTGCAGGACTTGATCTTCATCAGTAAGTGCTTCCAGTCTTCCTTGCTTTCAGAAAGCAAAATTGTGCTATCTGCATATCACAGATAGTTAATAACCTTTCTCCAATAGATAGGCCACATTCTACTTTTATATAATCTAGTTCTCTGGTTATTTCCTCAGCACACAGATTAAATAATTATGATGAGTGGATACAACCCTGACATTCAACTTTCCTGATTTTAAACCATGCAGTATACCCTTGTTCTATTTGTGATCTATGTGCAGGTTCTACATGAGCACAGTCTAATGTTCTGGGATTCCCATTCTTCTCCAGACTATACATAGTTTGTTATGGTCCATATAGGCCAGTGCATTTGCATACTCAATAAAACACAAGCAAATGTTGTTCTGTTATTCTTGCTTTCAGCCCAAATCCATCTGATAATAGCAATGATATACTTTATTCTATGTCCTCTTTTGAATCCAACCTGAAACTCTGGCAGCTCCCTTTCAAGGTACTGCTGCAATCATTTTTGGATGATTTTTAGGAAACATTTTACTCGCATATTATATTATTCTAAAATCTGAGCATTCTGTTGGGTCACCTTTTTTAGGAATGGGCACAAATATCTATCTCTTACAATCAGTTTGTCAAGTAGCTTTCTTCCAAATTTTGTGGCATAAATAAGTGAACGGTTACAGTGCTTCATTAGTTTGATGGAACATTTCAATCAGTATACCATAAATTCCTGGAGCCAAAAAAAAGATATAAGTGTGTGTATGTATGTGTATATGTGTGTATATGTATATGTATATATACCATATTAAATGAAGGGGGAAGTGCAGAGTGGAGACCCAAGGCCCAAGTGTCAGCCAATGGAGATCCCCTCATAGAGGCATTTAGGAGAGGAGATGGGTTAATTAGGGTGTGAGGTAGTACCGATGAAGAACACAGCTTTCCCCCAGATCCTGGATGCTTCCTCCCCCCAACTACCATGATCCGAATTCTACCTTGCAGGGCTGGATAGGACAGAGGCTGTACACTGGTACATATGAGGGCTGGAGGTACAGGGAATCCAAGGTGGATGATACCTTCAGGACCAAGGGTGTGAGGGGCGATGCTGGGAGAGTGGAGGGTGAGTGGGTTGGAAAGGGGGAACTGATTACAAGGATCCACATGTGACCTCTTCCCTGGGAGAGGGACAGCAGAGAAGGGGGGGGGGGAAGGGAGACTCCGGATAGGGCAAGATATGACAAAATAACGATGTATAAATTACTAAGGGCACATGAGAGAGGGGGGAAAGGGGAGGGAGGGGAAAACAAAACAAAACAAAAAAAACCTGATGCAAGGGGCTTAAGTGGAGAGCAAATGCTTTGAGAATGATTGGGGCAGGGAATGTATGGATGTGCTTTATACAATTGATGTATGTATATGTATGGATGGTGATAAGAGTTGTATGAGTCCCTAATAAAATGTAAAAAAAGAAAGAAAAAAAGAAAAGCACCAGACAACTCCCCAGGACAAAGATGAAGCTGGCTGCTCCCATAAAGATCCGCAGCCTTGGAAATCCCGGTGGCGTTTCCTTCTCTGTCCTGCAGAGTCACTCTGAATCAGAAGTCTCAACGAACGTGAAGGTTGTTATAAAGTAGAATCAGCAGGGTTATGGGGTAATAGGGAATGTAGGACACAGGGTACTAAGAATTTCAGAAGCCTACGGATTTGTGTGGTGACACTGATTTAGGCCAATGTGACTTGAACCTGGCTACAACTAAACCAGCTTGAACCACTAAAAAAAAAAAAAAATTCCTGGAGCCTTGTTTTTGGTTAATGCTGTCAATGCAACTTGAACTTCTTGTTCCAGTACCACTGGTTCTTGTTCAGACGCTACCTCCTGAAATGGTGGCGTGCTGACCCATTGTTTTTGGTATGTTCCTCTGAGTAGTCTCCCATCTTCTTTAGATGCCTCCTGCATCCTGCAATACTTTGGTCAAAGTATCTTTCAATATTGCAACTCAACGCCTGCATTATTTCTTGAATCATTTTAGTTTAAGATATGATGAACATGGTCTTGCTTTTTGGATGTCTAACTTTAGGTCTTTGCACATTTCAGTATTGTATTCTAGTTTGTATTCTTGTACAGCTCTTTGACTTCATTCTTTCTTCCATGTACCTTAGCTAGTCTGCAATTAACAGCCAGTTTCACAGTCTCTTCTGACATCCATTTTGATTTTTTTCTTTCTTTCCTATATTTTTAATGACTATTTTTCTTTCTTCCTGTCTGATGTCCTTGATATAATCCCACTGTTTATCAGTTCTCTGTCATTCATGTTCATTGTGTTAAATCTATACTTGAGATGGTCTAGAACTCAGATTAGAAAAAACTGCCGGTCCTATTTTGCCTCTCATGGATTTGTTTTCATTGTCCTCAGCTTCAACCTAAAAGACAACATAAAACTGCCTCTATGAATTTCCAAGACTGTGACTCATAAGACAGACGCATCTTTCTTATGCTGCTGGTTTCAAACTACTGTCCTTGAAATTAGCAACCCAACATGTAACCACTGTGCCAGTAGGCGTCCTCTTACATAGAAGCAATTGATTGTTCCACAGTCTGGCCCACCTCTGTTTTTTTTTTTTTTCCACCTCTGCTTTTAACTGCTAAAATTGAGCTTCTCTACTGTCTCTTTCCACAGATTTAATCAATTCAATTTCTATGTTTTCTATCTGGAGAAGTGGTCTTTTGTGTTGTTGAAAAAAGGTATGTCCAAAAAGAACTTCTGGTATTGCAACATTCTATCACCTGATCTCAGGCTTTGTGTACATAACCAAAGCCATATTTTCACACTACTGATCCTTCCTCTTTGCTTCCAACTTTTGGCTTCCAATCATTAAAAATTATCAATTCATTTTGATTGTATGTTTGATCAATTTCAGACTGAAGATGTATGTAGAATTCTTCAGCTTCTGCATCACTAGTTTTAGTGGTTGGTGTATAAATGGGCATAATAGTTGTATTGACTGACTTTCCCTGAGGGTGGATAGATATAATTCAATCACAGACAGAATTGTATTTCAAGATCGTTCTGGAAAACTCCTTTTTTAGGATGAACACAACGTCATTTCTCTTGATTGTTTCATTTCCATCATAGAAAACTATATAATTTTCTGATTCAAAAATGGCAAATTACAATCAATTTCAGTTCACTGAGCCTAAGTTATTGATCTTTATGTGTTCTATTTTGTTGTGTTTGTGTGTGTGTGTGTTGTATCTCCCAATTTTCCTATATTGATCCTTCATACATTTCAAGACATGGTTACTAACTAATGTATTCGGCTGTTTCTTTTTTTAAATCATTTTATTGGGGGCTCATATAACTCTTATCACAATCCATACATACATCAATTGTGTAAAGTACACGTGTACATTCGTTGCCCTCATCATTCTCAAAACATTTGCTTTCTGCTTGGGTTCTTGGAATCAGCTCCTTATTTTTCATATTTCCCCCTCCCCACTCCTCCCTTCTCATGAACTCTTAGAATCAGCTCCTCATTTTTCATTTTCCCCTCCCCCCTCCTCCCTCCTTGATAATTTATAAATTATTACTTTATCATATCTTACACTGCCCGACATCTCCCTTCACCCACTTTTCTGTTGTCCATCTCCCAGTGAGGAGGAGGTTATAAGTAGATACTTGTAATCGGTTCCCCCTTTCTACTCCCCACTTCCCTCCACCCTCCCAGTATCAGCCCTCTCACCACTAGTCCTGAGAGGTTCATCTGTCCTGGATTTCCTGTGTTACCAGTTCCTGTCTGCACCACTGTACATTCTCTGGTCTAATCAGATTTATAAGGTAGAATTGGGATCATAATAGTGGGGTGGGGGGAGCATTTAAGAACTAAAGGAAAGTTGTGTGTTTCATTGATGCTACACTACACCCTGAGTGACTCGTCTCCTCCCCACTACCCCTCTGCAAGGGATGTCCAGTTGTTTAAAGATGAGCATTGTGTCCCCATCTCACAGTCCCCCTCATTCATGATGATATTATTTTTTGTTCTTTAGTGCTTGATACCTGATCCCTTCAACCCCTCGTCATCACACAGGCTGGTGTGCTTCTTCCATGTGAGCTTTGTTGCTGCTGGGCTAGATGGCTGCTTGTTTACCTTCAAGCCTTTAAGACCTCAGATGCTATATCTCTCAATAGCTGGTCATCATCAGCTTTCTTCACCACACTTACTTATGCACACATTTGTCTTCAGTGTTGATATGGGGAAGGTGATCATACAATGATGATTTTTGTTCTTTGGTGTCTGCTACCTGATACCTTCAACACCTAGTGATCACACAGGCTTGTGTGCTTCTTCCCTGTGGGCTTTGTTGTTCTCAGCTAGATGGCCGCTTGTTTGCCTTCAAGTCTTTAAGACCCCAAGTGTTAGATCTTTTGATAGCCAGGCATCATCAGTTTTCTTCATCACATTTGCACATGCACACGTTTGTCTTCAGCGATCGTGTTGGGAAGGTGGGTATCATGGAATGTTCCCTTAGTCGAACAAAGTGTTCTTGTATTGTGGAAGTACATGAGTGGAGGCCCAATGCCCATCTGCTACGCTACTACTAAACCTATAATATATGCACATAGATCTATTTCCCCCATCATCATATATAAATATGAACATGCCTGTATTTAGGCCTCTATGTATGCCCTTTGCCTCCTACTTCTTTCCTCTATTTCATTTTGCTTTCCTCTTGTCCCACTACCATGCTCAGCCTTCATTTGGGTTTCAGTAATTCCTCTTGGTTCCATTGCCCTTTATCACTCCCTACCAGTCTTACCACACCCTCCTTGCCACTGGTTTTGAATCACTCATTGTTCCCTTGTCCCTGGGTTGGTTAACACATCTTCCCTTCCCCCACCTCCCACTCTCCTATGTCCTCTCAGAACCATCATTCCCATTGTTTTCTTTTCCACATTGTTTATCCAACCTAGCTTATCTAGATAGACTTGCAGAGATAATAATATGCACATAGAATTGCAGGTGGCCTTACTAGCAACAAACAAAGTGACACATAAAAACAAGGTGATGATGGCAGCAACAACAACAAACAAAAAGCCAATGATGTACAAAATCAAAAAGGAAAAAAAGAAAGAAAGCCTGTTAGTAAGTAGTTCAAGGTCTGTTTAGGAGTGTTTTCCAATCAAGTCTGATGGGGTGTCACACCCTGGCCCTAAATTCTATTTTTGATACTCCCTGGGAACTTTCTTGCTCTGCTCCCTCTGCCATTCTATTACATGCCCCAGGGTTTGGCCTCAGTCACACATCCCACACTGTGTCTCCAGTGCTGGCCCACGTAGGACCATGGGTCAGTACAGGATGTCACATCTCGTAGTGGGGCTGGCCATATGGCCCTCTCTGTGCATTGGCCACTCTGAGCAAGGCTAGTGTCCTCTTAGCTTGGTAGGCCATGGTGTTCCACTCCCTTCCTCCCCCTTCATTTGCTTACGCTTCTTTCTGGGTATGGTAGGTCGGTACCTTTCCCTCACCAGACAGTCTATTTTCATTCTCTGTGGCACACCCTTTCATGGTGGGGGTCAGGCTGATTCTGGTTGGGGCTGGGCATATAGTACAGTCTTTTTATGGATTCCTCCATGCATTACGTTGCCCTCCTGGTTTGGTACATCATAGTGGGGTCTGTATGCACATTCCAGTTCAATTGGCACACAACCAATAATCTCGCCCTGGGTGGATTAGTTCCCTGTTCCCCCCCATATCATCATCTCAGTTTCTCCCCACCCTTATTTTCCCTCCTCCTTTCTTTATGTTGGACTCACATGTACCTCCCTGTGTGTGGTCTGCCCTCTCTACAATTACCTATGCTTCCACTCATTTATTGCGAGATGTGTCTCTTCTTCTATTCCTGCAGTGCTGATTGTGCTTACCTTAGGGGACTCATGTTATACCTGTCCTGTTGAGATTAGCTTACCTCACTTAACATGATTCCTTCCAACTCTTCCAATGAAACGACATGTTTCATGTGCTCATCCATGCTATTCAGTGCTGTATAGTACTCCATTGTGTGTATGTGCCAGAGTTTACTAATTCGTTCGTCTATCGATGGAAACTTGCTGTTTCCAAGACTTTGTGATTGTAAATTGTGCCCAATAAACATTGGGGCATAGATGACTAATTGTGTTTTATTTGTTACCTCCTCTGGGTATATGCCCAGTAGAGGGATGGCTGGGTCATAAGGTAGATCAATTTCCATTTTCTTTAAGTATCTCCAGATTATTTTCCACAGTGGCTGTACAAATCTATACGACCACCAACAGTAGAAGAGGGTTCTTACTTCACCACAAGCCCTCTAACGCTGTTGCACTCTGATTTGGGCTAGCCTCAGGGGTGTTAGGTGGTATCTCCTAGTTGATTTAATTTGTGTTTCCCTTATGGCTAAGGACCAGAAACTTTCTCATATGCTTGTTGGCCATATGGGTCTCCTCCCTAATGAAAGTTATTTTCAGTTCTTTTGTCAACTTGCTTAGGGGGTTAATTGTTTTCCTCTTTTTGCAGATAATGAGGGTGTTATAGATTTTATTAATGAGTCCTTTGTCCATTGTGCCATTACTAAAAATCCTTTCCCAGTCTGTGGGTTGTCTTGTCACCCTCTTGGTGAAGTCTTTCGAGGTGCACATATGTTTTATTCTTATTAAATCCCATTTGTCGATTTCCAATTCACCTGTGTGTGTAACCTTCTTTGTTGCAGTAAGTCTATGAATTTCCTGGGCTAATGCTCTTAGGTTTAACCTGATTCCCTCTTTGATAGACCTGATGATGTGGGCTTTAGCTTCTAGGTCTGTGATCCACCTTGACCTTATTCTTGTGCATGGGATAAGGTAAATGTCTTGTTTCATTTGTCTACATGTGGATATCCATTGTTTCCCGCACCACTTGTTAAAAATGGCATCCGCTTCCCATTTGATGGTTTTGGGACCCTTGTCAAAGATCAGTTGTCTGTATGCTGATGATTTTATTCCTGGACTTTCTATTATTTTCCACTTGTCTGAATATCTCTCATTGTGCTAGTACCACACTGCTTTGACCACTGTAGCTGTGTAATAGGTATTAAAATCAGGTAAGGTGAGTCCTCCAACTTTGTCCTCTTTCTTGAGAAGTTCTCTGCTAATTCTGGGTTTCTTCCCTCTCCATGTGAAATTAGTGATCCATTTTTCCAATTCTTTGAAGAAGCCTGTTGGTATTTGAATCGGAATAGCATTGAACTTGCAAAGTGCTTTGGGTAATATTGTCACCTTTACTATGTTAAGTTTTCCAATCCATGAGCATGGGATGTTCTTCCATTTGTGGAGGTTGCTTTTGATTTTCTCTAGTACGGCTTGTGGTTTTCCTTGTATTGGCCTTTGGTGTTTTTTGTTAAATATATTCCTAGGTATTTCAGTTTGTTTATAGCTACTATGAAGGGTACTTTGTTGATCTTGTATTCTGTCACTCTTCCATCTTTCTCTATTGCTTTAAGTACTCCTGTTGTAGAGCTTTTGGGGTTTTCAATATACAGGATCATTCATCTTCAAATAGTGATAGTTTCACCTCCTCCTCTCCCATTTGGATCACTTTGATGTCCTTCCGCTGTCTTATGTTGTTAGCAAGAACTTCCAGAACAATATTGAATAGAAGTGGGGACAGGGGGCATCCTTGTCTTGTACCCTTTTTCAATTGCATTGTTTTTGTGTTTTCTCCATTAACTATGATGTTGGTCATTGGCCTTTTGTAGATAGCATGTATCACTTGAGGAATTTACCTTCCAATTCTATCTTCGTGAGCATATTAATTAGGAATGGGTGTTGGATATTGTCGAATTTTTTATGCATCTATGGATATTATCATATGGTTTTATCCTTTTTCTTCTCTATGTGGTGGATAATATTGATGGATTTTTGGATGTTAAACCATCCCTGAATCCCTGGGATGAATCCTACCTGGTCATGGAAGATGATATGTTTTATATACTTTTGTATTCTATTGGCCAATATTTTGTTAAGGATGTAATTCTCTATACCTGTGGGGTCTTTGCCCTGTTTGGGTATCAAAGTTATGCTGGCTTCATAGAATGAGTTTGGGAGTTTGCCATTCCTTTCTATGCTATGGAATAGTTTGTGGAGAATTGGAGTCAACTCTTCCCTGACTGCTTGGAAGAATTCTGCTGTGAAGCTACCTGGCCCAGGGGCTTCTTTGTTGGTAACTTCTTGATGACCCCCTCTATTTGTTCTTTCGCTATGGGGTTGTTAAGGTTCTTGACCTCGGTCTGAGATAATCTAGGGAAGGACTGTTTCTCCAAGCATTTATCAATGTCTTCGATGTTTCTGAATTCATTAGAATACAGACCTTTATAGTACTTTGTAATTATCCTTCTAATATCCTTGGGGTCTGTTGTAATTGCCCCTGTTTCATCCCACATTCTGGTTATTGATGCTTGCTCCTTTCTATTCTGATCAGATTCACCAGTAGTCTATCTATTTTGTTGATCCTTTCATAGAACCATCTTTTAGTTGCATTTATCTTTTGCATTGTTCTCTTGTTGTCCCACTGGTTTGACTCTTCCCTGATTTTTATTATTGCTTTTCTCTTGCTATTGGAGGGGTTGGTCTGCGGACTCTGTTCTAGTTGCTGGATGTTTTGTGATAACATATCTGTCATTAGCCTCTCTTCTTTTTTAATATAGGCATCAATTTTATCAAGCTACCTCTGATAACGGCCTTTACAGTATCCCATAAGTTTTGGTACATTGTATTCTCATTTTCATTAGTTTCTAGAAACTTCCCAATATCCTCTCTAATCTGGGTCTGTACCCATTCATGTCACAGGAGATCACTGTCCATCCTCCAATTGGTTGCCCTTGCTTTTCTTGACGTCCTTTTATTCATCTCCAGCTTTGTGGCATGGTGATCTGTGAAAGACGTCTGGATAATATCTATGTGTTTGAATTACTCAGGCTTTACTTGTGTCCCAGCGTGTGGCCTATTCTTGAAAATGATCCATGTGGGCTTGAGAAGAATGTGAATAGTTTGCGTTTGGATAGAAAGCTCTATAGATGTCTACCAGGCCCAGTTGCCTAATTACATTGTTTAGCTCTATAGCCTCTTTGCTGAACTTCTTTCCCAATGATGTCTTTCTCTGATATCGGAGTGTTAAAGTCACCTACTATGATGGTTGAATTTGTGATTTCTTTTTCACCTTTTTAATAGTTTGACAAAATTTGCCACACCATTATTGAGTGCATAAATATTCAATATCCTAACTGGATTTTGTTTTAATGAGTCTTTGAGCATTATGTAGTGTCGCTCCTTGTCTCTTTTTATGATTTGAACAATGTGGTCCATTTTGTTGGAGATTGAGATAGCTAACCCTGCTTTTTTAAGTTGCCATTTGCTTGGCATACTTTCAACTAACCGTTTATTCTTAGCATATTTTTGTCTGTGCACTTAAGATGTGTTGCTTGCAGGCAACAGGTTGATGGATTACGTTTTCTGAGTCAATCCTTTAGCCTTTTTTATTTTAATGTATAAATTGAGTCCATTGGAATTCAGATTTATTATCACAATCTGTGGGTTCATAGTTGTCATACCCTATCTTATCTTTTGGGGGTTTTCCTATAACCCTTCATATCAGTGTGCTGTGTTTGAGTGGAGAGTTTCTATCTTGTCTTCTTTTCCCTCTGAGACCCTGTTGTCCTGGTGATTGTTGCTGGCATGTTGGCTTCGAGATGGAGATGGGCTTCATGGTGGTCTCCTGTTCTTGGTGGAAGTTGATCCTCTGGCCATAATAAGCTAGCCTGTATCTTCCGCAGGGTCGGGTGTCTTGCAGCATATTCTTTGCAGCATATTCTTGCAGCATATCCTTGTCCTGGACAACCTTATCTCACCATCTATCTTAATGGATAACTTAGCTGGGTCAAGGATTCTAGGAGAGGCGTTTTTTTCTTTCAGCTTTTGAGAGATGTCGCTCCACTCTTCTTCTCTTCATGGTATCTGCTGATAGGTCTGCGCATATTCTTACCTACGCTCCTTCTGTGTGTGACTGTCTTCCTTTCTCTTGCTGCTCATAAAATTTTCTCTTTTTCCTCAAAGTTGGATATTTTTACTATTATATGTCTTTGCATCTTCCTTTTGGGGACTAGTCTAGCTGCCATCCTTTCTGATTCCTGGATGAGTGCCTGGTTCTCCCTTGTTAGTGTGGGAAAGTTTTCTTCCAGAAATTCCTATGCTATCTTGGCTGTTGACTTGTGTGGTGGATTGTGCTCCAGTAAACTAATTATTTGAATATAATTCCTCTTCATAACATCTGTCATTGTTCTCAGGTTATCTTCTGCTTCTTTAATTTTCCTATATGACTGTCTTTCCCACTTACTTAGATCTGTTTGATTGTCCACAAGATCATTGATATGATTCTCTCCCTTCTCAAGCCTAATTGTAAATTCTGTGACCTTTTGTGTGGCTTCTGTTAGCTCCTGTAATTCCCTTTGGTGTGTGAACTTAATCTCCTCTGTTGTGAACTTCATCCCCTCTATTGTGGACTTTATCACCTCTATCGTTGAATCCTTATTCTGGGTTGCTTCCCTCAGCTCATGTATTACTGCGAGCAGACTTCTGAAGATTTCCTTCTGTGACAGATCCATATCTGATTCTTCTATGAGAGATGTTAGCTCTGCTACTGTGTTTTTTCTCTGTTTTTGTTGTTGTTGGGAGTGATTTGATCTGTTTATTTTTCCTCGATCCTTATTAATAGGCCCCATATTTCTGGGAGACCAGGATGCTTTTAGGGGGCTGCCTATGACCTATTATAGAGATGGGTCAGACTGTCATGTAGGCAGAGTTCTCCAATGGCTTAATAGCCAACAGTGGTGAGAAGTTTCATTGACTGGAGTGAGGGTTGGAACTTCAGTGAATGCCCCTAGGCTGGTTTGACCTGGATTGTCAGGGCACACTTAGCAGCCTTTTTTGTTTGTTTGTTTAATAAGCCATGTCTTTAGGCTCCTTAGCAGGTGGGGACACTTATTTTTTTGAACTGCTGGCCCTATGAACTGCACAGGGCTCCAAAGTGATGTGGGTCGAGCTGGGAAAGGACAGCAGCCATTCTGGAGCAAAACAATAGCATTGGGAGGAACGTGCTGGGGCAGGCAGGCTTAGCGCTCCTGGCGGCCGGCACTGTGAAAGGCACAGGGCTCTGCAGTGGTGCTGACCGGCCATAGGTAGAAACGGGATGGGCCTGACAGTGGGCTCACACTGGCGGGAAGTGTGAGGTGCTGGCAGCTGAGAGTGCTCTGCAGCACAGCCTCCCAGGCAGGGAGAGGGAGTAGGAGCTAAGTTGGCGGAGTGGGCCAGCATCAGGGTGCTGGTGGAGAGGTCCCAAGCAGCAATGAGGGTGGGTCATGCCCTATGCAAGTTGTCTAGCCAGCCACCGGTAGATTGCAGGTCAGTTACAGGGGGCCTGGGTGGATGGAGGGAAGGACCTGAACCCAAGGGCAGATCACTGCCACTTGGGTAGAGGGGAACTGTGGGAAATGGAAACTTCTTTCCTAGTGGGGTCCCATGAATGGGCAGCTGCTGTAGGGGGTCCCACCACCACTGCACATATTTCAGCAGAGCAGCCAAGCAACTACTGGCATGGAGGCCTGGTTTGGGGGTGGAGTGGGTCTATTGCTGATTGCGGCAGCTGTGGCGGCTCACTCTGGGGTTGCTCAACCTGATCAGCCAAAATGCCCCAAGAATTGGATCCTGGATCACTGAGGGCCCAGATTAGAACAAATGCATGGGGTAGGGGTGGGGTGCTGTCCCAGGGGGATCTCTCACTCACGAGACTCCTTCCACTCGGCCACCTGGACACTAGACCCACCTTGTTCAAAAGTGTCCTCCGAGTGTGCATCTCACCTGGAGTGCCATCTTCTCTGACTCCTGTTTCTTTTCATTTTGAGTCATGCCTCATTGGCAAATGAAGGTCCTTAAGGCTTTACTCACACTGGATTACCTACATCCACAATTTTTGAGCAACTCTACTTTGAGAAAGCAGCTCTTCCTAAGTCATATTCTGAGAGTCTCACCTCCTGATACCATTTCCCAAATTGTTCTGCTTCTTCTAATGAGGTTTCATTATCTAACAATATATTCTGTCCATAAGGTATTCACTAGATGACTCCTCTGATTCTTCCTTCTTAATAGTTTCTTCTTATTATGGAAGTTCTGCTGAAATTTCTTCACTTTGGGTAATTTTGATGGCATTTCAAATACTGATGACATAGTTTACAGTATCCCGGACACACTCAAGTCACCATAGTACAACAGACTGACAGACAAATGGTGGGAGTGATTAAATATATTGTGTAAATTGGCACTTAGTCAGCAGACTTTTTGATGGAGAGAAGATACCCTATTTGAGTTTTCATTCTGGTACCTACTAAAATGTCTGATATAAATTAGACATCAATATGCTAGTGATCAATATGTAATAAATGACATTCCTCCTGGGAATACAGTGTCCTATTTAAGCAGTACATATATTCTGTAATCCAATTTCCTACAAATATCTCATTACACACTAATACATGATTAAATACTTATAGTATTGTCTCAGGTTTTTTTATGAGTGAGAATTATTCCATTGTCTATAGCTTTAGAAAGCAAAAAACCTTTTGGGGAATTCAGTCTATAATTTCAATAGACTAAGGGAAATATAATTGCTAGCAGAAGATATTGATGAGTTATACTGTAAAAACATTAAAGGAAGAAAAAGGTTTCTCCCTTATTTCTTCAAAAGTAGCTTACAATCAAGATACACATTTAACATTTTATTTATATATATTTTATATTGTATTTTAGTCTTCCTTTAGTTTCATGTAAAGCTGGAAGCCTAGACAATTAAACACTGCCAATATAGGACCTTTTTATTTAGCTACTTTATAAATTAAGTGTTCAGATTAAATTTACCCTAATTAATAGTAATTAAAATCCATTAATAATGGTGCACATGTCTCTAGTCATTTTAATTGCCACTAAATGAATCAACTATAATTTTTAGAAAAGCTTTATGATTATATCCTATGGCCTTAAACTATTCTGTGTGGAAATGTGTATGTGTGTGTGTGTTGGTAAGAGTTTTCCTCTGGCCTCTGATTCCCATTAATATTCAGCATGAAGTATGATATCTTTAAATGCCAATAACTGTCCCAGTTTATGCATAATTCATAACCCCCCTTTGAACACATAATCCAGAGGTATTGTCATTGCCCCTTGACTCTGCCATTAAAGCAAGCACAGAGGAAAGCAGCATCGGAAAATCACTGTCAGTTTGTACAATATTATAAAAATTAGCTAGTTAGATGAAGTTTACGTTAGCACTATGTCAAGGAAGAGAATCTATTTGTGGCACCCTATGGATTTAAATTTCATTATATTTACATTTTAAAAACATTTGACAAGTTAAACTCCAAAGAAATATGGCATCCTTTGAAAGATGCTTGTTGAATCTTAACAAGTCACTAGTCCCAACCATGACAAATGTCATTCTCAAAAGTAAATTCTAAAATATTTATAGCTGCCAATCAAAAAACATGGCGGTGTTCACAGGAATATGATAACATGTCAAAATATAAAAGTAATGCATGCATGAAATTGTATGTCTTTCTTAATCAAAGAGCAGATCCAAAGATATCAGAGATACATTATCTTAAAATGTTTCAGAAAGATTCATTTAATTTTCCTAATAATGAAGATTTTTGCAACATTGATAAAATCAGCTTCAGCTAATTTAATCATTGATATTCCATTTTGATGTGTTCAATGCAATAGCAAACAGTCAATTATAATTCAATATGTACTTCAGTATAGACTATGAACTATATTGATAACCATAATTATATGTGTTGTAGAGATAAGTGTGAGTTTATATTTTCTTTCCATTTTTAGCCTCTGTAACGCAGTGAATTATTTTTTATGGTTCTTCTATCCAAAACCTTTGTTATTTTCACTAAAAGAGCCTCCTTTTCCTCATAGGTGGATAAGAAAGCAAAGGATTAAAAGATGTGGTTCCTTGTTTACATACATTGTGATTTCCCATACTTCTGAGTACAAAATAAGTCATTGGAAGTAGAAAGGGGGATTTCACTACCATCAAAAGAGAAGACTCAAGAGTGGAACCTATACTTTAGACTCTAAGATTCATGAGCATTGAAACTCTTTGATGGCAAAACCAGCTGTGTCACCAGAGGAGCTGCAGAGGCCCAGCAGCAGCATAGAGGGTAGCCGGACAATAAGAAAGAGGTGTGGAATTGTAAGCCCATGGAGCACATAAAGGAGAGTGCTTGGGACAGAAAGCTGGCTTTTGAAGTGAGGTGAATTGTGCACTTAATGCGGGGGACCTAGACTTGCTGACTTGTGGAGCTGAAACCAAATGCCTTTGGGTTGAAGATTATTGTGGAGTTGCATTCCCTTTAGGAATTGCATTTTATTGTTCGTAGGTGTCATGGAATTCGTTCAGGCCCATATTGTCCCTATGCACAACAGAATGAAGCACTGAATAGTCATACTCCAGCCTCACAACATGCTTGAGCCTATCATTGCAGCCGCTCTGTCATTCCATCTCTTTGAAGGTCTGATGCTTTTTCTCTACCTCCTTGCTTCACCAAGCATGATGTCCATCTGCAGGGACTGGTCTCTCCTGACAATAAATCTATTGTATGTAAGATGTAGTGACCCCATCCTTGCCTCTAAGGAGGACATTAGCCACATTTCCTCCAAGAGAGATTGGTTTGTCCTTTTAGCAGTTGATGGTACTTTTGATATTATTCTCCACCACCACAATTCAAATGCACCAACTATTCTTCAAATTTGTTTAGTCTTTGTCTAATTTTCATATGCATGTGAGATAATGGGGAATACCGTTGCTTGGGGAAAGTACAACCTAGTCCTCAAAGTAATATTCTTGTTTTTCAATGCACTAATCAGGCATGTGCAGAAGATTTACAGTGCTTCCTTCTGTTGTGCATAAGACTACTCAATGGCACCAAACAACAACACAACAGCAACTTCTTCCAAGACAGAGTTAGGTTTTTTTGGTCAGTTCATGGCATTTTCACCAGCACCTTAGTTGAAATACGTCAGTTCTTCTTTTGTGTTCCTTATTCAATGTTCAATTTTCAGATGCATTTGAAGCTATAGAAAATGCTGTGTTTTGGATCAGGCACACCTTAGTCCTCAAAATAACATCCTTGCTTTTCAACACTTTAAAGATGTGTGTAGTAACAGTTTTTCCCAATGAAATGATTCTTTTGATCTTTGACCTCTGTTTCCATGTCCATGAGCATTGATTGTATATCCAAGCAAAACAACATTGTTGGCAATTTCAATCTTTTCTCTGATGACTATGATGGTTGCTACTGTTGGTAACAGTTGTGCGCGTTTTATAGTTTCTGTTTTACATTGATTTATGATCCATATTGAGGGCTGTAATCCTTGGTCTTCATCAGCAAGTTCCTCAAGTACTCCTTATTTTCAGTAAGCTATATTGAGTCATCTACATATCACAAGTTGTTAATAAGTCTTCCACCAATCCTGATGCCACATTCTTCATTATATGACCAAGGTTTTATGATAATTTGCACAGCATACAGATTGAATAATTTTGGTGAAAGCATACCACCCTGACAAACATCCTTCTTGATTTTAAGCTATGCATTATTTCCTTGTTCTTTTGACAAAATTATCTTTGACCCATGTGCCAACAAACCTCTTGATCCATATACATCTTCCTCTTCTGCACAATTAAGTGCTCTGGAACTCCCATTCCTCTCAAATTATACATTTTTTAGGGTTTACAGAGTCATCTTTCTGGTTTTCTTTGCTCTTAGCCAAGATCCATATGATCCCTGGTTTCATGACCTCTTCTGAATCCAGCTTGCATCTTTTCCACCTCCCTCTTAATATACTGCTGTAAGTGTTGTTAAATGATCTTCGGCAAAATTTTGCTTGTATGTGTTATAATGATATTGTTCTATATCTTCTGCATTCTATCATGTTACCCTTCTTTTTAATATGTATTTGTGGATTTAGAGGAACTGTCTTCCCATTTTTTTATATAGACATGTGAGTGTTTCCAGTACTTCTTGAGTTAGTTGAGACATTTCAATTAGTAGACTGTTAATTCCTGGAGGCTTGTTTTTGGATAAGGTATTCAGTGCAGCTTGGACTCTTCCATCAGTGCCATTGCTTCTTCAGTGCCATTTTCATCATGAAAACTGACCCAAGACTGGTTCCAAGAAGGTGCAATGTCCTACCTTACCAAACTGTTGTATGCACGACCCCAACATTCTGCCATCTACCACTACCTTCTTCCTTCAGTATTTTCTTTTATATCCCAAGATTCTACATTCACTGTAATAT
This sequence comes from Tenrec ecaudatus, assembly GCF_050624435.1. NCBI lineage: Eukaryota > Metazoa > Chordata > Mammalia > Afrosoricida > Tenrecidae > Tenrec > Tenrec ecaudatus. Next base: position 87,983,917 of record NC_134532.1, read on the forward strand.
CTGCTCAGAATGTACAAAGAAATAAATAGTGATATAAATATACACATAATCATAACCTTCTTTTTGCTCATTCTTTATGTGGAAATTATGGGGGGAAATCACTGATAACTCCTTATACTAACAAAGTTTTAATTTTGTAAGATAATCTGAGTAAAAAGGTCTTGGGTTGATTTTTCCCACAAAATTTAATCTCTTAGCTCTTCACCTATTGACAAAAGTAAACTTGATTTCAAATAACTCATTTATTTCTCAATAATGCATTATATGTTTTACAATTTTAAGAAGTTTTAAAAAGTTAAAACATAGGGAAGTGCAAATTATGCTGAACGATGAGGACTGTAAAATAAACATATTAAGCAAAATATGCTAAACAAAAACATTTCTTAATGAAATCTTGACACTACTATCACATTACTAAATGATGAAATAATGCTCTTCTACATAAGTATGTTTTCAGTTAGTTTAAAATTAATGTTTCATTTGATCCTTACTTTACATGCAATTCAATAATCCTAATTATAAAGTGATAAACAGACCCTTTTAGAGATTCAATCATCTGCCCAAAATGACTCAGCTACTAATAACCCGTAGACTCAAATGAGGAACAATACCAAAATACACATGATTTTTGTAAACTATAGATTAATTTTCACTTTATAAAGGACACAGTGTCATTGGGATTCCCTCAACACCAAAAATCAGTTATAAAGATTGTACATATTTAAAGGTAGGGAAATTTTAATTCTGCATTTAATTTCTACCTCTGATTTACATATTCTGAAGCACTTTCTAATGTGCTCTTCTCTTATTTATAAAACGACTAGCAGTGACTTCTCAGATTAGTGTAAAGATTAGACAGATGAGTAATAATACTATGTTGTTGATGTTATGTGTCAAGTCGGTTCAGAATCACCCTATGAGCCAGTGAAATAAAAGTAACAAGCACACTTAGGCCAAATCTGTAACAAAAGGTCTGAGTGCAGGTCCATAGTGTTAGAATTGGCTGTGGGTCTCAATGAGACTCACTCTTTAAAGTAACAGGTCTGCTTATCTGTCCTTTCAGACCCAGGCTTCAGTTGCAACAGTAAATAATGGCTTTGTGCTTTTCATGAAGTTTCCACACTCTTCTCAAAAGGCTCTGGATAATGACTGCTTGTCAAAAAGAATACAAGAAATATTTTTTCCAAATTCCTCCTGAGGTAGTTCTACATTGATTTCCTAGATGTAGGCAACCACCTGGTAAACCAGTCAAGTGAACATGCAATGCCTCCAGCTCTGTGATGTCAATCAATCCAATACATGACAGCAATGGCCAGAAAACGCACTTGTATTTTCAGATTTTGCCGGGTTATAATATACAGAAATCTGATTATTTCAATGTTCCGCACTTGATGTACTATCTGTGTAAAATACTATTATTCATATGTTAACATTTAAATGCCTATTACATGCACATTTATGTATGTACACATTCTGATTTTATATTGACAATTTGTTTTCTATGGAAAATGTTTGTTCAAAGAAATTTCATGTCCCAACAATCTATGGCAGCAAATGATCTTTTAAAACATTCTTATATTTTTATTTAATTAGTTAAAAATGTATTAGTAGGGATATAGAAATAACTGTTGGCCACAATTTTCGTGGTACATAAATCTGAGAGAATTACTTTACATTTATAACTTCCAGTATTACCTGGAAAAATAACAATATCATCCATTTCATAGATTATTATGGGATGTTATTTTTGTTAGTTGCCTTCAACTTATTTCTAACTCATAATGATTACATGCACAATAGAAGGAAATACTCTTCAGTTCTGAGTCACACTCACAATTTTTACAATATTTGAGCCTATTGTTTTAGTCACCTTGTAAATACTTTCTGTCCTGGATTTTCCTTTATTTACTGATACTCTACTTAAGCAAGAATGATGTCCATTGCCAGTGACTGGCTTCTCCCGACAACATGCACAAAGTAATTGAGATACAGTATCCCCACCCTTGCTTAGAAGGGACATTCTGTTTGTATTCTTTCTTTTAGACGTACACAGTACTTTCAGCATTCTTCACCAACACCTTCATTCAAAGACATCCATCTTCTGTGTTCTATATCGATTGCCCAATTTCACATGCACAGGTGGTGATTAAAATAACATGTCTGGTGTCAGGCACACCTTCGTCTTCAAAATGACATCTTTTTTCTTCAGCACTTTAAACGAGATCTTGTGCAGCACATTAGCTCAGAGCAATACGTCATTTAATGTCTTGAGTACTGATTCCATGAGCACTGATCTGATTGTGGACCCAAGCAAAAATGAAATTTTAACTTCACGCCCCAATTTATCACAATGTACATGATCAAAATTCCCCCTACTTTATCACAATGTCTATTAGACCATTTGTGGAGGTTCTGGGGTTGTTGTTGTTTTTTTTTTTATTCTGGTTTTATTACATTGAGGTGCAACCCCTACTGGAGGAGGTCTCCTAGGATCTTCATCAGCAAGTGCTTCAAGTCTTCCCCACTTTCAGCGAGCAAAATTGTGACTTCTAATATTTCAGATTGTTAATGAGCCTTCTTGCAATCTTGAACTCACTGTCTTCTTCATATAACCTAAACTCTCATATTATTTGCTTAGCATACAGATTGAATAAGTATGGTAAAAGGATTCGACCCTGATGCACACCTTTTCTTCTTTAAAACCATATAGCGTTCCCTTGTCCTTGCAAATCTCTTGGCCCATCCATGAACAGGTTCCACTGAGCAAAATGAACGGTCCTGGAATCCTCATTCTTCTCAATGTTACCTATGATTTTATATGATCTACACAGTCAAATGCCATTTCATAGCCAATAAATGCAACCAAACATGTTTCTGGTATTCTCTTCTTTCAGACAAGTTTCATCTGGAGATCAATAAGGATACTCCTTTGTTACACCCTATTCTGAAGCCATCTTGAAATTCTGGCAGCTTCTTGTGGATATTCTGCCGTAACCATTGTTGAGTTTTCTTCAGCAGATTTTTGCTTGCAGTATGATATTAATTATATTGATCAATAATTTCAATATTCTGTTGAGTAATCTTTCTTTGGAGTGAGTACAAATATAGATCTTTATAATCAGTTGGCTAGGTAGCTGCCTTCCAAATATTTTGCATAGACATATTAATGCGTGAGATAGTTAAGGTGTATTGTGCTAACCTGACCAATAAACAAGTGGGGTTACTTGAAGGGCAGAGAGATAAATGGCTCAGTGAGCCTCACCCTTCTGGTTCTCTGGTCTCTTGCTCTGTGATGGTTGGATCAGTGTGCTGCTGCCTTAGCTGGCAAGGCTTACTTCCTGTGAGACATCTCTGAGGAGAAGCCACATGGACTTACCCTGATGCAGCCATGGGTGCTAGAGATGCTGTGTGGACACCCTGCCAGCGCGGAGATGCTTACATCCCCAATGGATTCAAAGACTTTCTACCCACTGGCCTGTAATCCTCCTGCATTTGGCATCATTGTGTGTGTTTTGTGTTTGAGGAGGACTTTGTAGATCGGTGTCGAACATATGGGCTAAGTCGGACTTATTGGCTTGGTTTGAACTGGGTTGGGACGCTTTCTGAATGTACTCTCTATAAATAACTCTCTCTTATACATACATGAGGTTCTGTGGATTTGTATCTCTAGTTTACCCAGACTAACACAGTGCTTGCTGCCTGTGCTTCATCAATAGGAAACATTTCAATTGACATTCTCTCAATTCCTGGAAGCTTATTTTTTGCTAATGCATTCAGAGTAGTTTGAACTTCTTCAATAAATACCACTTGTTTTTATCATTCTTGGAATACCTGGCCTTGTACCAGTTATTTTTGGTACAGTAGCTCTTTGTATTCTTCCAACTTTTTCATATGCTTCTGGATCATTTGCTATTTTGCAGATAAAATCCCTTGGCTTTGCCACCTGAGGTTTATATTATTTATTTAATACTTTCAGTTTGAGAAATGCTGTGTGTTATTTTTCATTTTCTAACTCCAAGTTATTTAACATTTCATTATAATATTTTATTTTATCCTCTGCCCTTTGACATGACCTGAAAAGTTCTTTTACTTTGTCATTTCTTCCATTTGCTTTAGCTACTCAACAGTCAAGGGCAAAGTTCAGAGTACTCTTAAACCATTTAATCTTTTCTTTTTTCCTGTCTTTTTAATGACCTTTGACTTTTTTCATAAAAATATATTTGATGTCATCCCAAGACTCATCTGATCATTGGTCTCTTGTGTCTGATGTCATGTAACAGCTTGGCAAGTCTTTGTATAATGCTTTCAATTTGTTGTTGAAATGTTCTTTTAATTCAGGATATATTCAAGGTTGTATTGGGTCTTGTGGAATTGCTTTATTTTCTTCAGCTTCAACCTGGACTTGAATATGAGAAATTAACCATCTGTTTCACATCTTACCCTTGGCTTTGTTTTGGCTAATGATATTGAACTTTTCCACTGTCTTGTCCCACAGATGTGATTAAGTTGATTCCTCTGTGTTCTTTTTATTTAAAATCATTTTATTGGGGGCTCTTACAGCTTTTATAACAGTCCATATGAACATCCATTATGTCAGGCATATTTGTACATATGTTGCCATCATCATTTTCAAAATATTTTCTTTCTATTTGAGCCTTGGTATCAGCTCCTCATTTCCCCCTCCCTCTTCTACCCTCCTGCCCTCATGAACGCTTGATAATTTATTTTTTAAATGTTCATGTCTATACTGACCAGGACTTGTGTATAGTTGATGTTTATATTGTTAAAATAGTATTTGCAATGAAGCTGTTGATCTTGCAAGATTTTATCATATGGTTTCCAGCTTAATTTCTTTCAACAGGGCCATATTTACACTGTAGTTCCTTTCTCTTATTTGCTAACTTTTGCATTCCAATCACCATCAGTATTTCAGATATCACCAGGGGTGGCCACAGTCTTAACTGTACTTGGAGGAGATATCTTTCCCCCAAACAGTATTTTGATTGCTTTCCAGAGAGGTTCATATTCTAGCGCTATCTATGACTATGTTCTACTGTTATTCCTAAGATTTGTAGTAGATAATCCCTCAGAAATGGGTAAGCTAGTCTTTCTTTTTAGTCTTTGTTCTTCATCTGCTGAAACCTGTTCACCTAGGGAGACTCTGGTGATATTTGAAATAGAACTTCCAGCGTCAGGTATCTAAGGAACATTATGGATGTACTTCTTCCAACATAAGTTTGTTTGTTATTCTGGCCATATATGGTATGTTCAATATTTTTTTTTACCCACATCGTAATTTTAAGGCATCAGTTATCCTTGGTCTTCCTTACTTATCCAACATTTGCAAGCATATGTGGTGGTTGAAAATACCATGGCTTGGATTAGATGCACCTTGGTCCTGAGAATGATGTCTTTGCTCTGTAACAATTTAACGATGTCTTTTTGGACTAGATTTAATATGCAATACATCATTTAATTTCTTGATTGTTGCTCCCATCAGCACTTTTTGGTATCCAAGTAATATGAAAGTCTTGACATTGTCTATTAGTCCTATTGGAAGTAGTCATTCATTTTTTTCAATAAATGGTTCCACCTCCCTTCATTTTCAGCAGGCGAGTTTCCTTTATCTTCATTCCCAGTTGGTTAGTGAGACTTTATCTAACTCTGATGCAACATTACTCTTCACATTATATAGATTATGGATTATTTGCTCAGTATATAGATTGATTAAATATGGTAAAAGAATTCAAACCTTATACAAAGATTTCCTGATTTTGCACATTTAAAAACCCCATTTTTTTCAACAAGTCTCTCTTGATTTCTATCCATGTTCTACAAGAACACAAGTAAGGACATTGTAAATCCCGTTCTTTACAAAATTACCCATAGTTTATTAGGATACATTCAGTTTAATTGCTTTGCCCAGTCCATGAAACAGAAGTAAACATGTTTGGGTTTATATGCTGTTATCCAAGATCCACAATATATCCTCAGTGATATTCCATGTTAGTTGCATGTGATTTTACTTATATTGTTCAATAATTTTTTGCATTCAGTCTTGTCATCTTTCTTTGAAGTGAATGCAATATGGGTCTCCTCACTGAGTTGGCTAGGCAGCTATTTTCTAAATTTCTTGGTATAAATTAATGAGTGCCTCCAACACCCTTTCAGTTAGTTAAATCATTTCAACTGAAGTTTAATAAAGTCCCAGAGCCTTTTTACCACTATGTCTTTAGTGCAGCTTAGACTTCTTCCTTCAATACCATTGGTGCTTGATTATGTACTATGTCTTGAAGTGTCTGGATATGGAACAATTCTTTTAGATATGACAACTTTTGTTTACCTACCACCCTCTTTGGACATTTCCTACATCGTTCTTCAATATTTAAACCAGATGCTTGGTTTTTTTCTTCAGTTTGTTTCAGCTTAATAAATTCTAAGTATTTTGTCCCATTTTGATTCTTAGCGCCGCCTTTACACATTTCTTTATAATATTGACTTGATTGTTAAATGTATCCCTTAGAAAACTAAAATTCAGCTCATTTATTTAATACCTTTCCAGTCATTAAATTATTCCATATTTCAAGAAAAAGTTTCTGATTTTTTTGGTCACATCTACCTTTGGCTCTTCTTTCTTTTTTGCCTTTTTAATGATGTTTTGCTTTCTTCATACATTAAGTTCTTTATGTCATCTCACAACTTCTCTAGTCTTAGGTAATTGGGGTTTAATGAATAACATTTTTTCTTGAGGTGTTCTCTAAATTCATGGGGATATTTTCTCAATTTTACTTGACTCTTATTGATATGTTTTAGTACCCTTCAATTTCAACATGAACTTGAATATGAGCAACTGGCTGCCTGTTCCACAGTTGACTCCTGGTATTGCTTTGGCTGATGGTATTGAATTATTCCAGCTCTATGCATATGTAGTAAATTGGAATATTTTGTATTCCATAAGATGCAGTAAAAATGTATAGTAGTAAATTTTGCTGTTAGAAGATTTGCAATGTATAAGTCTGTCATATTGCATAACTGTCATATGATTTTCAGCATAGTTTCAATAAACAAGGTCATATTTTCCATGTACCAATTTTTCTTTATCTACAGTTTTCCTATTCATATCATCTATAGTTATCAATCCATATTAATTTCATGTTTAATCAACTTTAGATTTCAAAATACAGTAGAATTTTCAATTTCTTCATTATTGGCTTTAGTAGTTGGTGTAGTAGATCTGAATAATCGATGTATTACTTGATATTCCATCTTATTGTTATTGTTGGTAGGTGTTGTGAATTAGGTTCTGACTCAGCAATCCTAGGAACAACAGAAAGAAACATCTATTTGCTGGGTCCTATGATATATCTATTGCTAACTATTTTAGGAATCGCCGTATTTCTTTCCAGAGTGGTTAAATGTATTTACAAGCCCAATGGCAGTGTATAGGAATTTCAATCGAGGTCAGAGTCAAGATGGTATCCAGGTAGAATCATCCGCCTGGTGCACCTGTTGCTAGACAAAAAAAAAACTAAGAGGTAAGGAGGCCAATAGTGGGAGGCTGGGTGCTAAAAATAGATTTTGTGTATTAGGGTCTAGTCCAGACCTCCATGTGTGATTTTAATCCATGAAGGGATTCGAGAACTCACTGTAACACTCTAAGCTCACTGCATCTGTCCATGGGCTCTCACAAAGCCTTAGCAGGTCCAGCAAGACAGATTCCACCATCCCTTCCTGCATCCAAAATACAAGACCTGCAGCAAGCAGTAATTTCCCCATGCTGTTTTCTAAAAGCGGTCATAATCCCAGCCTCACAGAGAGCCTCTTAAACTAGCTACAAGACCCCACACCAGAGTTCCCTTCTCTGCCATCCTTCCTGCACCTGCAGTCAAGGAACCCAGCGACTAAATTGACCACACTCTTTTCCCATTTCCCTAGATCCATGCGTGCCAGTGTGGGTAATGATAGAAAATTAGATCATCATTTGCAGCAATTGAAGAGCCGCTTGGATATTTACCTGCGACAAGCTGCAGCTCCCAGAGCACAACTAGCAGGCTGTGCAGGACAGTGACCAGAGTGACACAGGAGTGCAATCTGGGGAGGATTCTGTTCCAGTCAGGCCCAAACCCACTCCTCTGCTTCAGTCCCTTTCCCTGGGTGCAGCTCAGCACAGTCCCAAACCAGAGCATCCCACAGGCCCATTACAAAAAGGGCAATTTTTTTTAAACAAACAAAACACTCTCATTTCTGTGTTGTGGTCCTTTGTGAAACTTTGAATATCAGAAGCCAGAATTCTGTTCTTCAGCATAACATTAACGTAACTCTAATCTCAGGAGCACAGCCTAGAACTTTAACATAACAAAATAGAAAAATCAACAGTTACTGAAATCTAACAGCCAAACCAAAGTCTGCTTCTACCAGTTCGTCTCCGTAGAGAATCTTTAAAAGGCTGCAAAATGTGGCCAGACAGTCCAGGACAGGCCCCTCCCCAAGCTGAAGTTCTACCCCAACCTGGACAGTGGCAAACTTAGAATTGCCAGCCTCAGTCCAGATTCCACCGGTGGCCACTGCATCACCACACCATCCTGCCTAAATAGCAGTCTGACCCATCACCATAGTAGGACACAGGTAGTCCTTGAAAATACTCTTTCCAATTATACAGAGAAAGAGTTCAGGGTCCTTTGGTCTCTGGAAACATGGTGCCTAATTCCAAATGACAGACAAACATTAACAGTTTCAACAAGAAAACAAGGAAAACAAAACACAACAGCGGAGGAAGTCTTAAATCTAACAACACTCATAGAAAAGTCAGACAGTGATATGCCACAAAAAGAAATCTTCAGAATGCTGCTTAGAGTGACACAGGATATGAAGGAAGAGCCCTGAACCTAGAGAAGCCACATGGAGACCCCTGCCAGCGCTGAGACACTGACAACGCCTCTGGATCCAAAGACATTCTACCCACTGGCCTGTGATCACCCTGCATTTGGCATCTTTGTATGCATTTCATGAATCTGAAGAGGACTTTGTAGATTGGAATCAGACATATGGGCTAATATCAGATTTATGGACTTGATCTGGACAAGGCTGGGATTTTTTTAACTAGTCAATTGCTATTATTTATAAACCTCTTTCTTATTCACAGATGAGTCTTTATAGATTTGTTTCTCTAGTCTACGCAGACTAACACAGTACTGTTTGCGTGATGTCTTTTTTGGAATTCTCATCCCTAGTACATAGGTATTCAATTATTCCTGCTTGTTAGTCTTTCATACTGCGACTTTACTAAATTCCTCAATTGTTTCAAACAATTGAGCTTGGTGTGTTCTATATGTAAATCATATCGTCTGAATATTGAAAGAATTTCACTTCTTCTTTGATCAATTTTACTCACTTAGTTGTGCGGCTTTTGTTGTTGTTTTATGGTTCTGGCTAGGACCCAGCACAATGTTGAATAAAAGTGTCAATTTGGGACACCGTTACAAATTCCCATTTTCAATGTGAATGTTGTTTGCTTTGCATCAGTGATATGATATTGGCTGCTGTTTTTATATATGGCCTTTATTGTGTTGAGGAATTCCCCTTTTATTTTTATCTTATTAAGTGCTTTTACTAGAAAAGGGTGCTAGAGGTTGCCAAATGCTTTTTCTTCATCAATTGATGTGATCGCATGGTTCTTATCCCTTTTCTTGTTTGTGTGTTGATCTTATTAATTGTTTTTCAACTCTTGAGCCATCCTTGTATCACTGTTATGAATCCCAATTGGTCATACTGTATTATTATTTTTCTATATGTTGTGGGATTCTATTGGTGAGGATTTTGTTGAGAATATATGCTCTATGGTAATGAGGGATATCAGTCTATAGTTTTCAATCTTTGTGGGGTTTTTGCCTTCTTTGGGTATCAGGGTTATGTTGGCTTTGTAGAATGAGATTGGGAGTCTGTTGTCCCTTTCTATATTTTGGAATAGTTTATGAAGAATTGGTGACTCAATTCTCTCAATACTTTATAGAATTCTCATGCGAAGCCATCTGTCCTGGGCTTTTTTTTTTGGTTGGGAGTTCCCTGATAATCTTGTCTATTTCCTCTTTTGTTATGGATCTGTTCAAGTTCTTAATGTATAGTTGTGTTACTTGGGAAAGAGGCTGTATTTATAGGGATTTGTCCATGTCATCTAGATTATAAAATTTTCTTGAATAGAGTGTTTCATAATAATGTGTTATTATATTTTTAATTTCATTTTGATCTGTTGTGATTCTACCTTTTTCATCAATAATTCTATATATTTTCACCTGTATTTCTATTCCTTTGTTTGTTTTTAGGAACATCCTGATCTCATATTTTATTTGGGCTAATGCTCAGTCTTTTTTGAGTAGTGTGTGATTGGATCTCTAACTGTTTGTCTTTGGTTTTTGTTGTTACTCTTGCTGATTTCCAGTTTGATGGTTTGTGTTCTGAGGAGATGGTTCGAATGATCTCTATGTGTTTGAGTTTGTTAAGGCTTGCTTTGTGATCTAACATTGTGCTCTATTTTACAACATGAGCTGTGTGCATTGAAGAACATGTGTCCTAGCTGTGGTCGGAGAACGCTGTAATTATCACGCAGGTCCGGTTAATAGTGTTGTCTAGCTCTTCAGTTTCTTAATTGAATTTCTTTTCTGCTGTTCTATATTTCCTTGAGTGGTGTGCATTGAAGTCTCCTACTATGATTTTTGATCTGGTGATTTCATCTCCTTGAGGATTTGGTCGAGGTATTTTGAGTCTTTCATGGGGGTACATATGTATTTATTATGATTGCATGTTCTTGGTCTATTGATGCTTTGATCATTATGTAATAGCCATTCTTGTCTCTCGTTATATCATTTACTTTGAAATTAGAGATTAATATTGCTACTCCAGTTTGGTTTTTTTTAACTTTCAGACTGTTTTTGTCTGTGATTTGAGGGGTGTCTCTTGAAGGCAGCAGATGGATCTTGTTTCCTCATCGAGTCTGCTACCATTTGTCTTTTATTTGTGTATTTAGTCCATCAACATCCAGTAAATGTAGATTCATGGCTGCTCTCTCATAGTATTGAGTGGGTGGGAGTAGGGTAAGTAGTTTATGCATGTCTTTATTTCTCCTCTAGATCCAGATCTGTATTATCTCCAGTGGATGTTTTCAGTGTGTCGGCTTATGGGTGGGGTTTCGCGTTGGTCTTATGCTTATGTGCGGCAGTTGTTGGTTTTCTGACTATAAAGATCAAGATCCCACCTGCAACTTAAATTGGTATGATTTAAAATAAAATCACCTATTTTTCAACTTCCAAAGCATTATTTCCCCAAATATATTCTATCTGAACTGTACTTAAACTTACTCTGAATTTTATGCTATTTCAGAATCCATTCAATGAACATTCAGTAACTTCTAAATTTGCTTTGCTACAAAAAGTGCAAGTGTATGCACAATGTCATAAGGTAAAGGAGATTATGAGCATGAAAAACAATTAACTATATATAATATTATTAACATGTATCTTATATGTTATAATGATAACAATATTATTAACACATCTCAAAATTAGAATTTAAACAACACATTCCAAAACATAGAATCCTGCAAAATATAAATATTTTTGTGATGGTAGGAGCTGACTAAAATACTATAAAGCACTGCCAATGACTTTTCTGATTCACCAAACAGAACTTTTTGACAGCTGTGGTTGCCAAGAGCTAGGTTGCATTCATGGGGGGTTTGCCTCCAAGCATCACTTTAGTGCACAAAGAGAAACACAAGATAACAAGCAACATGACGATCACTGTGAAATGTCAAATCTAATTTCACAAGAGACTCAACACTTTCTGGGTTTCTAGCGAAAGAGAGCTAAAGACCTAAACAATAGGTATTATTATATGGCTGGGGATAATTCTGTTTCATGTTTGCAAAACAAGTATCTTTCTCTTTGCATTCAAGCAATTAAAAAAACATGTAAATTCACAGAAAGCAATTTTTGGGCAGATTCACATCAATTTTTAGAGTGTTGTGCATCTAAATTTCAGAATAGTTTTTACCTTTTCCTTAAGGAAATAATATCAATTATACACTACCATGTTGATTGTTATAACACCTGGATCTTTATAATTGAAAGCAATGTTTAAAATTATTGCAACATAGATATTTCAGGAGGGAACCCTGGTATTATAGTGCTTATGTTTCCGGTTGCTAACCATGAGGTCATCGGTTTGAAATAGCCAGATGTTCCTTGGGAGAAAGGTGTGGCTTTCTATTCCTTTAAAAAGTTACAGTATTGGAAACCCACAGGAACAGTTTTACCCTGATCACTATTGTCACTAAGAGTCAGAATTTACTTGATGGTTGTGACTTTTTGTTTTTAGTATATTTGAGTTAGCTTAAAACAGATATCAGGGACTTCCGGGAATAAGACCAGGAGGTAGAGGTAACTGCATCAGGAGCTCCATAGGTGACTGGTGGTTTGGGGGATAAGGAGGCTATGTGGGGGCTCTGGGACATTCAGTGGGTCCTCATGGCACCCTGAGGTTCTGGAGCAGCACATGGGAAAATCTTCCCATGGCCTTGACCAGCTCCTTCTTTGTGCTCAGCCTAGTGCGAATTCCATTGGCATCACCTCCCCAGACCCGTGGAACACCTGGTGCCCTACCCTTTCCTGCTGCCCCTGCTTAATGACCTGAAGTTCCTCCCACGCTCCATCACCCCCCCCACTACTTTGCAGCTTGTAGTTTCACCTCCATCAATTGCTCTTGCTACCAGTTGCCAACACCCCAACATTGCATGAGTCCCCGCCTCCACCTGTACCCTGTATTGTAAGGGTTCCACATGACAGAACTCTGCATTGCATACTCTGGTATTCTTACCTTGTACTTCCTCTTAAAACGGCCTCTTCAACAGCACCCCAGCTGCCTGAGGACACACTGCCATGCTGCCTAAGCAGGCCACCCAAACTGTCTGCCAAATAGAGAAGCCCAGTTGTCTATGGAGAGAGCAAAACCCTAGTGAGATAGAGAAAGCAAGGTTCTGCAGCACAGCTCGCTCCAGGTGATGCTTAGAGTCATCCCCACTAGCCTCTAAAAAAATTAACAGGACTCCTGGACTCCCAGGAAAGTGGAACCCAATGCCAGCAAAACACGAGATCAACAATCTTAGTAGGAGATTTCAAAACAATTCTCTCTAAGAAGGATAGATGACTGCAAAAGAAGTTCAACAAGGAGGCTACAGCACTATTCTACAATTAGTCAACTCGACCCAACAGACATATTTAGAGCTCTCTACCCAACTGAAAAAAATTCACATTCTTTTCACGCTCACATGGCATATATACAATAAAAGATCAAGTGCTGAGACACAAGTGAAGTTTTAGAAAATTCAAACATAGATGTCACTCATACTTCCTTCTCTGACCACTATGCCACAAAGCTGGAAATCAACAAAAGAAAGATTTAAAAATTCAAGGGAAAATACTTGGAGGATGAATAACTTACTTCTTCAAAAGGCTGTGTATTGGCCCAATTAGAAACAAAACCAAGAGGTTCTTGAAATTTATGAGAATGAGAATACCACCTACCAATATCTATGGGATACAGCAAAGGCAGTTATTAGAGGATGCTTGATAGTGATAAATGAGCATATGAAGTCGAAGAGAGACTTATGTTGGATACCCCCTCACAAAAACTTCAGCAGTTAAAACAGAGTCAACAGACTAATCCTTTTAATAGAAAAATAAAAGAAATTATTAAAAATAGGGCAGAGATAGTGACAGGGAAAATGAAAGATTGAGGGAGAAAATTAACTCATTAAAAAGTTGGTTCTTTGAAAGGATTAAATGAATCCCCAAACTATTGGCAAACCTAAGAAAAGATAGGAAGGAGTCAATGACAATATCCATGTTGAGGAATGAAACGTGAAATTACAATGGACCTAAATGAAATTAAAATGCTAATTATACAGTACTATGAAGTATTGTACTCCAAGGAATACAACAACTTGGAAGACATGGAAAAATACCATGAAAAACAACTCCTACCCAGACTATTCCATATAGACTACAAAGACTTGAACAAACCCATAGCAAAAAAAGAAACAGATAAGGTTATCAAGGAACTGCCAACTAAAAAGAGCCCTGGCCTACCTGACTTTACAGGAGAATTCCACCAAGCCTTCAGAGAGGAGCTGGCATCAATACTACACAAGCTCTTCCAGAACATAGAAAAGGATTGTAAACTCTCAACCACATTCTATAAAACTATTATAACACTGATATCAAAACTGGCAAGGATCCGACAAGAATAGAGAAGTACAGGCCAATATCTCTAATGAACATAGATGTAAAAAAGCCTTAACAAAATCTTGGCCAACAGAATACAGAAGTATATTTTTTAAAAATCCACATAAATAAGAGGGATTAATACCAGGTATACAGGGTTAGTTCAACACTCAAAAATCCATCAACACCGTCCACTACAATGAGAAGGAAAAGAGCCACATGATACTATCAGTAGAGATAGAGTAAGCACGCAACAACATTCAACTCTCAAGAAGATAGGACTGGAAGGTAAATACCTCAATATAATACAAGCTATATATGAAAATCCAATAGCCTGTGTTGCAATAAATGGAGAAAAGGTGATTAAAAAATTCCACTGAAAAAAATGCCCCTTGTCCCTACTTTTATTCAACATCATCCTAGAAGTCCTAACTAAAATATAAGACAATGGAAAGATATCAAAGGTGTACGCCAGGGGAAAGAAGAAGTGAAATTATCATTATTTACAGATGATATGACTGTATAATGAGAACATAAAAGGCTCCACAGTAGGATTTGCTGTCAGCAATAGAGAAATAGGATGGAGTTGCAGGAAACCAGATCAAGCAGCAGACGTCAATTGGGTGGCTATATACAACTGATGAGATTACAGAGAAAGGGAACAAGAAGTCAGTACCTTTATAATAGCCAGGCATAAACTGAAATATCTAGGGATATGCATAAACAAAACAACCCAAAACTACAGAACATTGGTACGTGAAACCAAAAGGGACCTCCACAAATGGAAAAATATCCCTGGCTCACGAATCACTTGACTCAATATTATAAATATACCAATCTTTCCTAAGGCACTATATAGATTCAATGCAATCCAGATACAAATACCAGGATCAGTTTTTCAAAGAAATGGAAAAACTGACTACCAACTTCTTATGGAAAGGGAAGAAACCCAGAATTGGCACAGATCTTAAGAAGAAGAATAAAGCGGGGGAGGGGAAGGTACTTGCATTACCTGGCTTTTAAATTGTTTTACAGCCACAAATATCAAACCAGCATGGTACTGGTATAATAATAGATACTTGGACCAATGACTAAGAATAGAAAATCCAGAAATAAAACAGCAGCGTATAGACAAGTGATCTTTGAAACGGGCCCTCAAAAATAAAAATTAAAATTAAAAAGCAGATGCCTTTTTAACAAATGGTGCTAGAAAAATTGGATGTCACCCTGCAGAAGAATGAACCAAGACCTTTACCTTATCCCATACTCCAGGACAAATTCCAGATGGATCACAGACCTAGAGGTAAAACCCAAAACTATTAGGCTCATCGACATAAAAATAGGAACAAAGCCAAGAACCATAACACAGGTACTACATGGGCTATTGCAATAATGAAGGCTACCTACACAGAGGGAGAGAACACAGAAGTGTGGGACATACTAAAGATAAAACACCTGTGTGAATAGAAAGACGACATCAAGAGAATAATGAAAGAGCCCTCAGAATGGGTAAAGCCATTTAGTAATGGCATAACAGACAAAGGTCTATTTCTAAAATCTATAGAACTCTGCAATTGTACAATAAGAAAAAAATGAATAGCCCACTGAGGAGGTGAGCAAAAAACCCTGAAGGGCCAATAAACGTATGAGAAAATGTTCCTGATTATCAGGCAGCTGGGAAATGTAAATCAATATGACCGCGAGATACCACCCACAAGGATACACACAGAAGGATAGCCCAATTAAAAAAAACTAACAACAACCAAAACACAGAAAGCAACAAATGTTGGAGGGGTATGTGGTGAGATATAAACTTATTCACTGCTGGTGGTCTGGTAGATATGTACAGCCACTGTGGAAAGTGATTGGGCTCCACCAAAAATGGATACAATTTTGATCGAACTTTGATAGAATTCTATGACCCAGCATTCCCTTACTGGGTATATACACAGAAGAAATAGGAATTAGGCCACTCCATCTACCTGAAAAATAACAAAGCCCACATGGAAGAAGCACACCAGACTGTGAGATCATGAGGTATCTAAAGGATCAGGTATCAGGCATCAAAGACCAAAAAAATCATAGCACTGTGAATGAGGGGGAGTGCAGAGTGGGGACCGAGGCCCCATCTGTGGGCAATTGGACATCCCCTTGCAGAATGGTCATGGGGAGGAGACAAACCAGTCAGGGTGCAGTGTAGCAATGATGCAACATACAATTTTCCTCTAGTTCTTTAATGGTTACTCACCCCCACTATCATGATCCCAATTCTACCTTACAAATCCAGCTGGACCAGAAGATATACACTGGTTCAGATAGGAACTGGAAACACAGGGAATCCAGGACAGATGATCCCCTCAGGACCAGTGGTGAGAGTGGCGATACCAGGATGGTGGAGGGAAGGTTAGGGAGAAAGGGGTACAGATTACAAGGACCTACATATAACTTCTTCCCTGGGGGATGGACAGCGGAGAAGTGGGTGAAGGGACATGTCATGGTGTAAGATATCACAAAATAATAATAATTTATAAATTATCAAGAGTTAATGGGGAACAGGGGAGGAAGGAGCAGGGAGGGAGGGGAAAACTTAGGAGCTGATACCAAGTGCTCAAGTAGAAAGCAAATGTTTTCAGAATGATGAGAGAAACAAATGTCCAAAAGTGTTTGACACAATGGATATATGTGTGGATTGTGATAAGAATTGTACAAGCCCCCAATAAAGTGATTTATTAAAAAAGAAAGAAAGAAAGAAATAGGCCAATAACAGACATCTGTGCGCCAAAGTTCACCGCTGTGCAGGATCACAATCGAAAAGACTTAGAAACAGCTTACATTTCCAGAAAAAGATGAATGGATTAAAAACTCTGGAGTACTACGCATCCCTAAAAATCAATGAAGAAATTATGAGCCGTCTCATCTCATGAAAGGAGTTGGATGATCTTATGCTGAGCGCAGTTAGCCAAGCAGGTAAGTTCCAACAACAGAATGGGGCACAAGGGAACATGTACATGTTACATAGTTCCTGGGCTGAAGACCAGATACTGTGGCAAGAGCCAGACTAAGCATAATTATGCATACATCATCAAAACAGAAAAAAAAATTAAAAGATGCAGATAGTAGCAGGGTGGAAAGACAACTCCCTCCCCTCTCATATGCCTTTAGCCCCAGAGAGGGGTGGGAAGAAAAATAGATGGCAATGGGGAAATATTGCACTAATTTACCCAAAGGAGGGTATTGTTTATGTCTCCACAGGAAAGAGGGAGAGAGAGAGAGAGAGAGAGAGAGAGAGAGAGAGAGAGAGAGAGAGAGAGAGAGAGAGAGAAGACCTCATTCTGGTGTGGCATTCCTGCTCAGAGCAGCTTGTTGGTGGAGAAGACTGCAGGGCCAGCCCCAGCTGAAGACCTGACATCCCCTTCATAGATGACAGTGCTATAGGGAACAACGCTGAAGATACCCTTCAGGGAGAACAGCAGGACCGACCAGCCCACATGGGGCAAACCAAGAGAGGAGTGCAGCAGACCAGCAATGAGAGCAAAGGCAAGAAGGCCCTGAGGAATCTCCATAGCAGACATCTGACTGGAGTGGGGGTGGGGGTGTTTGGCACATTATCTGAACTCGTTGGGCGATATTCACTAGGGGCACACACTGAAAGTCAAAAACATCTGAACTGGTTGGGGGATATTTACAGGAAGGCTACACTGAAAGTCAAAAGGTGCAACAGGATGGGGGTGGGAGTGGTGAGGCATTAGACCACTCCAGCCTTGACTGCAGATAGAGCAATGGGATCTTGTGGAAGGTGTATCAATTGGACACAAACGCTGGAGCCTAACAGTGTATAAGTGCTATTAGGTAAGTGGGTTCTAGAAGATGGATCCCCAAACAAAAAGTGGAATGGACTAATGGGTTTTCTCACGGCCTGCTCTCTATTTAACAGAGGGATACTCATCTATTTGGAGTCAGGGCAATAGTTAGACATGGAGCTATTTGCATGTGCTCTTTTATTTCTTTGTCTCTGGTCTATATCTATATAAGATAGGCAGGATGAACAATCTCAAGAAGACAGTAATGGCACTGACGGTTGGGTGGGGGTTGGGATAGGAGAGGAGGAGGCGTCAGGAAGGGAGTGAGGAGCCAATAACAACAGGAAGAGGAAAATAGCAAAGGATTTAAAATTCATGGGGAAAAGGGTGTAACATTCCAGACCATGTTTGTTCAATAGAAATGCATCCAAGGGGAATTACTGAGAGGTGAACAGTTGGTAAACATGATAGTAGGGCAGGAGGAAAATTAAAAACTATAGAGGAAAGGAGAATGTAAAAATTATATGTAGAATTATAAACATAGATAAATATATATGCAAATACATAAAGATAAGGATAATTGTGTGTGCGCGCACACACACATATATGCAACAAAGAAACAGGTGGACTTTGGATCTTACTTCAATCTTATCAGTACAGGAATGGTTTGTTCTAATATTGTGTCATTGTATGATACTCATCTTCCCAACGTGGTCATTGATGGCCAAATGGCTGCAGAAGCAAATGTGGTGAAGAAAGCTGATGCTACCTGGCTATCAACATATAGTATCAAAGAAAAAAAATCAAATCATTGTGAATGAGGGGACATACAAATTGGGGAACCCAAGACCCATCTGAAGGCAACTGGACATCCCCTACAGAAGGGTAGTGGGGAGGAAAAGAGCCAGTCAGGGTTCAGTGTAGCAACAATGAAACATAAACTTTCCTCTAGTTCCTAAATGCTTCCTCCCCACCCACTATCATGATCCCAATTCTACCTTACAAATCTGGCTAGACCAGAGGATGTACACTGGTACACATAGGAACTGGAACTACAGGGAATCCAGGGCAGATGATCCCTTCAGGACCAGTGCTGAGAGTGGCGATGCCAGGAGGGCAGAGGAAGGGTGGGGTGGAAAGGGGGAACCGATTATAAGGGTCTACATATAACCTTCTCCGTAGGGGATGGACAACAGAAAAGTGGGTGATGGGAGTGAGTTAGATATGACAAAATAATTTATAAGTTATCAAGGGTTCATGAAGGAGGGAGGAGCAGGGAGGGATGAGAAAAAAGAGGAGCTGATACCCAGGCCTCAAGTAGAAAGCAACTGTTTTGAGAATGATGATGTCAGCAAATGTACAAATGTGCTTGACACAATGGATGTATGTTTAGATTGTGATGAGAGTTGTGTGAGCCTCCAATTAAATGATAAAAAAACAAATAAAATATTTAATTTCTTCTTCACAAAAAAAATATGTGGCATCTGGGGTTTTAAAGGCTTGCAGATAAACAAGCTGACATCTAGCAGGGAAGCAACAAAATCCACAAGGAAGAAGCACGTCAGTCTGTGTGATCATGAGGTGTTGAGGAACTTCCTCTCTTTTGCTGGTCCCTCTCGATTGGCTGATTCCATTTTTATCTATTCAGACATCTGAAGGGATATAATGCTACATCTTAGGAGAAATGTTATATGTATATAAGATAAAACCTATGCTGAAATTTAACAGCTTATCTGGAAGATAACATTATGTGGAATATGATGAATGCTGCAAAAATTTGTACTACATTTTCTTGCAATTCTTTTATCTTTTCCTGCTTCTTTTTGATGATACTAGAGTAGGAAATAGGAAGCCTCAACTTAGATATTGAAACTGATTTTACATATGGGTGATATCTTGAAAAATGGGTTGGTTTTAAGCAGTTTCCTAGAAGAATTTAAATTCTTTGCAACCAATACCATTTTGTCACCTTATTGAGTTAGGTGTTAGTAAGGCAACACCATCAAGCTATATGTAATGAAAACACCTGAAAGCCCTTTACGTAGTCTACCACATTTTTTAGGTCCCATGAGACAAAGAAATACATCTTAACCCTTAAAAAATGACCTGATATTTGTGACTGACTTAGAATTATGAGCTATTTGCCATTATTTCATTATTGAACAAATACTATTCTATGCTCAGCCATTCTGTGCACAATGATTGTCTCTGCCATCGATGTTCTTTCTGGTTAGAGGAAGCACAAACAAGTAATCAATCAAATTATATGAGAGGAGAACTACTATGGGGATATTGGTATTCAGTGGCAGTGTGCTTGCATTCCACACAGGTGGATTTACTGCTGAAGCTCCTTGTGGTTATTTGTCTGATGTTTATGATGCTGAATAGGTTCCCCCTGAGTCTCTAGACCACAAATAAAAGTTTAGCAATGCAATTCTGAAAATTTTACTGATGAAACGTTCTGGGTCATAACATTCCAATCTTATTATGGATGTGATTGCCATAGATATGGGATCAAGTCAAAGACACATAACAACAACCACGGTACTATGATGAGAGTGTGGAAAACCCCAGGGAAACACAAAGTGGGAGCCTTTGGCTCAACATTTGAGGTACAGAAGAGTCTTTTCACAGCAATATAATTGTAAAGCACAAAGCTGCAGAAAAATCAAGAGTTTAGCTGGAGAAAAGAGATTAGGAGGGCAGAATATCTAGCCAGATTAATTACTTTATGCAAATGAAGGAGGGCACGATGCATTTGAGGAACTGAGCAATAGCAAGCTGGCTAAAATCTACAAAGTGTGGAGATGAAGGGAAGAATTGAGGGTAGTGATATTAGCAAGGACTACATAATGAAGCTCCGTATAATTAAACTATGTTAAGTATTTTGGCCATTACCTTGAGGTCAGTGGGAACCAGTGAAACTTTTTTTTTGTATTAAGTGAGGGAATAACAGCATATGCTTTCCAAAGAGTAAATAACTAAGTCACTGAAATGCTAAATTGGAGAGTAGAGTGATCTGGCATGGGATGACAACCAATGAAGCTGAAGCAGGCTTGGAAAATAATTTTCTTCCCAGTGAACTGATCACCCAATGAATGTTTGAGGATTTGGCTTATTCATTTGTTCATTCTTCAACACATTTTTATAGCACCTACTCTATTCTGGTCAAGTCATCAGGGGAAATATAGAAATGTTTGCTATTATGTTTATACCCATATTAATACTGCTATTTAAAAAGCAGTGTTAGACTAATAAGAATGGAGGAAGGTAGATATTTTTATATAGATTGGTCATGGAATATGCATACCTCACTCACTTTTTAAAAATGTAAACCCTTCTTGCTTGAGAAAAAATTATGATTGTTCACATGTTAATGGAACATTTATTACTGAATTTAGGAAATACATATTCTGTAAGATACTGTTTTTAAAAAATAATCAAAAAATAAAACAAAATTAGATGAAGAAGCAAAACAATGATAAATGAAGGCAATATTGAAATGTTCAGGATTTCAATTTACGTAGGTCTGTAATCAGCATCTTGGAAACAACAGCCAAGGAACAAAATCGTACATTTCATTGGACAAATCTACTGCAGAATATTTTGTATAGAGTTAGAAAGCAAAAATGTAATTTTGAGAACTCAGGTGAGTCTGAACCAACTCATGGAATATTCAATTGGCTCACATGCATCTGAGAGCTGACACCCTCAAGGCTACAGCAGAACTGATGTCCTTGGATATGAAGTAAGTGAAGAATATTGGATTTATAATGGACTTCTAGAACAAAAAGACTGTCTGGAAAGGAAGACTGCCAGATGTGACTCAGAAGTCACAGAAGTCTCAGAAGTAGCATGGTCAGATGTGAGTCAGAAGTTGCATGACTCAGAAGTCGCATGGTCAGATGTGAGTCAGAAGTCGCATGGTCAGATGTGAGTCAGACGTCGCACGGTCAGATTTAGTTCCCACAACTTTGAATACGTACCCTCGGGAAGATCACATTGTGATAAGGAAAGGAGCGAGCCTGTTAATGGATGTTACCACGGGTGAGTGAATGTTCGTAGTTCACAGAAGGAGAAGAGGAACCAAGAAGCTGGTCTGCGGGGGTGGACTGGTGGATTAAAGTGTTAACTAGGAAGTTAATGATGTGAAATGTAAAACCCCCACCTAATTTGTAATAAAAAATTATGGAGAAAATAATCAAATATTTTATTAGCCAATACACAATTAATTTGTGTATGTTCACCTGTGTATATGAAAACTAAGTATTTTTACAGATTTAAAAGGAAGACCTCAGCTCTCCCAAGGTGGATTGATACAGTGAATGTGACGATGGGTTTGCATTCGAGCCTAGCAGTGATCGTGAGAAGGATGCAGGCACAACAGCGTTGCGTTCAGTTGGACATCGGTTTGTTAGGAGTCAGAGTTGCTTCCCTGGCACCCAACAGCAACAAGTGTGGTAGGTGTCACAGCAGGTAGAGAGGCCGTAAGGATCAAACAAGCAGCACATTGTAGGCTGTATTGTGTGTTAAAACTATTCATGTATTTTATCAGTCCACTCATTTAAACATATTTATTAAAACAATTAAATATTGAATTTGGCAGGAAGCATTAAGAAAAGATGGAAAGAATACACAGAGTCCCTGTACCCAAAAGAACTGACGACAGTCAACCATTTCAGGAGATAACAGATGAGCATAAGACAATGCGGATGCAGAAGTTCCAACTGCACTGGATGCATCAGCCAAACACAAAGTTCCAGGATTGACAGACTACCGATTGAACTGTTTCAGAAACCTGAAGAAGAGCAAGAAGCACACACTCATGTCTATGACAAGAAATTTGGAAGAAGCTTCACCGTTAACTGACTAGAAGATATTCATATTTGTGCCCTTCCAAAGAAAGGTGACCAAACAGAATGTTCAAACTATAGAATAATATCACTGATACCACATACAAGTGAGATTTTTTTTTTCACACATAAGACTTGAGTTAGGCTGGAGTGAGAAAAGAACTTGGAACAAGGGATATCATTGCTGACGTCAAATGAAGTTTGGCTCAAAGCAAAGAATACCAGAAAGATGTTTACCTGTGTTTTGTTGACTATGCAAAGGTTTTTGGTTGTGTGGACTATAATAAACTGTGGACAATCTTGCGAAGAATGGGAATTCCACAACACTTCATCGTAATCCTTGGGAACTTGGGATAATCAAGGGGCAGTTGAGGGAACAGAACAGGGGTAAAATGCCCGCTTTAAAATCAGGACAGGTGTGAGCAGGGTTGGATCCTCTCACCATACTTGGTCAATCAGTATGCTGAGCAAATCACCAGGAAAGCTTGATTATCTGAAGAAGAATGGGAATCAGGATAGGAGCAAGACTTATTAAAAACCTCCAGTATGGAGAGGAGGCAACCTTGCTTGCTGACCATGAGGAGGAACTGAAACACTTGCTGATGAAGACCAGGGATTGTAGTTTTAGTGCGAATTACAATTCGATGTAAGGGAGACTAAAATCTTCATACCTGGACCAATAGGTAATGTCATGACAAATGGAGATAAAGTTGAATTTGTCAAGGATTTGTCTTATTTGGATTCAAATCAATGCTCATGGAAGCAGAATGAAGAGATCAAAAGATATGTTAGGTAAATCTGCTTCACAAGACCAATTTTGAATATTGAAGCGCAATAATGTTTCCTTGAGGGCTACGGTATTCCTGGCCCAAGCCCTGGTATTCTCCATTGCATGATATGCAGGTGAAAATTAGACATTGAGTAAGGAAGACCGCTGAGTTGATGCATTTGGAATGGACTGCTCAAAGGACAAACTGGTCTGTATTGAAAGAAATAAGGACAAAGTTCTCCTAAGAGGCAAGGATGGCCAGACTTTGTCTTACATATTTGGTGCATATTGTCAGCAAAGACCAGTCCCTGGAGAATAGCATCATGTGTGTTAAAATGAAAGGGTAGCAAAAGAGAGGAACACCCTCAAGGATGTGGACTGACACGGGCTGCCATCAACGAGCTACTCTGTAGGAACAACTGCAATGATGGTGCAGGACCGTGCAATGCAGGGTTTCATTGTGTTTTGCCTAGGCTCACTGTGGATCAGATGACACCTAACAGCAATAACAGTATCTATTTAAAATTCTTTTCTTTTGGCAGTGATTGAGTTAGTTAAGAGCAAGATTAGATTCTCTTCAACTGAAGAGAAAATAACAAATTTGTCCTAGCTTATCTATTAGCAGTGGTGTAAAATTTCTTTACACTTAAGGGAAGACTTCTGAGTTTTTTAATTAATTATTTTCAATCGTTTTATTAGGGGCTCATACAACTCTTATCATAATCTATACATACATCAGTTATGTAAAGCACATTTGTACATTCATTGCCCTCATCATTCTCAAAACATTTGCTTTCCACCTAAGCCCCTGGCATCAGCTTCTCATTTTTCCCTTCCCTCCATGCTCTCCCCTCCCTCAGGAACCCTTGATAATTTATAAATTATTATTTTGTCATATCTTGCCCTGTCTGACGTCTCCCTCCACCCACTTTTCTGTTGTCTGTCCTCCAGGGAGGAGGTCACATGTAGATCCTTGTAATTTCCTCTAGTTCCTAAATGCTTCCTCATCCCCCACTATCATAATCCCAATTCTATTTTACCAGAGGGTATACACTGGTACAGATAGGAACTGGAAACACAGGGAATTCAGGGCGGAAGATCCCTTCAGGACCAATGGTGTGAGTAGTGATACTGGGAGGGTAGAGGGAGGGTGGGTTGGAAAGGGGGAACGGATAAAAGACTTCTGTTTTACTTTAGTTTTTACTATGGAAGAAATATTTTCTTATACCCACTAAAAAATTACTTGATTTCTTTTTTGTGCATGTGAGTGTAAAGAGGAAGATGTGGATGCAGGAATCTAATGAATATACCAAAGAAATTATACTGTATTCTCATCTACTAATCTGTCCTTTTTGTCTCTGTATCAAAAGTAATATAATCCTTATCTAATACAACTGATTGATAGAAGACACACATTTTATTATGAGGACACATCAGACCGAATTTTGTTTCTGTAGGTAAACACCTTTGTCACTCACATTTTATACACGTAGAACACTAAAATATCTGTTTGTATAACATTATGCACAGAAGTATCCTAAAACAGCTTTAGCCATATTAAAAATGTCTTATGTGCTATCTTGCTCAGATGGCATATTTATGAATACGTTTTCAAAGCTCCATATGCACAAATACAAAACTTGAAGGCTTACTCCAAATACTAAGAATGCAGCTCATTCTACATTTGCTGGTTTATAGTGTTAACATTTATCTGCATTTCCATATCCCAAGATTTGCAAATGAGATAATTTTGCTGCAGTGTGCTGCCAAGTATAAACAGCTGCCTCTCTTTGGTGAGCAGAATCTCATCTGAACATTTAATGCATCCTTTCCTCCAGGATGCCTTTTATCATCAGAATTTAGGGAGGGGCATTTGCTTGGCATGTTTCAATTGAACTCTTCTCCAGAATCTTACATCCCATGAATTCTTTTGATAACTCTCATAACAAGAGACACGTCAAGGACAAGACATTCATATTAAGCATTGTGAGTCAAATATTATGATGATATGAGGGCATTTCAGGGAAGCACTTTGAAAACTTAAATATGTGATTTAAAATAGTTATGTCATCTTAAAGTATCTTGAAACGGAATGAGATTTAGTCAGTGGAATTTTGACAAACAATAGTGTTTCCAAATACCCAGAATTGAGAAATACTTTCACTATCAAGATGATATAAAATCTAAATAAAGTAAACAAACATTTCACTCTGGATCTTTCCAGTCATTATCAGGAACATATCTCTGTAATTATCCCACAATTAAAATGAACAAGCATTGGATACTTTCATTAATTTACACAATAAAAATCAAATATGAAACCATAACTAATTTAGGAGGTCAATGATCTGAGGACTAATGAGAGAAGTCAGTGTTTTTCACCAAACTTTAGAAAAGACATGCAAACTTGGCCTCAGATTTGGTTTGTCACCCGTTCTCCCAAGGTCTCAGCCAACATTGCTCAATAATTGCATGCAATGGTAGCAGGAAGGTTTCCTATCTGTCCCATTCAGCACGAGGGCCAATGAGTCGTTTGGAACACATAAAATGTGACTAGTGTAACTGAGGACGTGTATTTTGTGAAACGTGAAGGTAATGCAAGTAAATGTGTGTGGCTGTGGTTGTTATGTTGACATGTCGATGTTTAAAAGATTCCATCTCTTTGGAACTCTAGGGCAGTAATTCAGAGTTGATTCTGCGACTGTACCTGTCGCTCCTTCAGCAGAAGCACACACAGAGTGCAGCACTTCCAAACTGTGCTGACAATTTGTTATCTCAGAATGTGTGACAGGCTGTTTTAGAGAAACTGCACAATTTACTGATTATTCTTGAGGTTGGCTCAGAAGTTTTGGAAATCTAGAAAGAAGAAAGGTTAGTCATCCAAATGAGCCATGAGCATTATCTTAGTCAAACATGCTTCTCAGAAAAGGGATCATTTGAGATAATAAATTCATTCTTGCTATTATAAATATAAAGTTAAGAATTTCAAAAAATTATATTTTGCTTTTACACGGACAAAAATGAATTATTTGTCTTCTGATAGCTAAGAGCCTTCATCCTCCTTCATGTATATTCAATTTCAAGTGAAAACTTATATGGTAGGATGAGGGTTTAAGGAAATTAATTATTTCTTGTTTTAATAGCTCTTTAATTTATTAAAGCAACTTAAGTAAAATTAAGTAGAATGAGTTAAGTGGCCTTTTGAAAATGTATATGAAGAAAATTTTAAAATGCATATAAATTATAAAATTAAAAAATAATTAGGGAGATAAGACTCTCTTACAGATCATAGTTGCCAAAATAATTCAAATATTGGTTAGTAATAAGATGATCAGAGTAAAATATGGGCTATATGACTATTATTACTAGCAGTTATATGATTTATAACCTTTAATATTCATGCCGAAAGTGAAGGTGGCTTACAGAACTTAAGGATGAATATCCATGACTATAGTCTTCAGTATGGATAAACTTCAACAAAGAAAACAAAAACTTCACACCTGTGTGATCATGAGGTGTCGATGGGATCAGGTGTCAGGCATCTAAACCCAGAACAAAATCATACCCAATGTGAATGGGGGTGGGGCGGGCAGGGAGTGGAGACCCAATGCCCATCTGTAGACAAGTGGACATCCCCTCACAGAGGGGTCACAGGGAAGAAATGAGCCAGTGAGGTTGCAGTATAGCACTGAAGAAACACACAAATTTCTTCTAGTTCTTTGGTGCTTCCTTCCCCCCACTATCTGCCTTACACATCGGATTAGACCAGAGCATGCACACTGCTGAAGACAAGAGTCCATAACACAAGGAATCCAGGGTAGATAAACTCCTCAGAGCAACAATGAGAGTAGAGATACCAGGAGGATTAGGGGAGGCTGGGGAGAAAGGGGGAATTGATCACAAGGACCCGCCTCCCAGGGGGACAAACAATGGGAAAGTGGGTGAGGGACGATGGAGGATGGTATAAAATATGAAAATAATAATCTATAACTTGCCAATGGTTAGTGAGGGAGTGGGATGGAGGAAGGAGGGGGAAGAAATGCGGAGCTGATCTCAGGGGCTCAAGTGGGAAGAGATTGCTTTGAAAACTATGATGGCAGCATATGTGCGAATATGCTCAACACCATGGATGAATATGGATTGTGATAAGAGATGCAAGAACCCCCAGTAAAAGTATTTTAAAAGAATTAAGCAAAAATAATTAAGTGCACAAAAGATTGTATTTAACAAGCATGTCATTTTATTTCACCCATAATAAAAGCCCATGGAAGCACCAGTCAGGAATGCATGTAAGACATTGCATGGGGAAAAGTCGGTGACAGCCTGTGGAAAGAATTTAAAAGCAGATGTCACTTTGAGAACTATGGTTTCTCTGACCCAAGCAATGGTATTTTCAACTGCTAATATGCCACTTGTCTGTCCGCTTGTCCTACTGTGGTGGCTTGTGTCATACTGTCATACTGGAATCGGTGTCACTGATATTTCAAATGCCAGCAGGGTCTCCCAAAGTGAACAGGTTTCAGCAGAGCTTCCAGACTAAGAACAGTTCACAATGGGGTCTCAGCTCCCCAGTTTGGAGCAAGAAGTCTCTGAAAATTTTATGCATAGCTTCAAAGCATTGTCAGATACTAAAAGCCTAAACAAAGGAAACAGAACATTGTCACAGACACTGCCAGCAGTTGGGTCCCTAAGGTCAGAGGACACTAGAAATATTACTGAAGAGGAGATGATTTTTTGGGCGGGGGTGGAGGGGAGAGATCAATCACGGTGAAAGGAGTCTAGTAAAGCCTGTGGAAAGGGAGCTTTTGGGGTCTTCATTCGCTGACGGGGCACAACTCTCAGTAAAGAGAAACAGCTGCAACAATCAGCTAATGATTGGGACTGGGAATGTGCGAAGTATGAATTTAGGAAAATTGGATGTGCTCAAAAATGAAATGAAATGGTATGCATGCAGATTGATATCCTAGGCAGTCGTTAGATGAAGTGACCTTGAAATGACCACTTTGAAACAGAAGATCATATGATTTATTATAGAGCTGTGGTAGTTATATGAGTTACATGGGCTCAAGTATTAGTATAATTGAAAGGATACTGCTATTCAGGTGTTTTACTCTGTTGGACATAGGGTTGATATGAATCAGAATAGACTTATGTTATATTCCATAGTGTCTAACAACCATATGCAAACCACTGGACTCAGTTAATCCAACTAGAGAATATAAGAAATCATGCCCAATTAAACCATAATCAAGGTCCCAAGAAACAGTAGGTATTTTTGAGAACTAGTATAAAAAACTAATATCCTGGGTCTTAGAATCAGACAATTTATCAGAGAAACGATGTTTTTTGCTTAACTAAGCATAGGGCGACTTACTCAATATCAAATGCAGAATAACTCAAAGAAAGAAAGTCAGGGAAGGCAGAGCACTTGGAGTATGTTCTTCCTGCCAGTCCCTGACTAACTCACCAGATGACGTATCTATCCAATTCAAAACACAGGATTCAGTAAGATGTTTCCAAACAGGCTAAATTATTGAAGAGGACTGCAAAGTCTGTCCATGAAAAGATGCACATGAACCTTGAAAGTGCTTTTGTTGCATTATTTAGAGTAGTTGTAAATGTCAGGTTGCAGCTAGTGGCGCTGCTCTTAAGAGTGGCATTTGCAAAATAATATTTGTTAAAGTTCATGTGACTTTCTGTGAAATCATGGGCCAACTTACTTTAATGAAAAGTTTGGTGCCAGCTTAATGAAGATACTATAATTGATACTACCACTGCTATTGGTTTCATTATTGCTATACCCTAGCGCTCTGTTTTATTATTATTACTTTATACTCAGGATACTGAAAATACATATTTTAGATTTCTGTGAAATATATTATTGTTCCATAGGAAAATTACTTGAAACTTGTTTAACAGATTTATTAAAAGTCATTGCAACTGTCTACGGACTATCTAGATGTTCAAAGTGTATTGTTTAAATATTTTCATATTGCAAACAATTCAAACCATGTTTAATAGATTATAGTCTCCTTATTCTACTATTGATAAGTAAAATAATTCTTGACTCATATCATCCCAAATGTTATTATTTGTCGTGAGTCAATGCTGACTCCTAGTGACCCTTGTGGGTTTCTGCGACCATAACTATTTACAGGAGTAGAAAGCCCAGTCTTTCTCTTGTGGAGCTGCTGGTGGTTTTTAACTGTCAACCATGCGTAATGTGTAACATGATATACACCACCAGGGATCCATGAAATTTATACTAGAACAACAGCAACACAATTCAGAAAATATATTTTAGGAAAGCTTGTGCTTCAAAAAAATTAATTTTGAAAATAATCTTTAAAAATACTCTTTAATAAGATTAATTTATATACTTGGGAAGGGTGAGACTAGTGAAAGAACATTTACTCAATGAGTGTGTCAGTTAAAAGTGGTAAAAATAATGGTATCAGATTAAAATATTCATTCCTTATATATATGTCGAAATGTTGACAAACTACTACTCACATCATTTTTCTTTTTTTTTCTTTATCTTTGTTTTATATATATATTTTTCCTAACCCTAACCCTAACTCACATCATTTTTACACTCAATAGTTTACACTTATTTAATAATTTGCACTACATTTAGAAATTATATTATTCATACTATACAATTTTAATTACATTTTATTAGGAATAACCTTTTACATTTTGAAATAATTAAAAAGTGCAATGGAGTTGTAAAGAGATAGCCCTTGTACTTTTACACATTTGCTCCAATGGTAACATCTTACAAAAATGTAGTTCCCTATCATAAGCATAGGGGCAGCGAACAAGAGGCAGGCCCTCAACAAGATGCATTGATAGGTGGCTGCAAACTGGACTTGGACATAGGATCAGCTGTAAGGATTATGTAGAACTGCGAGTGGTCCCTTCTGCTGTACACTGGGTGGTTATGTATTAGCACAGACTCAACGGCACCTGAAAGCAAAAACAACTACATCAGAACCAAATGGAGCCCTGGTGGCATTGTAGTTACTTAGTCAGAGTCAATTAATATGACTTTTCTAACCATTATTCCTTATGTGATATAAATGTGATATAATTTTAAACTCTATACACCCGTAGTCCTATTTGGAGTCTCATTCTATACTATATATACTAATATATAGGAGTAGGGTGAGATTAAAGCATGACCTTGGTAGATGATGTGAGCCAAGCCAGAACCTTTAATTCCTTGTGGGAATCTGTAAAATCTCACCTTGGTATCTCAGTACCTCAGTATAGGTGTGACTTAAGAAACTATCCTTTGTTTTCCTTGGACATGATGTATATTCTGCTACCAGGGTACAGTTCTAACACAGATCACCTCACCTGGAAATCCAGACCTCTATTACCTGAGCTTTGGTAGAAACAAGACCAGCTGCGACTTTTGAACATTTTGTTCTCTAGTTCTGGATCCTGCATTTGGCTTGTATCACCCTGACTTTTAGTTTGGGAATTGAACAACACCCACCACTACGTGAGGCCTTTCTTCGAAATTTTGTGAGTTTCTATGGGACATTGCAGCTCATCACAGAACACAGGAACATGAGGAAAATTCAAAAGGGGAGTGAGGAGAAAATGGAGCAGAATAGCATCTTGGAAGAGTCGGCTCTTTGGGACATCTTTAATCTTCGACTCCATGGGACTACTTTGGTATTCATTTTTGTAAAATAATTACTATTACAGCTATGTATTTGGCTGCTAATGCTACCAAAAGGTAAATATTTGAAACTACAAGCCACTCTGTGGTGGAGAAATAGGAGGCTTTCTAGGCCTGTGAAGAGTTACAGTTTGGAAACCATAGGACAATTCTACCCGATATTATCGTGTCTTTATGTGTAGAAATTGACTTGATGACAGGTAATTTGAGTTTGGGTTGATCATAAACAGGGCACAATATAGTCACTATAGAGTGATTTCCATCAATACAAGGATCTGCCAGGTTGCCCTTCTATAGCTATATTCACTTTTCCCTCTTGTTTCCATTTCTTTAACTGCTAGCAACTAGTATCTGTTGGCCATTTCTATAACTTTGTCATTTCAAAAATGTTATATGAATACAATCATCAATTACGTGACCACTTGTGTTATGTTTATTTAACTCAGCATGATTCTTTGAGTATTCATTGCGATTGCTACAAGCACTATAGTTTGTTCCTTTCTTTTGTTGAATAGTACTCTAGGCACGTCTGTGTATATGGCTAGATGGCATAGTATTTAACTATTTACCCATTGGAGGGCACTCAGAGTATTTGCAGTCTAGGGCTGTTGTGAGTAAATCTAGAAAAAAAAAATATATATATATATATTCTGTGAGGCTTTTCTGTGTGACTACATATTTTCATTTATCTTCAATAAATCCCCATGAGTGCAACTGATGGACCACATACAAATTGAATGGGTAGTTTAAGTTAGTTTAGCTTTAAAGCAACAGTCTGCTTTTAAGAATGGTATACTATTTTGTGTTCACACACCACCCATCCTGAGAGAGAGAGAGAGAGAGAGAGAGAGAGAGAGAGAGAGAGAGAGAGAGAATGATAACACCAAACACAAGTGAGGCTGTAGTGTTAGCACTTAAATCAGGGAGAGGTTGGCGAGTTTAAACCACAAACCATTTAATGAGTAGCCAAGTGTTTGCAATTAGCAGCCAATTTCACATCGTCTTGAGTTTGACTGCTAACCAAGTCAGTAGTTCCAAGCCAACAGCTGCTCCACAGATGGAAGGTAAGGCTTTCTACTCCCATAACGAGCTAGAGTCTCCGGGACTCAGAGGGACAGTTCTATAGTCCTATAGTGCCACTATGAGTCAGAATCAACTCGACGGCAGTGGGTTTGTTTGCTCATTTGGTGCTAGAGTGATTAAAAACTTCACTACAAATTAAGTGTTTGTGATTCAAACTCAGCTGCCACTCTCTGGGGGAAGGATGTGGTAGTCTGTGTCCACAAAAATTTACAGCCATAGAAACCCAGTGGGGCACATGTCCTCTTCCTGTAGGGACACTATGAGCTGCAATTGACACATGGTAGTGTGTTGGTTTTGATTTTCTCTTAGGAATTCTTATAGGTATACAGTGTGTATCTCATTGTGGTTATGTGAAGGTATGTCAGAAAGTATCACTACTAGGGTTCCAATTCATGCATACAGTTATTCTAAACAAAACATGTTCACCGATGTCTTTGCAATAATGAATGGCAGTACACAGGTTTTCTCAAAAATACACTTGTCTTAGTCATGTGAGGATGCCTTCAAAATAATATATTTTTGTGCCACTATATTTGAGGAAAACTATTTTTGAGATCAGGGCTAATATACTTTTATAAGAAAATTCAAATGGTGATTTTCCAAATTATTGAAGTTTTGCATTTAGTTTAAGGAAATGCTACCCCACATAAAACAGTTTAAACCAATCAGATTTTAAAAAGAATGCTGGCTGACCTCAAAGATGAATTGAAGGTAAAGGGGTCAGCTCAGAAGAACTTGGGGATCCTAAAGGGTAATTTTGATAGATTTTTTAAAAATGAAATGACTTAGGATGGTCGCACAGAATTATTAATAAAAATTTTGAAGAGTGCAAGAGAAAAAAAGCTCAGAAAGTTGTGCCAAATATTTTTTTTCTTTTTTTCTCCCACATGAACTCAATGTACCTGCTCATTCTTGGAGGAGCCAGCTGTCCTTGGAGAATTTTGTTGGGACATTTTACACTACCGCCCTGTTTTTTGCTCTTTCAGACTTTATTTTTTTAAAGTCTGAACATTGAAGGGGAACACTATTTGATACCCTTAAAATACTCAGACTACATCAAGCCATTTCATTGAGAATCTTCTCTTTTTCAGTGACCCTCACAAAGAAGGATTAGAGAGATGAAAACACCACTTTCAGAAGTTTATAGACATTGAGATATTTTTGCTTAATAAAGGTTTCTATAATTTTGTAAAAATATTTTGATACTTAGTCTCATTTATTTCATTTTATTAACATCTAAGTCATTGTTCATCTTTTTTTTTCTTGTCTACTTGCAATCTGCATGCCATCTTCAGTGGAATATTCATGTGTTTTCACATTTTCTAACTGGATTGTTCTGTTTCTACTATTGAAAGTTCTTAATATATTCTAAATAATGACTCTTTGTCAGATATGTGACTTCCAAATGTTTCCTCACACCCAATCTGTAGTTTCTGTTTTTGTCCTAAGAGCATCTTTTAAAGAGTAAATATTAAATAAAAATCATAAAGTCCAATTACCATTTTCACCCTTTATGGATCATGAATTGATGATAAATCTTGGAAATGCTTGTATAGTTCTAGGTCTTATAAAACTTTTATACTTTGTTAAATTTTTTCTTTTAAGTTTCCATAATTTTATATCCTTAAGTTGTGATACATTTAGAATGCTTTCTTGTATGATGTGTGAGATTATAATCAAGTTTTATTTACTTATTTACTTGCTTATTATGGTAGTTACATAATCTACAGTCAACTTTGTTTTCCTAGCCAACCCCGACTAACACATTATGGTA
Organism: Tenrec ecaudatus; assembly: GCF_050624435.1. Classification (NCBI taxonomy): domain Eukaryota; kingdom Metazoa; phylum Chordata; class Mammalia; order Afrosoricida; family Tenrecidae; genus Tenrec; species Tenrec ecaudatus. The sequence continues at coordinate 88,018,162 of NC_134532.1, forward strand.
ACTTGGGAGTGTGGTACTAGAGAAACAGATCATAAAAATGGAGCGTGGATGCTTGTTTGACCTCTGCTTCATGGTATCTTTCCTTCTTTGGCTAGCCAGAGGTCAAAAATGGCCATGCTGTTTACCATGTTGTTGTCGGGAAAGAATATTGGAAGTGAAAGTTTTGATTATTTTCTTTGGTTATTTCTATTTGAAATGATGAAAATCAATGTTGTTAATGTATATTTTGAGCTTAGGGGTAGAAATGACCCTTTGAATTTCTCAGAAACCATGCTGCTTAGTGAAAATGGCTAACAGAAAGTCAGAATGGCTGACAGAAGACCTGGCCCTGACTTGAGACAATATAGCCAGAGGCTATGGCCATATTTCACATCAAAAGAATAATTTAGATAAGGATTAAGATATGTTCAGTTAAGGACTGTACTTGACTGCTTTAAGAATTGAGTTTACCTGGATGCTTCCTCCCCCCAACTACCATGATCCAAATTCTACCTTGCAGGGCTGGATAGGGCAGAGGTTGTACACTGGTACATATGGTGGCTGGAGGCACAGGGAATCCAGGGTGGATGATACCTTTAGCACCAAGGGTGTGAGGGGTGATGCTGGGAGAGTGGAGGGTGAGTGGGTTGGAAAGGGGGAACTGATTACAAGGATCCACATGTGACCTCCTCCCTGGGAGAGGGACAGCAGAGAAGGGGTGGAAGGGAGACTCCGGATAGGGCAAGATATGACAAAATAATGATGTATAAATTACCAAGGGCACATGAGGGAGGGGGAGTGGGGAGGGAGGGGAAAAAAAGAGGACCTGATGCAAAGGGCTTAAGTGGAGAGCAGATGCTTTGAGAATGATTGGGGCAGGGAATGTATGGATGTGCTTTATACAATTGATGTATGTATATGTATGGATTGTGATAAGAGTTGTATGAGTCCCTAATAAAATGTACAAAAAGAAAAGAGGAGAAAAAAAAGAAAATGATTAGGGAAAAGACTGTACAGATGTGCTTTATACAATTGATATATGTATATTTATGGACTGTGATAAGAGTTGTATGAGCCCCTAATAAATTGTTTTTAAAAAATAATAAAATAAAAAAAAGAATTGAGTTTAGGATCTGATTCTACTTTGTTTATACTGATTTCTTCTGCTTATTATTGTTGATATAATGATAGATAGAAGTGATTATCGGGAAGTATGAAAATAGAGAGCTTGTAAGTCCACTTGTCTTCAGCCATTAAAAATGGAACTTTAAATGCATTTAGGATATGCCCGCAAAAAGGCTCTGACATGATAAGCCCCATCCAGTGTCTTGAGTACTCAGGACTATCTAAGATGAAAAGACTTGCCTAGGGGGTGTTGAGAGATTGAAGGAAAAATAAAAGGTGGGAACTCTTTGGCGTTTTGGATTTTAAACTAGTGGTTTATTCTTGAGGCTGGAAAAATCTGTAACCATGAACCATGCAACTCTCCTCTCTAAGACTGAACATTAAAGGGAGCCTGTGGACTGCCTGAAATGCTTGCTAGTGCCACCTGAGTCCACTTGTTGAGTGGAAGTGAGATAAATGCAGCAATAAAGAGATGGGTTGAGTCTTGCTACTGACACTCATGAACCCGTTCACAGGCACTAAAGAAGAAAACAAGAGGGGGTTGTATGGTCTGAAGTTCTAGGAAGTCTAGGGTAGTTGAGAATTTGGTCTAAAGTTAAGGCAGCCAATGGGCACCCTGGTGAGGCTACATGAGACAACTCACACTGAGTGGACTGGAAGGTGACCACATGAAGAAGAGACTTGATTCTGTGAACTGGTGCTTAGTGCTGCTGACATATGGATGGCCTGTCCTGATTTGACTTTACTTGTGGATGTGGAATTCACAAGGTTCCAGTTTGAATGAAGATTATTTACATCAAAGACTATGATTGTCTCCTCAGAGACCTGGGTTGATGTAAGTGGGCAAAATAGAAATTGGATACCCAAAATTGAGATGATAAAGGCATGAAGTTGCTGGCCTACAATCTTTTATAGGTGGGGGAATATATTCATAGGATTAAAGGATTATGATGTAAGTGCTGATTTAACTGCAATTGCAATTGTTAGGCATAGAATATTGTTGTGTTGTTCATTTTTAGAATATTATGTTTAATGAGACTTTGGCATATATTGAATTGTGTGCATTTTAGTTTTATCCTGTTAGGTACAGATAGGATTTTATCACCATTTTATTTAAAAATTATATATGGCTAAAGAGTTGTGTAAAAGTATCAAGTTGACAAGTATGTGGTAGTTACATAATTTCCTGTCAACTTGTAAAGAGGTGGAGTCTAGTCTGTCAATAAAGTCACAGCTTAATGATCTCATTTGGAGGCATGAAGGAGCTAAATAGCTCACTGGATGGCAGACATGTTCTCTGCTTCAACACTCTCTGCTTCATCTTCCTGCTGACAAGACATATGGAGCCATGCTGATTGAGCCCGATCCCTGGAGCTGGAGGCTCCACACAGAGACCCACACCAGTGCGGAGATGCTTCCACCGCCATTGGGTCCACAAGACTTTCTACTCACTGGCCTGTGAACTTCCTGTATTCAGTGTCATTTCATTTGTTGTAGGAGTATGAAGAGGAACTTATCAACTGGTATCAGACATATGGGCTCACATTGCCCTTATGGACTTGATCTGGATGGGCCTGGGCTGTTTTCTCAATAGTCAATTGCTCTTTGATAGAAAGCTCTCTCTTGCACACACATGAGTCTCCCTGGATTTGTTTCTCTAGTCCACCTAGACCAATACTCTTACTTAGGCCCTTTACTTACTAACTCATTTACTTACCTACTTATTGCAGTCTTTTGACCTACATTAGCACCATTTTTGAAAAGACTATCCTTCCTCCATATAAGCCTATTTTCACCTTTGTTAAAGTGCAGTTGGGAATATTTGTGTAGATCTGTTGCTGCATTCTCTAATGTGTCCTATTGGTCAATATACTTAACTGTCTACTAAGACCACGCAGTTTTTAGTACTGTAGTTCTGTAAGTCTTAAAGCTTGATGTACAGATTTTTGCCATATTTACTTATTTCTTAATCCTTTCTTTCAAAATTGTTTTAGCTACTTTCCTTACTCTGCATTTCTTTATAATTTTGGAATAATCTTGTCTACATATAAAAATACTTTTCTAGTATCTTCATCAAACCTTTGTATCTATTTGGCGAGATGACATCTTTACTATATTGAAATCTAGAGAATATTATGCTTTACAGTTTACCTAGACATTTTAAGATTTCTTTCATCTGTGTTTTGTAGGTTTCAGCTTAGCAATTGTATTCGATTTGATAGGTTGATGTTTACGTATTTCATTTTCCCAGTGTAGTAAATGTGAAGGCCATGGGTTTATTGCTATAAGGAAATTAATTGATATTATACGTTTATCTTGTATTGTGCAGCCTTGCTGAACTCACTTAACAATTATAAAAGAGAATTTGTGCGTGTTTTGTTAACTTCTAGGGAGTTTTAAAATGAACATTTATGTTATCTTCAAATTGTGATTGTTCTACATAATTGTCTTTTGCTATATGCCCCTTCCTCCCTCTCCCCCTTTCTTGCCTTATTGAATGGCTACACTATCCAACAGTATTTGTAATAAGAAGGGTTAGATCTTGAGTTGTCCCATTCTAGGAGAAATAATTCTGTCTTTCACTATTAAGCACAATGCTGGTTATTCTCTAGAGATATCGTATTAAATAACACAAAGCACACTTTGTAAGTTCTTTAGTAACCTGAAATAGTCTCATAATTTCCACATGTTAGCTGGTACACTTTGCCTGTGTAGTTGATGGATGGTGTGCTAGTTACACAATCTGGTGTCAACTTGAGACTCTTAAGAGTGAAGGTGTGGAGTTTAGACTGTCATTCCGATCGCAGCTCCTGATCTTATTTGGAGGCACTACAGAGATTAATAGCTCACTGGAGGCCAGTCCCATACTCCGCTTTCTCTTTCTGTTGGCACACCTCTTGGAGCTTCACTGATGGAACCAGAGTCCTGGAGTTAGAGGAAGCAAACAGAAACCCACACCACTGCTGAGATGCTTCCCCGTCCACCGCCACTCTATCCACAAGAGTTTCTACCTACTGGCCTGTGAACTTTCTGCATTTGACGTCAATGCATGGGTTGTGTGAGTATGAAGAGGGATTTGTATTGGACATATGGTATTGGACATTGGTTTTGGACATATGTTTAATATTGGACTTATGGACTTGATCTCAACTGAGCTGGGATGTTTTCTCACTATGCAATTACTCTTTGATAGAAAGTTCTCTCTTACACATATGAGTGTTTCTGGATTTGTTTCTCTAGTCAGCCCAGACTCACACAGATGGCCTGCCATGATTTTACTTTCCTTATAGATGCAGACTCACATGGCTTCAACTGGAATGGAGATTCTTCACATTAAAGAGCCTGCTTGTTTCCTCAGATCACTGGGTTGATAGAACTGCTCAGTTTAGAAATTGCATACACAAAATGAAGGGAGATGAAGGCATGAAGTGGTTGGCTTACAAACTTTCATGGGTGGGGAAGATGTTGATAAGATTATAGGATTCAGGTGCAGGTGTTCACCAAACTACACTTGTTAGGCATAGAGTATTTTTGTTTTCTTCACTTATAGAATATAAAGTTTAAATGGGGCTGCTGCATTTTCATCTGTCTATGTGTTAGTTGTCTCATGTCTGGTGCAAATATAATTTTACAATTCGCTTTGCTTTGAGACTGTACGTGGTAAAAAAGTTATATAAGGTGGTCAGTTGACAAGGGGTGGTCTGTGGTAATTCTATGATTTTTATGCCTACTGTACATTTCTGGATAAGGGTGGGATCAAGCCTGTCAATCAAGTAGTAGATTGATTGCACCGCCTTGGGGGTGTTAACTTTTGTATGAGGAGTGACTCTGGGAACTATCGCTCTTTCTACCACATCACCAGGACTTTGTTGGAACTCTACCAGCCGCAAGCGGTGCCCCATCTGGGTCACTTGACCCTAAAAGCCTTGCTATGTTCTACTGATCTTGTATCCATTAGACTCTGTAACCACCAACCTGTAATCTTCCTGCTTCCAAGTTCACCTGTCTATGTGACTGGCATGTGTCTTTGTGAGTATGAAGACTGACTTATAGATAAGCTTGACTGGGCTGGAATAACTCCATGATATATAAATTCTTCTTGATATAAAACTAGTTTTGATATAAAAAGTAAAGAAATCTACATGAAAATTTTAAATATTAGGTTTGCAATCACCAATTAAGAGTATAACAGTTACCTGAAAACATTAGCATTGCCCAATGTCCGAAAAGATAACATTTTTATTTCATATCTATTATTTTACTAGCATTATAGCTCAGAAATACTATTTAACAAAATAACATTACTGACTTAAATATAAAAACTCCACAAAATACCTACTTACACTGCTAAATGATAAAATATACAAACCATTTTCCCTTAAATTTGTTATATAGATGTACACCCAGATGTTTACAAATGATATTTCATACATATTCATTACAATATTAATTATAAAACAAAATATAACATAATGTAATTTTTCATCAATATTAGAATACCTAAAATGATATATCCCTGTTATGCAAAACCAAAAAGAAATTGGCAAAGCTTTAAGTAAATATCTATGAAATATATTAAGTGAAAAACTAGGAATACAAAGGAAATATCTATTAAGAGACTATGTGAATTAATAGTGATAAATATATATTCAAATATGCTTTCAAATAAGTAAGGATTTATTTTAAGGAGTAAAACAATCAAAGTTTTAGTAGCTGTTACCGCTAATGTATGATATTTTTACATTTCTGCTTTCTTTTACATTTTAGAACTATTCAACTTTCTCTGAAGAATATTTATTATTTTTAAGATTAAAAACTAAGTTACAATAAATAAATAAATAACATATGCATTTACTTTGACACAGTAATTTTGTTTCTAGTAATTTGTCTAAAAGAATGTTTAAGAATATAGATCAAGATTTATGTATATAATGTTCATTGTAGCATTGCTTATTATAACAAGAATGAAAATAGCAAATACTGCAATATAATAATGTAGTTAAACAAATTACAGTACATCCTGATGAATACTATGTATTCATTACAATGATATTGTGGAACTTTCATCCAAACATGATATATCATCTTATATCATCAAGTGAAAAAATAAAAAATAGGATTTCAAAATAGTATGAGTACCAGCTTTACAATTTGATTAAATATATGCATAGTTTTATAGATGTCCTATATATCAAACTCTTAACTGGTTATCTTTGGTTCATTGACTTATGGCTGCCATTTATATTATATTTAAGCGCTTATGTCATTTTTCAAACTTGTGAAATACCGTAGATTGCTTTTGGAAACTGAAAATGTTACAAAACCCAATTAGCATCAAATTTATAAGAAATTATCCTTTATGAAAAATAAAAGGCTAAAAGCTGCAAAGCTTTTTAGTGTAAACCTTACAAATATCATACTCTGGGCAAGATACTTTTTGTAACACCAGAAAAAGTAATTTGCAGCCTTGGAATAAAGGGAGAAGAAACCAAGTCTGAAATCTGTCAGGATGAACTTGGTGATAAAACACAATCAGTGGGGCAAGAGTGAGGAGCCATATCCAAATGAAAACAAATACCTACCATTAAAAAACATGCAATGATTTGATAAAAATTAATTTAGTAACTAACAAAATATCTCATTCCAGTTTTACTATTATTGCTACGTCTGTTGTCTCTAATCAAATAGTTGAAACCACTATTTCTCAAATTTCAACTATATGCCTTAAATATATTCTATGTAATCCTTAGACCAGTCCTCAAAATTGAACTTGGATGCTAATTTCCTAATGCAACTACAACCAGGTGCAATATACTGAATGACTAAACACATCGCCAATGTATTCTCTCTTCATTCTTGAGCCTGGAGGTTTGACTTCAAACTGACAGCAGTCATTGTCTGAAAGCTCAATGGCAAGAATCATTCTTGCCTGTTCTATCTTCTGATGGCTCCTTGATCTGTGGCAGCGCAACTCCAACCTCTGCTTCCTTCTTCATAAAATCGTCTTCCCCCTGGGTCTGTCTGTTTCTCCTGTTTTATAAGAATACCAATTTTGGAACTAGGGCTCACTCCAGTCTGACTTCATGTAAACTTAACTAATTACAGCTGCAAAGATTCTATTTCTAAACAAGGTCACAGTCATGGAAACTGGGGAGCAGAACATCAACACACCTTTACACAGTTCAACCAATAGCATGTTAATTATATTGAGGGTATTTTTGCCGATGTTAAATTTGTTTATATTTGTTGCTTAAACATGTTTTCAAACATATTTTAAAAATCCACTGCCATCAAGGTAATTGAGACTATAGGGACCCTATACAGGGCTTCTGAGGCTTTGTAAATCTTTACAGGGACAGCTAGCCTCAACTTTCTCCTGCAGAGTGAATGAGTGAGTTTAAAACACTGACCTTGTCACTAGCAGCCCAATGTTTACCTGGCAGCGCTTTTTAAATATATAAGAGGGATCAAAGGTATGCGCAACTAGAATGTGAATCACATTTCTTTGGACTCAAATATGTTTTCTGTTATCTCCTAAGCACACCGAGTTATGTTACTGCTTGTGGTAAACAAACCTGAAGACAAAATATACTCCACCCAGGTGTCACTTAAAAGACTATGAACAAGCAATAGGCCTGTGTCTTGAAAAACTGAGATCATAGGATCCAGCAGAGGCTCAGCCAGATGGAAACAGACTCCAGGAAGATGGAATTCAGGCATATTTTCTCTCCTCCCAAATGAGTACAGAAACCACATTCTAAATAAAGAAATAACAAAACACTTAAGGTAAAAGAAAGTAGACTCTGTTATTAACATTGGTGGTACTTGCTGGAGAATTAATCCATAGCCCAGATTCAACTCTTTAGATACATTGTCCCCTCTGAGTTAAACTTGCTCAGGCTGGCCATGCAAGCCCTCAACTTCCCACTGTTTGGGCTTCAGGAGCATCTATTTATATTTGCTGAAACCCTAACTTCCCCAGATGTATTATTTCTCCTAACAACTATAGGATGCAGGCTGGTGGAAGCCAAGACGGAGAGCTTGAGGCCAGAAGAAAAGGCCGTAGCTGTGTTAGTCTGGGTAGACTAGAGAACCAAATTCACTATGTGTATAAGAAAGAGGTTTATATACAGGAGCAATTGAATATTGAGAAAACATCCCAGGCCAGTCCAGTTCAAGTCCCTAAGTCCATTATTAGCCAATATATCCAATAACAATCTATAAAGTCCTCTTCAGAGTCATGAAACACAGGCAATGGCACCGAATGCAGGAAGATCACAGTCCAGTGGGTTGGAAGTCTATGGATCCAGTAGCATTGTAAGCCTCTCAGTGCTGGTAGGGGTCTCCAAGTGGTTTCTTCAGCTCTGAAACTCTGACTGCCTCAGGGTAGCTTCATGTGGCTTCTCCTCAGAAATGTCTCACAGGGAGTGAGTTTTGCTAGTAGAGAGTCTCCAAGGGAGTGAGCAGAGAGACAGTGTGTCTCCCACTTCCAAAGAGAAAATATCAGAGTTCCCAGAATCCTCAGGAGAAAGCAAAGCCCATACAGAAGCCTCATTGGCCATATCCCGATTGCAGGAGAGACTACCACCTACACTCTTAATCCTCAAATTGACACCAGATTATGTAACCACCACAGCAGCTCACTGGAAATGAAAGTTAGAAGGTGAAAAATGGATCTGTGGGTAGCCTTGCTAGCAAACACTGCCCCGTTACAAAATCAAAACAAAGTAAACTACTCAGATCAAACGGGCACATGTAGCTAGGAATTAATAAACAAAATAGAAATTAGCAGGAACTAAAAAGAGATTTTGGATCATATAGTATCATATCTTTCTTATAACATAATGAAAATGGCAGGCAAGAAATTACTTTGGAAGAATCAGATATTTGTTTATTGTGATCATTTGTCACTTATAGGAGAGCAGTGATGGGGAGAATAGAAGATGGATATTGTTGAGGTCCCTTTGTTCTTGAGTCACATATATTTGGCATATACCTAATATAATCTAGTGACAGTATTTGCAACACTTTGAGAAAAGTAAGAAAAAATGGGGAAAGTTGCTGTATTGGAATTTGCATTGCAGCTCAGCAGATAATTGTGACAGAGAAAATTGCAGAAAAACACCTACAAGACACCCAGTAATTGAGTGAAAGACTGACTAGGGCAGAATCCTAAGAAAGGGTTCCTTAGCCAATAGGCTTTGCATCATGTTGTTGCTGGGTGCTGTTGACTCAGTTACAACCCACAGCAACTCCGCGTGCAACGGAACGAAGCACACTGCAGTCCTGCAGCATCCTCCAGTTGGTCCTAGGAGTCACTGCGGGAGTCACTGTGTCAATACATTTCATTGAAGGCCTCGCCCTTGTCACTGTCCTACTACTTCATCAAGCAGGTAGCCTGCTCCAGGGACTGGCCTATCCTGATAACATGTCCAGGCTACATGAGACAGTCTCACCATCCGTGCATCTAAGGAGAATTTTAGCTGTACTTCTAAGACAGATGAATTTGTTCTTTTAGCAGCCAATAGTACTTTCAATATTCTTTGCGAGCACTATAATTCAAATGGATTCTTCTTTGAGCTTCCTTATTAAATGTCCAACTTTCACACGCATATGAAGTGAATGAAAGTACCATGGCTTGGGTCAGGTGCACTTTATTCCTCCAAACAGCAGCCTTGCAAATGGACAATATAGAGTTTTGGAATTCCCATTCTTCTTAAGGCTATAGCCCACCCAGTAGAACGCCTTGCCAGAATCAATAAAACACAAGTAAACATCTTTATGGTATTCTCAGCTTTCAGCCAAGATCCATCTGACATTAGCTGTAATATCTCTTCTCCCACATTCTCTTCTGAATCTGGCCGGAACCTCTGGCAGTTCCCTGTCAAAGTACTGCTGCAATAGTTGTTGAATGATCTTTTGTGAAATTTTATTTGCATGGGATATCAGTAATATTGCTTTACAATTTGAGTATTCTATTGAGTCACCTTTATTTGAAATAGGTACAAATATGGATCTCTTTCAGGCACTTGGCCAGGTAGTTTTCTTCCAAATTCTCTGGCATACAGAGTGAATGCTTCTAGTGTTTCATAAACCGTTGAAGCATTTCAAAGGGTATCCCATCCATTTCTAAAGCCTTGTGTTTTCCTAATGCTTTCAGAGCATCATGGGGATCTTCCTTTGGTACCTTTGCTTCTCATATGCTACTTCCAAAAATGCCGACTACTACTTTTTGGCGCAGTGACTCTGTATCTTTTCCAGTTTTTTTCTTGATGCTTCCTGCATCATTCACTATTTTGCCCATAGAATCTTTCAATATTTCAACTCATGGCTGGACATTTTCTTGACTTCTTTAAGCTCAAGATAGATACGGTAAGGGTGGCAGTTACATAACCTCCTCTTAGTTTGTAACGGGGTGGAGTCCAGCCTGTCAATCAGGTTGAAGTTTGATGACCTCATTTGAGAGTCGCGAATAGAGATAAATGGCTCACTGGAGGCCAGACCCACACACTCTCTGCTTTGTCTTCCTGCTGACAAGACAAATGGAGCTACACTAGAGCCCTGGAGCTGGAGGAGCCACGTGGAGACTCATCCCAGAGCTGAGATGTTTCCACCACCACTGGATCCAGAAGATTTTCCACCTACTGACCTATGATCTTCCTGTTTTCAGCATCATTGAATGGCTACATGAGTCTAAAGAGGAATGTATGGACTAGTATCAACATATGGCAGACTTACCGACTTGATCTGGATTGGGCTGGGATGTTTACTTAATCTACAATTGCTCTTTTATATCAAGCTCTCTCTTATACACATATTAGTGTCCAGGAATCTGTTTCTCTAGTCTACCCAGACTAACACACTAAGTATGTTTTTTCTTTCGGTTTCCTAACTATAGGGCTGTTCACATTTAATTATAATATTTTACTTTCCTTCTCAAGGTGCCCTTTGAAATTTTCTACTCTGTTATTTGACTTCAGCATTTCTTCCACGTGCCTTAGCTACTGTAAAGATCAGAGCAAGTTTCAGAGTCTCTCCTGACATCCACTTTAATCTTCTCCTTCTTTCTTTATTTTAATATCCTTTAGCTTTCCTCTTTGATGATGTTTTTGATGTCCTTCCATAGTTCATCAAATCTGTTCTTGAAAGTCAGTTAGGAAATTCTCAAGTGTATATTTTGTCTCTTGTTAACTTGTTTTAACTTCCTCAGCTTCATCTGAACTTATATAGAGCAACTAATCATCTGTTCTACAGTTAGTCCCTGGCTTGGTGTTAGCTCCTGATATTGAGCTTCTACTTCATCCCTTCCCACAGATGTAGTCAATTTTATTTATTTGTATTCCATTTGGGTAAATCCATGTGTATAGGTACCTTTTGTGTTGTTTAAAAAGATATATGCTATAAACAAGTTATTGTTCTTGAAAAATTTTATATAATTTCCAGCCTTATTTCTGTCACCAAGACTATATATATATATATTTATGTTCATTTACTCTTTTTATGTTTTTTTTAACATTTTTTCTTTTCTAAATCATGTTATTGGGGGCTCATACAACTCTTATCACAATCCATCCATTGTGTCAAGTACATTTGTAGCTTTGTTGTCATCCACACCCTTAAAACATTTTTTTCTAGAGTCCTTGGTATCAGCTTCTCACGTTTTCCTCTCCCTCCCCGCTAAACCCGTCCTCATGAACCCTTCATAATTAAAAAATTATTATTATTTTGTCATGTCTTACACTGTCCAACTTTTAAAACCGTTTTTCCCTCTTTGTTTCCAAATTGTGCATTTCTAGTCAAGAAGACATCAGTGCATCTTGATTGCATGTTTAATCAATTTCAGACAGTAAACCTCAGTAGAATCTTCCATTTCTTCATCACTCGCTTTAGTGGTTCTTGCATAAATTTGAATTATAGTCATATTGATTGGGTTTACTCTAATGCAGATAGATATAATCCTCTCACAGACAGCATTGTATGTCAAAATGGACCTTGAAATATCATTTTTGGTGATGGCTACAACCCAATTCCTCTTGATTGTGCCACTCCAGCACAATAAACCATATGATCTTCTTATCCAAAACACCAATACAATTCACTTCAGCTCACTGATGCCTAAGATATAGATCTTTGTGGGCCCAATTTCATTTTTGATGACTTTAAATTTTCCTAGATTCATACTTTGTACATTCCAAATTCTAATTATTAATTGACGTTTGCTGCTGTCTCTTCCCATTTGGGGCTGTGCCCCACTAGAAAATTAGGATCCTGGAGGTTGACTCCCCTTGGTTTGTTACCTCATTCAGGTCACCATGGTTGACTCGCAGGTGAGACGGCAGCCCCTCCTGTCATATTTCAAGTGTCTTCCAAACCAAGGGGCCCATCCACGGCACTATATCTGACAGTGCTCTTGCCCCCACAATCTCGTCCCTCAGTCTATGACAATGTTTCCCTTCTATGCATAACATTTTCATTAACTCTTTCCTCTCAAGGGGAGAGCCAATTCCATCTTTGTAGTCTGTTCTTACTCTTGAGGATCTGCTGAAACCTCTTAATTTTTGGTGACTCTGCTTGCATTTGAAATACCAATGCTTCAGCTTCCAGCATTGCAAAGCACAAGCCACCAAGTATAAAAAACTGACAGACAAGTGTTGCCTTGCATGCATATTTGATGGGTTAAATATCATTCCATGTGTCAGGCACACCTTAGTCTTCAATGTCATACCATTGTTTTTTGAAACATTAAATGTTTTCCACAAGAGATTTTCCTAACACAATACATCATTTGGTATTTACTACTGCTTCAATTAGTGCTGATTTTGGGTCAAGTAAATTAAAATGTGTGACAAGGTCAATCTTTTCCTATCATGATATTGCTTATCGTTTAAATTGTGAGGAATTTTGTTTTCTTTATGTGAAGGTGTAATCCACAGTGAAGACTGCAGTCATTGGACTTCATCAGTAAGTGCTTCCAGTTCTTTTCCTTGCAAAAAAGAAATGTTATGTCACCTGCAAAGCCCACGTTGTTCATGAGTATTCCTTTAATTCTGAAGCGATATTCTTTTACCCATAGCTTAATTTCCTGTATTATTTATTCATCATGCAGATCGAATAAATACAATGGAAGGATGAAACTCTGATGTAAACCTCTCCTGATTCTAATCCGTGCAGTGTCCCCTTGCTTTGTGGGAACATCTGCACTCTGTCTATGTACAGTTTCCACATGAGCACAAGGCAGTGTTCTTGAATTCGTTTTCTCTTTCTCACAGTGTTAGCTATAATTTATCATGTTCCCCACAGAGAAATGCCTTTTCATAATCCATAATAAACAGGTAAACATCCTTATAATATGTTCTGACTTCAGGTGAGATACTGCAGATATTAGCAACGATGTCCTTCATTCGATGTCCTCTTCTGAGTTTGACTGCGAGCATGGTATTCTCGGTCAGTTTACTGCAGACACCGCTTTTGAATTATCTTCAACCAAATTCACTGCATGTGATATTAATGATATTGCTTTATATTGATATTCTCTAGGGGAAACAAGACGAAAGAGAATACGTACTTACACGTAGAATAAATTTCTTGCTAATTTATCGAAAATGTGAGGGAAGAGTGACATAGTCATAACATCTGTGTCAACTCTGAGACCTATTAGCAAAAAACCCCAAAGCCCTACTCTCCGTGATAGTTACAATAGATGTGTTCTGAAATTCAAATGATTGAAACAATCCATTTTGAGAGTCTATCAGTATCAGTCTATCAGTATTGTTCCTTTAAGAGAAGTTATATAAAATTAACTCACAGGCTTCCAATGCATAAGCTAAGAATATCTCATTGTACTTTTAAATCTAGGTAAATGAATTTATTAACCAAAACACTAAGGCATTTAATATTTTAAATCTATGCTTGATTGTCTATAGCTGAAGTATGTAAGGCTTTTCTCTACAGGCAAAATTACACTTTATTACTCTGACACTGAAATGGAATTTAGAAGTTTATCTTACTATTGAACTGTTATTTAATCTCACCAATCCAGCTATTTCCAAGACATATCTCTTTGCTCTGCATTTCGGTTTGGAATTAGCATCCAGAATGCCTGAACTGCACTCTACCCAGTAGAGTGAATCTATAGGTGATTATCACATGAGCTGCAGGAGGAACACTTATGGAAATATGTGCACCTCTCAGTTCATTTATTTAAATATTCTATAATGTTTTGGGTTTGACGATATTCTTATTGAAGAAAATTTAGAATTTAATAATGCAAAAATATGTAAACCATCACTTTATGATCAATATGACTATATATAAGCTTTCATATATCATCAGTTATTTAAAAATAAGTTTAAGAAGAAGGAAAGGTTAGAGATATGTGTCAACCAATACCTGTTGCCTAGCAGAGTTGATCATATTTGGCCATTCTGTGCATGAGCAAGGCCACAGTGTGTGAATTACTTTCTTCCTCTAACACATTCTATGTAGTCAGCCTCCTACAAAAGATAATTAGACTTAGCCTGCTTTCAGAAATAATTGACAAATGATTTTTAGTCAATAATTGGAGATTAAAAGTATCGACTTTGCACTCAGTATGCTACTTTCTCTCCTACTTCTCTACTCTTCACTGACTTCTACCTTTAAAAATATGTGTGTAGTCTAGGCAAAATAAGGTAATAATTGGATATTTTTACATCCTGAGATATGCAGATGATACACCTTTTTTTGGCGGAAAATCAAGAGAACTTCCAGAAGTTATGGAAGGATAAAATGGCAACCCTTAAGTATGGATGACATCGAACATAAAACAAAAATACAAGAAACTGGACCAGGATGACATCATGATAAATGTAAAGAGGTGGAGCTTTAAATACTTCATTTTTACCAATGGCAACAATAATCAAAAGCTCAAAGAACATGTGCGCAGGGCAAATCTGATACCAAAGACTTCTTTAAATTGCTAAAAACAAATGTTACTTTAACAACTGAGGGGCGCCTGCTCCAAGTGACAGTATGTTCCATTGTCATATATAAATGAGGAAATGGGATGGTGAAAAAAGAAGACCAAAGAAGAATCGAAACATTTGATTTTTAGTATTAGGGAAAATTTTGAGTGAGCCATGAAGTGTCACAATACCGAACCTAATGTGTTTTGGAGAAAGTACAGCTACAATGTTCCTTAGAAGCAAGGATAGTAAAGCTTCATTTCATTCATGTTGGTCATCAGGAGAGACCAACAGGAGAGACTCAGGGGTAGCCATTGTTCATGGTGACAGGTCAAGGATTCACCCATGGCTGCACAACGTATTTAAATCTAATGAAATTACAAGGATGGCACAGGATTGAGCAAGATTCCTTCCTTTTACACTTAACTTTTCTATGAGTTGAAGATGACTCACCCTCACGATGACAAAAACAAGACCAAAAATTACATGCAATAAATAACATACTTTTTTAGGTCTGATGTACACTTGAGTATTCTCTTACAGATTATCTGAAGCCTTGCTTTATACTAATAAGTTCATATGTAAATAAATGCCAAGATGTGAAATGAACAAGTTTATTTGCCCATATTTTTGCCCATATAGTATGTCATGAAAATGGCATAGAAAAACAAAATAGCAACATGCTTTCAACATATTTTCAATCATTCCCAATGCATCTGAAAACTAGACAATGAATGAGACAGAAAAAAAGATGTCTTTGAAATATGGTGGTGGTAAAGAATATTGACTGGGATATACCCAAAGTATGCAAGAGAAGTTTTGCTGTTGTTGCACCCGGTACACATTTTGAATGTGCTTCTTCCAAGGCCGAGTTATAGGAAGACTCTCAATAAGGGGAATTGGCATGGCGTCTGCAACACTGGCCTCACATACAGCAGCAGTTGTGAGGATGGTGCTGGACTGCATAGGATTTTGTTCTTTTGGACAGAGAGTGGCTATAAGTTGGAACTGACTCCAGAGTATTAGCAATTACACATGTAAACCGCAGTAACACCGTTTTCTAATTATCTTCATAAAGCAGGTTACATGACATGATATTATCAGCAGATTTAATACAAAAGTAGACATGGAAAACCAGCTGTCTTCTAGTACACTTGACCCAAAAAGACTTGTACAGTTGTAATCCAACGTAATTCTTCTCTTTGTTTTGCTATGGGAAAGTTAATGTACTTAATATTACTTTTATAAAACCAAAACAATGATAGAACTTCAAAACTCTAGGGACTTTGTGAAGTTCCTTCATATTAATTTCTGCTTTAATATTTGCATGGCTTAAAATCAGGAAAGGTGTGTGATAGGATTTTATACTCTCATTATACTCATTCAGTCTTTATGCTGAGCAAGTAATCAGAGAAACTCACTTATATGAAGAAGAATGTGGCATCACGATTGGAGGAAGGCTTGTTAACAACTTGCTATATGCAGATGACACAACCTTGGTTGCTAAAAATGAAAAAGATTTGAAGCACTTGCTGATGAAGATCAAAGATTGGAGTCTTGATTATGGATTACAAGTCAAATGTAAAGAAAACTCACATGCTTGCAACTGGACATGGAGGAAAAAGTAGAAGTTATCAAGGGTTTTTATGTTGCTAGCATCCATAATTAATAATCATGGAAGCAGTATTCAAAAGATGAGCTGCATTAGGTGAATCTGCTGTACAAGACCTCTTTAGAATATTGAAAAGCAAGGATGTCACTTTGGGGACCAAGCCATAGTATTTGCAATTGTCTCATGTGCATAATGGAAGTTGGACATTAAATAAAGAAGACTGTAGAACAATCGGTGCATTTGAATTGTGGTGTTTAAGAAAACTATTGAAAGTACTATGGACTGCTCAAAGGACTTATGGAACTATTTTCGAAGATGTGTGGTGAAAGTGTCCCTTAGAGGCAAGGATGGCAAGACTTGTCGGATATACTTTGGAGACACCAGTTCCTTGAGAAGGATATCGTGTTTGGTAAAGTGATGGGTCAGCAAAATGGATGTAGACCTTCTAGGAGATGGGTTGACACAGTGGTTGCAGCAAGGGACTCAAACCTAGAAACAATTGTGGAGATGGTGTAGAAGCACACACGGTTTCCTTTATTCTGCTGAGCATAAGGTCGCTATGGGTAGGAACCAACTGGGGGGCACCTAACAACAACAAATGTGAATATCTATAAATAATCAATAATCAAAGTAGTTTGGAATTTTCAATGATTTTTGAAGTATAGTCTGGAGACCAAATGTTTGAATGAGGCTTGAAGAGGGATGGGTTGATTGGGGAGAGAGGTCACCAGGCTTTTTTTTAAAGGAGAGTATTGATCAGAATTCATAGCTATGCTACATTTATCTGCTATATTTTATTAGTAGATATTTCTAGCACTTGTAAATTTACCTATATAGCTTCTAAAAACATTAACCTTCGTCCCAAAGCATTTTTAGTTAGGCATATATTTTGTCTCATTTTGAAATTTTCCTTTTCTAATTTCACCTGTAACCAGCCCTGTAGAGGGTTTGACTGCTTTTGCGCAGGTAAATTCTAACATTGCTTTGGCTTAGGTTTGTGTCAGCTGCATCTCTTTTCCCTCCTGGTATTCTTTGAACCTCAGTACCACAGCCCACAGAAACCTGTTTGATGCTTGGACATTTCCCACTCATTTGGGGATCTTTGTACAATAACTGATGGGGATCAATAGGTAAGTGATTATAACTTGTTTTCCCCTAAGAAGATAGTTCTCAGAAACATTTCGTGAGGCTTTGCATAAGTTGCCACATAAATAAGCCTATTTGAGTACACAGCTTGATAATTTATTTTTTGTTTATCTTGTCTCTCTTCTTGATTTCAATCATTCTTGCTTCCTGGAATAATATTTCAAAATAAGGTTCCTTGCAAGCAAGACTTTGCATCAACGTTTTCTTTGGGAAGAACCCAAGTTAAGATAACATTTGATTGAATATTTTGTCTAAAAGCCTAAATATTTTCCTGTTATACAAATCCAAACCCAATCTGTTTCCTTTTAGCAAAAGATGGATCTATGCCATGAAAAGAATATATTAGTAAAAATAAAATATACAACTCTGAAATGAATCTCTGACAAATAAACTCATACACATTTTTAGTTCCATGTTTGAAAAAAATATCAAATAAAATGTGAATGATACAATATTTTGGCTATTCAATAGATTCATTAGTCTAAATTAAACTACCCAAAGCTGCCAATGAATAAATACACAATGAACCAAAAACATGAAATATCTTCAACTTGTACTACCACTGCATATGTCTAATTTAAAGAATAATAGCCAAGTTATAATTTATGCCCAGGACTAGGAATTTCACATGTTTTCTCTCCTAAGCAGAGGCGTTTCTCCTATGAAATCAATTTATCCCATGCCCATGTAGTGTCATCATTAACTTCAAGAAGCATCTCTGGCAGAAGGTTCTTTTCTTCAGAGTTCCCACCAAGGTTCTGGCCTCCTGTGAGTGTGCCCAGAATATTTAGAGGAAATAATCCAACTCTGATTGTATAGTAAGTCAGAGAGTGTGACCCTCTCATTTAACACATCCTGCTTACTAATTATTAAATAACTGTGGAGGAAAGTTTGATGCCCTTTAAGTACCCTTCTTCCCTCAAATTTTTGACCTTGTGGTCAAGTCTGACATAATTTTAAAGATAATCACTGTTTCACAGAGAATTATTATTCCATTTGCTTGTTCTACTGATTCATTACATGTAAGACTTACTGCCTATTGCTCAACATATGCAATGATATGAAACTTAATAGGAAAATAAACCTCATATATTTCCTTTCCAATTATCTGTAAATGCCAATGTTCCTTGAAATAGTGTTCCTGCTAAAGTATAGATTTTGTAGATTCTTTGTTAAATTACAACCATCATGAGAAACAGCTTAAATAACATCCCTCATGTAAAAACTTATTTGACCACATCCACTACATTACTCTGCTACTCTTGGATATATTAATGATAACACATTTCACCATACTTATTGATATTTGCACTTCCTTCTCCCTATAAGTACTTCAGAAAGAGATAGAGAGCCATACAGTTATGTAGTCATGTACCCAGCAAACAATATTAAAAATTACATAAATGAATAGACAAAGGAATGTCTTAATAAGTCACAGAGTATACTTGTGAAGGAAAGAATAAATAATTAATTGAAGCAAGTAGAGATATTTTTATATAAAGGCTAAGTGTACATTAAGAAAGCATCCCAACCCAGTGCTGTCCAAGCCCATAAGTCCAGCATTTGACCATATGTCTGAATCTGATCTATGTAGTCCTCCTCTATATCACAAAACACACCCTATGATACTGACTGCAGGAAGAAAGCCAGATCCGTGCACATGTAAGCATCTCAGCGCTGGCAGGGGTCTCCACACAGCTGCTCCAGCACCCAGGGCTGCATCAGGTTCAGTCGATGCGGCTTCTCATCAGGGATGTCTCAAAGGAAGTGAGCCTTGTCAGCAGAAGTAGGGAACTGCCTTAAGGCAGCTGCACCCTGGTCCGACCATTAGAGAACAAGAGACCCAAAAACAAGAAAAGCGAGGCTCACTGAGCTATTTATCTCCCTGCCCTTCAATTAATCCCACATGTGTTTATTGGCCAGGTTGGCACAATAAACCTTAAGTATCTCCATGTCACTCCTCATCCCCTTTCATCCTGGTTTCCATTGCTGTGTTTAAAGATTTCTGCTTTGGTGGAAATGAAGAAGTTTTATTTTCCTAATGTAATTTTTCTATTTTAATATTCTTTCTGACTTTAAATACCTCTCATGTGCATGCCTTCCCCCCATCGTTTCTCCCTCTCAAAAGTAAGGCAGCCACTGCTCAACTCCAGGCTTCTTAAAGATTTCACAGTTCTATTTTTAATGCTTGCAGTAGTTGGAGACACACATTAAGAAGTTTTTTGTCTTATTATCATTAATTCCAACAAACTGTTACAGAACAAAGGCTTGCTCTGATCAGAATTGTACTCATTAATATTATATAATCAGTATTTTTCCATCACCACATCTCTGTGTACTTTACCAACTTGTCATTTTCTGCTGGATGCCAAATACATCCTTTTGTGCGGCGAGGTCTACTTTTTATGTGCTGAGAGTTTATAGATTTGAAAATGATTATATGTGTAGAGGGAATATTTTAATTAGAATTGCTATTTAAAAATTGTACAGGGCTGGTCTCTTACTCCGTAAGGCCACTTACTCGGTGGAACATTGTCATGATATGAAAGAGGCTGCAGTGCCTGACATATTTGGGTAAGTTTATTTTTTTGTAACTGGACTTAAAAAGTTGCTTTTGGCCATTTGTCTATAGCTATTTCTCTTTCTGGGAGATTTTGAAATCATCAATCTTTATATATATATATATATATATATCACTTTGAGAGCGCTTGACAGCTTTGATGGGCCATTACTGTACTTTAAATTTCATTTTTGGAGGATTTCATTTGACATTTCAGACTTATTATGCTACCTGAAAAGCTGGAGTTCCATAGGTCTTTGATCTCAGGTCATCATTAGTTAAGGATAATGATCTATAGCAAGCTCCGCTGTGAGAACAGGAGCTCCAAAGACATGTGAAATACCATTTCATTGTGCCTTTTTTCATTTATAATGATGAGACAGGTTGAGAGAAGTATGTACATATTATAGAAAACCCTTTTAATATCTCCTTCCTTTTAGGATGAATAATAAATAAATTAAAGCTGTCTTCAATTAAGAACAAATGATATCATTATGATTAATATACAGTCACTCTCCATATATATACGAATATATACGTGTTTACATATATATGACTATGCACATGTAACATAAGGGGGAAAGCAAATACAAATTTCAAACCCCCTTATTTTACTTCATTTCTCTGTGCAGTTACTAAAAAGAATTTCTAGGCCTATATTATTCTGAAACAGAGTTGGACTATAATTAATAACATTATTAATTATAGAATATGAATTATATAGCAATGTAATCAATCATCTATAGAAAGGTCATATATAGGTTTTCTTTGTTGTTGGCAAAGCTTCTGTGAATAATATATTTTATAAGGGGAAAATGTGGTCAATGTTCATATGTATAACATAGAAGCAGCATTTTTGTTTAAAGCATATTTTTTGGTGTTTTTGAAAGATTAAGAGGCTCTAAAATTATTTATATAATAAAAATTATTTAGATACTTAAAAATAGTATGATAGTTTACATAGATTGTTTAATGTGTAATACACCGTATATAATAACAGTACATAGCATTATTTAGAAGAAATCATGTTTCTGAGTTGCATATTTATAAGCAAAAGAAAACTAATAAAAAGGCCTTTCAAACTTATATTTTGCAGTATAAAATCATTTTTCGTAACATCCTCTATTCTTTCATTTCTGAAACTTTGGGTAGCCAGAGCAATCCAATCAGAAAAATGGAAGCATACTTATTTAGACTGGTAGACTAAGTACATGCTTTTCTGAAGATACTTGGCTTAATGTACAGCTGACTTTCTTGTTGTGGTAATTTCTAGGTATTGGAAATTGTTTGTTTATGATTTCCAAATGTCTCAGAAACCATGCATATTGCTGTCATTTCTTCTACTTATGAAAATAATTATTATTCTAATCACCAGTCTACAATGATACTAATGATTTTTTATATTGCCAGCTGACTTCCATCTTTAATTACCACTGCATTTTGTCTCCAGTAGACCACGTTATCTCATCTGGGTTACTTTAAACCACTGTCAAACCTTTCCTTTGCATCTTTGGACAAATTCATGCTATCAATTTTATGTTGTATTTTATTTATTTATTGCCATTTGGGGTCAAAGCTGCTTTTCAGAAAACAAATGACAAAGAGCTACAGTGGAAAAACAATTCATCAGAGCATACTTCCTGCCTGGTGTCCAGCAGAGCACAGTGGGCTGAGAATATGTGCAGCACAGCACAGAAAGACTTACTGGTCCAAAAGAGAGGGGTGGCCCTCTGTGCCAGCTTTCCTCGGGCAAGAGTGTATGAGACATTCAGCATATAGGACTTTTGAGAGGGAGTGTGTGTGAGGGAGAGAGCCATAATAGATTAATGTGTACGTGTATAAAATAATATGTGATTCATTAAACTATTGTCATAAAAACAAAAAATCACAGATGTATGAACTGGAGTTAATCTAGTTATGAAATTAAGACCCAGCAAGTTTGCAGAACTCAAAGGGATTGAAATGGTTAGAACATAGCACATCTCTTTTTACCCTACTGGTTTCAAACACTATTTTTTATGTGCTAATTAGCTACTGTGGGACTACATTCTCTTTCTATTTTCTTTTGATCATGGGAACTGAGAAAGAGATATACAAAACATATTGAATTAACAGAATCTCATCACAGCAAAATGATATGTGTCACCACATGAGATTGCTTTATAATACTTTCGTCCATTGTTGTTGGATTTTTCGATTAAGCTTTAAAATATATAAAGTTTTAGAAAATATATTCAATAATAAATAGTATAGTAATTAGGTATAATCCTGTTTCAATTAATTGTAGGGGAAGTTAAACTTAATCATATGCAAAACTTACTGGAGTGAGAGCCTTTCTCCTAAGTGCATAGTAATATTCTACTAAAAAGTATGAACATGAAGTAAAACTAAGACTACTAATAGTAGGGAGAGAAAATATTGAAAAACTAGAGGAAATATCTGTGCTTCAACAGTACTATACTGCACCTGGTTGCATCATCTCTTCTTTGTGACCCTTCTGTAAGGGACTGTCCAATTACCTTACAGGTGGTCTTTAAATCTCTGCTTTGTCTATGCTCCTTCACATCAATTTGGTTTCTTGCTTTTGAACTTCTGATACCTATTCCAATCAACACCTCATGATCACATATGTAGATGTGCTTCTTCCATGTGGGTTTTGTTGCTTTCGTGCTTATCTTTTAGCCTTTAAGACCCCAGATGCTATAACTTTTAAGAGCTAGCCACCATAAGTCTTCTTCACTACATTTGCTTGTTCATTTGTATAATTAAGATGATTTGCTGCATGAAATCCAAGATAGATACAGCCTTCATAAACAGTAATGGGAGTAATGATTCCCTGAAGATACAGAAAGAGGGATTTTGGGGGGAAGGCGGGAAGGAGGAATTGAGAGCAACAGTATAGATAGAACCCACTCTAGGGGAAAAAATAAAAGAATGGTGGGTGAATGGATACATTTGATGGCGTAAAACACATTAGAAAGAAAGACAATAATATTAATCTCTAATATAACAACAAGGGTTCCTGGGAAGTAGAGTGGGGAAGGGAAAGGATAAAGAGGACCTGATATCAAAGAGTTCAAGAAGAAATGACATTATTTGAAAATAATTGTGGCAGCAATTGTTTAATCATGCTTGATCTAATTGAACTATGGATTGTTATAATATCTCCAAGAGCTTTCAATAAAAATGGGCGAACAATTTGGATATGTTTCTTGCTGGTTTGTACCAAACTTTGATAAAGACGTGTTCCCCTATTGTAGTTTCAATTTCCATTTTCAAATATTTACCTTCACATGCATACCTTTATATTCCAAGGAAAATAAAGCTACTAGCTTTTCAAAATACTTTGCTGTCACCTTTCTTCTAACTCTATTTCTTTCTCTTATCAACAAAACAAAAACAAAACCCTTAGTCAATGAAATGAAGGTGTTTGAGTTGAAAATGTTATATATACACAAAGCATTAGCATATATTAGTAGATTGCTGAGAATACTCCACACTGGAAGAATTTCTCCTTCCAGGCAGTTGACCTAATATTCATTCCTGGTCAATTCACCTCACAGACACAAGCTGGCCTGAAACTATGCCAAGTCAATGACAGCTAATAAGAAGGTGTGTTTTTAAGATAGTGTTCTCTGTTTCAGCTTCTGTGCAGAATAAATTCCACCTTGTTCTTCAAACCAGAGTTATTTTTTCTTCATGTTGTTCCTCTCAATGATGATGGTTTCAGCATCTTCTTTTAATTTCTGGGAGCAGCATAAAAATCCAACCCCCTTTCATTTATAGAAGAGAAGATGCACATTTCCAAAAAGGTAATGGATCACATTTACCCAAAAATAAGATGGAAAGGAAGCCTTCTTTTTTACATTATAAACAGCCTGAATCTAATCTCTAACTTCATGCAATTGTTTTTCTCCAGCTCAAGAAAATTCTCAGTAATTAAGTCTTTAATATTTTCTCCAATTCATTCTCCATATTCAATCTTTCTTGTCAAGTAGAAATAGATCAAATTATTACAATTATTCTACATGCCTCCTAAGAGTCTTTTCATATATCGTTATGAAAGAGTGGTTTCATAATAGGTTAGGGAAGGACGGAGGATGGAGGTATGTCTGGCCCTTGCTTCATGAAAATAGGGAAGCCACAGGAGATCATGTATGGCTTTCATGCTTCTTATGAATCTACTGTTGTTTTATGAACAAATATTTGGAATTCATTTATTTATCCAGAAAACAAATATGATACGATGTTTTAATAATTGTGGTTGCAAAAGGAAATAAATAGAAGGGAAATATATATTGATTAAGTTTAAAATAGGGAATTAAGGGGGTAATATATAGCAAGAAAAAGTTTCATACCATGTAAACATATAAAATGGTAAGGAAGAAATTCTGCTTAAATACAGACAGGACAGTGAGGATTTAATAAGAGAGGAGACACTTGGTTATGTGAGGCCTAAGAAAATGAGGGAAGAGAAGGAATAAGATGGTGTCTGTTGGATTTAACCACCCAGAGCTTCTGCTGTTAGATCAGAAAATTGAAAGGGTAATTCTGCCGGCCATCCATGGTGCTATCCACCAAGTATGGTGCACCCACCCTCTCTCCTCAGCACTCCAGTTGCAGAGGGAAATGCCACATGCCATCCGAGGTGCTCCATGCCCTATGAGACGCACCACTACGGCTTCCTGGGAGATCAGCCAAGAAACTCCATCCTTGTGGGCCCACAACTACCCGAACAGCATCCCGTGAGAGGACTATCCAACTCACAAACCAAATAAGGAATACTGGTTGGCTAGGGTCAGAGTAAGAACCTAACCCCCCCAGTGCAACTACCTGCAGGTAGTTTGAAGAAGCACTCATACAAGCCCCCCAAGAGAGAGCCCAGTGCTCTTTGACTCTTGAAATTGGCACTGGACTCCTCTAAAAAATGCAAACAGCAACCAGCCACAACAGCTTCAATGAAAAAGCATGAGAAACAGAAGACAATATCATAAGAAGTCATGAACCTAATGGTGTACAGAGAAGGAGCAGATATTGACCTACCACAGAAAAAATCTTCAGAATGCTGCTTGGAGTCAGACATGATATGAGAGAAGCAATACTAAACAGGATGAAATGATAGAGGAGATAAAGGCAATGCACAAAAAGGAAATACAAAGTCCTAGAGATGATTCAGAAGCAATTTGACAGTTTGCCAACAGACTTGAGGAAGTAGAGTGACTTAAATGATAACCAGGCAGACTTCAACACAGGAAAAGCAGTCAAATAAGACAATAAGAGAAGCCAAAGAAAACCCGAGGGCCATGTCTGATGCTATGAACACGAATAACATTAGAGTAATATTGGACTACCAGAACAAGACACACAAATAAGTCAACAGTGAAAATAGCAAGGGAATTCTTAGAGGAAAACTTCCCCAGCTTAATAAAAGAAAATCAGGCAACCATTCAGGAGGCCGAAAGAACACCAGCCAGATGGAATACCAAGAAGTCACCAAGACACATAATAGTTAAATTATCCAATATGAGGAAAAGGAGAAAATAATAAGAGCAGCTAGGGAAAAACAAATAGTCACTTATAAAAGTACCTAAATAAGAATATGTTCAGATTTATCATCAGACGCAATGAAGAAGAGGAGGAGTGGAGTAACATACTTCAAAAATTGAAGGAAAATAATACAAACCCAAGAATTCTATAGCTAGCTAAATTATCCTTACAGATGGGGAAGTAAGAGTCTTCCCAGAAAAGGAAAATTTCAAAGAATATGTAAAAAGAAACATAGCCCTACAAAAGATCCTTGCAGATCCAGTATGGGCAGATCAACACTCACTGAACACATAGAACAACTCCAGCCAGAGGGCGACAAAGAGAATACAGCCCCCTAGATAGCATTTAGCTCAGAAGTGGAAAGAAGGCAAGAATGAACCACACACACACACACACACACACACACAGACACACACAGACACAACATAAACTGATAAGATAGGTAGGTAGGAAAATATCCAACACAAACTGTACAAGATTACATCAGAGAGTCCACAGATGGATATACCTGGGATATACCTGACTAGAAAAACAAAAGATCTATATGAGGAAAAGTACAGAACACTATTAAAAGAAACCAAGGGTGACCTCAACAATAGAAGGACATCCCTTGCTCATAGATCAGAAGACTCAATATAGTAAAGATGTCAGTTCTACCCAGGCACTATATAAGTTCAATGCTATCCCAATCCAAATTCCAACATCTTTGGTCACTGAATTAGAAAACTGACTACCAACTTCATATGGAGAGGAAAGTAACCCAGAATTGGCCAAGAACTCCTTACAAATAAGGACAAAGTTGGAGGCCTCGTTTAACCCGACTTTAGCAAATACTATATAGCCACAGTGGTTAAAACAGTGTGTTATTGGTATAATGATAGATATTCAGAAAAATGGAAAAGGAGTGAAGAGCCAGAAATAAAATCTTTAGCTTACAGACAACTGATCTTTGATAAAGGCCCCAAAAATTATCAAATGGAAAGTGGATGCCCTCTTCAATACATGGTGCTGGAAAAAATGGACATACGTATCGGCAGAAAAACGAAGCAAGACCCTTACCTCACTCCATGTACAAGAAGAAACTCAAGGTGGATCACAGACCTAGAGGTAAAACCCCAAATTATTACCGTGTTTCCCCCAAAATCAAACATACCCATAAAATAAGCTGTAGCAGGATTTCTAAGCATTTGCACAATCTAAGCCATACCCTGAAAATA
This sequence comes from Tenrec ecaudatus, assembly GCF_050624435.1. Classification (NCBI taxonomy): domain Eukaryota; kingdom Metazoa; phylum Chordata; class Mammalia; order Afrosoricida; family Tenrecidae; genus Tenrec; species Tenrec ecaudatus. The sequence goes on from NC_134532.1 coordinate 88,045,291, forward strand.
AGATAGTGATAAGCATGGCTATCCAGTGTATCAGTGTGGAGCAGTAATGAAGACCTGTAGCCCTTCTCATCTGCCCCATTGTGACAGCTGCTATCTTGGAGATGCCTGGAGAGGTGAGGGTACCTCATCAACAAGGTCGGCTCCCGCTGTCAGGCCCCGGTTGGGTTGTTCTGTGCCTGCTGCAAGCTGAGGCATAGAGGGAGAAATAGACAGTGACCGTCAAAGTCTCCTCAGTGAAGTGAGGAGCAGGATGCTCTGCTTCAGGAATGTGTGTCCTCAGGGGGAAGAAGGAAAGCTCTGGCTGCTGTTTTACTTGGCACTGTGGGGTCAATGTTGCAGAAGAGGATGGCTTAACTATATTTGAATAAATGTAGATTGTTGTACCGTACTTAATAAAAATAACACATCCCCTGGAAATAAGCCATAGTGTGTCTTCTTGAGGAAAAATAAATATAAGACAGTGTCTTATTTTAGGGAAACATGGTAGGACTATCAATGAGGGAATTGGAACAAATCTGAGAAATTTGACTCAGGGAATACATAGGTTATTTGAAATAGGGAAGGACACAAATACAGAGGAGGCACAAATTGACAAGTGGGATATACTGAAGATAAAACCCTTGTGTATATCGAAAGAATTCACCAAGAGACTAATAATATCTTCAGCAATGACACATCAGACAAAGGCCTTATTATTAAAATCTAAAATACTCTGCTAACTTGCGACAAGAAAAACACCAATTGTCCACTGAGGAGGTGGGCAAAGGACCTGAACAAAAGTTTCTCAAGTGCAGAAATCCAAATGTTCCATGAGAAAATGTTCCAGATCTCTAGCCATAGGAGAAATGCAAATTAAAACATCTCTGAGATACCACCTAACACCCTCAAAGATAGTTCAATTCAAAAAGTCAGAAAGGAACAAGTGTTGTAGGGGCTGTGGTGAGATAGGAACACTCATCCACTGCTGGTGGATCTGTCCGTATGCACAGCCATGGTGGAAACTGATTTGGCGATATCTAAAACAGATGGAAGTTGAGCTACCATATGATCCAGCAATCCCCGTACTTTGCATATACCCAGGAGGTAAGAAACAAACCACACCCAGACATCTGTGCCCCAATGTTCATCGCAGCACAGTTCACAATTGCAAGGAGTTGGCAACAAAATGGAAACACAGGGAATACAGGACAAATAAACACCTTGAGACCAATATTGAGATTAGCCATACCAGGAGGGTAAGGGGAAAGTGTGGAAATGAAGGGGGAACCAATCACAAGAACCTATCTATAACCACCTCCCAGGGGGATGGACAACAGACAAGTGGGTCAAGGGAGACATCGGACAGTGGAAGACATAAAAAAAATTATAAACTATCAAGGATTCATGAGGGAGGGAGCACGAGGGAGGGAAAAATGAGGAGCTGATAACACCAAGGGCTTAACTAGAAAGAAAATGTTTTGAAAACGACATGGCACCATATACATAAATGTGTTTGACACAATAGATGTATGTATGAATTGTGATAAGAGTTGTATGAGTCCCCAATAAAATGATTTTTTTATTACAATATTTGATAGTATGGTTGCTTTATCATGGATGTCACATTGCCTTAAACCCTTCATGAGACTACTTATAAAGTATATAAGTAGTATAAACTTATAATGTTACTACTTTAAACTTAAAGTAGTATAGACAATGCTTAAGTCTGTGTATTGTGATTTGGTTAAGTGTTGGTAAAATTTAAGTTATTGAAGTTTTTTCTATTAATTGATGATACAATAAAGCAATTATCCAGTTACAATAAAATGTAGTTTAACTAATTTAATAAAATGTAATTTATATCACAGTGCTATAGTCTCCTATAGAAAATTAACATTTGTCCAGACCAGGGTTCAGCAAACTTTTGAGACAAAGAGCCAATTCTATCCCTCACAACAACTTAAAATTTATTTGAGAACCATAAATATATATTACAAAAATATGAAACTACCATTATCTTAATAATATCCTTTAAATTAAACTATAGTCATTTTATTTTCAGTTTTGATTTCAATTTGGAACCATATGTCAATAACAAGAGTTGCATATGGCTCAAGAGCTGCAGTTTGCCAAGCCTGACCTATATCACCTGCCCAACACAGCACTTATATAAATCATGTAAACCTCAATATTTATGAGGAATATGATGGAGTTTCTGTGAAAAAATATTTTATCTGCAATATCAAATGTATGAGATATATGTAAACAATACTTTTTATGATTTTATGCATAAACATTTTAATAGACTTTGAAAAATTGGTTTTCTACCAGGAACAACACAATTAGAGGATGACTTTAGTTAATGAGTGTCCCTTATGCAAAGGAAATACATAACATTTTATTCAGAAAGTACATTAGGCAGAATTCTCGAGAAGAAATATGTATACATACGTATGCACATATAGATATATAAATATATAACCTCACTACCAGGGAGTTAATTCTGACTCATAATAAAATGAATTTCTGTGACTATAGATCTTTAAGGGACAAATAGTCTCAGCTTTCTCTCATGGAGAGGCTGGCTGTCAACCTTGCAGTTCGTACTCGAGCAGTGCAATCAGGGCTCCCTATAAATATATGTGTTACATGATTGTAAGGTGATGACCAGCAGCATCAGATTCATAGCAACCCTGTATTAAACAGAGCAAAACACATCAGGTCCTGTGCCATGCTGGATTGTTCTTATGCATAAGCCCATTGATGCAGCCCCTGTGTCAATCAAAAACTTTCATCTTTTTTTCACTGCCCCTACATTTGATCATGTATGATGTCTTTCTCCAGGAGTTGGCCTCTCCTGATATCATGTCCAAAGTATTTGAGACAGAGACTCCCCCTCTTGCCTGTAAAAATAATTTTGGCAATACTTGTTCCAAGACATTTTTTTGTGTTTTTAATCATTTTATTGGGGGCTTATAGAACTCTTATGACAATCCATACATATGTCAATTGTGTAAAGCACACTTACACAAACATTGCCCTCATCATTCTCAAAACATTTGTTTTCCACTTGGGCTCTTGGAATCAGCTCCTCATTCCCCCCCCCTCCTTTTCCGCTTCCCCTCCCTCATGAACCCTTGATAATTTATAAATTATTATCATCTTATCATATCTTGCACTGCCCACCATCTCCCTTCACTCACTTTTCTGTTGTTCATTCCCCAGGGAGGAGGTTATATGTACATCCTTGTGTTCTTTTGGCAGTCCATGATACTTTCAATATTCTTCACCAGCATAGTAATTTAAATGCATCCACTCTTCTTTGAGCTTCCTTATTCAATAGCCAACTTTCACACTTAGTTATGTCTCTTCTACAATATGTTACACTTGTCAATTATATTGATGACATTATGTTGATTGCACCCACTATGGAAGATGTATCAAAGACTCTAGATTCAGTAGTACAACATTTGCTTGCAAAAGATTGGGAAATCAACCCAAATCAGGCACCTTCCACTTCAGTAAAATTTCTAGGAGTCCAGTGATATGGGTATGTGGAGACATTCCTACTAAAGTGAAGAACAAGCGATTGCATCCGGAATTTCCAACAACTACATAGAAGGCACAACGCCTAGTGGGCCTCTTCAGATTTTGGAGGCAACATATCCCTCACTTGGTGTTCTACATTGACCTATTTTTCTTTTTTTTTTCATTTCTTTTTTTTTAAACAATTTATTAGGGGCTCATACAATTCTTATCACAGTTCATACATATACATACATCAATTTTCTAAAGCACATCTATACAGTCTTTTCCCTAATCATTTTTTTCTCCTCTTTTCTTTTTTTACATTTTATTAGGGACTCATACAACTCTTATCACCATCCATACATATACATACATCAATTGTATAAAGCACATCCATACATTCCCTGCCCCAATCATTCTCAAGGCATTTGCTCTCCACTTAAGCCCCTTGCATCAGGTCCTCTTTTTTTTCCCCCTCCCTCCCCTTTCCCCCCTCCCTCATGTGCCCTTGGTAATTTATACCTCGTTAATTTGTCATATCTTGCCCTATCCGGAGTCCCTCTCCCAGGGAAAGGTCACATATGGATCCTTGTAATCAGTCCCCCCTTTCCAACCCACTCACCCTCCACTCTCCCAGCATCGCCCCTCACACCCTTGGTCCTGAAGGTATCATCCACCCTGGATTCCCTGTACCTCCAGCCCTCATATGTACCAGTGTACAGCCTCTGTCCTATCCAGGCCTGCAAGGTAGAATTCGGATCATGGTAGTTGGGGGGAGGAAGCATCCAGGATCTGGGGGAAAGCTGTGTTCTTCATCGGTACTACCTCGCACCCTAATTAACCCATCTCCTCTCCTAAACGCCTCTATGAGGGGATCTCCATTGGCCGACACTTGGGCCTTGGGTCTCCACTCTGCATTTCCCCCTTCATTTAATATGGTATATATATACATATACATATACACATATATACACATACATACACACACTTATATCGTTGTTTTGTTGTTTTTTTTGCATGATGCCTTATACCTGGTCCCTTGGCACCTCGTGATCGCACTGGCCGGTGTGCTTCTTCCATGTGGGCTTTTTTTGCTTCTGAGCTAGATGGCTGCTTGTTCACCTTCAAGCCTTTAAGACCCCAGACACTATCTCTTTTGATAGCCGGGCACCATCAGCTTTCTTCACCACATTTGCTTATGCACCCATTTGTCTTCAGCGATCCTATCATGGAGGTGTGCAGTCAATGATATGATTTTTTGTTCTTTGATGCCTGGTAACTGATCCCTTTGGGACCACTCGATCACACAGGCTGGTGTGTTCTTCCATGTGGACTTTGTTGCTTCTGAGCTAGATGGCCGCTTGTTTATCTTCAAGCCTTTAAGACCCCAGTCACTATCTCTTTTGATAGCTGGGCACCATCAGCTTTCTTCACCACATTTACTTGTTCACCCACTTTGGCTCCAGCCGTTGTTCGACCTATTTTTCAAGTGACATGAAAGGCTTCTAATTTTGAGTGGGGCCCTGATCAAGAAAAGGCTCTCCAGCAGGTTCAGGCTGCCATGCAAGCTGCTTTGCCACTGGGACCATATGATCCAGCTGACCCGATGGTGCTAGAGGTGTCAGTTGTAGATAAAGATACAGTGTGGAGTCTTTGGCAGACCCCTATTGGTAAGTCACTGCAAAGACCCTTAGGACTTTGGAGTAAAGTCTTCCCATTCTCTGCAGACAACTACTCCCCTTTTGAAAAACAGCTGTTGGCCTATTACTAGGCCTTGGTGGAGACTGAACACCTCACCATGGGCCACCAAGTCACCATGAGGCCTGAGCTGCCCATCATGAATGGGGAATTGTCTGACCCACAGAGTCATAAAATTGAAAGTGCACTGCAACACTCCATTGTTAAATGGAAGTGGTATATACAAGATCTGGCTAGGGCAGGCCCTGAAGGTACAAGTAAGCTGCATGAAGAAGTGGCCCAAATGCCCACAGTCTCCACTTCCTGTCAAAACACCTTCCTTCTCTCAGTCTGCACCTATGGCCTCCTGGGAGTTCCTTATGATAAGTTAACTGAAGAATGGGAAATTCATGCTTGGTTTACTGATGGCTCTGCACGATATGCAGGTGCCACTCCTAAGTGGACAGCAGCAGTAGCACTACAGCCCCATTCTGGGATCTCCCCAAAGGACAGTGGGGAAGGGAAATCCTCCAAATGGGCAGAACTTGGAGCAATGCACCTGGCTGTTCAGTTTGTCCACCTGGCTGTTCACCTTATCTTCAAGGAGAAATGGCCACATGTGAGATGGTATGCTGATTCATGGGCTGTGGCTAATGGCTTGGTTGGATGGTCAGGGAATTGGAAGGAACATGATTGGAAAATTGGTGACAAGGAGGTGTGGGGAAAGGTATGTGGATGGACCAAGAAAGTAAAGATAATCATGTCTCATGTGAATGCTCACTAAAGAGTTACCTTTGAAGAGGAGGTCTTTAACTATCAAGTGGATAAGATGACACGCGCTGTGGAGACTGGTCCTCCTCTCTCCTCTACCACTCCTGTCATTGCCCAATGGGCATATAAACAAAGCGGACATGGTGGCAGGGATGGAGGTTATGCATGGGCACAGCAACATGGATTTTTACTCACCAAGGCTGACTTTGCCACTGCCACTGCTGAGTGCCCCATCTGCCAGCATCAGAAGCTAACATTGAGACCAAGATATGGGACCATTCCTCGGGGAGATCAACCAGCAACCTGGTGGCAGGTGGATTACATAGGACCACTTCCATCATGGAGGGGACAGCATTTTGTTCTTACTGGAATAGACACCTACTCTGGATATGGATTTGGATATGGATTTGCCTTCCCTGCATCCACCATTGGTGGATTTACAGAATGCCTTATCCACTGGCAGGGCATCTCACATAGCAATGCTTCATATTAAGGAAGCAGACAGTGAGTCATCCCTGGGCAATGCAGGCACAGGCAGCAAACAGTATGGCAGACCACCAACAGTCAGTACCTTAGGAGCTTAGCAAAGCAGGCCAGGATGGGATATCAAACTCAAGCAGTGCAAGAAGACAGGATCCACCAATCTCAAGCTCAAGCAATGAATACACCATCAGTATAGCAAAGTAAGTCTCCAAGGAACCTAAAGGTTTAGCGACAGGATACATGGATTGGCTGTCCCATAAGTAGTGTAGCTCACAAGTTGAGGAAGAGAACTAGCTAAAGCAGCCTCATGCTGGTCTGATCACAAGAGAGCAAGAGAGAGAAGGGTGAGCCTTTGTCCTTCGGTCAAACTGCAACCTGATTAATCCCACATGTTTCTTTGGCAAGGTTGGCATAATAAACCTACCTATCATACATGGTGATTGGAAATTCCAGAGCTTAGGTCAGGCACACCTTCGTCTTCAAAGTACTATCCTTAATTTACAATGTTTTAAAGGAGATCTTATACAGCAGATTCTACCACTTGCATGTCATTTTGTCATACTATTGTCCCGTGTGTGTTGTTGTGATGTTGGAAACTATGTCTCTGGCATTTAAAATACCAGAAGGGTTACCAAAAGTGAACAGCTGTTAGCGGAGCTTTGAGACTAAGCCTGGAGAGAAGATGTCTCAGCTGCCCAATTTCAAGAAAGTAATCATTGAAAAACCTTCTGGCACAGCTTCTAAACTTTATCAGGTACTGAAGGTCTACTGAACGGAGTCAGACATTGTTGGAGATAGTGTCAGAGATGGGTCCCTCACTTCCGAACACACTCGAATGTGACTGAGGGACAGCAGTTTTCTCAAGGTGGAGTGGAGCATATTGACATAAATGGAGTAAATCCTTTGGAATCTTCATTTGCTGATGGGAAAAAAAACTTAAACTAAACAGAAATAGTTGGTAAAATTTACTATAATTGGGACTTGGGATGTGAGAAGTCTAAATCTACAAAAACTGGAAGTCATCAACAATGAAATGGAATCCATAAACATCAATATTCTAGGCATGAGGGCACTGCTGTTTGCTATTTTGAATCAGAAGATCATATGGTGTGCTATGTCAGAATGACACAATCAAGAGGAACAAGCTTTCATTCATTGTCACAAAGGACTCTGAATGAAATAACATTTCCTTGACATGCTAACAATGATTGTCTTCCAGTCAGTTGGCCAAATAACTGTCTTCCAAATTTCCTAGCATAGAAAAGGGGTTGAAAGAACAAGTTTTAAAAAGCAAGGAGGTTATTTTGAGGATTAAGGTACTTTAGACCTAAGCCAAACTTTATGTTCATGTGAAAGTTGGTCAATGAATAGTGAAAACCAAAGAAACAATGGACTAAATTGTAGCCCTGGGGAAGAATATTGAAGGTACTTATGCGGGAGTGCTACAAGGATGCATCTGAAAGTTGAACATTAAGTACAGATGTCAGAAGAAGAATGGATGCATTGGAATTGGGGTGTAGTGAAGAATATTGAAAGTCCCATGGGCTTCCAAAAGGACAGACAAATCAATGTTGGAAGAAGTACAGCCTCAGAGGGCCATAGATGCAGGGAGAGTGAGACTGTCTTACACACTTTGGACATGTTGTCACGAGAGATTAGTCCCTGGAGAAGAACATCATTCTTGGTAAAATAGAGGGAAAGTGAAAGAGGGGAAGGCCCTCTGGGATATGGATTGACCCTGTGGCTCCAATAAGCTCAAGCCCAGGAACAATGGTGAAAACGGCACAGGACAGGGTAGTGCTTTCTTCTGTCGCACTTACAGTACTATGAGTCCGAGCTGTCTCAGTAGCGCTTACCACAGCATCATATGGGGGCCATGGGAGGAGAGTAGGGCTTTCTAATCCAGTAAACAATGCAATGTATGATGGGGGCCAAGGGAGGAAAACAAGGCTTGCTAGTCCAGTAAGTTACCATCTTGGAAACCTACAGGGGCAAATCTAGCATTTTCTATATGGTCACGAGGAGCCCAAATCTAGCTGATGGGTTTCTGAGACTATATATGCATATATATACATATATATTCTCTTTGTATAGTCTTTAGTTTTTCATATTTTGATGTTTGTTGTTCAGATGAATGACTCACTCAAGCTTCAAAAGTGAGGTCTTAAAAGAAGCCCAGTGTCCAGAGAACGAGCAGATTGGAGTATAGAACCAGAAACACTAACCTGCTTCTTGAGAAAAGGGGTGGAGGATAGGGAGGGAGAGACTGCTTTAGCTTTCTTCCTAGGAATGGCTGGCGGGTTTGACCTACCATTTTTTTTTGGTTAGTAACTTCATACCTAACCCACTGTACCACCATGAATCCCTAGACTCGTGGTTCTCACCCTTCTTAATGCTGCGACTCTTTAATGCAGTTCCTCATGTGGTGGTGACCCCCCCAACCATAAAATTATTTTAGTTGCATGTCATAATTATAATTTTGCTACTGTTATGAATCAGGCGACCCCTGTGACAGGGTCGATTGACCCCCAAAGGGATCGTGTCCCCAGGTTGAGAACCACTGCCCTAGACTAAGATGAGAGAGCAGTAAATTATAGGGTTTACAATTCAAATCAGACCTTTTTTTTAATTGGTGGCTCATACAACTCTTATCATAATCCATCCATTGTGTCAAGCATATTTATGCATCTGCTGCCATCATCATTCTCAAAACATTTGCTTTCCACTTGAGCCCTTGGTATCAGCTCCTCATTTTCCCCCTACCTTCTCCCACTACCTCATGAACCCTTGATAATTTAAAAATTATTATTATTTTGTCATGTCTTACACTGTCCGATGTCTCCCTTCACTCACTATTCTGTTGTCCATCCCCCAGGGAGGGTGTTATATGCAGATTCTTGTCATCAGTTCCCCCTTTCTACCTCCACCCTCAGCATCACCACTCTCACCACTGGTCCTGAAGGGATCATCTGTTCTGGATTCCCTGTGCTTCCAGTTCCTTTTAATTCTAGATATTATGTTTCAAATTCTACCTCCAGAAAGGTTTAGAATACAATTTTGGCCATGGGTATATACTAAAGTTAAAAAGATGATAATTTGGTTTGGAAGATAATTGAAGCCAGTAGGAGAATTTGGATCAGGATAAACAGAAAAGGGCAAGAAAGAGAACAGAGGTGAATCTAAGGGCAAAGCATAGGTTCAATAGAAGCAAGAAGCTGATTTAATAAGAATAAATGGGTGCTTTCAGAAACAGAGATTTTAAAGTTTTAAGTCATATGCTTAAATCGTGTTAAATATTGACAGACCTGGAAAGCAATCATGAAGTATTAACATCTCATGGAGAGAAACAATAAAGAACACAGGATACTTTTATGAAATAAATCTTAGCTAATGTTTTATTTCTGCATCTTAGGCAAAGCAATACTTTGCTTCAATGAACAGCATTTGAGAAATAATGTGCATACATTTAATCATATTGAGTTGTTTTGTCATCCTAACACCCAAACCCATTGTCATCAAGTTGATTCCAATATATAGTGATGCCATAGGACAGAGTGGCACTGCTCCATAGATTTTCTGAGGCTGTAACTCCTTATGGAGCAGAACCCGTCACCATGCTCCTGCGGCGTCATGTGGCTGGGTTCATATCTCTGACTAGTCACTTAGCAGTCCAATCACTCATTTCACTGTGCCAGCAGGGCTCCTTATTCTAACAACAGCTATTAGAAAGGAACATTTAGAAAATAAAAACTGGAGGTGTAACGATATATGATTTTCTTGGCAATAATTTAAAACTTTTAATGTACTTAGAATAAATTCATGTCATTGCCAATCAAAATATTATCAGTATGAATTTTATCAATATAAAAACCGATTTATCCCTCTAATAGTTCAAGACAAATAGTACATAGTGTCCAGGATTCTCAAGAACCCATAAGATTCCCAAACAAAGACTAAATCTCCAGTGGCCTAATTATGTAATGAGTGAGAATTTGCTTTGATTTTTTTTTAAAAGCTGTTTATTTCTTTCAGATGTCCCTCAATAGAAACAGATTTCATGACTTAAAAAGGAAACTCATTTAATCAACTGATATTGTTCGTCCTTTTGTTTGTTCCAATAATTGCTTCATTTTTAACACCAAAGGAAAAGTACTGAGCCTGTCCTTAAAGGACTTTTTTTTCTCATATTAGAGTAGGAAAGATTCTATTTACACAGAAGGTGAAATAAGCTGCATTTGAGTGAGAAGAAACAAGGACAGACCTCTGCCACCCATCATAAAAGAAATAGCCTCATGAGGTAGCAAGACCTTAGAATCGAGTTAGTGAACTACATTTGACAATGCACATTGTACCTCTCTGTAACATAAACAGGCAACACCATTACTTGTCAATAGCAAATGGCTGTGAATAGAAAAATCATTTGAATTTTATATAAATTTATTTTGCCAACTTTTTTTCATTCAAGATGCACTACGTTAAAAACTGACTTGCCCTGTTCAGCCTTGGAAGTAAGTCCCTTCAGTATTAAAAACTTGAGGTCTCTTTGCTGGTATTTAAGCAATAAATGAGTCTAAAGGAGCCTGTGTCTGTCTCTTTCATTTAAATTGCAAAAAATATAAATAACACATTGCCAATTCAACATTTTCATGTGTACAGTTCAGCGAAAGTTCATAAATTAATCACATTCTGCAACCACCATCAGCATACATTGCCAACATTTCCATCCCTGTACTTCCTAAATGCTGAGCTTCTCGCTTTGTCCCACTCTGGGGCCTGATAATCACCGGTCATATTAAACTCTGGTTCCTATAGACTTGTTTTTTCCTGGTTTTTCATATTAGTGCAATCAAATAACACTTGTCTTTATTATTGTAGTTTTGATGTATAGGGCAAAAAGAATGTGTAAATAAGAGGAAAACAGTGAAAATTGTGTCTTATGATCCAGCAAATATAACTGGGCAACTTTAAACATTCCTAACCTATTTGTCCTCAAGTGTCGCTGCTCCAGCGAGTGAGAAAGTTTTTCTCATTTGCATTGACTTTTTTCTAGACAGCAAAACTGTCTAGAAACTGTCAGCTTCCTATAGTTTGGGGGACACCCTAAAATACATTAGACATTTTTTTTTACCCTCGCTTGAAGTTTCAAGATTGCTTTTGGACAGTTCCAAAATACCTATCACATTTCATATTGAAACCTATTTACAAAATGGTAGTGCATTTACCCAACACCCTTCAGAGGTCACTAAATACATTTTCATTTACACTTTTAAACTCTGTCTACATTATGACCAGGCAATCCAATAAAAAATGAAAAATACACCCCAAAATGCTTTCTCTAAACACTTTTTTATTGGTGTATTCCCACCCACCCCCACCCCCACACACAACTTCAACCATTTGGGAAGTGTTTAATTTATTTCTGCAATAAGAATTCTTCCAAAACTGGGTGCAGTTAATCTCACGAGTGCATAAAAGCTGCAGAGGAAACTTGGCTCATAGACTTGTATTTTCTTCCACTCCTGTTGTATTTATGTTATCTCATAGCATTAGTCAAAGCCCAAGTCCAGTTCATACAATTGGAAAATTTCAAAATAGAAAAACTGGAATTTTCTTCACGATTAAATATCAAATCCATTGTTCTCCAATATGCTTCCATTTACATAGCTTTCCACCAATATGAGTATAATTATCCCAACGTATGCAGCAATACGAAATCAGAAAATAATGTGATTCAGTCTTTCCAGAAAGTACTTACATATTTCAGTATTCTAGCATTATATGTACAATGGCCCACACCTTCTGCACTGAGATGAAGAGGTGCTTTGTCTTTATATTAATTTTTCCTTTACTTACAGTAACTACAATTGGTTCTAGGGAACATGATTAGTTCAATCGATTGAAAGCACAATAATACAATCGTTTGTGCATGGCACCTTTTGGGTCAAGTTGCTTGGAATATGCGTACCTTGACAATAGATATGTGGCCTTGGATAATTTATGTAGCTCTTATGCACTTCAATTTATTAATTCAAACATTGGATTTAGTAATAGAACCTACACTTTAAGGCTAATGTTTTAATTAATTAAAATAGTGTACATATTTCTTACTAAAACTCAGAGTTCCCAGAATTAAATCAGAATTCATGCTTGATAGCTGCTATCTCAGTTTTGCTGGTGCTATTCTTTTTTTCCCTTATTTTTTCCCCTGAGATAAACATATTGCTATATAAACCCAGTCAATGACCAGTAAATCATTGTTTAGATACAGAGCTATTAAAAGCTGGCCTACACGTTATATTTATTCTGCATTCTGTCTGGTTCTTTTAAAATACATGACACACAGATTTTATAATATGCTTTGCTTGTTGAAATGTCCCTGTGTTGTGCAAACAACTAATTCTCCCAAGTACTAATAGAAATATTGGAATCTGAGTGCACTCAGAGGGACCTCTGAAGAACGGCTGATCATCGACTTCTGAAAATCCAGTCCTTTAGAAACCTACAGAACATGTTGAACCGTTCACTAGACCTTTATAATGAAGTACAATTCAAATCTTCTTTATTTCTTATTTAAAACCTTAATATGAACTTTGCAATCTCAAATAGAACTCAAAATGTCTTGCTAAGTCCATAGGGTTATTTTTGCTATGTATTGTTTTATTCATTTTACCCCCATGAAAGCATTCTCATTGCTATAAACACCAGAGCTGCAACCAAAAGAATTGCTTGTTGTAAACCAAGTTGTTAAAACCAATGCTTCAATGGGGCAGAAGGGCAGGGGAAAAGCCAAATGGGAGAGAATTAAACTAACACAACAGTAATGCTAATCTTCTAGGAATTTTGATGGATAGATATTTGAGTTTCATTCATTCAGTTTTGATGGCGGCTTTAAATACACATTTCTGAATTCTAAACATCAATGAAAACGAGTAGGCATTATTACATGTAACTTTTGCTTAAACACACACACACACACACACACACACACACACACACACACCTATGGCATATATTAGGTGCCAGGAGGTCAGCTGAGATGCATACTGCTTGTATGCATAACAGAATGAAGCATCCCTGGGCCCCTCACCATGCTCACATGTTTATGTTCAAATCCATTCCTGTAATCGCGGTGTCAATCCAGCTCCTCTTTTTCACTATGAAGCCCTGGTGGGTGGTTCCATGGTTGACCACTGGGCTATCATTCACATGGCAGGCAATTTAAAACCACCAGCAGCTCCACTGGAGAAAGACTGGGCTTTCTACTCCCATAAACAGTTACAGTCCCAGAAATGCACAGGGGTTACTATGAGTCAGCATGGACGTGATGACAGTGTCTTTTTCACTCCCCCTGCCCTTAACCAAATAAGGTGTTCTCCAGGAACCGTCATTCCTGGTAACACAACCAGATCACACAAGATGAAGTGTCTCCAGGCTCCCTTCCAAGAAGCACTCTCGTTGTACTCCTTGCAAGACATATGCTTGTTTTTCCGGCAGTTTGTTTTTCAATACTCTTCACTAGCACCATAATGCACATGCGTTTCTTCACCTTCCGTCCTCCTTATTAAATGTCCAATGTTCACATGCCTATGAGGTGATTGAAAATACCATAGTTTGGGCCAGATGCACCATCTTCAAAGTGACATCATTGTTCTTCAAGCTTTTAGAGAAGTTTTGTGCATTTGCTCAATGTAATACATCATTGGATTCCTTGACTCCTGCTTCCATGAGGGTTGATTGTGGATTCAAGGAAGATACAATCCATGACAACATCCATCTTTTTTGGTCATTTATCATGCTATTATTTGTTTGTCCAAATGTAGGGAATTTGGTTTTCTTTACACTGAGTTTCAATCCATATTAAGGCTGCAATCCTTCATCTTCATCAGCAAGTACGTTAAGACCTCACTTTCAGTAAGTAGAGTTCTGTTACCTGCACTTCACGGGTTATTAAAAAGCCTTCCTCTAATCCTCCTTCCTATATATAGTCCATTTTCTCAGAGTATTCACTCAGCATGCAGAATTAATAAGTATGGTGAAAGGATATATCTTGATGCACATCTTCTCTGGAAAACCAACATTTGACTCTTAGTCCATATACAGGATCCATATGAGCATAATAAAGTGTTCTGGAATTCCTATTCATCTCAATGTTTTCCATAATTTATGAATACCCACACAGACTTAGGTATTTACATATTAATCAAACACAAGTAACTGTCACTCAGTTATTCTCTGCTTTCAGCTAAGATCCAGCTGAATTCAGCTATGACATTCAGCTCCATGCCCTCTTCTGAGCCAGCTCCCTGTGGATGTATTACTGCAGCTTCATTGCACTGGAAGCACTCTCTTTCTGTGAGAAATCTCAGAGACAGGAACCTTGCCTGGAACCAGAACTGGAACCCGTCTACAGCCATCGCTAAGAAGGGTGAACCAACAGCCTTTGGGTATTATAGAAAAATATTAGTGCTATTACATGCAAGTATGGTTTGCTGAAGATATTATTTAGCAAATTTTAGAGTTTCACAGGACATCAACTTTGAACTGTTTGAATTTTTCTTTTTTCCCTGTGGGTTTTCATATTTTTTAAATGTCTATTTGCTTCCTTCATATGTAATGTTATTGATTTCATTCCACAGGTTGTCTGGTTTTCTGTCATTGATGCTTCAGAGTATCAAGTCTACTCCTGAGACGTTCTTAATATTCAGGTAGGATATACTTAAGGTGATATTTTGGTTCTTATGTATTTGTTTCAATTTTCTTTCATTTCAATTTGAAATTACATGTGAGGAATTGATGCTCCATTTCAGAATCCGTCCTGGCCTTGTTTTGGCTGAAAATATTGAGCTTCTTCTCCTTTGTCATGTATTTATGCCATATATAAATATGTCATATAAAATATGACATAAAACATATGTCACATATAAAAGAAAATATTCCATATATAAATATGGGCATGTATAGAGATGTTAGAGATAGAGATAGATTATTTTAGGTGCTTTGAGTCTTTTTCAAGTTACAGTGACCTTATGTACAGTGCTACAAATTCATTCCCAGTCCAGTGCCCTTCTTCTAATTGTTGCTCCTTGAGACAATTGCGCCAGCCACCGTGTCAATCCTTCTTTCCCCCTGACCTCTAATGCACCAATCACAGTGCCCTCTTCCAGGAACTGGCCTCCTCGGTTAACATGCTCCAAGTACGCGAGTGGAAGTGTCACCAGCCTTGCTTCTGTGAAGCAGCCTGACTGTATTGATACTCACACTCTTCTCCTTCCACTTGTCCTTGTTCCAAGACAGTTTTGCTTATTCTGTTCATTCACGGTATATGAATGTTATTCAGCATTCTTTACCAACACTTTAATTTAGGGTGACTCTAAAAGTCTGTGGCAACATGGAATTGAAGAGCAATGCAAGTTTTTCACAAGCATTTTAAAACCACGCGTGTGTGTGTGTGTGTGTGTGTGTGTGTGTGTGTGTGAAGGAGCCCTGGTGCCACTGTGAAATAAACATTTGGGCACTAGCCTCAATGTCATCAATTCAAATCTACAAGGTTCTGTGAAGCTGGATTGAAGGAAGAAGAATGCATCATCAGGATTGGGGGAAGGCTTATTAACAACATGCAGTATGCAGGTGATACAACCTGGCATGCTGAGAGTGAGAGGACTTGAAGCACTTGCTGACGATGATCAAGGATTCTAGCCTGCATAATAAATGGAGATAATATTGACGCCAAGAATTTCATCTTACTTGGATCCCCAATCAATGCTCATGGAAGTTGTGGTAAAGAGATTAAAGGACACATTCATGGGGAAAATGTACTGCACAAGGCCTGGTTAAGAGTGTTGGGGAAAGAAAGGGGGTTCAGATGTTACTTTAAGGACTACGGTGAGCCTGACCCATCATATTTTATTTTCTTCATATATATGTGAAAGTTGGACACTGAAGAAGAAAGACAGAAGAAAAATAGGTAGTACATTTTAACTGTGGTGGTGGTAAAGAATACTGAAAATATCCTGGGCTGCAAAAAGAACAAACAGATCTGTCTTAGAAGAAATATAACCAGAATGCTCTTTAAATGTCAGGATGAAGAGACTTGGTGTTGTATACTTTGGACATGTTGCCAGAGACCAGTCCTTGAAGAAAGACATCATTGCTTGGTCAAGTAGAGGGCAGAGAAGAAGAAGCAGTGGAAAGCCCTTAAGGATGGACACAGTGGCTACAAGAATGGACTCAAGCATAGGATCCATTGTGAGGATAATGCAGGCAGGACCAGTCAGTGTTTCTTTCTAATGTGCATAGGACCACTCTGGGTTGGAACCAACTAAATGTCACATAATGACAACAGTCACTGATGGGGGAAATGGAGCTGTCAGCTCTCATGAAGATGTACACTCTTGGAAACCTTACTTAGGATCACTTTGATTTAGAATCAATTAGACTACATTGAGTTTCATTTTGGTATCTATGCATATTCATATTAACTCCACTAAGTTAATGGAATAACATGTTAAAAAATAATGGATTTTTTTCACGTTAAATTAAAGCTTCTTTATGTGTATGTGTGCATGTGTGTACAATTTGTATTCAGCACTGCAAATCCTATTTACCCGGGGCTCTGGTGGTGTAGAGGTTACAGTTGGGCTGCTAACCACCAGGTCAGTTGTTTGAAACCACCAGTTTCTCTATGAAAGAAAGATGAGGCTTTCTACTTCAGTAAAGAGCTAACGTCTCAGAAAACTACAGGGGCAGTTGTACCCTGTTCCATAGAGTTACTCAGAGTAGGAATAGGCTCATTGACAATGAATAATTTATTATTACTGGAGTATGCAGAATTTTCAATCGTCACCATGATTATCTCCTGATGTGATACCCCGAATAACATGATGGGATACTAACCACAAATCAGCAATTCAAAAACACCCATTTCCAGTCTTGGGAATTTACAGAAGCATTTGTATGATGTCTTACAGGGTGACAATGAATAGAATTGATTCCACTCAATGAGTTTGGTTTTAAGTTTTACCTTTGAATGTGGGTAAGTCCTGCAACTTACTTCTGGCCAACAGAATGGGCTAAAGGTGATGTTATTTTACTCTCTTAACTTATATATAAGAATCCTACCTGTTAACATGCACAACAAAGACTCTCCCACTAGGCTTAAAGGAATGAGCTGTTAACATGTGAACTGCTCATGGAGAGAGCCACGTAGCAGATTGCTATAGGAGTGCTTTAGAATTCAAGGAAAGTCTCTAGCTCACATCCATTAAGAAGTAAGAACCTTAAGTGTCAGATCCACAAGAAAATTAATGTATTACACAACATAGATGGACGTAGATATAGATTATTCTCCAGCCAAGAATCCAGATATGAATTTATAAATAATCAAACCCTAAACTTCCAGAACCCAGGAAAGTCAAGCCTGGAATCTTGGAAGTCAGGAATAATTAGATGATCAGTATATTTTAAAGTGATGCAATATGTGAACATTTGTTATACAATAATGAGTTACTAATATACTCATTTATCCACCTTATATATTTAAAAATTTAGGAAATACAATTATTAAACATTTCCCATAACTCCAAGTCTTTCTTCTCAATATGGCTTGTTGTTCTTGTTAGGTGTTATTGAGTTGGTGCCAACTAATTAATTGTGCACAACAGAATGAAGTCCTGCCAGTCAGGTACCTTCCTTACAGTCATTGCTAAGTTTCAGCCCATTGTGGCCATCACCACATATATCCATTTGGTTGAGATCTTCCCCTTTCGGCTTGATGCCCTTCTCCAGGGACTGATTGTTAGAGAGAACAGATTCAACATATGCAAAATGAAATCTTACCATCTCACTTCTATGGAAAATTCTGGCAAATTTGTTCAATCTCTGGCAGTCCATGATCAATTCAATATTATTTGCCAACATCATGATTCAAAGGCATTCATGATTCTTCAGTATTCCTCAATCATTGTCCAGCTTTTGTTTTCATATGAGACTATTGAAAAATAGCATTGCTTGGCTCAGGGGAAGCTCAGTCCTCAGGGTGATTCTTTGCTTTAGGACACTGTGAAGAGGTCTTTTGCAGCAGATTTACTCAATGCGATGTCATTTAATTTCTTGTATCCAATGAAAAGGGCAACTTCAAAAATGTCAATATTTTTGCATTCATTATAATGACTATATTAGGAGATTTTTGTTTGTTATGTCATGGTGTGATCCAATTAGAACAGTGTAGCCTACGATTTCATCACTAAGTACTTTATATCTTCTTCACCATATCTTATGAGAACTTTATTCCATATTGTCTGGTGATTTTTAAAGTCCTTTATCTCTAATTTTTCTTTGCCATCAAAGAATTATGGATGCTGCTTAATAAATAACATGCTTTTTTTGTGGTGACATTGAGTCAGTGCTGACCCATAGCTGACCTATGCACAATAGAACAAAATACTGCATGGTCCTGCGCCATCCTCATAATGGTCCTTATATCTATGTCCCGGCCCATTGCTGCAGCCACTGCGTCAGTCCATCTCATTGAAGGCTTTCCTCTTTTGTGCTGCCCCTCTACTTTACCAAACACGATGTCCTTCTCCAGGGACTGGTCTCTCCCGATAATATGTCCAAAGTATGTAAGACAAAGTCCTGTCATCCTTGCCACTAAGGGGCACTCTGGCCTTACTTCTTTCAATAGAGATCACTTTGTCCTTTTCACAGTCCATGGTGATTGAAATATTTTACCCCAGCACTACAATTCAAGTGTATCTATTCTTCTATGGTCTTCCTCATTCACTGTCCGTCTTTCACATACATATGATGCAATGGACAGTACTACGGCTTTGGTCAGTGGCACCCGAGTCCTCAATGTAAGATCCTTCCTTTTCAATACTCAGGACTTTTGTAACAGATTTACCTAATGCAATACATCTTGCAATCTTTTGATTGCTGCTTCCATGAACACTGATTGTGGATCCAAGTAAAACAAAACATTTGACAACCTCAACCATTTCTCCATTTATCATCTGGTTAACTATTTGCCCAGTTGTGAGGATGTTGGTCTTCCTTACCTTGAGTTGTCATCCACACTGAAGGCTATAAGCCTTGATCTTCACCAGCAAGTGCTTCACGTCCTCCACACTTTCAGCCAGCAAGGTTGTGTCATCTGCACATCACCATCACCAGTTGCTAATATGCCTTCTTCCAATCCTGCTGCTCTATTCTTCCTATATAATACAGCTTGTCTGAATTTTGGTAAAGAATTAGATATATAATCTACAATTCCATGCCTAGTTCCTTCCACCAATCACTTCACCCATTTAATCTAGAGTCACTTCAATGTGTAGAAGACAGGAGTGTGCAAATAACTCAAAGGCTTTAAGGAAACAGCAGCTTTGTCAATTAACAAAAATCGTTTTAATAGAGCAGGTTAGAGAATGTAAAAACTGAATTCAGATTCTCTAATCTTCTTTAGTAAATTCTAGTTCTTGCTTTATTTCATCTTGCAACATTCATAACTCAGAAATACATGCAGACATGGTAAGCCTTGTATTTGAAGGGTAGCACCCTTTTATGAACATTTCTCTTTTTATCTTTCTCACTTGCTTTCTTTACCTACAAAGAAATATTCCCTACGAAGCCTCCAGGAAGTGGTCTCAGCCTCCTTGCCTAGAACACGGCACTCCTAAAACGATCAGCGACAGTTTCTCTGCTTCAGTACCCGAGATAAAGCACTATCACTAAGGGTGAGGTGACATAATTAAAACTGTAGTTAAAGAAGATATATTTGCAAAATTTAGATATGTCGGATATTAAAGAACAAGTATGCATTAGCCAGAGAGACTGAAAAGGAGAGCCAGATAGTTGAAAGATGATCAAGGATTAAAGGGGGATAGCTGGAGTGGGAATGGGAGAATGTAGAAGGAGAAATTAGTTGTGAGCTATTTAGATAACATTCAGAGAATTTATTTTTAAAATGTTTTCTTCCCCATATTTCTTTTTATCAAGTACCTCCAAGTGGGAGAGCATATTAAAATCATTCCATGAATTATTATAATTTTCACAGATTGTTATGCACAATAGGTAAGCTCCTAGACCAGTCCTCAGTTAGACCCCCAACTGCATGTGCCACATGTACAACACAGGTTTTTGCAAACTGTTCATGGGGAAAAATTCAATTACTTTCAAAGTTATTCTTTGAGATCTTGGAACTATCCAGTGTTCATGTAGCAGGTCACAAAGGAGTTAATTTCTTCTCCATAATTGTAACATTTCAGGCTTGAGAGCAACTAAAAAGTGACCAATATGCTAATTGCAAATAGCAGAGATAATTGAGTCAAAATATGAGAGCCACTTATGCACGAACAGCTTTCCTTTCAAGATAGAAATCCAAAAGCAGCAACTGTTACAATAAATTGTCCCCTTATAAAAGCCCTCTTACGTAACTTTAAGCTGTCCATTCTTTTAGAAAAGGCTTCAGTTGGTACTGTGAAAAGATTCATGTCTTCTAAATATCTAGTGCAAAGCTTTAAACTCTTGTATATGTGAGTAATTTTGTGAAGTTCAAAATAATTATGTATGACTCTATAATTAAAATTAAATTGTAAAATTTTTAAAAACAATTAAAGTGCGAACAAAATGATCTCTCTTAAAATCATAAAATTGTCATTGCTCTAATTATTAGCACAATCCACTTTTAATCTATGACATTTATAGACCAAGAGATTTTCCTTATCCAGTCTTATTAGCATAACAATCATTTCACTTTACATGGCTTTAGCAATAAATTACTTCCCTTATATTTAAGTTTTACCCAGCAAAAAGAACTGAATATGTATTGAACTTAAAGGTTAAAGTCCCTTCATTAATTCTGTTATTGTTTTTCATAAGCCAACATCTACATTTGGGTCCCTCTTGACTTCATAGCATTGATTCTAATCATTTTCTAGTAATGAACCCGAGACTGACGGGAGAGAATGCCCTGGGGCATTTTTGCTTGTAAGAAATCTGAACCTCTAACCCCTTTTCACTTCATTTGCATAATCACTTGCAAAGATCTTCCTATATTTGGGAGGTTTCAGTACTTTTCTGAATTAAACTTCAAGTTTGTTCACGTGTAAATTTGGCTCTCTTGATTTTCTTATCTATACATATTTCTTCAATCTCTTCCTAGGTTTGCCTCTGAGATTTCTTCCAGTCGTTAGACTCCCGGCTTTTACTCCTTGGGCCAATTCATAGAAGAGACCATTAATGATTTTCAAGGACTTTCAATAGAATATGAATAAACGACCATGTAGAACCCATTTCTAGGGAATACTTCAGAGATTCTTCACACAGGATTTTCCCTGTTTCTTCTTCTTCTTTTTTCCCCCCTCCCTGTTCTTTTTATCCTATTATCCAAGGATTCAGACTTTAAGAAATCTTGGGAATGGAATGTGACCTCTCCTTTTTATTCCACAGATTCTCCACCATATTTGAAAATTCCACACAGAATTTTGATGCTACCCATAAGGCTTTCAGAATTCAACTCCTCAGAAGCAGATGGTCTCTTACTCTTCATAGTTTGTTCTTAGGCTGGAAGCTGTGCTGAAACCCATTCATTTTGGGTTAACCTGGTCCTGGTGACATAGCTTCGAGCATCATAGCAATCAGACAGCCACCACAATATGACAAAGTTACAGGAAAGCATTCAGGGAAGAACTAATACCAATCCTACACAAACTTTTCCAGAACATAGAAAAAGATGGCAAACTCCCAAACTCCTTCTATGAAGCTAGTATAACTCTGATACCCAAACCGGGCAAGGATCCCACAGGAATCAAGAACTACAGACTGATATCCCTAATGAACATTGATGCAAAAATCCTTAACAAAATACTAGCCAACAGAATACAAAAGTATATACAACAAATAATTCACCATGACCAAGTGGGATTCAAAAAAGGGATGCTGCGATGGTTCAACATACGAAAGACTATTAGTATTATTCATCACATTGACATGAAAAAGTATAAGAATCACATGATAATATTAATAGATGCAGAAAAAGCATTCAACAACATCCAACACCAATTCCTGTTTAAGACACTAGCGAAGATAGGAATGGAAGGAAAGTTCCTCAAGACAATACAAGCTATATATGAAAAACCAACAGCCAAAGTCATAGTCAATGGAGAAAAGACTAACACAATCCCACTGAAAAAGGGGACCAGACAAGGATGCCCCTTGTCTCCACTCCTATTTAATATCGTGCTGGAGGTTTTAGCTAACAGCATAAGGCAAAGAAGTGACATCAAAGGTATTCATCTGGGGAAGGAAGAGGTGAAACTATCGTTATTTGCAGATGATATGATTTTATCTATGGAAAATCCCAAAAGTTCCGCAAGGGGAGTACTGGAAGCAATAGAGGAGTTTGGCAGAGTGGCAGGATACAAGATCAACAAACAGAAGTCCATTGGACTGTTATACACATCAGATAAGACCACAGAAGAAGAGATCAAAAAGGTGGTACCCTTCACAATAGCCAAACACAAATTGAAATATCTAGGGATACACCTGACTGAAAAAACAAATGATCTATATAGGGAAAACTATTGAACACTATTATAAGAAACCAAGAGCAACCTCAACAAATGGAAGAATATTCCATGCTCTTGGATTGGGAGACTTAATATAGTTAAGATGTCAGTTCTGCCAAGAGCACTATATAAGCTTAATGCTATCCCAATACAATTACCATCATCTTTCTTCAAAGAAATGGGAAAACTTATTACAAACTTCATATGGAGAGGGAAGAAGTCCAGAATTAGCAGAGAACTCCTCAAGAAGAAGGACACCATGGGAGGGCTTGCTTTACCTGACTTTGGCACATACTATGCAGCCACAGTTCTCAAAACTGCATGGTATTGGTACAATGACAGATACTCAGACCAATGGAAAAGAACTGAAAACCCAGAAATAAAAGCATCAGCATACACACAGCTGATCTTTGACAAGGGCCCCAAAAATATCAAATGGGAAGCATAGGCCCTCTTTAACAAGTGGTGCTGGAAAAAATGGATATCAACATGCAGAAAAATGAAGCAAGACCCTTATCTCACTCCATGCACAAGAATAAACTCAAGGTGGATCACAGACCACCAAACTATTAGGGCCATCAATGAGGGAATTGGGACCAACTTGAGAACTTTGGCGCAGGAAATACAGAGGCTATCAGAAATAGGGAAGGACACAAACACAGAGGAGGCACAAATTGACAAATGGGATATACTGAAGATAAAACACTTGTGTACATCTAAAGAATTCACCAAGAGAGTAATAAGAGATTCCACAGACTGGGAAAACATCTTTAGCAATGACACATCAGACAAAGGCCTTATTACTAAAATCTACAATACTCTGCTAGCTTCCAAAAAGTAAAAAACCAATAGCCCACTTGAAAGGTGGGCAAAGGACTTGAACATAAATTTTACAGGGACAGAAATCCGAATGGCCAACAAACATATGAGAAAATGTTCCCGATCTTTAGCCATAAGAGAAATGCAAATTAAAACAACAATGAGGTACCACCTGACACCCTCAAAGGTAGCCCAATTCAAAAAATCAGAAAGCAACAAGTGTTGGAGGGGCTGTGGGGAGACAGGAACTCTCATCCACTGCTGGTGGGCCTGTAAGTATGTACAGCCACTATGGAAATCAATCTGGCGATACCTAAAACAGATGGAAATAGAGTTACCATATGACCCAGCAATCCCCCTACTGGGCATATACCCAGAAGAGGCAAGGAACAAACCAAGACCAGACATCTGTGCTCCAATGTTCATTGCGGCACAGTTCACAATTGCAAGGAGTTGGAAGCAACCCAAATTTCCAACAACTGACGATTGGATTAAAAAACTGTGGTATATACATACAATGCAGTACTATGCATCACTAAAAAGCAGTGATGAACGTATGAGGCACATAGCGGCATGGGAAGAACTGGAGGAAATCATGCTAAGTGAAGTAAGTCAGGCACAATAGGACAAGTACAACATGAGCCCGCTGAGGTAAGTATTAAAAAAAATTTTTTTTAATGCAAAAGTGGCATAGGGGTAAAAGCTACTGTATACAAACATTTCTGGGGTGAAGACTGTACTATGGCAGAGACCAGACCAAAACCAGGGATGCACATGGTAGACAACGGTGGAGGAGGTGGGGAAAGGAAAACAAAAGGATGAATACAAGGAAGAAAAGGGTAGTGGGGTCATGGGGCACTAATCCACCCAAGGGGAGGGTATTGTTTATATCTCCACAGGGAACGTGGGACCAGATTTCAACCCAGTGCAGCAAGGTATGAATGCAATATCCCGGCGTGGAGTAGGGAACCAGTGGAGAGGTCTGGGAGGCTGGCCCCAGCACCAAAAATTAAGTGGATTCCTGCCCCTCCCCTGAAAAGAATTTGTTTCAAAGGCTGACATTGATTCTGCAGCTCCGGGAGATGGACATATCTGATCAGAGCACAGGGGAGCAGATGAAGGGGCAGGAGGAGACAGTGGAACACAGCCTGCCCCACCAGGCCGTGAGGATGATGTTCCTGAGTAGAGCAGCCAGTCCACAGAGAGAACAACATGGCTGGCCCCACTATGAGAAATGATGCCAATAAGTGACTAAGGGTGATACAGGGGACAGCACCAGAGACACAGTGTGGGAATTGCACCTGACCTGATCCCACCACACCCGAGCCAAATCACTGGGGGAGTGCAGTGGAACAGCAAGGGAATGGAGTGGCAGGGTCCCCAGGGAATGCTGAAAGTGGACTTTGGGGCCAGGGCGTGGTGCCCCAACAGACTGGACTGGAAAACGCTCCTAAGGGCCAGCAAACGATCCTTGAATGAACTACAAGCCTTTCTTTTGTGAAGTGTTTTGTTTTGTTCTTTGTCAGTGGTTTGTTTTTGTTGTCTGGTTGTATACTGTTGCTTTGTTTTCCTCTGTCTTGTTTTCGTGCATGTTAGTGTCTCCACAGGTCTGTCTGAATAGGACAGGCTGGATGAACTATCTGCAGGAAAAACAATGGGACAGACAGTTCCAGGTGGACAGACAGTTCCGGGTGGGGGAGGGGGAGGAGGGTAAGGAAGTGGTGTTAATAAACACAGGGACAAGGGAACAACATGGGACCCAAAATGGTAGTGAGGGGAGAGTGGCAGGCCTGATGGGGAACGATCAAGGGTAAGGTTGCGTAGAAAAGAGGTATAGCTGTAGCCCAGGTGGGGACTGAGCATGGTAGTGGGGCAGGAGGAAAGTCAAGGGAGAGGGAGGAAGGAGCTGGGAGTCAAGGGGCATTTACGGAGGTCTAGACAAAGACATGTACATGCAAACATATATATGAGGATGGGGATATAGATCTAAGTGTCTACATTTATAGGTTTAATATTAAGGTGGCTGAAGGACCTTGGGCCTCTACTCAAGCACTCCCTCAATGCATGAATACTTTCTTTTATTAAATTGGCACTCTATGATGCTCACTCTCCCGACACAACTGCTGAAGCAAAAGTGGGTGAACAAGTAAATGTGGTGAAGAAAGCTGATGGTGCCCGGCTATCAAAAGAGATAGTGACTGGGGTCTTAAAGGCTTGAAGATAAACAAGTGGCCATCTAGCTCAGAAGCAACAAAGCCCACATGGAAGAACACACCAGCCTGGGTGATCGAGGGGTCCTAAAGGGATCAGTTACCAGGCATCAAAGAACAAAAAATCATCATATCATTGGCTGCACACCTCCATGATAGGATCGCTGAAGACAAATGGGTGCATAAGCAAATGTGGCGAAGAAAGCTGATGGTGCCCGGCTATCAAAAGAGATAGTGTCTGGGGTCCTTAAGGCTTGAAGGTGAACAAGTAGCCATCTAGCTCAGAAGCAAAAAAGCCCACATGGAAGAAGCACACCAGCCAGTGCGATCACGAGGTGCCCAAGGGACCAGGTATAAGGCATCATGCAAAAAAAAAAAAAAAGAATATATGTATGTGTGTGTGTGTGTGTGTGTGTAAACACACACACACACACACACACACACCATATTGAATGAAGGGGGAAGTGCAGAGTGGAGACCCAAGGCCCAAGTGTCGGCCAATGGAGATCCCCTCATAGAGGGGTTTAGGAGAGGAGATGGGTCAGTCAGGGTGCGAGGTAGTACCGATGAAGAACACAGCTTTCCCCCCAGATCCTGGATGCTTCCTCCCTCCAACTACCATGATCCGAATTCTACCTTGCAGGGCTGGATAGGGCAGAGGTTGTACACTGGTACATATGAGGGCTAGAGGCACAGGGAATCCAGGGTGGATGATACCTTCAGGACCAAGGGTGTGAGGGGCAATGCTGGGAGAGTGGAGGGTGAGTGGGTTGGAAAGGGGAACTGATTACAAGGATCCACATGTGACCTCCTCCCTGGGAGAGGGACGGGAGAGAAGAGGGGGAAGGGAGACTCCGGATAGGGCAAGATATGACAAAATAACGATGTATAGATTACCAAGGGCACTTGAGGGAGGGGGGAGCGGGGAGGGAGGGGAAAAAAAAGAGGACCTGATGCAAAGGGCTTAAGTGGAGAGCAAATGCTTTGAGAATGATTGGGGCAGGGAATGTATGGATGTGCTTTATACAATTGATGTATGTATATGTATGGATGGTGATAAGAGTTGTATGAGCCCCTAATAAAACGTTTAAAAAAAAAGAAGGCACAGGTGGCATGACGTCTTATGTACTTTGGACATGTTGTCAGGTAAGATCGATCCCTGGAGAAGGATACGGTTATTGGTGAAGTAGAAGAACAGTGAAAAAGGGAGAGGCCCTCAGCAAGCTGGGTAGCCACAGTGGCTGCAACAATGGGCTGAAACATAAGAACAATTGTGAAGATGACACAAGACCAGACTGTATTTTGCTCTGTTGTATATGGGGTCACTATGAGCCAGAAGCAATTTGATAACACTTAACAACAACAATTTTATTAAAATGGCTATTTTAATACAACGTCAGGACTATTCCAATGTAAATGTTGTTGTAGTCAGATGTCATCAATTTAGCCCTTGACTCATAGGGTCTCCATGCCCGGTCATGTGCCATTCCCATGAGTTTATTTATATATGAGAGTTGACTAAAGCTCTCTAGGGAGCTTTTACACACTAAGATTCTTAGAAAAATAAGAATAAAGTTTGAGCCACACAGTCTCCTCTTTAATACTTCTCTAATGCTCTTTTCTGTACATTGAATTTGTTTCTTGGTTTAGATTTATGTGTTCAGAACTTGTTTCTTTACCTATTAAACTTTTCATACTGGTGACATATACATCTACCATATCAGTCTTTCAAAAAATATGTTTCCTCTACTCAAATTTTAGAAAGACAAATCTGTAAAGAACTGAGGCTCTAATCAGTATAATGCCTTTTTAGAAAATTATGAAATAGATCATGCAATTGTTATCAATATAAATTCTTGCTTAAAATGTATCTTACTACATGAAGAATAAAATA
Source organism: Tenrec ecaudatus (assembly GCF_050624435.1). NCBI lineage: Eukaryota > Metazoa > Chordata > Mammalia > Afrosoricida > Tenrecidae > Tenrec > Tenrec ecaudatus. The sequence goes on from NC_134532.1 coordinate 88,073,214, forward strand.
GAAACCACTCCTTGTGGACGGCAGGGCCTTTATGATTCAATTTCTACATCATTTCTTTCTCTCCTTTTCTTTTTTGGTGTGTTAAACACAGCAACAGGCTGAATATATATTGCTTTCTTCATGACGCTTCTTTTTTTTTAAAATCATTTTATTAGGGGCTCATACAGATCTTATCACAATCTATACATAGATCAATTGTGTAAAGCATATTTGTATATTCATTGCCTTCATCATCCTTAAAACATTTGCTCTCCACCTAAACCCCTGACATCAGCTCATTTTTCCCCTCCATCCCCACTTCCCCCTCCCTCATGAACCCTTGAAAATGTATTATTTTGTCATATATTGCCCTGTCTGATACCTCCCTCCATCCACTTTTCTGTTGTCTGTTCCCTAAGGAGGAGGTCACATGTAGATCCTTGTACTCGGTTCCCCCTTTCCAACCCACTCTTCCTCTGCCCTCCCAGTATAGCCACTCACACCACTGGTCCTGAAGGGATCATCCACCCTGGATTCCCTGCATTTCTAGTTCCTTTCTGTACCAGTGTACATCCTCTGGTCTAGCGAGACTTGCAAGGTAGAATTAAGATCGTGATAGGGGGTGGGGAGGAAGCATTTAGGAACTAGAGGAAAGTTGTATGTTTCATCGTTGCTACATCACACACTGACTGGCTTGTCTCCTCCCTGAGACCCTTCTGTAAGGAGATGTCCAGTGGCCTAAAATGGGCTTTGGGTCTCCTTGTTCTGATGATGCCTGATACCTGATCCCTTTGGCATCTCGTGATCGCAGTCTGGTGTGCTTCTTCCATGTGGGCTTTGCTGCTTCTGAGCTAGATGGTCGCTTGTTTACCTTCAAGCCTTTAAGACCCAAGATATCATATCTTTTGATAGCCAGGCACCATCAGCTTTCTTCACCTTATTTGATTATTTATTCAGCAGTTGTGTCAGGATGTGAGCATCATAGAATGCCAATTTAATAGAAGAAAGTATTCTTGAATTGAGGGAGTACTTGAGTGAAGACCCAATGTCCTTCTACTACCTTAATTCTAAACCTATAAATATATGCACATATATCTATTTCCCCATCCTCATATATAAATATATTTTCATATGTACATGCCTTTATCTAGACCTCTATAAACGCCCTTTGCTTCCAAGCTCTTTCCTCTATTTCCCTTGACTTTCCTCCTGTCCCACTATCATGCTTAGTCCCCACATTGGTTCCAACAATTCCTCGTGGTTACATTACCCTTGATCATGCCCTACCAGGCCTCCCACACTCTCCTTACCACCTATTTGAATTACTTGTTGTTCCCTTGTCCCTGAGTTTAACAGGACTTCATTTCCCCCCACCTTCCCTTCTCCCATTTTCACCCGGAACTGTCGGTCCCATTGTTGTTTTCTCCTCCAGATTGTTTATCAAGCCTATCTTATTTAGAAAGACCTGCGGAGATAATAGCATGCACAAAAACAAGACAGAGAAAAACCAAGCAACAATATACAACAACACACCAACAAACCAATGACAAAAAAGAAAACATGACAAGAAAGAAAGGCTTGTAATTAGTTCAAAGACTGTTGGTCTTTAGGAGTGTTTCCAGTCCAGTCTGTTGGGGCACCACGCCCTGGCCCCAAAGTCCACCCTCAGCATTCCCTGGGGACCTCGCCGCTCTGTTCCCTTGCTGTTCCCATTAGTGTTTTGCCTTAGTGTGGCAGGGTCAGATCACGGAATTCCCACACTGTGTCTCTGGTATTGTCCCCTGTAGAGCTATAGGTCAGTGAGGGATGTCATGTCTCACAGTGGGGTCGGCCATTTGGTCCTCTCTGGAGACTGGCTGCTCTAATTGGGAACATCCTCCTCACAGCCTGGTGGGCCAGGATGTGCTCTACTCTCTCTTCCTCCCCCTTTATTTGCTCCTGTGTGCTTGTAACAGATATGTCCCTCTCCACATTATTTTTAACACTAACACACATCCCTTAAACTAAATTTGAAGAGATCTTAAAAGACACCTACTATTCCTCTAAAACTCCTAAAATTATTTCCTTAGAATCCTTGTAAGACTAATTATAATTTACTTATCAATTTCCAGCTTAAATATTAATTCTGTAGAGAAAATTTTCCACCTAATCTAAAATATAGGCACATTTGTTTCTAAACACATTACTTTTTAATTTGTTCTACACCAATTAAAATTACAGTTCATGTTCAGTTACTTATTTTCTGTAATTTTTCCTCAATAGAATACAAGGGGGTATCAAAAACTTCATGAAAAGTGAAATTAGTAGAAAACATTTTTCAACCAAAATTTGAAGCAAAATGACGGCAGAGGAAGCATCTAAGTTCATCCATTCACTGTGGTACCCCTTGGTCCATACCAAAAATGTGATATGTGCATTTAAGCCAAATGAATGCAATGAATTAATTTACATTTGTAAATTGATATTTGTTATATATCATTCCTGAAAATAAGTAATATGGAACTCTTGAAGTAATAAGGGTTGTCCAAAATCTACTTGAAATTAGTAGAAATGATCATAAAATCAAAAACTATAAATGACTTACTTTTGATAGGGCATGATTTTTAAATTTCCAGATAATAAAATTATCTTATTTATTTTCATCTTCTACATTGTCTTTTAAAAGCAAATTAAATGAGGGATTAAAAGTCAAAATACCTGGTGTTTCAAGGCCCTTAAAAAGGCAATTTCATAGACTGTAAATTCCTTTATGAGACTCTGAGCTCCTTGAGGGCATGTCCAACCAAATCTCTGAAGCCCTATTATTGCCTATGAATGCTTCCTTGTGAATTCACAGCTTTATTTGTAGACACTGATAATGAACACTTATATAAATTGACTCTGGGATCTAGACTATAAATTATAAAATTCATAAAAGGTGATAGTAAACACTGAGTTATTTTAAATGCAAAGAATACAATTCATATTAAATACACATTTGCTCAGCCTTTCAAGAATAAGGAGTTCTGAGGCACTCTTGAGTAAGTGCTAAGTGAGGCCGTCATGCTGTTGGCTCTGAGGGAACTGCTTAAAGCGGTAATGTTCAATGCAGTCAATGGCCTGATTGTGTCTTAAAGAAGACTTACCTGAAGACTTACTTAGTGATTAGAAATTACTAAAAAACTTGAGGAAATGAAGTTCACCAAGAGGCAAGAACAAGTATGATGAAAGATCCTGGGAGTTTTCACAGAATATTGGAGTTTTAAATGAGAGAAAATGTCACTTAAGGAAACCAAGTATCCGGTTATATTTTATGTATCAATTTTAGAGTAAATACTTTGGAAGCTACATTTGAAATGAGTAAATTCTCTGGACTTTGATTAAGAATTATCCCAAATGTGAAACTCCTTGCCTAGAAAATTTAAACTTCTAAATTAGCCTTCAGTAACTCTGGGGAACCTACAGGGAGGTGCCTTTTCTTAGATACGAAATCTTTTAACACAATGCCCCATGGATAATGATACATCAATTTAAAAAAATAGAAGACATTTGCTTTTAGTTATAGTAGACCATGGAAAGCATATAAATTTTTAGGTAGGTTACATGGTGTTATTATCCAGTAAAGTCAAAAAAGTGTAGTCAGAAAAGTTTATTACTTAAGGCAAATAACAGGATTCATGCCTATAATAAGGTGGCTTGTATATACAAGGAATTTCAAAAAGTTTGTGAAAAAAAATGAAGTAAAAAGGTAATGAATTTTTTCTACTAACTTTTTGTTTTAATGTGTGCTTGTATATACATGTTAAGTGAGTTTGGCACTTACATAATCTGATGACAACTTGAGACTATGAAGAGTGTGGGAGTGGTGTTTACCTGGTCAATCAGGTCACAGTTGGATGACCTCATTTGGAGGCACTACAAGGATTAAGTAGCTCACTGGAACACACACACACTCTCTGCTTCACAGTCCTGTTGACAAGTCACTTGGAGCTACATTGATGGAGTCAGAGCCCTGGAGCTGAAGGAGCCCTGTAGAAACTCACTTAACCAGCACTGAGATGCTCCCATTGCCACTGGCTCCAGAAGAACTTCCACCCATTGGCCTGCTATCTTCCTGCATTTGGCATCATTGCATGAGTTACGTCAGTCTGAAGAGGATATTTATTATAGACTAGTATCAGATATATTGGCTAATATTGGACTTTGGACTTGATCTGGACTGAGGTGGGATGTTTTCTTAATATACAATTTACTTTATATAAAGCTCTTGATTATACACATATGAGTCTCCCTGAATATGTTTCTCTAGTCTATCCAGACTAACACAGTGAGTAATTGCAGATTATGTATATGTGGTGGCTTCAACGAGTTCTTAAATTATGGAATTAAATAATATAATCTTTCCATATAATACTGATGCCCCTTCAAATCTATACATCATCTATCTGAGGAAAAATAAGGGGAAACATATGTCAGTTTCCTTCACTCCACTGGTCAGTTACGCTCCATGAAGCATTAATGTCCCTGATTTTCAGGTTTCACAAATGTAGGCATTTAGATGTACTCTACATAGGCCTGAGACTACATTGAAACTATGTGAAGCTCTTGGAGCCCACAAACAATCTGTCACCCATGGTAGTGCAAAAATGAGAATTAGTTGGTGTTATAAACACGGTAACCATACAAATGAGGCAAGCAATATACTTCCTGTGCAGTTTCTAAATTCACGTCAGTTTGAAGCACAAAACAGTTCCCATGCAGGTGCTCATAAAGACATGTGCATGAGCATGCAGGCCCACACACTCTGTCATACACACAAGCCACCTGCCATTTTAACATGGTTCTCCTACTAGGAAGGCGCCAGTTTTCCCCTGATGATAAAAGTATAAGTCTAGTCTTTATGAGGCAGCACATATGTTCATTATTTGTTTTAATTGTTAATTATTATTTGTTTTTTATTATTTTGATGATTCACATCAAATTTTTACACATGTACAAATTCTGGGCACCTGTAGAAAAATAGTGTGCGTGTATTGTTGCCAGTGTGCTTGAGTCGGTTCTGGCTCCCCAGGACCGAGGTCAACATCAGAAAGCATTGTGCTCTCTGCCACCCTTCACGTGCTTTCAGCCTTACGCCTATTGGTACAGGCGCTGTGTCAATACATTTCTTGGAGGGTCTACTTTCTCATTGACCTTCGACTTTACCAAACGCCCGGTCCTGCCCCAAGCACTGGTGCCCCCTGATACGATATCCAAAATATGTGAGAGAAATTCTCCAATAATACTTTAAGGGGCACCAGAGCGCTACTTCTTCCAAGACCCACTTGTTCATTCTTTTGACAATTAATGGCACAGCTGATCTTCTTCAACACCATCATTTAAGTCCGGCAATTATTCTTTGGTCTTCCTTGTTCATCAGCCAGATTTCATATGCATATTAAAAAATGCTATGTTTTGAACTAACTGCATCTGACTCCTCAAGGAAATATCTTTTAAATTCATGCTTTAGAAACGTTTTTTGCAAATCCAATACAATACATTCTTTGGTTTATTGGTCTGCTGCCCTTAGTGTTAATTGTGGATTCAAGTAACATGAAATCTTTCCAACTTTCTCTATTCATCAAAATGTTGCTTCAGGGTCCACTTGTAAAGAGTATTGTATTATTTACATGGAGGTTTACCCCTTGTGGAGGCTATAATCTTTGATTTTCATCTGAAAGTGCATGGGTGCTACATCAATACATGGTAGTGAAGCTTGACTCTAACAATTACTTAGGCATATTTTGTTTTCTGTTCTTATCATTTATCAATTAATATGGAATCATAAGGTAACTGCAAAAGTTGCTTGCTTGTTTCCATAAATGAAAACTATCAGAAAAATTACTTGTTTGCTAAAATCAAGGAGCAGCTGGTTTGGGGGAAAGTTGTAAGGTAGATAAAGCAGTCCTGAAGACATTCAGACAACAAAATTTTCAGTTAAAGAACAATATCACATGAAAGGAGAATTTTTAACTTTGATATCTGAAGATCATGCCCCAAATTCCAAAGCAGTACATTGAAAGGGAGCTGCCAGACGTTCAGAAGAGCACTTGACATTCAGAAGAGCTATCAGACCAGATGGATCCAGCCTGAAAGTGGAGGATACCAAAAAGATGTTTACTTGTGTTGTATTGACCGTGCAAAGGTTGAATTGTGTTGATCACAACAGTATGGGTAACTTTTAGAAGAAAGCAGAAAAGATGTGACTCAGTGTTGCATCCTGTCTCCAGACTTATTTAATCTGTATGCTGAGCGAGTTATCTGAGAAGCTGTACTCTTAAAAAAAAAAGAATATGGAATCAGAATTGGAAGAAGGTTTATAAACAACCTGTGATATGCAGATGCCACACCATAAAACCAAACCTATTACTGATGGAGAAATTCTAATTTCTAGTGACCATATAGAGCAAAATAGAACATCTCCAATTGAGTTTCTGATCTGTAAATCTTTACAGAAGCAAACTGTCATATATTTCTCCCTAGAATTGAAAACTTATCAAAATCTCCTTGAAAAAAGTAAACGTAACATAAAATTCAATCTGACAAACTTGAAAATATAATTTGTATTTGAATAAAACTCCAAAATAAATCTATGCAATCTTATCACTTTTTATTTAATAACATTTCAAAACTATAAATGTTTACTTCTAGATTTTTATATAACATTCTTAGTGCCTGAGGAAAAGAATAAATTATATGGTGTAGACTAGAAAAACCTAACACTAATAGTGAGTGGGCAAGGGTAAGATCAAGCTCATCAGTTATCAAGCTGTAACTTCAAACCATTCACAGTAAGCAGAACAATGACTCCCAAGCATTTTTATCCTTTAATCCACAAAATCTATGAATATGTTCTATTATGTAGGAAAAAGGACATTGTAGGTCTGATTAGGGTCAATGCCCGTGAGAACATCCTGAATCACAGTGGTGGCCCCATGTTATCACATGAGTGACAACAAGCAGAGAAACTTAGCAGGATGTAGATAATCGCAGAGCTAGAGCGGCTTGATAAAGACTTGTTGTGCTGCTGTAACTGAAGACAGAGGTGCAGGTCCAGAAACCAAGGTAGGTACTGCTTCTGGAACCTGGGAAAGCAAAAGAAAAATCCCCTCGCTCCCCCCCTGCCTGCTGAAAGCATTAAGGAAGTGATCTGCCAACACTGTGATTGTCAGCTTTCTATCTTATGGAACTGTAAGATAGTCACTTACATTGTTTGACTCAGCATGTGTCTGGTAATTACAGCAGCAATAAGGGGAAGATGCTATTATAATCAATATAGTGTGATATTTTAGGAAGAATTGCAAGCAGGTAATGGAATATTGAAGATGCATGATTCTAATATTTTATTCTTTTTGTTTATGCAGACAACCATTTTATCAAAAAGAAGGAAGCAATTCCATCATGCAGTTGATGCAAATTCTATCTGTATGAAAGGAAATAAAGCTAAGCCTTTATCTTAAACCTTAAATGAAAGCAAATTATGGATGCACTTAAACTTCAGTGGGAAAATGACCAATAACATTTTACCAGAAAAATCAGAAGATAAACTGTTGACATAGTTTATGTGATTGTAGAGAGGACTAGCAGGAAAGGGAGATCTGGAAGAAGGGAACACATTAAAAAAGAAACGGGAAGATTGAAGGAGTACTGCCCTAGCACGGATATGTAAAATTATTCTGGTAGTTCCAATTTAACAGAGGTCCATTCTGACATTTCCTTCATTTTAAGTCACTTCTGATGGAAGTCAAATATGTGGGGTCTATTTTTTAAAAAGACACAAAATTTTTTGTCAAAGCTATGTATTTAATTTTTTATATATAAAACAACCTTATCACCTTCATAGTATTTTTCATTATACTTTATACATATGTCAAATCTTCAATTCCATTCTCGGGAACATTTTTCAGCCTCATCTGTTTGGATGGCTGACAGCACCTCCCTCATTTCTCCACCTCTTCTACATTGTCAAATCTCTGTCCTTTTGTGTCCTTCTTCATTTGCTGGAGAGAAGTCAGGTGAGTAAGTTGCATGGGGCAGGCGAGGCATGCTGTTTTTTGCCAAAAAACGAGTGCACTGAAATGGCTGTGTGAGCAGGTACACTGTCCTGGTGGAAAAACCAGTCTCCCATCTGCCACACATCAGAGCTTTTTGGTTGTGCACTGTTATGCAAACTGTTTAGAACCTCTAAATATAAAGCTTGATTAACAGTCTGACCTGATGAAACTCCAAATGCTCTACAAATTGACATTTTCATCCACCTAGGATGTCAATGGACATCCAGTACGAGGTTTGTCATAAATGGATATGTCGCCTTTTTTGAAAGGAAAAAAAAACAACAAAAAACCACTTGTACATTTGAGGTTTTTCCTTAGCACTATCCTTTTAAGCTGTGTTCAACTTCACAACAGTTTCTGTGGCATTTTCCCCGAGCAGAGGACAAAATCTCACAGCCACACACTGTTCTCCTAAATCAGCCATCCCAAAGAAGAGATTCAAACACAACTGCTTTCACCAAAAAAATCAGTGAAACTAGAGAGAACCTTCCCAGGAGACACCACTGGTATCAATTTGCACTAACTCAGAGCAAATTGCTGGGTGCTCACCTAGTGGCAAAAATGAGTACTGATAAAGTTCCCCCCACTGAAGCTCCTCCCCTGCTTTTTGGGGAGTGTGTAATTCATTAGTATGTTCTCATTTATTTTCCCTTGAATTTTTAACATTTTTGCCTTTTATTATTAGTTTCTTTATCTATCCAATCTTTGTTTATTTGTTTTGGGTGAGTTGGAATCACTCCATCTGAGAAGGATATCATAAGCAAATTACATGCTGCAAAATTATATGTAGAACATATTAATGCTAAGCTATATAAAAATAAAGCTAATTACTAGTTGAAACTCAAATACATTGTAACTAGAGGATTACCTGTATATGATTATATATAAGTATGTTTTAATTTGCAATTAAATCAGTTCTTCCCCGCTAATCTGTAAATGTGCCAGATGGCTTGCATATTGGCTGTGATGATAGAGATATGCCACTATATTTAAAATATCAACAGTGTCACACATGGTCAAAAAGTTTCATCCAAACATCAAGATTAAGACAGAATATGAAGAAAGAATGGATAGACCACTTTTGAGGGATTAGCTACTTAGAATTTTTGGAATAGAATCAAAAAATTTTTATACATAGTATCAGAAGATGAGCTCCTCACATTGAAAGAGACTCAAAATATGACCGGGAAGAGCTACCCTCTCAAAGTAGTCCATCCTAATTGTATGGATGGAACAGACTTTGAGGACCTTCAGTGGCGGTGGGGCATGCCTCAACATGAGTAGAAACTGCTGCAGATATCTGTGAATGAGCAGCATATGAAATGTACAAAAAAATGACAAACATCCAAGCAAACGAAACAGACAAAGTTTGATGTCCTAGACATTAGTGAGCTGAAATGGACTGGTATGGGCTGTTTACAAAGATTGTTGTGGTTGTAAGGTGCTGTCAAGTCAGTTCCCAACCATAACCCATCGTGAACCTATGCACGACAGAAGGAACCACTGTAAACCCCTGCGCCGCCCTCTAGGATGACAAGCATATAGCTTAAGATGTGCCTATTATAGACAGAAACTGGCAAGAGGAGGAAAGGTGATGAATGGAAGAAAACAGGTAGGAATTTTAAACACACAGGGAGGTGGACGCAGGCTTTCACACATACTTTTCCAGCACAAAGGAATGTGCAGATCAGAATAAAACACATTTCCTTATCAATAGAAGAGGCCCAAGCTGTTGGAGATAAGGAAGTGGCTAGGGGAGGAAGACTGATGTTCACCCACTCCCTCAATGATGGAACGGACCCTTGAGGTTTAGTCTGAGACAGGAGCCCAGTGTGAAATCCAGGTGCTGGATGTTAGAATGTGCATACCTGAAAGGAGGAGGGATGCTACAGAGGACCAGTCAAGAACAGAAGACTCTCCAGAAAGCTACCCTGTGGTGAGAAGTCTGCCATTAGTAGAATATAGGTCCAGCTTTACCTTTGGCCTGGCCTTCCAGACTAGCTAAGGGGCCTTTGTATCTTTTCCAAAGGATAACCCTTCAGTTAACCAATCATCCTGTTCAAACCTTCTCTCTGATTCTTCTGAATTGTGTCCCTCTCCTGATGTCTTTCTTGCGAATACAACAAGAATCGAGGAGCCGAGAGGCTTGACACTCTGAGTTTTCTGTGGTTGCATAGAGATGCCAAATTCAAGTGGAGTGGTGACCAATTCATCATCAAAAATAACATTTGGAGATGTGTCTTTTTTTTTTCCCTCCCCCCGGAGATGTGTCTTAAGGTACAATTTTATCTATGATAGGATAGTGTAGTACCCACGTGCCTGTCAGGGTACTGTTAGAACTATTACTGTTAGAACTATTACTGAAATTTATGCAGAAGACACTAAAGTCAGTAATGAAGAATTCTACCAATTTTGTCCATCTGAAATGCCTCAAAGATGTAATCAAGATGCACTGATAAACACTGAAGGTTAGAAAGTAAAAGTTAGAAGCCAAGGAGGATCATTACCTGGAAAATGATCCTTTAGCCATTGGTGAAAGAAATGAAGATGAAGATCTCATGGTAGAATGCTCAAGACCAATGAGTTCTACATTGCAAATACCTCTTTTTAACAAAATAAAATGGTGACTATACCTAGGGACCCTGCTCAAGTAGCAGAATGGATATTCATTAACCACAAAGTCAGTGATTTCAACCCTTCAGCTGATTGTTCAGAGAAAATTGAGGCTGTCTCCATCCCTAAAGATTTAGTCTCATAAACTCAAAGAGCAGTTCTACTATATCCAATAATCTTACTATTAACTGAATCAATTCGTTGGCCCTGATGTTTGTTTATAAGTAGGTCCCTAGGCCTTACGTACTAGTCTGTCATAGTCTGAAAACTCAGCTGAAAATCTGTTTAGCATCATTTCATGGACAAAACAGATGTTGGTTATAAACTTAAATCAACTCTGTGGAAGGTAAGATTTACCATTAAAATCATTCACTGTTTAATAAATTCAGATGGTGAAATGCTGTGAGGTGAAATTGATTTGGGAAATAACGACTTCAAAACTGAGCAATGGTGATCTGACCACTCTCCAACTCCATTCAGAGATTTCAGACGGCCTTCTTTTTGTGCACCAGGAGGATAGTGCCCAACTGTGATGGTAGTTTATCAGGCATGATGGACAGAAGATACCAGAATAAGAGTGTGAGAGATTAATGCAACTCTATCCCCTGCTGCGCCCCATCAGCAACTCATTCACACTTCATCTGGTTGTTAATCAAGTTTCTTTGACATGACTCCAGATGCTGAAATAGAAACAAACAAACAAAACTATATAGACAAATATTAAAGTGGGAAGAAGTAGGAGTTCTAGGAAGATGATTGATGACTTGAAACTTCAGTTAAATGCTTGTATTGGCCTCAACTCTGGAATCCCACTTGACTTTCAGAGGAAAATTAGGTAAATACAATACTGTTCCTGAATTTAGAAATGTGGAAGAAGATACTGTGCTATTCTTTGTCTACTTTAAATATTTAGAGATCATATTTCTAGTTTATTACCTGGGTATTGCCTCTATTCATTTCACTAACTTCAGTGAATTTCACTCTTACAGCATAAAGTTACATTGAAAATGTCTCCTCTAACCTATAATATTTATGCCATTTAATGTGAAACTTGTGAGCTATCATGTTTGATTCCCGACTGGATGGATATTAGCATGAAGACTATGTAGTCTCCTTTATTTATAAAATACATATACAAAGTTTGACTTTAAACTGTCTTTGTGCATGTCTGTTTAATAGTAACTACATGTATTTATATGCTATTTGTATCTCTAGCAAACTTAAATTTCAGTTTTTGGGGGGTTCTTTTTTGGGCTGTATATGACATTTTACTTTATTATTATTGTTTAAACATTTTATTGAGGGCTCTTACAGTTCTTGTAACAATCCATACAGCAATTGTATCAAGCATATTTCTACATATGTTGACATCATCATTTTCAATTTTTAGAATTGACCATGGATTAGCCATAACAATTCTGTATTCTGAAGGGAGGTGGCGGAGGCTCCAATGGAATAGTGTCTCCCAATTCATGGAAAATGTATGCATTGACTGCAACCTGTATGGTCTGCAGTTTGCAGCCACCAGAAACTCCGCAGGAGAAAGACTGGTCTTTCTACTCCCCTAAACAGATCCAGTCTCAACTCGCAGGGTGGCACTGAGTCAGCCTTGAATGGTGGAGACTTTGGTTATTTTTGGTTTTATAGGTTCTCCTAGAGTTTGTAGATACATCATTATCCAACACTGCTTCCTTCTTACTTTGTAGATCCATCCATTCCTGTAATCTTTACTCTGTTACATGGTGGTACTATATGAAAAAAAGTCAACTTGAGCCTTTGGGACTCCAGGGTGTGGAATATTTATAAGACTCTACACCTTTCTGTCTTTGAGTGGCTGATCGGTTCAAATCAGTGACTATTCACTTAGCTGGCAAGTATGCAAGCCCTATGCCACGAGGGCTCCTTCTTGGAAATTATCCGTTAAAAAACGATAAATCTTTAAATTAGTCAGATAATATTCCAAGGAAAACAGCTATTTCAGTCTATTTTCATTTGAGAATAGGAGTTTAGACAGAATGGGAACTTTACAAAATGAGTGGGCTACCTGTTGAGGATAGAGACATGATTTCCTTTCACCTAGATGTTGCTTAGACTCATTTTTATTAATAAGCATATGATGCTAGTTAAATATTGAAAGTTCATTTGCATTTTCACAGGTGAGTTTGGGGTGGTTAAATGCAAATATAAGACTTAGATTTAGAGTCATAAATAATTTAAAACAAAATCTTTTCAAACGTGTTCGAGGAAGGGCTGGGAAAATCTGCTCTGCGCGCAGTCACTGGCTTCAATGCTGACTTCAAAATGAAATTCTCAAGGAGGGAATCTGCTGTGAAATAGCAATAGTTTTGCATGCAGAAGTTGGACAAAACACTTCACATGTAAGTAATCTTGACATGTAGTTAATTAGAGTGGATAAAATAGATCTATGTGTAATTCTGCATCAAGAATTGTAATGCAAGAGAAGAGCATAAATATTCAGAAAGCACATCAAGACATTTGTATGTTTTCTGCATTGTGTCACTTTCTTCTTATTTACATTCTGTGCAATTTTTTTGGTAAATACAATATATCTCCTTTTTATCTTCTGATATGTGTGATACATAACTTGTTCTTTCAGTTACAAAAACAAACAATGAACTGTTATTTCAACCAACAGCTTATATATTATTAGATTTGAACTCTGTGGAAACAGTCTTAAAATAGCACAATAATATGTAGAAAAGATATGGATAAATAAGCACTGGATTTCTAACAAAAAAATTGGCAGTTCAAATCCCCCAGTGATATTGAGGGTAAAGGATGAGGTTGTCTTTCATAAAAATTGACAGTCTTAGAAACCCAGTGGTGCAGTCTGGTCTGTCCAATCGAGTCACTCCGTGTTGAAGTAAAACTCCATAGCAATGGTACATTTTAGCTTCATTTTCTAAGTAGCTATTTTTTTATCTGGTTTGATTTAGATACTCTAAGTCTCTAGAAAGTATTTTGAAATTGTAAATATTTTTTAGTTTTTAAAAAATAAAGTTGTAGGGGTTGATTTTGCCTATGGATACAGAACATGACCTCTGTTTTGAAGTCTGCACTAGTTTAGTCTCATCAATTGAAGTTTTGATTTGTGTCTTTATTTTTTTCTTTATCATACATGTGTGAAAATATATGTTTTAAGAATGAAATTTATTATTTCAGCTGTATCTAACTTCACTAAAATATTAAAAATGAATCCATGAAAAAACCCCATAAAGTATAAAATGCAAAGTGTAACCAAATATGCCCAAGGGAACAGTGACTCCAAAGCAAATGTCACTGCTTGGTAGGTGTAATACAGTGGCTTTTCTCAAGGAAATGTATGTTGCTCCAGGAAATTTTTTCCTTTATTTTTACAATATAAATCTTTATTTCTTTCTTTATCACTATTCTTTATTTTTATGATGTAAATCTTAACTATTTCACCTAAATCTTATTTGTAGCTTTTAATGTGGTGTGATAATATCCTATGAATGTTTTCTAATATTTCTTACTACTAATAGCAGAAACTGAGCAATAGAAATGTTCCTGTATCAAGCAATGTGGTTAAGGACATAAAAGACCAGAGAGCCACAAGACAGTTCATTCAGAGTAGATACTTTCTAGTGCTCCTTGTTTTCTTAGGAGAGTTGGTAACCATTTGTCTTAGCTATTTGACCTTACTTTAATTTTTCTTTTCTCTTGTAGATCTTCCTTAGTTGTATTCTAAATTATATTTTACATGCTTGTGCAGGGGCAGTGACTTCTTTAATGTAGATCTTCTGGCCGATGTCTCTAATTCCCAACAAACCACCTTTCCCTGGATGAGTCTGGTAAGAAGTCAGGGAAGAAACTGTTAAGTTCTAACTAGAATCTTTGGAGTGCCACCCTACTCTGTGTAAAGCACAGCCCTCTGAGACACAGGAGGAGGGGTCTTACTACCAGCATGAGCCAGGGGTGGGCGCAGTACTTCCTCTGCAACCATGATCCATCAAAGAAGCTGCAGCAGAACCAGGAGCCAGAACACGGAACAGAGTGATGCTCTTCCCAGTCCATAGAGCGATTAAGTATTAGTACTTAGGTGCAAGATATTGGCTTGTGGTGTCCAGTACATCTAGGAACTTTATTGGGGAAGTTGGACTTGCTGGCCCACTGAAGTGGAGCTGAGGGGTATGGGGCTGGGCTTACTGGTGGGGACTGCCACTAGACACTGACTTGGGGAGCTGGGTTTGCTGACCCAGGGAGCTTAAACAGAACGCCTTCAAATCGAGGATTATAGCAGAATAGTATGCATATTTTAGCAGACTTGATAGAATTGCGCAGCATGTTCTGATAAACTACTCAACCCTGAGCTTTTCTTACTGGCATTACAACTTCCGAAATAAACTCTTTAATCATGAATTTTGTCTGTGAGTTCTGTGTAGCCATTGCAATGTATATTAGAGCCTGTAGATAAATTAAAGAACATTAATTAAGTCAGCACAGTTTTATCTCTCAATAAACTAGGTATTATTTAAAGGCATATAGATTGTTTTTATTGATCGTTTTATTGGGAGCTCTTACAGATATTATAATAATCCATAAGACAATTAGGTCTGGCATAATTTTACAACTGCAACCGCCATCAGTTTCAAAACATTTTAGCGCTAGGACCCTAAGGTCATCAATGATTGTTTAAGGCAATAAAGCAAAATGACAAAAGAAAGAAAGACAATGAAAAGTTAAAAAACCAAGTCAACCTGCATAAAACAAGCCAAAAAAGCACTTCGCAAAATTTTAACAGCCATTCTGAAAAATTAGGTGTGTTGTTTTTAGTAAGTTTCTCTGCATTACATCAACATGTTAGTGCTTTAAATTACCTGTTCTTATCAGATCATCAACATGATCCAACAGAACACACGTTTAAAAGAAGAAAATATTTTCTTTTGTATCAGTTTATGTTAAACCATAAGTAAAAGATTAATTTATATGGATTTAAACAAATAGCCTGTAAATTCTCACTCAGAGCAGGTGAGAATCTTGTTGAAAGGATCAAAGAAGAAGATCTCTTCTGGTTTTTTATTCCATAAATAATCGCAAAGGAGTTACCATTCTCAAGATTGATTTTTTGTAGAAGAGTAATTGTCAAAGCCCTTACCTTCACAATATTTAAGAGGAGAATACAATTTATTGGTAAAAAAAAATTTGTACCAGGAACACATAAATTCAGTATTCTGTGTGTTAATTTCCCAGTCTTCCGGTACCAAAGAGAAGGGATGAATGGTGAATAAGTGGAAAACCTACTTGTCACATCACAATTCCAAACAGTTCAATTACCTGAAATAGACTCTTGAATCAGAATAGTTTTATAAACTGAAAGATAACACTGAATTATAATCCACTAATTTATAATACAGACGTTCAGATCTAGCACCACTTTCAGCTTTTTAGAAGGAATATTCTGGTTACATCATAATCTTAAATCACTTTTGCTAAAAGTAAGAGAATTACACATTTCTGCCTTTGTACATGGTAGGCATAGCTCTGAATACTGTTATAAAAATTAATTCTTAAAATAATTGCTATAAAATAATAGAAACGTTTTTAAACAAAAACATCAAAATTTGCATCTATCGTTTCTCAACCTATCTTGTATCTAGGTGGCTACACTCCTGAAGGTTATGTTTCCAACTCTTTAATCACTTTCCAGAGAATGGCAGCACTGTTTTGATCACCCTTGCTCTCCGTATCATATTGGCAAATCCAAGACAACCCTGGCTAAGATGAGGTCTGTGAAATTTTCGACATTAGGTTCAATCTTGCTTAAGAATAATGAAAAGACCAGTTCTTTGAGCTAGCTGATCTTATGGTGATGCAGAGCTAGCTGATCTTATGGTGATGCTTTGCTCTGGGAACCCATCAATGTAAAAGGTAGCTGAGGCCATGATGTTCACTTAGAATTTAAAATTCCAAATGATACAAAATCCCAACATCAAAAGGTCTCACTTCAGTGCTAATTCTGTGGTCTTCCTCCACCAGTTTCTGGACTTCAGACTGAAGCTTCTTCATTAATTAAGATGATCGTCTTGTCTCTCTTGCCGCATCCTCGAGGACTTTCTGAAAATGCCTGCTCCATCTAAAAATTGCCATTTTATGCGGGGCAGCATTACCTTAAACTAAATGAAAAGTTTCAATGATTTTGGAAGATGGGCCTTTGAGTTTTTACCTGTAACATTAGCCTTTGCCTCAAAAGCCCCTCATGGCACAAAAAGTTACCCTACCCTACTTTTAAGACATTCCAAGAGATTCAGTCAAGTCTATTATTCAAAGACCTGTCCTAGAGCCATCCACTGAGCTCAGAGACAAGTTTAAAGATACTTTGCATGGAATAGACTAGTACATGTATGAACAGAAAACTTAAAGCCATGCTTCTTGATCTACTCTTGTGTTTACTTATATAGCCATCCTATTAACCACAGTATAAGAAATACCATGTAAGAAATATCACACTCCCACAGAGGGTAGGCTTGCAGAGTGTGTGAACTGTACCCTCATACAGAATGCTTCACTAAAAAAGGGCCCTGTGCCAATCCTCTGTTGCTGTCATTTAAATTTCCAAATAACATTTTTTAGCAATGGGTCTCCCATTTTCATTTTTTTGCTAGAACTAACAATGTATGATCAGCCCTGTTCCCATGTAACATGGCAGAAGGACCTAAAAATCAATCAGCAACGACACCTTTGAAATGCTTAATATCCAGGGAGTGAAAAATAATTGTCCACTGCGAGCTATAGATTAAATATATTTATTTTGCCACAGGTAACATTTACTAGACATTGTAAATAGCAGCAATTTAGTAATCACATAAATTGTGACCCCCTGGCTAATTAAATTCAGCATCTAATGGAGTGGAATTTATTGACAGCTCACTAAAATGGATTAAGAGAAGCAGTAACGGCAGTGTGTTAAAAGTAATAAACTGTTGAGGTTTTTTCTTCTTTTCCCTAAGCTCTTAGAAGATTATTATAAAATTGCTCAAGGCCACCTAGTTAATGTGCTACATCCAATTACTATTCTTAAATCTGTAAGAACATGTCTATTTATTGAAAAGTAACTTACTTGTTATTGTTTCTAATTTTTATTCATACTTAAGAAATTGGACACTTATTAAATATTGAAATTGAGCAAAGCACATCATAGATGTCAGGTTAATGACATGCAAAGAGCAATTTACATTGTATTATCTCTGTTTTCAGGCACTTTTCATTTCTAACATAATTTTAGCACAGGGAGCATAAATCCACACAAACTTCTTCCATGATATAATTCTTTAAAGCTGGTATTTTTCACAAAGAGAAGAGTTTTATAGGAAAATTTAGACTCATTCCCATTACAGGGATAAAAATACATTTCAAAACATGTTCTCAAGGATGGAGAAGATTATATCTAAACCCCAAATGTTCAAGAGTATGAAATATATATATATTCATAGCTACTATCCATAATCAATTCATATCAGCATGCTGGGTATCATACAGAAAAGCAATGCCCCTACTTTCCTTTATCCTATGTCTAACAAATGCTGCAGACCAGCAACAATCAGAAAGAAATGAGATATATAGATACAGCAAATAGGATCAAAACATAAATTCAATCAGTGCTACTATAAGGAAGCATGAAAAAATAAAATCTAAATGCCAAGGTAGAGAAATAAAGGCAAATACATTGTACAAATTAATAGATAAAATGATTAAATTTGAGAATGTTCTGTTTTGGTTTGTTTTATGTTGTATACCAGGAGTTCCCTTAAAGGAATTCAGTATGCAAGATTCAGTTTCAAACTTTGTAGTCATATTTCACATCTGTACAAAGATATTCTCCTGAGCACTTTCACCCTGAAAATTGGGAATGAAAATGTGCTCTATTAAATTCTTAGACACATTGTTTACAATTCTAATGCAATATTTCAGTCCAGTTCAGGAAAAAAAACTCTTAAAAATGCACAGAGAAAAGTTGAAGCTTTGCTCCAATTATTTGGCTAATTGACACAATCTTCCACTTTGTTTTATTAGTGTAGATGAATCCTTTAAAGTTGATGATCTGGCAAAAGACTGTTATGCTCATCTTGTACTAAATGGACACCGGCTAATGTAAAACTAAATGAATTCTGAAAAATCAAGCAGCAGGAGTCAGAAAAGCAGAAAACTAAAATGATTAAAAGCAATCCATCAGTCCCCAAGAAGTTTTGCTGTCCACAAAATTCTTAAGAAAACTATTCCTTCTGAAGACATTATTGTTGCAGTAGATCAAGATAGTATTTCCTATAAATGCCTTATTAGTTCATATTGTATTTGATAAATGTATAATCTTTCATAGCATCATATCAAAGCATCGACAAATATCCTCTCAGCCATCCGTAGGTAAAATGAACTTTTTCATGTTTAGCAGTATATGATTTTCTCAGAGCTTTTCTCACAAATTGTCCTTTTTCACCTTTTGATTAAAGTCTCTAAATTTGTATCATTCCCACAAGTACCACCACCATTTCTCTGGGAACTGGGAAGTCTACAAGCAATAGAGATCAAAATTAAGGTCCAACTCTGTTATCTACACCATGGCATCAGAAACATAGATCGAGACATTGGAACTTCTACATATTTATATTTTTGAACTCATCCTTGGAGGAATGTGAAGGTGACCACAGGGCTATACTTCAGAACATATCTTGAAATATTCTTTTGAACAATGAAAGTGACACAATTCCTTTGCATTTGTCATTCCCAGAATACAAAGCTATATGTTTCTCTGATTAAAAATGGCCGACTCTAATTTCTAGGATACTGAGTTTTTATGTGTTCCATTTCATTATTTTATGACTTCCAATAGTCTCTGTTCCTTTTAATAATGGACATTTGAAGCTGTTTCTTCTTCATTTGAGACTTATTACATCTACAAATGAAGGTCTCTAAAGCTTTACTTCATTCGACCCATTTAGGTTGGTTCTATTTTGAGGGCCTTTCATTTGTGTTTAGAGTATCCTCCAACTGAAGCAGTTTGTATTCCCGCACTGTATATCACAGCCTTCTGCTCTAATTCATAAAGATTTCATTCATCGGGTTGGTTTGTTTGTTGGTTTGCTTCTGATATAGGCCATCAGATACTCCTTCCTAGCCTGTGTTATTCTGGAAGCCCCAGTGAAAAATGTCTACTATGCATAAAGGTACCTGCTAATATATGGTCTACTAGTGGTATAGTTTCCAACATCATCATAATACATAAAATTATGGTATTACAGACAGACATAAGCACTACTGAGATGTTTCAGCAAACTGATATGAAACTAGACGCACCCTGTCATCTTTGTCAATAAATTTGGGTGTCAACTCTCTGAAAAAAATGACTGAATTAAATTCATATCTCTTCCCATGTCAAAGAATGGTGATCGAAGGGAATATGGAAGTTGTCAAAAGTATCGGTATTCCATGCAGCCAGTGTGTTGAAGGTAATTTAAACAAAAATAAAATAAACAGTTGCAGCACTTCCTGGATAAAGTGATGCCATCAATTGAAGCTGAATTTATAAGAGGACATAGAATGAAGGGTATAATTGCTGACAACAGATGGGCCTTAATTGAAAGCAGAGAATTCCAGAAAGGTATTTGCTTGTGTTTTATGGACTGGGCAAAGGCATTTGATTATATGAATCATGACAAATTATAGATAAGATTTCAAAGACTAGGAATTCTAGGATACTTCATTGTACTCATCTAGAACCTGAAATTAGACCAAGAGGCAGTTGTTTGAACTGAACGGAGGATATTGCACGGTTCAAAATGAGGAAGGGGTGCGTTAGAGCTGCATCACACTTAGTCATTGTGCACGCTGAGCAAGTGATCTGAGAAGTATGCTATTATCTGAAGAAAAACACTGCACGATTGAAGGAAGATTCATTAACAAACTTTGCTACACAGATAACATAGCCTTATTTGCTGAAGGCAAAGAGTATGTGTACCACTCACTCATAAAGATCGGGAGCACAGGTGAGTTTGGTTAACCAAAGATCGGTAGTTTTAACCCACTGGTTGCTCATTAGGAGAAAGATGAGGCTGCCTAGTTCTGTAAAGATCACAAGCCTCAAAAACCCTGAGGGGTCATTTTACTCTGGGCTTCAGATTTGCCAGGCGTGGGAATCAGCTCTACGACAATGAGTGTGGGATTGGAGGGGTTGCTGAGGAAGACAGAAGGAAAAATCCAGCATTCATCCGGATTACAACACTACACAAAGAAAAATAATTCTTGCACTTGCATAATAAGCAATATTATAATAAAAGAAACAATATTAAAGTCAAGGATCTAATTTTATTGAGAACTAGAATTAATGCCTGTCATTTATTGAACCCTAGCCCCATAAATGTGGGTCAACGTGGCATTTTCAATGGTTTGGCAGTTATTAACGATTAATTAATTTTTATCAATAAGGCAACTATATAATCATTCTACAATGGTGTCTAGCCTGACTAATCAGCTGCATGAGCTTAAGGTGGATACAACACCCCTCCTGAGGTCATAGCCCATATCCCATGTCATGTGAGAACAGCCAGGCAAAGTGATAGATTGGTTCCCTGGGATGTGGTCTGCATCACCCTCATCTTAGAAAAGATAACCGGGTGAGCAGAGAAGGGGGGTGGTGCATCATAGTACCTTTAACAATAAATACCCAGAGGCAGAGTGCATCCTTTGAACCCACGATGTAGGCACTGAGAACCATCTAGGGAAAGAGAACGAGTGATGCCCAAACACATGGAGATCGCTGAGGAACTGGGGTCCACAGATGTTGAGAGCCATCAGGAACAAAGTGTTTCCCTCGAGCTAGTGCCCTGAATTCAGATTTCCAACCTCCAAAATGGTTTGTTTTTCAAAGTCATCTACTTATCGCATTTCTATTAGAGCAGCTTGCGATAACGAAGGCAATGTTCACGGAATCGGCAGTCAGGAAATCAAATGACCTATTGTAACTCTGCTGCAAAATATTTCTGGAGTGTTTTAAAATCAAGAAGGGAACTTGAGGACCAAGGTGAGCCTGACTCAAGCCAGAGTACTTCCAACTGCTGCGTATGTGTGAGAAGGCTGGGTGAAGGATCATGTGAAATGAAGGCTAATTGCCTAATTGCTGGATTTAAATTGGTGAAGAATATTGGATATCCCATGGCGGCTACCAGAAGAACAAACAATTCTGTTTAGGAAGAAGTGCAGTTGTAATTCTCCTTGGAAGCTAGAATCAAAAGACTTCATTGCCACCCTTTGGGGATGCTCATAGGAGGAGGACTCAGTCCCCCAGAGAAAGGCAGCACATGTGGTAGAAGAATGGCTGAAAGAAAATCCTCAAGACAGGTAGACCCAGCAGTGGCACCGTGTGTTCAAACCTAGCAGTCACTGCAAGGAACCAACAGGAGCAGACAGTGTTTTGTTCTGTGGTACCCAGGATCTGTGTGTGAATTAACTCAAAGTTACGTAACAATATAAGAACACCCTATGCTGAAGGTAATTATGGCGTAAGGTTTAAGAAGCTAAATTATTAAGCTAATGTAGAATTTATGTTTTCTATTCTTAGTGGGAGAGGGTTACAGAGCCAAGAGATTGAGAGCATGTCAAATTGTGCAAGCTAGAGGGTGGGGGAAGCTATTGTTTTTATCCTAAAAACAATGGACATGTAAGGAGGTACTAGTTATTGCTTTTTCTTGTGCACCCATTGTTGGAAATAATGATTTCTGGCTAAGACATGCAATAACAAGCAAATACCTTCTTTCTGACACTTTGATTCACAGTACGTTACTAGGTATCTCAATACGTAACATAGGTATGTATCTCAATACGTAACATAGGTATGTATCTCAATACGTAACATAGGGATCTCAAAGGAATATGATGATGCTCCTTTTTTCCCCAAATGCAAATACTTTAATGTTTCCATTGACTGTCTCTTTTTAAAATATTTGTTCATTTTGAAATAAATTTAGATAAACAGGAAAGCTGCAAAGATAACACAGAGCACGTCCCCACACCTTTTATCTCGCTTCCCTGTGGTACAGAGCCAAGGCTAATAAATTGACATTGGTCCAACATGAGTCCCTTTGTATGTATTATTGTGGTAAAATATATATTTAAAAACATGTTCCATCTTAAAAAAATGTTCCATCTTAATATTGTTTTTTTATTCTTTGATTTTATTTTAACTGTTTTTTTTTTTAGTTTTTATTTTACTGGGGGCTCTTACAATTCTTACCACAATTCATATATATATCCATTGTGTCAAGCACATCTGTACATATGTTGTCATCATCTTTTTCAAAACAATTTCTTTCTACTTTAGCCCTTGGTATCAGCTCATTTTCCGCCTTCCTATTCCACCCTCCCTCCCCATGTACCCTTGATAATTTATAAATTATTCTTTTTTCTAAATCATGATAATGCACCTTCTTAAAAATTATTTGGAGTAAAGACTATATGTAAAATATAGAAAAGCAGATAGGAAAATATATAAGATTCAAGATGAAATAAAGAAAGGTAAAAAGAACCTATTCAGCAATTTTATTTGGAAATGTGTATTTTTTCCAAGACTAATGTCTTATTACTACATCTGAAATAGTATTTATGTAAGAAAATGCTGTAGTTTTCTAACTCTGAAGAGTGTACAGAACAAAAAGTTCATGCTGCGGATAAGCAGGCATAACGCCTAGCCTCCACTCTTATTTCTTAACGAGGAGCCATAACAATAGAAAAAGTAGACTTCCTCATTATCTTTTATGTACATTAAAACTAAATGTGTCAAGAAACATAATTGTCTAAATTTAGTATGACCTTTTGCCCTATATTTCACCCATAATAATTAAAAATACATATAATAGAAATATATTTTAGAGACAAACTCGTTTTTCCTCCCACAAAGAGCAGAGGTCCTGAAACTGATTCCGCATTAATATCTTAAGAGTCAAGTAGCCCCATTCACAGCTGTGTGGTCTATGGAATGGAGAATTTGCTTCTTCTAACAACTTCCCATTAGACCTAACTTGATGGATGGTAGAAACATAGAATTAATTTCAATTCCTCCTTTAAAGAAAAGATCTCTCTCTGCTGTTTCAATGTACATTTTCAAGTCCATATTAATATATGAAGCTGTTATAACCATTCCTACAAAGTCTTCTATAAATACTTCAAGGCACAATTTTGCTTTAACGCTCATCTTTCCATTCCTTGAATATAGATAACATACTCCTCTGATGGGCTGTGAGCTTGCAGTTTCTAGTGCCCTATGCCCCCCAGATCTTTAAATGACAGTACATTTGCACCCTTCAAATACAAGTTTAAATATTACCACCTTTCCTTCATAACATATATTCAACATGCAAAACTCTTACTTATTTAGTGACATGTTTTTCTATATATGTATACTATAAAGGAAATTCCATTATTATGGAGATTATTACTATTCTGTGTATTGGTGGATACCATGCATAAGTTCTTCACCAGCACCATAACTCAGATAAATCAATTATTTTGGGGTCTTCTTTATTTATTGTCTAACTTTCATATGCATATGAGGCACATGAAAATATGGTTTAGGTCAGGTATGCATTGGTCTACAAAATGAAACCTTTGTTCTTTAACAGTTTGAAGAAGATTTTTGCAGTATAGATAGATATATTTACATGTACACATCCCTAATGTATCCCTAATGTGTGAAAATCATTGCTACAAAATCATAGAAACATGTATTAAATCGTTTCAAGAGGTACATTATCATCAAGAACTTATGGTACTGCAGAAGGAAGTCCTATTTTGAATGAAGGACTTCCCAGGAATGGACTGATGGCTGTGATATGTTTCCACAACTGTAGCAGAACTAGGCTACTCCTTCATCCAGTCTAACAAATTCTGGAGAAGGACCAGCCAACAGAAAGAAAACTGCACTTGTACTCATTCCAAAAGCGTACCCAACAGATTGTGAAAATTATTTAAAAATAACATCGATATCACACACAAGTAAAATGTTCCTGAAGAAAATTCAAAACCAGTTGCAGGAGTACCTTTGAGTAGGAGCTGCCAAAAATTCAACCGAGATAGAGATGAGGGCATGGAATGAGGACTATCATTGCCAGAGTAACATGGAGCTGGCTGGGGACCGGAAATACCAGGGCAATGCTTTCTTGTTGCATTAACTATGTGGAGCCTTTGACTCTGTGGGTCATATGAAATTATGAATAAAATAGTGAGGAATAGGAATTCCAGAACACTTATTATGGTCATGCAGAATAGTCCCAAGAAGCAGTTATTCAAATAGAACAAGGAGAAACCTAAAGGTTTAAACTGTTTTTCTTTGAAAAATTACGTGTTGTGGTTACATCCTTTCACCACATCTATTCAACTTGTGTGCTGGGCAGGCAGTCTGAGAAGCTGGGCTATATCAAGAAGAATGTGGCATCAGAAGTGGGAGAGGCCGGTTAATAGCCTGCAGGACACAGATGGCACAACCCGGCCTGTAGACAGCGAGGAAGACAGGAAGCCGTTATTGATGAATATCAAAGACTGCAGCCTTTCGGTGCAGATTTTACTTCAATGCACAACAAAGAAAACTAAATCCTCACAATTGGACCAATTAACACAATAAATGGGAAGTATTTCCTTTCAGTTGGAACCCCAGGCAATGCTCATGGATGCAGCAGTAAAGGAATCTAATGATGGGTTGCACGGGGAAATCTGCCACAAAGACGGATTCGATTAGCGTAAAAGGATTGGAGTAGAGATGTCACCTTGAGCACTGAGGTTCACCTGGCCTGCCCCTAGCCAGAACCGTTTCAATTGTCTTCCATTCAAGTGAAAGCTTAACCATGAACATGGAAGGCTGAAGGAGAATGGATGCCTTGGAAGCATGGTGCTGAAAACCAATTGTGAATATACTGTGAGCAGAAGTACAGCAGGGTGTTCCTGAGAAGTAAGAACTTAGCATGTGTCACATATATTTTGTATATGATATCAGGAGGGACAAGTCTTATAGAAGGACCTCATGCTGGATAAAACAGAGTTTATCAGCACAAATGTGGAAGGCCCTTGAGATGAAATGATAGGGTAGTTGAGAGAATGAGCTGGTGAAAGTGGTGAGGAGGCAAAGGACTAGGTTGTGTTTTGTCCTCTTGTGAATGGCTTGCTGGGAATCCGGGGCAGACTTGGCCCCACTTATCGACAACAGCATGCACAGACAAGCTCCTATTGTTAGGTACTGTGGAGGCAGTTCTGACTCATAGTGACCCTATCATGTCTTTGAATTGAAATATCATGACTTGGGGAGGTGCACCTTAGTCCTCAAAGTAAGATGCTTGCTTTTCAACATGTGTGCCCCAAATGTATTGAATACAATGTTCCCTTTGATTTCTTGACTGACACTTCTTGGACAATTGATTGTGGATCCAAACAAGGCAAAATCCTTGACTACTTTAATCCTACCTCCTTTGTCATGATGTTAAGAATTGGTCAGTTGTGAGGATTTGGGTCTTCTTTACATGGAGTTGTAATCCAGACTGAAGACTTCAATCCTTGCTCTTTATCAGCAAGTCCTTCAAGACCTTCTCACTTTCAGCAACAAATTTGCATTATCTGCATATCAAAGCTTCTTCATGTGCCTCCCTCCATTCCAGAGGCCACATTCTTAGCTTAGAGAATCCAGCTGCTCTGATTATTTACTCACCATGGAGATGGAAACAGCATGGTGAGAGGATATAAACCTGTTGCACAACTTTCCTGATGTTAGCTATGCAGTATTATGCACACACACACACACACACACACACACACACACACACACACACTGCATACGCCTTCATTTTTCTTCATTTTATATTCCACAAAGCAGCCAGAATGTACTTTTAAAATTACAAGCACTCTTTCGGACTAAATGCATGTTACTGCGGAAGGTAGGTGCCACATAACTCTGTAGCACGTTATTTAGACAGTTGTAGTAATGTAAACCTCACTTCTTGATATGCTATGCTATGGCACTGTCTGCTTTTAAAAAGAGATAAAATGCAAGATCCAGTGCCTGACTTATAGACTCTCTCTCTCTCTGGCTACTTGTTCTGGTTAATATTTCTTCCTTTCTTCCTTTAAAGTATTCCTAAAATGTCTTGAACCACGTTTAATTCTTCATGATGTCTTGGTTTCCGTAATCTGCTAAGTCTTCTGCAGAAAATAATGTATCCTTTTTCTATTCTCTCTTCTCAACATACAGTTGTTCCTGATGGCTAAGCTGTGTTAGGCTCTTTCTTTACTGAGCATTGTCTTCACTTTGATTGCTCGCCGTTCAATAACGTTAATCTTCTTATATTGGGGTTACTTTTCAATTGTTTTCTCATTTCTTCTATAAGGTAGGGACTGTATCTGTCACATTAATCTTTGTGCCTCAATATCTACCTGGGAACCAGATGAATTTACTACAGGAAGCACAAAGAGCTCTAACATGCTTTCTAAATTAAAAATTCTCACTTTTAACTTTATGCTCTCTTTTGTCATTTTCCCATTTTGAAATGTGCAATTCCCATTTGACTAGTATTTGTGGTCATATTTATTCTTGCCCTGGACAACATAGAGAACAAGTTATATTCATATTGTCCATGCATACAATTCTATATCTTATTTTTCACCTTAAAATATTGGTTTGTTAAATCTGTACTGACCAAAGATATGCTTATCAAGTTCATTTCATGTATACTTGACTTTAATCACTGCCTTCTATTTGTACTTCACAAAATTCTTTAGAAAATATACCTATATTCTCTAGAAATAAAGTATTGTTAAAAACAATGCAAAGAAAAAAGACTAACTATGTTTACGTTTATTGCTGAAGTCTCAGTAGTCTAACCTCAATCCAATTTAATCTGGTTCCACAACAAAAATAATGAAGTTTTCTTATATATAGTATTTGATCAAGTTAATTTCTGTCACTTTAATAGAGTACTATCCAATTTTGAATGTTGCATAATATGACCCTAATTTCATCACAGGCAATAAACCTGCCGAACCTGTGGGAGCCCCCCTCCCATTTTCAGAGCAACTCACCAAAGGCACATTCTTGCTATCAACTCCTTACTGAAAGTTGCATACGTCCTAGAGCATACTGTCTCTATGAAAGGGATTTTTCTCAGCCCCATCTTTTAATTTTTAGAAGCCGTTACATTATCACAGAAATACCAGGACTAGCCCTGCACTATTCATTCAAAGGGGTATTACTTGAGTTGACCTATTATTCAAGCAACTGGCTCTCTCCAGATCCTTAAAGTCAGATGGATTGGTGCTGCTTCTGTAATCTGATTAAAAGCTAAGTCAAAATTTTAATTTATTTGAAATGGCAACAAATTCAAAATGCAAACCAATGTCTGTGTGATAGGATCAAATACCTTTCAAGTAGAGACCAGAGAAGGTAAAAATGAATGTCTCTAAGTATTATCTTTTAGGTATAAAATTAAGAACTAGATATTAAATTACAAAGACGAGCTGATCTTCTTAAGATGCTCAATGAATATGAGAGCCAAATGAATGACACGAGAGGTATTAGACCTCAGAGAACATGAGCGAAACACGGGGCCGGCTGGATATGTGAGATAAACAGCCGAGCCAAGTAAGAAGGAAAAGGGGGCCAGTAACTAGGAGCTGCAGGGAAGATACCACGTAGACTGGCAGCCGAAGTAGAAGGATAAAGTGTGATAAAGTGCTTACGGAGGTAAAATGTCCATGAAGTTTCAGGTGGCAGATGTCACTGCATGTAAGTCCAGGCTGGAAGCATATCTTAAAATAGAAAAGGACACCAAGTAGAACAAGTCTCAGACTATAGAAAAATCAAAAAAGAGCTAGTGACCATTTTATTTGAAAAAACAATTGTGCTCGCCAGACAATGATTAATATTCTAAGACACACATAAAGGATATTGTGGAAATGGCAGCTATCAGTCAGAGCCATTGGAAATGAGCTTTCATTAATTAGAAAGAACAGTAGGAATAACAAATGTGAAAGCGACGTTTGGAGATAGTCAAGATAAGACAATATGCTTTGCTACGTTGCGATTTGCTGATGGAGCTGATGATGCATTGGTGCAGCGGAACTTCAGGGTGAATAATAGTTGGCCATCTGGTTGCAAACGTTGACGGCCTTTGAAGATAGCAGTTCATCAAGAGCAAGGAGTACAGAAAATGGAGTTTCACCAACTGCATCAAAGTGCCGTGGGAGTAAAGGAGCTGCCTACTAATGAAGATAATTACCTCTTCTTGATAAGAGATGAAGGCACAAAGCTACAGCTGGATAATAAAAAATTCTTCTAGAGCAGAACAGCATAAAATTATATTCAATTCAGGTCCCATGCATTATTAACTCCCTCAAAATTAAAGCATTTCTTTTAGTCTCTGGCGAGGCAAAGTCGTGTAAAGGAAAAGATCACAGGCTTTAAAGTTAGATAAACATGGAATCAAAAATGACTCTTCCATATACAAGTGTGTGATTTGGCCTAATCCTTTTAAGCAATCTTCACGTTGAAAATGTAGTCCCAGCTCATACCTCCCCGTGATTTAAGCCGATGATGATCAGTTAGATGACTGGAGCTGCTTCTAGAATTCATATCCTCTTTAGCAAGTTTGTATTGAGGTTTAAGCCCTGTGATAGTGTCAGAATAGCTATTAAAAACAAAAAGCCTAAACAGATCATTAGAAAAGTAAATTTAAAAATAGCATCATTGGTGTTACAAAAGGAAGAAACATAATATGGCAAAAGCATACAGCATGAATATTTGATACACAAGAGAGATCAAGGCAACACCTGAAAGTGATCATTGTACTAATATTAGAAAACTGGTCAGGAGTTCCCTTGGTGAGAACAGTTAAATTGCAGGAATAAAGGAGCGTATGGCATGAGATGAGAACAGAGAGATATTGGCATATGTAGAATGAAAAAGTATTAAAATATAAGGGCAAGTAAATATACATTGCTATAATATCACAGGAAGGAGCAGGTGCAATTTGGGCTGTTAAATACAAGATCAACCACTCGAACCCACCAGCTGCTCCTTGGGAGAAGACAAGGCTTTCTACTCCCATAGAGAGTGACAATTTCTGAAACCCAAAGGGCAGTTCTACACTGTCCTGCAGGGTTGCCATGAGCTGGCGTTGCCTTGATGGCAGTGAGCTTGTTATGTGTGTGTGGGTGTGAAGCCACTGTTTCTTGACATGTCTTCCATCTAGGTCTACACACTTCGAAGGCACTGTTTGGCCGTCTTTAACTCTTCTCCACAGAAGGCTGTCCTGGTGAATTTGCGCCATGTCAGAACAGAAGGTTTTTTTGCATCTTAGAGGGACTCAAATCTTGGGTCTGTGTGGTTACTTTTTTAAAAAAATATTTGCTCAATTTGGGGAACCCAACGAAGCCTACAAGGGAAATATCTGAGCTGTAGGTTGGATGGTAAAGCTTCCAAGTAAAGTTCTTAGAGGACTGGCCCTTCTGCCTGTCAGGTTGGGGAAAAAATCCTCAGCACAACTCTGCTGGACTCTTTCTCATTCATGAAGTTTTCAATTGTAAAAAAGCTTCTTCATAGTAAACTCCTATAAATGTCCTGTGAACTTTGAGAAAATCTACCAAGATCACCCCTCGGAAATTTAGAAAATAGTACAGTTGCCTTAACCTTCTATGTTGACCTCTGCATCTTGGATTTAACTAGCCCAGGAGATCCTATCCAAAGCTACTGTTTTGACTGCCTATTTCGGTCTTTCCTCCCCCCCGCCCCCACAGTTATCCTAACAAGACTAAGTCCAGTGTATTATTGAGAGAACTTGGCTGCAGCTACCCAAGGATCACTGAAACATATTTCGACAATTTTATTTGGAATAAGCAGATGCACACACGAACTGGAAACCTAGTACCAATATTTTTGATTCCCCCATGTATCTTCACATGGAGATAGTAAATGATTTAAAGTTACCATGGCAAGGGCAGTGAATTATTTAATATAACTCTTTTAGCCAAAGTCTCTCCAATTCCCTCCAAACTACCCTTTCGTGCTGTGTACAGTAAGAAGGAGGGTGAAGATACTGATCGAATTCTCCTGTGAACAGTCATGAATAGGGCTCCCTGGAATGCCATCCTGCTGTGTATTCAATGAGAATTCCGAGAAGCAGTGGGAGGGTTCTCATTATGAGCAAGGACCAGGATTATAGCACCCACACTGGACCTGAGATCTCTCCATAGTGAAACCTTTGGATTCTGAAGACATCAGCAACAGAACCAGGAAAGAGAGCATGGAACAGAGTGGTGGACTTCCTAACCCACAGAGCAAGTAGAGTTGAGTGTTTTGTACAGGAGCTGCTTTTTGGAGCGGGGTGTCTCTAAGGACTTAATTTGAAGAGTTGGGTTTACTGACCCACAGAGCTTGAGGTGAATGTCTTTGGTTAAAGCTTACAGCTGAATGGTATGCCCTTTTGATATCTATTTACAGCCCTGAAATAAGTTTGTAACATTTCCTGATTAATAACTCTACTATGATCATATCTTACTTGCATTACAACCTGTTAACTTCCTTAATAAATCCATTAATCATAAATTTTGTTTGTGAGGGCGGTGTGGGGATTGCAATGGATATTAGAGCATGGAGATAAAGTAAAGAATACTAGAGAAGATAACTCAATCATTGCCCTCTTGCGTTGATTATTACAGCACTCTACTATGATTTGAAAACACCTAAACCTAACTTTTCTATGTCCATTAATAGATACTTCAGTATATGAAAAATGTAATTTTACAAGGATTTGCTGTCTGTCTTGAGCACAGTAATGTAAGTAATGAGTGCCCTGTATACCTTGCAATGGAATAAAATGAGAAAAATAGAAATGTGTTGCTACTGAACAAAAGGCAGAATTGATCTGTTGACTTTTAACTGCTAGCTTAAACAAAGCTCAGGCCATTTTAGCAGCCTTCTCTGTAAGGAGTAATTCTGTCTTATATTCACGTTACCATGCTACACCCTAGATAAAGATCCCCCAGAATCCATGATTCTGCCTTCTAAACTAATGGTATCAGTAGGAACTAGGCTATGTTGCACTGACAAAGAAAATCACAGTCCTTTTATGAAAACACACATTTATCCACTACTTGTTTTCATGACTTTTTCAGGTGGTTGGAAACTCTGGCTCATGTTGTCTTTATTCATGGAGGTAAACAATGCGGTGGCCACCCCTCATTGACTGCAGCAATTCACATAACTTTATAAAATTCACAGGGGCAGAAAAAATGATTTCT
The DNA here is from genome assembly GCF_050624435.1 of Tenrec ecaudatus. NCBI lineage: Eukaryota > Metazoa > Chordata > Mammalia > Afrosoricida > Tenrecidae > Tenrec > Tenrec ecaudatus. The sequence continues at coordinate 88,105,178 of NC_134532.1, forward strand.
ATTCTTCTGCAATAAATTCACTAGAAATATTGGCCAATAATCATAATGACTTTCTATATTTAGTATCAGTAGGAATCCAGGGACTAAAAATTGAATTGCTCACCTTTTATTTATAGTACTTCTTTTTGTCTTTTGTTTCCTTTTTCTCTCCCAGGTGCCTAGGTAGTAATTCTAACTTCCACTTGCTGTTGTCCATTTACAGTGGCCCTTCATACAACATGCTCATTTTACTCACTTTCTCCTGCCTTATAGTCCTCTCCTAGCTAGGGATCTCTTGATTAGATAGCTAGATGATAGATAGATAGATAGATAGATAGAGAACTGCCACTGAGTCAACTTTGGTACACGGTGACCTAAATGCAACAGAATAAAACTTTGTCTTATTTTGTATCTTCCTCATAATCATTCGTGAGGGAAAACCCATCATTGTAGCTATTAGGTTTGTTCATCTCACTGAAGATCTCTCTAATCTCTCATTCTGTGACCCCCTACTTCTCCAAGCTTGAAGTCCTCCAAGATGGACTCCTTCTGATGATGTTCAAAGTCAGTCAATGGTATTCTATTCTGTTACAAAATATCTAAATTTTGCAAATGAATCATCAGACTTTTCTCCCTATTCCTACTTTGAAAGATCCTTAAAAACATGTCTACCATTGGTGACCTAGTCTGTATTTGAAATGGTGGCGTAGTTCCTAATATCACAATACATGAGCCATTGCAGGATAACAAAATGATAGATGAATGGACTGATTTTATAGAAAACAGCAAAGTAATGTTACTAATCAAAATAAATAATTATATTGATATAAAAATTTCAAGTTTATTTTCACACACAAATGATTGCTCATTTGTTGTCACTATAAAGTTATAGTTCAATTGGCCACATTTTAGAGGCACAGAAGTAGAAATTCATAGAAGCCTAGTGATTTACCAATATCAGTACCACATATTCATAAAATATGGATTTGATCTATGTCTAACTACAGAATACATAGTCTCTAATCTGACACCTACTTTTATTATTAAATGTTGTATATAGAGAAACAGATAATACAACCATTAGGCAAACTAATGCTTCGAAATATCCAAACTCCTTGCCAATTACTTTATTGCAATTAATATCAATCTGGTAGGGCAGAGTAGAACTGCCCTATAGAATTTCCGATGCTTCACACCTTTTTGGAAGCAGATTGACACCTCTTTCTCCTGTGGCGCCATTGGTGAGTCCATAGTGCCAGTGTTTCGGTTACCAGCAAAGCTCTTTCACCAAGGCACCACCAGGGCTCTGCAAACATATACACACGGTTTGAGAAAGCACAAGTTGGCATGCGTTCTTTAGAACTCTGCTTCAAATTCACTAACTAAATGTAAGCACTAAGAATTCTAGTGCATTCACCTTACCAGATACTGCCGAGAATAACTGACCCCACCTAATGACCGGACATGGGAAGTGTTGATGTAAAATAATGAAGTCATGTCTTCCACGTATTGAAAAGATTAGAATACATTCAGAGACAGAAAAGTAAAGGAACCTTTCAAAATGTAAATTACTTCTTCCATAGCAATAGTGACAGTGTACTAATTCTAGGAGTCAAATAAATTATCAAGGACTCTGCCATTTAGTTTGTTTCTGATTCTATAGGGGAAAGGTAATTATGTCGAGGCCACCAAGCCCGTGATAACAGTTGGATATGAGGAGCAAAAGTGAAGGTAATGTCTTTAGAAATTTACCTTCCTGTTTCATATTTTAGTGGAAACTCTCTGGGAGGGACTTTCAAATCAAGCAATCCAAGGCTCTCGTCTCCAAAGAAGTTGAGGCTCAGAGAGGTTAAATACTGTACTTGAGGTCGCACAGTGCATGGCAGTACTTCAAGAAGAAAAGGAAGTTCCATCCATGAAACCTTTGGGAAGAAACTCTAACCATTGTTAAACACATTCTTTGAAGCCTATTCACGGTGCTTCACTGTATCCTCAGATGAGCAAATTGAAATAACTGGGGCCTTCTTTTGTTATATATGTATTCAGAAACCAAAGGATAAATAAATGGCCTGCTTTGAAACAGCTAGTATGGGGCAGAAATTATTGGAAGCCAAAATGTTTTTTACTCCCAAATCTGAGTGTTTTCTCCAGTACTAAAATGTGTCCTGAGACCATGCACTTTCTCGCAGCATGGGGCTTCAAATTCACATTATATTTTTTGCCATGGGTATTATTTTAAAAGTTTACAATTGGTTTTAGAAGATTCTTGACTGAAATCTCTTCCAAGGCCATGCATTTCAGTCACCTGATTAATGTTCCAATACTCTCTTGAAGCGCTGTCTTATTTGAGGGGTTGTTTACATCATTGAAATGATTCAGAGATCATTAAATATAGAAATCGTCTTTCTGTATTATTGTTCTAGGCCTTTCGGATGTCATCTAAAAGCAGGGCCTTCTAAAGAAAAATTCCCTGAGCCTTAGGCTGGCTTATCAACCATAGACACTGGCTTCTCTTACTGGCAAAATACGTCTTTGTGTGTATTGGAGCGTGGCTAATCAAGGTACCTGGAGGAAAAGGGCCACATCATATGCACATCCAAATGATTTGGGCTTAAAAAGGCAGAATAGGAGCTAGAGTGACATAACAACTTCTCTGCTGGGGTCACTCCTTGCTCCACATGCCTTCTTCAAATCATGCACCTGCTCTTTGTTTCTCTCTCTGGGCACATTGGACTAGAAATGAAGGAGCACAGCTGTCTATACAGGCAGCTAACGGGGATCAAAACCAGCAACTTGCAACTTACTTGACAAATTAGACTTGACTAGTTATCGGATAGTGGGCCTACGTCTCATTATAGTTTCCTGAAAGATTTTCTTAACACAACAGGAAAACCACAAGATACTTTCACATCTGTAACTAAAGTATCACTCATACAAGCCGTTTCCAACTCAGTGTGGGTGGAGCAGAAGGAGGGATTTGACTTGGGGCAGAAGATGATTGTAGGAGCCATGAGTTCTGATTGAAAACCAGATTTCAGGAAAATTATGGGGAAAAAAAGAAAAGAGCTGGAACCCATATGCAGCTACCCAGAGAAGTGGTTATTCTGAAGAGTAGTAAAATACACGGGACTTCTAAGGAATCCAGTCTTGCACGCCCTTCTGAGATGGTCAACATAAATATTTCAACTTCTCTCACCTTTCATCCATGTTTCTGCCCCTTCATATTGATACCCAAGGGCTAATGTTTACTCATCATAACGGAGTAGTGTTGGGATCCATAAGGTCTGAATGATTGAATTTTTAGTAGATCACTAGGCTACCCCCCCTCTACGGCATTCCTTGGTAGAAAATAACCTCCAAACTCTCCTGAGCACACTCACTGTTTGAAGCACATACGGAGTCACGGCAGCCTTGTCTGGAAAGATAAAATATGTCTCCATCTCGGGCACGTGGTCACTATGTGCAATGAATCCAGCTAGGAAGAAAACAAATAGACAGAGTATGAATCCAGTAATATCATCAGAGACCTGTAACAATCAACTCACTCCCAAGAGCTGCAAATCAAGATTTAATTAAACCCAACTATGGTCTAAAATCTGGGAAACCAAAAATCTAAATCTAAAATCTATACTAAATCTGGGAAACTGTTTTAAAACTTGAGTTGATTAGTGATTATTTGAGACCATTTGTTCGAGTCCAAAGAATTGGAAGGATGTCAGGGAGCCAGATGTAGGGTCCTGACACACAGAAAGCAAGGGAAGCTTTTCCACTTAGGCTGGTGTGCTGCCACACTCCGCCGGAAGCCTCCTTTCATCAGGACAGTGACAGAGTAAAAGTGGCGCCTTGCACTTGAATCCCATCCCATTATGAATGTTTAAAGCGAATCGGCTGTGATTACCTGTGTGAGGTCAGGTTATGGAAAATTACAAGATGCTAACTGCCAAACCACTGAGAACCCTGACTCCAGTCAAACTGACAAAAACCTTAACTCTTGCAGCCACCAAACTAAAAGAACAAACTCCCTATCATCTTGTCAAGACCAACTCAGAGTGACCGTGGGACCTGGCAGAACTGCCCCTGTGAGATTCTGAGATGATAACTCTCAATGGGAGCAAAAAGCCATGTCTTTCTCCCCCAAACAGCTGGTGGTTTTGAACTGATGACCTTGCAGTTCCCAGCCCGACTCATAGCCAGACATCACCGCAGAAGTCAGTTACAAACCGGTCAGTAATGTCTACTTCTTCCGATTTTCTCTCATCATCCCCACCCTCTCCCTATCCCATCAAAGCCATTTCCTCCAGTTACTGGAAATCCTTGTATTTTTCTGATATTTTAACAAGAAACATTTTAATATTTCCTATTGGTTTTCCTTTTCTCCTCTTGTGCTATTCCAAAAGAAAAGGTAGTTTATGGGTGTTTTTGTAATTTTGTGGGCGGGCTTGTTATTAAGGAATCAAGGGTAGTGTGCCCAAATCCCTGACATTTTTAAAAGCTAGGGCTTTTTGTTGTTGTTGTTGTTGTTGTTGTATTTGGAAAGCTGAGCGTGACATTTCAGCTAGAGGGAAAAAAAAATGTTGATAAATCTGTTATATTTGTCACTTTACCAAAATCAAGAAAGGTAGGAAATGGAACAGCTGGTAGATATTTCTAATCTAAACTGTCAGACAGAGTGAGCATAAAAAGAAATCTGTTGATGTTGATGCGGTTGATCCGGCCCTCCCTGCGAGTGGGGGGAGGGGGGCGGTTCTGGCAGAGAATCACTCCAGAGGACCACTTTCAGGTAGAGGCTGAAGCGCTGCCCTCCTCCGAGTGCCTGGAGGGCCGAGAGGATATTTTAGTAAACTAAGTATGCTTTTCATACGAAGTACCCATTTTGAATTAATGATTAAAATGCTATGATATGAAACTAAAATTATGGAATGGCAGCATGCCCGTGTTATGTCTTCTATTCATAATTAGCAATTCCAGAAACAGACACCCAAATCGTTTGATTAAAACTAGTCACCACCTGGTGCAAAATCCACTGCATTTTAGATCTGATCTCATATAGCTTTGATAAATTTCACTTTAAAAAAATCACTATTCTTGGGTGGGAAAAGCAGAATTGTGTGATTTTTAGACTAGATAAATATTATGAGGAAACATCCAAGGTTTCCCTTCATTTTTTGCATATCAATTTCATAAAAGCATTTTTATCACATTTGGTGACTTGAATTTTACCCCCCCTTCTAAATGAGTTTGTATTCTTTTTAGATGATATATTTCATCCCAAAGCATTCTATTTCTTTAAACCATGTAGGAAGGGGCAGGGTCTCCTAAGTTACTGAACTACAGGACACAGTAAAGGGGCTAATGATGGAGAGTGTGGGTGGGATCATTAAAACATCTAGACGCAACAGTGGCAACACCTCAACGAAGGAGTGGAAGGTTTACAAAGTTTGATACCAAATCAGTTTTAAAATTTTATATTGAAGTGCACTCTTAAAATTTTGCTAAAGTCTACAAGCAAGCTATTAGAACCAGCACATAGATTATGATCTGTTTATATTTTGTGTGTTCCTGTTTTGTTTTTGCTTTTTCATAGAGACACATGAACACTAAGAAGCTCTTAGCAAGTAACATTTCTTAAAGTATTTTGGGATATCATTTCCTCTTTAAATAAATGTGCTGATTTGTTTAGCACCACTTCAGAAAGCACACAAAGCAATTTGAAAAGTATGCAAATACTGTGTTTTTTTTAACATTGGAGGGAAAAATAAAACTAGGCCTACTTGAGCACACTGCCCTTCTAATTCTCAAAGGAGAAAAGAATAATATATCTCTGTGAAAATGAAAAATAAATTATAGGATAATAGGAAACTTCCAAAAGGAAAAAAGAAGAAAATTATTTCTAGTAAATCATCAATGGCAATTACTGCAGAATTTTTCAATGAAGCAAACTAGCAGATAGAATAATTCATGCCTTTTTCCGCTTGGCTATATTGAATTACATAATAATGAGTTATATAATCCATATCTATATACATATATTAGGAAAAAAGATAGATATCATAGGTTTGTGTGCCAACATAGACTGGTATTGGCCACTTTGAAGCCTACACATGTATAGTGTAGCAGAGCAGGAGAACAGGAACCCTGGCAGCATAGTAGCTTATGCGTTGGGATGCTAACCACAAGGTTAGCAGTTAGGAACCAAAAACCACTTTCTCTATGAGAGAAGGATTAGACTTTCTACTCCCATAAATATTTACAGCCTCCGAACCCCACACGGATTGTTTTACTCTGCCTTATGGGGTCGCTATGAGTCGGAATTGATTTGATGGTGTGAGGTTTGAATTTTGGTTTGTGCCAGGGGTAACAAATCAAAGAAGAATGACATCACATTCTTCATCCAAAAGAACCTTTTAAGATCTTTTCTGAAGCATAAAGTTATATAAGGATAATATCTACATGTCTACAAAGAAGGCCAGTTAATACTGGTATTGCTCAAATGTAAGCTCTAGTGACTAGTGGCAAAGATGATGAATTTTGCAATTTTTTTCTAACTTCTGCTGTCAGAAACCAATGAAACATGAAACCAAGATGCACTGATAATTCCTGGTGACTGGGTGAGACATTGGAAATAGAAAAGAAGGATTCAATAGTTGGAACATACGGTCTTGGTGATAGAAATGATGCCAGAGACTATAACATAGAATTTTGCAAGACATGTGACTTGTTTGTTGGAAATACCCCTTTTCCCAAAAGCTTTTGTTGGTTGGGCCATCAAATCAGCTTCAACCCAGAGCAGCCCTATACGCAACCAAATGAAGCCTTGCACCATCCTGCGATGTTTTCCTATCCCTCAGACCATGGCATCAACCCACCTCCTTGAGGATCTTCCTCTTTCTCACTGCCCCCCCACTTTACCAAACATGATCTCCTTTTCCAGGGACTGGTCTCTCCTGAGAATATGTCCAAAATATGTAAGAAGTCATGCCATCCTTCCCTCTAAGGAACACGCTGGCCTTACTCTTTCCAATACAGATCAGTTTGTCCATTTAGCAGTCCAAAGTACATTCAATATTCTTCTCCAGCACCACAATTATTCAAAAGTATTGACTCTTCTATGATCTCCCTTGTTCAACGCCCAACTTTCACATGTAGATGATGCAATAGAGAACACTATGGCTTCGGTCAGGAGTACTTTATTTCTCAAAGAAACATCCTTGCTATTCAAGACTCTTAGACATTTTGTGTAGCAGATTTAAGTAATGAAACACATCTTTTGATCTTTTGACTGCTGTTTCAATGAAAACTGTCAAACATTCTTCCATTTATCATGATATTATCTTTTGGTACAGTTGTGAGGATTTTGCTCTGCTTTGAGTTGCAAGCCCTACTGAAGGTTACAATCCTTGATCATCATCAGAAAGTGCTTCAATTGAGTCCTCTTTACTTTCAGAAAACAAGATTGTGTCCTCTGCATACCATTGGTTGTTAATAAGTCTTCCTCTGATGTTGCGCTCTTCTTCCAATAGTTCAGCTTCTCTGGTGATTTGCTCAGCATACAAAGTAAATAAGGATGGTGAGAGTGTGCAACCATGTTGCACACCTGTCCTGATTTTAAACCATCGATATTCCCTTGTCTGTCCCCACAACTGCATCTTGATCCAGTTTCCAATGAACACAATGACATGTTCTGGAATTTCTTCTTAAGATGATAACAATTTGGCATAATAAATAACAATTTATTATGGTTCATACAGTGGAATGCCTTTCCATAATCAGTAAAACACAAGTAAACATTTCTGGAATTCTCTGTTTTGAGCCAATATTCATCTGATATCAGCAATGATATCCCTTGCTCCATGTCCTCTTCTGGATCTGGCCTGAAATTCTGGCAATTAAGCTTCCTATTAATGTTGTGTGAGTTCAGTGGTATTGTTCTATAGTTTGATCATTCTGTTAAATTCTCTTTCTTTGGAAAGGTTACTAATATAGAACTCTTTCAATCAGTTTGCTAATTAGCTGTTTACCAAATTTCCTGGCATAGACAAGTAAGTGCTTCTGTTGCTTCTTTATCATACAAAACAATTTTACTTGAACCTCATTTTTTTTGCAATGGCCAATTTAAGAGAATAGTATGAGACTGTGAAATTTTGTTTCCTGCTTGGGAAAAATGATGCAAAAAATGTTGTGATGTTGAACACAGCTTACAAGGACAGTGCTATGGGAAAAGCGAAACTGTCTGAGTAGTTCTCTAGTTTCAAAAAGGTGAAGTACTGATTATTGATGACAAACTTCATTCTGATGTCAATTTCCTGAATGGTCAAAAATGTCGATAAATTGTGTGCACTTGCTCAAGAGACCTAGGAGGGGCCATTGGAGAGAAGGGGTAGTTGTTTGGACTACGTTGGCGCTGGGTGCAGTGGTTTAACAGATTTGGGAATGAGAAGGGGTGCTGTAAAATTTGTGCCTCAGGTTCTAATGGACCAGCAAAAAGAGAGTCGACTGGACATTTAAAGAACAGCTCCAAAGCAACCCAGACTTTTTCCGAAGGTCTTTACTGGTGATGACACATGGTGCTATTCTTAGGATGCCAAATGCAAGCATCAATCAAGACAGTGGAAGGCGCCATTGTCATCTTGACCAAAAAAAGCTGGTCAAGTGAAATCAAAGATCAAGACAAAGATGAAGACATTTTGAACTTTCTGATGTGAGGGAGATAGTGTATGTGGAATTCATTCCACCAGGTTAGACTGTTAATTAAGCTTCCTATTAGAGGTTCTGAAAAGATTGACAACAGTGTGTGACTCAAAAGGCCTGGTTTGTGGCAGATGGGGGGACTGGTTTTGCCGCCAAGATAATATACCTGCTCATCCAGCCATCTCAGTGCACCAGTTTTTGGCAAAAAACCAGCATGCTTCTCTTGCCCCACAAATTTGACTCACCAGAGTTTGCGACTTATTTTTGTTTCTGTGAATGAAGAGGGACATGACAGGACAGTAATTTCATGATGTAAAAGAGGTGAAGTAAAAATGAGGGAAGTGCTGTCAGTCATCCAAACAGATGAGTCTGAAAAATATTTCCAAGTATGTAATCACAGATTTGACAAATTTATTAGGTGTAACGGAGAATATTTTGAAGTTGGTATGGTTGTTTAAAAAAATTCTACCTACTGAAAATGTTGAATGTTGACTAATTCTTTTTGTTACAGTGATTCTGTGTATTATTTCCATCTTCACTTGACGTTTCCTGCATCATTCAATATTTTGCCTACAGAATTTTTCCAGATTGCAACTAGAGGCTTGAATGTTTTATTGAGATCTTCCTATTTCAGATCTGTTGAACTTGCTCTTCCCTTTTGGTTTTCTAGTTCTAGATCCTTGGATGGATACTTTGTTACAGCTTCAAATTGCTCTTTGAAATGTTCTATTCAGCTCCTTTACTTTACCCTTTTTTCCACTTGCTTTAAATAACATTCGTGGTGTCTAGATATGTAGAGAAACTGATCTGTTTTGAAAGAAATATGGCCAGGATGCCTCTTGAGGCAATGATGCTGGGACTCTTTCTTACATACATTGAACAGTTGTCAGGATAGATCGTCCCTGGAGAAGGATATCATGTTGGTAAAGTAGAGGGGCAGTGAAAAACGGGAATTGCCTTCCAGAATAATGAATGACACAGGACTGTAACAATGGGCTCAAACATGGAAACAATTGCGAGAAGGAGTATTGTGTTTAATTCATTGTGCCAAGAGTCACTATGGGTTGGAAACAATTTGATGGCACCCAACAACAATAGCAATAACAATAACACATGAAGAGGTATGTAAAAAACTGAAATATCTTTCAAAGTTATGAATTTTATTTTTTTATAAAACATTTATGATCTTCAATGTACTTTCCATTATATCTAATACATTTGTCAAATGTGTGATCCCACTTTTGGAAACATTTTTCAAACTCATCTGTTTGGATGGCTGATAGCTCCTCCCTTGTTTTTGTTTTTTTAACCTCTTCTAAGTCATCAAATCGCTGTTCTTTCAGGTCCCTCTTCTTTCTCAGACACAAAAAGAAGTCACGCAGAAGTTGGGTGTGTGGGGGGCAAGAGAGGTATGTTTTTTTCCCCCCAAATGGAAGCACTGATATGGCTGCATAAGCAGGTGCATCGATGTGGTGGCAGAACCTGGTGGAATAAATTCCAAATGTCCTATGAGTGGACATTTTCATTCATTCAGGAAAGTGACAAATATCCAGAATGAGAATTGTCATTAATCGACATTTCACCTTTGGTGAAAGGAGAAAACCACTTACACGCACGAGTTTTTCCCAAATTGCTGCCCTTGTAAGCTGTGTTCAATATCACAACAGTTTCGGTGGCATTAGAAGGAGACAACATTTCACAGCTGCACAGTGTTCTCTTAAATCAGTTATGACAAAAAAATGAGGCTTTAGTGAAACTTTTATGAAAATATTCACTGGCATTAAGGTTAGGGCTAGGGTCAGGTTAGGGAAGATATTCATTATCACCAAAGAGAACCTTCCCAAGTGATGCCACTGGATGCACTAACTCAGAGAAAGTTGCTCCACGCTCGCCTAACAGGAAAAATGCATACTATGATATCTCCAAAACACCCAGTGCAATTCCGCTTTTTGTTTTTTTGTTTTTTTGGTAACCTCATATATAAAGACACTATTCAAGACAGAATACAGAACAATGAAAATGACTGCTTATGTGAAAAAAACAATGGAAAAGCTCAATATCTGGAGTCAGAATATGGAGTTAAAATTGATACTGAAAAAATTTTAACAAATGTATGAGAGCCAAGGTATGTTCTTGAGGATAGCCCATCTGAATGTAGAAAATATCTCGAGTAGATATTGGACACTAATGAATGAAGACTAGATAAATAATGATTTGATTTACCACGGAATTTGTACACAAAGAAGCAAAGTAACATTTAAAAAAAAAGAAAAGGAAAGAATCAACACAGATGTCAGAAGATACTTTGAAATTTTCTTTTGAACATAGAGTAGCTAAAACAAAAAGAATAAATAATGGCTTAAAAGCTGAACAGGTTTTTCAAGGGATGCTTAAGAAGACAAAGTGTTATAATGAAATACGCGAAGATCTAGAGTTAACCAAAGGGAAACCATGCTGGCCATTTCTCATTCTGAAAGCACTGGAGAAAAAACATCAAGCTTGTTTTCCATCAGAAAATATTTTTAAAAGATACATAAAATAATTGGTATACAGTCAGCCATTCCAAAGGGTATCCTATGATGAATAGACAATGATATTAAAGGGGAAGCTATTAAGATCTACGAGGTTCTGGCAGCAGCTGTTTCTCTGGCCTGTGAGCCTCCTCCTCAGCTGCATTAGCTTCTAGGCAGCGCACAGCAGGCCAACCCTGTGACCCTCTCACCCCCATAGAGATATACTCAAACCTTCTGTAGGTGAGGACCTTGGTCTGGACCTTCAGGCAGGGTAGACTCAGGTGTGAGGACTGCAGGGGGGACAGTCCCAGGCTCGCTTCAAAGTCCTTCTGCTACTGATCAACCAGCAGCCTCTTCTAAGTTTTGTCTTCTTTCTCGCAGTGTTTATAAGGCTTGCTTCTCAGTAATTGTCACTTGGCTTTCCTTCCATCTGCTTTAGCGGTTTCACAAGGGATTAATGTCTAAGGGGAACAGATTAGCACTCAGAGGTGGCTACCAACACATTTAAATATATACCTTGTTCTTAATAGAATTCTGGTATTTTTAAATTTAATAATCCGGGGACTGTTATTAACACTTTAAGAAAGTTGGTCTGTGACTAGGAATTGTAGCGAAGGTGATTGTTTTTAACTGGTTACTGCCTGCACAATACGCTTCCACATCTTGGATCTTCCTTACAAATGAGTTAGCAAATGGACTTATCTCCTAAGAAAAAAAAATGATGAAAATAGAAACTTTAATAATAAAAAAACTTGTACTTTTTTTTTTCATTCGAAGGCACTCCTCCTGTGCTTCTCTTCCCGCAGCCCTCTCAGCTTTTATTCCTCCCCCCATGGCACTCTGTTTCTCCCGTACTCTACTTTCTTATTGGGTTCTACATTTCCATGGCCACCCAGAACTCACAGACTATACTCAGGGTGGAAAATTTTAAAGGGATGTTAACAGATCACAATTCATGTGAAAAATGCTTTGGATCCAATTGTTCAGTCAGGTCAGTGTCATCTCTGCTGGGCCACAGAAAGAGCATATACATGTATCTAGATTTAGAGATGGAATGAGGACACAATAGATCCAAAATAATAAAATACCACTATAAATTACTGCACTCCAACACATTTAATAACCTAAAGTAAATGTATAAATGCCTAGACACACACCAGCTCATTAATGCAGACAGATGTAGTAAACCACAACAGATCCATAACAAAAGAAAAAACAGAGAATATCAAGAAACGTAGACCAGAAAAGCCCAGGTCCGGAAGTCTTCACAGGATGATTCCATAAAGTAATTAGTAAAGAGCTGTGACCAATTCTACACATATCATTACAGAATATAGAAAGATAAAGCAAACTCCTTCCATGAAATGATCATAACTCTGATTCCCAAACCAGGCAAAGACCTCACAAAGACAGAAAAGTACAAATGAATATCCCTCAAGCGCAGAGATGCAAAATTCTCTACACAGAAGCCTCATTGGCTGCAATATGATTGACAGGCTAGATTCTACCCCTTCACTCTGGATCCTCAAATGGATAGCAGATTATATAACTACCTCATATATATTTAAAAAACATGTAACATAAAAGAAAATAACTTAAAAATGAATAGTCAAAGATATCTCAGAAAAGACATAAAATGGCAATAATATACAATATACCTTAGAATTGAAGACCCCAAATAGTAAAGATCCTTATGTTATATTGTCATGAGTTAAAGAACTCAGGAAGATACAGCAACAATGAATTTTATCCAACATTATAGCATTGACATATATGATCATGTATTCAAGAATTATATAGTTATAGTAAGATGTTTAATTGGCTTTAATACAGGAGTAACTATTAATTGAAAGAAGTAAAGCCAGAAAATGTAAAGCTTCATTTAATATACTAATATTGAGAATGAGTATAGAAAAAAATGCTGCAAAATTTTTGAAATTCCCAATAAATATTTTTAAGGTGACTCTGCAATCACACAAAGAACTATCTCTACAATTTCAAAAATTTGAAATTCTTCCATATGACATTTGTATCATAATAGAATACCACTTTGTAATAATAATAAAATATACTTCTAAATAATTTTTAGGTTAAAGATAAATTCAAATTTGAATTACATAATTTAGAATCGCATCATGAACCAAGGAACTTATATCTATTAGATCCAATATAGTACTCAAGTAAAAGGTATACCTATCTATAAACATATTTTGAGATGATGAGAAATGCTAAAAATAAGTAAGTATTCATCTTGGGAAATTAAAAAAAGAATAAGGATATGGCAGACAGTGACATAAAACTATAATAAAGTGGAAATAAAAATGATTACTCACATCCACCCATCAAGCCCAGTAGTAATGCAAGTCTCCTTTCATTAAAATATTATGTATATTTACTATGCAAATAATAGTTTTTAAAGGACCAAATATTGATTTTTATTAGAAATTTGAAGGAGATAAAGCAGTGATGCAGGGCAGAATGATTGTCTTCAAAGCATTTCCACTATCCCCCAAAAGGGCTTAAAAATATTTTGAGTAATTTGAGTAAGTTCAGTATGTCTAAGAAAGTAGTGGGAAGTGTGGGGAGGAGATCTCTAGGTGGAAAAGAGGATTTATGTTTGACTACTGACCTACAGGTTGGTAGTTTTTATGCACCTAATGGTACCAGAGAAGAAAAGATGTGGAGATCTGCCTTTGATAAATTACAGCCCGAAGCACCTTAAAGCTGCAGTTCTATTCTGCAGCACATGGGGTTGCTGTTAGTCAGAATTGAGTCCCTTGTGCCTAACAAGAAAGTAAAGAGGTGAATGACAAAATAATGTGGGGTCCACCAAGACTGGTGGTCACAAGGCAGAGGTTGGAAATGTCTCCACCCTCTATCTCCTTTTAGCATATTCTGACACCAACCAGCCTTCCCACAGTACTTTCTTCCGTGGCTAGATTTGATCATTCATTGGCCACATAGAAGTCACGGATCACGCTCAATGACGAGATTTATAAAAAAGAGGACCTGATGCAAAGGGCTTAAGTGGAGAGCAAATGCTTTGAAAACAATTAGGGCAAAGAATGTACAGATGTGCCTTATACAATTGATGTATGTATGGATTGTGATAAGAGTTGTATGAGTCCCTAATAAATTGTTTAAAAATAAATAAATAAAGCATTTAAATGGATTTAAAAAAAAAGGAAGTTCACAGGCTACAGATCCTCAGGATAGATTTGAGTTAAGACAGCTCTTCTCTCCTGTGCCTCCATGTAGCCCTCTCTCTGGCCCTCATTCTCTTGGCATGGCCTTTTTTGGCCACTCAGACGATGTTACAAAGCTCATTTTGGGCTACCAATAATGCCCCAAGTGTATGATGTTCTACTGCAAACCTTAACCAAAGGTACTCAGCCAAAGCTCCATAGGCCAGTAAATCAATGAAGATCCCAGAAGCACCCATTTCACAAGTTATCCTCTTACCCAAAAGCATTGCAGACCAGTGGCTTAGTGGTTACATGTTGGGATGAGTTCTGCATGGTCAGCAGTTCAAAACTAGCAGCAACTCCTCAGGAGAAAGAGTAGGCTTTCTACTCCCATAAACAGTCACAGTCTCAGAAACCCACATGGGGTCACTATGGGTGACTAGACAGCAGAGAGTTTGATTTAGAGTTTGTATTTGCTCTGTGCCTGCAGATCCACCCCTCTTATCTCATGCTCTGACTCCAGGGTCTGGTGCTGCTCCTCTGCCACTCCTTTGGTGTCACAGCTTTAGATCCAGAAGAATCAATGTGCAGTAATCATGAGGTCCAAAGGACTTGCTTCACTCCTGGCTGTTCTCTCTTGCTGATACTGAGATCCTGCTGCCTGCTCCTGAGATGGCTAATTTTATACCCAGCAGGGTGGTAATCACAATGAACTCTGTTAACAATAACTCACAGATGCCTCATTTAACCCAATCAGTAAATTCAACTACTTTCTTATCCAGACCCATTAGAAAAATTAACGTCATTTGGTCATAGTGATAAAGGCTATGGCTCAAAGAGCCATATTAAATAATTCACTACATCACAATGGGGGCTGGGGTAGCATATACACAGGGAACTTTCTCTGATGTTTTTGTTGTTGTCAGCTGCCATTCAATCAGTCTCCAATTCATAGTGACCCCAGGTGCTAGAGGAGAATGGCTTCATACAGTTTTCTCAGCTGTACTCATTAAGGAAACACTTCACCTGCCCCTTCTTCCTTGAAGCTTATGAGAGACTTTAAACCACCAGAATATGAGTTAGCAGTCAAGTCCAAACTGTTTGCACACCCAATGCCCTTTCACTAACATCAAAGCAAAATGAAACCTATTGACATCAAGTAGAATCGGACTCATAGTGATCCTATAAAGGCATTTCCCAAGTTTTAAATATTTATGGAAGTAGATATTTTCATCTTTCTCCTGAGGAGCAGCTGACTGGTGGATTTGAAAGGTTGACCTTGGGGTTAGCAATCCAACACCTACCTGACAACACTGCAAGGATAAATTTTATAAATAAGACCTTTGGCTCTTTTAATAAATAAGCATAGACAGATGAAATCTACAAGCTATGAGGTAAGGGGCATTTGGGGAAAAAAAAAGAGTACAAATTTTAAAGCTAGACAGACATGGCTGTGAATCTCAGTTCTGCCCCTTCCTAGCCCTGTGACACCAGTCAACTTTGTAAAACCTTCTGACAGTCAGCAATCACACCCCTACAATAAAGATCATGAGAGTCCTCTGCTAATGTTCTGGAGAATAAAGATGATATAAATAAAGCAATTAGCATAATGACTTACACTCAGTAATCAGAGGTTTTAATTATACTTCTAAATGCTAGTATATAAATTATAAGATTGGTATAAGTAAATCAATATATCCAATGAATAATATTCAGTTCCTCCTCTTAGTCACATACTGCATGAAACATTAGGGATGGACAACTGAATTATAGTATATTTCCCCAAATCGGCACCTTGCTCTCAGCTCCCAAATAACTAAATATATTTCAAAACAATAAATTAGGAAAACGGTGTTTTTACTACCACCAAATATTTGTTCTATATCAAAGATTAGGGAAGTTCACCGAAGGGTTTAAGTCATATAACCACAATTCCTATAAAAATGGTGTGTGGGACCTGTCTAACCTCCTCCAATTTCAAAGGAATGTGAGGCTGACGTCAGACATACCTTCACCCTTCAACTGCCTTCACCACGTATGACACCTTCTGTTTCCACAACCCCTCTCCTGAGGTTGCATTCTTCCACCAATGCAGCTTCTCTGAGGCTTTACTCAGCACACAGATTGAGTATGATGAGAGGACACAAGCCTGCCCTACAACTTCTCTGATTGGAAACCATGCAGTGTGCCCTGGTTCTGTTCACACAGCTGCCTCTTGATCCATTTACAAGTTCCACATGAGCACAAGGAAGTGGATTCCCATTCTTCTCAGAGATATCCAGAATTTGTTATAACCAGAGTTGAAGGCCTTTTCACAGTCACTAAAACACAAGTAAACAACTTTCTTGTATTTTCTACTTTCAGCCCATATCAAAGACTTCAGCAATGTTCCATAGTCCTTGTTCCATATTCCCTTCTGAATTTGGCCAATACCCCTGGTGGTGTTGTATTGTTAGGTGCCATGGAGTCTGTTTTGACCCATAGTGACGGTATGTACCACAGAAGGAAACATTGTTGGCTCCTGCACCATTCTCACACCTAACCTCTTTCAACTCACTGCTAATGTACTTCTACAATCATTGCTGATGACCTTCAGAAAAGTTTTACTTGCATGTTGTATTAATGATACTGTTCTATAATCTGAGCATTCTTTGGGTAATCTTTTCTTGGAATGGGAAGAAAGCTGGATCTTTTCCATGCAGTTGCCAGCCTTCCTGCAAAGTTCCTGACATAAGTAGGTGCTTCCAGTGCTTCATCAGCTTCTTGAAATACTTTCATTGGCATTCCATCAATTCCTGGAGTCCTGTTTTCGACTAATGCTCTCAGTGCAGCTTGGACTTCTTTTAGCACCATTGGTTCCTGTTTAAGTGCTAAATTCTGAAGTAGTGGAATGTCCACTAATTGTTTTTGGTACAGTGACTGTATTATCTTCAACTTCTTTTGATGTTTTCCCGAAACATTCAATATTTAGCTCATAGAATCTTTCACTATTTCAATTTGAGGCTTGCTTTTTAAAATTGGTTCTTTCACTTTAAAGTATGCTGTGTGCTGTTCCTTTATTGATTATATAACTCTAGGTCATTGCACTTTTCATTACATTATTTCACTTTGTCTCCTAGGATAGCCTCATTGAATTTTCTGCTCAGTTTTGAAATTATATTTTTTTCCATTTGCCTTGAACTCCTCTGATTAAGAGAAAGGTTTGCATCTCTTCTAATATTCATTTTCCTGCATTTTTATGACCATTTGCTTTCTTCATGAATGATAATTTTGATGTCCTCCCACAGATTATTATGCCTTTTGTCATTAGTGTTTAATGTGTCAAATCTCTTCTTGAGATGTTCTCAAAATTCAGGGGGGATAGGCTCAGCATCGTATTTTGGCTTTCTTAAGCTTGTTTTAATTTTCTTAAGCTTCAACTTGAACTTAGATATGAGCAACTGATACTTTGTTCCACAGCGAAAGCCTTAGATAGTTTACCAGCTGTTGCTCACCTCTCCGTCGTCTTTTCTCACAGATGTAGTCAGTTTGATTTCTGTGCATTTCATCTGGAAAAATCCATGGGAATAGGAGATGTTTGTGCTGATGAAAAAAAGGTATTTGCTATGAACAAGTCCTTGGTCTTGTGAAATTCTGTCATTAAATTTCCAGCTTCATTTATTTCATGAAAACCACATTTTCCAACTGTTCCTTTCTCTGTTTCCAACATTCCCATTCCAATTTCCTGCAATGATCAAGTCATCTTGATTGCATGTTTGATAAATTTCTGATTTAAAACATTGGTGGAATTCTTCAATTTCTGCATCACTGGATTTTGCGGTTGATGCATAAATTTGAACAGTTGTATTGATTAGATTTCCTTGCATGCAAATAGATATAATCCTATCACAAATTCATTGTACTTTAAAGTATATCTTGATAGGACATTTTTAAATGCCCTTTTCACAACGACTGCAACAATTTTCCTCTTGACCAGTGGTTCTCAACCTGTGGGTTATGATCTCTTTGGTGGTCTGAGATAGTTAACATCTATTGTGCCAACATGGCCCATAAACACATGTGAGATTAATTGGTGGGCAGAGAGATAAATGGCTCGGTGAGCCTTGCCTCTCTTGTCTCTTGCTCTTTGAGCATCAGACCAGTGGGCGGTAGCCTTGCTTGTTCTGAGATTTGCAAGCTATACTATTTGTGGGACACCTAACCTGTGGACTGTGTCACTGTAATTTGAGGTCCCTTTAAGACCTGGTTTGCCACACAATAGGAATTTACATCTCTTGAGCTGGGGACTGACGGTTGATGACCTGACTGACTGTTGGTGACCTGCCTTGATGTTTGCTGCCTGTGGCCAGATAGCCTGAATTGCTATACAGAGGACTACCCAGCGCCCCTCAAGACTTGAAGGACTGTCAGTGTCTCACAATTGTCTCACGGGAGTGAGTTGCACTGAGCCATTTGTACTGCTTTATAGATTAATTAACTGTTTATTATGTTATATATATAATTATTAGCTTTCTGGTTTTGTTTCTCTAGAGAACCCTATCTAACCTAGATCAAATGGCCCTTTCACAGGGGTTGCTCGATTCATAATAGCAGCAAAATTACAGTTATGAAGTAGCAATGAAAATAATTTCATGTTTGTAGGGTCACCACAACACGAGGAGCTGTATTAAAGGGTCGCGGCATTAGGAAGGTTGGGAACTACTGCCCTTATTGCATCATTCCTTACATCTGTTTTTCTGATTCAAAAGGGCCAATACACATCCATTTCAGCTCGCTAACACCTAGGGTTTTGGTCTTTATACATTCCATTTCATTTTTTGATGGCTTCCAATTTCCATAGAGTCATACTTCATTCATTCCAAGTTCCAGTTCTTAGATGCTGACATCTATTTCTTCTCACCTTGCATTGAGGGACATCTGCAAATAAAGACCTTAGAGTCTCTACGCCTACAGTCTTTAATTCATGTGTGTCACCGTGGTTAAGGGTATTTTGAGAAACCAGCTCCAATTTAGTCACATATCGAGTGTCTTCTGACTCAAGACGCCCATCCACTGGTAATATCTCTGCCAATGGAAGCCTTCTATCCATTTGGCCTTCAGTGTCTGACCGTTCTTATTCTAGGCATAAGGTTTTCAGCAGCTACTTCCTCCAAAGTGGGCAGTATATTCTTTGTAGTCTGTTTTTATTCTGGAAGCTCCCTTCAAATCTGTTCACTTGGGTGACCATCTGGCATTTGAAATATCAGTGACATGGCTTCACCACTTCACATAGCATCAGAACAATAGGCAAGCCACTCTTTTGTGGAAAACTGACAAACAAATGGTGGGAGTATATCATGCTTTATTATATGTTGACTTGACACTCCTTCCTCTTCATTATCACAGTGAATTTTCATTTAATTTTGTTACCAGGCACATGCAGGCAGTCCATACATAATGTAGAATTTAATTTAAAAGAAGTCCACATATATCAAAAAATTTTAAAAAAATACAGCATTGTGCATGTTATCTTTCTATAACCACATGTACCAAAATTGAAGAGGTCAAGGAAGCAAAGATAAAGCAATAGACTAGATGGATGACAGGTGTTCATTTGAGTGCAGTGGATGTTGGTACCCCACAAGAGGCAGAAGAGCTATCAGAGTGGGTGAAGGGTAGATCTTAGATGGAGACTGGTTGGTGGTTTAACTGTTGAATACAAAGTTTGGTGATCTGAAATGCAGACCCCTCCCACCTAATTTATAATTTTTCAAATGTTTAACTAGTTGAAGTGAGTTGTCTGTGGAAATAAAAAAGATATATACCAGGGCTCAAAAGACCTAGTTCAAGGCCATACATTACTATCTCTACACCTTTAAAAGAGTCTTTCACTTTTTTAATCAGACTTATTATTTACAAAATAAGTATAATCATATTTATTCATTTCATCAGTCATGTTACTTGATACAGATAATTCTATATTCTTAATAACAACCTTAAAAACATGGTAAGATATAACCATGAACATTGTATAGCATTTTAAAGAACATTTTTGTAGTAACTATGCCAAGTTATCCATATTTCTAAAAAATTACAGTACGAACATGTGTGTGGCATTTTTAGTATGTATTCTACAAAAGTACTATAGGAACGAGAGAAGTCAACAGAAGATTCCAGGTGTGTTAGAGCTAGAACAATTAGTTTCCCAGTCTGCAGTAAGTCATGCACCACTCCCCATTGGACTTGGCCAGCTGGTACCCACCTACATGAACAAGCAGTGGTACCTCAATTCTACTGTGTGACCCCACCCCTCCCAGATCTGGCCTTATGGTTTCCTTCCTAGAGCTCTTCCCTTCTCTCATTGGCCAAGGGAGATATTCCTCTTCATCCAATCACGGGTGTTGAAGTCCACTACCTACACCCTGATTGGCCAGTGACAGAGTGGGGAAGTCTGGTGAGGTACCACACTGAGTGACTGGTGACACCTTTCCTGGTGATGCCAATCCCTTGGCTACCCCTTTTGCAGCAGTGCCAGTTGTGAGATGTGGTTTACACCCCTTGCATCACGCAAGTGGTGCCATTAGTAGATACTGTACCTTTTGTTTGGCATTCCAGTAGCAAGTCATTGTTTTCTCATGGGATCATCTAATGCCTATATATTTCTACAAAATATAAGCTTTAAAGGGAGCTGAGTGTTTTATCTGGAACTCATGGATGCTTTGATTGAAACAATGCTTTTAGAATATATACAGTGTTCCTTCATTAATTTCTGATATTTCTATCTCAACAGATTATTTGAAATTATCAGTAAAATCATATGTATGAATTTTCAATCCCAACTGAAATAATAATCTCAAACTAGTTCAAGTTACATTTTTATAGAACTTGTTAATTTTGTAATCAAAATATTTTAAAGCTACTAGCAGAATTTGATTAAAATATGGGTTAGTATGCCTCATTGCATTAACTCACTACTTTTCTGTATCTTTTTATTTATTATATTATGAAGTGAAATATTCATAAGTTCTGCACATAAAAGCTGAAATTAAAGGTCAAGCCTTTGTCAAATGCCTCAATAAACATTCTTTATGTGGGAAGTTGTTCTTCTATTTTTGTAGAAATTTAAAGGAACAAGTTGAGTGGAGACATAACCAGAGTAATAAATTCCCTTAAGAGCAATAATGTGACTTAAATTTGTTGGAAAATGTGATTGAAAATAAGATTTAAGCGATTATTTTTAACCTACAAATGTATAATTTCTAATTCAAATTTCATATCTCTAAGAAAAAAAAGACTGGTTAGATCATTACTTTTACTTTGACTATGTGCATAGGGTCCCTTAAGTAATAATTTTTCAAGGTATTTTTTGATATGGAAGATAAAATTCTGACCTTGCTTTTTAAAAAATATTATCATGGGAGATACCACTATTCATCTAAATTGAAGGATTATCACTAGTAAATTGCACAAGTATATTTCTCTAAGAGAACTATAATCCTCAATTTTTGGAACAATGATTTCCATCTTTATTTGTCTGTCAAGCAACCATGATTCAGATTAACTTGACAGTTTTATGAGACATGATAATTTCGTCCAATTGAACATCACAAGAAGAGGAATATTAAAATATCATTGCAATGTTCAACTATTCCATAAGTGATATTACTTTGTTTAGATGACTAGATTGAATCATGCTTCCACATGTACAAAAGATTAACAATAATCCCCAATAGCCATATAAACTCTGACGTTAAATATATATAATTCCTTACTTTTTTAAATGTCGTTTTGGACAGCATGGTACTGGCACAATGATAGACACTCAGACCAGTGGAAAAGAATAGAAAGCCCAGGAGTAAAATCATCAGCATATAGACAACTGATCTTCGACAAGGGTCCCAAAAACGTCAAGTGGGAAGCAGATGCCCTCTTTAATAAGTGGTGCTGGAAACAATGGATATCCACATGTAGAAAGTTGAAACAAGACGTCTACCTCACCCCATGCACAAGAATACACTCAAGGTGGATCACAGATCTAGAAGTCAAACCCCAAACCATCAGGACCATTAAGGAGGGAATCGGGACTAATCTCAGAGCACTGGCCCAGGGAGCACATAGGCTCACTGCAACAGGGAAGGGGACACACACAGGTGATCTGGAAATCGACAAATGGGATCTAATAAGAATAAAACACCTGTGCACCTCGAAAGACTTTGCCAAGAGGGTGACAAGGCAACCCACCGACTGGGAGAAGATTTTTAGTAATGACATGTCAGACAAAGGGCTCATTACTAAAATCTACAACACCATCATGACCTGCAAAAAGAGGAAAACAGTTAACCCCCTAAGGAAGTGGGCAAAAGAAATGAGAAGAACTTTCACTAGAGAGGAGATCAATATGGCCAATAAATATATGAGAAAGTGCTCGAGGTCCCTTGCCATAAGAGAAATGCAAATCAAAACAACCATGAGATACCACCTAACACCCCTCAGGATAGCTCAGATCAGTAAATCAGAGAGCAACAAGTGTTGGAGGGGCTGTGGTGAAATAGGAACCCTCCTCCACTGCTGGTGGTCGTGCAGATTTGTACAGACACTGTGGAAAGCAATCTGGCGATACCTAAAGAAAATGGAAATTGATCTACCTTACGACCCAGCCATCCCTCTACTGGGCATATACCCGGTTGAAGCAGCAAATAAAACACGACCAGTCATATGCGCTCCAATGTTTATTGCGGCACAATTCACAATAGCAAAGACTTGGAAACAGCCTAAGTTTCCATCGATAGACGAGTGGATTAGCAAACTTTGGCACATACACACAATGGAGTATTATGCAGCACTAAAAAGCACCGATGAGCACATGAAACACGTTATTTCATGGGAAGAGCTGGAAGGAATTATGTTAAGCGAGGTAAGCCAGACCCAAAGGGACAGGTACAACATGAGTCCCCTGAGGTAAGTACAATCAGCATGACAGAAATGGGGCATTAATCCACCCAAGGGGAGGGTATGGTTTATATCTCCACAGGGAAAGTGGGACCAGACTTCAACCCAGTGTCGCAAGGTGTGAATGCAATATCCTGGCGTGGAGGACGGAACCGGTGGAGAGGTCTGGGAGGCTGGCCCCAGCACCATAAATTAAGTGGATTCCTGCCCCTCCCCCGAAAAGAACTTGTTCCAAAGGACGACATTGACCCTGCAGCTATGGGAGATGGACATATTTGATCAGAGCACACGGGAGCAGATGAAGGGGCAGGAGAAGAGAGTGGAGCACAGCCTGGCCCACCAGGCCGTGATGATGATGTTCCTGAGTAGAGCAGCCAGTCCACAGAGAGAACAACATGGCTAGCCCTACTATGAGACATGATGCCCCTCAGTGACTAAGGGCAATACAGGGGACAGCACCGGAGACACAGTGTGGGAATTGCACCTGACCTGATCCCACCACACCGAGGCAAATCACTGGGGGAGTGCAGCGGAACAGCAAGGGAATGGAGTGGCAAGGTCCCCAGGGAATGCTGAAAGTGGACTTTGGGGCCAGGGCGTGGTGCCCCAACAGACTGGACTGGAAAACGCTCCTAAGGGCCAGCAAAGATCCCTGAACTAACTACAAGCTTTTCTCTTGTGAACTGTTTTGTTCTGTTCTTTTTCAGTGGTTTGTTTTGGTTGTTTTGTTGTCTGGTTGTATACTGTTGCTTTGTGTTCCTCTGTCTAGTTTTCGTGCATGTTAGTGACTCCACAGGTCTGTCTGAATAGGACAGGCTGGATGAACTACCTGGATGAAAAACAACGGGACCGACAGTTCCGGGGGGACTTGGGGTGGGGGGTAGGGGGGGTAAGGAAGTGGTGTTAACAAACCCAGGGACAAGGGAAAAACATGGGACCCCAAAGGGTAGAGACGGGGGAGTGGCAGGCCTGGTGGGAAATGATCAAGGGTAAGGTTGCTTAGAGAAGAGGTATACTCTAGCCCAGGTGGCGATGAAGCATGGTAGTAGGGCAGGAGGAAGGTCAAGGGAGATGGAGGAAAGAGCTAGGAGTCAAAGGGCATTCATGGAGGTCTAGACAAAGACATGTACATGCAAATATATATAGGAGGTTGGGGAAATAGATCTTTGTGTCGATATTTATAGGTCAAGTATTAAGGTGGCGGAAGGACCTTGGGCCTCTACTCAAACACTCCCTCTATGCATGAATACCTTCTTTTATTAAATTGGAACTCTATGATGCTCACTCTCCCGACACAACGGCTGGAGCCAAAGTGGGTGAACAAGTAAATGTGGTGAAGAAAGCTGATGGTGCCCGGCTATCAAAAGAGATAGTGACTGGGGTCTTAAAGGCTTGAAGATAAACAAACGGCCATCTAGCTCAGAAGCAACAAAGTCCACATGGAAGAACACACCAGCCTGTGTGATCGAGTGGTCCCAAAGGGATCAGTTACCAGGCATCAAAGAACAAAAAATCATATCATTGACTGCACACCTCCATGATAGGATCGCTGAAGACAAATGGGTGCATAAGCAAATGTGGTGAAGAAAGCTGATGGTGCCCGGCTATCAAAAGAGATAGTGTCTGGGGTCTTAAAGGCTTGAAGGTGAACAAGCGGCCATCTCGCTCAGAAACAAATAAGCCCACATGGAAGAAGCACACCGGCCAGTGCGATCACGAGGTGCCCAAGGGACCAGAGATAAGGCATCATGCAAAAAAAAAAAAAAAGATATAAGTGTGTGTATGTATGTGTATATATGTGTATATGTATATATGTATGTGTATATATATATTATATTAAATGAAGGGGGAAGTGCAGAGTGGAGACCCAAGGCCCAAGTGTCGGCCAATGGAGATCCCCTCATAGAGGGGCTTAGGAGAGGAGATGGGTCAATTAGGGTGTGAGGTAGTATCAATGAAGAACACAGCTTTCCCCCAGATCCTGGATGCTTCCTCCCCCCAACTACCATGATCCGAATTCTACCTTGCAGGGCTGGATAGGACAGAGGCTGTACACTGGTACATATGAGGGTTGGAGGTACAGGGAATCCAGGGTGGATGATACCTTCAGGACCAAGGGCGTGAGGGACGATGCTGGGAGAGTGGAGGGTGAGTGGGTTGGAAAGGGGGAACTGATTACAAGGATCCACATGTGACCTCTTCCCTGGGAGAGGGACAGCAGAGAAGGGGGGAAGGGAGACCCCGAATAGGGCAAGATATGACAAAATAACGAGGTATAAATTACCAAGGGCATATGAGGGAGGGGGGAAAGGGGAGGGAGGGGGGGAAAAAAAAAGAGGACCTGATGCAAGGGGCTTAAGTGGAGAGCAAATGCCTTGAGAATGATTGGGGCAGGGAATGTATGGATGTGCTTTATACAATTGATGTATGTATATGCATGGATTGTGGTAAGAGTTGTTGGAGTCCCTAATAAAATGTAAAAGAAGAAAAGCGAAAAAAATGATTAGGGCAAAGACTGTACAGATGTGCTTTATACAATTGATGTATGTATATGTATGAACTGTGAAAAGAATTGTATCAGCCCCAATAAATTGTTAAAAAAAAATGTCGTTTTGGTATAAGATGGTCTGTTAATGAACAATATATTGCAAGCAGCTAAAAAAAGAACGCTGCATGCAAATGTGGGTGATAAATGATGGCCTATTGGCCAAATTGTTTCAATCTACAACTTGCAAATTAGCTTCTACAGAAAGACAGATTCGACTGCTCTTCTAATAATGTGTTTGACATGAGCAGACCATTCAAAGTTATATTAAATCTCATTCCTACTAAAAATTTTATTCACATTAGGGTGGGAAAGAGAGGCTTAACAAGATCCACCACCACCACAACAAAAATGAAATGTTTTGTTTTCTAAGTGTTTCTAAACGATAAGGCAGTGTTTGAGAAATACTGAATTTGTTTAGAGTTTGGAGTTTGCCTTGACTTTGATGACGAGTGTCAGGAAAGCTTTTCAGATGCTGGGAAAAGTCAACTAGGTCGGGATGGGCAAGGCCAAGCCTTGGGATTTAAGAGCCGGAGTCACTCCAGATAGATGGCCAAAATATTGAATGAAGGTGGAGGGGAACCAGGTTCTACAAATATTCCATTCACTGTGAAAAGGCAAACAGTGCTTCACTCACTGCACTCGGACACGTAAGGTGGACAGGATTGAGAGCAGAACAAGAAAACAAGACTTCAGTGAGGACGACACCTCTGGTGGGGCATCAGAGTACTGAGGGGGAAAGAAGACAATGGATGGTAATAGACTGGATCATAGTAATCCATGGACGGTTGAATAAAGCGCTGCCAAGACCTGCACTCTACTCACAATTGTACCTATGTCTGAGTCCCTCGTGGCAGCCATTGTGTCAAAGCATCTCAACAAGGGTTTTCTCTTTTTCAGTGATCCACAACTTTACCGAACATCATATTCTTCCCCTGGGTCTGGTTCCGCCTGATAATACGTCCAAAGTATGTGAAATGACTCTTACCACCTTCACTTTAAAGCTTCAATTCAACTGTACTATTTCCAAAAACGTTTTTCCTGTTCTTCACGAAGTATTTGATAAAGTCCAAACAAAAATAAAACTCACTGCCATCAAGTCAATTCTGACTCACAGCGACTCTAAAGCACAGGGTAGACCTGCCCCTGTGGGTTTCCAAGACTGCAAATCTTTACAGGGTTTGAAAACTTTGCCCTTTACCATGATATAGTACCATGCTTGCCAAAGTAGGAGAAACCATCTCCTGGGGGTGGGGGTGCCTCTGGAATGATCCAAGAGTGCAAAATCAGACACCTATACTTGATCCTGGATTATGGGCTATACAGTACAAACATTTTTCATTACCTGTGAGCAATTAGTAATTTCCTTTCTGAAGAACAGGCAGTAAGTCTGAAAAAGTTTGCAAAGCTACGGTATAGTCAACATTATTTGCCAGCTGCACACATTAATCCCTGTCCTTTAGTTACTATTTAGTTTTCACAAACATGAGGTAAATATCATGGTTGGGCTTAATTAAGTTCATCTTAGTGCTCAAAATGACATCTTTGATTTTTTTTAAAATCATTTTATTGGGGACTAATACAACTCTTATAATAATCCATCCATACATACCTCGTGTCAAGCACATTTGTACATTTGTTGCCATTATCATTCTGAAAACATTTGCTTTCTACTTGAGCCCTTGGTATCAGCTCCTCATTTTTCCCCTCCCTCCCCACAACCCCTCTCTCATGAGCCCTTGATAATTTATAAATTATTATTTGTCATGTGTTACACTGTCCGATGTCTCCCTTCACCCACTTTTCTGCTGTCCTTCCCCAAGGGAGAGGTATATATAGATCCTTGTGATCGGTTCCTCCTTTCCACTCCAACCTCCCTCCACCCTCCGGGTATCACCACTCTCACCACTGGTCCTGAAGGGATCATCTTTCCTGGATTCCTTGTTTCCAGTTCCTATCTGTACCAGTGTATATCCTCTGGTCTAGACAGATTTGTAAGGTAGAATTGGGATCATGAATGTTGGAGGGGGGAGGGGAAGCATTTAGGAACTAGAGGAAAGTTGTATATTTAATTGTTGCTACACTGTACCCTGACTGGCTAGTCTCCTCCCTGCCCTCTGTAAGGGGATGTCCAGTTGCCTACAGATGGGTCTTGGGTCCCCAATCAGTACTCCCTCTCAATCACAATGATTTGATTTTTTGTTCTTTGATGCCTGATACCTGATTCCTTTGACACTTCGTGATCATACAGGCAGGTGTGCTTCTTCCATGTGGGTTTTGTTGCTTCTGAGCTAGATGTTCGCTTATTTACCTTCAAGCCTTTAAGAACCTAGATGCTATATCTTTTGATAGACACCATCAGCTTTCTTCATTACTTTTGCTTATGCATCCTTTTGTTTCCAGTGATCGTGTCAGGAAGGTGAGCATCATGGAATGCAAGTTTAATAGAACAAAGTGTTCTTGTATTGAGGGAGAACTTGGGTGGAGGCCCAATGTCCATCTGCTACCTTAATAATAAACCTATAAATATATGCACATAGATCTATTTCCCCATCCTCATATATAAATATATTTACATATTCACATGCCTTTATTTAGACCTCTATAAATGTCCTTTGCCTCCTAGTTCTTTCCTCTATTTCCCTTTACTTTCCTCTTGTCCCACTATCATGCTCAGCCTTCCCTTGGGTTTCAGTAATTCCTCTTGGTTACATTACCCTTGATCAAGCCCTACCAGGCCTCCTACACCCTCCTCACCACCAATTTTGGATCACTTGTTGTTCCCTTGTCCCTGGGTTTGTTAACACAACTTTCTTTCCCCCACGTCCCCCTCTCCCGTGTGCCCCCAGAACCATCGGTCCCATTGTTTTCTCCTCCAGACTGTTCATCTAGACATCTTTGATTTCAAAGAAGACCTTTGCAAGTACATTTGCCTAATACAATCATTCCTTTGATTTACTTGACTGCTGCTTCCATAAGCATATATTTTAGATCCTTGACAATGTCAATCTTTTCTCTATTTATCATGATGTGGCTTGTTAGTCCAGTGGGAAAGATTTTTGTTTTCTTCATGCTTAAATGTAACCCATGCTGGAGTTGGTGTGTGTGTGTGTGTGTGTGTGTGTGTGTGTGCTTTCTTTGTCAGTAAATGTTTCACTTCTTTTTCACTTCAGCAAGCCAGGCTATATCTTCTGTATATTATAGGTTGTTCAGGAGTCTTCCTCTAAACCTGGTGCTGCATTCTTTTTCCAATAGACAGTCTTCTCTGGTTATTTACTCAGCACATATTATTTGAATCTGTGGTACTGCTTTTCTCTTGGATTTTAGTAAGGTCAGGCAGAAAATATCAATTAAAAATAAAGAAATGATAAAATATTACCAAATGATATTCCTCACCCAGGCAAGAAGGAAGAATAGTGGCATCGTGAGCTACAGTTAGTGTGTTAACCAACGGCCAGCAGTTCAAATCCACCAGCCACTCCTTCCTCTTCTCTTAAAATTTCAGAGCTCCACAGCTTTCTCCACTCTTAAAAATTTATAGTTTTGAAAACCACAGGGGCAGTTCTCCTTTGTCCTAGAGTTTACTTTTTGGAATTTTGTACATCCAGGCAATGGAACTTAAACATATATATATTTCTTTTTAAAACTTTTGCATGTGCTTTGGGTGGAAATTTATAAAGAAAATTGTTTTTACATTCAACAATGCATGCATATAATTCAGAAGGCAAGAAAATATATAAAAAGAAATACTAGTGGAAACTAGAGACACAGAAAAGGGGATGAGTGCTGTTAAGTTGTGTGGATTACAATCAATGACAAAGATAGTCCATGCAGGTACATAGAGAGCTGAGTATCCCTTAGAGCAAGTTGCCCTTTAATCAGTAACATCGAATAGTGTTGTGAAGTGCCCCAGAGTTGATTCTGATTCCTGGTGACCTTATGCACAACGGAAGGCAGCACTGCCTGCTTCTGCACGCTCCTCACAATCATTATGTTCGAACCCTTGTTTCAGCCCTGTGTTCATCCATCTGGTCGAAGGCTTTCCTCTTGTTTTGTTGCTCCTCTACTTAACCAAGCATGAAGTAGGGATTTTCTAGGGATTGGTCTCTCCTAATAACATGTCCAAAATATGTAAGATGAATTTTTCCATCCTTGCTTCTAATGTTATTAATATATGGCATATGTACAGATATTAAACAATATTGGCATAATCGATCCTTAGTAACAGTGGCTACAAGTCGGAATCCACAAACTGCCTCCAGTGAAGAAAGATGAGGCTTGCTACCACCATAAAAATTGATAACCTTATAAACGTACCAGGGCAGTTTTACTCTGTCCTATAAGCTTGCTATGAGTCAGACTCAATTTCACTGCAGTTTGGGGTTTTATTAATTAATCTAGTAACCTGCAGTTATTTCTATAATTTCTCCATATGTTTCTGGTCTAAGAACTCATTCATAAAACCAAAGTCATATCCCCTTAGACTCCTAAAGACTCCTTATTTTTTATTATCTTAATAATTTTGAGGTCTATTAGTTAAGTAACTTTTAATTTTAATACCTATATAACAGTTTTATAATGTTCCATATAATATAGCTTGTATATGTGTTTTATCTGAAGCTGTGTTATTAATATTTCAAATATTGGGGTTGCCACATAAGCACAGACTAAGAAGAAAAGTCTGGTGATGTAGTTCCAAGAAGTAACCAACAGAACAAAACAAAATTATGTATCACAACAAATAATGTGAAATATAACAGTGGAAGTTACATGAAAATGAAAAAGATGAAGCAATTGAAATTTTTATACCAATTTCTGGAGAATAAAATTGATCAAACAAAGAATTCTGAGGCACTGAGAATTACTGTTCACTGGAACATGGAATTTGGAAACAACAACAAAAAGAAAATCAGTTGTTGGAAAATATGGAATTGGGGACAGAATGACACAGAACCTATCATAATAGAAAATTTCAAGACAAAAGAACTTATCTTGGGTTGAATTGTTTCCCACATAAACATGAGTCAATCTGACTGAGCAATGATTCTCAAAGTCCTGCAGTTATGTAATTAGGTAATGTGGAAGTTATGCAATGATCTCCCTGTAATGTGATTCTGATGTGATAAACCTATAGATTATAAATGACTGAGACTGCAATGCAAAATTGTTAATCCCATCACAGCCCTGAACTAAGGTCAGAGGTGTTTCCCTGGAATATGGCTCACAGCATCTTTTCTCTGACATGAGAACAAAGAAGAGGAAGGCAAGCAGTAGGAGAGGGACCTATCACTACCAGGGAACAACGCAGCCAGGAATGGAGTATGTCTTTGCATCATACTCTGCGTGGGACATTCTCTAGATCCAGGGGAAAATTGACATCAACACACATGATGATGGCCAAGGAAGGTTGGGACCACAAGGTGGAACAAGACAAGACCCTTTCTCTCAAACTGTGAGCCAACAGAGAGAATCTCTTACTTCTAGAAAGTAAATTTCTGTTTGCTAGAGTAATCTATGTGTGGTATATCTTCTATAGCAGGAATAGATACCCAAGAAAGACAAATAAATTGGAAACATATCATTTCAACCCCAACAGTGACAATCCAGGTAAACCTTCGCAGTCAAAATGCACATGAATCAAATGTATTACATTTGTGTAGTGATACTCTGGAGAAGTTCAATAGCATCGCTTAGAATGAGGCCAATGACAACTATGAACAGATCATCAATTGCTCATATACAAATATGAGTCAAAGCTGAAGAAAATTAAAACAAGTTCAAATAACCAAAGTCTGACTTTGAGTTTATCCCATTTGAATTTAGAGATAATCTTAAGAATACTTTTGACACACTGAACGTTAATGAACACATTTCAGATTAGTTGTGATATAACATTAAGGACAGCATATGTGAAGAAAGCAAAAGGTGATGGAGGAAAAAAATGAAAACAAAAAAACATATAAGAACAGACTCTGAGATGTATTCTTAAACAGAATAGTGAAAGATAATGGAAGACATGATTAAATTAAAGTGCAGTTCAGAATGAAATTATAATGAAATATTTAAAGACATTAAGTGGAAATCACTAGCTTAAGGAAGTGAAGGGGAAAAAAGTGAAGAATAGGCCAAGGCTGACGTTGAAAAACAATATTCAAAAGTGCAAGAAACATCAAAATAACATGGAAAGAATACAGAGATTCACTGTAGCAAACAGAGCCAGTCCACATTCAGAAATGATAGGATATAGTACATTGTAAGAACCGCCATAAAATGATTTATTAAAAAATAAAAGAAACAATAATGAGATTGAGAAAAAAAGTGGAAGTTACACTGAAGAAATTGGTGGGAGAAAAAAGACTACGGGAATTGACAGAGAAACAAATGAGATGTTTCAATAGCTTTTGAAACACTAGAAATCCTAACTCATCTGTGCCCCAAGAGTGGGACGACAGCTAGTTGTTCAACCACCTGAAAGAAATCCACATTCATGTTCATTCCAAGCAGGCGACCGAACAGAATGAGTAAATCATTGAATGATGTTGCTAATGTCAAATGCAAGTAAAACATTTGTTGAAAATACGAAAAGCACACAATTGCCACAGGGAAGTAGAGAACGGCAGGATTGAAACCAAATTATCAACATGATGTAGAATGAGGAATATCTTTGCTGATATCAGATGGCTCTTGTCTGAAAGCAGAGATTACCAAAGAAATATTTGTTGGTGTTTTATTAACTATTAAAGATCACATGACTGTTTGGGTCACAATAAATTATGAATAAAATTAGGAATGGGAAGATCGGAGAGTGGAAGCATATCTGAATTCTACCTCACAGGAATAGTCTTTGGGCTGAGGCTTCCTTTCATTTATGTTTTCCCCACGTGAAGTCAGAAAATAGCAGCAAGATACTTAATTGTGCTCACACAAAACCTGACCCTGGTCCAGAGGCAGTCATTTGAACAGAACAAGGAGATGCTGAATGATTTAGAATCAGGAAAGCATGTCAGAGCTGGACTCTTCCACCAGGTTTATGAAATCTGCATGCTGTTGGCTGAGATATTGAACTATATATGAAGGCAAACACAGCCTTATAATTGGGTTAACTTGTCAAATGCAAATGACATAATTCCATTGCTGAAAAGGAAGAGCATTTGAATCTTTCACTGACAAAGAACAAAGATGACAGTCTTCAATATGAACTATACTTCCACATAAAGAATATAAAAAATAACCTAAACGTGAGTTTGTACCAACTTCTCATACTTGAATGCACATGAATCATCCTAGTCTCCTCAACTTGCATCTTTAATTCCCGACTCTGCCTGGGAGAAATCTGGCATCCCCCCAATTTCACTGAACATACATAGTTCCTGAGTTCTTAGCCCATTTCCTGGATAAGAATAGGCCAATAGTTATTTACCAATAATAAGACAATGCTTACTTTTTAAAATCTTATCTGAATCTTGTATCTTTCATTCTCAAATATCTTTGCTATGAATTTATTGATTTTCTTGAAATATATATAGACCTATATACACATAAAACACTCACATCAAAGCAGGTTTATTGATGTGTATATTGGGTACCTAAAGATATTGCATACCAATTTGTCTAAATTCCCAAGGTAAACCGTAAACTTTCCCTTGAGTCATCAGTTCTTTTTACTTTTGGTAGCTGGTATTTCATTGACTGGTTGAGGATTAGTACAGAGAAATCATAAACAATTTGTACATAATTCTTTTTGTTGTTCTCTGGAGTCACACCGGCTGTATATCTGATATTGGGGGTTGGAAGTGGATGCACGGTCCGGCAGTTTGACCACTTTGCTTCCTTTGACTGAGAATGGCCTCCGAAACTGACTTAGTTCAGTGTCCACAGTCAAGGAAAGACCAGAGGTCTGCTCTGGCTCTCTGACCTGCTGAAGGATCTATGGCCTGCTCCAGATTTCTAGCTTCAAACCTGGTTTTAAAAAGTTTGTGAGAATGGATAAGAAGTGGGCAGTATCTTGTTCCTCAGGTATACACACATTTAAACTGATTCCATCGAGTAAGTTATTTCTGACTCCTAGTGACAATATAGGACCTCACTGTACAGACTAGAACTGCCTCTGTGGGTTACTGGCACTGCCGATCTTAATGGGGGTAGAAAGTGCCCTGTCTCCTGCAAAGTGACTGGCAGTTTCAAACTGCTAACCTTGAGATTAGCAGACCAAGACATATTCAACTATGCCACCAGGGCTCCTTATAGGGTTTCAATAATTCATATCTGCTCCACGGAACCTAGCAAGAAGAGCATCTTCATACACATGGGGGTCTGTGGTGGTTGCTAACCACCAGGCTATCAACTTAAATCTACCAATCGCTTTGTGAAAGAAAGATGATGTTCACTGCTCCTACAAAGATCTGTAGCTGGGAAACCTTATGGATCCAACCTACTCTGACCTCTTGGGTTACTATGATTTCTATCTCTATCTATCTATCTATCTATCTATCTATCTATCTATCTATCTATCTATCTATCTATCTATCTATCATCTATCTATCATCTATCTAAAAGGTGAGGGGGTCCATGGCTGATATCCTCTGACTTCACAAAGAGGAAGGACATCAAACTCAATCTCAGCTCAAAGTCTATTTTTACAAGGTGGAGTTCAGGCATGCCTCCATCCTCTAATCAATTCTGACCAATCCTGACACCAATGGTCCCTCTGTAGGCATGCTCTACTTCTTCACTGGGCTTGATAATTTAACCCAGTGACCGCACAGAACTCACAGAACAAACTCATAATTGGATGGCTCATTAGGGAAAATAAGAGGTCAGAATTCAAGGTCAGAAAAGCTCAATGTATAGTTCTTTCCTTTAGAAGTGCTTTTCAGCCAGGACTACAGAGATGCCTCAGCAGAGAGGCACATTCCTTGACCCCTCAGTTATGTGGCCCTTTGGCTTCATCCTCCTGTTATAAAACTGTTTTAGCATTACTGATAGATAGATGCCCAAAAGACACTCCACTTTGCATAAGTCTCTGCTCCAAAACTCTTGGTTGCAAAAAGGCTGACTTGTGGAGCTTCGTATTCAAAGGCACAAAGTTTTACTAGCTCCATAGGCTGGGAGGCCCATCATTCTCTTTGGGCATTGGCTCTTATTTCTACTATCACTACTTGTCTGCCAATATTTTACCATTCCCCGGGTTTCACGGTTCTTTGTCTTCGGGTCTAGGAGGTTCCGCAGGCAGGTGTCTCAGCATCCAAAGGCTATGCTATATATAATGAGGATCCCTCATTCCTATTACTGAGTTGGCCCATTTAAAACCCAACAGGTTGTCAACATTGCTCTATCCCATAGTGGGGTTCCATTTACCCTCTTTGTATAGAGCCACCCAGACATTTGGTGGGAGTTGAAAAGGCAGTGGCTAGAAGCCATATAAAGGAATTCGTGGCATGACACTATTGTTTAGGTTTTGCTGCAGCTGCAAGTGCAAGCAGGTTCAAATTCCTGGAATATCCTTATTTTTATCTCTTCTCTTGAACTTGGGCTCCCAAAAGTGTCCTCAGAGTGAATGTCTTGCAACTGTAAGTACTACTATTATTTTGGAATCTCAGTGTATGGTAGTCAAGTGTAAAAAAACAAGAAGGCATTCTATAGTGTCCCAATTAAATCTTAGTTTTTCACTCTCTGGGCTATCACTTCACAAATATTTTTGTTTAGGTCCACTCTCTCTTTAGATGTAATGGGAAGTCTAGAGGAAGCTGCGAGGAATACATTTCCCCTTTAGCTCTTAGAGAAAGACATGCTAAAATGTTTCTCATTAGAAAGTATGCTTTTGTTATGGAGAATTTTCTGAATAAATTTCACCAGGATTACTACCCTCTCTTTTCCAGAAACAGAATGGGATTTCTTTTCTTTTTTTTCTTTTAGATCTTCAGTATGATAATAAATGATATTTGCAGAAGCTTTCAAAGTTCTAAAGTGCAGAAATTCCTCCAAATCTTTAGACACAGAAGTATTTTTAATATCATGCTGGTCTCCATTTTAAATTTCATGCTAATCTCCATTCTGCCTCCAGTTATTCAGCACATTTTTATTTAATGTTCTTATATTTTGGGGACACGAGCAGCCCATGCAATAAGCAAACGGATCTCAGGCATAGTTTTCTAGATTCACATGGCTGTCCAGATTTCAGGTGGCAGTGTGTCTTGAAGCTCCACTTCCTAATGGGTCTCCTAAAAGGATATTCATTTTTAGTCTGTCCATATTTATTCTTATAAAGATGAGTTATGATTCCCAGGCTCTTTACATGCTGAAACTAAAACAGTAAGTCTGATTGTAAAATGCTGATGATAAAGAAATTTTACATTAAATTTTTACTAAAATTAACTTCAAAACTAAATCAGAAAAGCTTGCCAATATTTTAAAACTTTTTGAAGTATGTGATATGGTGTGGCTTACAGGAAAATTGTTTTAAATATCTGTTTACATGCAACTTCATATTCTCTTTGTGATTTTGTCTGTTAGTGTGCTGTTTTGTAGTAACGTTTATGTTGCTGTGATGCTGTAATTTATGTCACTGAGGATTCAAATGCCGGGAAAAATTATTGGAGGATAGGGACTTGGTGATAGAAATTAATCTGGAGAGAGCATGATTGAATTTTGCAAGACTTCTTCATAGCAAATACCATTTTTCAACAACACCAAAGAGCTATAAACATGGAGCTCTCCAGATGGAATATATAGAAATCAAATGGAATAGACAAAAACAACCTACAAAGAAAACAAATGGGAACTTCAACAAAACAAAATGAAAACCATATAAACAATACAAAGAATTAGATGAAAACAAACAAAAATATATAAAGTAACAGAAAGACAACCAAATAACAAGAACACAACAGGAAAAAAATCATCATGAAAATTTAAACTAGTAATAACATGAAAAACATGTACAACAAAATTATAGCATATTTACTAATAACAACACTAAAGATAAACAGATTAAATTCACTAGTTAAAAGTTAAAGACTAAAGGGATGGATAAAATGTATATACCTTTAACATGCTGCTTAAAAAACACCTGAGACATAATGATAAATATAGACTTAAAATCCAAGGATGGAAAAATACATACCAAGCTAATGGCAGGCAAAAGAAAGCTGGAGTAGCAATATTAATCTCAGACAAAAGAGACATCAACGTTTGTGACATAATGAGAGACAAAGAAGGTCACTATGTAATTATGAAAGCTTTAATTGAATAAGAAACCATAACTATAATTATTATACTTGTACCAAATGAAAAGCTATCAAAATATATTTATAAGATTCTTATAGAAAGGAAGATGCAAGTAGATCATAATATGATAACTCTAAGAAAATTCAAAACATCACT
Source organism: Tenrec ecaudatus (assembly GCF_050624435.1). NCBI lineage: Eukaryota > Metazoa > Chordata > Mammalia > Afrosoricida > Tenrecidae > Tenrec > Tenrec ecaudatus. Next base: position 88,142,398 of record NC_134532.1, read on the forward strand.
TTCAACTAAAGATTAATCAATTAGAAAGAAAATCAACAAAGATACAAAAATAATACATAACACAATCAATCAACTAGATCTCACAGATATATAGTGAATATTTCACCCAAGAAAAATCCCTTTCATATTCTTCTGTAGCACCAGTGGAACTTATTTTAGATAGACCATGTTTTAGGTTATAAATATCAGTAAATACAGAAACATTGAGATAATACTAATATCTATTCAGATCATAACGCTGTAAAATTAGAAATTAACCATAGAATGATCACCTGAAAAAATACATGGAATTTGAATGACACAGTACTCAAGAACAACTAGGTAATTGAAGAAATAAAGAACAAAATCACAAATTCCTTGAAACAAATGAGAACAAAAATAGGACATGTCAAAAGCAGTACTCAGAGGGCAGTTTATAGTAATAATATCTGTACGTGTCAGCAATGAAGCAATAATTAAAACAAACTTCTTAATAAATCAAGTATAACAATTGGGAAAATGCAGCAAAACAAATCACCAGATACTTGAAGAAAATAAATAATCAAAGTTATATCAGAAATAAATGAATCAGAAAATTTAAAACTATAGAAAAAAATCAGTAAGACCAGAAGTTGGTTCTTCGAAGAGATTAAAAAAATTAGCAAAGCACTGGCAAATTTTAAAAAGGAAAATAATGAGAAAAAAACAAATTCAAAAAATAAGAAATAAAATAGATTGTATTACAGCAGAGCCAAATGAGATAAAAATGTAATCACACATGAAAATCTGTATTTATGACAACCTGTATTCCAACAAGCTTTACAATATACAAGAAATGGATGTTTCCAGAAATTTTTCATTTACCTAAATTACCACAGAATGATGCAGAAAATCTCAACAGGCCTATAACACAGGAAGAGATAAGTCTCCTAATAATAAAACTCTCAACATCAAAAGTCAGGTTTCACTATCAAGCATTTAGAGAAGACTTAATATTGATTTTATATAAATTACTCCATAATGTACAAATGAACAATATATTACCAAACTCATTTTATGAAATAACTATAACTCTGATACCTAAGCCAGGCAAAAGGCATCACCATTATTGAAAACTATAGACCAATATGTCTAATGAATATAGATACCAAGGTCTTCAATAAAATCTTAGCCAAAAGAAATAAACTAAGCATTAAAAATAACATCACATTCAAGGGGAATTCAGATCAAACATACAAGGATGGTTCAATGTTAGAAAAACAATCAATGAAATTCATCACATTCAAACAATAAAGGAGAAGAAACATATAATTATATCAACCAATGCAGAAAAGGTATTTGATAAAATTCAATATACATTCCAAATAAAATCACTCAACAAAATAGGTGTAGAAGGGGAATTTCTCAGCATAATAAACAACATATATCTGAAACCAATATCTTGCATCTCACTGAAAGGAGAGAAATGAAATAATTTCCTCTTCAAAAGGGAACTAGGCAAGGCTGCCATTTATCATCACATTTATTTAATATAGTGCTAGAAGTTTCAGCTAGAGCCACAGGGCATCAAAAAGAAATTAACAGTATACACATAGGCACAGAGAAATAAATGTTTCTTTATTTGTAATGACATACTCCTATATATAGAAACCCCCCAAAAAGGAATTAAATAATTGCTCAAAGTAATTGAAAAATTGGGTGCATAATAAGCTATCAGATCAATATATAGAAATCAGCTGAATTACTGTATATTAGGGATGTTGATACTGAAAACTACATCAAAAGAACAAATCCATTTACATTAACTACAGAAGAGACAAAATATCTAGGAATGACTCTACCTAGAAAAACAAAAGATTTATCAAAAGGAAACAAGCTACAAAAAAAGAAAATCCTTCAAGAAACCAAGAGGAACTTACACAAATGGAATAGCATACAATGTTCCTAGATAGGCAAACTAAATATTGTGAAAAGGTCAATATTACCAAAATTATAAATTCAGTATAATTCTGATCCAAATCTCACAATTTTTCTAAGAAATGGAAAACTAATTACCAACTTTAATAAAAACTTTGTTAAAAATAAAAGCAAGAAGGAAGTCTATACTCTTAAAGCATACTGCAGTCCTACAGCTGCGGCAATCAGCCTGGTTCAGTGACATATATGACCAAAGAAAAAAAGATTAGAATCGAAAACCAAGAAATACCATTAGTACCTATAGACACCTAATTTTTTATAAAGAACTAAAACATGTCAAATAGGCAAGAGACAGCCTTTTCAACAAACAGGGCTGTTGTTTTTTAAAACTGGCTCTCTTTTCATTAACCATTTTATTAGGAGCTTCTACAGATATCATATCATTCCATAGCTCAATCACATCAAACAGTATTGTACAATTGTTACCACAATCAATGTCAAAACATTGTTTTCCTGCTTTAACTCCTTGACGTTAACTCCTATTTATGTTCCCCTCCCAAACACTTGAATCCCCCAGAAACCCTTTCTACTTGCTGTCCCCATAACTTAATCAAACCTGCATTTCATCAAATAACTGAAAAAAACAACCAAAAATATGTAACAAAAATTCAAGAGGGTAATCCCTTATGACATAACACACCTGAGACAAACCCCACTTTGAACAAACAAACAATACAGAAAATGTTGAAAACCAGATCAGGGCTCATGTGTTTGGGGTGGGGCGGGGGTAACTTGTGGGGAGAATTAGCTGACAAGGTTCTAACTGTCCAAAGTCAGGTTTCTCATTTTGATCTTCTGTAGTCATCTCTGCCATGCACTCTGGTAACCACTTTCCTACAATCCCTCTATTATGAATAGAAGGAAATCTAATTACTTACAGAATCCACATATGTATCTTGAACTTCCACCATCATCCATAGCCTTCTGCAAACCACATTCTCCCAATTAAGACTGATACTATTCCATCCTTCAATTTCTGATTATATGATTTACAATCTTCCTTAACAGTGCTTCTTCCATGTAGACTTAGTTGACATCACACTTAAATGCCTACTTGTTTGGAAACAAGCTGTTAAGGCTCCAGAAGGTTCTTAACCTGAGCAAGAATGAACTAAGAGTGTCTGAGGTAAGATTCCAATGGAGTTCCCGAAAGGGGTCTCACTGAAGTAGCCTCTGGAGCATGATTCAAGATCCAGCATCTCAGTGTTTCATGCCACCAGCCTGGGTGCCGTGGGATACCCCCAGCTACCCTACTTCAACTTTGCCCATCTGCTGCACGCCACTAAATACAGTCCCCACTTAATGCTCCCCAAAGCATCCGAAGTCTCTCCTCCTTCCAGCTGGAGGTCATCCTACACTTCCCTCCCTTCAAGAGACATGTACCTATGTTCCCCCAAACTTGACCATCCCCACTCTCCTCTCCGGCACTGCTCCTCCTATCAGTAAGCCTCACCCATTAGCAAGGCTGTCTCCCTCTCCAGGGGACCTCACACCAGATTCCCATGGCAACCACTCAGCAGATGCATCTCCCCATCTTGGTCCAAGATGTCCTGAGGGACCCTCCAGCCAAGTGACCAACACTCTATTTACCTGAAGCAGATGATGTGTGTGTGGTACAATGGAACTGGTCAGGCTCTTAACCAGGCTCTCTGGTTCCCAGCCGGGGAACTAGATGCCCTACAAACTTGAGCTTGCCATTCTGCTACTTGCAGTGGACTCATGCAGTAGTTGTCCTTTTGTGCTTGACTACTTCCACTCAACATAATGTCTTCCAGATCCCTCCACAACTTGAAGTGTTTAATGGTTCATCGTTGTTTTCTAGGGACTTGTAGAATTACTTTGTGTGTATGTACATGTTTTTTTTTTTTTAATTCACTCTTCTGTTCATGGGAATTTAGGCTGTTTCCAGCTTCTTGCTATTGTGATGAACGTGGAGGAACAAACATCTATTCATGATGTTTCTAATGTCTTTGGGGTCTAGGCTCAGTAATTGTGTTGCTGGATCATATGGCAGAGCAATGGCCATCTGCTTTAGGTATTGCCGTATTGCCTTCCACAGTAGCAATACGTATCTACAAGTCCACCAGTAGTGGTATCCCAGGAAGCGGAAGACAGCTGTACCAAGAGTTGATTGGCAGACGAATAAGATCTTGCTACATCAACACCCTGCATACTATATTAAGATTCATATTATGCCGGCTATCCTGTGAAAATAATTGTTATATTTTGCTTATGCTAGTTCATATTAGGGTGTATCTCAGAGGTGTGTGTCATCACTGGGGTTCACTCTTGAAGCTGTGTTATTTGTTTCTCTGTTTTTCAGTAAATTAAATTCAGGGATGTTGAGCTTATAGGGAAAGCAAATATAACAAGGGTTTGGGGGAGGGGGCTATCGATGGGTGAGAAAATAAGAGGAAGATGATTTCAAAGAGTTCAGAAAGTAAAAGTATATTTGAAGACTGATTATGGAGGCAATTGTACAATTATGTTTGACATGATTGAACTATGAAATGGTATGACATATATATTAATTCCCAAGTTACAGAAAATTAAAAAAAAATAGTAATCATAGATACAGGGATGGGTTTTAGGCTCATATTAAATTTTAGCTCTAACTTAAGAACAATTAGTTCTTACATCTTGGCCCTGCTCGATACTTGCCCTCAAGAAGGGCACACAGGAAATCTGGGTGCTATAGCAAAATATGGTGAAGAATTTAAATGGTGGCTGGCCATCAAATAAAATAGCATCTGGGGTCTTAAAGACTTGCCAGACAAGCAGCCATCTATGCTCAATGTCAGCTAAGTCCACATTAAGAAGCACATCATCAGCAGTTACCAAACGATTTGGAATCCTCATAATCCAAAGTCGAAGGAGGAGTCATTGTTAGAACATAAATGGTGAATCCGGTGTGCAGAAGACGATGGATGACGGTGGGGGTCCAAGATTCATTTGTGGAACTACATAGGAAATAAGCCTCCGGAGAACTTCCCCTAGCTGAAAAATTGAGGATGGGAGGAGCCTGAGGATGGAGGTTACTAACCAGTGCTTGAACGAAAGAACAGAAGACCAAAGGCATAAATCTGATTTGAACACTTAAAACTTTGTCAGCACTCCCCCACACCCCTTTGATGCACCTTGAACCTGATCTGGTTTCCAAAATGTTCTGTATTTTTGGTTTGTATTGTTTTTCTCAGTTTTTGTTTGTTCGTATTAAAGTATATCTCAGGTTTTATGTCAATGGAGGTCACATTCTTGAAGCTGTGTTATATGCTGTTCCGTTTTTCAGTATCTAAAAGGCAGGGTTTATGGACCTATAGGGACAGCAAGTTGAATAAGGGGTTCGGGGTGGCTAAAAGAGAGATGATGTGAAGGAGTTCATTAGAAAAAATATTGTTTGGAAACTGATTGTGGTACAATTGTACAATTCTACTTGACATGATTGAAATATGGAATGTTAAGATATATGTATTAAATCTCAACTAATAAAAAAGAAAGAACTATCAAAGGGGAAAGAAAAGAATGAAACAAGACCCTTGTCTCATGCAATACGCAAAAACAAATTCAATATAAATCAAAGACCTAATATAAAGGACATAATTATTCTCTCTCTTAAGCTCAGAAGGAGTTCTCAAGATGGTGCCCTCTACTACACTCGACTTCTAGTCTCTAGAATGGGAAGAAAGGGAATTTCTGTTCTTTAAAGCATTCCATTGTGTGACATTTTGCTATTGGCAGCTTTGGACATCTAAGAGAGGCATGCAAATCAGATTTTAGACACAATACAATTAACATCTATATACAATTAGCACACAAATTTTATAGATATTCCGTTTTCTGAGTGTATATACCTTCTGAATTTGGATGAAATGAATAATACAACGTAACTGTGTTTTATGAGGAAATGAAACACTGTCAGGAAAGGCTGGACTGAAATCAGAATGATCACTTTCTGGTTCTCCATTCTAGTAACAATCTGAGACTGTGGAACCCATGTAACTGGCTAATGGATATTCTGAAATCACAGGCCCTTAGCATAATGTAAAATATCTTATAGAACAATATCGGATATCTTAATATGGATTTAAACAGATAAAGTGTACTAAGGAAATTTCTTCTAGAGTCACAGATTTGAGAAAGAGAAGTTAAAATGGAAGGCTTTATGTAAAACTGACAAGCTGATTCTGGCTCCAAATGTTTCTTCCTTAAGGAAGTCTTTCCTATATTTTCAATTACATCTCACCTTGGTGTGTCTTTAACATTTTATATATGTGACTACTTCGGTACATCCCACATAGTTGAAACTATCTCCTAACCCTATCACCAACACTCCAGTAAATTTTAAAAACTAGAACCATTCTCCCTCATTCATGCAGAGTCAGCACCTAGCAAGGGACAGCTAACATACAGTCAATACAGGCTACATTAATAAATCACTGAGTTAATGAGCTAGTCTTGCTTAACATAAGTACATCAATATCACTCCAACCCCCAATACGTCGTTTCATAAAAGAGCAAACTATGTTGTCAGGCAAATCTTATTTACCTTTTTCCCTCCTTGTTAAACATATATTCCTTTGACCAATACATATATTAAAAATAAACTATGACTGATGAAATTTTGCAGCATCAAATAATCCAGTTTTAATCTAGAAAGAATGTTACATAACCAAGAATTCTTTTTCTTTTGCTTACAATTTCTTTTTCAGAATATTTTTTAATAAAGAGAAGAGAGTAAAGTGGGAGTTGAAGGAACCCTGGTGGCATCGTGGGTTACATGCTGCTCTGCTAACCACAGAGTCAGCTGTTCAAACCCACCAGCAACTCAGCAGGATAAGAGATGAGGCTGGTGAGGGAGAAAGGGGGAACAGATTACAAGGATCTACATTTAACATCCTCCCAGGGGATGGACAGTGGAGAGGTGGGTGAAGGGATACGTCAGACGGTGTGAGATATGAGAAAATAATAATAATTTATAAATTATCAAGGGTTCATGGGGGAGGGGGGAGGGAGGGAAAGAATGAGGAGCTGATACCAAGGGCTCAAGTAGAAAGCAAATGTTTTGAGAATGATGAGGGAAACAAATGTACAAATGTGCTTGACTCAATGGATGGATGGATGGATGGATGGATGGATTGTGATGAGTTGTACGAGCCCCCAATAAAATGATCTATTACAGAAAATGAGGCCGTCTCGTCCTGTAAAGGTTTCAAGTCTTGGAACCCAAAGGGGAGGTTCTATTATGTTCTACACGAACACTGCAATGAGAGTGAGTTTGTTTCTTGTTTGTATTTGTTTAGAAAATAATTTATATTTCATAGGACTTTTCCATAACTAGTGATGTGTGCAAGAATTTTGTGTGTTCTTTTTACCTTGCCTATGTATAAGATGAGCTTCAGTAATTAAATAACTTTGGAAGTATGGGAATTTACAACTGAAAGTTCTTAATTTGTAGTTCACTTTTTAATATCTGTGTTACATGCCAATTCTGGTAAATAAACATATATAATATTATTATTAATATTTATAGAATTTACTTGCACAAATATTAGAATGAAAAAGTACTAAGTCCTTAAAGTATAAACCAATGCTGGATATAATAGTGCTGTTAAAACTCATATAATATGCTATTCAAAAATGGATTTGTCTTGATTGATGGAGACTCCAAATTAGGTTAAATAACTATGTTTATGAAATTACTTCAGGATTTATTGGTTATAACATGTTAACTCATCAACTAGAGTTGAGCTTGTAGGAATTTGAATAGAAAAGTTAATTAACAATAATTTTAAAACTCCCAAAAGTCACAGCTTGTTCACTATGTACTCTGCATACATAACAACATATGCTGGATTAAAAAAGCAAGTCATTTCCTAAGACTGTTTACTTTTAAGTCATTGAACTCATTATTAAAAATAAGTGTGCAGTATTGATTTGGATGGTTTAATAATTCAAAATGGTTAAAGGCAATAACAGCACTTGAACAGACAGATATTTCCTATTATTGTTTATTACCAACTTTAACTATAATGACTCAATTAATCCAAGCATAGTTTCCCAAAGGGAATTGAAATGCAATTATCAGCCCAATAAGATGCTAGAGTCAGTAACTTTAAACCTAAGGCAGAAGGCTTTAAAAAATTACATAATCAATATTGCATTCAAGGTGGTATATGATGTTGTTAATTTTCCACAGAAAATATGGAAATCTCATTACATTTAAAAAATTAAAATAAAATACCTCAGAATCTATTGATTTGATAATGGTTGCACTGGAATAACCACTTATTAGCATATACATGATATAAAACATAGCTTATATTTGTGTGTTTTCAAATGAGGAAATACAACCAATAGGTCAGAGAAAATATTGGTAACACATACATGTATTCCAGTCAGTAGGTATAAAGGTTAACATAAATATAGGGGGGAATTCTCTTTATTAAAAAGTATTTATACATCATTCTTTTTCATAAATCCATTCAGAGTCATCATGTTTACTCTCCCATCAGTGTCCATTTAACACATAGTTATTTTATAGTTATCTATTATACTTCTTTTGAAATTGATAAATGCAGAAGTGTACCCAGATATCTTTGGTGAAGAAAAATCATAATGTCTTCTTGCTGCTTCAAGCACCCACTTTGGACTTGGGCTTGTACTTTTTATGAATTTTGCAATCCTCCTATTCAGAATTACTGAGTAAAAGAAGCTAAATGCCCAAAACTATAAATTTAACTCACAAAAGGACTGGGACTATGACCAGGGATCACTTTGAACCAAGGTACAATCTATTATTGGCTAGGGATGCAATAAACTTAAAAAAATTTCAAATATGGGAGCCTGGCTACAGCCAACCATTTGATTTGCTTCTCAGAGAGACGAATCCTTAGTTGGCAAGCAAGGTAGCAAGAACAACATTTTCTAACCAACAGTTTTATGCATGATTGAGAGGAAAATCTGATGGATTCACTATATATATAAGGAGTTCTTTCAGAGTCAATGAACTTGTTAGAGAAAGATTCTTATTTTCGCTGAATCCTGATTATGATCATGGCCATTGTCTTCAAAGAAATACAATCTGTTCCAAAGACAAGAACAAAACAAAAGACAATGCAAAACAAAGCTGAAATACAAACACAATTTTGTGAATTTTTGCTTTCTAAAAACATGGCTAGTCGTGAAGTTTACAAAGCATGAAGTAATTGAATGATTATAAATGTATAATTAGCATTTCCACCCACATTTCTTTATTTCAACCTCTTGAAGTGGCAGATACTGACTGAGGTATACAGTTATGTCAAATTCTTCATCTTCTGACATATATTACAGTATATATTTTAATGGATATTGTGTTGTACTTCCCAGATCCTCCATCAAGAATGAACTGTTTCTCCCTTCATCTATCAGAAGTCCACCTGAAGAATAACTCTCAGTTGTCAGTTCATTTGGGGATTGCCTTAGCTAAAGGAACCTTTTCTTTAAAGTCATTGTCAACTAGGAAAGCATATGATTCAGGATGGCATCAATAACAAATTGAAAAGGAACAATGTCAAATTCATCATCAAAAAGAATCTTTCAACATCAACTTTGAAGTGCAATGCTGTCTATGACAAGATAATAACTATAGACCTACAAGGTAAACCAATCAATGCCACTATAATTCCAAATTTGCCCATCAACCACTGGTTAAAGATGAAGAAACTGAAAAATTCTATATAAAGAGCTTCCATCTGAAATTAATCACATATGTAACTAAGATAATTAGTGGTGATTGAAATGCAAAAGTTGCAACCTAAGGGAAAGGATCTGCATATGAAAAGACGCCCTTGGTGATGGAAGCAACACCGTGACTGCATGAGAGGATTTTGCAAGATCAGTAAATACTGTATTGCCAATATCATTTTTCAACACTAGAAGCAACTATACACCTCGAACTTACCAAATGCAATAATAGGAATCAAATTGACATGCGTGGAAATAGAAAGTGGATCAGATCAATGATCAACAGACAGACAAGGTCAAGAATCGGCTATGGAACAGACCATCAATTGCTCCTATACAAGGGAAGAAATTCAAGCTACACTGAAAGCATTAGCCCAAAACAAGACTCCAGGAATTAATGAAAAGTCTATTGAAATGTTTCAGCAAGCTGATGAAGCCCAGGAAGCACTCAGTTGTGTATGGCTGGAAATTTGGAGGCCAGCTACTTGGTAACTGACTGAAAGAGATCCATAATTGTACCCTTTACAAAGAAAGGTGACCCAACAGAATGCTCAGAGTAGAGAACAACAACCTTAGTATACCATGAAAGTAAACTGGCTGCAATTAATGCAACAATACCTGCAGCAGTACGTGGACAGGGGACTGCCAGAGGTTCAGGCTGCATTCAGAAGAGGGTCTAGAAAAAGGAACATTATTGCTGATGTCAGATGGATCTCGGCTCAAAGCAGATCATACCAGAAAGATGTGCACTTGTTTCATTGACTACGCCAAGACATTAAACTGTGTGTATGATAACAAACCATGGAGAGTCTTGAGAAGAATGGGAATTTCAGAACACTTCATTATGATCATGCAGAGCCTTTCCTTGGATTAAAAGGCAGTTTTGTAAAGAGAATAAGACAAACCTATGGCATGGTTTAAAATTTTAAAAAGATATGTGTCAGGGTTGTATCCTCTAATTATACTCACTGAATCTGAGCAAATAATTATGGAAACCAGATTATATGAAGAAAAATTCAACATCAACATTGGAAGAAGGCTTAGTAACCACTTACAATGGGCAGAATACCCAGCCTTGCTTTCTGAACATGAGAAGAACTTGAGGAACTTGATGAAGATGAAGGATTTCAGCTTTCAAGAAGGAGGGCACATTATTTTAAAAAACGAATAGCTTCACATCTGGTAAATAGATAACATCATGATACATAGAGAACAGATGGGAGCTGTCAAGGACTGTGTTTGCATGAATCCACAATGTCCATGGCTGCAGCAGTCAAGAGATAAAAGGATGCATTTCATTGGGTAAACCTGCTGGCACAAGGCATCTTTAAAATGTTGTAAAAGAAGGATATTTGTTACCTTGAGGACTAGGCCTGACCCAAGCCACACATGCGTATGAACGTTGAACATTGTGTAAGGAAGACCAAAGAAGCGTAGATGTGTTTGAATTATGGTGTGGAGAAGAATACTGAAAGTAACAGACTAACGAAGGACAGACAAATTGGTCATGGACGAAGTACAGCCAGAATGTCCCCTAGAGGAAAGGATAGGAAGACTTAATCTCAAGTATTTTAGATATGTTGTCAGAAGAAACCAGTTTATGTAGAAGACATCAGGCTTTGGAAAGTAGAGGAGCAGCAAAACAGAGGAAAATTTTGACCAGACAGATTGACACAGAGGCGGCACCAGTGGACGCAGACATAAGAATCTTTGTGAGGATGGGTGGTACTTCGCTCTCTTGCGCACACGGTCACTTTGAGTCATGGCCAGCTCCATTGTTCCCAACAACAAAAACAACCTTTCTCTTAGGATCAGCACAACCACCATCTCAATAATATTAATACAGATACATCAAAGGTAGCACACCTTTCATTTTATCTTTCCCTCATTTGCTCACTTTATCTTCTCATGCCAATGCTATTTCAAAAATAGGGGAGGAGGGAATTATTGGAAGTATGGCATTTGAAGGCCAATCTTAGAAACAACAAAACCAAAAATTGTCCTTTTCTATGGCGGCAACATTGGAGAATTGTAATTAATCTTATAAAGACACTTCACATCACCTCACTAATTTTTATAAATGTATTCAATCGTTTAAAGAAAATAATATAAAAGGGTAAATAATAATGGACAAGTAATCTCTTTCCTTATCTCCCACAGCACACTTGATATTTTGCCCTGTGTCATAATCACTGGCAATAGACTACAACCCTCAGAAGTGCCGGGACTCCATAGAACTCAAAACTTAGTATTTAGTCACTCAGCTGAAGTGACACTATTATCTTTGGGGCATTTAAATGCTTTCTACGAATAAGAAAACTTTGGGCGCATGTCCACTTTTGAAGAACTTTTAGAAGAGACAAGCATGGTGAACTAAGTGTGCACCCTAATGCTAAAAGAATAACAGTAAACTCACTCCTCTCACGTTACTTCCAGCTCACAGCAAGCCTATGGGGTCAAGCAGAGCTACTCGGTTGGGTTTTCACCGCTGTAAATATTTGTGGCAGCCAAGCACCTCCTCTTTATGTCATAACCACAGAACAACTCCTGGCTTCAAACCCCTGACCTTTTAGTTAGCCCCCCAATGCTTAATTCACTCCTACACTTGGACATCTCTAAAGGAGAATTTATAAAAGGATTAGGCAAAAGATAATTTTTTCAGCTGAAATATTCTAACAGCAACATATTCTTCCTGACCAAATCATTCCAATATATATTGGGGCATTATTTTAAATTATAAGACATACAACTTTTAAATTTTACAACACAAGAATAAAAATGGCATTAAAAAGTTACAGAAAAAACTCATGTAGAGCAGGTAAATATGTGACAATTTTACATGACTTCTCACCAGTATCATAATACCTGCTATATCATAAACAATTTATCACTAATAATACTAAAACCACCAAAATGTCAGATATTTTTGCTTAAAACATTGTTCTGGCATGGTTCAAGGTTATTCTTATACATAAGCCTTCTCTTGGTTATATTGCAATTTCTGTCTTTAATGAAAAACAAAAAGAAACTGAGATATAAAATCTACCTTGGAGAATTACCTTCAAGTCTAGTTGAAAATTTCATCAGTTGTACATTATCAGGTATTTCTAAATCCTGATGAAGGATTTGTTAAGAACCTCTAGACTTTGGAATGATACACACATTGATACATTTAAATATTCCATGCATTTCTGGCTATCTTTATATTACACTGTATTATATTTGATCATTACATACTTATTTTATCATAATCTCAATACGCTTTGTGATGGAAAAATATTGCAGATATAGTAATTGAAACTTTTTAAAATTCAAATAGAATATATCAACAATTTTTTAACTATACCATAGCTCCAGTTTAAACAGATCAAATGTTAATTGTACATAATAGCCCAGTTATTTGGACAAGTTTGTAATTAATTTATATTTGTGTCTTTTGTAAAAGCAGAACTATGGCTAATCTATTCTTGTACTCTATTTAAGGAGAATGATGTGCATAGTATTTCAAGTAAACATAAAAACATTTGCTAACCCACATTTTCAATGATATGCTTTTTTGTTCCTTGATGCTTGATACCTGATCCCTTCGAGAGTTCACCAGTCAGGGTGCAGGGTAGCAACGATGAAATATATCTTTCCTTTAGTTCTTAAATGCTTCCTCCCCCCCACTATCATGATCCCAATCTACCTTACAAATCAGGCTAGACCAGAAGATGTACATTGGTACAGATAGCAACTGGAAACACAGGAATTCCACGACAGATGACTCCCCCAGCACCAGTGGTGAGAGTGGCGATGCCTGGAGGGTGGAGAGAATGTGGGGTATAAACGGGGAACTGACTAGAAGAACCTATGTATAGCCTCCTCCCTGGGGGAAGGACAGCAGAGAAGATGATGAGGGGAGACATCGGACAGAGTAATATATGACAATATAATAATAATTTATGAATGATGAAGGGTTCATGAGGTAGGGGGAATGTAGGGAACTGCATGTCCCTCAGCCCTGGATCAAAAGCCATATACAACTTTCATGTATTTATTCTCGGTTTTCTGTCATATAAATTGTGCCTAGTGATCCTCCTGCCCTTGTTCCCAAACCCCCCACCCCCACTAGTTACTAGACCTTTGCTAGGATTGGTGCTCAATTGCTAGCAACCGCTAAGCTCATTGGATGACACACACCTGGCGGCACTTCCGCCAGGCACCCGGAATGCCTCATTAGCATGCGGACCTGTTTGAGCCCAATCGCCCACCATGTATTCCTTATTTGGTAGATGCATGACTATTGGCTACCCCAGTTATACCTTATTTCCATATGACGTAATGGTGCCCGCCCTTCGATGCCTATTTAAGCCTCTGCTCTCAGCTCAATAAAGGAGACTTCATCAGACTCCTGTCTTGTCTTCGTTCTCTACGTCTCTTGCCCATCTTCATTCCCAGTCTGTCTTTCAGGTACGCACGGTGGGTCAGGGGGAGTGGGGAGGGAGGGGGAGAATGAGCAGCAGATATTAAGGGCTCAAGTAGAAGGCAAATGTTTTGAGAATGATGATGGCAACCAAGATACAGATGTTCGTGACACAATGGGTGTATGTATGGATTGTGATAAGAATTGTATGAGCCCCCAATAAAATGATAAAAAGGAAAAAATTTGCTAAAAGAGCATATAAAATATAGACTGCAAAATTAGTATCTAATACACAAAATTTTAAAATACAGACTATATCCAAATGCTGGATACTACAGTAGAAAGTGATTTTTATGCTATTGTGCTAAGTTTGGTTCTGCATTTTCAATGTACGCATGGAGATATCTTCTAAGAACCTTGAGGTCCTCCACAAAATTAATGGCCACAATGGCCATTAATTTCTACCATCAAATAAATTCCTGTTAAAACTAAATTTAAAGACTCTCTTGTTCACCTTCCAACTACCATGAATTATTTACCTCAAATGAAAATTATCTTAAGCTTAAATTGAGTGTATCACTTAAACAATCATTAATACAAAGCAACAGCCTCTATTTTTAATTGTGGGGTATATTTCAAATATAAATTAACATGATGTTAATTAATTACATATTTCAAAACCAGTGCTTGCAGAAGTGTCTATATTAAATGTTATCACTCATGTTTTATTTTTTATCACAGTTCAGTGACACTTTAAATATCTCATCTAAGCAGGTATATGTTTAATTGTATCGAGATGCTCACTCTGTACCCACATGTCTTTTCGATAGCTTTCTGGGCATCCTGGCACGATTTAAGCATCCTTTGGACTATTTCATGCTGCTGCTCACGTCGCTGGCCAGGGTTGCACGAAATATAAATCGGCACTTCAAATGTCCCCAGCTGCTCTTTTATATCTTGATAGGGCCAATCATTCTCAACAGGAAGGCTTGATAGCTTTGGAAACCTCAGTAATATAGCACCATATTCATGACCCTTATTTTGTGATTTCATGAGCTTTGTGCATCACAGGAGCTTTGTTTTTACTGATTAAATTAAAGAATGAAACTTTTAATCTATCATATTTTCCTGTTTAGGTTAATTCTATCATGATTTTATAAAGTGGGTACTTTACAATGAGTATATGTGAATATGTACATAAGGGTGTACCCCACAAAGAAACTGCTAGCTAAATGAGAATTTGTATGAAAACAGTTATTGAATTATAGAGTTGGAAAATGGACTGAAGGTAGGTACAAATCCCCAGGTTTAGGTATTATAACTGACAAGAGATCTTACTTTTTAAAATTAGATTGAGTACAACTTTTTCTTATAAGTAAAAAATATATATATATATATATATATATATATATATATATATATATATATATATATATATATATTCTGTCCTTTAAAATAATTTTCTGCCTTAAGTGAGTTCCAAAAATTGAGAGTTTTCCATTGAGATACAATATTGGAAACAAAAATTATACTAGTTATTGCTATTCTTGCTTCATTTATGATAAGGTATGAGTGCATTGTATTTACCATCTTGATCTTTTTAAAGGAAGCATGTGGATGATACAAATGATCATGTTGAGGTACAGAGTCTAGATGTGATGCTGAATGGCCCTAAGTGATATTATTTCACGTGCTCTGTTTGGAGTTAAGAAAATGAACGTCATTTTTTTTTAACAAAAGCAGAGCTTACAATGAATCCAAGATTTTTTCCATGAGAGAAAAATTGTGATAGATGTGACTTCTACAGAAATTTATACCTATTAGAATTACAGTCTAACTATATAAGCAAATTTAACTTTAAAATTAGCAATGGCTAGGTTAATATAACTGTCAAACTCATTTTTTCTTATTTTTCTACTACACTCAGAAACTATTTTCATATTTTTCTACTACACTCAGAAATCTGACAACTTCATAATTCTAATGTACAGAGAAAAAAATCTAGTGCTCTTAGTTATTTTATTTAAAACCTATTTTTATAACTAGAAAAGGCTCATCAATATACCAATTAATACCATAGTAGATATTCACTCTAAAGTGTGTTGAGTAGTATTTCCTATCTGGAACAAACATTTTGTGTAACAGTCAGACTCTAGGAATACAGGATATGGCGTTGAGAATACAAGATTCTCCAATAAAAACAGTTACCTTCCCCCCACAATTCTTTACCTCCTTCTCAGAACATTATCACTTAACTCATTTTATCTTGGAACTAAATCTATTATAGTAGAACAGCACAGTAGGTCAGACACCAGAGCAATGACCTTGGCAAAGAACATTTGAATTTGACATACAAATATGTTTAATTGCCACACACATTCTATTCTTCGCAAAATCTCAATGCTCAGAAAACCTTTACATTGAAACGAACAGATTTGTGATGCTCAGAGCAACAGATGTTACTTTGCTATTACATTAAAAATAACTAGAAGAAGAAGAACATAAAGGAGAAGGCACTTGTGTCATATGCTCTGAATCGATCATCTGCATCTGCTTGGCATGTTTGAGTGCAAAGGAAGCAAGTGGAGTTTCCAAAGGGAGTATCTATGTACTGCTGCATAGGCAAAGCAGCTATTTCTCTCTGCTGCTGTTCTCATCAGTCATAGAGAAAGTCAAATATTCACACTGCAGCTTAAGCAAGAAGACCAAACGAACTGGGTCTCTGTCACACGCTAGGCATTCATTCTGTGTGTGCGTTCTAAAGAGACGAGGTTGGGCCATGCTGAACGTGCAGGGTAAAAGGAAAGCCTTTAAAGCATTCAGATTGCACCGAGGCATCTTGTCACTTTCCACTGAATTAATTTAATGAGCCTCTCCCCAGCATTGGGTATTGTTCCTAACCTTGAAGAGTCGCTGATGGAAGTAGGTGTCACCGCTGCCCTTACTAGATGAGCACTCTTCTGTTCTGTAATGGTGATTTGCTTCAGGTGAAAAATAGGATCACTCTCTTTTCCTATTGATTTCTGCAAAAGAAAATGCTTCCTCCTAACCAGCACTGCACGATTATTTTTGTTATCACCTTCCATGGAGCTGTGCTCTTCTCTTTGTAAAATTGGATAAAAAAAAAAAAAAAGGTATCAAACCCTTACCCATGCCCAGAGGTAGAAACTGAAATCCAATTATCTAACAGAGAGAAACACTTACATGCTATCTTTAAAAGAAAATTATTTTTAAAATAGAATGCCATAGCCAATATATAATATGTAATTTAAGTTTCACAAGGAAATGGGCGATCATTTAAAAAACAAAACAAATACAATTTTTATATTTAGCCTTAAACACTTATTGATAAGACACATTTTACACAGCTACTCTAATGTTTATTCTGTTTATACATTAACAGATGGAAATTTCAACTGATGAACTTCATACGAGACTATTTTGCATGAGACTAATTCAGTTCTAGGTTTTAGATTGCTTATTCTCCTTTACTTCCTGAAGTATCTGTAAGCTGTTTACAAACTCAAAGTTATTGTACAGGTGTTAGTAGGCCTTGTTGACTAGAGATAAAAAAAAAAATCCAAAGATACTCATATATGTGTAAGAGAGAGCTTTCTATCAAGTAGTAGTTATGTATCAGGAAAACATCCCAGCCCAGTCCAGAACAAGTCCAGAAGTAGTCCGTTATTAGCCCTTAAGTTTGAGACTAGTCCATAAATCCCTCTTCAGACTTCCAAAGTCACATTCAATGATGCAAAATGCAGAAAGATCACGGGCTGTTGAGTGAAACATCAAGTAGGGCCTATGACCGTGGAAGCATCTGAGCTCTGGCACTGGGCTCCACGTGACTCTTCCCGCTCTCAGAGTGTGCTTCTTCAACAGGAAGGTGACGGCAGAGAGGGGAACTTCACATAATCCTCATGGGAAGGCCATTCCCACAAGGAGCATCCTCAGGCTGTAACATGATGGGAGACTGGACTCCACCTGTACACTTATTTATCAAGTTGACATGAAATGATGTAGCTACCACAGAAGTTTGTATGTGTGTGCATGTGCGTGTGTATGTCTGTGTTTATTCATCACTTGTTTCCTTAATTGTAGAATAAGCTTTCCAAAAGCACGTGTTTCACAGCCAGGTCCGGTAATCCTTGGGTTGCAACCACAGGGCAGACGCTTCACACCTACCAGGTTCTCCTTGACCAGAAAGAAGAGCTGGCTGCTACCATAAAGATTTATAGCAAAATAATATTATTTTATAAATTATCATGAGGGGCGGGGAGGGAGGGGAAAAAACGAGGAGCTGATACCAAGGGCTCAAGTAGAAAACAAATATTTTGAGAATGATGATGGCAACAAATGTGCAAATGTGCTTGACAAAATGGATGGATGGATGGATGGATGGATTGTGTTAAGAGTTGTAAGAGCCCCCAATAAAATGATTAAAAAGAAGAAATATATATATGTATATATATATATTTATAGCCTCAAAACCTCTCCGTTGGGTCACCAATGCTTAGAATCAATATCATGGCAGTGGAACACTGTTATATTGCTATCTTTTTATATTCTGTCTGTCCGTTTTATGATTCCAAAATTTCCAGGGAATAATATCACAAAGATACAATATTTTTATCGTATGTCCTTGAAATTCTTACGGATTATTGTATATATTCACAATTATGTCATCTAGCTCATGCTATCTATTGTATAGTGTCAGCAATTATTTTTCTTTTATCCCTTGTGGAAGTTACATAATCTGTCAGCTTGTGAAGAGGTGGAGTCTAGCCTGTCAATCAGGACATAGCCAATGAGGCCTCTGTGTGGGCATGGCCTTCTCTTGAGGATTCTGTGAACTCCTTTCTTCCTCCCCAGAGATGGGGAACAGACACTCTCTCTGCTTCCTCTGACTACAAGACATTCCTGCTGACGAGTCACATGGAGGTATGCTCCAGAGAAAGAGCCTTGGAGCTGGAAGAGCCACATGGAGACCCACACCAGCGCTGAGATGCTTCCACTACCACTGGATCCACAGGACTTGCCATGTACTGGCCTGTGATCTTCCTGCACTCGACACCATTGCATGGGTTGCATGTGTCTAAAGAGGAAGTTGTGGAATTTATAGGAATTTCAAACATATGGGCTAATATCAGACTTATGGACCTGATCTCGACTGGACTGGGATGTTTTCTCAATGTACAATTGCTCTTTTATATACAGCTTTTTCTTACGCACATATGAGGGTGTATGAATTTGTTTCTCTAGTCTGCCCCGACTAACACAGCCTTCTATCATTTTAAAATTAAAATTCCATCTGAGATTAATATTGTTGCTGTTTAACTTTTATAATTACTTAAAATCACATTGTGCACAATATCTTAATTTTTTATATAATTTTAAGTCAATATTCTTATCATTTTAATTTAGGCATTATATTTGTTAAGTTAACCTAATGCCTTCTATTTTAGAAGTATATGATCAGTGGCCCTTTAGCACAGAGACTATGTAATTGTAATTATTATCATTACTTTATTTTATATATAATTAACCATATTATAAAACTCATTTCCATTGATATTTCCTGAGATAGCTTTTTATTTTTAAAGTAGGGTTTTGAAATGGTTCTCTTATTTTAGTATTTTATTTAATACATTAATTTCCATGTATTCTGTTCATCCATTGATTTATTAAAATGTATACATATATACTTAAATGAATTAAGTTATTTAAATATAAATTATTTACACATGAATTTCATATAAATTACATATAAATTATTTACACATGAATTTCATATAAATTACATATAAATTATTTACACATGAATTTCAATGTTTTTAGATCTTTGAAACAATCATTAGAAATTCATTGTTCTCTCACCACTCTCCTCAACTTTTCTTGTCCCTCCAACCTTAGGTACTGTTCCTATTAAAAACTTAATTATATTTTATTCTTGTAAATTTTCTCAATATGTCCATCTCTGAGGTAGTACATGAACGATAAGTATCTCCCTAAATCCTCAAAGCATTCCCATTTTGTTACTGTTAGCATGTAACTGTTACAATATAATTCTTTAGCTTATTTTATAGTATCACAATGGGAAAAGAAATAACTCAATGTCAATCTGAAATTTTATTCTATAAAGTAACGTATGCTTTATGCCCAGACACTGATAGGGATTAGAAAAATTAATACTATTTGTATGAACATAAAATTTATTCTAGTCTGGAATTTAGTGAGTTACATTAATCTAAAAGAATTGTGATTTTACTGAAATAAAAAGAAAAATTTCTCTGACAATAATTATAGAATCCCAATAGTGAATTTCATTATATGAAAAAAACAGTATAAAAATAGATAAAATCCAGCTTGCCCTTAAGATGATAGATAGGTAACCATGTTTGCATCCTTCCTTCCTTAACTCATTGAAATGACATAAAATGGTATGCTTTAAAAGTTTAAGATAAGTAGGTGAGATCATGTGTTAGGCTGGGTTTTCTAGGAAAACAAACCCACTGGCACTCACATATGTCTAATAAAGAAATTTATGTCAAGAAATGACCCCATACATTCACAGACCAATAGGCCAGTTCAATGCATGGGTCAGATGCCAAGCGTGAGTCGTTTCCCAGCTGACACAGCTCTAGCACAGGGACATCAGCAAGCTGAGAGACACAGCAGGAATCAGGAGGATAAAGCAGGAAATAGGAATAATGTAGGCTGGTGGGAATAAAATTGAGTAAATTTAAAGTGAAAAAAAGGCAGGTTACCAACAGCTTCCAAAACTAGCCTTGCCATAGGAGGTCACTGGCCTAAGTCCTTATAAAACAACAACACAGAATCAGGATCCAGGCCATCATGAAAAGAGAAAGAGCCAGTTCTCCAAAGACTACTTAGAGATATGAAATAGTCCCTACTCTTAAGGAGAAGACATCAGCTGTGACCTGCTTCTCATGGGGGAGACTTTACTATCACATTACTGACATTCCCAACCCAGGCAATATGACACAAAATAAAACTATCAAAGCCTACCAAGTGAAAAAAGTCTAGACAAATTAATGTTTTTGTTGTTAGAGGCTCTTGAGTAGGTCCTGGAAAATTGTGGCCCCATGCACAGCAGAGAGAAACATTGCCCATGCCTGTGCCATCTCATATCTGTTTTTATGTTTGATCCCAATGTTGCAACCACTGTGTCCGTTCATCTCCTGTGGGTTTCTCTCTCATCCTGCTTTCTGTCTACTTTACCAGACACAATATCTTCCTCCATGACTGATCTCTCCTGACAACATTCCCAGAGTTTTGGTCCTAGGGAACTTCTGGCGGCATTTCTTCTAAGATAAATGTATTTGTTCTCTTGTCAGTACATGGCAATTTTATTCTTCTCTAACACCCCAATGGAAATGCATCGATTATTTTTCAGTTTTCCTCATTCCATGACCAACTTTCACATGCATACCATGGCTGGTGTCAGACACAACACAGTCCTCAAATAACATTCCTTTGAAATACTTTAAAGAGGTGATGGGCAGTAGATTCATCCAATGCAATTGCTTCCATCCAATACAATTGACTGTGGATCCAAGAAAGATGAATTTCTGGACAATGTTAATATTGTGTCCATTTATTATGGTGTTATCCATTGATTCAATTGGGAGGGATTTTTATTTTCTTTAAGCCAAGTTCTAATCCATATGGAAGGCTGCTATCCTTGATCTTCAGCACCAAGGGCTTCCGTTCCTCTTACCTTCAGCAAGCAGCATTCGTTATCTGCATCTTGAAGCTTGTTAACTCCCCCTCCAATCCGGATGCCCCATTCTGCTTCATAGAGTCCAGCTTCCTCGGTTATTTGCTCAGCATCCAAATTGAATAAGTTTGGTGAGAGGACAAATTATTAAAAGGCTGTAATTGAATGAGATCAGCTGAGAATATGTTTCAGAGAAAAACTCAGGAAAAGTAGAATCTGTTAAACTGCTGGTATTCAGAAAGAACACAGGTAGAAAAGACATAGAGACTAATGCTCTAAAGTAATATTATAGATGGCAACTGACTTTGTGAGGACCGAAGCTATCAGGAAACATGAGCTCCAAATAAGGTTTAATAAAGATTTAGTTGCAAATTGGAATCTCTATATTAAGCAAATGGTTTATATGACAGAAAAGATGTAAATCAGGTAATATGCTTTCAGCATTATTAACCTATCTGCTGAGAAAATAATTTGGGAAAGTGGACTATATGGAGAACATGGCATCATGACTGGAGGTAGAGACATTAACGAGCTGAAGTAGGCAGCTAGCTCAACC
Source organism: Tenrec ecaudatus (assembly GCF_050624435.1). NCBI lineage: Eukaryota > Metazoa > Chordata > Mammalia > Afrosoricida > Tenrecidae > Tenrec > Tenrec ecaudatus. The sequence continues at coordinate 88,164,781 of NC_134532.1, forward strand.
ATGCTGGCTAAAAATTAAGAGGACTTGATATAAAATTGATGAGCATCAAAGATTGCAACCTTCATCCTATGGAATCATGAGGCGTCGATGGGAAGAGGTATCAGAAGTTCTAAACAAGCAACCAAATCGATGTGAAAGGGCGTGGAAGTAATAGAGACCCCAAATCCATCTGCAAGATAATTGGACAATCCCTCTGAGAAGGGTCACGTAGAACGGATGGTATATCCAGGGCACAGTATGGCACTGATGAACCACATACCTATCCTCTAGTCTTTTAAGGTTTCCTCCCCTTACTATTAAGGGTTTTATATATTTTACCTCATTAATCTATTTAGATTTGCATATGCTAATTTTGGATTTTGCCCTTTCAAGGCACACAGCATCCTTCATAGGACACACCAGTGGGGGGAGGTGGGCGGGGAAAAAATAAATAAAAACGGACACGCCAGAGGAATTCAATATGGAAATCCCACTAACTGAACTGACTTTTAAATTAAATTCACTGTTAGCAAATTTAAGGGATCCACACACTCCATTGTACTTAAGGCTGAAACGTCCTATTGTGAGTAGACGCAGGTGATTATTACCAAAATGTTAAGAAGTTGATGATCATTGGACTTTGGTTTGGAGCTCTTGCTTTCAGGATGCCCACTGAATGGCAGTATGGGACTACCATATATTTTTCCGTTTTAATGCTCCCTTTGCTTTTTTATGATGTTATTCTAGCAGACATAAGCCTGCCTTTGTGAATACATGTTATTAAAAGTGTTGGCCTATTCCCAACCCTCATTGTTTTCATAAATAATATCTAGCCACTTGAGTTTTTGTTATTTACAGGTCAAAAATCCATGCATTTTGTTCAAAAAAGCTCTTCTATACATGTATACTTTAACTTTCTAAATAGTAATTGAAATTTGATAACATTAGTTAAGTTAAAGAGTTCATCAATAGAATTACTTGCAAACTTTTGAAACCTGAATTTGCATGTATTATATTTTTGTGTATATATTCATGCACCTATATTTCAAAGGAAAGAAAACCCTTAGCTAGGATATTCAGGATTAAAATAAAGAAGCCTCGACATTTCAATATCAGTAATAAAAAAAGTGTATTGGTAATTAAAAATAGGCAAAATAGCTGTAGATAAAACTTATTTTCTGAATGAAATGCAGGACATCAAGAAGAATCTATATGAATTATAAATATGTGACATGATATCACTAAAGGAGGTGGGTAGATGGTACTAAGCAAAGTAACTTTGAAAATGATTGGAAAATGAAAAACTACAATGCTTAAGGAATTGTACTAAATGCTACTTTATTATTGGTCCTGTTTTTTTTCTCCAAGGTGATATGGGATAAAAACTCATAAATGTATACATGAATGATGAAATTGGTGCAAAGTCAGATTTCTCACAGTTAGAGTGGGGGATTTAAAAGGCAGGGAGAGGAGACTAGAATGATTCATGTGCTACCACATGCAAGCATGATAAATCAGTACAAAGTCATGTTTAGGTTAATGCTTGAAATGCATGTTTAGGCTAATGTTCATTTTCTTTATGTTGAACTGTAATTCATGTTCCAGACGGCAGTCTCAGTTCTTCGCCCATATGTTCTTCAGGTCCTCAGAAACCTATGGGAGCAGTCAATCAATGCCCAGTGTGTAGATTGACTTAGTGTTCTCTATTTGTCCTCTCTGAGTTCTAATATCCATTGCAATGGCAACACAGAACTCACAGACAAAATTCATGATTAAAGTGTGCATTAAGGAAGTTAACAAAACAAGTTATAAGACCAGTGAGAAATACTAAGCGTTCAGCTGTTTACCAGGACATATTACAAAGTTCTTTCAGGTCTGCTAATAAATATCCCAAAGGGACATGCCACTCCACTGTAAGCCCCAACCCCAAGCATTCCTCTCAAGCTCTGTGGGCCAGAAATTTTAACTCCCTGAATAAAGTGTCCAGAGACACCTCACTCCAGTAAGCTTCAGCCCAAAGACACTAAGCCAGCCTAACTACCCCAAGGTTACCCCACTCTGCACACCAACTTCCTACAGAAGCTTTATTGGCCTGAGGGTGGGGAAGTCCATCATTGCTTCCCCTCGTCTGGATCATGATCTGCTTCTATGATTTTATAGCTGTCTTCTAGATAAAGACCTTAGGTCAGCTTTCATAAATCTGAAATTAGTGCACTTTCACTCTATTTCCTAAACTCACATCTAGCTTATTCCTCACTCGCAGGCTAACGGCATTTCTTGTACTGTGCTTCTTGGAAGCTTATAAGCATATCAAAAGGAGTTTAGTGAATTTAGGAGCACAAAGTGATGTTCAGACTCCATTGAGAGGTAGTTCTCATCCATAATGACACAAAGGTTATAATAACTGCCTCTTTTCTGAAGCATTGGCCTTCGATTTCTACTGAGAGGGAGAGAAGTTTGTTTTAAATTGGTTCACCCACATCATGGTACTCAAAATCTATAAATCAGGTAATGAACTGGAAATTCCTGTAATATTGTCCCAAAGTCTACGTCAGATAACAGGAAAAGCAAGATGTGAGGTGATTCTGACAAAATTCCCATTTATACTTTGGAGGCAGAATACTGGCATTTTGCTCTTAAGTTCTTCAACAGATTGGATGAGATCACCCGCATAGTGTTAGGTAATTTCATTTTCTTAAATGTAACTAATTTAGTAACACTTATTTTTATAACAAAGACTAGCCTAATATTTCTACAAAAACAAAGCAAGCAAACTGGGTACCTTAACAACTAAATTGACACATAAAATTAACCATCATATCAAATCCACCTCACACACAGACACCTTCCCAGGAGCGCGCGCGCACACACACACTTGTGCAGATTAAATTATCACAATTATTCTTGTAGCAACAGAGCCAATCTGGCCAAAAGCCTAACCCAGAGCCTTATTGTCAGAGTGGCTGAATCACAATGCCAAGTGAATGGCCTCTGAAGTTAAATTGGGGGCACTCATTTGGAAGAAATAGGACACTGAAACTTGGAATGGAAGCATATGGGCAGATAATGACTATCAGGATATTAGACTCCTAAATTCTCTTGAATAATACCAGCCAAAAATGCCCTCCCCCTCATCTGAAGAGCTTACACTATATTTAGCTGAACCATTGTCAGTACAACCATTAATCCTTCCACCCAACTTTGAGGCAATTAACTCAATGATATCTGCTGATACGGGCATTGTTGTCCAAAGCACCAATTGAATGAGATTCCCTATAGTACGTTAGTGAATATTCCCAGGAAACACTCATTCCCCACCTATTATTTCGTCTAGAACTCTCCTCAGACTGAATTCCCAATAAAACCCTGAAGATGAAACACAAATGATGACTCAGGTAAAAGCATACTATACTTAAAAAAAACTGCTTTGTTTTTCTGATATGTAAATAGAAACTTGCGAATGTATGTGAAAATTGCTATTAATAGTGTAAGATAATGGTTCAAGGAAGATAAGGATGGATCTATTTGAGTTGATTAATATAGATCCAACATGCAAAGATTCATTCAGTGTTTCAACTCAAAATGTTACAGAAGGATCTCTTAGTATATTTGGTTGGTTCACTTAATATGGAATTCAATATGATCTACAAAATACAATATTTCACTATAAGACCTGTCCTATACTATATAAGATAGTATCCAAAGGATTAGGGAAATTGGCCTCTTTAAGTGTATGTATCAGAATATACTGATAGACCCATACCTGGAGGGTCCACGGTCCAACCTCTTACCACACGGTGAGAAATAGATTTGTGGAGGGAGCACCAGGATTTCTAAAGTCTGTTTTGTAAGTGCTATTTTATGGAAGTCAAATTTGACAGAGAGCACTGTTCTGATTGAATTAAAACACTAATGATAATGGGGCTTATTGGGCCTGGTATTGGTAAGGACCTCCTACCAATACTTAATCAACAAGACAAAGTGGGCATAATTATCATGTTGGACTGTAGTATCAAAGTAGTAATCAGAATAGTCTGACTGTTGTGGACTTTTGACATTGGCTACATAGCTAGGGATGGGAACTACTAACTATTTACTTGATTGGTACAAGAGGAAGAATTCTAGTGAATGGCAGTCTAACCCAAATCACCAGACCAAAGGTCGTGGCCCATCAATCAATTCCCATACTTGAATCAGTTTTCAGACACACAACCTTTCATTGAAAGGGAGGGTAAGTCTCTTTGGGGAAGGACCCCAGTGCACACTACCAAAATTTATATTGTTAATATTTCTCCCAGTCTTCTCCTAAGAGATCCCTGACCTTTCAAAGGAGTGGCGATTCTTTGGGGGAAAGGAAATAATCAAACATTGGTGGGATTACTGGACACGGTCTGTGAATTGACATTGATTCTAGAAGGCCAAAAGCATCATTGTTGACACGCCAATCCGAGTGGAAAGCACATACAGGTCAACTTATTAATGAAGCCTTAGCTCAAGCTGGTCTCATAGTGCATCTAATGTGTTTCTGAGCCCATCCTGTAGTGATTTCCACAGTTCAAGAATGCATAAATTGAATAGACATATTCAGCAATTAGCCGGACCCCTACATTTAATCCATGACATATGGACCAGGACTATTAATTCAGGAAAATCCAAGTGGAAGTCATGAGAACTGCCTCTAATTAGGAAAATACCAGACGGCTGAGAGCCACCATGAAGGCCTTGAAGGGTGCAGGGAGGTTGAGTCTCACCATATTCATATTTTATTTATTTATTTGACCTGCAAAAAATATATAGATGGATCCTGGAGAAGGATAGCAGGTTATTGTAATCTTAATCATGTGGTAAATTCAATTGTAGCTGCCATTTCAGATGTGGTTCCATTGTTTCAGAAAATTAGTACACATCCTGGTACCTGGTATGTAGTTACTTATTTGGCCAATGCCTTTTTCTCAAGTCTGATTTTAAAGACTCAAAGAAGTAGTCTGCCTTGAGCAGGCAAAGCTAAGACCACACTTGCATAGGCCTCCCATAGAAGTATATCAACCTTTCAGTGCAATGTCACACTTTAGTCCAAAGGAGCCATAAACATCTTACCCTTAAAAAAAAAGTTACCCTAGTCGGTTACATTGACTTCCTCACCCAGTCTGCATCTGTGTGTATTCCTCATGGTCAGTCAGCTAAGGCAAAGGAAACGCATGCTTGGTTTACAAGCGAATCTGCAAGATATGCAGGCACCATGTGAAAGTAGGCAGCATCAGCATTACAGTTGGTTTCTACCACCTCCCTGGAGGAGAGTAGTAAAAGGAAATCGCCCCATTGGATAAAACATCAAGCAGTGCACCTGGTTTTTAATTTTGCTAGGAAGAAAAAATGGTCCCATGTGTGACTCTACACTGATTCACATACTGTGACCAATGATTTGTCTGGATAGTCAGGGACTGGGGAGGAGCATGATTGAAAAATTGATGGCAAAAAGGTGTGGGGAAGGGGTATGTGGACAGGAATCTTTGGATGGGCCAAAAACGTGGAGATTTTTGTTTCTCATGTGTGTGGTCACCAAAAGATTACCTCTCCACATGAAGCTTTTATTAGCCATCGGATAGGATAATACATTCTGTATAAGTCATTCATCCTCTTTCTACACCCTTACCATCGTTGTCCAATTATCTTATGAGCAAAGTGGCCATTGTTCCAGGGATGGAAATTATGCATGACCTCAGGAACATAAACCTTGATTACCAAGGCTGAGTGGAATGCTGCCACTGGTAAGTGTCCAATAACCAAAGCAGCAGAGACCAAAACTGAGTCTAAGATAAAGGTTCAGTCCTGCAGATAAGCAAAGAATCTGGTAACAGGTTAATCGCATATTACCACTTGCACAATGAAAATGATATCATTACTTTCTTACTCGAGTATACATTTACTCTAGATATAGATTTGCCTTCCCTGCACGCAATGCCTCTGCTCAAACTACCATCCTTGAATCTATAGAATGCCCTATTCACTGGCTTGGCATATCTCACAATATCACCACAGACTTGATGGACAGCAAATGAAGGGAATTCTGGGTTTACCAGGTTCCCCATGCAGCACTCCCTTGTTCTCTTGATGCATGTACAAAATCTGCATGAATAAAATGGAGTGTTCTGGAATTCCCAATCTTCTGAAGACTATTTATAGTCTGCTATGATCCACACAGCCAAATGCCTTAGCAGGTTCAATAAAGCACAAGAAACCTCCTCCTGGAATTCCCTGCTTTCAGCTAAGATCCATTTGACATCAGCAAGGTTATCCCTTGTCCTACCTGGTTGAAAATCAGGAAAGGTGTGAATCGGGTTGTGTCATCTCACCATATTTATCCAATTTGTATGAAGAAGTAGGTGGCAACAAGATTGGAGGAAGCCTTATTAAAAACCTGCAATATGCAGATAAAACTATCTTGCCTGCTGAAATCAAGGAGGCCATGAAACAATTGCTGGTGAATATCAAGGGTTGCAGGTTTCCATATGAATTACAATTCAATGAAAGGAAGACCCAAATCCACACAACTGTACCAACAGATAACACCATGATAACTAGAGGAAAGTTTAAGTTGTTAAAAATTTTGTCTTCCTTGGATCTGCAATCAATGCTCAGGGAAGCAGCAGTCAGGGGAACAAAAGAAGCATTGGATTAGGTAGATTTGCTGAACAAGATGTCTTTTCAATATTGAAAAACATGGATGGTACTTTGAAGAATAAATTGTGCCTGACCCAAGATATGGTATTTTCAGTTGTCTCATGTTTTTGTTGTTGGGTGTGATCAAGTCAGCTCCAAACCATCGGGGCCCTCTGCACAGCAGAAGGAAACACTGCACAGTCCTGTGACATCCTCGTAATTATGTCTACGCCTCAGCCCATTCATACAACCAATGTGTCAATCCAACCCTTCAAGGGCCTTCCTCCTTTTTTCTGCCTCTCCATTTTACCAAACATGATGTATGAAAGACAAAGTTTTGCTATTCTTGGCTCTAAATGGCACTCTGGACTTACTTCTTCTGATATGTTTGTCCTTTTAGCAGTCCATGATATTTTCCACATTTTTCTCCAGCACAATTCAAACGCATTGATTCTTCCACAGTCTTCCTTATTCAACGCCCAACTTCCACATGCATATAATGTAATACAGAATACCATGGCTTGGGTCAGTGGAACATTAGTCCTCAAAGAAACATCCTTCCTCTTCAATAATGAAAAGAAGTCTTGGGCAGAAAATTTATCTAATGCAATAAATTTTAATCTTTTGACTGCTGCTTCCTTGAGCATTGATTGTGGATCCAAATAATACAAAATTCTTGACAAATTCACACATTTCTCAATTTATCATGATGTTACCTATTGGTCCAGTTGTGAGGATTTTGGTCTTCCATACATTGAGTTGTAATCCATACTGCAGGTTACAATCCTTGATCTTCATCAGCAAGAGCTTCAGTTCCTGCTTACTTTCAGGAAGAAAGGCTATATGTCATCTGCATCCTGCAGGTTGTCAGTTAATAAACCTTCTTTCAACGTGATGCTACCTTCATCTTCATAAATGGCAGCTTCTCTTGATGGTTTGCTTAACATACAGATTTAACAAGTATTGTGAGCTGACACAACCCTGACACACACCCTTCCTGATTTAAAATCATTCAGTATTCCCTTGTTTTGTTCTCATATCTGCCTCTTGATCCTTGTACAAGTTCTGAGTAAGCACAATTGTGTTCCAAAATCCCCATTCTTCTCAAGGCTATCCACAGTTTATTATGATCCACAATGTTGATGCTTTTGCATAGCCAATGAAATACAAATAAACATATATCTGGTATTCTTTATTTTTAATCCAAATCCATTTGATGTCAGCAATGATATACCTTGTTTTTGTCCTCTTCTGAATCCAGCCTGAACTGCTGGCAATTCCCTGTTGATGTGTTGCTGCAACTGTTGTTGGATGATCTTCAGCAAAATTTACTTGTGTGTGATATCAGTGATATTGATCTATAGTTTGAGCATTCTGTTGTGTTTCCTTCCTTTGACATGGGCACAAATATGGATCTCTTCCAGTCAAAGTCAATGTCAGAGAGATTGTGAATCTTGCTCTCCATCATCGTTGCTAAAACAAATGGAAGAAAGGATGTAGTCAAGAAGCTGAATGGAAAATTCCCAAGGGCAGCTCGAGAACACAAAGTCAAATATTATAACAAAAAAATCTCATATTATAACGAAGTGTGCAAGGACCCAAAGTTAGAAAACCAAAGTGGAAGAACATTCTCACTTTGATCTTTTCTTTATTTCCTGTCCTTTCAATGACCATTTGCTCTCTTCATTAATGATGGTCTCGATGTCATCCCAGGGCTCATCAAGTCTTCTGTCCTTAGTGTTGAATGATAAAATATGTTCTTGAAATTCACATGGGATAGACTCAAGTTCATATTTGGTATCCCGTCAACTTATTTTCATTTTCTTCAGCTTTATCCTGAACTAACATATGAACAATTGTGTGTTCTACAATTGACCCTAGTTTGATATAGCTGTTGATATTGAGCTTCTCCATTATGCTTTCACATAAATGTAGTCACTTTGGTTTATGTATATTGAATCTGGGAAGTCCATGTGTTTGACTGCCTTTTGTGTTGTTGAAAAAAAAGGCAGTTGGTCCCAACAGGTCATTGTCACATGTGTATGTGTAATTTGGACATTGAATAAAGAAGACTTAAGAAGAACTGATGCATTTGAATTGTGTTCCTGGGGGCAACATGGAAAATACTATAAGGACTAGCCAATTGAATTTAGGAGAAGTAAGGTCTGAGAGACCTTGGAGACAAGAATGGTGAGAGTTTGTTTTACCTGCTTGTGACGGGCTTTCAGGAGAGACCAGTCACTACAGAAGGACCTCAGATTTGGAAAAGTAGAGGAGTCCCTCTAGGCGAGGAGGCCTTCATAGAGATGGATGGACACAGAGGCTGAAATAATTGTCTCCAGCATAGGAACAATTGTGAGAAGACCCACTTGTGGGCAATGTTTTCTTCCACGAAGTCTGCCATAGATTGTAACCAGCTAGATGACATCTAACAACAACAGTAACATTATGTCTCCATAGTTCTGAAGTATTTGTTTTGAATCAGGATAGCTACATCAAGCTAAAATGAAAGCATTAGCTAGGGGCACTACCATGCAGGGTTGCATCATCTTCTCCAGGAAACTGTCAACAGTCTGAACCAGCATCGGATATGTTCTGCTGATTTTTTACAACACAGGACTCATTGATCACTGAACCCAAAAGGTGGAAATGCCACTCCCATTGACTCACTTACTGTATATACTTGTGTATAAGCCGACCAGAATATCAGCCAAGACACCTAATTTTACCACAAAAACTGCATTAAAATGTGCTAAAAAAACTTGGCTTATTCATGAGGATATACGGTATTCATTTTTTCTACCATATGTTCGAAATAAATTATATGTCATTAAAGACTCCTTGCCACTTCATTGTTAATTTTCCTTGCTACACCAAGATTTAGATCTGAGGGATAAGGATTCTGGAGGGTTGTTTTTTTTTAATGGAGCAATTTTATTTTATTTCCTGCTAAGGCTTCTTCTTCTTTTTTGGTCGCCCTATCCATCTCTTCCCTCTTCTTGTTCAAATCCACTCACAACATTCCTGTTTCCTTTCTCTCTGATTCTATGGTTTTCAGATCTGGACATCTTATTTTCACAGAGCGGTATAGAGGTATGCTCCCACCTGCCAACAAAACATTGATTCTTTTGAACTAAAAGTAAATGACTCATGGACACTTTGGGTTCCTCAAGCCTCTGGAAGCGCAAGCAGAAAAGAGAGTTACTATTGGGTGGTGTGATTTATTCTGCCTAACTAACAGAAATTTGATTGAGATAAAGAAAAATGTCTGAAACCCAAGAGTGTCCTTTGGAGTATGTTTAAAGTCAATCATAAAGTACAGTCCAGATTTAGAAATGATGTACAGTTTAAGAAGATATGTACAGGCATAAATCGGTCAGAGTAGACTATGATAATTAAGATTTTGGTCAAATAGATGAGGCCAGCAATTAAGGGGTTTGACAGTTAGTACAGTTAATGATGTCTACACAAGTACATGACTTTCCCTCAGTATAAGTAGGCACTATGAAACGCTTCCTTGCTTTTGATACAGCAAGCATTTGGCTCATTGACCTCCAGTTATTTCATTTTATCTTGAGCCAAAAGTCTATCTTATTGCTCGAGATTCTGGGAATCATTACTGGCCTGCCGTCTTACCTGCTGACCTTTGATCTGCAGCCACAGCCTAACCTGCTACTTTTGGATTCATTTATCTCTGTGACCACAACTTTCTTTCTGACTATTGTAGTTCATTCCATCAGCCCTGTTACTGAATGATTCAGTAGAAGCCTCCAGTTTCACATTTCATCAGAACCTGCAACTTACAAGCCTCTACAACTGTGCGAGTCATTTTCTTGATAAAAAGTTACCTCGATATACACCTATGTAAGACTCATTGGCGGGGCTTCTCTGGAGGACTCAGCCTATATAAGCAATTCCTGTCAGTAGAGAATTTATTTATTAATTATCTTTTTTAAAATAATCCAGTTACTTACTTGTTAATTTATAATTCATTCAATGAACAGAAATCAAAGAGCATATTTATAATAATATTGTACCAAAGTTTTGAACATGGTTGTAATTTTTCAACTTTATTCCACGCTTCTTCCAGTGGCTTGAGAGGTCATTACCATCGCTCCCTGTGCTGATTCATTCTCCTGTTTTTACTGCTCTATTTTTCCAGATCATTGAGACAAAATAAAATAAAATCATAATTCAGTACAAGAAAATCCTAACATGTAGAAAATATTTCTAGCTTTCAGATGAAGAATGTTATGTTCAAAGAATTTCACTTTACAGTACCAGGGAATGTTTAAGGTGATAAAATATACAAGCATATTTTTGCAAAATAGTTTAAAGACATATTCATGGTTTATTAACACTGAACTGTTTATTGAACAATACAACAACAGTTTTCTATTAAGTATATATAGAATTTCCAAATATATATATATAGAGATGTATCTTTTATATTCAACCATTATGCAACTATGCTAAGAGTCTTGTGGGAGGAAGCTTAAATGTCTACATTTATAAGCACAATTATTTTTCTGTTTGGATATATACTATATTCTCAAAAGAATATTTTCATAAAGAATAGTTTCATTTCACTGAAAGCATTAAGCAAGAAAGTAACAAAGGAAAAAACAAGTAATAATATTTGACAAATTGACAATAGAAAGAAAATTTATCATAAAAATATCTAATAATGGCTCCCGGAAATTTTAATCACAGCTACTAAATACTGTGTCCTGAGGAGGGCTGCTTGCTTTAATTATTTACTGGGAGTTGATGGTTTATCTAGAGGCAAATGTAATTACAACCTGACACTTTAATCACTATTAGTTTGTTTTGCTCCCGTGCCACTGCTAAAAGGCAGGTTAACTTTCTATGGAAATTCTGACATAGCCATAATGTTTTTTCTGTGTATGCTCTGAAAGTATAAACGACCCATATTGTTCAATGTGCGCAAAATATCTTAGTTAATAGAACTAAGATTGATCACTAATAAGCCCTAAAGATCAACTTCTAAATTGCACTAAGCCATTCTGTACCGTGAAGTACTTGGTTTATTGTGTAGACTAGATGTCTTCCATTTATTTAGCTTATTGCTTTATGTGCTTTGAACATAAAGTTGCTTAACAGCCAGAGAAATTACATTTTTTTCATATTACACAATTAAAGCCATAAATAATGTTTGTATTTCTTTCTAGTCCACCTTCAAATTAATACTACAAAATATTTAGGCAATTCTACACTTACCATAACCTCTAACCACATATTAACTTTTTGGTTTGGGTTTTGCTTTTTAAAAAAATATATTTTTATTGGGGGCTCTCACATCTCTTATAAAAATCCATACATTCATCCAGTGTGTCAAACACATTTGTGCATATGCCACCATCATCATTGTCAAAGCATTCTTCTACTTGAGCCCCTGATATCAGCTGCCCATTTCTTTTCCCTCCATCCCAAGCCCACCCTCCCTTGTTCTTGCTGTTCAGTAATTGCATTTTCATTATAAAATGCCAAAGGCTGAAAGGAACATACTGACTTCTCTGAGTTCTACTCAAAACTACAAGGAAAAGTAAAAACTAAAATGCATATTTCCTCTTCTTTACAATTCCTTCTGAACATGCAAAATCCCAAGCGACAAGTATGTGAAAGGTCTCAAAAAGCAGTGCACGTCAAAGAGGCAAATGACAACTTCTTGTTTGCTTTTTCAGTTATGTCCAATTTCTTATATTGTCCTTTGAAATTATTACTCTCTGAGAACTGTAGAAATTTGTCCAATTTTCTTCTTGATTATTTGTAACTGTTTAACTGGTTTGGGTGAATTCTCTTTTTCTCCCCACCAGCATCTTGATCCACATGGGGACGACCTTACAGGTGGACTTTGAGCTTCCACTGTCGTCCACAGTTTCTGTAAACTGGGTGTTCAGAATTTAAGCTCTGGTATCATTCTCTCCTCTGAATTGTCTTCCATGTGGGCTTAGTTGGCTGCTTATTTTAAGACAAACCTTTAAGACTTCAGATGCTATTCTTTCTAAAAGTCAGGTTCATCTGATTTCTTCACGACACTTTATTATAGCAAAGTACTATAGCAAAGATATCTTCAATGATCTTTCCATAAGTCTGATTATCAAATGGAGCCCAGTCATAAGAACTAATTTAGACTAGAACTAGATTGAGTATAAGCCCAAAGTCCAGTCATATATTTATGGTTATATATGCCCTTGAGTCAATGTAAAGAGATCATTGTAATTTAATTGGAGAAAAGCTTTTAATCATTCCCATGGGGCATAACGTGATTCTATTGATTAGTTTAGCTGAGGGTATAGAATTTAAAACACTGTTGAGAAAAGGAAAGTATTAATATATATACCACAGTACATGAGTCGTTGACTTATATAGATTAAAAGCTGAAGTTACTGGACATTTATTTTAGGCCTGATTGACCAGAGAAACAAATACATGCATACAATCAAATATGTATAAGAGAGAGCTTTATATCAAAGAGTAATTATATATCAAGGAAACATCCCAGCTCAGGCCACATCAAGTCCATAAGTCTGAAATTAGCCCATAAATCCTACACTAGTCCATAAGTCTCTCTTCAGACTCACGTAATCACCTGAAATAATGCAAATTCAAGATCACAGGCTGGTGGGTGCAAAGTCTTGTGGATCCAATAGTGGTGGAAGCACCTCAACACTGGCATGGGTCTCCACATGGCTCCTTAGTTCTCCAAGTGTGGCTCTTCAACAGGAAGGCTAAGCAGAGAAAGAGAGGCTCTCACAGGTCGCTTGAAGTCTTTGCTTGACTTGTCAACAGGAACACAAAGGCAGAGAGAGAGGGGGTTTCCAGATTCCTCATGAGAAGACCAGGCCCACAAGGAGGCTGTGATCTGATTGACAGGCTATACTCCACCCCTCCACTTATTTATCAAGTTGACATAAAATTATGTAACTAGCAAAACATTATTACACACACAGAATGAGGGTTGAGAAAAGACAAAACTTTCAATAACACTTACTCACAAAGGAAAAGCCATGCCTGTTCTACTAACACGTCATAGAAAAGCAGAGGCAGCAAGAAAATAGCAAATCTATGGTAGCCCCAAGCTGCCATAAACTGCGCGCCCTCAAAGGATGGCATCCAAATCAAAAACTCTCCTTCAATGAACAGTGATCTCAAGATTATTTATTGACTATCTTATTACCTAGTGCTGCTATAACAGAAATACCACAAATGGATGACTTTAACAAATGCAAATATATTCTCTCACAATTTAAAGAGCTGGCAATTTAAATGGAGTGCCAAATCTAGGTAAGACTTTATTTCTGTGCCAACTCTATGGAAAGGTCTTTATCTTCTTTCAGTATAGAGTCCAGTATCCCTTGGCTATCTGCATATGTCTTGGCACAATCATCTCCTGGGTCTAAGAGTATCTCACCTTAGGGATCTCAGGTTGAAGGAAGGCCGCTTTCTTTCTCTCTGTTCCCTGATCTCTTTTATCGCTTGTAAGATAAAAGGTGTATCAGGCTACATCCCAAGGAAAGATTTTCTATATGACCCATGGCAATGATGACCATTAATGGTGTTGCAACTCACTTTTAATACAGCTATTGGTTCATTAAATGAGATCACAATATGGTGATTCATTGCAGAACTACATTACATCATTACATAACTACTAAACCACAGAGAATAATGTTGGGGCCAGGGTGGGTTGGGTTGTGAATTTATTCTATGACAGCTATCCTCATTATTTACAAAATATCCACAAATTTGGTGTGCTGTTTCTAGATTTAATATGAGTATATGGGTATTATTGCAAAAGCAGTATTCTTTTTTTAGCAATATTGAATACTAAAATGTAGAATTTTAATAGGGTAATATTCAAAAAAATACCCACCATACTCACCACCATTGAGTCAATTCTGACTCCTAATCACCACATAGGACACACTAGAATTCCCCATATGAGTTTCCTAGAGTGTAACATTTTTCAGGTGTTGAAATATTTTTCCCACGGAGTGGCTTCCAACTGTTGACCTTGTGATTCGCAGGCCAACTCACAAACCATTATGACACCAGGACTCCTCAGTGTCGCTGATGGTATAGTATTATTGACCTTGGAAAGACATTCGACTGTATGGATCATAACGAAGTATGGATAGCCTTGAGAAGAATGGAAATTCCAGAACACTTTATTGTGCAAATGTGGAATTTTTACATAGATCAAAAGGCAGTTGTCCACATAGAACAAGGGAATACTGTATGGCTTACTATCAGGAAAGGTGTGTGTCAAAGTCCTATCTTCTCCCCATACTTATTCAATCTGTATTCTGAGCATACAGACTCCATACTTATCTACTCTATATGCCGATCATAATTTAGACTAGATTATCCAAAGAAGAGGGTGGCATGAAGATTGGAGGAAAGCTTATTACCAACTTGCAATATGAGTATGACACAATCTTGCTTGCTGAAATTGAGGAGACCGCGAAGCACTTGCTGGTGAACTTTACGGATTGCAACCCTCAATATGGATGACAAGTGAATTTTTAAAAAGACCAAATCTTCACATCTATACTAATGGGTAATATGATAAAACCGAGCAAATATTGAAGTTGTCAAGGATTTCCTCTTGCTTGGATGTACAATCAATGCTCATGAGAGCAGCAGCCAAGAGGTCAAATGCAGCCTTGCATTGAGAAAACCCTCTGCTGGAAAAGACCTCTTTAAAGTGCTGCAAAGCAAGACATTGCTTTGAGGATGGAGGTATACATGGCCCAAGCCATGGTGTTTTCTTGCCTAAGGAAGACTGAAGAATAATCAATGAAATCAAATCCTGGATCTGATGAAGAATTTTAGAAATACCACGGACTGCCAAATGGCTATATATATGTATATATATATATATACTTCTTACCAGGAAGATATATATATCTTCCTGGTAAGAAGTACAGCCAGAATGCTCCTTAGAGGCAAGGGTGGTGAAACTTTGTCTCACATACCTTGGCATATTGTCAGAAGAGACCAGGGTTTAGAAAACACCGTCATGCTTGGTAAAGTAGAGGGTCAGCAAAAAAGGAGAAAGGCCTTTGATAAGATGGATTGACACAGTGGTTGCAACAATGGGTTCAAGCACTTAAACAATTGTGAGGATGGTGCCGGACCAGGATGTGTTTCATTGTGCGGTTCATAGGGTTGCCATGAGTCAGAACTGACTCAGCTGCACCTAACAACAACAATATTAATAATCATAAATAAATTTATTTCAAAAATTAGTTTGCCTATTGCTATATATTTATTGCTCATATAATTCAAAAAAACATTTTCAAGTCCTTGAGGAATCATCTTCTGGATATCCTTGGAGTTTAACTGACCTTAAAGATTAATGAGGAGTCTTTGAAACACAGCCTTCTGATGTGTAAGACTCTAAAATCACTTCACATTAAAGCCATTTTTAGCGAACACTAGGAATTCCTGGGGCACAAATGGATAAGCTCAGCCGATATTGGCAGTTTGAACCCCCACCACAAGAGACTCCATGAAAGACAGGCCTGAGGATATTCCGAAAAGTGACAACCTTAAAAATTCTATGGTACAGTTAGACTCTGCATACATGGAGTTTCCATGAGATGTTATCCACTGAACAGCAATATATGTAAAAGCACATTTGTATAATTGTTTCCATTACATTTTTGTTAGGTGTGCTACTAAACACTTTAGAATGCCCATTGTCCAGTCATTTAGTTGATTCTGACTTAGAGTGATCCTATAGGACAGAGTAGCCCTGGAGATTCCAGAGACTATAATTCTTTAAGGAAATACAAAGCCTCATCTTTCTCCAGAAGAAAGGCTGGTTGTTTTGAACTGCTGACTTTGTGGGTATCAATTCAACAGTAACCCACAACACCATCATCATCCTTGCTCTAGAGTATGTGCTCTTATGAAAAATGCAATACTTTCCCATTGAATTCCCTAGTTCATGGGTTCTCAATGACCCTATGGGGGGCAAATAACCTTTGGGGGTCAAATGACCCGTTCACTGGGGTCACCTAAGGCCATCGGAAAACACATATTTCCGATGGTCTTAGGAACTGAGACAGCCCTCCTCTTTTCTCTCCAGGCAGGTCTGCTCACATGCAGATACACCCACATCGAGCACTTGGTGTGAAGACTGTTACCCATGCTACACCATGCTTCCAGACAAAATTTCATTTACTTGTAATTAGAAATAAATAGTTCACAATATATAATTACATATTGTTTTGTGATTAAATCACTATGCTTGAATTATGTTTGATTTGTAACAATGGAAATACATCCTGCATATCAAATATTTATATTAGGGTCCATGACAGTAGCAAAATTACAGTTATGAAGTAGCAATGAAAATAATTTTATGGTTGGGTGTCACCCCAACACAAGGAACTGCATTAAAGGGTCACAGCATTAGAAGGTTGAGAACCACTGCTCAAATTTATCATTACTCTTCATGAAAACGTATGTGTGGTATCTGATTATATATTTTTCCATTGAACAAACGCTTTAGAATCTGTAGTGGTGATTGATTTATTTTGTTTTATTCCTATTTGACAATATTAACTTGTCCAAATAAGATTTGCTTGTTCCTTCTAAATATTTTTATACACAATTCTTTGTTATGTATTGCATTGGGCAGACTCTGCACTATACTAAATGTAGTGCCAATTTTATCAATACATCAAAAATTGTTTTCTACTGTAATTTAAATTCGCTTAATACTTAAATATTTATGTTGTGTGCATGAGCTGCTGGAATTTCTTCTTGTTCCAGGTAACAGGTGGTGAACAGACAAAGGAAGCCCTTGCTTTTCGAGCTCTCTTTGTGTGATAATTAAAGTTATGAATCAACTTGGCTGAGTCAGGATGCTCAGCGGTAAAATACTTAAGATCCCCCATAAGATATATAATATACTATAGCGGCCTTCAGGATGAGCTGTGTTATGAGGAGTCAATCAATTGAAAGGGAGTTTCCTTAAAGTGCTGGCCTCTTTCCAACATGTGTGTATGCTCTGCCAACACTTGCTTGCCTTTTGCTGAGTCTGGGTCTTGCATTTTGCTCATCACTTGACATCTGGTTCTTTGAACTTGAGCCAGAAGCTTATTGAATTGCCTGGAAACCTTGGGAGGAGCCTGCGATCTTCCGAGGCAGTCTGATTCATTTCCTTACAGCGATGTGAGTCGGGAGAAGCTTCCAGACGGGCATTTGGCCCCTGGACTAGGATCATACCAGCAGCTACCACTGTGTGAGCTATTTCTATCTATGTATAAATTTCACTGGTTTTACTCCTCTAGGGAACACAATTTAAGAAAATTAGTATGAAGACTATACAATATCCAAATAGAGAAGCAGAAATATTTTTAATTCATTA
This sequence comes from Tenrec ecaudatus, assembly GCF_050624435.1. Lineage (NCBI taxonomy): Eukaryota > Metazoa > Chordata > Mammalia > Afrosoricida > Tenrecidae > Tenrec > Tenrec ecaudatus. The sequence continues at coordinate 88,182,827 of NC_134532.1, forward strand.
ACTTATTATAAAATAAATATTTGGGATGAAAAGAAAGCATGAATCCAATAGAGATTTGAGGTCAGAGAGAGTATAACATTAGAAAATATAGTCAATTAGAAAAGATCTCTCAATTTAGTTATAATCGAGGTTCATTCTGAGCTGTGAGAAATTGTAAACATGTTATGGTCATTGGGAGAGATGGAGTATTTGGTAGAAAATATTGTTTGTGGTTATACAACATGACTGGTGTAACTGGTGTCATTGAATTGAATATGAAATATGTTGAAATGGCAAGTGGGACATAGTATATATTTTAAGTTATTTGAAAATGGGATCACGTCCTGTGGAAGAGAGTGCCAGGTATGGAGGATTAGGAGAAGATGCTGTGAGAAAAAGGGGCTGGCAATTTGATGGGGGAGATAAGGGTTATCAAATGGTGCAATAGCCTGTTTTAAAATATTTTGCTAGTTTTAAATCAACTTAGGTTCTTCAGTTTTGTTATTTTATACTTTTCTAGTAAAATTTCCTTGTTTCCTAAATTTTAGGTATATTGAAATGTTGATACATTATAAATTTTAACTTTTTTATATCTCTATATCCTCCCCTCCCCCCCTGAAACTGTCTTCTTTCTCTCATTTTATATGTCATTTTATGGGCCGAGTGTTTCATCTTATTTTATTAAGAAGAATGTTGCCTTCATACTTTTTAAAAATGATATTGAGAAATGTTTTAAATGCTATTTCCAGAATATTTATTTATTTTTATAGAAAGATGTTACACATTAGGGTTAGGGTTAGGGTTAGTGAAAAAAAAGAAAAGAAAAAAAATAATTTTAAAAAAAGAGAAAGCGGTGACACAATGGAATTACCTAATATGGCTCTTTTGGATATAAGCCCCAATTTGTAATATATTGTAGGTTCTATCTATATACATGTGTTTATGGCGCAATTTTTAACTGAGTTATTTGTTATTTAATAAGAAATAAAGCGGGTTGTTTCTTGAGCCCCCGTTCTAATGGAGGCTGTGACTGAAGTCCCCACCATCAGTTCCCTTATCGGTATTTGTCTACAAATTGGCCAACGTCTTTGATTTCTATGCCAACAGAAGAAGTAACTTCCTATTTTAACCTTATTAGGAAAGTCACACACACACACACACACACACACACACTATTTGGCTATCCCACCACTTGTCTGTCAGTTTGTCCTACTCTGGTGGTGTGTATGTGGCTGGGATGCTGGAAGCTGTGCCACTGGTATTTCAAATGCCAGCAGAGTCACTCAAAGTGAACAGATTTCAGCAGAGCTTCCAGACTCGGAACAGACAACTAAGGACTCAAGTTTCCACTTCAGAGGAAGAAACCATTGAAATCCTTACGTACAGAATTGAAACAGATCAAGTAAGTAAGAGCTACTGAATGGAAGCAGAACATTGTCAGAGAGACGGAGGAAAGGCTCCTTGGGTGGAAGGCACAGGGAATGTCTCTGAGGAGGAGCTGCTTTCACAAAGGAAAGTCAACCACGGTGACCTGACTGAAGGGAAGCCTGTGGGCATAGAACTTTGGGGAATCTTCACCCACTGGTGATACACAATGTAAAGTAAGAACAAATAGCTCCAAATAGCAATTAGTAATTAGAACTTGGCATGTACGAATTCTAAATCTAGGAAATTCAGGAGGTGCCAAAATGAAATGGAAAACATAAAGACATTTAGCCTAGGTATCAGTCAGCTCAAATGGACTAATGTTGGAAAATTTGAATTGGAAAATCAAAAAGAGAAGGACCCAATCCAGAGGAATAGGATTACATTCATCTTTCCAGAGGACATTGCAAGTTCTGTCTTAAAGTGCCATGTTGTCTGTGAAAGATTACATCTATCTGCATTCAAGTAAATGAAATAAATACTACTATTATTTAAAGTTATGCACCAACCACAAAAGCTAGTGACAAGGCAAGTGACTAGTTCTAACACCACAGTGTTTTCCTTCTGGAAGTGATCAATATGCAACCAAGATGAATTGATAATTATTGGCAATTGGAAGGCCAAAGTTGGAAACAGAAAGGAAGAAAGAGTAGTTGGAAAACATGGTCTTGGTGGTGGAAACAAAGCTGGAGACCACAGGATAGAATTGTGCCGTACCAAAGACCTGTTCATAAAAGAAATACTTCACGTCAACAATGCAAACAGATAATGTCCATCTGGAACACAAAGAAATCAAATTGACTACATCTGTGAGAAGGGATGATGTAGCAGCTCAATACCAACAGGTATGTGAACAGAACGGGAGGATACTGCATCATTTGGAATCAGGAAAAGGGTGCTGCAGGGTCGTAGCCCTTGGCCATGCATATTTCATCTGTACGCTGAGCAAATAATTAGAGAAGCCAGACTCAACATCTGGCTGTCAGTTTGTGTGGTGCTCTGATGCTAGAAGCTTTGCCCCCTGTATTTCCAATGCCAGCAGGGTCACTAAGACGAACAGATTGCAGGTGAGTGGCCCAGCTTAGAACAGACTAAAAAAATGAAACACGCTGTCCACTTTTGGGAGATTAACCTCTGAAAACCATATGAAGAAATATTGTCCTAGACTATGCTGGAACATGACAATTCAGGTTAAAACAAACTCCATGACTTGGGCATAATCATCATCCTCAAAGAGACATCCTTGCTTTCCAGTCCTCTAGAGGTCTTGTGCAGCAGATTTGCCCAATGCAACACATCCTTTGATTTCTTGACTGCTGTTTCCATGACCATTGATTACGGACCTATGAAGAGGAAATCCTTGACAACCTTAATCTTTCTTCATTGATCACGATATTACCTATTTGTCCGGCTGTGAGGATTTTTGTCTTCTTTACATTGAATTTTAATCCACACTGAAGGCTGCAATCCTTGATCTTCATCAGCAAGTGCCTCAAGCCCTCCTCCCTTGTAACAAGCAAGGATGTGTCATCGGCATGTTGCAGGTGGTTAACACGCCTTCCTACAGTCCTGATGCTGCATTAGTCCTCATAAAATCCAGCTTCCATGATTAATATGGAAATGTATTTAATTCTAAGTAATTTCAAGTGCCAAGTAACACCAAGATAGTAAAGCAGAGGTTTAAAAAAAGTAGAAAAAGCACAGTGATATTGGATTAGCACAGTAGCTGCAGCAATGGGATACTGTATTACAATGACTCTGAGGGTGGCAAAAACAGTGTTTCTGTAGGTTGTACTTACGGAGGTTCATTATGACACCTAACAACCGCATCAGCAAGGTGTTTGTTTACTCACTACCATCAAGTCCATTACAGCTCACAGCACCCGAGAAAACAGGGCAGAGCTGCACATTTGAGCCTCTGAGACCATAAATCTGTATAGAAGTAGAAAGCCTGGTCTTTTTCCCAAGGAGCAGCTGGTGGATTTGACAGCTGACTTTATTGTCTGAAGCACAATATATATGTCATTATGCTACAAAGGATCCTATAACAACAGCAAGCTGGGTTATTAAAGAATTCCAGACACTGGAAGAGTATCCAATGAGAAATTATTATGGAACATATAAAGTAAACATACACAGTGAAGAAACAATAAAATATTGAGTTACAAGTAAAAGTATAATACTAATAACGTTTTTAAAAATTATATTTGAAGTGTACTAATAGAGAAGGAAAAAGAAAAAGAAATGTGGGAAAGAAAGAAGAGAGAAGAGAGGGAAGGAGTCAGAAAGTGAGAGCTGGAGTGATGGAGAGAGAAATAAAGGAAGAGAAGAATCAAGTTTATTTACATGAGGAAGAAACACATAGCTGGCCTTTTAAATCTACTATAACTACCATATATGCATGAATTATAGGGTTGAAAAGTATTGTGTTAGGCTGGGTCCTCTACAGAAGCAAAAATAGTGATGCTTAATTATGTGTGTATGTATATATGTATGTGTATGTATATGCATGTCGATATTGATGTCGATGCCTATGTCTACATTTAAAGAATTTTGTATTCAAAAGGTGGCTGACTGTGGAAATGGCTAAGGCTGGTATGATTCAAGTTCATGGGTCAGATGTTAGGGTGGAGGTTTTCTGACACACACAGCTCCTGCAGACAATTAGCCAGGAAGCAGGAAGATAAACAAGGAATCAGAACGATCATGGGCCGGCACATGAATCCTGGTCATCAAGCTAGGCTCGTGGCTGCAGAGTTGAATAAGATTGGGAAGCAAATGGCAGACTTCTGACGGCTCCATGGGGTGGTGGGTTGACGAGCCAGATGCAGGCTGTGCACCAGCAAGAAGGAATGAGAAGCTTTCCCACCGTCAACTAATAGTAAGAGTAGGTCACAGTCCTATGAAATTCTCCTTCAGCAAGTGTGTAGAACTCCACTCTATTCTTATGCTCAGAGATGTTTCCATCCTGGAGTTGAACACATTATAGTAGATGACACCATTGAAACAAGACCTAATTGTCAGAGATATTAAAGTATTAAAAGAAAAGGAAAGAAAATGATACAATTTTATTAAAGTTTTCATTGCTAAGTGATGAAATTACAGATGTTTGTGGTTTCATGGTTTCAAAAAGACCTACGATAGACATGATCTTTGTATTTTATAAAATTTTACAATGGAAAATTCCATTTATTCCATAATCGGGGACAATATAAAAGAAGAGCTACTGTCACTATTAATTCCATTCCCTTTAAATAAAAAAAATCAGTAAAATTGGCAGGATCTTTCTGGATGATTCACTCACCTTGGTTTCATTTGAAAATATTAAATGTAAAGTTACAGAAATTATCAATTAATAAAATTTGAACTTCACATACTTTTGGGAAGCGTGATAGAATCTCGCGTCTGGTTCCAGTGCACAGGGAAATGAGTTATGCCTTCGCCCGAGATATCTGGGTTATATGTAGTATTAATTGCTTAGAAGCCTTTAAGGTTGTCCAATTGAATATTTCAGGATCACAGTGCTTTGTTAATTTAACTCTTATTTTATTAATGGTTATTTTGTTAATCTCTTACTGTGTCGAGTTTATAAATCAAACATTGTAATAGGCATGCAGATATAGGAGAGAATGTAATATATGTAGCAATACTATAGTTCCAGGCAATACCTGTAATTCCATGTGTCCACTGGAGTTCTTGAAGTATAACTAGTAGATAAAGGAGAAATATTCTATAGGTAGACTATACAATTAAATGTATTACAATTAACTGTTAAAATAATCAAGATGATAGATTTTTATTTGGAAGTCTTTGGAAATGGCTTAACAAAATATAATACTTTAGTTGGATTTTCAATAATTAGTACGAGTTTTTAAACAGTGAAGAGGACAGAATTATTTCAGGACAAAATAATTGAATCGACCAAGAACACAGGTTCAAAATACTGTTGGTGTGTGTATGTGTGTGTGTTTCTGGTATGCAGGAAGGTAGGTTTGAATTAAACAATGGGGTCCAACTATAACAATTGTGAGGATGGCAGAGGACTGGGGAGTGTGTCTTTCTGTTGTACACAGGCTCCTGACAGTTTAGAATTATTTCCGTGGCAGTGAACATTAGGCAGCCCCATGAAAGGCACTGACAAGCATAAAATATATAAAGGCTGGCAATAGATTTGGTTTCAGGCACCCTAAAAATATTTACCTAAATGTAAAAATCATATAATTATTACTTAACCAATATGCATGTGTAATTTTGAAAGCAGAAATAGGAACTCTAATACATTCAGAGGAAATAAGCAGCAAGTTAAGGACAAAATGATTTTAGTCTCTGAGGGCTATTAGGACAAAATATCACAAAGTGGTGTATTTAAAGATCAGACATGTATTGTTTTTCTCCTTCTGGAGGCTCAGAGGTCTGGGGCATAATGACTATGCATTCGGCTGCCATCCCCAAGGTCAGCAGTTGAAGACCACCAACATCCTCTGAGGGAGGAAAAAATCATAGGATAAAACATTTTCAATTCATTTTGGCCTTCCTAGATGATAAAGCAGAAAGCAAAATATTCAATGTAGATAATTTTAATAATCTATTCTAAAAGTAAGGATTTAACCTAAAGTAGAGCAGTTCTACTCTAACACACATGGGTGGCCATGAATAAAAAGTGAATAAATTACTGGTTTTATAGCTATAGAATTTACTTCCAAATGTGGCTTGAGGACTGGCTCAAGGCTAGGTAAATCAGCTTTCCATCTATCAGTTTGCCAGATTTGGGTTGCTTATAAGTTGCTATGATGCTTGATATCATCTCATCAGTACTTCAAATACCAAGACAGTCATCTATTGTAAACAGGTTTAAGTGGAGTTTCCAGACTAAGAAGATAAGTCTAGCCATCTACAGTGTTCTAGATATCTCCTTGCAAAATTTAGCCAACAAAAGCTTGTTTAAAAAGCAAATTCCAAGAACAGTTCCATTGAGTTGATCCAAACTCATTTCAACACCATGTGCAGAATAGAGCAGCATTGTATAGAATTTTAATAACTGTAAACTTTGAGAAGCAGATTATCTTTCTAGATGCCTCTGTGTGGGTTGGAGTGCATAAGTGATTATACCAACCAAGTACCCCAAATCTCTACATATCACCAAAGATCGACTGAAATTCATCTTTGAATGTGTCATCAAGAAAGACTGTCAGATTAGGAGAAGAACCCTCTCTTTAGTAAGTGGCGGGCAAAATAAAGTGAACGCAGTAAGGAACAGATTTTATATGACTCTTTACTGGTTAGAACAAATAAACAAATACCATACTTCCACTGTAGCATGCTTGATTAGACGTTTGTCTCTTTGTCAACTACTTTGGCAGGACCACCAGCTTGTGATGAATATTTGAGGCAAAGAATGAAAGTAAATATAAAATCTTATAATAGTCTAACTTTAGAAATGCCCACAGCTATGACTTGCAAATGACTACCTCATCTCATTTTAAAGATATTTCTGAGAAGGGTTAAAGTGTAAATTAATTTTCTGTAAAATAAACTTCAAAAAGTGGTATCATTTTAAGATATGTAGGTTCTCTGGGAGGTTCACACAATTAAACAATTGATTTGTCAATACAGTTCAAGTCCACCCAGGGTCACCTTGAAAGACAGGGATGAGAAGCTGCTTCTGAAACATCAGTTTTGAAAACTCTTGGGGGGGGCCCCAGGAGTAGAGATCTAGTCCGTGGCAACAAGTTTGGCTTTGTGTTTCTAAGTTTTGTAAGAATAGCAACAGGAATCATGGTACTTAGTTAGTGACTAACAGGATGTTAAAAATGGCATTTAATGCTCATGAGAATCTCAACTCCAGAATTATAAAAACACTGAAAAAAATCTACTACAAAGATTGAAGAAAGATGAATTTTCAATTAATTTACTTCACTTTTATTTTGCTTTCTCTATTACTATAGCACTATATTTTATCATATTTATTTAAATATTTTCAAATGTTCACTTTAATAGATTGTGGGTAATTTTGGATTATTTTTATCAAGTGGATACAATTTCATTCTGAAAGAAGTGTAGACATGTACATATAATTGTGTGTAGCAGACACGTAGCTTTTCAATGTTGTGAAGAAATTATATATCTGCTTATACATGTACATATAAATGCATGTAGTAGACGTATAGGTTTGCAATGTTGTGAACAAATTGTATATCTGCATTTTAAAATGACATGTATTTTAAAGTGATTTCAGCTTTTCTAAAACTGTTCATTTCAAATAGAAATGACTTAGTATTAAGCAGCGGGTAATGGTTAGCAGTTAGCAGCTAAAAATAGCAGCTCAAAAGTTGTAAAAGGGCTTACTCAATCATGTGCCTTATTCTTTCAAAGAATCTCCTATTATAGTATACATTCCTTTAGGGCCAAAAATAAATAAATAAAGGGGAAAATGGACTTTTGCTATCCCTCAAGCTCTCTGTTTGATATTCATTTGAAATGCAAAAACATAAGTGCTTACCATTCCTGTCAAATAACTAGGACATATATCAATGTACACGTAAATTTCAAATTTACATTTTGTATTTACATGAAGGTCACATTCTAATCCTTTGTTTAGCTTACTGTTTATTATCATTAGTTATTTCTATTTTTATTAATCTGCAGTTAAATGACCTTCTCAGAAAATCTCGTGTGTGTTTTTTTCTAAGACCCAAAATTATAACTCTCATCTTTTACCACTTTCTCTGCATATATCATAAGTGCTTTAAGTATGATAATGTAAAACTATGATAATGATGGTATTGAAACAAAAATGGATATGATGAGGAATCTGAGTGCAATCAGAATACCAATTATGGCACACTCTCATAGACACTCAATTAGATAGGGAAGGGGAATATTTTTAGACATTTATTTTACCAAGAAGACATGACATCTAGGCAGAAGGAAAAGGACAACTTCCTTTAAAGTTACCGTTCCAATATTTTATAATGATTTTAACAAGGGAATACGGGTTACCTTGATAAAGTTTGCCCTTATGGCAATTTTGTATGGCTTTCTAAAAAGGTAAATACACATTGTTCTCTATTTAATGATTTACATTTATGAATGTTTACAATATTTTATTTTAACAAAAAATGACACGTGGACAGTCTACTTAATAATATAGCCTATCACCCCATTCACATAACGATATTTAAACAAGATTTTTCAATGCAATAGGGAATGTGCAATCTGAAGTCAAACTACACTGCACGATTGAATGCATTTTGACATTAGTTTAGAAAAAGAATTGCCATATCTCAATAATTCTAACAAACATCAGGAAAATAGCTGTCACTAGTTAAGCAAACTTTATAATAAATTCCTTTACAATCTTCTGACTTCTGTCCTTAACCTTGGTTGACTTTTATCCTGATATGTGCATTCCTTTCCACTCCACTATTGAGATTAAAGAGCTCCTGACTTTGTCTATAGTTATAAGTAAAGTAATATTACCAGTTGACCCAATATATAGATCTCACCAACTTCAGACCCAACTTTTATGAATGGCACACATTAAGGGAAATGTTTCAATATGAGATTAAAAAGAGAAAATAATATTATTTTCATTTTAGGTGGGATTATTAATGGATTTTTATGGGGGAGGAGCACAAATGTGGCAAACAGAATGCATATTTTACCCCATATTATAAGCTAACAGAATCCACACCAGAGTTGAATTTACATTTCCTATGTTCTGAGTGAAAGGAGTCGTGGTGCTAGATGGTTTAAGCTCTGGGCTGCTCATTAAAAAAGCCTGTGGGTTGGAATCTACTATCTGCTCCTAGGGAAAAAAGAAGTGGCGGTTTACTTTCATAAAGTTACAATCCTGGAAATCCCATAGAATAGTTCTGCTTTACCCTATAGAGTAACGATGAGTGGGAATTGACTTGAAGTCCATGTATTGGATTCGGTAATGCTAAGTCACTACTACTTAATATACAAAATGAGACACCCATGTAATTTGAAAAAATTGAATAATTACACCAAATCAGATAAAAATCAACATGTTTGAATAATCTTGATAATATATTTTTACTTATTCTGATTTATTTAAAATCTATTACCCTTAGAGCAAATGTGAAGAACAGTAACGAACAGTCTTTTCTTTTTTTCATACGGAATCATTTCAATGTAATGTGAATGTTACCCTGGCAGTGCATCTCAACCGGAACCAGTTAGATGCTCAGTAATCAATAACCCCACATGACTACTGGTCAGCACAACAAAGTCAGAAAACCAAAATCACTGCCCTGGAGTAGATGACAATGCACAGTAACCCCAGAGAACATGGTAGAACTGCTGTTTTGAGTTTCTGAGACTGCAACTCTTTACAGGAGGTGAAAACCCTGTCTTTCTGCTGGAGTGGCTGGTAGTTTCGATCTGCTGACCTTGAAGTTAGCAGACCCAAGGGAAACCACTGTGCCCCCAGGACTCCTCCCATAAGAGACAGTGAACATCTAAAGCAGCAAGTTTCTCTTTTAAGGATGCAGTTTTCATGAATTGATGCCATTACAGGATAAATAAAAGGAGAACTAAATTTTCTTAACTTTGGGTGTCCAGTGCCATTGACAATCTTCTGGCTATGGGGAAAGAAAGGCTGCCCACCCACCCCATTTAGACATCTAGTGTACATGAAAATTTCCTACTGCACTGGGAAAGAAAAATACAGTATTGGTCCCACCGAATACTAGCAATGAATGGGAAACCCGCTGTCCCTGGAAATCATAATTTCCACAAGTTGCCACTTACCAGAGAATTGACCCTGGAGGACATAGAATTTTGGTGTGGATTAGAATAATGGAAATATTTAATCCACTTATCAAAATCGCATTTCAGAATGATTTTAGTATTAGGTTAGTGTGATCTTTCAAGGAACTGTGAATGATAAAAATGTTGCTATAAGACCCTTGTTAATAGGACAGACTGAATTCAGCAGGAAATCTATAGTCTGTGATCTAAATGAACCAGATGTCACCTATTGAATTAAGGGATGGCTGCCTTTTGTTCTTACACTTGGGTTGTGCACTGAAGAAGCCAGTGTGAGGAAGAAACAGAAAGAGAAGGATACAAAAAGCAGACCGTAAAAGTATCTTCACCCCCTCCTATAGTCCATGGAGGCATGATGTTCTCCTAAAATTCTTTCCAGAAGAGCAGGAAATCAGTACTTATTCTTGAGAAAATAAATCTGTGCTAGGCAGGACTCTAGAGAAACAAAACCAAGACACTTATATATATAAAATGTGTGTGTGTGTGTGTGTGTGTTCATACAATGTGAAGGAATATAGTGGCTGATTAGTCCACACAGCACTACAGAGGGTTCCGTTCAACTTAATTTCATGGAACAGTTAATATCCTCAAGGTCCTTCAACTGCAAGTCCAAGGTCAAAGGAGTAGAACGAGGAGTCTGTCCTCAGGCAAGATAGGCAGAGTCTCCCTGCAAGAGCAGACAGCAGGATGGGGCAGGAACAGTCAGGAGTTCTGGGAGATTAGCCAAGCAGACCCTAATGGGATCTCCAACTCAAGGGATGAATATACTACAACACGATCCACCAGCCTCTAGCTCAAACGATGTATGCACTAACAGCGCAATGACACAGGTCTTGAAGGAGCCTCAAGCTCTAGCAACATGATCCATGGGTTGGTTTGGCCCACAGGTCATGCAGCACATGGTTGAGACAAAGAACTAGCTCAAGCAGCAGCATGTGGGTCCCATCACCAGGGAGGAAGAGAGACAATATGCCATATGCAAAAAGTGCTTATGTTGGTCACTCCCAATCAAGCTTCGACCTGATTCAACCTCACTCACACATTCCTATGAAGGCCCAGTTGGCACAATAAATCTAACTATCATAAAGTCTGTTAGAACATTTAAAATCATCTACCTTTTAGTAACTAGCTAATTCTATTAACTGCCTAATGCCTAAAGTAAGGATGAATTGTTGGCATGATTTAGATAATAACATAAAGCCTTTCCATAGTTCTATCCCTATGAGCTGTAACTTCCAAATAAACAAATTAAATATATTCCAACATGAATTCAAATATTCTGAGTTAAGTGATAAATTGTAAAATGTATAAATGTTGAAAGTGAGACATGGTATTTGGAGATGGATAATGTGTTAGTCTGGATACATTAGAGAAACAAATCCACAGAAACTCATATATGAGAGAGTTTTATATAAAAGTTAAGTACGCATCAAGAAAACATTCCAACCCAGTGCTGCCTAAACCTACAAGTGCAACATTAACCCATATGTCCAACAGCAATCCACAAAGCCCTCCTCCATCTCCAAAAACACACACTATGATGCCAATTGTAGGAGGAAAGCTGAGTCAGTGAACGTGTAAGCATCTCAGAGCTGGCAGGGGTCTCCACACGGCTGCTCCAGCACACAGGGCTGCATTAGGGTAGGTCCATGTGGCTTCTCCTCAGGGATGTCTTGCAGGAAGTAAGCATTGCCAGCTGAAGCAGGGAACTGGCTAAGGAAGCTGCACCCTGGTCTGACCATCAGAAACCAAGAGACCCAAGAACTGAAAAGGCGAGACTCACCGAGCCACTTATCTCTCTACCCTTCAATTAACCCCACATGTGTGTATTGGCCAGGTTGGTACAATAAGCTTAAACTATATCAGACAGGAAGAGATAACCTGAGGAAATGATGTTTGTTTGTAGTAGTTGTTGTTATTGTTTGGTGCCATCCACTCAGTTCCAACCCATAGTGACATTATGCACAATAGAACCACACATTTTCCTGCTTTGTGCCATCCTCACAATCAGTCCAGCTGCTTGTCAATTCATTTCCTTGACAGCCTACCGCATTTTCTCTGCCCACCTACTCTCCCAACATGATGTACTTTGCCAAGGCCTGCTTTCTTCTGACAACATGTTCAAAGTATATAAGACAAAGGCTCACCATTCTTCCCCTAAGGAGGCCTCCAGCTGTGCTTCTTCCCAGACTTATTTGTCATTTTGGCAGAGCATGATAATATGTTTCCAATGATTGTTCTAAATACAGATTGAGTGAGTATGGTGAGATGATACAACCCTGAAGACAATCTTTCCTGATTTTAAACCATTCTGTTTATTTAAATCCCTTGTTCTCCTCACATGTACAAATTTGATCCATGTACAAATTTAGCATGAGCACAATGATGAATTCTGGAATTCTTATTCTTACCTAGTTATCCATAGTATGTTATGATCTACACTGGAATCCCGTGGCGTAGTCAATAAAAAACCAGTAAACATCTTGCTGGAATTCTCTGCTTTGAACCAAAATTTATCTGGCATCTGTAATGATGTTCCTTGTTCCAAGTCCTCTTCTGAATCCAGACAGCAAAATTTACCTACATGTGATATTTATGATATTTTTCCATAATTTAAATATTCTGTTAGGTCATCTTTCTTTGTGATTTTCACAAATAGGGATCTCTTCCAGCCAGTTGGCCAAGAAGCTAACATCCAAATTTCCTGGAATAGGTGAGTGAGCGCTTCCAGTACTTCATCATCTTGCTGGAACGTTTCAGTTGGTAATCTATCAATTCCTGGAGACTTGATTTACACTAATACTTTGAATGCGGCTTGAACTCTGACACTCCTGACGATCCTTTCTGTCGTGTTTGTATAAGGACCTTGTTTTGCATTCCTCACAAATGATGTTCTGGATGTCCTCCCACAGGTAATCAGTCGTCGGTCATTAGTGTTCAATGTGTCGATTTTGTTCTTGACAGGTTGTCCAGAGCCATGAGGCCTGGCCGTTACTTGGAATTTATTAGCCTGAGCTCTGGGTAATCTTCTACCCCAGCCTACATGACAGAGCATTGCAGCTGTAAGCTTGAGCAAACAAGGTGTGATGCTCTTGAGATAAGCACCCGTGTCCTGCATCCCCTTGATTGGGCAAAAGATCGTCCTCTCCTGTGCTTTATTTGCATAAACATGCCACTCCTTGGCGTACCTAATTGAAGACTATAAGCCCTTACTGACTCACGGGAAGGGCGTGCTCCCCTGAACTCCCTGATTGGCCTGTTGCCAAAGTAGCCTAATTTGCATGTGCGGCAGATGCTTCCCCACCTTGCTGGTCAATATAAGCTGTAACTCTTTGTTCATTACAAGAGGACTTGATCAGGATACTATCTTGTCCTCATTCTCCTTGCGTCTTGTACCCACCCCAATTCCCACTCTCTTCGCCAGGATCCACTTTGAATGTCCCGCGGGACGGAACAACAGGTTCTAAAAATTCAAATGGGATAGATTCAAGGATGTATTTTGGCTTTCCTGGAGTTGTTTTAAAATTCTTCACCGTTAACCTAAACTTACATATAAACTATTGATTATCTATTTCACATAAAGCCCATGGCCTGGGTTAATTGCTGATTTTCAGTTTCTCCATCGTCTCATACCACAGATGTAAATCAATTTGATTTCTGTGTATTCCATCTGGAGAAATCCATTCATATAGTCACTGTTTGTGTTTTTGAAAAATGTATTTGCAATGAAAAAAATGTTAGTCCTACAAAATTCTATCATGTGATCTCCAGCTTCATTTCTACTGGAAATGTCATTGTTTTTAACTACTGTTCCTTCCTCGTGTTTCCAGATTTTGCAGTCCAATTGTCAAAAATTATCAATGCATCCTAATTGCATGTTTGATCAATTTATGACTGAAGATGTCAACAGAATTCTTTAATTTCTTGATAACTACCTTTAATGGTACATAAATTTAATTAATAGTTGTGTGGATTTTTTTATCTCTTCAATCATTCCAAGAGGTAGCATGTTACCAAGAGCCAATGGTACCGAAGGAAGAATTCCTAGCATCACCATCCAAAAACAAGCATCCAAGAATTGTTGGAATACCTATTAAAATGTTCCAACAAATTGATGTCTGTGCCAAGAAATTTGGAAAACAGTACTTGGTCAATTGAGTGGAAGATATCCATATATGCACCCATTGCAAATACAAAAACAGAACTCACTCCCATTGAGTCATTCCAATTTATAGTGTGAGGCAGTTATATAATCTCCTTTAACTTGAGCAAAGGGGTGGAGTCTAGCTCTGGAGCTGGAGGATCCACATGGAGACCCATAAAAGTGCTCAGATGTTTTTATCAGCACTGGATCCACAAGACTTTTCACCCATTGGCCTGTAATCTGCATTTGACATCATTGCATGTGTTTCATGAATCTGAAGAGGAATTTATAGATTGATATCAGACATATGGGCTAATATTGGACTTATGGACTTGATCTGGACTGGGCTGGAATGTTTTCTTAATATACAATTACTCTTTGATATAAAGCTCTGTCTTATACACAGATGAGTATCTATGAATTTGTTTCTCTGGTCTACCCAGATAAACATAAACAGGATCTATACCCTGTTCCCTATAGTGTACACAAAATCTGAAGTGACTCCACAGCACCTAACAATAACAACAATACATTCCAAAGAAAGGTGACTCAACAGAAAACACAAATTATAGAACAATATCATTGATATCACATGTTACTCAAATTTTGCTGAAGACGATTGAACAAGATCGGCAGTAGTACATTGACAGGGAGCTTCCAGACCTGTAGGTTTGCTTCAGAAGGGGACCCGGAAGTAGAAACACCATTGTTTAAGTCAAATGGAGCTCAGCTGAAAGCAGGAAATGCAAGGAAGGTGCCTTTTGTGTATTTTATTGATTGTGCAAAGACTTTGAATTGTGTGCATCAAAAACAACTGTGAAGAGCCTGGAGAAGAATGAGAACTCTAGAATACTTCATTGTGCTCACATGGAACCTGAACCTGGATCGAGAGGCAGTGATGTGATAAGAACAAGGGAATTCTGCTTGGTTAAAATCAAGAATAGTGTGCATCAGAGTTGTGTACTTTCAGCATAGTTTCCTTGTATGTGTTGAGCGAACAATAAGGGAAGCTGGATTATATGAAGAAAAATGCTGTATCAGTACTGAAGAAAGCCTTCTTGATAATTTGTTATGTAGATGACAGAATATTGCTTACTAAAACTAAGGAGAATTTAAAACACTTGCTGCTGAAGATCAAGGATTGCCACTTTCATTATGTTGACAACTCAATGTAAAGAAGACAAAGAAACTGACAACTGGACCAAGAGGTAACATCATGAGAATGAAGCAAAGTTTGAAGTGTGCTTGGATCCACACTCAGTGCTCATGGTAGCGGCAGTCAAGAGATGAAGGGACACATTCCAATTGGTAAATCAGCTGCACAATATTTCTTTAGAGTGCTGAAAAACAAGGATGTTCCTATGAGGACTAAAGTGGGCCTAACTCAAACCGTGGTATTTTTAATAGCCTCACATGCACATGACATTTGGAAACTAAATACAGAAGACTGAACTAAAATTGAGGCATTTTAACCATGCGGTTAGCAAAGATTATTGAATGTACCATGGACTGCCTTAAGAACCAACCTATCTATTTTGGACACAAGTGCAGACAAATGCTCCTTAGAAGCAAGGGTGGTGAGATTTTTGTCTGATGTAATCTGGCTATGTTATCAGGAGAGACCACTCCGTGGAGAAGGACATCATACTTGATAAAGAAGCAGCGGTAAAGAGGAAGACCCCTACCAAATGGGCTGACACGGGCTACAAGAAGAGGCTCAAGCATAGGAACAATTGTGAGGCTGGCTCAGGAACAGAAGGGTGTTTCATTCGGTTGTATTTACATTTGCTCTGAGTTGGAATTGACTTGATAGCACCTAACAACACAACAACTACTTATATTCTCACCAACAGCCATAAATATAAACTGAATTATATTTTTAAATGGTTAAAGAAATAGATTTGGAAATGATCAGGACATAAGGGGGAGAGGGTAGTAGAAAAGCAATTTCATACAAGAAGTGGAACATGGGGCCTTATGTCAAACTTCCTCTAGTAGTGATAAGCTTATCACGTAATCATGCATTCTGTATTATTACAAACTCACTGTATTAGGAAATATGTCAGATCATATTGTGATCTGTATATACTGAAAACCTCAAAACAATTCAAATATATTCCCAAATCGCTAAATAAATGAAATACTATATCACTTCATGGTAAGTATATTTCAAAAAAATAATAATTTAGCTTTCATTTTCTCTAAGAGAACTATTTCTTATGACATGCCAAACTATGTAATGAAGGTATAATGCATATGATACTACCATTGAACAAACCGAATTCTTTCACTTGTGTATTGGAAAATTTTGAATGAAAGAGGTAATGATGAATCGGTTACATTCAACTTTTACTTAGTTTTAAAATATTCCATTTTAATATTTATGTTTAAGGACCATATATTTTAACTTTGATTTTAAAGGACTATATCACATAATATATTGCTATTTATATTTAGCAATATAAGTATTGCTAAATCTTAAAATACTGGAGATTTTGTTGTCCTTATAATTTTGTGTGAGAGATTCTTTTTCATAATTCTTCAATGCCAAACGAATGACAATGAATATTTTTCTAGTCAATACCTGCTTTATTTGTACTCCCATCACATCCCTCTAAAACAATCCTGAATCAAAATTAAAAGGAACTCTACAACTGACGTAGAAAAATCACTAGACTGTGGAACCATTTTTTAAAGCAATAGTCTTTTCTTGTTTGCACATTTATGTTATAATTTCAGAGGTACCTCTCTTAATGCTTCCTTTGAAAGAGGTTTTATAAAGTGGGACGGCTCAAAGTAGAAAAATAATTCAGAGCAAAGTCCAGTTCACCAGTAAATGTGATACTTAAAGCTAAAAGATAACAGTGCACAGAAATGGAGAATTGCCATCTGTCTCCTAAAAACACAGAAGCCTACGCAATGCCAACCAATATGTTCTGTCAAAGAAGTGACTTAAAATATGTTCTGCTAACACTAAAATGGCAATAAGCAATTTGAAGGGAAACTATACTTCACCAAATTGTCCCCTACAGTTCATAAACACCTCTGTTTGTGCCCTTGGAGTTTATCAGGGCTGTGGGAGACGTTTATTGACTTTTACTTGATCTCTGATTGCCAAAACACACCAAGGTTAACACAGTTACTCAACACCTTTGATGCAGCCAGGAAAATGTGTGACTGAAAAATGTGTGCAATTTAACAAAGCAAGCAGCAACTGCCTGCAGGAAGTTCTACAACCACAATCATTTCAAACTGTCACAGTTAACCTGATACCACGACAGCTTGGCTCTGTGAGCACACCTCTGGATGTCTGTTAAGAAGAGACGGGTCAGCATTTAAGTAGAGGTTGATTTTCATTACTGTGTTATCCTTGGAACTTGGACCAACATTTGTGCTCAAGAAGTATTGGGATAAAATATGTTGGATATAAAGCACATACCAATAATTCTTTTAATCTGAACTCTACATGTCAGGAATTTTTCTGATGCATATAGTTCTTTCTGTATGACCCAAAAAGAAAATAAATTAGATAGATAAATATTATTGTTTTCAACTATACTTTTGGTTCATACTCATTCTATAAGATCGAACGGAATGGAACTTCTCCATAGAGTATTCTTGGGTACAACTTGACAGGACCAGCTGGCCAGATCCTTCTCTGCTGGAGTCGCTGGGGGCATTAAACTGGCATGGTTCACAGCCAAGTACTTAACGTTGTGCCACCAAGACTGTTCAGATAAGTAGGTAGGTAGGTAGACAGAAAAATCCGTAACCTTATCCATTTATCTATCTATTCATTGATCTATCAATAAGATGAATTGATAGTGACTGCAAACCTAGGCTTAAACACAACTGTTTGAGGATGGTGTGAGACCAGACAGCATTTTGTTATGTTGTTCCAGAACCAAACTGATGTCACTTAACAACAGTATCTCTCTGTCCGTCTGCCTATCTATTTATCTATCGATCTATCTATCGATCGATCGATCTATCTACCTATCTAATCTACCTATCATATACCTAGCTACTTATCTAATTAGATATACATTATATAAATATCTATTAATTCAATGTGAAACATGCATAACAATACACTAGGAGGTTTGTTAACACAGGGTGTGTGCTTGCAATCCTTTAGTATCTGCTTTTTCTTAGCAAGCAAATCAATAATTATAAAGATGCCACCTTTTATGTTGCTAATTATGGATTTACAAATATGAAGAGTAAATTAATAATCTGAGGGTACACTGTCCAAAAATCAAAAGAAATAAAACAAAACACAAATACGAGAATTTGAAACCTTTGTTGCTATTGACTTAATGAATGATCTTCAGTCAATCAAACTAAATTGCACTTCTAGGCGAAACCCAAATCTGAAGGTGAGGTTATGGTACCGTATTTTCACAACACCGTTAAATGTGCTACTTTTGTTGCCACAGGGAAATCATTAAGAACAATTTAGCTTTCAAATAACTAACGTTGATTTAAATATATTGACCATAAGCCAGGCAACTAAGAGTGGATTCCTTCAACCCATGCTTGTCTGTTTCCAAATAAGCACTTGTTACTCGGATTATTTTCATTTGGTTGAATTGCCTGCAGGTTCCTAACAGTTTCTTTTTCTTTGGAAGTATGCAATCTCTGTAAGTATGCGCGCAGATTGACGTGCTCCGCAGTCACAGGCTTCTCTCCTCCATATTCAAGCTTGCCTTGGTAAAGAAGACAAAGTTTCAAAATGCATAAAAAGGAGCATCAAATATTGCCTAACTAAATAACTGGTAGCTAAGTCTAGAAAATATTGATGTCCACCCCTTTACCAAATTTACGTAAAAGATGATTTAGCTAAGCCATTTATTTTTATTATTGTTGGACTAACTGAAACAAGAATAATAAGACAGTTCATTGTTAATTGAGCATCTGAAAATTTCTATATAGGGACTAGCATATATCCTTAATAAACTGAATAACTGGGTTTAAATCTAGCAAAAATAACATGTTCTATCATAATGTCAAAATTTAGTTGATGTGTAAGAGATGTATTAATTCATAACTCATACAAATAAGGTGAAATGACAAGTTTTAATATTCATTTGATATTTTAATACAACTTAATATTGATAATCATTAAAAAAGAAATAATGAATGTTAATTGATTTTCTATAAGTCAATCATATACACAAAATGTTCAAATAGTATACAATATTTTTTCATATTTTCAACTGTTCTTCTAAATACTAATGCATCAAACATTTACAGAGAACTGATTTTCTATCGAATTTTATCAGTGGTCCTAAGAGGAATATTCTCTCAAACAGAAACAGATATATCAGTGTTCTTCAAAGGCTTCTTTAAAAAATTTGATTTCTCTACAAGTATTTCTAAGTACTCTTTGTTTGTAGTAGATAATATAGTAGAGCATATATTTAGAGGAGGCATTCTTCACTACCTGCTTTCAAAAGATAGGCAGGGCACTTTCCTTCCAAATTATATTCTGAATTTTACCTATGGAAATCTCAAGTCATCCAATTGGAGCATTACGTCATATAGAAGTAGACTGCAACTTAAAATGGTTGAATAAAGTAGCAACAAGAAGTTCACATGCTCATCACCTAACAAGAGGCATGCAAACATATATTAAGCAAAGAAAGAAAGAGAAAATAACAAGATAAATACATATTATTAAATGATTTTATACCCACAAACAAGCTTAATTGCATTAAAAAAACAAAATAAAAATAGATCAAGGTGTGATGTGGAGTGGTTTTATGACATGGCTTTTGAAACTTTTCCCACAACTAATGAAAAGGAAATAGTATGTCTCAGTAATTGTCTGAGAAAATATCTTAATACTTTACAATTTGAGGGTAAGCTGATGTGTTAGTCCAAGCAGACTAGAGAAACAAATTCATAGATGCTCATATGTGTATAAGAAAGAGGTTTACATACAAGAGCAATTGAATAGTGAAAAAATGCCCCAGCCCAGAACGGATCAAGTCCATAAGTCCAATATTAGCCCATATGTCCGATACCAATCTATAAAGTCCTCTTCAGACTCATGAAACCCATGTCATGACTAAGGTGACCTGACGTCCCACTTTTGGTGGGACAGTCCCGATATTTAACAATTTTTCCCGCATCTCACGGCGTTTTAAAAATGTCCCGAATTTTGGAAAGAATGCACGACAAGCTAGGAAACAGCGAGAGAACGGGAAGGGAGTATGCACACACATAACGCCATCCAAACAGCTGCCGATTTGTTGCCCGTATATGTGGAAAATATTGTTATTAAAATATATTCTAATTCTATATATACACTGTGCGCGTTGAAATGCTTAAAGAATTTTGTGAAACTGCGGAAGTCGAATATCAGAAAATACTTGGATACAGTAAAACGCGCTGGTTAGCTCTTCTGCCAGTTGTTGAAAGAATTTTGAAAATATATGATCCTTTGAAATCCTACTTTGTATCACAGGATAAATGTCCTAGAATTTTAGAAGAGTTTTTTTGAAAAAGAATCTTCAAAAATTTGTAGAGTTTGTACACAATCAAGCAGCTATTTTTCAAAATGCTATAGAACTTATTGAAGGTGACAAAATTTTGCTAATCGAAGTAGCAAATGAAGTTAATAATTTATCATTTCACTGTCAAGAGCGGTTAGAAAATAATTTTCTATCTGGCTTATACTATTAAGGATAGTTAACAGAAGAAAACTATTACCAAAATTTTGTAATTATTACAATGATATTGAACATTTTCAATGGGTTTCATTAAAACAAGAACTTAATTAGAATGATGTGCAAAAATCATTCACTCATATTACTCAAAATTTCCCATATAGTAATATTTCCAAAAATGATCTTTTTAATGAGGTATTATTATTAAAACATATTAATAAGGAAAATGTTTAATCTTGGGCATCAGCAAAAATCACAACAGAGAACAAATGGTTAGAAATATTTCATCATTTTTAAATAAACCATGTTCCATACAATAATGCACTAAAATTGTGGAATACGTGCTGTCCTTACCAGGAACCAATGCTGCGACTGAATGTGTTTTTTCTACGGTAAATAGTGTGGACATCAGAAATTCACAATTAAGTGTTGAAACTTTGAAAGCCATTTTATGTGTGCAATATAATTTAACAAATTCTCATGAAACATTTCATGACCTTTAAACAATAACAGCAATCTACTAAAAAATTCACTCAAATGAGAAATATGCCAAAGAATAAAATAATAGTATAATATTTTTAATGTATTATATTTGTAACTTGTACTTATGTTGAAATTAAAATAAATATATTACAATATTATTTTTGCGTTCTACGAAAAATTTTGTCACTCCATACAGACCAAATGTTTAATCAACCCCCACCCACCCACCCTTTACCATCAATGGTGTCCCCCTTTAACAATGTTAAAATCTGGTCACCTTAGTAATGACGCCGAGTGCTGGACGATCACAGGCCAGTGGGTTGAAGTCTTTGGAGCCAGCGGTGTTGTAAGCATCTCAGTACTGGCAGAGGTCTCCACCCGTCTTCCCCAGCTTCCAAGACTGCATCAGGGTAAGTCCATGTGGCTTCTCCTCAGGGATGGCTCCCAGGGAGTCAGCAGAGAGAAGATGGTACCTCATGTTTCAAAGGAAGAAAATACCTGATTTCCCAGAATTCTCAGGAGAAGGCCATGCCTACGCAGAGGCCTCATTGGCTATATCTTGATTGACAGGCCAGACTCCTCCTTTTCACTCTTAATCCTCAAATTGGCACCAGATTATGTAATATCACAGCTGATTAATCAATTCATTAAGCAGTTCTGTAAAAGGTTAGAGACAATGCTAAACAGTTAAAACACCTGAACAGCAAGTCAAACCATGTCATGGACACAGTGGAAAGTGCCGTACTTCGGGACTGTGCCAACACGGAGACGATGGGACGCGAGATATAAGACACTTGATGACACTTCAGGAGAAAGGGGAACGTCGATCTCTTTCCTGGGCCTGCCTCAGGTTGGGCTGCGGAGGGGCTAAGAAGCCGGCCCCCAGTGAAATGGTACGTGTTTTAGAGGGCATTTTCATTTAGTGTGTCTCTGTTACTTTGTTGTTGGTGGTGAAAGCAATACTGAATAATAAACAATCCCAAAATTTTAGTAACAACAAAATAACCCTTCCCCCCCTCTAACTCAGGGGTTCTTAACCTGTGGGTCGTGACCCCTTTGGGGGTAGAAAGACCCTTTCACAGGATCGCCTGATTTCCTCACAGTAGCAAAATGACAATGAAGTAGCAAAGAAAATAATTTTATGGCTGTGGGGGGGGTCACCACAACATGAGGAATTGTGTTAAAGGGTCGCAGCATTAGGAAGGTTGAAAGAACTACTGCTCTAACTCTTGTGAAATGGCAGTGATTTTCCTAGGCTCCCCTGGAAAAGTCTTAACTTGAATGAAAGATGGGGATTGAATTAGTTCGGTTCGATCTGACCGCTCAGAGGATGTTCATCTCCTTGCAGAAGGTGGAATCACAGGAGGTCAAGTCTCTGTGAAAGCCAGTTCAAGGCTCTGCCATGACATCTTTTCTCACATCCACAGCAACAAGGTAAATTTATCTTGAGCAAGAGAAAAATAAGTGATGTAAAAACTACAAATATACTACAGAAAATAAGTTTGGTCGAATGCATAAAACAATGGGTGCTGACCATTCTTTCTGACCATTCTTGCTACTACAAAATAACTTAATAAAGAAATACAATCAGGCTTTCAAAGCTATTTGTAAATGTGATAGCTCAAAGATAAAATGATAAAACAACAGAACTAAGGGGTGGGTCAGAGCTAACAAAATAAATTGAGAACCAAAATACACAATTTCTGATACAACAAGAGAGCAAGGATCAGAATAGACATGGCTAAAAGCAAACAAAATGATATTCCGTAAAAGACTTGAGACCATGATGATAAACATAGAAAAAGAAACAAAGAAATTAAAATAACTAGAAGTATGATGATGGATATGAAGGATGGAAAGAAACAACATCATTTATGGTTATCAATTAGAGACACCAAAAAATATCAGGGAAAAAAAAGAGAAGAGATTTATAGTTTTAATGTAGGCAAATTGCACTAAATCATAGAAAGTGGAATTTGAAAATTGAAAGAAATAATTTTTATTTGGAACTTTGACTTATAATTTTGAAGGTCTCCCTTTTTTTCACTGACCCTTTAAGAGAATCTTTTGCAACAGTTTTGCCCAATGCAACATGCCATCTAATTTTGTGGTTTCAAGTCCAATGAAATCCTTGAAAGCGCCCATCCTTATTTGTTCACCATGATCGTGAGGGTTGTAGTTAGGAGGGTTTGGGTTTCCTTTACATTGAGTTGGAGTCCACACTGCAGGCTGCGACCGGCGATCTTCGTCGGCTATACTTGCAGTCCTGTTGGCTTTCGGAAAGAAAGCTGTGTCCTCAGCATGTTGCCCTCCTTAATGCTTCCTTGGGGAATATTGTGTTGCCATTGTTACCAAACAAATGGTCAGAGACACAACTCCCTTTACTATTACTCCCCAACATCTACTCTAATAATTGTTTCACCTTTTAAATTGGACTGATTTCACTAATTTACAATGCCTTCCAATGAATTTTTTCTAATGTCTATAGAACCTAACTGCTGAGGTTAATTTTAATTAGGACATTTATGCATTGAATAGCTAAGAGAATTCCTTACATTCTTGTCTTAGAACCACATTGCATTTCTATGAATGAATTAACCACCATGTCTGTATACATGGGATTACCACTCTGGTTTGAGTTCATTACACCCAAATCACATAAGCATTACACAGTGCATACAGAATAATGTTTATTTTGGAAGATAATTACAAGGCTTATTACCAAAAAGAGTGATCAGACAGGAATCACAACAAATGCATATATAAAATATTATGTATGTTGTGGAGAGTTTTCTAAATTAAAGCTTTACTTAATAATTAAAAGATCTGAAAATAAAATATACCTGCTCACCAGTAGTATATTTGCTAAGATTTATAGTTCAAACGCCATCTCAGAACCATATAAAAATAATTTATCACTAAAGCATCCTGAACATTGCAGCTTAACAAGTATAGATTCATTTTAAAGAATGCTTCCAAGAGGGCTGGTGTTCTCCAAGCTTAGTTTTAACGCACAGTTTAGAGGTACAGTCTTACCTACAATGCAGTGATGTCTTACTCACAGGTGGTTTTTGCTACATTAGCATAAATATAGGAATGACAAACCCCATAATTAAAGACTGACTGCAAAATCATAGTCTGTCTATATGCTGGCTGGCTATGAAAAAATAGAAGCAAGCCCATTCTCGATCTAAAAATAAGGGTAATCAGCATGGCGCTTTTTCATGAAGTAACATAGACACTCTCAGTAAGATTGGAGGTAAAGGTACTAAATGGCAGTAACAAATGTTGGAAATGTAGTGGAGCAATTGGCCGTGTATACCATTCCTTTTGGGAATATGAAGTTTTTCCTGGTAGGAAAGGTTCACTAGATTGTTCTATCATTCTTCAACTAGATATGAAGGGATTAAAACTGCACCATATATCTCTAATAGTGTTTGAGAAAGGAGTGGATAGACTGGATTAAAAAATAGAATTCAAATGATTACGGAATCTAAAACTACTTATTTTAAAATGAGAGAATGCAGGTGAAGACACAACATGGCAAAGTACTAAATACAAAGATTATCATGTTAAAAATGACACGTATTTCCAATTCCAGCTGAAAGTTCTACTAGGAGTTCACAAATGACTCACAAAACGACTTACAAGAAAAAAAATCCTTTCACCAGCAAGACCTAAAAATGGATACAGCCATCAAATTAAGCCTGAAAAGAAGGATTTGTATTATGAGTGATATGCTGAACACATTTTAAAACATGGCCAGTACGTCCAGGAACAGATGATCTCGTCATCCCATAATAATAAGTAGCATCATCGTGTATACCACCGTTATTATCAATTACTGAGTCCCATCACTCCCGACAGGGAAAATTCAGTAAACATCCTTCCCTATTGCTGATTTGTCTTTGGTCTTGAATTGACACCATTGAATTTACTCATTTATTTCTGATTTGAAATTTTGGCCAATGGGTAAGCCTTGTTTGTGATATTAGTATAAAATCATTTCTAAGTGTCCACTTACTTTTCTTTATCAATTGTTAAATGACAAAAAATGATTTAATGCAAGGTTTAAATTACCTTAATAACCTAGATGAATAAGCTTTAACAACATCTTCTAGGCATTAAACGGGGCCATATAGAAACAGTTTTAAATTTAAACAGGTTTCAAGGCAAGCCCTCACTTGAGAGTTGGTTTAGACTTAGAATTCATTAAAAGCCATATAATAACAACAAAAACACATTATAGTAAGGCTATGATTTTATAGGTACTAAATAGTCAAGAAACTGCAAATCTTAAGACACTTATTTTTGCTACTAAAATTATCTTGGCCTTAGTCCACTATACATTATCAATACATGAAAACCATGCCTAGAGCACTATAGGTTACATAGTACATGCTCAATAAATATTTAATGGATAACTGTACAAAAACTCACGATGAACAAATCGGTCACATTAAGCCACAACTCCAATTAGCTCACATAAGATTTTTTTCTTAAGCTGACTTGTATACAAATAGTCATTTAAACATATGTAATGGCACAGCACTGCCAGGATTAGGGAATTGAGTCAATTCCAACTCACAGCGACTCTATAGGACACAGGAGACCTGCCCCTGTCAGTTTCTGAGGCTGTAAATCTTTCTATCAGTAGAAAGCCTCAACTTTCTCCCATACAGTGGTTGGTGGTTTCGAATTGCTGAACTTCCAGCTACCAGCTCAACGGTAACCCACTATGCCACCAGGGCTCCTGGCAAAGCACTCTAATAAGCATTGATGCCTACAGCCCATAACAATTACAGTCTATGGGAAAATTCAAACACAGACACACACACACAATGTTGATTTCTCATTTAGTAGGAAAGGAAACCATGGCAAAAATTGGAGATATTCTCCAGAGGTTAACTAACCAACAACAGCATTGTACATGGCTCCTGGGCTCTACTCCTCCACAAAGCAAGTAATAAGCTGACAAAAACTGTCAGAATCAACTAGTGTAGAACTCTAGAATCTAGTTAAAAACTCAGGGCAAACAAGATAAAGTTTAATGAACAAAGAAGCAGTTTCATTCCGTTTCAGAAAGCTCTGTGGCATTTCAAATTGCCAGCCTATCATACATACCCTGGAGTTCTTAGTTGACTTAAATGGGTAACCGGTTTGGATTTTAACTGAAAACTTGGAAAGCTGAATCCACCCAGAGGCTACTGGGAAGGAAGACCTAACGTGACCTCTTCAAATCATCATGGAAATGACTGGATCTCAGTTCTACTCGGACGTGTGTGAAATGTCCATGAGTCAGAAGCTATAAAATGGCAGCTGTGTGCTTACTGCCCTCATCCTCAGATGACGCAGAGACTGCAGGCTCCACTGAGTGTGCAGGCTGCCAGGATCAGACAGAGACATCGATACCACATTCGCAAACAGTTTTAGTTTTTGCCTCTGAAATCTGGTGGCGTTCACAAGGGCAGGTGCATAAGGTTGTCCTTGTTTTCGCCTGTCTCAGGGTGGTTTCAGCTTTGGGCCGTATTCCAAGACAGAATTTGCTGACAACATTTAAAGGCAATTGTATTAGACACAGCTGGCTGGGGGCAAGGTAGGGCAGGAAGGAAATTATTGGCAATTGAAGTTCAAAGGCAGGAAACAAAGGATAAGGCACAGTAATTGGATCAGCAAACCCAGCATAGAAGCTGAAGCTTTGGGGAGGACGGACTGGTGGCCGAGGAGGTGAAGAAAGACGGGTGGAGCGTGTAGGCATGTCTGACGCCTGGCTCTTTGCAACAGGGAAGCCAGAGGCGGGTAGAAAAGGCCGTCTCCCTAAGCATCCCAACTTAAAGATTCTTAATATACTTTAGCCATGGTTACTATTTAATTGGATCAACATCAAATCCCAAGTTGATTTAAATCTAATTATTTACTGTATATACTTGTATATAGGCTGAGGTTTTCAGCACATTTTTAATGCAGTTTTTGTGGTAAAAATTAAGTGCCGCGGCTGATATTCGGGTCAGCTTATACACGAGTATGTATGGTATGTCCTACAACACAGTTAATCGTTCTGAATTTAGGAAGTTATCTTCACTTCAAGTTTGTATATTCTCATCATTGTTAAGTAAGATAAAACCCATTCAACATTTAATTAACCACGCTAAGTGTATAGTTTGGTTTCTAATGCAGTTCAACCTCCCATGTTGCCCAACCACTGCCTGTTACTCTGTTCCGAAATACTTACTTATCCAAGAAAACATCCATTCAGCCACTACTTCCCATTCTAGCCTATTCCCAGCTCTCACAATCTACTTTTTATTTCAAATAATTTACTTATTCTGAATATTTCTACAAATGGAATCATATAATATGTGAATTTGCATTGGCTTTTATTCATCCCTCCATGTTGTATTAATTCATTGGTACTTCATTTCTTTCCATGGCAGAATAAATTTTTCATTTTATTAATATACCACATTTTACTTGGTCATAAATTGAAGGCTAATTGGATCATTTCTGGTTTATGGTTATTGTGAAAAAATTACTATGAATGCCCTCAAATGTTTTTCTTTGAATATCCATCTTTCAATTATTTTTGTTATAGATCCAGAAATGGAAGGAGCCCTGGCAGCATCACATACTCACTGAGATGGTCACCCAAAGGTTAGTGGTTCAACCCCCCGAGCTGATCCACTGAGGAAAGATGAGACTACTTCTAAAGATTTAGACTTGGGAACCCAAAGCTCTACACTGTCCTACAGGCTTGCTGTGATGAGGAATCCACTCTGATTGCAATGGGTGTGGTTGGCTTTATGCAGAAATGGAATTGCTGAATCATATGGTAATTTTATGTTTAATATTTCAAGGAACTTGCAAATTTTCAACAGTGACAGGGCAATTTTACATTATGAATAACTTTAGGAAATATTCAAGCTAAAGAAGGTTACATTTCAGCACTTTAACTAACTTGTGGTACAGTCCGTCTCACTGTGCCTTGGGACTCCAGTCAGAATAGAGCAAGTGGAAGGTGCTTGTGCCTTGTCTAATAGAGCTTGGAAGAGTAAAGATTAGCAGTGAAAGAATCCTAAAGGTAACGATGTTAGCATGGTGAATTTTAAAACACAAGGATTTTTACAACAATAAAACAAATACGGGGCAAGTAGAGTAAGCACAGTTTCTCTTGTCACTACTTCTAATAAATGTGTACGGTCATTTTATAATTTAATACTGTTATATATAGAATGTTATATCACATGTGAACAGCACTGTCAGTATGTTATTTTAACAATTTGTTTTTCCACTTAAAAATAACATGTTTGAGATCCTTTGACAGCAATGATTTTAGATAGGGAAAAAAGCTTGGTCTAGAGCATATGTATCTATTTTTGAGTTTTTTGACATATAATTCACAGACTATCCAATTCAATAGTTCAGTCATATTAAGAATAGCTGTAGAATCATCACCACAATCAATTTTAGAATATTTTCTCATTGTATTCATCATTATTAGCTCCCCATTTCCTCCCAACCTCCCCTACAATACCCCCAAGAAACCATTAATCCAGTTACAGTTTCTATAGATTTACTTACATTGGATTTCATCTTCAGCAAAAAGATATTTTAAGAAGAAATCAAACGAGCAAAAAATTAACAACAATAACAAAGTAAAACAGAAAAACGTCAACAGAAAAGAAAGCAGAATATATTCAAAAATGACGACAAATTTAAAATGGGTCCAAAGGGCGATCAAATGACAGGGTGTTGATTGTACCCTGACTGAATCTGCAGTTTCTATGCATTCTGCATGATAGCCAAACTATTCACATCCCGGGTCTGTGGTCAGAGGGTATTCACCAGAGGCTTCATCCAAGTGTATTTCTCCATCACTTTTTTAAAATAACTGAAACATCTTTAAAATGGTTAAAAGGGAGAACAAATGACAAGAGATTACATTTTAACTTAATTCCATCTACCATGTTGACTTTACAATTCTCTCTGTTGATAACAAGGTTATTCATATCCCTCACTTAAAGTAATGTTTCCCTTTTAATATATGATTCACAGAATGTAAGGCTTCTTATATTGAGGGGATTGTAGAAGTTCATGGAAATTAAAAATTAAACATTATGAATTTTTTCCATGAATATTTTAAAATTACGGACAAGTCTATCAGTAATTTTCATGAATAATTATCTATATTTATGACTTATTAGATCTTCTTCATCTCAAGTTTATAAAAGCCTTATATTTTTATATTTGTAAGTTTGTATATATACAAGTATCTAATTCACATGAATTTATTTCTT
Organism: Tenrec ecaudatus; assembly: GCF_050624435.1. Taxonomy (NCBI): domain Eukaryota; kingdom Metazoa; phylum Chordata; class Mammalia; order Afrosoricida; family Tenrecidae; genus Tenrec; species Tenrec ecaudatus. Next base: position 88,212,619 of record NC_134532.1, read on the forward strand.
ATATATAAGGTAGAGGATACAATTTTGAGCATATGAATTTTTCAACACTGTTCCTTCCCATTTAAATAGTCACAATTTTATTACTCATTAAATTCTAACATATATATGGATATAATTTTCAATTATGTGTAATTAACTGATATGTCTCCTTCTGAGTCAATGATATTATCATTAAATTACTAAGTCTTTATAAACAATTTTCACACTTTATCCAGTCTGAATATCAAAGCTTTATGACCTTTATGAAGTCAATTGGGAAGATTTTCATACCTGTTTTCCCCATATATAAAAGTTGTCAATTCTCTTAATCTCTCATAATGTGTAGAACAATATTGGTAGAATAATTGAAACCATGTATGATAAGTTCTCTTTAGTGTTCTTTATATTTTTCTTGACTGAAGTTATTTCTCCATATACCTTTTAAATCAATTCTATTAAAATTCTGCTGAAAATTTCAGTAATTTCCTCAAATTTATATCTCAAAATTGAGAAAAATTACTTTTCAAATATTTGGTCTACTCATTAAATAACTTAATATAGCTTCACAAAATGACCTTTACTCCATTTAATAGCACAGAATATTTCTCCTTTAAATTCAGTTCTCCACTGGGTTTTTGAATGATGATTTACTGATATTGGTCTTGCACACTTTTGTTAGGTTTATTCATCAAATTTTGTACTAACATGTACAATTTAACATATGACACCGAGTATTCTTCTCCAGCACCATAATTAAAATACAATAATTCTTCAAACTTCCTTATTCAATGTCCAACTTTTATATGCATATGAGGTAACTGAAAATATCATGGCTTTGATCAGGGGCACCTTAGTGCTCAAAGTACTGTTCTGGATTTTTCATACTCTAAAGAAACCTTATACAGCAGATTTACCTGATGTAATACGTCTTTCTATCTCTTGACTGCTACTTCCATTGATTGTGATTACAAACAAGATAAAGTCCTTAACAACTTGAACCATTTCTCCATCTATCACACTATTACTTGTTCGTCTAGTTGTGAGGTCTTCCTTACATTGAGTTGTAATCCATACCGAAGGCAGTAAACCTTGATCTTCATCAGCAAATACTTCAAGTCCTCCTCACATTTAGCAAGGAAGGTGGTGTCATCTGCATATCACAGGTTGTTAATAAATCTTCCTCTATGCCTGATTATTCACCATTTAATCCTGCTTCTCTGAGTATTTTCTCGGCATATAGATTGAACAAGTATGGTGAGAAGATACAACCCTGATGGATGCCTTTCTTGATTGTAAACCTTGAGATATCTCCTTTTTCTGTTTCACAACTGCCTTTTGACCCATGTACAGATTCTGTGTGAGCACAATGAAGTGTTCTGTAATTCTCATTCCTCTCAAGGGCATCCATACTTTGTGATGGTCCACACAATTGAACGACAACTTTCTGGTAGTCTCTGCTTTCAGCCAAGATCCACCCGACATCACTGATTATATCCCTTTTCTAAGGTCTCTTCAGATCTGACCTGAATTTGTGGTGTTGTCTTTGTCAATTTACTGTGGCAACTGTTGTTGGATGATCTTCAGCAAATTTTTGCTTGCATGTGATATTAATAATGTTCTATAACTTACAAGTTCTATTGGGTCACCTTACTTTGGGTTGGGTACAAATACAGATCTCTTTCAGTCAGTTGGCGAAGTAACAGACTTTCAAATTTCTGGGCATAGATGAGTGAGTGAGTGTTTTTGTGCTTCGTCAACTTGTTGAAACATTTCAATTGGTATTCCATCGATTCCTAGAGTATTGTTTTAGTTTTTGATTAGTTTTTTCACTGCAGCTTGGACTTCTTCCATCAGTGCGATTGGTTCTTGATCATACTCTACTTCCTGAAACAATTGAATGCCAACTAGTTTTTTTTGCACAGTGACTATACATTTTTTCCATTTTCTTTTGATGCTGCATGCATCATTCAATATTTTACCCAAAAAGACCTTTAAATATTGAAATTAAAGGATTGATTTTTTTAGTGCTCATTCAGTTTAAGATTTGCTTAGCGTGTTCTTCCTTTTTAATGTTCTAACCCTAGGTCTTTGAGTAATTCATTATAATATTTTACTTAGTTTTCTAGGATGTCCCAGTCTTCTAAATTTTCCCTTCTCAACTCTTTAACTTCATCTTTTTTTCTCATTTGCCTTAACTACTCTACCACTAAGAACAAGTTTCAGAGTCTTTTCCGACATCCACTTTGATTTTTTTCCTTCTTTCTTGTCTTTTAAATGACCTTTGTTTTCATCATTTATGATGTTCTTGATGTCATTCCACAACTCCTTATATTTTGGTAATTTTTCTTCAAGGAGTATTGAAATGTTCTGGAAATCCAGCTGGGATATTTTCAAGGTCATATTTGACTCTAGGATATTTAAAAAAGTTTTTCTTCACCTTCAATCTGAACAGTTGATCAATTTATATTGGTTCCACTGTGGGCCCCTGGCCTGATTTTAGCTGCTGATACTGTTTCTCCATTGTCTTTTCCCACAGATGTACCTATATACTCGACTATAAGCTGAACTGAATGTCAGCCAAGGCACCTAATTTTACAAAAACTGCATTAAAAATATGTTGAAAAAATTGCCTTACACAAGAGCATATATGGCAATCAATTTTAATTCTATGCATTCCTTCCCAAGAAATCCACATGCAGAGTTGTTCCCTGTGTCCTTGACAAAGAGTATTAATGAATATTATTCATCTTGCAAAATTCTATTAGGTCATGTCTAGTTTTATGGAGTTTTTTCAAAGCTATATTTTCCAAATACTCTTCCTTCCTCTTTTTTTCAACTTTTGCATTAAAATCACCAAAAATTATCAATCATCTTGATTACATGTTTGTTCAATTTCAGACTATAAGCTTTGGTAAAATTCTTAAATATCTGCATCACTAGCTTTTGTGGTTAGTACACAAATTGAATAATGTAATGACTCTATTTCTTAGTATGGGTATAGATATTAGTCTCTCTCAACATTGTACTTCTTTAAAAATTTTATGTTTTTAGATAATGTTATTGGTGTCTCTTACGTCTCTTTCCTCCAAGGTGTCATGCACATTTGCACATATGCCGCCATCATCATTTTCAAAGCATTGAAATATCTTTATTATTAATGAATGCAATGCCATTTCTCTTGAACCTGTCATTCCCAACATAATAAACCATGGGATTTTCCAGTTCAAGTTGACCAATAACCATACTTTTCAGTTCACTCACATCTAGGATTTCTACCTTTATGCATTCAATTTCATTTTGGGTGGTATTCAATTTTCTAAGATTCTTACTTTCCAAGATTCCAAGTTTCCTAGATTCTTACACTCAGACTCCAAACCAAATCCAGCTCCCTGCTATGGAGTTGCTGACTCAGCGAGACGCCCCTTGTGGGTTTCTGAGACTGTCACAGCTTAAGGAAGCAGATAGGCCCCTCTCTCTCCCACATGGCTGTTGGCGGTTGCCGACCATGAAGATTACAGTGCAAAGTCCCAGTTGTTAATGGGTGTTTGTAGCTGCTTCTTTTCATTCTGAGTCACGTCCCAATAGCACGGAAGGTCCTAAAGCTGTACTCTACGGCACCATTACGGTCGATTTTACTTTGAGAAGGTGGCTTCCCTCAGTACATGGTGAGTGCTGTCTGCCCTTCGGGCGGCTCATGTTCTGACGCGATCTGTGACAGTGTTCTTCCGCTCCTCTCAAGGTTTTTCATGTCTGGCAATGTTCCTTTTCTATCCAGAAGGTTTTCAGTAGTTACGTACACAGAAATGGACAGACACCCCCGAAAGCTCTGCTGCCACCTGTTCACTTTGGGTGACCCTGCTGGGGGTCACTTGAAATACCAGTGACATGGCTTCCAGCCTCACAGTAACACACAAGCTACCACAGTAGGACAAACTGACAGACTAGCAATGGAGTGGATTGTGTAAAAAATAATTTTTTAGACAGATAATTAATATCAATCGCAAGGGGAATTGTTTCTAGCTTATCTTTCTTATGTTCAGTTCTCATTAACATTTATTTTATTATCCTTAAATGAGTTTCTGAAACAATATTGAGGAGAAGCAGTAATTTTGAGTGCTATGATATGCTTCATCATGGGAATGGTTCTAATATTTCATTATTAAGCAAAATATTTCCTGTCATCTAATGCATTAAAAACTTGTCATTAGGGCATATTCTTAGTTTGATAAGATATCTGTTTGTTTCTATTTCACTTTTCTATTTTTTTAAATGAAGTTACTTAGAAATAGATGGAATTATTTTGTATATTTTTGAAAAATTCTCATAATATGTATTTAATATTTTAATAGAATAAACTCTATTAGTAATTATACTTGATATTTCAAATTAAACTACTTGATCCTTATATTTGTTATCATTTTAAAGTTTTAGTAATATTATTGTATATTCACCACCTCTTGCTTCTAACCCTGGAAATTCCTAATATCTCCACTATAGCTTACACTATGGATAGCTTATACTATTGACTACAAAGTTGAAGATCAGAAATATGGGTTTTCACCATTTAAAATATTTTATTTATTTATTTTTTAAACATATAAATGCAATCACAAAGTATGTGACCTTGTAGGATTGTTTTCCTCAAAATAATTTTCCCAAGATTCTTACAAGTGTATTAATAATTCTTTTGAGTGAATAGAGAGAGGCAGAATAATATATAATGTTAAGTAGTACTCTGAAAGAGTGAATGTTGTGAGGGTAGCAGAACTTACATCCTCTGGCTCTCAAAGCTTATGGCCAAGAGGAGGAGGTCCATTATCCTTTCACTCTGCCCTCCCTTCTTTTGTCCCTCTTTTGGTAGCAAATGTCCTTTCCACAGTTCTCTCACTTTCCCCCTGGGTTCTATAAACCAAACACACAGACAATGATCATGACTATAGGGTTTATCAGGGAAGCGAACAGTTTACGACTTAGGTGAGAATTACTCGAGATACATTTGTTCAGTCAGGACAGTTTTGTTTCTGGCTGTCATCATCTTTTTCTGGCCTCTGCTTAAGTTAGCAATGCTACAAAACTCTTTTCGGGCTGGCAATACGTGGCCAAAATGCATGCCACTCTAGCATAAGCCTTAACTTGAAAACACTTAGCTCCAAATCCATGGGCCAGCAACTCCCCCAATTGAGTGCCTGGAGGCACCCCACTCCACAACCTACTGTTCAAATGTACTTAGCTTTATTTGATGCACAGGCTGGGAAGTCCACCATTCTGTTTCATGCTCTGGCTTCTGTTTCTGATATTGCCATTCCCTGCTGTCACTACTGTCTCCTGGATCCAAGATCATATTTCATTTTTGGTTCTTCCCTCTCAGTTAGTGTGTTGGACAGGGTTCTCTAGAGAGACAAACCAGATTGCTAGTAATTATATATAAATATATTTATAAAGATAGATATATAATACAAGAAATGAACCATTAAATTATATACAGATAGATGATACAAAAAATTAACAGTTAAATTATAAAGCAGTAAGACACTAGCCCCCACCCCCTCAGCCCCCCACCCTTCCCTGCTACTGAAATGGTTCATTTTATACCCAGGACTATAATCACAATGAACAAAATTTCCAAACACTCACAGCTGAATCGTATGATCCAATTAGTATCTTCCCCACCTTCTTACCCAGACTCATCAAGAAAAATGGAGGTAATTTGTTGTGAGCAAATCAGACTGAACTCACCACCATGGAACTACTATCAATCCACAGCAACCCTATAGGACAGGATAGAACTACTGCTGGTGAATCTTCAAGGCTGTAGTTTTTAAAGAATGTAGAAAGCCCTGCCTCTATTCTGTGAAGCAGATCATGGTTTGAACTGCTGACCTTGATGTTAGTAGCCCAAAACATAACCAATAACCACTAGGGCTCTAGCAAAAGCTAGAAGAACCATATTAAATAATTCACTGCTTTGTTTACTTTTTTACTAATTCACTGCTTTGAAGGTATGTTTGTAACACATGCTGACTAGCTATTATATGTAAAAGCAATCTGAAATTATTCCACTTCTAGGTATTTAAAAGTAAAGCTACAAAGTAAATTTTATCCAGGTTTTATTTAAATATGTATTATGTCTTTATAATAAATACTCAAATATGAATCTCCGATGCCATATGGCAATGGCATGTGTACTTTCATGGAAAGTAAACTATTTTCTAGAGTGGCTATTCTAGTTTACATTCTCAAAAGCAATATATGGATATTCCCCAAATCCTCATCACTATTTTTTTATTTCAAGCATTTTTCTTGAATATCACTAAGGTTTTAGTTTTTATGTCATTGATGGACAAGGAGGTTGAATACATTGGCATGTATTTGTTTCCAATATATATATCTGCTTCAGTGGAATGTCCATATATTTAGTCAATTTGATAAATTCATAATTGTATTTTCTTCTTTTATTTATCAATCCTGTACTATCCCCACTATTGTTCCTATGCTCAAACCAATTGTTACAAGCTGGCTGTCATTCCATTTCCTTAAGGCCACTCTGCTTACCTAACATGATCTCCCTCTCCAGGGCCAGGGCTCTCCTGACAACATGTTCAAAGTATTTAAGACAAAGTCTTGTCATCCTTGCCTCTAAGGAGTTCTCTGGCTGTACTTCTTAAAGAGAGATTTGTTTGTTCCTTTAGCACTCCATGGTACTCTATTCTTCTCCAGAACCACAATTCAAACGTATCCATCTTCTTTGGTCGTCTTTATTCAATGTCCAGCTTTCGCAGGCACATTTACCCATTGAGAATATTAGGTGCCTCTTGTCCTCAAAGTTGCAAGGGAATGCAATGCATCCCATAAAGCAATGGTGAAACCAGGAAACCCCTCCTGACATGGATGAACCTGGAAAACATTATGCATGCTGGCCCAAGTGTTATCCTGGAAGTTGGCTCTAGTACAAGTTAAAGGGGTTTTTGTTTGTTTGTTTTTTCAGGAAGTGTTGCAGGGGCATTGAATTATTTGAGGTAACTCTTTGAGGCAAAGTATATGTATTTCCACCACATGACCTTTTCTTTCATAGATATGGATAAAAAGGTGAGGGAAGAGATGGAGAGGCCTCACCTCTGAGTAATTTCTAACTTTCCATCCTGCTGAGTATAAATTGTGCCTTCTGAAAAACCAGAGGCAAATCTCAACATCGTCAAGAGCAAGAGGTGAAACAAATCCTTTGGACGCTGAGATCCCTGTGCAGTGAGCCTCCTCCATTTAGAAGACAGGCATGCCATCAGAGAGGCAGCAGACAATAGAGCATGAAGCAATGACGGCCTTCCTAGCACACAGAAAAAATAAAGCGGGGTGATTTGTGGCAGAAAGCTGTCTGTGGAGTGGGGTATTTCTGGGCACTTAATTGAGGGAGCTGGGCTTCCTGACCCACAGAGGCAGAGCTGAGTGCCTTCAGACTGGTGCTTCCTAGAGTGGGTTGTCTCCTGGGTACTTAATTCAGGGAGTTAGGTTTGCTGACCCCCGGCATTTGAGCTGAATGCTTTCAAGTTGAGGTTTACAGAGGTGTGGTGTGGCCTTTTATTAACAGCCACGAAGGAACTTTGCTTTTCAAATTGTTGACATCCTTTATAACCCTTTAATCATAACCATTGTCTGTGCATTCTATGAGGCTATTACAGTGAAATATCAAACTCAGTATCTAGAGCAGTAGAGCATCTTGGGTATGACAGAACAAATAAATGTCATGGATTAACAGCAATGAAATGGAGGGAGAAGAAACCAAATTTAGCAATGAAAAAAAGTTGACACAGGCAGATATAATGAAGGTACCCAAACCTATAGGAAGATCTGAAGTTGAAATTGTCCATTACAATTGTCCTATGTTGAACCCAAATGCCTGGAACATGTATGTCCACCTTAATTGGCCTTTGAAAGCTGGCCATAGCTGAACGTGTATAAATCTAGGGAAAGAAGCTCACTATAGCTACAGCAGTCCTGGCACAAGCTGCCAGCTGAAGCCTGTCAAATAAAAGCACTACCATTATCTGATACAAAAGGACTCAGTTGAAGGTATATAAGAGTGGCACCTTAAAAATGACTAAATTTAATGTATAAATGTAGGAGAGGACACTTTACCTACAGTGAGGCTATGGAAAGGATGAGATTAAAAATGCAAATACACAATCATGAAGAATTAAGACCATTTGATCTACAACAGTTATGTTGATGATGGCTATATCTAGATTATTTTTGCTTGAAGAGAGAAAACATCACATCAGAATCAATGAAAAATTATACAAAAGAGAAAAATGAAAGAAACCATCCAACAGATTTCATGGAATAATATAACTGAACATTGTTAATTGAAGGAACTTGAAAATAATTTTATAACTAAGGGAATACATTTCAAGGTTTTTAATTTCTCATGTCATTTTTCCTTAAATAAATCTCCTTCATAACACATTTGTAGGTAAGAGTCATGTGCTAAACCATTGCTGTTGAATTGATTCTCACTCACAATGGCCCAATGTTTTTCAGTGTATCACTGTGCTGATAGGATTTTCACATCCTGATTATCAGTAAACCTTATCATTGACTTATACATGTATGTGCACACAGATTTCTCCCACAAAGACAGCTTTTAGTTGTTCATTAGAACATCACAGCTACCTCTTTCTTCAACAGCTCTTCTCCGAATCGGGCAAGTTTTGCTTTGAGTTTAAGTCCTTTGAAGCATCAAACAAAAGAACAATGGGAATATTGGTAGCATCTTTAAATGTTTTTAATGAAAAGGTCTAAACCTCAGTAGTGCTTCCTGTCTGCCTTTGTCTTCTATAAATCATGGTTTTGGAATGTTCTGTATTCAACTCTATTGAATAAAGTTTTTTTGTTGACATTGGTATAACAACAACAAACTGTCATCCAATGGATTGTAACTCATAGTGATCCTACAGGGCCTTATAGAATTTCCCCCTGTGGGCTTAGAAAGCCTCACCTTTCTCTTAAGGAGAGACTGGAAGTTGCAAACTGTTGACCTTGTCATTAGCAGCCCAAAAAGTAACCCAGTACATGACCAAGGCTCCCTAGTGATATTGTTAGGTCCTGTCATCTCTATTTCCAAAGCATAATAGGCTAATTTGATAGAGTAGAAAACTATTAAGTTTTATAAATTGTGATTTTTATGGGATTAGATTACTTAATCTTTTTGAATTTTTTTTATTGGACAAAACCTTTAGGTGGATTTGAACCACCAACATTTCACTTCGCAGAAATTGTTTAGCCAGTGGCTATTTGTGACCCCTTAAAATAGAAAAGAGGACATAATAAAAACTTTCAGTTAATTACTTCAACCCATCTTTATTATGTGTCAAAGGAGAAAGAATATTGACTAAAACTTGCTTTATTTCATTTAGGCAAGGTTCTATTCTTTAACTATTTTTGAATCTAGAAGTGACATGATTGTCACAGTCAAATGTATTAACATATTTATTGAAATGAAAAATAATATCAAACACTTTCTGATAGAAAATAAGTTTGATTTGACTGATTGGGTTGACAATGAGAACTGAATTTGTCAATTAGGATTATGACAGACATCTTCCTAAAACTGAGTAATCTAAATTTAAAACTCCAAGACTTATACAAAAGTAGACTTTGTGCATTTGGCAGCAATGTGATAGAATTTTTAAAATATGACATTGTCAGGATTATATTTACATTAAAAAGAAGTCTTGATTTCCTGGGCTAGAGGACAAACTGAACCATGCATGGGGAAGCCCTGCAACAGTCAGGAGAGAATGGTTTAAAGATGAAGTGAGTAGAATCCCATTACCTGGGGGGGGGGGGGGGTTGTAAGAGTGAGTGGGGAGAGGAGAAGAAGGGTGTGGCATGACTGTGAGACACTCAGTGGTAATGTAGTGCCTTCAGCGCCAACCACCAGACTGGCCAACCTGGAGCCACGCAAGGCCATGGAAGCCACAGTCAATTGCAATCCACAGAATAGAAAAACTAAAAACTTTAGAAGGAAAACCAACAAAGAGGTTGTTAATAAGCCGTCCTCCCATCTGGATGCAGCATTGCTGTTCCTATAGTCCAGCTTCTCTAATTCTCTGCTCAGCATACAGGATGAATAAATATAGTTAGAGGATACAACCCTGAAGCAGACCTTTCCTGATTTCCGGCTCTGCAGTTCTCCCTTGTTCTGTCCAGGGAACTGCCTCTTGATCCGTGTGCAAATCCCCATTAGCACAGTTCCCGTTCGTCTCAAGGCAATCATCTGGAATCCACAACATCAGCAATTTGAGAAATTCACCACTGGAGAAAGATGGGGCTTTCTCCTCCCTCAAAGAGCTCGTCTCCGAAACGCTGAGGGGGCAGTTCTCGCCTCTCTTATAGGGTTACTCTGTGTTACCGGCGAGTTTGAGTATTTAGGTTTTAGTCGTGGTTAAATCCTGACCTTAGTAGAGGGTGTGAACTAAGTCACACTCTTAGTTTCTTTGGGGGTATCATTACTAGAGGGTGTGATTTAGAAAATGATCTTGTTTTTCTTGAGGATATGGTAAACGAAGAGACAAAAAAACTCTGTGAATAAGAGCCATCTGGGACATAGAGAGATATCCAAGGAACATGGAAACAGATCTCTGTAGAAATCAGTGAAAGCCACCAAGCTGATGCACTAGAGACTGAGGTCATGGAGACTATGGGACAGAACAATAAGAGCATCAAGACTAGATGAGTCTGTGAGACAGAGAGACATGCTGACTTACTACTGGCCCATGGAGACAAAGGTCAAGGGACCACATGACTGAGAGGCTGAGGACCAGAGAGAAGCGTGACTACCATATGGCTGAGACTGGACAGACTTGACTGCTGCCTGATGAGAGGTATTGCTGTCCACCAGTAACTGTAACTGTTTCCTGATCTTGATTCATGCTAACCTATTAATTTCCCCATTTCCCTAATAAGCTCCCTTAGTTGTGAGCAGTTTCTTTGAGTTCTGTGTGGCCATTGCAATGTATTATGGAACCCATCATAGAAGTAGAGTGCCTTGGGAGAAATGGGGGGAGGGGGCGTGAGAAAGGTAAAAGAGAATGGAGCAGGAAGGCTTGTCTGACCTCTGCCTCATACCAATACAGAAGCCAAAGGAACTTAGACAGGGCCACCTTTATGCTATACACTGTAGAAACAATGGAGGGATTTAGCATTTTGATAGGATACAAGGTCAGCATACAAAATAAATTGGATACCTGTAAACTGATGAAAAAGAGTTCTGAAAAGTAAATCAATAAAATAATAGCATTCATAATAGCCAAAAAAAGAAAGAAAGAAATACTTAGGACAAAACCTAAGTGGACAAAAAACTTTTAGAAATAACTAGAGAACACTAGTACAAGAAACCAAGAGACCTATGTAAATGGAGGAATATTCTGTGTTTACAAATAAGAAAGTTTAGTATTGCTAAAATGTCCACACTAACCATTCAATACTCATCAGTAAATTTAGCACAGTTCCAACCCAGATCACAATTTCATTGCTCAATGAAACAGAAAAAAGTAATTACCCACTTCATATTGAGAGGGAAGGGACTAACGCTAGGCAAAACCATTCTGAAGAACAAAGAGCTTCCAGCTTCCCAACCTCAAAACCTATTATACAGCCATAGTAGTTAAAGCAGCCTGTTACGGGTTCAATGATCGTTTCATAGACCAATAGATGTATATAGAAAACTAGCCATCTACCTACAGACAAATGATCTTTGACAAAGGGGCAAAAAAAGAATTTTATAGGAGAGAGATAGTCTCTTCAAAAATGGTGCTGGTAAAATTGGACCCGAGTGAACTCAGGGTGGAACAAAGACCTAAATATAAATCCTAGAACTATAAAGCTAATCAATGAAAAAATAGGAGAAGCTTAAAGGCCCTATTGCCAGGCATAGACACACTATTACGTATACTGAAGAAAGCATACCGAGTAGATGACAGAATAGATGACTGGGGCCTACTGAGAATATAATACTTTGGTATATCAAAACAAAAGAGTGCAAAAAGAGCCTATGGAGTGGTAAAAATGTTTAGCAATGACACAGAGGACCGAAAATATCTAAAATCTGTAGAAAATGGCAACACTTTAATAATAAGAAGATGTACAGCCCAACTTAAAAAATGGACAAATGACATTAACAGACAATTTACCAAGGATGGCATTCAAACAATGAAACCACGAAGAGCCTCTCACGATCACTAGCCATCTAGAAGATGCAAATCAAAACACCAAGATCCTACCTTATACCAGCATTGATAAAATTCAAAAAAAGGAAAGAAAGATAATGCTGAAGAGACTTTCAAGAGACTGGAACCTTCATGCACTGCTTTTAGGACTGTAAGTCTGTCCAACCACGGTGAAACATGATTTGGCACTACTTCAAAGCACGGGGAATGGGTTCCATATGGCCCCACAATCCCTCAGCTAAGTAAGCCAGAGTCGGAAGTCTAACAGCTCGATGTTTGTTCGTGATTCCGTCTGAGCAGATGTTATGCTGCTTTCATGGAGCTCTTTTCAAACATATGGCTTTTCCTTTGTCCTGTCTCAACCCACATGCTGTTGAAATGTGATAGAACAAGTTTATTGTGAGGCAAAGCATTTGTGTGTGTGTTTACTTCATTATTTTTTTATTAAATGTGCCTGACACAATGGATGGATGGATTGTGATTAGCGTTGTACGAGTCCCCATAAAATGATTAAATAAAATCATGTCATTGGAGGCTCTGCAGCTCCTATAACAAGCCACGTATCAATGGGATCAAGCACATTTGTACATATCTTGCCATAATAGTTGTGTAATCATTTATTTTCTTTTTGATCCCTTGGTATCGGCTCCTCTTTTTTCCCTCCCTCTCCCTCCTTTCACCCTCATGACCCCTTAATAAATTATAAATTGCAGTATATACTTGTGTTTAAGCCAGTTTTCCAACATTTTTAACGCAGTTTGTGGTAAAATTGAGTAGCTCGGCTGATATCTGGGTCGGCTTACACTCGAGTATATATGCCATTATTTTCATATCTCACACCAGCTGTGTCTCCCCTCCCCCATGATTTCGGTTGTTGTCCCCCTGGGGTGTTATGTGTCAATCACTGTGATCTGATCCCCTTCCTTCCCTCCTGTTCTCACATTCCCTCGCCCCTCCTGGCATCGCTACTCCCATTCCTGTTTCCGGATTCTATGTGTCATGAGCTCTTAACCGTACCTGTGCACATGCTGCAGTCTAGCGCACAGTGGAAGGCAGGGCTGTGGTTATGAGAGTGGAGGGTGAGGACACCTCAAGAAACCAGAGAAATATTGTGTGTTTCAATGGTGCCGTGCTGCACCTTGTTTGATTCATCCCCTCCTGTGACCCTTATGGGCATGGTTGTCCCATTATCTACAGATGGGTTTGGGGTCTCTACTCCAACCCCCCTCATTCTCAACAATATGTTTTTGTTTGTTTGTTTTGGGTCTTCTGTTGCCTGTTACATGATCCTATAGCCACCTCATGATCACACAAGCTGCTGTGCTTCTTCCATGTGGGCTTGTTGTGTCTCTGCTATATGGCCACTTGTTTAACTTCAAACCTTCAAGACCCCAGGCACTATATCTTTTGATAGCTGGGCACCACACGCTCTCTTCACCACATTTGTTCATGTACCCATTTTGTTTTCAGCAATTTTTCCAGGAGGGTAAGCATCACAAAATGCCACGTTGTTAGAGCAAGTTGTTCTTTCATTGAGGCAGGCCTTGAGCAAAGGCCCAAAGTAGATCCAGTCCCTCAATGTATTGCCATATAAATATACACACATAGGACAACACCTCTATTTTTATGAATTAATGTATTTACATATGTATACACCTATGTTTATACCTTATTCATAGCTTTGCTTCTTAGATCTTTCCTCTTTTTTCCTATTACCTTCCTCCTGCCCAACCACCACACTCGCGCTTCTCCTGCCTCTTAATAATCCCTCAGCTAGATTGCTGTTGCTCCAACACCCCAAGATCTCGATGTCCTCCTGGTTGATGACTTTAATTACCCAGTTGTTCCCCTGTCTATGGTATGTTTGCTCATGCCCCTCACCCCTCCTCTCCTCCCGCCAAATCACTCCGGAACCATTTGCCTGTTTCTTCCCTTGCTTACCTTATATATGTAGGAAAAACCAATAATAACGGAGACACAACAAAAAGAAAACAAAAGATTGAATAAAAGGTGAAAAAAGAAAGATAATAATAACAAGAAAAAAGACATATGTAATTCCAAGCCTATCCCCTGACCTTTATGACTATCTCCCAACTTGTCCTGGGGAATTCTGGGAACTGCCTTTCCTAGCTCGAAGTCCATTTTTGGGGCTCCTCAGGGGCCTTGTGACTTTGCTTTGCTCTAGTTGCTGATCTGTTATGTTCCCTTCTTGGTTCAGGACAAAACATTTTTGAAACCATTCATGTTTTTTTCTTAATATACATTTCTCTATTAAAACTATTAAAAGGGGCATATTATGTTTTCTTGTGTATACTCCCCAAATAATAAAAAATCAGTAAAACAAAGTGTTTCTAATAAAATTAATCTTGTATGTTCAATTATACTTAGAAGTATTTTATTATATTTACAGTTTTAAGAAATTTTTTCATAATAACCATAGTGATCAAACTGTAGAATATTTAATACTTCATTTCTTATTCACCACAAATATTCACTATAAATAAATAAAACCCAATATGAATACATTTGCATTAATATAAGTAGTCAGGATATGATTTTTTAAAATTTTGTTGCCAAAAGGGAGGGATGAATAAGTAGTGTGTGAGATTCAAGAGATTTAAAATTAGGACAAAGTCTAAGGGAAACAAACAAGAATAAAAAGAGACAAAGAAATGAAATAAATGCCTGATTACCAAAAGTCTTGTTCATATATACTAAGACAGGTTATGCTGTAGTTTTTGGCAGTTAGGTGCTGTCAGGTCTGTTGCCACCATATGACTCTATGTTCAACAAAATGAAATATTGCCCAGTCATCCCCGCCCCCTCGACCATTATCGCTATGTTTGAGCCCAGTATTGCAGTTTCTGTGTCAATTCATTTCCTTGAAGACATTGCTCTGATCTTCCTCTTTACCTTGCAAGCATAATGTCCTTATTTCACAGAATGGCCTTTCCTGATAACATATCCAAAGTGTGAGATTATGTCTTGTCAGCCTAGCTTCTAAGGAGAACTCTGGATATATATCCATAAGAAAGATCTGCTTTATCTTCTGGAAGTCGACAGGACTGTCAATATCATTTTCCAACCTCATAATTCATGTGCATCAATTCTTTGTCTTTGGCCTCCCTTTCTCAATGTCTAACCTTCACATACATATAATGCAATTGAAAATACGATGGTTTGGGTTAGGCACACTTTAATTCTCAAAGTGACAACCTTACTCTTCAGCACTTTAAGGAGGTCTTTGCAGCAGATATACCTAATATATTAAGTGTGTCATTTGATTTCTTCACTGGTGCTTCCATGATTATTAATGGTGGATCCGAGCAAGAAAAAAATCCTTAACATCTTCAATCTTTTCTCCACTTAACATCATGAGGTCACTTGTTCCAGAAGTGAGCGTGCTGCTTTTCTATATGTTGAGTTGCAATCCACAGTGAATGCTGTGGTCTGAATTTCATCAAAATTTCCTTACTTTCAGCAGTAATGTTTTGTCATCTACATATTACAGGTTGTTAATAAGTCTTCCTCCAGTCCTGATGTCCTGTTCTTCTTCATAGAGTCCAGTTTCTGTGATTATCTGCTCAGCATGCAGATTGAATAAAAATGGTGAAAGTAGAGCCCAAATGCTATATCATTTATATCACTTTTCCGGATTTTAAGACACACTAGAATCTCTTCTACTATCCAAACAACTGCATCTTGATCTGCATTATCCTCTGAAATTTCCATTCCTTACAACATTTTTCATACTTTGTGGTAACTCAGTGTCAGATGTCTTTACCTAATCACAAGCAGATATATTGTTGGTATTCATCTTCAGATACTGACAATGGTATAATTTTAATATTACACATTCCATGGCCTCTTCTGAACCCAGCTTGAATTTCTGGAGTTTTTCACTAATGTATGGTTTAAGTCATTTTTTCAATTATCTTCAACACAATTTTACTTGCATGTGATATAAATGGTATCATTTTATAATTACTGCATTATGTTGAGTTGGCTTTCTTTGGAATGGATCAAAAACATGGATCTCTTCCATTTGTTTGGCCAGGTGTTGTTGTTGTTGTTGTTAGGTGGCACGAAGGCAGTTCTGACTCAGAACACCATGTTCAAGAGGACAAAACACTGCCCAGTCCTGGACCATCCTCACACCGGCGCCTCTGTTTGAGCCCATTGTGTCAGCCCATCGTGTTGAGGGCAGTCCTCTTCTCTTGCTCACCCCTCTTTCCCCAAGCCTGATGTTCTTCTCCAGAGTCTGATATCTCCTGACAATTTCCCTGATGTATCTGAGATGAAGTCTCCTGATCCTTGTTTCTAATGAGCATCATGGTTGTACTTCTTCCAGTACACAATTGTTTATCCTTTTGTCATTTTGTAATACTTTGAACATAATTTAAGTACATCCATTCTTCTTTGGCTTTCTTTTTTCAAAGTTCAATTTTCACAAGAGTATGAGGCAATTGAAAATATCATGCCTGGGGCGAGGTGTACTTTAGTCCTCAAAGTAACCTCCTTGCTTTTCAACACTTTAAAGAGGTCTTCTGCAGTATTTACCCAAAGCAATGTTTGTTTGTTTTTAATCTCTTGCTGTTAGCAGTCCAAAGAGTAACCACTCTGCCACCGGGCAGCGGTGTGCTTTCTTTTATTTCTGAATTGCTGTATTCCATGAGCACTGATTATGAATCCACGCAAGACAGAACCTTGACAACTTCAATCTCCTCCCCATTTGTCATGGTGCTACCTATTGGGGAAGGTGCAAGGGTTATAGTCTTCTTCACATAGAGTTGTAATGCAAACTGAAGGCTGTAATTCTTCATCTCTATCAGCAGGTACTGCAAATCCTAACTTTCCACAAATCTATTTGCTCTATCTACCTATCATACACTTTTATAGGCTTCCTTCAAACCTGATGCCACATTCTTCTTCATGTAAACCAATTACTCTGATTATTTGCTCAGCCTACGGACTGAACAAGTATGCTAAGAAGATACAATCCTGACACACACTTTCCTTGGGTTAAAACCATGCAACATTCCCTTGTTTTCTTCCCACCAGTGGCCTCTTGATTTGTGTACAGGTTCCACAAGAAGTATTCTGGAATTCTCCTTCTCAAAACTAACCATTGCTTTTTTAAAATTTTATTTTTAATGTGCCATACCCTCAAATTCCTTGGAATAGTCATTAAAATACAAGTAAACATCTTTCTGGTATTCTCTGCTTTCAGCCAACACTCATCTGACACCAGCAGTGATATTTCTTGTTCCATGTTCGCTTCTGAATCTGGCTTGAGCCTCTGGCTGCTCTCTGTCAGTTTACCTCGGCAACCCTTATCGAATTATCTTCAGCAAAATTTTATTTTCATGTGATATTTAGTGATATTATTTGATAATTTGAGCATTCTGTTGGGTATCCTTTCTTTCAAATGGGTACACATATGTATCACATCAAATTCGTAAACCAAGAAACTGTTTTCTATATTCCTGGAATAGAAGACTGGCTACTTGTAGTGCTTCATAAGCACATTGGAGCATTTCACTTGGGATTCGATCAATTCCTAAGCCTTGTTTTCAGTTCATGCTTTCTGTGCAACTTGAACTTCTTCCTTCACTACTATTGGTTCTTGCTTCTATGTTACTTCCTGAAATGATAGAGCATCAACTTGTTCTTCTGGCACAGTGACTGTATATTTTTGGCTTTTTCTTTTGATTCATTCTACATCATCCAACATTTTGCCCAAAAGAATCTTCCAATATTTCAACTCAGGGCTTGAATTTTTCTTTAATATTTTCATTAAAAGATATGTTGAGCATGTTCTTCGATTTTAGTTTTTAACTGTAGGTCTTAGCATACTTTACTATATTTTACTATTATAAGCTCTTCAGGAGCTGTTCTTTGGAATTTTCAATTGATCTTTTAGATTTCACCATTTTTATTCTGT
Organism: Tenrec ecaudatus; assembly: GCF_050624435.1. Classification (NCBI taxonomy): domain Eukaryota; kingdom Metazoa; phylum Chordata; class Mammalia; order Afrosoricida; family Tenrecidae; genus Tenrec; species Tenrec ecaudatus. The sequence continues at coordinate 88,230,763 of NC_134532.1, forward strand.
GCCTTAGTCACTATAATTAAGAGCAAATTTCAGAGTCTCTGCTGACATCCATTTAGATTTTTTCTTTCACTCCTCTCTTATGAATGACCTTTCACTTTCTTCATGATTGATATCTTGAAGTTTTCCCACAGGTCATTAGGCATTCTGTCATTAGTATTCAATAGATTCTTCAGATGTTCTCAAAATCCAGGTAGAATCTATCCAATGTCATATATATTTTATCTTTTTTAAAAATATCAATTAAAAATTAGTTTTACAAAGTTTTATTGGCACACAATTTAAATACCATACAATTTAATAGTTCAATCATTCAATCTTATCATGGACAATTGTACAATCATTACATTGTACATCAATTTTAGACCAAACCCTTCCCCATGGTTAAATTGCCTTTAAAATGAGAATCCATTCTAGTGCTCATTCCACCTCCCACCTTCAGTTTACTCCTACAATCTCCTTTCCCTTCCTATCATCCATACCCCACCCCTATATCTCTGATATCCCCTCTCATAAGTTATTATCAATATGCATCCACTCTTCATGTTTTTCACTGCTGGGAAACCAAACAGAAAACAGTAAAAAATAAAATCGCACTAAGGTGGTAAGGATAAAATCATAATAGTATAAAGACAAAAAACATAAATAATGCGTAAGAAGGAAAAGACCCCCATCAACATTCAAGAAAGTCAGGGAAGAAATTTCTGATACTGAACAAGTAGGAGATACTTGCATCCAGAACAAATTCAGGTTGGGTCTACAGGGAGGTAACTAGCTAAGCATTGAGTTTGATCCAGCATAATCAAGATTATTATGGTCTCTGTCTGATAATAAGGCTGTTCAAGACTCTTGCCTGTGTCTAGAACTGATCTGCCAGCGGCTCAGCCTTGACAAGATACACTACAGATGGGTTTGGGTCTCCCACCTTTTTCCATCACCTCTACAAATTGGGTGTTCATAATTTTAGCTCTGATTCTTTTCTCTTCACCATATTTTAATATCGTAATTGTTATCACAGTACACTGAACACAAGCACCTTCATGGCACTGTACACACAAGTGTGGCAACCTGAGGAGAGAGAGAGAGAGACCGAGACCATGTGGAAGGCCGAGAAGCAGCAGGAAAAGAGAGGGTGGTTTCCTGATTCTGGCCTTTTGGGGCCTTTCTGCTGGGAGGTGGGGTTACCAGTACTGGTTGACCCTATTGGCTGAATTAAGCCCACCTAGTCTTGTTTGGGGCCCACCCAGGGGTACTGCTGTCCTGACTCCAGGGCCTGAATTTGCGCATGCCCTTTATTGGTTTCCAACTTCCTGTAGGGGGGCCCTAGGCACGGAAAGGAATAACCCCTATCTTGCTACCTAACATAATGTCATCCAGAACCATCCACAAGTTGGGTTGAGATGTGTCATGGTTCCATCACTGTTTTTAGGGATGCAAAGTACTATGTGAGTGTACCATTGTTTCTTTATCCACATTCCTCTGCATGGGAATGGAAGCTGCTTCTAGCTTCTCGCATGGCGAACAGTGCAAGGTGAACATGGAGGAGCAAACTTCTGTCTGTGATCTCTTTCTGATTTCTTTTGGGGATATGCCCAGTAATGGTATTGCTGGTTCCTATGGTAGTTCAATTGGCATCAGTTTTAGGTATCGCCATAAAACTCCCACAGTGGCTGAACAGATTTATAACCCACCAGCAGTGGATAAGAGTTCCTATATCACCACACCTTCCCCATATTTGTTGTTCTCCGTTGTTGTTGTTGTTTTTTGTTTGTTTTTAATTGGGCTATAGTAATGGGCATTGGGTGTTATCTCATGGTCGTTTTGACTTGCATTTCCTTGATGGCTAATGACATATCCTCGTGTGTTTATTCGCCATTCAAGTGTCATCTTTTGTGTTTGTGAATCATCTGGTTCGGTCTTTTGCCTACCACCTGAGCGAGGGCTATTGGTTTTTTTCATATTATAAGCTTGTATAATTCTGTAGATCTTAGTAATGAGTCCTTTGTTATGTTGTTACTAAATACATTTTGCCAGTCTGGGGCTCTCTTTTTACTCTTAATAAAGTCTTTCAATGTACACAAATGTTTTATTTTTAATAGGTCCCATTCATCTCTTTCATATTCCACAGAGTGTGTCTACTTTTTTCTAATTTCAATTTCTTCTGCTTCAACTTGAATTTACATCGGAGCAGTTGCTGGTATGCTCCACAGTCAGACCCTGGTCAAGCTTGTTTCAGGTACTTCTATGGAGCATCTCCATCATCCCTTCCAACAGTAGCAGGCAAGTTGATTTCTCTGGGTTCCCTCTGTGAAAGTACATGTGTATAGTTGCCATTTGTGTTTTTGAAAAACATTTGCTATAGAAGTCCCTTGTCTTGAAAAATTCTATCATAATATATGCAACTTTGTTTCTATCACCTAGACCATATGTTCCAACTACTATTACTTCATTCCCACCCCCCAAATATTGCATTCAGTTGTTAATAGTTATCAATGCTCTTGATTGCATATTTGACAAATTTCAGATTAAAGATAATGGTAGAATTCTTCAATATCTTCATCACATAGTTGGTACTTAAATTCAGATAATAGTTGTATTGATTGGATTTCCTTGAAGGCAGATAGATATAATCCAATCATAGTCAGTATTGTACTTCAAGGTATATTTGGAAATGTCATTTTGATGATGAATATAATGGCATTTCTCTTGACTATGGCATGTCCAGCATAGTAAACCATATGCTTCTCTGATACAAACTAACCAAAACCATGTATTTCAGCTCACTCATGCCTAGGATATCCATATTTATTCATTTTGTTTCTGACAACTTCCAATTGTCTAAGATTCATAATTCATACATTCTAAGCCCTCATGCTTAGATTTCTATAGCTTTTCTTCTCATTTTGACTCGCGCTTCCTCTGGAAACGATGTTACAAAAACTCTATTCCCACAGGGTTTACTCCACTCACATGATTCGGGTTGACTGTCCTGTGAGAAGGCTATTCTTCCGCAGTCTTATTTTGAACGCCGCCCAACTAGAGGGGCTCGTTTAGCACATCTCTGACAACGGTTTGCTCGTATTCATGAGGTTTTGAGCCTCTGACAGCGTTTTGTGCTGTTCATAAAGTTTCCAGTGCTAACTTCTCAGCACTGGAAGTTAGCACCGGAAGTTAGCAGCTTATTCCTTCTCCAGTCTTTTCTTGAGCTGAAAGCTCTGCTGAGACCGGGTCACTTCTGGAAGCTGCTGACAGCTTCCAACATCACAGTAGCACACAGGCCACTGCCATGTGACAAACTGACAGTCAGGTGGTGGTGGTGGTAGTTGAGCAGGTAACAATCTTAAATGTTCCTGCAATCGACAAGTGAGTGTTCCGATTGCTTCATAAGTTTGTTGAACCATTTCAATTGGTTTTCTGTCAATATATCAGAATGTTCCACTGGTATTCCTTAGCTTGCCCTGGCTAATCCCTCCGAGCTTGGCATTCTATGACTTCTCCCTACATCTTCTCTCTAACCTGCTCCCTATGAGTGATACTATCACTATTTGAAATATGGGTAATACAGGTTTTAGCCTCACAACAACATATATGTTATTACAATATCAATGATAGACAAGTAGGATAGATATGAAATATCAAATCAGTGTGATATATGGAATTCATTGGAAATATTTTAAAATAAAATTGTAACCACATTATTTAAAAAATGCAATACTTGTAAATTTTGTTCACATACATTTTTGTAGCTATTTAAAATGATGAACAGTTTCAAATGCTAATTATATTGTTTTGCACAATTCCTTTACACAGGTATATGAGCGACAAATATTTAATGAGAGCTGAACTGTAATCACTAAAAAAAGAAGAGTTAAAAGTTTCAATTTAAACAGTAATGAAACTAATATGTGTGTATTTTATTAAAGACAATATTTGGGTAGTCAGAGGCTCTTTTCTACATCAATTGGTTGATTCTGAGAAACGAAATGTCAAAAAAACCTGACAGTTCATTTGTTATGTGGGAAGTTCCTTAAAAAGTATCCAATGTAACCTTCATATTCACTAATATTAACAAGGATGAAGAAATATTAGAAAAAGTCATTTTAATACAATTGGACGCTTTTGTTTAATTAGACCATGGAAAATTGTGAAAGGATTGAAAGTGATGTAAATGCATTGGGGATAGGGCAGCACGATAGCAGTTGAAAATGGCAGTGGGGTAAGTGCAAGGTAATTGCACATTGTCAGAAAAAAGTCCCTGATTCTGACTAGAAATAGATTCCCTTTGAAAATATGCACTAACCCGTGCTCTGATTTAAGTGGTTTTTCCGCAAATGTTAGACTTCTAAGTAAAGAGCTTTTTCTCTAACTCTGATGAACGCTCAGTGCAGTCAGATACACTAAATACAATTCTACTATTTTTAAATGTTTCCTTTCCATTCCGTGGACTTCTTACTCATTTTCAGGAATAGTTCTTGGATACACAATTACACTGAGAATAAATGCATTTTCATTCCCTTGAAAAAAATATACTCAGACAAGAGTACTGACATGCCATTGTATTAATAATAATAATAATAGATTCATAAGTCCTAGAATACTTATCTCAGAAAGAGTGATAGTCCAGATATCCGGGCTTATTGTTATCACTATTTCACCAGTACCCAGTCTATTTGAAAAAGAGAGAGTATGAGTAAAAATTACGAAGAAAGAAGGTTCCAGTTCAGGATTCAGCAATTTACGCTCAATGGGAGGAGTCACCGGGAAAGGTTAATTTTGATTTTTTTCAAAGTCATTTTATAGGGAGCTATTAGAAAAGGTTAATTTTGGTATTATGTCTCCACTAAATTTGAGACATACCCATATCATTACACTCTCTTTTATGAAGTGCAGGAGAAGCGGGAGGGTGTACTTCACACATAATGTCTGAATTCTCATGAAGATTGTCGTTGTGTGGTTAGTGACCCCGAGTCCAACAGAAGAAGACACTGCCTCTTGCTGCTTTTTCCTCACAATAGTTCCTATGCTTCAGTCTGTTTTAGCATCTATGTAAGTCTATGTTGTGGATTTTGCTCTTTGTCACCAATTCTCTACCAAGCAAGCATAATATATTTTTCTAGGGACTGGTATGTCCGATACTAAAAAATGAGAAATTTGCAATGATAGCATTCCTCATCATTAGAGTTTACATAGATTGATTTTCTTTTTCTTTTACAATTTATACCATGTATCTTAATTATAATTCCTTCCTACTAGTAAACACCTTTGGCTTATAATGAGAGTTTACTGGAAAAAGATAGCTGATGCTAGTATATCCTTGAGGAATTGTACAATTCTTAGGTGTTGGTTATCCTATAAGAAAATGAAAAGGAGATGGTGTGGTTAGGAAGGTGATTGGAAAAATCAGGTGCAATGCAGAGAAAACCAAGAGGGGGCAGTATTTCAAAACGATGGCACAGTCATCTGTGTGTAATGCTGCTGCGAGGTCCAACATGATGATTCGGTATATCAAGCATTTGATTTACCGATGTAGAAATTATTGACAGAAAGGAATTGTGCACTAGTGAAGGACTTATGTGTGAATGTGGTTCAGTGATTTGAAATAGGGAGGCCTTTGGTAGGTCAGCCTTTGCAAGTATGTGGTAAATAGGGAAGAAGGAGAAAAAAATCTAAGTACTAAAATCAGGTAAGCATAATTTTTATGTTGTATTTCATTTTTAAGAATCTAAAATTTTGTTTAAAATTTTACCTAGAATTTTTTTTCAATTCAGTGCAAAATTTTGAATGCAGCGTAGTTACAGTTATGTGCCGACAAGATTGCTCCAACTCATAAAGCCCCTCTGCGCACACTAGAGGGAAACACTGCCTGGCCTGCTCCATCCTCACAATTGATCTTCTATCTAAGTCCACTGTTGCAACCACTGTGTCAATCCAGCTCGTTGAAAGCCGTCCTCTTTGGCAATGTTCCTCTACTATACTAAGCATGATTTTCTTCCCCAGGGACTGGTCTCTTGGGATAGCATGACCAACATATGTGAGCTGAAGCCTCCCTTTCTTTTCCTCTAAGGAACATTCAGACTGTATTTCTTCCAAGACAGATTAGTTTATTTTTTGGCAGTCCACAGTACCTTTAATATTCTTTGCCAATACTACTCCTCAAATGCATTGTTTCTTCTTTGATCTTCCTTATGCAGTGCCCAAATTCCACATGTATATAGGGAAACTGAAAATACAATGGCTTGGGTCCAGCCCACCTCAGTCCTCAAATTAACACGCTTGTTTTTCCACACTTTAAATAGGTCTTTTGACACAGATGTCCCCCAATGTTTGATCCCTTGACTACTGCTTCCCCAAGCATTGCTTGAGGATCCAAGGACGTGGAAATCATTAGCAACGCCAGTCTTCTCTCCATTTATCTAATGCTGCCTATTGGTCCAGTTGTGTGTATTTTTGTTTTCTTTACATTGAGTTGTAATCCGTACAGAAGGATGCAATCCTTGATCTTCTTCAGCAAATGATTCAAGTCCTCCTCTTTTTCAGCAAGCAAGGTTATGTCACCTGCTTATAGAAGGTTGTTAAAAAGTCTTCTACAATCCTGATGCCCTATTCCCCTTCATGCAATCCAGTTTCTCTAATGATTTGCTCAGAATACAGCTTGAGTAAGTATGGGGAGGGGATAAAATCCTGACACACACCTTTCCTGATTTTAAATGTAGCATCTCCTAGTTCTGCTCACTCAACTTTTGATCCATGTGCAGGTTATTCCTGAGCACAATTAAACATTCTGGTATTTTCATTCTTCTCAAGGTGTAGTAGTCACCTCTAAATCCACCACATGTCATGTTAAAAAATTTTGAATTGTGTAATGTGCATAGGATAAAGGCAATCTATGAATTTTTCCCTAATGGGAGATTATCAGGAGGAAATACCTGGTAAACTACTTCAAGATAATTAGCCAATGCGAAGTTTATGGATTTCAACTGTCCACCGGTAATCAATCATAAAGATGACACATGTAGGCCACCAAGAGTCATGGCTCCCTTGAAGGCAGATGATGACAACATAATGTACCAAACCCAGATTTAAAACAATATGTTTGCAAAGGTCTGGTGATTTTGTGAGCCCTAACAAAGTATGGAATCATACGAGTAATCAAATTTCATGCTTCAGGGTATGAACTGATTGCCTGCAGGGCGCAGACAGGGAATTTTCTCTCTGCTCCTTGTACAATGTGTATTACTGCATACTTGGGCAGATCCATCAGAAGGGCTGAGTGAAGAAGTGGCAAAGTTTTTAGTCTCTAAATTGTGAGGTTAGGTCATTGCAAGAGTCAGGTGTTAAACCATTTGTTTTAAGAGTTGCAATTTCTAGTGTCTGAGCTAATGTATTGAAGTATGCAGCAATACGCCTTTCGAAAATACTTGTTTCTTAGTTACAAATAGGCAATGAGGTTAACAATGATTAGTCCCAGGTAAAGCTGACCACTCTATGTCAACTTAAAGTCAACTAAGAAAATCAATATAAAAGAAATGAAAGCAAAACTTTGGCATGTATACATACAGGCATTTTAGATGCATATATTTTTCCTCAAACTTTTCATTTCTTCTATGAACAAATACATTTAAAATTATGAGAGATTATAAAGACATTATTCACTGACTTGTGCTTTGCTATTATAGGTACTGTTTGAGGGTTAGATTAAATATTTACTAGTACCTTTTTATTCTCGTACGAGCCTTAAGGGCAAGAGTAGAAGGGCTCAATAGGGTTTCAAGGCTACAACTCTATGAAAGCAGACTGTGACTGGGTTGCTATTAGTCAGAATGCATTCAATGACACTGGCTTTGATTTTGTTTGGTTTTGAACTTTATATTAGCCTGTCAATAGTCAACATTTCTAACTGCTGCATGACTTTGACCTATCTGTTTTCCCAATGTGAAAAACACATTTGCATGTGTGTACTTATTCCTCACCTTTAGTGGAATGAAAAGCTATCATAAGGTTTTGTAGCTGCAGTCTCATCTAACCAATTAGTGGAGCTGTGCATTCCATTCGCAAGGCCAGACATGAAGTCTTATTGACATTGTGTAGGTGTGAAAGCAGAGCAAAGTCGTTTAATGTTTATAATTTAGCAATGCACTTTGACATACAAATGAAAAGCAGAAATAACATATTTTGATGGCCAAACTAATAATCACCATATTACTCGATTAAAAGCCTTGGTGGTTCTATGGAAAAAGCATTCACATGATGACCAAAAGGTCAGCAGTTCTAACTTACCAAACACTGTATGAGATAAAGATTTGGCAGTCTATTCCCATAAACATCACAGCCTTGGAAACTCTATGGGGCATCAACTTGATGTCAATTGGTCTATTGTAATCTCTGAATATCAAAGAATAACAATATAAAATATTTGCCTATCCCTTATTATCTTTCTTCTAACCTAGGTTTTATTTTTGTGCTGTGAATAAACGTTCCTCAAAACCAAAAGAAATAGAGTTCAGGAGAGATTATGTCTTAAACAAGTGAGATTAAAATATAGTTCTAATACTTTTTTAAATTAGGCACACAGATATTTCCAAAATTAAAATTTGTGGCTTTAATCTTATAAATGCTATCAACTTAACTAGGATGCACGTGTGCTTGTGTATGTGTGTGCCTATGTGAACTTGCTTGCGTCCCAGTGTAAGTTGAGTCTCTAGGACACACGAAACAAATGTGGCGCCATCAGAGGATTTAAGGGGATCACAAAGGAGTCCAACCAAAAATTCCTTGCCATCGATATGTTTTCAATTCACACGTTCTGTGAATCCAGCAATAAGGTTTAATTATAAAATTGTCATAATCCCAATGTCTAGCTTACTAGAAAGAATGGTAAATAAATTTTGAAGAGTAAGTAAATGCTCATTAAAGTTTGTCCCTTGAAATCATACTGAAAAGGAGAGAAAAAATATTGCTCTGAGGCATAATTTCCAGTACATATTTGGTCTACCACCCTTGTTTAAGAGAAAAGAGAAAAAACAACACATAAAAGCATCATCAACAACAACAATGCACCCCCATAGAAATAAAACACATTTGTACTATAGCCTATTACCCATGATGAAAGTGGACGCAGCTGATTTTGTGGCCTCTCTTGCTTGTTCCATTGCCCCCAAGGAGACAATGCTATTTTCCCACCTACTTTGAGAATCACAACCAAAGAACGGAGAGAATTAAGAGTTGGCTAGGATGGAAATATTGCTAGAATAGGAGTTGGGAAAGGAGAGCTCAAACTTGATCTTTATTTCATAACATCAAATGCCGACCGCAATGCTCCATGATAGGTATAAACTAGCTGTATCAAAGAGAAGCCTGACTTGAATGAATTCATTTTGTCTTAGAATGATTTCTGCAAGGAGATATGTATTCTCAAGTCTGGTTCACTTGGAAAATACAGGTGGACTTCTCTAGAATCCTGGCAATTCTAGGCAGTGAAAGGGTAGAAAAGAGAAATTTTTCTATTAAGCAAAGTTTGACTTTCATGTCACAGAAAGGCTGCTAACTGAATGTCATGCATATTATCTTTGTGATTATTCATAGCAATCCTTAAGCGTTGGCATTATATTTCATATATGTACATATATACACATTTATCTACACATATATATGTAGATATGTGTATGAATAAATATGTAAAGCAAGTTTTTTTCCCCAGATCACACAACCTGTGGAGAAAGCAAAAGATCATTACGAGGAAAAGAAGAAAGAAAACAGCTAAATGGATATCAGCAGTTTGTAAACAAAGATGTTTACTCGTCTTACATTTGTTCGTAATTGTAGAGTAGCTAATTCAAGTGGAATAAATGATGGAGTCAAAGAGCTGAACAAAAAATTTCAAAGTGCAACTGGAGAAGACAAAGTAAAATATGATAATGAAATGTTCATGGTACTAGATTTAGAACATCAAAAAGAAAAGAACACACTCAGCATATCATAAATTGAAATAAATCAGGGGAAAAAAGTCAAGCCTTGAGTTGCAATCTTGAAAGATCCTAGAGGCAAAATACTGAGAGCTGTAAGAAGAATCAAAGGAAGACAGAAAGGAAACTCCGAGTACCTGTACCAAAAAGAAGTGAACACTCAACCCTATCAGGAGATAGCATATGAGCCAAAACAAATGTTATTGAACAATAAGTGTAAGCTGCACTGAAAACAAGGCCCAGGAACTGAGGGAATCGCAATGGAAATGTTTTAACAATATGATGAAAAACTGGAAGCACATTCTTGTGCATGCCAGGAAATTTGAAAGGTAGCTCTTTGGCCAACCAACAGGAAGAGATTCCTATTTGTACACATTCCAAAAAATGACCCCACAGAGTTCTCAAATTATAGAACAATATCATTAGTATCACATGCAAGTCAAATTTTGCTGGCCTCTTGCAGCATCCATTGACAGGGAGCTCCCAGAGCCGCAGGCTGATGCAGAAGAGGACATGGAAGAAGGCTTATCGTTTCTGACGTCAGATGAATCCTGGTAAATCACAGATTCCCAGAAAGAGGCTTACTAGTGTTTCAGTGACTGTGCCAAGGCATCTGAATAACCTTGACCACTGGGAATTCAAATAACCTTGACCACTGGGAATTCAAGGAACACTTCAATGCGCTCATGCAGAACTTGTACACGGATCAAGAAGCAGTTGTAAGCACAAAACAAGAGAATGCTACATGATTTAAAACCAGAAAAAAAAGTGTGCATTTTATTCTGGGTACTTTAGATAAACAAATCCACAGAAACTCATGTATGAGAGAGAGTTTTATATAACGGTTAAGTGTGCATCAAGAAAACATCTCAATCCAGTGCTGCCGAAGCCCACAAGTCCAACATTAACTCATTAACCCATATGTCCAACACCAGTCCACAAAGTCCTCCTTCATCTCACAAAACAGACGCAATGATGCCGACTGCAGGTGGAAAGCTGAGTCATTGAACAATGGGTAAGCATCTCAGCACTGGCAGGGGTCTCTACACGGGTGGTCCAGCACCCAGGGCTGCATCGGAGTAGGTCCATGCGGCTTCTCCTTAGGGTTATCTTGCAGGAAGTCAGCCTTGCAAGCTGAAGCAGGGAACTGCTAAGGCAACTCCATTAGAAAGCAAGAGACCCAAGAACTAGAAAGGTGAGACTCACCAAGCCATTTATCTCTCCACCCTTCAATTAACTCCACATATGTTTATTGGCCAGGTTGGCACAATAAACTAACTAACTCAGTGTGTGTCAGTGTTTTAACCTTTCACTATACTTAATCAATGGACCAGCATGACCATCAGTATGACAATCTCCACTGCATTGTTTGTCTTTATATTTGATGTTTACTCCTAAGAATGTTTTGACTATGTTTACACTAGTTACTAAAGTAATGCATTCATTAATGTAACTGCTTTACTGGGATAAAAATTCAAATTTACTTTCATATCAATTTGAAGCATGTCCGTAGAGATAGCTTTGCTACACAGAGAATTTCGAGATTAGATGGCCTAGAAGAAAATGAATTTGGATATATATTTGTCTCATAAAATAATTAAAATCAGCATAAATTATAGGAAATAAAATTTTCAATGAGGAAATTGAAATGAGTCAAAGTGCCATGTGCCATCAACCAAGTGTCATATAAAAATGTGTGATCCAAACAGTAGCTTCAGTGGGGAGTGGATTTGCTAAATCAGTTAAATCCAAGGTAGCAAAGTCGCTCAGAAGGTTAAGGCAACTGTGTTTCCTGAGTCTTAATAGATTTTACTGAGAGCTCTTCAAAGGACACTAGGTAAAATCATGGGCTTATTATGGAGAAATTGAAAGAAAATTGAAAGCTTCCTTGGTGGGAAAAAATTCAGGAAATTTGCATGGAGGAATATTTTTTTGTTTAGTTTGTGCCCTACGCCCACCTCCCCACCCCCATCACTACAGTGCACCTACTGATGATTTGAAGGAGCAAGAGCGGTCATGAGAATACCAGTGGGAAACCTCATTCTTCACCCCACAGCCCTTATATTTCTCTATCATATATATATATTTTTTGGTACAAACACTCAAAGGAATAGGATTAGAATCCCTCAAAGATGCCCAAACTGATATTTTGATTCAGTGTACATCAAAAAGCACCGAATTATTTGGGAAAAGACTAAAGAGATTGGAACATTGCCTTACAAAGTGTATGTACCTGGAGGGAGGCTATTCAGAGAAACAATAACTGCATATTTGATATTTGTATTTAATGAATGCTACTATAATTTAGTATCAAACATTTTGGTTGCACTCATAAAAACATGCTGGCCCTAGATATAAACAGTTTCTGCATCAAATCTTAAATTCTAAAAGTCATTTCCTTTCAGTTATTTCTCTTATATTCCTGTGGTAGTTACATAATTATTTCAATTTGAGACCTCAGCATGAACGGGTGGAGTTTAGCCTGTCAATCAGGGCTCAGCTTGATGACCTCATTTGGAGACTCTAAGGAGATCAATAACTTGCTGGAGACAGGACACACGTTCACTCACTGTGAGACATTACTGACAAGGAGCCTGCTGGAGATACACTGATGCAACCAGAGCCCAGGAGCTGGAGGAGCCACATGGAGACCACTGCCAGTGCTGAGATGCTTCTACCTCCACTGGATCCACAAGTCTTTCCATCCACTGGTCTGCGATATTACTGAACTCAGTATCATTGCATGTGTTTCGTGAGTCTGAAGAGGAATTTATAGATTTGTATCAGACATATGGGCTAATATCAGACTTATGGACTTGATCTGGACTGGGTTGGAATGTTTTCTCAATATTGAATTGCTTTTGTACATAAAGATCTTTCTTATACACGTTATATACATATGAGTGTCTATGAATTTGTTTCTCTAGTCTACACAGAGTAATACTATGCCTTTCTTGATTTTCAGTAATCTTGACATTAAATATTAAAAGCTTTTTTCATCAATAAATATTTAAAATAGGGGGAAAGAAGAAATTTAAAAAATACAAATGCATATTTGTTACACAGAATGGGTGAAAATACAAATTAATGATATAGCTATTGACTTTCCAACTGACATAAAGCCCAGAATTACTAATTATATCAAGTTGACTATTTATTCTCAGGGTTCCTTTATTATCAGCTTGCCCTTCATGTAGGATAATTTACACAATGTATCATTCTAATTTTATTCTGAAGAGTTCTGAGGTCCCCAAAGTGCTTCCTGGTTTAAGTCTATGTATTTTATTTCTTTTCACTGTGAATTAAAAATTCTAAATAAGAAGCTCAACTTTCAGTGGAAGGTAAAAAATAATGTTGCTTTCAGGTAGTGTGCTACTCAGTAGAGGTAGAAAATTCAATGAATCTCATCAATATAAGTCAAGTGTGTTCATCTCAATCTTGTCTTAGTCTTCTATATGATAACATGACAAAGGAAAACCCATGGGTGATGGGGCAAAGGCACAGCAATCAGAGAAAGTGATTCTGAATCCAGAACACTGCCTGCTCCAGGATGTCACAAATCTGTCCTTTCTTTTGGGAACATGATCATTGTATTCAGCCTGAAAGCAAGTGGCTATCAATGCTTATGTCAATATATAGTGTATATATCCATGTATACATATTTGTATACAATTATTTATACATACACACAAATATGTGTACACACACACACACAAGTTCACTGCCCTTGAGTCCATTCCTGCACACAGCAATCTATAGAAGAGGGTAAAAGTGCCCTTATGAGTTTCTGAGGCTACAAATCTTCACAGAAGCAAAATGGGTCGACTTTCTCTTTCTTTTCTGTTGACCTTGCACTTATCAGCCCATATAGGAACCTACTATCCTACCAGGGTTCCTTAAGGTTCAAAATAAGGCAAGAGTTAATTTGATTCTAACTCATAGTCACTCTGACACTATGGGATGGATAAAACCATCCCATTGGGCATAGAAACCCAGAAGTGAAGCTCTACTTTGTCACAAAGGTTTGCTATGAGTTGGAAAAACTAGCATAGATACTACTACTAAACCACCACTTCCTCCATCCATCGGAACAGCTAACTACTAAACAATGACATTCTGAACAGTTAGAACGGCTAGTTCTAAATAATTGACAGAACTACATGAGGGTGAGGGGATGTGGAACAAGAAGAAATCATCCCTTGCTGCAGGAATCAAAATGATACAGCCACTTTGGACATATACTGAGTGATTCAACTATTGAGACCCAGAGCATTTACTCAGCTTATTGAGAACTTATGTCCACACCAAAACTTGCACACAAATGCGTATAGCACAGCCATATAAAATTCTAAAAAGTTGAAAGTAACTAAAATGTCAGTGATGGATAAACAAACCGCAGTACATCAAGAAAGTGGTATAGTATTCAATTTTTGAAAGAAATGAGCTATCGAGTCATAAAAAGACATTGAGAGCCTTTAAGTGAGTTATTTTTAAGTGAAAAGAGCCATTCTAAAAGGGGTTACTGAGTATATAATTCCGATGATATGATTATATCTAAAAAAGCAAATCTATTAAATGTAGACATTTTATAGAGCAGGACATTTTTAAAGCAGTATAGCTATTCGGCATGACACTATAATAGTGTACCCAGGACATTGAAACACATAGTACTGTAAAATTCAAAGAATGAACCCCAATGTAAACTATGGACTTCATATTTAATAATAATGCATCAATATTAGTTCATCAATTCTTACAAATGTACCACTATAATGCCAGATGCTCATGATATGGATGTGTGGAGTGATGGGTGTTTTAGTGATTCTTTGCGTTTTCTGCACAGGGCACTTAAGAGTAGATGATGTTGCATCTATGACTAATTGGCTGCTTGTTGCCTCTCTACCTGTATTCCAATGACTAAGGATAATCAGGGCCAGGCAGAGTGGAAGTATATATGTTGCTAAATTGTTAGCATACGGTGGCAAAGTGCAGCTTGTGATGATGACATGGGATGTAATAAGGTGATTCCGTGTGATGTTACTTCCTATAATTGAACATGATGTTATCTACTTCCTTGTTGATGTATTTTTTTACATAGATGATAACTGCAATCCGACCTTTAATCACACATCCACAATCAACAGTCCTCAAAGAAAGAGAAACTGAATCTCAGATGAAGCTTAAGGAAATAACAGTCCACAGAAGAAAACTTGAATGAAAGCTACAAACATTGAGTATGTTCCACACTCAGAGTGTAGGGTTAGCAGAGTGATCAAAGCAAACATATTGCTGCTGATGTGCCAGTCAAGGTGCGATGTAGCATCGATGAAAAATACAACTTTCCTCTAGTTCCTAAATGCTTCCTCCTTCCCCCCCCCACTTACCCCCCACTATCATGATCTGAATTCTACCTTGCAAGTCTGGCTAGACCAAAGGATGTACACTGGTACAGACAGGAACTGGAACCACAGGGAATCCAGGGCAGATGATACCTTCAGGACCAGCGATGTTAGTGGCGATACTGGGAGGGTAGAGGGAGAGTGGGTTGAAAAGAGGGAACTGATTACCAGGATCTACATGTGACCTCCTCCCTGGGGGACGGACAACAGAAAAGGGAGTGAAGGGAGATGTCGGACAGGGCAAGATATGACAAAATAATAATTTATCAATTATCAAGGGCTCATGAAGGTGGGGGGAGCGGGCAGGGAGGCGGAAAATGAGGTCCTGATGCTAAGGGCTTAAGTGGAGAACAAATGTTTTGAGAATGATGAGGGCAATGAATGTACAGATGTGCTTTACACAATTGATGTATGTATGGCTTGTGATAAGCGTATGAGCCCCTAATAAAACGATTAAAAATAATAATAAAAAGTGTTCCTGGGAAGGGGTTGTATGGTGGAGGGAGGGGATAAAGAGGAGCTGATATCAAAGACTTCAAGAAGATAGAAAATGTTTTGAAACTTATGGTGGTAGTAATTGTAAAATTATGCTTAATCTAATTGAATTATAGATTGTTATAATATCTGTAAGAGCTCCCAATAAAATGATTGATAAAAGAAAGAAAGTTTGTACTCAGCATTGTGGCTCAACAATGTGATGTCAACAGTAGTGTCATGCCTACATTTTGTCAAAAGCAGAGATAGCCTTTAGTGATTTGAAATCAGGAACAGTGTGTGATATGGTTTTATCCTTTCACCATTCTTATTTAATCTGTGTTTTGTTGTTGCTGCTTGGTGGCATGGAGTCAGTTCTAACCCATGGCAACCTAATGCATGAATGAAATGAATGAATAAATGAATGATGAAATGAATGAATGGATGAAGCATGAATAATGAATGAATGAAACATTGCCAGGTCCTGAGCAGCCACGCAGTTGTTCCTGCGCTCAAAACAATTGTTACAGTCACTATGTCAACCCCTCACTGAGGACCTTCCTTTCTTTCACTGTCCCCTACCAAACATGATGTCCTTTTCCAAGGAATCGTCTCTCCTGACAGCATGCCCAAAGCATGGAGGACGATGCCATGCTATCTTTGCCATGTTATCTAAGGCACACAATGGCCTTACTTCTTCTGAGACCAACTAGATTTTTCTTTTCATGGTCCATGATACTTTCAACCTTCTTCTCCTATACTACAATTTCCATGAATTAATTCTTCTTCTGTCTTCTTTAGTCAAGGCGCTCAAACATAACAACAATTGTAACGAGAATAATGCAGGATCAGACCGGACACTATTGTATTCTCTTATCCAGAGTCGTGATGAGAAGCGTACTAAAGGGTGCTTAACAAGGACATCAAAGCCATGTGATTAGAATAGCACAAGTATCCACTAATATTTGAACCTGAATTGTGTCGAATCCACGTGGCAGGGTAGAGCTCTGGCCCGTGTGGTTTTCAATGACTGATTTATAAGTAGCTCATCACAGCTTTCTTTTAAAGTTCCTGTATGTGGACTTGAAACTCCAAACTTTTAGTTAGCAGCTAGTGTGTTAACTCAATATAATTAAAAACCGGTTGGAAAATATAAAGAATCCCTAAAAATCATTAAACAAAAGACAGCATGACAAGAAGTAAACAAAAGGTGAGACTAAGTAATTCACAGAATGACATTTACCAACAAAGATAGATGAAAATATCAATTTCACTAAACATCAAGAGAAAATGAATAATAATGAGATCCTTTTTCATACCCAGACAATTGACAAAATGTAAAGCTATAATTCAGAGACAATTCAATATGAGATTTAACACATGCAATAACTTTTGATTTGGAAATATAGAAATGGATACTCATTCAGGATTTTGGAAAATTCTATTGTTTGGTGCCATGAATCTATTCCTACTCATGACAATCCCATGTATGACAGAATGAAACACTCTAGTCTTGTTTCATACTCACAATAATTTATGGTTTTGAGCCAATGGGTCCATCCACATCCTTGAGGATTTTCCCCTTTTCTCAAAGACTGGTCTATCCTGGTGACATGTTCTAAATATGTGACCTGAAATCCAACCGTCCTCAATTTGAAGGCACATTCTGACAGTACTTCTGTCAAGATGGGTCTGTTCATTCTTCTGGCATATTTCATGTTCTTCACCAACATCCAAATTCAAAGGAATACATTCTTCTTTGGCCTCCTTATTTATTGTCCAATGTTTACATATATAGGTGGTGAGTGAAAATACTAAACTTTGAGTAAGGCATACAAAAGTCCTAAAAAGAGACAGCTTTGTTTGTTAACTGGTTGAAATGGTCTTTTGCAGAAGATTTGTTCGTTGTAATATGTGTTATTTCTTCACTACTGGTTTTAGAGAAATGTTTACTTATTTTTTATTTAATTTGCAAAACTATTTGACCATGTTCATAATCAACTGAGTACAGCATTGAGAAGAGTGGGCAGCACAGAACACTTAACTCTGCTCATGTTGAAACTGCAGATAGATCACGAAGGAGTCATTTAATCAAACCAAGGGAATCCTGCATGGTTTAATATCCAGAAAGGATTTTAGCCTTTGCCATACTTATTCAATGCCTATGCTGAACAAGTAATCGAAGAAGCAGGGAAATATTAGAAAGACCAAGCCAACAGGATGGGAGGAAGTCTTTTAACAACCTTCAATGTACAGATGACAAAACCTTGTTTGCTAAGAGTGAGGGAGATGTAAAGGGGAAAATCCTCATAACTGGACCAGTAGGTGGCATCATAAGAAATGGAGAGAAGATTGACGTTGTCAGAATGTTTGTCTTGCTTTGATGCACAGTCAATGCTCATGGAAGCAGAGGTCAAGAGGTCAAATATTGCATTGCAATGAGCAGTTGGCTGCACAAGACATTTGTTACTTGTTTTTTTTTGTTTTTTTGGCAAAACGCTATGTTTTGTTTATTAACTATTTGGTGTTTGAACCTTTTAAACAAAGACATGCCTCTTTTAAAAATCATTTTATTGGGGGCTCTTACAGCTCTTGTTAAACAAGCCATACATCCAACATATTTATACAGATATTCCCAAAGGCTCAATGGAAAGTAAATGTCTAGAAAAGAACAATGGACATTTTTCAAATGTTAAAAAGCAAGGATGTTATTTTGAAGTCTAAGGTGTGCCAAGTCTAAGCCATGGTATTTTCAATTGCTTCATACCTATGTGAAAGCTGCACATTGAATAAGGAAGATCAAAAAAGAGTATATTCATTTGACTTCTGATGCTTCTGGTAGTTACAAGAATGATATCAACTAAATATTCCTGACCAGGGCTGGAGACAAATGGGTCTGTCAGGTCACAGCCTGATGCTGTCTCCTTGGGGAAGTGGGCTTACCCCTGTCTTTCTCTGTTACTGACCCTACGCACTTCTAGAACCCTGCCCTGGGCCCAATGACGTTGGAGCCACTGGGCTCTGCACCCACAAGCCTGCATTCTGCACCATTGCATGTAGCGGTGTCAGTCTGAAGAGTATGGGACTTTATGGACAAGTTGGTAAATTATTTATTCATGTCTTATGTCTATTGTTAGTAGGTTCCCTTTCTAGTCCTTGTACAGGTACCAGGTTGTTTTGATTACTGTGATAATATAGTACATTTTAAGAGCAGGGAGTAAAAGTTCTCCTAATTGGCTTCTATTTTTTAATAGTGTGCTATTTATCTTAGGTTTCTTGAAGCCTCATTTTGTGAGAGTAATGGGCTAAGTGGTCTTATCTCACAAAGCCTTTTATATATCAATTTAATATATAATATTTTATCAAGAGTATATATTGAGATACTTTATGTTAGTGAAACATATCTATATTATTCTTTTAGACTAAAACAAGTTATTCCATAACAGTAACACAATCAAACTGTGATCTGTATACTTGTTCACTTACGTTCCTTGTTGCTGTTGGGGTCTTCCAATTGGCTCCTATTTGGATCGACTCTGTGTACTGAAGAAGGAAACACTGCCTGGTTCTTTGCCATCCTCACCATCGCTCTCAGGTTTCAGCCCCTTATTACAGTGCCCCGTGTCAATCCATATTGCTAAAGGTTCCTCGTTCTCTCCACCCCTCCAATTACTAAGAAGGATGTCCTGCTCCAGAGACTGGTCTCCCCCGACGACATGTCCAAAGTGCGTGAGATGAGCTCTCTCCATCCTTGCCTCCAAGGAAAATTCTAGTGGTACTTCTTCCACACCAGATGTGTTTCTTCTCTTGGTAGTCCATGGTCTTTCTAATATTCTTTGCCAGCACCAGAATTAAAATGCATTGCTTTTTTGTCAATTTCCCTTAATCAGTACCCCACGTTCACATGCATATGAGCCAATGGAAAAGTACCATGCTTTGTGTCAGGCACATATTAGTCATCCATAGTAACCCCCTGGTTTTTCAACAGTTTAAAGAGCTCTCATGCAGCAGATTTACCCAATGGGGTACTTCCTTTGACCTCTTGACTGCTTCTTCCATGAATATTGATTATAGATTCAAGCAAGACAAAATCCTTGCTGAATTCAATCTTTTCTCCATTTATTATGATGCTACCTCCTGGTCCAGGTGTGAGGAGTTTGATCTTACATTAGCATCATCATGCACACGTCACGACATTTAGAAAGCCACATCTCAGCATCAGCTAGATACCTGACGAACCAACATTGTTTCTTCCCCTCTCCATATAATGCAGCTCTCAGGTCATTTGTTATCAAGCAACTGCCCCTTGGTCTGTCTACAGGTCCTGCATGAGCACAACGTACTGTTCTGGGTTTCCCATACCTCCCCATGTACTGATCTGGAATTCCCATTCTGGAATTCCCATTCATAGTTATGATCCATAGAATAGATGCCTTAGCATAGTCAACAAAACATATGTGAATATCTTTCTGGCATTCTGGTTTACACTATCAGTATATCTTAGTTAAATTCTTTAGAGACTTTCTTCTAAACAAAAGCCTTACAAATGTTAACTATCTTTAAAATTTATTTTATAATTATTACTATAATCGCTTCTAGAAATCCATACTCACTGCTATCTAGTAGATGTCAACTTATAGAAACCTTATGAGGCAGGGTTGTTCTGCCCCAATGGTTTTCCAAAACTCTAACTCTTTATGGGAGGAGGAAGCCTCATCTTTCACAGAGCAACTGATGGGTTTGAACTTCTGACTTTGAGGTTCTGAGCCCAACAAGCAAACCACTATCTCATCAGCGGTCACTTGTAATCACTTAGATACTATTCGTTACCTTATTTATCAACTTTTCATTGTACTAACTACATAAAGAATATGATGATATTGATAACTATAAGAATTAAGATAGAACCCAGTGCCATTTAGTCAATGCCGACAATAAATGTGCATACTGGCAACCAGCCATTTGTCTTTCAAACTGCCTCCACATACTCGGGTTTATCTCTCTAAAATTATATAATCTTATTTCACAAATAGTACACGACTATATTCTAATGTATAAAACCGAATGTCTAGTTATAAAAATTAAAATACCTTCTGCCTCCTTATCTAATCTTTAATCTATTTTCTTGAAACCAGCTTATCTAGCCTTTTGTACATATCATGCTTTGCAGTGGGTATCTTGGTAAATGCTTTGAACTTTTCATCCCTTACTCTGAAATACAGTCGTCTTCAAACTATCCTCAAATGTCCAGACCTCTTTAAAAAAAACACACACCGTAGGATCATAATCCCAACTCTCTTAAATATGTGAAAAGATTTTTTAAAGTTTAGAGAAAAGTTCCAATATCCTTCAATAGTCTTTTTCCATGAACTTTTTGAACTCATATATATGACCAAATGACTAGTTTCAGCACAGGGGAATGTTAGTAAAATCATTTACATTACTTTCAAACACAAACTTTAAAGCCAGGCCAGCTTTTTTCCTGTTTTGTCCTTTCATTTGTTGACATTACCAGTAATCTCCCCATTTTAATCAGAATATCTTGCAATTATTCCACATTTCCAAGTGTGCTAGCTCATCCATAGTTGTAACAAACCTTGTCAGCTCGTTTCACATTGTTAGGTCAGGTCGACTAGAGAAACACTTCCAGTGACATTCATTGGTGTGTAAGAAATAACTTTATATCAAGAAGTAACTATATATCAGGAAAAAATTCAAGCCAAGTCTAACTCATATCCACAAGTCTGACACTAGACCATAAGGCCCTCCTCAGACTTACGCAGTCACAAGCAATGATGCAGAATGCAGGAAGATCACAGGTTGGTGGGAGCAATGCCATGTAGATTCAATGGCAGTGGCTCTATCACGGGACTCTGATAGCAGCCAAGGTCAGCCAGCAGGAAGCTGAGGGCAGAGAGAGAAGGAGATTCCCAGGGCCCTCCTTCTGAGAAGGCCATGCCCACAAGCAGGTACCATCAGGCCGTGACCTGATAGACAGGTTGAATACCACTGCTCCACTTTTACATACTTTCAAGTTGACATGAAATTATGTAACTACCACACATATATATTAAGATTAATTTCATATTCCATTTATTCCAAACTTCTCTCTAGCAAAGAAAGAGGAATTGTTGGCATGTTCTGCATCACGGTTATTAAGACCATCAGCTTTGATTTGTAGGTAAATGGATTATTTTTCAACTACATTTTCTGAACAGTATTGTGACTCACTTGTTACCATTACAGATAGTATAGTTGTGATTCTAGAACAACTTAATTACCAGCAAAGGTCAATTTGGATTGGTGCAATCTTATAGATATTGATGTTCTTTTGTAGCCCAAGTCACTCACATAGCAGACAATATCGCTTTCAGCCCGTCTCGAAAGCCAGCATCATTTTTATGGAGACGTATGGGTTCGAAGCAAGTCCTCTTTCTGCGGCCCAGGTGTTCAGAGTATTATCCAATTTCAGTTGCTTCCCCAAACAACACATTAATCTATATGATAGGATGAGAGAGTGAAGGAAATGTTACTAGGATAAGTGGCATCCATCTTCTTCTCATTTGCTCTTGGCACCCTATGCCAGTTTATCCATTAGATGGCCTTTAATGGACAGCTACCTCTCCGTGTCCAAATGAATTTTAATTGCACTTCAAACAATTCGTATAAATTGATACAAACAGAACCTTGTGGAAAGCATTATCCTGAATTGTCCTGGGAACCAAAATAGTAAAAGAAAAAAACCCACATTTGAACCAGTTATCAAAAGAAAGTTCACAATCACAGACAGCCCAAGGTTATAGAACTTAATAATAGCGGGTTATATAATGGCCCTATCAAAACCAATAGCAGCGGATAAAGTGCCATTCAAAAGGCAGCAGGGACCGACCAGAAATCAACTACATTTCTTCTGAATTTAGCTTCAGGACATTTTAGAAACCCAGGTCTAAGTGTCAGCTAGGCACCTCATCAAACCAAAAATTGCTTCTCTTCCCCCCTCCTCCAGGTCCGGTCAGATGAAAGAGTAAACCTGCATGTCATCAAGCCAACAATGTTAGTCGAAATTATGGCTCAGCATGACGGTCTCTAATGGAAGCGCAGACACACAGGAGAGCATGCATCTGGAGTTTTGCCCTGTGTGACTCCAAAGAGTAGTTGAACCATTCTAGAGAAAAACCTCACCTATAAAAGAAAGTCAGATATGTGAAGCATGCAATGAAATCACTGCTAGTTCAGCAGGACATTGGAGTGCAATGTATCCAAACAGGTCTTATCAGAAGTGAAAGATAAGAATCAAAAGTTCTATATTTTCCTAAAAGACATCTTTCGATCTTTAAAGCCACCCTGAAGAAAACTAGAGATGAAACTGGAAAAATCCCAATAATTAATATTTTTTGTTGTTGAGACATGTATTTACCAATTCTCTGCGATAAACACTAGAGTGAGGAGTGAGATCACCATGCCAATGGTCAGAACTGGGAAAGACTCATAACATCAGTGTTGGTCCCTTCGCCAATGAACATGCAGGCCTGTCTCAGCTAGGACCCTGCTAGCATACTGCTGACCTGCGGGGCTGCTAACTGCAAGGTCATCAGTCCAAAGCCATTGGTTGCTCAGCAGGAAAACAACTGGGTTTTCTACTCATGTAGACTTATAGTCTCTGAAACTCACAGGGGCAATGCTGCCCTGTCCTCTAGGATCTATGAGTCCACATGGACTCGAGAGCAGTGAGTTTGGTTTGGGGTTTTAGCTTGGTCCACCACTGAACAAACAAATAGAAACATTTTTAAAGAGCAATGGATAAATGCATCCATGTGACTAATACCAAAAAAGTATCAATATATACAACATGCACAAGTGTGTGTCATGTGTATAAGAGAATAAAGAGACAGTGAACGTAAAGGAAGACCTAGGGCATTTAAATAATTTTTCTACAAACCTATTAACACACACACACACACACACACACACATATATATATATATACATTTTTTCTGTTCTATTTCTCATGTTCTTTCAAACAGGTACTGTCTGCTGCTGTTATTACAACACCTTTTCTAAAAGAAATCCACTTTTTGTCACTTAGCCACTTAGCCATATGTTTTATGGGAGAAAGGTGCTAACTTCAAGCCTGGGAAGAACTATAGCTGATAAAATTCTGTTATGGCGTGGTGGTTCCATTTACTTTACCAGGGATTTCTTGAAATTTCAATCCCATCACAGTTAGGCAAATGTTTTTGACTCTCTGAAGCTAATTTTAACACAATTTTAGAATTCTCTGACATGCATGCCCAGTCTCTCGCTCATTATAGTACCCTTCTCTAATTTTAGTCAGTTAAATACTGTAAGCTGCATTTTTTAAAGGATTGTTTAAATTCACTAACCTCACAGGTATAAACATAAAGTAAAAAGAATGCTTAAAGGACCACAAATGTATTGCCATTAGTGTGCTTTGGCTTTCAAAGTATAACATGTTAATAAGTAATATATTTATAAAAGTCTATTCCCATAGATATTTACAGTGTTGGTGACTTTATATAAAGTCACTGTGAGACAGAAGTGACTCAAGGGCAGTCAGTTTTATTTGGGATTATTTTAAAATACAAACTTATTGAATTTTCAGGGGACAAAATTACTAATACCACAGTTTAATGGCTATGTAAATGACTTTGCTAATTATATGTTTAAAATGCTTTTAAATTTTAATAGTTTTACTTAAAAAAAAAAACAAAGTCCTCAGTAAAGAGACCACTATCTTGGTACATATTGAACACATTGTGAACATATTTGTGCCATGTGGCAAGAGCGTAAACCCAATTCTAAGTGCCTTCTGTAAATTTGTTAATTTTTAAAAATTAAAACATTTTCAATAATTTCATGATCTGTTTAAAGTAAATTTTTTTTCACATTTTGTATTTCTCTATTTTAAAGCGTCCTATTAAATTTTTATAGTATACGATTTCAAGCTAATTGAGAAGATATGTTCACACGTGAAATATTTCTGAAATGTTGCAAAACGTGGCGAAATAAGGTATCCTAGAACACTGGGAGTACAGCGTTTACTTTCCAGAAAGATTAACACATGGGAAATTTTTCCCACCTTTCTGTTATTATTTTTTGGTTTCGATCTAAATGCATCATGTCGTTATTGATTTACAAGAGAGTTCCATTCCAATGAGGCCCTACGTTAGTTCTTAGATAAGGAAAATACCTCTTTCTTTGTTTATTTTAGTTTTCAGTAATATTGTCCGTTATTGCCCGTACCTCTAGTGATCTGACATTTGCACATATTCGAGTGAGCATTTTAGAATAAAAACCACTGAATTACATGCTGTGACATTTCACGTACTACACACGACTATCCACAAAAGCTACCCAGATCATAGTTCTTGCAAGATTGTACAGAGGACAACCTTTCGCTTTGTTTAATTTAACTCTTGCACTCCCCTCAGCTTCTTTCCCCACTTCTACAACTTCTTGATGACCTCCCTCCTATTGAGAATTGCCTCCCCCAGAAGTTGATGCTGAATAAACATTCAGGCTGCCCAGGTATGCAAGGGAGAGTAGGAGTATTCCCCCCAATAGATGGAGGTTTGAGAGAGAACATCTTACAAGTTTAGTTACCTGTATTGCAAATATAGTGATGAATGTAATCAAGCATGCAAGGGACAACGTTACAAATGGATCTTAACATAACCAAGCATCTAAGAGGGAAGTCGGCAAAGAGGGACAGTCTGTTTTTATCAGCATGAGTGTAAATTAAATACAAACACCACCTCATATCTTAAGCAACTGTTTGAGATCAAAAGGGCACCGTCTATAAAATGGCCAAGGCAAGAAGGTTAGGAAAGATTAATAGAAACAGAAAGCACAAGGAAGAAGTGAGATGTTGTTGTTAGGTGCCATCTGGTCTGTTCTGACCAATAGCAACCCTGTGAACAACAGAACTGAAACTTTCAGTTAGCTGTGCTCGCACCAGGGTTGCAGGCACAGTGGTTATCCGTCTCATCCAGGGCTGTCCCCTTCCTTCACTGCTCGGTTATCCATCTCGTCGAGGGCCGTCCCCTTTCTTCACTGCTCTTCTACAAAGCGTGCTGTCCATCTCCTGGCATCCTGTCCGAAGCATGCAGGAAGTCTCAACACCCGTGCCTGTAAGAATCACACTGGTCATACCTCTCTCACAACAGATTTGTTTGTTAGTGGCTCCTGGTACTTTCAAAATTCTTTGCCAGGACCACAATTGAAATGCACCGATTCTTCCTCAGCCTTCCTTATTCATTGTCTAACTGCCACCTTCTTATGAGACAATTGAATTGACTATGGCTTGGGTCAGTTGCACCTTAGACCTCAAATGCTTTGTTAAATCTCTTGACTGTTGCTTCCATGAGCATGGATGGGGGTTCCAAACAAGAGGCAATCAACAGCCTCAATCTTTTCTCCATTTGTTATGATGTTTACTATTGATCCAGTTGTCGTGATTTGAGCTCTTTTTAACACTGAGTTGTAATACATACTGAAGGCTGCAATCCTTTATCTTCAACAGCAAGTACTTCAAGTTCTAACATTCAGCAAGCAAAGTGTGACATCTGCATATCTCACATTATTAATAAGGTTTCCTCCAAACCGGATGCCGCATTCTTCTCCATGTAATCCAGTTTCTCTGATGATTTGCTGAGCACACAGACTAAATGAGTATGGTAAGAGGAAAGGATCCACCAAGGACCCCCAAACCACCACTCCAGGGCTTCAACCTCCCAGGTTGACCCTGCCCTCTGACCTTTCCCTGCGAGTTAGCCTCATCCAGGATTCCCTGGTTGATCTGGTCAGGCCTGTGGCCTACAGTCCAGGATGCCTAGCTGGTACAGGAGGAGACTATAAAGGCTACGTCATTGGTCACAGCCCTGGAGAAGAGCGGGAGCCGCTGCATCCAACATGCATCTGACAAGGATACGGTGCGCCCCAGGTACAGGCACACAGAAGCGGGCAGGTTCTTGTCCAGTATGCAGGGACAACACACAGGCTGTCGGCGTGCAGGAGAAAAGCAGAGCGGTGATAGCAGCAGTCATCAGACCACCCACAGAGGCTGCAGGCACCCGCAGGCACACTGCACCGGAGAACAGGTAAGCAGGATCCTCACTAGAGTATAAGCCGAGGGGGGCTTTTTCAACATAACAAATGTGCTGAAAATCTCGACTTATACATGAGTATATAATGGTGCTTTTCCACCACACTGCTGTAGCACCCTTATCTTCAGTGATCATTTCATGAAGGTGAGTATTGAACAAGGTCATGATGTAAGAACTGATTGTTCTTAAATTGTGGCTAAGATTCAGTGCAAGCCCAGAACTCATTCCTGGATCTATACTTTTTTTAATCTCTCATTATTTTTTTTATTAATTTGCTGTAATTTGGAGTTAATACATGTGTTATATCATTCCATAGTTCAATTATATCAAATATAATTGTACAATTGCTTCCAAAATCAGTCTCCAAACTTACTTTTCTTTCCTGGGCTTCTTGATGACATTTCTTTCTTATTCCCTACCTTCCATATCACCCCTCCCCCCAACCCCTTGTTATGTTTTCTTTCCCTAGATGCTCTTTTTTACCAAAAAGAAGAGAAATAACACAACTTCAAGAGGGTGACCCCCCAATGGTGGTGCACCTCTAAGACACATCCCAATATACACAAGCATAAGCAAAATATTTTAGTATGGCCGTCATAGGATTGCCAGAATAGCATGCGTCTTAATATGGCATAAAGGTCATTGATGTCATAAGACCTTATTTGACCACATGCCATCATACACCACTATTGGAATAGCTGTCTTCTGCTTCCTTAGACACCATGTGTTTTCTAGCTTACATGCTCAGGCTACAAGTGCATCAGAAGTAGAGGCCGGTGGGGTTCCCATATGGGGTCTCCTTGATACAGCTTCTGGAGCATGCCATATGCCCCAAAGATGCAGAATTCAGTTTCCCTCTGTTCTGTGGCACCCAGGCTGGGTTCCAGGGATACCCCCAGATGCCCTAGGTCAGTTTTGCCCACCTGCTGCATGACATTAAAGACCCTCTCCACCACATCTTCAGTCTCTCCTACGCCCAACTGGAGGGTAACCCTTCCTCCCCTCCACTCAAAAGACATGCACCTATATTCCCCGCGATCTTATTCATTCCCTCTCCCCACTTCTGCACTGCCTCTCCCATAAATAAACCTTGTCCCTCTGAGCGGCCACATGTTTGATCCATTTCAAAGGACTGAAGACTTGGTTAGTAAAATTCTTCAATTTCTGTATCACTGGTTTTGTAATTGGTGCATAAATTTGAATCGTCGTGTGTTTGTTTGTAGTACTGTGATGGCTTGTGTGTTGCAGGGAGCTGTAAGCTATTTCACTTATATTTCAAATGAGAGCAGGGTTAGTCAAAGTAAGAAGGTTTCAAGGCATCTTCCAGACTAAGAACAGACTATGGTGACAAATAATCAGCTGCTCACTTTGGAGGAAGTAGCAGCTGAAAATCTTCTGCACAGCATGGAAACATTGAAGGTCTAATGAAGGGAAACAACATTGTCAGATACAGTGCCAGAGGATGGGTCTTTCAGGTCAGAGGTCACTCACAATGTGACTGAGAAGGGGCTGCTTTCTCAAAGTACAGTCCACCATGGGGACATGAACGGAATAGAATCTGTGGGAATAACGCCTTCAAGAGGAAAGTCTTTGGGATCTTCATTTGTGGATGATGCGCAGCTAAAATGAGAAGAAACAGGTGAAAATATATGAATAAGCAGAATTTGAATTGTATAAAGTAAGAATCAAGGAAAGCTGGAAGTTGTCAAATGCATAGAGATCGCTATCCTAGCCTTTGTTTAGCTAAAATGGACTCTTTGTCATTGTGAATCGGAAAATCACATGGCTTACTATGCCAGGAATGACACAATCAAGAGGAGTGACTTCGTATTCATTGTAAAAAAGGACAATTCAAGGTCTATCTTGAAATGCTGAGATAGGACATATCTATTTTCATTCAAGAAATCGGGATAAGGAATGTTACATTGTGGAATTGCATTCAATGAGATAGAATAGAAAGCATATGAATTGCTGAACGGAAAATTGATCTACTCTGAAACTCTTTATCCAATTGACAATGAAACGTTTCCCCAAAATGCACCAAGAGAAAACAAGCATATGATCATGAGTGTGGTTCTTCATCACACAAGTGCATAGAAGGCTGGGAACTACCTGAATTTATTTTTTAATCGTGATCATCTCTGGACTGTCACACCAGTATATACTCAATAGAGAGTATACCCCATTTAAGCACTGTATCACTAACACTATCTATTCCAGTAACAATAAATTGCTGTATAGATTAAATCGATCATACCTTCTTATATAACTTTCTTGAAGTTACTTCTGTATAATCATTCCCATTATACAAATATTTCCTTAAAATATGGCATAGTTTTCTGTCAACCATCTACTAAACAAGTAATAATAGTGTGTTTGCAACTCAGAGTTTTGAGGTTTTATGCATATGTGCATATGTATGTATGTATGTATATATATATATATATATATATATATATATATATATATAATGCTAGCAGTTCTTATAGTAAACTTGAATAACCAATTAGTTTACCCTTTATATTGATAAAAACACTTTTTTCCTATGGGGAAATGCAAATAAAATGGCAAGATATAAAATACATTTAAAAACTTAGAAATTTAAAATTATAAAATAAATGCAGGATTGTGGAGTGAAATATAGAGAAGACATTTCCTCCAAAATCACCAATTTCAAAAATATCTCAGCATCAAGCAGCAATTTCAATTTGTCTACCATTTTCTGAATCTACCTTCTCAAGTCACTAAACTAATTTGTCTTCATGGCCTTTTCTTTCCAATCTGAAAACGTTTTGTTTCCTAGTTTGTCTTAGAAGCAAAGAAACAGAATCATTTCATGAATACAGTCTCGTATTCAAAATTTCCTTAAGAATTCCTGTGGTGGTTACATAATCTGTTGTCAGTTTGAGAGAATTAAGAGTAAAGGGGTTTAGTCTAGCCTGCCAATCAGGTCAATGCTTGATGACCTCATTTGGAGGCACTAAGGAGATACATAGCTCGCTGGAGGTGCGACACAAGCTCACTACCAGAGAGACATTCTTGTTGACAAGCCACATGGTGACAGGTGATGGCAGTCAGAGCCTGAGCTGAAGGAACCACGTGGAGACCACTGCCAGTGCTGAGATGCCTCCAGTGCCACTGGATCCACAAGATTTTCAACCCACTGACCTGTGATCTTCCTGCATTCGACATCATTGCATGTGTTGCAAGAATCTGAAGAGGACTTTGTAGACTGGTGCTGGGCACATGGGCTAATATCAGACTTAAAGGCTTATACTGGACTGGAATGGAATGCTTTTTTAATGTAAAATTGCTGTTTTATATAAAGCTCTTTATTATTCATATAAGTATCCCTGGATTTGTTTCTCTAGTCTACCCAGACTAACACAGTGTCAATCATTTTTTTATTCTATAAAAATATATATATTTTATATAAATTCAATATACACAACAATCAAGATGATTGGAATGTACCATTGGTCTCTCCAGGATTTAGATATTTTGATAATTTATATGGGCATTAAAATTCATGCAGTCCAATATAGTTTATAATTCTCCTCATTACCTTTCTTCCTACATCATTCTTGAATCTTCTTCCCTACTCTACCACTAAAAGGAACACACAAACTCACAAGCATGTATATATGACTTCCACCTCTCTTACTTCTTCCTGTAGTTGTGAACAAAAGACTCAGATAATGAAAGATGAAATATTTCTATTTATTGCATAATGGGTTAGGCCATGTTGACTAGAGAAACAAATCCAGAAATACTCATAAATGTATGAGACAGAGTGTAATATCAAAGAGCGATTGTATATTAAGAAAACATCCCAGGGCAGTCCAGACCAAGTCCATAAGTCTGGTATTAGCCTAGAAGTTCAATACTAGTCCAGAAATCCTACTTCAGACTCACATAGTCACACTCGATGATGCAAAATGCTGGAAATGGGTGCAAAGTCTTGTGGATCCAGTGGTAGCAGAAGAATCCCTGTGCTGGCGCAGGTCTCCATGTGGCTCCTCCAGCTCTTTGAGTGTGGCCCTTCAACAGGAAAAGAAGCAGAGAAGGAGACCCTCTCCAGTCTCAGCAAGTCTTCTCATGGCTTGACAACAGAAAGATAAAGCACAGAGAGAGAAAGTTCTCAGAATCCTTATGAGAAGACCATGGTGACAAGGAGGCATTGTCAGGCTGTGACCTGATTGACAGGCTAGACTCCACCCAAATACTTATTTCTCAAGTTGCCATGAAATTATGTAATTAACACACATCATTACTGCTTTTTTTTCTTCTTTGACCATCTGTCCTTATGTTTTGTGTAGGGAAGTGGTAAGAATTGAATTACAATCCCAAAACTATTTGGTGAAATCCTAACCCCTGTACTTATAAATAAAAGAGTCCCAGGAGCATGAAGAGTTAAGAGCTCAACTGTTAACCAAAAGGTTGATGGTTCAACATGCCTAGATGCTCTTAAGATAACAGATCTGATTATTTTTTTCCCCATAAAGATGATACCTCAAGTAACTCTATGGGGCAGTTCTACTCTGTCACAGAATGTTTTTATATAGAACTTGTAAACTTGATCCTGCTGACATCACGGCTCTCTTGTTATGCTAAAGGAGTCGTATCAGAAGAGTATCTTTCTAAAGTTAATATTTGGATGGTATAAAAATCTGGGGATACACAGAAACATCCAAAGGGATGACATGACATATAAAGAGAGTCATAACTGCGGTTCAATGTACAAACCCAGGCACTCCGGAGGTTGCCAGCTGTTAGAAGCTGACATAGCCAAGGCTGTAACTCTTTTATTACATCCATGCCCTGAAGTCAGACTTTCAGCCACCCAAACTGTGAGAAAATAATTTTCTTTTACATATAACCACCCTCTGACACAAGGTACCTAAAGTAGGAAGTAAGAAATTAGGATTTAAGAGTCATCTTTTTTTAATACCACCATCATTGACCCCGAAAGTATTACTAACCCTCTAACCCTTATTTTCTTTTTTTGTTCTTATTTTCCCCCATGTGAGAAAAATATAATCTCATAAGGTTGTTATGAAGTGTAGACAAGACAATACTAATACAGGTTTGGAGGAACGGAGGACACATTATAAACGCCCAGGAAATTATTTGTGAAAGTAATGTGAAGAATTAAAAATATGGCTTAAGAATGATGCCAAGATGGTTTTGTTTTGTTTTTTTTTTCCCCAAAAAGGCAGCAGCTGTTAGAGCTCCTTCTGTTTTGGAGTTCAGGTCCTTATATAGGAAGAGGCTCCCAAAGAAGCAATACCTTTGCCTTACACACTTTCATTATCTTAAAATTCCTGACTTCACTGAAAAAGTAAGAACAAAATAGCATGTCATAGGTTAGCACATCATCTGTAATTCTGGCATTTGAAATGATACTCACAGAAGAACTGCCCCTACCATCCTTTTACTATTTATTCCTTCCACTTTAGATTTATCTTTCTGACCAGAAAGTAGTTCTCTGAAGGAAAATGCCGAAGTATCAGAAACAGAAATGAAGTGATCATTTGAAAGGTGAATGGGAGCTATCAATCAATCAGTCAAACTTCTTTAAAAAGAATATTTAATTCAGACTGCATACTTGTTGGTGACAACAGGGGAGAAAATCTTCACTTCAGCACAGTTCTTGTCTGATAAAAAGAGCCTGCCCTACTTTGACATCTCATTTAAAAGGGAAAAAAATTAAAGGAAACATATTCCTTTATTTAAATTCATGGATCATCAGAGGAAACAGATTAGCAGCATTCCCTTCCTGTTGACATCTGATGCCCATTATTCCCTGGGTTGGCATTTAAGACACTCTTCCTTTAGACTAGAAATTTGCCTTGCTCCCCAGACAGGTTTAATAGCACTCAATTCTTAAATGAATCATAAATAAAGAGGGGGAAATGTACTCTGAAACAAAAAGTCTATACAGTTTCCATGTTAAAGATTTTCTTTATTTTTATTCTTCATTGGAGACTAAAAGCTCTCAAATTGATCAAATCTCCAACTTTTAAATGTAGCTAGATCAGAGATATTTTCCCTCATGGTAGCTCATCCAGGAACAGAGCAATCAAGGGACATTTAATGCCATAGCCAATGCTTCTACGGGCATAAAATGCCTATTGAAATTTAATAGCAACAGGTTTGGAAAAATAGAAAAGCAATAACTAGAATTCTCCTTCCCAGGGAAGTTCAATTAATTCAATTGGGCATTCAATTCAATAGCTACATTTTTACCAGAGCTGGAGTCTCTAACCTTATTTCAATAGAGTAAGTAGAATCCCACCAATTCTTTGGGCAGTACATTTGATTGTGTGGGGAGGCTTGCATGCTTCAGCTTGTAACCTATTTCCCTTGGTATATGAACATTATTTTCTTCTTATTTTAATGCTGAAGCTTAAGGCAAAGGTGTCAAATTCGTCTTTTACTTCCTAATTTTTTCTTATACCTCGCTACTAGAAAGACCATAATCAAAACCTGAAAATAGCTATTTTTCCCCTGACAATACTTCCAATTGCTACATTTAACCAGATTATCTCCTGTCCCCCCTTTCCCCTGAGTCATAAGAGAACATGGTCTGGGCTGTTGATCATGAAAGGAAAACACTGAAAACTAAAGCTTATTAAGATATTCAAAGTCACTAAGTGAATTTCTTTTAGGGAGAAAAGTCAATACTGGGATAACCTATAGTCTTGGAAATTTTGTTTTAAGCAATTTTAATAATTAAAAGCGGTAGCTGTCATATGTTAAGTGGAAAGGCAAGTTATAAAGTATTATGTATTTTCTAATCAGTTTGGTCTAACAGCGCTATCTGCATCATTCTACCAATTGTTCACTGGGGGCCTGCCATGAGTCTGTCCTTTGAAACATTGGGATAGTCCTGAATGACTGGGTCAATGTGTATATCTAACTCCGTCGTCAATAAAAGCTTCCAGCTTCTAGTGACCTACGATTCTTTGCTTTTCCAATTCAGGAGGAAACCTCCCTGCCCATTTCTTCTGCATTGTCCCTCACTCCATAAGCTTCGTTCTTTCTTTGGTTCTCTGGAAGTCAGAGCAGAAGCTGCATCAATAAGTCCGTCACCATAAAGGGAAAGCATCACAAATAGTGATGTGCTTTACCTGCTTAACCGTAGTCTTTCTTTAGGAAAAGAGCTCTGACATGCATCATTTGCCAATTTACAGTGTGTAAATACTCTTACCATCATCTATTTCAAGCTACTATTGAGATGTCAAAGAACAATGAGTTGGAAAGAGATATATAGTAACCCATTATTATATAGTATTCCCAATATGCAAACATAATAGACACAACTTCAAGTATATACACAGTAAAGTGTAGTAAGATAATTAGCAGATAAGTTTCTACTTCTTGTTTTTAAGATTCCGTAAGTGTCCGCTGTTGTTATTAGGTGCCGTCAAGTCCGTTCCGACCCATAGCGACCCTGTGCACAACAGATCAAGCACACTGCCGGGTCCTGCGCCACCATCAGAATTGTTTCCATGCCTGAGTCTAGGATATCTACATTTTAATAATACCTTTGTTAATTAATCCGTTTGAAAAATTCCTAAAAGCTATGATAGTTGTCCTTTATGAGCCAGCTCAAGCGCAGCACTATTCCAGAAAATCAAATACACATGAGCTTAATAGCATTAAACCACTGATTTTGTATTCAGATGGATCTTCTCTGAAATCTTTGTCATGTACAAGTGTAAGCCAAACTCACAGCCGTCATGTTTATTGCAACTCAAAACAGCACCACAGAGCAGATAGAGCTGCCTCTGAGTTTCCAAGACTGTCACTCCCTAAAGGAATAGGAAATCCCCGCGTAGTCCCATAGAAAAGTAAAGCATGTCTGAGTATTTGTTTTTGGATTTTTGTTTGTCTTATTGAGGTTTATCTCAGATGTGTTGTGTCTTTGGGAGTCACCCTCTTGAATTTTTGTTACATGTTTTCCTGTGTTTCAGTATATGAAACCCAGGGTTGATGAACCTAGAGGGGCAGTAAGTAGAATAAGGGTTTCAGGTGGGGGGCGGGCAGGAGGAAGAGTGGTGGGAAGGGCCCTGGTAAAAGGGAGCTGGTCAAGGAGTTCAGGAAGGAAAAGAAGGGTTTGAAACTGGCTGTGATAGGAATTGTACAGCACTGCTAGATGTGGACTGATACGATATCTGTATTCACTCCAAATAAAAAGGTTTTGAAAACAAAGTAAAAATACTTTTTAAATATACTGTTATATACAGAGAGAGAAGGAAAGGAAAAAATAAGGAAGGAGCGAATAAGAGAGATGATAAGAGGGAATTCAACAGGTTAAAAATAAAGCTTGAACATTTGGGGAATCTGATGCTGCCATAGCAGCTCTTTGCAATTTCCTGGCAACTTTTCTATACATATGAAAAGCTTTCAAAATTAATTATTACACATGAATTTCTAATACAGCTTATGACTGAAATAACATATTTATTCAATGAAACTACTGTGGACTCTTTCATTAATATTATTATTAATATTATAATAACATTTCATTAATATTCCTATTAGTTAGATGCCTTTATATTTATTGTAATAGGTCAAATATTTTTGGTCTCAAGTATTAATTCCACTTGTAAAATTTATTAAGGACATCAGAGTCTTTCTGCTTAAGAGTTTTACTTGTAAATGCATATTGGCTTAGAAATTAAAATGGAAAACATCTCATTCTATTATGATTCCTTAAAATAAAATTTACTATGTATTATGATGCTGAAGTCACTAATTGAGAATTACCTGCTAGTTCATAGAATGATGACTAGCTAGAAGATGGCCTCCCTCAGATGGAGTGGGTCAAGGATCAACTCTCAGAGGAGGAATAAAATAATTCCATTGTCAACCTGAAAGATGAGGGTCGGCTGTACCAAACACTGATAAAATAATAGTCCAGGCAAGAAAGAAGTAAATGCCAAGAGCCAAGGTGAAGAAGACATCCCAAAGTGAAAAATTTAAGAAGGCCCTTAGGTTTCCTGCAGAGGAAAGATAAAGAGTAAATCCAAACTTGGTGTCGGACAAAAGGCTCTGACTCTACTGAATGTAGAAAAGAGCACAGTGAAGTGAGCGATACGGCTCAAACAGGAAGACCAAGTCCTATATGATTTTTATGAGCTCCAATAATGCAAGAAATATTGCACTCCATAAAATTTTCAAATATATTCTACATTACCACAATATCATGCTTCAATCTTCAGAGAACAAATGTCCTTGGGTCAAGCTGCTAAAATATCATTTACCATATATACTCAAGTTCAAGCTGAGTATTTTCAACAAATTTTTTATGCAGTTTTTGTGGTGAACTTAGGTGCCTCAATTGATATTCAGGTCAGCTTATACTCGAGTATATACGGTAATTTCTATGAAGAATCCAAATGAACCGTACAGAAAACTCATAAAAAGGACATCAAGAAAGTCAGAATGTTTAAAATTGCTTCATATTGCATGGCTCTGCTTCTTGCTCATGATGAACAGTCTTCTATGCATTTATCCCAAATGTCTTGTCTAGGAGGGGGATCACAAAAAAAACCCAGAATTTTTTTGAAATCTGTATTTAAATTATTTTATAAAACAACCTTATAACCTTCAAAATACTCTCCATTGCACTTAATATATTTGTCAAATCTAAAATTCTTGGGATCATTTTTCAAACTCATCCGTTTGCATGGCTGACAGCACCTCCCTCATTGTTTCCTTCACCTCTTCTATTTCTTCAAATCACTTTCTTTCATGTCCCTCTTCATTCACAGAAACAAAAAGAAATTGCATGGAGCAAGGTCAGGTGAGTAAGGTGCATGGAGCAAGAGAGGGATGCTGGATTTTTTTGCTAAAAACTGCTGGTGCCCTGAGATGGCTGCCTGAACAGGTGCAGTGTCATGGTGACAAAACCAGTCCCGCATCTGTCACAAATCCAGCCTTTTTTGTCTCACACTTACATATTCATTTCAGAACCTCTAAATGGAAAGCTTGATTAACAGTCTAACCTGGTTGAAAGAACCCCAAATGCACTATGAGTCAACATTTTCATTTGTTTGGGAAGTTGATGGACATCCAGAATGAGGTTGTCATCAATCAAGTTTACACCTTTTTGGAAATGTGAAAACCATTCATACACTTGAGTTTTTCCCATATAAGTATTCTTGTAAGCTGTGTTCAACAACACAACAATTTCTTTGGCATTTTTCCTGAGCAGGAAACAAAATTTCATAGCTGCATGCTGTTCTCTTAAATCAACCATCACAAAAAATGAGGATCGAGTAAAACTGCTTTTATGAAAAAGTTCACTGTGACCAAAGAGAACCTTCCCAGGCAATGCCACTGGGTGCACTAACTCAGAGTGGATTGCTAGATGCTCACCTAACAGGAAATATTAGTACTACAAAAGCTCTGCCCATTGGAACTTTTTTCCATTTATGTGGGGGTACCCCATTGTATATTTCTCCTAAATACTATGTAGGATTACATGAATTGATAGACGAGTAATTACTTACCATTTCTTGAATATACCCTTTCCTTGTAATCTGCAACATATGTATAGTTTAGAAGTTATTGATACTCTGTGTATGAATGGGTGTTTTTGATTGTGTATGTGTATAAATGGTGTGTAATATTTAGTTGGGAATTTGGAGAAAATGTGCCATAAAATAATAAATGAATAGGAGGATCTTGAAATTACGTACATTTCTTAAAAGCTTGCTAAATGATTTGCATGACAAAGACTTTTTCTCACGTAGGAACTTCCCATTATCAAACTAATCTGTCTTTGTTTTACTGACGTGTAATCTTTTGTGGTTAAAAAAATGAATAAAATAAAGCATGCAAATGCCTTGCAGGCTGTTTCTGGGCTGGTTGTGTTGTACAAAGGCATGGCTTATCACCCAGATTTCAGAGCCTCGTTCCATTTTCTGGAGAAGACATTAAAGATGGTGTGTGTGGAAGCACATGCCACAGGCATGCACACTTACCTACAGCAAGGCTCCTCTCTACATACATTTATTTTTCATATGGCTCATCTCAGATCAGCAACAGTTAATTTTGCTCCAAATTCCAGTGATTAAAACTGAAATCATACCGGAAATTCTTCAGTTTATTTAACAACAGAGTGCCTTGGGCAAGAGGTTTGTTTTAAGTTGCTATCATAGCAGATTAACCAGAAGCAAATATAAATTTTCATAAGCAATCTCTTCCCAAATAATCTAGAGATTGGAGAGACAGAAAAAAGTCTGAGCAGTAAACTCTCTTCCATTCCTTCTAATTTCTACCAGTAATTATAAAACTATACAAGCTAAATGCTCTTTAACAAAGAATGTTTGTCTCTGCTGAAGGTCTTTTATCAGATTTATCCTTTCAATGCCATGAAGGAAAATTGCCGTAATCCCTATTCTACCACCTCACTCTAATTTTAGCTGCCTACCTATAAAGATAGGTTCACCAGCTCTGATGTGACATATAAATTGAATCTAACAGACATTTTTCAAGCTACTGTTAGAGTCTAACTTTCTAGTAACTTTTTTTAAAAGAAAGGATTTTTTGGTGTTAAATTGCCTTGCAAGTTATGGAAATATAATTTTCAATTTAAATAATCAGCACAGCAAGTATAGCATCTTATAATAAATAATCTAAGGAAGAATCCCCCCCCCATGACTGCATGTGCTGCTAATTCTTACAGCCTGAGTAATGGTGAGAAACCTCACTAATAACAATGGGGCAAAGAACATAATTAAGAATCATTGCACAAATACAGACTAAATTACATGGAATTGAAAACAAACATACTTGAAATACTTTACAGTTTCCTAGAGTACTTGTCTTTGCTTTCATTTATGTGTTTCACTTCTACTAAATAAGAATTTATCATTCTGTTGAAAACTGTATAAAAAAATGTAGGTTGCCAGTTTGGAAGGGAAATAATGGTCTAGAAAGATAATTTCTTTTTCCCTCTCTTGGAAGATAAATTCATTAGGATGGGAACATTGATTTGCTTAATGTGCATCTTTATGGGTTTTTTGGGGGGGTGGGGGATTGTTGTTCTTGTTTTTAGTAGCACTCGTTTTAATTCTGTATCTGTAATTGCCTGAAAAAATAAAAGGAGGGAACAACAAAAAAAACTTTACAAAGTTGGGAAAATCGGCAAGGGAAAAAAGTGTTATTTGAAAATTTCATTGTGTGCTTAATAGTTAATATGCTTCTGTAACTGATCCCACATATCCAATTATATTTGAATTTTTCCTTTATTCAAGTCCATCAATTTATAGATAATATTTGAAGTAAAATATGACAACTAAATAGCAAGTAATGATCATCAGATACCCCATTTTGAACACCCGATATATGAAAAAAATTGTATTAAATCCTTACACATGGTGTCTCTTTTGATAACCACAGTAAGATGACTATACATATTTATATTTATATATATTTACTTATGAATACAGACACTGCAAAGTCCTCATCTCTTAGAGTATGACAGCATTGGTTATATTTGAGTATTCTAGAAAGTTTCTGTTTTTAAAAAACCCAGTTCCTTTCCTAGACCATACGCTATCATGACATTACTCTCCATGATACTCTGAATTTCCAACATCCCAGCATCTACATTCTGCTGATTCTGCCTATCTCCATCATAATAACAATCATTAGATTCCAACTTAATAAAATGTTTTCAAGTACTACATTGATTACCTTTAAACCAATTATAATTTAGTTAAGCAAACATAAAAGCATTTAACTGTGAATAACACAAAAAGACACGCCTAATATTCACCTTACCTTTAAAATACTGAGATTAGCCCAAATGCATCACATGATAGGACATCAGAAGTGGGAATGAAATATGACTTAAGCAAAGTAAAAGAGATTTAACAAGTGAGGACTTTTGTCTTTTTTTCTGAAAACCCCAAATCTCCTCAGACAGATACAAGTAAGTATGTTCTGGTATATTGTTTTACATTTTTAATCTATGCCACTGTGTAGCGAACATGCCACTCTTGGGATTGCATTCCTCCTCAAGTCAATACCACATGCTCATGCACAATCTGGACAATGAATCAAAAAGACCAAAGAAAAATTGATGCATATGAATAATGGTGTTGGCCAGGACCGGTTGGTGAAGAATAATGGACAAACAATAAACAACACATGAATTACTCTGCATATGAGGAAGTACAGCTAGAATGTCCAATGGAAAGGAAGAAGGTGAGACTTGCTCTCTCATACTGGGGGCATGTTATCAGTAAGGATCACTTCCTGGAGACGGACTTCATACTAGGTACAATAGAGGGTAAGTATCAAAGAGGAAGACCGTCAAGAGATGGAGTCACTCAATGTCTTCAACAATGGGGTCGAACATAGAAAGGAGTGTGAGGATGGGGCAGGCAATCTTTTGGTGCAACGTACATAGCAGCAGTGAAGAGATCAAAAGATGAGTTGCATTAGGTAAATCTGTTGCACAGCACCTCTGTAGAGTACTGAAAAGCAAACTGAGAATTAGTGTGAGCCTGACCCAAGCCATAGTAATCTCCGTTGCCTCATATGCATATGAAAGCTGGATATTGAGTAGAGAAGCCTGGAGAAGAATTGATGCATTTCAATTGTGGTGCTGGAGAAGAATGCTGACAATACCATGCACATCTACAACAGGACAAATGGATCTGTCTTGGAAGAAATGAAGCCAGAGTGCTCCTTAGAAGCACGGTGCCAATACATTGTCTTACATCCTTTGGATTGGAGAGACCAGCCCATGGAGAAAGACATTAAGTTTGGTAGGTGAATGGGGCAGTGAAAAAGAGGAAGAGCCTTCAAGGAGGTGGATTGATATGGTATCTGCAAGAATGGGTTCAAACATTGGAACAATTGTGAAGATGGCCCATGACCAGACAGTGTTTTGTTCTGCCCTCCATAAAGGTTGCTAAAGGTAGGAACGACTCAACTGCAATGGTTTTAGGTGCTATTGAGTCAGTTCCAAC
Organism: Tenrec ecaudatus; assembly: GCF_050624435.1. Classification (NCBI taxonomy): domain Eukaryota; kingdom Metazoa; phylum Chordata; class Mammalia; order Afrosoricida; family Tenrecidae; genus Tenrec; species Tenrec ecaudatus. The sequence goes on from NC_134532.1 coordinate 88,271,718, forward strand.
TCATAGGGTTTTCAACATAAATTAAGCACTACCTGAACCTATGCTAGCCTCACAAATATGTTTGAGCCCATTATTGTAACCATTGTCAAAATCGATAGAGTCACTATGAATTATAAATGAACTCAGGGGCATCTAACAAGTCATGGAAAGCCCATGGGGCAGTTCTTGTAGGCTTTAAAGGGTCGTGTGAGTCAGGATCCACTGAAAAGCTCTGGACTTGGTTTGGGATTTAAAGAACATATTATACCCATTTATAACTTATTTCTATGAAGTCGAAGGATTTTTAAATTGAGGTCCAAATTTCCACTAGGTAGTAGCTGAGAAAAGGGGATCTTGTGGCATCAGTTACATTTTGTTGCTGTTGCTGTTAACGCAAGTAAAGGCAAATCTTGAAATTCAATAAAAAGTTGTATTTATACTATTATTAAAAGAACAAATATTCATAAGAGCAGTGCTTCCACTTGTGTATGAGATTTCTAATAAACTTCAACAGATTACCAGTATTATTAAATGTAACCAGTCAATGAAACGGGTGAGTAGAACAAAATCTTATCTAGTAATAACCAAAGGACAGCAGGATATCTAGATATTAGTTAAAAAATATAAGTGTGTTCACTTTTTTTTTACAACTTTGGCCATATGTTTAAATCCTGTGACATGTATAATTTGTTTTTCTTTGTCTCATATCCTTTGAGATTGACTATATAGTATTTCCTAAAAAAATAGACATCTGATCAGTTTTATGTTATGTTAACAATTTAAGTATTGTGGATACTTAATATGTTTGAGCCCATTGTTGTAACATTATGTTAACATAATGTGATGTTAACAATTTAAGTCTTGTGGATACTTAAATTCAAAATTCACGTTTGAAATAGTAAATGCCCATTTATAGCTAGAGCATTTAAAACTCAAAGCTTAAATTTAAGATTAAATTCTCATGAAATTATTATAATCCTGTCTTTCTTCTTCTCTGTGATCCAAGTGAGGTTTTATTAAGCGTAGAAGTTTCAGGCATTACAGTAAATTAAACACAGGACTACACCTCACATGTGGAGACCTGGGGGGAGGAGAGATGAGAGGGAAGTGGGGGACAGAGAGACAGAGAGAGAGAGAGAAGATAGAAGAGAGAAGAGAGGGGATGAGGGAGAGGGAGAGAGGGGATGAGGGAGAGGGAGAGAGGGAGGGGGAGAAAAAGAGGAAGAGAGAGAAGCCCCTATAATCCTGTCTTTCATATGTGTCTTAGAGACTATGTAATAATTAGACCTTTAATTAAATTGATGTGTTCACAAATTTAAAATAGTTATCTATTATTGATAACTAGTATATTAATTTAAATATAAGATTTGACAATATAAAACATTGTCAAATTGAATCCACCTCATTGATGATCTTCGTCTTTTAGGTTTACCCTCTATTTAATCTAGCATTTCCAACAAAAATACTACATGGTCAAAAATAGGTGTGCAAAGGTTTTCCTCAACACTAGCTGCAGTGTCAAAAAATTTGAACTGATTAATGATTGATTTCCCACTATCAAAACCTGGAACATCCTTGGTTCAATTAAACTCTAGAGTATAATATGTCATAGTTCAATTGTTAGACTGGTAGGAACATTAACTTGATTTTTAATATATGAGTTATGCAAAATTAACTTTTATAAATTTAAATACTATACTCTTGCAAAGACCTTGCTATCTTGTTAGCAGTTTTTTACTGCTGCATACATTTTATACATGGTTAAAAGGCATAAAACCCTATCATTTCTCCTTTGGAAATAAAAACCCACATCTGTTTTGTGTACTCCCCAGGTCATGGCAATTGAATGTCATTATTTCCTTAGAAAAAATAACAATGACAAAAATCATGTAGTCCTGCTATCATGTGGTTCAGCATGCCTAGCATGTCAAACACCCTAAAAGACTACAAATTATTGTTATCATATCTAATGACACTGCAAAGCCTAATTACAGCTACTGATGGGAGCCACATAATGCCACATTGTTTCCTCTTTGCCTATGTTCTTTTGCCATTTAAAGTCTAAACCACACTGTCCTTTACCCTTTGACCTCAATATTTTATTTCTGCCTCCAGAAGATAAAGATATTTTTCTAAAACCTAATCTGTTCAAAATATTTTAGCATATTCCAAGTCTTTTTAAAATGGTTAAATAGATTGGGAGGGAAAGTTTTCAAAAAAATTAAAAGCAAAACTAATGGGAAAATGTATTATTGATTGCCTTAATTATGAGATATAATTGACATAAGAGTATGATTTTATTATTATCATCATTATTATGTAATTCCCTAACACAAAAAAGTATTTAATGGAAGATCTTATGCCTGTTATCACAGTTGAATCTTTTAACTGCATATTGATTGACTAAGACACTATGAATCTTTCTTTTGTATGGGATTTCATTCTGTTTTTATATTTTTATAATTCGCTCAGTCCTTCCTGTAGGAACCATATAATAATCACTGAACTTTCCAAAGACTGAGTGGTTTAGTGAATTACTTTACATGACTCTTCTAGCCATAGTCTTTTTCAGTCCCATCAAAGAATTGGAGATTATAGATACATCTGCATATTGCACCTCCTTGAGCCAGTGACATAAACCTGATGTACCAGAGAAGGAACTAGTTGGTTTGTCCTTTCAATGATTCATGGTACCGTCAATATTTTTCTCCAGCACCACAATTCAAATGTATCACTTCTTCTTCAGTCTTCCTTTTTCAGGATCCAACTTTCACATGCATATGAGGCAATTGAAAATACCATATCTTGGTTTAGTGGACACACCTTAGTCTTCAAAGTAAAACCCTTGATTTTCAATACTCTAAAAAGGTCTTTTTCAGCAGATTTACCTAATCCAACTCATCTTTTGATCTCTTTACTGCGGCTTCCAGGACCATTTATTGTGGACAGAAGCAATATGAAATTTATCACAACCTCAATCCCCCCCCCATTTTTCATGATGCTATTTGGCAAGTTGTGATCATATTTTTCTTCTTGAGTCATCTTCCATACGGAAGCTTGTAATCCTTCATCGGCATCATAGTGTTTCAAGTCCTCCTCACTTTATGCTAGCACAATTGTGTAATCTGCCTATCACAAGTTGTTAGTAAACCTTTTTCCAATCGTGATGCCCAATTCTTCTACACATAATCCAGATTCACTGGTTATTTTCTCAGAATACAGTGTGAATAAGTATGGCAAAGGGGATATAACCTTGACGCGCACTTTTCCTTATTTTAAAGCATGTAGTATATTCCCACTACTGCATCTTGTTTCATGATTGACTTCCACATGACATTATTAGGTTTCAAGAATCATCATACTTCTCAGAGTTAGCTGTAGGATGTTATGATCCATACAGTCAAATTCCATTGGTTTGTGCTCACAAACTACCTCCTGAAATAGTGGGATGTAGATTAGTCCTTTTAGGTAGAGTGATTCCAACTAGTCTTTCCATCTTCTTTGGAGGCTTCCTGCATAACTCATTATTTTGCCTATAAGAAAAATTGATAGGGTGTCAGTATTCATCGGTCATTTTTAATAACAATATATTTTTAATTAATATAAGCATAAATCCAGCAATGCATTCCTGGTGTTAGCAGAGTCCTGGTTCATTGTGGACTAACCGTTCGGCTGCTAGTCACAAAATCGGCAGTTCAAACCCACAGCTTCTCCAAGGAAAGATGAGATTGTGTGCTCATGGAAAGATTTATAGTCTTAGAAAGAGTGTGCAGATGATTTATTCTATCCTACAGAGTTTAGCTAGTTTATATTGACGCAATGACAGTGAGTTTGATTTTTGGATATTTATAATGTACTACAATGTAGTTGATTCAAATTCATTCTAATCCTATAGGATGGAGTGTATCTATTCTGTACAGTTTCTGAGATGGTAAATCTTTATAGGAGCAGAGAGTCTCATTTTCCTCCATGGAGTGGCTGATAGATTTCAACCACTGATTTTGTATTTGAAATTCAAATGGAAACAACTTTATATAGCTAATAAAATTAATGTTCAAAACCTTACCAATCTAAATGCACACAAGGTAAATATAGAAATTCTAGCTGCACTGTAGAACAGAGAAGTCCAACATAGGGTTTCCAAGACAGTAGGTTCTTACAGAGCAGACTGTTCCAGGAAGGTCTACTGCTGGCTTCTAATTATAACATTTTGGTTGGACAATATTTTTTACTGAAATGGGATATTAAGATTCTTGTACATATTGATCCAACACTATGATGGAACAATGTGTGATTATACATTAATATAAAACACAAGTTCAGAATAAGCTGACTATCAGAGTATTAGAGAAATTACTATAGGAAATCAAAATGATAAACCTGATTTGAAAAGTTAAAGCTTTGTAAATTGATCCCCACTCTGATATACTTTGGGCCCGATCTAGTTTTCAATATTTTTGTGTTTGTATTTTTAAATTTTTTCCAGTCATTGAACTCTTTCTTTTCTTTTATTTTCTTTTAACTAAATACTTTCATTGGGGGCTCTTATAGCTCTTATCACAATCCATACATACATATTTTGTCAAACATATTTTATATATGTCGCCATAACCATTTCCAAAACATTTTCTTTCTACTTGAGCCCTTGATATCAGCTTCTCATTTTTGTCCTTCTCTCCCCCACCTCCCCTCATGAGCCCTTGATAAAATATACATTATTATTTTCATATCTTACATCATCTGCCATCTCCCTTCACCCACTTTTCTGTGGTTTGTTCCCCTGGGAGGAGGTTATATGTCAATCCATTTGATTGATTTCCTCTTTCTTGCCCCACCTTACCCATACCCTCCTACTATCTCTATTCTCATTATTAGAACTGAAGGGTTTGTCTGTCTTGAATTCTCTGTGTTGTAGCCTCTTATCTGTAGCAATGTATATGTTCTGGTCTGTAAGGTAGAACTGAGGGCATGATAGTGGGGGTGGAGGGAGCATTAAAGAACTAGAGGAAAGTTGTCTGTTTCATCAGTGCTAAAGTGCACCATGAATGGCTTGTCTCTTCCGTGAGAACTTTCTGCAAGAGAATGTTCAATTGTCTACAGATGGGCTTTGGGTCTCCACTCTGTGCCTCCCCCCCACCCCACCCCCGCCCCTATTCATATTGGTATGTTTTTTTTTTCTGGGTCTTTGATGTCTGATACCTGATCCCATCAATATCTCGTGATCACACAGGCTGATGTGCTTTTTCCAGGTGGGCTTTGTTACTTCTCAGCAAGATCGCTGCTTGTTTATCTGCAAGTATTTAAGACCCTAGATGCTATCTTTTCTTAGCTGGGTGCCATCAGCTTTCTTCACTACATTTGCTTATGAACCCATTTTGTCTTCAGTGATAGTGTTGGGAAGGTGAGCTTCAAAGAACGCCAGATTATTAGAACAAAGTGTTCTTGCATTGAGGGAGTACTTGACTAGGTCCAATATCCATCTGCTCCCTTAACACTTAACATATAAATGTAAGTACATAGATCTATTTCCCTAATATTATATATAAATATTTTAACATGTGTACATGTCTGTATTTAGACCTCTATAAATGTCCTTTGCATCCCAGTTCTTTTCTTTCTTTCTTCTTGTCCCACTATCATATTCGGCCTTCATTTGGTGTGCTATAAATCCTAGTGGCTACATTGCCCTTGATTAAACCCCACTAGGCATCCTATGACCTTCTCTCTATTGATTTTAGTTCACTTGTTGTTACCTTGTCCCTGGGTTGGTTGTCACGCCCCCTCCTTTCTCTAATCTCCCCTTCTGCTGTGTTTCCCCAGATCCATGGGTCCCATTGTTTTCTTTTCTGAGGTGTTTGTCCCGCCTATCTTATCTAAACAGACATGCAGAGACACTAATAAGTGCAAAACCTAACAAAACAACAAAGGAGATAACACCAACAACAACAGCAACAACAACAAAAAGGAAAAACCTGTAAAGAGTTCCGGGTCTGTTTTTTTTATTGTTAGGAGTGGTTTCCAGTCGAGTCTGAGGAATGCAACACTCTGTCCTCAAAACCTACTTTTGGTATTCCCTGGGGACTTCATTGCTTTGCTCCCCTTGCTGCTCTGTTGCATGCCCTTAGAGTTTCGCCCCAGTGTGACTGGGTCAGATCAGGCACAATTCCTGCACTGTGTCTCCAGTGTTGTCCCCCGTAATGCTATGGTTCTGTGTGGGACATTGTGTCTCTTGGTGGGGCCAGCTCTATGGTCTGCTTTGAGCAGAAATATTGTCCTCGGGGTTTGGTGGGCCAGGAAGTATTCCACTCACTCTCTTTCTCTCTCTGCTCTGATCAGATGTTACCTACTCCCTAAGCTGTAGTTTTAGTGCTGTCCTCTGAAGTGTTTTCTTCTGGAGGGGGAGGGGTTCCACATAGCTTGGATTAGGGCAGGCCCTGCAGACCTCTCTATTGAATCCCTGTTACATGCCAGTATGCTGTATTTACGCCTTGGTGCACCGGGTTGAAGCCTGGTCTCTCTCCCTCTCCTATGGAGATATAAAAAATACCCCCTCCTTTGGTAGGTTAGTGCCCAGCTCCCACCCTATCCATGCTCTTTTTTCCCCTCCCTCTCTCTCGCTCTTTTCCCCTCCTATTTAGTTGGCTGCCGTATGTCTACCTGGATTGGGTTTGGCCCCTTCCATATTACCTGGACTTCACCCCAGGAATGTATGCATATAGTAGTTTTTCCACTATGTCCCATTTTTTAAGCTTAACTCAGCGGACTCATGTTGTACGTATCCTTTTGTGCTTGGCTTACTTCTCTTAGCATAATTTCCTCCAGTTTTTCCCATGCAGAGATGTGCTCATATGTTCATCACTGCTTTTTAGGGATATGTTGTGCTCCATTGTATATATGTACCACAGTTTTTTGATTCATTCTTCCGTTGATGGAAATTTGGGTTGTTTCCAACTCTTTGCAATGATGAACTGTGCCACGATGAACACTGGAGCACAGATGTTTTCCCTTGGTTTGTTTCTTGACGTTTCTGGTTATAGACCCAGTAGGGGGAATCATGGGTTGTCTGGTAGCTTGATTTCCGTTTTAGAAATCACCAAAACAATTTCCATAATAGCTGTACATACCTAAGGGCCACCAGCAGGGGACGAGAATTCCTATCTCTTCATAGCCCCTCCAACACTTGTTACTTTCTGATTTTTTGAATTGGGCTGTCTTTAAGGGTGTTAGGTGGTATCTCCTAGTCCCTTTAATTGGCATTTCTCTATAGCTAATGACTGGGAACATTTTCTCATTTTTAATGGCAATTTGGATTTCTGCCATTGTGAAACTTCTGTTCAGGTCCTTTGCCCACATCCTCAGTGGGCAATTAGTTTTTTTCTTATTGTAAGTTAACAAAGTATTGTAGATTTTAGCAATAAAGTTTTGTGTGTTGTGTGATTGCGTTTTCCCACTCTGTAGGCTCTCTTATTTTATTCTTGGTGAATTCTTTCAATATACACAGGTGTTTTATCTTCAGTATATCCCACTTGTCAATTTGTGATGCCTCTGTATTTGTATACTTCCCTACGTTCAATAACCTATGTATTCCCTGCGCAAGGTTCTCAGGTTTGTCCCAATTCCCTCATTTATGAACCTAATAGTTCAGGGTTTTACTTCAAGGTCTGTGATCTACCTTGAGTTTATTCTTGTGTATGGAGTGAGGTAAGGGTCTTGCTTCATTTTTCTGCAGACAGATATCCATTTTTTCCAGCACCACTTAGTGAAGAGGGCATCTGCTTCCCATATGATATTTTGAGGGGCCCTTATCAAAAGTCAGTTGTCTATACACTGTCATTTTTATCTCTGGGTTTTCAGCTTTTTTCTATTGGTCTGAATATCTGTCATTATACCAGTACCACACTGTTTTTAAGACTGTGGCTGTATAATAGGTGCTAAAGTCAGGTAGAGTACGCCCTCCCATTTTGTCCTTCTTCTTGAGAAGTTCTCTGCTAATTCTGGGCTTCTTCCCTCTCCATATGAAGTTGGTAATCAGTTTTTCTAATTCTTTGAATAAGGATAATGGTATTCATATTTGCATAGCATTAAACTAGCCTTGGGCAGAACTGACATATTTACTATATTGAGTCTGTCAATCCACAGGCATGGGATATGCTTCCATTTGTTGAGGTCACCCTAGGTTTCTTGGAATAGTGTTCTGTAGTTTTCCTCATACAGATCTTTTGTTTTTTTAGTCAGGTATATCCCTAGATGTTTCAGTTGTGCTTGGCTATTGTAAAGGGTACTACCTTTTTAATCACCTCTTTCATGATCTTGTCTGATGTGTATATATCATTCTAATGGATTTCTGTTTGTTGATCTTGTATCCTGCCACACTTCCATATTCCTCTATCGCTTCCAACACTCCACTTGTGGAATTTGGGGGTTTTAAATATATAAAATCATATAATCTATAATAATGATAACTTCAGCTCTTCCTTCCCCAGACGTAGATGTAGATGTTTTTTCTTTGCCTTATGTTGTTATCTAGGACCTTCAGGACGATATTAAATATGAGTGGGGCCAGGGGCATCCTTGTCTGGTCCCTTTTTCAGTGGGATTGTTTTAATCTTTTCTCCATTGACCACATTGGCTGTTGGTTTTTCATATATAGCTTGTATAATATCGAGGAATTTGCTTTCCACTCCTATCTTCTTGAGTGTCTTAAACAGGAATGGGTGTTGGGTGTTGTTGAATATTTTTCTGCATTTATCGATATTACTGTGTGGTTATTATAATATTTTATGTCAATGTGGTGAATAATACTAATAGTCTTTTGTATGTTGAACCATCCCTGCATCCCTAGTATGAATCCCACTTGGTCATGGTGAATTATTATTTTCATATGCTTTTGTATTCTATTGGCCAGGATTTTGTTAAGGATTTTTACGTCGATGTTCATTAAGGATATTGGTCTGTAGTTCCCAATTCTTGTGGAATCATTGCCCGCTTTAGGTATCAGAGTTGTACTAGTTTCATAGAATAAGTTTGGGAGTTTACTATCTTTTTCTATGTTCTTGAAGAGTGTGTGGGATTGGTGTCAATTCTTCCTTGAATGCTTGGTAGAATTCTCCTGTAAAGCCATCTGGCCCAGGAATGTTTTTGTTGGTAATCCTTTGTTAACTTTTTCTTCTATTGCTATGGGTCTGTTGAAATTCTGGACATCCATCTGGGATAGTCTAGGGAGAGTTAGTTTTCCAAAGTATTTGTCCATGTCTTCCAAGTTGTTGAATTCATTAGAGTACAAGACTTTGTAATACTGTGTAATTATCATTTTAATTTAATTTGGGTCCATTGTAATGTCCCCTATTTCATCCCTCATCCTTCCTATTGAAATTTGTTCCTTCCTTTCTTTGGTTAGGTTTGCCAGTGGTATATCAATTCTGTTAATCCTTTCAAAGAACCAACTTTTAGCTGCATTTTCCCATAGTTTTCTTGCTTTCCCTCTCCTGTATATCAGCCCTGATTTTTATTATTTCTTTCCTTTTGCTATTAGCAAGATTTTTCTGGTGACACTGCTCTAACTGGTGTAAGTTTTGTGCCAACATATCAACCATAAGCCTCTCTTCCTTTTTTATATGTGCATGTATTGCTATCAAACTTCCTCTGATAAATGTGTTTGCTGTGTCCCAAAGGTTTTGGATTATCATATTTTCATTCTCATTGGTTTCTAGAAACTTCCTGATTTCATCTCTGATCTGGGCCAATACCCACTCCTTTTGCAATAGAGAATGATTCATTCTGAAATTATTTTCCCTTGTTTTCTTAATCGTCCTTTTTCTGATTTCCAACCTTATAGCACAGTGTTAGTGAGTAAAATCTGTATGATCTCTATGTGCTCGAATTTACACAGATTCGACCTTTACCCCAGCATATGGTCTATCTTCAAGTAAGTGCCCTGTGGATTTTAAAGAATGTGAATGTGAGTGTTGATCTGTCCACACTGGGTCAGCAAGGATCTTTTGTCGGGCTAGGCTTCTTTTTATGCATTCTTTGAGTGTTTCCTTGTCTGGGAAGACTCTTTCTTCTCCACCTATCTTAATAGAAAATTTGACTGGGTATCGTATTCATGTGTTTGCATTATTTCCTTCAATTTTTGGAATATGTTACTCTAGTTCCTCCTCTTCTTCATCATGTCTGCTGGTAGGTCTGAACATATTCTTGATTGGGTACTTTTATAGGTGACTGCTTGCTTTTTCCTAGCTGCTCTTATGATTTTATCCTTTTCCTCAAAGTTAAATAATTTAACTAGTATGTGTTTTGGTGAATTTTTCTTGAGATTCACTCTAGGTGGTATTCTTTTGTCTTCCTGAATGTTTGACAGATTTTCATTTATTAAGTGGTGGAAGTTTTCCCGTAAGATTTACTTCACTATTTTTGCTGTTTATTTCTTTGTTGTGTCTTATTCCAGTAATCCAATTATTTTAATATTCTTCCTCTTCATAGCATCAGATATGGCTCTCAGGTTTTCTTCAGCTTCTCTGATTATCTTATTTGACTACCTTTCCTGTTTGTTGAAGTCTGCCTGGTTATTCTCTAGGTTACTGGTGCAATTCTCTGCCTCCTCTGGTCAGTTGGCAAAGTTTGTTGATTCGCTACTAGATTTTGTTATTTCATCTCTTAGCTTTTGTATTTCCCTTTGGTGTGTGGCCATTATCTCCTCTATCATTTAATCTTTTTTCTGTATTGCTTCCCTCATGTCCTGTAAGACTCCATGCAGCATTCTGAAGATTTATTTTGACACAGGTCAATGTCTGTTTCTTTGATGCATGTTGTTAAGTTCATCACTTCTTCAGGCATTGTGTTTTTGTTTCTCCTGGTTTTCATTTAGGAAGTTGGGGCTGGTGGCTGTTTACATGTTGTTTTAGAGGAGCCTTGGGCCATCTTCCAGAGTGTCAAAGAGCAGTGAGCTCTCTCTTTTGGAGACTCTTAGGTATGCTTCTTTGATCTACTTGTAGCTAGTTGCACTGCAGGGTCAGGCTACCGCTTTATCTTCCTGTGATCTCACTCTTAACCTAGCCAACCAGTATTCCATTATTTGGAGGATTAATTTGATGGTGCTCTCAGGGGAGAGCTTATCTCCCAAGAGGCTATGGAGGTGTGGCTCACGGTGGTTTGGAGCGACTCAAATGGCATGTGGCAGTGCCCGCTGCAATGGGAGTGCCACAGAGGGCATGGATGTACCTGTCTGGTGTATAGTAGATGGCTGGCAGAATTACCCAAGTAAGAGAGAGTACCATGGATGTCAGGAAGGTGTTCCTGCAGCAGTATGGAATACCACAAAGAGTGGGTATGTGTTGCCCAAGGCACTTGTAGAGCATTGGGGGGCATGCAGGAGTTCCCCAGCCATTCAAAGGGAAGATCCCCCAGGGAAAGAAGGAGGGATTTCCCCAGCCTTGTGTAAGCCCACGAAGTACAGTGGGAGCCACCCTAAGTAGAGAGACAGAGTTTCTCTAGTCGGAGGGGACTGGCCTGGGAGCTGATAGTGGTATGTGAAATGAAAGAGGGGTAAGAGAAGAAAAAGAGAAAAAGGAAAAAAACAACAACAATAAACAATGATAAAAACAAACAAATATTAAGCCTACTGAGACTGTCGCAGGAAAGAGAGAAGAGATAGAAAAAGAATGAAAAAGGAGAAAGAGAAGAAGAAAAAAATGTAAAGAGATAGCCGAGCCCTGATCGCCTGACTGTTGGGCTGGAGGGGTTTAAATTCTGCTCAAAGCTATCAGGTTGGCATGCCTGCTTTCGTGTAGAGCCCAGCGGATGCTGGCTGGCATTCCACGAGTCTTCAGATCACCACGGAGGCCAGGGAGAGGTTTATGCAGCAGTGTGGAGCGCTGGAAAGGGCTGGTGCAGCTGCCTTGTGCAGTGTGCATCAGTGCCACAGTGGGCAGGCTGGAGCTTCCCACTCCTGAGTGAGTGGAGTTGCCCTAGGCAGAGGGTAGTGGCCCAGAAGCCAGCAGTGACAAGTGAAAGGACAGAGAGGGAGAGAAAAAGGAAAAGAGAGGGATAAAGATGAATAAAGAAAGAGAAAAAATAACTGAAGTCATTCCTAGGCTATTGTCTATCCGTTTCTGCTCTGCTAAACTGTGATCTGGCACAGGGAACTCTACTAGTGGCTCTTTGATCACTGCAGATCTGTGACTACCCACGGTGTTTGGTGTGCCAAGCACATGCCTGACTTGGGGCGTGGGGAGTCACCAACCCCTAGATGGCAAGCACAGGGCAGCTAGAAACACGGGGAATTCTGGGGTGGGGTCTTCTGACTCGCTTTTGGAGGCTCTCTTCGAGCCTGGGATTATGACCGCTTTTAGACAGCAGTTCTGGGTAATAGCTGCTCACTCACTGCAGGGCTAGGGCTCAGGGAGAGGTGCGGGTCCTGCGGAGCCCACAAGCTGGCACAATGAACCCAGAGTATTGCAGTGCGTTCTCGAGTCACCTTGTGAGTGAAAGTCAATAAAAGGGGGTACCTGAAAATAAATAAATAAACAAACAAACAAATAAGTGGGGACCTGGGCCGAACCCTAGTACCCTGATTCTATGTTTAGCACTCAGCCTCCAGTCTTGGTCTTCTGTTCTGGCAGCGGGAGCTCCGGATAGGTAAATCTACCTGGATGCCATCTTGGCTTCTTCCTTTTTTTTTTTTTTTCCCCATAAACCATTTTGTTAGGGGCTCTTACAGCTCTTATAACAATCCTTACATCAATTATATTAAGCACATTTGTACATATGTTGCCATCATCATTTTCAAAACATTTTCTTTCTACTTGAACCCTTGGTGTCCGTTCCTTTTTTGACCCTCCCACCCCCACCTTCCCACCTTCATGATCCCTTGATAAATTATTATTATTTTCACATCTTACACTGCCTACTGTCTCTCTTCACCCACATTTTTATTGTTTATGCCCCTAGCAGGGTGTGTGTGCCTATATATTGCTCATTGCAATATGTCCCCCCAATCTCCCCTTCTTACCCAACCTACTGGGCTTTATCCCTGATGTGTTTTGTCATTGTGGGTAGCCGTCTTGAAGTGTTGTGATATGATTTTTTTGTTTTTCAGGTTATGAAACTCAGGATTCAAGAACTTTTAGAGACAACGAGGAGAATAAGTGTTCCTGAGGTACAATGTAGGAGGAGTGAAGGGGAGCTGATACCAAGGAGGTCAAGCAAGAAGAAAATGCTTTGAAAGTGACGGTAGTAGCAATTGTATAGTACTGCTTCATGTGATTGAACACTGGAATGGTATGACATCTGTAAGAGCTCCCTATTAAGTGATGTTTGGAAAATAAATAAAACAGAAAAATTTGACTAGCATTTCAGAGATTTTAAATTATATATTTAATATTAAATTATTCAAATGATCCATTTTACAAGTTGGTACAAGCAAAGGCAGGATTCTTGAAATGCAACTATTACACCAAATGCTGATGCAGAGTTCACTTGAGTTAACCAAACTGACAATAACATATGCCAAGACATTTGGAAGGACAAGAGACTAGAAGAGATGCACATTTGTACCCATATCAAAGATATGCAACACACAGGATATAGAAAATTTATCATGAAAATAAAGTACTATTCCTATCATTTTCAAATAAAACTTTACTGTTGATACACTGCCAGCAAGTCCTAACAGATTTGAAAAAGGATATAGAATAAGGAATATCATTGTACAGATCAGATGGATCTTAGCGTGAAGCAAAGAATACTAGTAAGATGTTCACCTGTGCTTTGTTGACTGCATACATCATAATAAATTTTGGATAATATTATGAAAAGTGAAAATTTCAGAACATATAATTATGTTCAAGAAAATGAAAGAGAAGGTGATCATCCAAAAGAACAATAGGATGCTACATGATTTAAAATCAGGAAATGTGGGCATCACTATACAATCTGTATGCTGAGCAATGACCCATATAATGATCTATATTCTTGGTGTTAGACAGTGTGGGCTGATATTAGACATTTTGAATCAGATAATTATATTCCTATGCCAGGAATGATGAAGAATCCCTACCCATTCATTTTTAAAAAGAACATTTCAGATTTTTCTGAAGGACAACATTGTCAACCCAAATCCATGTTATCAATGCATAATGACCATAAAGGACAAAGATGCTGGGATGCTGTAAACCTCAGCTTTCTTCTTTGGAACTGCTGATATTGCCAATGGCAGCCAAGTGCCACCCAAATTCTTTGCAACAATGTCAGTTATAGGATACTATCCATATCTATTAAGGCATTCAGATAGGGCCCTATAAATTATACACAAACCACAACACCCAAGTATGAGGAAACTGAAACTTGTTGCCAATTTCTGCAATCTGAAATTGACTAAACAAGCAATCAGGACGCATTGATAATGCCTAGTAGTTGGAATGGGAAAGTTGGTGTATTAGACAGGGTTCTCTAGAGCGATAAAACCAGATTGCTGATAATTTCATATATTTTTATATTTATAAAGATAGATATATAAAATAAGAAATGAACTGTTAAATTATATACAGATAGGTAGATATATAATACAAGAAATGAACAGTTAAATTTTAAAGCAGTGCAAACGGCTCAGTGCAACTCACTCCCGTGAGAGAGTTGTGTGACATTAGCAATCCTTCAAATCTTGAGGGCCACTAGGTAAGTCCTCTGTAGAGAGAGAGCTAGGATATCACAGCACAGGCAGCAAACAGCAAGGCAGATCACCAACTGTCAGCCAGGCCACCAACAGGCAGTCCTCAGCTCAAGAGATGTAAATTCCAATCGTGTGGTCTTAAAGGGACCTCAACTTACAGCAACACAGTCCACAGGCTAGGTGTCCCACAGGTAGTGCACCCTTTAAATTGAGACACAGAACAAGCAAGGCAGCCAGACATTGGTCAGATGATCAAAGAGCGAGAGACAAGAAAGGCGAGACTCACAGAGTCATTTATCTCTCTGCCCTTCAACTAATCCCACTTGTGTTTATCGGCCAGGCGGGCACAATAAACTCTCTCAGTTGGAAACACACAAGAATAAGCATGTAGAAACTACGGACTTGCTAATATATATGATGACATAGCTCACATAACAGAATTTTGCTATACCGATTACATATATATACATTGTAAATACCTTATTTTAGAAACAAAAAATACTATTAAGTACTTATAATTCTCTAAATTGAATATAGAGTAATCAAATCAATTACGATTGGGGAAAACAATGATGGAGAAGCTCAATACCATCCAAAACATAGGCAATAAAACACAAGTACACATCTTTCTTATATTTTCTGCTTTCAGAAAAGATCCATCTAACATAAGCTATGAAAGCCCTTGTTCCAAGTTCTCTTCTGAATCTAGCCTGAACTTCTGGCAACTCCCTGTCAACTAACTGCTATAATTGTTGTTGAATGATCTTCAGCAACAATTTACTTCCATGTGATATCAAAGACACTGTTCTGTAATTTGAGCACACATTGGGGTCACTTTTCTTTGGAATTGGTACAGATGTAGATCTCTTCAAGTCAGTTGGCCCAGTAACTGTCTTCCAAATTTCTTGGCACAAATGAGTTAGTGTTTTCAGTGCTTCACCGGCTTGGTAAGATATTTCAATTGGTATTCTAGGAACTCCGGGAGCTGTGTTTTGAGCTAATGTTTTCAGTGCAGTTTGACCTTCTTTGCCATGTATTTTAATGCTTCCTGAAATATTCAGTATTTTGTGTCCACAGAATCTTTCAATATTGCAACTTGGGGCTTGGATTTTAAAATTGTATTTCTTTAAGATACCCTCAGCATGTTCTCCCAATTTGATATTCTAACTCTAGACCTTTGCCTGTTTTATTATAATATTTAACATTTTTGTCTTGAGCTGTCCTTTGAAATTCTGTTCAGTTTTTTAGATTAATCATTTCTTTCATTTACCTTAGCTATTGTGATTAATCACAAGTTTCAGAGTCTCTTTTGACATCCACTTGGCGCTGTTCTTTTCCCTGTCTTTTCAATGTCCCTTTGTTTTCTTCATGAATGACATTCATGTAATATCCTCCCACTGCTCATGAGGTCTTCTGTCATTAGTGTTCAATGCGTCAAATCTGTTTTTTAGACGCTCTTGCTATTCATTTAGGTTAGACTTAAAGTTTATTTTGGCTCTAGTGGACTTGTTTTAATTTTCTTCAACTTTGTCCGGAACTTACAGACGAACAATTGATGGTCTGTTCCACACTCATCCTCTGCCCTGGTTTTAGATGCTGATATTGAACTTCTTCAACATCTATTCCCACAGATGGAGTCAATTTGATTTCTGTATTCCAACCCAAGAAATCATGTATTGTTGGAAAAAGGTAGATGCTGTGAAAAAATAGTCAGTCATATGAAATTCTACCATGAGATCTCCAGCTGCATTTCTATCGTCAAAACCATATTTTTCAGCTATTGTCCCTTTCTCTTGGTTTCCAAATTTTGTGTTCCAATCACCAATAATTATCCACGCACCAATAATTATCCATTTGCATCCAAGCATGCAAATATACTGCATGCTTGATCAATATCATACCAAAGATGGTAAAATTCTTCAATTTCTGAATCATTAGCATTATTAGTTAGTGCATAATTGGAATTTTAATTTTACTGACTGGATTTCCTTTTATGAGGATAGATATTATCCTATCACAGACAGTACTGTAATTCAGTGTAATCCTTGAGATGTCCTTCTTAACAATGAATACAACATAATTCCTTTGAATATGTCATTCTTGGCATAGTAAACCATATGAGTTCCTGATTAAAAATGGCCAATACCAGTTCATTTCTGCTCATTAATGCCTAGAATATTAATGTTTGTGTTCAATTTAATTTTTAATACTTTTCCATTTTTCTAGATTTTTATACTTTACACACTCCATGTTTCAATTATTAATTCAAAGTTTGCATCTATTTCTTCTCATTTTCAGTAATTCCCTACCAGCAAAATCAGCTACTGAGGCTTAAATCCACCTCATTATGGTAGATATTGCTTTGAGAAGCAGCTCTTCCTCAGTCATATTTTTTGAGTGCCTTCTTACTGATTGGCTCATTTTCTGGCACTGTCTCTGACAATGTTGTGCTTCTGTGAATTATGTTTTCAGTACCTCACAATGTTTAACTGCTGCCCATGAGGTTTTCAGTGACTACTTACCTGAATCTCTCCTGAAACCTCTTCTGTTTGGGTGACCCTGGTGTATATTTGAAATACCAGTGATTTGGTTCCCAACCTCTCAGCAACACACATGCCTCCACAGTACCACCAACGGACAGAAAAGTGGTGAGTCTAGTCCACAGACCTCCCATATATTGCCTATCAACCCTGGATTCATTTGACATTGTCGGTGCCCAGTTGGTTCCCACCAAAGTACAAATCTAACCAATAGTGACCCTATACAGACCAGAATAAAACACTACATGGTCCTGAGCCAGCCTCACAATTGTTCCCATACCTGAACCCATTGTTGCAGCCACTGTGTCCATCCATCTCATGGAGGGCATTTCTCCTTTTTGCTGCCCCTTGTTTCACTAAGCATGATGACCTTTTCTCTCTGATGGGTTGCTCGTGACAATATGTCCAAAGTATGTAAGACAAATTCTGACCATCCTTGCTTCTAAGTAGCATTTTAGCCTTACTGCTTCCAAGATGCCTCTGTTGGTTCTTTTAGTAATCTGGGGTACTTCCCATATTCTTCTCCGGCACCAGAATTCAAATGTGTGGATTCTTTTTCAGTCTCGCGCATTTAATGTTCAACTTTGACATGCATATGACAGTGGAAAATACAATGGCTGAAGTCAGACATACTCCTCAAAGTAACACCCTTGTTTTTCAGGACTCTAAAGAGGCCGTGTGCAACAGAGTACCTCATGCAATGTATCTTTAGATCCCTTGACTGCTGCTCCCACAACCATTGATTATGGATACATGCAATATGAAATCCTTGATAACATCAACACATTCTCCATTTGTCAAAATACTACTTACTGGTAGAGTTGTGAGGACTCTGCTCGTCTAGAACTGAAGTCAATATTGAAGGTTGCAATTCTTATTATTCATCAGTGTTTTAAGTTCTCTTCACTTTAAGCAAGAAAGGTTATATCATCTGTATATGCCAGCTTTTTAATAAGCTTTCTTCAATTCTGATTTCACATTCTTCTTCATATAGTCCAGGATCTCTGATTACTTTCTCAGCATATGGGGCATAATAGTGATTGACAACTTCCCTGATTTAAAATCATGAATATTCCTGTGTTCTGTTTGCAAAGCTGACTTCTTGATGCATGTACAAGTTCTGTATGAGCACAATCAAGCGTTCTGGAGTTCCCATTTTTCTCAGTTATCCACAGTTTATTATGGTCCACAAAGTTGAATGGCTTTGCATCACAAACAAAACACAAGTAAACCTTTTTCAGCCATTTTTTGAGTCAAGATTCCTCTGGTATCGTCAGTGATTTATGTTGTTCCACATCCTCGCTGTCTGACACCTTGTTGTACTGTGGTGGCTTGTATGTCGTTATGATGCTGGGAGGTGTGTCACCGATATTTTAAATGCAAGCATGGTCACTGAAAATGAACAGGTTTCAGCAGAGCTTCCAGAGTAAGAACATAAAACAAGGAAGTACTTGACTTTCCATTTCAGAGAAAGGAGCCACTGAAAAACCTCACGCATAGCTTCAAAACTTTGTGAGATCCTGAAGGCCTAAGGGATGGAAGCAGAACATGGTTATACGTAGTCCTAGTGATATGCCTATAAGGTCTGAGGGCACTCTGAATGCAACTGAGCAGGAGCTGATTTCTAGGTGTGGCGTGAACCAGGATCATGTGAGTAGGGAAAAACCAGTGGAAGTGGAATATTTCAGATGTTCCTTTGCTGCTGGGGCATGACTCAGATAAGGAGCAATGACTGCAAACATCTGCTAGTGATTAGAAATTGCAATGTGCGAAGTACAGATGTAGGAAAATTGGGAGTTGTCCAAAATGAAATATAATGCATAAGATTGAGATGCTAGGCATTTGTGAGCCAAAATGGATTTCTATTGGCCATTTTAAATCAGAAAATCATAATATTTACACTGCCTGGAGTAACAAAATCAAGAGAACTGGCTAGAGATTGATTGTCAGAAAGTTAATTTCAAAATAAATCTTGAAGTACAATGTGGTGATAGGATTATAGCTAACCTTATTAATGGAAATAAAATCAATTCAACTATAATTTAAAAGTATGCACCAAGTACAAAAGCTAGTGAGGAAGAATTTGAAGAATTATACTAAGGACTTCAGTCTGAAATTGATCAAACATACAATCAAGATGTATTGATAATTATTGGTGATTGGAATGCAAAAGTTGGAAAGAAAGAGGAAAGAACAGTAGTTGGAAAATATGAACTTAGTTATAGAAACGAAACTGAAAATTGCGTGGTAAAATTTTTCAAAACCAACAATTGGTTCAAAGAATTTTTAAATAACAAATAATGTAATTATACATATGGACTTTCCAGAAGTCCATATGAATAAAAATTAAATTGATTACATTAGTGTAAAGACATGATGGAGAAGCTCAATCTCAGCAATTTAAAACAGACAAAGACTGACTGTGGAATAGACTATCAATTACTTGTATGAAAGTTTAGTTGAAGAAAATTGAAATAAATAATAAAGTTGAAGAAAATTAAAACAAATATATAGGAGCCAAAATAGATCTTGAATGTATCCCACCTGACCTTTGAGAACATCTCAAGAAATGAATTGATGCATGGAACAATAATTACTAAAGACCTAATAAGTTTGGGATGAGCTCAAGATCATATATGAAGAAAGCAAAAGGACACTTAAAGACAGGAAGGCAAAAAGAGCAAAGTGGATGTCACAAGAGACCACAAAACTTGCTCCAATTGTAAAGTCGCTAAAGTAATTTGAAGCAATTATGCAAAGAGCTGCATAGAAAAATTCAAAGGATAGCTCAGGCGATAAAGGCAAATACTATAATGAAATGTGAAAAGTCCTAGAATCAGAAAACCAAATGAGAAGAATGGGCATAGCATAATTGAAACTGAAACAACTAAGAAAACATCAAGCTTCCATTTGCAATCTTGATTCTATGAGGAAAATATTGAAACGATGCAAGAAGCCTAAGGAGAAGGTGGAAAGAATATAGACTCACGGTAACAAAGAGTTATCCAACAAGCTACCATTTCAGGAGGTAGGATATGAGCAATAACTAATGGTGCTGAGGGAATAAGTCCAAGCCACACTGAATGCATTAGCCCAAAACAAGGCTCCAGGCATTGATGGAATACCAATTGAAATAGTTCAACAAACTAATGACACACTCATCTATTATAGGACATCTGGAAGACACCTACTTGATGTTTGGAAGAGATGTCTTGATGTCCAACTGATTGGAAGCGATCCATATTCATATCCATTCCAAAAAATGACAACAAAATCTCAAACTACAGAATAATATCATTGATATTGCATGTAAGCAAATTTTTCTGAAAATCATCCTACATTCATTTCAGCAGTACAATGACAAAGAACTGCCAGAAGTTCAGACTGAATACAAAAGAATTTGGATTAGGTGCTGAGATAAACACTGTATACACCATGGATTTCCAAAGGTACGAGCAAATCTCTCATGGAAGCAATGCAGCCAGAATGTTCCTAGGAAGCAACAGTGGTCACATTTTGTCTCATATAATAGGGGCATGTTATCAGTGGGTTACAGACCACAGAGAAGAATGTAATGTCAGAAAGCAAGAAGACCCTCGAGTGGGTAGATTAATGTACTATATCCAACAATTGGCTCAAATGTTGTAAAAAATGTGAAGATGGTACAGAACTTGGCAGTGTTGTGCTCCAATGTACATGGATTCATTGACTCAGAAATTTCTTGATGACAATGGCATCTAACAACGTGACCTCTCTAGTTATTCTTCAACTCTTTTTCACTAATAAGATTTAAATACATTTTACATAATTCTTCACCAAGCTCTAGGGAATTTTTCTGACACAGAGGCATCATTCTTTGATCAAATTTGCCTCTGTCCTTCTCCCATGAGCCCTTACATAACTATTTGTTATACCAGTTTACATTAATAGCAAACATTAAAAATATGAAAAACTAAAGAGAAATTAATGAATACAAATTATGACACTGACAAAGAATATTGAATATACAATTGCCTGTCAGAAGAACAAGAAAACCTGCCTTGGAAGAAGTTCAGCCAGAGTTCTCAATAGAAAATGAGATGTTCAGACCTCATATCATGTGCTTTAGATATGCTAATAGGGGGAACTAGTCCCTGCAGAAGGCTATAGTGCTTAGTAATGTGGAAGGTCAGTGACAAGGAGGAAGACACAAACGTATGGGTTAATATAGTAATTGCAACATTGACCTCAGCCATAGCAATGATTTGGAGGATCGTGTACGAATAGACATGATTTTGTCTTTGGTACATCTGTTCCCTCTGAATTGGAGACAACTTGATGTCAACTGTCATGGATTGAATTTTGCATTCTAAAATATATACTAACTTGTTTGGGCAAGATTTTCAGTGATTTAACATTTATCTAATTGTATTATTATACCTAATGAAATAATCTGATATGATCATAAAATAAAATGTAAGGGAAACAAAAAATGACAGACACCTTTAATCAGGCAACAGCTTTGACTACGAAAAAAAAAATAAAGAAGAAAGAGAAGAGCCAAAGTGGAACATAACCTTCGAACTCAGAGTCACTGAACTGAACATCTCCTCAACTCAGGGGAAAAGTGATCACAGGGCACAGGCAGATCTCCAAGGAAGTGCATGGGCTTGCAGATATTGGAAGGAGCCATCTACCTCCAGAGTCAATACCTTCAGCCAGGACTTCTACTTCCTAAACCTGGGGGGATTGAATTATGTGAGTTTAATTTAAAAAAGGGAAAATCAAGCTATAATCAATGAAAATAATTGATAGTTGAACATAATTGCAAAAAAGGGATAATCTGTTTTCTAATAACTGATGAATGTTGCATATGAATGCAAAAGTGGATATAGAACATTAGCATTTCACTTTTAGAATCTGCCAACTAGATATCACCAAAAATGCTTAATATACATGAAAAATAAAATTTATTACATTAGGTGACCACTTAGTCCAATTGAAATCATATGAGTGTGTACACTCCCCTCCCCCACCACACACACACACACAACGGAATTGTGCTGGATGGAGTGGAGGTTTTGTAGAACACATTTTTTCTGCTAGACAAACATCAAGCAACTTGCTCTGTGTTAGTGCACCCAATGGCATCACCTGCGAAGGTTCTCTCTGGTCACAGTGAATTTTTTCATAAAAGCAATTTCACTGGAACCTCATTTTTTGTGATGACTGATTTAAGAGAACATCATGTGGCTGTGAAATTTTGTTTCCCACTCAGGAAAAATGCTGCAGAAACTGTTGTGATGTTGAACACAGCTTACAAGGACAGCTCTATGGGAAAAATGCACGTGTATGAGTGGTTTTCTTGTCTCAAAAAAAGGTGAAATGCAACTGATGACAAATCTCATTCTGGATATTAACCTCCAGAAAGAAGGAAAATGTCTACCCATAGTGCACTTGGAGTTCATTCCACAAGGTCAGACTGTTAATCAAGTTTTCTTTTTAGAGATTCTGAAAAGATGGTATAACAGTGTGAACAATAAGATGGGAGACTGGATTTGTCACCATGACAACGCGCCTACTCACACAGCCATCTCAGTGCTCCTATTTTTTGACAAGAAATAGCATGCCTCTCTTGCCCCACACACCTTACTCACAAGACCTTGCTTCATGCAACTTATTTTTGTTCCTGCGAATGCAGTAGGACATGAAAAAATAGCGATTTGATAACATAGAAGAGGTGAAGAAAAAAATGAGGGAGGTGCTGTCAGCCATACAAACAGCTAAATTTGAAAAATGCTCCCGTGAACAGAATCGCAGATTTGATGAATATATTAAGTGTAATGAAGAGTACTTTCAAGGTGATAAGGTTTTTTGTAAGCAAAACAAAACCTATCTTTGAAAACAAAATCTGGGTTTTTGGGTACCCACTCTTAAATATGAATGCACGTGAGACTAACGTCAAAATAGTGTGCTTAATTTCAAAGTGATTTCCAACAGTCCAAAGAAACTTTTATTGTTCATAGTTTTTATATCGTTTTTATTAGGGGTTCATACAACTCTTATCACAATCCATCCATACATCAATTGTGTAAAGCACATTTATACATTCATTGCCCTCATCATTCTCAAAACATTTGCTCTCCACCTAAGACCCTGGAATCAGCTCCTCATTTTCCCCCTTCCCTCCCTGCTTCCCCATCCCTCATGAGCCCTTGATAATTTATAAATTATTATTTTGTCATAGATTGCCCAGTCCAATGCCTCCCTTCACCCACTTTTCTGTTGTCCGTTCCCCAAGGAGGAGTTTATATGTAGATCCTTGTAATTGGGATTATTATTTAAGTGAAGACTCTGATAGCAAATTTATATTAACTTTTTATCCTATAATATAAAGTCATCAGACACAAATCATATCAAACAAAATAAATTCATTATGATCTGAATGTGTTTTACTGAGGTTTCTTTTCATTGCTTCCTTGTAATTGACAATGCGCTTCAATGAAGTAAGAAAGATTGTCTAGCTTAATCCCCCCATAACCACTTTAAGAAACGGAGTACTCAAATTGTTCATGAACACTCTTTTCCTTACTGTTGTGATTGTGAACTAGGCTGCAATTTATTTGATTCTGTATGTGGTGGTGATGATGTGGCAGATATAGGTAACTGTACCTATGCTTTTGTCGTTGGTAAATCTTAAAGCTCAATATTTTAACAGAACTGAATCAAATGCTTTAGAGGTTTCTTGTTGCTTGATGTCATGTTTGTGTTTGATGCCGTAAAGTCTGCACAACAGAATGAATCACTGTCGGGTCCTGGGTCATTCTCCCAACTGTTCCTCTTTGAGCCCATTTTGCATCCACTGTGTCACTCCCTCTTGTTGGGGGCCTTCTCTTTTGTGTAGCACTTTACTTACCGAGCATGGTGTCCTCCTTCAGGGACTGATCTGTCCTAACAATAGGTCCAAAGTGTATATGACGGTCTCACTATCCTTGTTTTGAAGACGCACACTGGCTGTACTTCCAAGACAGATTTTGTCAATCCTTTGAGCAGTTCATGTTACTTTCAATATTCTTTCTATCACCACAATTCAAATATATCGATTCTTCTTCAGTCTTCCTTATTCAATGGCCAAATTTCATATGCATATAAAGCCACTGAACATACTATGACTTGGGTCAGGCACCCCTTAGGCCTCAAAGTAACATCCTTACTCTTCAATATTCTAAAGAGGTCTTGTGCAACAGATTGACCTAATGCAATGTGTCTTTTTATGTCTAGATTGCTGCTTTTTTATGTCTAGATTGCTGTCCAAGCAAGACAAAATCCTTGACAACTTCAAACTTTTCTCCGCTTATCATTGTTATCGCTTGGTCCACTTGTGAGGCCGTTTACCTTCTTCACACCGAGTTGTATAATTCACACTGAAGGCTGCAGTCCTTCAACTTCACCAACAAGCTTTTCAAGTCCTCATTCTCAGTGAACAGGGTTCAGTCATCAGTATATTGAAGGCTGGTAGTAAGCCTTTCTCCAATCCTGATGCTCAATTATCTTCATTTAATGCAGCTTCAAAGTCTGATTATTTGCTCAATTATATGAGACTATATGATTATAAGCAGCTACTTCCTCCAAGGTGGGAAACTGATTCCTTCTTCATTGTCTGATCTTAGTGTGACAGCTGAACTTTGAGAGACTCTGCTGGCATTTGGAATACTTTCAGCACCACAGCACAAACAACTAGTAGACAAACTAATAGGACAAACTAACTAGTAACAACTAATAGGACCAACTAGTATACAAACGGTAGTTGTTTGATATTAGGCATTTTGTCAAAGCAACTAAACAATGCCTGGCCCTGAGCCATCCTCATGGTCACTACATTTGAACCTATTGTTTTAGCCATTATATCAATCTGTCTTATGGAGGATCATCCACTTTTTCAATGACTTTTCCAAAGAACATGGGATGAAGTCTTCCCATTCTCAGTTCTGAAGAGTGTTTTGACTATACTTCCAAGACAGAATTATTAGTGTTTTATTTTTTTTAATTTGATTATTATTATTGTGCCGTTCACTTTTTGCTAGTACCATAATTCAAATATATTTCTTCTTTTTCAATCTTCCTTATTCATAATCCACCTTTCCCATGCATATGAGGTAACTTAAAATACAATGGATTACACAAGCACACCTTAGTCCTCAAATCTTTTGAAGCAGAGTTTCCCTATGTGATCAATTGCTTGATGTTTTTCACTGCTGTGTCCATGATCATTGATTGTGGGCACAAGCAAGATGTCATTTTGATAACTCTAATATTTACGGTCTTCTTTATTGATACTATTGCATTGTTCCCTTCTTTACAAGGAGGTGTTAGCCACACTGAAGGCTGTCACGTTTGATCTTCCTCAATAAACGCTTCAAATCCTCTTCGCTCTCAGCAAGGAAAGTTCTCTTATCTGCATACTGCATGTTGTAAATAAGCCTTTTATCAATTCGGATACCATGTTCTTCTTCATAAAAATCTGTCTTCTTGGATTATTGTCTCAACATATAATTGGATTAAGCGTGGTAAACAGATATAACCCTGGCACACACGTTTCCTGATTTTAAACTATCCAATATCTCTTGCTATGCTCAAATGGCAGCCCATTGTTCTAGTTATAAGTTCCACATGAGCAAATATAAATGTTCTGAAACTATTAGTCTTCAAAATTTTATTCATAATTTGTCGTGATTCACACAATTGAATGCATTTGTATAGTCAACAAAACACAAAAACATATTTCTGGTATTCTCTGCTTTCAGCCAAGGTCAGTCTGACATCAGCAATGATGATCCTCATTCCATGTCTTCTTTTGAATCCAGCTTGCATTTTTTGCAGCTATTTTTCAATGTGTTGAATCAATCATTTTGAAATAATTGTCAGTATATTTTATTGTAGTACACTATTTTTGCTATTATTTGATAATTTCTAGTTTCTTGGATCATCTTTCTTGAGAATGGTCACAAATATGAATATCTTTCAGTAGGTTGGCCAACAGCTGTCTTGGCATAAATGAGTGCCTACAGCCGTGTTCATTCAAGCATTTCAATTGGTGTTCTCTCAGTTACTGGAACCTTTATTTTTAAAAATGTCTTTACAACAACTTGGACCTTTTGATAATTAGGTGTGTGCCAATTTGTCTAGCACTCAATTCTCAGTGGTTTGACAGTTATAATGTAGCCATCTCACGTGATGAGATCTGATATAACTCCATCACATCAATGATAAGATCTGATACAAGCAGCCAGTCATCTGGGCTGTTGTTTGTTTCCAATAGAATTGAATGCTCTAACAAAGCTCACTTGCTTCTTACTGGGTCTAATCAACTCAGGAGTGGTGTTTGCTTTCAATATAACTAAAGGCTCTGATAAGGCTCACTTCTTTCCTGTTGGGTCTAGATTCTGCTCATCTGGCATCTAATATTTTGGACTTGAGCTGGCAACCTGAAATACTGCTGCAGATCCATGAAGTAATAAACAGTCTACCATCCTATCTACCAACATTGGATTCATTCGCTTCTGCAGAGATTTATCTGAAATTCAAATTATTCCATTCTTCAGTTTCTACAACTCATGAGTCAGGAGTCTGCAGTCACACCTGTCCCACAAACTAGTAATTTTCCATCTCCACAACTGGATAAGACATTTCTTTAAGACAAATCCCTCTGTACATATGAACAAATAAGATTCAGGGGTTTATCTCTTCTAGGAATCTCAGCATACGATTTGGTATTGCCAGTATTTTTAGAAAAACAAAATCGTGAGGATGAGTTTCTAAATTGATTCCTAAATCATACTAGTTTCAAAGGTACCAATAGCATCCCCTCTATTATAACAAGGACACTACCAACCTAGGTTTTGAGGTAGCAATATTACTATACATAATCTCACCACCAATAGATCAAGTATTTGTGAGAAGTGAGGCTCTGAGTGATCGTCTGTTTGATGTGTTTCTTCAGTTTTGTCTGAGGGAGAGACGTGTGGAGAAGCTGCTTGGCTGATCCTACTTACTCTAGACATAGCGGCAATAGAAAGAGGCCAGGTAAGGATTTCAGATTCACAGTCCAAGAACCACAACACGTCCACTTGTGCTCTGAAAGATAACCTTTATTTCTTGTAGTAACAAGAAATATTGCCAACAATCAAAGACAGCATCATATAAGAGTGACTGAATTAT
The DNA here is from genome assembly GCF_050624435.1 of Tenrec ecaudatus. Taxonomy (NCBI): domain Eukaryota; kingdom Metazoa; phylum Chordata; class Mammalia; order Afrosoricida; family Tenrecidae; genus Tenrec; species Tenrec ecaudatus. Next base: position 88,299,102 of record NC_134532.1, read on the forward strand.
AGCGTCAGTTGAAATCCTAGCCTACACAGGTGGCTGAAGTTCACCTGTGGGGATTTAATAGGGAGAAACAGAATCTAGAAAATTGGAATGAGGGCATAGGAACTGGTAATCAAGAAGATGGGGACAGTGAGCCCAAAGCCACAGAAATGTTTTTCCCAGATTTTTTTTAATCTTCAGGAGCTGAGATTAACCCAGGTATGCATGATGCGAGATCCCTGGGAGCAGTGGCTCATAAGACACTGAGGTAGGTTCCCAGGAAAACCCTCAAACCACTCCTGTTTCCTCTGGACACTGAACTAGCCCATAAAACTCCGTAAACCCAAAGAGTTAAGTATAAATTTTGACTCAGGAAAAATTGTACTAGACTCCAAAATAACTATTTGATATTTTTAATATATACAAACAGAAACCTTGGGAACATATGTGGAAATGACTGTTAAGGATATACAATAATGGTGCAAGGAATATAAACTTGGGCCTGTTTCAGTAAATTGACATGACTTAGTAAACAGATTTTTCATTCAATATTTTGGCTCAAGACATTATAAAAATATCAGCTATTTTATTTGTTTGCGTCACTGAAGTATGGATTACAGATGGCCTACAAAAAATCAAATCAAAGTACCAGACCTCCCTTGGTATACTTGAAAAGGTGGTATCCAAAGGTGTATGGAAATTGACCTGTTAGAATGGATCCAGGATAGATCCATTGACCCACACATGAGTTCCCAGAAGACACATCTTTTACCACAACATTTAGGAACATATTTGTTAAGAGAGTGTCTGAATATTTAAAGACTGCTGTGATTGCTATTCTGTGTAAGTCAGATTTGACAGCAGGAAAAGTTCTAATTTAATTAAGATACTTAAATACTACCGTGAGGCTGATTGTGCCCCATGGTTATAAGAGGCAAGAGGCAGCATTGTATAAAGGTGAGCATGGTTTCAGAAATGAACAACTGAGTAAAAGTAGTAATCAAAATAATCTGATTCCTATGGACCTATGTCAATAGCTTCTTAAACATGGTCTCTTTTAGGAGTGAAATAGATAGGGAACTTAGTAAATATTTACAAGTAAAATTCTAGGCAGATTAACTGTAGTCTAACTTAAAACACCTGAATGTAGAATGGCAGTCTCTCAATAAACCCCCTGACTTGAGCCAGTTTATAGTCCCACACACCCTTGAGTGAAGAAGGGCCCCACTACTCTACCCAAAATATATATTGGTAGTCTTTCTTTCAAATTTCCTCAAGAGGATGCATGGCCTTTTAAGAACGTCAACATTGATTGAGGTAACTGAAATGATCAAATTTTGGAGCCATTAGACAAAGCCTAGACAGTGGCTTTATACTAACACTAATTTCTGGATCCTGCTAGATTAGTAATATACTAACACTAACTCCTGGGTCTCTGCTCTGGGCCCACTCATACTCAACAATATGTTTTTCATTTGTTTGTTTGGCGTCTTCTGATGCCCGTTTCCTGATCCCTTCGACACCTCATGATCACACAGGCTGGTGTGCTTCTTCCATGTGGACTTGTTGCTTCTCTGCTAGATGGCCTCTTGTTTAACTTCAAGCCTTTAAGATCCCAGACCCTATGTCTTTTGGTAGCCAGGCACCACCAGATTTTTCACCACATTTGCTTGTGCACCCATTTTGTCTTCAGCGACCATGTCAGTAGGGTGGGCATCACAGAATGCCAGGTTGTTAGATCAAAGTGTCCTCCATGGAGGGAGAGCTTGAGCAGAGGACCAAAGTCCATGCACTACCTCAATGTATTACCATGTAAATATATTTACATAGGCCAGTAAGCTATTTTTATTTATTAATATATTTACATATGCACACACCTATGCGTATACCTCTATCCATAGTTTTGCATCCTAGAATTTTGCAGTTCACTTTTACTTTCCTCTTGTCCCACCATCATGCTCTCTCTTCTTCTGCATCTTAGTAATCCCTCTCAGCTAGACTGCTGGTGCTCCAACACCCCTTGGATCTCTACGAATTCCTCATTGTTGGTTTTAATTCCCTAGTTGTTCCCCTGTCTATGGCTTTGTTTGCTCACTACTCCTTTCCTCCACCCCTTCCTCCCACAAGTCACTCTGGAACCTTTGGTCCTATTGCTTTCGCGACAGGCTTGAGAAGCAAGCCTATCTTATATAGGTAGGCAAACCAACAATAATGGAGACAAAACAAAAGATGGAATAAAAAGAGAAGGAAAAATAAATAGCTAGCAAACTCCCCCAAACAAACCCTAGGTCTGTCTGTCAATTTTTATAACTATCTCCCCACAGGTCCTGGGAATTTCTGGAAACTGCCCTTCTAGCCGGAAGTCTATTTTGGGGCTCCTAAGGGGCTTTGTGGCTTTGCTTTGCTCCCTTTGCTGACCTGTTATGCTCCCTTCTTGCTTGGCCCCACTGTGGCGAGTTCAGACCGGACTTATCCCCTGCTGTGTGCCCCCAGGATTGTCCTCTGTCGCAGTATGCTCCAGTGAGGGGACATCATGTCTCCAGATGTCTGCCCTACAGCTCTCTCTGTACGTTAGTAGCTCCCTGCAGGGATGCTGTTCTTGGGGCTTGGTGTACAGATACGGCCTCCAGACCCTCACTCTCTCTTCATCCTTCTTGGTTTGCTTCTGTGTGGGCATGGCAGGCCTCTCCCCAACCTATAGGTTTAGGGTCTTCATCTGTAGCATGCACTTTTAGGGGCCAGCCCTGTAGCCTACTCTGTTCATGAGATGCTCCATTGGGCTACATTGCTCTCATGGTGTGGTGTGCCCTAATGAGGCTGCATACACACTCCCATTTCTGTGGAGAGATAACATAAATAACCCCTTCCCCATGGCTGGGTTAGTACCATTGTCTCTCTCTTTCCTCCCACATATTCCCCCAACACACACACACACACAAATGTATTGTCCCTTCTTTATGTTAGAGTGGCATGCACATTCTTGGGTTTGGTTGGCCTGTTCCCCACCAGACTGCCTGGATGTCAACCCCTATAGTGCAAGCTAACTGTCTTTTCTTCGATATCTACTGTGCTGTTTATACTTGCCTCAGTGGACTCGTGTTGTATTTGTCCTTTTGTGTTTGGCTAACTGTCCTTACCATAATTTCCTCCAACTCATCCCATGAGATGATGTGCTTTATGCATTCACGAGTGCTTTTTAGTGTTGGGTAGTGCTCCATTGTGTGTATTTGTCAGCGTTTTGTAACGCTCTCATCTATTGGTAGACATTTAGGTTGTTTCCAATTCCTTGAAATTGTAAATTGTGCCACAACAAACATTGGATTACAGGTGACTGGTCCTGGTCTATTTCTTACCTCCTCTGGGTGGATGCCGAGTAGAAGAATTGATGGCGCATAAGGTAACTCAATTTCCATATGCTTTAAATATCATCCGATGGCTTTCTACAGTGGCTGTATGTGTCTACACGGCCAGCAGCAGTAGAGGAGAGTTCCTGTCTCGCCAGATCCCCTCCAGCATTTGTTGCTCTCTGATTTTCTGATTTGGGCTATCCCCAAGGGTGTTAGGTGGTCACTCATTGTAGTTTTTATTTGCATTTCTCTGGTGGCTAAAGATCAGGTGCATTTTCTCATATGTTTCTTGTCCATTTGGGCCTCCGAGTGAAGAAAGTTAAATTATTAATGGGGTCTTAGCTCGGGTCCATCTCATAGTGGATCTAATGGGCCCTTGAGCCTATCTTGTAGTGATCTCATGTCCGTAATTAATAATTGTCATAGATATAGTCAGTAGGCAAAACCTTAACACTGGAACTTTTGCATTTGTATTAATTACTATTGTAGTATGATAAACCATATAGAACAATTAGAACTGCTTTTAGGAAAATATTTAACCAGATTGTCATTTCAGTTACAATGCTGTGACAGATGTAATTTTACTGGTTGAGAAAATTAATATATCTCCTATTACCTACTATTAGGCTTTGAATCTGCTCAGTGCCTTTTTCTCAAATGGTGTGAAGGATCACCAGAAGCAGTTTGCCTCAGCTGTCAAGACCAGTGATACACCGGCAATGTCCTGTATCAAAGCAATATCATCTCTATACAGTACTCTGTTATAATTTAATCCAAATACCTTGCAGTAGCTATATAAGTTCATGTCAACTTGATAAATAAGTGTAGGGATGGAGTCTAGCCTCTCAATCGTGTCATCGTGTGCTCATGCCTCTATATGGATGTGGCCCTTTCATGAGGATTCTGGGAGCTTACTTACTCTCTCTGCCTTTGGCTTCCTGTTGACGCGTCGTGCAGAGACTGACTTAGACCTGCAAGAGCCCTGGAGATGCTTTCACCACCACTGGATCCACAAGACTTTTCACCCACTGGCCTGTGATCTTCCTGCGTTCAGAATCATTGCATGTGCTTCATGAGTCTGAAGAGGGATCTATGTACTAGTATCAGACTTATGGGCTAATATCGGACTTATGCACTTGCTCTGGACTCGGCTGGTGTTTTCTCTTAATATAGAATTACTCTTTGATATAAAGCTCTAATACATATATGTGTCTCTGGATTTGCTTCTCTAGGCAATCTGGTCAAATACATACCTCATAACTAACTTCATTGAATGATTAGTCAGGAGCACCACAGTCTTACTATTTTCTCTTACAATAATACTTAGAAACTTGAATATACTAATAGGAGGATATAACTAAAATAAACCCTGGTGAAGTTAGTAAGATAACGTAAGTAGAGCTCAGAATAAGCACATGGGAATTCAGGTCAAGGCAAAATAAGGCCTTTATTAATTTCATTTAGATGTAGTGAAATTTAGCCATTTTAAGCATTTTGGTCATGAGAAAGAACAGTTTCCTTGTTCCAAAAAAGTTACTTGGAGCAATTTTGTAGATAATCATTGCCTTCTAAAATTTTGACTTGCAAATAATATCATGTAAATGTAATCAAATATTATCTAGTTCCATAGGCCGGCGAACCTAGCCCCTCATGTTAAAGTCTGGTGGCATCCCACACTGTAAAGTGGGCCTCCTTCTCAAACGCACTCAGCTTCACTCACTTGTTGGTCTAGGAAGCCTATCATTCTGTCTCACGCTCTGGCTCTTGGTTCTGTTGCTGGTATTCCTCTGTCACTTTCCTGGTGTCACAGCTTTGTCTCTGTGGGTCAAAGAGGTTCCATATGCAGGTATCTCAGTATCCTGGCTCTTCTATTCCACTGATAGTGAGATTTCTACCTCCCTGCTTCTGAGAGGGATTAGTTTATACCCACCAGGGCAGTAACCACAATTAACTCTGTTAACAATCACTCACTACTGACTCCTATCGGTATCTTCCTCCACCTTCTTCCCAACCCATCATGAAAAAAGCAACTCTAACTTTAGAAGAAACATGAAATAACCCACTGCTTTTCAGGCAAACCTTGGCTATTATAGCCATTGTTCCTTTCATACACGAAGAATTAACTTCTCCACTTATTTTAATGTTACTGTGAACACACCCATGTGTCCATATATTTAAGAATCTTTCTCTTTTTCATTGATCTTCTATTTTATCAAACATGTTCTTTTCCGGGAACTCATCTCTCCAGATATCATGTCCAAAATACTTGCAAGGAAATGTCATCATCATGGCTTCTTAGGATCATTCTGGCTGTACTTCTTCCAGGACAGACTTGTTCCTCTGGCAGTCCATGGTTCGTTTAGTACTCTTTACCAAAAACATAATTCAAACGCATGAATTCTTCCTTATTCCTTATTATTGTTCATCTCCATATACATATGAATTGACAGAAAATATCACCACTCTGTCAGACTCACCTTAGTCTTCAAAGTGATGTATTTACTCCTTAACACTTTTTAAAGAGTTTACTGTGTTACTTCTTCCAAGATAGATTTGTTTCTTTAAACTTTTAATACTTTTGACAACACCAAAATTCAAATACATCAATTATCCCCCAGTCTTCTTGATTCCTGGTTCAGCTTTTACATGAATCTGAGACAATGGAAAGTGCCATCGTTTAGTTCAGGAGCACTTTAGTCCTCATACTGAATCTTTGCTTTTTTAACACTTTAAAGCAATCTAGTGCAACCGATTTCCCCAGGAAATTATGCCATTTAATTCTTAATTACTGCTTCTAGGAACACTGATTTTGGATATAACTTAAATGAAATTCTTGACAACTTCATTTTATTATTTATGACTATTTTTCACAAATGTAGATTTTATTTCTATGTATTCTGTGTTTTGAGGTCCACATGTATAGTCACCATACATGTTGAATGGGTTATTCACTTACGAAATTCACTCAAGAGAGCTCTTTCCTATTACGAAGAGTTCTTTCATTACCATGGCCATGTTTCCAATGACACATGCTTCTGCTTTGTTTCCAGTTATGTGCTTTCCAAAACCAGTAATTATCAAGGTATCTTGATTACATTTTGGCCTAATTCAGACTGCAAGGTTGTAAGTATATGTATGGATTGTGATAAGAGTTGTATGAGCCCCTAATAAAATGTAAAAAAAAAAGATGGTACAGTTCTTTTACTTTTAATCCCACTAACTGGTATTTCTAGTCAACCTATGTACATTATGTGTCACTGACAGCATTGTACTTTGATACATAGCTTGAAATATATTCTTTTTGATAATGCCATTCCTTTTCAATTATTAATTCCCAGCATAGTAAACCATATTAGTATCTGGATTAAAATAGCTAATACCTACCCATTTCAACTCACCAATGCCTACATTATTGATTTTTATACACTCCATTTAATTTTTATGACTTCCAATTTCACTAGATTAATATTTGATGCTTTCCACATACTGATTATTCATGGATGTTTTCAAGTGTTCCTTCCAATTTTTTAGCCTACAGCATCAGCAAACACAGGTTCTAAAAATGTCCTATCTGTGTTTTTATGGTTGCCTCTGCTTTGAGGTGGCAGCTTCCCTGGTGCTATCAAGAGTGTATGAGTGGCGAGTGGGTTGGAAAGGGGGAACTGATTACAGGGGTCCACGTGTGACCTCCTCACTGGGAGAGGGATGGCAGAGAAGGGGGGGAGGGAGACTCCAGATAGGGCAAGATATGACAAAATAACGATGTATAAATTACCAAGGGCACTTTGGGAGAGGGGAGCGGGGAGGGAGGGGGAAAAAAAAGAGGACCTGATGCAAAGGGCTTAATTGGAGAGTGAATGCTTTGAGAATGATTGGGGTGGGGAATGTATGGATGTGCTTTATATAATTGATGTATGTATATGTATGGATTATGATAAGAGTTGTGTGATTCCCTAATAAAATGTAAAAAAAAGAGAAAAAAAAGAGTGTATGAGTGAAGGTTTATTTCTACTAGTGGTTCTATCATTGATGTGAAATGCCTTCATTTATTAACTAGCCTACACTCCCAAAGAGGAAGCTATAGTATTTCCACTGTCATGGGTTTTAAATATTATATTGTTAAAGAGTTTGATAACGGTAATATTAATATTTCTCATATTATTGGTTAAACATTTTCCAAACTCTTTTATTTATATCCTGAGAGAGCACATAACTTTGGGAAGAAAAAGTTTGTTGAGGTGAATGTTAACTGTGAGCAAATTAGCTGAGAAGGTTTAGAACACTTCAGAATTCAGTTTGCAAGCCTCAGTTTCCACTCTACAGAACTATGGCCAAGTTCATGAGGAACAACACCGCTTCCCCAAATAAAAATAACCAAAACAAGCAGCAAACAAACAAAAACTAGTTGCCTATGATTTTATTCTGACTCATGGCAACCCCAGGTGTGTCAGAGTTAAGACTGATCTTTATTGACTTTTCAGTGGCTGCTTACTTGGTTGTTGGGTGGTGTTCAGAGGGACATCACCAGGCCTTTCTTCTGAGGCATCTCTGAGTGGACTTGGTCGGTCAGCTTTTCACTTAGTAACCAAGAGTTAACCATTTTTATCACCCAGGTACTCCTAAAAGAAGTGAGCATTCTGTAAACTGGGAGCAAAAGTCTTATAACACTTCCATTTAATAAAGTCCTGGGAGATTTTAACCCAGAGCAATTCATCTAAAGTTGCAAAACGCCCAGTAAATGAGCAGTAGCTTCCTTCCAAATGCCAATACCACTAATAGAAAGTGCGGAGCTCTGAGAAAAGAGAAAGCTTAAATAAAAATAATAATAAAGACTTGTCACTTCTGCACTGATTATGATCAAGCTATCCTAACTCTATACCACATCTGACACTGAAGAGAGAAGCCTTTACCATCTTCCCTGTAGACAAGTTCTTGGAGCAGTGAATTGCAGTGCATGACCAATTATGTATATGTCAATTTGTCAGAATTGGAAACACATATTTCCCTCAAGTGAGGGTTCTGGAAATTATGGTGTTCTATAAAAGCTAATTATTCAAAGGTGTTTATTATTCCAATTCTCTTTTGAAAATAAATTTGAATTTTTGCTACAACTGCTGAACTTGCAAATTGCTCATTAATTTTGGCCCTGGCTGTAACCTTAAAACACTAAATATTTTAATGCTGTCTTGTAAAAGACTAAATTCCTCCTACTCTCAAGTAAATAGTGTACAGATTTTCTTGAATAAGATGAACAAAACATTTTATTAAAGGTCAATGCTAAGACTTGACATATCTGTTTCAATTGACCCTATGCTATTTTTTTCTTTTTACTGGTAACAATTATATAATGAGCCATAGCATATAATTGGTGCAAAAAGACCTTTTCCCACACAAAGGACTTAAAATAAGAACTGAATCATAATTATTGATGGCTGTGTTTATTGTACCATAGTTAATGATGATGAATCAGTGTGTGATATGCGAATGCCATAAACCTTTCTCTAGAATGGCATTCTCATTAAATAACACCTGCAAATGTAACACTTTACAATATAAATACTTTTATATCCCTTCTATTTTTTAACATAGATGTTTTCATTCTTCTTTTCCCCAAAATAAATTAGAACTTGAGTTCTCAAAGTGAAATCTTTACCATTTAACATTTTCAAGAGGTATTTTGAAGCAAATTTTTTAAATGCAATGCATTGTTTGATGTCTTCAGTGCTGCATCTATGGACATTGAATGCAGATACAAATTGAGCATTTCCTGCATAATGATCCTCATTATGTGCCCTAATATTTCATATTTCAGAGATGTATCCATTATGGCCATATTCTTGCTAATATTGAATACAGATATTTTTATTATTGATATTCTGCTTATTAAAGGCTAGTGAATCATGTGTTCCAATAATAGAATTTCTTTTATTTTTTGCTCTACATATTGATTCTTGCTTTTAAATTTCCTCTACATCTGTTTTTTGCTCTATATATTTCTTATTTTATGAAGAGTGATTGAAACTCTCCTCTGGTTTCCTATTTAACGAGGCTGAAAGCTTCTTTCTCAGAAACTCTGACTAACGTAAACCTAAAAAAAAACAAACCTTAGTATTTCAAACTTTTCTTTATACTCATTTCACTTCATGTATGACAAGAATCATTACTGAAGCAGGAAGCTTAAGCTACACTTATGGTATTAATGAGAACCAAGATTCCAGGAAATAATAGCTATCACTTAAAATGCTGGAACAAATGGTTTACCAAAGGGTTGGAAATCCTCAGGACATTTTAAAGGAAGTTACTTGGCCAATTGACTGGCAGAGATCTGTATTTGTGCCCACTATGATTAAAGGTTAGCCAACAGAGTGTGCAAATTATTGAAAAATCACGGATAGCATATGGAAGTAAATGAAATAGTTGCTGCAATACACTGAGAAGAACTGTATAAGAAGTCATGCTGGGCTTGTAGAAGTTGTGGGTCAAGAAACAGTATGACTGATGTCAGATGGTTCTTGTCTGGAAACGGAATACCTGACAGATATTTATGTATGTTTTATTGATTACACAAAGGCAATAACCTATGTAGGTTATAGCAAATTTTGTATAACATTGCAAAGAATGGAAATTCCAAAACATGTAATGATGCTCATACAGAACCTGTTCCTAGACCAAGAGACAGCGACTCAAACAGAACAAGGGCATACTTATGGCTTAAAATAAGAAAGATGTACATCAGGATTGTGTCTTTTCATCACATTTACTAAATCTGGATATTCAACAAGTAATCTGAGAGGAAAAATATAGCATCAGCATCTGGGGAAGTCTTGTTAACAATATGTGATATTAGATGGTACCTTGCTTGATTAAAGAGATGAAGGCCTTCATCTGGATTTCATCTTTTAAAAAACCAAACTCCTCACAATTAACCATAAAGTAATATCATAATAAACTTAAAAGAAATGATTTTCAGGGATTTTCAGGGATTTCATTTAATTTGTATCTGCAATCAACGTCCATAGACACGGCTGTGAAGGCATCAAACATTGCATTGCATTTGAAAAATCTGCTTCAAAATATCTCTTGAAAATGTTAAATGGTAAAGATTTCACTTTGAGAACTAAGGTGAGCTTCACCCAAGCCATGATTGTTTTCATTGATTCATGTGCATGGGCGGGAAAGCTGGCCAGACTGATAAGAATGGAGCATTTGTGTCACAGTATCCAGGAAGAATATAGACCATAGCATGGAATACCAGAAGAAAAAATAAACATGTCCTGGAAAAAGTACAGTCATTGTGCTCCTTTGTAGCAAGGATGATCAGACTTCATCGTACGTGCTTTGGCCGAGCTATCAGGAGGGACAAGTTCTTGGATAAGATCATCATGCTAGGTCACATAGTGAGGCTGCAGAATTGAGTTCTTGGAGAAGATCATCATGCTAGGTCACATAGCGAGGCCACAGAATTGAGTTCTTGGAGAAGTCCTTGAAGAGATGGGTGGCACAAAGCCTGCACCATTGATCTCAAATCTAGTGACGATTGTGAAGAGCATGCAGGACTTGTGAGCGTTTTGTTTTGTTTTACATCTGGTTACTACGAGTCAGAACAAAATGAATGCCACCTAATAATACCAACAGCAACAAGTATTTTGGTAAACATATTGAATACTATTTTATTTTCTTGCTTTATTAATATTTGTTTTTTTCTTGCTCCTAAAAAAGAATATGTCTTCAAGAAACAGCAATGAGAACAACAAAAAAACTATTGCAATTGAGTAGAACGGATGTCACGGAGACCCCTTATATGTCAGAGTATAACTGTGCTCAGAGGTTTGCAATAATTCATAATTTAGATGAAATTTTCAGGTCTTTTACCCTAATATGTTTCTGGGGAGACCCAAATCAACTTTTTGATTGACAGTAAAGCTAAGACATTTGTTTCCTCACCCAGGAACTCTTGGTTTGTCTCTCTGCTTACATTAAAGTGACATGTGTGAAGGTTATAGATATAAAATAATAAGAAATTACTGACTATGCTAGGCTGGGTCCTCTAGAGAAGCAAAATTACCAACCCAAAGAGTATGGCTCCTACAATTGTAGAAACGAGTAAACCCAGCCTGTTTCAAGTCCATGGGTCAGATGCTAAGGTGGAGGCTTCCCCGTGCTTGCCTAGCTACCAGGGCTGATGAAAGAGGGAACAGGAATATGGAGAAGGAAGACCACAGCTGGTGGTTGCAGAAATGGATGAATCCAAGGTGAGCAGATCAATGGGTAGACTCTGAGGGCTCCCTGGGTCAGCACACAATATGGCAGACCATTTTCTCAAGCCCCAAGAACCAAACGTCAACAGGCCAGATGCAAGATCTAGACCAGCAAACACACTTCCCTTAGCATCTACTTATATAGATATAAGCAAACAGACCCTCCCCAAACTACCAACCTCCCACCCCCAGACACCTATGAAACTTCTCTTCAATTTAACTCCATCCTAATATTCTTAAAACTTCTTGGCTGCTCAGAACAGTTGGCATAACTGTGTTATGTCACGTGTTTATATTCCCAAGCCTTAAGTGCCAAGTCCTTGAGAATTCTGGCTGAGCCAAGTTGACCCAGGAGGTAGCCATCACATTGATATTTAATAAAATGATTATACTTTCTTAAACTTGTATATATACTCATAGGCCCCTGAGATATTCGATACAACCTAATCTTCCTAAAGGCTAATTATTGTCTTCTAGTAAAGAACTAGGAAAACTATCAATAACTATATAGTAAGTACTACTCTACTCTTTAGAGAGTGAGAGGGAGGGAGGGGGCATCGGGAATTAAGTATTTTTAATTACTACTCAACATAATTATTGAAATGATGAGATGCTAACTTAGAGGGGTTTACTTAACATGACAAATCATTGTTACACATGAGTCTTAGTTATACAACAACAATACTATGTAAACTTGAGGCTCATCATTTCATTTTGCCTGGATCCACACTCAATACTCATGGAAGCAGTCAAGAGATTTAAAAAAAATACATTGCATTGGGTTAAACTGCTTCCCAAGACTCTTTAAAGGGTTGAAAAAACAGGATGTTACTTACTTTGAGGACTAAGATGCACCTGACCCAAGCCAAAGTATTTTCAATCACCTAAGACACATGTGAAAATTGGACATTGAATTAGGAAGACCGAGGAACAATTGATGCATTAAAATGGTGGCACTGGTGAGGATGTTAAAAGTACCATGGACTCCCAAAAGAAAAAAGAAAATCTCTATCTTGGAAGAAAATGCAGGCAACGATGAAGAAACGTCAGTGTAAGTACTTCTGACATGTCATCAGGAGGGACTCTGGAGAAGGAGATCGTGCTTGGTAAAGTGGCAGGGCATTGGCAAAGAGGAAGACGTTAAACAGGATACATGGACCCCACGGCTCAAACACAGGAACAACTGTGAGGCTGGGAAAGGACCCGCCTTTGTTTCACTCTATCGCCTCTGGGGTCACAGTGAGTCTGAACCGGCTCGATGGCCCCTAACAGCAACAACGATTACCAAGTTCTTGGGCACCCCTATCCAACTCTTCCCATCTCATTCGCCAAGTTAGAAAACACACTTAAATGCTTCTGACTTTAACCTGATTGACCTACCGAAGTTAACAGTCAGTCTTTTGCGCAACTCTGCTACCCTCGGTATTAAATATCACCTGCTTTTCCTTCTGGTTAAGAAGCTGGTCAGAGGAGCAGAGCTAACATTTCTCTCCCCTCAAGAATTCTGACGCAGCTTACAATAGTCCCAATGCCACAAGATTCGTAATTGCCATTTTCTTTATCTCTATTTACTGCTTTTGATAATGCATAACTCCCTCCTTAAACATCCACTTTTAAGCTCATCCTAGTACCTCACAAATGAGAGTATTGAAAATTACATCCATCACCACCCTATTCAGCACAAGCCCCTTTTCCCCATTACCATCTTATAACATCATTATCCCACTTCTCAGGCACAGGGTAATCGTTGCTGTCTGTCTGGTAAGTGAATTAGTTCCTTAATCCCATCATGATAATATGATTTCTAGTGCCAACTCCAGCATCAATTATCTTACATTAGCCTTCCTTACAAACAGAGCCCGGGGCTTAAATATAGGTAATTTATTTGGGAGCAGAAGTGAAGATATTTGGAAAGCTGAAAGGGGAAAGCTCTAATGCAAATATGAGGTTGTGTACAGAAACAACTGTTGCAAGCCTCGGAGATTCAATTGTCCTGGGACCTCTGAAAAGCATAGATGAATTCTAGAATTCTCTACTGAAACAAAGGGCGACTAGGCATGTATTTTCTGCCTCCTGTATCTCATTGGTCGAGGGTCGCCCTGGGAAATATTTTCACTCTGCTAATTTCTGGAAGCTGAATTCTACATGGGGAAGCTCCATGTTCTTCAAGAGAATTATGAAAAGGCCATGCTACGCTGGGCTGCTTGTTGAGTTGCTAACCACAACTTGAGCATTTCGAAGTCACCAGTCACCCTGTGAGAGAAAGATCAGGATTTCTACTCCCAGAAAGAGTTACTGTCTCAGAAACTCACTGGGCGCAGTTCTGTTCTGTGTTATAAGTCAGAATTGACCGCATGGCAGTCAATTTTGTTTTCTTACTTTTTCTTTTGGTTAGTTCTTTAAGTTTGGGGCTGTGGCAGTTACATAATCCCGTCAATTTTTGAAGGCTTGGAGTCTAGCCTGTCAATCAGGCCATAGCCAGTGAGGTCTCCCTGGGGGCATGGCCTTCTCCTGAGGATTCTGAGATTCCTGTCTTCCTCCCTGAAGGTTGGAGACAGTCTCTCTGCTTTGTCTTCATGCTGACAAGCCACATGGAGTGAAACTGATGTAGCCAGAGCTCTGGAACTGGAGGTGCTATGTGGGAACCCACGCCAGCGCTGAGCTGTTTCCACCACCACTGGGTCCACGAGACTTTCTACTCACTGGCCTGTGATCTTCCTGCATTCAGCATTATTGCATAGCTGCATGAGTCTAAAGAGGATTTTTTGGACTAGTGTTGGACAAATTGGTTAATATTGGACTTATGGACTTGATCTGGATTGGGCTTGGATGTTTTTCAATATGCAATTGAACTCTTATATAAAGCTCTTTCTTATACACATATGAGTCTCTGTGGATTTGTTTCTCTAGTCTACCCAGACTAACGCAGGGACCCTGCTTACCACCACTGCAATGAATATAAGAATTATGCTCAGTGTGTTCAACATGAGATGGCAAAAGTGTTCACTATTAGAAGTTATAAAACTCACAGTAATAAATTCAAAGTATTTAAATATATTTAATACTCAAATGATTATTTTTAGAATAAATCCATCTCCAAATCAACAAGGATTGATTGCCTAGGATCTAACTGCAATAAAATGAAAAGAAAATGAAAAAAATGCAATACACATATGGAGATATTAAAAATAATTACTAATCAGGGAATGCAAATCAAAGGAGAAATGTGACATAAATTTCATCCATCATATATATATACTGGCAGATGTTGCTTGTGATTAGAAAAAAATGACTTGTTCATATTATGGATGAGCATATAATTCAATTAAATATTTTGGAAAGATACTCTGGAAAGTATCCATAAAACTTTAAACTTGCATAGCATGCTAAAGCAATTTCACATCAAGAAAACTAACTTGCAAAATACAGAAACAATATGACAGATCGCCTTAACAACAGCATTGCTTTTAATACCAATGCCTAAGATTTGTTGAGTTTATACTGTATGCTGAATGGTATCAAAAATGTTCAGATCTCACAATGGCCCTAGAATTTAATAATATTATTATTACATTTATTTATAATAAACTTCATAAACAGAGGATTAAATAAATTGCAGCAATTCTATTGAATAAAAAGCATCCATTTGAAAATGAAGTGACCCTGTTTGTTTGGGCATAGAAGGATATATATAATATATGACTAATCAAAAATTAAAGTTGAAAAATATACCTGTATTATTTCTCACTTATACAAAAGAATGAGGAGACGAGGTGTGCTTACATGAACATATAGGTCAAGTAAAATTCATAACAACGAAACTGTAAGCTCTTTGCAAATATTCAAGCATTCACAATCCCAGATAGTTTTTAAATTAATATTTTGGCATTTTTGCTCTTGTGATGTGTATAAATAGGTTTCAATATACATGTAGATTTATACATGTATATTGAGATGAATCATATAAAAGCATAATTCTATAAATCATGGAACATTGAGTATTGATAATTTAATATGGCTCAATCAGTAAAATATAAAAATAGAAGCAAAATAATTTTTTAAAACCATGATAGTTTCTAATTTCCTTAATTAGGTAAAAATGGTTTCATTTCTTTCACCAAACACATGC
The DNA here is from genome assembly GCF_050624435.1 of Tenrec ecaudatus. Taxonomy (NCBI): domain Eukaryota; kingdom Metazoa; phylum Chordata; class Mammalia; order Afrosoricida; family Tenrecidae; genus Tenrec; species Tenrec ecaudatus. Next base: position 88,314,812 of record NC_134532.1, read on the forward strand.
TAACAAAAATTTCTATCTTTATACCTTTAGTTTACATGCCATATTAAGGAAGTGCTTATTTTTTCATCTTATAACTAAAAGGTAATGAAATTATAAGAAAAGTAATGCTTCAGTTTTATTTCTTAGTTCCTTAAATAGCTATCATGATTTTAGCTTCCATCCTATCTGTGATAGCTAAGATTTTGTGTAAAATTGCCTACGCCAGGATTCCAGGATTCTCAGTTGTTTGGCCCTCAAAATTTAGCAATCCCTCATAATCTAGTCTATTTTTTTAGTATTTTATTAGGTGTTCATACAAATAATATTATAATCCACTAGATCAAGTTTAGTTGTACAATTGCGTTCATTTTCAATACATTTTTTCTCTTGAACTCCTTGATATCAGCTCCCTTTTATCCCCTTCTTCCTCCACTCTACCAACCCCTTGAACCCTTTATATTATATTATAATTATGATTGTTGTTTTTTTACATAAATACACATCCAATCTATCCATTCCCCTAAAATTCTGATGTTAGTTCCCATCAAGTGGGGTTATACAGTCACCATTGCTGTCAGTTCCTCCTTTGCCCCTCTCTTCCCATACCCTCAAGGAATCATTACTCCCATTACTGTTTCTGAGGGGTTTATCTATCTTGGATTTCATGCAACAAAAGATCTTAATTATACTAATGTACATACACAGGTCTAGCAAGGTTAGTGTCAAAACTAAGGCCATAATAGTGGGAGAAGGAAATTTTAAAGAACTAGAGGCTAGGTATGTGTTTTTATCAGTGCTCTGCTGCACACTGGCTCTATCATCTCTTCCGTGTGGTCCTTCTCCAAGGAACTATCCAATTGTCTTACAAGTGGTGGCCAGCTTTTAAAAGATATAGTGTCTGGGGTCTTAAAGGCTTGGAATTAAACAAGGGGCCATATATCAGGGAATCAACAAAGCCCACATGGAATAAGCACACCATCCTGTGTGCTCCTGAGGTGTAGAGAAGAATAGGTATACAGTTACATGATCTCCTGTCAACTTGCAAATGGGTGGAGTCTAGCCTGTCAATCATTTCATATCCAATGAGGCCTCTGTGTGGGCATGGCCTTCTCCTGAGAATTCTGGGAACTCCTGTCTTATTCACTGGAGGTGGGAAACACACACACTCTCTGCTGGTCTCCCTGTGAGACATTCCTGTTGATGAAACAAATGGAGATATCTTAATGGAAAGAGAGCCCTAGAGCTGGAGGAGCCACGTGGAGACCCACACCAGCACTGTGATGAGTTGCTTTCACTGTCACTGGAGTCACAAGACTTTCCACCTGCTGGCCTGTGATCTTCCTGCATTCAGCATCACCGCATGTGTTGCATGAGTCTGAAGAGGAATTTATAGACTGCTATTGGACATATGGGGTAATATTGGACTGTTGACTTCATTTGGACTGGACTGGGATATTTTCTTAATATACAACTACTCTTTCTATAAAGCTCTTTCTTATGAGAAATGAGACTCATATATGAGTCTCCCTGGATTTGTTTCTTTAGTCTACCCAGACTAACACAATAGGTATCAGAAGTTCAAAAATGAGTAATCAAATTGACATGAGAAAACAGCTCATAATCTAATCTAAAGCACTGTCAACAAGGCCAATCAGTTGTAAACCTCCAAAATGGAATAACATTAGGGTGGAATGTAACTCCTTTAGCCAGGTCATAGGTCTGATGCAATTAATTTTCTTAGGGGTATTCTGTGGAAAGGCTTCTTTCCTTTATATATATATATATATATATATATATATATATATATATATATATATATATATATATATATATATATATATATTTGTTGTTGACATATATTACTCATTCCAATATATCTCTTCCCTTCTGGGGTTGGATCTTGCATATGACTCGTGGACATCTGGTTCTTTGGACTTCAGCCAAGAGCCTGACATTTTATCTACTGATCCTGGAAGTAGTCAGAAGCCTCTTATCTCACCTATAGACTTTGCATTCATTCACTTCTTTAGTCAAAAATGTGTTCTTCCTGCTAATCTTGATTCATTGGCCAACTATAATTTCCTTCCACTCTCTCCCAATTTTCTTGGCAATAGCTTCCTTCTTCATACTGCTTTGACTAATTAACAGACCAGTTTGATTCAATTTTGAGATACTTCATATGTGTCCCTCTTTAGCTGGACGCGACTCATTCAGCTATCCAAACTCATGATCACAAACCTTAACATTGATCATGATTTATACTGCATTTCCCAAGACATGAATCAGAATTGACTTGATGGCTGTAAGTTTTACTTACTCTCTGGGCTGTTTTAATTAATGTTTCTGCTTCCACTCTCTACTTTCTAATACTCATTGCAATGACTACACAGAACACAAAGACAAAATTCATGATTAAAGTGTTTATTAATGTAATGTCAGTAAAAATTCTAAGTATTCAATTGTGTATCAAGTCATGTCACAGAGTTCTTTTAGGTCAGCTAATCACTGCTCAAAGTGACATACCACTTTGCAATAGGCTTCAACCCAAAGGAATTCACATAAAGCCAGTGCAGCTCCCTGAATAAAATGCCCAGAGTTGCTCCACTCTGCAAGCCAGCCTCCTGCACAAGAATCACTCAGCTTTACTTACTCCATGGGTTGGAAGCCCATTACTCGATTCCATCTCAGACTCCTGGTTCTACCGCTGCTGCTCTGACGTTACAGCTGTCATCTGGATCCAGATGTTAATTGTACAAGAATATTCAGTCCAGAGATGCAATCCACTTATGACTCTTGCTGCTAATGAGATCCTTCCTCCTGCTTCTCATGGGGCTCATTTTAGAATGGTACTCCCGAGGCTCCAGGAACCCAGGACGGCACAGCAAGGAATCTTGTTTGTAATTACTCACAGGTGAGTCCTATCAATGTCTTCCCGCGCTTTCTTACCAGAGCCATGCAGGAAAAGGTTGTATGGTGGGGGTTAAGGACTTTGGATAGAAGAGCCACCTTAAATAACCTGCAGGCCACCCCCTGGTCTTCTCACCATTAGCTGTTTCACACTCAAGGAGTAACTGTCTCTTTCCATTCTTGGTTTTTGTTTTGTTTTTTAAACTCTCCCAGTAAAGCTAGCCACTCCATTCCTTTATTTTCTCCCATTTAAAATACCTAATTTCTAACTTGTCTGTTCCTAACACCCCGGTATTGAGGAGAAAAGAATTCTCTTTGCTATGACTGAGTCAGACTTTGGGCAATTTGTATGCATGAGCAAAGTTCAGTCAGCATCAAGTCAAAGATCAAAACTGCAGCAAGGTGCATCGGCCCACACAGACAATCACCTTTCTTTTCATGTGGTCAGACTCTGGCCATCTCAGCCCTATTCATTCATGCTATGTCAATTAGTAATGGCTTTAAACTTGGGAGCAACCCTCCCACCTCCCTACATGAGACCAGCCGGCCCCTGGGGCTAAACCATGCATATAGACTCAATATTCACACAATTGCTAGACTTCTGACCAGCCATGCTTTTCTCTTGGCTCTCATCTTTAGCCTCGATGGATCACATAAATGGTCTCATATGCACATGAAAGTTGGACATTGAATAAGGAAGAACAATAAACAACCAATGCATTTGAATCGTGGTTCTGGTGAATGAATGTTATTACATATGTGCTTTCTTACTGCATCTCTTTATTCTTAAAAGAGAGTGACTTAGTGTCTTTATGATCCACACAGATAAATGTTTCCAAGTGTGAAGATATGCCATGGTTAAAAACAAAGAAACAAATAAACCCAAAACAGTGGTGCCCTGAAGTCAGATACGCCAAATCCTTACCATTTACTGCTTGGGTGGCCGCTTTTCTGTGCTTTGGCATTTCTTGTCTGAAGAAGAGAGAAAAGGTATAGTGGTGAAGAGAATAAAATGAGTTAATAACTTTGAAAGCATTTTGAGCTGTAAATGTCATCTCTCGTGAAACAATTAAAAATTTAAAGCCCAACTTTGTCTAGTGATTTTTTATAGAGTCATAAAAGAGCAAAAAATAGTTTTGCTGTCTCTCTTCTTCCCCACCTAGCATCCTATCCTACATCCTGTCTCACATGCACCAAATCAGTCACCATACAATTGATTTCAACTCACAGTGACCCCGAGTGGGTCTGTGTAGAATAGTGCTCTCTAGGCTTTACATAGTTGATTTTCAGGGACAGATAACAATATCTTCCCCCCCCCATTTTCCTATTCATAAGAGAACATAATGGATGCATATTTTATGAAATAAACTGATGTTTCTTCATCTTGTCGATTTATAGGTTAGTAACCCAATGTTTACTCAACAGCATGACCAGAACTCATTGCAGTAGTATATCTCAGAATGTTTACATGTTAGTATATTTGAAGATAGAGAAAATGAAATGCAAACTAAAATGTAGAGTAAAACAATCTACCAAGGAAAAACAATTAAAAAATTAAAACCATAACTACTCCTAGTGTTTTTTTCTTAAACAGACACAAAAGAGCACAAATAAGCTCCTGTGTCTCGCATATTGAAATATACCTCGATGAGAAAGATCTTCAAATAAAAATATTAATAGTTAACATACTGGATAATATCTAAAAATTAACATGAGAAGCAATCATGTAGATTTATTTCAGTAACCGAAATTTTAATTTGGAGCACATAGGAAAATTCTATAACTCAAATTCTATGTACATGCTTACGTTTATTTGATCTTTTTTCTCAATTTAATAACTAACAGTACAGCTTGTGAAAAACAGAAACAGCCTGTGTCCATGGTGCTTTTCTTCATGGGAGCAGGGTTTGAGATATTTAACACTATTTGATATAAATCACTATCCCCGATTTTGACCTAATTTGAAGAAATATTTATTCTCACAAAGCTCTTTTCATGTGGAATAGAAAATTTTATTACTACTGCAGTAAGAAAAATCACTTCTCTAAAAAGCTATGTGTTTTTTTTTTCTTTTAGTGGTTGGAAGTCTGATAATAGCAAACCTAAAGTCAAAACATCTACTCTGTTTCTTTAGTACCGGCCACTTGGGATAGTTTTCATTACAGAGTGACAGCCATGGGCCATTTTCCCTGTTAAACTCAGATGAAAACTAAGTCACTTTGATCCATTCCTTTTGAAAAGATAAGACTGGTGTTATGGTTAAAACCTCAGCTGACAGATTTCAAATAGGACCATAGTTAGAAGCGATGGGGTTTAACAGAAAGAACAAAGACCATCTGAATCTGCTTACAATGGAGCAGCTCATTTAATGGAATAAACTGCATGGAGCCTACGCTTTTCTCATCAAATGAGGCATCCCCCACTGTCATGTGGCAGGAGGAGATGTGGACCCTCGGTGGGTTCTGACTCTTAGATTCCAGCTAGCACTTTGCCCCCTCAGCCCCTTGATGATCTCTGACCTCACGAGTGGATTTATCATGAAACAATTAAAATATCAGCTTTAGGGACCGTTCTTTCACAAATCCCTGGACATGATTATTATCCAAAATATAACCACATTTTTAAAGTACCCCACCACAAATTATATAAGCTATGGGCCACATAAAAACAGAAATTTCCTAGGAGACTGATGTATATGGAAATAAAACCAAGCTGACAATTTTGCTGCCGGCAGTATCTGTACACAGGGTGGCTTTGAGCTGGAGCGGACTTTACCACACGGACACCAACCACGGTGTAGAGCTGCGAGGAGTCTGATCCATGCCCACAGGCCATCGGGTTTCTACTTGAATGTATTGTTGGGAGAGCTCTCTCCAAAAAACAAGGATTATAGTATCTATCCACTTTTGTTACTTCTCGGTTCCTTATTTTGAAATTTCTTTTTTCCGTAGCACCTGCCACTAGCTAGTGCTACACAACACACTGCTCTATTTCCTTCCTCCCCATTGCAATGGGCACTGCAAATGGAGGACATTTTTTAGCACACTGAATCCCCAGCATAGAACACAGTGGCCAACACAGAGAACACCTGAGTGGGCTCCAGCCCCAAACAAGGAGACTCCCTATTGTAGTTGAGAGCTGACGGACTGCTTCTCCCGGTTGGCTGCTTGGTCAGAGAGGAAAGTTTCCACTGAGGAGGTGTGACTCTGGGGTTTATTTTTTATATTGGACAATGAGGTAGGCTACAACACCTGAACCCCTTAGCACTAGACTATAAACACACCCAGACAGGGAAACGGGAAACGGAATCACCAACAATGCTGCTGGTTCTCCTTGGGCTTCCTGCCTACCTGTGGGGGCAGGAGAAAGAGATCCTTATTTGTACCTAGTCCAAAGAAAGATAATGCACAAGAATGCGCAAATTAGAGGAAACTATCTATCAAAATCACATGCAAGTAAAATGTTGCTGAAGATCATCCAGTTGCAGCAGTATATTGATAGGGAGCTGCTATAAAGTTAAGCTGGATTCTGAAGAGGATTCGAACAAGGAAGATCATTGCTGCTGGCCACTGGATCTTGGCTCGAAGCAGAGAACACAGGAAGTTGGTGACTTGTGTTTTATTGATTGCACAAAGGCATTCAATTGTGTGGTCCATAACAAATGATGATTAGCCTTGAGAAGAACAGAAGTTCCAGGACATGTAAGTGAAGGCTTTCTATTCCTATAAAGAGTTACAATCTCAGAAACTCACAAAGATGGTTCTCCCCTTTCCTATGGGGTCACTAGGAATCAGAATTGACACGATGCTGGTGAGTTTATTTGGAATAAATGTGTTTTCATAATTGTGCTCATGGGGAATCTGTACATGAATCAAAAGGCAGTTGTTGGGAAAAGAACAAAAATACGGCATGGTTTAAAATCAAGAACGGTATGCATCGGATTGTATCGTCTCACCATACTTATTCAGTTTGTATGGTCAGAAAATTACCAGAGCATCTACATTATATGAAAGAGAACGTGGCATCAAGTTGGGAGGACGTCTTATTAAAAGCCTTCTATATGCAGGTGACAAAAGGTTGCTTGCTGAAATAATGAGGTCTTGAAGCACTGGCAACTGAAGAACAAGATTGAAGACTTCAGTGTGGATTGCAACGCAATATAAAGAAAGCCCAAATCCTCACAACTGAATTGATAGATAATATCATAGGAAGTGAAGAAAATATTGAACTTGTTAAAAGATATCATATTTGCTCAGATTCACAATCAATGTTCATAGAAGCAGCAATCAAGAGATCAAACGATACACTGAATTGGGTAAATCTGCTAAATAAACCTCTTTAGAGTGTTCCAAAGCAAGTTGGTCATTTTGAGGATTAAGGTGCACCTGACCCATGTTATGGTGTAGCAGTCACTTTATATATGCACATGAAGGCTGGACATTGAAAAGGGAAGACAAAAGAAGAATTGATGCATATGAATTATGGTGCTGGTGAAAAATATTTAAAGTACTATGTTGTTAAGTGCCTTTGAGTCGATGCTGGCACATAGTGACCCTATGCACAACAGAACAAAACATCTCACAGTTGTGTGCCATCCTCATAAGTGGTGCCGCACCTAAGCCCATTATGCAGCCACTGTGTCAGCTCCATCCATCTTGTTGAGGGCATTCCTCTTTCTCGCTGCCCTTCCAGGTTACCCAACATGACCCAACAGGGACTGGTCTCTCCTGTAAACATGTCCAAAGTATGTGAGATGAATCTTGGCATCCTTGCCTCTAAGGAGCACTCTGGCTTTACATCTGGCAATACAGATTGGTTTGTCCTTTTAGCAGTCCATGCTGCTTTTAATATTCGTCCCCTGCACCACCATCCAAGTGCATCTATTCTTCTATGGATTTTCCTATCCAAGGTCCAACTTTCACATGCATCTGATAAAATGGAGAATGCAATGGCTTGGGTCAGGGGCACCTTAATGCTCAAATTAACATCCTTGCTCTTCAGTACTCTTACGAGGACTTGTGCAACTGCTTTACCTAGTGTAATGCATCTTTTGATCTCTTGACTGCTGCTTCCATGAGCAGTGATTGTGAATCTGAGCAAAACAAACTCCTGATCACTGCAATCTTTTCTCCATGTATCATGAGGTTACTGTGTTACCTACTGGCCCACCTGTGAAGATTTTCTTACATTCAGTTATAATCCCTATTGAAGGTCATAATCCTTGATCTTAATCAGCAAGTGCTTCAATTACTCCTCACTTTCTGCAGGCAAGGTTATGTCATCTGCATATCACAGGTTGTTAATAAGCCTCCTGCAATCCTGATGTCATATCCTTCTTCAAATACTCCAGATTCTGCGATGACTTGCTCAGCATACAGATTTTTAACAGGTGTAGTGAGAGGATACAACCCTGATGCTCACCTTTCCTGATTTTTCACCATGCAGTATGCCCTTTTTCTGTTCTCACAACTGCCCCTTGAGCCATGTCGACGTTCTGAATGCACACAATGAAGTGTTCTAGAATTCCCATTCTTCTCAAGGTCATCCACAGTTTATTGTGATCCACACAGTCAAATGCCTTTGCACAGTCAATGAAATACAACTAAACCTCTTTCTGATATTCTGCGCTTTGAACCAAGAGCCATCTGACATCAGTAACAATATCCCTTGCACCATATTCTCTTATGAATCCAGCCTGAAGTGAATTCTTCAATTTCTTCATCACTTTTGTGTTTGGTACATAAATTTGAATAATAGTTGTATTTATCTGATTACCTTGAAGGCAGAAGGATATAATCCTATCGCTGACAGCCTTGTTCTTCATGATGGATTTAGCATGATCCTTTGTGACAATGCCTCTTTTGTGCTATTCCCAGTCAAACACATGACTTTCTGCTTCAAAATGGCCAGTGCCTGCTCATTTTAGTTCACAAATGCCTGAGATATTGAGATTCATGAGTTTTATTTCATTTTTGACCACATAGGACAATACTATGGACTACCAAAATAACCAACAACTCTCTCTTTGCAAAAGTGCAGCCAGAATCCTCCTTATGGGCAAAGATGATGCGATCTCACCTCACATACTTTGGACACATTATTAGGAGAGCTTGGTCCCTGTAAGAGGGCCTCAGGCTTGGTAATGTAGGGAGCAGTGTAAAAGAAGAAGGCCCTGGACAAGCTGGACTCACACAGTAGCTGCAAGAATAGGCTCAAACTAAGGACAGTTTTGAAGATGTACAGGATTAGACCGTGTTTCATTGTGTTGTACATAGGGTCATTGTGGGTCAGAGTGATGCGAGGACACTGAAAATCATCAAGGAGCACACGGTGGGGATGCCTGCATAACTGCAGAGGCCTTTTTGGAGCTGTAACTTAGGTACCTCTTTCTCTGAGGCTTATCTGACAATTTATTGTTCAAACAGGGGAAAATGTTATTGGTCTATAATCCACATGCCATAGAATTCAATTGTTCAATCCTGTTCAAGAAAGTTTGCCGTCACTGCCACAATTGATTTTAGAACACTTCCATCTGTCTGGCACTCATTGTGGTTAGCCTCCCATTCACTAAGCCTCCCCTCCATATCCCTAGTGATTCACATTCCAGCTACTGACTTTATAGACCTCTCTGACTTCACAGATCCTCATCCATAGAAGAAACATCAAAACAAAATCAAGAGACAAAAAATAACCAACCAAACAACAATAACTAAATAAACAGACACCAACCTCAATCAAAAATAAAGCATACAATATTAAAAACTGGAATAAAGTTTAAATGAATCAAAAGGGGGATCAAATGATAAAGATGTTATATTTTAACCTAACCACATCAACTATAATGGAATTTACTAAGGCAAGAAGTAAATAAAGTAGGTTTCTAAAAAGGAAAAAGTTGCCAATCTACCAAATTATTAGTTTTGTCCCCAGGAACTTGAAGCATATAAAATAGTTTTCCAATGCATACTGTGCCATATTATTATTTATACAATCATGAAAATATAGTAATTTTACCAAATGATGGCATTATATATTATGTAAGAATCAGCACTATTGGTATGCACTATCTCATTTGATTTTTAGCAAAAGGTTTAAGCATTATGAGCCCTAATAAATGAAGGAAGAAACAACAATAGCAAAATGTGATTTGCCCAATATGATTCATCTAGAAAGACAAATCAGCATAATCTCCCTTAGAAGAAGAAAGGAGATTTACTGAGCACTGATAGAAATAAACTGACTTTTTATCTAGTGTTCTGTATGCCGAGTTATTGTTAGTCCATGTCTTCTCAAAACAGTACTATGGAATATTAATGTACACATTTTATTAATGAGTGACTAGGCTGTGATCCGTTTATCTTTTTAACCATATATATCTAGGGCAGCCTTGAAAATAACTATGCTTCTTCTCTGTGCGACCTATGTTTGCTTAATTTTATTCATATTTTCATTAATTTAATTCAACAAGTATTTATTTTTAGATTATTCATAATATGCTAGGCTTAATTCTCAAAACAAAAGAAAACTCACTGCCAGTGAATCAATTCTGACTCATAACAACCCCAGAGAGGACAGGAGGTCTGGCCCTGTGTATTCCCATGGTTATAACGCTGCAGCGGAGTGGAAAGCCTCATCTTTCTCTTGGGCATATGCTAGGCCCTGGATGTAAACTCTGTCTTAAGAAAACTTAACTGGACTTGAAAACCAAACTCAAGGAAATAAGAAAGGAAACAATAATGCTGAGATGATCATTTCCTCCTCCCTGGGAATGAGTCATTACCCCATCATTCACCCTGAGAAGACCAGCTGGTGCACGAAGTTGAGGGGTGTTGGGAAATGACTGTGTACCTCTTTGCAAATTATTTTACTTTGTTATGCTGCTTTTGGAATAGTATGATTTTAAAAGAATGAGGCAAACCTTTCTGTAGTATTTCTATAAGAATCAGACTAGCTTAGAGAACAGTCACTGACACCTCCATTCCTCCTTCATTATGCAAAACATGTAAACCTCGAGGAAGCTGAAAGAATTAAAAAAAAAAAAAGAATCCTCAGGAGGGCTTTGTCAATAAGGGCAATCTGATCTGCCAACCTTTTCTAAAGCATCACTATGGCTGCTGTACAGATAAAAATAGGCTGTATAGAACAAGGATAGAATCAGGGAGACAAACTTGACCACTTCACAAAGGTTGAGGGGGTAAGTGGTGTCTGAATTCTGCTTATCTTTCTAAATCAGAGCACTTAGGACTTGGTTAGATGGGATAAAAGTGAAGTATTACAGAAACCTGGAGTTAGAAAACCAAACTCTTAAGCTGAAAGAACTGAAGAAAAATTAAAGCCTTTAGTAGCAATATTAAAAGATTCTGTGGGCAAAATGTTGAACGGTATAGGAAGAATCCAAGGAGGATAGAAGGAATATATACTCACTGTACCAAAATGACCTGATCAACAGGTAGCATATGATCCGTAATTGATGTTACTGAATGAAGACATCGAAGCTTCACTGAATGCATCAGCAAAAAACAAGGCTTTATAAGAATCTGACTTGGTTGACAGAATACTGATGGAAATATTTCGACAAGCTGAAGACACACTGAAAGCACTCACTTGTCTATGTCAAGAAATTTGGAAGACAGCTCCCTGGCCAACCTACTGAAAGAGATCTATATTTGGACCTATTCCAAAAAATGGTGACCCAATAGAATGCTCAACTAATAGAAGAACATCAATGATATCAAATATAGTAAAATTTTGCTGAGGATCATTCAGCAATGGTTACAACGGTACATTGACAGGGAGTGGTCAGGAATTCACACTAAATTCAAAAAATGAGTTGAGACATGGGATAGCATGGCTGATGTCATATGGGTCTTGTCCCAAGAACAGAAATATATATATATTTAGAGAGAGAGGGTTTTCTTGACTATGCAAAGGTATTTGACTTGTGGATCATCACAAACTAGATAGATAGCATTCAGAAGAATGGGAATTCCAAATACTTCATAATGCTTATGTAGAATCTATACATAGATCAAGAAAGAGCATGCAAACAGAATGAGAGAATATTGCATGGTTGAAAGCAATGTGTCCTCTCACCATACTTGTTCAATCTATGTGTCTAGCAAATCATCAGAGACACTGGACTCCATGAAGAAGAATGTGGCACCAGGGTAGGAGAAAGGCTAGTGGCAACTTTTGATATGCAGATGAGACGACCTTGCTTGCTGAGAGTGAGGAGGACCTCAACTGGAAGGACTTTTTGATGAACACCAAGGGTGGCTGCCTTTGATATGGATTACAACTCAATGTAAAGAAAACCAAAATCATCACAACTGGACCAATAATTACAGTCATGATAAAAAAAGAAAAGATTGAAGTTGTCAAGGATTTTCTTCTTCATGGATCCATAATCAATGCTCAAGGAAGAACAACATTGGGTAATTCAGCTGCTAAGCTCTCTTTAAACTCTAACCTAAAGCTTCATGGAATGATCTATGATGTACTACAAAATCTGTCCAAAAATATTTAACACTGAGAGTCTATCCTGCTCCTCCAAACAATTTAAAAATTATACGAGCACCATAAATATATATATACATATATACACATATATATGAAATCACCATTGCCTGAATAATATCCTTTTACAGTTTTATTAACTAAACTACAATATTTTCATTATCATTTTCAAATTTACTTCAGAGACATATGTATGTAATGAAAGAGCTGCTTATGGCTCAAGAGCTGCAGTTTGCTGACCTGACACTATAAAAAACATCACAAAGATGTCTACAAAAATGGATCAGGGACATAGAGAAAACATGGTTATTATGAATCGTTATCCAAATACCTGTTGCCCCTAGCATTGTAACTAGCCTTGCTTTGAGAAATAGTAGGTTAGTAATTTCACATTACTGATGCCTAGTCAAGTATCTAATATAGTTTCAAGATATATGTGTCTTAAATATATTCATATTCATAAATTGGCACAGAGAACATATTTAGATGAACTGTTCAGAGTGTTTAATAGGTATCAACCAACCTTCTTGTGTTTCTTTAAGTCTTGTTCCAAATTATATTTATCTTTGCCTTTCTATCTTAGGAACTGCCTGTAAAACATATAATGTTATATTTTGATAAATTGGGAAAGTATTTGTTAATATCTACGTATGCAGTGAATTATCTAGGTCAGCCATGGCAGCTAAGGAGATTTGAGATCCTGTCAGTTATACAATGATAACACTGACATCTAGTGGTTATTAATCTAAATTTTAGTAATCCAGTTCATTCCCTTAAAAGGAAAAACTAGTTAATTTTATAGTATAATATATGTATTATGAGAAAAAGATGAGAGAGGAGTAATTAATGCCTTGAAATTATGGAGCTGGTGAAGAATATTGAATATACTGTGAACTGCCAGAAGAAAAACCAACCTAGTTGGAAAACAACAACCAGAATACTCCTTAGAATGATGATGGCAATATTTTGGTTTGCTTACATCATTAGGAAGAGGTAAATCCTGGAAAAGGTTCTTGACTTGGTAAAGTAGAGAGCCTGAGACAAGGAGGGACACTCTCAGTGAGATGGCTTGGCTCAATAGCTACAGAGGATGGAATGGGTCATGTTTTACTCAGTTACACATAAGCCACCATAAATTGGAGCCAACTCAACAGAAACTAATGATAACAGCATAAACACTAGCTCATGCATCATAAATTTTGCTAGTCAACTTTAGAAAAGTCTATACATGGAGAATTGAGTATACTATTAAAATAAAAGGAAGCATGACTAGAGAATGTGGGCTTCCCAGAATTACTAACAGAAGTATCAAGGTGTTTTCTGAAGCACTCTAGTTTTACAGATTCTAATAAACATTATTTATGGACAAAAATACTCTATGATCAAATGAATATTCCAAATCTTCATCGCAACTTGTACTTTTTAGCCATCTTCCTTTATCTCCATAGCATATTTAACATTTCATTTATTATTTATATTATTTTATCTCTTTAATATAAGTATCCCCTACTGGAACATGAGTTCTACTGAGGCAAAGCTTATTTTCATGGCTTTTGTTGTTATTGTTGTTGGTGTTTTTATTTTTCTCTTTTTAAATTATATCCAGAATTAAAAAGACTACCTGAAGCTCAATAAATTACTTGTGATTGAATTAAATGAATTTGAGAAATTATAGATTAAAATTATATCCACATATTCAAGAATTTTCAGGGACACGGGTGAATGTGTCTTGCATGTGGGAAAGCATGGATTTGGGGTTGTCAAACAGTTGAATGTATGGATTGAATTGTATTCCCCCTCAAAGCATTTGTTATTAATCCTAACCCCTACCCCTGGGGCTGTGATTCCATTTGGGAAAAGAGTTTTCTCTGTTATGTCAATAAGGCCGTGTCAACAGACTAAGGCAATCCCTTAGAGATCAAGAACAGATTAAGCACCAAAGCAAAGAAACACAGGGAGAAACATAGATGTCACGACACATGAAAACCCACAAGGAACCACAAACAGAAGTTGAAATGAAGACCCTCCTCAAAGCAGACAGAGTGTTCTCCTAGAGTCAGGGCCCTGGATTGAGACTGGTAGATTTTAAACTGCGAGAAAATAGATTCCTATCCATGAAAGCCATCCACGTAGAGTGTCTCTGTTGTTAACTGTTAAATGCCATTGAAACGGTTCTGATTCAGAGCAACCACATACACAATAGAATGAAACACCGCCAGGTCCCTGCACCATCCTTACAATTGTCCGTATGATTGAGCCCCATGTTGCAGCCACTGTGCCAACATATCTTGTTGAGGGACTTCCTCTTTTTCTCTGCCCATCCACTTTACCAAGCATGACGTCCTTCTCCAGGGACTGGTCTCTTCGGACATGTCCAAAGCATACACAATGAAGTCTTACCCTCTCTGTCTCCAGGAAGTACGCCGGTCGTACATTTTCCAAGGTTGATCTGTTTCTTCTTTGTGCAGTCTATGGTATGTTCAATATTCTTCTTCAGCCTCACAATTCAAACGCATCAGTTTTCCTTTGTTCTTCCTTATTCAACATCCAATTTTCACATATATCTGAGGCAATGGAAAATATAATGGCTTGGGTTAGGCTCACCGTAGTCCTTGCTTTTCAAAACTCTAAAGACGTCTCATGTAGGGGATTTACACAAAGCAACTCTTCTTTTGATCTCATGCCTGCTGCCTCTAGGAGCAGTGATTGTGGATTCAAACAAGACAAAATCTATGACAGTTCAACCTTCCCTCCATTTATTACAATGTTACCTATTAGTCCAGTTGTGAAGATTTTGGTCTTCTTTACATTGACTTGTAATCCATACTGAAGGTTGGTGAAAATGTTTTGAAGCTATGCATATGGTTTTCCGTGGTTACTTCTCCTGGATGGGCAAGGGATTCCTTCTTCCTAGTCTGTTCTTAGTCTGTAAGCTCTGCTGAATCCCATTCACTTTGAGTGACCCTGCTGACCTTTCAAAGATAAGTGAAACCGCTTTCAGCATCACAACACATACGCCACCAGAGCGTGAAAAACTGACAGACGAATGGGGGGGTCTCTGTTATAGCAGAACTAAAAATGTAAGACAATACGAATTTGCTGGGAGCCCTGGTGAGACAGTGTTTACCCGTTGATCTGCTGTTCATAAGGCCAGTTTGAAACAGCAGGCACGTCACCAGAGATAGAACCAGGCTTTCTACTCTGTCAAAGAGTTACAGTCTCAGAAACTCCTAGGGGCAGTGTTTTACAGGGTCACTCTGAGTTGGCATGGACCCAATGGTAGAAAATTTGGCTTCCTTTATGAATATGCTAATGAGAAGTGTGACTTCTAAAGAAAAACAATCCCCAAATATCCTTCCTCCCCATTCTGCCCCAGGATCCTATAAGACTGATGCTCTACTAAGCACATTTTGGCAACGGCTAATCTGATTTATGAAGTCCCTGGGTGGTGTGAATGGTGATAACAGCTAACTGAAAGGTTGAAGCTAGCGTA
Organism: Tenrec ecaudatus; assembly: GCF_050624435.1. Taxonomy (NCBI): domain Eukaryota; kingdom Metazoa; phylum Chordata; class Mammalia; order Afrosoricida; family Tenrecidae; genus Tenrec; species Tenrec ecaudatus. Next base: position 88,330,707 of record NC_134532.1, read on the forward strand.
CAGTGGTTCTTCAGAAAAAAGGCCTAGTGATACACTTTTAAAAATCAGCCAATGAAAACCCACGGAACACTGTTCTTCCTGACACACGGTGAGGTCTCCATTGGTTGAATCAACTCAACAAAAACTGGTTGTCCTGATTCATAGGTCTAAGACCTAAAGTTCATTCACTTTCTCTGATCCCTGCCACACTAATAACATAAAATTCTAGAACCCAGAGAACAAATTACACCATTGACAAAGGGTCAAATATTGCAAAAGCAAAACAAAACTTACTGCCATCAAGCTGATTCTGAGTCATTGCGACCCTCTCTGTAGGCCAGGTTGGACTGCCTCTGTGTGTTTCTGAAACTGGAACTCTTTACAGGATTAGAAATTTGAACTGCTAACCCCATGCAAATTGGAAACAAAACCTGTCCCAGTGAATGGCCTATGATGGACTACATTTAAATCCTATTCTCTAAATCCATCTCCTTCTGACCCAAACAATGATCAAAGTGGAAGCTTGATTTACATGAGAAATAAAAGAAAGAGCCTGCTGTGTTCAGAAATAAAGACCATGGAGAAGCAGGGCAACATAATTGCTTCCATTCATCAAGCATACACATGATAACATAAGATTGGCAGGAAGCAGAGAGCTTATATGATAATGTCCAAGAACGAGGCTTTCAAAAATATATAACAGAAGACAATGACCTCTTAGCACCGGCGTCCAATTTCACATTTGCAAATCTTTTCTGTTTTACTCCATTATTACTTTAGTAGCTGCACCAGGAAGAGAGAGGCTGCTCTGTGGAAACTGATGGTGTGGTGTTGTCATCACAGCATGCTTGCTATCCTTCCTGGGGAGAACAGGTCAGTCACAGGGCAGCCATGGCTTGTTAAGTTCTAAGGAACATTGAGAAGAAAGGCAGCATGAAGCTGAGATGATGCTATCCATTAGAAGGCAGAGCCAAAGTCTCCAAGAAAAGATTGCATTACCTGACATCTTTGTACAGTTTGTCTACTTAGCCCTGGTGGCACTGTGGATCACAAATATGGCTGCTAATGAGAGCTCGAGAGTTCAAACCAACCTGCCTTTCTAGGGGAGAAGAATGAGGTTTTATTTTAGGCAACCATAAGTCATAATTGATTGAATAGCGATGAACATTTATATAGACTACTATAACACTGTGTATTTAATATACAAGTTTTTGAAATACAAATAATTACAAAGAGAAAGCATGATTAAAAAAAAATAGCGGCAGGAACTTCTAAAATGTGTCTAAGTTAGAACTGAAAACCTTCCAAGGACTTCGAGAAATCAAATGAACCAGAAGATTTCATCATTTTTCCCTAGGAATCTTCTAGGTAGTGTCTTCTAGTGCAGAGGCTTTAGGGTTAGACTTCAAGACATATGTGTTGTCATTATAGGTCAGTCACTAACTAGCTACCCAGTCTAATTCCAAAACCCTCTTTTGACCTCTATCCCCATCTAAAAAATGGGGACTGTAATTCTGGCTGTGTCTCCCCCACAGTGCTGTGAAAAATCAGACTTAAAAGCATCTTTTGAAGCTGCAGGTATATCCACAGTTGTGTGGTGATGAGAGGATCACAACACTGGAATCACTGCATGGGATTAGGTAGGGCATTCCTACCCAGTGCATCACCGCTTGCCACCTCAAATTAATATGTGATAAGTTCCAAAAGCATTTATAACTATTTCAGAGGGAGCTCATATCCTGCCTAGAAATCGCCTCTCTACATTTAATAGGCAATCATTTCCAATAAAATTCTACCAATGTCTCCAAATTGTTTACATATCCGCTAGCAATGTCTTAAGGTCGGTTTGCAGGCTATCAGGTACAAAGCAACCCAATCATCTGGCTGGCAACAATTCACAGTGTTAATTAGTGACTCCTAGGGCGTAGGAGAGATGCTAGAAACGCATGGCTTCAGCCAAGTCCATTTCAAGGAGAGAGTGAAATGTTCGTTGCCTCTGATCCTCTGCCCCTTTAGTCACGTCATGTTTGGAGCTGCCTCCTCTTAATAAAACTCCCCTTGTCTAGAGTCTAAAATAAAAGACTCCTTGTTCTTCATGTGTATTCTTGAGCACATAGATCGGGTTACTCCTTACTCTGTCCCCACAGGCTTGCTATTCAAGAGCAGCATCTCCGCGTCAGCTTTCACAGCATTTGTGGCCAGATGGAATCATATTCTTTAGTGTTCAACACATGCTTCCAATACCATTTCCACATCTAGGTCTGTCTTGAAAGCAGTGTATTTCATAACAATCTGCTCTTCCGTGTGATACTGGCTCATGTGGAATCTACTTGCTGCATTTGATTCCCCTTAGGGAAGATGACAGCTAGGTACGTTTGCAAAAGAAAATTGACAATTGTGTAGAGTTCTGGGTGCATGGGGTGTACTACAGAGCTCATGAGATGAGGTGAGGGAGCAACACGGATGCATGAGGACTGGCATGTAAACGTACCTGTGACAAGCTTGTTCCTCCTCAGAACTCAGCATAGGAATCATGCATTTGAGAGAAGAGGGGCAGCTGAGGCCGTGATTGGAAGATGATAGTGACTATCATCAATTTCATCAGTTCACCAACACCACTAACAATGTCACTAATAACATGCAATATAGAACCTTGGAATGTTCTTGCATTGCATGAAGTATGATGGTGTCCTTTAAGAATCTTTGCCACCTTGATTAGCAATTAACAAAAACTAAGGTTGTTCTTTAAAAACAGCTTCAAACTTCAAAGCAACTCTGCTAATTCCCTACTTCCTTTACACCCTTCAACACACACCGCCCTTTCTGTATATTAATTCTGGAGATCTCTGCTGATCCTGAGCTGGTTGTGTCAACTACTTTCATGCTTTCGACAAGTATTGCAAATCACCTTTCACTCTGAGTGCTGTGGGAAGTATGTCTGGGACGTGACCCATGAAGGAAAAACCACTACATGAACTTGACGCCTTAGAACGATTAGGAAAAGTGTGACCAGGAAACACTGGATTTCTCGACCTGAGAGGTTCAGATCAGTCTTTGGGGCTCCCAGGTACCTTTCATATAAAGAATAGAAGGGTTTTTCCCCTAAAATATCACAGTGGATGTATTAAGAGCTCAGTGAGTTTAGTCACTTTTTATCTTTCCCTTTAAATCTGAATGATTGTACTAAGCTTTTAAGGTCTGTGCCAGCTAGCTAGGGCATTTCAGTAATCTATTTTTAATATGTACCAACTTCTGTTCCTTTTAGTTCTGCCTTAAGACATACTTTTATCTTTACTAGTATGCAGAGATCATCAAAAAATATAAGTTCTCTATTACATGACAACTCATAATGAGTCTTAATGAAGCTTGGGAACAGCTGTTTAAAAACTCCCGTTAAATAGCTTCCCAAGCAGCTTCACTGTGAGGGTCTCGCTGCTGCAACGTTGCCTGAGCATCAACACTCACCATACATATAATGAGAAGGGTGAGAACGAAATCGTTCCCAGTTTCATCAGGTATTTTCTTTTCATCAGAATGCTAATACTGTAATATGAATTAGTGCACGATGAACCATCAGGTCAATGTCTTTCCCCTTTTTAATTATATTCCTTCATGAAGCAGAAAAGAAAGCAAATGCTACTATGCAAATTTTTTGAAAGAAATCATGCCTTCCGTGAAAATGAGGGTGGGAGGGAGAACGTAGAACAAACTTACTTTTGAATTATATTGGAAACACATTGCAATGGCGAAATGCTGGAAATTAAGTTAAGCCCAGATGATTTCAAATGAGACCTACATTCTGAAATGTAAAGGATTCTAACTTCACTGTGTAGGTTAATATGTGTGAAGAAAAGCTAAAACAAACTCTTCACTGTGAACTAAATCTCATTCAATTTTTTCCATTTTCACTTTCAAATGGATTTATCTAGCCATTCTAATTATTCTCCTTATATATCAAGAGTTTTAGAAAAATGTTAATAAGCATTATAGTTCACTCACCTATTCATTTTCCTGTGTTTTTCATTTCTTCCCAAATCCACGTTTTCATTATGTATTTTAAAATATTTTTACTTCTCACTTAGCTTGTTTTTTTTCTTTTGTTCTTTCTTCACAATTACATGTCTAAATGAAACCATTTCCTCTTACCTATGGTAGAATGAAGGGGCCCCAGTGACTTAGTGGGTTACACATTTGGACTGTGAACCACAGGGTGAGCAGTGAAAATGTACCAGCCACTGCAGGAGAAGATGGAATTTTCGACATCATAAAAAATAACAGCCTTAGATATATATGTACATGCCTGTATTTAGACCTCTCTAATGCATTTATATATGAGGATGCGGAAATAGATCTATGTGCATATATTTATAGGTTTAGTATTAAGGTAGCAGAGGGGCATTGGGCCTCCACTCAAGAACTCCCTCAATTGAAGAACTTTGTTCTATTAACCTGGCATTCCATAATATTCACCTTCCAGACATGATCGCTGAAGACAAATGGGTGAAGAAAGCTGATGGAGCCCAGCTATCAAAAGATATAGTGTTTTGGGTCTTAAAGGCTTGAAGGTAAACAAGCAGCCATCTAACTCAGAAGTAACAAAGCCCACATGGAAGAAACACACCATCCTGTGTGATCATGAGGTGTTGAAGGGATCAGATATCAGGCATCAAAGAACAAAAATTCATATCATTGTGAATGAGAGGGAATGTGGAGTGGAGACCCAAAGCCCATCTGTAGGCAATTGGACATCCCCTTAGAGAGGTCGTGGGAGGAGACGAGCCAGTCAGCATACACCATAGCAATGATGAAACATACAACTTTCCTCTAGTTCTTGAATGCTTCTCCCCCCACTATCATGATCCCAATTCTACCTTACAAATCTGGCTAGTCCAGAGGATGTACACTGGTGCAGATGGGAACTAGAAACACAGAATCCAGGACAGATGAACCCTTCAGGACCAGTGGTGAGAGTGGTGATACTGGGTGGGTGGAGGAAAGGAGGGGTAGAAAGGGGGAACTGATGATAAGGATCTACATATAATCCCCTCCCTAGGGGATGGACAATAGAAAAATGGGTGAAAGGAGACATCGGACAGTATAAGACATGACAAGATAGTATTAAGTTATAAATTATTAAGGGTTCATGGGGCGGTTGGAGAGAGAGGGGGGAAATGAGAAGCTGATACATGGGATCAAATAGAAAGCAAATGTTTTGAGAATGATGATGGCAACATATGTACAAATGTGCTTGACACATGGATGGATAGATGGAGTGTGACAAGAGTTGTATGAGCCCCCAGTGAAATGAGTTTTAGAAAAATGACAGCCTTAGAAACACAAAAGTGCAATTCTACTTTGTCCTGTAGGGTGTTATGAGTCTGAATCAAATCAGTGGCAGTGGGATGGTATATAGCTCCTTAGAAGGGATGATGGAAAGGCTTTGTCTCAAGTACCTTATTAGAAGGAATCTGCTCATTGAGAAGGGGAATCCTGCTCAGTAAAGCAGAGGGCTAGATAAAACAAAAGATCCTTAATGAGACGGGTTGACACAGCGGCAGCAATACAGGACTCAAGCTGCAACAACTGTGAGGCTGGCACAGGCTGGGGCAGTGTTTCTTAACAGCACATATCAATAACAACAACTAAAGGGAACATAATTAACTCTGTGTGGTGTCAAGTAGGAGTTAATCTGGAACGGAGCATAGTGCCTTATGCAGAGTAGCCAGTGAGGATTGGCTCACTTGACACAACAAGTCTCTGTTTCAGACCATTTGATTATTCACATATTCCTTAATTTCATTTAAGCACCATTTTAAGCATGATGTGAAGTTTAGCTGTCTAGGCACACAAGATCCCAAATGTACCATGAGTATTCACTCACAACATCACCACAGGCTTTTAAAATATTTACAAGAGAGTCTGATCTACAATTTGCTGTCCATGCACGATAGTGGCAAATGTACATTGCTATCATCTTTGTCATTGTTCTTCTCTATCCTAATTTCTGAAACCCTCTGAGCAACATATTCCAGGTAAATAAATGTGTTTATAAAAAGTTAGAAATCTTATTTTTAATATGAGATGAATGTGCATATTTTCCTCTTTTTAATGATATATTATAACTTAAAAATAACCCAAAACAACAAAAATGAAAAAATAGAAACTCCATGCTCATCTTCGATGAAATTAAAAGACATTTGCAATTCAACATATAACATATGAATAAAATTTGAAAATGTAAACTTTTATTTAATATAGAAGTTATCCACAATCAAACACTCATGACTATAATTTCTGAGAAAGGCACATGAGAACACACTTCTCTATATCAAGTGGCACCATCCAGGGGCAAATTCAATAATCCCTCATTGGGTCAGCGGCACCTCTGGATACCAAAAACTATTAAACACTTGACAATTAAGCATAAGGTTGGCAGTTCAAACTCTCCGGAGGCCTCAGAAAGAGAAAACCTGACTACCTGCTTCCAACAGGTCACAGACTTGAAAACCCTATAGAGAACTAATTCAATAGCAGTGGCATGTACAAAATACACATATATCTGTGGAAATATATCTATTGACTAATTATCTACCTATGTATTCAATTATCTGCATGGTTCCATATACATGTGTGTATGTGTGTGCATGTGTATAGAGTTACCCAGAGAAGTCATATTTACGAAGGTCTTCAAAAAGTTTATAGGAAAATGGCATAAGAAATTAATTAATTTTAATCCTTTCCCACTAATTTTAAAGCTTCTTCATATATAGCTTCCAGAAGAGAATACATGAAATTTGTATTAATTAATTAAATTAGTTTATAACAGTAGCTGCCCTTATGGAGATAATTTGAAGACCTTCAACTGTTAATGGGACACTAGTGAAAATGAGAATAAACAGCTGTGGGCATCAATTAATAATTGTGACACCGATTGTAAAAAGCACGAGTATGGGAAAATTGAAAGTTTAAAAAAATAAAAGTGAACACATGAAATCAACATTGTAGGCTAAAATAGACTGATACTGGCCATTTTCAATCAGAAAATCATGTTGTTTACTCTGCTGGGAAAGATATGATCAACAGGAATGGCATAACATTCATCATCAAAAATGAAACATCATGTTCAAGCTTGAAGTACCATGCAATATGTGATGAGTATAGCTATTCACATTCTAGGAAATTCAATCAATACAATTAGTATTCTCATTTATGCATAAACCATGAAGGCTAGGGATGGAGAAATTGAATATTTCTACTCATATATTCAGTATGAAATTGATCAAATATACAATTAAGATGCTAGGAGAGTTATTGTTTTGGGAATTAAACATTGGAAACAAAGGAAGGCTTATTAACAACCTTTTTGAAAGTAAGGAGGACTTGAAGCCTTTGTTGATGAAGATCAAGGATTGGGATTAAAACTTGGAAACAAAAAGAAGGAACAGCAGTTGGAAATCATGTTTGAGTTAGCTATCTTTATAAATATATAATTATCAGCAATCTGATTTTATCTCTCTAGAGAACCCTATCTAACACAATGATCTTGGTGACTGTGTTAGTCTGGATACATTAAAAAAGCAAATCCACAGAAACTCATATGTACAAGAGAGAGTTTTAGATATAGGGTAAGTGCACATCAAGAAAACATCCCAACGCAGTGCTGCCCAAGCCCACAAGTCCAACATTAACCCATATGTCCGACACCAATCCACAAAGTCCTCCTCCATCTCACAAAATGCACACTATGATGCTGACTGCAGGAGGAAAGCCAAGCCAGTGAATTTGTAAGCATTTCAGCACTGACAGGGGTCTCCACATGGCTGTTCCAGCATTCAGGGCTGCATCTGGTTAGGTCCATGCGGATTTTCCTCAGGGATGTCTTGCCAGAAGTGAGCCTTGCAAGCTGAAGCAGGGAACTGGCTAAGGCAGCTGCACCCTGGTCTGACCATCACAAAGCAAAATACCCGAGAACTAGAAAGGTGAGGCTCACTGAGACATTTATCCCTCCGTCCTTCAATTAATCCTTCATGTGTTTATCAGCCAGGTTGACACAATAAACTAACTACCTCAGTGACAGAAACGAAGTAAAAAGACATGATAATTTTGCAAGACCAACAACTTTTCATCCTAAATAAATTTTTCAACAACACAAAAAGCAATTTTCCAGATGGAATACAAAGAAAGCAAACATTACATTTTGGGGGATGCTTTCTATAAAAGAGTTGCAGTCTTACAAAACCCAGAAGGGTAGGCTATTCTATCCTATAGGGTCACTATGAGTCAGAATTGTCTTACTGCCTGTGAGATTGGTAAGTTTGACTGGACAATACTATGGAGAAACTCAATATTAGCTAAAACTAGAGCAAGGGTTGACTGTGGAGCATATTATAAAATTCTCATATGTAAGTTCAGATTGAAGCTGAACTAAGTTCAGAGGAGCCAATATATGACCTTGAGTATGTCCCACCAGAATTTTGAGAGCATCTCAAGGGCTGATTGGAAGCATGGGGCACTAATGACTGAAGACCTGATGAGATGTGAAATGCCATCATACATGAAGAAAGCAACTGTCATTACAAAGCCAAGAAAGAACAAAATGACCAAAGTGGATGTCAGAAGAGACTCTGAAGCTTGCTTTTAATCATAGAGTAGCTAAGACATATGGAAGAAATGATGACGTGAAGTTGAATAGAAAATTTCAAAGAGTAGCTCATGAAGTCAAAGCAAAATATAATAAATTGTGTGAAGATGTACAGTTAGATAAGCAAAAGGAGGAAGATGCTCAGAATAACTTAAGTTGAAAAAAACTCAAGAAAAATTCATATCTCAAGATATAATGTTGAAAAATTCTAGCCACAAAGAAATGGGAATTCTAGAGCATTTTACTGGCTCTTGCAGAATTTATACATGGATCAAGAGGCTGTTGTACAAATAGAACAAGAAAATACTGCATGGCATAAATCAGAAAAGGTGTATATTGGGGTTTTATCCTCTCACCACAAAAAAAATCAATCTGTATACTGTGAAAATAATCAGAGAAGCTGGGTTATATGAAGAAGAACACAGCATCAGTATTGGAAGAAGGCTTATTAACAACTTAAGATACGCAAAACAAAGTTTTGTTTGCTAAAAGTTGGGAGGACTTGGAGCATTTGCTGATGAAGATCAAGGATTGCAGCCTTCAGTGTGGATTACAATTCCGTGTACTCAAGACCCAAATCCTCACAACTGGACCCATAGGTAACAGTATGATAAATGAAGAACAGCAGATTGAAGTTGTTAGGATTTTCTCTTGTTTACATCCACAATCAATGCTCATGGAAGCAGCAGTCAAGAGATCAAAAGATGAGTGGCATTAGGTAAATCTGCTGCACAAGATTTCTTTAGGGTGTTGAAAAGTAAGAATGTTACTTTGAGGACAAAGGTCTCAAGCCATTTTATCTTCAATTGCTTCATGTGTATTTGAAAGGTTGACATTGATTACGGAAAACTGAAGCAGGATCAACGTGTTTGAGTTGTGGTGCTGGTGAAGAATATTAAATGTGGCAGGACTGCCAGAAATACGAACAAATCAGTCATGAAAGAAACACGGCTAGAATGTTCCTTAAAAACAAGGATGGGGAGACCTTGCCTTACATATTTTGGTCATGTTGTCAGGAGAGACCAGTTCCTGGAGAAGACCATCATGCTTGGTGAAGAAGGGGAGCAGGGAAAAGATGGATTGATACAGCACCTGCAGCGATGAGTTTGGACAGGAGAAAGAACAATTGTGAGGGTATCTGTGCTTTGCTTTTTTTTACGTAGGGTCTCCATGAGTCAGAACCAGCTTGATGGCACCTAACGGCAACATAAGCGAAATATTGACAGATGCAGGCAATACCAAAAGATGGTTTCATTTTTAAAATAATCAGGGAATTTCCGACAGGCTAGCCAACCATAAGTGGTCAGAGATAAAACCATTCCAAATAATTTACTGTTTCCTTGGATCAAAACTGACAAATATTTCTTTGTTTAATCCTTCCTAGGTGCCTTCAATTCCATCCTAATAGCCACATGATTTACCACAGAATATCACATGCCTTGCCCTCTGTGAACCTCACAACAGTGTTAATGTTTGGCCCCATTGTTGCAGTCAGTGTGGAAATCTGTGTTATTAAAGGCCTTCCTCTTTCTTGTCGACCCAGGACTTCACCAAGCCTGGTGTTTATTTCCATGACTGGTCTTTCCTTATAAGGTTTCAAAGCACATGAAATGATGCCTCACTCTCCTCACTTGGAAGGAACATTCTGGTTATTCTTCTGCCAATGCATATCTATTCATTTTCAAGGAATTCCATGAAATACTTAACATTCTTTGCCAAGATCATAATTCAAATGAACCAATTCTTCTTTGGTCTTTCTTAGTCATTTTCAAACTGTTGTACGTGCATAAAGTGACTAAAAATTGGGCAAGGTACATACTAGTCTTTAAAATATCTTAATATTTTAAAGCGATCTTGTGCAGCAGAATTATCCAAGGCAATGCACCAACTGATTACCTCACTATTTCTTTTGTGGACATAGATTGTAGATCCCAGGAAAATTAAATTCTAAACAAATTCTTCAATCTTTTCACGATTTCACATGGTATTTTATAAATATCCAGTTTTGAGGATTTGTGTTTTCTTTTAGTTTTTTACATTCCATATTAAAGGCTTAATTTTTATAAGGAAGTGTGTCGAGTGTTCTTTGTTTTCAACAAGATTTTGTCATGTACATATCAGATGTTGTTAATTAACCCTCCTCCTATCCCCATGCTGTGCTCTCTTTCAGATGGCCATGTCTCAGATTATCTTCTCAGCAAGTAGAGGGAGTAAGTTTGTGAAAGTATACAACCCTTACATATAGGTCTCCGAATTCTTAATCACATAGTTCTTCTCCAATGACTCTGTATCTGTAAAGTGTCTGCAAGGGAAAAGCAAATGTTCCAGGGAAGATGAGCTTCTGAGCTTGGCGGACACTCAGAATAAGACAGAGGAAGAACCACCACCTCAAACTGGAATCAGCTTTAAGGACATAGATGGAGGAAAGGGTTCAGGGACTTCGTTTTAACAAACAGAACAGCAGGGTGAAAAAGAAACAATGGAAAAATTTTCTTGCACAAAGAGAGGTGAAGGTATCATTCCTTTATCAACAGTTTCCCAGAAGGAAAGACCATGGAGAAGAAACAGTTTCTTATGTAGAATTTTCAAAAAGAGGAGGAGACAATGAAAAGGCATGAGTGGAAGTAGGAATGATATCAACCACAAATGACTGATTTGACCTTCGGTTACTGGTCTGGTGACAAAGGCACGGCATGAACTATGAACACTGGGATGTATTCACATAATCTGTGAAGGAGAGGTACAGTATGGGAACTCATCCAGTAGTGGAAGGTCCACCATTAGCCAGCTGTAAGCTTGAATTTCTGTCCCACATACTTCAAGTGCCAATTTCCACTTTTCATTCTGATACAATCCTTTAATAAACATTTTTGTTTTCATCTAAACCGGTTTCTTACAAGAATTACAAGACCTGAGATAACACAGGGGCCCGAAGCATCAAGCCCTCTCTAGTAATAATTTGCTGATGTGTCATGACTCAAAATGAGAAGAAACAGTTGTAATATTCATTAATACTCAGAACATATAATGTACCATGTGTGAATCCAGGAAAATTGGCGTTGTCAAGAATGAAATGGCATATAGAATTCCTCTGTCTTAGGCATTAGTTATCTGGAATAAATGAATTTAGATATTTTAATCAAGCAATAAGCTCACTAACTGCCAGGTCAATGCAGACTCATAGCGACCCTTGGTGGGTTTCTGAGACTGTAACTGTTTACAGAATTAGAAAGCCCAATTTTAAGGCTTTTGGTCTCCTTTACATTGAGTTGTAAACCATATCAAAGGCCGCAATCCTTGATCTTCATTAGTAAGTGCTTCAAACTCTCTTCATTTTTAAAGCATGTAACGTGTGTCTTCTGAAAATCTCCAGCTTTTAATAAGCCTCCTTCCTATCCTGATGCTATCCTCCTCATAGAATCTAGTTTCTTGGATTATTTGCTCAGCAGATAGTTTGAATAAGTATAGTGAGTGAATAAAACTCTGACACCTTTCCTTATTGTAAACCATGTATTATTTCCTTGTTCTGTTTCCAAAACTGCTTCCTGATGGGTGTACATGTTCCACATAAACATAAAGAGTATTCTGCAATTTCCACTCTTCTCAATGTTGTTAATAGTTGGTTAAGGGCAACACAGTTGAATGCCTTTGCATAATCAATATTACACCAGTGAACATTTTTCCGGTATTTCCTACTTTGAGCCAAGATCAATCTGACATCAGCAATAATGTCCCTTGTTCGAAGTTCCCTTCTGTCTCGAGCTTGAATTTCCAGAAGCTCCTTGTGGAATGTACTGTTGTTGAAAGATCTTCATCAAAATTTTACTTCATGCGATATTAATGATATTATTTGATAAGTTCTTCATTCTGTGAGGTCACCTTTCTTTGGAATGGGTACTAATATAAATTTCTTCCAGTCCGTTAGAGAGGCAGCTGTCTTCTAAATTTCTTGGCATAGTCTAGTAAGAGCTACCAGTGCTTCCTTAGTGTTCTGAAACATTTCAATTAGTATTTCATCAATTTCTGGAGTCTTGTTTTAGGATAATACCTTCATCAGCTTGAACTTCTTCCTTTAGTAGCATTGGTCCCGAATCACATGATATATCTTTAAAGATTAAATGTTGATTAATTCTTTTTGATCTACTGACTCTGTGTATTATTTCCACCTTCTCGTAAAATGTTTTGCACCTGTCCATAAGTTTGTTGTACAGTTTGGTGGCTGTCACTATCAGTGAACTGAAATGGACTGGTATTGACCATTTGGACTCAGGCAGTCATGTGGTTTACTCTTCAGGGAATGACAAATTCACTAAGAGTGGCATCTCAGTCACTGTCAAAAAAGGACATTTCAAAATGTATCTAAAAAATACGGTATTGTCTTTGACAGGGTAATCTATACATACACAGAAATCTAGTCAATACAACTATTATTATTATTTACACACTCACAACTAGAATTAGGCATAATGAAATTCAAGAATTTTAGCACTGTTTTCAGTCTGAAGTTGATCAAATAGTCAATCAAAATTCATTGATAACTATTGGTGGTGGAAATGCAAAAACAAAACAAACAGGAAGGAAGAGTATTTGGAAACTATGGTATTGGTTATAGGAATAAAACTGTATTTTTAATACCAAAGATTCCTTTATCATAAATGCATCTTTTGAAACAGCATAAATGATGGCTACACAAATGGCCTTTTCCAGGTAGAGAACACAGAAATCAAATTGACTGCATTTGTTGGAGGAAACAATGGAGAAGCTCAATAACAGCACCCAAAATGAGGCCAGGGCCTGAGTGAGGTATAGATCATCAATTTCTTATAAATAAGTTGGAATGAAGGTAAAGAAAGTGGAAATGAATCCATGTGAGCAAAATAAAACCTTTAGTCTACCCACGTGAGGCTTGAGAACATCTTAAGGAAAGGCCTGTTGCATTGTTCACTAACAACCGAGGACCCGATGAGCTGGGGGAGGACATTAAGAACACCATTCATGGAGAAAGTAAAAGGGTATTAAGAAGGCAAGAAAGAAGAGTTCAAAGTGTATGACAGCAGAGATTCTTAAATTTCTTCTTGATCATAGCGAAGCCACCTGAAAGAAATAATAAAGTCAAAGAGCTGAACAGAAATCCCAAAGAGTAACAAGAGAAGACAAGTAAAGGGTCTTAATGGAACGGCAAAGACGTGGAGTTAGAATGACACACAGGAATGACATGTTCAGCACGTATCAAGCTCAACGAAATGAAGAAAAATTCCAAGCCTGGAGCTGTGATTCTCAAACCCTTGCACCCCTGTGCCTTTCCACTGCTGAATGAATGAATGAATGAATCCATAAATAAATGGATCCTTCCACCAGGCTTTATCAGGAAAAAAGATCCTTAACCATATGCCATCTTCTCCAATGGTTGACCATCAATGGAGTCTTTTTGATAGAAGGACTCTATTCTTTCCATATTCCATTATTTTTACTTGGCTTATTTACCTTTAACTATTTAACAGACACATAAACCACAGAGTGTACATTTCAACAATTCAATCACCACAATCAGTTCTGGGATATTAATTCTTCCTTGTGCTCTTAATAGTTAGACCCCCAGCCGCCCCTCTCATGTCCCTTTGAATTGAGCCAGCTGTTGTCTCTATAATTTTACCTAATCTAGTATCACACAATATCACACAATATCGAGACATAAAAAATGGTCCAACAATAAGGATACAATAAAAACACCTCAAATGATAACAAAGCAGAAAATATTAAAAATTGGAACGATTATACGTTAGGTCAAGAGGGAATTCAATTATAAGGTGTCACATTTTGACCTAACAACAATTGCAGAAATCTATCCTGTAATCTACTCTGTCTGGTAACAAGGTCTTCCCATCGCTGGTTCATAATCAGAGGGTCATTCACATTGACAATCCTGCAAATGGTTTTGGACTTTTATTGCCATCCACACCCTTCTGCAAATGAGTGTTCAAAATAAGCCCTCCCACCACTAATTCCCCAAGATTTGTTTTTTACTGTTTTCACTTCTTGGAACGCAGATGTTAGTCTGCTTCTTTCATGCAGACTTAGCCAGTACCTCCTGCTGGGTGCTTGTTTTAAGACAAACCCTTCGGACCACAGATGCTGCTCTTTCTGAGAGTTGAGGATCCTTGTGTTTTCGTCACCACACTTTGCTACCGCACCCGTATCTCCAGGAATCACTTCATGTACGTAAGTATTGAGCAGGGCCATATCATAAGAACTCATTGTTCTTAGCCTGGGACTACAATTAAGTGCAAGGTCAAATCCATTCATATATTCATGGTTTATAGATGTCCTTGGTTCACTCTAAATATATCACTAATACATAATTAAAAGAAATTTTAAATTATCCCCATGGGGAGTTCTATTGATATTACCAATAATACAGCACTGTGTGGTAATTAAATAATTTTGTGTCACCTTGATTATATTAAAAGTGAAGGGGTGGAGTTTGACCTGTTAATCAGATCACAGTCTGATTGGAGGGCAACCAAGGTAAGTGGCTTTATGGAGCCAACCCCCCCCCCTCCACCCCTCTCTCTTTGCTTCACCTTCCTGTTGAATGCTACATAGGGTTATGCTGGACCCATGAGAGCCCTGGAGATGCTTCTGCTGCTACCAGATCCACAAGGGTTTGCACCCACTGCATTTTACATCATTGCAGATGCTATATGAGTCTGAACAGACAGCTTTGGACTAATATCAGACTTATGGGTTAATATCAGACGTATGAACTGGATTGGACTAGACTGGGATTTTTTTCTTAATATAATTATAATTTTTGTAATGCTCTTTGATAGAAAGACCTTTCTTATATGTATATGAGTGCCTTTAGATTTGAGACTGTAGTCAACCAGGTCTAACACACACTGGTATAGGATTTAAAACACAGTCAATAGAAAGGGAATATACATGTATAGGACAGTGTTTAGACCAAAATACATGGATTGTTGGTTTAACAATTTCGGTGACTGACCACTATGTATACTTGCAATGAAAGTTGGAGATAGGGCAAAACTTCATTGATACTCCTTTCAAAGGCAAAAATAAGTATGGACATATCCCATGAATAGTATTCTTAAGGCACCATTTATTGGTCATCCTCAAAGCAAGAATTTTGAACCTAAGTCCAATGATTTCTACATATCGGTAGGATAGTAATGGTCGGCTTCTTCTTACAGTGAGGCTTCTCAGCCTTGGGACATATGGGAGTATTTAATTTTCTTTAGTCTGCAAGTGGTGTGTTTAACATAAAGTCCAGTTCATCCTGGTGCAGTCTATGAGGAATATTGTGTACCTCAAAAGGACAGAGCTCATTTAATTGTCTGTAATACACAGCCTGGGTCAACAAAGGTTGAATATCAACTAGGTCAAAATGTTCAATTGGGTACATTATACCAAGCTTGATAGTCTATGTACTTAATATTGAGCACTTTTCCCAATGGCATGCTGACCTGCCCCATTTCCCAACTTCATGTGGAGAGGAAAGAGATCCTGGATAAGCAAAGTGCTTCTTAAAAAGACGCACCATGTAGGAGAACTCATACTAGCTGACAGTAAAACCTAATACATATCCAGAGCAGTTAAAACACCCTGGTAGTGGTACCATGATAGCTACACAGACTATTGGAACAGAGCAGAAAACCCAGAAGTCAGCGTCTCCAGCTACAGGCAACTGATCTTCAACAAAGGACTCAGAGCTATCAAATAGGATGGAGAGAGCCTATGTAACAAATGATGTTGGAGAAAATTGGATCTCCATATGCAGAAGAATTAATCATGACCCATTTCTCTCGCCAGGCACTAAAATGAACCCAAATGGATTACAGACTCAAATGTGAATTCCAGTGTCATAAGGACCATCTTGAGGAAAATTGGACAAATTTAAGGACCCTTTCAGGGAATACATGGATACCAAATATGATAATGGAAACACACTTTGGAGGACAAACTAAATGACAAGGACCCACTTTAAAAAATACGCTTCTACACATCAAAAGGCTTTATTACCAGAGTAAAACAATAGCCCACAGGCAGAATTTGTTTGTTTTTTAAAGACACAATGGACAAAGGCCTAATTAATTACCCAAATCTATAGAACTCTACAACACATTGCTAAAAGAATAACAAATGGCCCGATTAAAAACTGGGCAAAAGACATGAACATACAGTTCCCCCAAAAGGGCTCTCAGATGGCTAAAAACACACATGAAATAATGTTCATGATCACTGGCCTACCCCCTTTTTTTGATTCCTCCATCGGTCAATAGAATTCTTCTATATTACTTCTTCCAAATTTGAATTTCCTTCTTAGTTTTGTTACAAAGGAATTTCTAAGCATATTACTCTTTTTTTGGGTTTCTAACTCCAAGTATTTATACATCTCATTGAACTACTTTACATTGTTTTCCTATGTTACCCTTTGACACTTATTCAACTCATTCAAATCACCATTTTTTCTTTTGTTATAGCTCCTAGACATTCAAAAGCAAGCTTGAGTCTCTGTTGACATCTATTTTACTCTTTATTCCCCCTTTTTCTCTTTTAAGTCACTTTTTACTTTCTTTATGTATGATGTCCTGATGTCATCACACAATATCACAATCTGTTTTTGATATCATGTCTAAATTCAGGTTAGATATGTTCAGGTTTTTACTTTGACTCATCTGGACTGGTTTTAAGGTTCTTTAATCTTTTCCAGATCTTACATATGAGCCAATGATGGTCTGTTCTACTGCTGTCCCTTTGCCAACTTTTGCCTGATTTCATTGATCTCTAGAGTCCCTTCTCATAGATATAATCATTTTAATTCCTATGTATCCCATAGGGCAAGATCAATGTATATAGTCATCTTTGTGAATAACAGGTATTTGCAATAAAGAAGTTATTGGCTGTCCATGGTTGTTTCTATCACCAAAGTCATATTTTTCAATGACTGATCCTTTTACTCTCCAACTTCCCCATTCCAATCACACTCTCTGAGTTGCACATCAGATGAATTTTAGACTACATTTAGAAGTTGGTCAAACCTTCAATTGCTTCAACCTTGGCATTAGTGGTTGATGAGTTCATTTGAATAATCTTTGTCTTAAGTAACTGATCTTTCTTATAGGCATATAAGAATTATCCTATAACGTACTGTGTTATACTTTTGGGTAGATTTTGAATATTCTTTTAATGAGGTTTTCAGTAGAAAATTTTCCAGAAGTGGACCTAGTCTGTTTTATTCTGCAAAGTTCTCTGAGCCTTGCCCAACATGGATGACAGCGATGATATTTGAAATATCAGTGACGTAGTTTCCATCACTACAGCAACGAGCAAACCAGACAGACAAATGGTCCCTCTCTCTTCTAAGGGCTCCAGAGGGTTATGTCTTCTTTCTTATTTCAATTGTTGCCATCCAACAAATAAATATTACAATCAAGGTTTCATCTCAAATACTTCACTTTATTGGCTACACACAGGTTAGAAAGCAATAATAATGTTTCCATGTTAAAATCTGTCAGTTATCTCAGTTAACTTGGCGCTAATTGGACATCTGTTAAAAACGTCTATAGTCATTTTTACCCAACTGTATAAAAGTCAGGATTTTATGAAAGTCCTGCAGTGATTGAGATCCCATTATGAAATGAAAACTACATGGAGTTTATTAATATACTATCACTACTTTTACTAATTACTTAATACATAACAAAATATACTGGATATTAAAATAAATACAAAATGTTTATTCATAGAGCCCCGATGAAGCTCCTTAGTCCAATTAAAGGTTATCCTTTGTTTTGATAGTTTCTTCATCCTCTTCTTGCACTTTTGAACTTTTATGTTGTATCTCATGTGTGTGTATGTGTGTGTATGCCACCCTTACCTACACCAGCGTCTCATTTTCGGTATCAGAGACCCCATGAGTGTTAGGTGCTATCTCGTCAGTACTGTCTTGTAACCTCCCTATGTACAACAGAATGAAAGATTGCCCAATCCTACATCATCCGCAGAATTGTTGCTCTGTGAGGGTTATATAACGTGTACAGATAGATTTTATATTTATATATACTATTTAGCAATCAGAATAGGAGAGTATTTGTTTTTATTCTCCACTGCTAATAAATCTGTAAGATTCTATACCATTATGGCTTTGCTTAGTACAGAAAATCAGACATTCAGACTGGACACAGGAAACGATATATTTGGGCACAGTTATTAACTTCCTCCAATGAAGCTGCCTTAAAAAGAGAGAGATCATTAAAGCTCCATTCTCACCTTTCAGCTACAGGGAATGATGACGGTTTGAGAGGGGGGAAAAAAGAACATGCTCGGGCCTGGCTTCAAATTAAAATATCTTCTCATACTTAAAAAGAGAAAATTGCTTTTGGGATGACAGCATCGAATAATTCCTGAATAGCATGTTAAGTCTTTGTAGTGGCTTCTTAATATAAGTCACACCTTTTTAATGTGTTAGCTTACATTTCCCTGCTGTTTTTTATTCCTTTTTACTTATTTTATAACACATAAGATAAACATTTATTTTCAACGTTTTGTCTTAGCCTAAATTACAAGAATAACCTGTATTCTTTAACAACTGAAAGTTGAAGAATGATGTATGTATGTGCAGAGTAAACAAAGAGTAGGAATTAAGGCGCAAGAAAAGTTCATCTAGATAAGATACCTTCAGAATCATATGATTTTTAATTTCAGAGGCTGACTAGTAGGAAATCAGCAGAAATGACTAGAAATAAAAGTTACAACTTTTCAGCCTCAACAAATAAAGTTGCATTATTTTAATAAAAAAATCAGTAGTTCTCGATAGCTTCATTACATTCATTCCTTCACATGACCAAGCATGATATATTACACAAAATATGCACTAGGCATATTTCATAGCTTGAACTAAGTATTAATTATCTGAGTCAAATCTACTCTTTTCCTCTCAGAATCACCATGGCAAAGACAACAAATGTCAAACACACTCTTCCTGGAGCATGGGAGAGCGAAGAGGAAGCAAAACCACGAAGTCATTTGGGGACGTAATTCTTAAGGAAGGTTCTATAAGAAAATATTAGTAGTCAGAATACATAAGCGAAATTAGATTAAAATGTATACAAAATGATAATAACTAATAACATATTTTGACAGCTTGAGAAAATAGTGACGTTATTTTGTATCAGAGGAAAACTAGACATTATTGGTGAAGTTAAAAAGGGCGGTCTCTAGTAAAAAGGAAATGTTCACTAGTTGAAAGAAAGAAAAAGCTCCATGAATATTAAATATGCAATCCTGAAATAAAGATTTGTTTGGATCCTGTACTTTTATCATAGACACCAAAAACTGGCATTATCACATCAAACTGACACTAATTTGGCCTCCATTCTTATTTTAATGGAGGCAGGAAATCTATGGGATGCTCAAGAATAATTTAAGACACAAATGCTTGCAAAATAAAAATTTTAAGTGTTTGGTAATGTGTCTAATTTTAGGTAGCAACCGGATCAATGTCCAAAGAGAAAAGTAAGAAATAACAAGAACAATCTAACACAATTTGGAGCAATAGAAAATAATAGAAAATACTTAGAACATTCCTCAGGCTTTCAGATTATATTGGATATTTAAAAAAATCAAAAATGGAAGCATCTGACTCTGTGATTATGTCTTTGTGCACCGTTGAACCTCATCTCTCTTACTTTCCATCTTTGCCAAAATGAACGTGTAAGAGTAGACTATCCTCTCCAAATACACTTTCCTTATTATACAATTTTCACTCTATAAATGAAAAGATGTGGAAATTACAGTAATCATCCCAGTGATTTGATTAGTATAGTCTGTCAAGCTAGGTGACCTGGGTGAAAATACCTCCTATTTTCCTAAATAGCACTTTTAATGCATATGTTAGTAATGTTCTTTGTGAAACTGCTCTCTTCGCTACCATGCTGGATAGACACCGCGAACCAAAGATCAGTTCTGCCAGTTGGGTGGTTAAGCTTCTGCTCTGAAAGCAGTGGCTGGAAACATTTTACTTCATCAATGTCTGGAATGATTTAAATTTCCTGAGCTCTCTCATTTTAATTCTTAAATCACCATCAATTTGTTTGTGCTATGAGTTGGCATCGACTTAATGGCAATGAGTTTGGCTTGATTTAATTTTCTTGCTGATATCGTTGAAAACAATGTGGAAGTAAATGTCTACTATATTAAAAATAATATACCTGGCCCACATATGCGTCTGTCTGCAATATGAATTTTATTGCCAAATAATACCCAAAGAAAAAACAAGCACATTCATTTTGGTGAATTCATTTATGTGTAATACAGTAGCTAAAAATTCAAATCTACTAGAGTAAAACATAAATAATTTAAAGAAGTAAGAATATAAAAGATTTAAGGAGTTACCTGTGATTATGATCAATAGAAGGTTCTTAAGCAACTTGTGCTTATTCAACTTGTGATTTAGAAATGATAGTCATGTTGAATTATTAGAACTCATCTCAAATAATTAAATATGTACATATGTGATTGTTTTATTTTGTGCCTACTAATCTGAGCCAGCGTTATCATTTTTGACCTAACGCAATATAATAAAGTCCATAATTGAATCTTGTATGAGTAACAAACAATTTGTTAGATTAGAGTGGGATGCAATATCCTTAGTTCAGAGGCAGGATGTAACTGAAAAAAATATTTTCTCATGCATGTGATCTTCTTATATAAGCAAATCCTACAGGAATGCCTCCTTGCTTCCTGTTAGGTCTGAATAATGTATCTGGTTCATCAGCCTCTGGTTCTTTGAACTTGAGAAAATGGCCTACTATATTGCTTGCTGACCCCAAGAGCCATGAGCCCCCTGACATCTGGTCTTCCATCTGACCTACTGACAATGGATCCATTCAACACTGAAGTTACCAGTTTTGGGTGTTCCTCCTTATGTTAGACTCATCGGCCCTGAAAGTTATTTGAGCCTGTAGAAGGCTCCAGCTTCATATTTGACTCACAGACTTGAAATCACATTGAATTTCTCTGCATCTACATCTGTGTGAGCCATTTTTGTGACATAAATTTCTCTATTTTTGTGTGTGTATATATATCACTGGTTTTTATATATGTATCACTGGTATACATATACATATTCACTAATTTTACTTCACTGGGTAACCAAGTCAACTTGGAATCTTTACCTCCAGTGTAAAAAACAAAAAAGGAAGTTGGAAGCAGGAAATTCCTAGGCTAACAGTCAGTACTACTGAAAGGAATATATTATTGTTTAAGGGATAGAGATGAGACTAGTGAAAGTGTTGATTAACATGGTCCAAGTCAACACAATTCAATGTAAACAAAAATAAAATATAAGCCATAATTACATACATGTATATGCTATGTGCATAAGTTTAAAATCTTTTAGTCACAAATAAAATAATTGAATTAAATTACTTTATCACATTTTACTTAATTAGTATATCTCAAATACTATCATTTCATTACATATAATCAATATTTTAAGTGATTATGAGGTAGTTTATATGTTTGTGTTGCCTGAGAGACATATGTGTTTTTACACCTAAGAGTGACTTTTCAATTTGGACTAAGTGCACAGTTATAGAGTTTACTCTGACTCATAGAGACCCTACGGGACCAAGTAGAATTGCACCGCTTGGGCTTCTGAGGCTGTAAATGTTTCAGAAGTAGAATGCCTCATCATTCAGCTGAGGAGGAGCCATGGGCAAACTGGCAATATTGTGCTTAGCAGCGCAACTATGCCACCAAGGATTCTTTCAATTGGCACTAGATACTCTTGTAAATGCTCAGGAGCCACATATACTCACGGCTACCAAAATAACAGTAAGGTTCTGGATGGTAAAATCAAAGACCATAAGGACTAGTTAAGATTCTTACTCTCTGGATGATCGATCTCTCTCTCTCTCTCTCTCTCTCTCTCTCTCTCTCTCTCTCTCTCTCTCTCTCTCTCTCTTTTCCTCTCTCCCTACCTCCCCTATCTCCACCACTTGTCTCACTTGTCTGCCAGTCTGTCATACTTTGGTGGCTTGGGTATTCCTGTCATGCTAATGGTTATGTCATTGGTATTTCAAATATAATCAAGATTACACAAAGTGAGCAGGATTCAAGAGAGAGTATAAGCTAAAACCAGAATATGGAAAAGAAATAGACTGTCCATCTCAGAGGAAATAACAATGGGGAACCCTTTGCATAGCATTGAAAACTTGTCAGACACTGAAAACATAATGACTAGAAAGAGAACAGTGTCTGAGATAGGACGAGAGGGTGAGCCCCTCAGGTGGGAAGGTGTTCTATAGAGTCTACCATAATGAAGAAGATGGAGGGAAACCTGCAGGGATAAAGGTCCTTTGGGACTTCCATTTGCTGATAGGACACAGTCAAAAATCACAAAGAGTAGCTGCAAGCACAATTGATCATTAGAATTTGAAAGTACAAAATATTAACCTAAATACGTTGGAAGTTCTCAAGACTGAAATGGAACCCATACAGATTGATGTTAATAAGCTGAGATGGACTGCTTGCTGTTTCTCATTTTGAATCACAGAATCTCATGGTTTACTATGCTAGAAATGAAACAATCAACAGAAATGGTATTGCATTTATCATTGCAAAGGACATTTCAAGGGTTCTCTCAAAGTACAATGCTATCTGTGATAGGGTAATATCTATTAAAATACAAAGATATTCAATCAACATATCTATTCTTCAAATGTATAGACCAACAACTAAAGCAATTGATAAAATTGAAATTTACCAATGTCTACAGTTGTAAATTGATAAAACAGGTAATCAAGTTTCACAGATAATCTTTGGTGAGTGGGATGCAAGAGTTTGAAACAGTGGAGAAAAACACTGGCTGGAAAGTATAGTCTTCATTAAATAATGTTAGAAGTCCAAAATAAATGTTTGAAACATCAATGATTTCTTCATCACAAATACATTTTATCAACTACACAAAAGGCAATGATACAAGTGCACTTCTCCAGGTGGAATACACAGGAATCAAAGAGACTACATGTGCGGACAGAATGATGGACAAGCTCCAAAATCAGGAGTTAAAACTAGATCAGACTGACTATAGCATAGACCATCAATTATGCATATGCAAGCTTTCTTTGTTGCAGAAGAAAATTAAAAGAAATCTACAGGAGCCAAAATATGATCTTAGGGATAGCCCACATGAATTTGGTGAACATATCAAGAAAATATTTGATGCATTGTACACTAATGGCGATATGTGGGAGGACATCAAGAACACCACACTTGAAGAATGGAGGTCATTAAAAAGACAGAAAAGAAAAAAAAATCAAAGTGGACGTGAGAAGAGATGCTGAAACTTGCTTTTGTTTGTAGAGTAGCTAAGGAACATGTAAGAAATTATGAAGTCATAGATCTGGATAGAAATTTTCAAATTTGAGAAGACAAAGTCAAATATAATGAAACATGCAAAGGCACAGAATTTTTTTAAAAAACATGCTGATAACCTTCAACATTCTTAAACTGGAAAGGATCAAGAAAAAAGTTCAAGCTCAAGTTGCAAGACTGGAAGATTTTCTGGGGAAAGTATCGAATGATGCCGGAAGCTTCAAACAAGATGGAAAGAATGTACAGAGTCACGATCCCAAAAGAAGTAGTAGGCATTCCACCGCTTCAGGAAGAAGTAGCAATGGTGTTGAAGGAAGAAGTTCAAGCTGCACTAAATCCATTGCCCAAAACAAAGCTGCAGAAATTGATGTAATATTAAGTAAGTGTTTCAACAAGCTGATGAAGCACTGGAAGCACTCAGTCATCTATGTCAAGGAATTTGGGAGACAGCTACTTGGCTGACTGACGGGGAGACATCCATATTTGTGCCCATTGCAAACAAAAGTTAACCAACAGAATGCTCAAAATATATAACATATTGTTGATATCTCATGGAAGTAAAATTTTACTGAATATCATAAAACAATGGGTGTAGCATGACCTTGATAAAGAGCTGCCAGAGGTTCAGGCCAGATTCAGAAGAGGATGTAGAACAATGGATATCATTATTGACATCAGATAAATGTTTAATAAAAGCAGAGAATACTGAAGATGTTTCCATGTGTTCTATTGACCATGAAAAAGCATTTGACTCTGTGGATCATAACACAGTAGACGCAGCTTTCAGTGTCGGTTTCCTCTATTGCAGCCACCTTGAATCCTTCCAGTGTCCCCCAGAGGTTGGTATCAATCACTCTTGAAAACAGACAATTCTACAGAATAAAGTCCTTTCCCTTAAATAATAATTGTTCCATGAAAACATTTTCATGCATAGGTCACATGGGTCATTGACTCGAGATGTTGGCATTAAAACCCAGAGAATCTATTTCTACTTCCACTTGAGTCTTTATGGTTTTCGCTCTGGAATGGGTCTCTAACTTTTTGATGATGAAAAGCTATATTAGAATTCCCTGGAACAATTGGCTATTGAAATGATGGAGATGACAGGGTGATCACATTAATCATGCTATGACTGAAGAATGGGGGAGTGATATCAAACAGAATAGAAATGTGAGGACAGTAAAGCACTTTTATGCAAAGAGTAGAACAAGATGGAATTGTATGTCAACTTCTGCCTAAAACATTGATTTCCTTGACATGTCAGCAAATTAAGAAAGAGGAAATGATTATGACCCACCTTTTCTAAGCAAAATATCAGCTAGTGTTTGAATACCACTGTTTCTCAAATTTATTTTGCATCTGTCACACTTCAATCCTTTATGACCTAGATAATATCACAATTATTCCCAGGTCATAGATAAGGATACATAAGGAAACAGTGAAATTTAGTTAAAACATGGCAGCCAGGAAGAACCCACATCCATCGACTTCAGCCCATGTACCCTTTCCTTCACTTTCTGCTGCCTGATAGACTGCAGTTGACCTAAGTAGGCCATCACTATATGGAACTAATTTATAGATGACTTGTCATAAAAGAAAAAAATGCTTAAGATGCAAAAACTTGAGATCTTAGGATCTAAGAACTAAAATCTAAAAACTATTAACATTTTTATTAGGTTTGTTCTGTTGTTTGCTTGTTTAGAGTTCTTAAATTAATACACGGAGTCCTGATGATGCATTAGGTTAAGCGTTCAGTTGCTAACCACAAGATAAGTCATTCAAGCCCATCACAGTAGAAATACGAGGCCATGTGCTCACATAGAGACCCAAGACTCAGGTGCCTCATGGAGCAGTTCTAACCGACCCGTAGGGTACTTTGTGTCAGAGTGTACTTGATGGCAGTGCATTTAAAGTAATATGGAGCTCTTTCTCTGCATGCCTGCTAAGAAACTTGCCTATTCCCTGCTCTCACAACAAAACAAGGATTAGCACACAGAACAGAAACATACAGCAAATTTAAGATTGCTTTAAATTACTTCAAATATTAAAGTAAAAATATAATCTCTGAAAAGAAAATTATATGCCTCTAAAGCTTTAACTGCTCTTCTTACCAATTAATACCTATTCAAATATGAAATGCATAGATAATTCAAGTTTTCATTGAGATAATTTACATTGATAAGGCACACAAGAAATGAATATACAGTTATAGAATAATATCACTGATATCAGCTGCAAGTAAAATGTAATTGGAGTTCATTCAACAATGTTTGCAACAGTACATTGACAGGAATGGCCAGAGGATCAGGCCAGGTTCAGAAGAGGATATGGACAAGAGAGATCATGGCTGATTTCAGATTGATTTAGGTTGAAAGTAGAGTAGCAAAGGCATTTGGCTGTGTGGACCATGAAAAACTATAGATAACCTTGAGAAGAATGGGAATTCCAGAACATTTAATTGTGCTCATTCAGAACTTGAACGTGGATCAAGAACAATTTGGGAACAGAACAAGGGAATATTGCATGGCTTAAAGTCAAGAAGAGTGGTGTGTCACGATTGGATTCTCTCACCATACTTAAATCTGTATGTTGAGCAAATAATTAGAGAAGCTGGATAATATGAAGAACTTGGCATCAGGATTAGTGAAGGTTTATTAACAACCTGCAATATGTCCATGACACAATCTTGCTTGCTGAAAGTCAGGAGGACTTAAGGATTGAAAACTTCCAAATGGATTATAATTCAATGTAAGGAAAACAAAAATCCTCACAAGGGGACCAATATGGAGAGAATAGGGTGACATTATTAAGGTTTTCTTCATGCTTGGATTCACAATCAATGCTCATAGAAGCAGCAGCTAAGAGACCAAATGATGCACTGTATTGTGTCAACTTACAGCACACAACCACTTTAAAGTGTTGACACGAGAGAATGTCAACACCCATTGGTGCACCTGACCCAAGCCATAGAATTTTCCATTGCTTCATATGTACGTGAAAGTGGATCATCAAATATGGAAGACTGCCAAAAGTAAAAAACCTCTGTCTTGGAAGAAGTATAGCCAGAACTTTCCTTAGAAGCAAGGATGGTGAGATTTCCTTACTGTACTTTGGACATATTACAGACTAGTCTTTTAAAAAGATATCACATTTGGTAAAATAGAGGAAGAGTGAGAAAGAGGAAGACCCACAAGATGGATTGCCACAGTGGCTGCAATTATGGGCTCAAATAAAATAATTTCCAGGCAATATTTCATTCTGTTGCACACAGGGTCACTATGAATAGGAACCGACTGGACAACACCTTACAATAACAATGACACACATCACAAAAGGGTTGATCCAGTAGCAGAAACAGGAAGTCACATTGCTCCTAAATTATGCACACTGAACAGTGACTAACAAGAATCTTGCTAATCAACAAAATTTTCAAGTAGCATTGAAAAGACCGACTAATCAGCACACAGCAATGTCCTATATCATAGATGTGCTTGCCTATTTCAAAGAATCCTCCAGCAATGTGTAGGAAAGAGATGTCTATTTCTGAATCCCTGCATGTATTGGGGGAAAAAATCCAGAATGATTAAATCTTCTGGCATGTATTTTAGCGATTACAGCTGTTTGCAATATATATGTGCTACATCTATATTTGAAATATCTGCTGTTGCCATTCACCATCTGCCTAGAGATGGGCAAAGATGCCTATGTCTTTTTCATTTACTTATGAAACTACAAATTACACTTTGGCAAACTCGTATTATTTTTCCTGCTCTTTATCAAGTATCTAATCAATATTTTAGTAACTATTAAAACAAAAAGTTTAAAATCCCTTAAAACCACCCTTTAAGCTGCTTTTTAAATTAGAAGACAAAGTATCTCTCAAAATAATGTTGATTAATTAATATTAGCTATTTAACAGAACCCTGATAATCTAGAAAAAATTGCATAAAATATCAACTCTCTAGATTACTGTGAAAAAAAGAATCTAAAAGCACTAAAACATTGTCCCCAAGTCCTCCAGTCACAGGAGTCTTCTATGTATTGAGTATTCTACGTGCTGAGTAGTGAAATCTTAATCCCTTTAACTTCTATCTCTCTGCTTAAGACAAAATCCTTGTATCATTATACATCTGGTATCTACACATCAGTGACACATGGGAGTAGTCTAGAAAGAAAATTAGGTATATAGGGGAATATATAGTAATATGAAAAAATATGGTCAAACTACTATCTCTTAAAAATTAAGAGATGTAAAAACTGTAAAATCATATGAATTTTAGTAAACATGGGCTACTCACAATAGTGAAGTGGAAGAAAGATGTAGCCCATCTTGGAAAACCTGTGGGACGGTTCTCTTGTGTCCTATAGGGTCACTGAGTCAGACACAGCAGTTTCAGGTAGAGGTATAAGTAGTGGATGCTCATTACACTATTTTTAAGTCTTTTAAAAAGTTCTTTAATTTATTGGTTCACATTTTTAAATGAAAGCAAATCATTTTTAATTTAAAGCTATTAACATTAAATTATTTAAAATATGTAAGTTGGAGAATTTAGAAGTTAAACTATGATTACTAATAAAATGTACTCACTGATGTAAAAATGACAGTAAGAAAATACCATATTATATGTCATATTCTATAGTAAAAACATGAGATATAGCTATATTAGCTCATTAATATTCATATGTTAAAATTGCATCTGTTGAATATGAAGTACAAATTCTATTCACATGTATTCTCCTTAAAATAAAAATGCCCGCCACCCCTGTTCTCACACCAAATATTCACCCCCAGAACTTGACTATTGTATAATATAAACACAAGCCATACCTTTATGAGACAACTGAAAACAACTGAAACACAAAATTATAGTAGCAACCACTGTGATTGTTCTTTCTCTGTAGATTTATGTTTTAATAAACGTGGCAATGGCAAAATAACTCTACTACATCTCAAATAGATTCTGTAGATGTTCAATCCAGGAGCTCTGGGGCTTCGTGGTTACTGGTGGAGCTGCCCTTTGGACCTAATCAATCCTTCACAAGGAAAAGATGCCGCTTTCTCCTCCCCTGGCCTAGTTGGCTATGCTTTGGCTGTACCAGTGAGATCAGCTGCTGCAATGCAGAGACACTTCACGGTAAAAGCTGAGGCAGACTGAAAGTCTCAGAAGACTATGGGGACAGGTCTGCTCTGTCCTCCACAGTTGTTAGGGAGTCCGGATCAACGTCGTGATCGTGATTAGGGTTTTCAGCTTTTGGATCGTCAAGATTGTGTGCCAGATGAATCACTACTCCCCACTGAGAGGTCAGTAATCTCTTCTCGTTGTTTCTTTATTAGTTAATAATTATTCTCCCTATTTGAATATTCTTGTCTCCATATAATTTATATCCATAAACACTTCCTTGGCGTACTTTTGAGGAAAAAATCACAAACCTAAACTTGTAAGTAAAGATCCAACATGTTTCAATTACATTTTGTAAGCGGACAAGCCCCTTCTTATTAAAAGCCTCTAAGTATTATAATCATATTGTCATAACTTTCACCTTGCCTCCGTGAAAAGTATAATTACACACTAGAGTAGAGGACAATCAACACTGCAGGCACATGCTTCCTCCTTGCCAATTTTGTAATGGCAAAAGGGCTTATTTGGTAATCAGTTTACAGACAGGCTTTAGCTGATAAAATATATTGTTAAAGCTTGTCTTACTACTCAGAATCTGGAGACTGGCTTTATAGAGGTCAAGAAATATCTGCTTTAAGTATATGCATTAATTTATAATGACATCATATTTATGATTTTGGATTTATTGTAATATTGTCTTTATGAACTTGAGATTATTAAAGAAGGTTTAACCAAAAAAATAAAAGAAAGTTAAAATGCTATATTTGATTTTTTAAACATATATAGGTTTTGCATCAATTTAGGACAACAAATAAATCTTTTTTATCATGAATGTTTTGTTGAGTCCTCCTAGATAACAGACTAAAATGATTTTGAAAATTTTCTTTACAACAACTAAATGTTTATTTAGGGCTCTAAGTTACTTAGCATATTATGTGGGCATACTTTGTGAAGTGTCTACTGAAAGTGCTAGATAAATCTTTGCTAAGCCAAAATGAAACAAAGTGAGATATACACACAAACAGATAAATGATAATACTGCATAATCACTGACAAAATAGAGGCAAATAGATTGAGTAGGAAAATAGAAGTTAGAGAATGTAACGTTCAAAGAGAGATGATTTCATGAAAGAAACTGCATGTAAACACATTTAAAAACATGTATTTTAAGACAATTAGACTATCTTTGTACAATATGATATCATTTGATGTTGTATGTATTTCTTTTACTTTTCTCTCTTCAAATTTCTGATTTCTGTATTACTGATTTTGAATTTTCATAGTATTTACATAGTTAGAATATTAGTTTTCATTTCAGTCAAAACACTAAACAATGAGAGAATATAAGAAAATTTTCTTATTTCTTACTAGGGACCATCAGTTGGTTGCAACTCATAGCAACCCTGTTCACAACGAATGAAACACTGCCTGGTACTGCACCATGCTGACCCTGTCATGTTCGAGCCTATATTATAGTCAGCTCATTACCAATCCAACTCATTGAGTCTTTCTTTTTTCCTATTTAAATCATTTTATTGGGGGCTCATATAACTCTTATCACAATCCATACATACGTCCATTATGTCAAGCACATTTGCATATTTGTTGCCATCATCATTCTCAAAACATTTCCTCTCTACTTGAGCCCTTGGTCTCAGCTCCTCATTTTTCTCCTCCCTCCCTGTTCCACCTCCCTCAAAACCCCTTTATACTTTATGAATTATTATTTTGTCATGTCTTACACTATCCGACGTCTCCCTTCACCCACTTTTCTGTTGTCTGTTCCACAATGAGGAGGTTATCTGTAGATCCTTGTAATCGGTTCCCCCTTTCTACCCCACTTTCCCCTTACCCTCCTAGTATCACTACTCTCATTATTGGTCGTGAGGGGTTTATCTGTCCTGGATTTCCTGTGTTTCCAGTTATCTGTACCAGTATATAATATCTGGTCTAGCCAGATTTGTAAGGTAGAATTGGGATTGTGATAGTGGGGGGAGGAAGCATTAAGGGACTAGAGGAAAGTTGTCTGTTTCATTGTTGCCATACTGCAACCTGACTGGTTCATCTCTTTCCTGTGACCCTTCTGTAAGGGGATGTGCCTATGGATAGGCTTCAGGTCTCCACTCTGCACTCCTCCTCATTCACAATGATATGATTTTTTGTTCTTTGATGCCTGATACCTGATCCTATCGACACTTCGTGATCACACAGGCTCCTGTGCTTCTTCCATGTGGACTTGTTTCTCAGCTAGATGGTGACTTGTTTATCTTCAAGTCTTTAAGACCCTAGGTGCTATATCTTTTGATAGCTGGGCACAAACAGCTTTCTTCACCACATTTGCTTATGCACCCACTTTGTCTTCAGTGATTATGTTGGGAAGGTGAGCATCATGGAATGTCAGTTTAATAGAATAAACTGTTCTTGCATTGAGGGGGTACCTAAGTGGAGACCCAATGTCCATCTACTACCTTAATACTGAACCTAAAGTATATGGACATAGATCTATTTCCCCATGATCAAATATAAAAGTATATTTACATATGTACATGCCTGTATTTAGACCTCTATAATTGCCCTTTCCTCATAGTTATTTCCTCTATTTCCTTTCACTTTCCTCTTGTTCCACTATCAGGCAAAGCCTTCATTTGGGTTTCAGTAATTCCTCTTGTTTACATTGTCCTTGATCAAGCCCTATCATGTCTCCTACACCCTCCTCACCATTGATTTTGAATCACTTGTTGTTCCCTTATCCCTGGGTTTGTTAAGACCCACTTCCTCCCTCACCCCACCCCTGTGTTCCTCTCTTCCACATCCTCCCTGGAACCTTCAGTTCAGTTATTTCCTCCTCCAGATTGTTTATCCACCTATTTTATCTAGATACACCTGCAGAGATAATTATATGCCCCCCAAAACAAGACAGAGCAAAACAAAGCAACAAAAGAAAACAAAACAACAACAAAAACCCCAATGACAAAAAAGAGCCTGCAAATAGTTCAAGGTCTGTTTGTTTTCCTTTAGGAGTGTTTTCAGATTTCCACACCCTGGCAGACTTCCCTCTGTGCCCCCAGAAGAATTGACTTCAGAGGACAGCACTGAAGCTACAGCTCAGGGAGAGCGACGTGTCAGATCAGAGCACACAGGAGTAATTGAAGAGGGAGGGAGAGAGAATGGAGCACATCCTGGCCCACCAAGCCTTAAGGACGATATCCCTGCTCAGCATCTTTTTCTTTTTCTCGGACCCTCTACTTTACCAAACATAATGCTTTTCTCCAGGGACTTCTCTCTTCTGATAACATATCCAAAGCACATGACGCAAGTCTCTCCATCCTCTTCTAAGAACCGTTCCAGCTGGCTACACTCAGACTCATCCCAAAATATTTTTGTTAGTCAATGGTATATTCAATATTCTTTGCCAGCACCATAAATCAAATTAATTTGTTCATCAGTCTTCCTTATTCATTGTCCACTTTTCAAAAGCATGTGAGGCAGTAAAAAACCATAGTACCTTAGTCTTCAATGTGCTATATTTTCTTTTTTTAAATCATTTTTAGGGGCTCATACAACTCTTATCACAATTCATATATACATCCATTGTGTCAAGCACATTTGTATATTTATTGCCCTCATCGTTCTCAAAACATTTGCTTTCTACCCAAGCCCCTGGCATCAGATCCCCATTTTTTCACCTCCCTCCCCACTTCCCCTTCCCTCATGACCCTTGATGATTTATAAATTATTATTTCATCATATCTTTCTCTGTCCCACGTCTCCCTTCACCCACTTTTCTATTGTATGTCCCCCAGGGAAGAGGTGACATGTAGATACTTTTAAAAAAAATAATTTTATTGGTGTCTTGTACAACTCTTATAACAATCTACACATGCATCCATTGTGTCAAGCACATTTGTACATTTGTTGTCATCATCATTCTCAAAATATTTGCTTTCTACTTTAGTCTTTGAAATCAGCTCCTTATTTTACAGCCTCCCTCCAGGGGGAACAAATTTCAAGGATCTACATGCATGTGACCTAATCATTCATAGTTCATCAAAGTAAAATGAAAATTTGGGAATATTCTATTTTTCTGCATTTGTCATTTTTCTTATTAGCCCAGTTGTGAGGATTTCTTATTCTCTTTTTTTAAGGTACATTCCATACAGAAAGCTGTAGTTTTTGATCATCAGTAAATACTTCAAGTTCTCTTGAGTTTTGACAAACAAGGTTGTTACATTTGCATGTCATACTTTGTTAATGAGGCTTCCTCTGATACTAATGATACATTCTCCTTCATATAGTGAGTCTCGATTATTTCCTTAACATACATATTTAATAAATAGAGTGTAATGAGAGGATCCCACTCTGATGCAAACTTATCCTGCTTTTAATTGACATAGTATCACCTCGTATTCCAAATACTGCTTCCTGCTCCATGAGCAGTTTCCATAAGTTCAAAAAAGTATTCTCGGGTTTCCCTTGTTATAAATGTTATCCATAATTTGTTGTGATCCATAGAATCAAATGCACTTATTTTTGTTTTGTTTTGTTTTCAGGGGATAGCGCGAACGCAACCTCTCACTACCACAAATTACGCGGTCGAGTTTCCCACATTTGGGGAAATCGCAGGGATCAGCACACCCGGAGTGCAATGAATGAGCCTCGCCTTGGGAAATCCACCATCGTGATCATGGTATCTCCCTTGCGAGGTAAGTAGTAGAATCAAATGAATTTGTGTAGTCAATAAAACATATTAAACACCTAGTTGATATTCTGCTCTCAGCCAAAATCAATCTGTTATCAGCAATAACATCCCTCATTGCTAGTCCTCTTCTGAACCCAGCTTCAATTTCTGGTTGACATCCTGCTGCAACAAATTTCAAACTACCTCCAGCACATTTTAATTGCATGTGAAATCACTGATATTGTTTGATAATGGCCACATTCACTTGGATCATGTTTCTTCAGAATGGGCACAAATAGGGATATTCTTCCATTGGTTAAGCAGGTAGATGTTCCAGCATCGCATTCATTTGCTGAAATATTTTTTTAATCATTTTATTAGGGGCTCATACAACTCTTATCACAATCCATACATACATCAATTGTGTAAAGCACACCTGTACATTCATTGCCCTCATTATTCTCAAACATTTGCTCTCCACTTAAGCCCTTGGCATCAGGTCCTCATTTTTCCCCTCCTTCCCCACTCTCCCTCCCTCATGAGCCCTCGATAATTTATAAATTATTATTTTGTCATATCTTGCCTTGTCCAACGTCTCCCTTCACCCACTTTTCAGTTGTCCATCCCCCAGGGAGGAGGTCACATGTAGATTCTTGTAATCAGTTCCCCCTTTCCAACCCACCCTCCTACCCTCCCAGTATCGCCCCTCACACCACTGGTCCTGAAGGTATCATCGGCCCTAGATTCCCTGTGTTTCCAGTTCCTATCTGTACCAGTGTATATCCGCTGGTCTAGCCAGACTTGCCAGGTAGAATTTGACTCATGATAGTGGAGGGGGAAAGGGGGGGGGAAGCATTTAGGAACTAGAGGAAAGTTGTATTTTTCATCGGTGCTACATTGCACCTTGACTGGCTTGTCTCCTCCCCTAGTCCCCTCTGCAAGAGGATCTCCAGTGGCTGACAAATGGGCTTTGGGTCTCCACTCTGCACTCCCTGCCTCATTCACTATGGTAAGATTTTTTTGTTCTGATGATGCCTTATACC
Source organism: Tenrec ecaudatus (assembly GCF_050624435.1). Taxonomy (NCBI): domain Eukaryota; kingdom Metazoa; phylum Chordata; class Mammalia; order Afrosoricida; family Tenrecidae; genus Tenrec; species Tenrec ecaudatus. The sequence continues at coordinate 88,365,567 of NC_134532.1, forward strand.
TGATCCTTTATTTTAATCAGTATTTTATCATTTTCTGGATCTTTATTTTTTTGTCAATGCCTTCAGTTATGTTTAAACGTCTTCCTTAGTTGTGACTGTTTATTGAGCATACGTCACCTCCTGGTTAATTCAGTGACTCTTATGTTGTGTGTTCCTCCCCCTTTTTTTTCAGTTTTGACCATTGTTTTGTATCTTGCCCACAGAATTCATCAATTTTATAGTTCAAGGATTTAGAGAGTTTTTGTTTTTCCCTTTCCACAGCTGCAGAAATACTGTGCATTTCCTTCATGTGAAGTTTTCTCGCTTCAGGTCTTTATATATTGCACTAGAATATTTCATGTTGTCCTCTCAATCTTCCTTTGTGATTTTCTGTAAGCTCTTTCACATCTCCAGTTCCTTCATTCATTTAGGCTACTCTATATTCAGCAACAAGTTTCAGAGTCTCTTCTGACATGCTTCTTTCTTTTATCCTGAAGAAAAATGTGTGCATAAGCAAATGTGGTGAAGAAACCTGTTTGTGCCCACTATCAAAAGGTATAGCATCTATCTAGGGTCTTAAAGGCTTGAAGGTACACAAGTGGCCATCTAGCTGAGAAGCAGCAAAGCCAACATGGAAGAAGCACACCAGCCTGTGTGATCAAGAGATGTCAATGGGATCAGGTATCAGGCATCAAAGAACAAAAAAAATCATATCACTGTGTATGAGGGGGAGTGCAGAGTGGAGACCCAAAGCCCATCTGTAGGCAACTGGACATCCCCTTACAGAAGGGTCTCAGGGAGGAGATGAGCCAGTCAGGGTGCAGTATAGCAAAGATGAAACAAATAACTTTCCTCTAGTTCTTTAATGTTGCCTCCCCACCACTAACATGACCCCAATTCTACCTTACAAATCCAGCTAGACCAGAGCATGTACACTGGTACAGATAAGATCTTGAAACACAGGGAATCAAGGAGAAATGATCCCTTCGGGACCAGTGATGAGAGTGGCGATACTGGGAGGGTGGAGGGAAAATGGAGTAGAAATGGGGAACAGATTACAAGGATCTACATATAATCTCCTTGGGGGATGGACAACAGAAACGTAGGTGAAGGGAGACTTCAGACAGTGTAAGATATGACAAAATAATAATAATTTATAATGTATCAAGGGTTCATGAGGGAGGAGGGAGTGAGGAGGGAGGGGGGAAATGAGGAGCTGATATCAAGGGCTCAAGTAGAAAGCAAATGTTTTGAGAATGAAGATGGCAACAAATGAATAGATGTGCTTGACATACAATGGACATATGTATGGATTGTGATAAGAGTTGTATGAGCCTCCAATAAAATGATTTAAAAACAAAATAGAAAGGAACAATAGAAAGTGAAGCATCTTCTCCAGAGGCCTTCCCTGGCTACTTTGTGATGTGGGGGAAAAAATACCATGTCACATTCATCACCAATGAAAGGTATTTGCTTGTTTCATAGAATTTCTCACAGTTTGTAAACTATTCATTCTTCCTTTCTCAATTATCATCTATGCTAAATGATTCATTTTATGAGGGGAAAAATGAGAGCATTTAAAGGGAAGATTGTGAAGCATCAGACTGGTTCTGTTGTACAGAGTTTCTGTGAACTGGACCCAAATCAATAAAGCATTTGCTGATGAAAATCAAGAATTACCATATTTAATATGGATTGCAAATTAATGCAAAGGAAACAAATACCCTGACAACTGGAATACTGGGTAACTTTATGATAAATAGAGAAAAGACTGAAGGTGTCCAGGACTTCTTGCTTAGATCCACAATCAAAGCTTAGAGAATCAAGTATATATATCATGCCAGATACATCTGTTACATAAGCTCTCTTTAAAGTGTTGAAGAGACAGGATATCACGTTGAGGACTAAGGTCCACCTTATCCAAGCCATAGTATTCTCGATTGCCTCCTATATATGTGAACGTTAGACACTGAATAAGGAAGACTAAAGAAGAATCGATGAACAAACAAATCTGTCTTGACTCACATACAGGCAGAATGGTCCTTAGAGTCAAGGATGGCGAGACTTCTCTTGTCCTTTAAGCATGTTATCAGGAGAGACAGCGTGCTTCACATAGGAAATGAGCAGAATGAAAGAGGAAGATCGGGTACAGGGCCAGGTGGCGTTTCATCCTGTTCTACAGGTGGCTGCTAAGACTCATTCAACCTTGATGGCACCTCACAACAATGGCCCCAAACAACAAACTACTCGAAAGTTCACCTGAAGGCATGGTTTGTGGGCACTTGATGCATACAATTACTTCAATTTGTATAAATATTTTATTTGAGGCAAGAAAAGCAGCAATAGGATTTTGTTCATGCACAACTTTCTTGAATATGAATACTGTTTTTATTAGTAAAAATACTTGCTATACTCCATTAATCAAAAGCAAATATGCAAAGAAATACTGACACACATTTTCATTTTGGACTAAACCAAAAGGATTCATTTTACAGCTATTTGCTTTGAAATCCCATTATAAATTCTGACTGATGCTTTGGCTGGAGACAAAGTAAAGTTCAACGTAAGGTTATTAAAATGTATTTGCTCCTTATCAGATCATTTATGTTCACTTGGCTTTTCTTGTTTATGTAGTCTTTGTACTAATGAAGTGAATATGACATAATGCTATTTTTCATGTTCATTTTTATCCTAAAAATAATTCCATTACTTTCAAATACTTGTAAACCATTTACTGTTTTCCTTAAAGATCACTAAAATACTAATGAAATTAACAGCAATATTTCAAATTAAACGTTTTAAAAAACCTTTGATTTAGATTTAATAATACAACTAATATTTTGCCATCTAAAAATAAGATCCAATTAATGCTTGCTAAGATATAATAATGCATTACATTTATGTATTTGGTTGAGTTAACATAAAAGAAATACAAAGAGGTATTTGCTTTACTCCAGTAAGTTTTTAATAATGTTATTATAATGAAGTTAAATTTAAAATTAGAAATGAATGCTAATACGTACAGTATCAATTCTTATTGCGACTTTTTCCCTCATTGTTATACTTTGGTTTATATGAAAATGACTTATGCTAACAAAAATCAGGCTAACTAATAATAGCACTTGACCATCTTTACTACACTGAAAGAGAGTTGTTTGGGTTTGCTGTGAGAACTGTGTCTGCTTTATGAGATACTTTATGAAAGATTGGATAAGAATGACTTTGACTTGCAAAGTCCCTTGGGGTTTGTTGCTATTGTGTTTCTAAAGCTACCCTTAAAGACCACACGTACATCGAGACACAGAACACAAAGCATGGATTCATCAAAGGGGAAAAACCAACCAGTCAAATTCCGTGACATTTCGCAGCAGAAAAATTACAACCTTATTCTTTGACTGAATATTTTAATGCTCAAGAAGAATTGTATTTGTAGAAGTAAAATGGGAATGGTAACCAGAGGCAATGTAAAGAAAATTATTCTATGTCTGCACAAATGCTCTAAAAATATCATCTAATCAATGGTAGCTATAGTATACAAACACACACACACACATCTCGTCACTTTGAATTTACAAAGGTGGGAAAGTGTAAATTACTTAAATACGTTCAAATAAATGATATTTGCATATATTTCACATGAATTATCTGTATTAATGGCTCATATTTACTGAACTCTGCAAATATTTGCTCAGTCCTCTATTTCTCTTTTCCCATGATTACAATCAGAGAAATTTACTGAGACTAATAATGGCTGTTGAGGTGTCTCTTTGTATTATGTGTGTGTATGTATTTGTGTGTATAGCTTAAACCGCCTGGTGTGGCCTTATGTTATTTGGAAGTTAAATAAGATTTAGTCTAACATCAGTTTCTGGAGATTAGAGTGTGATGGAACATTTACTTGCTGATAAGGTTGTGAGTGACCCTATATAATTGATCACTGACACTTCTTAAAGTAAAAGAGAATCTTTAGTGATTATATCAAGACAGCAGAAATAGAAGGAAACTGTCCCCCACACAGAAAAAAGATCACCCTGAGACAGTTTCAGCCAAAGCATGCACTATAAAAGGAATGACTACTTTTCAAGTATGAGCAGGTAATAAATCTAATCATTGTCTTGAGAGATAAATGTGACAGGAGATGCCATTGCTTGGTAGGTTGTAATAATAATATTAATAATAATAATAATGGATTCCTACTCAATTTGGATTCCAAACAAACATCATAAGAGTTATAGCATAAGCATGTCCTATAATATTATATATAAATATATATATACATGCTATCAAAACTAATGGAAAAATTCCATGATCTATTCATTCAATTTTCCCACAAATTTATTGAAGTCTCCCTATGAGTTTGTATGCTGAAATTAAAATTTAATAGGATCCCTGGTAGCATAATTGTTATACATTGGATGGCCTGCTTCAAGGTCAGCAGTTCAAAACCACCAGGAGAAAGGGGATGGTTTTGACCCCTATAAACAGCTATAGTCTCAGAAACTCCAAAGGGAAGTTTTACCATGTTCTACAGGGTCACTAGAAGTGGGCATCCACTCAATAGGAGTGAGTTTTTATTTATTTGCATGAGAATATCTGTTTTTATTTGCTAAGTGTGGTAAATTTTAGATTGGGTATGAAGTTTCTGCTTCTAAATAACTTTGCATGTATGCAGAAATTGCCGAGGAAGTTTATTAAATTCTAGGATGAAAATTCCTTGCAACAATTACATGTATTTCTAATCTTGGTTCAATATCTTGGTAAAATATATGCCCCCTTTGAATTGTTATCTATACAATGAATGGCTTGGGGACACTTTCATCTGCTAATACTTAGATTATTGTGAAAAGGGACCACCTGTAACTGATTTCCACATCCTATTGTCATAGACAGTGCTATTGTTAGGTGCTGTTAATCAATTCAAACTCATAGGGATCCTATATAGAACAAAGGAAACACAGCTCAGCCGTTGCCACCATCACCGTTTTTCTTATGTTTGAGACCATTATTGTAGCCATCTTGTCAAGGATGTTCCTCCTTTACACAGCCCTTCTTCTCTGCAAAACTTCTCTCCTGACGATATGTCCAAAGTGGACAGATGTCCTGACTAAGGAGATTATGTCCTTGCCTCGAAGCAGACATTTGGTTGTACTTCTTCCAAGACTAATTTGTTTGTTATTTTGGTAATCCATAGTACTCTCAATATTCTGAGCTTTCTACCCCTGTAAACAGTCTCAGAAAACCCACAGGGGGTCACTATGAGTCAGCATTAACTCAATGACAGTGAGATAGTACTTTCACTGTTCTTCACCAGCACCATAGCTTAAATGCATTCATTCATCTTTGAAATCACTCATTCAAGGTCCAGACATATGAGATGATTGACAACACTATGGATTGGGTCAGACGCGCCCTAGTCCTCAAGTAACTTCTTTGTTTCTCAATACTTTACAGAGGCCTCGTCAATGTGTCCTTTTACCTCTTGACTGATGCTTCCATGAGCGATATGTGGTTCCAAGCAAGATGAAATCTTTGGCAATTCAATCTTTTCCCATGTGTTGTGAGGTTACCTACTTTTCCAGGTGTGAGGATTTTGGGTCTCTACATTTATTGTAAATTTATAGTAATTCATACCAAAGGTTGCAATCCTTGATCTTCATCAGAAATGGTTAAAGGCCTCTTCACTTTCAGTAATCAAGGTTCTGTCATCTGCACATTGGAGGTTGTTGATGAGCCCTCCTCCAATCCTGATGCTGCATTCTTTTCTTCCATACACTCCAGCTTCTGTGCTTTTCATTAGCATACTTATGAATACTGAATACTTATGGTGAGAGGATCCAACCCTGACACACACCTTTCCTAATTTCAGTCCACACAACATCCCCCTGTTCTGTTTGCCTCACTGCCCCTTGAACCATATGTAGATTCCACATCAGCAAAAGTAGGTGTTTGGTAATTCCCATTCTTCTCAAGGCTGTCTATAGTTTGAGAACATGAGAAGAAAGAGCTGCAAACATCAATTAGTAGTTGTCACTTGGAACATATTAAGTATGAATATAGGAAAATCGGAAGTTGTCAAAATTTAAATGGGATGCACCACGAGTGATGTCTGAGGTGATAGAGAACTGGAATGAATTGATAATGACCATTTTGAATCAGAAAATAATATGGTTCACTATACAAGGAATGACAGATTCAAGAGGAATGGGATCAATTCAGAGTCAAATACATTTCAATCTGTTGTCTTTGATAGGCTTTCTATCCGCATACAAGGGAATCTAGTCAATACAACAATTACTCACATGTATAGGCTAAACCTAACATTAGTAATACAGAAATACGATAATTCTACCAATGTCTTCAGTCTGAAATTCATCAAACATGCAATCAAGATGCATAGATGATAACTGGTGATTAGAATGTAAGAATTATAAATGAAGTAGTTAGGCAATATGTTCTTAGTGATAGAAATAAAGCTGGAGATCACATGATTGAATTTTGAAAGACCAATGACTTTTTCCTTGCAAATGCCTTTTTTCAACAACATAAAAATTGCTGATACATGTGTGGAATGCTCCAGATGGAATACACTGAAACGGAATTGAGTACATACGTGAGACGGGAAGGTGGAGAATACCAATGTTAGCAGCAACGGTCAGGACTGACTGTGGAACAGACTACCCGTTGCTCACGTGTAAATTCAGATTGAAAATGAAGAAAAATAAACCAAGTCCACGAAAGTGAAAATACAACCTTGAGTATATGCCACTGAACTTAAAGAGCAGCTCAAACCCAGATTTTCTGCCTTGAACACTAATGGCCGAAGATCCAATGAGTTATGAGAGGATACCAAGAACATCTTTCATGTGGAAAGCAAAAGGTGAGCAAAACTAAAAGAAAGAATAAATCAAAGTGAATGTCAGAAGAGACTCTGAAACTTGTTCTTAATCAAAGTTTAACTAAGGCAAATGGAAGAAAGGACGTCAAAGAGCTGAACAGAGCATTTCAAAGGACTGCTTCAAAAGATAAAGTGAAATATTGTAGTAAACTGTGTAAATCTAAAGTTTGCTGCTGCTGCTGCTGCTGTTGGGTGTCATTGAGTGAGCTCCAACTCATCGTAACACATTGAACAACAGAACGAACCACTGGCCACTCCTGTTCCAACCTCACAATTGTTCTTATGCTTGAGCCCATTGTTTCCACCACTGGGTCAATCCATCTCCTTGAGGCCCTTTTTCAGTTTCGATGCCTCTCCCCTATACCACACATGATATCCTGCTCCGAGGACTGGTCTTTCGTGAGATCATCCAAAGAATGTAAGCCAAGGTCTTGCCATCCTTGCCTCTGTGGAGCCCTATGGCCACACTTACTCCAAGACGGATTGCTTTGCCCTCTAGTACTCCACAGTACTTTAAAAATCCTTCTCCAGCACCACAACTCAACTGCATCATTTCTTACTTGGTATTTTTTATTCACTGTCAAACTTATATTTTCATATGAAATCATTGAAAAATAGCATGTCTTGGGTCAAGCACATCTTGGTCCTTAAAGTAACATCCTTGGTTTCCAATTCTTTAAGAGTTCGTGTACAGAAGATTTAGGTAAAGCAATGCATCTTTGAAACCTTGTTTATTGCTTCCATGAGCATTGCTTGTGGATCCAAGCAAGATGAAATCGTTGACAACTTTGATCTTTTCTACATTATCATGATGTGACCCACTGAACCATGGTGTGAGAGTTTTGGTCTTCTTTACATTGAGTTGTAACACTTATTGAAAGGTGCACTCTTTAATCTTCATCAGCAAGTGCATCAAGTTCTCCTCACTTTCAGCAAGCATTTGCCATCTGCATATAACAGGTTGTTAATAAACCTTCTTCCAATCCCAATGCTGCATTCTCACACAGTCAGCATATCTTAAACTACAAAAATTCAAGCCTCGAGTTGCAATTATGAAAGATTTTATGGGAAAAATATTTAATGATACAGTAAATATCCAAAGAAGTTAGAAAGAATACACAGTCACTGTATCATAAAGAACGAGTCAACAGTCGACCATTTCAAGAAGCAGCATATGAGCAAGAACCAATGGTGCAGATGGAAAAAATTCAAGCTGCACTGAACGTATTGGCCAAAATCAAGGTTCTAATAATTGATGGAATACCAATTGAAATATTTCAGCAAGCTAATGAAGTACTGGAAGTATTCTCTTATCTCTGCCAGGTAATTTGGAAGAGAACTATTTAGCCAACTGACTGGAAGAGATCCATATTTGTACCCATTCCCAAAAAGGTAACCCAACAAAATGCTCAAAGTATAGAACAATATTATGAATATCACCTGCAAGAAATTTTTTGTTGAAGATCTTCCAAAAAAGTTGCAGCAATATATTGACAGGGAGCTGCCAACGGTTAACCAGATTCACAATAGGATGTGGAATAAGAAATATCGCTGCTTATGCCAGATGTATAGCGACCAAAAGCAGAGAGCACCAGAAAGGTGTTCACTTGTGTTTTATTGACTATGCAAAGGCATTTGACTGTGTGGGTCATAACAAATCAAGGATAGCACTGAGAAGAATGGGAAATTCAGAAAACCTAACTACCCTCACGTGGAACCTATTCGTGAACCAAGAGGCCGCTGTGTGAACAGAACAAGGAAATACTGCATAATTTAAAATCAGGAAAAAAGGGCATCAGAGTTGTTTCCTCTCACTGTACTTATTCTGTCCGCATGCTAAGCAAATAATCAGGAAGCCGTATTATATGGAAGAGAGTATGAAATCAGGGTTGAAGGAAGGCTTGTTAACGAACTGTAATATGCAGATGACACAACCTTGTTTGCTAAAAGTGTAGAGGACTTGAACCATTTGCTGATGAAGATAAAGGATTACAGCCATTGCTATGGATTATAACGCAAAGTAAAAAGACCAAAATCAAACCTTGGTTACTCTATTCATGAGCCCATTAGAGAGTGACAGGAGGGCTTGGGGGAAAGGATCACTGGCGTATACTGAACTGTTTAGTGTCACCTGCATACTGTGCAGAACCACCCATAAACCAGCCATGGCCTTTCTCTTCCACAGTCAATGTATCCTAAGGAACTCTGCTCACCAGGAACGTATAGGTGCAGACTGGGCGGAGAGTACTGTGGAGGCCAAAGGCATCTTGGACCACATCTTCATGCAGCTTACTTGTACCACCAGGTCCTGCTCTAGCCCAGTCTTATATATAGCACTTCCATTTAATGCTAGAATGCGACTGTGTGTGCCCAACTACATGACTCTGTGGTTCAGACAACACCCAGCTCATGATGAGCAGCTCATGCCATGTGGTGACTTGGTGGCTCGTGGTGGGGGGTTCTTTTTCTATTAAGGCCCAGGGGACAGGGCAACTTGTATAACAGACCGAAACTGTTGCAGAGCTTTCTCTTACCCTACACTGAAAACTGAAAGTTGTTTGTGTTGTTTAAATAGATAGGAGCAACAAAACCAAATAAGGGATACATTGTTTGCCTACAATTTAGTTGTGGAACAGGCCAGTTGTAATAAAGTATTCTTCACTTTAGTAGGAACATCTCAACATTCTCCACACCATTGGGCCCCAAGACATTTCACTGACATGGAAGGTGCCTGAACTTTTCTCTGATTAATTCCCCACCCTCAGAGCCCAGTGATGTAGTGGGTTAAGCATTGGACTGCTAACCACAGATCAGAAGTTCAAAATCACCAGCCACTATGAGGAAGCAAGAACAGATGGTCTATTCCTATTTAAGAAACAAAAAGTTACCGTCTCAGAAACCCACAGGAGTAGTTCTATTGTGTCCTATAGGGTCACTATGAATCATAATCAACAAGATAGCATTAGCTTTACCACCTAGTTAAGTTTATGATAATCCGATGTTATTCTCCAATATGAACCCCCCCCCCCTCTTTTTTTTGCCCTGGGAAAATAGGTGAGTTACATCAGGATGTGGTGGAAATCAGCCTTTCTGTATCATTCATATCCTTGATGGTAGCATTAGTTGCTGTAATCTCTTCATGAATGACATTGGGTTTACATTTTCCTAGGAAGAGGCATTTCTAATGGCTTCCAGTGGTCTTTGTCTACCATAATAGGTCTCTGTTATAACGTTTCAGCTGTGCCTCTAAAGCTCTAACTTTATCCTTTTCTTTACCAGGTTCTCTATGAAAAGTGGGATCAGCCAACAAGCTTCTCTATAGTTCTCATCCCAATGCAACTGCTTAAAAATGATCAGACACACCTAACTTTCACGAAAATGTATATCACGTAGTGACCTTTGGGCATTAGCAGTACCCTCTCACTCCGTGGGTTAACAGGACCCTCTGAATGGTAGCAGACACCCATAGAAATGGAGGCACAGGTGCAGTTCTCAGTGTCCTGAGCTCTAAGCATAGGTGAGCACCGATTTAGAACATCCTTACGATTTTGTTTCTTTATATTTACTCCTGGGTCCTCTCTATACCACTGACTTTCTAAAGCCCACGTATGGGTTTTCTAAACAAGGGAAACTATGGATGTGTGTATATGTGCATCTATGCATGTGTGGGTATTTGTGTGTGCATATACATACATATATATCACCCGTGTCTATGTCAACTATATCTATAACTATATATACTTCATATGTATGAAGTAAAAATTTTATATCAGGAAAGTGGCTCACACAATGATAGAAGCAGTTAAATCCAGTCTGTTTCAAGTCCAAGGCCCAGTGTTAAGCTGGAAGCTTTTCCCAACTCACACAGCTGCTGGGGTTTATAAAGAAGGAGGAATATGAACCACGAAGTAAGAAGCAAATGGGTAGAAGCTGATTAATCCAAGATCATCATGTCAGGCTTGTAGCTTTTTCTGACTTGCATAGCGACTGGGGCTGATGCATCAAAAAACAGGAAGACAAAGTAGGAGGCAGGAAGATGAACCATGTATCAAGCCAGGCTCATGGCTGGAGAGTCAAATAAATCAGTTGGCAGGGAACATGGCAGCAAGATCCACATTGTGAGAAGATAGGCTGTTTGGGGCACACCATCAAGGTAAATGGGAGTAGGCCACACCCCCAATGAAACTTCTTTGCAATTGCACAAGGGCTGTGAGCTGATTAGGGGAGTAGCACTCCACCCTAATCATCCCACAACTGCTGTTGGACTAACAAGGTCATCCTAGAATTATTTAAATGATGTTAGATCCCATCATGGAGGAGGCTTCCATTGTCAAACTGATAAACCTGCCCAGGCATGTTGACACAAAACCTAGTGATCATATCCACCAACATGCAAGGACCTATGGCAGAAGTAATTCCTCCTATAGGAAAGGAATGCAGAATACTGTGCTTTCATTTAAGGCTGGAGTCTGCAAGGAGATGATCCCCACCATATATGTATGTGATTCTCCCATAAAGATAAAGGTGGATTTTTGTAGATGATGGTTTGTTGTCGTTAGGTGCCGTCAATTCAGTTCCAATTCATAGAGACTCTGTGCACAACAGAGTGAATGCTGCCTGGTTTGAGTATCCACAAACTTCACTTTAAATCAAAGACACTTTATCCAATTTTTATATTCTGGTATTAGTATTCTCTCAGATATGATATTCAGCTGTCACTGTAGTGTTTGAATACTCTCCTTTCATAGTGCATGGTTACTATGGGAAATGGAAGAATCAGTTATACTGAAATTATACTTGAATTTCAGGATTCATTCTCAGAGAGAATAGGTCTCTCCTTTCATTAAAAGACCATGAAAAAAATACACATTTACCTAAAATTGGTTGAGGAATTCCAATGTTGAATAGTGGGGACTAATATGAATTTTCTGATCCTTAGCTCTTACTTATAATGCCCATATAAATTGAGCAACACAGCACCATAATACGCCAGCTGATGACATCGGACAAGATTTCAGTATTGCTATGCCATCCTCTATGTCAAGTGTAATTGTGAGTGCCTTACCTCCTGGCCTGGAGAGCTTTCTTGGACAGGAATTGCAAGGGAAATCCTGACTATATTAAACTCGTCTCCATGTAGTGGAGGTTAAATATCCCTTCCTCACAGCTTCATCTTTTTGACACCAGCCAGTCCCCTCGCAACATTCTTTCTTTACTGGGTTTGATAACTCTTTGTACCAATTATAGACAATTCATGGAAACATCTTATTTGCAATAACAACTTTAACATAACAGAGAAGGCTATAAACAGGTGATAGCAACAAAAATGAAAAATCTGAATAGGACAAGCTTCCAGAGAAATCTTACGATGGGACCTCAAGATCTCAAAGGGATCTGTGTTGTCTCCAATACTCATTCTCACCAGACACTCATTCTCACCAGACACTCATTCTCATCCAGCCGGAAACGTTCCAACAAGAAACTAAGTGATGCCACTTGGCTTTCTGTGTAGGAAGCTTTATTTATTTTATTCCTGGATTCTAAACAGCCTATTAGTTAGAATGTCCCTGATCTCAGAATATAGGTGCTCTCAACTGAGTTTCAGTCTTTACATTCTACTGTGAACAACTGGTCCCATTTATCATCTCCACCACTTCTGATACCCTTATGGTCATTTCTTCCATTGCCATCATAGGCTTACCGATGAGAGACCAGCATAGGACCCCAAGTTCAAAAATAGTCTCCGCTCCTTCCTCTTGTGAGCAGAAAACCCAGGGGATCCGATAAAGTTTTCATTGCTTACATATATTAGATTCCTAGATGACCCATAAAAAGATGTAATACTGCGTGAGGTTTTCCAACCAATTTGTATAAAAGTCATCCCAGATAGGGCCCAGGAACCAGAACCAAAAAGTTTAATTTCTTTTGAGAAGGTGATTCTATAACTTGACTCAATAATAGTGAACTGCTGTCCTACCTGCCATTTTGAAAATCACACACACACACACACACACACACTTCACTTTCATTGAGTCAATTCTGACTCATAGTGAAGCTAGATTCACTATGAAATCTGCTCAGTCCCTCTAATTTCCAGTCCCTCTAATTTCCTGTTGAACAAAGGACATCCACCAATAAAGAAAGCAGTGCTTCCTTCACCTGTGAACTTTATAATGCCTTCATAGATAAACTGTTCCCTGAGCCGCGCTAAGGAGCACAGACCCATAGTTTATTCTTAGCTCTGACAGAATAGCTTCCTTGTAACACCATCACTTTCCCGTGAACTCTGATTCTTCTTCATGACAGAATTAAGGATTTGAATACTGCCACCGCACATAAGGCCCCTTCGTTGTGAATATGGTAAGTACTGTGCATGAGTAATTTCCATGTGGCCATTTTGATTGATCATCGAAGGCAGCACAGAAGTAGTGAGCTGTGAGGGCATGGTTGGTGTGAGAACAGGTAAAGAAGAATCGGGGCTGCAGTTATGCCTGCCTGCTGCCTCTTGGCAATAGAAAAGCCGGAGGAACCCAGATATGGCTCTTCTTCTGTTCCACTTCACGTAAATATGCGCTAATGACAAAGCTTGGGAGTGGGAATAATACATTACCCCTCTCAGAAATTAATCCCCTTACATGAAATTGGTCTTACTTTTGGATTTCTAAGGGTACAGATCCAAAGGGTATATAAGATTTGGAGATGGAATCAAGTATTTTTCTAGAAATTTTTCAGAAGACATCTATTTTCTGAATTAAAGTCTGACAGTTCCAAGAAGCAAAGTCTCAGTCAGGTTATATATAAGTAAATAATCCAAAAAAAACAATATGACACCATAAAGTAGGATAATATAAAATATAGTTTGATACTGGACTTGTTAACACAATGGCAAAAAATTTTCCATTGAAGCCAGAATGGAGTGTGAATTATCACTATCAGATTACTAATAAAAAGGGGCTAGAATGAGTAACAGAAACCTGAAGGAGAAACCTTTGTGGAGAGGTCCAGTTTGTGAATAATTGTGATTATAAGACAATCCTGTGGAGACCTGTGGTGATAAGAAAGTCTGATAAGCAGGAGATCATGCAAGGATGCTCCAAGAACGACGATAAAAATATGGCCTCAATGTCTGTCTTTTCTCAGAGCTTGTGGATCGACTCTGCACTGACTTAACCTAGCCCAAGTAAAAGGACAACAGACTCTATATGAACCAGTTAGGCTTCCATGCATGAAAACACAATTTTGAAAGACAGAAAGCAGATTTGTAAGGACAGACAGAAGGTATTCAGCATATGCTAAAAGCTAGAGTACTTTACATTCTTTTGGGTATTTTATAGACCCAACATAAAATTTCTCCCTAAATTTAAATGGAATATACTCAGGGACTTTTAGTATGTGAAATAAAATCCATAAAAAGGAATGACTTTTAAATATACATTCCTAGGTAAAAGAATTCAGTCTGAAAATACTACATTCTATATGATTCTATATGTATAATATCTGGAAAACATAAACTTTTAGAGATAGTAAGCAAATCAGAAGCTTGAGAAGAGGACGGGGTTGGATAAGCGAAGCCTTTGGAACCGTGCAGTGTGTTGAATCTCTTCTATGCGATTTTGTGATGACAGACACCAAAGCCATGTGCTTGGCAAGCCCAGTCCGGAGTGAAGTTTACTACATGCAAAGTAAACAAAATTCACCTAATACTTTATACTTTTATGAAAGAATCTACTGCCTATTACAAATATATAAAATGGCCTCACTGAATTGGGTTGGAGAAAAAGAAGCAGATCTAAGTAACTAGAAAAATGTAAGACTAAAGGCGAATGGAAGCATCCATGGGCACTGTAATCTATTGACGGAACTTATTTCCTATTGGGCTAGTAGTTAACAATTCTGACACCACTCTACTAAAATTGAACATTAAGTAAATGCACAGACAATGGTATGAATTAGGTTTTTCACTGTTGGGTTCAATCCTAAAAGCAAAACAAAATTAACTCTATTTATACATGTATCATGTACAATTTGGCGGCCAGTTTGTCGTATTGTGGTGGCGTGCATGCTTCTGTGCTGCTAGAAGCAATGTCGATCCTGTATTCAAACACGATGAGGGTCTCCAAAGGGAGCAGGTTTCAGCAGAGCTTCAGACGAAGAGGAGAGTATGAAGAAGGATTCAATCATCCATTTCTAAGGGATTCGCCACTGAAAATTTATCAATAGCAGTGGATTCTTATGAGCTATGGTGTTGGAAGGTCAATCTCTCAGGTGGGAAGGAACTGAAAATAAAAAGACAGAGGAAGAGATGACTTCGAAAGTAGAGTCATCTATCCTGGTGTGGAGTACAGTTTACAGGATCTACATTTTCTGCAGAGGCAAGACTCAAAATGAAAAGAATAAGCTACCCACGCCTTACCATGCCGTTGATGCGGACTGATAGCGAATCTATCAGACAGAGCAGAACTCCTATAAGTTTCAGATTGCAATTTCTAACAGGAGTAGAAAGCCGTCCTTCTGTAACAGAAGTGCTAATGGTTTCCAATTGCTGGCCTTGTGGATCACAGCCCAATGGGGTTCCTAGAATAAGCTACAGACATCTACTAATCATAGGAAAGTGGACTGAACGTAGTGCGAATATAGGAAACTGGAGGTCATCACAAATGAAATGCACCATAATGATGGATATCCTAGCACTAGTGAGCTGAAATGGACTCGTATTGACCATTTTGAATCTGACAATCAGATGGCTTACGATGACAGGAATGACAAATTCAAGAGGAACTGCATATTATTCATCATCAAACAGCCCACTTCAAGATCTGTCTTGAAGCGTAATGATGTCTGTGATAGGATAATATATATACCAATAAAAGGAAATGCAGTTAACACCACTATTGCTGAAATTCATGTAGCAACCATAAAGGTCGGTGATGAATAACTTGAAGAATTATATCAAATTTTTCTGTCTAAAAATGAAAAAAATGCAATCAATATGCCTTGACAATTAACTCTAAGGTCAAAATTTTCAAACCACCAGTAAGTCAGTGAGTGAGTGAGTGAGTGAGTGAGTGAGTGAGTGAGTGAGTGAGTGAGTGAGTGAGACAGTAAGTCAATCAGTGAGTCAGTGAGTGAGTCAGTGAGTCAGTGAGTCGGTGAGTCAGTGAGCCAGAGTAACAGTTGGAAGCGAGGTTGAAGTGCCCCCACCCCCTGAAAAAAGTGACTACCATTCAGTCCAATTGAACCCATAGCAATACCCTAAGGCAGAGTCGAAGTCCTTTATGGTTTCTATAGGGGAGCAGAAAGACTCCTCTTTCTCTCCCTTTGTTGAGTTTAAATGCTTATCTCATTATTCACAGTTCAAAACATAGTCACAGTGGTAGCTGGGAAAATCGCCTCAATGATAGAGATAAAGCTGGAGACTGCATGACAGAATTTTCAAAGACTAATGACTTCTTCATGGCAAACACCTTTCTTCACAGCATGAAGGGTGATTACACATGGACCTCCCAGAGGGAATACACAGGAATCAAATTCAGTCCATATGTGGGAAGAGATCAGCCAGAAGCTCAACATCAAAACCTGAGACCAGCACCGGGCTGTGGAATAAACTCTGAATTGCTTGTGTGTAGGTTCATAGTGAAGCTGAGGGAAATGAAAACAAGTCCATGAGAGCCCAAATGAAGCCTGGACCCTACTACTTTGAAACCATTCGAAGAAAAGATTTCATGCATTAAAAACCAATGACAGGGAATCTGATGAGCTATGAGATACTATTAGTAGCAATATAAAAGAAGAAAGCAAAAGGTTATTAAAAAGGAAAGAGAGAGAACTGCGGAGTTGCTTGTTCTGAACTCGGCTGCCGCGCAGGCCATAGAAAGAAGTTGGGGGGACTCCGGCGCAGGGCCTTGTTGCTCCCCACCTTCCCTTCCTCCAAGCGGGGTTCTGGGGGCGCCGAGCCTTTCTCTTCGCCCGGCGCAGACCGTAGCCGAGAGCTCGCCCCACACCGGAGACGATGCTGAAGGTGCCCGTTCTGCTCCTCGTCTTCGGAAGCGCTTCACTCGGGCTCCTGGCCGAGGGAGCTTCCAAGAACCACCCGCAAGATGGCATAGTCACCACAGTGACAGAAGGTGGCCCGGCGGCCCTAGGTATTGAAGATAGCACCGAGACTCTGGGTACGGAAGGCACCAACAAAGACACCACTGGCTTGACAACTCTGGTACCAACAAGTATAGGTGGTGTGACACGCAACCATATCGAGGACCACCAAACGGCCTCTGGAAGCACAGTCCCTGACCAAGGAGACCCCCAGAGTACCACAGCTCCAAAAGTGGTAACGAGTCACTCCAGGGGAAAAGTGAGTGAAGAAACACAAACAATCATTAAGAAAGATGGCTTGGCAACAATAACTCTGGTTGGCATCATTGTGGGGATCTTGATAGCCATTTGCCTGTTGGTGGGATCATCCTTGTGGTTGTGCGGAGGATGTCAGGAGGATACTCGCCCTGAGGAGCTAAAGAATTGTGTCCGTCTGTCAACATGTTTTAAAAAGAGAGAATGTTTCCTCCCTTGCCTTGGCCCCACGCCCCAAGAAGGAAGATGACCCATGGAAATGCCACCCAACCCGCCCTCTCAATCCATGGTGATCCCGCCACTAACCAAACGTAACCGAAGGAAAAAGTACATGTATGAGACTTGCTCCTCTGAGCATTTGCCTGTTGGGAACTCTTTTAAGATGATAGTATAAAAGAAGATGAAAAACAACATACTGCATGGGACGCAGAGCAAACCGATGTAAACAGATTTGTTACTAAGAAAGGACAAGGTAATTCCAGCCACATCTGAAACTCTGATGATGGCTTTGTCCTGGCCAGTGGATGTGATCTCTGAGGTGGAATGGAGTCTGGATGTATTTCTTCCAATGGAGTACTCCAGTCTAGGGAGGCCTCACTTCTGGACACACTAGCGTGTTGCAGTTTCTGAGTGTCCGAATGTCGTACTCCACTTTCGTTTCTAAAGCCTTGCCTTGGTGTGCATGGTTCAGTGATCAATCAGAAAATCTCAACTTGGATAAAATGTCATGAACAGCTGCCTTGAGCTGGCCCAGCCAAATCGACTCCAGGGCGTCCTTGGCTGCTCATAAACAGGAAGGCTCTACTTTGGGGAAGATGTTTTCTTGTTTTACCACAAGGCCACCAGGCTGCCTTCCCCAAAGATGGCTCTTAACCAAGTGCATTTAAAGATGTGAGATATTAAATATGTATCTCCCGAGTCTTCATGACATATACCACATCTTTGGACAGGGCCATGCCCAAATGATCCAAATCAATGAGCCCAGGGGGCATCCTGGTTCTGTACCCTCTCACTTGGTGCAGCAAATCCCATCAAGCCTCTAACAGTGCTTTCCTAAACAGAGCTTGCCCAGCGGGGCGGTGCTCGGTCGGGATTGCCGTGATGCAGCCCTGCAGCCTCTCTAACCGACAATTCATGCAGCAGGAAAAGGTCGGCTGCCAGTCAGGAGGAAACAGTGATGTCGGAATGCTGACCGTGTGCCCTTGTCTTACCCACCTGGGCTGACCCAGCAGGCCGAGTTCCATGTTTGAGCGTCAGCTACCGGAGAGAAGGGGAGGTTAGAAGAGCTGTGTGTGTGTTTAAATAGCCGCCCCTTTTCATTGGCCACATTCCTGAAGAGGAGCTAGAAGTAGCGCCTGTTTCAGCTTCCCCGCCCCTCCTCCCTCACTGTGAAAAAGAATAGCGCACCCCAAGTCATACGTTGGACCCAGTGCCTGCTGGGACAGGACTGTGGGTTTCTCGGTCTTGCCTTTGTTGATGCTCAATGCAGACATGTTTTCAAATAAAACAGATGATTGTGTAAAAAAAAAGGAAAGAGAGGCGGGGAAAAGAGGACCTGATGCAAAGGGCTTAAGTGGAGAGCAAATGCTTTGAGAATGATTGGGGCAGGGAAAGTGCGGATGTGCTTTATACAATTGATGTGTGTATATGTATGGATTGTGATAAGAGTTGTATGAGTCCCTAATACAATGTTTTTTTAAAAATAGGAAAGAGAGGAAGGAAAGATCGAAATGGCTGTCATAACAGTTTCTGGATGTGCTCTTGAAATAGAGGAGCTACAGCAAGTGGAAGCAATGATGAAGTAAAGGGTTAAACAGACGATTGAAAAGGGCAGTTCAAAGGGACAAAGTGTCTTATATGAAATGTGAAGAGAGCTGGAGTTAGAAAATTATCTTTAAAAAAGAACACATTCAGCATATACCACGCTGAAAAGACTGAAACAAAAACTCGGGTGCCCAGATGTAATGCTGAAGGATTCTGTGGGCAAAACACTGATTGATGGCGAAAGCATGAGAAGAAGGCGAATGGAATACAGCGAGCTCCTTCACCTCAATAACGAGGTGCCATACAACCATTTCAAGAAGTAGTATATGATCAAGAATCAAAGCCACTAAGGGAAGAAGTTCAAGCTACAGGGAAGGCACTAGTAAAAGGCAAAGTTACCGCAATGTTAATTGAAGTATTTCTAAAAGCACTTGCTCATCTATGCAAACAAACTTGAGAGACGGCTACCTGGCCAACCTACTGGAAGATATCCATATTTGTACCCATTCAAATAGAGGTGAAAACAGAATGTGGAACTTATTCTATGTGAACAGTTCCTTACAATTCAATGGTTTCAGTATATTAAAAGACTTGTCCAATCATCACCACCATCAGTTTTAGAACATTTCCTTTTTTGTAATGATTGTTATTAGATCTTCGTTTCCACCCAACCTCTGGTTCTGTTCCCGTGCTGATGTTGTTAGGTGTCTCCCAGTCAATTCGGACTCAACAGAACAAATTACCACTCTAGCCTGGTTCATCCTCACAATTATTCTTATGTTTGAGCCCTTGTTGAAGCCCCTTCATCAAGCCAGCCTGTCATGGGCTTGCCTCTTTTTAGTGGTCACTACAAATGATGGTGTCCTTCTCTACTTCATCTCATGGCCAGTCTGGAGAGACCGGTCTTGGAAGACAAATTCTTGCCATCTTTGCCTCTAAGGAGCATTCTGGCTGTACTTTTTCCAAGAAAGATTTGTTTGTTCTTTTGGGTAGTCCATGCAACTTTCAATATCTTCATCCAGCACCAAATTTCAAACTCATTAATTCTTCATCGGGTTTCTTTATTCAGAGTCCAATTTTCACATACTTACCACACAACTGAAGATACCATGATTTGGAACAGCCTCACCTTAGCCCTCAAGGTAACATCCTTGCTTTTCAACACTTTAAAGAGATCTGGAAAGCAGATTTACCAAATGCAGGTTTACCTAATTGTTTGGCTTCTTGACTGCTACTTCTAAGAGCATTAATTGTGGAACCAAACTAGATGGATTCCTTGATAACGCCAATCTTTTCTCCCTTTATCATAATCTCTTCACCATATTTCATATCAGTAGACTATAATAACAAGTCAGCTAGCAAGAAAACCTAAAAAATGTAGTTTCCAAAGTAGTATAGGTAGAGTAGAGATTGGCAGTGTGAGAGTGAGAGACCACAGATAAATAATCACCTCACATAGTATTAAATTCCATTGTCTTAATTTTGGGGTTAATGTTACTAAAATTTTTAAAAATAAAATTTCTCTTAGACCTACTGCTCCTGGGATATTATTTCTCTGGAAGAAATGAATGGAATCTAGGTGACATTTTCCTGAACCAAACAAAATTAGGGTTTCAACTAAAGAATCAGGTGAAGAATGGCTGAGGTACCTGTGTGTTATTTCCTCATCAGTAAATATTTTATTAGCATTGAGCCAACCACAGTACTTAGAGAATTTACTTGCATAAAAGCATAAATTTGAAGTTATGGCCTATGTACTCAATTTTACTATAGTACTAATTAAGATGAAAAAGAGTAATATACCAGGTGATGTGATAAAAACATTCCCACGGGAGTATCCAAACACGATCTGTTGATGATACATAGTTTGGCTGAACAGTTCTAGTTTGAGAATCCTTAACTATGGTAAACCTTACCTTAAAGTGACCTCAGCGTATTTACATTATATCATAAAGTGCGATGTAAGTCATTACCAGTTCTGCATTTCAGTTAGCACCGGGTATGGCTGTATCAGAGTAAAGTTAACTTATCTCATGCTTGTTTTCCATCATTCTAGAATGGCATCAGGCAGGCTGTCTAGTGACGCAGAGAGGAAGACAGTATCACATTCAAAGAGTTTATGATTTAGGAAGGAGCACCAATCAGTATCCAAATTTAAAGATAGCTCTAAGCTAGATTTTATGGAAGGTGCATATTGAGGATAACATGAAGCTTTCCACAACATGAAATTTGGTAGGTTTCTAATTATTTATCAAGCTAGTCCTTGCTTCACATTGAGTCAATCCTCCTGAATTTTTAATACTAGTATGAATTATCTCTAGAAAATCAAATCAGAATTGATAAAGTAAATGGAAAGTCTTCTGCAGGCTGCTAAACTGTTCTGTCCCTTTGTAAGAAATGGCCTTGATAGGCACAATAAAGCTCATCCAAGATGACATTCTCATCATTAAGTTGCCATATATACTTGTGCATAAGCTAAGTTTTCAGCATATCTTTATGTATTTTTGTGATAAAATAGGTGCTTTGGCTGATATTCGGGTCAACTTATACTCAAGTATATATGGTAAGTAAAGTTAGAAATTCCAAATGTAGTTTTAATACACTACCCAGCCATGATCAACTATGTCATTTTTTTGTTTGGTTTTGTCTTTTTCCCTGAGCATCCTTAGTACAGTAGAACCACTGGAAATATATATTTGGAAGTACCTGGTTTTTATTTCTCAGTTAAACTCTGAAGAACTTAGTATTGCCTCAAATATTGATTTTTCTCTAGTTTAGTATTGCTAAATATAGTTAAAAATGATAAAAAAAACACTAATCAAGACTTCCCATCCTACAATCAGAATAGGTAGATGTTCTCTCTAACCAAATCTATTTCATATCTAATTTTTACAGTCCCACCATCTCAATTAGCATGCTTTATTTCCACAAAATAACAAAAGAACCTGTGATGATACGTGGTAAAAATCTTTGCCCTTTTTTTGGTTGGCAATCAGAACTTTGACCAAAAAGTAAATATCACTAATTAAATTGCAATGCTTAACTCAAAAAAAAATCATACATTCAACAAACATTAAATGAGACCCCCAGGCAGTCATAGGTGCTGTGCTTAGACAAGTCTCTAATCTCATGTGAAATACCATGGCAGTCTGCACAGCCGTGCAATTGGGCAGATGATGGACAAGGATGTAGACAATGTACGCAGTGTGGCTAGTACCAATATCATTGTCAGGACAGGATACTACTAATGGACCCATCATTTTTTTTAATTTCCTTGAATCAAGAAAATTTACTCTTCATGAGTTAAGTAGTTCCAGCCCTAACTGAATCTAGAACTGTTGCAAAGTAAACGTGATTGTCAAATGTACAAATACGTCCATTTATACATAATGTAGCAAATAGCTTTCCATGAGCATTATTCCTAATGGGACTAGAGAGAAGAGAAAAACCTGACCTTTCTCACAAAATCAAAAATATCAGCTATAATCCTTTTGGAAAAATAAAGTGCAAATGAACAGGAAATGGTGTGTGCAGTATGATCACATATAAATAAATTGTTTAAACATGATCTCAAAGTATGCCTGTTCAAATAGTTCAAAATTGTCTCTAAAAGATTAGCTAATCATACACTTGGCAAAGCAAGAATGATGTAAATCAAGCCCTTTTTGCAAGTAAAAAACCACACACAATGTTTTACTGAGCTTGTAATTACCATGTTTCAAGCACTTACTAAACCCATTGCTTTTGAGCGCATCAGACTCTCTGTGGCTACACGCACGAAGGGGAGAACAAGGCACCGGATTTCAAAGCTGTGATGTCTTAGAAGCAGAGGGCAGACCTGTCTTCCAAGGTGGCTCTGAGTAGATTCAAACTACTGACCTCTCTGTCAGAATTTACTTGATAACAGTGAATGATGGGAAATGCAGGTATAAATGAATATTAGTAAGTCTTAAAAAGGCTTAGAGTTTGGGACAGAAGTCCAAACTAGAGATCGGTGGTGTTGCAACTGCCAGTGCCTTATACCTGTTCAGAACCAGGCTGCGTTGAAGTCACACGATGCATAGCAGCCGGGGGCTGCTCAGAACCCCTGATTCATTACATGTTATTGGGTCTTGCATTACTTTTTGGTCATTTGTGTATTCAGAAACCTTTTATGGTTGCCAATTTTTCTGCCACCCGACAGTCAATTATGTGACCTCATGTGGGGTCAAATTTCATCTGGGGTCTCGAATCACCGTCTAAGAAGCTCTGCGTGTGAAAACTTAACTACTTACACTGCCCGGAGACTCGAAGGACTAATAGTGTGCCAAAATGTAAAGCAAAGTCAAATCCCCTCTTAATCATATGTCAGCAAATCAATTTTAATAAACCTATACTTCTGGCTTAACAAAAAGGCATTGTCACTACAAGTAGAAAATTATTCTTGTTATTATCTCAATTTTCACAATCTGGAATGCATTTTCAAAACCATACTCTTCCCTTTCCAAGAGCCACAGTCCTGGCAACACTGTCAGGTACATTAAACCACTCCCTGTGTACTAGGCAGTTTAGACCCTCCAACACCCTGCTGCCAGGATGATTTCACACCTCAGAAATGCCAAGAGGGGTCACAAAGAGTTGGAATCCGCTCTATAGCAGGTATTTGATTCACTGATCCAGATGACAATGAAAACAAAACGTGTTGGTGGTCAGCTGTGACTCAGTCACCCTGCTTGCAACGAAGCGAAACATCATCCTTTCCTGTGTCGTCCTGACAATTGTTACAGCCAATATGTCCATTCGTCTAGCCCAGGGTCTTCTTTTCTTGCTGCCCCTCCACTTTACTAAGGAGATGTCCTCCTTCCGATAACGTGCACGAACTAAATGACAGCAAGTCTCGCCTTCCTTCTTTCTAAGGACCATTCTGGTTGTACTTTTTCCCAGACAGATGTCTTTGTCCTTTGGGCAGTCCATGGTAAATTCAATATCCTTTTAGTTCACATGCATTGGTTTTTCTTTGTTCTTCCTTATTCGATGTTCAACTTTCACATGCATATAAGGCATTGGGTCAGGATTTTTTTAGTCTTTAAGGTAACACCATGGCTTTTAATATTTCAAAGAAGTGTTGTTCAGCAGATTCACCTAATGCAATGCATCCTGTAATCTCCTGATTCCTGCTTCCATAAGCATTCCCTGTGGATCCAAGCAAGACGAAATCCTCGACAATGTCAATGTTTTCTCCATTTATCATGATGTAACCTATTCATCCAGTTGTGAGGAATTTTATTTTCGTTATATTGAGTTGTCATCCATGATAAAGGCTACACTCCTTGATCTTTGCTAACACTTGCTTTAAATCTTTCTCACTTTCTGCAAGCAAGGTTTTTTCACATGTAGGTCACAGGTTGTTAAGAAGGCTTCCTGAAATTCTGATAGCACACTTCTTCATAAAATCCAGTTCCTCTCATTAGCTACGTAGCACACAGACTGAATAAGTATGGTGAAACTTACAACCCTGCCACAAACCTTTCCCAATGTTAAGCTACACAGGATGCCGCTATTCTGTTTCTACAGTTGCCTCTTGATACACGTACAGGTTCCTCATTTGCACAACGAAGTGTTCTGGAATCCTCATTTTTGTCCAGGCTATCCGTAGTTTGTTATGATTTACACAGCCGAGTGCCTTTGCATAATCAATAAAACACAAGGAAGCAAATTTCTAACATTCTCTGCTTTCAGCCAAGATCCCTCTGACATCAGCAAAGAAATCCCATGTTCCACTTCCTCTTAAGAATCTGACCTGACCTCTGATAGCTCCCTGTCAATGTACTGCTGACGCTGTTGGATGACCTTCAGCGACTTTTATTACATATGATATCAGTGATACTGTTCGATAATGTGAGTTTTCTGTGCAAGCGCCTTTCTTTGTAATCGGTGCAAGTATGGATCTCTTCCAATCACTTAAGTTAGTATCTATCTTCCAAATTTCTTGGCATTGATGATGAAGTGGTTCCAGTGCTTCATCAACTTGTTGAATTATTTTAGCTGGTATTCCATCAATGCTTTCAGTGCCGCTTAGACTTCTTCTCTCAGTACCATTGGTTCTTGCTCATATGATTGCTCTGGAAATGGTTGAATATCAACTAGTTCTTTTTCATATAGTGATGCTGTGTATTCTTCCCCTCTCCTTTCAATGTTCCTTCGTCGTTCCAGATTCTCTCTAGAAGCATCTTTCTACCCTGGAACTTGAAGTTTAATTTTTTCTTGAGTTCTTTCCATTTAAGGTCAAATGACAGCCTTTTAAACAGGACAGCATGGTTTAAAATCAGTACCAGAGCCTAAATTGTGAGATTCTGGTATGCAGAAGACTTTGGATGACGGTGGAAGCCCAAGATACATTTATGAAGTACACACAGGAAATAGGCATCTAGTGATTTCCATCTATCCATGTTTGAAGGATGAGAAGAAACTTGTTACCAACAGAGTGCATTGGAAAGATGACTAGAGGAATCAAACCTATCTGATAAACCTCACTTGAACAATTAAAAACTTGTCAGTTGTGTATCAGATGTATTTTTTCATTGAGGGAAACCCTCTTGAATTTTTGTTATATGTTTTTCAGTATATTAAACTTAGGATTAGTGAACCCTTAAAGATAGCATGTAGAATGAGCGTTCCTGGGTGGGGGGGGGGGTACAGTGTTATTGGGGAGTAAGAGGAGCAATATCTAGGACTTCAAGAAGGAAGGTGATGTTTGGAAACTGATTGTGGTAGCAATTATACAGTACCATTTGATGTGATTGAACTATGTAATGATATATCTGAGCTACCAATAAAAGCATTTTTTGAAAATAATAAAATCAGGAAAGTTGTGTGTTAGGATTGTACCCATTCAACATAATTATTCAATCTATCTGCTGAGCAAATAATCTGAGAAGCTGGACTATACAAAGGAAACCAGGCTATCTGGATTGGAGAAAGCCTCATTAATAACAATGGATACTCAGATTACAAAGCTTGCCTGCTGTCAGTCAAGAGGACTAGAAGCATTTATCAATGAAGATCAACTGGACCAATAGGCAACACCTTGAAAACAAGAGAAAAGATTGTAGTCATCAAGGATATGATTATACTTAGATCTGAAGACATTACTCGTGAAAAAAGTAAATCAAGAAATCAAATGCAAAAATCTGTTGCACAAGATGTTTTTAAAGTCTCTAAGAGCAAAGATATCACTTTGAGAATTAAGATTCTCCTGACCTCCTTATGATGCATTTTCAATTGCCTCATGTGTATGCAAGGGCTGAATGTATAATGAGAAGAATACAGTAGAATTGATGCTTCTGAATGATGTTATTGGCAAAATTTTTTTTTAAAGTACTATGAACTGCCTGAAATCAAACAAATCTATCTCAGAGAAAACTACAAACTGATGTTCTTTGGAATCAAATTTGGCAATACTTGATCTCATGTGCTTTGGATATGTTATTAGGAGGGACAAGTTTCTGGAGAGGATCATCAAGCTTGACAATACGGAGGGTCAACTACAGGAGGAAGACGCTAACAAACGTGGATTGATGCAATGGTTTCCCTAATGGGCTTGGACATAAAGCTATAGCGCCGCGATAGAAGATGGTGCAGAACTAGGCAGTGCTGCTCTCAGTTGTACATAGATGTGCAGTTGCACGTGGGTTTGCAGCTGTACACGGGTCAATAGCACTAAGCAACAAATATATATTTACCTCCCCAAACTTGTAAAACCCTTTTAGATGTGAGTGTTTTATATCTATGTAGAAATATGTACCAGTTTATACATACAAAAATTTACATATGTATATGAATATATAAACACATATTTAGGGGCTTTTATAAGTGTTAGAAAATGCTATTATCTTTTCATCCTGTTTTCATGAAGACTTTGAAGGCCCCACATATATTTATAAATATGCACATATCTTAAAAATATATTAGCGTGAATATAGGTATATCAATACCATATTTTAAAGCAAGTCAAAAAGTATTGCTACTGGGCATTCCTGTTCATGTATCCTTGGATTTTTTCCCAACAATACATGTTTATTTATGCCTCATCAGTGAGTGTTTGGCTGCAGACAAGTTCTCTCAGTAATGTACATGTCTGAGTCTCATTATAATGTCTTCATAACAAAGGATAATTGTGTGCCATGAAAAAAATAAGATGAGGGGGAGGGCTAATATCAAATTTTTAAGAAAAGTCAATTGTACATCTTCTAAAATCAAGTAAGCTTCACAAGTCTATGGGAATTCTGCCTTACATTAAATAATCATTTTTTTAGCTGAATCAAACATGTGAAGGAAAATCAAGAAGATCTCAAAAAATAAGTTCAAGGTCTCAATCTCTGCTCAAAAGTTGATATAGATTGTTTCTTTGTTTGTTTGTTTGTTTGTTTTTTATGGGGCGGGGGGATTCCAAAAGGATCTTCTTGATACACTTCCTCAAAGGACAAGGAAGTTTCTCAGCGGCTTACTAAGAAGATGTTAAAAGAGAATTGAGAAGTGTGTGCTTGATCATGAAAGTTACAGTGAGGAGTTCAATTTCCATCACATCTGTGCATCTGCTTATTCCTTGAGAATATCAAGGGGTATCCTAGAAGAATTTATTTAGGAAATCTTAACCCTCATTCACTCTACAGATCAGATCTTGACCCTTGAGACTCTGGTTTTTTCCCCCAAATCAAACAGTATTGAAAAGGTGCCTGATTTGAGCTCCTTGGAAATGCGGAAACTGATGCTCTGTTGTGGCACAAATGAGGACAGGCTTCTTCAGAGACGCGTCACAAAGATACGAACACCACCTTTAGTGGAGAACAGGATGTGAAGTAATCATTTCATATCTCTGTTTAATAAAGTCTCTGTGATTTTTCAGTAATACTGCTTGACTTATCTTTGTATATAAATTTAGTCCATGTTTTACTGATGAGGAAGAAAGCTTAATAACTTACTAAGCAAAAACAGCTCATTTAAACTGTAATGAAGATACTGGCAAAAATAGATTAATATCTAGAGCTGCAAAAGTTATTGATGCTCATAGATTTTATGCTAAAGACAAAGGAAAGAGTGTTGGCATGAGCAAGTATAGCAGCCTATTATAGAGATGTGTGCGTATGTGTACACACACACTATCAATCGGCAGACCATATGATTAGCCCTTCAGCACCATGGACTAAGATGTTATACTATTCCTTCTGTATTTTAAAAAAGAGAGAAAACCTGAAGGTTAGATGTAGGTTAGGTGAATGTTCAAGGGCACCGTGGATTGTGCCTCTCCTCAAATCGGATGAGAGACGGAATCTACAGCCATTTAACACTGAGCTCCTTTGAGTCCATAAGACACAAGTCTCCGTTTGGAGCAATCGGACCAAGTGTCTACAAAGTAAAAATATTCCAAGCACTTCAAATTATAACTAAATAGGATTAGGCTCCTTTTTTTCCACACTGAGACTTAAGTTGAAAATATAGCCCAATTTTTGCTTCTATCTTCTTCGCTCTCCCCATGCAGTCGTATCATTTGCACGATTATAGATGCAGTTAAGTTGTGTCAGCAATTTCCTTTATGCAGCCTGCTTTGCAAATGTTTATAAAACTAGTTTTTGTGGGGGAAAAGGATGTTTTAAGCTGAAACCTAGCAAGAAAAAAATCCCATCACTTGAGAGCAAGTGCTTTTATCTACCTTGCAAAAATGTGATGTGAATATATAAAAAGATACTAGCTAATTTAAGGTATATGACAAGGTAGTATAGAAAATGAGAATAGAGAAGTGGGTGAAATAGAGATGGACTCCAGAGGAAAATGTCTTTGAAATATGGAATTTTATTATATATATTTTAACTGCATGCATAATATTTGAAGACAGTAAATGTAATGGTATGTACACAAGGAGGTATAAACATAAAAGCACTTTTGGTCCACAGAGACAAAGAGCTTTGTAGAATAACTTCCGTTAATAATTAGCAGAAAGTGACTTGAGGCTGATATGATAGAAAACTGACCAGACAGCCTAATGTATATTCACAAATGCTCATCATGTGCAAAGAAAAATATCCAAGTGGTTCTTATCCTACATGCATTCCTTACCACTGCATATATTACCACCCTATATTTCTGTTGAAAAACGTAATTTCTGTTCAAAAATGTAAATGCAATTGTACATGCTAATTAATCTAAATTAAATTTGAGAGACTGTAAGAATTAACACCTCACAGCTGACTAGGTTTAGGTATAGAAGAGAAATATTAGCACTCTAAATTTCGAAGAACTCCATAAGGAACAATACAAACCATCCAACAAATATTAGGACAATGGTCTGAAATCCTAAATTCAAACTCATCATGACAAAGAGAAGAAACCTCAAAAACATTATTTCAATTATGTAAAAACATGTTTACTCGTGTAGCTGACCAGTGAGCTCAACTATAGCAATATTTGTGAAGCTGTCCAGGGTCAGACAAGGTCTCCTTCTACTATCTATAGGCTCACTGATTCGAAGGCACCTACATTTACTCAATCATGAAGGAAGACTGGAGGTGCCATAGTAAACCACTAAATCTTTGCCTAGGTTTTCAATAAGTTCAGGTATTTAAATTTTATTTTTAAAATAATAATAAAATAATGCATATCCAAGAAGACATGCATATCTGTCAGTTATACTATATGGCAGGCCATATAACACCCACCAAAAGATGTACACACTGTAATCCCTGTTGTTGGGCTCCTGAGTCAGTTAAGATCCAT
The DNA here is from genome assembly GCF_050624435.1 of Tenrec ecaudatus. Lineage (NCBI taxonomy): Eukaryota > Metazoa > Chordata > Mammalia > Afrosoricida > Tenrecidae > Tenrec > Tenrec ecaudatus. The sequence goes on from NC_134532.1 coordinate 88,395,301, forward strand.
AGTGACCCTCCGCACAGGAGAACGAAACCTCGCACGGTCCGCACCATCCCCACAATCGCTCTTCAGCTTGAGCTCACTGTTGCAGCCACAGCATCAATCATCTCATTGAGGGCCTTCCTCCATTCCGATGCCTTTCCTCTGCTATCATGGTGTCCTCCTCCAGGGACTGGTCTCTGAGCACTCTTGCCAGTTTCCTTTCCAGACAAATCAGTTTGTCCCATTAGCAGTCCATGAGAGTCTCAATATTCTTCTCTAACACCTCACATCAAATCCATCTATTCTTCTGCAGCCCTGATGTCCTTCCATGCATCAAATCTGTTCTTCTGATGTCCTCAAATTTCCGATGAGATAGACTCAAGGTCATTTTATGTTACTTTTATCAGCTTTCACTTGAATTTTAGAGATAAGCAACTGAAGGTCTGTTCCAGAGTCAGCTCCTGACCTTGATTTCTGTGTATTTTATCTTGGGAAGTCTGTATGTATAGTCACCTATGTGTTCTTGAAAAAAAGGTATTGATTAAGAACAAGCCATTGGTTTTGCAAAATTCCATCAGGCAATCTCTGGCTTCCTTTCTATCTCTAAGTTTCTATTTCCAACGACTATTTCTTCATCTTTGTTTCTAAATGTTGCTTTCAAATAGCCAATAATTCTGAAGGAATCATGAGTTCATGTTTGATTCAACTGAAGTCCTTGGCAGAATTCTTCAATTTCTTTATCACTGCCCTTTGTGGTTGGTGCATAAAATTGAATAATAGTCATATTGACTGGATTTCCTTGAAGACAGACAGATATAATCCTATTACAGACAGTATTGTACTTCATGATGGATTTTGCAATGTCCTTTTTCATAATGCCACCCCGTTACTCTTGATTGTGTTATTCCCTGTATAGTAAATGATATATATTTTTGTATTCAAAAGGGTCATCAGCAGTCCAGGTCAGCTCACTTGCTCCTAGGAAATCAATCTTCAGGCACTCCATGTCATTTTTTACCACTTCCAAAATTCCTAGATTCATACTTTACACATTCCAGTGTTCAATCATTAGCAGATTTCTGCAGCTGTGTCTCATGACCTTGAGTCATGGCCCATCAACAAATGAAGATCCTGAAGGTTCTGCTCCCATAGGTTCTACCCAACTCAAGTCACCATGGTTGACTCCACTTTGAGAAATCAGCTCCTCCTAAGTCACATTGTGAATGTCTTCCACTGGAGGGGCTCATCCTCAGACACTAAGTTCAACTACGCTCTGCTTCCATTGATCAGGCCTCTCCTATCTGACAATGTTTAGAAGCTCTGCATGAGGTTTGCAGCGGCTCCTTCCTCTGAAGTAAGGAGTCAAGTCAATATCATTCATCAATATCATAACTATCAATTTGAAAATGACAATAAGAGTAAATGCTCATACAATGTCCACTCTGTCCCAGACTGTGTTCTAAATACTGTGTGCTTATTAACTCATTTGATTCTCAAAACAATCCTACAAGGAAGTACTAATATTATTCTAAAGTCTCTAGATAACATAAAGGGTCAATTGCTGTACTAATAGCCAAAGGGTTAGAATGCCAAACCTACCTAGAGGTGTCTAAGAAGCAAGATCTGACGATCTGCTTCAGAAAGATCATGGTTTTGAAAATTTCACAGAGCAGTTCTACCCTGCACACATGGAATAACTATATGTCAGACTTGTCTCTGGCAACTAATAATCTTATCTCCATTATAAATGTAGGAAGTTGACATAGTTTGCTCTAGACATACCAATGAGATTGATAAACAAGAGATAGGACAACAGTCTGGATTCAGAGATTTAGACTTATGCTATCTAAGTCTATAACACTCTATGCTTTCTGAAATACAATGAATTGCTTTGAAAAGATACGTTGCGTTTTTTTAAAGTTGCCAGGCAGAGACTGGCCATATGACCTCCTGTTCAGGTAAGTAAACTAGTTGACATGCAAAATACTGCATTTAATTCACCACCCAGTATCTCTGGTCAATTTTTAACAGGCAGGTTCTGTGCTGAGTGTGAATCCATAATACACTACCTCAAGTAATTTACAAAAAAGAAAAAGTAGAATACATTGTCATTAACCTAATAGTTATTTACCTCTGTGATGTGATTAGTGCTACTAAGGAGAAGAACATATCAAACACATTATGTGGAATCCTTTGTCTAAATTATCTAAGGCAGGGGTCAGCCAGTCTGACCCAGAGGCCAGATAAGGCCCTGGAAAACAATCCCAGCTCACATCAGACACCTCACCAAAGGGATGCCATTCCAGTCACCACATTAGGGAGGAGATAATAAAATGCTTGACCAATATGACCTGAGAATAATATTGTAAATATCCAAATGGCCCTTGGCAGAAAAGAGGTTCCCAATCCCTGATCTAAGGCAACATTTATGAGGAATGTACTTTAATTCTTATTTTGTCATCTTCTCAAAAAATATATTCATTTTCTTAAACTCCTAGCATACCACCAAGGTCCATTAAATCTAACATTTTTCTAATTAAAAATTTTTTAAATAAGAAGCCCTATTTGTAAATAATGTTTATCATTTTATTTTTTCTTAGTAGTCTTACAGAGAGCAAGTAGAATGCTCACTTATATTTTTTAACTGAGTAAAATATATTCTCTTATAATATCATCTGGATCCCTTAGACTTTTTAAAAACCTAGGATGCCTTATATATTGGAACACTTTGATTTATTATCATCATAAGTATTACTTCATCCATTATCATCCAGTGGAAATTTGGTAAAATGGTAATTTCATTAATTAACCCATGGTAATTATTCCCAATGTGAACAAAGACTAAATTAATAAGAAAACAGAAAATGAAGGATGATGCAAGAGGGAAATAAATTATCATTATTGCATCATCTTTCAATTTCCATCTTGACTTGATCAAATTATTTCATTTTTATCTTTTTGAGAGGCTGGAAACATTGTCTCCATCTCCGTAGTCTGCTTTAGCTTCCATTGAAAACAAAAGAGAATGTAGAATATTTTGTTTTCCTCTCATACTGGAAAGATTTTTAAAAATTGGCAGAAAGGGATGACTCACATTATTAGATAAATTAGAAGATGAATTCAAAATGACAAATATAAGCATCCTCAACCTGAATGATGATGCTAAATGGATGCATTAAATAAAATCTTAGACTATGAGTCTTCAGATGACAGATCCTACATAAATTTTCTCAAACTCAAAATTGATGACGGAACAATGTTTTTAAGGACAAATGTGAAACAAAGCGCTCTCTTCTATTTAGTCACTTAACAGAAAGGGTTTCGTTATGTAATACATTGGGACAAGAATCTTCATGGTGTTATTTTTCTAAAAGAATATAGTATAGTATCCTTTCATCTTTTCAGATGTTATAATTCAGAGGTGGACAAATACTGAAGACGTATGTGTGTATGAAAGTGACTTGAAGAAATTATGTAAATGAAAAATAAATAACAAAGAATAAACTTTGGATTAATCACTGCAATTTGTTTTATGAATCTAAAATGAAGTGGCTCAGCAATGAAGGGAAAACGAGATGGCGATCTTCTTTTGAAAAAAAGTAAAAGCTGTCAAAATTTCAGAAGGTTCTTCAAGCAACGCACGTTGACAAGTTGCCTGCACACACACAAACATCAGAGAAAATGATGAGCACGTATTTATTGGAGATAGATTTGAAATCCGAAATCAGTAATTACAAGACAGATAAGCTCCACGTGCATGCATAGCTCTAATAGGAAACAAAAGACAGTTTGGGTTCAGAAGGCAATGTCCATTTCAGGTTCAAAAGCTGGGATATCTGAAATAAAATCGTAAAACTGTTCTGCTTAAACTTTTAATTCCTCTGTTGAAACGTTATTAAAATATCAAATAAAACTGTTTGCAACATTCCATACTTACTTCCTCTATAAATTATTTGTTGCATGAACTAAGCCTGTGAAGAATAGAGGGCCCAGTACTCTCAGAAGGCAGGCAAAGAAAGCTTTTAAGCTCAGTTGCTAAAGACTGGTGTCTAGGGGCACCATAGAGGCGTCCCCCTTTTCAAGGTTGAATTTCATGGTTGTGTGGTTAATACTTCTCTTTGTATTTTTCTTTTCAACTGCTAGATTACTTGCTTTCATAATAATAGTCCTTGAGGGGGTAGCATTGATTTCTCTTATTATTTTCAGAATATCAAATGTTTGGGCAGTGCAACTCTAAGACATAAAGCAAAAGATGTCATTGGTCACCATTTAAATGGTCTTTATTTTTTCAATATGGTAAGTCCGTTAGCAATAAGACAATCAAAGCAAATCCATTCACCCAGGAGAGGTGTGAGGTCGTGAAGGACAAAGGGGAAATTTCATGACCTAGAAGGAAGAAATGTAAAATACGTGAACAATCTGGTTTTACAATCAAATAGTGATGCATTTGGATGGTTATTTGTTAAAGTCTCAAATGTCTTATGAAAATATAAATTTAAAATTACTTTCTTTTTTGCTATTATTTTTACCTTCTTATGAACTTGTATTAAACATTCATTTTATTTATAACTTTTACTTTAATTCTTGATGGGATTAGCCAGCACCAAGTGTTTATTTCATCATCCATCTCAGGAACAGTACCATGCTACCCTTTTTTCATGTTTTCCTTTCCCTTTCTGTAGCTTCAACTCTACTCTGGTGGGCAATGTCACTGTTGTCTGATAAGGATCAGGTCTAAGTTCTTTAGGAGATCAAAGGTCTGCTGTACCCATTTCTACGCTCCAGAATATTATTTTTATCCCCCAAATGACTGCTCTCACAGATATGGATTTCCTCATGTTAACTTTTATTCCCAGATTCTGTTTTACCAGTGATCTGCTGTTTCCACGGTGCCCAATACTCTTTGGGGCATATTGTTAAAATATTTTATACGGAAAAATAACACTCACAAATTGTGTTAACAGCGATGGGACCAATGAGTTCTCTCCAGTCACGACTGTGAACCCTAAGAGCTGTACATTATTACTTAGGGGCTAAGTTACTGTCGTTAGCAGAAATTCACTAATCACAAATGATTTTATTTCATATTTCATCCCTAGAAATGCCTCATATTTTATCAATTTGCATATACTAAAAATAAAGAAAAGTGATTTTTTTCCTTAGTGCAAAAAAAAATAGTTTGTGCTCAAAAGTTCAGCAGTCAGCTGGAGGTAATACAGTCAGAGCTGAGTGACACAGTATGTTTTATAGAGGTACCTGTGTGGCACCTTACAATCATTTGCGATATCTCATATGGTTTCTGCTAAATCTCACTTCAGAATTATCCCCTGGATGATGCATTCAGGGAGTGTTGTTTTTCATTTATGAACCCCTTGTTGTTCACTCTTTGCAGTCCCTGGTAAGTGACCTCTCCAGCCAGACGGAAGATTTTGCTGTGAGGTGATTTTCAAGGGGAGCTGAAGAGACATGGCATCTCCATTGTATTAGAGTGGTGGTCCTCAACCTTCCTAATGCCTCCACCCTTTAATACAGCTCCTCATGTGGTGGTGAACCCCAAGCATAAAGTTATTTTCTTCGCTACTTCATAACCGTAATTTTGCTACTGTGATGAATCAGATGACCCCTGTGAAAGGGTCATTCCACTCCCCCCAAAGGGGTCACGACCCACAGGTTGAGAACCTCTGTATTAGGGTCCTGTGCCAATTAAAAGAAGATAGAAGTGACACAGGCCAAGGGAGCATGACTGTACCCCATTTCACTCTGAACAGTCCAGCCAGGGGAAAACACAAGCACCACATCTTAAATAAAATCATGACTTGAGTCATATCATGGGCCACTATCTAAAACTCATTACTGTAATTAAGTCAATTCCCAGTCATAATATATATTAACTATAAATCCCAAACACTAGTCTAGGCATTTTGCGTCTATTACTCCATTTAATGCTCTAATCCTCAGTGTAACCTCATGAAAGTGATATTATTCTTATCCTCAACTACATATGTGGAGGCAATTATAAGCATATTTCATAGATTTTCATCCTGTTTACTTAAGACACAACTGGGAGATCTTATATTTTATATTTACTGTTTGCACACTTTAAATATCTGAGTTCTTAATAGTCTGTAACCATCTGCTTGAATGTTTGATAAACAACACATTGAGATGAAAAGCTTACAAATGGGCATATCTGGTCCTTGGCTTCCCTGGGATTGGGGAGGGATAGGAAATATATGCTTCGGAAAATATTTTTAAATGTATTAATAAGAATAATTGTCCATGCCCATTGCCCATGGTTTCACTCCACTTCTTCAACCACTGATGTTTCCTTTTTTTAAAATTCATATTCTAACAGTCATAGTGTTAAATTTCCAGAGCTAGTTTTACTTTCCCATTTAATACGAGAAGTTGTAAAGTATCACCAAGATAGTGTAGATGATTTACTCACGACCACCAGAGACAAAGAAAGATGCCCTCAAGTAGTCAGATGCTAATTGGACCCATAATAATTAGGGATAGTTTGGGATAATAACTTGAACTTTAAATATTCAAAACTGGATGACTAATTTGATAGAGAGGCTACAGGAGAAGAAGAAAAAACAATAGCCCTTATTTATATCTAGGCCGGCGCCATGAACAAATGATAAGGTTGGGAATGATTCTTAATGAACATGATCTGGAGAAACAGTAATATTTGCATTTTAAATGGAAGAGTAAGTCAAAAAGTTATTGCTAAAATAAAATCTTTATTTAAAAAAATTATAAAATGGGCAGCCATTGTGTTCCACATACCATCCATCTAGACCTATCCACTTCTGAAACCGCTGTTTGCGTCTCTCTAAACTCTCCCCATTGAATTATGGACTCTACTGACACATGAAACAAGGCCACTTCTGGCATCCTCAAGGGACCTGGTGCTGTTATTATTTTTTTTTTGCTTTAAAAAAGTTTTATTTCTTTTTAAACTTTTAATTGTGAATTGAGTGAACATTCACAGAGCTAATCAATTTTCCATTCACTGGTCCACACACATTTTGTTTCATTGCAATGTTCACAATGTAAAATCACCCATCCCACCCCTGCCTCTCTCATGTTTTTATTCCTCCTTCTGTCCTAACCCTTCCTGCCTTTGAACGTTGTCCTTGGGCGGATGCTGTCTTTAATAGTTGATATTCTTTTTTTTTAATCTTTTTATTGGGGCTCATAAGGCTCTTATCACAATCTGTACATACATCAATTGAGCAAAGCACCCTTATACATTCATTGCACTCGTCACTCTCATAATTCACCTTCCACTTGGGTTCCTGGAATCAGCTCGGTTTCCCTTTTTTTCCCCCCCATTCCCCTCCCTCCCCAATCCAACCCCTGGTCCCTTGATAGTTTATAAATACGCTTCCTCCCCTCCCAATCATCATGACCCCAATTCTACCTTGCCTTGCGGACCTGGTTATACCAGAGGATGTACAGTGGTGCAGTGGGGATCTGGAGGCACAGGGAATCTAGGACAGACGAACCCCTCAACACCAGCGGTGGGAGTGGCGACACCAGGAGGGAAGGGCGTGTAGAAAGGGAGAACCGATCTCGGAGATCTATGTGTAACCTCCTCTCTGGGAGATGGGCAATGGGGAGGCGGGTGAGGGGAGACACCGGGGAGTGTAAGATAAGATATAATAATTATTTATAAACTATCAAGGTGCTGTTATTTTTAAGACCTTTGCTTTCAGGAGCAAATAGCTGGCTAAGGGAAGAAGATGAGTCAGGCTTTAGGGGAGCGGAGGTGAGATCTCCCGATAACAGTAGTAAATAGCCCTGCCTATCTTCAAAGAATGTCAGGTGCACAATGTGATGTAAAAGAAAACAAACAAAAAAAAGCTCAGCGTACTTTCCGAGGTATAATTCACTAATGCAATTTTCAATGATCTTTAAACATTTTCATAATAAATCCTTGAGTATTCTTCAAGAAAATCTATCAATATTGCTGTTGTTGTTAGGTCAGAATAGCACAGTCTGTTTCAACTCATAGCGACCCTACAAGGGGGTACCCCCAAAAAGAACACCCCCCAAAACTGTGTGTTTCATTCCCCCCAAAAAAACCCTTATTATCTTCAAAGTAATCTCCATTACACTGAATACATTTGTCAAATGTGCGATTCCATTCTTGGAAACATTTTTCAAACTCATCTGCTTGGATGGTTGACAGAGCCTCCTTCGAATTTTTCTTCACCTCTTCAAATTGCTGTCCTTCCTTGTCCCTGTTCATTTGGGGAAACAAAAAGACAGTCGGTGGAGCAAGGTCAGGTAAATAGGGCATGTGGGGCAAGAGAGGCAATACTGTTTTTGCCAAAAACTCGAGCACTGAGATGGCTGCGTGAACAGGTGCATTGTCGTGATGGCAAAACCAGTCCCGTCTGCCTTTTTTTAATCACACACTATTAGGCAATCTTTGCAGAAATTCTAATTAGAAAGCGTGATTAACAGTCTGACCTGGCAGAATGAACTCCAAGTGCACTATCCCCCTCACATCTAAAAAGCAAAGGAGCATCGTCTTGATCTTTGATTTCATTTGACTAGCTTTGTTTGTGTGTGTGTGTGTGTGTGTGTGTGTGTGTGTGTGTGTGTGTGTGTCTATCTGTGTACAATGGCATCTTCCACTGACTTGACTGATGTTTGTTTTCAGGTCGCCAGAATAGCACCATGTCTCCTCACCAGTAATGACCTAGCGGGGAAAGATCTGGTCTCTTCAGAAATGTTCAGAACCAGAGGCACAAATTCCACAGTGACCCTTCTCATTCCCAAGTTGTCAGTTAAATTTCATTGAACCAACTCCCAGAGTGGCCAGATAACTTCTCCAGCCCTTCAATGGTCCGGTGTTGGCCTTTGAGCCCAAGGGCACAGATTTTGCCCACATTTTCATCCATTCTGGAAGTTGAAGGATGTCAGGTGTGCGGTTCATCATCGGTAGACATTGAACCTTGTTTAAAATGAAGAAAAACACGCGTGCACTTGAGTTTTTAGCATAGCGCCGTGCTCGTAAGCTGTGTCCAACATCCCAGCAATTGCTGTGGCAGCACTTCGCAGACACACTGTTCTCTTAAATTGGCCATCACAAAAAACGAGTGACAAGCAAAACTGCTTTTCTTTACGGAAAAAGTTCATTGTGACCAGAGAGAACCATCTCATGCGACACCACTGGGTGAACTAACTCAGAATGCGTTGTTCAATGCTTGCCTAGTAGGGACAATGCATACGATGAAAGCACTGTTCTGTGCTTTTTTCTGGCTTTTTCTTTGGGGCAAGGGGGGACCTCATATGTACAACCGAAGGAAACACTGATCCTCAAAATCGTTCTTATGTGCGAGCCTGTTGTTGCAGCGACTGTGTTAATCCATCTTAACAAGAGCTTGCCTATCTCTGACTTCTCCCCCACTTGACCAAGCACGATGTCCTTCTCCAGGGACTGGTCTCTCCTGACAACATGCCCAAAGTACGTGAGATGAAGTCTCACCATCCTTGATTCACGGGAGCACTCTGACCGCTCTTCTCCTGAGACAACTTGTGTGCTTGTGGTACCTGCAATGTCCCTTCCCAGCCCCACAGTTCAAATGCATCGATTCCTTCTTGGTTCTCTTTATTCAACGCCCACGTTCGCATGGATATGAAGCAATTGGAAGTATCATGACTTGGGTTTAGCACATCTTAGTCCTCAGCAAACACCCTTGCTTTTCAGCGCTGTAGAAGGTCTCGTGCAGCTGGTTGACTTTTGATTGTGCTTCCACGCGCACTAATTGTGTGTTCAAGCGATATGAAGTCCTTGACAACTTCAATAGTTTCTCCATTTATCATGAGGGGGCTATTGGTGCAGTTGTGAGAATTTTAGTTTTGTTTACACTGGGATTAAAGCCATCCTAAAGGCTGAAGCCTTGGCTTTCGCCAGCAAGTGCTGCATGTCCCGCTCCCTTTCAGCAAGGTCGCGTCGCGTGCATAGCACACATGGTTTCGGAGCCTTCCTCCCCACTGACGCTGTGCTGTCCTCCATGCAGCCCAGCGCCATCCAGAGCCCTCCTCTGAAATGTCCCACAACTCTCCGTGGCATGCTGTGCTGACCTCCATGCCTGGAGTTTAACTGGATCAGTGTAATTGGAAGAAATTATTTTAATTGAGCTCACTTTTCTCTAAGGCAGGGGTGTCGCATGTGGCCCCAGGGGTAATTTTTTGTGGCCCATGATGCTCTGGGATAAAATGAAAATAGAAAAAAATGTCATGAAGGAAATAGCATTTAGGGAAGTTCAAGGCAACATCATACACATAATTCCCCAGTTAACCCTTTAATTACTGAAGACAAGAATACATGTGGCCCAGTGCCTTGGAGGCCTGTAGACATGTAAAAATGTGCTGGCTCAGTTCCGGCGATATTTGGAAGTGATATGTCTGCCACTCTCAGTGTCACATCATGTAGACAGATCCCAATAGTGAAAAGGTTAAAAGAGCACTCTGGGTTGTGCTGTTATGAATCATACCTAGCAGCAGCGCTAGTTAACATATTTTAGAGGGAAGCCATTATGATTGTGTATCACATTTGTCAGCTGTCCAACATTTTGTGTTTTTTATTAGTTACTTTGTTATATTTTCTGGTCACAGAATGAGAGGAAAGTGAAATCTAGTAGCAAGAAAGCACTGGCAAGTTTCGGTACAAAAGAATAATTTTAGTTTTATAAATACATTAAATAAAATAAATGTTTCAATAAAAGCAATTATATAGTGTTTTAATTATCCTATCCATATTCCTGAATCCTCACTTCAAAATATAAATTTAACAAAACTTGTAAATGTGATGTAGCCCACGTGAATCTTGCCTGAATGGCCCGTGTTTGAAATGAGTTTGGCACCCCTGCTCTGAGGCATCCTAAGAAAGACTAATATTGAAAGTCCCCTCTTCTGCTTGAAGAACCGACAGATCTCTCTTGAAAGTACAGCCAGAGTGGTCACTCAAGGCAAGGAGGGTGAGCCTTTCTCCAAAATAATTTGGACATGTATGTTGTCTGGAGAGGCCAGTTGCTAGAGAAAGACTTCATTCTTGGGAAAGTGGAGGGGCAGTGAAAGAGAGACAGGCCCTTGAGGAGACAGATTGATCAGCGGCTGCAACAATGGGTTCAAATGTGAAGATGGTACAGGGTCTGGTGGTGTTTCATTCTGTGGTACATAGGGTCGCTAGGAGCTATAGCCAATTGTAGAGCATCTCCAGATGACAACGACAGCAGACTCAAGTACAGAGACCCCTGAGAGGACTTGTCGACCACTATCCACACTTCACAGAAACACATTTAAAGAGATATTGTCTGGAAGATGCATGTACATTTATGAACCCTAGTTATAACACTTACGAATTTACTCTAGTGTCTGTGTTGTTGCCTTTAGGTGCCATCAAATCAGTTCTAATTTCACCAATCCTATGTACAAGAGAAGGGAATGCTGCCCTCTCCCACACAATCCTCACAACTGTTGCTCGGCCCACTGCTGTGGCTGTTGGATCATTATCTCACTGGCGGCTTCCTCTGTTCTGCTGCCCTCTACTTCACCAAGCATGATGTCCTTTCCTGGGCTGGTCGCTCCTAAGAATGCATCCAAAGTACGTGAGATGAAGTGTTGTCATCCTTGCTTCCAAAGGGTATTCTGCACTTCTTCCAAGACAGCACACACAAACACACACACCCCCACATATATATACATATTCATATTCATACATATACATATATATCAAATTGCTGACCAGGTGGATCACAGCCCAACTTGTAACCACTGCGTCATCAGGCATCCTCTATCTAACTATCATCTATCTATCTATCTATCTAAACAGATAGATATATGAACTAATTGTATATGTGTGTGTATATATACGTGCACATACATGTAATATAGATTATATATACTATAATCTATATTACATATCATTTTAGGTGGTGTAAATGGTTTACCATCCAGTTATTTCTAACCTTAAGATTGTGATTCAAATACACCCAGCAAAATCATGAAAGAAAAGGTCCTACAATCTTTTCTTGCTAAGACTGTAGCTAAGAAAATCCTATTTAGCTCTACTCTGTAATACATACAGTCAACTAAACAGTATGTATGAAGATGCTTTAAAAGTACCTAGAAATATTATTCTTTAAATTCCATAATTTTCATTTTCTTTCAAAATTTATTATTAATTTGGAGATAATACATATATAATGTCCTTCTATAGTTCAATCACATCAAGCACTATTGTACAATTACTACCACAATCAATTTCCAAACATTCTTTTCCATACTGGACCCTTGACATCATCTCCCTTTTACCTCCCAAGCATAACTACCACTGTATCCCACTTACCCCTCCTGAAACCCTTATTCTACTTGCTGTCCCTATAGGTTCATCAATCATCCTGGACCTGATCTGGTTTTCACTCCCATTTTTTAATGAACTTCTGAATAACCCCTCATGCATAATAAATATTGAATATGCATATAGGTATTTTACATATTCATCAATCACTTTATTTTATCCTCAGAACAATGTTATGAAATCTATATTTTCATTATTCCAGAAATATAAATGGAATTGATGTTGAGAGTAGTTCATATATTTTCATCCTCTTTATTCAAAACACAAATGAAAAAATGTTTAGTCTTTCATAACAGTAGTGGTGTACTCTTTATATATCTAATTCTCAAAATTAATTTACTGTCTGTTTGAATTTATACATTATGTGTGTGTGTTTAGAGTTCATCTTAATTTAAGGAATTGGTCTTCACAAATGTTGGAGCCAGTGACTTTGAAAGCTTCAACAAGTCAGGTAACATGCTGGCCACACCTGCTATCTTGTAGTCCAAAGTCGCCAGGCCAGGCAGCGAGACGGTGAAGAGCAAAGCGGTGCTGGTAAAATTTTTTAAATCACAAGCAATTGTTTATCCATTAAAAAAGTTAGTGTTCTATCAGTGGTGCCCGACACCCTCACTTAGATAAGTAGAGAATGACTAGATGGTAATAACCTAGCATGGCAGAGGAGCTGGGCGGAAATGAGCAGCTAATAACAATGACTATGAGAAAGAAGAAAATATTCTGAAAGCGATTGTTGTGATGACTGCACAACTCTTCTTCACATGATTGAGTTATTAACTTGTATGACATGCAAACTATCTGACCATAAATTAATAAAAAAACAAATAACAAAGAACCACTGATGTAAGAAACAACACTGATGAATCACCAAAATGTTAAGGTTAGCAAGAGAAGCCATACACAAAATGAGTATTTATACCCTGTTTCTATTTTTATGAAACTCGGGGAAAAGAAATTTACAGGGGCACAATGCAGATTCGTGGCAGTAGGGTAGGGTGTTATGACTGATTACAAAGAGACACAAAAGGGTCTGTTAGGGTGCTGGAAGTGTTCCCTATCGTGATTGAGGTTGTGGTTCCGTAGGCATATGAATTTGCCAAAGCGCATGGAATTTTACAATAAAGCGAAATCACTTTAAATTGATGTAAATTATACTTCAATAGCATTGGTAATGTTTAAGGCACACATACTAGAATGGGTAAGACGGTGAGAATGTGGGGCAACAGGAACCTCATTCATTGCTGGTGGGATTGTAACTTGATAGAGTCACTTTGAAAGACCTTTAAACTGAACCAGCTGACAGGGTCCCTTAGCATGGAGGGTTTCATGTCCCTGTGCTGCCATGAATGATGATAGCTAATGATAGATAGATAGATAGATAGATGATAGATAGATAGATAGATAGATGATCAATAGGATAAATAATTTGGAGGAACTGACTCGTGATTGAAAACGCTGGCAAGTCCAATATCAGATAATAACCTGGAGATTCCTGGAGTCTTTTGTTCCAAAATAAGTAGGTCAGGCAGAAGGGATGGAAGAATTCTGAGAAGAGGTCTATTTATAGTCTACGGAGAGGATCCTTCCTCAGGAAACTTCACTCTTTGCCCAGAGAACTCAACTGATTCAATGAAGCCTACTCACTATCAGGGGGATCATCTGAATTACTTATGGCCAACTTTAAATGCTAATAATATGTAAATATTTCATAATCGCAACAAGCCTAGTATTTGACCAAATACCTGGGCACCAGAGCCTAACAAAGTTGCCACTTATAATTAACCATGACAGTAATCAAAAACAAGGAAAGTCCGAGAAGCTGTTAGCTCCAAGAAAAGCCTAAGGAGATATGACAACTCAGTGTAACACGAGACCCCAGATGGGATCCTGGAACTGAAAAAGGAACCTTATGTGGGAAAAAAACCCTAAGGAAATCTGAATGTACTACACGCTTTACCTAATCATAATACTACATCCTGTTGGTTCATTGAATGTGATTAATGTCAGATATTAGCAACAGGGGAAACAATGTGAGGAATAAGAGAATGTCATACTGTCTGGCATATTTTCTAAACTAAAACTATTCTTCAGCTTATATTTTATGAAAATATAATAATCTATTACCTGATTCCACTCTTTAGGGTTACTGACTAAATTGGGCAAAGTTGCCACCTGAGGACTGGGAGTTGTGGATGCTCCCAGGTGATCCTCATATGTAGGCAGGTGTAAGAACTCTTGGATGATGCAATGTGGTTGTGGGTTCGACACGTGTCAGGGGCTATGAAAAAAGCTACAGCACCCATTGACCCAAATTTATTCTAATAATATCCTATTTCTTCAACGGATATTTTCCCCCTGTATATACCTCATAGCTCCTTAGTAGTATCCTGGATTCAATCGCACTATTGAGTACAGTGATCATGGCAATGTTCTATACTTGCACTGTACAACATGGCCAGTATAACTTATCTGTGACTCTTGAGCACGTGAAATATGGCTATTATACATGAAGAATTTATTTTGTTGTCATTGTTGAAAATATACACCAATTTGACAACTTCTACATGTGCAATTCAGTGACATTGATTACATTTTTCTGGATATACAATCATCCTCTCTCTCCTTTTTCAAGTTTCTCCTCTGTCATATAATTTTTAACAATTTTATTGGCATATAATTCATGTACTATACAGTTCCATGATTAAAATGCATTAAAATGAGCTGTGTAATCACCACACAATCATTTTAAGAACATGTTTGTCATTTTTTACTCATTAATATTAGCTCCCCACTAATCCCCAACTTTCCCTAACCAAGACCTAAGGATTGTTAATATAGTCACTGTCTGTATGGATTATGTATCATGGATTTAGGATATAGAAAATCATACAAAAATAGTCCAATAATTACAGCAAAATAAAACACAGAAAAACCTCATGCAAAAAAGCAAACAAGAATAGAAACTACAGGGTTGCCATGAGTCAGAACGGATTTGAAAGCAATAAGTGAGAAAACAAACTAAAAAGGGTAGAACACTAAAATTTTATTAGCTTTACCATGTATCTCAGTGTCTCTTTTTCAGTAGCAGCTCTAATCGGCTGCTATTTTCATGGACAATCTGACAGTTTCTTATATGATGCGCCATATACTTGATTCATACTTCAGGACAGTTTCATTTATGCCAGGGCTCAGAGACCAAAACAAGCAAACACCATTGCTATTGAGTTCATCCTAGCTCTTAACAACAATATATGGACTGAGCAGAACTTTCCCGAGGCCACATTTATTTAGCCTATGGCCCCCTTCTGGGAAAAATCACTCAACACAACTGCCTACCCCCAGCAATCATAAACGTTTGTACTTTCGACCATGATTCAGGATAAAGTGTAGGCATCTGCTTCTGATATTCCATTGGATCATTGCAGTATGCCTCTTAGGGTAGTGCTACCCACTGTTGAGTACTTGAAATGGGTACAATTGTCATCTTTATGGAAACCCAGTGCTACACCTTCTTCTCTGTGAAGTAGCTACTAGGTCTGAATTGCTAGCTGTGGGTTAGCAACCTAGACCACTCACCACTGCACCATCAGTCCCCTTTAAGCCCACTACAGCTCACAAGTGGGTGATCTGTAAGCACAAGTGTTTTAAACTCTGGACTGACCATTGACCTATAGATAAGGAGAAGCAATAGAACAATGTCTTTCCCATTTGATCTTCTGAACGTAGAGTTCCAAGCTACATTTTCATAAGGCCCATCAGAAATTTCTAAGAGAATCAGACTAAGGTCCCCCCAAGTTGTACCCTTGTGTTGACTCTCCCTTCTTGCCTGTTTCACCTCTACCCCTCACTCCTGTTTCCTTAAGTTATTTTTTAAATAAGCTACCTGTGTCAACCTCTGCTTCATGTCTCATCATCTACATTCTAAAAAGCTAGACCAAGGCTATGGCCAAATTTAAATAGCAGTGAGAAACTAGAAAATAGACATTTTTGTCATATTCCAACAGGTTATGCTATCTAATTCAAGTTATTGAAATACTGACATTTAATTTACTTCAAAATTAATCAAGGTGATACTCATATGATAACAATTTGAAAAATTAATAGCACTAGATTATAAGATGGTAAATTCATATATTTTGCATTTTACTACCAATATTAGTCATTCAAAAGGGGTTGGGCCTAGGATTATTTTAAACATTGTCAAGTAAATAATGCAGCATAAATAAATACATTACTAACCAAATTCCTAATGTGCAATATTATATTTTCTACTTAGTTCCTTTGAAATAAGAATGCCAAAAAAGAAAGTGTTTCCACAATAAATAATGTAAAAGTCGTGTCCATTATAATGGAGACTGGATGACTTCTGGAGATGTAAACAGATCTTCTCCTATGAAGGATGGCGAATGGAAAAGCTGTGGGTATTTGATATCAATATAGGGCTGACACCTGTTCTTTTCTATGCATTAGGACGGATAACAGAACAATTCAGATTAAGGATGTAACCCAAAAAACTACACTAAATAAACAATAAATGCATTAAAAATATCCTTACTATCTCTGAATAATTGTTATTCTCATAAAGTTTGAACGCTTCTATCTGCTGATATTATAGCATAAAAGTAAAAGCCCAGATATTTCCTTTATTGAGTGAGCTTTCTGTCAGTAATCCTGCTTAAACTAGGGCTTTTCTTGCAAGAGCTGATTTGTGAAACCCCTTGCTAGCCTTGTGTACAATCACAGATTTATTCATGTGTGCTGAACATGGGATTGTGCTATAAGTCTTTTTAAAAGCAGCTTTCCAGTTACCCGTGGCTTAGAATGGCAAGCTGAGGAAAACACAGGAGCATGTAGTATAAATCAAACAGACCAGGAAACATAATCTCACTGATATAAGTGGTTAGTGTCAATATATCAGAAGCCTAGATACATTATGGCATGAAATTCACTCTTGAACCTTCGAAGAGATTGCCACTTACACTATTACCATTTCTTTCTCTTAGTACAATCAAAACTTTTGTTGAAGAGGTTACACCCAACTACTACCTAAAGATACATAAGCAGGTTGTGAAGCATATGCCAATGGACAAGAGCAAACGGCAAACCAGAGACTAAGGAAGAACAACTTTGCACTCTTGTCAGTATGCAGTAAATTAATTCTGTATTCAGTGTTTCCTCAAAACAGAACACTAATGTCTTTCCCCAAAGGACTGGGTTCAGGAAGAAAATGAGTCAAAGCCTTAATTTCCAAAATCTTTGGGATTTCTATTTTTTGTGTGTGTCAAGAATGATGCAAATAAAATTTACAGATGAAATCATTCTGCTCATTTTCAAATAGTTGCATTGACATAGCATACACTTTAATAGTTCAGTCACATCAAAAAAGGTTGCACAATCGTCACCCAAATCCGTCTCAGACCAGTTTCTTCCTTCTTGTATTCCTTGCTACCTACTCCCCACTTCCCTCCAACCCCCAAGGCATTAAGCCACTCATCCAGTTACTGTCTCTATAGATCTTGTGTTTGTTTGTTTATTTTTAATTTTAATAAATCATTTATTTGGAGCTCTTATAGCTCTCACAACAATCTGTGTGAGTCTGTGTACTTTAGAGAAACAAATCCACAGAAACTCATGTATGAGACTAAAGTCCACCTGGCCCAAGCCTCCGCTAGTTCCTTGTTCTTCTCCTTCTCTTTCGTCTATCAGTTCCAGTGCTCCCTCCTCCACCCTCCCTCCAACCTTCATTATTTACCTGGAAATCCCCTTTTCTGCCCTATTGCCCATCCCCCACTCCTGCACTCCCTATCAGTAATTTTCATTATACCTCCACACTCCTCCTGTACATCACATTGGGAAACCCAACAGAAGACAATGAAAAACAAATACTACTGAGGCGGTAAGGATAAGAGCCTAATAGTGTAAAGACAAAAATGCAAATTATGTTTTAGAGGAAGAAGACCCCCATCAATATTCAAGGGGCCAGGGAAGAAATTTCTGTCATGGAACATCTGAGAGATACTTGGGCCCAGAAGAAATTCAAGTCATGTCTATGGTGAGGTCACCTGGCCAAATATTGAGTTGGATCAAGCGTAATCAAGATTACAGTGGTCTCTGCCTGCCAGTAACTCTGTCTGACCAGATACTCTCCAAGGGAATTTTTGGTTCCCACTGTCCTCCATAGCCTTCTAAAAACTGGGTGTTTACAATTTTAGCTCTGATACTCTCATATGCTTGTAAAAGTTGGACATTGAATAAGGAAGCCCGAAGAAAAATTGATACATTTGAATTATGGTGACAGAGAAGAATATTAAATGTACCAAAGACAGCTAACAGAACAAACAAGTCTGTCTTGGAAAAAGTAGGGCCAGAGTATTCTTAAGCATAAGTCTTCATTTTACATATTTTGGATATATTTTCAGGAGAGAACAGACTCTTGAGAAGATACATATGTTTGGAAAACTATAGAGGCAGCAAAAAAGGAGGAAGTCCCTCAACAAGATGGATTGACACAGTGGCTGAAGCAAAGGGCACAGCGTAGGAGCAATTGAGTGAACAGGGCAGGCCCAGGCAGTGTTTCATTCGGTTGTGCATCAAGGTCGCTGTGGGTTGAAACCAACTTGATGGTGCCAAACAACACTCTAAGCTCAGGAGAAATTTAGACCCTTTTCTGACATTCTCTTTGATCTTTTCTCTCTTCACTATCTTTTTAATGTCTGCCTATAGCCCACCAGGTCTTCTGTCATGAGTGTTCAGTACATCAAACCTCATCTGAGATGCTCTTGGAATTCAGGTGGGATCTACTAAGACTTATTTGGCTCCAGTGGATTTGTTTAAATTTCTTCAGCTTCAACTTGAACTTTCATTTGAGCAATTGATGGTCTGTTCCACAGTTAACCACTGGCCTGGATTTAGCTGCTGATATTGAGCTTCTCCATTGTCTCTTCCCACAGATATAGTCAATTTGTTCTCTGTGTATTTCATCTGGAGAAGTCTATGTGTATAGTCACCATTTGTATTGTTGAAAACACGTATTTCTATGAATAAATTGTTGATCTTGCAAAATTCTATCATGCAATCACCTGATTCATTTCGATCACCCATTTTCTCAACTTTTGTACTACAATCACTAATAATGATCAATGCATTTTGATTGCATGTATGATCAATTTCATGCTGAATTGATAAAATTCGTCATGTTCTACATCACATACTTTTGTGGTTGACGCATAAATTTGAATAATGGTTGTATTGACTGGACTTATTTGTGTGTGTATATGTATAATCCTATCACACGCATCATTGTTCTTTAGCTTGACCTTGAAGTGTCCTTTTCAGGAAGAATTCACCACTCCTCTTGAATCTAAAATTCCAGGTATAGTAAACTATATGATTTGGGAATTGAATGACGATTTCAGCTCACAAATGCCCAGAATGTTGACCATTATGCATTCCATTTCATTTTTTACAACTTCCAATTTTCTCAGATTTATACTTTGTGCATTCCTAGTTCCAATTGTTAATTGGTTTTTGTAGCTGTTTCCTCTCATTTTGAGTAATGCCCCATCGATAAACATCCCAGAGGCTTTATTCCTGCAGGCATTACTCCATCAGCATCAGTATCATTGACTCTACTTTGAAAATGTAGCTTTTCCTCAGTCGGATTTTGAGTGATTTCCAACCTAGGGGCTCATCTTCTGGCACTGTCTCTGAGGATGTTCGGCTTCTATACTTGAGGTTTTCAGTATCTTTGAAGGTTTCAATGCTATCCATAAATTTTTCAATGGCTAATTCCTCAGAAATTGACAGCCTGTTCCTGGATCATAGTCTGTTCTTCACCTGAAAGCTCTGCTGAAACCTGTTCATTGTGGTGTGACACTTCTGAGGGTCACTTGAAATACCAGTGAAATAGCTTCCAACATCACAGCAACAGACAAGGCCCCACAGTAGGACAAACTGACAGAGAAGAGGAGGTGCTTTAGTTCAGTTTCCCCTGATTAATTAGTCAAATATAGAGGTTAAATATAATCCATAACTATATGATTATGAAAAATTATTTAAGTATAAATTATTCATGTAGCGCCAAATAAATGTCCAAATAATAGCTCAAGTGAAATTTTATTATATTAAAATCTGTACAATACAAAAATAAGCAAGAAAAAATATAAATAAAAATCTTGTGTCTACTATCATTTAAAATTTGGTAAGGTGCTTTAAACCAACATATTTGGTTCCATTATTATACAAGAACATCCTTAGCATGTTTCCTTTCCCTTCCCCACATTATTAATGTGCTAACTTGCTTTGCATTGCCTGAAAGAGGCCTTGGCCAAACGACATGACTTGACTATATAATGTCCTGTAAATGACCATGAAAGCCAAGAGACAGCGCATGTGTCCAGCAGGACCATTTTGGGGTCCCATTTTGAAATGTTATTCACTCTTTTCCATATCAACACTGCCAACTCTTTTCTTTCCTCAGCCTCTACAAGCATTTCCAGTCACCCAGTTAGTATTTCCATGTAGCCATTCTCCTTGTAACATCAAGTACAATGCATCTAAAGACAGGTTTATTTCCCTCTGTCCTTAGATCATCACACTAATCTCGACACACCACCACTGCCAGAGCACAAGAGTAAGACTTGCAGTTTATATTTAAAACATTCCTTCACAGATGTTAGCAACTATATGGTTATGGGAAATGGTGAACAATTTTAAGTGAACTTTCTCAAGTTTCTCTTTCATTTTTCCCTTATGTTCTAGTCCTATAATTTCTATTCCATATCTACCTTGGACCCGTACTATAGTTTACCTCATTTACAGAAAATGGACGGCTCTTCCTGAGAGCCATGGTGGGTAGGCATCCCCTCCCATTCAAAGCCATCACTTCACTCATACCTAACACTTAACTCTGAATGACTCCTTAGCTAACAATGAAATTGCTGTACAGGTCTCTCCAGTACCTGAGCCATGTCTTGGTGAATGCAACAAAGTACACACAGGTACTTCCTGACCTATGAAAGGGTTCTGCACTAATGAATATATTGTCTTTCTTTTCTTTTTTTTATTATTAGTATCTCTAGATGTGATTATTGTCTTTGGGTTTGGACAAGTTACACATAAATTTAGTGATATAAAAATATATAAAATCAACAGCACATTACTAATGATAAGATATATCAAAGGGAAAAACTGTGTATTGTACATGTACTTCATTTTGACTTGAATATGTAAGTCTAGGCCTGCCTGTGTACTTCAGTCAACAAGGATTAATCGCTGTTTCAAAACCATCCCCCATTCTCACTTGTGTTGAATTGTGGCCCCCAAAATATATATTGGTGCCCCAATCCTATACTTGGAAATTCAAGCCTATTTAAGGAAATAGACCCCTTGTAACCCTATAGGACAAAGTAGAACTGCCCCTATCAGTTTTTGAGACAGTAACTATGTAAGGAAGTAAAAAACCTCATGGTTCTCCCTGGGAGTGTGTGTTAATCCAGGTAGACTAGAGAAACAAATTCATAGACGTGCATATGTGTAGAAGAAAGAGGTTTTATATACAAGAGCAATTGACCATTGAGAAAACAGCCCAACTCAGTCCAGATCATGTCCATAAGTCCTATATTAGCCCATATGTCTGATACCAATCTATAAAGTCCTGTTCAGACTCAGGAAACACATGCAATGCAGGAAGATCACAGGCCAGTAAGTGAGAAGTGTTGTGAATCCAATGGTGTTGTAAGCATCTCAGCACTGGCAAGGGACTCCATGTGGTTCCTTCAGCTCCCAGGGCACATGAGTCTATCCGCATAGTGTCATGTGTCTTGTCAGTAGAGCATCTCCCAAAGGTAAGGAGAGAGAGTCTCCCACCTCCATGGAGGAAGCATAGGAATTCCCAGAATTCTCAGGAGAAGGCCATGCCCATACAGAGGCCTCATTGACTGTGACCCGATTGACAGACTAGACTCCACCCCTTCACCCTTAATCCTCCCAAGTTGCAAATTGACACCAGGTTACCTAACTGCCACAGAGTGTCAGGCTTTATTTGAACTGCTGACATTTCAGCGATTTGGCAGACCCAACCCACTACACCACAAGGGCTCACTCTGTGTCAGAACAGATTCTATGGCAGTCAATGGGGTTTTGGTTTGTTTTTAAGGAAATGGACATTTTATTTTGCTATCATTTGGGTCAAATAAGGTCATACTAGAGTAGGGTGCATCTTAGTCCTTATTCCTTCTCTTTGTCTTATAAAAGGAGAATGACAGACACAGGCAACACTTTGGCTACAAGCCGTCATGCCAAAAAATGTCCAGCTCTATGGAGACTGAATGAGTTAAAAGCACCTTTCCATGCATAAACCCAACACACGAAGGGCATAGCCTACATTCACACAGCCTCTATTCAGAGGTCTGGCCTCCAGAACCATGAGACAAAGGAATATGTCTTTGATGCCAATTGCTTGGCAGGAGTAAAACTAAAATAGCTCATATGAGCTTTTCCTGGAAATATTTTATGGACTTAAAAGTCTTCATAATGTTTCATTTTTCCCCTCCCTCTGAATAAAGAAAAAGTAAAATCCACTGCCATCAAAGTATATCTGACTTATAGCAATTATGAAAAGGCTCCCAGCTGGGGTTTGGGGTACATATCTGACCTCCTCGGGCTTCCCTTTTGCCACGAGGCAGAGGTCCGACAGACCTCCAATCTCCATCTTTCTTTTACTCAATTCTAACACCGAAAGTTCCTCCCCTTGCAGTCTACTTTTCTACTGGTTTTGGTAGTTCATTGCAATGGCCATACAGAACTCACCGACAATTCACACTTACGGAGTTCATTAGAGAAGTTAACAATACCACAAATCAGGATCACTAAATAGTAAGGATGCAGTCATCTGTCACCAGGAGTACCTCTCCTCAGCCTGAAGCTAGGTCTCTTCAGTCCTCAGGCACTCTTCCACGTGGTCCCCCAGTCACTGCCTCTGTGGACCAGGAAGTCAGCCCTCTGCTCTGCCTCACAGTCAATAGTCTCAGTGCTGCTCCTTGGTTCAATGTCATGGTCTCCTTGCCTCCATGTCTGGTCTCAGGATGGTTCCCTGTGGTGTCTGTGGCCTCTTTGCCATGGCATCTGGTGCCTCTGGTTTGGGCATCAGCACTTCGGACAGATATCTCACAAGTGCGTCGCTGGCAGCTCTTATTCTGATGCTCCTTGGATTTCTCTCGGTGCTTCTGCGATGGCTCGGTGTTCTGCGATGGCTCGGTGCTTCTGAGATGGCTCGGTGTTCTGCGATGGCTCGGTGTTCTGAGATGGCTCGGTGTTCTGAGATGGCTCGGTGTTCTGCGATGGCTCGGTGCTTCTGAGATGGCTCGGTGTTCTGCGATGGCTCGGTGCTTCTGAGATGGCTCGGTGCTTCTGAGATGGCTCGGTGCTTCTGAGATGGCTCGGTGTTCTGCGATGGCTCGGTGCTTCTGAGATGGCTCGGTGTTCTGCGATGGCTCGGTGCTTCTGAGATGGCTCGGTGTTCTGCGATGGCTCGGTGCTTCTGCGATGGCTCGGTGCTTCTGCGATGGCTCGGTGTTCTGCGATGGCTCGGTGCTTCTGCGATGGCTCGGTGCTTCTGAGATGGCTCGGTGCTTCTGAGATGGCTCGGTGTTCTGCGATGGCTCGGTGCTTCTGCGATGGCTCGGTGTTCTGCGATGGCTCGGTGTTCTGCGATGGCTCGGTGCTTCTGAGATGGCTCGGTGTTCTGAGATGGCTCGGTGTTCTGCGATGGCTCGGTGCTTCTGCGATGGCTCGGTGTTCTGCGATGGCTCGGTGCTTCTGCGATGGCTCGGTGTTCTGAGATGGCTCGGTGCTTCTGAGATGGCTCGGTGCTTCTGAGATGGCTCGGTGCTTCTGAGATGGCTCGGTGCTTCTGCGATGGCTCGGTGTTCTGCGATGGCTCGGTGCTTCTGAGATGGCTCGGTGTTCTGCGATGGCTCGGTGCTTCTGCGATGGCTCGGTGTTCTGCGATGGCTCGGTGTTCTGCGATGGCTCGGTGCTTCTGAGATGGCTCGGTGTTCTGAGATGGCTCGGTGTTCTGCGATGGCTCGGTGCTTCTGCGATGGCTCGGTGTTCTGAGATGGCTCGGTGCTTCTGCGATGGCTCGGTGTTCTGCGATGGCTCGGTGCTTCTGCGATGGCTCGGTGCTTCTGAGATGGCTCGGTGCTTCTGAGATGGCTCGGTGCTTCTGAGATGGCTCGGTGCTTCTGGGATGGCTCGGTGCTTCTGAGATGGCTCGGTGCTTCTGAGATGGCTCGGTGCTTCTGAGATGGCTCGGTGTTCTGCGATGGCTCGGTGTTCTGCGATGGCTCGGTGTTCTGCGATGGCTCGGTGCTTCTGCGATGGCTCGGTGTTCTGAGATGGCTCGGTGCTTCTGCGATGGCTCGGTGTTCTGCGATGGCTCGGTGCTTCTGCGATGGCTCGGTGTTCTGAGATGGCTCGGTGCTTCTGAGATGGCTCGGTGCTTCTGAGATGGCTCGGTGCTTCTGAGATGGCTCGGTGTTCTGCGATGGCTCGGTGTTCTGCGATGGCTCGGTGTTCTGCGATGGCTCGGTGTTCTGCGATGGCTCGGTGTTCTGCGATGGCTCGGTGTTCTGCGATGGCTCGGTGTTCTGCGATGGCTCGGTGCTTCTGAGATGGCTCGGTGTTCTGAGATGGCTCGGTGTTCTGAGATGGCTCGGTGCTTCTGCGATGGCTCGGTGCTTCTGAGATGGCTCGGTGTTCTGCGATGGCTCGGTGTTCTGCGATGGCTCGGTGCTTCTGCGATGGCTCGGTGTTCTGAGATGGCTCGGTGCTTCTGAGATGGCTCGGTGCTTCTGAGATGGCTCGGTGTTCTGCGATGGCTCGGTGCTTCTGAGATGGCTCGGTGCTTCTGAGATGGCTCGGTGTTCTGAGATGGCTCGGTGCTTCTGAGATGGCTCGGTGCTTCTGAGATGGCTCGGTGCTTCTGAGATGGCTCGGTGCTTCTGAGATGGCTCGGTGTTCTGCGATGGCTCGGTGCTTCTGCGATGGCTCGGTGTTCTGAGATGGCTCGGTGCTTCTGAGATGGCTCGGTGCTTCTGAGATGGCTCGGTGCTTCTGAGATGGCTCGGTGCTTCTGCGATGGCTCGGTGTTCTGCGATGGCTCGGTGCTTCTGAGATGGCTCGGTGTTCTGCGATGGCTCGGTGCTTCTGCGATGGCTCGGTGTTCTGCGATGGCTCGGTGTTCTGCGATGGCTCGGTGCTTCTGAGATGGCTCGGTGTTCTGAGATGGCTCGGTGTTCTGCGATGGCTCGGTGCTTCTGAGATGGCTCGGTGTTCTGAGATGGCTCGGTGCTTCTGCGATGGCTCGGTGTTCTGCGATGGCTCGGTGCTTCTGCGATGGCTCGGTGCTTCTGAGATGGCTCGGTGCTTCTGAGATGGCTCGGTGCTTCTGAGATGGCTCGGTGCTTCTGAGATGGCTCGGTGCTTCTGAGATGGCTCGGTGCTTCTGAGATGGCTCGGTGCTTCTGAGATGGCTCGGTGTTCTGCGATGGCTCGGTGTTCTGCGATGGCTCGGTGTTCTGCGATGGCTCGGTGCTTCTGCGATGGCTCGGTGTTCTGAGATGGCTCGGTGCTTCTGCGATGGCTCGGTGTTCTGCGATGGCTCGGTGCTTCTGCGATGGCTCGGTGTTCTGAGATGGCTCGGTGCTTCTGAGATGGCTCGGTGCTTCTGAGATGGCTCGGTGCTTCTGAGATGGCTCGGTGTTCTGCGATGGCTCGGTGTTCTGCGATGGCTCGGTGTTCTGCGATGGCTCGGTGTTCTGCGATGGCTCGGTGTTCTGCGATGGCTCGGTGTTCTGCGATGGCTCGGTGCTTCTGAGATGGCTCGGTGTTCTGAGATGGCTCGGTGTTCTGAGATGGCTCGGTGCTTCTGCGATGGCTCGGTGCTTCTGAGATGGCTCGGTGTTCTGCGATGGCTCGGTGTTCTGCGATGGCTCGGTGCTTCTGCGATGGCTCGGTGTTCTGAGATGGCTCGGTGCTTCTGAGATGGCTCGGTGCTTCTGAGATGGCTCGGTGTTCTGCGATGGCTCGGTGCTTCTGAGATGGCTCGGTGCTTCTGAGATGGCTCGGTGTTCTGAGATGGCTCGGTGCTTCTGAGATGGCTCGGTGCTTCTGAGATGGCTCGGTGCTTCTGAGATGGCTCGGTGCTTCTGAGATGGCTCGGTGCTTCTGAGATGGCTCGGTGCTTCTGAGATGGCTCGGTGCTTCTGAGATGGCTCGGTGCTTCTGAGATGGCTCGGTGCTTCTGAGATGGCTCGGTGCTTCTGAGATGGCTCGGTGTTCTGCGATGGCTCGGTGTTCTGCGATGGCTCGGTGCTTCTGCGATGGCTCGGTGTTCTGCGATGGCTCGGTGCTTCTGCGATGGCTCGGTGTTCTGCGATGGCTCGGTGCTTCTGAGATGGCTCGGTGTTCTGCGATGGCTCGGTGCTTCTGAGATGGCTCGGTGCTTCTGAGATGGCTCGGTGCTTCTGAGATGGCTCGGTGTTCTGAGATGGCTCGGTGCTTCTGAGATGGCTCGGTGCTTCTGAGATGGCTCGGTGCTTCTGAGATGGCTCGGTGTTCTGAGATGGCTCGGTGCTTCTGAGATGGCTCGGTGCTTCTGAGATGGCTCGGTGTTCTGAGATGGCTCGGTGCTTCTGAGATGGCTCGGTGCTTCTGAGATGGCTCGGTGCTTCTGAGATGGCTCGGTGCTTCTGAGATGGCTCGGTGCTTCTGAGATGGCTCGGTGCTTCTGAGATGGCTCGGTGCTTCTGAGATGGCTCGGTGCTTCTGAGATGGCTCGGTGTTCTGCGATGGCTCGGTGTTCTGCGATGGCTCGGTGTTCTGCGATGGCTCGGTGCTTCTGCGATGGCTCGGTGTTCTGCGATGGCTCGGTGCTTCTGAGATGGCTCGGTGTTCTGCGATGGCTCGGTGCTTCTGCGATGGCTCGGTGCTTCTGAGATGGCTCGGTGTTCTGAGAAATGGTTTTGATGGGGGTGTGATGGGGGGAGGGTTTGTCTTTCAGTTGACTACAGAAACCCCAAAGAAACCTAGGGTTTTGACTTGGTTCAGGCCCGCTACTAAAATGGAGACTTCAGCACACCTTGAGCCTGCCCATTAGCAGAGCGGAGAACTCACTCCAAAATAGGATTTAGTGACAAGCGTAGAAACCGGGATTTAGAACACATCAAATAAAGGATTATGGTTAGAAGGACCATATTAATTAACCTAATCATGATGATTCTAAAAAGAGTTTCCGGGTCTTTAAATCTTCATAGGAGCAAACAGCCTCATCTTTCTCCAGCAGAGAAGTCGTTGCTTTTGAACTGCCAGCCTTGAGGTTAGCGGCCCCAAACCACACTCACAGTGCCACAACTCCCATTACTAGTCCAAACACTGTCTCTGGAGCCACACAACAGCCTGATATAGCATGCCATGCAAGCCCCACATAGCATGGGTTCAACTAGGCACAAGATTTCTAAAAAGTAAGCCAGCAATCCCTCAACTCCAGCTACCACACTAACCCAGTGTACTGTTTGATTGGGAAAAGCAGTCAGAGAAGTAAGTCTTCTGAGGAATGCCATGAAGTCTCCCAGGTAGAATCTCATCAACAGTTATTCCTATTTTCCCCTAACATCAGGGAAACAGAAGGGGAAATGGCATGTTCCAATTGCAGCTGCAGTAAATGGTTTTTCTTTTTTATTTTTTTCTGGAGGCATGCATATGCATTTTGAAGTGTGCATAAAGAATGTTCTCTCCAGCATCATGCAATTACGGGTAGTCACAAATTGACACAGAAATAGCTAGTGCTGTGGAAGCTGATATGTCCTAGAGACTGAATTTTAACCAATGCCATGCAAAAAGGAAAGAAGAAACCTAAGAATTATTTTCAGTATATGTAGTATGCTGTTCTAGAAGAAGTATGTCAACACAACATGACAAAACGTTTGATTCCGCTTGAAACGCAGCAAGAAACATAGATAATGCAGAATCAGGACATCATTCTAGCCACTTCTGGCTTACAGTTTTACTCCTTGCCGACTGTATTCTATTCCCAGGAATTCTGTAGCAAATTACCACGAACTAGCAGCTTAAAGCAACAGGAAAGTATGTTCTCACAGTCCTGGAGGCTCGCAGTCCTCATTCAGGGTACCAGCAGCCATGCTTTCACTGGGGGAGCTAAGGAAAAGTTTCTTTACCTTTTCCCACCTGTTCATCGCCTGGGGCATGTCTCCCATTATGGCAGGATAACTCCCATTGTTTACTTTTACTCATCTCCATGTGACAGTCTTCTCTGCGCCTGTCTATCCCCACTTCTTTTCTCTTTTTGTAAGTACACACAAGTACACTCACTGCCATCGAGTCAATTCTAACTCATAGTGACTCTAAAGTTCTGGAAAGACCTGCCCGTGGGTATCCACGTCAGTAACTCTTCACTGGAGAAGAAGACTCTTCCTTCTCGCAGGGACTCCCCATAAGGACACCAGACATAGTGAATGAGGATCCAGACTCCAGTATGCCTTCCTATGAGGTGTTACAGCTGCTGGCCCTGTTTCCAAGAAAGCTGCATTCACAGTTGCCAAGGAGTCGAGTTTCACCATATATTTGAGGGAAGACATTTTAACTCATAGCACTTACTGATAAGGATGTTACCCCAGGCCACATTATAGAACTATATGTGATTTCCAGTTCCTGAACTACTGGAAAAACTATAGACATGTCTATCCCTCCGTATCCAAAAGTATCAAGCACAAAAGCAGAATCTCATATTTTCATCACAATTTGGCAAATTGTAAACTTTCTTCCTTAAAAATATAGCATTTCGCTTCTGAAGTTGTGAGGTTTTCCAAGAGAAGTCTTAGGGTAGCATTTGATAATTAAATGCATCAGGACAGCATCAAAAGTTGTCTAATGGCGCCTACCCAGAGGCATCTCAGAGGGTAGGCATGGGGTTTTGCTTATGAAAGGACGAAGGCTCTAGAGACTATAAAGCACTTGGGCCCTGCAGTCAAGGGATTGTCATGACTGGAACTGGCTCAGTGGCAACAGTGGGAACCACAGGGGGAAATAAGTTTCACATTTTATTTTAAACTATGCTGAGCAATGGGCCCTTGGAAGATCGCGAAGAAAGCACATTCACAACTGTTTTCAATAATCATAGCAGCCGAATGTTTCAATGAGCTCCATGTTCTGATCTTGTGTTGTTAATTGCAACTTAAGTTTATGGACGATCATGGCACAAGAGAGCCAGGTGTCATTTTGAATTTGGCCTTCAGGAAGACACATTCTTTTTTGGTCCCTGTTTGCTGCCTCAGATATGACATTAACTTGAGAGGATAAAACTCCATCTGATAAAAGAAGGGTACAAACAGGCATGACAGTCACATCCGTGGTGCCTTAAACTTGGAGAGTTTCCAGTGTTTCTATAGAATCACTGCAGGGCATTCGGGGCCTTGGTACTTAAACACTCAAACAGTCAACAGCTGTCAGACTGCCAACAAACTGTCTTTTTTTGGTAGCAGCTGTGTCTGCTGTCACCAGCTTCTTTCACACGATTGTAGCAAACCTATGGCAAACAGTTTTTAGCCTCGGTTATTAGCAGATCACTGCAGGGGACACATCAATGGGGGGGGGGGATGGAAGCCTGTTCATCTGTTAAACAATTGAAGGAACGAGAGTGAAAAATATGTAAAAGCATGTTTTTATTAAGTATATTAGAAAATTATCCCTTGAGAGCAATGTAGTTCTTACTTCTGTTATTCACTTTTCATCACATGCTTACAAGTGGGAATGAGGTAGGAATATTCAAATGTCTAAATGATGCTTCAGAAGTAATTGGCATCTTTCTGACTGCAACCACGTGCAGTCCCCTTCCCTCATCTCTCCTCCCTTCCTTTTCAATATGACTCCAATCTCCACCAGCAGCCAGTCATGGGTGGTGCTTGGAATTTGAAGACTGACAATCGATTCTAAGAAATCTATAGAGATGTATAATATATATGACAAAAATAAATCACTGGTCTATTTTTCCGGTATTCATTGGATCTAATTTTTCCCATTCTCCTTTATCCTCTTCCATTTACCCTTTTTCTTTCATACTCTGGACATGTGAGCAGGAGAGGCCAGGCCCGGGAAAGGGTCATCATGCTTGAGCAACAATAAGTAAATGAAAGAAAACAAGTTCTACAAGAGATTGCAGGGATGAGAGCACAACTTTTTTTTAATATGATGCGCTAGTGGATTGCACGTTATATGAATCAAATGTCATGAACACTATTAAAAACAACGCCAAAAGGACATTGTTTGGTAAACGAGGGGTCACCCAAAGGAGGAATATACTCAAGGAGATGGACTGGCACAGCGGCTGCAACTATGGGCGCAGGCAGAAGGGTGACTGTGAGAAGAACGCATGGCCCACCTTTCAGTCCATGTTTCAAGTGCACTGGGTCCCCGTGAGTTGGAACCGACTCAACAGCACCTACCAACAATGTCAACATCCTGAACGGAGAAGAGAAAGCATGTGGGTAATGAAGCAAGTTGAAGTATGGGATTGAATTATCTTCTACTAGGAAGATAGCCAACTAGGAGTGATCATTTTCTCTCTCTAAGGACTTAAAATAATCTTGGCAACTAAACACGTGCTTTAGAAACTATATTTTACATGGAGAAGGCAGAAAGAAACAAGTCTATATGTTACACTGTCTTTCAGAGACCCTTTACACGAAGAGGCAGACAAAATTATTCTTTGACCTTTCTGGTCTCTTTCTTACTCCTATTTCTTCCATGATCCAAACTGTACATTTTTTATTATACTTTCCTCCGAAGTTTTCAATCCTAAGTAATGAACATTTAAAAGTATGTTATATTTCAAAATAACCTCTTCTGGTTATAGGCAAAAATATTGAGACACGTAGAATGAACTCAACTGATGTTGAATTGAGATCTAGCTAAAATAACTGACTAGCCTTTAGAAAAAATATGCTCACAAACTTGGGCCCAGAAGATGGAAACAGAAAGGGGTGCCTGGACAATTAGAAGATCATTGATGGGAGAGCAAATGCCTTGAGAATGATTGGGGCAGGGAATGTATGGATGTGCTTTATACAATTGATGTATGTATATGTATGGATTGTGGTAAGAGTTGTATGAGTCCCTAATAAAATGTAAAAGAAGAAAAGAGAAAAAAATGATTAGGGCAAAGACTGTACAGATGTGCTTTATACAATTGATGTATGTATATATATGAACTGTGAAAAGAATTGTATGAGCCCCAATAAATTGTTAAAATTAAAAAAAAAAAAAAGAAGATCATTGATGCCCGAATTCCAGTTTATAAGCAAGCCTGCCCTGCCCTTCGTGGAAACCAGTGCCCAAGCAGGTGGTCCATGAGACATTCTCACTCTATTACGATAGGCAAATGCCACAAGAGACTGTTCTGGTGGAAATAATCAGCCCCAGGGATACCCAAGGGAGCTCACAGCATTTCTAAACGAAATATTCACACAGATCTTAGACTTCAGCAGAAAATAAAAACCAGGTAAATCATACCAGAGGGAGAAGTGAGAACAAAACTTAAAGCAAAATATTTTCTAACATCTGCAGTCAAGTGCTCTGCTGGAAAATGTGAAAGATGAATTCCCTTTGGTAGCAAATGAGAAATTCAGTAGATGTATTTACCACATTCTGTATATATTCATTGGAACATATGGCACAATGAATTATTCTACATGATAAATCTCCGCTGAGGCAGCCTGCTACCCACGCAGGCCCTGAACTTTCTGAAAGTGGCAAAACCTCCTGCCAAGTGGTGTCATTCAGGAGACCAGAGGGTGAGAGAAAAGAAATTGCACGCAGCCTTGGTTATTTGAGAATGCGCCTAAGATCTATAGGCAGCGAGGTGAGATGAATCTGTCTGACTTCATCCCAGAGTTCTTCATGGGGGTGGAGGGCACACTCGCATATTCCCTAATCAGGGCTTCTGGGAAAGCAGGTAGCATTTAGTAGGCAGATTGGTTTCCAGACATATCCCAATCTGTTTTCGTCTATCTGGATTTGGAGCACAGTTTGGACCTTTTCCAGCATGTTCTTGGCTCTGTGACCTGATTACCCCGTGCTGTGCTAATGAACAGGATGTGCCGATTTACATGGGAGACACACTCTTTCAAGGAAGAGCGCCTTGGCGATGATGGCTTGCTATGCCTGACTGGGAAGATAATGTTCTCTACTGAAAACGGTCAGATCCAGGGATCTGAAGAAACTTTAGGTGGGCTGTGAGGAAAACAGCACAATTTTCATGGGACGATACTGGCAACAAGATGTGCTCAGAGTCTAGGGCCAATTTTTAGCTAACTATTGACTTTATAGTTCTATCATCTGAAAAGAAACCCTTCGTTTATACTCAAAAAAGCTGTGTGAGGTAACTCCCACCCCCTTTTACAGCTGAGGGTTAGACAGCTCCGTGTATGTCTCCCGAGCTATTTCTGTCTTAAGTTTTACTTTCGTATCTATATATAAAGTGCAGAGTCTTGAAGCTAAAGGAACTCACATGTTTCAGTGCTTGGATGCGTTAACACTATATTTATAAACTTCTCAAAAAGTTGTTTGCAGGACACTTGAGGAAAAACTGTCAATTATACCCACACCCATTACTATTGAGTCCATTCTGCCTCCTGCGTGTCAGAGGGGAGCGGGCTCTCTGGGCTTCCAGTGCTGGTTGTCTTTGGAGCAGGCTCCCTAGACCTTCCTCCCACACTGGCTCTGGATGAACTTCCTGGACGTTCCTCTAGTAGCCAATGCATTAAGGACTTGTAATAAATCTGGAAATTGTTCATTTAAGCCAAATTACTAGCTACCTACTACCTACTGAGTTTGTTTTAAACGGTATGGTTAAAAACTCTAAATACAAGGGAGGCAGGATGCTTGAAAATAACATGGAGGAAAAACAATTGTCCCTTTATTTCATTTTTCCTTGAATTTTTGGAGGGGCCCTCTTCAAAGCAAAGAAATCACAGTGCCAAACTGCTTTATCTATTGATTAGATTTATACAACTGTACTTTCTCTCACATTAACAAAACTGGTATATCAATGATCACATTTAATTTTTAGAATTATGACTTCTAAAAAATATCAAAATGTTATTCTTTTCTTTCTTCTATTCTTTTAATGTATGAAACCCTGATTTCCAAAAGTGGTCCATACCCTGGAGAAGTGGGGAACCGACATTCTCATCAGACAGATGGCAATGGAAGGCAGGAAGGGAGGCCCCGCCATAATCTTATGGCGACGAATGCCAAGCGCTGTGCAAGTGTCTTCTATGACCACCAGCCCCGCACCATCCAATCAGAATACAAACACCAAAGATCAGAAGCACATCATTATTTCATACTGGTGGCCGAACCCCTACAGAGAGTATAGAAATCCCCATCAAAGTAGCCAAATCAGAGTGTGACCTGCATGTAACTGTGTGTGGTGTTGTGTGTAACTTTCGTAAATACCGTTTGCTTTGAGCAATAGGTCCCAAGCCCTGGATAGCTTTCTGGATGCCTTAAAGTGACCTCAGCCCCCATGCAGCATTGGGGATGGACCTAATCAAGTGGACCTGTGGGCATTGCTACCACTGAGAACAGACTTACTTGGATAACCTAAACCTGTTTATTAAAGGATATCAGTTCACTAAGTACAGATATCTGCATCAAAGAGAATGGGCTGTTTTTTGGGGGGAAAAAAGTCTTGATCTTCTAAACTAAATGAAAGCACACAGAGAATTATCAAAAGAAGCCGATGTACCTACAGAGAGAGCCACTCGATGGATTTGGAGTTTTAAAAGGTGGGTATCAAAAGTAGAAGGAGAGTCTCAATCCCCCCAAACAGATTGCGGTATAGTATCACAAACCTGGAAACAGCAAGATTAGGAATATATTTAGGATGGCAAAAGTCCCAAACTGAAGCTTTGAAGTAAGATACTAAAAATTCTGAAATGGCAGAGCAGAATACATTGCGTAGGAGAAGAGGATTTTAAAGCAGATTTGGTTCTAAGCCTGGCTTTGTGCTTCTTTAACTGCATGGCTTTGGCAAATTCACCCCATATTTCAGAGGTATGGTCTCTGCATGTTCAAAGTGGAGATAACCGCACTTCTCCATAGGGCTTTTGAGGATTGAATAAAACGATATCAAAAAAGAGCTGGACGCCATACCTGACACAGAGGCAGCACAGAACGAACATTTGCTTTATTTAAGTTCTTGGGAAAGGGAAGGCACAGGCCCCGAGTTTTAAATACGTGCTATAATGATAGCCAGGGACAGAGCGAAAAGCACAGTTACCTGGATTCCTAGTGTACCTTCACGTCTCCAATAAAAGGAATGATCTTCACATTGGATGACAGAATAAACTGGGTTCCCAGGGAAATTGTATCCAACGGGAGAAGGAACGGTAAGAGAAAACCTTTAATTAATTAATTAATTAATTAATTAAAGTTAATTAAAGTTTCCTTTAATTCTCTAGCACCGTCAAAATACCCGCGAAGGCAGGGAACCAGTACCGGTGTGCCACTGTGGACTGGTAGCTAGTGCTTCCCGAGGTTGGTTCTACTGGACGGATGCAGGGGGCTGTGAAAGTGGAGAGCTGTAGGTTATTCTGGACCGTTGGCTATAATACAAAAGGGTTTCTTTCATTGCCAAGGCGGTGCTGAGCAATTTTTTTTCCCTGAAAAGAAGGTGGTAGGCCACAGACATTTTGAACCCCTCAGTGGAGGCAAGACACAGAGAAACTGAGGGTAATTGAAAGTCTCTCTTATTATGCAGAGTGAGAGGAAGTGTTTTCGGGAAATTAGAGCATGCTTTGCTTCGTGGTAAGGAGCCTGCTGGTCAGGGGCGCAAACACACCAACTGCTCCAAAGGGATGAAAGTGAGGTGGTTTCCACCCATAAAGATTTACATAACAGGAATCCTCTATAGGAGCTCTTTGAGCAAAATTTACTCAATGGCAATGAGCTTGATACTTGTTTGGCTTTATGTTTCATGGTGCTATAGATTAATGTGGGGCTACCAACTGCAAGGTTCAAACATATCAACTGCTCAAAGGAAGAAAGTTGAGAATATCTGTTCATATTAAAAAAAAATTCAGTCCCAGAAACACCACGAGAGTTTCTAGGAGTCTCAACACTATGGCCATGAGTTTAACTTGGCTTCAAGGGGAGGCTGCATCAAAGTCATTGTAGTGGCACAAAGGTTAAGCAACTGACTGACAGCCAGATGATCCAAATAGACACTCTATGGAAGAAACATGTGGTAGTTTGTTTCTGTAAAGATTCACAGCCTTAGAAACCCTAAGGCGGTGGGGGTGGAGGGAAGAGTTCTACAGTGCTTTACCCAGTGGCTATGAGTCAGAATTGACTTGCCTCCTTGGTTTGGTTTGGATTTTGCTGCTCAATCAGCTTTTGTCCCATCCCTACGCTCTGCCTATTTGTTATACTCCTGTCTCTCACCCTAAACTCACCAATGATCCTCCTGGTGCCAGGCCTCCTTTCCAGAACCAATTCTATTGAGGCAATATATATGTCAACCTTATCCTGAGACTTAGAATTAAGTCTACGGATAGGTAGATCCAATTTCTCATGGTTCTCCTTCCAAAATGTTCTTACTGTCCCTTCAAATGGGCTGGTCACTTGATATTTGTTGGAAACTCTATATTCCTCTCTTGAAAAATATGAGAGTGGATAAAACTATACAAGTGCCATCCACGATGTTGTTGTTGGGTGCCATGAGTCAGTTCTGATCCCCAGTGACGACAGAAGGAAACACTGCCAGGGCCTGTGCCTTCCTCACAATGGTACCTCTGCTTGAGGCCATAGCTGCAATCACTGGGTCCATCCATCTTGTTGGGGGCCTTCCTCTCTTTCACTGACCCTCCACTTTACTAAGACTTTCTCAAGGGACTAGTCTCTCCATTTCTAACGTATAGAAGAGGAAGTCTAGCCTTCATGACCTCTAAGCAGCACTCTGGCCATCCTTCCACAGTAGGGCTGTTTGTCCTGGTGGTAGACCGTGATGGTTTCAACATTCTTCACTAACACCTGAACTCAAGTGCATCCGTTCTTTGACAGTGTCTTTTATCCAATGTCCAACTTTCATATGCACAGGAGGCAATGGGATTGGCATGATTTTTTAAGTGAAGCATGGCAGCAACAATCATGTCAATACCATTTCTTTTGTGATAGAATTACTACATTATTATAGAATAACTGGACAAAGTAAAAATGAATTTCTGAAAGAAACTTCACCCAATGTCCTGTGATTTCTAGGGAGAGTTGGAGGCTAGATAATGGTAGAGTTCTGGAGATTCATACCTTTTTGGATTATATCCAGAGACTAAATCATTATAGTAATATTAGCAGGATGGTAGAGTGACAGTAAAGACTATATATTTCAGCCTGCACTGTTCCAATTTTTTATTAGGGAACTGATTAAGTCACATAAGACATAGTTATGGAATTGATAGACATTTTTATTAGATGTATAAGTAATTCTAACGTAAGAGGATGGGTCAATTTACTGACAATAATTAACAGTATAATTTAAAGATTTGCTTTGTATTAGAAGAGTGTCTTTTAGTTAACAATAAGCAACTTGATAGAAATAACTTTAAGAACCCAAAAATTCAACTGTGCAATTTCAGAGGGAGAGACCTAATATAAATGTAGCTCCAGCTAAAATAAAGGGGAAAAAACTGTTGTAAGGTAATAATGACGTGTGGCTGAATTAACAGCTAATATGCTCTTTTCCAACAAAAACAAAACCTCACTGTGATCAAGTCAATGTTCACACATAGCCACTCCCTGTGGGTTTCCAAGACTGTAACTACTTATGGCAGCAGAAAGTCCAGTCTCTCTCTTGCAAAGAGCTGTTGGTGGTTTCGAACTGCTCACGGTATACACCACAGTGCAATGCATAACTACTACACCACAAGGGCTTCTTAGATTGTACTACATTTTTTTAAAAAAATAAGCTTATGGTACCATTTTATTTCCCCTCCAGATTCAGAAACTTTGTTTTGTCCTAAGCAGTACCGTTTTAAAACAGTGACATGCTGTCGTTTGTGTCCAGTTGAGGGCTAGTGGTTCAAACACACCCTTTGCGCTGAGGGAGAAAGATGAGGCTTTGTGTCCCTGGGTAATTCCAACCTGTCCCGTCAGGTCGTCATGAGTCAGAATCAACTCAGTGGTGGTGAGCGAGCGCAGTCTGGAGGACCGAAGCAAAAGGAATGAAAGTTCTAGAAATACTATGATTTCAGGAAGATCCGGATGAACAATGACCGGAAAGCACGGCCATGCCAAAAGCTAAAGGCTGTCTTCATGCATTTGAAACTCTTCCGAAGCCTTAGGACTGCCTGGCACAGACGCTCCCAATGAACAGATGGTAAATTTTAGCTCGTTACATTTCAAAGTTAATAAAAATCTAAGCGTTTTCTCAAGAAGGTAAGATCGCCTTTCTGAGAAGTTCAAGTGTGGGCTGAAGCAACCACTACCACTTGCTCACGGCCCATGGAACAGGTTGCACCGGGTAACTTTTACAGTGTTTTGTGTTCTGGAAGCATTGGACCATCAGTATCCCCTTTCAAGTGCAATTTTTGAGTTCATTCACTTCCGATGCTTTATTGTGGCCAAGCAGATTTCTTTTAAATTAGCTATCATCGTCTGACAGCCTAAAGCAAAGGTGTATATTTGTAATTAAAGGAATTATCCTGAATTCCCACCTGCCTTTGTAGACACCCCACAGAAGGGAGCAGTTCATCATTCATCAGCGGCGACCTCTGGACCAGTTTCTTCACTTGGAGAAAAATTGCAGTTCCACCCCATCACACTTAGACTTGCTTGACTTCACAACGGCAATATGCCCCTCTGGAGAGAGGTTCATTGTTGGTGCCATGAGTATCGATCGACTGCATCTAAGCGACTCTTACAATGATTACACCCTCCCTCACTCCCCTGAAGTCTCACGGCCCGGAGCATGCCCAGGGCTCACCGCAGGCAGACTCACTCTGATCAATGCCACACTAGTGCACAGCCTGTGTTCATAGAGCCAAAGGTACCCACGGTCCCAGGATATTCTCTTTGTAGATGGATTTTCAGCTTTATTAGGTAACTGTCAAATTTGCCTTAGAGTCTCTTAAAATTTTAAATTGGGAGAAAATTTAAATGCAGGAAAGCCAGGATAAGTTAACTTAGCAATCTGTTGTAATAAACATGTGCATGGTGAACATACATTATGGAAATCAGATGGCGAGCCCAGAGACTGATATCAGAGTAAGAAATGTGAATGTAGGGAGAGCGTAAAAGCCGTAAGTATTATATATCAAGAAGTGTTTTTCTTTTAAAACAACCTGGTCAAGTTTCCTGCTTAACACATGCATTTGAGGAGTCACAGCCTCCCCCATTTATTTACCACAATGCACTATTTATTCAGACGGTACAATATAGTAAAGAAAGTTTAAAACCAAATAAGAGAAAGTAGAGAAGAAAGATATAAAAAGATTAGTTTCTGAAAATTGTATTGACATCTAGACATCGTCTTAAACTGATTATCCAATTTCCTCCTCTCGCTATAACTTTCATTTATCTTGAGTTATAACAGAAATAAACCCACAATGTTAAACTTATTTTTGTATAAACCTTGATTGTGTATCTGTGTGTGTGGAGCAGACGGTACTTTTAAAACTGTGAAAAAATATATTTAAGTGAGGAAATGTTTCTTTAAATAAGTAATAAGTAGACTTGAAAGACTATTTTGTACATGAACTTCACTGTATAATGTGCAGTGTCCAATTTCACTGATATGACAAACATCATCTCTGAAAAATGAAGAATTGAATTTCTGGTAGCTGCCGTTTCAAGGAGATATGAGAAATGGGGTAGGGGTGGGAGTGGCCTGGGGGAAGCCCATCACAATATAAGAGGCTAGAACATGAGAATCAAAAAGAGCCATCAAGACAATTCCAACTCATAATGACCCAATTCGGGGTTACTGGAGCTGCAAAATGTGATGGAAGCAGGTAGTCTCCTCTTTCCACCAAGCGCTGCTGTGTTTGAACTGAAACCCTTATATTCAACAGGCCAGTGTGTACTCAGCAGCACAACAAAGGCCCCTTTCAAAGTACAACCCAAGGCCACTGAGTCAATTTTGGCTCATAGGCTAGGAAGGCTAACATTGAAATTATCATTGTCTGAAAAAAATAGAAAATATGCAACCTTGTGTCAGATAACCCTTGCCTATCTTATCTATTCACACAACTGTGTTTTTCAAATTTCAAAATGAAACTATGGCATAGGAACATCAACTTGGAATACATAGATGATGGGAAAGGTTATAAATAAAAAAGGCCAATGGAGATTTGGTCGTTGTGATCAGATGAAATTGACCCTCAGGATCTTTTAAAATATTGACTACGCTGTCATAGATCAAAGTGAAGTATTGGAGTAAATAACAGATTCAATGATTTTTATTTATACAACAAATAACAGAATGACCCTAAGAGGTGGAAGAACTTGGAGACAGAGGTATTTTTAATTCTGCATTAAGCTTAAAAAATGTAATGGGATCTACAACATGGCTTCAAAAAGCTTGTGGGAAGTTTACATGATCAGTAATTCTATTTTTTCTACAAAATGTTTGAAGCCCTTTCATTTTTAAAATTTAATGTCTCCTAGTTTGATAAATAAGTATTAAAAATGCTTACAATATTTAAGCAATTTCAGGAGTTCTTGAAAGGTACAAATGGCCAAGTGCAGGAGTACTAACCAAAAGGTTAGCAGTTAGACCCAGACACAGGCAATTGAAGGAGCTAGGAAATCCTCATGAGCTATTTCCAAAAGGTTACAGCCTTTAAAACCCTGTGGAACAGCTCCACTCAGTACACCTGGGCTTGCCATGAGTTGGAATTAACTTGATGGCTGACAACAACAAAAGGCTTCCTTAGATGAAAATCCTATTGGCTGATACAGTCACAGAATGTTTGATAGGTTTGATGAAATTTTCAGTTTTCCAAATAGAGGCAAAATAGAAGGCGTGGGAAGAAAAAAGAATGTGGAATGAAGACTGGGAGAGAGCTGTTGACCAGTCGTCAAATTCAACCTTGGTTTAATCTATTTTCAATTCAGACTCATTTCCTCAAAAGTTTTATCTTTAAAAATTGTGTCCCGTGGGCTCGAATAAAGTTCTATTTTCCCCATATGCCTCTGAATATAAGATAATAGTGTTGCAAATCTGGATGGCCGTTCATCTCTTCTTCCTGGACACACATCTAGACCACAAGTCTCAGCATCATTAACAGCTAGGACTTTTGGTTTCTTGGAGTACAGTTCTGTAGTTTTCCTCATACAAATCTTTTGTTTTTCTGGTTAGATATATCCACAGGTATTTCAGTTTGACCTTGCACTGCCATCATGAATTCCTCTTCCACAGTCTTGTCTGATGTATAAAGCAATCCAATAGACTTATAGTTACACCTCTTCCTCCCCCAGACGAATGTTCCCAATGTCCTGTTGTGGCCTTATGTTGTTAGCTAGGACCTCTAATACGATGTTGAATAGAAGTGGGGATAAGGGTGTCCTTATCAGGACCCTTTTTTCAGTGGGATTGTTTCAGTCTTTTGTCCATTGACTATGACATTGGCTGTTGGTTTTTCATAGGTAGCTTGTATTAACTTGAGGAATTCCCCTACCATTCCAATCTTCTTGGGTGTCTTAATTAGGAATAGGTGTTGGATGTCAAATGTTTTTCTGCATATATTGATATTATCATACAGTTCTGATTCATTTTTTTCTCAATGTAATGGATGACGTTGATGGACTTTTAGATGTTGAACCATCCCTGCATCCCTGGAATGAATCCCACCTGGTCACGATGGATGATTTGCTTAATGTACTTTATATTCTATTGACCAATATTTTGTTAAAGATTTTTACATCAATGATCATTAGAGATATCAGTCTGTAGTCCTCTATTCTTGTGGGGTCCTTGCTCTGTTTAGGTATCAGTGTTTTACTAGCTTCATAGAATTTGGGGGTTTACTGTGTTTTTCTATGTTCTGGAATAGTTTGTGTAGGATCAGTATCAGCTCTTCCCTGAATGCATGGTAGAATTCTCCTGTGGTCTTTTTGTTGGTAGTTTCTTGATAACCATATCTATTTCTTCTATTGCTATGGTTCCACTGAGGTTCTATCTCAGATGTTCTAGAGAAGGATTGTTTTTCCAAGTATTTGTCCATGTCTTCTATGTTGCTGAATTCCTTGAAATACAAATTTTCACAGTAGTTTGTAATTATCCTTAGCATCTCATTAGGGTTCTTGTGATTTCCCTTGATTCATCTCTCATCCTGGCTATTTATGTTTGTTCTTCCCTATTTTGGGTTAGGTGTGCTAGTGGTTGATAAATTATGTTAATCCTTTCAAAGAACAATCCTTTCGCTGCCCTAATTTTTTGCATTGTTCTCTTGTCTTCCCACTTCTTTAACTCTGTCCTGTTTTTTATTCTCTTGTGTGCTATTGGAGGGATTATTCTGTTGACTCTGCTCTAGTTGCTGATGATTTTGTGATAGCATATGGAGTCTCTCTTCCTTCTGCACATGTGCATCAATTGCGATCAAACTCCAATAAATGCTTTTGCTGCATCCCATAGGTTTTGGAATCTTGTGTTCTCATTCCTATTAGCTTCGAAATGCTTCCTAAATTCCTCTCCACTTTGGTCCAGTACTACCCATTCATTTCATAGAAGATCGTTAATCATCTTCCAATTGTTTGTCCTTATTTTGTTGTTTTTGTTTTTAACCGTCCTTTTGTGTATTGCCAGCTTTATAGCGTGGAAGTCTGAGAGGGACATCTGAGTGGTCTGTACGTGTTTGAATTTATGCAGGCTCAACTTGTGCCCCAGCATGTGGTCTATTTCTGAATAAGAGCCAAGTGCGCTTGAAAAAAAGCAGGTGAATTTGTTTCCATTTGCCTGAAGAGGTCTGTAAGTGTCTATCAAGTCGAGTACCCTAATTCCGGTGTTTAGTTCTGCAGTTTCCTTGTGGAGTTTCTTTCCTGGTGACCTATATTTCTCTGATAGCAGTGTATTAATGTCACCTACTATGATTGTTCAGTCTGTGATTTGTGTTTTCATTTTTTTCAAGAATTTGTTTCACAAATTCTTCAGGTTTCTCATTAGGTATGTAAACATTTATCATGCTCCCTGGTTCTTGATCTTCTGATCCTTTTAGCATTATATAGTTACCATCCTTATCTCTTGTTATGATTTGCACCTTGAGATCGATTTTATCCAAGATTAGGATTGCAACCCCTGCTTTGTGTTGGTTGCCGTTTGCTTGGTATATTTCTTGCCAGCCTTTTAATGGGTGCATGGCTAATGTGGTGAAGAAAGCTCATGGTGCCCGGCTATTACAAGATATATCCTCTGGGGTCTTAAATGATTAAAGTTCAACAAGCGGCAATCTAGCAGGGAGGCAACAAAGGTCACATGGAAGAAGCACAGCAACCCATGTGATCATAAGTTGTGGACAGGATCGGGTATTAAGCATCAGAAGACTCAGAAAAAAACCACCAATTTGATGCATGTGAGGGGAGTCAGAATGGAGACCCCAAACCCATCTGTAGACAATTGGATACCACTCACAGAAGGGTTGCAAGGAAAGGACAAACAAGCAAGGGTGCAGTGTAGCTCCAGAGAAACACATATCCCTCTAGTTCAGTGGTTTTCAACCTTCCTAATACCATGACCCTTTAATAGAGTTCCTCATGTTGTGGCAATGCCCCAACCATAAAATTGTTTTCGTTGCAACTTCATAACTGCAATTTTGCTACTCTTATGAATCAGGCGATCCCTGTGAAAGGGTCATTCAACTCCCAAAGCGGTCGTGACCCACAGGTTGAGAACTGCTGTTCTAGTTCTTCAATGCTTTCCCCCCACCCCCATCATTACCCTAGTTCTGTCTTACAAATCTGGATTTCCAGAGTATGTACTCTGGTAAAGTTAAGAGCTCTCAACACACAGAATGCAGGACAGATCAACCCCTCAGGACCAATAATGACAGTAATGATACCATGAGGGTAGGGGGAAGGTGGAGGAGAAAGGGAGAACTGATTGCAAGGATCTATGTACAATACCCCCCCTAGGGGGGGACGAACAGCAGAAACATGGGTGAAGGGAGACAGCAGTTCATGTAAAATATGAAAATAAAAATAATTTATAAATTATCAAGATTAACCAGTGGGAGGTGGGGGGGTTAGAGTTGATATCAAGGGCTCAAGTAGAAAGATTATGTTTCAGAAATGAGGATGGGAACATATGTACAAATGTGCTTGCCATAATCGATGTATGGATTGGTATAAGAGCTGTAAAAGTCCAATAAATTGACTTATTAAAAAAAAAAAAGGATAGCACTGACCAAGGGACTCAGTTTAAATCAGCAGGTGATGAGTGAGAGCTACGTTCACCATCCCCTCATTAAAACCCTTCATATTTTCCCATCCCCCTACTGGAAGCCACGTACTCTCAGCCTGATTTTATGACTGTCCCCTGTGGAGCAAAGTACGCTAATAACCTTGAACAGTCCCCCAAGATGTTGGAATCATGCAGACACTTGGAGGCTTATTTGTTACCTTCATGAGCACAAATATGTAAGCTCTC
Source organism: Tenrec ecaudatus (assembly GCF_050624435.1). Taxonomy (NCBI): domain Eukaryota; kingdom Metazoa; phylum Chordata; class Mammalia; order Afrosoricida; family Tenrecidae; genus Tenrec; species Tenrec ecaudatus. Next base: position 88,439,373 of record NC_134532.1, read on the forward strand.
TGACCTACACTGTATTAACCATTTTGTAAAACCTTACATCTTTTCCTTAACTGTGTCAATTAAATTTGTCTTAGGAACCAATAGAAATGACCATGAGATTGGGATTTATTACATATGGAGGAAAAAATACTATTTCCTTAAGGGGCTATAGAGATGCCCATACAAGAAGATATTGCTGATAAGACACTTACGTAACATTGACATGATTTTAGGAGAATTGGGAATATCTCCTTTCAGAAAGTTTTCTTGCTATATTTTCTAGCTATTTACTATGCTATCCAACAAGTTTAAAGAAGGTTAAAAAATGATAAGCTTTATCCAAAAATGTTTTAGTGCCTTAGCAGTTGTGAAATACCACGCAACCTGGGAACTGATGGCCTCTCTTATTTTGTTGTGAAAATGCAGCGGTAAAGTGAAATCCCATTTTAGAGACTCGGGGATCAGAAGTTCTACTTGGGAATTCTTTAGACTTCACTTTCAAACATTGCAGCCTGTTTATTTCTTCTCATATGTCTCTTTCATTGATAATAACTCACACTATTTTAACAATTGCAAAACCTTGCACATACTCATGGATTCTAATTTCTATTATTCTTGAAGCACATTGAGAATAAACTGTCTATGAAATGGTAGGTGACCTTTTGATTTTTTTCTTTAATGATAAAGGGAATCAGAATGAACGAATTAATTGACTCCCTGGGTAACATAAGATTCTTTAGTTTTTTTTCCTAAGAGGTTCAGGAAAGGAAAGCTGTAAAACTTTAAATACAGCAGGTCCAAAGACATCGGTCACAATATATTATAGAATTTTCAGAAACCACCCGTGTAAAATGCAAAACAATGCTTATACATCAGATTGTCTTTGGTGAGATGGTTATTAAAATAAATTCCACTGTCAGGGTAGCTTTACTTGAGGAAGGTTTTTATATTACTAAATTCTGCCCTTGTTTGGTCTCAAAAAATACAGACACGTAATCAATGGAAAAGAGGAGAATTGAAGCAGGCAGATGTGACTTCAGGTGTTTGTTTAAAAACCATCTCAAGCCATATAGCATTTAAACGTCCCTTACAAGAGAGGAGGTTGAGGAGAGAAAGACAGAGGCACTGGACATAAAATTTACCCTCCCTACTTCTCTCAAATGGCAAGTGATGCCTGCGTACCTTGAGTTGCCTTTCTCAGTTTAGTGGGAAAGCGTATTTTCATTTCTTTCCGTGTGGAAGCACACATAAAATGCCATCTAAATGGCTTTGCTTTTATAGGGATAAGCAGGTGATCTCATACTGGTCTCAGTTCAGACTGATTGTTCGTATCCATCTCTTTACTAAAGAAATCTACTTAAAAGCGCATTTAGCTTGAAGGAGTCTGCAATAATACCTGCCTATGAGAAACAATTTCTGACTGTCTTCCATAGACCTTGATAACGAAGTACATAACGGCTGCACAAGTGGCCCAATGAGCATCTTCTCGTGATGATGATTGATCCAGTCTCATAATGAAGTGAAAGCTGTTTTAGAGCCAAAGTGATTTTTGCCTACATTCTTTATCAAGAGACACCATAATGAATTGTGTTAGTTGCCAGCATTTATTGAAAATTTCATCTTAGAATGTTGGCCAGATGTCATTACACCAGAATTAAGTGCAGCCTGAGAGCTTTGCTGTAATGTACAGAATATCTCTCCATCACTGTTCTTGAGTGGAATTGGGTCTGCCTCCAAACATTACAGAGAAGTAAAAGATGCTCTGAACCCCAATTAAGTGTTTCATGTGCATTGGGCCTTGTTTCCTCTCCTACAAGAAATTTAATTACTTATAGCCTATATGCAGGTTCAATGCATAAATGTTAGTTAAATAAGTAAAAGGAAAATATTTCTACAACCTTGCACTGACCTCAGATCCTTCTAAAAAGCTGAAACATTTATTATTGCTTGCAACCTCCAAACTATTTTAGAAATGCTTTCAGATTATTCTGGGTTAAAAAAATGTGAAAGATAGAGAATCATTTAGCATTCTAAAGAGTAAATGAATTCTGAAATCACTGGTACACAGAAAAGCATTTTTATAGAAAAGAAAACATTATATTTAATGGATTCTCTAGCCTAATATATTGAAATCATGTGATAGATCCTTCTTTTACATTATCTCATGTCATCAGGCATAATCACTTTCCTTGACTTGATGAATCTTATAGAATTACTGTCAAGCTATATTTGGCTGAGAGATCTGTTTATATGAAACTGATTTGTAGTTTTGCAGCTAAGTAAAAAAGATAAATCCATCTGCTGTCTGTCATCTCACCTTTTTCATGAAAAGCTGCAGGATGATGTCTAGAACATATAAAAAAAATCTCTTTGGTGGCTTCATTTTTATATATTAAGCCAGAGGTTTCAGCACTTTAGATGAAATGTCCTCTCAACTCTGCTTATGAAAACCATTAATTCTCATTTTGAAAATCAGTATATATGCAAGTTGGCTACACATATTTTCAGATGCAAAGCAGGCTGTCAGTTTGAGACAAGGGTCATAGTATGAGAAACATCGTGAGTCAGCCCATAGGTATAGAATGATTTAGCCTGATTACTTATAGCTCCATTTTTGACAGTGCAAAAGCAAGGGTCTGCAGTGTGCATTTGAGGTTAGCTTAGTGTGTTTAATACTGAGGTGTGACCATCCAGGGTATCATAAACAGTACATTAAAACTAGGAAGGTGTTCGGGTTTAAATATTAGGGGGAATAGATTCATTTAAAGTGAACGTGCCATTTGATTTAGAAGCATCCTATTCCAATTTTCCTTAATATTGTCCTTATGAACTAAAATAAATCCTTAGAGTGCTTGTAAAAGTCTTGCACTTTTGCACATTTCAATCGATGACAATTGTGTTTTTGAATTAGACTTATAAGTACAAAGCTGGAAAACTCCAAAAATGTAAAAGACACTATGTACATGGATACATGTATGTGTGGGATTCTTTGTGTAAACATTGGTAATTAGAAGGTTTTCAGTAATGGAAATATACTACAGTATCTCAGCATGAAAATTGTAATTTATGGTGATTTCAACCAGCTCATAAATTAGTTTTATTTTTTTCTTTATAGTCTGCTGGTCCATTACTGCACTAGAATATGGTAATTTATAATTATTATATATATTTGTATGTATTGGGTCCACTAACTTATGTGAATTGTAAGGTATTTAAAAACAAATCTTTGTTAGGTGAAATATTGAGGAAAAATTTTAGATGCACAAAATTTTCTGCTTAGTATTCCTACTCAACATCAACACCCCACCCCTCCATGTATCCCTAAGCACTAAGAGAGCTAAGATTTATGGTTAAATCTCATAGCTCATATGTCCTTAAAAAAATAAAACTTCCTCTCTGCTGTGAAAAAGATACTTTATGGTATTATGGCTTGAGGGAATTGCTACTCGGAGGTCTCTACAGGACACTTCTGCTAGGAAAGGGACAGAATACACGAAGGTTCCTGCTAGTTTTATCCTAAAGCGTAAGCCTGCCCCCCAAATAATAAACTTCTGAATTAAATACAGTATAAATTGCTCTTTCGCACACACAAAAGGAACTCTCCTTAGGTGGCTGCCCATAGAGAATGCACCCCTATGGAAGAAATGAAATTCCCCACCTAATACAAGCACGGACACAAGATCATGTGCACACCATATACCCATACGCACTCACAATGTGCACAAACTAAAAACTAGTTCCACGATCCATAGACACATGTACATAAAAGGAATCCTTTTAAACCATGTCTCATAAGTTAAAGGCATCACCGTAAAGCATGAGCACATTTCTGTACAATTTCGGTGTTTCTCTGCTCTGAGTATGTATTTTTATAGCAACCAGTGCAGTCCACTTGCCTACTCTGAAAATACATTACCATTTCTTTCCCTTCCCTATTTAAGGCATCCTATTTCTTGGGCTTTTAATTCTGGTGTTTCTTAGCACCCATAACGGATAGCAGGTGGTCTCTTCTGGAGCCCAATTTCTCCTGTTTGTGCGACAAATACATGTAGGTTGCTGTTTTTCTGCTCTGTCGTCCTGTTCTGGAGGGACCTGTGTTCAACAGGGAGAGGTTATGTGTTGTCTCTTCGTAGTCCCTAGTGATTCCACGGGCCTGCTTTTGAGAGTTTGACCCTTAAATAAGTATTCCGTTTATCAGAAATGTCTCATGATGACCCACATATTGCTGACAAACTATTAACACCTTTGAGGACCCTCATTTTCGTCAGGGCACTGTATGTAAGACAAATAATAGAGAGAAGCAATTTTTCAGTTAAGCAAGAAAAACGGAAACCATCTAAAAATTTTACACAGTGTTTTGTACCTTGAAACTAATGACTAGAAGATAAAATATAGCTGGTGTATGATCATTTTAAATGAATGCATTGGTAAACTATCTTTGATGTGTCTATCTATGAGGGTTGGGAAGATGGTCCCACTCTAATATTCCCAGGTCCCACATATGTGCATTGTAGCATACCCTGCCAAAGTATCAAAGAGAAGAAACAACATTCTAGAATGTGTTCTTATTGTTTATGGGCTGGCCATTGTTGATGGCATCTTTGATGTCACAGGCATTGCCCGAATGCCTAGTCACTTTATATTTTACATTTCTAATTCAGCGATCCTCACTTATGTCAATTTCTCTCTAGTTATGCCTCGAGTCTACCTCGCATTGGCCTCACTGCATTCTACAAACTATCATATATTCACAGCCCCTTCTCCATGTTCAACTCTCTGTTTGTGATCAGGCGAAGATTAACCATGCTTGCTATGAATGATAACAAGGCCAGTGTTTAATTCATAGGCTATGATGCCAGCCAGGCCATCATGGATGTAACATCATTTTGTTTAAAGCTACCTCTATCACCAAAAAAGCATGTCTTATTGTGGCTGGAGTAACAGATAATATTTTCGTATAGAATAAGCATGGGTGTCCCTTCATCCTAGGGCAAATGGATGAAGCTTTGAGTTCCTCATGCTAAAGATAGACATACTTTGTCTTATCAACTAAGCCAAGTTTCCCTGCATAGGGTATACAGTCTGCACGACTATCCACACGACCCAATGACATGAAACAAAAAATTAAATGCTTTGGTGTTTTTGCTTTCACCGAGAACAATTTGAAATCTGCTCAGAGAAGCCACATTCCTGAGCAATTTCTGTAATTCTGGAAGTGTTTCCTCTAAATCCTGGGAAACTTAGAATAACCAAAACCCCAAGCCGACTGCATCAACTTGATTTTGACTCATAAGGACCCTATCCAGGGTTTCTAGAAGTGCATATCTTTAGGAGAGCAAATGCCTCACAATTCTCTTGTAGAGTAGCGGGTGGTTTTGAACTGCTGATCTGATCAATATAACACTATCTCAATGTTCAAAGGTAACTGAAAAAGTACTACCACCAAGGTATCGTTCCACACATCCATGGGCCTATTCCAAACAAAGCCGTTTTAAATATTTGATGAATGGATGGCTGTAAACAAGTTCTCTCAGTAATACATTAGTCAGTTCAGTTAGAGTGTGCTCTAATGAAAGGTCCAATGTCAATTCCAATGGATCTTCAGCTCAAGTTAAAACTGAGAAGAATTACTGAAACCCAAATGAAGGCTGAGCATGATAGAGGGACAAGAGGAAAGTAAAAGGAAATAGAAGAAGGAAGTAGGAGGCAAAGGATATTTATAGAGGTCTAAATAAATGCATGTACATATGTAAATATATTCATATATGAGGATGGGGAAATAGATCTATGTGAATGTACTTATAGGTTTAGTATTAAGGTAGCAGATGGATATTGGGCCTCCACTCAAGTACTTCCACAATGCAAGAATACTTTGTTCTATTAAGCTGGCATTCCATGATGCTCACCTTCCTGACATGATCGCTGGAGACAAAGCAAGTGCATAAGCAAATGTGGTGAAGAAAGCTGATGGAGCCCAGCTAACAAAACATATACCATCTGGGGTCTTAAAGCCTTGAAGGTGAACAAGTAGCCATCTAGCTAAGAAGCAACAAAGCCCAGATGGAAGAAGCACACCAGACTGTGTGATCATGAGCTGTCGAAGGGATTAGGTATCAGGCATCAAAGAGCGAAAAATTATATCCTTGTGAATGAGGGGGAGTGCAGAGTGGGGATCGAAAGCCCATCTGTAGGCAACTGGACACACCCTTACGGAAGGGTCATGGGGAGGAGACGAATCAGTCAAAGAGTAGTGTAACAATGATGAAACGTACAACTTTCTTCTAGTTCCTAAATGCTTCTCCCTCTCTCCTCCCCACTATCATGATTCCAATTATACCTTACAAATCTGGCTAGACTCAAGGATGTACACTGGTACAGATAGAAACTGGAAACACAGGGAATCCAGGACAGATGATCCCTTCAGGACCAGTGGTGAGATTGGTGATACTGGGAGGGTGGAGAGAGTATAGGGTGGAAAGGGGGAACCAATTACGGGGATCTACATATAATTTGCTTCCTAGGGGACAGACAACAGAGAAGTGGGTGAAGAGAGACATCGGACGGTGCTAAATATGACAAAATAATAATTTATAAATTATTAAGGGTTCATGAGGGATGGGGAGAGGGTAGGAGGGGAAAAATAAGGAGCTGATACCAAGGGCTCAATTAGAAAGAAAATGTTTTGAGAATGATGAGGGCAACAAATGTACAAATGTGCTTTACACAATTGATGTATGTATAGATTGTGATAAGAGTTGTATGAGCCCCTAATAAAATGATTAACCAAATAAGCAAAAGTATGGAAGATAAGTTAGTGTATAACATTATGGAAACATTGGCGGGAGATTGCAAGGGGAACTCTCAAATTTTCTTGAAGGGCAAAGGTGGGTTACATGGGCTTACGAGGAGGAAATGGCAAACTGCGTTGGTGAGAAAAAGGAAAGTTGTGGCAGGAATTAGTTTTCATCATGGCAGTACTCATTATTTGAAGGTAGGAAGGGCTGTCCTACCTTCCTCCAAGAATTTTATTGGAAATCCTATCCCCTCCACCTTAAAGGCCTGACCTTGCCCTTTCAAACTTCTTTTTGTTCCCAAAATGCATAGAAAGTTTGAAAAGGACCTTGCTTGGTTCCTTTGTGGTTGTCAACACTGCCATTGTGACGTGGTGTGAGTCAAAGAGCGCAGCATTCTTCTAGGACAATTGGAGAAATGAAAACTGTACCTTCAAAGGTCTACAGCCTCACATTTCGATACTTTTGTTTAAGAAAGGTTTATATGTTTTGCAGCATACCTTTTGACTTCCCTTCATATATGATTGAGGTTCAAATGTTGGAGGGGGAGTAGAATTAACAATAAAGAAAAGTTTCCACAAACTTTTTAAAGTCCCCTCGTATCTGAGAGACAAGGTAGATAGTACAAAAATATAGATTAGTTAGAGATAGATGAGATGGAGCTAGAAGTACACTGGAACACTGGAAAGGAGGATGAAGAAGAAGACGGACAAAGATAAAGAGCTGATGGAGATAGAGATGGAGGTGCAGCTGGATTTGGATCTAGATAGACAGAGATAATGGGCACATTAGATCTTATCCTTCATGTGAAGCCTAGGGGAAAGTGTTCTTGAATGAGACTCTGTATGTATGTATGTATGTATGTATGTATGTATGTATGTATGTATGTATGTATGTGTGTGTGTATGTATGCATGTATGTATGAACATATATACCTGCATGTGATGTGTGTATATCACTTATGAGGTAGTGCAGGGGAGAGACAATAGACAATGGACCTGTTTATCAATCTATTTAGCTATCTACCTACCAATCTACCTCTGGATATGTAAGAACTCATCACCACATCTAGAATGAAGAGTAAACCATAAAGGATATTCCCTGGATTATACCACACTCGAGACATCACACTCACTTATAAGAAGATGGCTGTCTTCTGATCAGAAGTTACATATTTACAAATAGAATTTTTTTCAATCTGGCAACTTTGTGTATTAATGATGTACATCTGGCAGTAATGAATGCTGAACTTCTAGACAAGAATAGAAATGACTGTGATGACGAAGGTTGTGTGTCAACTTGACTGGGCCATAAATCTTTGTGATTTGGCAGTTGTATAATAATGTGACTTTCCAGTTATGTACTGGTGGGGTTGGGGTGTGTGTGTGTGTGTGTGTGTGTGTGTGTGTGTGTGTGTGTGTGTGTGTGTGTTTACCTGAGATGGTCATTCACCATTTCCACATTACTCCAATTCTCCTGGTCTTTGGAATCTAACCAAGTCAGTAATTGAAGAGTGGGTGTAATTTTACAGAAGAGTCGTGGTTTGGGTGGAAATTTGAGTGAAGAAGGTTCCTTTCTCTCTTCAAAGATGGGAGAACCAAGTAACGGCCGAGGCAGTTGCCACATCAGTCACAATGCAACTCGGGTTCTCTGTTACTCAGTCTGGGAGTGGCATGTGAAAAATGCTTGCACTCTGCAATCAATCGCTTCTGGATTCAAAGTAATATTTCTAAACCAAAGGAAATGTTACTTTGACTAGAAAAGCTATTGATCACAGACAGAAATATACTTACCAATGACCGCCTTAAAGGGGAAGAATGCAGAGAGCTCTCCCGCGTCCGTGGTCACAGCTGGGCCGTGCAGCAAGCTGCCCGCTGATGTGTCTCCACATACGGGAGAGCTTCCGGGTTCTTTTTAAACAAATGCTCGTATGTTTATTGTATTTTTCTTTCAGGTTAAAATCCCCGGTAGAGTTTCAGGAACACTAAATAGGAAAACGTGAGGCAGGGATGCCTGCCGAGAGATTGGCGGGCTCAAGAGCGTGCTCTGTAATCAGCAAAGGCAGTTAGTGGCTTTTGGCCGCCTCAGAACTGCACTTGTTCAGAGGTTGAATTTCTCAGCCCATCTACTCTGCCCACAATTTATGAGAATGCCAAGAACACTGCAATGCTACTTTAGTAAACAATAACTTTAAATATCGCAGCTGATCTAAGCCACCTTTCAGCTTTACATTCGAACAAGCACACACAAATATGTTCACCCCAATTAATTGATTTTGAGGCCTGAACACACACCTTCCATCAACCCACCATATTCCTACCCTGTAATCAGTCTCCAATGAGCCACCTCGTCCCCCACTGCCTTCTCCTGGAGAGAGAAGAAAGACAGTCCCCTCCCTCAGCCTCCATATACCCACCTTATTGATTGCCTTTGCAAGCCACACAGAATTCCTTTTTCACAGTTGGCTCTCCTGTTTAATGCCGTGTACTTTTGGCAATGCCATTTAACAACGCCCCAGAAGGCATACCATGCCTGAAATAAGGCATGCTTTCCCAAAGAAAGAGGAGAATTAATCATCTAAAGTTGCTACTCATCTACCCTGGGGCTCACCCATGACTAATTTCTAACAAGCAGCGATTTCAGATCCTGCTGTGTTTGTCGCAGACCAAATTCTAGGCCTGAAATTTCTCTCACTATTCGGTTTCTTTCTGGCACCATCTAATTGCCTTATGCAGCTCCTCGGCTCTCGCCCTATTCAAAGGTCAAGGAGCCATAGCCTGCACATGTGTGTAATAAATACAAAATATTTAAATCATCGTATCCCATGACTTCTCCCTACCATCACCACCCCGGCCCATTACACATTCTGAGCAGGGGTGCTCTAACGTACCCCACCCCTCCTTAGGCACAAGTAAAATGTTTGCCACTTCCAAGTAGCTGACAATTAATGTATCAGAGATGTCCTTACTTGCCATCTGGCTTTCTGACAGGCTCTGGGTTTTAAATCAAGCATGAAGCATGAAAAGTTGTGAAAATCAGAAGTTTGACAAAGCATTCCTTTAGTATCTGCAAGTTTCATTTGCTTCAGACAACGAGTTGGATAAATGAAATTATTACTTCAATGCTGCTCCTCTGATTTATATTGAGGTGTATCCCTTTTCTTGGAAATATTTCTTCTCTTAAACAATTTCTGCATCAGGAGACCAAAGATATTTCTTAGGAATCGTTGTTTAATGGAGATCTCTGTGTGGCGATACTTTAGATCATTAAAATGTTTGTATCTAAAATCAAAAAAATAGGACCGAAAGAAAGGAGTGAACTATTACATTTAAACGAGCTACATTGACTAGGAATTAGATTTATCCTGGTAGGGAGAAAACTAATACACCGCAGCAGCCAAGCAATATTCATTTTTATAGTATAGTATACAAAATATATAAACCATTTCGTTTGAGATAGAGATTGACCAAAGGAAATATGATCCTCATGGTTTTTCACTACACAAGTAATAATTTTTAAAGTGAAAAAGAGCAGGTCTATAAACTACTAGCAATATAAAACTATTTCTCTGAAATCGTTTGAGGCACATCTAAAATCTTATACCGAACCTACTTGAAATATATACAAGTAAATAAGAATCACTTTGTAAGCCTCTTTCTCTCTCTCTCTCTCTCTCTCTCTCTCTCTCTCTCTCTCTCTCTCTCTCTCTCTCTCTCTCTTTCTCTCTCTCTCTCTCTCTCTCTCACTCACTCATCAGTAGACATTGAATTTCATTGAGGGATTATAGCAGAAAATATCCAAACAATTGCAAGAATGTCTCTATGATTTTGATGAATCTCCAAAAGGTAAACATTGATTTAAATCCCCAAATAAAATTAGGCAGGTTTTAAAATGCTCTTTACCGACTTAGGTCGGGGACGTCACACTCAGACGGGCGTGGGGCACTCGTTTGAATGTAGCTGATGGGAAGGAGGTTCATCAACCGACAGCTCCTTTTCCAGAGGCGTGATTGAATTTCCAGCCATGATTTCAGCCTGTTACTTACCATGCACTACTTATTAAATACAAAACCCCCTGCCCTGAAGAATCTGTTCACAATCTCCGCCCCAGTGGCATCTGCGGAGGGCCGCTCTAGCCACTTGAAACTCATTAAAACACACTTGAGATTGACAATGAGTAGAGAACATCTGTCAGCCTTGGCCAAGATTTCAATCAAGTGTGATGTTGCCGTGTTACTTGACTACATTGACTTAATAAATGAGTTGGCTGCTGTCAGCACAAGGAAAGTCTGGTAGTAATTACTACCCTGTCCGTTTTCTTTCTTTCTGAAATGTTCTTTCACTTAAATGTCTGTGTTCTGTGTTAAAAGCATTAAAATGAATTTGATGGAATAATTTATCATTGAGGAAAGGAAAGCAGGGTTCATTTGCAATGAATTTAACAAGATGACCACTTCTTTAATGTGCTTGTGTGTCCATGTACTCTGAAAAGGTTGATAAGATCACTCTCATCTCCATTCTCCACATGTGTCTCTGACTGCGCATCTGAGAAACAAAAAAAGAGAAACTTTACTTTGATGCATATATTGAATTTTTAAATGTCTACATGTTTAAGATTAGGGGCATGTGCAAAAGCATTCCCCAATCTCAAAGGACAGCTGGTTGTCAATTTTTTTAAGTGTTATTTTATATGATAATTTAAGCCTTATATTATGTTTTATATTTAATCTCTTAACAACCATTTTGTGATAGTGGTTGGATAATGGAGCCTCAGTGAATTGTATTAATCTTACCTAGTGACCTAATTAGTAAGCAACTGAATCAGGATTCCAACTACATCTCTGTAGTTGTATATTTTCTGCAATGTATACTTGCTACATTTACCTTTCAGAACTGTTTGCTCAAAGGTTCAGATTATGTATAAGAGTTGACTGACCACTGCTATTTCAAAGATATAAATATAATGATTATTTCTGTTGACACTACAATATTAGCTGCCTAAGGATATAAGGATATAGAGGCTGGTCTTAAGAGGCCAAGCAAGAACAGCAGAGCTTAGATGAAATAATCACAGTTCAGTAAGCACAAAAGTGGGCTTGGAACACACAGACTAATTCCAACCTCTTCATCTAGTGGATGGGATGTCCAATTACCAAGATTGGACAAATTTAGAATCACCAACTCTTTCACTGAGCCTACCGGTATCTGGGAAAGCCACAACGGACAAAATGCCAGCTGCAGGTACTCATAGATCTGTTGATGCCTGACACCTGCTCTGAAGGGAGCGCATGGAAAGTGTCTCCCAGTGATGAAAAGGGTATCTCTTCGCAGTTCAAGCACACTTCCTCCAGGAGTAGGCCACAGCAACCGTACCCAGAGGAAACTAGTCTAAATCAGTGGAAGGCAGTCACTGAGTTTTGTGTTGGGCTTAAATATTGACTCACTAAGTGATGCAAAACAGTTAACGCACTTAGCTGTTAATCAAGTCTCAACATTTAAATACACCCTGACACACTTCAGCAAAAAAGCCTGGGGACCCACTTCCAAAAATGAAGCCTGCAAAACTCTAGTCGTCCTCCTCTGACAGATATATGATCACTCTGGGTCAGAACCAACATGACTGCACAGGTTTGGCTTGGGCCGTATAAATAGAACATTACCATAGAGCCCATTCGATTGTGGAAATGGTGCAGGACCAGGCAGCGTTTCCTTCGATTGTGCACTGGGTCGCTATGGGTTGGAACTGACTAAATGGCACCTAACAACAACTGCCCCAAGCTAGGGTGGAATCTAAGTGCCCCAGAGGGCTTGTTTGCAAGCCTGTAAACCATGCTGGAAGCAGGCTTCCACATCTTTTGCCGGTAGAGCCACTGGAATTTCAACTGCCCACCTTTTAATGAGAGGCCATGCACTTAACCGCAGCAGCCGCGGCGCTCCTCACCGAAACCTGAAGCCCAGTGAAATCCCCGAGCTCCGATTCCAAGCCAATGCTCACTTTGTGGATGCACAATAGCTGGACCAAGTTTTTTATTATAAATAGGATGCTTTTTCGCAAAGACTGCCCCCCGCCAGAAGGTCAGCGTAGTTGAAGATGAACGTCACCACGGCTCAGATGGGCTACGCAGCTGAGACTCCCGTGGCATGCATAAAAATAGGTCAGGCGCACAGGCATGTGTGAATTCTCCCTCCTCTGAACTCCTGGAGCTTTTTATTTTTATCTCTCATATGGCACTTATCACTTTCTACCTTGAATTGTGCTTATTTATATGCGGGTTTTATCCCTCGCCTGTATGATTACAGGATTCTAAAATTGGGTTTATCTCCCATAACAACAAACACAATGCCTTGCACATAGTAGGCACTCGTTAGATTGTAATCGTGGGTGAGGACTCTGAAATTAAGCAGGTGAAAGAAACATTAATGTCTAAAACTTGATCTTACCGGAAGTATTTGACTACTGAAGTGAATTTCCTTAGAACATTTTATTTTTGTATAATTTATTGTGGTGTTTGAGGTGAACTTGTCCATTTCCGTTTTCCTTTCCCTTTTTTTTTGCCACTCAGAACACTCTTTAGGTTTGAAGGATAAGCAATCTGGACAGATTTTTTTAAAAGAAATATGCTGTATGTTTTTACACAGCCCATCTCAAGAAATGAAATCAATAACGATATCCTGTTATACCCGCTGTGCATGTGGTTCTCTCTGCTCCCCCATCCTTCCTCTGTCTCTCCTCAATATCCTATCCCCACTTCTTCCTGTTCCTGTGCCCACTAAATGAACTCCTTAGTCCATTCAGCCACGATTTTTCTGAAATGTTTTCTCCTCATGAAAAGACGGCCTCATATATCTATGCAGAAGCATGCATATGCACAAGTACTTATCTGCCGACATGCTGACAGTACTCCTCCTTCTAGGAGTTCTTTCTGTTCCACAACTTTATACAAGCTTTCTTTACTCTGAGATCACTCCATGCTGTTACCATGTTCACTCACTTCTTTTTTAAAAAAAAATCATTTTATTGGGGGCTCTTACCACTCTTACCACAATCCATGTATGCATCCATTGTGTCAAGCACATTTGCACATTTGTTACCATCATCATTCTCAAAACATTTGCCTTCTACTTGAGCCCTTGGTATCTGATCCTCATTTTTTCCCTCCCTCCCCATTCCCGTCCCTCATGAACCCTTGATAATTTATAAATTATTATTATTTTGTTATATCTTACACTGTCCGATGTCTCCATTCACCCACTTTTCTGCTGTTGGTCCCTCAGGGAGCAGGTTATATGTATATCTCTGTAATTGGTTCCCCCTTTCTACCCCACCTTCCCTCTATCCTGCCAGTATCCCCACTGTCACCACTGGTCCTGAAGGGATCATCCGCCCTGGATTCCCTGTGTTTCCACTTCCTATCTGTCCCAGTGTACATCCTCTGATCTAGCCAGACTTGTAAGGTAGAATTGGAATCATGATAGGGGGGAGAGCATTTAAGAACTAGAGGAAAGTTGTATGTTTTATCATTGCTACAACACACCCTGACTGGCTCGTCTCCTCCCACGACCCTTCTATAAGATGTCTAGTTGCCTACAGATGGGCTTTGGGTCCCCAATCTGCACTCCCCAAGTCTTTAATGACTCTATCTTTCGGAAGCTTTTCCTAACCCTCTAAACAAAGCCAACCCATGGTATTGTATCCAGCTGCTCTGTGGGGAAACAAGGGGGTTTTCTATTCCATAGAGAGTAGTGAGTTTCAGAAACACACACGGGCAGTTCTACCCTGTTCTATTGGGTCCCCAAGAGTCAGTAACGAGTGACGGCAGTGAGCACCTGGTAATCGCGTCTTCATCCCCTCTCCACTAGTGGAGGAAAGAGGAAACATGAGACTAGACTCTTGCCAAGGATCCATAGAAGCCGACATAATCCATCAGGGATTTCTGGGCATCCCATGTCAACTGCTTCTTTTCAAGTAGGTATTGGGATTTATGCGCACAACTAACTGACTCACAGGACCAACAGCTTGGTCAATGTGAACAACACACTACTGAAAGTGTTTTATAAGTATAGATAACAGAGCACAAATATCATGTATGATGAAGCCATTTTAGTTAAAGTAAACAGAAGAATTAAAACCACTAAAAATCCAATTACTTCACTCTACACAGTACTACCAAAAGCCCGAACTCACTGCCATCAAGTCAGTTCCAACTCGTAGCGACCCTAGAAGACAGGGTTGATTTCCAAATTAGTAACTCTTTACAGGAGAAGAAAGCCTGATCTTTCTCCTAGGGAGCAGTTACTGATTTTGAACTGCTGAACTTGTGGGTAGCAGCTCAAGAATAAATTTTCTTTTTTACTTTCTTAGTCTTAAGGCATTGATGCAAAATCCCATGGACTGCCAGAAAACAAATATAAATGCCTTGGAAGTTGTACAGCCAAAAAGTTCCTTAGAAGCAAGAATGCTAATACTCCTGACGTACCTTGGATGTGTTATCAGGATAGAGCGCAGGGTCAGTGAAAAAGAAGCTCTTCAATGAGACAGCTTGCCAACGTAGCTGCACAAAATGGGCTCAAACCCAACCCTTGTGAAGAGGGTGCAAGACTGAGCAGCTTTCCCTTCGGTTGCCCAGAGGGCCCCTCTGCGTCAGAATCGCCCCGCGAGCACTCAGCAACCCGGTAGCCCCCTCTTCCTTCTGTGTGCTGCCTGCCAAGGGAGACAGTGACAGCTCCACTCAGAGGTGAGGTCAGAGAAGGCAGCTCAGAGGAAGGGACGTGTGAGCTGAGACAAGTGTAACAAACTGAACAAGTGGAGGGAACTCATTTCATCAGAGAAAAACGAGAGAGAGAGAGAGAGAAAGAGAGAGAGAGAGAGAGAGAGAGAGAGAGAGAGAGAGAGAGAGAAATGTGGACGATTGACTAGAGCATTCTGGGTCTCTTGGCCGGGTCATTGTGCGGACTTGACGTGCAGGGAACGGTGAGCAGAGAGCGGAGATGAGGTGAGGAAGGGGGTTTGGTTGGAGATTATAAAAAGTCTTAAACACCGATCAAAGGGATTTGAACCTAGCTCTGTGGTTTGGAATTCGTCATCACAGATTTCCACGAGGAAAGCAGCATAACCCCACTTCTGACTTAGAGGATAACTTTGGGGACAAAATAATGGGTGAGTTGGAGGAGACAAAGCCTGGAAGGAGGAAGATCTAGTTGAAATGCCACTCTGCTGAGTAACCAGCTTCAATTATTTAAGAACCACATATCTATAAAGTTCTATATAAATGCTAATTTAAAACTATTACCTCAAAATTATTCAATTCAATAAACTTTAAGGGAACAGATATTGAGGCAGCTTTTTTGTTACTTAGCTCCAAGTATTTCCGGTGAAATTAATGTAGACTTGGAGCATAATGACCAAATCAACTAATGAGCTTATTGCAGGCTCTGTATTCTTAACCTTAAGAATATGGATTACATTTACCATTAAAGGAAAAAGACCAAAACAATATAGGACCTGCTGGGTTTCTGTGCAATTGAGGTGCACAGGGAGAAAAAAACATACTTATTAGTCAAAATTGGGTTCTAATTGAAATCTACACATAGTGGTTTAGTGGTGTTATTAACACAAAGTTCACTGTAAAAGAAAGTAATTCTGACCACAAAAAAGGATAAAATGTACAAGATTTCTTTACAAGTCGATGATCGTGTTGATAACTTAAAATTAAAAACAAAAGAAACCCCTCATTGCCTTCCAGTTAATTCTGCTTCACAACTCCCCTCCAGGACAAAGTCAAACACCTCATAAGGTGTTCAAGGATGCAATCACCACAGAAGCGGACTGCAACAGACTTCTCTTGTGCAGCAGCTGGTTCGAGCCCAAAGGAAATTTTAATGTGGTTAATTCATGGGAGATTTGTGGAGCAAGGCAGATTTTCTGTTCATGCATTCTGTTCTAAATGCATAGTGTCAGTGCCAAAGAGGGCATGTGGTACTAAAGGTAATAATTGTTTTTAAAAAGACATAGATTCTGTAAGCATAAGAATGAGAACAAAATTAGTCAAAAGAAAGTCAATCTTAAAATCTGCAAGCAGTGTGTGCAAATAAACCCATGCACTTCTATTCATTGAAGCAGCATTCACCCTGCCCAGAGGCAGAAGTACCCCATCAACAGAGGAATGGATAACTAACATGTGGTATGTATATGCAATGCACTGGTTTTTAGCTATAAAGATTAATAAAGTTCTGATACATTCCAAAACACAGAAGAACCAGAAAATATTGTACTATCAAGTTCACGGAGCCCCTGCGACCCCATGGTTAACACCCAAAGGCCAGCGTTGTGAGCGCAGAGTTCTTTGGCAGCAGGAAGAGGTGGGGTCTGCTTCTATCAAGATGAGAGCCTTGGGGAGCCTGCATGTCTGCTCTGAGCCAGAGGACAGCTCTGGATTGATTGGAAGTCACTCCACAGCAGCAGGTTCGGTTTGGTTTCCATTTTAAATGTGAAATAGCTAAAACATTCACAAAGACCCAGGAGATTAGTGGCTACCAAGAGATGGGAAGGGGTTATGAGAAGCTTTTTAAAATGCCTTTCAAAAAAAGTCAAGGAGGTTTTTATTTGTAAGCAATATCTGGGGGAAGCAGTATCAGGGGGAAAGCAAACACACAAGAAAATGTCAACATAGTTTGAAACAAGTGGAAGTATTAACCTGCAGTTTGCTTTCTTTTTAATACTCTGCATGTTGCTAATCTACTACACATATTAAACCTGAACTAACACATACACTATTGCAAGAAAGAAAGAACGAATCTAGGTCGATCTAACAAAGCGATCTCTATCATGCAGTTCCAACTACTACATTTTCTCTGTTTGGAGATGACTTTGCAGGAGCCATGCCGCTGTACGCATTTTCCTATTGTACCCAAAGTAGATGTTCACGCATGTCTAGACCTTCTCCTGCAAGGAACCTGTTTGCACAGCAGTTAATGTGCTCAGCTGACAGCCAAACGGCGGGAGACTGTACCAGCGGCACTGTGGCATGTAGGGATTGAGAGTTGGGGACTTACGGTCTGATCTTGCAAAGCTTACAGCCTGGGAAATCCCAGGAATCAGTTCTCTACAGTCACAGGCATCAGCCAGGCATCAGCAGGACCCCACAGCACACACAACAGAACGGCCCTTCCCCAAAAATGAAGTAAGGGGAAATCATTTCTATATGCAATGGTATACACAGGTCCTAGGAAGTCGATATGCCCCTTTAAACGGATTATTTTCTAATATAGAACTCCTTATCTCACTTCACACCAACACTAATAGCAAAATACGAAAAACAAAAAATAACAGATGCTGAAAAGGATGCGAAGATTGTAACATTTATTCACTGCTGGTGAGACGCAGAATTGTGCAGTCACTATGAAAAACAGTATGGCGCTTCTTTGAACAAGTGTCAACAGAAATACCATATGAACTTGCAATCCCTCTATTCAGTGTATACCCCAAAGAACTAAAGAACACGACACAGACATATATGCACACCCATGCGTGTTGCAGTGCTACCTATAATAGAAACAAAGTAGAAACAACCAAATCGTTCTGCTGAGGAATTGATACACCTGTGGCATACACACAATGGAATATTATGCATCTCTGAAAAAGAAAACCAATGACACTGGCAAGCACCTCATGGCGTGGACAGGTTGGGAAGTTGATCAAACTCATAAAGACAATGCTCCCCGACATGACTACTGTAAAATTTTTAGAGGAGAAAGATTGGTTGTGGGGAGTAATAAAGCTAGGGTCACCTACATAGGGAGCTTACTGGACACTTCCACTGTCTGATGAGTTATGCTGTGCAACTCTGTGAGTTTCGACTCGACAAATAAGGAGGGGGGAGGGGGGTCACAGCCTTGAAAACTGTATGAAACACTCCCTTTTCCGACCTGAGCACTGCTCTGCGTGGTTACAAAAGGAGGAAAAGGAATGTTGAAACGGACTTCAATGCTTTTGTTAATTTTGAATTTTAAAAGAACTTTCCATTTTTAAATGAATTTTACTATATATTTTGGCTGTCCAGTTAGTATAACACAATAGCCATACTAACACACACAACAGTCACACTTTTTTGACCCTTAGAACATTTTCAATAACTGACTCCTGGAAACTTCCATACCAGGAAGGAAGGAAGGGAGGGAGGGAAGGAGGAAGGAAGGAAGGAAAGAAGGAAGGAAGGAAGAAAGAAAGGAAGGAAGGAGACAAGAAAGGGATTAACATGTGAACACTGGGAGGATGGCTCGGCGCAGGCAGTGTTTCATTCTATTGACGCCACCGCCCTTGACAATAACTCACTGCCATCATGTCCACAGCCACATACAGGGGCCCACAAAGGGCAGAGTCAAGCCGTCATGGTTCTGTGCCATCTCCTCTCCAAATACAAAAGCCGTATGTTGTTCTCGGCATTACATTTTAAAAAATAGTGACTGACAGAGTTGTCTCCATCAGGCTGAAAGGTTGGTGGGTCCAACGCGCCAGTTGTTCCCAAGAACAATGAGGCAGACTTTCCACTCTCTTAAAGAATGATGGATTCAGAAGCCCACAAGGGCAGCTCTCCCCTGTCCTATAGAGTCAGAATGGACTATGACAGTGAGTTCGTTTTGTCTGAATGTTGCACAAGTCTGTGGTTTACAATGAAAAGCTTAAATCAATTTTTCAGTGTCCATACAAGTTAAGCCTCCACTGAATCCTTCCCAACCATTAATAAGCAATGTGCACAGCTTTGGCCTCAGGCAGAGTGTGCATGAAAGTGGGTGGCCTCTCCCCTAGCCAGTTCAGGTACAGGCAGCCTAGAAACTAGGGACCTACCTCGGCGTGCCCTTGATAGGATTTGGGGTACTAAGGTCTGCATTTATGAGTAATATCTTTAATGCCTTGATCAGAGAAACCTGAACCAGTCTTCCAAGCTTTTCTATCTAGAACAGTTACAAATCCCAATTAGTACCATTTCTTTATTAAAAATCAGTTTTATTGGTATATAATCCACATATTATACAATGCAGTGGTTTAAGCATATTTAAAAGAGCTGTACAATCATTACCACCATCAATTTTAGGACATTTACCTCTTTCTTATATTCTTTGCTATAACTTCCTTATCGCCCCCTGCCCCACAGCACCACCCTGTGTTCCCTGTCATACCCCTAAAAAACGAATATTTGAGTTACTGTCTCTTTAGAGTCCCTCATCCTCGATTTCAGTCCGAAAAACATACATAAACAAAAACAAAGAAACAAAATAACAGTCTAACAATAACAAAATAGAAAGCAGAAAACATTAAAAACTAGACAAACTTAAAATGGGTCTAAAGGGAGATCAGAAGATAAGATGTTAAATTTTAACCTAACTATGTCTGCCATAATTTTCTTTCACTGCACTCTGCATGATGGTACGTCTATTCACATCCTTGGTCTATGTTCAGAGGGGATTCACCAGAGGCTTAATCCATATGGATTTCCCTATCACTTTTTTTTTCTTTCAAACCATTTAATTAGGACTCAATACAGAAATCATCGCATTCCACAGTTCAATCATATTAAGCAGTGTTACACAAATGCTACCACAGTCACTTTCAAACCATTGTCTTCCTTCTTGTACTATTCAATATCAGCTCCTTCTTACCCCTCCTCTCCCCCACTCCCCACCACAACTCCTCCTGTCCTGCCCACCAGGGACCCTTGTGCTCCTTGTTGTCTGTATAGATTCTCCCATCCTGGGCTACATCCATTTCCATTTCTATAATACAGTCTACAACTGTGTGATAGTCTGGGTACATTAGAGAAATAAATGCACAGAAACTCATTTATAAGAGAGAGTTTTATATAAAGGGTAAGTGCACATCAAAGCATCCCAACGCCCAAACCAGTGCTGCCCAAGCCCACAAGTCCAACATTAGCCTATATGTCTGACACCAATCCATAAAGTCCTCCTTCATCTCACAAAACACACACAATGATGCCAACTACAGTAGGAAAGCTGAATCAGTGAATATGTAAGCATCTCAGCACTGGCAGGGGTCTCCACAAGGCTGCTGTAGCACCCAGGGCTGCATAGGGGTAGGTCCATGCAGCTTCTCCTCAGGGATGTCTTGCAGGAAGTGAGCCTTGCAAGCTGAAGCAGGGAACTGGCTAAGGCAGCTGCACCCTGGTCCGACCATCACAAAGCAAGAGACCCGAGAACTAGAAAGGCAAGGCTCACTGAGTCATTTATCTCTCTGTCCTTCAATTAACCCCACATGTATCTATCAGTTAGGTTGGCACAATAAACCTTAACTATCTCAGACTATAACATATTAATCTGCCATCAGTCATGTGTTGGTGTCAGTGTCCCGTGCACTCCCTGTCTTATTTAGTGGCTGTGTTTTTGTAAACCCTTGGACTCCAACCATTTTGTTCTCATGTGGATGATCCCTCTCATCCAGAGCATTTTCCATTGTTTTTGTCTTATCTCTGCTCTGTTTTAGACTTAACAATTTTGTCTCTATAAATCATATAAACAAAAATAATATTAAAAAGTACATTGATTAATATAAAAACATGAATTCTAGTTTGACCTATCTTTTTTTCCCCTGTGACTCCTGTAACACCATTCCAGAAAAGAATATTACTCATCCTAGGAATTTCCCATTCCTGACTGAAAGAGATTAAATAATTTCTCACCTTGGTAAGTCACCCTAGTTCTTGATGAGTTTGTTATTGAAGACAAAATATGAGTGTAAACTAACTCTAATGAATGGCATGTCATCATCTATTTAGGACATGGCACCTTGATAGATTTTTCTGAATGGTTTAACTCCACGAGTCATCATTTGACTTAATAGTTTCTGTCACCTTGAGGTAGAAGAACTATACTTCTGCCCAAATCTACTCTGTGCAGCCTCCTGAGGCATCTACATCATCATCGGTTCTTCTTTGCCCTTCATCCTTCATCCTCCTTCACACTCAAAAAGCCAAACTCACTGCCACCTCGTGGATCCAACTCAAGGTGGAGTTGTGGGTTACTTGTTAGGATGCGAACTGAAAAGTTGGAAGATCGACACCACCAGCCACTCTGAGAAAGACGCGGCGTTCTGCTCCTGTAAAGAGGTATAGACTAGGGAACCCTGAGCGGCGCTTTAACTCTGCCCTGTAGGGTTGCTGTGGCCCTCAGGATCATGTGTGGCATTTCTGGGGGATTAGCAGCTGCAGGCATAGCTGGTTTATAGGGTCCTGGGGCAGTGATGAACCAGTAGGAGAATTCTCATTGTTCATGTGAGAGAGCTGGATTTGATTTCTTGCCAATAGACCTCATGTGCAGTCACCACCTGTGTCGATGAAAGAGCGCATGTTGCCCAGTTTCCAGACGACGGTGGAGTATAAAGGCACAGAAATCCACTTCCAAAATTAAGTCAATGAAACCGTACGTATCGTAATAGGTCAAGGTCTAATGGCTCCCGGAAGCCTCAAGAACTGCAAGCCCCAGACCTGGCAGCTTTGTGTTGCATTTCCTCATAGGTGGAGCAGCCAACAGCAATCCCTGAAGCCATACACTAACAAAACTAAAAGCAACAGTATGCTAGACTGAGAGGAGAGTGGCAGTGGGAGTGAAAGAAAGACCCTGTCCTGATTGTTCATTTGATATAATCCCAGATAATGATCAGGACGATGAGGAAAATAAATACTCTTAAAAGAGGATGCTCTCTTAAGAGTGGTCCAACACGCCAACCTCGGGAGGAGACATTTAGCTAGAGATGAACATTGGCGGTGCAAGCAGAAACAATAGTGTGTACAAGGGCCCTCCCTCGGCCTGGATCACATGGCACATTTTCGAAGAGCACCAATTGGCCTAATAGGGTTGGTCAGGAGAGTACCAGGAAATTGTGGTAGGATGCAAAATTAGCGAGGAATTCGGGGTGATGAAATGATTGAATTTGTAGATTATGGTAAGGGCTAGATTTCATTGTCTGTGTGACAGGAAGATATGAGAGGGTTTTGAGCAGGGCAGTGACATAATAGACTCATTAAATTCATCAGTGATGAGTCAGCAGGCTTCTCTATAAAATAGCAGGAAGACTACCATATTTCACTGTCAAGATCTCAAATTTTAGGTCTAAGGGGTTTTAAAAAAATGTAACAAAAGGGTTTGATTTTGTTTTAATTTTTACCCCTTCCATTGTACTTTTTAAGTATTTATAAAAATCAAAATTAAGGTGACAGAATTGGTCAATTAACAATGGCAGAGGAAAAAAGACAAAACCCTTGTTTAATCTACACATGAGGAATCTGTTGGATTATAGATGATGTTGGAAGTATAAACATTTTGACTGTCTTACAGACAGTCCTTTCTAATGGTACCGTAGATCCTGGGAGAATAGAAAACAGTGGTTAAAGGAATAAATATCCATTCGAGAAGAAAATAAAAGGAAAGTAAATTACTGGAGATAGGGTGCTGCCAGCCCACCCTTTAAAGCCATGTGGAGAGCCCTAATAATTGAAACAGAAAGATCTGTAAACTTTTAGAAATGGGGAAGAATTCAAAACCTTAGGCCTGCCCTAATCCCTCCTGTGAATTCTGGGTTAAAGCATCCCCTGTGAACACTAAGGATTTATACTAATGATAGAGTCACTCCCCTCCTTGGTACCAGTCCAGGTATGACTGAACTTACATTGAAAATTGAAAATCTCTTACCCCCCCCCCTAAAATATATGTGAGAAATCTAAGTGAAAATGTTTTCTGTAGGCTCAGATTGAGAAATTGATCGGGGTGTTGTAGGGTAGTTAATGAGTGAAGGTTTTTTATCTGATTTAAATAATGAAGCTCGACTTCTTAGAAGAAAATGTATGGTCATGATGACTGAGGAAAACCCAACTTTAGATATATAAATGGCAAACAACTCAATGTGTTTTAAGAGCAAATAAAGGGGCTAGATAGGCAAGGTTTGTTTCTTGATTTAAAATAAATAAAAATAAACACCATTCGAGGATAGTGATATAAACTATGAAAACCAAAGGAAGATCGTAAAGGAAAGAAGGAAAAATCACAATTTAATACTGAGAGCAAAATGTGGGGAGACTTCAAGAGAAAAAAAATAACCTGGTTGCCTCAGTGAGTACAGTTTAGACAAGTATTAGAAATTACTTTGCCAGCAAAGCGGTTTTCCCACTTTCTAAAGAAGCAATGTACAAGAGGAAATAGAGGGACTCTTGCTGAGGCAAATTGTCACCTAATTCTAGAACCCAGGTTGAGAAAATGTAATGAAAATCAAATGTATTTAAAGGCAAAAAATTATACTGTATTATTTTCTAAAGTGGACCAAGACTACACAACCCAAATTCACTAGAAAATTCTGAATTGCTCTAAGAATATACTCTGAAGAGCCCAGGGGTTCTTGGAGAAACATGTCCCAATGAGCACAATTACAGAACTCACTGAAGCCAAACTCGGAGGCAGTTTGTTGCTTTTCCCGCCTAACCCCACAGACCTACCTTCTACAGCGCCGTGACTCACTGGGCCCATGTGCTTGCATCGGATGGGAATCTTAAAGGGATCCGGTTCCTGTGCGATTGGGACACTGCCTCGGTGGAGACCCTCTCTGGCCGTCCTAGCCTGCTGTATTTGAGGAAGGGGCGTTCTCCTTAACGACGCTCTTCAGAATCCACGGAGAGTTTTACTCACCTGTCCGACGTGGCTGCTGCAGAATTGAACGGTCTTCATACCTCAAGGCTGTGGAATGCAGAATAAGGAATAAAATAAATCGGGAATTGCATACTGACAGGTTTATAGCAAAAACTGTATATACTTATCCAGGACTGACTACCTCATTGGACTTAGTAAAATGGTAAGTTTCCTGTGGAAGTAGGCATTAAAAACGAATGGACATGAAGAACTTGGCATGTTTCGTAGGGAGGGACTGGCCGTGGGCTCACTGTCTTTGAGTCGATGCTGGCACCTAGGGAGCC
The DNA here is from genome assembly GCF_050624435.1 of Tenrec ecaudatus. Lineage (NCBI taxonomy): Eukaryota > Metazoa > Chordata > Mammalia > Afrosoricida > Tenrecidae > Tenrec > Tenrec ecaudatus. Next base: position 88,464,114 of record NC_134532.1, read on the forward strand.
TTGAGGACAGGGTAGAACCGCCACCCAGAGCAGCCCACCACTACCCCCCACACCACGGGGTCCTCAGAGAGGCAGATGGTCAGTCCTCCCTCTGCTCAGGGGATGAGTTTCATCTGCCACCTTCTTGGCAACCTTTTCATTGATAGCACTCCTGGTGCCTAATAATGCTGATATTCACGTGCTCTTTTCAAGAGGAAATTCACGACTACCTCCACTCGATTTTTTAGCAACTTGGTTTGTCACTTTTAGGACACAACCATCTCCCTGTCTCCTTCTCACCATATGTAAAACAAAATTCATAAATTTGGCTAACGTCAGGGTCCTCTGAGAAAGATTGATAAGAAAAAGCCCTGCCGAGTGCTTCCTCCATATAAAGCCATGGGGAAAATCTTGAAAGTACAAGTTTATATAAATAAGTATGTGGAGAAGAGATTTAGAGTTATCAACTTTCTATCATTATTTATTTATGGAGCTTCCAAAAATACCCCTACACATAATGTTTTAAAATTGGTTGGATTGATGGAGAAACCCTTTCATGAAATTTTTTCTCTTACGTAGAAATAGCAGAATGTTTAACATACCAGTGGTTATTACACCTTCCCCACCCCCACAGTATGAGTTTGTTTCACTGTGAGTTCAATATGTTTCAAAATTACCTGACCTGCCTGATATAAAAGTCATGATTTTTAAAACCTTATGCTAACAGTGTATATGGAGAGAGTGCAAATATAATTATAAATGTAATTTTAATTCTATTCTCTTTACGGGTCTTCAGTATCTCTGAGTGATTTATTCCAAGGCCAAAGATCAACTCAAATCCCTTCTACTAACTCTGTGCCTGTATTCTAAGTATTTATTTAATGTCATTGTTCAGTAAGGGACCTAGAGACCTTTCACTCTAGGTAGAAGGAAAATGCAAATCTGTTAGTTATTTGCTAAGGTTCCTAAGGACACTGAAAACACACAAGCACTAGCAACTGTGAATTTCCCAGCAAATATAAAATCTTTGTCTTCTGGAGTATTTGCTTAACTGAGCAAACTTTACACAGCCTGAAGAGGATTAACATTAACAATAATACAAAATTAAACCTTTGACATTCCTCCAGTGCATTCCTATGTTTCTCTCCTTGTTTCCTATACCAGCTTCCCCAAATCCATCATAAAAAAGAACATCTCGCAATGTTCACTGGACTTCTCAGGGCAAGGAATTAATTATTATAGTTACATTTCTATGTCAACATTCATTTACTCATAGAATAATATTGAGTATCCAAAAAAGGGAGTAGCGCTGTGCCATATATTGAAAGAAACAAAGATTAAAATTAAGAGCCACTCACCCAGCCTTTATGAATGTTATATTTTGTGAGAGTGGGGAGGTAAATACACAAACTGTGAATTGTAAATATAATATAATAAATGCTATCCAATGTCATGAGAGCATCAAGAAAAGAATTATGAACTTAGGTGGTGAAAGTCCAAGAAGAATTCATGTAGGAAATGAAACTCACTAGTATAGATGTGCCTAATTGATTTCAGCATTTCTGAGTAGTCAAATATTGCTATTTTCCCCAAATATTATGTTGTGATTAATATCTTTCAGTACTTATGTTTGAATGCCTCCCTAATTGATTTTAAAGTTTTTAATTCCCATTATTAAAATTAATGAAATAAATGGTATAAATATAAGTGTTTTATTACTTTAAAAATACCTCACTGCCAGTGAGTCAATTCTGACTCATGTTAATTCTATTGGATAGAATAAAACTGCCTCTGCAGTTTGCTAAAGTAAAACTCCTTCCTAGACTGCAACTCTTTACTAGAGTAGCCAACGTGGTTTTTCTCCTAGTCTTTCTCTGCTGGTTTGAACTGCTGATCTGATAGTTAGAAGCACAATGTGTAACCACTACCAGAATTCATTTTTTAATGCCTTGTTTTTTCAAGAGCATGTGAGAATGTCTCACTGTTCCCGTTTCCAGAAATAACTATCATCATTAAATCCGTAATATAATGAATGGAAAATTGGATAATATCTTGGAACATTATGAATATCACACTCAGGCATTCAAATTTAATTTAGGAGCTAATGAGACACTCATTGTATATTTTCCATTAGGGGAATAAGATATCTAGATCATCCCTAATGATTATTTTGAAAACAAGGAGTAACATCAAGTGAGACTGGCTTTGCATGAAACTCACAGAATTTTGAAAGGAGAAAAGCTGTTTAATAACTTGGCGACAGCATTGTCCAATCAAACTTGCTGCAATGATACACCTGTTCTGTGTCAATATTGCTCAATATGCTTAACACTTGCTACTTGTGTTTTAAGTCCTGGATAGTGCAAATAGCTGTACAGTGCTAGTGATTACTCTCATGGAAAGCACAGACCTAGAGCAATAGTTACTCAGGATATCAATAAACAAACAAAAATACCATGATAGAAAAATGCAGAATAGATGGAGGAGATGAAATCCAGTAACTATTTGGACTGCAAAATGAGATAGGGGAAGAAGACCGAGTAGCGCCAAGATTTGGACTCAAAGGAAAAGGGAGAATGTTTATCATTGATTCGAACGAACCAAGAAAAACTCCCTGCCATCCTGGCATGACCCACTCATAGCAATCCTACAGGACAGAGTAGAACTGCCCTGTTTGAGTGTCGGAGACTGTGTCTGGAATAGAGAAGCCCCATCTTTGACCTGTGGACCGGCTACGGGGTTCCAACCGCGCCTTGCTGATCGCAGGCATGCGCAACCACTACACCACGAGGGCTCGCTTACAGAGACGACAAATAGAAAAGGTAACCTGGAAAAGAAAGGGTCTCTGCGTGTGTGTCTCTGTCTCTGGGTCTCTCCCACTTTCCCGCTCTCCGTGTCCTCATTTAAAAGATGACTCCTACATCTGTCACAAGACATCGGAAATAACACACAGATTGACACTGACCAGAAGCCAGGGTTTCATGGTTTCCCTAGCAGTATTGATCGATATAAATAGGAGATAAGCTGCTGAAACTTAACCTATATATCAAAGCTACAAAAAGAAACTGGTACTTCTCACTATCAGAAACTCATAAAAATGAAACTGTCCTAACACCGTAGAAAACATACTGAACTCCAAAAATGAGACAGGTTAAGTATTCTGACTCTTTAACTTAAAAAGTATATCTATTTTGTGAGACACGGCATAAAACTCTAACAGTAACTATATTAATAAAGGTGTAAATGGAGCAGAACAGAACAAAATTCAATGAAGATTGAAACCCAAATAAATTATTTATAAATAAAGCAAAAATAATAGCATCAGACTGCTATTAAGTCTATGCAGACAGATCATTGGCAAAGAACAGCAGAAAACTCTTTGTGTGATTGATTGATTGATTGATTTTTCTCAACTTCAAGTCTCACTTTAAAGTGAACTTCTCTGAAGGCACATCCCTAAGCATTAAATTTAACTTTTAACACTTATTACATTATTTACTGATTTATTTATTATCTGTATGTTAGTCTAGATAGACTAGAGAAACAAATCTAGAGACACTCATATGTGTATAAGAGAGAGCTTTATATAAAGAAGCAATTATTCATCAATAAAACATCCCAGCCCAGTCCAGATCAAGTCCAGGAATCCAATATTAGCCCATAAGTCTACTTGCCCATGAATTCCTCTTGAGACTCAAGGAATACATGCAATGATGCAGGAAGATCCCAGGCCCGTGGGTGGGAAGTCTTGTGGGTCCATGGCAGTGGAAGCATCTCTATGCTGCAGGGGTCTCCACATGGCTCCTCCAGCTCCAGGACACTAATGTAGCTCCATGTGTCTGGTCAGCAGGAATGCCATACAGGAAGTGAGTGTGTCTGGCCTCCAGTGAGATATTTATCTCCTTTGAGCCTCCAAATGAGGTCAACAAGCCGCGACCTGATTGATGGATTAGACTCCACCAAAGTGGACACTAAATTATGTAACTTCCACAGTATGTCCCTCCTTAGATGTTGGTTGTTATTGTCAGATGACATCAAATCAGTTCTGACTCAGAGTGACTGCATACCACAGAATAAAACACCGCTCACTCCTGGGCCATCTTCAAACCCCTTGCTATGTTGAAGTTCATTGTTGCAGGCACTCTGCCAATCTATCCATCTCCTATGAAGTCTTCTTCTTTTTCACTGCCCTTCTACTTTCCCAAACACGATGACCTTTTCTAGGTACTGGTCTCTCCTGATAACATAGCCAAAATAGGTGAGGTAAATGCTCATCATCCTCCCGTCTAAGAAAAATTCTAGCTGTACTTGTTCCATGACAAATTTCATGGAAGAACAATGGCAGGACTTTCAATACGCTTCAGCAGCATTGTAATTCAAATGCCTCAAGTCCCCTTCAGTATTTCCTAGTCACTCTCCAACTGTCACATGTATATTAGGAGTTTGAAAATACCATGGCTTGGGTCAGGCGCACCTTAGTCCTCAAAATAAGATCCTCGTGCTTCAACCCTTTAGAAGCATTTCTGTGGCAGATTTACCCAATGCAATGCATTACTTACTTCCCCTACTACTGCTTTCATGAGCATTGATTGTTGATCCAAGCAAGACAAAATCCTCAGTAATGCAAATATTGCCTCCGTTTATCATATGTCCTGTTGCTTGGTCCATGTGTGAGGATTTTTGCCCCGTGACAGTCTATTGTATTCAATGATATTAATCCACATCTAGGGTAGTGTGTTCCTATAGGAAATGTCCAGTAAATATTGTTGGAAGAATAAATGAATGAAAGAATGAGAAACTCAAGAGTTTTTACACAATGGACTGATGACACTCCAAAGAATGTCCCACCAAGATAGGTTAGTCTGCAAAGGTTAGTCGACCACACAAACTCTCACCCCAACCGAGCAAGAACTGCCTGCCAAGTCAGTAGAGACACACAACAACCTAGGACCTCGAACCATTGTTAAAACAGCAGCATTTCATCTCACCTCTAGCAAAGATGAGAAGGACGATTGTTGAACTCAGCAAGACCAGAAGAGCTCTCAGAGTATTGATTTCTGATAGGACCCTCATTACAAATTAAAGAATCCTATCTTCCTAGTTATGAACTTCAAACAGCAGCAATGATCAAGAGACTATTAAGCATGCATGGATGAAAGAGCTTTGACTCTGGGATCTCTTGAGGCCATCTCATTCACACGTAGGAAAATCTTTCTTTTTCATCAGGAACATCGTTAATAAATGCTGTGGTTACAATGAAAATAAGAGAGAGAAAACAAATGTATGCTTAACGGATTCTTCTGAACCTCAGAAAATGTGAACTCCTAAACTGTTTATTCTACTGTAAGTTCTTTTGTAAAAGCTTCACCTACACAGAAGCAATGTTTGCTTTCTTATTTATAAAGTGCGAAAGAAAACACACACATAGTCAGTCAAATAGTCAGTCCCTGACATCTAGAAGCTGGTCCGGTTTCACAGAAGACTTCAATTCTATGACAAATGGCGCTCACAGCCAGGCTAGTTAGTTCTCCTGGTGGGCACACATGGGGTCATAGAACAGTAATATCAGGCAAGGTGACTCTGAGAAAATGTTAAAGAAGCAACGACATTGAACTGTCCACAAAATAAGACAAGCCCTCACTCATTAAGTGACTGCTACTTCTTTTCCAACGACAGTTTTATCCTTTACACTTACCTACATGCCCTCTAAGTGATTTTTACCACAATAGAATCCAGAGATTTTTCCTGCTCTCTGACTGCACCCAGTCTACAACCACCCTGACTGCCTTTCCCCATTGCCACCAAGTTGACTCCAACTCATTAGGACCTTACAAGTCAGAGCAGACTATTCCCGTAGGCTGCCATCTTGATTGAAGAAGGCTGCCATACATTTCCTTCCATGGAGGAGAAGGTGTTCAAACACAGGCCCTTTGACTAGCAGGCAGCACTTAACCACGATGCCACCAAGACTCTCCTACTTCCCCAGGCCCTCTCAAAATTGCACAGTAAAAGCCTAGACCCTGTATGTTCTTGCTAACTTCTGACTGAGACCACTCACCTTTCCTCGGGATGTATGTTCTGCTTCACAACCACCAGTCCACATGATCGAGTAAATGCTGGACTGTTAACTGCAGGATCGGCGATTTAAAGCAAGCAGCTGCTCTCTAGGAGAGAGACAAGGTTGTCCGCCCCTGTTTTAAGATGACAGCTCAGGAAACCTAATACAGTGGTTATAAGAGGGACGTGGCTCAATGGCAGCGGGTTTGATTTGGCTGGGGGTGCTCATCTAAAGGTTTCTTGCGGATAATTTATGGTTTAAGGATAGTGGCAAAAGGAAAAGGGGGGAGACCGAGATTCAGTAGCTGAACGTAATGCATCTTTCTTTTATTAACTGGCCGTTCTTCTCAATGTACAGGGATATTTTCCCTTCTCGTACTTGGTATAATTTCTCTTCCTTTGATGGCTCCATGACAAAGAAGAGAAGGTGTATCACTAAGTGCAGAATGATTGGAGCATACTGATACACTATTAGCAAGTATATGTTTTGTTTTAAAATTCACTGCATCTTTCCAATGTGACACAACCTACCCAGGTGCCATTTTCTCCTAATAAACTACAATTAGAATGTTATTTTCTAGCATTCTGATTTGTTTCTGAATATGCCGTAACTCTTATTTAATAAAACGGGTCCTATCTTACCTTAAAACAGGCCAGAGCAAAGGGTTTCAAATCAAACACTTATACCTAGACAACTCATATACAACCTATTGAGTGTTTGTCAAGCCAAAGGAAAAGGGGTCCCATTTCTGTAAATTTTCTAAAATCACCAGTTATCGGTTTATAAAATTTTATAAATGGCAAATTTAAAAGAAAGTTTAAATCTAAGTGAAGAGTCCACAAACTTTGAATTGTAAGGCCAAGGTAAGTTCATGCCCTAGGCCCACCTTAAAAAATGGCCACAAATTGGGAGACAGAGAACAGTAAAATTCTTGTTTTCCAAAAGTTCTGGAGGCTTGAATCCAAAATCAAGGTGTCAACCAGGCCATATTCCTTCCAAGTCTTTAGGAGAGAATTCTTTCTTCCTTGTCCCTAATTCTGATAGCCTCAAGGGTTCCTTGGTTTATGGCACCACCCCACCTTCACGTGACTATGGACCATCTCCATCTGTGTTCATCTGTTTCTGAGAATCCTCTCTTCTATTTCGAAGAACATAATTTATTGTGGCATCGAGTCTACTCTGCTCCAGTGAAACTAATTACTTGTGCAAACATCCTATTTTTTAAAAAGGCCACAATCACAAGCAAAGAATTAATGCCTTTAAATTACAGAGTTGGTGAAGAATATTTAAAGTACCCTGGACTGGGGGTTGTGGGGTGTGGAAGCAAATCTGTTTTGTAAGAAGAGCTGCCAGAATGCTCCTTAGAAGCAAGGGCGATGAGACTTGATCTCACATGCTTTGGCTATGTTATCAGGAGACACAAGTCCCTAGAAAGGGGCATCTTGCTTGGTAAAGTAGATGAGCAACACGAAAGAGGAAGCCCTTCAACAAGATGACAAGAGGGATTGGCAGAGTGGCCGCAACAACGGGCTCGAGTATGACAACATGTGTAAGGATCGCATGGGACCAGGCAAAGCTTTGGTCTGTTGTACACCGGGCCACTGTGAGTTACAATTTCAGTAGAGGATTTTTTTTCTAAAATATATAGAATTTTCTACTTCTCCATTGGAAAAGTGAAACTTGACCGCATAACATGACAGAATGACAATAAAAGTGGCCCAGAAGGGCATTTCAAGATCCATCTTGAAGTGCAATGCTATGATAAGATATTATCTCCAGAGTTGTCCCCCAAGGCGCTATGGTTCAGTGAGGGACATCATGTCATGTGATGGGGCCGGCCCTATGGTCCTCTCTGTACATTGTCTGCTCTGAGCAGAAATATCATCCTCGGGGGTTGGTGAGCCAGGAAGTGTTGCCTTCGCTCTCTGTTCCTCTTCATTTCTCCTGTGGGCTCCAATCAGACCTGCCCTCTCCCTAAGCTGTAGCTTCAGTGTTGTCCTCTGAAGTGCATTCTTCTGGGTGCACGGGGTTGAAGCCTGGTTTCTCTCTCTCCCCCCTGTGGACATATAAACAGTACCCTCTGGGGGACAACACTGGAGACACAGTGCTGGAATTGCACCCAATCTGACCCCATCACATTGGGACAAAACACTGAAGGAGCAGCAAGGGGAGTAAAGCAATGAAAACCCCAAGGAATAACAGAAATAGACTTTGTGGACAGAGTGTGGCACCCCATCAGACTCCACAGGAAAACACTCCTCAAGGTCAAAAAACAGACCTGGTACTATTTATAGGCTTTTCCTTCTTTGTCCTTGGCATTCTTTTTGTTGTTGTTTTGTTGGTTTTGTCTTCCTTTGTTGTTTCATTTGGTTTTGCCTGGTTTTTGCACTTATTAATGTCTCCGCCTTTCTATCTAGATAAGATGAGCTGGTCATGCCTGGATGGCAGGGAGTTTTTCTTGGTTTGTTTGAATAAATGATAAAGATCATTTGGGTCGGCTTCTGCTCGAGCATATACGGTAAGTTGCTCATATGCAAGTTCAAGCTGAACAAAATCATTACTATCACATGCAAGGAAAGTTCTCTTGCTCATCCAGCGAAGTTTGCAGCAGTACATTGGCTGCCAGAGACTGAGGCCTGATTCAGAAGAGGAAGTGGAACAAGGGAAATTATTGATTCACTTTGAATCATTTGTCAATCATTTCATCTTGCTTGAACTGATACTCAATGTTCATGGAAGCTGCAGGCAAGAAATGAAACAAGACATCACAGAGGTCCAGCCGCAGAGGACCTCTGTAACTGCTAGTCAGAATGCCATTTTTCAAACTGGTGTGTGCTTCACTCAAACTATGATATTTTCAAATATCCCATATGCATGTGAATGTCAGATATTGAATAAGTAAACCAGAGAAGAATCAAGAAATTTGCATTATGGTGCAGGACAAGAATATTGAAAGAACTACGGAGTACCCAAAGAACAAATACATTCATGGCGGTAAAAGAACAGCTAGAATGATCCTTAGATGCACACGTGAAAAATTACATTGAACGACATTCACCATATTCCCAAAAAGAACAGCTCCTGGAAAAGGTCCCCATGCTTGGCAGAGTAGAAGAGAAGAGATGGACTGATACAGGGCCATAACAAAGCAACTCAAACATGACAACATTTTTAAGGATGGTACAGGAACGGGCAGTATTTCCTTGTGTTATAGATGGTGTCTTTATGTGTTGGAATGGATTCGATGGCACTTAATAACAACAATGATGGCTGTAGAGTTCCAGGAATGTACAAATGATTGAAACTCTCCGCTGCTAACTGAAAGGTTGGCACTTCAAGTCTACGTAGAAGTGCCTCAAAAGAAAGGTACAGAAATCCACTTCGGAAAGCTCACCACTGAAAACCAAATGGAGAGCAGTCTTACTCCAACACATATGAGGGGAAAGCAGCATATTACAACTGAATTTTGTTTGTCTTGTTTGGTTTGGTTTTGCTCTAGTCAAGGGCCCTTTAAAGAGAGAATGGTAAGGAACCATTTCATCGTTTTTCTATTGTTTCTTTACGTCCGTTCAACTTATGTGACACTGTCTAGAAAGGACTTTAAAGCCAAAGGTCAAAAGGGAAAGTAGTTCAAATTGGCCTGCAGTGGGATTTTGAAATAATAATAAAAAGTCATAAGCAAGGACTAAGACCTCCTCCTACTTCAAGCAATCATGCTCCAGCATATCACATACCAAGTTTCTGCCAGTATCTCCCCTGCTCCAGAAATCTGACTCTATAGAATGCATCAAAGGGAGAAACCTATAGAGGAGCCCTGGTGGTGTAATGGTGAAACATTGGGCTGGGACCTGCATGGTCAGCAGTTTAAAACTACCAGCAGCTCCATGGGAGGAAGACGGGCTTTCCACTCCTGTCAACAGTTACAACCTCAGAAAGGTACAGCAAGGTTCACTAGGAGTCAGCTTTGACTTAGTGGCAGTGACATTGAGGAGAGGGAATATATTATTATTATTAAGTGAAAACTCTTTTTGTGGCTTCAGAGAGAGCATTTTATAAACTAGGGGATTCTATTAGAAAAGAGGAGAGAGATATCAATACAATAGTAGATCACTGTCTTTTTTTACCTAGTTTCCTGCTTGGTGAGCTCAAACTGGCTCTAAGACACAACCTAAGGTCTAAACTAGTGGTTCTCAACTTTTCCAATGGCACGACCCTTTAATACAGTTCCTCATTTTGTGGTGACCCCCAACCATAAAATTATTTTCGTTGCTACTTCATAACCATAACTTTGTTACTGTTATGAATCAGGCGACCCCTGTGAAATGGTCCTTTGACCCCAAGGGGTCGCGACCCACAGGTTGAGAACCGCTGGTCTAAACTCATCTCAAGGCAACTATTTCTACATGACTCCCGCTACCCAGGTGCTAGTAACTGTTTCCTCCCTCCTTTCTTCAACCCTGGTGGTCATAAGTGTTCTACTGCCTGATCCAGAGCATTGACCACCCCCTTGTCAACTCCTTATGCCCTTGGCATTCACTTTCATCATTGCCACCCTTTGTAAATAGTGCCTTTATGAAACCTTCCTTGAATTATGCTCATTTAAGTGAGCTTTCTGGCAGCTAGACTGGCACAAAGGTCTCATAGAATGTTCTAAATAACAGAGTGTGCACTGGCCCATAGTATACCATTAGCACATTCTCCTCACCCATTGCCATGCATTCACTCATGGTGACCCATGTGTGACCCATGTGTGTCAGGTGATCGCATGGTGATCCATGTGTGTCAAACTCATGATGACCCATGTGTGTCAAGTGATCACAATGCTCCATATGATTTAAAATACCTTATTTTTCAGAAGTCCACAACTCTGTTCCTCTCTGTGTTGTCTCTGAGTAGACTCACACTGCCAACCTTAGTAGATAAGTACTTTTTCTATTTGCATCACCAAGGTGCCCAACATATTCATTGGCAGAAGGCAATGTGAGAGCAATCTGTACCTTGATGAAGAAAAGGAGAGAGAAATTCCCTGTGTTTCTCAGTATGTAACAATGTGTCAGTATCCATGCCTCTGGCTTATTAGATCCCGTTTGCATTATTCCCTGAATTACTCTATGACAGTAATCTCTATGTTTGCAGAAATAGTTCTCTATGGAACCAAAGATGCCTCCACTATAAAGGCTACAGTGCGAAGAAATAGGCTAATTCAACAACACAGCCGTCCCTCATCTTGAAAGGCGTGCTACGGATAACAATGTGTTGCTCTTTACTACTCAGAGAAAGCCTTTCCCAGCGGTCTGAGAAAACATCAAGCATCAAGAAGTTAAAAAACAGTCATAATCTTACAGAAAGATCCAAGAACAGAGTAAAACATAGCAACAGAGTTTTGTCTATTTTGAAACTTGAACAACTGAAGCCAGGCAAAATCAGAAACAAAACAAAAAAATTACAGAACTGCAGGGTAGAGAGTTGGAGTAACCATTCGTGATATTGATCAAATCGATCTGTATGCAAGATGCCTTCCATAGCACTTCTGATAAAAGTCTGACCATCACTGGGAAATTATCTTTGGCTGTAAATTAAGTTACATAAGCCCTTACCTTTCCCAGTGAGCACATTTCTTGTGCTGAAAAACTCGGCTTATACACGAATATATATGGTATCTTCTTCCTTATCCTTTGGGCACATTCTGGTTTATCACTATTTCTACAAAAGCAGCTAATCCCACCACAATTTTTTATTCAGATAGTGTAGCTATTCTGGGAGTTTGCTGAAATGAAAGTGAGTTGGATTCTATTATTTTTCTTATTATCTGTCTGCCCAGGTTCAATCTTTCTATTAACCATCAGTCTCTGGATACAGTTGTTCAATTAGAGAGAATATAAAATCTAAGACAGAAGAGCCTATTTCTGTTCTTCCATTTACACACCCAGAAATACTGAAGCCACCTGAACTAAATATCACAAGAGGAGATAAAGCTAGCAGGACGGGAAACTATTGAAGACGAGCATTGTGGTGTGCGTGGCTGAAAGGGTGAAGGAGGGGTGTTTGACGGAGGAAAGGATGCCAGTGCAGTGTCACAGCCCCACGACCACACACATGTATTCCTGGTTTCTCTTAAACTATCACTTTAAGATCACTTATCTGAACCTCCCCCACTTCTCATACCAGAGCCAGCTGGTTTTCCTCAGATATTTGCATATTGCTTTTCTGTAAAAGAGAGCGTGAGAGAGCTATTAAAACATTTCATATTTGCAACTGAATCCAAAGAGACCTGGGGTTTTACAGATGTGAGCATTATAGAAATGCCACATAGATGAGAGTCGGAGACTGTGTCTGGTGGTTTGCATGGTACCATTCAGAAGGCTCTCACAAAAGCCCGAGTCTTCTTAGTAGCCGGAGGAAAATCCCAGAGGGTGTTAGACAGCCCTTCAAAGGTCTGCCACACTGTTGTGATAAAAGCTAACAGAGGAAAAGATGGAGCATATACTGGCTAGGATTTCAGCTAGCTTCATGAGAATGAAGAAGCTACATTAAATACTTTTTTTTTGAAATCTCATTGCTATGAGGTGAAGCCTCCATCCACCTGCACTTCTCGCCTTTATCAGCTGTCCCTGTGGGTTACAGAGAGACAGCAGAGACTGTTCAAACATAGGACTGGATCTACATTTTTACCTATGGTTTGGAATATCACAGGAAGAAGCTGACAGAGGGCTGATAGTGTTGCATAAAGCAATTATAACGAGCTAATTATAGATCCTTGGTGAAATTCTTGGTCACAATCAGAAATATTTGTAATTATCAAATTACACCTTACCCTTTCTAAAAAGAATCTGGGGTGTTATATAGAATTATAATTCTCTTACTACATAATAATATTTTGCTGCTGCTGCTGTTTAAAATATAGAGAGCAAAGGAAATGCAAAGTGCAGTTAAATCATTAGGCCAAGGAAAACAAGTTAGGGATTTAAAAGGTAGACTGTAATTTGACTCGGGGGAAAGTCAAGAGAAGAACCATTGGATTTGAGTCTATGTCAGCTGACACAGGTGTTTCACTAAGGACATGAGGAGCGGACACCTTCTGCTCCTATCCATCCCCCAACCAGTGGTTCTCCATGGTTCAAGCGTTTTCTCTTACTTGGATAGGGAGGGGGGCGGGGGGGGGGGAAGGAGCTGATACCTAGGGCTTGAGTAGAAAGAAAATGCATTGGGAATGTTGATGGCAACATATATATAAGTGTACTTAATACAATTGAATGATGGGTTGCTATAAGATTTGTAAGAGCCCCCAATAAAATGATTAATAAATAAATAAATGGATGAAAATAAATAAATGAAGATGCATTTGAAAACATGGCTCTGAAAAGATTTCCCATCAACCAAAAACGTGAAATCACACCAGATACTCACAAGCGGTACTGCTTGCCTGCATGTGGCATGCATACAGCTCCCAAAGTTGTGAAAGATCCTGTCTCCCACAGCATCCCTGCAATGAGGACAACAGGGATTTGCACAGGACGGTTTCTGACAGCTTTCCTCCATACCAAATAAAACATGATGCCAAATAATTCTTCAGCAAAAACAATTCTAAGAAAAGTCAAAAATAAATAGTCCAGGATTAGAGTTCTCAGATCATAGACTTGAGTCAAAGAGACGGTTCAAAATAGCTTATTGAGGAATATATCAGTGGACTGAATATCTTCCAACAGCCCTCAACCACTATTACTTCTCAGAATTAAACTTGTAGATCAGATGTTGAATTCTACTATTACCTAGGTGGAGTTTCTAAGGTGCTTATAGCCTATTTATCAATGAGTGAAGAAAACAAGGTTCACATTATGTGTTGTAAAAGGTCCAAATTGGAGCACAAGCCCAAATCAATGCTCCTCTCTACACCTACCACCCCCCCACCCTCGACCCCTGTCCCATACATACACATTAGTGGTAGAACTCAAGGCAGCCAGCCCAGACTTTGCTTAGGAAATAGTTTGATTCATATGCATTGGTCTCTGTTTAGATTAAAATCAATATGGAAGTAGACATTTAAAAACAATTAATATTCACATAGAATCGATCATAATGAAATTTCATTCTAGTGAATCCATTGTGGTAATTTGGGCCAAGTGGTGTGCCTAATGGTAAATGTGATCACTTATAGAATTAGCATCCAGTGGAGCTTGATGACTGCTTCACAAAGCAAAGGGAGGAAAGATAACCTTAACTTGTTTCAGTAGATTATATCCTGAAAATTGGAGGACAAAAAAAATATCTTCTATATTATATAACATTGCTTCATGGCCTTAAAATAGAACAGAGTCAGTTTTATACAGTAACAGCATAGAATAATGCAATACAAATGTGTTATTATATATAGGATTTCTGGATATTGACAAACAGCTTTTTTTTTTTGAAATGTAGAAACTGGTGCCCATCCAACATCCTTTCATCTCTTTTTCCTTAATTGAAAAAACTCCTATTTTGTTCTGTGATTTAAGATGGGAGTCAAAAATATTTTTCTACAAAGAGCCTGATAGTAAATATTTTTAGCTTTACAAGTGATACGGTCTTGCAAATGCTCGGCTTTTATTATTTCAGTGTAAAACGACAAGAGCTAAAACATAAATGAATGAGTGTGGCTGTATTCAATAAAACTTTATTTATGCAAATGGCAGAGAATTAGATTTGATCCACAGGGCAGGCTGTACTTTTCAAACTTGGATTTAATAAACAGTTCCCACTCCCAAACCTCAGTGAAATGTCATTAAGATAGGCCTATTCCTTTTGCCCAGAAGTTATTTGAGGTGAACATGTGACTGGGTTCTAGTCAATGAGATAGGAGGGAGATGCTAAAACCCAAACTACACCAGAATCAGACCCATTACCACACTATAGAATCCACGCCAACTCATAACAACCCCATAGCATACAGCAAAACTGCCACTGTGGGGGTCTGCGATTGTGACTCTTTCTGGGAGTAGCTCTCCTCTTTCTCCAGCAGTGTAGCTGGTGGTCTCCAACTCTTGACCTTGATGTTGGTAACCCAATAAGTAACCACTATGCCACAAGGGCCATAGCCAGCCTATGGGAATAAAACTCCCTCTCTGGGTTTCAGAGACTGGAAATCTTTCCAAAAGCAGAAAGTCTCATCTTCCTCTGGATGGGCAGCTGGTGGGCTCAAACCACTCCCCGTGAAGTTCGTAGCCCAAATGTACGAAACACCAGGGTTCCTTTAAGGGAGATGGAGTCCTTGGACAAGATTTCCTCATTTGTTCAAAAGAGAGATCATCTGTTTGTACTTCTCCTTGTTGTCTAGAGATGTCATGCCTGGAAGTGTTGCAGCCATCCCCTCACTGGTGTGCGCCCCCAGGCGAGCCCGTAATGGCAGTCCTCATCAGAGATGCCCTGCTGTGTGAAGCCAGAGTACAGACCTACTCTGCCCTAAAAGTCTTACTTACTGACTTCTAGTTGATGAGATAATGCACTTCCACGTTGCTTAAACCAGAAGAATTAGGGATTAGAGACTAGAGCAATCCGTCTTAAAGAAAAGAGAAAGTTCTGTTTTAAAGGTATGATTATTTTTTCCACCTATATATGTCATTTAAATCTATATTGCTTAGAAGAATTTCCATCACATATACAATAAAGTTAAACATATGCAAAAGGTAACTCACTTTAAAGGCTATGACTTTTACTTAAGAGTTTAAAGGTATGCTCCCATCCTAGCTATCGAAAAGCACTATTTTAAAAATGAAGAAGTGGAAAAAGTGAAAAATATAACAAAGCATCTTGAGACAAAATTGGTAGAAATAAATCATGACAATGTGTGATATCTCTATTATACTCCAAGGCATATTAATTACATATCTATAAAATTGGAAGTCAATGTTGATGACAGCCCCTCTATTTCAGGAGAATGTCACTTTATCCAAAGTAGTCAAAAAGTTTATTACGAACCATTAAAGAGTTTTTAATAATGGGATGTCATTTTTTAATGGTGCACTGTTCCCCATGTCTTCTACTGATGCATTGTACTCTAGATTCACTAAGAACACAATATAGTCTAACATGTAAGTTTTCATAGAAGACTGTACCAATACATACATATCCTATATGCTGTTTACAATGTGACATTGGCATTTCTCCATC
The DNA here is from genome assembly GCF_050624435.1 of Tenrec ecaudatus. Lineage (NCBI taxonomy): Eukaryota > Metazoa > Chordata > Mammalia > Afrosoricida > Tenrecidae > Tenrec > Tenrec ecaudatus. The sequence goes on from NC_134532.1 coordinate 88,480,294, forward strand.
AAGAAGGAATTTTTCCTTCACTTGGAATGTGAGTTCATCTTTTAACTGTTTTAACCAATAGAATTCAATAGGCAAAATTCTGTTTGACTTCCAGCTCTCAGTCATCAAAACCAGGGTGCTCTTATTTCTCTGTAATATGAGGGTATCTAAAAATATTGCTATTAGAATTCCAGCTCCTGCGTGCACAGGCTTGTTCTAATTAAACACAACAAAATTTATTTAACACTGTCTGCACTTGTCAGTTCAGACAACAATACCCAACAATACACTTGCCTTAGTCTCCTCAAAAACAAACCCAAACTCAGTCATGGAGGCAATTCCAACTCACAGAGACCCTAGGTAAGACGCCGAGGCTGTAGAACTTTACCAGAGCAGAAACCTGACCTTTCTCCCATGGAAATTTGGACTGGACACCTTTCTTCCTGATGTATTTGAACTACCAGTTTGTGGTTGGCACCACCACCATGGTCTTGTTCCAAAAGCAAAAAAACTCACATCTGTACAGTGTATATGGAATGTGATGGTTGGATTTTATATCAACTTGATGTAACTGTGTGGAGGTAAGGATGGAGTCTAACTTCTCAATCAGTTTGTAGTACAGTGATACCTCTTTGGGGACCCTTTTATAAGAGAGGCACTGAGGAGTACTGAGCCCTCTCTTGACCCTTTTTCACCTTCCTGCTTGCTTGGATTCTGTATCTGGTTCCAGGGGTAGACTGTATGACCTGCATTGTTCCTGTTGATGGATCCACACAGCTCTGCACCCACCAGCCTGCTCCTACCAGTCTGCTTCCTGACTCACCTGCCTACTTCATTGACCTGAAGCTTTATGAGTGTGGAGAAGGTTCCAGTTAGCATGAAACCCAGGGACTTGAGTTATATTGGACAGAGCTGCTTTCTTGGTACAAAATGATTCCTTGAAATAAAGTTTGTTCTTAGACATATGAGTGCCATTGGTTTTGTTTCTCTAGAGAACTCAACCTAACACACCAACTTAGAGTGACCCATAGAACAGAGTAGAACAGCCGTTTTAGGTTTCTGAGTCATTAAATTTATATAGGAGTAGACAGCCTCATGATTCTTCAGGGGAGGAACGAGTGGACTAGAACCACTGACCTTTTGTTTAGCAGTTCACGGTGAAGCCCACTATACCACCAGGGCTCCTCTAACTAAGTTAGGGTGCCTCTAAAATAAGGTACAGTGAAAATACTCTTTTGATGGAATCTGCTGGGCCAATACAATTAAGATGATTATGTAAGCTATTTTTAGGGACTCCAAAGGGGTAAGACTGATGAAAAATAAAAAGGACACTGGTAAGAACAAACTGGAAAAATTGCCTCCAGGACCTTTTCCCATATAAAAATAATTCATCTGCTCATTCTTCCAAGGTAGCAAGGGCTGTCACTTGAGAATTTCATTAGGAAACATTAACTCATCCATCCTACAACTCTCATCTGAACCTTTCAGACTTCATTGTGTTACCAAACTCCAAGAATATTTACAAGGATCATGATTTGGGCCCCTTGATGATAACCAAATGAGTGTTTTCACATAATATAAACTGAAGTTAATGGAATTATTCTATAAAGGGTTGAAGAAGTGGAAACACCACCTTCAGAAGTATATAGACCAAATTGAAGGATATGTCAAGAAAATCAACTTCAAATTTTTATTTTTGTTCAATAAAGATTTGTGGGATTTTGGAACAGTATGTTTACTTACAATCATATATAAGGATGCTTGCACTCAAACCTAACTATCATGTTGTTAAGCCAAGACCATATGCTGAAGTCACAGGCAAATGTTTCAGGCATAACTTCTGTAAGAGCGTTAAAAGCATCAGCCTTCAGACATTGGGAAAAATGGATCTTCAAATGATTCAAGCGTCTAAACATTAGACTTTCAACGGAGACTTGGGATCATAGAGCAGAAGTCAACCAAGTCTTTAAGTCCTATTTGAATTCTTGGCCCATGGAATTGTGAAATCATTAGTTATTCTCTTAAAATAGATTACCTAGAAGTTTGGGGTAATTTGTTACACAGTATGGATAACTAATACAGTCACTGTGCACATAATTCTTCTTTCACTGGATAAAACCATTCCAAAATACACATGAATAACAAAATAAATTACCTAAAAGTTTGGGGTAATTTGTTACACAGTAGTGGATAACTAATACTGTCACTCTGCACAAAAAAACCAAGTGACCATGTGGCTGAGAGGGGGAGAAACTTGGCGACTGATTAAGGAGAAGTATTGCTGGGAAGCAACGATTATATATTTAATGTTTAATGATCCTGACTTGTGTTCACTCATTAACTTCCCAAATAAACCCCTATCATCATAAGTATTGTCTGTGAGTTCTTGTGGCCATTCCACTGAATTATCTAATGCAGCATAAAAGCCCTGGGAGGATCCATTGCTGGTAGAGTAGGTAAAGAAAGATGGAACATGGAAGCATGTCTAACCCCTGCCTCTTGACATCACATAAGCCTGAAGAGGTCATATTCGGTCTACTACCCCATGTATTACATTCATCAAACCACGTCTAACTTGGAGATTCATGCCCTCATTCCCTATTTGGGATGTAGGGGCATATAAGTGTTTTAGACGACAGAAGAGGAGAGTGTCTGCAGAAGATAGTTTAAATTGGGACTCAGCAAAGTTGCTAGCATGCTTTAATTTCCTGAATATTCAGGAGTATGAACTCCAGCTATTAATAGTCCACAATAAGAACATGATGCTCACCTTCCTGACAAAATTACTGAAGACAAAGCAAGTGCATAAGCAAGTGTGTTGAAGAAAGCTGATGGTACCCAGCTTTCAAAAGATATAGTGTCTGGGATCTTAAAGACTTGAAGGTAAACAAGTGGCCATCTAGCTCAGAAGCAACAAAGCCCACATGGAAGAAGCACACCGGCCTGTGTGATCACAAGATGTTGAAGAGGTCAGATATCAGGCATCAAAGAACAAAAAAATCATCATTGTAAATGAGAGGGGGTATGGAATAGGGACCCAAAGCTCATCTGTAGGCAACTGGACATCCCCTTATGAAAAAGTTGCAGGGAGATGAACCAGTGAGGGTGCAGTGTAACAATGTTGAAACATACTTTTCTCTAGTTCCTAAATGCTCCTAGCCCCCACTATCATGATCCCAATTCTACATTACAAATCTGGCTAGACCAGAGGATGTACACTGGTACAGATAGGAACTAGAAACATAGGGAATCCAGGATGGATGATCCCTTCTGGACCAGTGGTGAGGGTGGTGATATTGGGAGGGTGGAAAGAGGGTGGGGTGGAAAGGGGGAACCGATTACAAGGATCTATATATAACTTCCTCCCTGAGGGACATACAACAGAAAAGTGGGTGAAGGGAGACGTCGGACAGGGCAAGATATGACAAAATAATAAATTATCAAGGGCTCATGAGGGAGGGGCAGCGGGGAGGGAGGGGGAAAAATGAGGAGCTGATGCCAGGGGCTTAAGTGGAGAGCAAATGTTTTGAGAATGTTGATGGCAACAAACGTAAAAATGTACCTTATACAATTGATGCATGTATGGATTGTGATAAGAGTTGTATGAGCCCCCAATAAAATGATTTTTTTTTTAAAAAGAGTACTTAACCTGATTCCTCCCTGGAAAACTATGTAGCGATCTCCTCCTAGGCAGTCACAGCTGATATGCAAGCATGGGCTCAGGTTGCACATACCCCACAAGATGCTCATCAGTCGTTGCTGTTGTCAGTTCTGACCAATAGCTACGTGATGCACAAATTGCTCCTATGCATGACCCATTGTTGCAGCCACGTGTCAATCCATCTTGTTGAGAGCCTTCTTTTCCTTCGACACCCCTGTATTTTAACTGACATGTTCTTCTCCAGGGGCAGATCTCTCCCAAGCATGTCTGAAGTATGTAAAACAAAGTTCTGCTATTCTTGCCTCTAAGGAGCACTCTGACCATCCTTCTTCCAGGACATATCGGTTTGTCCTTCTAGCAGTCTGTGGTATTTTCAATATTCTTCTCTAGCACCACGGTTCAAAGACATCAATTATTCTTCGCTCATTTTTATTCAATGTCCAATTCACATGCGTATGAGGCAAGAGGAAATGGCTTAGGTCAGGCATGCTTTAGTCCTCAAAATGACATTGTGGCTTTTCATTACTCTAAAAAGGACTTGTTTGGCAGATGTATCTAATGCAACATGTCTGGATCTCTTGACTGCTGCCTCTGTGACCACTGATGATGGATCCAAGTGAGATGAAACCCTTGACTTTAGCCTTTCTCCATTTATCATGAAGCTGCTTATTGGTCCAGGTGTGGATATTTTTGTCCTCTTGACATTGAGTTGCAATCCATACGGAAAGCTGCCATCCTTGATCTTCATCAGCAATTGCTTCAAGTTCTCCTCACTTCAATTCTCTTCACTCCAAGCAAGGTTGTATCATCTGCATATTGCAGGTTGATAATAAGTTTTCCTCCAACCCCGAAGCAACATTCTTCTTCATATAAGTGCGTTTCTCTGATTGTTTTCTCAGCATATAGATTTAACAAGTATGGTGAGAGAACACAACCCTGTGGCGCACCTTTCCTGATTTTAAATCATAAAATATCCCCTTATTCCCTTTGCACAACTACCTCTTGGTCCATGTATAAGTGCCCATGAGCACAATGCAGGGTTCTGGATTCCCCGTTCTTCTCAAGGTTGCCCGTTGTTTGCTATGACCTGCACAGTCAAATGCCTTGGCATAGTTAGGAAAACATAAGTAAACATCTTTCTGGTGTTCTTTGCTTTCAGTCAAAACCCATCTGATATCAGCAGTGATATCCCTTGTCCCACGTCCTCTTCTGAATTTTCCCAGAACCTTCGGCAACTCTGTCATTTTCTGCTGCAAGTATTAGGGAATGACCTTCAGCAAAAATGTACTGGCATGTGATATCAGTGATATTGTTCTATAGTTGGGTCACCTTTCTTGGGAATGGGTGCAAATATAAACCTCTTTCAGTCAGTTGGCCAAGTAGCTGTTCTACAGAATTTTTGTTATAGACAAGTAAGTGTTTCCAGTGCTTCATCAGCTGTGGAAATTTTTCCATTTGTAGTCCATAAATTCTAGGAGCTTTATTGGCCAATGTCTTCAGTGCAGCTTGAATTTCTTCCTTCAGCACCACTGGTTCTTGCTCATATGCTACCTCCTGAAATGGTGGAATGTCGACTCGTTCTTTTGAGTACAGTGATATTATGTACCCTTCCTTCTTCAAATACTTTTTATGCTTCCTATAGCTTTCAATATTTACCCATAAAATCTTTAGACATTACATCTAGAGGTTTGAATATTTTTTCTTCAGTTATTTCATTTGAATATAGGCCAGGTGTGTCTTTCCGTTGTAGCTTTCTTACTCTAGGTCTTTGCACATTTCATTATAATGCTTGGCTGTGTCTTTTCTAGGAGCCCTTTGAAATTTTCAATTCAACTTTTTTACTTCATTAGTTCTTTCATTTGCTTTAGCTACCATGTGATTTAAGAGTAAGTCTCAGCATCTCTTCTAACACCCACTTTCTTTATTTCATGTCTTTCTTTTCTCTCAATATATATTTTTTTCCTTTCCAGTTTGGGGATTTTTTAAATCTATTATTAATGGGGAGTTAACGTGTCCGCTTTCTTCATAAATGCTATTCTTCTTGCCTTTCACAGTTCATCAGGTCTCCTATCATTAATGTTCAATGTTCTCCAAATTCAGGCAGGATATGCTCAAGGTCATATTTTAGCTTTAGTAGGCTTATTATAATTTTCTTCAGCTTTATAGTTAACTTATATTGGAGCAATTGGTGCTTTGTTCCACAGTCAGCTCCTGACCTGGTGTTTGATCCTGATATTGAGCTTCTCCACCATGTCATCTCACAAGGTAGTCAATTTGATCTATGTGTATTCCATCTAAAGAAGTTTAAATATAAAGTGGCTTTTTGTGTCCTTGTAAAAGCATTTGCTATGAACACACCATTGGTTTTGAAAAATTCCTTCGTGAAATCTCCAGCTTCATTTCTTTATCCATGTCCATATTTTCCTGCCTCTTTGTTTCCAATTTTTGAATTATAATAGCAAATACTTTCGAATGCATCTTGATTACATGTTTGATCCATTTCTGACTGAAATCGTCGGTAGAATTCTTCAACTTATTCACCACTATTTCAATGACAGCTACCATGACTTGCTTCCCTTGGAGGTGGACAGAAACAACCCTATCACAGACAGCATGCACTTCATGATGGATTTCTCATCGTGTGACAATGTCACATTGTTCCTCTTGATTGTGTTATTCCTGCATAGTAAATTATATGATTTTTTTCACTCGAAAAGAACAATACCAAGCCATCTTAGCTCACTAATGGGTATCGATCTTCCTGTGTTCCATTTCATTTTGACCACTTTCAAATTTCCTAGATTCATTCTTGACACATGTCAAGTTCTGGCCATTGGCAGAATTTCTGCAGCTGCTTCATCTTGCTTTGGCTCATGCATGCCCCATCATCAAGGGAAGATGCCAAGGGCTCGACTCAAGGCCTCACAGGACTCACAGCCCCACAGCCAGGTCTCTCCAAGAAAGCAGCTCTGCCTCAGTCTCATTTCAGGTGACACCCGACCTCAGGGGCCCATCATGATACTATTTGGAAAATTCTCTTTTCCTCCCCGAGGCCTTCAGTCTCTGACAATGTTTTCAAACTACACCTAAGGTTTTCAGAGGCTCCTTCCTTCGAAGTGGGGAGCTGAATCCTTTCTTGCTGTCCATTCTTAGTGGGAGTTCCACTGAATCCTGCTTACTTTGGGTGATCCTGCTGGCTTTTAAAATACCAATCAAGGGCATAGTTTCCAGCATCGCAAAAACACAAGAGCACTGAAAATTTTAGTAGCACTTAACATTCTCTAAACTGGCTTGGTCTCCTCAACTCCTTTTCATCTCCCACTGTAGACTTTTCTTTGAGGTCTTAGACATTGGATCTCCTCCTTCCCCCCACCTGGCTTTGTTCCTTCTATGCTGTAGAATAGAGTTAGGTACAGGGTAAAAGTTGGAATGCTTCTATTTCTCAAAATCAATTGTTAGGAGATAAATGCTTTTCACTGTTCTCCTCAAACTCCCCCTTTTGATTCTGCTCGGAAGCCTGTTTGAAAGCTGCAGAACAAATCAGAGAATGCTTCTGATTATTTCCATGTAAGCAGGGAACAATGGCCCCTACTTCTCCCCAGAGGGCAAGTGGTTATCTTTGCTCAACTAGAGGAAAGGTCTTGAGACAAAAGGAGAAATAGAAAAGCAGAGACAACACTTCAAAAGATTCCCTTGCAATGCATGCTCATGGACACAAAGAGATGAGAAGAAGAGATGTTAAGTGACTTTCCACAAGTCTCTCACTTAAAAATAGAAGGCAAACAATAACAGCAAAAGACAAGGACCACTGGAAAATAAATTGAGGTCAACTTTCTTTCAACAATGGCCTAGAAGAACCACAGCTGCACTTCAGAAACAGATTGACTTAAAATACTCTTCTGTTGAGAGGTAGGGAGGATTTTCCAGATAAATCATAAAGGTTAACATAATGACTAAGTAGAATCATATTCAAATTAAAACACAATGCTATCGTTTCAGTTCCTTCTAGTTAAGCTTAAAGCACGTGTGTGCCTAGCAAGCAAGTAGATGTGTTTCCAAAAATTAAAAGAAATGTTAGGTTCCCAGGGACATGTGTGTGAATTTCTTCAAATGCATTACCAAATCCTTGGTGGCCACTGCTGGCATCACACATCAGGAGGGAATGGTAACAAGAAAGAAGCTGTACTTAATAGCCAGATGCTATGTTACTGATGCTGCATCCCCATCGCCACCATCATATGCGTAATTCAGCACCTCTTCACAGTTACTAAAGAACAAGGATTAGTAGCGGACCCAAATTAAAACTCAGAGTGAATTTTATAATAAGTCAATTTTTTAATCATTTTATTAGGGACTCATACAACTCTTTTTACAATACGTACATACATCATGTGTCCAGCACATTTGTATGTATGTTGCCATCATCATTCTCAAAACACCTGCTTCCTACTTGCGCCCTTGGTATCAGCTCCCCATTTCCCCCTCCCTCCCCGTTTCCCCCTCACCTGAACCCTTGATAATTTAGAATTATTATTTTATCATATCTTATACTATCCAATGTCTCCATCACCCAGTTCTCCACTGTCCATTCTCCAGGGAGGAGGTTATATGTAGACCTTATCATCTGTTCCCCTTTCTCACTCACTCTCCCTCCACCCTCCTGATATCACCACTCTCACCACTGGTCCTGAGGGGTTCATCTGTCCTGGATTCCCTGTATTTCCAGTTACTATCTGTGCCAGTATACATCTTCCAGTCCAGCCGGTTATGTAAGGTAGAAGTGGGATCATAATAGTGGGGGAAGGAAGCATTAAAGCACTAGAGGAAAATTGTATGTTTCATCGTTGCTACACTGCACTCTGACTGGCTCGTCACCTCCCCACAGCCATTCTGCAAGGGGATGTCCAATTTCCTCCAGATGGGCTCTGGGTCCCCACTCTGCACTCTGTCTCATTCAAAATGTTATGATTTTGGGGGGGGGGTCTTTGATGCCTGATACCTGATCCCTTTGATGCCTTGTCATCTCACAGGCTGGTGTGCATCTTCCATGTGGGCTTTGTTGTTTCTCTGTTAGATGACCCCTTGTTTATCTTCCAGCCTATGGGACACCAGATTCTATATATTTTGTCAACTGGGCACCATCAGCTTCCTTCACCACACTTGCCACTTTGTCTTCAGCGTTTGTGTCAGGGTAGGCTGGTGTGCTTCTTCCGTGTGGGTTTGTTGTTTCTTAGATGGCCGCCTGACTGTCTTCAAGCCTTTAAGACCCTTGAGGCTATATCATTTGATAGCCAGGCACCATCAGCTTTGTCCGCAACTTTTGCTTATGCACCCACTTTGTCTTTAGTGATCTAGTTGGGACAGGCCGGTGTGCTTCTTCCATGTGGGTTTTGTTGTCTCTCAGCTAGATGGCTGCTTGTTTATCTTCAGGTCTTTAAGACTTCAGGTGCTATATCTTTTGGTAGCTTGGCACTATCAGCTTTCTTCGCCACATTTGCTTGTGCACCCATTGTCTTCAGCAACTTCAGGTGCTATATCTTTTGTTAGTCAGGCACCATCAGCTTTCTTCACCACATTTGCCTGTGCACCCATTGTCATCAGCCAGGCAGGTGAGCATTTCAGACTGCTGAATTGTTAGAACAAAGTGTTCTTGTGTTGAGGGAGTACTTGTACAGGGGCCCACTGTCCATCTGTTTCCTTAATACTAAACCTATAAATATGTGTACGTGGATCTATTTCCCCCTTGTCGTATATATATTCACATCTTTATATGCCTGTATTTAAATCTCTATGACTACCCTTTGCCTCCTAGTTCTTTCCTCTGTTTCTTTGTACTTTCCTCTTTTCCCACCATCATGTTCTGCCTTCATTTGGGTTTTAGGAATTCCTCTCAGTTACATTGCCCTTGATCCAGCCCTGCCAGACCTCCCACATCCTCCTTGTCACTGATTTTGGATCCCTTGTTAAACCCTTGTCCCTGGGCTTATTAACACCCTCTTCTTTACCCCTGCCTCCCCAACCCACCTGTCCCCCCGGAACTGTCATCCCGTTGTTCTCTCTTCTAGCTTGTTTATTCTGCCTATCACTTCCAGGTAGAAATGTTATGTACTACCACAAAATTGAGTACCATGAAGCAACAACAGAAAGTAAAACAATAGCTACAACAACAACACACACTCACACTCACGCATAGACACATAAACATATGAATAGTTCAGGGTCTGTTTGTGTTCCTTCACAGGTGCTTTCCAGTCAAGTCTGATGGGGTGCCATGCCCTGGCACCGCCTCTATCCCTGGGGACTTCATTGCTTTGCTTTCCCCGCTACTCTGTTACATGCCCCCAGGGGCTAGCTTCAGCGTGGTGAGCTCATGGTGGGCACAATTCCTGCTGTGTGTCTCTAGTGTTGTCCCCAATGGTGCTATGGGTCAATGAGGAATGCTGTGTCCCGTGGTGGGGCTGGCCCTGTGGTCATCTCTGTGCATTACTTTTCTGAGCAGGAACATTGTCCTCAAACCTTGGTGAGGCAGGATGTGTGTCACTCTTTTCTCTTTTTTTCCCCTATGCCCCCTCATTGGTTCCTGTGTGCTCTGACAAGACCAGTCCCTCTTCCCCTCTTCTTGAGCTGTAGCATCAGTGCTGTCCTCTGAAGTGAATTCTTCTTGGGAGGAGGGTGGTGCTGTAATGGGGCTGGCCCCTCAGGCCTCTCTATTGGGTCCCTGCTTCATGTCAGTGTGCTGCGTTCTTGTCTTGGAGCTCCGGGTTGAAGTCTTGTCTCTCTTTCCCGATCTCCTCAGAGCTCTAGGCATGAGCTACCTATCTGGTGTCCATCTTCCTGGAGTCTCCATAAGTCAATTTTTAAAGTGTATTTTTAAGTAAAGGAACTTTATGGGTAATCTAGGCTATCTCCCCACTCAATCTGATACAAAAACTTCCCAGGTAATAGGCAATCCAACTTTTGCTTAGATATCCCCACTTAAGGATAGCTCGTGTTTTGTTCCACCTATATGGAGGAGTCACTTTTATTTTAAATTATTTTCCCAAAAGTTTTATTGGCAAGTAAATTTATATATCATATAATCCAATCGTTCAATCATTCAATCATATCAAGGAGAATTGTACAATCAGCCCCACATCAGTTTAAGAGCATTCCCCCTCGCACGGGTAAATCATCTTTAAAAGGAGTTATGCAATCTCAGCCAGTTCTCATGCTCCCTCCCCCAACTGATCATCATTATTTACTCCTGAAGTCCCCTTTCCTTCCTTGAAACCCACCCCCTCATCCCTGTATTCCCTTGTATCGACTATTATTATTAAACATCCACTCCTCCTGTGCTTCACAGCTGGGAGACCCAACAGAAAACAATAAAAAACTAAATCACACTAAGGTGGTAAAGACAAAAACATAATAGTATAAAGACAAAAATCCAAATTATTTTGTAGAAAGGAAAAAACCCACAATACCATTCAAAAAAACAGGGAAGAAATTTCTGTTATGGAACCAGTAAGAGATACTTGCACCCAGAACAAATCCAGGTCACATCCAAAGGGTGGTCAACTGGCCAAGTGTCAAATTCAATCCAGCATAATCAAGATTACAGTGGTCTCTGCCTGAGAGTAAGGCTGTTTGAGACTCTTGCCTGTGGCTAGAGTGGATCTGCCAGTGGTGGCTACATCTGAGAAGTCACGTTTATGGAGGCTAAGTTTGTCTCCCAGCCATTGTCACTCTTTGTGCTTCCCCACAAAGTAGGCTACTGACAATTTCACTTCGCAGGCTTTACAAAGTTTGAGAATTGTTCCCAGCTAAGGGCAACAACACAGATTAGGAAAGAATTAAGCAAAAGAAGTCAATCTCTGAAAGGTATGTCTCCTGTAGCCATACTGTGAATCATGTTTCAAATAGAATAAAACCAATAAATGATACACCACAGTCAGGAAGATTCAAGAAGCTTATTGTGCTAGCATTTCACATCTCAACCTTGATCAGGGCTCCTGTATATGTTCGGGAGCTAGCATAGGGACAAGGGAGTTGTCCTATGTGCCTGCATGGGCCCCCAAAGAGGAGACTGAAAAGAAGCCAGGCAACCGTTGAACTCCTATGACCCCAAACTGAGCGTGCACAGACACAAGCCCCCTGGGCCCAAGTAAAGCCAATATACTGGACACACCCACCTGAGATACATCACACAGGTGGGCCTAACTCAGTCAATGCGGTTAACCAACACCATCAACCACACCTCCCCCGCAACAGGTTTGAACGAACCTTGGTGTGGGAAGGCCTGGCTCCTCTTTTACCATGTTCTTTGTCAGTGCACATGGCGGGTGAAGGTCTCCCTCCCCGTGTGGGTGCCTGTGTGCCTGCTCAGGGCCCAGTCGGTGCCCCCAGCCCCTTAGCCCCCATGCTTTTAGCCTCCAGGGTTCTTGGGCTTCTGGCCTCCCAGGCTCTGCCCACCCAGTCCCACTCGTGGGCTGCTCTTTTCCACATGGTTGATCGTGTCCAGGTGTGAGTCCCAGCGCAGCTGCTGGTGGCTTGGCATGCTTTCCAGAGAGAGTGTGTGCCCTTTTGAGATGGGAAAATGTGAAACTTGTTTTGTCCTTCAGAAAAACTCACTTGAATCACATGACGTGCTTTAGTGTGCCACTCTTTCAGCGTGTGAAGCAAAGAACCGAGATATAACCCACTCCTGAAACCTAACTGATATTATGGGACAAGTGTCTTTCTATTTTCCTTACAGTTTCAAAAGTAAATAAGAACTCCTCCCCCACTGTGGTCCTTCTGCTTATGTACAAGAGGCCCCACACTTCGGGAAGTGAGTATGTAAATGGGAACTACTAATTATTCTCTCTGTGTGAACTTTCAAATGTTGTGCAAAGCAAGATGTGGACAATATTCTTTGTACCATTGCCCAAATAAAAAATTTCATTTTTATCTGTATTTAACATAGACTTTTCCCTATATTTCTTTTATTTTGTTCTGTGCTTCTAATACGGCCTTTTCCTCAATGCAAGACATGCACCCTGAATTCCTTCTCCCTGAGCTATTGCTTATCTCCATGACACTGTTTTTAACTCAGTACTACTCTTTTCAGACTCAAAAGGATTTTCCCGAAGAAACAAGTACTAACGTGTGGATTTGGGGATCATTTTAGTTGCAGTTGTTAGAACACAAGAATAAACACCATACACTCAAATGACTTGAAAATTTTAAACTCTGAATTGCCTCTTTTTATTTCATTTGTAATTCTGATAAGTCAGTTTTCTGTTTTCTTTTGTATTCCATTCTTTTGACCAAAGAGAACAAGGGCTATATTTTATTGAAAAGTCAGGGATTGGAGCCAAAAGGCGATGGTAGAAGATGCAGAGCCGCTCACGTTTACCCCAGCCCAGAGTGAAATTGGGATGATAAAGAGACTTGAATGGGAAATTGAGTCCAAGTTAACCAAGCACTGTTGATAAGTGGAGAATATGAGGATTTCAACAAAATTAGAAGAAATAAGCAAGACTACATTAAATGTCTTTCTAAAAAATTAAAGAGCAGGAATCCTATAATTCACAAAAGCCATGTGTTGGATTCACTCCATCTCTCTGCAGTTACTATTTCTCGCTCATTTACCAAAGTCAGCATTGCTCCTTAGATTGAAAAAGGGAATTCTTGTACTTCAAGGAATAAATAGAAAGTTGCAGTATTATTCATTTAATCGTTTTTTAAGGGAAAATTTAGTACTGTTTTCATGTCTTTGTAGTCTTTCTAAGTCTGTTTGTCAATGTCAGTTCAACCCTCCCTGAGAACAACAGAGCTACAATTACAGATGTGAAAAAACAGCTTGTGTGTAATTTAAATGCTGCAAACTGGCAATCTTCTCATGAAAACCACAAACAATTACTTCCATTGCTGTGCACCCGTGCATCTGGTTCACCACCTTTTTTTTTTTAATGTAGGATTGCATATGAATTGATAGTTAATTTCTCAGCTAGGGGGAAAAAAGTGCTATGTTTTTTACAAGGGTAAGCTACTTGCTTTTCCATCGTAGCACATTGCCATGCTTGTGTGGTTAATGATTTGAATTATACAACCAAGTAATCAAAGAGCAAATCTCCTCTGCTTAAATATAGCAATTTTCCAAAGGCCACCAAGGTCTAGAGATTCTAACCTTTTCTGAATATTTGCCTGCACTTTGCTGAATAGGGAACAATTAGCCTGTTTGGAACACCATGAAGATGAAGAGTGTGGGGGACTATGGCCACCATATTGCATATTCCTCCCTGTCTCTGATGAAAAGAAAAATAAAAGACACCAAGGGAAGTAATCCTTCTTTAAAGGGATGCCCAATTAGGCACATTGCACTAAAGAGAATGTGTCTTCATTAAGCAAAGATTTTCAGACTTAAAAAAAATATGTATGTGCCTCCGTGCAGTATATACATTTTTAAAAATCACATATGTTGAAAGCATTTGAATAAACAAAGCCACAGAGATAATGAAAGCCTTTGGTACAATATTAATATGCAAGAGCATTTTTTCACATCCATTCAAGAGGAAGTAAGCATTAGCACAAAGGTATTATCTATATACTTTGTCTTCTTATTAGAATTAACCACAGTTGGGAGGAAAGAAGACTTTTCTTCACTGTTAAATACACATTTCTTCCCATCTAATAGTAAACAAAAAGCTTTGGCATTTATGTTGAACTTATTGTTCTGTAAAGGGGCATTGCCAGGTACAAAATAACTGAGAAAACTATTTATTTGTGAAGAAAACAAGTTGTTTCCATGGATCATGATGGTACTAAGGGGAATCTTGGAAATCCCGCCTCAGCAGCTATTTTCAAACAGGAGACATTCTCCCCCTTGAAGAAAATTTTAAGCAAAATCTGCCAGTGGTACAAAAATGAACTAAATTATTCCCAAAAATTCCTTCTGAAGTATTTTTTATACCTCTAATTTCCAGTTGCTAGTTCTTAAAATCAGAACAGGGAGTAGAAAATGTAATTTATTAGCAAGTTTTAGCCACTGATAAATCCTACATAGGTATATTTTAGGTTGGAATACTTTAATTTAAATCCATTGTGCTGCCTTTATCTCTCACTAGCTTGGAAGAAAATAAAGTATGAGGAAAATAGATTTCAGACATACTCCAGTGTTTCCCAATGTAGTACAGGGATTCATTTGAAGACATAACATATGTTGGCTATTTAAGTGGTTGAAATATAAAAACAGGGGCATAGTGTTGCTATTTTTCAGAATGGATACCTAACATAGTTAAGGTATATTGTGCCAATCTGCTGATAAACACATGTGGGATCAATTGAAGAGCAGAGAGATAAATGGCTCGGGGAGCCTCGCCTTTCTAATTCTCAGGTCTCTTGCTCTCTGATGGTCAGACCTGGGTACAGCTTCATTAACCAGTTCCCTGCTTCAGCTGGCAAGGCTAACTTCCTGGAGACATCCCTGAGGAGAAGCCACATGGATCTATCCCGAAGCAGCCCTGGGTGCTGGAGCAGCCATGTGGAGACCCCTGCCAGTGCTGAGATGTTTACACGTTCACTCATTTGGCTTTCCTCCTGAAGTCATTGTCATTGCATGTGTTTTGTGACATGGAGGAGGACTTTGTGGATTGGTGTTGGACATATGAGCTAATGTTGGACTTATGGGCTTGGGCAGCACTGGGTGGGATGTTTTCTTGATGTACACTTACCCTTTATATAAAACATATGAGTTTCTGTGGATTTGTTTCTCTAGTCTACCCAGACTAACACATTATCTAAAATAGAAGTATTATTACTTTTATTTTTCACATTTAGAATCAACAGGAGCATCTATTGAACTGTGCTGTTGGGAATATTAATAAAATATAAAGGCCAGTCCTTGTACTCAAATAATTGACAGCCTTACATTTAATAAAATATGAGAATAACCAATTCAACTCAGTATCTCATAAACCCAGTATATCATAAACCCAGTCTATGTGTTACCTATAGAACTCTAGAAATCTAGTCAGAAGAACTAGCAATGAAACTTACATGAAAAGAAGCTGCTAGAAACATTGTAAGAATAGAAATAAAATATTTTAGTGGGAGTGGTCTAGCAGATAGTATTTCAGAATCTTCATATCCTAGGATCTCTAGGTGAAATCAGGTTAATCATGAGGTATATATGTCTTTACCCTACTCTTGACATTTTTAAATATCCATACTGTGTTACTATTTCAAAGACATCAATAACTATAATTTTCACAGGCAATTCAGTTCACTGTAATAAATAATAATAATGTAGCGAGCCACCACTTGTCTGTCAATTTGTCATCCTGTAGTGACGTGAGTGTTGCAATGACTCTGGAAGCTAAGTCACTGTTATTTCAAATGCTATCAGGTTCGCCCAAAGTGAATATGTTTCAGTGGAGCTTCCAGAAGATGAACAGGCAACAAAGAAGGACTAGAATTCCCAAATCCAGAGAAAGGAGCCACCTTATGCATAGCTTCGAAGCATTTTCAAATGCTGAAAGCCAAAACAAAGGAAGGAGAACATTGTCAGAGATGCTGCCAGGAGATGGACCTCTCAGGTATGAGGTCACCAGACATGTTACTGAAGAGGAGCTGTTCCTTGGAGGGAAGTCGACCATGGTGATGTGAGTCAGGTAAAGCCTGGGAGGGAGCCTTCAGGATCTTCATTTGCTCAAGATAAAATAAGACAGCCCCAAAATTATTCTCATGATTGGAACTTGGATTGTGTAGCATGAATCTAGGAAAATTGGAAGTAGTCAAAATCATGAAGATCGATATCCTAGGTATTCGTGAGATGAATTGGGCCAGTATTGGCCATTTTCAATCAGAAAATCATATGATTTACTATGGCGGGGAAAACACAAACTAGAGGATGATAAGGCAATCTTTGTCATAAAGGATCTTGCTAAACCCACCATGAAGTACAATGCTAACAATGCTATCTATCTATCTATCTATCTATCTATCTATCTATCTCTCTTCCTTGAAGGAAATTCTATCAATACAATTACTATTCCGTTTTCTGCACCAACCACAAAAGCTAGTGATAAATAAATTGAAGAATTCTGAACACTACTTCAGTCAGAACCTGAATAAACATGCAATCAGGATGCCTTGATCATTACTGGTGATTGGAATGTAAAAGTTGGAAACAAAGAAGAAGGAACAGTAGTTGGAGAATATGACTTGACAGAAATAAAGCTGGAAATCACATGATAGAATGTTGTGAACGCAATGACTTGTTCACAGCAAGCACCTTTTTTCAACAACACAAAAAGTGACTGTACACATGGACTTTCCCATACGGAATACACAGACCTCAAATGGCCTACATCGGCGGGAAGGCACAATGTGGAAGCTCGTTCCCAGCAGCTAAAACTAGGTCAGGAGCAGATAATGGAACAGATCATCAATTGTTCCTATGCGAGCTCAAGGCCAAGCTGAAGACAATCAACGCCAATCCATCAGCATCAAGCCCTTGAGTCGATCCTGCCTGAATTTCGAACATTTCCAAGACGGATTTGATGCATTAAACACTAATGGCAAAAGACCTGATGAGTTGAGAAAGGCATGAAGAACATCATTGGTGAGGAAAGCAAAGGGCCATTTACAAGACAGGAAAGAAAGAAAAGATCAACGTGGAAGAGACTAATCATGGAACAGCTAAAGCAAATGGAAGGAAGGTTGGAGGAGCGGAACAGAGCAGGGATGCTACTTTGAGGACTAAGATGTGCCTAACTCAAGACCTGGGATTCTCTATTTCTTCATAGCATGTTATAATTGTACTGTGAATAAGAAAGACTGTGGAAGAATCTATGTATTTGAATTGGACAAGGGCTAAAGTGGAATATTTAAAGTACATGGAATGCCAAAAGGATAAACTTATCTGTACTGGAAAATTTAAGACCATAGTGCTCATTAGAGGCAAGGATGGCAAGACTTCGTCTTACGTACTAAGGACATATTGTCAGGAGAGTCTAGTCCGTGGAGAAGGACATCATATTTGGTAAAGTGGAAGGACAGTGAAAAAGAGGGAGTCCCCGACAGGCTGGTTTGGCACCATGGCTGCCACAATGGGTGTGTCATAGGAATAATTGTTAGGATGGCAAAGGATGTTAAGTGTTTTGTTCTGTTGTACATAGGGTTGGTTGGGGTTGGAGCGGACTCTATGGTACCTAATAGCAATTTACCAAGAATTCCTAAATAGAGAAGCTTTGCACTTTTTATTATGAATTGGGTGACAGTTTGCAGAGTAAATTGATTTCCGTTCAGCAATCCAGTCACCATTTGTTTCATATTCTTCACTGCCGTCCTCATTCATCCCACTGCACTACTGTGCTCCTCATTTCCATTCCTCCTCCCTCTCCGACCTTCCCTGTCTCCTCAGCTTTGGCCTTGGGGAAATGTTGTTTTAGTTCAAACGGTGCATAGAATAATCAAGTACTATATACTTTCCTATTGTTAGAGTTCACCTTATAGACCTGTCAATTAGCTGAAAATTGAGCCTCTTGGGGGAGTTAAGTGCCAAGTCCTAAGGGTGAATATGGGACACAAGCTCTATTCAGCCAAAAAGCCTGATTTTTTTTATGACTCTGAGTTTTGTTCCACATTTTCCTCTTATTCTAATTATGACATTCTAATATAATCCTTTCCATAGAAATGGAAACTTATAACCATAAACCAGATAGTCTTCTAGTTTGAAGATTCATGGAGGCTGGTGTTTGTGTGGTCAATTAATTCTAATTGTTTCCATGTATCTTCTATTTCCTTCATCTTTCTTTGTTACATGTGGGAAGAGCCCAATAGAGACACTTTATCTGGACACTCAGGAGTTTTTAGGACCTCAGATATGATTGATCGATGTGACATGCAAAGCTTTATCATTTGGGATCTGTGTTGTGCCATGTTGTTGTTGTTAGCTGCTGTCGATAACAACCCAATATACAACAAGCAAAAACTGTCTGGTCCTGCACCAATTTCACAATAGTTCTTGGGTGTGAGACCATCACTGCATTCACTGTGACAATGCCATTTGTCCAGGACTTCCTCTTTGACTCTGCCCCTCCATGACAAACATGGTATCCTTCTGCAGAGACTACTCTCTCCTGATAACACATCCAAAGTAAGTGAAGCCACGTAGAGCCATCCTTGCCTCTAAGGATTCTGGTTGCACTTCTTCCAAGACAGAGCTGTTTATATTTTTGCATCCATGGCGCTTTCAATATTCTTTGCCAGCACCATAATTCAAGGAGTCAAAGTAAAATATTATAATGAAATGTTCAAAGATCTAGAGTTAGAAAACCAAAAAGAAAGGACATACTCAGAGTATCTTAGAAAGAACTCAAGTAAAAGTTCAACTCTGGGGTTGAAATGTTGAAAGATTCTATGGGGAAAATACTGACTGAAGCAGGAAGCCTCCAAAGAAGATGTCAATCATACACGGGGTCACTATACCAAAAATAACTAATTGATATGCAACCATTTCAAAAGGTAGCATATGAGCCAGAACCAATGTGATTGAAAGAAGAAGTCCGGCTGTATTGAAAGCATTAGCCAAAAACAGAGTTCCCAGAATTGATTTAATATCAATTGAAATCTTTCAATAAGCTGGTGAAGCACCAAAAGCACTCAACTGTCCGTACCAAAAATTTTGGAAGACAGCTATTTGGCCCACTGACTGGAGAGGTCGTATTTGTACCCATGGCAAAGAAAAATGACCCACCAGAATGTGCAAATTATAAGACATTACTGATATTACAAGCAAGTAAAATTATGTTGAAGATCATTCAACACAGTGGTTGTAGCACTACAAGTTAAGCCATGGTGTTCCACAATGGCTTTGACCCTAAATCCCCAGGCAAAGGGCTTATTTACATACTGCTGTTTCCTGTTTGCTCTATTACATACATGCATATATTTGCAGTTGCTATGTATGTAGAAATATTTTCAAATAAGTTTATACAAAGGTTTGAGTACTATAGTTCCTTTCTTCTAGTCTTACCTGTTTATCTTGCCTGTCTGCCTTTGTATCTACTTACAGATTAGTTTTTGGTATTATTGCATATGCAAAATTTTATAATTAAGAGTATTCACCTTTGATGTTTCTAATGCAATGCATTTCTCCGTGTCTTCCTTTCCATTAATGATTTTGTGCCGATCACCTTCTTATGCCACCACTTGCCTGTCAGGTTGTAACACTCTGAGCTTTCATTTTGCTCTGCTAATGAAGGCAGGGCCCTGGGCTTTCAAATCCCTGCAGGGCTATCCATGTGAACAGGCTTCCGCTGAGCTTCCAAATTAAAGGCAGCTAGAAAGAAGACATTGAATAGCCATTCTGAGGGAGCAGCCACTGAAAGTCTTAGGAAAATCAGTGTAACACCATGATCTTACATAGTGCCAGAAGACGAGGCCCTCGGGTGGGAAGGCATTCCAAATGCAATGGGGGAAATGCATCCTCAAAGTATCATTGATCTTAATGACAAGGATGAAGTAAAGCACTGGGGATATTCATTTGCTGATGGGGCATGATTTAAAAACAACAACCAAAAACATTCACGAATTATTCAAAAGTGGAATTTACAAAGTATAAACCTAGGAAAATTGGAAGTCATCAAAAACAAAACGTATAAATATCAATATTCTAGTCATTAATGAGCTGAAGTGGACTGATAGTGTCCATTTTGAGTTGGGCAATCATAGGGTTTACTGTGCCATAAAGAACAAATTCAAGAGAACTGGCATCTCACTCATCCTACAGAGAACATTTTGAGATATACTAAAGACTATGCTATTTCCGATAGAATAATATGTATATGCCTCCAAGAAAGACAAACTGTTATTCTAGTTTGCTTACTAACCACTAAAACTAGTGACCACGAAATTAAGAATTCTACCTACTTTTTCAGTATGAAATTGAGTAAATATATAATCCATATGCATTGATAATTACTATGATTGGTATATGAGAGATTTGGAAAGAAAGTAGATCAGTCATTAGAAAATACAGCCTTAGGGACACACTCTAAGCTAAAGATCATGTGGCAAAATTTTTAAGATCGATGACTTAGTCATTGCAAACACCAATTTTCAAAACATAGACAGTGATTATACATGGGACTTCACAGGATGGAGTACACATAACAACACAACTTAAGTACATCTGTGAGTCAAATGATGGAAGAACTAAATATCCTCAGCCAAAGCATACTATCAATGTTGACTCATATCCAATTTCAGGTTGAAACTGAATAAAAATTTTAAAAGTTCACAAAAGCCAAAATACAGCCTTGGGGTCAATCCTACCTGAATTTAAAGAACTTTGAAAAACAGATGTGACTCGTTCATACTAATGACTGAATACCAGTGGTGGGATGACAAGAGTATCATTCATGAGAAAAGCAAAAGATCCGTAAAAAGACAGGAGAGACAGGAGAGAGAGAGAGAGAGAGAGAGAGAGAGAGAGAGAGAGAGAGAGAGAGAGAGAGAGAGAGAAAGAAGAAGAAGAAGAAGAAGAAGAAGAAGAAGAAGAAGAAGAAGAAGAAGAAGAAGAAGAAGAAGAAGAAGAAGAAGAAGAAGAAGAAGAAGGAGAAGAAAAGGGAAGAGGAGAGGAGAGGAGAAGAGAAGAGAAGAGGAGAGAACCGAGTGGGTATCAGAACACATGTGTCAGGGGAGACTAGCCCCTAACCACGATCATGGGTTCATAGGCACAACTGTATGGTTATAATATACAAAGATTATAGTAAAGTCAGAGAAAATGAGAGAGAGTGAACTAAAGGAGTCAGACACATTTCATGGTATCATGCTCACCTCAGCCCCACTTGGTGTTCCATGGGGGATGCTGGAGGAGAGAGCTGGAGAGAAAGGGAGGGAAGAAGAGGACCCTGGAGGAGAGGGCAATTTATTTCTAACCAAGGCTTATATATCTTTGGGGGCATTAAGCCCCCTGATTACAGGTAACAATCTAAGAAGGGTAGGACCATAGCCAATCCAGCGATGGGAGGGGGATGTCCTCGGGGTGCACATTCTATAGGAAGAGGAGGGATTAAGAGTTCACATGTGACAAGATGGGCAGACCCTAGATTCATGATGGCAGCTTAACCTTGCTTGTCCTTGAGCTGGAGACTTGATTTATTCTAAGTATTCGAGGGAAAGTAATTTACTGTCCTTAACAGCAGGGAGTGAGCCCCACCTAGGATGGACAGACAGTAGTCTGATAGCTCTGGATGGCTGATGCTTTCAGAGAGATAACTTGACAATCATTTATCATTAATTGCAAGCAGTGCCTAGGTCGGACATATATTTGGGGGAGACAAGCTTGAGGCTAGCCTCTTTATATCCCATGTACATGCTGGAATTTGCTCTTGAATGCTTGTAAAGCAATTGGAAGAAATGATGTAGAAAAACGGAACAGAAAATGTCATGGGGTAGCTTTTGAAAAGAACAAAGCAACACATGATGATGGAATAAATAAAGATGTAGTAAATAAAATCAAAAGGAAAGAACAAAGTCCTTCTCAAGCTAGAGAATTGAATAATTCAAGCCTAGGGTTGAAACATTGCAGGATTCTATGGATAAAATATTAAATAATGATGGAAGCATCACAAGCAGATGAAGGGATAAAAAGAATTGCCACCCCAAAGAAATGATTGGTGTTCAACTACTTAAGATGCAACATATGATCAAGAACCAATGGTACTAAAGAACTGCATGTAAAGCATTGTTGAAAAGGAAATTTCTGGGTATTGTACTGTTCCAACAAATTAATGCAGTAATAGAAGCTGTTAGAACAGAAACCAGGGATACTAAATGATTGAAAGGTTAGGCTTTCTACTCCCCCAAAGAGTTACAGTCTTGGAACTCCAAAGAGGCAGTTTTACCCTGTTCTATAAGGTTACTATGAGTCAGAATTAACTCGATGGCAGTCAGTAGAATATAAATGATTTAAAATTAGGAAAAGTGTGTGTCAGGATTGTACTCTTTCACCATCCATAAGTATTCAACTTATTTATTGAGCAAATAATCAGAAAAATTGGACTACATGATGATGAATATGACACCAGGTTTGGACAAAGGCTCATTAATAACCTATGATAGTCCAATGACTCAATGTTGGTTGCTGAAAGCAGAGCTAAAGTATCTCCTGATGAATATCTTCAATATGGATAACATTTCAATACTAAGAAAATAAAGATCCTCACAACTTGACCAAGCTTGAAGTTGTCAGAGGTTACATTTTGGTTGGATTGACAATCATCATGGAAACCTCAGGCAATAAATGACATGATCTACTGCGCATAGGGAAAATCTGCTGTGAAATATTAAAGAGCCAATATATCACTATAAGATAGGACTAAGATGTGCATGACTCAAGCATGATATTTTTAGTTACATATGCATGTAAAAGCTGGAGAAGAAATAAGGAAAATAGAAAAAGAATTGAGGCATTTCAATTTTTGTACTGTTGAAGAATTTTCAAAGTAATATGTACTGCCAGAAAATACATGCGTATTGAAAGAAATGTAGCCAAAATACTCCTTAGAAGTAAAAACTGAAAGACTTACGTATTGGGGACTTGTTATCAAGAGAGCGCAGCCCCTGGGGAAGGAGAGCATGCTGGATAAAGTAGAGGGTCAATGGAGGACAGGAAGACCTTCAACTGGATGAACTGCACACTTGCTGCAACAATTGACTCAACTAAAGCAATAATCTAGTTGGTCTGTTGTTTTCTTGGCTTTCGTTATGTTTGATAGTGTATTTATGTCATGCTTCAGGGTTCCTAAAATTGTTCTATTTTTGTTTTGATGGCTCTTTATACTTAGCTTTTCCATTTAGATCTTTTAACTATCTTGAGTTAGTTTCCTGTATGTGTGAGATATGAGCCCTGTTTCATTTTTCTGCAAGTGGATATCCAGTCCTGACAACACCATTTGTTAAAGAAACTATCTCTTCATCATTTAACGATATTTCAGCCCTTTGTTAAAAATCAGTTGTAAATAGACTTATTGATTTACTTCTGAATTCTCAATTTTCTTCTGCTGATATATGTGTCAAAACAGCATGAGGTTGTTTGGACTACCAAGATATATGTGAGGTTTACTTATTGGGATATGTGAGGCTTCCTTCGTTTGTTTTGTTTTTTTAATCTATGTAGGCTGCCAAAGGAGGGCAAAAGGAGAAGAGCATTCCTTTCACTCAGGGACACCTTGGGCAGAGGCCACCTTCTTTGTTTTAGTCCTTTGATAGTGCTTTGATTAACAGTGGTCTCTTTCCTTTCCATATAAACTATATTATTAATTTTCAAATTTCTTTAGAGAATGTGAAGGATGGATTATGAAATATATATAAGAATTGCATTTGATCTATAGCTTTCTTTGGGAAATGTTATATTTTTACAATGTTAAGTCTTCTCCCCCCCTAAAATTATGTTTTATTTAATTATTGAAAACCAGATTATTTTTTAATCATTTTATTGGGGGCTCGTACTACTCTTATCACAATCCATACATCCATCCATGTGTTGACCACATTTGTATACTTTTTGCCATTACTGTTTTATTCATGAGCATGGAGTAGTCTTTCCTTATATGGATGTTTTTTAGTTCACTTAGTATTTTGTAGATTTCTTGTATTTCTGGTAAAATTTATGCCTGAGTATCAAACCTTGTGGGTGGCTTTTATAAATGGTATTGTTTTCCTGATTTCCTCCTCAGTTTTCTTGTTGTGTCCATTTGAGACTTAATAGTGAAGGGATGGAGGTTAGCCTGTCAATCAGGTCTCAGCTTGCTGACCACATTTGGAGGCACTAAGGAAATTAATAGCTCGCTGGAGGCAGGACACACACATACTCCTGGGGAGACATTCCTGTTGACAAGCCACATGGAGATAGGCTGATGGCAGCCAGAGCCTCGGAGCTGGAGGAGCCCTGTGGAGACTCACGTCAGTGCTGAGATGTTTGTACTACCACTGGATCCACAAGACTTCATCCACTTGCCTGATCTTCCTATATTTGGCATCATTGCATGGCTGTGTGAATCTAAAGAAGAACTTATGGATTGATTTTAACATATGGGGTAATATCAGACATATGGACTTGATCTGGACTGGGCTAGCACGTTTTCTCAATATTCAATTACTCCCGTATATAAAGTTTTTTCTTATATACATATGTCTATGAATTTCTTTCTCTAGTCTAACCAGACTAACGCACTTGTTAAAATTACTTATCTTCATTATTTTTTAGAAAATTAAAAAAATTCTACTGTGAATTAGGTGAACATTTAAAGATAAGATTATTGGTGCCAAATTCAACAAATTACACATGTATTTTTCTAACACTGATGAATCTTTCAATTAATTTCAGTAATTGTCTTGGTAAATTTTTGAAATTTTCTATGTATTGGATAATATCATCTACAAAGGTACTTCTACTTCTTATTTAACAATTTAGATGCATTTTATTTTATTGCCTATTGCTCTGGTAAAGACTTCTAATACAATATTGAATAAGACTGGTCCTAAAGGACATACTTGCCCAGTTCTGGTTTCCAAGGAGAATACTTTCCGTCTCTCTCCACTACAACTACTGTTGGTTGTGGATTTTGTACCCACTTTTAGGCTGAAGAATATACTGCTCTTCCTATTTTGTTAAGCATTTTTATCAGAAACAAGTGTTGGACTTGGTCAAATGAATTTTCTACATTAGTTATTAAAATCATGTGTTACTTTTCCTCTGGTTTATTTATATGGTGGACTACTTGATCATATTTCTAGTAGTTATCTATTCTTGAAAGCTGTGATATTGTGGAGAATATTTACATCTATACTCATGAGGACAATTAAAATGTAATAGTTCACTTTTAATTATAGTTTGCCTAGTTTGTATATCAGAGTTATGCTTGCTTCATTAAATAAATTCAGAAGTATTCCATTCTTTCCTATAATCTGAGTTTGAGAGGAAACTGGATTTCTCTCTTCTCTGGATGTTTGGTAGAATTAATCAATGAAGTTGTCAGAGACAGGACTTTTTGGAGGAATTAATTTCTTCCTTCTACATGTTCAAACTTTTAAGTACAATTTTTCATAGTATTTTATTATGTTATCCATTTTATTTCAGTTCTGTTGTAACTTCACCCACTTCGCTTCATCTTGGTGTTATTTTCTTTTCTTCGTTCCTTTGTTAGATTTGCCACGAGTTTGTCGGTTTTATTCTGGTGTCTGTAGTCTTGTTTTGCTGATTTTTGCTGTGTTGGAGCTGTGAAGTTCAGATGTTGGCTTTGGTTCCTTTTATTTATATGTAATTGGTGATTGTGTGTGGATGTGTTTTGCTCAGGTTTGTCATTCTTTCTTTTCTTTTTAACTTTGTTTTGATATATCCATGTGAGAGTACAGTGGGGGTGATACTCTGCTCACTAGTTTAGGACTAACATGTTATCTCCATCGCCTTGTGAGTATGATAGAGACTTGGAATGTGTGCACAGTTTTCCAGTTGCTGAGCAAGTTAAGTAACTGAGGTGAGGTTTGGTTGGTATTGATAACCCTCTACCACTGATCTGATAGTACAAGAGCAAGCGTAGGTCCTTGCCTACTGGGTTGGTCTTCATGATTGCTATCTGCCAGTAGTTGGCATAAAAATACAAACAAACAAAAAAAGAGAGTAAAATGTAAAAAATCAATAACAAGGGATGAAAATATGGAGAAAGTAAAATATACACTAAGAAAGAAGGAAATATAATGAAAGAACAGGAAAGAAAGGTAGGAAAGGAAAATGAAAGCTGAGGTTGCGAAATGGAAATGAGAAATGTGGGACAAAAGAAAGAAATGAAGAAAAAGAACATTTTAAAAAAACAGAAGAAAGAAAGCAAAAACTCAGAGAAGTGAAGGTGAAAGGAGGCTTCCTGCTGGCTAATGAAGAAGCAGTAAGAGGCCGAGAACCCAATGTGGGTCACAGCCTCTGGGGCTAGTTAAGGAGGCCCGGGTGAGAGGAAAACATGTCCATTCCTGAATGAATTTTCCAGTGGCCTGGGAGGTGGCCGTGCACACGGTCACTAGTCACAGAAGGCATTTATTTGGGCCAAGAGATTGGCTTCTTTGTTGATCACATGATCAAGTTTTGCCACACCAACGACTTGTTCATAGCAAATATCTTTTTCAACAACACTTCCCCAGATGGGATACACAGAAATCAAATTGACTACATCTGTGGGAAGAAACAATGGAGAAACTCAATGTCAGCAGCTAAAAGCAGACCAGGGACCGACTGTGAAAGAGAACATTGATTACTCACATTTAAGATGAGGATAAAGCTGAAGAAAATGAAAACGCAGCCACACGGGTCAAAATGCAGCCTTGACTCTATCCCACCAACATCTCAAGAGCATCTCAAGAACAGATTTGACTCGGTGAACACTAATGACAGAAGACATAATGATTTGGGGAAGGCTTGACAAACATAATTCAAGAAGAAAGGAAAGGGTCGTTAAAAAGACAGGAAAAAAGAAAAGATCAAAGCGGATGTCAGAAGAGAGTCTGAAACTTGCAATTAATCATAGAGAAGCTAAAGCACGTGGAAGCAAGGATGAAGTCAAGGAGCAAAACAGAACATTTCAAAGGTCAATTTGAAACAACAAACCCAAATATTATTATAATGAAATGTGAAAGGGCTTCGAGTGAGAAAACCAAACGGGAAGAACATACACTCAGACTATCTCATACGAAAAGAAGCGAGAAACAACTCCAAGCCTCAAATTCAAATCTTGAAAGATTCGCAAACCTATATTGAATGATGCAGGAAGCATCAGAAGATGGAAAGAATACATAGAGCCACTGTACCTCCTCCCCCCCCCAAAACTAATCAATTGTCCGCCATTTCAGGAGTTAGCATATGAGCAAGAACCAACGATGTTGAAAGAAACTCAAACTGTACTGAAAGCATTAGCCAAAAACAAGGTTCCCAGAATTTGAAGAATACCCATTGAAATGTTTCAACAAGCTAAAGAAGCACATATTTGTCTATGCCAGAAAATTTGGAAACCAGCTGATTGAAAGCAGTCCATATCTGTTCCCATTCCAAAGGAAGGTGATCCAACAGAATGCTCAAACTGTAGAACAATATCATTGATATCACACAAAAGTAAACGTTTGCTTAAGATCATCCTACACAGCAATAAATTGGCAGAGAACTGTCAAAGTTCAGGCCAGATTCAGAAGAGGACATGGAGCAAGGGACGTCATTTTTAATGTCAGATGGGTCTTGGCTCAAAGCAGAGAACACCAGAAAGATGTTTCCTTGTGCTTCATTGACTGTGCAAAGGCATTCGACTGGGGAGACCATAATAAACTGTGGATACCCTTGAGCAGAATGGGAATTCTAGAACACTTCACTGTGCTCATTCAGAACGTATACAGGGATCAAGGAGCAGTTGTCCTAACAGAACAAGGGCACATTGCATGGTTTTAATCAGGAAATGTGTGTGTCAGGGTTGTAACCTCTCACCTTGTTCAATCTGTCTGCGGGGCAAATCATCAGAGAAGCTGGATTACATGAAGAGTGCTGTATCAGGATTGGAGGGAAGTTTCTTCACAAATGGGGTCTGCAGATGACACAATCTGGCTTGCTGAGAGTGAGGGGGAATTGAATCCCTTCCAGGTGAAGATCAAGAATTGTAGCCTTCCCTGTGATTTACAACCCAATTGAAGGAAGATCTAAATCCCTACATCTGGACCAAGATGGGTAGCATCATGATAAATGGAGGAAAGGTTGAAGTTGTCAAGGATTTTGTTTACTTGGGTGCACAATCAAAGTTCCTAGAAGCAGCAGTAAAGAAAAAAAAAAATCAAAAGACGTACTGGTACTGCATTAAGGAATCAGCTTTATAAGCTCTCTTTAGAGCATTGAATAACACGATAATCACTTTGAGAACTAAGGTGCACCTGACCGAAGCCATGGTATTGTCCATTGCATCATATGCATGTGACTGCTGAACACTGGAGCAGGAAGACCAAACAAGAATGAATGCACTTGAGTGGTGGTGCTAGAGAAGAATGCTGAAAGGACCATGGGCCGCTCACAGGGCAAAGTGATCTGTGTTGAAAGGAATAAAGCCAGAGGGTGCATTAGAGGCAAAGATGGCTGGCCTTCGTCTTACATACTTTGGACATATTGTCAAAAAAAGACCATTCCCTGGAGAAGGACATCATGTATGGTCAAGTAGAAGGGTGGTGAAAATAGGAAGTCCTGCAGTCTCATGGATCAGATCGGCACAGTGGGCTCTGGCAGAGGAACAATCATGAGGATGGACCGTGTCATGTTTCATTCTGTTGTACTTAGCATTACTATGGGTGGGGGCAGAACGATGGCAACTAACAGCAACTACAACAGAGGACAGCTGGGGTCACAATGCCTGGTCCCAGGAGGATTTTCTATCCATACAAGGGGTGGTGGGTTTGAGAGAACCATCCCATACTGTGTATTCTGCTGACAAGAATGGGCAAAGAATACATGTTCCTACATTTCAGCATGGTGCTACCAGCCCCTGTTCTCTGAAGGTGTGCCTCCAACCTAAGGCAGAGCAGAGGCTGCATGAGGAAAAGGTGTCACCAATTATGGATGGGTGACAGTAGGGGCTGGCCACGCTTCCGGTCATTGGAAGGGTGGACAGGACAAGGTTAAGGCTCACCTGCCTGGTTTCCAACACGAATATGGGTGTTTGTGTGGTTCTGAGGGACAAGAGTTGATTATCGGGTCACTGCTGTGATCGGAGGAGCACCGGTGACATAAGTAAGTATTAGTTGGGCTGCTGTCAGCAAGGTCAGTAGTTGAAGACCACTAGTTACTCCAAAGGAGAAAGATGAGGCTTCCTACTCCCGTAAAGAGTTAGGCTCAGAATCTACAGGGGCCATCCTACCCTCTCCATAGAGTCAGCACGAGTCAAAACAGTCACGCTATGGCAGGCCGCTATTCCATTTGTCTCCTTATTTCCAATTTTTTCCAGCTCCTTTTCCTAGTTGATACCCAATCCAGTTCTTGATTCTTTCTTCTGACGGTCAGGGTTCCAGGATTATCATTCATAACTACTTCCCTTAGTCTCTGGGACAATATGTCATAGGGGGATTGGGTAGCCTATCTGTCTACTTCACTATCTTACTGGTAAGTCCCTTTTCTATAATCTTTTAAAAATTTTTTAATTTTCTAAAATGGTCCCACATCTAAATTTTGGGATTAAATGACCACAGTCTTCAATTGGGGCAAAATTGTTTTATGAGATGCTTTTGCTAGTAAAAATGTCATGAATACCTCGGTGATTGAAAGAACTTACAAAATAGATCACCTGTATTGAAAATTAAATGTTCAATAGAAGATAAAACATGATCTTTACACATTACCAGTAGATGGTTGACTTTATTAAAATATACTTTTATTAATACTTCTCTATGCCCATCATGATATGCTTATATAGAGCTTTATGATACACTAACTTCTGCCTCACTATATTATGGAGCTTCAATACATTTATGGGAAAATTCCATGATCTTTTATACCATTTTCCCCCAAACATTTTGAAGCTCCTTCATATTTGCTTACTTCATTAAGTTTATCATTTCTGACTGGCATGGTTTGTGCCTTTCTTTTTAATAAACCATTTAGAATCTTGCATAATGAACTGCTGGTAATAGTTGGTCGATAAATATTTGTTTAATTGAATTATCTACTGCCACCGAGATTTTGAATCTAAATGGGACCAATGAGGGAAAAGTTCTGACTTGCCAGGCTGCCTTGTAAACATAAACACTCTTTCAGCAGATGGCAATATTAATGGATTTTTTTTTGAGAAGCTTGACATTGGCATTCAACCCATATTGAAAATGAAGTTCTTTTCCAGCCTTGTATCTAGATCCTATGTCATGTATTTCTGCTCCTTCCAATAAAAGCCCTACATGCATGTTCTTGTTGCTGTTTTAACTGAAGAACAGTTCGAATATATCTTGCTGCGAAACATTTTCACGTATTTTACAGATAAAATTGATCCGTTTCAAGAGGAATTCAGAAACTCGGTGGGAGCAGTGTGAAAGCCCACAGTGGGGGGGGGGACTGTTTTTGTTTTCTACTTTCTAAACATTCACCTGCTGAAGTTTCATTCAGGTTCTTACACACACTTTGTCCCTCTTTTGAGAGAGTTACCGGTTTCCTGTAAGAATAACAAGATGCAACATCTGAACACGGTGAAGAATATTGGCAGTTGTGAAAATGGAAAAGTTGCCCCAAAATATGCATTTGCTATTTCAACAATACAGGTCAAGGAATAAAAATAAGTAATCATAACCACGCTCCAAATAACACAGGCAGATTTCAGTAGAGCTTCACTATATCAACTCAGGGAAACTGAATGACATTTTTAAAAGTAGAAGTGGGCAAGTGAAATCCCAAGTTGAAATCCCACATCAGCTTTCTCTCCTGCCACTGCAGTCGGCCTTCTAACGTCCACACCATGCACCGTCAGGAGAACCAGAGCAGAACTCATACTGGAACCTCCGTGAGAAACAACTGCACCGGAATCTCTCTTAGCAGCTCTCTATCTCCAGGACACCTAACTGGCAGAAACATCATTCCAAAATCCTAGCACATATATACATTTTTTTCACTCATTGTCAAAAATTACCTGGATATCAGTGATGATGCTTGTCTTAGGCTGGGTTCTTTAGCTAAGTAAAACCAGGGAAGCTTGTGTACGTATGTGCAGAGAAGAATTCATATCAAGTGTGTTGGTTACATAATTTCAT
Source organism: Tenrec ecaudatus (assembly GCF_050624435.1). Lineage (NCBI taxonomy): Eukaryota > Metazoa > Chordata > Mammalia > Afrosoricida > Tenrecidae > Tenrec > Tenrec ecaudatus. Next base: position 88,511,708 of record NC_134532.1, read on the forward strand.
GTCAACTTGAAGATATATAACAGGCGAAACCTGATAGTGTCTGCGTGTCGGCAGGGCTCTCTCACAAGAAGGGGCTAGGGGACCTCCCTCTTTGCCTTCACTCTCCTGCTTGCTGGCCTTCTTGAGGGCTGCCAGAACCTGCCATGTTTCCATTGGTGAGATGGGATGTGTTCTTGATATATGATTACTTATAAAGCTCCTTCTTACACCTTATGAATGGATTTTTTTTCTCTAGCCAACCAGTCTAAAAAAATCAAGAAAATGATTGACACAGATTTAGAGGCAAACAGGACTCAAGTGCAAGGGTGTGATGTCAGACTGGAGGTTTCTCTTGACTGCTGCAGCTGCAGGGACTGATAAGCCCAAGTTTGGTAGGTCAAACATCAAGCTTTGACTGCACAAGAAAATGAATCCTGGGTCAGTGGGTAAGATGGCATATTGTATTAACAACTTCCATGATCAAAGGAATTCGGGCAGACTGCTAGATCAAGTCGAAAGAATTAGAGGCCAACAAGCCAGATACAGGATCCAGATGCACTAAGAGGCCAACTATTTTATGCAGCATCCTCTTCTATTGGGAGCAGACCACACCGTCAGGAAAATCTCATCAGGAAGGCCTACTAGGTCTTAATAGTCAAGTCACTAAGAATCCTGGACAAGCCAAGTAGACAGCCTTACCTATCACACTACTCCAAGAAAGAAACTGAATTTAAAATGCAAGGGACACTTTGCCTGATCCCCGACCTCCTCTAATGATTCTTTCCTTTGTACCCACAAACATAGTTTTTAGATTCACTCATTGTCAGTTCCCCTCATTCTAGAAGGTCTGTAAGACTCTTTCCAATTCTAAAGTCCCCATTTCTGAAAGCTGGCAGCAGACTTTAGGATCTGCAGTCCTTATATCATCGTGAAATTTATCCATCACATTTATTTTAAAAAGCAACATAGCAATAAACTTCTATAAATTTCATATGCAAAAGTATTTTGTGGGCCTTCAATAAGGGGGGAATTATGGTACTGAACTGAGAAGGATAGTTCAGTGAGTGTGGTTTTGTTTTTTGGTATAATTTATCTTTCATAAGTAGGAGTTAGACATGATAGAGATGAAGTTAGTTTTATGAGATTATTCTGAAAATAAAGAAAATAGAAGCACTCGCCTAGACCATTTCAGGAAAGAGAGATGACCTTGATTTAAACATTCTATTTTTTTTGTTAAAGCTGCTAATTTACCATCAGCTGTATCTGAATTATTAAAGAGTGTTATACAATGATATGAGTCACCCCCACAGTGCAATGTACGTTTAGAAGGATGGAGAAAATGCGGTCCTGGAGGACAATGAGATTAGGAGACTCCTCCAGCAAACGACAGGTGTGGCACCACAATGTTGGTGGTCAGCTGCCTCCGAAGCAGCTAGGGTGGCAAAGTGCTGTCCAGACTTAGAAGGAAATGTTCATTTCTCTGATCCCACTGAACACCATTGACTCTATGGAAAGAACTTATGTCATTGGCGATGCCCTAGCAAACAGAACAAATTCACTTACTCCACTATTACGGACCCAGGGGTGAAAAGGTTCTCCTGGTTAAGCAAACCTCCAGCTCACCTGCCCTCCACCACCTTGTTTGCTTTCCCAGCTGTAAGAATAAATGAGCTTTTTCTCTTCCTGTTGTGCAATTTTAAACTATTTTAAGGAGTAAGAGAAAAAAATACATTTTAATGGTGGGTTTTTTTTTTAGAATTTTTATAGTAGGTACCCATTGAGTCACTGAAACAAGATATAGACCGAAGACAGAAGTATAATGAGAAATGAAATCTATATATCAGTACTGGATAAATAAGCACTGGTTTAATGTCTCATTGACATTATTAAAATTATCTAGGTGCACCCTGATAAAGGTACTTTTCCATTATCAGCTAGCCAGTACTAGGACAGGGAGGAAAAGAGAATGTGCCCTGCTGCAGTCTCTTAAAATTAGCAAAGACCTTGCTAATTAAAACCTAATGGTGAGAAAAGTAACCTGTTGATGTCCCTCTTTCAAAATCTGGCATGGATGCCCACTAATTTATCAGTTGTCATTCAAAAGCCTACAGAAAGTGGCTTATTAAAAGGGGGACTAATGGAAGAATTTGTTGCTCGGAGATGACAGGACAGAGAATTGAGAAGAGGAAGAAATTAATGTATATGTCTTGTGTTGCCTTTCATTATCTGAGAAGAAGCCTCTGACAGCCAGAACCCTGTCAGGAGGATGAAAACAAAATGAGTGTGGCAGGAACCACATCGCCTAGTCGATTAATGTGTAATATATATATATATATATATATATATATATATATATATATATATATATTGTTCCAAGTCACTGGGTGCCACAGATAGGTGGGTAATTTGATTCAAGTATATTAATTTTAAACAAGTATATGAAAAAAGGTTCAAGGACAAGACAAGTTGATATAGTTTGATTTTTTTATGTGACTTTTTGGGAAGACTTTTAGTCTATCATAAAGCAAGAGAGTAGATTGTTATTTAAAAACTGAAAACCACAGTGAATATATTAACGTACCTTCTCAATGAGTCATTCAGATAGCACTCAGAAAATATACACACAAACATTGTTTCTCATCTAAAATGCCTTTCACCCCAGTTTTCCTAGGTGGTCTACTACTTCTCCGACTTCTTAACCTCAAACAGCATAGAGATGCTAAGATAAAATTTCTTATGTATTCTCTTATCCTTCTTCAAGAAGTAGATAAAGTAACCTAACCCTCACAAATAAGAAACTCATGTATAGTAATATATGTGTGCATATATATCGTTTCTAATCTAACTCCAGTTACCTTCTTATTGATGTGCTGAGAATCTATCATATTCAAATGACCACCATATAGTATTAATACTAATTTCTTCGTTGGCTTTACAATCAAATGTTAGTAATCATTTGTTGACTACACCACTTACTACTTGTGTGCCTGTGGACAATAAAACTAAATTGTCTGGGTCTCAGCATCCTCATTTTTTGCGAGAACATTAAAAGCAACTTCCCTTAACAGTTGTTGTAAAAACGTAATGACCTCTAAAGACCTATAAAGATATTAACTAAATACTTTCTACAAGGTGAACACTCAATAAGTAATCTTTACTATGGTTCCATCATACTGGACAAGCCACGTAGCTTTACTTTGGTGGGTTTCTTTCTAACTGTTCGGAAAGTCATGCCATTCATTTGTCCAAATTCTTCTTTTCTGGCATTGTATGAATTAAATGGTTTACTGAGCCTTTTAAAGAAGAGATTCTCTTGCCAGACCTAATAAAATCCATTTTCTATAGCCTATCTTACCCCACACAGAGGATGTAATAGCGAGAGTAAGAGAGGATGAGAGCAGGGGAAAGGGGAACGAAATCAGTCCAATGAAATGTGGGAAGAAGCTGAATTTCTTTAAAGCATTTTATCGAATATTGATCCAAATCTAATCTTTGTGATGGCAACTCCTACATTATGCTTGCAGAAACTATTATAATTCAGTTTGTATGGAATTATAGAGCTGGAAATAATCCTAGGGGTAACTTTTTGCATTTTACATATAAAGAAATTAAGGCACAGAAAGTTACTTGAATTTTCAGACGTCATATGACTGTTTTATAACATACTTAGGACTCAAATTTGATTAGTCTTACTCTTAGGACAGTTTCTGTCCCCAAATCCTGGCATTCCAAAATTATTAAACTAAGAAGCTAACTATCCATTTGTGAGAAGACATTTAATTTAAGGCATTTTCCTATCTTCTCGATGTTAAGTGGACTTTTCCTGCTGTAGATTTTTCCATAGTTTCCCACAAGAATCAGATCTTCAGGTCCCAATTGCCGAAGAAGCACTTTACACAAATGTCATGCAAAGCTAACCCCGTTTCACTCCGTGGAATAAACAGCTAATTTATAGCATGAATTGAAAAAGAATAAAAGTTACACATACTCAGCACCATCTTCCTGGACATTTTAACCATTTTCAATAACATTTTATGGAAATGACACTGAGAAAGCGATTGTGTTGGATATTTTGATCCACCTCTTTCCGTGTCATCACTAGAAGATAGAGATGCACCATGCATTTGGTCTCATAAGTGAAAGCGTTCCTGGGAGTCTTCCTATTTTACCAATAAGTTAGATGAGATAACACGCCCGGTGTTCCACCAACATGAGGTGTTAGAGCTCAGATTCCAATGCTGCTGTAACCACAGATCACAATAAATATTCACTCTGAAAATACGCGGTGTAAATATTATATTCAACCTCCCTTCCTGGTTGCCACATCGGTATGCCAAACTTTCAGATATCAAATATTTACCATTGCCCAAGTTTATGTCTGTAGTCTGATATCAACTCCGGGCTTCAGACCTATGTGTTCAATGACCAAGGGAAATTAATTTATCTGTGCTACGACATTGTAATCCATGTCATCCAAGCCACACTGGCTACATCATACAAGCTACGCCTTCACCTGCTCCATCAGTAAACGGAAACAATTCAATGACCTCCTGTTAGTTCGCTCACTTTTTCTCCTCCTCCACCTTCGGTCAGTTTCCAGGCCTTAGTTCAACCTGCTCGGTGTCTCCGGTGGGAGATACCTCCTTCCTTGGCTTCACACGGGAAGGAATTCATGCCGAAGCCGGGTCTGTGATCCAAGAGTGTTTTTATAAAAGACGAAGTTTCAGGTTTTACAGTCTCCAAGAGGACGGGTTCTTTCGGAGAAGCGCCAAACCGTGCTGAGGCCACAGAGGCCACAGAGCCCACAGGCACTGGAACCACCTAGAGTCAAAAAGCAAGGAAGGGCCTGTGTAGGCAGTCAAGGTTATTTGAGGCTTCCCTCTGGGAGGCCTGGTGGAAGGTATTGGTTGGCCCATTGCTAAATTACGCTCACCTGAGCCTACTTTGGGCTGCCCAGGTGTACCCACCTGGCTTGGGCTTGAATGGAAGTGGTCCCAGTTACAGTCTTTATGGTCAGCTAAGGCTCGCCCGATTCTCTTCCAACCTCTTGAAGGGGGGCCTTCAGGCATGGAGAGGGACAACCCCCACCCCACCCGCTTCCCTGTCTCTTGCTACCTAACAAACCCACAAAAGTTTCTGTCATTTTTTTCTATATTGTGAAATATTTTAAAAAATCATTTTATTGGGGGTTCATAGAATTCTTATTACAATCCATCCATACATCCATTCTGTCAAGCACATTTGTACATTTGTTGCCATCATCATTCTCAAAACTTTTGCTTCCTACTTGAGCCCTGATATCAGCTCCTCATTTTTCCTCCCTGGTTCCCCCTCCCTCATGAACTCATGATAATTTATAAATTATTATAATTTTGTCATGTCTTATACTGTCCAACATCTCCCTTCACCCACTTTTCTGTTGTCCATCACCAAGTGGGGGGGGGGTTATAGGTAGATCCTTGTAATCGGTTCCCACTTTCTACCCCACCTTTCCTCCACCCTCCCAGTATCGCCACTCTCACCAGGGGTGAGATAGATGAGGGGTTCATCTGTCCTGGATTCCCTGTGTTTCCAGTTCCTACTTGTACCACTGTATATCCTCTGGTCTAGCCAGATGTGTAAGGTAGAACTGAGATCATGATAGTGGGGGGAAGAAGACAATTCTTATATTAAATTTCAGCCTCTAGCCTCAATACCTCCCCCAGTCCACCATATTGCCTTTATTCTATAAGTCAGTCACATTATGCTTTAATCATTCACCATTAACTTCAACATGAAATGCAAACTCTGAGATTGGCTAAATAGCCACCATAATCTGGCTGCCTTCTTTTCCAGCGTCACCTCTCACTTCTCTTCCCTTTCCTGTGCCAAACAGGCCCTGGTTCCCTCCTCCACGATGTCTCTCCGTGTGCCCTCTCCTCTGCCCGATTTCTCTGCTTTTACAAATCAAGGAAGACGTGATCTCCTCGTGTTTCCCCTACGTGCATCTTTACATACGAACACACCAGAACCACCCTGTCCATCTGTCAAGTTACTTTGAAGACTAAGGTGCACCCGACCTAAGTCATGGAATTTTCCATTGACTCATATGCCATGTGAACGTTGGGCATTGAAAAAGGAAGATGGAAGAATTGCTGCTTTTAAATAACGGTGCTGGCAAAGAATGCTGAAAGTCTCGGTCACTGCCGAAAGGAGAACAAATCTACCTTGGAAGAAGTACACCCAGAGTGCTCTTAGACTCAAGAATGCCAGGACTTTGGCTCATGTACTTTGGACATCTTACCAGGAGAGAGCAGTCCCTGGAGAAGGACATCGTGCTTGGTAAAGTGGAGGGGCCGTGAATAAGAGGAGGGCCCTCGATGAGGTGGGCTGACGCCATGGCTGCACCTGTAGGCTCAAACATAACACTCGTGAGGATGGCGTGGCCTGGGCAGGGTTTCGTTCTGTTGTGCCTGGAGACACTAGGAGTGGGAACTGACTCGAAGGAATCTAATAGCATCATCATTGTAGGATGTTCAGGTATTTTCCCCAGTGGCTTCCAATTGCCTCCCTTTTGCAGCTCTGCACGCTAACAATTGGTGTTTCCTGCTGTTGGACACAGGGTGGCTGTAAGTTGGCACCCACTCGATAGCACCCAACAACAACACCCCAGATTGTGTAATAATTTACAGCTCTCCAAGCCTGGGCTGTTGGCCTTCAGAACAGAGATCCTGAGCACCCAGAGCATAGCAGAACTCTAAACGTGCTGGACAACACAGACAAAAACAAATGGATACATATAAAGTCCATCAAACTATGGCTACCGTCAAAGACATCTGGGCTTCCCCAAACCTCTAAAAAATGCTCTCTGAGTATTTATTACCTGGAGGAGCTAGACACAGATGTTGTTATTGATAACATAAGTATGTCACAAGCCCGACGGGAAACACATACCTATAAATGCTCTGGGGCACTGTTACAGGAGGTGGGGTGGGGGTACGTAGGATTGCAGGGAATCATTTTTGTAATTCCAGTTGGTATTTTAGATATTAACCAAGGTAGTCAAGTATCATTTTGGACTTCAAAGTTAAATCTTAGAGGATACTGTGAAGACGAGAAGATTCCACATAAGACAGAGCAATCTATCTTCTCAGGAAATTGGAACAAGGATACACTTTTTCCCCCAACTACAAAAATCACATGGGGCACACTTACAGGGCAATTTAAACATTCCATTTCCCTTTTAGGTCCTATTCCCGTCTTCCTGGAAGGCAAATCACAAAACAGAGAGGAAAATAAAAAGAGGAGATAGGGATTTTTCAATCTGCTCTGCTGTGGTGGCAGAAAGTCGCCTCAAGCAACAGTGTTGTAACATTGAACATAGAGAATAAAGAACCCTGAGAAATGTCTATTTATAGAGCCAGTACTTGGATACCATTGTGCAGTCTCCTGGTAATGGCAAGAAGTATGCATGACCTACTAAGTACCCTGGTGATCAGACCAATGAAGCACTGGATAAGGCACTGGGTTGGGAACCAAATAGTCTACCAGGTGCTCCATGAAAGAAAGACATGAAATCTCTCGTCCATATGGATTTACAGCCTAGGGAACCTGATGGAAAGTCTCTCCGCTGTCTGACAGGGCTGTGGGGAGGCTAGATGTGATGTCGGTGAGCTTGCTTTCATTTTGGGAACCAGAAGAAACCAGGAAGAGAACTGGGTTCCAGAACTACTCTATCTACCCCCTTGTGCTTCCCCAGCTAGTGTTCCACGGGATTCCACTGTTTAGTCTGTAAATAGAGAGGCTAAACAGGTGGGTTTTAAAGTCTCCTTAAACAATAATGTTCCAAGCTTCTCTGTGTAATACATAAGTCCAAAAGTATTGCTCTCAGGTTTCCAGGGGATGAACGCACTGGTTTATTACACACAGAACATGTTTAAACATGTCTCTGCAGTTCGTTGATGACTCCAGGCAAGTTCCCTCAATACTACACCTGTTATAGGCTCCTCTGGTTGGCTTCAAAAACAAAAACTGATTACCTATTTGTGTCACAGGGTTAGACGGAATTATTTTGATGTCATGGCTAATATAACATTCTTAGCAAAACTCAAGTGAACATATTCTCAAATCATGGAAGTGTTAAAAACAAGTTTACTGAAATGCTGCTCCACAGTAAACCATCAGTTTTAGATGGAGCACACATGTCAGGGAAGAGCAGGGAGACCTCAAAAATAAGCCAACCGAGGGAAGACCTCAAACTCAACTGATGAAGAAGCTGAGACTGCAGCCCAGAAACTGGTGCAGAAGACTGTCCCGTTATGATTGGTGCACCAGCAGCTGAAGTTGGGATCTCACGTGGTTTGTTTTATCCATTTTAAATGAAAACAGTGGCCACAGTATAGTTTCTGATTGGTGGGTACCAAAAGCAGTGAGGGTACCTCAAAAACCTGGTCTTTCCATCAGTCTTTTCAGCAAGGGAGAAGACAATGAATGCAATTTCATAGAAAGATGTGTCACTAGGACAAATCTTGGAATGTGACCCAGAAAGCAGAGAACGATCCTAACTGACTTCGAGGAGCAATGCTGGGTCAGTTAAGTTCAAGGTCGAGAGGTTATGCCCCAAAGGTTATGGTAATGAGTTTTGAGATCCCATGGGAGTAATCTTCATATATTTTCTCAAAGTATGCTGGACAATCATGGGAGCTTCTGAGAAAGACGTCTTAAGAAAATTGAGAATTAAATTGGTGAGGAGTTCAAAAATAATCATACAGAACCTTCCGTTGAGGTATTTTCCCATCACGCCAATTCGTGGAGGGCAGCAAGGACTGTCCTGTGAGAATGTCATTGGGAACCTTCCTCCTCGGGAAATCCAGTCAGGACAGGTGTCCGTCCCTGGTACCAGATTTGGAAATGCCTGTTAGTAGCAGCTGTAGAGCACTGGCGATAAGACAGGCTTTTGTGGAAGCAAATAACAAGTTGCTTGCACCCTTTTTAATCACATATGACACTAACTGAAATAAAAGCGTTATAGGGAACTCAGAAAAGTTCCAGAACCTGACAGGCTGATACTAAAAAGAGCTCACAAGCTGTCCTGTTACACTGAGTCCCCCCATTCAGCCCACTAAGCAATGCCCATTCAAAAGCACTCAGCTAAGGGACCGCCAGAGAAGGCTGCATCTTTGCAATCACGACCAAAATTGACCCCGCATCAGTAACACACACTTCTTTTCGTGCCTTGTTCCATATGCTGAACTTTACAGTCCTATTTATGTGTATATATACATAGTGTACTGAGTTTGTATTTCCTTCTCCATAACTTGCCATTCCTATTTTTAACAGATTTTCCCACTTGTAAACAATGAATGAATGGCACTGATTCAAAAATACTAAGCCAAGTGGCATATTGTCATTCATCAGTGACACTGTTTGGCCTCTGGTCACAATATGTTCTTTTGAATGCTCAAAAGGCAAAAATAAATATGTCAGAATTTGCTCTTATATCTAACCCTTGTATTTCCAGTCAATATTACATATTTCTAGTTTCTTTTTTTCATCTACCCTGCTAAATGTAAGGAATGATTTCCCTGAGAATTTAATAGTTAGGTTTTACTACTGGTATTCATAAAGAGCCCGGGTGGCACAGGGGGTTAAACATTGGTTTGCAACCCACAAGGTTGGCAGTTCAAACCAAAGTTTCTCCAAGGGGGAAGAAAGGGTTTAGCTGTTCCTATAGAGATTTACGGTCTCTATAACCCCTACAGAGTAATTCTGCTCTGGTTGACACGGACACTGTGCGACCAAGGGCAGAGGGTGGGGATTTTTTGGTTGTTGTTGTTTGGTTTTGTTTGCATTTTATTGGTATGTTTACATTTTATTTTTGTGGTCATTTTAGTCAGTTTGGAACACATGTATAAGTTATATCTAGACTGCTCAGTGGCAGTTAAGATTAGGACTTTCTGTACTGGAATCTCATGGTGTCTGGCCCCTGGCCAGCTCTTGGGCTGGCTCGGCTTCTATCGGTGGTCTTCTTCACTTGAGCCCTCGGTTTGCTTTCCTTCCTGGCCTTAATTTCTCATTCCCAACCTCGTGGACAGCAATCCACTCTCCACACACTCAATGCACAATCTGCTGCTCATTCCCCCAGGCCTCAGTCACTGGATGCCTCTGTGGTTCATACCCAGAGATTTTCTATTTGGACAGAGAAACCACAGCTCAAACATACGTACAGTAAGCAAGGGTATAAAGCATCCAGATTGATTCCATAAACTTCATACCAAAATAAAGTCCAATCGCTTTATGGTCACAGTCTATATTTGTGTGTTGATATTCCTATTTTTATATGTACATAGCAAACTGTATTTAGGCTTCCTTCCCTTCCACAACTGCTATCCGATTTTTAACAGATTGTACCCCCTTCGAAGATGACAGGAAAAGACAGAGTTATCTAGGTGAGTTGCTGCGGAGTTCAAGTAGAAGAGTTCCAAGTAAATCGCACCGTTAAATCATCATGATTTTCCTCAAGACTGATCTTTGGAGATGAAATTTTAGAAAGTCAATCCAACAGAGTCAGAAGCTTTGCATTTTAACCTCAGATTTGACGCTGTTGTTGTTGTTGTTAGTTGCCATGAGACTGCTTTGGATTCATGAGGACGCCGTATGCATCAAGAGAAGAACTCTATTCCACAGGGTTTTATAAGCTGGCCCATTTTTGTGGCAAATTGTCAGGCATGACTTTCAAGGTACCTCCGGGTGGGAGTGAGCACCAATCTTTTGCGCGTCATTGGGTACTGAAGACTCGTGCTTGCAAAATGAGGGCGGAGGGTTAGAAAATGTATTTTGCACTAATTTTGGAGTGGAACGATGTTGAAATAATTCTAAAGGAACATTTCTCATCCTGCATTTAAGTTTGTGTGGGCATTAAATGCCAGTATCATCGACTCCCACCTAGTTCAACCACCCACACGATTCCTACACATTCCTAATGCCCATCGGGGACTGGAGTGTCTCCAAATGAGAAGGCCTCAATCATCCCACGATTCCAGTTATTCTTTGTGAAAGAGAAAGCCATTGAGGTTGGCAACCTAGTGGATGGTTTCTTAGCTATTAATTTAAGGAAACTTACTTGAAACATTTAGGGCCTAATTGCTACTGATATTTGGCTACACTACCAGCTGATTTCGCCAAATTCATTTTCTCTTGCTTCCATAATAACTGCCATTTGAGAGATGGGGGGAGCAACAAAGGTGAATAAATCTAGGTTCATCATTAGTATTGTGTAGCATAATCACCCGAGAAGCCTGAACCAGCCAAACTGATACCTGTTATATAAGCCATTGCATTTGGGAATCTCTTCATTTTCAGCAGCAGAATATTTACAGTAACATGCTCTAACCAATACAGACCTTAATACCATGAAATAAAATAAGAGTGTGGCAAAACATAAAAATAAAATGCATCCTTGGTTTAAACTAGGAAAAAATAGCTATTTCCTATTGAATGGCTTTGCCTACCTAATCCTTATTATGCTCGAGCAACGCATTGGGAGGAAGAAAGTCTCTCCTGGTTTAACTTAGAAACTGAAATGAATGCCAAAGCACTAATAGTCTCAGAAGAGATCATGAGGAAAAAAAACAGAAAATTATGGATTTCTTGCCAGTTTGAATAAGCTGTACATAAAAGAGATGAACCCAGGCAAGAATTTTCCACTTTTAACGTAGACATAGAAAGAGCTATAGATCGCTAAGTAGAAATACTTACTGCTTGCCATCTAAAATCTACATAGACCAAGGATCCAGCAACTTGAAGTCTCAGGGAATTGGAAACACAAACTGCTTGTTCTTCTGGGAATGTAAGTCGAATAAAGGACACTCTCTCAATGACTTCTCATGAAGACCCCTTGTCTTGCGATATATTCAGTCCAAGAAATCATATAGAGAGTGTTTTCCTCCAACTCAACTAAAAGCGAACAGGTGGAAGATGGAGAGGGGAAAGCCTATAAATGAAAAGGAATGGGCAGGCAAAAGATTTTTGTCTTTAAAACACAAATCATGTAAGATTACCATCAATAGCATTGACTGCAAGAAAACAGGTTGAAGGCCTGTGGGTGTTGAGTTACCGTTGGATTTCTTCCTTTCTTTCTTTTAAGGGAATTGTAGCAGCAAAGACCTCACAGAGCTGGTAGCCCTTTAACCTCAAGGCTTCCTTTAGCCAGGATCAGACTTCAAAAATTGCACTCTTCGGTATCCACTTCATATGAAGAAAAATTGACACTTGAGACTCTTCCATGAGAGAGCACTGGAATCTACAGAAGAAACTGGAGGACTAAACCCGAAAGCTGAAACACGGTGACTTGATGAGCTAATCACAGTGCATGTGCTACCACTGTATTACTCGGGCAGAGCAAGTTGGGTTGTCATTATCGGAGTAATAAAAAGAGGAGGCAGGCTCAAGATGTCCTATTTTATTTAACATGTCCATTGATACACAGATCCATTTGCCTTGGAAATGACTTGGGGGTCAATCTCTCAAATTCCCTGAACTTAGCATTAATTAGTGCCATGTACGTGTTAAATACTATGAAAGCAGGGACTTTGCTGTTCAACTCTTTCTTTTCTAATTTTTCTGGGATGTAAGTGAAAGTTTACAGACTAAGGTGGTTATCCAAAGCACAACCCACGACACCTCTGCAGCAAGCCCCCCCAGCACCCCCTGCAACAGCACCCTGCCCACTTCCAGTCTGCATTCCCAGTCCCCTCCACTTAGAGGGCAAAGAAGCTGTGTACTAACCAAGGACTTTTATTTGTCCACTTTGTCCTTGTTCTGAATAAGAGTTCTTAATTGTAGTTATTGTATTTTACGCTGCAATTACATGCTGGGTATAAGGTAGGTAGATACTATGTGTACTGGCTTACAGAGATCAGATAACAAGGAATTCCATTTTAAACTGGTTAAGAGAACTGATCAGAGTCCTGAACCTTCATTCTCAACGCAACACTGTGTAAGATCTTGGATTGTCTCCCTTCGGATAAAAACAATCAAAATAGAAGAAGATGCACAATAAAAAGTATGTTTGGAGACATTTAGGAAAACGGAATGGACTCATTGTCCCTAAAATTTGCCCTCATATTTTTATGGCTATACAACTAAAAGTAGCCTTCGATAGAAGTAATGTTAGCATTTTTCAACTTTGTTGTCACTTTCCTGACAAGAAATCTCTTGCTCCACACTTCTCCCCTTCCCGTGAGCTAGAGCATAGGGTTGCACCCTGGATCCTGGATCGGGCCTAGCCGATTGGAAACACACACTGAAGTACGGTGGGAAACAAAGCAGGAGAATTCATAGTGCCTGTGCACTCCGCTCTCCATGGCACAACTCTGCGGCTGAAAGTGAAGATTACGTGAAGCACTTGCTGATAATGACAAGGGCTACAGTCTTTAGTAATAATTGCAACTAGAAAAACATCCCAACAAAGGGACCAATGGAGAGCATCCTGGTAAATCAAGAAAATACTGAAGTTGTCAAGGATTCCATTTGGCTTTGATCTGTAATCAATACTTGTGGAAGCATCAGTCAAAAAATAAAACAACACAAGGATCAACATATAACCCCGTCCAAGAAGGACAAACAACAGAAAAGTGGGTAAATGGTGACAGATGTAAGACATGAAAATAATAATCTATCACTTATCCAGAGTTCATGAGGCAAGGAGGATTCGGAGGCAGGGGGAAAATGAGGAGCTTATATCAAGATCTCAAGTAGAAAGAAAATGCTTTGAAAATGAAGATGGCAGCATGTGTAAAAATGTGCTTGACACAGTGGATAAATGTATGGATTGTGATGGGAGATGTAAAAGCCCCTGTTTTAGTCTGGGTACATTAGAGAAACAAATCAGCAGAAACTCATATGTATAAAAGAGAGTTTTATATAAAGGGTAAGTGCACATCAAGAAAACATCCCAACCCAGTGCTGCCCAAGCCCACAAGTCCAACATTAACCCATATGTCCAACACCAATCCATAAAGTCCTCCTCCATCTCACAAAACACATGCAATGATACTGAATGCAGGACGAAAGCTGAATCAGTGAGCATGTAAGCATCTCAGTGCTGGCAGGGGTCTCCATATGGCTGCTCCTTCTCCCAGGGCTGCATTGGGGTATGTCCATGCTGCTTCTCCTTGGAAATGTCTTGCAGGAAGTGAGCCTTGCCAGCTGAAGCAGGAAACTGGCTAAGGCAGCTGCATCCTGGTCCAACCATCAGAAAACAAGAGACCAGAGATCTAGAAAGTCAGGATTCTCCAAGCCATTTATCCCTCCACCCTTCAATTAACCCCACATGTGTTTATTGGCCAGGTTGGAAAAATAAACTTTAACTATTTCAGCCCTCAATAAAAGTATTTAATAATGAAAAAAAACTCAAACACGATCATACTGTATTTGGCCTATTTAAATGGTTACAGAGCAAGGATGTAACCTTGAGTACTGCAGTGGCCTGACTAGTATCGTGGTTTTCCAATTGCTTCATAAGCATGGGAAAGCAGGACAATGAAGAACAAAGACTGCAGAAGGATTGGTTCACCTTAGTTATGGCATTGTTGAATAATAATAAAAGTACTAAAGACTGCCAGAAGAAAAATAAATCTGTTTTTGAAGATGTATAGCCAGAATGCTCCTTAGAATTGATGATGGTAAGACTTCTCAAGTAAGTGGTGCAGATAGGAATTGGAAACACAGGGAATCCAGGACAGATGAACGCCCTCATGACCAGTGCTGAGAGTGGTGATACCAGGAAGGAAGAGGAAAGAGGGGCTAGAAAATGGGAACAGATTACAAGAATCTACATATAACCGCCTCCCTGGGAGACGAACAACAAAAAGTGGGTGAAGGGAGATGCAGGCCGTGTAAGATATGATAAAATAATAATTTATAAATTATCAAGGGTTCATGAGGGAGGAGGGAGCAGCGAGGGAGGGGGGGGGGAAGAAAAATGAGGAGCTGATTCCAGAAGCCCAGAAAGCAAGTATTTTGAGAATGATGAGGGCAACGAATGTATAAGTGTGGTTACACAATTGACGTATGTATGGGCTGTGAAAAGAGTTGTATGAGCCCCAATAAAATGATTTCAAAAGAAGAATAACTTATCCCTGGAGAAGAACATCGAACTGGGTACAGTAGAGTTTTAGGGAATAAAAAAGGAAGACATTCAACGAGATAGATTAATAGCATGGCTGCCACAATAATCTCAAGGACAATCGTGAGGATGGTGCAGTGTTGGCGTCTATTCATTGGGACTACCACTGTTTGTCAGTTCATCACACTGTAGTGGCGCATGTGTCGCTGTGATGCTGAAAGCCATGTCCCTGGGATTTTAATACCAGCAGGGCCACCCAAAGTGAACAGGTTTCATCAGAGCTTCCAACTAAGAACATAAATATGAAGAAGGACCAGATTGTCCACTGCAGAGGTACTAGCCCCTGAAAACCCTATGGATGCCATGGAAACATTGTGAGTTACTGAAAACCTATGAACAGAAGCAGACTATTGCCATCGTTCCAAACGGTGAACCCCTCAGATAGGAAGGCTCTAAAAAGAAGATTGAAGAAGAGCTACCTTGTCAAAAGAGAGTCTACCATAATGAAGCTAATGGGTTAAAGCTTGCATGAGTGAAGCCTTTGGGACCTTCATTTGCTGCTGAGCTAAGACTCAAATGAAACAGCTGCAAATACCAATTAATAATTGGAACTGAGAATACATGGAATAATTGGAAATTGGAATTTGTGAGTATGAATCTAGAAAAATTGGATGTTTTCAAAAATTAAATAGAAAACATAAAGATTTTAGGTGTTATTGAGCTGAAATGGGCTGACTATTGGCCAGTTTGCATCAGAAAATCACCTGGTACACTAGGCAAAAATGACGGAATCCAGGGAAATGTCATTGCATTCACAGTCAAAAGGACATTTTCAAGGTCTATCTCAAATTACAAGGCTGAGTGTGATAGTAAAATGTCTATTCACATACAAGTAAATCCAATCAATACAACTATTATTCAAATTTATGCACCTACCACTAAAGTTGCGAAACTGACAGCATTGAGTCTATGCCAACTCATAGTGACCCTATAGGACAGGGTAGAACTGCCCCAGTGCGATTCTGAGATGGTAACTCTTCATGGGAGTAGAAAGTCCTGTCTCTCCCACAGAGTGGCAAGTGGTTTAGAACTCCTGTTATAAAAAATAGCAGCAGCTCAATGGGTGTACATGACGTCACCACTGAAGCTAGTGCTAAAGCCAGCTTCTTCAGTCTGAAATCAATCAAACATGCAATCAAGATGCATTGACAATTATTGGTCATTGAAATGCAAAAGTTGGAAATAAAGAGAAAGAGAAATATGGTCTTGGTGAAAGAAACTAAGTTTGGAGATAGTGTAACAGAATTTTACAAGACCAAAGACTTTTCATTGTAAAACCTTTTTTTCAACAACACAAAATACAATGATACATGTGCATTTCCCCAGATAAAATAGACAACGTCAAGCTGACTATTTTTGTGGGAAGAGATAATGCAAACTCAATTATCAGCAGGTAAAACCAGGCCAGGGCCAACTCTGGAACAAACCGTTCATTACTCCTATGTAAGTTTGGTTGAAGCTGAAAAAAATTAAAGCGAGTCCACAAGAGTCAGAGTATATCACGCCAGATCTTCAAGAATATGTCAAGAACAGATGTGATGCAATAAAGACTAATGGCAGTAGATCTGGTGAGCTGTGGATTGAAATCAAGAACATCCGACATGAAGTAAGCGCAAGGCCATTAAAAAGGCGGGAAAGAATGGCAAACTCAAAGTAGACGTCAGGAGACACTCTGAACTTTCTCTTGGTCAGAGAGTAGCTAAGGCACGGGTAAGAAATTATAAGTCAAAGAACTAAGTAGAAATTTTCAAATGGCAGCTTTAAAAGGTAACGTGATATAATGAAATGCACAAGACCTTGAGGTAGAAAACAAAAGGAATGAAAATGCTCAGCATATCGTAAACTGAAAAGCTCAGGAAATGAAATCTTTGCTCAAGTGGCAATGTTGAAAGATACACTGGGCAAAACATTCGGTGATGCAGGAAGCATCCCGAGAAGATGGAAAGAATCCACAGTCACTGCACCAAAAAGGACTGCTGAACGTCCCACCATTTCAGCAGGTAGCATATGAGCAAGCACCAGTAGTACTGAAGGAAGAAGTTCAATTGGCACTGAACGCGTTAGCCAAAACCAAAGTTCCAGGAATTGATGGAATGCAAATTGGAATGTTTCAACAAGCTGAAGAAGTGCTGGAAGCACTGCTTGCCTATGCCAAGAAGGTTGGAAGACAGTTCCTGGGCCAACTGACTGAAAAAGATTCATATTTGTATCCATTACATGGAAAGGTGATGCAATAGAATGATCAAATTATAGAGATCCAAATCAAATTTTAAAAATATTTTACTGGGGGCTCTTACTGACTAATGTCTCCCTTTACCCACTTTTCTGTTGTCCGTCCCCCTGGGAGGAGGTTATATATAGATGTTGTGATCAGTTGCCACCTTTCTCTCCCCACCTTCCCCTTATCCTCCTGGTATCACTACTCTCATTTTTGATCCTGAAGGGGTTATCTCTCCGGGATTCCCTGTGGTTCCAGCTCTGTTCTGTACTGTATCAGTGCATATGCTCTGGTCTAGCTCAATGGGTAAGGTAGAATTGGGGTCATGATAGTGAGAGGGAGGAAGCATTACAGAACTAGAGGAAAGTTGTCTATTTCATCCGTGCTATACTGCACCCTGACTACCTCATATCTTCCTTGTGACCCTTCTATAAGGGGATGTCCAATTGTCTACAGATGGATTCTGGGTCTCCACTCCACCCTCCCCATCATGATGTTTTGTTCTGGGTTTTTCCATTCCTTATACCCGATCCATTGATACCTCATGATCACACAGGCTAGTGTGTGTGATGGGGTTTGATCATGGTCAATGAAGCTGATAGGAATTACTGAAATCCAAATGAAGGCCAAACATGATAGTGGGACAAGAGGAAAGTAAAAGGAAATAGAGAAAAGAAATAGGAGGCAAAGAACATTTATAGAGGTCTAAATACAGGCATGTGCATATGTAAATAAATTTATATATAACAATAGGGAAAATATCTATGTATGTACATATATTTATATGTTAAGTATTAAAGTGGCAGGTAGACATTGGGCCTCCACTCAAGTACTCCCACAATGCAAGAACTCGTTGTTCTAATAACCCGCCATTCTGTGATACTCACCTTCCCAACACAATCACCGAAGACAAAATGAATGCATAAACAAATGTGGTGAAGAAAGCTGATGGTGCCAGGCTATCAAAAGATACAGTATCTGGTGTCTTAAAGTCTTGAAGATAAACAAGAGGCCATCTAGCTGAGAAGCAACAAAGCCCACATGGAAGAAGCACCCCAGCCTGTGTGACCAAATCAAATTTTGCTGAAGATAAAGTAACAACAGTTGCATCAGTACATTGACAGGATCCTACCAAAGGTTCTGGGGAATTCAGTAGAGAATAGGGAACAAGTCCTCATGGAACAAAATCATCTGACATCGCTAATGTCAGATGGATCTTGACTGAAAGCAGAGAATACCACAAAGATGTTTATTTGTGTTTCATTGACTGTGCCAGGCATTCGATTGTGAGGATCACAATAAACTATGGGCAGCCTTGAGAAGAAAGAGAATTCCAGAACACTTCATTGTGCTCCTGAGGAACTTGTACATGGATAAAGAAGCAGTTGTGTAAACAGAACAGGGTAATGCTGTATGGGCTAGAATTGGGAAAGATGTGCATTGGGGTTGTATCTTCTCACCATACTTCAATCTGCATGCTGAGTAAATAATCAGAGAAGATAGATGACATAAGAAGAACTTTGCATCAGGAAGGTTTATTAACAACCTTCAATCTGTTGATGACACAGCCTAGTTTGTTGAAAATGAGGAAGACTTGAATCACTTGATGAAGAAGATCAAGGATTGTAGTTTTCAGTATGGATTATAACTCATTGTAAAGAAAACCAAAATTCTAACAAGAGGAAACCAATATGACCAATAGGTAGCATCATGATAAATGGAGAAAAGATTGAAGTGATCAAAGATTTCAGGTCTATTTGGATAAAGGTAAGTGGAAGAAGGACTATAAAGGAGGGGCAATGTTACCTCTACTATTTGTGACTATAGCTTTCTCTTCCTCTGTTGTTCATGTTTCCATTGACTTTGACTGTCTGTCTATGCCCTTAATGTTGGTAGTCCAAATACAGGCTCACAGAAAGGGTGTTCTAGGAAGCCTTGAAAGGGTGTCTTCCTATGGTGAAGCTAGGTCTGGCTCCATTGCTTACAAATCCTTTACTAGAAACTGATAAATCCCACAAGGGGAAATGATAAAATTCTAAAACATGAATCCTCAAGTCCTACCTCTACCACCTCATTATCCTTTGTGTAGTAGGAATGGGCTCTAGTGGAGGTTTAGTTTCATGATCTATAATACCTGATGAAGAATCCTGGTCTTAAGCATTGGTAGGTTCTTAGAAACTCTTTATATTGAGAATGCATAATACCTCTTAGTCCCAGCTAATCACTTATTCCAGGTCAGCAGGGAAATTTCACTCCATATCTTCATAATTTGAAATCTTAACTTACAATAATTTCCAATACCTGCCCAAAATCATTTGTGCCAATTATCAAGTTAATCTAAATTGTACAGCAAGACAATAGAGACCTTCAAATTTGCTACTTGAATTTCCAGAGTGATTGTCTACATTGATTACTGTAATGTTCGTGAAAGTTGCTGCTTCAACTCTTCCCTTTACATCTTCAGACAGTAGAGTCTAATAGAAAACTTGATGATTACTAGAATATCCCCCAAACGAACACCTTATGGCTTTTGTAGAGCCTGCTGGTACATGCTTTTGGTGATAGCATAAGTTCTTTGATATCTTCTTTAATTATTCTATTTTAATACAACACGTTGAATTTCGCTTTACATGAGCTCCAGAACCAGTTCAGGTTTTATCTCATAATAGATGCCATCATTAATTTGCTTTTATGATGCTTCAAAATAGCCCTCTATCTCCCATAGTTTTCTTTATGCAATTTTCCTAAGCAACAACAAATTGAATCCTTAAGGGCTTGTCTGTCAGGAGTCTATGAACTTAAAAAGAGCAAAAGGTAAAACAGCATCAGCCCTGTTTGTTAGCAACCATAACCTTGGTCCTCAAAACATCAACTTGAGCGGGGGGCGGGGGGGGGAGAGAGAGAGAGAGAAGTATTCTTACCAATACAGTTTGGGCTCCCTTAATTTCATGCACTGTGACTTCAACAATTTCTCCATTTCTCATCTTATTTCTATAAAAGTAGCTTCATTTAAAAGCAGGGAAACCACATTTCATGCTCTTCAGTTTCATTAAAGTTATACAAAAGGAGCCTACCAAAAGGAGCCTCTCCTAATTAAACAGTTGTAGCAGAAGAAAATATTGAAATGATGAGTCTGAAAGGAAGCTGACACAATATTCCTCAGAATTTTTTATCATGACACGAAAAAAGGAACTGAAAAAATTAAGATCTGAATCCCAGGATGACTTGCCACATATGTCATTATGAAAAGAAGAAATGAGGTGTAGCCCACGGACTTCTTAAGGTACTACAGGTGACCAGGTGATGTGAGGGAGACCCAGAGAACAAAGGAATGTCCTTGGATCCTTCATTAGGAAAGGTTCAGTATAGTTTCAGACAGGGGCCTCTGCAGCACTCCGCCTATGTTGGGATGTGATCAGAGACCCATGCTTAGGAACTCATGGCAGTTGATAGTTGAGGCAGATGCCTTGGACTCTTGTGAGAGTGCTTCATCATAATTCAGTACGAGCTCTAGAGTATGCTGGTTAATGGGCACTTGAGATAGAGTGTTTCCAAGAATAAGAGAGAGTAAAACTTAATGTGTTATTCCTCCCCTCCAGGACCTGCAAAATAAGCCTGCGTGATTGACAGGCACCTCTCTCAAAGTAAAAGAGTAATGACATGCTTCTCAGGGGCTTAGGAATGAGACTGCATTTGAGATGGCTTGTACCTAAACTCGGAAGGCACGCCGAGCTGAGTTTATAGTGCAGACTGTTCTGATCTTGGTATCATTTATTTAAGTGAATTTCTTTACTCATAAATCAGATGATCAACCATAAACAGTTCAGAAATTAGTAAATTCTATATGAGTTTATACACTCATGGGCATGCCTTCATTAATTATTGGCATTGTGTGTTGTATGGACGTGTTGCTGTTGTTACATGCCTCAGAGTCAGTTTGGGCACAATGTGATCTTATTTATTTACAGCAGAATAAAAGGCAACCCTACCCTGTGCCACCTCACAGTTGTTACTCTGTTGAGCCCGTTGTTGCAGCCACGGACTCAGTCCATCTTGTTGGGGTCTTCCTCTTATTCACTGACCCTCTACTTACCAAGTGCTATATTGACAGAATGAGTAAAAGTACCTGCCCAGGAGCTGAGTAGTCTATATAGATGATCCATCATGCAGGATTTTCTCTGGTTCAGAGAGAAGATGTAAAAGCCTTGATGACAAAGAGCATTGGTCAAAAGAGAGGAATGTGTCCAGGGATGTGTTGTTGCTGATAACATGTTCAAGGAAACTAGAAAAAGTCTGGCCGTTTGTCTTTAGTAGAATCATTCCAGCTGTATTTCTTCCAAGATTGAGTTGCTTGTTTTGTCCTCTAGGTAGATTTGGTCATTCTTCTAGGAGTTTACCTTACATTCACTGTCCTCCACCAACACTCAGTTACATGACATCACTCTTTTCAGCCTTCCCCACTCATTGTTTTAAAGATTATTGGTGCTATGCGTTAGGTGATAGGCTATTTACAGCAAGATTGCCAGTTCAAATCCACCAAGGACTCTTCAGGAAAAAACTTTGGCTCTCCGATCTTACAAGTTTACAGTCTGGGAAACCTGATATAAGGATTCTATAAGTGGGACTGCACTCTGTGGAAGTGGACTTTATGTCTTGAAGGGAGGAAGAATCGATTGTCAAGTAATGTTAAAGAAAATTCATTTTAGTCAAAATTTCTTGTACAACTCTCAGAAGCCCAATACCCTGAGAAGGACCAAGACAACTGAGTTCAACTGTGGGAACCACAGGTTTTTACACTCTACCTCTCGCTCTTCCCTCTAGCTCTCTTTTGCCCTCTCCCTCTTCCTCTCTTTGGGCCAATGCTCCTTGTGATCAAGGCTTTTACATCTTCTCTCTGAACCAGAGAAAATCCTGTGCGATGGATCATCTATATAAACTACTCAGCTCCTAGGCAGGTACATTTGCTCATTCTATCAATATAGCACAGCAAACCAGAACTACCATGCCTTTGACAGTTTGACAACCTCTTAAGATGTTCTTTCCAAAAGCTGATGGTGCCAGCTATCAAAACATATAGCATCTGGGGTGTGTTAGTCCGGGTACATTAGAGAAACAAATCAGCAGAAACTCATATGTATAAGAGAGAATTTTATATAAAGGGTAAATGCACATCAACAAAACATCCCAACCCAGTGTTGCCCAAGCCCACAATGCAACATTAACCCATATGTCCAACAGCAGTCCACAAAGTCCTCCTCCATCTCACAAAACACACACACTGATGCCAAATGCAGGAGGAAAGCCAAATCAGTGAACATGTGAGCATCTCAGCACTGGCAGGGGTCTCCACATGGCTGCTCCAGCACCCAGGGCTGTATCAGGGTAGGTCCATGTGGGTCCTCCTCAGGGATGTCTTACAGGAGGTGAGCCTTGCCAGCTAAAGCAGGAAACTGGCTAAGGCAGCTGGACCCTGGACCGATGATCAGAAAGCAAAGAGACCTGAGAACTAGAAAGGCGAGACTCACTGAGCCATTTCTCTCTCTGCCCTTCAATTAACCCCACACGTGTTTATCAGCCAGGTTGGCACAATAAACTTTAACTATCTCATGGAGTCTTAAAGACATGAAGATACCAAGTGGCCATCTAGCTGAGAAACAAACAAGCCCACTTGGAAGAAGCACCACCAGCCTGTGTGAGCATGAGGTGTCGATGGAAATCAGGTATCAGGCATCAAAGATCCAGAACAAAATATCATATAGATGTGAATGGGGGCAGGGGGAGTGTGGAGCGGAGACCCAGAGCCCATCTGTAGACACTTGGACATCCCTTCACAGAAGGCTAACAAGGGACAAGCCAGTCAGGGTGCAGTATAGCACCGATGAGACATACAACTTTCCTCCAGTTCTTTAATGCTTCCTCCCCTCCACTATCATGACCCCAATTCTACCTTACAAATCTGGCTAGATAAGAGCATGTGCACTGGTAACAGCTGGAATCACAGGGAATCCGGGGCAGATAAACCCTTCAGGACCAATAATGAGAGTAGTGATACAAGGAGGGTAAGGGAAAGGTTGGGGGAGAAAGAGGAATCACAATGATTGACAGCAAACAAGTGGGTGAAGGGAAAAGTGCTCAGTGTAAGACATGAAAAAGAATAATAGTGTATGGATTATCAAGAGTTCATGTGGGAGGGAGGAGAGGAGGGAGAGAAATGAGCTCATACCAAGGGTTCAAGTAGAAAGAATGTTTTGAGAAGGATGATGGCAACATATGTACAAATGTACTTGATAGATGGATGGATGGATTGTGATAAGAACTGTAAGAACCCCCAATAAAATTATTTATTTTTAAGATTTTCTTTTCATTTCTAACACCTCATTGTTCTGAATACCAGAGATGCCAGCGTTTCAAGGTTATTGTAAACATCTAAAGGAAAATGTACATCAAACCCCGAGCACATAATAGACACTGAACAAATGGTATCTACCAGGTAAGATTACAATTCCGACTCTAGAATTCACAAACTCTATGACACATTCCCTTATTGGTTTTTTCCCCTAGTTCCTTCATCAGTGAACTACACAAAACAATAGCTATGTTGGAGAGTTGTTGTGAAGATAAAATAATGATTTGGGATAAATTAGGATACCATACACTTAGTTACAAAGAACCACTCAATGCCAGTCAAAAGTCAGTAAATGGTAATATGTGAGGAAGATATAAATTTTTGTGTGTATTTGATATTTTCAAGGCTCAGTAAGAACAAATGTTAATTCCCTGCTTCCTATTTCCACTCCTCTGATAAGTGGAGTGAGGTGTGATGTGGCCTTTGGGCTGTGGAAAGAGTGAAAATGAGAAGATTGATTGGTAGGAGCCACGCTGTCTGGTTTAAGACACAGTCCTTCTTGATCTCTAATTTGGGCAAGTTATTTCACCCCTCTGTACTTCAATTTCCTCATCTGTAACAGGGAATAATGGCAGTACGTTCCTTGCAGGAGTGCTTGTAAGGATTAAAACAGATGCTACTTATAAAATGTTTAGAAGAGGAACTGGCAATTAAGAAGAGCTCAGTACCTGAGAGTGGCTGTCGCTGTTTTGTTTTGCACCTCGTTGTTAGGGCTGCCGGGAACCTCAGAGAGCCCTGCTGAGCTCATCTCAGTTATTGGGGTGGGAACACTTACTGCTGCCAGAGATGAACTGTAATCACTCTCTGAATACATATTTATACAGATCTCATGATTCCTAACAAGAATGCCTTCAGAGTCATCCCTCCACTGTTCCTTAATACTGGATAAGAAGAAAACTAGATCATTCAGCTGCCATGAAACAGACAATCACATTGTTTCTGAATTTTACTACCGAGTTATTTTTTGTTGTTAAAAGAGAGCGGGGGGAAAGCTACATATTTAAAATAATAATTTTGAAGC
The DNA here is from genome assembly GCF_050624435.1 of Tenrec ecaudatus. Lineage (NCBI taxonomy): Eukaryota > Metazoa > Chordata > Mammalia > Afrosoricida > Tenrecidae > Tenrec > Tenrec ecaudatus. The sequence goes on from NC_134532.1 coordinate 88,536,498, forward strand.
AAGTAGCATTCATTAGTGTTACATAACTGGTTAAACACAGCCCCAAGACAAAGACAAGTCTAAATTTTATATGAAAACCATAACCTAACCCGTGAGTGTGTGTGGATGCGTGTGCAGACTTGTGTGTCTATATGAACATACACTTAGGCATGTACATGATTTTATTCCGTGTCCCTGGAAAAGAAAAAAATGATCTGAAATCAGTAAACAGATGGCTGAGTGGGCCTTGTGAATCTCATCTATCGCAAGGAAATTAAGAAGTCATTGCAACATTTTTTTAAAGAATAAAAATATGAGGGTTTTTTTATGTAATTTATACATTTTGTCCTCTCTACCTCTATGTAGTTTAGAATGTTCGCTCTGGAGAACGCCAAAGGTTGGGACGCTAAGAAAGACTTAAAATCTAAATGAAACAGTGCAAAAAGCTTTTCTTCAAGATATTCTCCTTATAAAAGAAAAATGTGCTGGCTCTCCCATGTCATTGTCTACAGGCGTGTCTTGCCTTGCATTTTAGTTAGGTGTCTGGGACAATTTTGCGAAAGAGTAAAATACACTCCTGTTCACGATGCTCTTAATAAAATTTTATTTTCAAATATTTTATAAAGCAAGAATCCTTGGGGACATTCTTATTTTGTGATTGAAAATAATTATTATTCCTTGCATAGACAACTGCCCTTAAAAGACTGCACCACAGGGGAAACACATCAACATGATCAGCCTCGCCTCCCTTGAAAACAGCCTGCACACAAGCAGTAGATTTAGCTCCGTGAGCCTGCTGTCTCAGAATGATTTCTAACTGGCACTGAGGGTCTGTCACACACTGCTTTACAACCTGCACGGGCTGCCGAAGCCCTTCGTGGTGCACATGGTTACTGCTCTGCTACCAACGGAACAGTTGGTGATTTGAGCGCACCCAGATTCAGACAGCCTTATTGCTTGGTGACCTGCTTCCAAGGAATATTCGTAATCGAAAACGTGGAGTGTCGTCCTCTTCCGACACGTATGAGCTCTTCCATACCATTCTGTGAATACCTAGACTGTTGCTGAGCTCTAATTTGACTTCTCTTAAATTTTTGTCGCAGGTCTTAAAGAACCAACCTGAGAGTTCCTGAGTGATCCAAGCAGTTAGCACATTTGACTACTAGCATAAGGGATAAAAGTTCAAGTCCACCCAGAGGTACCATGTGAAGAAAAAATAAACTGTGATCTTCTTCAGAGAAAACTGCCCATGAAAACCCAATGGCGCACAGTTCTACTTGATGACAACAGTTTTTGTCAACTACCAAACCAGTTTGGTCATTTTTAAGGGTAATAATTTTCCTTCAAGGGCACCCTGGTGCTGGTGTAGTTTTCTGCTGGGTTACTAACCACAGGTCAGCAGTTCGAAACCACCAGCCACTCTGTAGGAGAAAGCTGAGGCTTTTTACTCTGTTAAAGAGTTACAGTCTCAGAAACCCACAGGGACAATTCTACCCTGTCCTACAGGGTGTGAATCATAATCGACTATGGGTTTGGTTTTGAATTGCCCTTCACTTTGCCTAGATCAGTAACTTAAATAAAGTCTACACTGACAGTTATATGAGGAGTGACTTAAGTTCATACCCATACTCCATGCATGACAAACACTACATACCAAACCCAAAACCAAACCCACTGCCATCGAGTCAGTTCTAACTCCTAGTGACCCTAGAGGACAGGGGAGAACTTTCCTGCTGGTCTTTTGCTTAGTAGCCCAACCTGTAACCATTATGCCGCCAGGGCTCCAATAACAAGACTTCAGAGAGTTCAAAGTCATTGTATTTAAATTCAGATTTTCCATGAACTTTTTGAACGCAGGACATAAAAACAAGAACCAGTTTGTACCTCAAGGTAAATATAACTGGGGAAAGAGGAAGATTCAGACAATGGCACGAAAATAAGGGTGATATGAACAATGTAGATTGGGGGGGACAAAATCTGACTCAATGAATTCCTTTCAAGGATCAGAAAAGGCTTCTTGAGGAAGAGACGTTTGGAAGAGACCTCTATAAATGGGATTAGACATTGAACAGACAGAAGCAAGCGGCTTTCAAGAAGCAGGGACCTGACAGATCATGGCCTCGCAGGGAATATCCCATTTCGATGGAAGCAAAGCTGTGAACAAGAGTAACAGGGAGTGGTAAATCCAAGGCCAATTCGCATGGGACTAGCTTGTTCTGTTATTCCGCAAAGCCATAAATCACCCAAATCAGCACAGAGGGTACTGGGCACCCTACCAAACAGTGAATTTTACCTGAATGTTTCTTGGAAATAAAAGAGGATAAGCTTTCCATTGCCTATATTTGCCAAGAGGGCAGATTAACTGTAACTGTGTAAATCTGTCTACCCAGTGCCATGTCTATGCCTGCTTGTCATCAGGTAATTAATTGAAGCTCTTCTGACCATTTATAAGAAATATACAGTAGACAGCAGGTCAGGTTGAATGAAAAGTACTCAAAAAAGTAGTTTTCATTCCATATTTTGTTTTACAAATAATAGCTTATTATTTTCATCATAGTTCAAGCACCCTTAGAGGAGGTAGAAGAAATAAAATGAGATTAAAAATATGAAATGAACAACAGTGTTTACAGTATTATAAACATTTGGGAAACAGTAAGTATCCAAATTTTCTCAAATCTGATGTATTTTTTTGTTATTATCGCTCGGTGTCACTTGGGCTTCTAAAGTTATTATTTAAATAATTTCTAAAAGGATTCTGAAATATATATATAATCTCAAAAGGGAAGACAAATTTTTGACAATATGTATTTTGGCCCTAGTGAAAAAGATTTGAATTCACTACGTGTTGCTATGTTTGGGTCAGTCCAATACCAAGAAGTCCTCTCCTACGCAGGAAACCAATTTTCTCCCAATATTCTGTGCTGTTCTGAACTTTTCCCCTGGTTTTCAACCTAAAGCCTGTCTTTGCCCTTACCTTATTTCCGAATATGTTTCTAAGGATGCCAAGTCATACAGGCCTACATGCTAATTGTCAAGATTCTAACTTGTTCATGTTTCATTTCATTTCTTTCTCTTTTTTTCCAAAAAAATCCATCAGCTGTACTCTCTTTCAGCAACAGAGGAACAGATGTTGAGATTCTAATAAGAAAAAGCATGAATCCCATAGGAAAAGGCTATCTTCCGGTTCTACAAGGCAGAATCTGAACGAAGGCTTTGGACTTTGACTGGAATTTGCTCAGGAAATGAATATCAGACACTCTACTCTGTGTACATTCACGAATATATTTGAGAATAAAGTGGCAAGTCTTTCTTCAGGCTGAAATATATGTCCTTCCAGCTGCGATGATAAAATGTGCTTCATACCAGACCTTCGACTTTCTCACCTGTGATTAGATTACCTTGCTTCTGAGCCTGCACCTTCTCCTATATATAGAATAAGGTAGAATATAGAAGTACATAATCATTCTCAAATCATACGGAGTCATTTCAGTTCACGCCGTACTATAGAAAAATAAAGTTTAAAGTGCAATCAGGAGCTTTGATAGGAAACCTCAGTTCTTTGATTACCTCTGAAGAGGTATATGCATTAATGGCAAATCACCCCTTGATGTAATGGCCCAGATTTTTCAATAAAAAAATAACTTTCATAGAACATTAAAATCAGGTAGATGTGCAGCCAAATATCTTTGTGCATTGTGACTCTGGTGTGCTGGTGTGCCTGCTGATGAATACCAAACTAAAAGAGTACCAGAGTTTGAAACTGAGTAGAAATTCTCAGGAAATATGGATATTAGGTCATTTCAGATTACTGGAGCACAGACTTAAGGTAGGGGTAGGATGATTAATGCCTAAAACACTTAATAGCTGGGTCTTCTTCTTTTATTCTAGCACCTAACATAGTTTCTTTCAAGGACTTAATTCTCAATAAATGTGTGGTAAATCGTTTAACAATGGTAAATCCATTGTTACTACCGACGGTCGTGTGATCCAACTTTTGTGCAGATTAATTCTAGATCCCTCAGTAAGGCATTGTTTAAGTAATAACAACTAGAAATCACCAGTTGCCACTGAGCCAGCTTCAACACACAGCAACCCGACAGATGTCAATGTAGAACTGAGCTCTATAGGACTGTCCCTGGCTGACTTGTTCACAAGAGGATCACCAGACCTTTCTCCGGATGTGTTTCTGGGTAGACTTGCAAGTTCGAACTTTCAGTTATCAGGTGTTTGCAATACCCAGGGCCTCCAATTATTATTTGTAGCTAACATTTATTATATGCCAGGTAGTATTATGAATATTGACTTGCTTAATTAGCCCAGCAACCTATGGTTGCTGTACTGTTACTATCCCCGTTTCACAGATAATGAAGGTAAAGGATAGAGAGGTGGCACTGCCCAAGAGCATCAGAGTTGGCATGGGACAAGGGATTCTGTTTGGGGCATTCCCTTTGCAATGTGTCTTCTTTCAAGGTGTCACTGGCCCATGACCATTACTCTCTAACCCTTGCCTGCAGTGGTTCTCAACCCTAAGTGTCCCTCAGAAGAATCTAGAGAACTTGTTAAACATAGACCAAAGGTCCCATCCTAAAAAGTAAACTCCAGAAGATCTGGGCTGGGGTTAGAGATTTTAACAAATTCGTAGATGTTACTGATTTGTAAATCACTGTCTGTGAAAGATGCTACTCATGTGAAGCTTAGTAGATAGTATCCATCCAGGAGAACATTGTGCATTTGTATCAAAGAAAACCAACAATTCATCTAGAAAAGCAATTTTAATTCTCCCTTGGATATCTGCCCAGGGTAGCTTACAGAATGATTGTCATTTAAGAATTCTTTCATTCTGTTGCACCACCATGCCCAAGGACTTTTATTTTCTACATGGTGGAAGCTGGGACACTTCCAAATGCAGCAGCATTGGTGGACAATAATTAAGAGCCAGATTCAGAGGTGACCCATCAGTTCTATCCACATTCCAGTGTGAGAACTAAGCCATCGAATGACAATAATTACAAAAGAAATTTTATCCTCTTATAGTTGAATATGGATGAAATAGTTTTGTGGTCAATTAGCATTCTTTGCTACAAGACACTGTCTTATATTTTTATTTTGTCGCTACATCTATGGTCTGCACCTCTAAGTGCACTGGGTACTCCATGTGCATTTTATTTAGTGCCATGGGATTTACACAGGAGAAACTAAACCAATAATACTAATCAAATTACCCAGGATAAACTTTTAATTACCTATTTTTATTTTATTTATAAAAGCATACTACTAATAAAGGAAGGGGCTTCATAAAGTACAGGGGAAAAATTGAATGCAAAGATAATGAAACTTTTCCATGAACTTTTAGAAGCTCCAATACTATAAAAATTAAATTATGCCATGATAGTAAATTAGTTTCTTGTATCAGCATAACATAAAATATAATATAAGCATAACATATAAAATATACTACAAATAATATAACATTAAATATGTACTCTTCACATAAATCCTAAGGATAGTCATTATCATATTCCAATTTCAGGTGCAGAAACTCCATAAAGCTTAAAGGACTGGTCCCAATCAAAACATGTGTCAAGTGTCAGAATCAAGTTCTGGGAAGATCTCACTCCAAATCCTTGGCTTTTAACTGCTTGTTAATCTTAAAAAGCATAAACATAGAATGAAAATCAATTGTCTGGTCTGAGTCACTATTCAAAGTTTAGAAAATTAGTCACAGCGTTAAAATTTAGTGTGGGGCTGCATTGTATCAACTACTAGGACCCATCTGATCCTGGCTTGGAAGTCTAATCCACTGGTCCTCAAGCCAAGCTGACCACCAGAATTATGTGCAAAGCTTTTTAAAAATAATGCCACTGCCTGATTTTAGCACGGACCGGTGAACCAGTGTTTCCGGAGAGGACTCCCAGGGATGCACCATGTCACTGTTAGCTGCCACCAAGCTAGCCCTGGCTTTCTCACAGGAACCCCACGCAGAGGAAAGCAAAACGCTGGCTTACCCATGCCCTCCTCGTGATTCCAGACATGCTTGAATTCACTGATGCCTTCCGAGCTAAGTGGCTCGTCTTTAGGCCCTATATCACAGACTATTTCACAGCCATCCATGGCATTTTACTGACTAATTCTCAGAAGGTTTGCCAAGTGTTTCTAATCCATAAGAGTTTAGAAGTGCTGCTGAACCCTGTTCTCTTTAGCCAGCCCTTCTGGTGTTTGAAATATCATAGCTCCCAACCTCTCAGCAACATACGAGCCACTATGGTACAATGAACTGACAGACAGGGATTGGATCAATATAGTATATATGTTTTAATCAAATCTTCACCTGAAGAAGTGATAGTAGTAGTCCAGGAAACTGGCAGTTGGTAGACCTAAATACCAAATCCATGTCCATAGGCAAACTTTAAATAACCAACATTTGAAGCCCAAGTGTACCGGCACAACAGGTCCAGAGGACCACGTCCCTGCACGGAGCTTCTAGGGCACAGAGAGGGCTGAACAGCCACAGTAGCTCAAGATAGGATGTCCCCTCCCTGGAGCAAACTCAACAGAGGACAATCCTGGGGACACACAGCAGGGAGTGAGTGCGGTCTGAACCACCCACAGTGAGGCCAACCAAGAAGGGAGCATAACAGATGAGCAACAGGAGCAGAGCAAAGCCACAAGGCCCCTGAAGAACCCCAAAAATGACTCCAGGTCAGGAGGGGCTGTAGCAGGAACCCCCAGGACCAGTAGGGAGATAATCATAAAAGTCAGCAGACAGACCTGGAAGTATGCTTTTTCAGGTTTTTTGCCAGGTTTTTTTTTCTCTTCTTATTCAATCTTTTGTTTTCTTTTTGGGTTTTGTTGTTGTTGTTGTTGTTGTTGTTGTTGGTTTGTCTACCTAAATAAGATAGGCATGGGAAGCAAGCCCGAGGAGAAAGCAATGGACTGACCATGACAGAGGGATTTTGAAGGAGGAGCAGGCAGAGAAAGGGAGTGGAGAGAAACAGGAGGACAACTACAGAATCAAAATCCACAACAAGGAGGACTTAGACACCTGGCCGTGAGGAGCAACAGCAATCTAGCTGAGAGGAATTCCTAAGGGGCAGAAGAAGGGCAAGTGTGATGGTGGAACAGGAGGAAGTTCAAAGGAAACAGAGGAAATATCTAGGAAGCAAAGCTATGGATAGAGGTATAAACATAGGTGTGCCCTTATGTGAACATATTAATTCATAAAAATAGAGATATTGGCCTATGTACATATATTTATATGGCATTACACTGAGGTGGTGGATAGGCTCTGGGGCTCTGCTCATACCCCACTCAATGCAAGAACACTTTGTTCTAATAACCTGGCATTCTGCGATGCTCACCCTTCCGGCATAATCACTGAAGACAAATGGGTGCACAAGCAAATGTGGTGAAGAAATCTGATGGTGCCCAGCTATCAAGAGATATAGTGTCTGGGTCTTAAAGGCTTGAAATTAAACAAGTGGCCATCTAACTGAGAAGCAACAAGTCCACATGCAAGAGTACACAAGTCTGTGAACTCATGAGGTGTAGAAGCGATCAGGTAACAGGCATCAGGACATCCAAAACAAACAAACAAAAAACATATGGTTGGAGTAAAGACCCAAACCCCAGCTATAGACAATGGTACATACCCTCACAAGGAAGGCACGAGTCAACCAGACCAGGGCGCAGTGTATCACCAATGAAACACACAATATGTCTCTGGTTCCTTATGGCTTCCTCATCCCCCACTCTCATAACCTGCCTTTCCCATCAGGCCAGACCAAAGCATGTACACTGGTACAGATAAGAGTTCATGACACACAGAATCTAGGTCAGATAAACACCTCAGGAATTTAAATTAGAGTAGTGATACCAGGAAGGTAGGGGGAAAGTGGGAGGAAGAGGGGAGGAAGGGATAACCGATCACAGTGATCAACACTTCACCACCACCACCACCACCCCTAAGTGGACAAACAACATAAATCTTGGGGAAGGGAGACAGCAGTTGGTGTAAGATATGAAAATAATAATCATTTATCATTTATCAAGGGGTCACGAGGCTAGAGGCATGGCAGGGAAGAGGAGCTGATACCAAGTGCTCAAATAGAAAGTAAATATTTTAAAGAGATGATGGAAACATATGTAAAAATATGCATGATACAACTGATGTATGGATTGTTATAAGAGCTGTAAGAGTCCCCAATAAAATGATTATTAATTAAATAAAATAAAAATCACTAGCAATCATATAAACCTGAGGTACTTTTCTGCACGTATTCCTGTTACATGTTCTTTTAATGAATAGTGGTCTAGAGCCTTGTCTCCATGTTTTGACAATCCTCATAAAAATGTTTAGGATGAGCACTCAGATAATCTTAATAAAGAATTTCTTGAAGTGACCAAGTGCCAATAACGTTAGCGTGTTGTAAGCCTTTGTGTAATACGCAAGAATGCTTTCAAACCTGACCCATGATGGCAATTTAGATCATGTCCACGTGATCCTCTCTCTTGTCATCGGTTGTCCTTAAGATAAAAATCAAAAGAGTCTTCAGGAAGGAAAAACTAATGACAAAATATAAATTCTGCAATGCATTTACAGTCTACTACTTGGCCTATGGAAGTGATGTATGGGTATTCACCAATACCCAGTCCCCGCTTCTTGGTCAGTCCTCCAAAAACACAGGTACTGACTTGTTAATTATCACTCCTTGCAACCCATTTATGTCAGAGTAGAACTGGGTCCCAGAGAGTTGATTCTTTTTTTCAAATAGATCACCAAGTCTTTCTTCCAAGGTGTCTCTGGGTAGACCAGAACTCCCAAATTTTCAGTTATGTGCCCAGTATGTTAATCAGTGTGAACCCCTCGGGACTGCTCATCAGTGATGGAATCGGTGAATATTGTTCCTTGAACACCCAGATGCACAAAATAAAGACAGCAATGCCCAAGCCACATTGAAGCTAGTAGGGCTGGAGGACGGAGATCTAGACAATGGAACGCACGTTGAAGCGATTTAAGAAACTCCTGGTAAGTAACGTCAAATTGGCGAGGGGTTGGCCATGCATTGTGACTGCTCTTTCCTTCTACCAGCTTCCTGCAATATGAACGCCATGACTGCGGAGCCGGCGACCACCTCTGACAAGGAAGCGGGTGCTGCCCTCTGAGGTTGACAGCGAAGCCCTGGCCTGCCCTCCAAGCCAAAGGCAGCCTGCATTTTCACTCCTATCTGGTGGACCTCCTGATTTCAGCATTCCTGTCTCTTGCCACGGAACCTAACCCCAGTGAGTGCCCAGTGCGTGACTTTAAATAAAAAGTCACAAGTGGATTCATAAACTCCATGACAGACAGCATGCACACATGTAAAAGCCGTAGTTCAAACCTGACATTTTATGATTAAACGGAATGTTTCCTCTTTCCTGATTGCTCTCTTGGTGAAGCTGTGCGAGGGAGGGGAACTGGAGGGAACGGTGGTGCCTCCAGCTCTCGGGGAGGGAGCTGTGAGCCTTCTGAAAGCAGTTAGGGACGAGCGCTTTGTTGCTAGGTGACTGTTGTCGGAAAGCTTGCTGAGGTGTGTTGGCACTTGGAGAAAAATACAAGTAGGAGGATAGTTCCACGCGTTTACCACTTAATGAAGATGTTGCATTATTTTTAAGTGGCAAACACTGGGTAAACAAGCAAGGCAAACATGGTTTTCTTTTTTTCCCTCCTGTAAGATGAAACACCTTTTCCTTGCCAGCAACCTCATTCTCTAGGGGAGAAGCCGGAGCTGGCACGGCCCGTCATGGGCAGTCGCCTCCCTGTTACCTCTGTTCCAGGCTTCGGCTCTGTCTCGGAGGTCCCAGGAGCAGCTGCCACGAAGCTCAATTTCAGCTTGTAACACCTGCCAGAGACAGAGCCACTTGGGAAGAGGGGGGTCAGGTGCTGATGGGCCTTTTGACAAGGGGCAGCCCAGGCTGACTCTGGTGACAGTCATGTGTCACTGGAACTGAATGTGCTCATGTGGGAGCTGAAGAGAGACAGACAGAGAAGTTCTTCGTGACAGCAAAGGAAGAGAATGGTCAGACACAAGGCAGGTCAAGAACACATGACACAATAAGCCGCTGCCCTCAGATCAAACACTTCTTCCTGGCCAGGAGTTGCGGATTGTGGTGGGAAAAATATTCACTCTCTCCCCACCCCCCTGCTCCCCCTGGGCTCCCGAACTCTTCATCTCTTTGCCAGCTTTAACGCCTCTTGCCCTAAATGCAGCTAAAATCTTCAGCTGATTACAAAGGGAGATACTTGTCAGCATAGCAGGTGTCAGTCCCTAAAATAAAGTCCGTCCCATCAGATGTGAAAGGAAGTGGTGGAAGAGGTGACAGGCCAAGGGTCGGTGAAGCAAAACACTCGAATGGGAATATTAGGTGCAGAAAGTGAGATTCTAACCCGAGAACACAGACTCCTTTTCTCCTTTATTTAATTCCATAAATGACACCCCCACCACAAGAGCAGCCGGCCTGATGCTGAGCACATCACAGGTAGAAGGCACCGTTTTGCAGCGCCGTAACTGACATGAAGCCCGCCTTGACTGTGGCCCACATGGGTGCGAGGGAACTCGCTCCAAGGTGGGACCCGTTCCCAGCATCCCAGCAGGGAGACGGTGTCCAGCGGGCGAAGGCCGCTCTTTTCCGGGGTTCATAATGTTTCCGGCTGCAACGTGGGAGGGGAACAAAGCGCGGGCACCCAGCGGCCCCTCCAGCAAGGCGACTGTGGTCTCCGGCCAGGCAGCAGTATGTGCAAGATTATAATTATTATGATTTCCCTTTTTTAAAAGACCGGTTCAAAAATCTCCAATAACAATTTACCTCGCAAGCAGTTGCTCATTATGTAGTTATTCCATCCCCTTTTCTCTTTAAAAACCTTTTTTTTTTTTTTTTTGTGGTGAGGCGTGAAATAATCTCCCCGTTCCCTGAGCAGGCGGCCTCCTTTATTCACGTGAGTGCAGACAGAGCTTCTCATTCCAGAGGGAAGAGGAGAGGCTCTTACACGGAGGGAAGGGCTCACTCTGCTAAAGTACAGCGATAGCCAAGGATGGTGAGGGCGGGCTGCGCCGCCAGGCTCCCAGCTCCCCTCGCCTGTCTACACCGCACAGAGCCGGCAGTCGTCTCAAAAGTCTATTTGTTAATCAATCCATTTGCAATCTGTTGGCTTAAATCTGTTTATTATATCTGTTTATTGTTTGGTTGTATGTGTGTGTGTGTGTGTGGGTGGTGGTGGTGGTGGTGGTGGTGGTGGTGGTGGTGGTGGTGCTGGTGTCCAGGCTAGCTTTTTAAGTAACTGAAATCCCAATAAGCCATTCGAATCTCGAGCTGTGATGCTCGGCGGCAGTATCTGGGGAGCTGTCTCCGTAGCCTCCGGCAGTGCGTCTGTGATCATCACGTGCAGTAGCTCCGCACTTACGCATCTTCCTTTTACGACCTCTAGAGGTTCGGTTCCCGTAGCATTGTTCTGGGGTAGGACTTCACATCATTAGATTCCTAAAAGAGAGTCCTCTAAGTTTTACTCCCCTGGCTGTCACCTTTCCCAGGAAGTTACTCCTCCCAAGCCTCTTCGATGCCTTCATGCGGACAGTTTTAACACTGGTGAGTACATGCAACCAGATGACACCCCAGAAACTTCCCTGATTCTTCCATCACACGCCTCCTGGTGCATGAAGTGTCCCCAAAGCATCCTACTGGTGACTCTGTGGCTGCAAGATAGACACTTAGACTGAAACTTCTAGAAGTTCCCCAAATACACAGCTAGGAATTAAAACAGGAAAGCCATATTAAGCCATCTTGCTGGAAGTTATCGAGAAAAAAATGAACTAATTATTATTTCATTTCTTTCCCCCATGACTTGAAATACCTGAATGAAACCAGAATAATGCCAAGAGGTTTCAAAGCAAGCCTTTGGAAATGACCTTTTGCCTTCCCGGTTTCATCGGCCCCACGTATTAATTGACTCTGAACAAGCAATATTTTATCTTTTAGAAAAATAGCAAAAGATAGACCGGATGTGCGAACCCCAACGTCCTCCAGCATCAAAACGTTGTTTAAATCATTTCACCGCAGAGCCAAGAACAACTGCTCCGGAGACTGAAAGAAAGAAGGCCTTAAATAAAAAAACTTTTAAAAAGCAAAGAGCGTTTGAATGAAAGAGCGCCACTGCCATCTAGAGGGGACAGCGAGAGCAATCCACAAGCCGCTCCGCGGGAAAGGACCTGGGTGAGCATCCTGCATGGCCAGGCTCTTGTGCATGTGGCTGGCTGTTTGTTAGGCACCCTCTGTTCTAATTAAAGCATGGACTTGGTGGGAACACTTTGATGTGTAAGTTCGTGAAAAGCGGTCCTATGTTAATCCTGCCCTGGGGCACTTAGGGAACACAAGAGCTGGTGTAGCATCTAATCAAGGAGTGGGGCTTGAGGCTAATCTTCAAAGAAGCATGTGCAGTTTTCTCTTGGCTACACCCACCCAGAACCAGTCTGTTGACTTCCTTCCTGACCTCTGTGATAGGTGTCTGTTAAAGCATAAGATGTCTCAAAGCATAAAAAATATACTTTGGCGTCATCGGTCAATGTAAGACATGAAAAAATAATAATAATTTATAAATTATCAGGTGTTCATGAGGGAGGGAAGGTGGAGGGAAATTATACCAAGGGCTTAGGTAGAAAGAAAATGTTTTGAAAATGATGATGGCAATAAATGTACAAATGTGCTTTGACACAATGGGTGGATGGATGGATTGTAATAAGAGTTTGTATAAGCCCCCAAGAAAATGATTTTTTTTAAATACTCTTGTTAATTTTCTCTTTACCCTTCAAGGACGGGAATCTGTGAACATATTAAACTGAATGCAGCTATTAGAGTAAGAACTAGCTGCAAAAACAAAGCAGCCAAATTTGGGGACACGGGTTAGGTCTCTAGAGGAAATCTAAGAACACCAGGAAGCTGCTGTACCCCATTATTATCCAGGCTGAGTACAACAGGAAGACGGCAATTATTATGGCTTTTTATTAATTGCTTTGAACATAAACAGTACTATTGTTTAACTTAGAAAATAGGTGACTTTTCACATAGAATGAAGCTGTATTTCTCAAAAGTATTTTCCCTTACCGAAGAGAATATACATTTCCCCCAAAAAATGTTTTTCTCTGAATTGTAATAACACTCTCTATAGTTAATGACAAGATCTAGTGGTTATTTAAAATATTATTTGTAATTTTAAACCCAAAATTAATATTCCTTTCTAACTCTGCCCTAGAAGTTTCTTTTTCAAAAGAACTACTCCAATTTCACTAGCTAATTTATGGTTGTTATTAGGTGCCATCAAGTTGGTTCCACCTACAGTAACCAACATCCACACGCACACACGCACACACGCACACACACGCACACACACGCACATACGCACACACACAACCAAACAGCTTTTTAGATTGTTTAGCATAGAAATCTTAATGAGTTCCATTTATGATATTTCCAATTTTCCTACCTATGCTCTTCATACATACTTGATACTATTCCATGTAAAGAACAAACTCCTCACAACTGGACCAATAGGTAACATAATATAAAATGGAGGAAAAATTGAAGTTGTCGAAGATTTTGTCTTACTTGTTTCCATAATCAATGCTCATGGAAGCAGCAGTTGAAATATCAAAAGATGTTTTTCATTGGCTAAATCTGCTGCACAAGACCTCTTTAGAGTGTTGAAAAGCAAGGATATTACTTTGAGGATTAAGGTGCACCTGATCCAAGCCATGGTATTTTCAGTTGCCTCATATGCGTGCGAGAGTTGGACAGTGAAGAAGGAAGACTGAAGAAGAACTGTGGTGCTGGGGAAGAATACTGAAAATGCCCTGGCATACTAAAAGGACAAACTGACCCGTTTTGGAAAAGTACGTCCAGAGTGCTCCTTAGAGGCAAGGATGGCTAGACTTAGTCTTACATACTTTGGACATGTTGTCAAGAGAGACAAGTCCCTGAAGAAGGACATCGTGCTTGGAAAAGTAGAGAGGCAGATCTAGTTTGACTCCATTAGTACTCCCGGAATGCTTTCTCTCTCATTCTTTGGACACAGATCTTGCTATAAAATTCAATAATTGGCTGCTTATATTTCTCTGTCTCTACACTAATAAAATCTCCATCAATCAGCTATCATATCCACATGGTTCAATTATACACCTGGCACGTTCCACAATCTCTGAAACACAATCTCACTGCTATCCAGTTGATTCTGACTCATATCAACCCTCTGGTATGTGGCCATACGACTCTGAATGCTCCCAATCTGATCTGACCTCAGAAGCTGAGCAAATCCAGGCCTGGGTAGAACTTAGATGAGAGAATGCCTGGAAACCCTGGGTTCTGTAAACTGATACAAGGCAGGCACACAATAATAATATATATATATCTTCAATGTAAATGAAGGTATATTGTGCCTGGGTACTTTTGTAGGAGTGTGTCTTGAATCACTGAGGAACACACAGGAATAGGGATATGTTATTACTTTAAGAACATCCTTATTTCAAAATCTTATTTTTATCCCAAAAGGGCAACCTTCCAAAATATTAGAAACAAATGTGAAACTCTGTTAATGCTGTTGCCAAGAGAACATCAAGTCATAAAAGCTTTGGGGACTCTATTCCTATTGTCTATGAAAAATGATTTAATTTTGTCATTGTAATGCCGGCTGCATTGAAAGGTAACAAGGTAAACGACTCATTAGAAGCTCTTCCTAACCAAAATCGTAGGAGAGTGTGGTAATTTGACATTGATTAGAACAACTCCAAACGTGATTAGAGGGAGCTGGGTCTAATCTGGCCTGACTCTAAGGAAGAAAGTGCGGTGTGATGCGCCTCCGAAGTCCAGAAGAATGATCTCTCCACTTACTCCCCTCTTCTCTGCTCTCTCACTCATCTGTTTTGTTGTCAGTGTTTCTAATTTGTTGCTTTAAGGATTTATGGGAAGCGCTTTGCTCATCAAGTTAATGCAAGAGTGCAACTCGGGTAAGTGGGTAAATCAAGACACTGATCCTGTCTCATAAAGCAAAACCAAACTAACTGCCAATGAGTCTATTCTTACACATCGCATCCCTGAGAACAGAGTACACACCTACAGGACAGAGAATGAGTGCTACCCTGTGGACTGTGGCAGCAGAAAGCCTCGTCCTGCTTCCACAGAGTGGCTGGTGGTTTCAATCTGCTGACCTTGTGTTTAGCAGCCCCACACAATGACTACACCACCAGGCCTCTGGTCCTGACACATGGAAGCTAAGATTGACAATGTATCACACAAACTAGAGGCGAATTCACAAAATGGAGAACATGCCTGAATCATGTGGACACCCATTTTGAGGAGACAGATTTCAATCTATGAATGCATACTACCCTCGACACTCTCACAAGAAACTAAACTGGAATTTAAAAATTCATACAGAGTTTGGGCATAATTTGAAAATATATAATATTTTCAGTCATCTATGATGTCCCTGAACACTCATGGGTCTTTCACTATTGAAATCTTTAGAAGAATTTGCAGAAATGGAAAGTGGAAATATAAAGAATTTTTCAAACATTTCTGAGAGAATTGATTGAGCTCTTCATTCGGCTTCAATATTGCATTATCTAATATTTCTGAATCTAAGATTCTTGGTAAAATACATGAGCAGTTTCTATGTCCTTCCAGGGAAACTTGAGGCAAAGGTGGATCAAGGACTAGTCTAGTATCTTCATTTTGTTTTCTGATCCTGAATTTTTCTGAGTAGTTATATTAACTCTCCCACTGACATGTAATTGAAATGTTGTTGTTGTTTCTTTTCATAGTCACATGCTTTTTATTGTACGACCACTATTTTCTCAAAAGTACTTAGAACATTTCTGGTTATAGGCAAAGAAATATCTCTAAGAAGAAGCCTGTGTTCTTTTGAGATAAGTACGTTAATGGAAAACATACTGGGAACCATGAAAACGCAAGTTACTCCAATAGATAATGACCTGGATAGGATATTGTAGCTAAATATGCTTGTGAGTGGCGGTGGCACCATATGGAGGGAAGAGACGTATGGCATGCTATAGGGGCAGAATTGGTATTGGTTTGGGTTACTTTAATGGCTTAAAAGAAGGAAGATACAGGAAGAAATGTGGTAATGATATAAAATAGAAAAAGTCCGTTAATAATAGGTAATGTGTTAGTCTGGGTACATTAGAGAAACAAATCCACAGAAACTCATGTATAAGAGAGAGTTTTATATAAAGGGTAAGTGTGCATCAAGAAAACATCCCAACCCAGTGCTGCCCAAGCCCACAAGTCCAACATTAACCCATGTGTCCAAAACCAATCCATAAAGTCTTCCATCTCATAAAACACACTCAATGGCACCAACTGCAGGAGGAAAGCCAAATCAGTGAACCTGTAAGCATCTCAGCGCTGACAGGGGTCTCCACATGGCTGCTCCAGCACCTGGGGCTACATCAGGGTAGATCCATGCGGCTTCTCCTCAGGGATGTCTTGTAGGAAGTGGGCCTTACCAGGTGAAGCAGGGAATTGGCTGAGGCAGCTGCACCCTGGCCCAACCATCAGAGAGCAAGAGACCCCAGAACTAGAAAGGCGAGTCTCATGGAGTCATTTATCTCTCCGCCCTTCAATTAATGCCACATGTGTTTATCGGCCAGGTTGGCACAATAAACTAAGTACCTCAATAGGAATCTCTAAAATCAATCTGAATCAAATGTATAAGACAATAAATTGAAATTCCAATGGCCCATGTTGCTGTTATTGTTAGGTCTAGTCAGTTTCCACGTAGAGCAGTCCTATACAACACAAGGAAACACAGCTCGGTCCCGCATCATCCTCACAAGTGTTGCCGTGTTTGAGCCCACTGTTGCAGCTGCTGTGTCAATCCATCTAATGGAGGGTGATCTTAGGCTGGCTTCTTTAGAGAAGCAAAACCAATGAAGCTGATATAGGTCTAGGAAAAGAGAGGTTTATAACAAGGGCAGGGCTCACGCAGTTACAGAAGAGGGAAACTTTCAAATCCAGGGGTCAGATGTTAGGTTGGACAGACATAGCTGGAAGGGCTTTTCATTTACATACATAGCCGGAGGGGCTAATGAAGCCAGCTTAAGCAGGAAGACAGCAGGCTTATAGCAGCAGAGGTGACTGAATCCAAAGCTGGCAAGTAGAACGCAGATCACTGACAACATCCAGGGTCAGCAGACAATACAGCGGGCCATACCTTAGGCCATTTGGACGATATACAAAGAGCTGGAGCTCCATGAGCCAGATGCGAGATCCAGACCAGCAGAAAGCTAATAAGATTTCCCATAGCATCCACTTATATTGGAAGCAGGCCACACACTAGCAGAGATCTGCGAGGAGGAATTACTAAATTTTAACTGCCAAACCACTGAGAATCCTGGCCCAGCCAAGTTGACACAAAACCTAAACTCTCCTATGAGTCATTTTGTTTTGCCCTGTACTTTCCCAAATATGGTGTCCGGTAACATGTCCAAAGTACTTGAGATGATGGCTCACCATCCTTGATTCTAAGAAGCATTTCAGCTCTACCTTCCTAGACCCCAGAAGTTCGATGTAGTTTATTTTCCAAGTATTTAGGAACAAAATACTTGTGACATTCGGCATAATTTCCAGCAAAGTACAAAATAAGAAGTCTTTGTTATTGTTGTTGTTAGGTATCCCGGAGTCAGTTGCAACCCATTGTGGCCCCAGGTGCAACAGAGCAAGCCACAGCCTGGGCCTGAGCCTCCCTCCCCATGGTTCCCCTGCTGGACTCCATTGTTGCCGCACTCTGTCCATCCATCTTGCTGAGGGCCTGCTTTTTACTGCCCCTCTCCTTTTTTTCAAACACGGTGTTCTTCTCCAGGGACTGGTCTCTTCTGACAACATGGCCAAAGTACGTGGCACAAAGTCTCACTATGGTTGCCTTTTAAAAAGCATTCTGGCTGTATTTCTTTCAAGATAGATCTCTTTCTTCTTTTGGAAGTCTGTGGTATTTCCAATACTTTTCACCAACATCATAATTCAAATGCATTGATTATTCCTCAGGCTTCCTTATTCAATGTTCAACTTTCATAAGCATAGGAGATGATTTAAAATGTCATAATTTGGGTCAGGCGCACCTTAGTCCTCAAACGAGCCTCTTTGCTTTTCAGCACATTGAAGAGGTCTTGTGCAGCAGATTGATTCGATACAATGTGTTGATTGATCTCTTGACTGATGCTTGCACACGCAATCATTGTGAATCCAAGCAAAAGTCAACCAAATCCTTGACAACGTCAATCTTTTCTTCTGTATCATCATGTGACTCATTGTGTGGAGTTTAGTCTTTAGTTAGTCATCGTCCACATCGAAGGCTGCAATAGCTGATCTGTATCAGAAGGTTCTTCCACTTCTCTCTTGCAGAAATCAAGGTTATGTTTTATGTTTCTGTTTGCTAATAAACCTTCTTCAAACCTGGTGCTGTGTTCTTCTTCATTTAATCCAGTTTCTCTGTTTATTTGCTTAGCATACACATTCAATATGTATGGTGAGCGAATACATCCCTAACACCCCCCTTTTCTGGTTTAAGCCATGCACTGCTGTTCACACAACTACCTCTTGATCCATGTACAGGTTTCACAGGAACACAAGTATGTGTTCACAAACGCCATTCTTCTCAAGGCTATCCTTAGTTGGTATGATCCACAGTCGAATGTCTTTGCACACCCAAAGAAACACAGTCAATGTGTTTATAGTGTTCTCTGCTTTCCGCTAAGATCAATCGCATATCAGCAAAGATATCCATTGTTCAACATCCTTTTTTTTTAATCTGCCTGAACCTCTGGCAGTTCCCTGACAATGTCCTGCTACAACTTCTGTTGGATGATCTTCAGCAAAATTTTACTTGCATGTGATATTAATGATGTTGGTCTATGATTTGAGCGTTCTGTTGAGTCACCTTTCTTTGGCGTGGGTACATTTATGATTCTCTTACAGTAACTGTCTTCCAGAATTCCTGCCACTGAAAAGCATGTGCTTCCAATGTTTCATCAGTTGGTTGAAGCATATTAATTGGTCATCCATCAATAGATCATGTGGCAATACATCCTGTAACCTGAGCTTGGCTAATGTGTTCTATGCAGCTGGGACTTCTTGCTTCAGCCCCACTGCTTCCTGCTCAGATGCTGTGATCATTAGGGTGTTTTCTGCCCACATGGCAGGGGTCCAGCCATGGAGTCACGTGACTTTGCACCCACCGGCCTGGGGTCTCCCTGCATTCTGCATCACTGCGTGTGGCTGCATGAGTCTGAAAAGGGATTTATGGACTAGTGTCAGACATGGACTTGAGTTGGACTGGGCTTGAATCTTTCACTGATACATAACTACTCCTTGATATAAAGCTCTTTCTTACACATACATGAGACCTCTTTCTTAAACATGTGAGTGTCACTGGATTTGTTTCTCTAGTCCACTGACCTAACACATATGCTACCCCCTAGTGTTGGAGATATTGTACCCTTGTTCCTAAGAAATGGATGATACTATAAAAATTAGGATATTGAATCAGGAAAATCTGAAGAATAATTCTTCAGGACAACAAAACGGCATTTTGGATCCATTTAATATGAAATGCCTTGAAAACCACTCCCAGTTACAGAAAATGGACAATAAAATAGTATATTTTACCCAGATCAAATTTACATTTATGAACAAAGGTTGAAACATGAGAAAACATCTCAGTGAGAAAAGATGGCAAACTTGATTTTATTTTTAGTTCTGCAGTTTTAAAATTTGGATTATGTAAGAATCATCAATGATATTGAAAATAAACTATGAATTAAATGTGGGACAGAAGGGAAAGGATAGATACATTTGTGTTACATGGGCACTGACACGGATAACTCTAGATGGACAATGAATAGCAGACAGAATACAGCGTTTGGGAGTAATTCTTGATTGCAGGGCTGCTTCTTCAAAACTATCTGACAAGCAGTATTACCTTGCAGTAATTTTAGGTTTAAGAAAAACCTAAAATCACTGCTCAAAGAACATCAAATTTTGTTCACAATATTTTAATAGATAATAGTCCTTTCAGAGAAATGTGATTGAAGGAGTTTTAATAAAAGCTATCCCCTAAAAGTTCTTTTAAAGTGTGTGTAGGGAACTAAGAAGAATCAAGTGTGAATTGGTTAATGAGCAACCTATGGCGAAATGATGATCATAATAAGAACTCGTGTGGAAGAGAAGAGGGACAGTTTCCCTCCTCCGCGAAAGTGTCAGGAGAAGCACTTTACTCTAAGTCAAAGAAAAGCAGATGGAAGGGCTTTGCTTCTTGGAGAGCATGATCCCATTATTTGCATTTCGAATCATGCTTTTGGTACCTGGTGGAAGGAAATAATAATAACTAGTATGATATGAACTTTCACTATGCTTCCAGCAAGAGGGTGGATGAGCTAGGAGCAGGAGCATGGAGAATGGAGAGTGGATATTCTGTGACTTGCTTGGCTTTGAATATTTCTGGTTTGGAGTTGAAAGGCGGGAAATTGTATACATAGCAAAACCGCCCAAAGGCTGAAACCATCTACTTGATGAGCTGGAAAGAAAAATATAATTGGCTGTTGTACATAAACTTAGTATTAAAACACTTGGATAAAGTGAAGATTGGATAAAATACAGCAGCTTAGACAAAAGGTGGTTCCACTTTACTTATCTTAAATGTTAGTTCCCGGGATTTGTCATGTTGTTTGGTTTTTTGCTTTGGGTCTCTGTGATGTAAGCCAACATTTATTGAACACTTATATATGCAAAGTATAAAGCATTATATTTCAGTTTCATATTAACTGTCTAAATTAAATATTATTAGTCCTATTTCATATATAAGGAAATTAAGGGGGGAAAATAAAAGCTTAAGTAAATTGTCCATAGCAAAAAGAATAGTAATTGTCAAAATTGGGATTTGAGCCAGGCCTGATTAACCCTAAGCATTTGCTTTTCTTTCATTATACTTACAATTACATTAATGTAACCCGATTTCACCAATCAGGATACACACTTTGCAATTCCTGATATAATTGTGAAACGAGAGCTCTATTGTAGAGGAAACCTCCATATATGGTAGCGTATCTTGTGGTATGCGTAAACCTGAGTTACCAAATTCCTAACCTCATTTATTCTCTTAGTTTATCCCATGTCTCTTTCAGATTCATTGCTTACTTCAGACATGTTTCAGACATCATTGATTTTGATCAGCTTGAAATCCTAACCCTTATATCAAATAACAAAGTGTTACATTTTGAACCCTAAGTCACAAATCTGATAGGATTTTGTCCTTAGTTAATTTTGCATGGAGCAGTATTTAGGCTTTTTCACTACCTTCATTCATTCATTCTTTCATCTGTCTATCTATGTATCTACCATCTATCTATCTAGATAGATGTATTTAGATACTGTATCTAGTTTACCCAAAAAAGGTAAGATTTCTAAAATTGTGGAAGAAAAGAAGTGATAGCCAATACTTTGGTATGCAAATCTGACCTTCAGTTGCCTAATGAACTTCCTGTTTATTGACACTTTTTGTTTTCACTAACCTGTTTCCTCACTTTTCCACTATATGTCCCAGGGAGCAAAAACCAGCTTGGGAATCAGGTGAGAGAAGGGAAAGCAGAAGAGGAAAGTGGGACTTGCCAGCAAGTTGGAAACAAGTCAAGGGAGGAGGGAAGGAGGAAAACTCCAAGAAAAGTAAAAGGAGTTTGTTTTGTTTTATCTTGATTGACAGATCCTTTTTGATGACTCCTCCCAATAAAATTTATATAAATATAAAAATTTGCAAACAAATTTAGGAGTACACAGCCCCTCATCGAGGGTCTCATTCATAGATGGAATTCTGGCAATGAAATTTATTATAACACTATGTCTCTAAACAAGAAAGGTAACTAACTGAAAGATGATTTTCAAGCACACTTTGATCTCAGTCTTTGGCATACAGCAAACAGTGTAATACACACAGACTAGGACATACAATACATGAGAAAAAGCATTGAGAGAAAAGCGCAAAAAAGGACAGATTACGTAATGGGCTGCCCAAAGTGCCTGAAGGACACTCTAGGAGCCTGACCCTGAATGGCACCATATTGGCATGTGTGGCTTCTCAGGATACCATTGAGTTCTTCCTGAAAGAGCTCACCACGGCCTATTTCCCCTCCTCGGCAGGTGGCTTGAGCCATCACTTTGCGGTAAAGAATATAATCTGCTCTCCAACTGGGAGCAAAGGTGAATTGAGCTGTGCTCTTTCTTCTCTCATAAATAACATCTCCCAGGCTGCTTGCCGCGATGCCAACACTCTAGCCTCTCCCTCTCCATCCTGTCAGCATCTCTTCAATTTGTAGGGGGGTGGCTCAGCCAGATGGAGTTCATCCAAAGAACTACACTCATCCAGCAATGCAACATCCGGGACAATGCCGTTTCTCAAGGAATCAATTGAGAATCGGCACTTCTGAAGTGTTTCATGCAAAGCTTAGCCCACGTACCTCTGCCTGATGTGACATTGCTCCAGAATACGGCTAGGTCTAATCTTAAAGGGCGCAAGTGTGGACAATGCTCACTGACAATCCCTACTCAGTTCAGTGAGTTTAAGAAAATGATCAGAGAAGAGCCCCCTCCCACCTACCCAGGAGTCTGTCTGTCCATATGAGCAGCTCTTTCTTGGCACTACCTTCAATGGTTGCTACTGCCTGCTCTCTTAAGGGCAGACATCTCTACAGGGTTCTCTCTGTCCTGTGCAGTCTGTTCCATTCCCAGCTTGTTCTTTTTCTGCGGGTCCACTCTCACCTGCGCTTCAACCAACGTGCTTTTGGCAAATCTTGCATTTTTCTCCCTCTGCTTTTATTTTCCATTGAGCTTTTTGTTTTTCTTCACGTCTCCCATTTTTCTCTATTAAAATTTCACCCATCCTTTAATGTGCAAATCTACTTTCTCTACAAGGAAATCGTCGTTTATGCCTCCCAATTTCATCCCAGGAGAAGCTGATTGGAACTGTGGGAAGATGTAATAAGAAATCTTACATGGATTCTCACAGTCCTTTAAGGGAGCACACGATATCCTGGTTGGAGTAAGTTATAAATTCAGACATGTGAATTTGAATCCCAGGTGTGTTCCATTAGAAAAGTTATTTAATCCCTCTGAGTCTCAGTTTTCTAATCTAAAAAAATGGAACGTGTGGCACTTTCGAATCATGTTGGGAGTGCTGCCCAACAGCTAAGCAGTTGTTCATAATGGTCACTTCTTTCTTTCCGTTCCACTGCGTCCCTTTCAGAGTGTGTATCGTGTCTCCTTCCATGATAAATGTTTTCATTCCCTCTTCCAGATCCTGTTGCAGTGAAGTGCTCTCGTTGATTCCAAGTCATAGTGACACTAAATGCGACAGAGTGAAATGTTTCCTGGTGCTGTACCATCATCATAATTGTTGGGGTGTTTGAGCCCCTGGTTGGAGCACTATGCCAATCCATCTTGTCGATGGCCTTCTTCATTTCCACTGCCTCTCTTTACCACGATTGATGGTCTTTTCCAGGGTCTGTTCTCGTCCGATAGCTTGTCAAAGTACATGCCATGAAGTCTTACCTTGCTTGCTTCCAGGAACTATTTCTCAAATATCAATTTAGGAGGCCTTCCATGGATTTCTTACATAAACCATATCATCATTTTCTAATATTTTACCTGGCCTTTTTGCTTTATAATAATTAACACTACCTAGAATAGAATTTGTTTGTTTGTTTGCCAATGATAATTTTTAAACCTTTCTAAACCCTTAACACTTATAGGAACGTTAGTTAACATCCTTGGTTGATTATGATGCTTCTCAGAAACATGTGCACATAGTAGAGCCATTGCTCTCTACTTGATGGATATCCTCCCCACGGTATTCCATGTTCTGTAATGCTGCCCTCCTTTTGAAGTACAGTTTCTGCTGCCAACAGTGTTCTTGTCCTATCTCTTATGTGCCTAATGAACTCTCTGAATGCCTACAGACTCTTCTATGTGACATAGAATGGGTGAGGGAGGAATAAGAGCAGTTTTAGAACCCCCAAAAATTTAGTTCATGAACTCACTTAACTAGGTGATTATGGGCATTTTATTGGTCCCCTGGGGGCCTCAATTATCCATCTCATTTATATAATGAGAACAACAAAGCTGTAGGACACCTATAAATAGGAAGTTTAAAGCTAAATGGAAAAAAAATCAACCTTCATGTTCCTTTTGTTTAGTAAAGCTTTCGATGACAAGAGTGTGGCAGCAGCAGCACCTGACTCCTCCATATGATTTCACAAAGGGGAGGAGGATTGATATAGTCAAAGCGCATAGTGCCAACCTGGCTAATCAACACATGTGGGGTTAATTGAAGGGCAGAGTGATAAATGGCTCGGTGAGCCTCGCCTTTCGAGTTCTCAGGTCTCTTGCTTTGTGTGGTCAGACCAGGGTGCAGCTGCCTTAGCCAGTTCCCTGTTTCACCTGGCAAGGCACACTCCTGCAAGACATCCCAAAAGGGAAGCCACATGGACCTACCCCGATGCAGCCCTGGGTGCTGGAGCAGCCATGTGGAGACCCCTGCCAGCGCTGAGATCCTTACACATTCATGTACTTGGCTTTCCTCTTTCCGTCAGAGTCATTGTGTCTGTTTTGTGATATGGAGGAGGACTTTGTGGATTGGTATTGGACATATGGGTTAATGGGTTAATGTTGGACTTGTGGGCTTGGGCAGCACTGGGTTGGGATGTTTTCTTGATGTGTACTTAACCTTTATATAAAACTATCTCATACATATGAGTTTCTGTGGATTTGTTTCTCTAAAGCACCCAGACTAACACAACAATTATTATCAGCATCCACATCACAACGTTTATTCCTATGTAACATAGGTCAGGCATAACCTCTTTCTCCAGCCTTTATACCAATTTGGACACCATGCTTCCTTCCCAAGGCACTCTCTACTTTTCTAATGGTTTCAATAATTCATTGCAATGGTGACACAGAACTCATAGGCAAGACTCTTGGCTGTGGTAATTATTAGGGAATTTATGGGTTAAAATTCATAATCATGAATGTCATGAATGACTCAGGATACAGTTCTTTAGTCAGGACAACTTCCTGGGCAGGCCCCATAAGGGTCCTTTCCATGGCTCACGGGCATCTTAAACTGCTTGGATGTCTTGGGCTGGCCCAACTTCTGCTCTGCTCAGGTCAGTGTTAAAAAATTTTTTAGGTTATTGAAAAATTAATCATCAATGCTGTGCCAGACACAGTGTGGGTTGGTGGAGTTACAAAGCATCATCCATCCCATCATGTCTTCTACCCATAAATCCAAGACAAATGAGGACACAGCCTTGAAAACAAATAATATCAATGCACTACGGTTTTGATACAATAGAAAAGCTAGAGAGATCTTCAAAATACAAAAGATACATAAAATACATGCTCAGAAGTACCTCACTCTGTCCGCATGCCGCCTGCAAAGGTTTCTGCTTCCACCCTCTGTGAATCGAGAAGCCATGGGGTCACCTACTCCCAGCCTCCTGCTCGTCCTCCCTCTGTGGCTGCCGTTATCTGCCACCGCTTCTCACCATATTTGGCACCACGACTCTCTCTGTGTGTCTTCTGAATCTAAGAAGTCCTCAGAACAGAGATCCCAGGTCTGTCAGAAATGCGCTATGCCTAGTTTTTGTTTTGACAGGAGTGAATGCCCACCTTTCGATCTGCCAGATGGCTCATTTTAAGCCTGGGGGATGGCAAAACTGACCAATCTCCTTAGTGTTTTATATTCCTCATTTGTATGGTTCCACCCGCACCGGAGTATCCTTGTGCCTTAATTGCATTGTTAGCAAACTTTCTAATCCCTTTGGTTGCTCACAAGCACCTAATTTGTAGAGTCAAAGCCAATAATGTGGTGGGAGTGACAGGAGCAGAACTAGAAAGGCCTGTAAAAACAAGGCATTGTACCGCATCTTCTCAACTCTGCTGAGCAAAATTGATCACTCCCTTGTCTATGTATCTTAAATAATTTTGTAGACATTTCTACTATATCAATAACTGTACTGTAATGACTTCAAGGCTATATCCTCTTTATTATTGAACTTTAAGGGCAGGAGTCATATCTGGATAATGGGCCTTTGTAACGCCAGCACCTACCACTTTGTCTGGCACAGAATAAACAGTGAATGTGTGTTTGTTCAGAACACAAGGGCTTAGAAATCTGCTTCCAAAAAAATCAGCCAAGAAAACACTATGAATCACAACAGTACATTGTCTAACTACAAATAATCATAAAGATGGCACTGGATTGGATAAAGTTTAGTTCTGTTCTACATAATGTCTCCATGAGCCAACAGCAAATACTAACAATATTTTTAACTTAAAAAAATTAAAACCATGAAGAAAAACACATTCTATAGCCTAATGGAGAGTAAGAACTTGCTTGTCATATTGTTAATACTAACTACGTACAATATATCCAAGAAGAATGGACAGCTATTCTGAGTTTCCCTGGGCATATTTTTAGTGTTTTTTAATTATAATTATTGTTAAATATACTCTTTTATTTCCAATCAATTTCTAGGATAGGTTTATCTGTATTGATGTGTTGATTTGCACCATTACACCAAAAATATAACTCACTGCCGTCAAGCAGATTCTAAAACATAGAGACAGATTCGGATGGATCCTTTGGGTTTCCAAGACTGTAAATCTTTATGGAAGCAGGCAGGCTGAGACTCCTTTCATGGATTCTCTAGTGCATTTGAACTGCTCATTCTACAGTGAGTGGCCCAACACTTAACCCCTTGGGATACCGGGGTGCCTTTAGCACCATAAACTGAAAAAACCATTGCCACTCTTTTTATTCCAGCGTATAGCGACCCTATGTGACAGAGTAAAACTGCTCCTGTGGTCTCTTAAGACTGCAAATGTTATAGAAGTGGCAAGCTTCACTTTTCTCCCGAGTGCCTGATGGCTTCGAACTGCTGACCTTGTGTTCCGCAGCTCGATATGTAACCCATTACATCACCAGAGATCCTTTATTCAACAACATGGTATTATATTTTGAGTACCATGGAGCACAAATTAGTTATTGTGTCATGGCACTGGTATGGATTTTAAGAAGCCATGATGGTACAGTGGCGCAGCGGTTGAAGCATTGGGCTGCTAGCTGGAAAAGGCTGCACTTGGAATCCATTGGCAGTTCTGGTGAAGAACGACATGGCAGGATGTGTCTGTAAGGATGTACAGTCTTGGAAACCCTATGGGGAAGTTATACGCTGCCTCATAGGGGTGATCTGAATCCAAATGGACTTGGCAGCAATGAGAATTGCTTGTTTTGTTTTGGGTTTCTTTGGTTTATCGTTGCACATTATTTTCTGTCCCTTTAAATCAAAATCGAAAGCTTCAGCCCATGATAAACTAAGTAAGTTTAAAAAAAAATAAAAGATTCATTTTTATTGAGGCCTTCCTATGTATTAGATTATTCCCCCAAAGAGAGACAGATGCCATCCTGACTAGACTTTCTACAGAATGAAGGAATTTACAGGTCCATGGGTGTAAATGAAACTTGAAACACTCACCCCAAATAAGAGACAAGGATGACCTCTCCAGATGAGAAAGCGACTTGAAAATAGCTTCAGGCCAAAAGGGGCAGACGTGTCTGTGCTGTCATTCTGAGACACAGTAAGTCAGAGCCTACGAGCTTCCCTTGACATGGCTGGTCACTCGGTCTGTCCATCCGCGAAATGGAGATAGAAGTATGCTCCAGGAGTCATAAAACTGGGCTGGGAACACACTCCAAAATGCATAGGTGAATTACAGTAGAAATGAAGAGCAGAGATTCCAATTTAGAAATGCTTTTTAAAAGATTCTTGATGCTTAAATTTTATTAGACAGGGGAGACTTTGTCCACATTATGTAGGATTTTCAAAGACATCCACTGCAAAAATAAGCACTCTCTTGTTTGCTTTCAAGCCTAGGAGTAAGACCTCAAGCCATTGCTGGCTGTCGAGGGTGATGTCGCTCGCGCCACACAAGACAAAAATCTAAATGGCAAGAATTGCTGCAAACCAACAGGCCATGCAGTGACAAAAATACAGGAGTTCTGGATTAAAATGTAGTGATCGTATCTTCTTGTTTTCATTTATTCAAATTTCCTTATTTAGAAATCTCACTTACCTCTTCTCTAGATACCTAGGGAGTAGGGAACTGGACTAGCGTTGGGAAGCATCCAAACATGGCCAAAGACCCTGCGTGGTACATAAAGATAAGAAATTGACTACCAGTCAACAGGTTAGAAGTTTTAACCCATAAAGAAACATGTAAGAATCGAGCCCTCATCATCTATCTCCAAAAGGTCATAGCCATGGAACCCCTTAGAAAGGAATTGTATTCTGCATGCCTGTGGTCACCAGTGGTGGAAATCAACCATAGCAACCATGAATAACAACCACCGCCCAGAGCAGGTCCTACTGACTTCAAAATCTCCACACTCCAGTCTTTAGCATACACATATGTGACGGACGTGGTTGTAAAGGCACTGCCAACTGCTGGCACCACAGGAGAGAGATGACTTAAAGAAGGTTGCCCTGTCAACTGCCTTCTACCCTCACAAAGACTACGTGGAAAGCAATTTGGGTAGCATTTATGGACAATGGGCCATCCAGTGTGTGGATTCAGAGTGCAAAGAAGTTTCCAGAGAGCTTGTCTCATAAATGAACCATGCATTCAACTTCTCAAAGAAATCCGCCACGTGAATATTTGAGAGTAACGTCCTTCCGCCTAGGATGGATGGCCCAATAAGCGGAATAAGCAAGTGCTTAGGATATAAGCACACAGGAGCAATGAGCGTTAGGCCCGAAGCACAAGGAACAGCAAGCAGCGTCGGGAAAGGGAATGTGTAGGATGCTAATTGAAACCAACACCAGATCTAGCTTATCAGAGCTAGAAAATAAAGCACACAAGGTCACAAGGGTGTCCGTGACAAGCTGCATGAGCTACGAGGCCATGGCCGCTTCAACACCTTCACTGACATCTGTTTTGTGAGGTGCCTCCCTCACGTGTAATTGAAATGCCGGAGGGTGGCACGTTTCTTGGGAGAATAGTCTTTCTTTCAATTAAACAAGAGATGGGGATGGGCTGAGGAATCTAATTCTTCATGCATTCACCCAATGCACAACTGGATCCAACCTGAGCAGTTGCTTGGCAAGAGCAGATTTTTTTTTCTAGTGGAAATCAATTATGTTTAGATTTTAGGAATATCTGACAGGTCTCTGGGCCAGGTTGGGAGAACCTGCATGTAGGTTCTCTGAGCCAGGCCTGCTGAGGCAGCAACTCCAATAAGGAGGCTCACCAATGCTTTTCCCGGGGTACCTGCACACAAACTACTGAACAATACTCATGCACACATCCTACTGAACAGTCACTGAGAACTGCAGTCTCACATGACACACGGAAGCAAGGAAACTCAAATAAATTGGCCATAGCAATTAATTCAATCGAGTTATTTTTAATAATTACATTGCATTTACACACAGCGCTATGTACAAAGTTGTGCAAACAATCATATGTATAATTTCAAATGCATTTGGCATATACTCAGGGATATCAAGTCGATGCCAACTCACAGTGTCTGCCCTGTGGGTTGCTGAGACTGCACCTGATTACGGGAGTAGAAAGCCCAGGTTTTCTCCCTCGGCGCTGCGGATGTTTTGACCTGCCTGCCACGTGGTCCACACAGCCCAACATGGAACCACTACACCTCGGGGACTCCTCACAGAGATGCAATTCTCCATTGTTTTGTTTGTTTGTTTGTGTGGGTGGGTGGATTCCAGTCCGTTCTGACTCAGAGACCCTATGCACAACAGAGCAAAGCACGGCCAGTTGTGTACCGTCCTAATCACTGCGCTTGAGCCCCCTGTTCCAGTCACTGTGTCAGTCCATCCCCCGGAGTGTCTTCCTCCTTCTGACTGGCCCTCACTGTCAAAATATGTGAGACAAAGTCTTGGCATCCTCCCAAGTCACATTCTGGCTGCGCTTCTTCCTGTACGGAGTGGTTGTCCTTCTGAGGGCCCCCAAGACTCTCTATGTTCGTCACTGGCACAATCATTCAAAGGCATCAATTCTTCTGCAGGAAAGACAATTTACCATACATTTAAGGTAATTGTTCCAGTGGCGTAATAGGATAAGCATTGGGCTGTTCACTACAAGGTCAGCAGTTCAAGCCCAGCAACCACTCCACGGAGAAAGAGAAGGCTTCTTCTCCCGTAGGATTTACCGCCTCAGAAGTCCCACAGAGCAGTTCAACTCTGTCCTGAGTCAGAATCGACTCTGTAACAGGGGGTGGGTTTTAACATAGGTCAGAATGATATATAATTTTAACATCAAATGTCAAAAATGTACTAAAAAACTAATATCTAGCCAAAATGAAAATCTGTATTTATGTATCAAGGGAGTTTGTTTTTATTATCTGTTGTGCAGGACACAGTGTTTAATTTTACTCTATATGTGCTAGTAAAGGAGACAGGCACATCGGAAGACCCAAAATTCAGTATGTATCATGCAAAATATGTGTATGTCTGGCAGTGATATTATTATTATTCATCTTCTTAGAAAGCAACAAAGGGTGTTTACCAGAATATCGCATTTGTATTTTATCGGAATAGTTATATATCTTTGTGCCAGGAAATTAAACAATTCCTTGAGGAAATAAATGTAATCAACATTCAGATAATAGAAATCATATCCATGCATCTTATTGTCCGTTTCCATTCAGATTTCCTTCTAAGAAAGTTGATTGACATTATTATAGCTTGCAAAACAAGCCTGCTTGTTGAGAAGTGGTGTTATCATTACATCATTTATGTACATCTCTCCAAACATGGAAGTTGAGCCTGTTACAAAGAAGCAACATTTACATCATTTTAAAAATATGTATAACTTTTTTATAATTACTATATTTTTAGTGTCATGTTAGATCGGACCTGACATTCAGATAGCTTTTGTAGATCCCATAAGAAGAGTCAGTAACACCGGAGCATATGACTCCTGACATATCTGGTCCCGTGCAGCGCAAACCACCAGGCAAGGTCACATTCTGCAGCCTCTTAAACTTGCATCATGCTCTTTGTGACTGCTCTCACCCTGTCAGGTATCAGCAGCAGCCCGGTGAACTGTGAAGATGCAGCATCAAAGAATGGAAATTGATTGCTCACGTTCTTAACTATTATTTCAAGATCAAAAGCACTCATGTAAATCTGTGGAGGGCTCTCCAACAAACAACTTAGGACAAACGAGTGAGCTTACTTCTGGCTGCCTTGTGAGTGCTATGTCTTTTGACTATCTCAGACTCAGAGAACAAAATGACATGTTACAAACCGATTTCTTTGGCTTATCAATTATATTTATATATATATATTTACAAATATAACTCACAGTCTAAAGTCGATTTTATTTCATCAATTGTATCTGTTTTTCAGTTATTCAAATGCATTTGCTTTAGCAGACTCAGTTGAGCCAGGGACGCAATTCTACATACAGGCAAAACAAAACAGCAGAACTAAGTAGAGTGCAAAAACAAAGGCTCACAGAAGATCAAAAAAATCCCTAAGGACAATTACAAAATTAACTTCCTTTTTAAAATAATGAATCAGAGGACACGTCATCCACTGAACACTTGAGTTTAATGAGCATAAATCATTGTGCAATTACTGCTAGTGCTGAAATTACTGAGTGTTATGAACGTAAAAAAATGTTCCAAATTCTGTGTCCATTTCTTTCTGTAATATATTTAAAAATCAGTCATGATGTCAAACATGAAACAATTTTAGAATCTGAAATTATCGCATCTTCAAGTCCCCAAAATAACAGAAACACAGCTCTTACTTTGTGGAATGATTTTTCTTCTATCATATAAATTGCTGTATCCAAAGAGGGCCAAGTGATTGTAGACATCACAGTGAAAATGTGTGGCAAAAATTCTGGATCATAAACTAGTAAGGTTTTGTACCCAGACTATATTTCTACCTTATAAACTAATGGTCGAAAAATAGCATAGGACAGACTGGCTACTGTATTCTTGCAAATTATCAAGTCCAAAATCACTTAATTCTCAATTTACTATAGACGGATTTAACAACTGGTATAGCACAACATGTAAACAGTTCAATACACAGAGACAGTATGTTGTCATCCTTAAGTTAAATACATGGCATGGGCCTCACTTATGAACTAGAGACACATATTAATGAAGACTCTCAATACTGGAATGTCAATAACGCCAAGCAAGGCATTGTTGCTGTGACTGTAACCAACACTGAACATGTTTGTGTACACACAAAGTGGACATTGGGGGAGTGTACTTAAACGTGTTGCTCAGGTTGGTCTGTTTTGAGCAGGTCACATCTCAAGATGTGGTAACACAGGAAACAGAAACCTGCCTAAAACAGCATGGGAAGAATATTAAACTTCCTACTTGACACCATTTGATCCACTGACTTCAGAGAAGTGCGCATACCCTCATTTTACTTTGTGGCTATTACTCCTAGTTTTTCTCCCATAATTAAGGATTGCTTAGAGATCTGCATTGCCAGCAAACAATATACTCGCTGCGTGAATGAGCACATTCACCATGTAAAGGGTCAAATCGGTAGAGAAATTAGAAATAAACCACTCCGTTAGGTGTGTGAAATTTACAAAAGAGATCAGCCGAAGGTGCACAGGCCAGTTCTGGGACGATGCCGTCAAGATGTCGTGGCATTAGAAAGGCAGGCAACAGAACATTTCAGAATGTTGTGAACATAGGAATTCCGTATGATGTCCTACATGTTCACTTCATCCCATACGATGTCGTGCAGTAGATAGTTGCCTCCAGGCAGTTGATTTCTTTTTCTGACTTTTCAGTTACTCAATACATTTCTTGCCACCTTTAGATTTTAGTTTGTTTTTTATTACTCAGTGATTGGCAGTTCTGGAAACATATTTAGGCAATCCCCAAATTCTGAAATTCCTTTGTAATATATATTGGGAGGTACATGCTGGACCAAGAAGTGCAATCCTGGGACTGTGTATACTCACATTGCCTTGGAAAGCACTGCTGAAAATCAGACCCAAAAGGGGGTACCAGAAGAGAAGCTGGAGACATTGCCATCAAAATGCAAACACCAGAGAATAAATCTGTGTAGCTTACATAGAATAATGTAATGTAGTATTTGCATCACACGAGTCACGTGCTCCAAGATTCCAATGTAAATGTAAGCCCATGTACCAGTCATTAACCAAATTTTTACATAAGTCAAAAAAAAGTTTTTGAGGATATGTAAAACACAAAATTGCCAATGCCCTTCTGCCTATAAAACATCCTGTGTCTTAGAGCATTACATTATATGGGTTGTCCTAATACCATATGGAAACCTTATGGGAGCGATGGTTGCAGCGATGGCTGCCACTGCTGGAGCTGCTGTGGGAGATCAGAAGACAGGGCAAGAGGGCAGTGACTGACAGGGTGGGGACAGAAGCAAGGAGAAAGCAAGTTAGAAGGGAGCCGTTAGTCTACCTGCCTGTACCCACCTGTGGTCCAGAAGTCTTTGAAACCATTAGGGAAAAAGAATAAACAAACGGATGTTGTTTTCTCTTTGTAAAGCAAAACAAAAACCTTTACGAGACTATAGACAAACATATTGTCATACGTTGTCCAAATGGAGGTTAAGTTGCGGCTAACTGTCCTGCCGATGGCCAAGTAGTTCATGCTGGCGGAGCATCTGAAATCAACAAGTAAATGACGGAAGTCTTCCTGAAGTATTGAGTGTCAGGAATCAATTTCACATAACTACATAACACGCCATCACTGACACACTTGGATTATTACATTAAAAGAAGAGTGAAAATGTATGAAGTTCTTTCAAATAGATTTTCCTCCTTAAACAATGTGCATACGCCGGATGAATCTTGTACAAAGAGATCCAAGAACCTGGTGCGGACGCAACCCAATAACCTTTACAGAGAGGGAAACAGTTTCATTCTCACATGAGAACTACGTTTACAGATTTCAGGAAAGACCAGTTTTACTCATGTAAGTCTGTATGATTTCATAATGTATGATAAAACGCAATGTGTCGTTTCCAATGCTGAAACTGGCTTATCCATTTCCTGATTGTAATGATCTCAAAATGCACAACAGAACTCTAATTTTCATCCCTGAATAGACTAAAAAATCCTCAACATACAGCAATGATTTAAAAAAGGCTTTATTCATTAGCTTCACTATGTTTGGAAGTAGATATTGCTTGGCAACTTAATTGTGACAAAATCATTCAAGAATTTATAATAGCAAAGACTAGAAAGAAGTGTTTTCAACTACAATGGGTTGGAGATGAAAGGTCTATCTAAAAATAAAATATAGCAATTTGTTGTGCCATTTGTTTTCTGGTCATTAAATTTTCTTTTATGAGATCTTCTAATGTCTTCACTTATAATTACTGCATTTATTATGAAGCAGGCATCAAAAGTGAAGCATGAGCCATTAAAAGGAAAATTGGTGTCAGTCAGTTTTTCATTGAGGGAGATGAGCAGAATCTTACATTGATTGTTGAAACAACTACATTCACTGTTTCATGCTTTGTTGTAGAGTATGTGGAATATTCTATTTTCTGATGTAGAGTATGTGGAATATTCTACTTTCTGAAAAAGTGGTCGATAGTAAATATCTTAATGCCCCACATCCACTGAAGGCCGCCTAATCCTGTTCATCTCCTGCTGCTGAAAAGGCATGCACCACGTTGTCTTCAGTTGCTAACACAATTGTAGTCTCATGTACAAGGAGTGACACAATGAACAGGTAAGACACGCATACCCACATGCATGCAGACATGTAACTCATCATCAGTTCGAAAGCATGAGCAAGCAGCAGAGGGAGTACCCCGGATTATCAATGTGTAAGAGGCTCACATGCCTTCATCTGGCCCTGCAGGTACAGACGCGGGGTGCTCAGAAATGGTTCTGAACAAGCCTAGCATTCCCTAAAGAGTGAAATGATTGTCTTGCCTGTTCTGTTAGATGGCCAAAAGGAAGATGTCCAAACAGATGCAGGCCCTGTAACTGAGCAGCCACACGGTTCGGTGAGGAAATGTGGCAGGGACAGCAGCTCACACAGTCACAGTCATTCCCACACAGAGGAACACTGTCGGCAGCAGGAGCTGAGCAGCAGTACCTCCCGTGGAAGGAACAAGGAGAAATAATAAGCTTGAGGAACAGGTGAAGGTGGAGGACTGAGAGGCTATTGGGTGCTCCTGAGTGTCTGTCTGTTCCTAGCACCCTAATGAAATCGTCGAGAATGACTGCTTTCGACCCATAAGTGTTTTTCTGTAGCTGCAGAAGCACCATGCAGCTGCGTGTTTCTGCGATAAGCCCGCCACAGAGGAAACGGGCCAGGAAGCCTGCAGAGATCGGATGCAGAGGCTGAGGGTGGAGAAGTCAGAGAAGCAGTTCCGCCCCAGGCCCACCATTGGCTCGGCGGGGCCCCTTGTGACCTAATCATCTGAACAGGTATAAGAGCTTCCTTAGAGGAGAGACAAATACTGTCCATTCCAAACAGTGCCTCCTGGCCCTTCATCAACCCCCCAGGGAAGGTGGAGCAGGCATGACCCAATTTAGCAAGCAGTGGACGTGGGGTCGTGACTGTGAACAACGGGTTGGGGAAGGATGAGAGCAAGTGGGTGCTCCTGCTGAGATGCAGACTAGCAATGCCCCAGTCTGAGGCACGCTTCAAGACTCCTCATGATTAGCAGGAAACGCCTTCCCACGACAAGGTCAAATAGAAATTAATGACTCAAAAGATGGACAATGTCATGCTCGATAGGATCCTTAGATATACAAAATGCATGTATTTATAAAACTGTATTGATAGGAAGCCAATATTCATAGCATTAACATTTGGATTTGGATTTGGGGATTAATGGTGGTTTGAGGTTTATTTCTCTCATCCTTCCGGCTGTGCTGAATTTTCTAAGTTTTTAACTCAAATCATATCTCTGGCAAGAAAAACAATAAAAGTGTGTAAAATTCATTAACAATCCTTTGGATATCAGAAAAACATAAACATATCTGAAAATCAGTGGCGTTTGAAGAATTTCTAGAGTAGCCGTTGTGCTGCGGGGTAAGCACCGAGTCATTAGGTCAGCAGTTCAAATCCACCAGCCACTCGTGGAAGGAAGACGAGGCTCTAAGCTCCCATAAAAGACTACAGCCTTGGAAACCCGATGCAGGGTAGCTGTGAGTGGAGATCACCTCAACCGAAGAAGGTTGTACTAGTACAAAGGGGTTAACGACAAAAAGGACAATATTAGTGTCATCTCCTTTGCTTCTAAACTACATTCCCAAACAAGATACCCTGTCGCCCAAGCTTTGACACTGCCAACAGGTGATTCTCATAAATGATGGCTCTGTCAATGACACCTTCATCTGTGCGCTGTGAAGTGCAAACTCCATTGAGCCCCCTTAATATTCTGGCCACAAACTAACTTGTCACTTCATTTGATTAGATCTCCGTCTACTCCGTGCACGTTCCGTGCTTCAAAAATGCTCCTTTGTTCCTACTTGGTGTATCTCTGCTCCTTCCATCTGTAACACCTATGTCTGGCTTTGAAGATTCACCATTTTATTCAAGGCTTCGTGCTAAATGTTACCCCTTAGTGAATTCTTTCCACCAAATGTAACACTACTCTTACGTGACTCTGGAATTTAACAATGTGTCTTTTCAAACTTTTTTTACCAAATGGTCTGTTATTCTATACAAAATATAAACATTTCCATTTTCCTTACAATTGTCATAAAAAGAAAGCTACCCAACATTTGCTGACTCAACACTTGGCAGGCATACCGTTAAGTGGCACTAATCACATCAACTGTGTGGTGCAACCAACATCGGCACCCGGTGTCAAGTTTTCCATCACCACAAGCAGAAATTCAAAGCTTTGAAAGAACACCGTGTTCCTAATATACTCCAAAGCCAAAGCATGGCAGTGGTCCAGATTAATAAAATCTCCAACCAGTTAAATCACATGAAGCAGTCCTGTTCAGAAACATCGTACCTGGCTTTAGCTGAGTAATATCCAGTCTGCGTTTTCCTTCATGCCTCCACCGATGACTAGGTGAGCTCTTTCAGGCAGTCATTACCAATGTTTTGAAAAGGGTTATCACCACATTCTGACTCATTCATTTTTGCAAAATAGTTTATCCTGTTGCTACTTAAGAAAGCAAAATAAGCCACTGTTTTGCATTAGTCGGTTTGTTAAATAGCAGCATCTCCTCGTCAATGGTCTGTTCAGAGGTTTTGGCCACCCCCTGTAGACACCCGCTGGTCTCTACATAGTTAGAGCCCTTGGACTTTTACTTTTCTGCTTCGTAACATTTGTTCGAAGAGGAGTCGCAACGTGTCTTATGAGCAAGGGGTCAAGAGTGGTGGACTACTTGCCATCCGGGGGGACGGCCTGGGCTGGATTCCTCACCCAGGCCCTGTAAGTGCATCGACTACCCATCCATCAGTGGAGACTCGTGGGTCGTTATGATGCTAGCGAGGCTGCTGCAAAGCTTCAAGACTAAGATCGGTGAAGAAGAACACGGTCTACAGCCAATGAAAACCCTGCGGAACACAAAGATCCAATCAGCCAACCATCAAGGGGAGCACGGGGCGGGAGCAGACAGCCAGTCCTTTCCACTGTGAGGTCGCCACGCATCAGGGCTGACTTGACAAGAGCAATTAACAATCGCAATAGGAACAACTTGCTGTGTCTCCTGACATTGCGTCTAACAGCCCGGAGACATGTAGACTTCATGTTCCATTTTCACGCTCGTCTCCATGCGTTATCATTCCCTGTCATTCTCTGCAGTGCCCTGGGTTCTCTATAGTGATCATTCTCACTCTGACCTTAGCCTCTTATGGGAGGACCAGAGTAAAGACTGCCTAACACCATGGTAAAGGAGCGCCTGCAATGGAACCAAGAGACTGGGATCATGCCCTGTCGATGGTGGGCGTGGACCTCCCCACAAACTCTCACGTTTTCATGGCCACATCTCCAGCCCCTCAAAAGCAAGCTTCTCTTTAGTTACTCCAGACCTTTGAAGGGTGTCACCTCAGCGAGTCGCTAACTATGTTTAGAAGACAGCGGGTCCCTGGCTCCCGACAGGTGCTTGCACCGTGCTGTGAGCCTGAAGCATCCCGTCAAACGATGCGAGGGTACCATGTGCCTCCGACATGTAGGAGCAGACGGAATGAGTGACTCTCCACACCGTGCGCTACATCTCCCAGAGAGCGTCCCCTAAGCAGGCATTCAGCTGATTGAACGGGTTAAAATTCCCTGCAATAAGAAAAGGCCCTCCACTCCCAGCATCCTGTTTGATGCCTGAAGGCACCATGGAAACAACAGAAATGGTACCATAAAGAGATCGCTCCTGATCGCTCCTGATCCCAGAGGTATATTTATCGGGAGGCACATTCTTGGCTGTTTGCACAGGTTTTGAAATGATTCTGAGGCAATGGCTCTCCAGGTTTCTTTTCACCTCGTTCTTTCACGGTGCAGCCAAAGCAGGTGCGCTGCACACCCAGGAAAGGACACTTGGCTTGGGGAATAACAAAGGTCTTTTCTAGTCCATACCCAAGGAGGCCGAGGCCCAAGAAAGATGGAGGGGAATGTACTTTAAACAATTTGTGGCTATTTTGCTTGATTTTCCTTGAAGCAATAAATAACTGTGCTCCCCACTGCTGGTATTTTATCCAGCTCGGTTTGTTATAACTGTGTATTATGTTCTGATACAAGACAGCATCTTTGAGCTTTCTTTTCATATTTCCATACTACAATTTAACTCTGCTAGGAGCAATACCAGTGTACCCACCAAGATGAAGAAATAGCCCAGCCTGCTGCTAACTACCGCCGCCTGAATGCAGAATGCCCCTAGGGGAACAAATGCACGCCAAGCCCGCTTCCTTAGCTTGCATTAATGTGGTGAGAAAGAAGTCACCGCTCCTGGATGAACAGCCACTCCTGGCTAATGGTGATCTTTGCCACTAAGCAATCACTTCCACCCACGCTGCCAACCGCACCCACTTACCCACTATCTTCAGATTTCAGACGAGCCATGGTCGTGGCCCTGGGTTGAGAGGACAGTCCCATGAGATCGATTCACTAAGGCATGCTCTGGTGGCTGCCTCTGGGAAAAGCAAAGAAACCAGGCGATGTGGTCACAATGACCTCGTGGCATTGGATCAGATCAATGTTTCTCAAATCATGAGCCCTCTGACACAGAGTGTCATGCGTCTGCTTCCAAGGCTGGTACGATTTAAAAACCATAGTAAGTGTAATTATAAAGACCATTATTCATAGTCAGGTTATTTTTTAATTTCCCCTTTTCCTCCATTTGCTGCAAATGGGAAAAGAGAGAGAAATAGGTGATTTCCCCGAAAATGTCCTTGAATGGATTGTAATCAGTGAAGTTCTTTAGCTACCTCAGTTTCCCTCTCTACAAAACAAGGTTTGACAAGTGCTAACTATTCATTTATTCACTGGGCCTACGTGGAGCCAAATTATTTAAAAATAAATTGCAAAAGG
The DNA here is from genome assembly GCF_050624435.1 of Tenrec ecaudatus. Taxonomy (NCBI): domain Eukaryota; kingdom Metazoa; phylum Chordata; class Mammalia; order Afrosoricida; family Tenrecidae; genus Tenrec; species Tenrec ecaudatus. The sequence goes on from NC_134532.1 coordinate 88,576,118, forward strand.
CCTTTCAAAAGCAGAAGGACGAGGCGCAGTTAGGACTGTGATTCAAATTCAGCGGCCTCTCCCCTTTCCTGTTACGCCTTATATTTAAATGAATTGTGGGGAAAGACAACGACCCGACAAACCTAAAACTTTGGGGTGCCTGACTGCGTGCACTGCTCAAGGAACAAGAAGCCCCCAAGGCCGCTCCCCAGGCCCCACAACCCACAGTGTCTTCCCAAGTGTTGACAGGGAACTCTTCTGCCAGGAAGAATCCATCTCTCCTAAGACAAGAGGTCCCGGAATCGGTGCTAGCAGGATGCCATTGGCGTGAGTAATGGGGGAAGCACAACACTGACATTACTCTTTGCCACATGAAACCAGTAAATCTAGTTGTAAAGACAAGTAACCCTGAGTTGTGGAAGGAAATGTGCTCCAGCTAAAAGTCCCAGGGGGTCAGTAAATGTTTTCCTTTTAATAATAGTCTGTAGATGGAATCGTTCAACTTAGAAATTTCAAGGTGTCATTTCATAAATAATATAGTCCAGAATGCCAAGGCATGAAAAGTAATATAAATAAAGGAAATGTGGCCCACATAGGGGTCATTTAGATAATTATTTCATCTCTTTGCATCCAGAATTTTGAAGTGAAATATAGTCTTTCCTCACTTCTTCTGCAATACATCATTTACCGAAAGTAAGTGGTTTTACGAATAAATGACTGTATCTATGACTACTCTCCCCAAATCGATAATACATTTATTGATAATTCTGCATTTAAAGGTTCATTTCACCTTCGTATTGACATTCTGTCTCCCCTGCCATTGCGTTCGATTTGAAATTCTTCCTTCTTGCTAATGAACTGTAAGAAAGTTGCTATGTTAGTAAGTGGCCCGATTTCAGAGTCGGGCCACGCAACTCAATATATCATTTTCTATTAATTACCAGAGCAAGTAAAGTTTCTTGTTTGTAGGCTCAGCAAAATTAAAGTTAGGAGTCTTCGGCTTCATTGTTACCATCCACGGCATCTCCTTAAATACATCACTTAGTCGCTCTGTGGAATGGACCAGAAGCAGGTTTTAAAAGTCCCTCCTGAGAGCGAACCTTCGGAAAGGAGCACGAATACGTGCGAGTAACTCCCAGATGACGGGAACTGGGTGGTTTGCCAGGCATTCAAATACAAAGACGCAAAGCTTACCATTGAGAGGCTTAAGGCAAATCTTGGAACAGAACGTCTCAGGATCCAGTCAAAAGTGCTGGGGTGGACGCCTGTAAACAGGTAACCGTCCCAGTGAACTCCAATGCTAGTTAGCCCAAGAGGGTGATTCAGGGAATGCTTTCTAGAGGAGATGCATTTCAATGCAGTGCTCATCCTTTTTAACATTAAGACTTCATGATAAACAGGAGCACGCTAAATTGACATGTCCAACTGCATCAAATCGCCAAGCAATTTCATAAAAACCATTCCTTTAATAATCTAGCATGTGACCTTTTGTGCGACTACATGGGAGCGGCATTATGCGGAAGCGTCAGTATGGTTCTTCAGTGGCAGGTCGCTACATCGTGTAGCTGGATGGCCTCAGATGAAATGACACAGCCACAAGGATACATGTTGGGCTTTTTTTTTTATCTCCACCCTATATTAATGCCATAAAAATTGGTACAGTCATTGTGGGGGCTGGCATAGGCTGAATTACATGAGCGGAGTTCTACTGCCATCTACTGGCCATACTCCAAGATGACTGTTAACAAATGGGCTTCCACCTGTGAACCCAAATTAGACTTTCCCAGCAATGACTGAACAGGTGTGGTGGGGGTGGGGGTGGGGAATACCTTACATTGGCTGCTTTATTAGAGGTCATATATTTAAAAATCATTTCTAGTCAAATGAAGTTGCTGAGAAATCATTGGAATGTTATTCTAATCTGATAAAGAAAATTGTCATTTTTTTTTACTGAGTTCAAATATAGTAATCCACAACTAAACAAATGTTTTATTCACAGCTTTTACATTTTTATGTTCACTTCGTTATTTCCAGCATAATTTAATGAGACACTAGAGGAAAAATACTGCACTTGCCACCATGTTCAACTAAGATGAGATATTGCCTGCACTGAATGAAACGGCAGTATATTGCCAAAAGGCAAAGTCAGTGCTTTTTTTTCTAACTTGGTCTGAGGGCGGTTTTACTGCATCGAATCCACGCACAGTGTGTGCCTCTCCAGCTTTCCCCGCGGCCTGCCTTTAACTATAAAACCATTCCTGGCAAAAACAACAACCGGGAAAAAAAATTAAGTGAAACAATTGTTCCATTACTTGCTGGTTTTCATTATATACGGAAACCTCCATTCAGCATTTTTATCTGCTAATGTAACAGAAACTCATCTGTTCACTGAGATTTATTACTTATTTTTTCCTCACATGTTCGCAAGATATTGTTGTACATTTTGCAAAGGGTCTTTATTATCTAGTAATGATGGCTTGCAAATTAAATTAGTTTTTAATGGCATAGTTAAATTCTAATTTATGTTTTGGAGCTGTGTTTAATTCACTCGGTTATAATGTAATCGTTTTCTTGCCATTTTCTTACATTGCACAGAGGAACAAAAGAAGGGGGCTCCTCTCCTCACACGCAGTTGTTTTGGCTTTTATTAAATCTTGTCACTAATCGCATTTCCCCCAAGAAACTTTCAACACAATTGCAGTCCAATCCTTTGGGCAAAACTATCTGGTTTCTCAGCATTCTGCATACGGGGGTGGTTACGATAACTCTAAGAGGTGGTTAGCTGGTGCGCTTTTTCATGCTCATTATAAGCCTACTGTGGTGTGGAATGTCCTGGGCAATTATTCTTTTGCAATAAATTCCTTTCCTGTGAGCGCTCTTTCTTTCCTGAACGTTCAGGAAAACTGAAACCAAACGTGATCATTAGCAGCACAGAAAGCAATCTTTTAAAATGTCTGCTTGCATGTTCTTCCCTCTCAGTCACCAGGGCTGCCACAGACCCAGATGCAGCCCCTTTTTATAAGGCTACAGGTACATTGAAGACCACCTAGCAAGAGCAAAAAGAAAAAAACTTTTTTAATCACTAAGCAAGTTTTAATGTTTTAAATCAGAAACTGGATTATAGGGTCGCACAGACATAATTGATGGTGCTTCAGGATTTCTTGAGCACATTTGACCCTCCCTGGGTATTGGTAGCATTTCCTGGAGGACAGATTCACAAAGGTCACATTTTAACGAGGACTGTGGGTCCAGGTCACGGGCTATTTAAGTTCCTACCTAACCAAGGATAATTGTTCAGGCCCATTCTTCCATTTTTCCAGCAGAAAAATGAGTGCTATGGCCTAAATAATTCTTCAATCCCACTGTAAATTCTATAGATACAGGTCATTTCTTATTTTGTGACCTATAGGGATTATATTGAACCAGACTTACCTTTGTACCCTTTCTCAGTAGTAAAACAGACTATATACAATGTGGCAACACATGCTTTGCTGTTTCATGGTGTCTCTAAATTTATATGTAATGTTTCCGACTCCCAAAGACAAATAAAGATCAAATTTATCAAGATCCTGGTAAGAAAAGGCAACGAAAGTTGGGGGAGGGGATTAAAGGAGGTGTCTGACATCAGAGCTAATTCACAATGGCATCATCATATTGGAACTCCATCGTAAGTCAGGGACTACATGCATTTTTCAGAACGTGGTTCCTCCTGAGTTTACAGATGCAACATGCAGATGCCAAGGTTGATCAGGTCGTGGGTCCCTTCACTCCGTGGCCTGGATTCGACAACTCCCCCATCACCATCTTTTGATGTTGGTCACCAAAATTAAGGATCTGGGAACGAGCGAGCCCTTTTCCTTGGCTGCGCAGGCAGCTCATCACCCCTGGCCTGTGGTCTAGGGAGAAGGAGCGCCAGACTCAAAAATAAAACAACATGAAAAGAAAATTATCCTTATGTCTGTTGAAAGGATAGGAGAGACGCAAATGGGAACATTTGGGGTCTGTTCACATGAAAAAGCATCTGACTGAGAAATCTGGAAGGTCCAAGGCCTCAATCCCTCCTTCCCCTGCCTGAGCCATAGGTCTCCTGGCCTCAACAATGTGCTGCTGACGCTGGTTAGCACAGCGTTCACAGAGTGGATCCAAGAGCAGAAATCGGTTTCCTTATTCAGGAGACATTTACTTGTTCGGGAGACACAGCTGCACTGGATTTGGGAAGAAAAGAGCATTTGGAGAGAAAGCAGTTCGCTTTGGCGCTCACCTCTGCTCTCAGCCACTCATACACTCCCACGCATTGCCCCAAGCTTGGGGCTGTGAGTTGAATTTGACTCACAGTCAACATTCTTTGGTCACTGAGTTCCGTAAACCTCACGTGCATTCTTTAGTCGCTGAATTCCGTAAATCGCACGTACTATCTCACAGCCTTCACTTGTTTGCCTGCGTCTCTGCTGACGTCTTCTTTTTCTCTTAATGTCAAAGTTCAGTCTGATGAGGATATTGGTAGTACCTACCTAGCAGAGGAGGGGGAAAAGAGAGAGAGTTCTTAGGACATGATTCAAATACAAATTTTATAAACTATAAGGAAAATTCCTTAAACGTAACTGTATTTTATTTCCGCCCATTGTAACTGTGTTCGTTATAAAAGAAACAACCGTGGCTTAGTGGACCTAAGGACCTTTCACATAGTCGAACGACAATTGTTTTTGTCGCTGTGACTGCTGCTGCCGCTCAGCCCAACTCCCACCAACCCCGTGTACAACGGAAGAAATGTCCCCTGATCCTGGGTCATCCCCACAAATGGTTGCAGATGGAACTTCTGGGAGTTTATGGGGCCTTTCTTCAGATGTCTCCTTCTGAGAGCTCTGGTAAAGCCTGTGCACCATCGAAGCCCCACCCAGGCCCCCACTGACAGATGGTGGTGGCAAGGCAGAGATACATGTGCTAGAAAACACACTCAGGTCTCCCACATGTACGCCAAGAATAATACCACTGAGCAGCTAATCCTGCAAACAAGACACCGGCCATAAGATCTCCTGAGGTCGGTTGTGTAACAAGCACCCAAAAACCATCCTCATTCTTAGAACCTGTGAGACTTTACCAAGGTGCTTAAATTAAAAACATTGACCAGATTCTAAGGATGGAGTTGGTGGAATCAAAGAATCAGTATTAGAACAAAAGGCAATGTGACTTAAAAAAAAAAAGGCAAACGTGATTACGGAAGCAGAGATGATAGATACACACTTTGAAGAAAAAGAAAGGGCCATGACCCCCCGAAAATGCAGGCGGCCCCCTGAAGTCAGAAAAGGGAAAGAAACAGAGCCTCCTTCCTGTCCTGCAGAAGGAAGGCAGCAGAGCGGATCCAGACTTCTGGTCTCCAAAACTCTCAGGTAATGAATTTGTGTGGGATTTTTAAAACTACTAACTTTGTCTCCATTTGATAGAACCCCCAGTAATCCATTCCAGGTTTCTGCCTGCTGGCTTCCTTCTGTGGCTTCCCAGTTGCCCAGCAACCTACCAGGTCCTTCGCCCTGTCTAAGAACCACTTCATGCCTTCCTCCTGCTTCCTTCCCACTCTCCAGGCCTCCGAGTCCGTATGAGACTGGATTCCAGGAAGTGGATGTTTCCTGGATATGACAGGTTCGTGGGATTCTACATGCTCCTTGGGAAAGTTTATCCTGCAAGTGCAAAACCTTTCATGTCCATATGGTTTGAATTTTCAAATAACTGATACAAATATTAATTTTGGAGTGGTGCTGTCAGGTAAGTGTTGCACTTAACGATTGCAGCCATTTAAATCCAGCTGTCACTGTGCAGGAGAATGGTGAGGCTCCCTAGGGGCGCCTGTCCAGATTTACCACCTGGAAACCCGATCACAGGGTCACTGTGCAGCAGAAGTCACCTGATGGCAGTGGCGTTTCTGGGTGGAACTTGCGTGTTGTACATCTGCCTGTGTGGATGAGCTGCCTTGTGTTTTATTACTTTAAGTTTTGCTGTGGAAAACTCGTTTGTTTGATAAACACAGTAACTTGGAGGCCATTCAAATAAATACACAACTAGAAAGTTTATTTGGTGTAGCTGAAACAAATCTGTTAGGCCTATATGCACGGAAATGTATTCATATAAAATGAATACCTATTACATATATACATGTTGTAGACATGTGCGTACATGCACATGTACATTAAAAGAGTCCATAGAAAGGGTTATTTTTATTGAATTTTCCAAATCACCCATATTTCTGAAAAACAGAAAGAAGAAACTAAGCTTGAAAATATTGAGTTTTGAAGGTGACTTAAAATTTTAACAACAGTCTTAAATGTGTCTTTGTTACGTTCGGGGACAGTAAGCTGTGTTAGTAGCCTGGGCTGCCATCGCAGACCTGGTGGGGGAAAACAGAAATTTTTTCATTTATAATTTTTAGAGCCATGCTCTCTCTGAAGGTTCCAGAAAAGAACCTTTCCTTGTCTTTCCTACCTTCTGGTAGTTGCCAGCAATCCCTGGTGTTCCTTAGCTTGTAGCTACCTAACTGCAGTCTTTCTCTGCTTCATCACCATGCACGCTTCCTCCTGCAGGTGTCCCTTTCTGTATCTGTTCCCCTCTTCTTCTAAGGACACCGTCAAATTGGATTAAGGTCTCAGTATGATCTCATGTTAAGTACAATCAAATGCTTCCAAAGAAGGTCAGATGCGGAGGTTCTGGGCGGACATGAACTGGGAGGGAGGAGGCACTGCTCAAGCCAGCACCTGGGGTGTCTACTTTCCCTGCACACAGAAGGAGGTTATGCTGGCTCAGACATTGGACATTTGTTTGTTTGTTTTCCTTGAATATACTTTTGTCTTTTAAATGTGCAAGCACCTCCAAGGACCTAATAATCCACTCTCAAGAAAAAACCCTAAAATGTTTGTCAAAGTTTCTGACCTTGCTCTAATTTTATAGTTTACATTGCAATCCAGGACAGTCTGAAAAAATATGTAAATAGAATGTGTATGAATATTAAATATGTATGTATCATTTAAACGAATATTTTTTCCATTTGCTACAAACTTTTAAAAATTTAATTGCTTCATTGAGAGCTCTTGCAGATGTCATAACATTTCGTAGTTCACTCACAACAAGCAGTATTGTACAATTGCCACCACAATCTGTCTCAAAACATTTTCTTTCTTCTTGAACTCGTTGACATCAGTTCCCCTTTATCCCTCCCCACCCTACCCCCAGGAATCCTTATTTATTTTTCCCTATAGTACTTTTGTGTGTGTGTGTGCACGCGCGCACCAGATCTTACACAATCCAAGATATGCATTCACATGCAATTCTGTTGTTCAGTGTCATTGAGTGCGGTTATACAGTCATCAAACCCACTCTCTTTATGTACCCTCAGGGAACCATTACTCCTGTTATAGTTTCTGAAGGGTTATCTATCTTTGCTTTCATGTACTGAATGATCTTGAATATACTAATGAACATATGCAAACCTAACATGATTAATGAGGTTGTGAGAGTTACATAATCTGGTGTCAATTTGGGACTTGAGAGGATTAAGAGTGAAGAGGTGGAGTCTAGTCTGTCAATCAGGTCATCGCCAATGAGGCCTCTGTGTGGGCATGGCCTTCTCCTGTGAATTCTTGGAACTCCTTTATTTCCTCCTTGGAGGCAGGAGACACTCTACTCACTCTTTGGAGACTCTCTACTGACAAGACTCAAGACTCACTCCCTGAGAGACTCTCTACTGACAAGACACATGGCACTACACTGATAGACCCCATGTCCTGGGAACTGGAGGAGCCACATGGAGACTCCTGCCAGTGCTGAGATGCTTCTACCACCACTGGATCCACAAGACTTTGTACCCACTGACCTGTGATCATCCTGAATTTGTTGTCATTGCATTTGTTTCATGAGTCTGAGGAGGACTTTATAGATTGGTATTGGACATAAGGGCTACCATCAGATTTATGGACTTGATCTGGTCTGGGCTGAGATGTTTTCTCAATATTCAATCGCTCTTTATATATATATATATATATATATATATATATATACCTTTCTGAGATTATATATATATATGTTTATATATATATATATATATATATATTTATATATATATATATATATATATACCTTTCTGCTATACACATATGCATGTCTATGAATTTGTTTCTCTAGTCCACCTGGACTAACACAGTAGTAAAGCAAATAAAAACCACAATAGTAAGGGGAGGAAATATTAAAGAACTAGAAGATAGTTATATGAGTCATCAGTGCTTTACCACACCTGGATTTATCATCCCTTCCATGAAGCCTTTCTGTGAGGGACTGTACAATTATCTAAAAGGTGGGTTTTGGATCTCCACTACAATCACACTCCTTCACATCAACTTGATTTCTTATTGTGGAACTTCTGATACCTCTTCCTGTTGACACCTTATGATCACACAAGCTGGTGTGCTTCTTCCATGTGGGCTTTGTTTCTTCCCTGCTAGATGACTGCTTGTTTAAGACCCCAGATACTGTATCTTTTTAATAGCCAGGCACCATCAGCTTTCTTCACATTTACTTATGCACCTATTTTATCTTCAACAATCATGTCAGGAAGGTGAGTATCATACAGTGCCACATTATTAGAACAAACCTCTCTTGTACTGAAATGAGAGTTAATTAGAGGCCCAAAGTTCATCTCTTTCCTTAAACAAACACTTTTAAGTGACACTAATATTGATCCTTATTTATTGCTATGCAGTCTGTTATTTTCCATTTCGTCCTAGTTCATTTTGTAAAATGCTGATCTTAATACATTAAAATGGATTCACAACAGGTGACATGTTTTATGGTCACCATTTAAGGAATGGTACCCATAGATTCTATCATTGCAGATAGAGTGGAGAGCCAGAACTATAAGGGACTGCCTTGCCTGTTTTTCCATGTCTTGCAAGAGGCAGGGTCAAATCTTACCACTTTCTCTCACTTCACGGAACATGTTTGAGTTTTCCTTCTCTGGCAACCACCTGCCTGACACAGGTCCTGGCTTCCTCGGGTTTGACTGACACTGCAACTCTTCCATAAGTTCATCTCAGATGCCCTGTTTCCCATCTTTCCTCGCGTCTCTTTCAAGAGCTCACTCTTCTGAGAACTGCAGTTCATACACTGTTCTTCTCCATCGGGACAGCCTAAATTCAATCACTTTTGCCATAAACCCCTCTCCTTTCTGTCCTCATGTTCCACACCAAATAAATTCTATTCCTCATTATCATAATTTCCTGACATATCCATACACATTTATTTTTCTCTTGATTTCTTATATTGACCTGCGTCATCTGTCACTACCCCCAAAAAACCAAACTCGCTGCCATTGGGTCAGTGCTGACTCAGAGGTACCCCCTGTGGGTTTCTGAGACCATAATTATGTGCAGCAGTAGAAAGTCCAGTCTTTCTCCCACAGAGCACCTAGTAGTTTCAAACTGTCAACCATTCAGGACAAACCCCTAACTCATAACCAATATACCACCAGGGCTCCTATCTGTCCCCACACCCACCCTAAATACATCACTAAGTAAACAAGGCTACAAGAAAAACATACAGCTAGGCCACTGACTTCATTTTAAATTTATCAACATCAATTCCAGGTAGACCTGAGTGCTGCTTTTGTGAACCTTATCCAAGCACACAGTGGTCAGCATCATTTAGACTGACAACTTCCATGTTTCCCCAGCCCAAAGCTCTCTCTGTATTCCAGATCTGTACACACTCATCTGCTCTGTGCCTTGACTCGCATCCACTGCCATCCAGTCAATGCCATTCCTCATGACCCCTTGGCTTTCTGTGGCCGTGAGTGTTCAGGGAGCAGAGAGTCTCCTCGTTCTCCTGTGGAGCAGCTCAAACTGCTGGCCTGGCGGTTAGCAGCCCAACTCGTAACCCAGGCCATTAGGAGGGTTATTCTCGAAGACCTAAAAACGTCATTCAAATTTAGCATGCTGATCTGTAGTTGTCTCTGGGTCTGTGCTGACTCATGGCAACCTCGTGTGTAACAAGGGGGGGGGGGTGAGTTTTCAGATCCCTTTGCTGTTTCTATGATCCTCATATGTTTGAGCCCATTGTTGAAACTATTGTTTCGCTAGAAGTCATCGAGAGTGTTTCTTATTTCCACAGACCCTCTGCTTTACCAGGCAGGCTCAACTTAACCAGTGGTTGCATCCCAAGGAAGAAAAGCAGCAACTTACCATCCTCACTGCCCTCCTGGTCACCACACGCACCCCAAATCTTCTCCTGCATTCTGCCAGTAGCTTCTACCGTATTCACTGAAAAGCTGAAGTCTACAACCTCACCCCATCGTTAACACTGACCTCCTCCCTCACTAATCTCACATGCTCCTGGCACCTGTTACAATGGCCTCTTTGACCTCAGATCCCTCAACCTTGTTGTGCCTGACTGGATTCTTCTCCCCTCATGTAGTTTGATGTGAGATCTTTGCTCAAGCACCACTTACTTGTCGAAGACTCCTTGATCACCCAGACCAGCACCCATCGCAGCAGTTCCTATTCCTACCACATGAGTTTTTATCCCCCAAACCAGAACCATACCCAGTGCAATGGACCCAGTCAAAGCAAAAACTGAAGAGTCAGGGGCAAAGGTCGTGGCAATCGCGTTTTGAGATGTTCAAGGCATGTTGCATGTTAACCTCCTGAAGGTAAGAGAGTAACAACAGATGTAAACAGCAGTAGCGTCTGCTTATTAGGAGGGTGTTTTGAGACAGTTAGCTAAAGCTTAGTAGGAAGCCATCCAGGAGAACAGCACAGTTCCTCATCCCTCTCATGAAAGACAGCCAATTTTGTCAGAGATTTGTGGGGAAATCACTAGGCATCCACCTTTTGATCACGGACTTTCCTCCTTCTTGTTTATTTTTGCATTCTTAATCTTTGCAGGGCACCCATTTGTCTTCAGTTAATAGTACTGCATTGACAGGGTTATGTGTCCTAACCCTTCGCTTCCGTAAAGATGGACTGAATGGCTGGCATCACTGCTGACAGAGGGTCTTGAACTTGATGGAGCTTCTGTTGATAAACAAAGTTTATATAATTTTATTTTTATCTTTCCATGAAGTTTTAAAGGCCCCCTCATAGAACCTAAGTACCCAGTGCCTAACCTGCTCTCCCTCAGGAGGTCGTGAAGACAAAGTCAGCAGCTCTAGGTCTAGCAAAGACAGGGTCTTTGGCTTCCCTGGGAACACATAAACACACACACACAGAGTGAGAGAGAGTTATCTACTTATCCTTACATCTCAAGACTGACATGTACTTTCTTTCAATACTGCAAAAGGTAGGGGAAGAACAGAATTCCAGGATCCCAAGCTCAACTGGACCTTAAAGTCTCTGAATCTTTAACAAGAAAGACTCTCTCTGCCATTGCATGGATGCTGACACATAGTGATTGAGTTAGTTTATTGTGCCAACCTGGCCAATAAATGAAGGGCAGAAAGACAAATGGCTCAGTGAGCCTTGCCTTTCTAGTTCTCAGGTCTCTTGCTTTCAGATGGTCGGAGCAGGGTGCAGCTTCCTGCGCCAGTTCCCTGCTTCAGCTGGCAAGGCTCACTTCCTGCAAGACATCCCTGAGGAGAAGCTGCATGGACCTAACCCAATGCAACCCTGGGTGTTGGAGCAGCCATGTGGAGACCCCTGCCAGTGCTGAGATGCTTACACATTCACGGATTCAGCTTTCCTCATGTAGTCAGCATCATAGTGTGTGTTTGTGAGATGGAGGAGGTCTTTGAGGATTGGTGTCAGACATATGGGCTAATGTTGGACTTGTGTGCTTGGGCAGCACTGGGTTGGGAGGTTTTCTTGATGTGCACTTGACCTTTATATAAAACTCTCTCTTATCCATGAGTTTCTGTGGATTGGTTTCTCTGAAGTACCCAGACTGATCCTATAGAGCAAGGTAAAGGTATACCCCTGAGGGTTTCTGAGACCATACTTATTTTTTCAATAGTTTAGTCATAATACATATACATAATACACTTCCATAGCTCAGTCCTATTAAAAGCGTGGTATATACAGCACTAAAGTCAGTTCTAGAACATTTTTTTCCTTCTCGCAGCCATTATTTGCTCCCATTTCCCTCCAATCTCTCCTCCTCCCCCACACACCCCACCCATATATCCCCAGTGAGCCATTCCACCAATTGTCTATATATTTGCCTATCATGTGCTTCATACACTGGAAAGCAGATGAATAAATGACCAAAATAAAGCAAGGAGGCCCTGAAAATAGTAAATACATGGTGGTTCTGGGCCACCCTTTACTGGGTACCCACAAAGCAACAGATTCTAAGCAAGGCCCAGTGATCCCCAATACCACAGCCTCAGCATGGAAGTCATCTATTTCTTCTCTCATCAGGGAGCTTCAGTCTTAAGTCCAGGGGCTGCAGATTAGTCTGAGGGAAAGCACGGCTCATTCAGTGGAGTTTCCACATTGAGTCCTTTTGCTGTCGCTTCTGAAGGATGCCGTGTTCCCTAAAAGGACAGCGTCTAAGCTCATCATAGCTCATAGCACATGGCTTTGGTCATAAAGGGCTGGATAGAAACTAGGTCAAATGTGCTGAGAATCTACCTCTTTTCAGGAGTAGAAAGCCTCATCTGTCTCCTGTGGAGCAGCTGGTGTTTTCAAACCTCTGACTTTGCAGTTAGCAAGCCACCTGGCAGCCAGTATGCCACCAGAACTCCTGGACAAGGTGGGCAGAACCTGGAAAGTCTGCAAATAAAAGCTTTGAACAGTTCTGTGCAACAATAGGTTCGACTGTACCATTTGAGCAGGCAACTCTTAGAGAAATCTACGCAACCGAATGGGCCTTAAATTTGTGCAAAATATAAAACAAAGGATCTATTCTGGACTTGAGATCTGTAAGTTACTCTGGTACCAAGGAGAAAAATACTATCTGGGATTAGTCTGGAAGAGAATTTTTTAATGTTGTTTTGGAAATGAGATGGGTTATATCATGAAGAGTGGGTTGTTTCCAGGGTCAGAGACAAAATGTTGATAATTCTCCCATCCGGTCACTTGAAACAGAGGTGAATGTTTGCAGGATGAAGTTTATGACCGACTTGAATTTCATGAGAAGACGTGGTGAGAGGCTGGGGGACTGAGTGCTAGAATAACTCATGAAAGTGTCTGTAAAATAAAACTATTTGTAAAGTTTGAAGAAACCATGTAGTACATAATAAACACTTAAAAGGTTGTTATAATTCATAACTAAATTTTGGTACAGAGTTGTCTTAAGACCTAGCTGACCAAATAAGGTACAGATTGGCAGGGGTGAGGGGAGCTCATCTCGTCACCTCTGCGCCTCTGAGGACTTGAGGCTGGTAAAGGAGGCGCGTGGCCATCAGTGACCGTGATGACTTCTAGAGACGCTTACGTGGAATTAGGAGACATGGTGGCTGTTTGTGTGTGTGTGTGAGGCACAGAGTGAAGAGTTCCAGAAATAACCTGTGGAGGCTGGAGGAAGCTCCTTGCACCGTGATAGAAGGGGCAGGCCTCAGAGAAGGGTGTTTGCACACGGGTTCATTGGATCAGGCAGTGTTTTGGAGCCCAACCAGAAGGCCACAGAAGAATAAAAATAGGGTGCCTGTCGGTAGCTTAAATCAAATCACTATGTCTGCAGTCCAAGGTGGACAAGGGGATCCATTTATTTGCTCACACCTACTTAGTTCCTGGAGGAAAAGATTGATTTCCTCTAAGAATACCAAGGGGAGGCTTACGCAATTCCAAGTTATCCAGGCTTCTTAGACTTATGGATGGTCAGTTGGAGTACAGAGGAAACCCTAGAACCATTTCAAGCTAGCATCTAGGAAATTCTCCAACTTGAGAGCTGTTTAAAGCAGAATTAGACTTTGCCAAGGGTACCTGGGAACTTCCACAACAGACTCAACAAACCCATTGGCTACCTGGTCAGACCAGCACGCACCTCGGTCACAAAATCCTGAATTCTAGCACACATGCCCCACTTTCCCAAAACGGGCCACCAGGCCACATTTTTAAACCACTTGGATTTCCTTAGAGCAAATTAAGTTACAACACATTCTTTATGCATGAATAATAAAGTCTATAACCAGGAGAATCTCTACTCAGAAATTAAGTATTCATTTATTTTTTAAATTCTGAATAAAAATTGTAAGCAATTTCTCGGACAGCAATTCTCCCACCTGGAGCCTTAAAATTTGCCCTCCAATCAGCTTTGCTCGTCGGGATGTGACTCTCAGATGGCCGTTATTAGCAATGCTCAGCCATCGGGCAGCCTCCTGCTTTCACCAATCATTCTTGCTAAGTAAGTATTAAGATCAGTCATTTCTGTAATGCTGGAACAGTCTGTGTGCTGTATAAGGGAAATGTAACCATCTTCTGAAAGCATTCTCTTAAACTTGAATCCCCTCTGCACATTGGTGACCTCTGCTGTAATCCCAGCTTGGCCCTTGAAATTGGTGACATTGGCATTTGACCTAAAGTGTCCTTGAGAGACAGAGGGAAGGGAGATACCAATGAAGACTTTGAGCCAATGAGAGGAAGGAAAAAAACAAAGGGATGCTAAAGAGACAGTGCCAAGATCACCAGCTACCACCACTAGCCACTGCACCTGAGCTTTGGCATTGACTCTGCTGTTGAAAGGTAGGTGTCCCACTAAGTGTATGCTAGCTAGAAGGTAATAGCTAGCTAAGGAAGGGCTCCTTCCAGGTGTTGGACAACGGTATCGACAAACTGGAAAAAACAACCTGAAATATTTTTAAATGAGTGGAAAATTTAGCTCTCATACTTAACTCTCATATGTACACAGGCTATGCAATGTAGAGACACAATCTATGTTGGTTATTGATTAATTCGTAGAACATTATTTTCTTCTCTGGACCCAGAGGGTATTCAACAGCCATAATAAAAAGTTAGCCACAGGTTTGCCCCTGTAACTTTTCAACTGTACAAAGATCCCTAGACAATGTCAGTGTCTAAATAGCACAACAGCAAGACCAAGGAGAGAAAGCAAAGCGGGCAGTGGGGGGTAGGGGTGGGGAGGTGGCAAGGGAAGAAAGGAGAAGAATTCACACCGCAGGGAAGAGGCTGCACTGGAAAGTGGGTCCAGTCCTTTCTAAGTCAATGATAGGAAAAGGACAGGATGTGGTCAGGATCACTGCTGATGGAGTCGCAGGGGGTCGGGGACAGGCAGTATCCTCCTTCCCAAGACCTCTAAGGGTCTGAATTTTCACCAGTCATTACATGGTTTTATTCTATGACAACAGGGAATCCTCCATTTCCATCTCATGTCACATGCTGTTTTGTTTTGTTTTGTTTTTAGTGTTGGAAACACGTAAAATGGGATCTTCAACCTTCAACCGGGAGGAAGAAGGCATCGGCTCCTCACTTCTCTCAGCACGGATTACAGGGAGGAGAGGCCAAGGCCACTTTCTACCTGCTGGCTCCAAACACAGTTCAGTGTATAGACCCTTGGAGTTCACATTGAAGAGGAAAAAAATCATGTAGTGACCCTCAAAACAACCCACAAAGAGCCGTGGGAGGCTTCATAATGGAACTGTTCACGGGAAAGAGCAAAAGGGCTTAAGTCTCCTCCTTACAAAGCAGCCCCGGGATGAAGCATTCTTCCATGCCTGAGCCATGCCACAGGCCCCGGTGGTGGGCTTTCTTTGCCATACTCAATTGTGCTTTCACATCTATTGTCGAAATTGTTTCAGGGCCTCTGGGAGCTGAAGAGTCTAGTCTTTGACACGGCTGGAGAGAGTCTGCTGGGGGACCATGGGACATCTTCCCTGAGGAGGGAGCCCTTTGCTCAGCCCTCCAGTTGTCTCACAATCATCGGAAGAAAGAATGCAGAGCTCCGAAAAAGCCTCCATCGTAGACTATGATTAAACCTGGGCTGAACTTTCCCCCACAGAACAAGGTATCGCATAAAGTACTGGAAATCAGGAGTATTTGGGGAAAACAATCACTCACTTGTTCAACCAAAAAAAAGTTTCTAGATCTAATTGTTACCTGCAGTGCACAGCACACAAAGGTTGCTGGCTACAAGGCAGAGTTGTATAAAAAGCATGACAAACAGCTGCAGATTTCAATTACTCCATGATCATCAGTGTACAGAATAAAGAGGCAATTTTGCAGAGGAGAAACCACAGGGAATACATTGGACTGACAACTGCCTGGAATTCAATTTGCCGAAGTGATATTGAAATATGGGGGAGAAGTCGCAGTGCACTGATTAAGTTTCAAGCAGCTGCATTACTAATACTGTCTCATGAACCTGTACGCTCTGTTATCTCCATAGCAACATGATCATCGGAGCGGTCCTGAAAATAGGCTACACCACAGACTGTTCATTTACATTTGTGATAAATGCTGGAAAAGTCAGGTACATTAATAAGCCAGGACACTCACAGAACCTGGCACCCAGGGAAAATTGCAAAGAGCAGAAAATATTGTTTTTCCATGCCTTTCGTTATTTGACAGAAATCAGCAAACAAACGAATAAGAATGATATGTGAACAGATGAGCCAAATGTTTTTCCACGAAGAAATAACAACAGGAAATCTGTTTGTAGCACCGGTGGTATTTAGATTGGCACAGGGCATTTAACGGGGAAAAGGCCGAGCTGTCAGGTATTTGCAGGAAAGAGGTCGCTTACACAAGCACACGTGTAAGCTTTAAAAAACCTTGCTCCGCAGCGTTATGTTGTGGCTTTTCATTTTCCATGCCATGAGAATCAGTGCTTTAGAGGACTTCGTGGACTCTGTGCAATGGATGAATGAAAGCTATGATTGCAATTAGCATTTTTGAGATATTGGACTCATTAATTTGAATTATTATGCATATTCTTCATTCTCAAAAAATTATTTGTTTTCTTAACGTTGTAAGTATTTAATTGCAAAGGAAAAGATAGATATTAAAAATATGTCATTAATAGCTATAATTTCTATGGAGTACATTTAATTATTCTGTGGCTTGGACAGCAAGCTATTTTGTGCAAAATTAATCAAACCATACCAAAAAAATCTCAGAATGTTTGCTTTTCCATAAATAAAAAATGGGTATTTCCTAACTGAAGTGGTTTTTCAAATATGTCAAGTCACTGTCTTCTAAGTCCATGGAATTCCACCTTCTTCTTCTGGGCCCTAATTGATCTATGGCCAGATACAATCTCTAATAATGAGACCAACTTTCATCAGTACTGTATACTGTGAGTGAAGAAAGTATGTTCTTAGGAGATTATATATATATATATAATTTTGTTGGGGCTCATACACTCTTCCAAGAAATACAAGTAATACAAATTGATGGTAAGGAGGGTGTAGGAGGCCTGGTAGGGCGTGATCAAGGGTAAAGTAACTGAGAGGAATTACTGTAATCCAAATGAAGGCTGAACATGATAGTGGGACAAGAGAAAAGTAAAAGGAAATAGAGGAAAGAGCTAGGAGCCAAAGGGCATTTATAGAGGTCTAAATAGAGACATGTACATATGTAAATATATTTATATATGAGAATGGGGAAATAGATTTATGTGCCTATATTTATAAGTTTAGTATTAAGGTAGCAGAAGTACATTGGGCCTCCACTCAAGTACTCCCTCAATCCAAGAATACTATTGTTCTATTACACTGGCATTCCATGATGCTCACCTTCCCGACACAATCGCTGAAGACAACGGAGGTGCATAAGCAAATGTGGTGAAGAAAGCTGATGGAGCCCAGCTATTAAACGATATACATATGCCTCGTTTCCCAAATACTTCCCTCACCATAGTTCAAAGTTCAGTCTTGGCAGAATAGTACAACACAAAGCTACAAAGCTCTAGTGAGGATAACCAGAGACGTTCGGAAATGATAATGGAATGAAAATTAAAATAACCCATCAATACTGGATGCAAATTGCCTACATAGAAGTTGCTTGTCTCTTCACTCAACAAGTATGAAAGAAAATAAAGGATGAAAGAAATGAAATAAACAGGAAAACTTAATATCAATGCAAAGATTAGACTAGAAATCACCTGTCTCTCATTTTCACCACTTCTGACCTAATATTACCCCTTTAGAAAGACAGAGAGAGACTGAGAGAGAGACTTTACCAGGTTCCCTCCATTACAGTTCTTGCACTTCCTCCCTACCTTTTCACTGGCTACTATTGTCCTAGTTGAGCTCCATCTCACTACTTACCTGTCCCCACTTACCTGGTATCAGGAGACCCCCCACAACGGACCATAATTTACCTGACTTAATATGGACTCCACAACCCACCTCCAATCATTTCCCCCATCCTTGTTGCTACTCCATTTCTACAAACACAGCTGCTTTCTGCCCATGTCATTCTCCTCCACTCCAAAAATAAATATATGAGCATGGCCACGGCCAGAGTATCACTAGATTAGAAATCAGGGGGCCAGAATTCTGGCTACAGTGCTTACTAGCCACAGAAACTGGGAAACTCTCTAGGTCTCCATTTCCTATCTCAAAGGTTGTTATTTTGGGGTCCTAGGCCCTCTTGGCCATCTGGTGAAGTCGATAGAATATTCTTGGAATGACTATAAATATATAAAATAAAATAGAATTATAAAAATAATTGCATGTCAATGCAGTTATCAGACATTTAAAACAAATTGTAATATAGTACTACCTATGCTTCTATTATACTCATTAAATAAAATGGCAGGTTTAAGAAATACTGTAATTTTGAAGGAGGAATAACTAGAGGTGGTAATTCAAGGTATCTGCAACAATTATAAATATGTGAAAATGTCTTTAAATTTCTTTAAAGACAAAATTACAATTATTGCTGTGATTTGAGGCTTACATTCATCGTGGAAGAAAATGCTAAAAGTGATAAAAACTGTAAGAGAAGAGAATTTTACTAAATGGTCTTTCACATTGCTCTTGACTTTGATCGTCTATCCCATCCTTCTCAAAGGGTCACAGCATCATGCCTTCTGACCTCCTTCCCATGCACGCTCATTCTCCCAGATTAGGCTGGACTCCTTGCCATGTTGAACTGCAGAGGGAGTTATTTTAACAGTGTCTTCTCCACCATATTAAAATCTATCATTTCTAATCTTCTACACTAGCTGTAATTCCCAGGCCTGCTTCATCTTAAGCACCCTTTCTAGCCAAGTCTTTCTGTGCTTCAGTTTCTGCTCTGTAAAATGAGGATGGTACAGCTACTCAGAGGGTCAAATAATTTAATGTATAGAAAGCTCTTAAAATAGCCCCGACACATTGTGGTGTCTCCAAAGGTGCTAGCTATTTTATTCTTATTGGTAATATTATTCTCTTACTTTTGCTCAAAAATATTCCTGGAGGAAGATTTACTATCTTGACCCACTATACAGAATGTCATTCAATTTTAGCTGGATCCTCCCGTTACCTCTCAATCTTTCTTCTTTCGTTTCTTTAACAATTGCCAGCAAGCCAATCCCAACTCAGGGTGCTCTTCCTTCTTCAACAACCCCAGGTCAGAATAGCACTGTGCACCTTGAAATTTTCAATGGCTGGTTTTCCAAACGTAGATCACAACCCCTTTCCTCAAAGGTGCCTTTGTTGTGGTATTTGTGGTTGTGGTGGTTGTTCTGTGCCATCCAGCCTCTCTTCACAACATGTGCAAAGCATGTAAGATAAGTTCATGCTATGCTTTCCTCAAAAGAATACTCTGGTTGTAGTTCTTCCAAGAGAGCTTGTTCTCCAATCTACCTTATTGGCAATGGAAAACACGGTGGCCTAACTCAGGCACACCTCAGCCTTCAAGTAGCATCTTTGCTTTTAGCTACGCTAATGAAATTTTGTGCAGCGCATTTATCTAATGCAACTCATCTTTTGATCTCTTGAC
Source organism: Tenrec ecaudatus (assembly GCF_050624435.1). NCBI lineage: Eukaryota > Metazoa > Chordata > Mammalia > Afrosoricida > Tenrecidae > Tenrec > Tenrec ecaudatus. The sequence continues at coordinate 88,595,953 of NC_134532.1, forward strand.
TGCTGCTTCCATGAATATTGATTGGGGATCTCGGCAACACAATAGCCTGACAACTTGAACCTTATCTTTATTTACCATGATGATATCTAGGTTCCATTGTGAAGATTCTGGTCTCCCTTACATTGAGTTATAATCCGTACTAAAGACTGCAATCCTTGATCTCAGCCAGCAAGTGCTTCAAGCCCTTCTCACTCTCATGTTACCTAACACATTGCCTGCCAGTTGTGGTAGTGACCAGCCAGCCTGCCATTTGACCTGCCAAACATGGATGCATTTAATTATCTCTGCTGTCTCCAACCTAAACAGCCACAAACCTGACATGGAACTCTCCTGGTATCGCTGCTCCCATTTCTGTTCCAGAGAGGTTTATCTGACCTGGCTGGATTCCATATGTCCTGGGCTCTTATCTGTACCTATGTACAAGCTCCAGCCTAGCCTGAAAGGAAAGACAGGACTGGGGTTAGGATAGTGGCAGGTGAAGAAGCCTCACAGAACCAGAGGAATATTATGTGTTTCATCAGTGCTATACTGTGCTGTTTGACTCATCCCTTCCTGTGATCCGTCTGTGAGGGGATGTCCCATTGTCTACAGATGAATTTAGGGTCTCTGCTCCAACCCCCCTCATTCTCAACAATAGTTTTTTTTGTTTGTTTGGAGGGGGTCTTCTGATGCCTGTTACCTGATTCTGTTGACACTTTATGATCGCACAGGCTGGTGTGCTTCTTCCATGTGGGATTTGTTGCTTCTCTGTTAGCTGGCCACTTGTTTAACTTCAATCCTTTAAGACCCCAGATGATATATCTTTTGATTGCTAGGCACCATCAGCTTTCTTCACCACATTTGTTTGTGCACCCATTTTGTCTTCAGTGATCATGCCAGAGGGGTGAGCATCACAGAATCCCAGGTTGTTAGAACAAAGTGGTCTTCATTGAAGGAAGCCATAAGCAGCAACACAAAGTCCGTCCACTTCCTCAATGTTTTGCCATATAAATATATGTGCCAATACCTCTACTTTATGAATAATTATATTTACAGAAGTGCACACCTATGTTTATAGTTTTATCCATAGTTTTGCTTATTAGATCTTTCCTCTGTTTTCTTCTACCTTCCTCCTGCCACACCATCACATTGGCCCTTGTTCTGACTCTTAGTAATTCCTCTCAGCTAGATTGCTGTTGCTCCAACACCCTCAGAATCTCTACATCCTCTTTGTTGTGGATTTTAATTTCCTAGTTGTCCCCCTGTCTATGGCGTTGTTTGCTCACCGCTCCCTTCCCCACCCCTTCTTCCCCCTAATCCCTCCAGAACCTTTAGTCCCATTGCTTTCTCCTTGGCCTTGCTTCCCATGCCTATTTAACTTAGGTAGGCAAACAAACAAGAACGTAGACAATACCAAAAAATTGAATAAAAAGAAATATATAAATAACTAGCCTGAAAAAGCATAGCTAATTCCAGGTCTGTCCTCTGACCATTATGACTATCTCCCCACTGGTCCTGGGGGTTCTGGGAACTGCCCCTTCTAGCCTGAAGTCTATTTTGGGGGCTCCTCAGGGGCATTGTGGCTTGGCTTTGCTCCTGTTGCTGATTTTTTATGTTCCCTTCTTAGTTTGCCCACTGCAGGGCTTCAGACAGGACTCACTCCCTGCCTTCTGTCCCAGTATTATCCTCTGTCGCAGTGTGCTCCAGCAAGGGGTCATCATGTCTTGAGCTGTTGTCGGCCGTACAGTCCTCTCTGTGCCTTCGTAGCTTCATGCAGGAACATCATCCTTAGGGCTCGGTGAGCCAATATCTGGTCCAGAATCTCACTCTCTCTTTAAACTGACCCCCCACTAGAAGTATGTGCTACCGAGGGCAACGCTAAACCTACAGGTAGGGGAGAGGGGCCGGCCTGCCACAGCCTCACGGAGGCAAGCCAAGAATGACATCATTTGGACTATCACATCGTTCTCTACGTTCTACTGAAGCTGCACTCTCAGAAGTCAGTTTTAATGCCCTCTGCGGACAAGCCTTTCTGAAATTTCTGTGAACTGTTTAATATGAGAAGTTAGGCGCTCATTCTTCAAATTCTCTTCTTTGCAATGTTTCTCTTCTCTTCTCAGGCACCAATCTCTACTGCCATTTTATCCTTGACCATTGAAAGGACTCTCTCTCGTCTCTTTCATGGACTTCTCTTCAAGATTTGTTTATTTACCTTTTGCTCTTCCCTAGCACCAAAATAAACAAAAACCAAAGGTGCTCCCAAATCGGCACCAGAAGCTGGCTCCTTATCTATGTAGATTTCCTTACCTGTAACTCAAACTACCAAACTCAGTGCCATTGAGTTCATTATAACTCATAGCAACCTTGTAGAGCTGGGTAGGACTGCTCTTGTGAGTTCCCGAGACAGCAACTCTTCATGGGAGTAGGACACCCCATCTTTCTCCCTCGGTTACCTATATGACATCTCTATTTAGGAGAACTAGCAGCCCTTCAAATCCTGAGTATTAAAACACAAAGTTTTTCTAATAGTCTGTTTTCATACTTCTCTTCCATCGTGGAACACCAATTTCTTCTTTTCCTCTCTATTATCACTGCTGTGATAGCGAAGGAGGGTGGCTCAATGACCCCTTCCAGCTCTTTAATATTATACTGAGTGGAATCAGATCTTATAATTGCCGCTAGACTACATCAGTACGTGGAGTCACATTGCCTGAATGGCTCGTGTACGTGGATGTGACTTGTCTTTCTGGCACACTGCTCTTCCCTGTGCTGCCCTGCCATTAGACTGAACTAGGACATCTAGCTTTGTAGAAACACCGGCATCTTTTCTTTCTTCTTGCTACAAGTACAGTCAACGACATCAGGCATTCTTTGTGTCCAGTTGAAGTTAAGATCTGGAAACAGATAGAGAGTGAGATCCTTTTGCCGGGCCACGTGCAGCAGCCTACAGCCTACACTGTTGACAGATTGGTGCCTCTTTGCCCATTCATCGTTATTGCTTGTCTACGCCTCTCCCTTGAGACCTGATGAGAAGAGAAGCAGCTGTGAGCTTGAGAAAGAAGTCAAGTATTATTAGAGTCTTTGTCCAGATGCCAATCGTACTATAAAGTCTGAACTCTAATTGCTAATAATATTTATGTCCAGCCTCCCTTCAACCCCTTCTCTCCTCGCAATTGTTAGCATAGTCTCTACATTCAAAAGGGCCTGAGTCTGAATCTCAGCTACACTACACAATACCTGTGTGAATTTGGGCAAAGTAATTAACCTCTCTGAGAAGGTTTTATCCACTATTGAAAGAAATAATCCACACAGAACACTTAGCCCTATTTCTGGAGCTAGGTAAGCATTCAATAAATGTTAATTATAGCTTTTAGACCTATGTCCCAAGATCTCTCCCCTTTTCACCTACAATTACACTGTCATACTTAGCTATCCATGCAAAACAAAAGAAGCATGCATTTTAGAGCTGTGAGTTTAATCATTATTTCATGTGTGGGTTTTCTTAGACAAGAAGGTATTTCTTCCCCTGTGTCCCCAGAAGGAAGAGAGGAGTGCCACAACCAATAATTACAATGGTGCATTTAGGAAACCCCAGGGTGTGTCAGGCTGGGTTGTCTGGAGAAACAAAAACACGACACTCATCTATGTATAAGGCAGAAATTTATATAGAGAAGTAATTTTCTATCAAGAAGACATCCAGCCAGTCCATCCAAAGTCTGTGGATCTGATACAAGCCAAAACTCTCTTGAGACTCATGAATCTGCAGGCTGATGGAGCAGAAAGATGAAACCGGGAAGCAAGGAGATCACAGTTCAGTGGGTACAGAGGTATGTGGACCCAAGGGTGTTGGAAACATGGCATGGTGCCAGCAGCTCAGAGGTTGGCTCCCAGGGTTAGGGGTCAACGTGGAGCTGTCCCAGGAGGTAGCCACAAAGTCTCAGCTCACCGCACTAGGAGAAAGGTGAAGGGCCCAGCGAAGCAGCTCCCAGTGTTTCTCTGATAAAATACACCCCCAGGGAGCCATCATTAGTCCGTCACCTGACTGGTAGGTTGGACTCCCTACACTTAGACACAGGTGCAGGTCAACATAAAATCCAACCACCACCCAGGGATATGCTCTAATGATGCATCAATACTTTGTTGTTTTGTTTAAATTTAGATTAAAATAGGTGTAGACTGGTACTTAGAATGCATGCTTCACAGGGATCGGGAAACTTTTTGATTGCAACATTTCTTACTCTAAGACAACTCTACAAAAAAAAAAGGTATGTACCAACCCTATATTCAATTCACCTCCCTGCTTTTGAGGAGAGCCTTGGAAGCTCAGGTTGTCGATGAGCCTTCTTTCCATCATGATGCTGTGTTCTTCTTCATAGAGTTCAGCTCCAGCATACAGATTGAATAAGTATGGTGAGGGAATACAATGCTATACATTACAATACTATGCTAATGTTAAAGTTTCTTCATCTTAAACCATAACATATCCGCTTGTTCTGTTAATCTATATGTAAGTCCTGCATTTGTACAAATTGTCTTCTGGACTACCCATTCTTCCTTTTTCCCATAACTTTTTTATGATGTGCACAATCTACTGTGCCTGAATAGTCATTGAGACACAGGTACACAACTTTCTGATGTTCTCTGCTTTCAGACAATATCCATTTGACATTAGCAATAGTATCCCTTGTTCTACTCCCCCTCCTGGATCTGGGTTGAATTTCTGGTATTTTCTTGTCCATTTACCCTTTGTGAATTATCCTCAGCAAAATTGTTTGATAATTTCTGCATCTCTTGAAATGAGTTGTTTTGGAATGGGCACAAGTATGGATCACTGTAGATTGATTAGCCAGATCTTCCAAATTATTGATGAAGATGAGCGGTGCTTCTAGATTTTTATCCATTTGCTAAAACATCTCAAAAGGTCAATTCCTGTAACTTTACTTTTCACAAAAGCTTTTTCTTTAATCTGACCTTTTCCTGCACTACCATGAGTTCTTGATCATATGCATTGAAAGTTGACCAATTCCTTTGTGGACAGTGAGCTTATATACCGTATATACTTGAATATAAGCCGACCCAAGTATAAGTATAATACAAAATTATTAGCTGGGAAACCAGAAAAACTGATGGACTTGAGTATAAGCCTAGGGTGGAAAATGCAGAAGCTATTCGTGAGTTTTAATAATCAAAGCAAATGAAAATAAAATTACTAAAAATTGAGACATCAGTGGGGTAATGTATTTAAATATTTATTTTAAATAAAAAGACAAGTCATTTAACATTAGTAAACCAGCACAGTAAGTGGAAAATAGGTTCAACAAAAACAATAAGGTATCAACAATGATACTTTAAGAGTACTATTCCCTGAACTCAATCAGCAACCAAGCTAAAATGTAAAGAGTTAAAATCCTTCAAAACTGGATTCCTCATCATCATCCATATCCCAATGCAGAGCTTCAGCTGGTGTGAGGTTATCATAGATACTGTCCTCACTGAGATCGCCATCATCACCATCACTGCTGTCATTGTCATATAATGCGCAGTCTTCACTGTCATCCATAGCATTACTAATACTACATTTCTGGAAGGCATGTTGTACCATGTCTTCTGGAATGTCTTCCCATGCATCTCGAACCCACTTTGCTATTAACTCTATGTCAGGCTTCATAAAATTTCCTCCTTTTGTTAGTCGGGCTTGACCAGATGACATCCATTCATGCCACATCCTTCGCACATGGTCTTTAAAAGTTTTATTCAAAGATAACATCCAGAGGCTGCAGTACAGATGGAAGCCCACATGGAATAATGGCTAAAGGAACTTTACTAGATTTTGCCAATTTTTTTATGTCATTCAATAGGTGGGCTCTGAACATATCACAAACAAGTAACGTTGGCTTTTTCTTGAAGGCTACTCCTGGTCGTCGGTCTCAAATTTCTTCCAGCCAGTTCTTTGTTCCGTCTTCATCCATCCAGGCTTTAACACATGCACACACAGTAAATCTTGGTGGCAATTGATCATTTTAGGCAAGGTCTTTCTTTTAAAACTAATGACAGGACACAGCTTAGTTCCATTAGCCAAACATGATAGAACAACTGTAAAGTGATTTTTTTTCATTCCCTATGGTTTTGAGAAAAATGTTTTTTTCTCCTAAACTTGCCACAATTCTGTTGCTTGGAAGATCAAAAGGCATGGCAGTTTCATCCATATTCCCAATATCTGCCAGGTCATAATTATAAATCCTTCTTTGTTTTATAATAAATGACTGGAATGACATAATTTTTTTCTTCAAGGTCTTGTGGCAATTTCTAGGAAATCTTTGTTCTTTGTCTCAAACATAGTAGACCAAACCTATTCATGAAGCAGGTACACCATCCTGCTGATGCAACAAATTTTTCAATGCCTAGTGCTTTATATTTGTCATCCTTAGCCATTTGTAGAGCACCTATGCGGATGCCCATGCATGTTGCGCAGTAACCATTTTGATGACACTCCATAATCCATTTATACAATTCACTCTCTAGAGCCCCATAAAAAGACGTTAAACCACGACAAGCTTTTTTAGCTTTTGGAATCTGTTCCAAGTCAGCCTTCATTTTCCGCCACTCCCTCACTTGCTTTTCGTCAACACAGAATTCCCTACTTGCAATACTGTTATTGCTCTCTTCTGCTCTTGTCACAACCTTCATTTTGAAACCAGCCTCATATGACCAGCGTTTTTTGTTTTGGTTCAAGAGTATCCATTTCTAATAGGATAAAAAACAAGACTTTGAAAAAGAAATTTCATGGTAATGCCCCCACCCCACTCCACCCCACCCCCACAACGTTTTAGCCAGGAGTAGGTAAGGGAGTCCATGCAGGTGGGGGATGCAGGATGTGAATTAACACAGAGACGAGAGGGGAGAGACAGAGCGCAGCCACAGACACATCCTTACCAGTTCAGCTGCCGGCATACATGAATCACTATGGGTGCAGTGTCAGCGGGGCTTTGAATAAACAGCAGAGAAACAGCAATCACCCACGAGATAACGGGCACTCATTCCGTTACCTGGGGGTGGGGGGCGGGGTGTGCAGCAAGATGTTACACCTTGCTGGGGTACCACTGACCCGTATATAAGCTGAACCCCAGTTTTTCAGCACATTTTTGTGCTGAAAACCCGGCTTATACACGAGTATATATGGTAACCCTTTTCTCTTCTTGTGGCACTTAAAGTCTAGCCCTGTACAATAGTAATTTACGTAGAATCCTTCAATATTGCAATGTAGGATGCCATTCTCAACAGAGGTTGATTTGTACTGAGCAAATGAAGTTGACTGTACTTCAAGGAAAATATGTCAATTCACAAATAGGAGCAACTGCAATTAGCATTTGCTTTATTTACATTAGTATTTCTGAAATAAGCACACAACACAATATTTGTCAAATTGTGTTGGAAAATATTATTTTCCTTAACACATACTGACATACCAATTTAAACTGAGGTCTTGTCTGTATACATACTTAAGAAGTCATCTCAGAGGACCAAAAGGAAGGTGAGATTAAATAATTCCCCATGAGAATTTTTATTTCCTGACCCCTTTCAACCAGGAGATTTTTGCACTTTGAAGAATACTTTTTCCAACCCCCTCCACTTCCCTCTTTTCATAAAAGAGAGCAGATAAAGTTAGGGCTTTACCATCATCGTACTGCAATTATAGGGCAAAAAATAATGAATGCTCAGGGTTAGAGGAGAAACTATTATTTTTAATGTCATTATTTGGGCACTGTGTTTTTCTCTTCAGTCCTTAATCAAACTTTAATCAAGTCCAGTGCCTAAAGCCGAATTTTGAAAAAGAAAAATGGCCGAACGCAGGGACGCAATCGCCAGTGCCAGGTGGTAACTCTTGTCTCTTGCTCAACGGATGGTGGGCCCTGGTAGTACATCAGCCCTCAACTTCTCAGTGTGGCTCGGCAGCACAGAGCAGCAGTGCAATTGGAGGCTGGGTACACAAACGCATCTGTCACCGAGCAGGACGAGAACGCCCCGAGGTAGCCCTGAGGAAACGTCATTGAGTATGAAATACGGTCAGTTGTTGCTGGGCTGTACAAATGAGGGATGTTTTGATCCCCGAGCGAAGAACTCTGAGGGGCGTCCACGGGCGCAGATGGAAGGAGAGCGGGGAGTTTTAAAAGGCAAAGGGGGCGATGTGTGGTCAGGTGAGAACTAGGAGGGACAGAGGAAGCATCTCCAGGAATGGGAAAAGGGTAAACAAGGAGAGAGAGGAATTGTTTGGGGCACAGAGGAGTGGAATAAACAACAACGAGATGAAATTGAAGGTCGGAAAACTTAGGCTAAACAACCAGGAAGCGTTTGCTAACAGCAAAGCTTATTAGACTGTCAGATGGCCTCTCAAGGGGCAAGGAAGAGGTGAGCTCCACTGCCTGGTCATTTAAAATTGGACGGGACAAAAGTACTGTGGGGAACCAGCCTGTCCTGGCAGGGGAGAGTCAAGATGACCTACCAGTTCTTTCCTCCCTTTGTAATTTTGGTGATATATAACATCACATCCTTACATCGTCTGCCAATGATCTGCTCCGTGGACAGAGGTCATAATGAGAGTGGATTACTTAACGTGCAATGTACTCCAGCGGAGGCCCAACTTGTGCACTGCAGCTCATTACCAGCAGCGACTCAAACTATTCTGCGCAGCTCTGGCCTCATTCAAATGAGCATAGTAGGGTTTTCCTGACAGGCAGGGTGAAAGGTGAAAGTTCTCAGCATTTTACTGTCTCTTTTACTATGAGCCCGGAATTCTGCATGTTTCCTAAACTTTGATTTTGTCTCAACATATCCAGGGGCATGGAAATGTGCTAAAAAGTCATTGGAAAATGGCAACTGACAAAAGCAGATTGCCTGCAGCACGGACGGCACACAGCGACGGCTGACAATAATAAGGCAGTCACTTAGGACAAGCCTTTTTCATTGGGAGAAAACCTCACTGCAACACACACATAAATGCGTATAGGCCCCCAATTAAAAAAAATGTAAGTTGCCGTCAAGTAGCCTCAGAACCATGGTAACCCCATGGTGACACAGGATCAGAGCACAACTGTGTTCCCCAGGGTCCCAATGGCTGGTGTCCAGACCTGGGTCCACAGGGCTTCCTCCCTGTGAGGTGTTAGAAGATGGAACCACCAATCATTAAGCAGTTGCATCCCCCAAGGATTAGTCACTAGCGGCTAGGCAAGCAAGCATCTCCAGGCATCGCAGTTGTGGGATTCTTCTGTCAGAAGATCTCTTTGTCCTCAGACATAATCGTCAACAATAGATCGTTTAATTGGGAAGATGAGGCATCAAGTTATGACATTGTTTCCACGTAGCTTATGGAACTCCATCTCTGGACGTTTCGGTTATATCTGAACTAGGAACCTCCACTATAGTTCCTCAAATGGCAGCTTTTGAGCACATGTTATGTATCTGTTGGCTTCATCCTGCATGCATTCCAGGTAGAGGGTTTTTAGCAATTTAATGATAATTCCTTCTTCTCTCGGTTTATTGGATGACTTGAAAAAAAGACTACTCTTGTGCGGTGGTTAAGTATTCAGTGACTACCCAGAAGTGCGGGTGGTCTGACTCTCCCAGCAGCTCTGTGTGAGAAAGAAGGGGCAGTCTGCTCCTGTCCAGATGACAGCCTTCAAAACCCTGTGGGGCAGTTCTACTCTGTCCTACATAGTCCCCCGCAGTCCGATTTCCTGGCACGTAATTTCCTTCACTGGCTTGTGGTTTTGTTATGTGACGCTTAGCTTTACCTTTATTCTGTGTTGTGAAATTCATCTAACCTCAATGGCCCTTGCTCCAAAATTATATTCAACAATTCTGCATTATGTGTCTCTGTTTTAGCTGTTTCCCAAAATGGCAGCGATGCCATATAATTAATTTATCACTAAATAATCAGGGGCTCACTGTGGTGTAGAGGTTACCTGTTGGGCTGCGATCCACATGGTCAGCAGTTCAAAACCACCAGAAGCTCTGCTGGAGAAGACTAGATTTTCTACCTCAGTAAAGTTACAGTCTCAGAAACCCACCAGGGGGTCGCTGTGAGTCAGCATTGACTCAGTGGCAGTGAGTTTATTTAAGTAATCAAATAATATATGTCAGATGCTCTGTTAGACCCTAAAACGACAAAACAAAACAAAACAAAAAAACCCTGCTACAGCCCTGACCTCAAAGCCTTCACAATCTAGTTAGCAAGCAGACTGGCAAACACAAAAGGAAGGCATGGGAAGAGCCACAATGGCAGAACCGTAACTGCTTTGAGGAGCCCAGGCAAGGGTCTTCTGACTGCATTGAGCTGAACTTACCTGGAGCTCACAGGCTTTCCCTCAATCCCCCCCATCCCTACCCCTAACCACTGGCATTAGCTGGCAAATGCTATATTTCAATCTTTCCAACAGACATTTGTGGGAAAACTTGCCCCACTCATCCGCTATAAAAGTTCCACCCAGAAGAGCCACCTGAAGCATCGTGGGTGCTGCATCCTTGAGATATGTGGGTCATCCGTCACCACATTGCTTGTAAAAACGCCGATGTGAGTTTGAGGAAGTCTAAGATTTTCTATCATTGGGGGCAGGGGGAGGATTTATTTTCATCAGAAATGGTTGTTTAAATTGGGAGAAAATTTTAATTCTATATGCATCATTTTTTTTAGTTTCCCAATGAATTAATTTCACTTAAAAAAGTAATTGTGTTATTTCTTTAGACACCGGCTGTGAGCACCAGCTTTCAACACCTCCATTTACAGGATGACTGCTTGTCCCGAATCTTTGCACACCTTCATTCTGCTATCCCTTTACCCTTTTCCTCAAATTGGCTTTCTCCTCGTCATCTCATTTAAAATTTTTTTCTATTCTTCCTAAAAATTCTAGGTTATATACTCTAATCTCTATTTTAAAATTCCAGGGCAACCAGCCCCCCAGGCAGATTTAAATGTTGTATACATTCCATAAAGAAGCCCTTAGGTGAATAATAAGATCATGTGTTTAGTCGCTAACCGAATGGTTACAAGCTCAAGTTCAATCAGAAATGGCTCTAAAGAAAGACCTGGTGACATACATTAGAAACCTCAACATTGACAATCTCACAGATGGGGTTCCACGCTGACAGACACAGTGCCAACTATGTTGGAATCAACTCAAGGGCAACCAGTTATCTTTCACAAAGCTCCTTCTTACCAACTAATCTCTTCGTCTGATGAATACGGATTACATCAACATGTCTGTCAGATGGGCCCTAATAAGGGTGCACCAAGCATACGATTTAATTAAAAATGTTGAACACAAAGTGGTTTATTATGGAATTAAGTTTTGTTCCTTGAAATTCATACTAAAAATACATCATGACATAAAAAAACAAACAAACTTTAATTCTGGAGGAATAAACTTTCAGAACAGCCTTGTTCTAATATGGCTCAGTTAAACTTTACTCAGCGTGATCGTTCTAAGGTTATCTAAACATATTTGTCCTTCAGTGACTACAATCAACAGCTTTCTCCAACAAGGGATGGAGAAAAGTAATAAAAATGATCTCTACATAATAGGTAAAAGTGCAGAATTGTAGAATTTAGAGCTAGATTTTAGTGATAATCATGACAGTAATAATAAATCATAGGACTTTGGTCCTTTTACAGTTCAAAAAGCATTTTCAGAGTTCATCAATTGTATTTATCATTCAATACAATTCAAATCTTGATACTCAAATTTGCTCTACAGCGGTCCAAATAAGTGGTCAATCAGTTCACTTTGGATATTTTCCAGGAATTGAAAGCTCACTGCCTTACACAGTTATTCATTCTTTGTATTACAGGACTCTAGTTATAAATGTTCTTCTGCATGATTCACCAAATCAAAATGATCACAAATACCATTTTATGTTGTTATTTCTGACCATTGAATCTCACAAGTCAAAAAAAGTATGGCCGGTAGTGTTCCCAGTCATACATGGGTTTATTCCCCACAACATGGTTTACCCGTGTCTTGGTGACCAGTGGAGGGCTCCAGGCAAGTCCTCTACGTAACAAACTTGCTAGGGTCTCATTAAGGTTCCTTCAAGAAGAACCAGTCAAACTGGCTCCTGTGGAGACCTGCGGGAACACTTCATTCAAGGCGGAGGGGTCAAATAAAAAAGGTAATGGCAACTCTTGAGGAGAGTGTAAAGGGGTAATCTTGATAGACTTTCTCAAGGACAGAAGATGATCACAAGAACATATTAGGAAGAAAGTTTAAGACAATGGAAAATTGCGTTGGCGAGAGAAAGGTCAGGAACGTTGTCTTTGGGATACCTGAGGAATTCTTTTTCACCATGACAATCACCTACTTGTTCTTGAAGGGGAACAAGGGCTATCCTGTGAGAATTTTATTTTCTTTTTTAAGTTGCCATTTTGAATAATATGTAATAGTATTTCTCTAGAGCATCAGGTATGCATTTCCAACATGTTTCACAATAAAACTTTGGAAATCAAATTGACAGCTATCAAATTTTAACTGTTTATTATTAATTATCTTATTGGGGGAGGCTCTTATAATCTTATAACAACTCATCATTCGATAATATTAAGTACACTTGTACATGTGTTGCCATCAACATTTCCAAGACATTTTCTTTCTACTTGAGCCCTTTGGTATCAGCTCCTCTTTCCCCCATCTCCTTCTCCAACCTTGCACCCTCATGAATCCTTGATCAATTAGATATTATTGTTGTTATTTCCCTATGAGAATTTTAATGGGAAACCTTACCTCACCCACCCAAAAACCCTGTTATTGTCCCTTCAGACTTCTTCTTGTTTCTGAAACTCAAAGAACATCGAAAAGGAACAAGATTTGAGTCCCTTAAGGTTTCCAGAAATCCCATTTTGACGTGGTGTAAATCAAAGAACACAGAATTCTTCATGAAATGGTTAGATAGAAGCATCACCTTCATAAACGTATACACCTAGAAGGTGGGCAGGTAGAGAAACAATAGCTTCACATTTTGGTATTTTTACTTTAAAATGGTTCCTATGATACATTTTGCTGTAACCGCATATGCACTGCTAATCCATTTGACACTGCTTTTTGCTGCAGATCTTAATGTCGCCACATGTTTTAAACCAGTAGGTCTTTCAATTATTCTACCTGTGCTTACTGATAAGGACAATGATAATAATGCTTAACAGTTATTGCGCCTTTACAGAATAACAGGAACGGCTGAAAATGTTTATTTATAGTAAGCTTTTAAATTAACTTATTTTAATCTTTAAAACAACCCTATGAGTTATGCCTTATTTTAATTCCCAGAGGAATTCAAGGCATAGGGAACTACCCACTGTCACCGGTGTGGTAAGTGGCAGAACCATGATGAGGCGCTAGGCATCCATATTCAGAGAACACACCCTTAGTTAGTAGGCTGTGACATATTCTTCCCATCCCACTTGCTCTCCTCAGCTGGTTTACTCATCTGTCCTTGACATTCCTGTGAGGTTGGGATTGTCTGTTTATAACTTAGCAATCAATGCCAGGTGTTTGCTGCTCTGTTACGGAAGACGATTTGGAGATTGCCAATGCTAGGGCTTCAGCGCAGACCACTTAAACCGCACTAGAATAGGGAGTGGGCAGAATGGGAGAGAGGGAAACTCAGGTGTCAGTGTTTTAAAACTCTATTCCAGTGCTCCTAATGAACCCTATTGTGGTGCATGGACAAATGTTAGTGGTCACAGAAAGTATTTCAAATTCTGTTTGGAATATCCCCTGAGGTTCGGAAGTGAATACTTTCTTGAGGCCCCACTCTATGCAATGATTGTTCAGGCAACATTAAACGATGGATTCTTATTCTCTTATACCACTGGAGCAAATGCAACTAAGGAATCAGCAACGATTTTTTATATCACCAGTATCTTCAGGACCCAAACTAAACCAAACCTACTGCCCTCATGTCAATTGTAACTCACAGCCACCATATAAGGCAGAGCAGAACTGCCCCACAGAGTGTCCAACGTAGTAAATCTTTACAAAAGCAGATTGCTTCCCTTTCTCCTGTGGAGCAGCTGGTGCCAACTGATCACAGGCTAGTGCTGAGACCACTGTGCCACCAAGGGCTCCTTGTTCGGGAGCTCTCTCACTACCATAAAGCTGAATCCAAATCATAGGACAGGGCATTACTGCCCCTGGGAGTTTCCAAGACTATACCTCTTTACCTGAGTAGAAAGCCTCATCTTTCTCCTGCAGAGCAGCTGGTGGTTTCAAACTGCTGACCCAACGTGTAACCCACTATGCCACTAGGATGCCAGGGGCCACATTCCCTTCTTTATGTCTTCCTCAGCCCAATGTCTCAGACCCCACATAAGAACCTGATGCGTAGAGACACCAGGTACCCAATGTACCTCCATTCTGCAGACATTATTAGAGGCAACTTTACTTGAGGTGGGCACAATAGCCTTCACTGAAAATACAAAACATGCACTTTTAGGGGAAGGTTTACAACAAGCTATCTTTTAACTGTTCTTAAAATATCATCATTATGTACACACATAGCTTTTCACATTCCATACAATATTTTTATACAAATAAAATCTGCTGACTTCCAGTCAATTCAACAAACATATTTAATGCACCTGCTAAATTGCAGGCACTATTTTGAGTGTTTGGGGTACAGCGAAAGGAGAGAGAAATCACTACAAAGAATTCGTGTTCCTGGACCACTCTTATCCTTTCATTGCAGCCAATCAGTTAAGCAAACCCAGAAGAGTAGGCCGCCAATGTAGCTCAGACACTTTCAGCTCTGCCCACAGTCAGTGAGGTCAATCCATCATTCACACGATTGCCATTTCAATGGTCACTTGTTAACCGGTCTCAATAGCATCCTCCCTTCAGAAGTGTGTGCCTATTCTTAAGTCTCCTTTCATTCCTCAAACTAACATGGTATTTCTCTTCCTTCTCTCTACAAATATGGATTTGGTCTGGATTCAGCATAAATTCCATCCATTTCTGGCTACTGTTGGGATGCTCCAACCTATTTCGATTCTATCCACGGGAACAGGAATTATTTCTAATTGAATCCAGAGCCACAGAATGTTTTATAGTTCATAGTTTGCTAAGAGGGGCAGATATGCCCACCAACAATCATAAGATGGAATCTCTTATGCTATCAGAGCGTATTGAAGGAAGATAGTATTTTTCAATAAAATACCATAAGTCAGCTGTGTGGTCATGGGACAATGGATGCTTACGAGTGACCTTGAAGAATAAAAAGAACTTATCTAAAGTTAAGAACCATCTAAATGAGGAGAAGACAGTGTGTATAAACATGCGTAAAGTTTTTTTGTGAGAGACTAAAGTTTAGTGGTGAAGTTTGGGACTTTGGTAAATGAAGAAAACAGAGTGAGTTAGAAAGGAAGTGGTTGGAGAAAGGCTCAAAAGTTTGTTTGAGAAAAGATTTGTGTGGTTTTGAATTCCATCATAAAGAAGTTAGACATGATCTTCGGAGTGAGCTAAGTGATCATCCAGTGTTATATCACATAGTTACCTTCACGTTAAGAATGCCACTTTGGATGCAGTTTAAAGGAGAAATAGGAATGGGGAGAGGTGACTAAGTAGAAAATCATTAGAATGAGACAGTGTCCCCGGGAGGTGAGTGGGATATCCCCCATCTCTCTTCCGGAGATACTCTGCCTTTCACCTGGGAGGATGCCCTCTGGTTTTCTATTCTGTTCTGCCAAAGAGGAGCATCCACAGAAGATGTGGGGGAGAAAGAATTTAAGATGGGCATTTCCTTAGCTTCCTCTCTAAGAGGTTATCTTGGATGGTGTGTTTCCTATCTCCATAGAAGAAAAGGACCCCTGACAACTGACAGCTCAATGCACTCCTCTCTCTAAAGTCCTGGAATTGTTATCTGCCCATCCCCCTTCTGGGCTACACATAATAATAGTAGCAACCACTGTTGACTCTGATCTATCACATAACCCTGATTTTTTTCTCCCTCTTCTCACTTCACAGCGCATAGTCACTTTCTCAAGCTTACGCATAATTTACCATGTCATTGGTGTCTTACCAGCACCCACCATGTGTCTTTGTCCCAGGGTGATGTCCAAGAATATGGAAAGCCAAGGGCAAAACTCCTGAGAACACAAACCTAAAAAGTTTATCCTAACTGAGCAGATAATAGCTATGGGAATGCATATCGTAGTTAATTTTTCCATTGCAAATTCATGATGCAACCGTGGAACCCTTCTAAAACCCCTGCGAGTCTGATGGAAAAAGACTTTTTAGCTATAGGCCAGATTCACCATCAAACTATTTGCTGTAGAGGTAAAAGAGTGCGGATGTTTTGAAGGCAGACTGACAGAGCTCACTGACACAGCAGCCCAAGGCTAGGTAACTGTGATCACAAAGAGTAGGAGGCTTCGTTTAACATAGGGCACGAGTGACGGTTTCTATAATATATGCAAAGACTGAGTCAGAGGGGAAAGCACAGAGGAAAGGAAGTGTGACTTGCTGAAACTGCAGTTCTTTAAGCAGAATTGTAGAAGAAAATGTTTAGAGTCTTCCGTGGGGTGCTGTACAGCAGTCTATTCAAACAGATCAGATAATACCTAAAGGGCAGGTGGCTTATTTGTTCTAAATGCAGCAAGATGTAATGGCATGCTTAAGTCCTTTCTGCAGCAGCCTGTAATTTCACAAGTACTCAAACATTTCCTTTGACAGCTGTGCTGCGCGTTCATTATGTTGTCAATGTGCGCTCCATAAAGGAGAGGGAGCTGGTAGGAGAAGAGCTGTGTTCGATGTGTTTTATCTCCCCAATTGGTTTAAAGCAATCAAGTAAAGCAAGACTCCTCTCTCTTGAAAATATTCAAATTGCCCATTTCACACACTATTCCATCTTTTATGGAAAGATAAAGTTAATCTTCCATGATTTACTTGAAGTTAGCGATTACAAGCATCTACTTTTTGACCAGCCTTATCACATTCTCTGGGAATATATTTAAATAGA
This sequence comes from Tenrec ecaudatus, assembly GCF_050624435.1. Classification (NCBI taxonomy): domain Eukaryota; kingdom Metazoa; phylum Chordata; class Mammalia; order Afrosoricida; family Tenrecidae; genus Tenrec; species Tenrec ecaudatus. The sequence goes on from NC_134532.1 coordinate 88,612,930, forward strand.
GTATGAGAGAAAATTGAACAGCCGTGAGGAGGGGTTATAGAAGGAAAATATTACAACTCATCTAAGTCTGGAAATAGAGTTCAAGAAAATCTGAGAGAGGATTAAAAAAATAAATAAAACCAACTTTCCAGAATTGAATTTCAGAGGAATGAGATTTTTTTTCTCCCTTAATTTCAGGAAGAAACTATGGTAAATACTGTCCAAGGGAAAACAAGAGGTGAGGAATTGTCCTCATCTCCTGTGAACCCTTGGTCCTGCTTAAAGTAGCTCAAGGAGCTGCGATTCTGACAGATGCCACTGACCCTCCTTAGAGCCCAAGCCCCCTTTCTTCTGGATCAGCATGGCTCCCCGTGGGGAGCTGCAGAGAGGAAGACCACAGAGAACCAAGGGAAGCCTCTCTGTGAGTCCCCTCTGCAGCCTCCCTGAGAGAGCTTCCAGCTGGGGCTCGGTGTGAGAAATGACAGCAAAACTGAGGCAAATCCTGTCAGTATGACACCAACCAATTAGAGAGAGAAAGTTGCCATCTAACTCATCAAATATGGATTGGCTTAATGACCACCATCCTCCAAAGGACCCTTGACTTCAGTATCTGCTCCAGCAGATGCCAGGACACCACGCCAAGCCTTTTGTTGTTCCACCCTGACTAGCCTGTTAAAACAGTTCAATCAATTGACCTAAATTTACCTATATCCCAGGTAACTGTTCCAAAATTCCTACTGATTGAAAGGTATCCACATCAGCTGGTGACCATATTTGAAGCTGACTCATCCTTTTTATTCCCATGGTTTGTTTTGCTTTGTTTTGTTTTGTTTGGCCTGGCTTTTGATACCAAAGCAGTCTGGAATCCTTGATATTTTAAATATTTTAAGAAGTTGACTTTTCACGAGGACCAGCCATCAAAAGGGTTTAAAGAGCCCATGGGTCCAGAGACAGCTTATTCCATGTTTATGTCTAGTTTACTAATAGAATTTTATTTTCTTAATTAGCACTAATTTAAAAGGTCTGATCTATGGCATCAATTAGTTCTACTGCAAACTGACTTTGGGAGATTTCTCCTGAGACATAACAAATACATTAAACTGATTTTAGAAATAACACACTACTGTCAAGTCAGTTGTGACATATAACAATGCTATGGGACAGAGTAGAACTGCCCCTGTGGGTCTGTGAGACCATATGTCTTTACGGGAGGATAGAGTCTCATCTTTCTCCCACAGAGCGGCCGGTGGGTTCAAATTACTGCCCTTGTCACTAGGGCTTCTCTAAACTAATAGAGGGGATAAAAGCAAAGATATCACTTTGAGACTGAACTCAGAGCTGACCCAAGTCATGTCTCTTCCATCACGTCATATGCATGGAAAAGCTAGACAATGCATCAGAAACACTGAAGAAGAATGGATGCCTTAGATCTGTAATACTGGTGAAGAATATTGAACATATCGTTCATTGACTGACAAAAAGGGCGAACAAAACTGTCATCGAAGAATGACACCTCGAATTCTCCTTAGAAGCCAGGCTGTGGAGGCATCATCTTAAGTACTTTGGACCTGTTGTCAGAAAGGACCACTCCCGGGAGAAGAACCTCATGCTTTCAAAACAGAGGGCAGCAGAGAAAGAGGTGGCCCTCCCATGAGATTGATTCACACCGAGGCTGCAACAATTGACTCAACAATAGGATAGTGGTGAAGATGCTTTCTTTCTGCTGTAAAGTGAGTCACCAGGAGCCCGAACTGGTTCAGGGACCTCCAACAACAACAAAAGAGAGGGCTTGAATGGAAAATCAAAATTCATTATATTTTAATCAAAATCAAATCGAACCCCTCAACACCAGCGGTGCGAGTGGTGACACCAGGAGGGAAGGGGGTGTAGAAAGGGAGAACCGATCTCGGAGATTTATGTGTAACCTCCTCTCTGGGAGATGGGCAATGGGGAGGTGGGTGAGGGGAGACGCCAGGGAGTGTAAGATAAGATTTAATAATTATTTATAAACTATCAAGGGACCAGGGGTGGGATCGGGGAGGGAGGGGGATGGGGGAAAAAAAGAAACCGAGCTGATTCCAGGAACCCAAGTAGAAGGTGAATTATGAGAATGACGAGTGCAACGAATGTATAAGGGTGCTTTGCTCAATTGATGTATGTACAGACTGTGATAAGAGCCTTATGAGCCCCAATAAAAAGATTTAAAAAATAAAAAAATAAAGGAGCCAAAAAGAATATCTACTTAATAACTTTTTAGGTATAAAGCTCTGTACTAGGGCATTGTGTTGGTTATCTAGTACTGTCTCATTCTTCTGGAAACTAGTCTAAGTTATCATGTATAGTGTGTTGATTATTGCTCTAGACTCTGAGGAAAGGAATGTTGCATGCTTCTCTTTTAACTTCCCTACAATCCCCAGTATTCCTTTGCTTGCCACTGTGTCTGCCTCTATCACAAATCGGCCTTCCTTTCTAAGTCTGCCTCTTTGTTAGCATCTATTCTTTTACGAGGCTTTACTCAGGTGGGGTTAGTATACTCATTACTCTAACATGACTTCATGTTAATAGAGTACATCTTCAAAGGCCCCATTTCCAAACATGATCACATTCGCACACCCACGGGAAGAAAATTTAGGGGATACAGTCTGGAACAGGTATAATTTCTCTTTTGAGAGGATGAATAATATAGTTGATGAAACAAAATATGGATCTATATCCCTCAAGACTTTTGGTTCTATACAATTGATTGACAATTGGGTCCTACATTATGAAGGTGGAATAGGAGGTATGGCATGAGAATCTAAGTTGACACCAAGGTTCCAAATAAAAGGAAACAATTATTATTTCATGAATGCAAACATTCTCCTAAGCACTGTATAGTTTATGCAGTAGGTAATATCTTTAACATCATCTTTCAGTTAATATACTTTAGAAAGTATAGAAAACGTATTACAGTTCTCACAGCTATTAACTGAAATTTATGACAAAGTGAGAGGAAAGTGGTGGGTGAGCCCATGTGTTTTAGCTATTAGTAGACGTGGGAATACACCAAGCATTAAAGGAAGAAAACTCTGTATTTAAGAAAATAAGACATATTATTTCTAAACAGAACACAAACAGTTCTTTTTAGTACAGTGACTGTGTATTCATTCCATCTTCTTTGGTGTTTCCTGTATCCTTCTATATTTTGCCAATAGAATCTTTTAATATTGCAACTTGAGACTTGGATTTTTTCTTGAATTCTTTCATTTTAAGATATGAAGCAACTGTTTTGCACATTCTTTTACTTTGTCTTCTCCGGCTCTCCTCTGCAGTTTTCTGTTCAGCTTGCTGAAGTCATCCTTTCTTCTGTGGCCTTAGCTACACTGTGATTAAGAGCATGACAGAGCCTCTTCTGACATCCACTTTGATCTTTCTTTTTCCTGTTTTGGGAATGGCTTTGTGTTTTCGTGTAAGATGTTCCTTGATGTCTTCCCACAGTTCATCAAATTTTCTCTCATTAGTGTTCAACGCACCAAATCCGTTCTTGAGATGGTCTCACATTTCCTGTGAGATAGGCCCAAGGTTGTCTTTTGGCTTTCATGGACTGATTTTAATTTTCTTCCACTTCCGTCTGAACTTGCATATGAGCAATTGTTCGATAGTTGGCCCGTTATCTAGTTTTAGCTGCTATTATTGGGCTTCTCTATTGTCTTCTACCATTGATGTAGTCATGATTTTTGAGTATTCCATCTGAAGAAATCCATGGGTATGCTTCCCTTTTGTGTTGTTGAAAAAAAAGAATTGTGATGAAGAAGTTGTCGGTCTTGCAAAATTCTATCATTCAATCTTCAGTTTGGTTTCTGTCACCAAGGCCTCTTTGTTTCCAACTGTTGCATTCCAATCACCAATAGTTATCAATGCATCTTGACTGAATATTTGATCAATTTCCAGCTTAGACAATGGTACAATTCTTCAGATTCCTCATCAGTACCTTTTGTCATCAGTGGCTGGTGCATAAATTTGAATAATAGTTATATTGGTTGTATTTCCTAGAAGAGGAATAGACATGATGCTATCACAAACAGCATTGTACTTCAAGATAGATCTTGAAATGTACTTTTTGACAATGAATGCAAATAAAGCCATTTATTTTGAGTGATTCACCCCAGCATAGTAAGCCATATGACTTTCTGATTCAAAATGGCCAATATCAGTCTATTTCAGCTCACCAATGCCTAGAATGCTGATCTTTATGTGGCCATTCATTTTGGAGAACTTCCCGTTTTCCTAGTTTTCCTATAGTCATAGTTTGCACATTCCAAGTTTTGATTATTAATTGATGTTTGCAGCTGCTGCTTCTGGTTTTGAGCTGTGCCTCATCAGCAAATCAAGGTCCAGATAGCTTTAGTTGACTTTACATTAAGCTAGCTCTTTTTCGATCAATTTGGAATACCTTCTCATTTGAGGGGCTCACTTCTGGCACTATCTCTGACAACGGTTTGCTTCTTTTCATGAACTTTTTAGTGTCTGACAATGTTTTGAATCTTTCCATATTGATTTCCACTGCCAAATTCCTCAGGAGCAGACAGCCTATTACTTTGTTGTTGTCTTGAAGTTCTGTTGAAATCTGTTCACTTTGGGTGACCCTGCTGGCATTTGAAATAGCAGTAACATAGCTTCCGGAAGCACAGCAATGGCCAAGCCATCACAGTATGACAAACAACAAAGCTGGAGTTATCAATTTTATAAGTAGCAAAATAACATATGGATGGCAAGTCAAAAACTCTACCAAGAAAGCATACACCAAGAAAATAATCTTTACTGAAAACAGAGGGTTGTCCTAAATGTCAAAACATTCTACAATTTATAGGAAATTGAAAGGAGTCAGTGGCTAGAAGTGGAGTGTCATGGAAGTCAAGAAAAGAGATATTCCAAAGACAGGAATGGAGTTCTGCTTTAAAAGACATCTGAAAATAATGTTCTAGTCCTCAGAAATGAGGCACTAAAAGGCCAACATCATTAAAAATAGCATCTTCTGGGCATTGGAATACAATGGAAGGATTTTGAATTCTTTTGAAAGAATACAAGAAACAAACAGAATAATTTTCCCATGCAAATACTACTGAACTGAGAGTTGGTGGCCTATCTCCAAGGGCCATTCAACTCTGTCCAGACTGTGAGACCCACATTTTTGCTGGGAAGATATTGTAGGCTCAGTTCAGATCAGATGAAAACTTAACTGGAAATTTTTAGAAATAAAAACATGTAAAAGAACTGAGATAATAAACTCCTCAAATAGCCCTAGATAGCTTCTATACTAAGTATGAGTGTACTAGAGCCTCAGCGAGAACGGCAACTATTGAGTTCCTGAGGAGATTTGTGAATATGCTTTGACTTTGACTGCAGCCCTCAATCACACAAGGCATGGACAGAGAAGAAGCCAAAGACTTGGAATCATGATAACACAACTTAACTTAATTAACATCAAAAGAACACTCTACCCAACAATAGCAGAATACACATGCTTTTCCAATGCAGACGGAATAGTAACAAGACTAGATCACATGTTCTATAATGCCCCCAGTAATTCACTCATTCATAATGGAAGCACGCTAATTTAATCAGAGTATCTTTTCTGACAAAAAATGAAATAAATTCAAAATTAATAACAGAAAACAATCCAGGAACGAGTGAGTCTTTGATTGGTGCAAATGATCAGCATGTTCTGCTGCTAACTGAAAAACTGGCGCTTAGGGTCCTTGCCAAAGCTCCTCAGAAGAGTGTGTTGAAGCCCTTCTGCAAACTCAGTATTCAACAGCAGTCTGGAGTCCTGTCCCGCTCTCACCCCCAGTCTGATATCCCAGCAGTCAGAACCACCTCAACTACAATTGCGTTGGATGTTTCTTGTTTTCATCTGGAAAAAAAACCCAATCTGTGACAATTAATCAACATGAGATGATATCTTAAATTGGGTCAAAGTGAGAACTTGGCACAAAATATGAAGGATGCTTCTATGAGTGGAATTGACTTTGTGGCAGTGAATTTGTGTTGGAAATGAATCCATACATGATATGCAATGCCAATAAAAACTCTTAATAAGTTTTTTTAGAGAAAGTGGCAAATATATTCTAAAATGTCTGTAATCATTTAAAAGACCAAGAATAACCAAAATAATTTCATTCAAAACTCAGTGCATTTCAAAATTTACTTAAAATTATAATAATAATGGATACAAGATGGAAGAAAATGTTTTAAAATTGATTGAGGTAATGATTGCACAGCCCTTTTATTGAAGTCATTAAACTGTCTAACTCATGAATTGTATGCCAATAAAGTTGTTATAAAAAATAAGATTTTCAGGAAATAAAAAAATAAAGTTGTAGTAATCCCCACAGTATGCTTTTAACATATGGTTAGGTATAAACAGTGAAGAAAGAGCATTGGTTCTCAACCTTCCTAATGCCGCAACCCTTTGATACAGTTTCTCATGTTATGGTGACACCCCCAACAATAAAATTATTTTAATTGTTACTTCATCACTGTAATTGTGCTACTCTTATAAATTGGGTGATCCCTGTGAAAAGGTCGTTCAACCCCCCCCCCCACCCCCCAAAGGGGTCATTGACCTACAGTTTGAGAATCACTGAACTAGAGACTCACATTCTTTGGTCAATTTTTTACCAACTACAGGAGAAATTCTATGGGAAAAGAATAATTTTTATGACACATAGTCCAGAAATCCAATCTCCAAAGGATAATTTTAAATGGACCTTAGAACTAAGCTTAAATATAAAATACCTAAAATAAAACCTAACAGGAGACTTTGGATAAACAGAACAAAGCATTGCCAAGTCTAGCACTCTCTTCACAATTGCTGTTATGTGAGGTCCGTTATTGCAGTCAAATTGGACTTTGTCAAATTTTAAAAGTGTCTCAAGAAAGGCCTGTAATAATTTTTAAGCCATACATTGATACATTGATAGATTATACTAGACAAACAAAACATGTATCAGACCTGAATGACTTACATTCAGAGTGTTTTTAATTTGCAACTGAAGAATAAGAAGATATTCAACTTTAATACTGTGCTAGTCTGGTTACATTAGAGAAACAAATCCACAGAAACTCATGTATAAGAGAGAGTTTTATATAAAGGTTAAGTGCGCATCAAGAAAATATCCAAACCCAATGCTGTCCAAGCCCACAAATCCAACATTAGCCCATATGTCTGACACCAATCCACAAAGTCCTCCTCCATCTCACAAAACGCAGGCAATGATGCCAACTGCAGGAGGAAAGGTAAATCAGGGAACATTTAAGCATCTCAGCACTTTCAGGGGTCTCCACATGGCTTCTTCAGCACCCAGGGCTGCATCGGGTCAGGTCCATGTGGCTTCTACTTGGGGGTGTCTTGCAGGAAGTGAGCCTTGCCAGCTGAAGCAGGAAACTGGCTAAGGCTGTTGCACTTTTGTGATGGTTGCATCACAAAGCAAGAGACCTCAGAATTCACCATATGTGTTTATTGGCCAGGTTGGCACAATAAACTTTAACTATATCAAATACTCAAAATATAATATATGAATGACCAACAAGAATAGTAATGGTTATGGGTTGGGCTGCTAACAACCAGGTCAGCAGTTTGAAACCACCTGCTCATCCTTGAGAAAGATGAAGTTTTAATAGTGGATGTAGTGGAGACCCAAAACCCACCTATAAGATAATTGGACAGTCCCTCACCAAAGGGCCAAAAGGAAGAGATGATAAATGCAGGGTGCAGAATAGCACTGATGAAACACATAACTATCCTCTAGTTCTTTAATATTCTCTCGCCCTTCTATTATGGTTTCAGTTCTATCTCATTAACTTTGTAAGACTTGCATATGTTCACTGGTATTAGATCGTTCAATGCATGAAAGCCAACATAGATAACCCCTCAGAAAAAGTGACAGGGGTAACAGTTTCCTGAGGGTATAGGAAGAGAGCAAGGAAAGGGACAAAGGGATGCTGATAGCCATGATGACTATATAACCCTTCTCACACGGAGCAAACAACAGAATCTTAGGTGAATGGATATATTGCATAGTGTAAGATATGGTAAATATATATATATATATATATATATATGTAATAAAACTAATAAGGCTTTAAGGGGGCAAGGGGGGAGCTATAGAGGATAAATGGGAGCTGATATCAAAGAGGTCAAGAAGAAGATGACTGATTTGAAACGTATGGTGGTAACAAGTGTAAAATACTGCTTGATGTGGCTGAACTATGGAGTGTTATGATATCTGTAAGAGCTCCCCATAAAATGATTATTTTTAAAAAGAATATGACAAGCCAGAATCATTGGTAATTAGATAAATGCAAATTTATACTACAATAAGATACCAACACATGCCCATTACAATAACTGTGATTAAAGGTGTTAATGATGACATGGTAGAACTGAAACTCTCATACACTGCTCATGGAAATACAGCCACCTTTAAAACTAAAATGTGACATATGATTCTACTTCTGGATATCTAGCAAGAGAAATAAAAATGCATGACTATACAACTTTTACATAATGTTTAAATTAGTGTTATTCAGTATGACCAAAAAATGAAAACAATGCAAATTACCTTCAAGTGATATGTGATTAAAGACTAAGTAAGAGATGGTATATCCAAGCAATGTACTATCATTAGCAAAACCCATAATTAACTCCCTATCCATACAGCCATATGAATGATGTATAAGGCATCATGCTAAGTGAAAAGAGACAACTCACATGTGCGCATATGGCCATCGTAAAACCAGTGGAGGAAATCAGTGGTTGCCTGGGCAGGGGGAAACAGACTTATATAGGAGCTTTTAAGAGCATGAATTGGTTTAAATTTGACTAGAGTGATGTTTTTAGGTCAGTATACATTTTCTAAAACTCAGAAAGGTTATACTTAAAATGGAGACTTTTATTTTTATGAAAAAATATATCTCTTATTGATGGAATGTTAAAATGTAAAGAGGAAAAAAATGAAAGCCTGGTTGGCTTACCAAAAATTAAGCCCAGGTGAAAAAAATATATATAACAGATAATCTCCATTGGAATTAAATTTTTCAAGGTCATATGTGGCCTTAAGGATAGAATGTGCTTTTACTGGAAGCAGAAATAAAAGTGGAACAAGTGAAGTCCATAAAAATGAAAATGGAGATAGCCCACTCGATGTACTAGAGAAATCCTCTTAGTTGAACAGTTAAGGAGAAATGACATTGTATCCAAGGCCTGTCCCCAAACATGGCTCAGTCTTCATGAAGGGGTACTTCAGTGAATGCCCTGCATCTCAGCAGGATAAATGCAGTGAACGATCTATCTCACTGCACTTAACTCTCTATCTACTAAAGTCTTCCCAGAACTTTGTTTTCCATGTGAGAAAGATGAGATTAAATGGAGTCTCAAGATATCCATTTCTTGTGAATTAAAGCAGAACCACAATCATAAAGGTTACATCAAAAACAATGGAATCCCCAAACTAGGTCACCAGGGGACAGATACTTCTATGAGAGTGATTCTTAATTAATCAGGGAAGTTGTCTTGGCCATTCAATCTGACAATGAAATCCATATTCATGTAACATTCATCCTGCAATTAAGCCTCTTCTATCTTGTAATAGATCTTGAAATTTTCAAATAACAAGGTTCAGCAACATAGTTATAATAAGATTGTAATGAAATTTGTTTGAGAAATTCCATTTTAGAATTAGGATGCTTAATGTTAAAGTTTAAATTGATTCCATATAATTCCCTTTGTCGTTCAAAATTCATGATGTATCTACATGCACACATACACACAAAATACCTTCCACAATGATACTTTGAGAAATTAAGGATAGGCTAAAGGGCCTCTTTCCCTAACCTGTACCTGCTCAGTGCCAAGAGAGCTACTACAGAAAATAACAAGTGTGAGATTGAGAGTCCTTCAGGAATAGGCTTGGAACATGAGCACAACCATGGGGTGGGGGGTGGGGGTCTGTGAAATCACAGTAAAATTATTGGTAGAGCTTTCAGTTGTCCTTCTCACAAGGGTGAAAATATTTATTTAAATCACAACGTACGGATTCATTTCAACAATAACGTGAATTATGTCTACACAGAGTAAAATGAAAGAAGCTAAGAGAAAGAAGCCTCTGGGCAAGTAAAAAATGCTTCTCATGGTGGTCCATAGCTAGGCATGCAAGACAGCCAGCTCTGTAGCAAAGGCAGGAGCCCAGGGGTCAGCAGTTCCAAACCACCAGCAGCTCCTATGGAGAAGAGTGAGGCTTTCAAGCCCTTAAAGAACTAGTCTCAGAAACCCACAGGGGAAGTTCTCCTTGGTTCTACAGGGTTACTAGAAATTGGGATTGACTTGACGGCAGTGTGTTTCATTTTCAAGTCTATCAACGTCACACGAGAGACACAAATATGTGGGCAATTGTGAGAATAATGCAGGATCCAGCCATGATTCCTTTTGTTGTTTTTAAGATTGCCGTGAATCAGAGTCAGCTCAGCAACATCTCTATGCCTATATCAAAGTCTGTATCTATATCAAAGGAAATTTAAAGATAAGAAGAAAATTTGAGTTCCAAGTACAGAAATAGCTGTAGTGCTACAGTATGGTCATTCAAAGTAGATGATATTCAAACAATTTGGCAGGGGATTTCAGTTTTAACCCTTGCTAGTAATGGGATCTTGGGAGAGTTGCTTAAATTCTCTGTTGCTTCTGTTTATTAATCTAGAAAATGAAGATTATACATACTCATAATGTGAATAATTAAATAATAGAAGTAATCATTAAAAATAGAAGTATTTATTGTAGTGCTTTGAACTTGTAAGCAATCAATATGCTATTATCATTATTGTGGTTTCTGCAATAGAGGTTAATGAGAAAGAATAAGGATTTTGATTCGAGATGAAAGGGTGGATAAATTGTCCAATCTGTCTCAGTATCCCTAACTTACCAGGAATGCTTTCTCTGAAGACAAGTTGCTGGGATTAAGTCCCTGAGAGTCTGATGTAGTAGGTGTGGGTAGATGGAAAGCTACATTTCTGTTGTCCTTAATGGTTATTTGGATGCACTTATTACATTAGATGAGTATGATTCTAGAGGATTGCTACCTGCCTCCCCAAAGAGAACATTTGCTCTGAAATGATGGATCTTACAGTTAATATCATTATGAGGCACCCAAAGGTTAGTATGACCTCAGAGATGTGTCCATAGGATCTAGTTGGGAGAATGTTAGAACACTGGGAGTGGCAAAAACATCAGCAATCAAGTTTGACAAAGTCAGAGCCTATCTGAAGAAGGAGGAAGAGGAGGAGGAGGTCACGTGTGCACAATAAAGTAAGACTGCCAGAGTAAGAACCCCAGAATTCAAGTTGCCATGACTTCAAGTTCACCTTCTAGGGACCCTGTGTTTAACAGCACACATGGACTCCATACGGTTTTCAGCAGCGGAATGTTTGGAGTAGATCTCCAGACCTTTCTCATAGGAATCTCTGGGTTGCCACAATCCTCTACTCTTTTGGCTAATAGCGGAAATCATTAACCGTTTGCACCACTCGAGTGTACCCCAAGAGAAGCTAATAAATATGAGGCCGGTGTAGAATCAGTCATCAGCCGCACAATGGCTAGCATAATAAGCATAGCATAGAAGATGTGATATAAGGACCAAAGTCAGGGGGAGCAGTAGCCTGGGGTCAGAGAGAAAAGCAGATTTATTAGATCAACTGGTCAAATAGTAATCGTATTTTAAAATATTATTTGTGTATAAAATTCATATTAATTATGCTGTACAGGTTCCACATTAGTGCCAAGTGTCTTGATTTTGCTTCCTTGGGAGTTAGAATTATAATAATGCTCCTTTTATTTTCAGATAAGGAACGAAAGTACTGACATCACTTAGCTTCTTAGCAGAAGAGCCCAATAACAAATGCAAATCCTGTGGCTGCAAACACAATGCAAGTTCAAGTCCACCCTCTGCTTGCAGAGGAATGAAGTGTGCAGGGAAAGAAACAGAGAGGGCTAGATAACTTGCTCCCTCAATGTCAAGGAACATGTCTCGCATGAGCCAGAAGCTCTTTGATTACTGGACCTAGAACGGTGTGTGTGAAATAGTGTCTGAAAGTGAAAATGTTCAAGGTCCACTGGGTGTTTAAAAAATCGTTGGAATTCTAGGTGAAAATGGAAGCCCATGGTACATTTTAGGAATTGTCATAAGAGACTGACTGCTCAGTGACACCATTAAGTTTTGACTCCTGTTGTTAAGGAATGGTCTCCCTCAGTTCTATTATTCTACAGGCCAGTAATATTTTTTCTCTTTTTATCCTGTGGTGGTTATATAATCTGGTGTCAATTTGTGACTTGAGAGGATTAAGAGTGAAGGGGTGGAGTCTAAACTGTCAATCAGGTAATAATCAATGAAACCTCTCTATGGACATGGCCTCCTCCTGAGAATTCTGGGAAATTCTGATTTTTCTCCTTGGAAATAGGAGACACTTTCTCTCTGTGTTTGCTCCCTGTGAGACATCCCTGAGGAGAAGCCACATGGACCTACCCTGATGCATCCAGAACCCTGGACCTAGAGAAGCCGCATGGAGACCCCCTGTCAGTGCTGAGATGCTTACAGTGCCACAGGATCTATAAGACTTCCCACCCACTGGCCTATGATCTTCCTGCATTTGGCGTCATTGCATGTGTTCGTGAGTCTGAAGAGGACTTTATAGATTGGTGTTGGGCATTGGCTAATATTGGACTTATGGATTTCATCTTGACTGGGCTGGGATGTTTTCTTAATGTGCCTTTTATATAAAACTCTCTCTTATGTACATATGAGTCTCTATGGATTTGTTTCTCTAGTCTTCCCAGACTGACACATATCCTTACAGTAAGTTAAAGGCACTTGAGATGCTTCACCTAGAAAGCAATAGCAAATTGAATTAAGTATGATTTAGAGATAGAGTTTTATGTATAGTATTGTATACCTGAAGTAATTCATTCACATGATGCACTGGTACTTGAGACTATTATTTGTAATCAACTCAATTAATGCAATTTGACCCAACTCACAAGTCAATTACCTGGCAACTCAAATGTCTCTTGATAGCTTAATGGTGATTGTTGCCTAAAGAGCCGACACGCATAGATGTCTTATCATTTTTGCATTTACTCAACCCCACCTCTCCAGACGTCATGAGGGAAAACACACTGGCAATACAAGTCCAAGATCTATCAAGATTGCTATTCTAACACTTTTTTCTATTACAGTGTTCTTCTCATTGGCTTCTATCAAGTTTTATGGGGATATGGGATGAATGAGAGTTACTGACAGATGATGGAGGAAAATAACAAAAGGTCCCCAGTCACATTTTACTGGTCATAGTACTTCAACAAATCAGGAGTTCAGCATATTAAGATGTGAACTAATGTTTCACTCAGATAACAAGATGAGAAGAGATTCTAAAGGAGTTGTTTCTTTCACTGGTTTAAATTCCGAATCTGGTTGCATCTGTGTGATGATTCATTGGTGACCAAAGTGTATACATTTCCATTCTGATTGATGATCGTTTGATTGGCTAAGGCCAGTTAAGGAATACTGGTGACAGAGTGAGATATGCTCACAACAAGGTCAGGCATTTGAACCCACCAGCTGCTCTAGTTGAAAGACAAGATTGTCTACTCCCGCAAGGATGTGCAGTCTCTGAAACCAAAAAAAAAAAAGTTAGACATTGAATACAGAAGCCTGAAAAAGAATTGATGCATTTGAGTTATCGTATTATCAGAAAATATTGAAATGCCATCGATTGCCAGAAGAACAAACAAATCTGTGATGGAGGAAGTCCAGCCAGAATGCTCCTTAAAAATAAAATTTAAAAGATCAAAGAGGTTTCATCTCACATATTTTGGATGTAGTATCAGGTGGGACCAGTGCCTGGAGGAGGACATCATGCTAAGTACATCAGACAGTCAGTGGGGGGCGGGGGCAGTGTAAGAGGAAGAAGACCCATCACAAGATGGATTGAGAAAGTGGCTGCAACCATGGGATCAAATATAGCAGTGATTATTATGAGGGCACAGCACTAAACACTGTTTTGCTCTTCTATGTATTGTTAGGAGTAGAGATCGCTATACGCAGGCAAGCACTAGACGACACCTCACAGCAACAGTTTCCATAAGCCTGATCTTCTATTACACCTTGTTGTACTTGACAGTACTGGATGCAGCTCCGCCTCATAGAGGGCCTGTGAGGTGATTGGAAATGTCATGGGTTTGAAAAGATGCACCTCTGTCCTTAAAGTGATATCTTTACTCTTTAACACTTTTGCTGTAGCTTTGTCCAACGCAATATGATATTTCATTTTGGTGGGGACTGGCTCTTCCTTCCTTGTGCATTTATTTTGGATCCAAGTAAAGTAAAATTCTTGACAACTTCAAGAATTTTCTGATTAATGCATATTGCTCCAATTACAATTGTGTTTTTTTTTACATAGAGGCTTTAGTTTTTGTTTCTCATCAGTGAGTGCTTCATATTATATTTTTACACTACTTTTTATTTGTTACACTAAGCAAAGTTGTGTCATCTGTATATTGAAGGCTGTTAAAGAATGTTTCTGCTATCTTGATGGGTTCTTCACATGGCCCATTGTCTCTGATTATTTGCTCAGCAGACAGCATGGACAAGGCATACAACCCTGACCCCCACCTTCCCCGATTTTAACCTATGCAGTACCCTCCTTGTTATGTTCAACGACTTCCTCTTGACCTAAGTATTATCTATCATTTCACACAAGAACACTTACGTGTTCTGGGATTCCTATTCTTCACAATGTTATCCCACATTTGTTTTGATATACTCAGATACAGTTAAATGTCACAAAGTCTATTGAACAAGGGAAAAAAAGGCAATCATTATTTCTGGTACTTTCTGCTTCCAGTCAACATCCGTCTGACTTCAGCAATGATAGTCCCCATTCCATAGCCTCTTCTAAATGGAATTTTAATTTCTGGCAGATCTCTGTGGATGTACTGCTACAACCGCTTTTTATTTATTTCAGCAATACTTTAACTGAGTATGACATCAATGGCATTGTTCAGTCATGTCTGCATTCTGTTGGAACACCTCCTACAGAAGACAACCAGGTAGCCGGCTTCCAACTTTCTTGGCATAAACAGTGAGAATCCCAGTGTTGCATTGGTTTGTCAAATTGTTTGGGAATTAAACTTTGGAAACGACGGTGTCAATATGTTGTTGTTGATATTGTTGTTGTTAAGTGACATTGAGTTGGTTCTAACTCATACCAGCCCTACGCATAATAGAACGAACCACCACCCAGTCCTGAACTAGCCTCAAAATTGTTCCTATATTTGAGTCCATTGTTGCCACCACTGTCTCAGTCTATCTTGGGCGTCTTCCCCTTTGCTGACCCTATGCTTTGCCAAGAATTATGTCTCTCAATAAGTGGCTGGAAAATATTACTACTGAAATTTTCAAATATAATCTCACCCCAAGATGATAAAGTGCCTTATTTCTCCCATTTAATGGTAAATGGCATTAAACTAAAACAAACAAAAAACCCCACTGCCCTTGAATCAATTCCAACTCAGAGTGACCCAAAAAGAGGCTGTGAATATTTATGGGAGCAGACAGCCTCATCTCCCGCGGAGCAGCTGGTGAGTCGGAGCAGCTGCCAATCGCGTAGTTAGCGGTCCTGTGATGACTAGCCAACACCACGAGATTGCCATAATATTAAAAAGTGGATCAAAGTCCACACTGGTAATCATTTACAACATATTTCTCAAGCTGCACAAAGAACAGCGACATTATTCGCTACATTTATTCACTAACAATTTTATGCCTACTACTTTGTGAAGCATCTTTCGTGCTATATTTCATATCATTGTAAGGGGATAAAAAGAACTAACACTAGTATTGTTGCTATCACAGTTTTCTAATGTTGCAGCCAAAGCTTAAACATGTTAGGTAGCAATCCAGGTCACTTAACTAATGGTGGCATAGCTGTGATCGCAGCCCAGCCTGTCTGTCTCTGATTATGAGCATTGCATTGTAATGCCATGGGGCAGGCTGTACTTAGTATCCCCATTGGTTACCTCAGAGCTCTTCTGGTCCAATGCCTCATTACATCAGAGAAACACTGGGCCGTAGAGTCTGTTATTATTAGAAATCCCAGCTGATTGAATCTGCGGTTGCTCTTTAAATCTTAAGAGATTATTTTAAGATTCCTCCCGCCTGTCATTCACTAACAAAAATTTCGTGGTTTCAACAAAAACACATCTGTTTTTTAAGTAAATCAACTCTGTCCAGATTGAATAGCACTTGACATGGACATAAAACTTTTAATACTTAAGATTTATTTGCACCTGATAAGTTTAGTGTGGAATTGTAACTCCCTATACTAACTTGTAAGATTCAGATGAAATTATCCTGGGTCTGTAGAGCATATAAACAATATGTTGAAACCCTGCATGTGAGCAAAGAGCTATGAGAAAGCAAATCAGGGTACTCTGAGCACAGTCAGGCTTACCTGCTTACTAGGGCTTAATCACAGTGGATAAAATGACCCAGCACTTACAGTACTATTTTGAGCTTCAGGACTGATGAATGAATGGAAATAAAAATTATCTATTATTGAAGGTCAAACCAGTCATTTTGGAAAATATTTATTATTCCAGCCATTATCTACATTTTTCATCTAATAATCATTCTGGGGGGAAAAGACATTCTACTTTTAAAAAATCTTAAAGCATATTTCTAGTCAATGCAGCCATGGATAATAATAATCTTTAAAGAAATTAGTTATTACTTTAAATAAACCAAAGGTCACATGTTTTTGAGGATTTTGCCCACCATAATAAAATTAAATCCAGGGTAAATCATGCTTACAGGGCTGTGATGGTTTATCATAAAGTAAAAAAAATTAAATAGTGAAGCAGCAAATAATAATAAAGTTACTGGAGATGGTGAGCTAACCTAAAACTCAGAGTAGCCCAAGGGTAGATTTTTAAATGACAATGAATTTTGAAGGTCCTTTGTATGAGAAGAGAACTAACTCCGCGTCTCCTATATTCAGCCACCCAGAAAGTGATTAAAGTGCTTCAGAATTCTGAAATTTGGGCTCATTTGCATGAGGAACAAGATAAGCCTAAACCTACATACATGGATAACTTCAAAATGAAATCATTTCAGGAGGGCTGGGACCTGGGTTAAGCAAGAGAGGCACCTAGGGTGCAAACTCAAGAAGGGACCTCCCTCTCCAAGACCCTCCTTCAGTGGGATGTCCTCCATTTCTGTTGAACCTCATCCTAGGCTTGGCCTGGCCTCAGGTTTGCAAACAGCCGTGGCCAAGAAACAAGACATGGAAATCTTCTGGGCGGGGAGGCACTCTCACCTCCAGCCCCCAGGATTCCCACACATTAATGACATAGGAGCTCACAGGTATCACTCAGCACACAAGAAAACAAACACTATTTTCCTTAGACAAACAAAGACTTCCGATGTTGGAATAATAGCTCACTAAAGATAAACCAAGAGATACAAAAGGTGTAATTTAAAAAGATGAGTAAGTAATGGAAACAGTAGCATAGAGGAGTATGTCTAGCCATGCAGATCAATGAGCAGAAAAGGAGCCAAGAAATAAACCTCACATTTGTCACCAACTGATTCTCAAAAAGGTGGCTAGTAGTGAAAAGAATAATCTATCTGACAAATGGTTCTGGAACAATTTGATGTCTATATGTTTTTTTAAATCTATTTCGACTCTTCTCATACCATACAGATAAACTAATCCAAAATGGATCAGAAACCTGCATGTAAGAGCTATAATTGTCAAATGTTGACCACTTCCTAGGATCACTTCCTCTCCCCACCACACCCCACTTGGGTTAGACAAAGATTTCTTAGATATGATTTAAACAACATGTTTCTATTTTTAAAATTTGATAATTACACTTTATCAAAATTAAAAGGCTTTGCTCTATAAAAGAAATCATTTAGAAAAAGAAGACTTGCCACCGACTAAGGGAAATTATGTCCAAATAATATATATGATAAAAATTATATTTAGAATATGAAAGTTTCCTTGTGTGGAGGAAACATTTAAGAACCTGAGAACTAGCCAAAGGCAAGTTGTTGGAAGGCACCCAGAAACGCTTTGGGAAAGAGTTTTGGCAATCTGCTTCGGAAAGGTTCAATCGGCCTTGAAAATTGTATGGAGCCGTTTTCCTTCGTGCACGTGGGGAAACTTTGAGTTGGAATTAAGTCAACAGCAACAACGGCACACAAAGACTCCTCTGACTGCCCAATAATAAAGCTACAAGCAGCCCAACTTGAAGAAATGAGAAAAACATATTTAAGAGACACTTTACCAGAGAGTTTATGAACAGTCAACAAGGATCATGGGGGCAAAATGGTAAGCATCATTCGTTAATAGCTGAATGCAAATTTAACTCTTAATGGAAGAGTACTGCCCTCCGGGATAGCTAACCTTTAAATGAATGACGGCACTAAGGATTGGCAATGATGTGAAAGAACTGGAACTGTTACACATTACAAACCAACTCAGGGCCCTTGAGTCAATTCTGACTCCTAGTCCCATTAAAAATAGGATGGTGAAATGAGACAGCAAGTTTTGAGAATTTGGGGGCGTATCTTTGATTGATAAAACTGCTGCAAGGAACAGAAATTTATTTTTCCATCGTTTGAGAAGCTAGAGGTCCAAATGCAGGTCCCCAGTTCCAAGGGAAGGCTCTCTCTGCCCGCTGTGGGGACAATCCTTCTCTCAGCTTCTGTGGCATTTATCTTATGGAATCCATCGTTCCTTCATTTGTACGTGCTTGCTTTTGTGCCTAATTGTTCTTTTAAAACTTCCACAGAAAGAAGGTTTAAGACATACCCATCACAGATAGCACCTTATTACTACAACCAAGAAAACCCTATTTCCAAGTGAGTTAACTTCCACAGACGAAGGGGCTAGGATTTACAATACATATTATGGGGGGACACAAGTCAACTCATAACAGTCAGTTTCTCAAGAAATTAAACATAAACAAACTTACCATAAAGTCCAGAAAATACACACCTACCTGTCTACTAAAGAGAAATGAAATACACACATACCCACACAGACTTATGCATGAATGTTCATAACAGAAAATGAATGGGTAAATAAACCATGGTATATCCCAACCGTGCACTGCAGCTCTGCAATAAAAGAGAACATGCATGTAACAACATGCATGAACTTCAAAACTAGCATACCACAGCAAAGAAGCCAAACAGAAAATATTACATATTATATTATTCCACTTCTTTTAAAAAAATCATTTTATTGGGGGCTCGTACAATTTGTGTCACAATCCATACACACACCCATTATTTCAAGCACATATGTACATTTGCTGCCATCATCATTCTCAAAACATTTGCCTTCCACTTGAACCCTTAACATCAGCTGCTCATTTTCCCCCTCCCTCCCCACTCCCCCCTACCTCATGAACCCCTCATAATTCATAAATTATTATATTGTCATATGTTACACTGTCTGACGTCTCCCCGCTGTCTATCTCTGCTGTCTATCTCCCAGGGAGGAGGCTATACATAGATTCTTGTAATCAGTTCCCCCTTTCAACCCCACATTCCCTCCACCCTCCAGGCATCGCCACACTCACCACTAGTCCTGAAGCAGTCATCTGTCCTGGATTCCCTATGTTTCCAGTTGCTACCTGTACCTATGTACATCCTCTGGTCTAGCCAGATTTGTAAGGTAGAATTGGAATCATGATAGTGGTGGGGGTGGGGGGGGGAAGCATTTAAGAACTAGAGGAAAGTTATATGTTTCATCGTTGCTACACTGTACCCTGACTGGCTCATCTCCTCCCCACAACCCTTCAGTAAGGGGGTGTCAAGTTGGCTACCGATGGGCTTTGAGTCTCCATCAGCTTTCTTCAGCACATGTGCTTATGCACACGTTTGTCTTCATTGCTCGTATCAGGAAGGTGGGCACCCACTGATAAGATTTTTAGTTATTTGATATCTGATAACTTGTCCCTTCTACACCTCGTGGTCGGACAGGCTGGTGTGCTTCTTCCGTGTGGGCTTTGATGCTTTTCAGCTAGATAGCCGCTTGTTTATCCTCAAGCCTTTAAGACCCCAGACACTATATCTTTTGATAGCCGGGCACCATCAGCTTTCTTTACCACATTTGCTTATGTAGATATTTTTCTTCCGCAATCATGTCGGAAAGGTGTGCATCATGGAATGCCAATTTAATAGAACCACATGTTGTCTCATTGAGTAAGTGTTTGTGTGGAGGCCCAATGTCCATCTGCTGCCTTAATATTAAACCTATAAATATATACACATAGATTTCCCCACACCTTATATAAATATATTTACATATATACATTCCAGTCTTTAGACATCTATAAATACCCTTTGTCACCTAGTTCTTTCCTCTATTTCCTTTAACATTCCTCTTGTCCCACTATCATGCTCAGCCTTCATTTGGGTTTCAGTAATTTCTCTCGGTTACCTTGCCCTTGCTGAATCCCTACCAGGCCTCTCACACCCTCCTTGCAACTGATTTTGGATCACTTGTTTCTCCCCTGTCCCTGGGTTAGTCAGCACCACCTCCTTACCCCTACCTCCCCATCTCCCATGTACCCCCGGAACCATTGGTCCCACTGTTTTCTCCTCCAGAATATTCATACAGTCTATCTTATCTAGATATATCTGTAGAGATAATCATATGCACCAAAAATCAAGCCATAGATAGGTGATGAATGAGAACACAGCAATGACAGCATAAAAGGAAACCAATTACCCATAGAAGAATAAATTAAAAGGAAAAAATTTAAAAACAAAGAAAATACTGTAAGTAGATCAAGGTCTGATTTTTGGTCCAATGGAGTACCATGCTCTGGCCCCAGAGTCTGTCGTTTGTACTGCCTCAGGAGCTCCCTGCTCTGTACCCACGGTTGCTCTGCCACCTGCTTTTAGTGGTTTGCCTCGGTGTCACAGGGTCAGTCTGGGTCAGTGCCACCACTGAGTCTCCAGTGTTGTCCCACTTAGGGCCCCGGGCCATCAAGGGATGATGTGTCTTGTAGTGGCATCTGCCATATTGTCCGCTCTGTCCATTGGCTGTTCAGAGTGGGGATATCGTCCTCCAGGACTAATGAGCCAGGTTGTGCTCCACTCTCTCTTCCTCCCCCTTCAATTGCTCCCATTTGCTCTGATCAGACATGCCCCTCTCCCCTAGCAGCAACTTCAGTGCCGTCCTCTCAAGTAAATTCTTCTGGGGAGAGGGGCAGTTGGCAGGGGGGGCCAAGACCTAAGGCCCCTTCACTGGTGCCCCACTCCTTGCTAGCACACTGAATTCATCTGGCACTGGCTTTATAGCTGATCCCTCTTTCCCTGTGGAGACAAAAACAATACACTCCCCTTGGTTGGGTCAGTGCCCTATTCCCCCATCACACATTTTTTTCTATCCCTTTTCCTCCCTCACCCACTTTTAGTGGGCTATCATATGTACCCCTGGATTTGGTCTGGCCCCTACCATACTACCTGAACCTCACCCCTGGAGTGTTTGTATACAGTAGCTTTTTCCCTGTGCCCCTTTCCCACTTACCTTTCTGCTCTTTTACATATATATATTTATATATATATATAAACTTACCTCATTGGACTTGGCTTACTTCATTTAGCATAATTTCCTCCAGTTCTTCCCATGAGGTGATATGCTTCATGCGTTCATCACTGCTTTTTAGCGATGCATAGTACTCCATGGTATGTATGTACTTTTCTAATCTATTCGTCTGTTGATGGAAATTTGGATTGTTTCCAGCTCCTTGCAATTGTGAACTGTGCTGCAATGAACATTGGAGTACAGATGTCTGTCCGTGGTTTGTTTCTTGCCTCTTCTGGGTATATGCCCAGTAGGGTGATTGCTGGGTCACGTGGTAACTCAATTTCCATCTGTTTGAGAAATTGCCAAATTGATTTCCATCGGGGCTGTACATACCTACAGCAGTGGATGAGAGTTCCTATCTCACCACAGCCCCTCCAACACTTCTTGCTTCCTGATTTTTTGACCTGGGCTATCTTTGAGGGTGTTAGGTGGTGTCTCATAGTTGTTTTGATTTGCATTTCTCTTATGGCTAATGATTGGGAACATTTTCTCATGCTTATTGGCCATTCAGATTTCAGACTCTGTGAGCCTTCCGTTCAGGTCCTTGGGCATTAGTGTTTCTCGTCAGTGGGCTTTAGTGTTTCTCTTATTGTAAGCTTGCAAAGTGTTGTAGATTTTAGTAATAAGGCCTTTGTCTGATGTGTCATTGCTAAAGATGTTTTCCCAGTCAGTAGACTCTCTTTTTACTCTCTTGGTGAATTCTTTCGATGTACACAGGTGTCTTATCTTCAGTATATTCCACTTGTCTGTCTGTGACTCCTCCATATTTGTATCCTTCCCTATTTCTGATAGCCTATGTATTCCCTGTGCGAAGGTTCTCAGGTTTGTCCCAATTCCCTCATTAATGGCCCTAATTGTTTGGGGTTTTATCTCAAGGTCTGCGATCCACCTTGAGTTTACTCTTGTGCATGGAGTGAGGTAAAGGTCTTGCTTCATTTTTCTGCAGGTAGATATCCATTTTTGTAAGCACCATTTATTGAAGATGGCATCTGCTTCCCATTTAATATTTTTGGGCCCTTATAAAAGATCAGTTGCCTGGATGCTAATGTTTTTATTTCTGGGTCTTCAGCTCTTTTCCATTGGTCTGAATATATGTCATTATACCAGTACCACACTGTTTTGACTACTGTGGCTGTATAGTACGTGCTAAAGTCAGGTAGAGCAAGCCCTCCCACTTTGTCCTTCTTCTTGAGGAGTTCTCTGCTAATTCTGGGAATCTTCCCCCTACATATGAAGTTGGTAATCTCTTTTTCCAATTCTTTGAAGAAGGATGGTAGTATTCATATCGGGATAGTATTGAACTTATATAGTGCCTTGGGCAGAACTGTCATCTTTACTATATTGAGTCTGCCAATTCACGAGCATG
Organism: Tenrec ecaudatus; assembly: GCF_050624435.1. NCBI lineage: Eukaryota > Metazoa > Chordata > Mammalia > Afrosoricida > Tenrecidae > Tenrec > Tenrec ecaudatus. The sequence goes on from NC_134532.1 coordinate 88,635,971, forward strand.
GGATATTCCTCCATTTGTTGAGGTCACTCTTGATTTCTTGAAGTAGTTTTTTATAATTTTCCTCATACAAATCTTGTAGTTTTTTATTCAGGTATATCCATAGGTATTTCAATTTGTGCCTGGCTATTGTAAAGGGTACTACCTTTTTAATCGTCTCTTCTGTGATCTTGTCTGATGTATAGAGCAGTCCAATAGACTTCTGTTTGTTGATTTTGTATCCTGCCACTCTGCCATATTCCTCTATTGCTTCCAACATTCCACTTGTTGAGTTTAAGGGATCTTTAATATATAGAATCATATTGTCTGGGAATAATGATAATTTTGCCTCTTCCTTCCCCAGCTGAATACCTTTAATATCTTTCCTTTGTTTTGTGTTGTTTGCTTGTACCTCCAATACAATGCTAAATAGGAGTGGGGACAAGGAGCATCCTTGTCTTGTCCCCTTTTTCAGTGGAATTGTTTTTGTCTTTTCTCCATTAACTACCACATTTGCTGTTGGTCTTTCATATATGGCTTGTAAAATAATGAGGAATTTTCCATTGCTATGGGTCTGTTGAGGCTCTTGACATCCATGTGGGATAGTATAGAGAGGGATTGTGTTTCCAAATATTTGTCCATGTCTTCCAAATTGTTGAATTCATTAGATCATAGACCTTCATAGTACTTTGTAATTATCCTTTTGATTTCATTAGGGTCTGTCTTAATGTTCCCTGTTTCATCCCTCATCCTTGCAAATGTCGTTTCTTCCTTTATTTAGGTTTGCCAGCGGTCTATCAATTCTGTTAATTCTTTCAAATAATGAACTTTTAGCAGCATTAACTTTTTCATAGCTTTCTTGTTTTCCCTCTATTGTATCTTGGCTCTGATTTTTATTATATCTATCCTCTTGCTATTAGTAGGGTTTTTCTGTTGACTCTGCTCTAATTGGTTTAACTTTTGTATCAGCATAGTATCCACAAGTCTCTCTTCTTTTTTAATGTGTGCATGTATTGCTATTAACCTTCATCTAATAAATGCCTTTGCTGTATTCCACAGGTTTGGATACATCATATTTTCATCCTCTTTGGTTTCTAGAAACTTCCTCATTTGGTCTCTGATCTGGGTCAATACCCACTCCTTTTGCAATATGAAATTGCTTATCCTCCAATTTTTTGCCCTTGTTTTCTTCATCGTCTTTCTGTTAATTTCAAGCTTTATGGTGCAATGATTGGAGAGAGATGTCTGTAAAACTTCTATGTGATTGAATTTACTCAAGTTCAACTTGTGTCCCAGCACGTGGTCTATTTTTGAATATGTGCCATGTGGACTGGAAAATAATGTGAATTTATTTGCATGTGGGTGGAAAGCTCTGAAAATATCAATTCAAGTCGTCCAATTGTGTTTTTAGATCTGTAACATTTTTGTTGAGTTTCCCAATGATCTGTCTTTTCCAGAGAGTGGTGTATTAAAGTTACCAACTATAATTGTTGAGCCTGTGATCTCTTTTTTCATCTTTTAGAGTGTTTCATTTACGAATTTCACAGGTCTCTCATTAGGTGCATATGTGTTTATTATGCTCACTGCTTCTTGGTTAATTGTTCCCTTGAACATTATATAGTGCCCCTCCTTGTCTCTTGTTATGGACTGTATCTTAAGGTTCAGTTTGGGCAAATATTATGATCGCTACCCCTGCTTTTTTTTTGCATTGCCATTTGCTTGGTATATTTTTCTCCAGCCTTTAATTCTCAACCTGTTTTTGTCTGCAAGCTCGAGATGAGTCTCCTGGAGGCGGCAGATGGGTGGGTTATGTTTCCTGAGCCAGTCTGTTAGCCTCTGCCTTTTAATGCCTGAGTTCAGGCCTTTGTTATTCAGTGTTGTTATATCCATCTGTGGACTTTGTGATGTCATCTTGTATGTGTTGGATATTTCCCTGTCTACCTACCTCATCCGCTTGTGTTGTGTGTGTGGTTTATGTTTGCCTTCTTTCCACTATTGAGATGATGCTATCCTGGGGGCTGTTTCCTCTTTGTCGCACTATAGGTGGAGTTGTTCTATGTGATGGTCTCTTATTTGCCCTCAGTGAGTGATGATCTTCTGCCCATACTGGATCGGCAAGGATCTTTTGTAGGGCTAGGTTTCTTTTTATGTATTCTATGAGGTTGTCCTTTTCTGGGAAGACTCTTACGTCTCCATCTATCTTAATAGATCATTTGGCTGGGTAAAGTATTCTTGGGTTGCATTGTTTTCCTTCAATTTTTGGAATATGTTACTCCATTTCCTCCTCTTCTTCATTGTTTCTGCTGATAGATCTGAACATACTCTTATTGGGGTACCTTTATACGTGACTGCTTGCTTTTCCCTGGCTGCTCTCATGATCTTCTCCTTTTCATCATAGTTGGCATATGATAGTCGAGAAAGGGAGAGAAGAGGAGAAAGAGGGGTAAGAGAGAGGGAAAAAGAAGAAAGAGAGAAAAAAACCAACACCTTCCTGAGCTTGGTGAGACTGATTGCAGTGGGAAAGATAGAAGGGCTAGTGAAGAGGGAGAAGAAATAGAAGGTAAGGTGATAACTTAGACTTGATCAACTGTTGGTGAGGCTGGAGGAGTTCCAACTCCTCCTCAAGGTAGCCAGGTGGTGTACCCATTTGATGTAGGTTTCCACAGATGTTGTGTGGGATTACTTCAAAGACAAGATCACACCCATGGCCGGGCATCAGTTCAGTGCTAAAGTTCGCTGGTGTACCTGCCTTTTGCTGTATGTTGCACTGCACCAGGGGCGGGGCCTGGGGTGTTCTCACAGCCCTATCTAGGGCCCTAGGACAGGCAGGGCCTCCCCAGCTATGTGTAGAATCACTGAGAGGGAAGCTGGACTTAATGTTCTATGTAGTCTGCTGGTGCTACTAGATCAGAGATTTTATTTTTATCCCCATGGTCAGCTAGATTAAAATCAAATTTATTTGTCTCCAGGAGTCTCTGGCTGTAGCCCAGTGCTTTTTGAAGCTGACACTTGCTGCAGCGGGTCTTTGTTATGCAAAAAGCCACCAGGCCCTGTAGCTGAGTTCTGGCATTCTTTAGCAAGGTTTCTTCTTATGCTGATTTATGTTAAGCCCCCACCCCCCATGTGCTCCTTGTAGCTGAGCAACCAGACTTGGGTTTGAGTTTTAAACCAATAATATGTATTCCACCTTTTTTATTATGCTTGTGATGTGCTCTAATTCGGGGACTGTCAGGCTGACCCCCAGAGGGGGAGATCCAGTTTATTGGGGGGGGGGGGTGTTTCCTTCTCGGCCAACTGAAACTAAACTCTCTCACTGGACTCCTACTATTCGACTATTTTCTCCCACACCGTGATCTACCTGGGGTAAATATCTGCTTTTTCTTCTATGGCTACCTGCCACTGCCACTCCCAGTCTGAGCTCAAGACAGCCAACTGCGTGGGAAGCTACTGTGGGGTTCGCCTCGCGTCTGGGTTTCTGTCTCCTTCAGGGCGTCCGCATGGAGAAATCACTGCTCCAGGCAAGGGCGCAGCTGGCGCCTATGGGCTCGCCAAAGCTAGAGCAATTTAAAGCATTCTTAGTTTGCTTTGTGAGTGGAAATCACACGCTAAAAAGGGGTTCAGAAGAGACTCTAGTACCCTAGTTCTAATTTCAGGACTCCACCTCCCCGTTTCCTTCACCTTCTCTCCCAATTTTCTGGTCTGGCAGCAGGAGCTCTGGCCGGGTGAGTCCTATCGGGTCGCCATTTTTTCCTGGTCCTCGCGAATTTTTCCCCGGTCCATATTATTCCATTTCTAAGAACTTTTTAGAAGACTCAAAACTATGAGACAGAAAGGAGAACGGCAGGTGGCTGGCACTTTGGATGGGAGTGGGAGGGACTCCAGATGACTGTGAGGAACTTTTGAAGTGATGACAATATTCCAAATTTAGATTATAGATCTAATCGCAAAAGTAAGTTTCCTAAATGCTATCAAACTTCACACAATTGGTGAATTTTATTGTGCATAATGGTAACTGGGTAAAGATGCTCATAAAAATGAATAATCAACAATGATGAACGGTTTAGAAGAAGAACAAAGAGAAATCATTGAATACAAATATAAAAGCCAAATTAAAAAATTCAACAGGTGGTATGAGGGATATTAACTAAAGAAACACATTTCAATTTTTCCTGTCGTTATGTAAGAGCATTCCCTGGTTCCTAAGAAAGCTGAACTGTTGTATGGAGAATTCAGCAGGCCTTGCTGGCACACAAGGGCAGTGCTTCAAACGCATAAATGCATTCATAGGAGGGAGATACGGCTGTTATCTTCAGTACAGTGTGGCAGTCTCAGAAAATGGAAAGAGTAGTTCTAATGTCCTAGAGGGTAGCTTTGAGGAGAAATCAACAGCAGTGGGGTTTGGGGGTGGATGCAACCTGTCTCAAATGATGCAGAAAAAATAACTTTTACACACATTGTGTGGGTGTGAAAGAGACAATAAGAAAATATAATGAATGATAAAACAACTATTATTACAGTTGTTTTAAATATGAAAAGCGTTCAAGAGAAAACTTGAAGATTGATAACTTGAAAATACTACAAACTAGACAAACTTCAGTGACATAATGAAAGAAGAGATGTATGAACATATTAGGCGTTGAAGATAAAGATTTACCACAGATACTTTAAAAATAAGGGTTTATGGAGAAGACCCAAGATCGGCAGATCCACAGTGCTATCCAAATTCTCTATAACAAAGACAAGAGAAATCAAATGAAATAGGGATCAGACAGGGAACCCTGGGCTGCAAATAAAAAGATACAGAAGTAGAACAAATATTGATGAGAGGAAGAGGCTGAACAAAACAAGGAACAAGGAAACATACCAGACAATGATTAGCCAACCAGCACAGCATGGTCTGATTTATTGCAGTGTTCTGATTTGAGAAGAAACTAGATCATTAGTTCTGCTAGACCAAGACTGAACCCAGCCTACACTGGTGATCAGCAATCAGAGAGGGATGGTCTATCTTCATACCTTGCACCACCACCCAGGGTGCCCACCTCTATCCACATGCACTAAATCCCCCAGAGCCCACTGAACTGCCCATGCTTGCTTGCTTGGGCTCTCACCCTGATCTGGCTCTGCTCTGGATATATTACATTTTGCTTTATTTTCTTTGTTTTGAAAGCTTAACTTAAGTCTTCCTCTTCTCATTTTGTTGTGCTCTTTTTTGCTTCCTCACCTTCTCTGCTTTTTTTTTTTTTTAAGACCCGAGGGATTACCTGCCCTCACCCTTGACACTGCGTGGTTAGTGAGTTCCACATTTCCTAACCGGCCATGGGCCACTCTTTCTCCCCTGGGCTACTCTTTCCTCGTTCTCTTTTTTCCTTCAGTTTCTTCCCTTGTCCCACTCCATCCTTATTTTTGTTCTGTTTTCTTTGTTTTTCCTCTTCTTCCCTCCTTTTTAATATTTCTTTAGTGCTGCGGACTGGGTTCCCTATTCCCCAACACTTCTGTGTTGTTGCACCTGCCAGTGACCATTCAGTCATGCATGTGCCCAGGGAGTCAATGTTACATTCCCAGAGCAACTGTTTATCAGTTAGCACTTCTGCAAATAGTATGCTGGTGCTGTGCTTCTTTTTACCTGATTCCCTTTCTTTAAAAAGATCCTTTTTATTGAGTTGGGCGAAGGTTTACAGAGTAAACTATCAATTTGACAATCAATGATTCAAACACCTTTTCTTTCAACTCATCCATTGCAATCCCATAAAAGTGCCATTACCCATCCCATTTCATCCCTGTTTCCTTTTTTAAAAAAACGTTGTATTGACATATGATGTACTTATCATACAATTCAATAGCTTAAATATATTAAAAGGAGTTATACAATCATCAACAGAATAAATTTTAGGACATTTTTTTCATGCTTGTACTCATTATTGTCAGCTCCCATATCCCTCCAACCTTCCCTGACATAACTTCAATAAACTATTGATCCAGTTACTGTCACTATGGACTTACCTATCCTGGATGTCATACAAAGAAAAACATTTAGATACAAAATGGAAAAAAATCTAACAAAATAAAACAGGAAAAGTTTCATTAAAGAGAAATGAAACTAATAATAACTAGAACAAATTTTAAAAGATCAAAAGGGAGAACAAATGATATGATGTTTCCTCTCCTCTGCTGCTCAAGCTACTGAGAAAGTGCCACCACTTTTCAGTGTCATTGGATCAATGACAGATGGTAGTTGACACCAGCCCAACCTGCTCTCTTCTAGAATAGCAAGCAAAGACACATTTCCACATGCCCACTGCTACTAATTACACCAGGCGACAGGGGATAGAATGGTTCAGTGCTATCAAACTAGCAACCAAAGTAGTATGTGGCCTTATTAACTGAATATATTTTTAATCAGAGTGAAGTTGGTTCCTTGAAATTATTAATAAAATTGACAAGCTACTGGAAATTTTAACAAAGGGAAAAAAAGGATAAGATGCAAATTACATAAATAATAAATGAAGTATGGGTTATCACAACAGAACCAGCTGAAATTAAAAAGAAAATAACAGAGTATAATGAAGAACAAATTTGGAAACATAGACAAAAGTGGAAACAAATCTAGAACTAAACTACCTATTGAAACTAACAGAGACTGAAATAAATATTTGAACAAAACGACACCAAAAAAATGAAATTAAACAGGTCATAAAAATAAAGTCACAACAAAGAATAAGCCTGAGCCCAGACAACTTTACTGGCGAATGTAACCAAATATTTAGAGAATTGATGCAATTCTGATCAAACTGTGGCAGAACATATAAAGTTTGGAGTACTTTTGAACCTACTCTATGAAGCAAGCATAATGCTAACAACAAAGTCAAGAAAAGACACCAATTAAAAAGAAAAGTAAAGACCAATATCCCTCATGAACATAGATGTAAAAATTCTCAACACAATCCTAGACATTGGAAACAAAGAAATATCTAGCCCGGAATCCCCTAGTTGAAACATTTCATTGGGAATTCTATCATTTCCTAGAGCCTTCTCTTTCACCAATGTCTTCAGAGCAGCTTGACTTTTCTTTCAATACCGTCAGTTCTTGAAGGTAGGCCACTTTCTGAAATAGTTGGATGTAGGGCGTTTCTTTCTGTTGTAGCGCCAATGTGTACTCTCTCCATGTTCATTTGGTTCTTTCTTCATCATGCAGCATTTTTTGTCCATAAATGAAACGAAAAAACAGACTCACTGCCATCCACTCAATGCTGACACATAGGGAGCACTGTGGGCTTCTGAGGCTGTAACTGCTTGCAGTAGTACACAACAGCCATCTTTCTCCCATGGAGCTGCTGGTGCTGGTGAAGCTGCTTCTGGTTTCTAACAGCCCACCTGGTGGATCGCAGCCCAAGGCTTAACCAACACACCACCAGGGCTCCCTATTTTATTCAGAGAGCTTGACTATTTCACCTCAGGCCTTGAATTTTCTCTTTGGTTCTTTCAGCTTGAAAAATACTGAACATGTTCTACCCTTTTGGTTTTCTAACACCAAACCCTTTCATATTTCATTTTAATATTTTACTTTTTCTTTTTGAGTCACTCTTTGAAACCTTCTGTTCATCCCTTTATTTCATTATTTCTTCCTGTGGGTTGAGCCATTTTGTGTTCAAAAGTAAGGTCGTACCGTCTTTTCTGACATCTATTTGATCTTTCCTTTCTTACCCTTCTTTTGAAATGGCCATGGGTTTTCTTCTTGTAGATGTTTTTAATGTCATCCCACAGTTCACGTCTTCTGACCTTAGTGTTCATTGAGTCAAATCAGTTCTTAAGATGTCCTCAAAATTCAGCTGTTATAAATTCAAGGTCATATTTTGACTCCAAGATGCTGAAAATGTATCGGTACACTATGAAATCACAGTGAATAGAACAGCCAAGATAGACTTGATGGTAGTGAGTTTTCATTTCTGAATGTTTTCCTATTTCTACCATACTTTGTAAGCTCTAGAACCTCCAAGACTGAGATCAAGCACAATCAGAAGAAGAAATTACCATCATATAAAAGTATAAATGATTTCATAGCATGTAGCTTTAGGCTAGATGGTGAATATGGCATTGTTAACAGAAAATAGAGGAGTTCTGGCACAATCGTTTTCATTAAAAAGACAAGTGTTGAGACGTTGAACAAAAAAATGACCACCTTAAAACTGTATTTTAGGAAATATTTGAATGAGAGCAGAGACTCAGACGAGCAGGCTGGTGAATAACATCACATTCAATTAAGCAAGAAACAAACAAGCATCTAAACGAACTTGGTGGCAATGGAGATCAAAATGAAAATTATCTGGCAGCTATTTTAGAAGTAGATTTGCTAGTGGTTGCCGTTCATTGGAAGATCCATGACATCAAGGGAGATGCCAATGTTTAAAAACTGGCTGATTAGAGGAAGAGACCCAAACAAAATTGGGTTACAAGTAGGTGAGTGGGATATTGAAGTGAGGAATACTTTTTCTAACTTATGACTTCCAAGTTTCCCACAATAGGAGTGCTAGTTAGGTTTTTTGTGCCAACTAGGCCAATAGAAACATGTGGGCAGAGTTTACTCAGGTAGCACCATGACTGGCGGCCAATGAAATAAATGGCTCTCCAAGTTCTGCTCCCTTCTCTCTTCCTTACTGGTGATCAGACCAGTGTGTTGCTGCTCAAGCTAGTTCTTTGGCTCCACCTGCACTACCTGTGGGCCAAGCCAACTCATGGATATTACCACTAGAGCTTGAAGTTCCTTCAAGACCTGAGGTGCCATGCTGCTGGTGCATTGTGGCTGGTGGATCCTGTTGCCCCTGCCTCACTTGAGTTCAAGAACCTATCGGGGCCTATTTTCTAACCTTTCAAGCTACAGTCGAACCCTGGTACTCAACCGCATCAGTACTGGACATAATCAGATTTCAATGTGAAATGTTGAGAAAATTTTGCATCGGAGTTCAGACAAAACGTTAGAATCTTATCAGACACATGTGATTTTCATAAACAAAAGCAGTCAGTCACTTGGTGTTACTTGGCATTGTTAGGATGCATTGTTTACAATTTTGAGGCTGTGTTCCAAGCATTTTGCTAGAATTTTCTTCATTTTCATGGATTTTTGTACTGTTTTTAGATTTAAAAATAGGTCCTAAGAAAGAGTTTTTTGAAAAGAATCATCATGATAAGGAACTGGTTAACCATGTTATAAATATGGATGATAATTTAGTAAACCCTTTTAGAAAACAGTTAAGGAAAAGCCAACAGCAGACCATATAAGAGAGATTTTCTTTTTCCAGAAAGTCAGCAGGTACTAGTGAAAAAAGGCAAAGAAGGGGGAAAAATATCCTAAAAAGTAGCTACCACTTGATTTTATGGAAGAGGATTCCCTTGCCAAACAATGACTCTCCACACCTTCTCTCCACATCTGTGTCCACAGATCCAGATACTCCTCAATCTCAAGGTATGGGTCATACTGTAGTTGTCAAAAACTTATTTAATTGAGTTTTCTCATTTAAATTATATTATTTAACTCTGAACTTATTTACTTTGAAAATTCTGTGTAATGTTTTGTATAAAAAGGCAAGGTTCGGGTAAAAAGTTGATGGTCAAGAATGGATTAATCTGTTTTCAGTTATTTCTCATGGAAAATTTTGATTCAGAACTCGACTGCATCTCACCTTGACACTCCTAGAACATATTAGCATTGAGGTCCGGGGCTCTACTGCACTGACTGTTACTGACCTATCCTGCTGTCCGCTGCCTGCGGCAGACTCTTCCTGTTTTGTCTAAAGGACGACTCTGCTGCCTGCTTCCTTGATCTTGGACTGAAAGTCCGAGGGAGTTGAAGAACTTTCAGTATATTACCATAACTATTCAACAAAGGTGAGCTTAATTGAGCCCTTTGTAGGGCTGTGTGGACTAATTTGCTGTTATAGTCCTTCTTGCTGTATAAACATATCCTCTTTTAATAATTTAATCATTTTATTGGGGCTTACACAACCCTTATCACAATGCACACATACATCCATTGGGAAAAGCACGTTTGTACATTTGTTTCCCTCATCCTCAAAACATTTGCTTTCGACTTTGTCCTCCCTCCCCCCTCTCTTATGAGCCCTTGATAATTTATAAATTATTACTATTTTGTCAGGGTGCAGGGTAGCAACGATGAAACATACAATTTTCCTCTAGTTCTTGAATGCTTCCTCCCCACCCACTATCATGATCCCAATTCTACCTTACAAATCTGGCTAAACACGAGGATGTACACTGGTACAGATAGCAACTGGAAACACAGGGAATCCAGGACAGATGACCTCTTCAGGACCAGTGGTGAGTGTGGCAATACCAGGAGGGTGGAGGGAAGGTGGGGTGGAAAGGGGAACCGATTATAGGGACCTACATATAACCTCCTCCCTGGGGGATGGACAACAGAAAAGTGGGTGAAGGGAGACATCAGACAGTGTAAGATATGACAAAATATTAATAATTTATTAATTATGAAGGGTTCACGAGGGAGAAGGGGGAGGGAAGGAGAAAAATGAGGAGCTGATATTAAGGGCTCAAGTAAAAAGCAAATGTTTTGAGAATGATGATGACAACAAATGTACAAATGTGCTCAACACAATGGATGTATGTGTTCATTGTGATAAGAATTGTACCAGCCCCCAATAAAATGATTTTTTTTTAAAGAAGAAAAATGTTAATGTAGGACACTTTTGACAAACAATTTTACTATTGTGTTGTAATGATATCTATAAGTTAAAATAAAAACAACTATATCATCCATTGTAAGATTGTGCTTCTGTCTGTCTCTGAGAGGTACTATTGTGCATGATTTTTCTTTAGTTTTACTCAACTGCTATTTATTTTCAATATGAAATTTCAGTTTTTCTTTGTAAAAATAGAAGAATCCTTATTCAAAAAGGAAGAATGATTTATAATATTGAAAACTTCAAAGATCATAATTTCTTTTTTTAATAAATCATTTTGTTGGGGGCTCTTAAAGTTCTTATCACAGTCTATACATATATACATTATGTCCAGCACGTTTGTACATATGTTACCATCATCATTTTCAAAACATTTTCTTTCTACTTGAGCCCTTGATATCAGCTCCCCATCCCCCCACCCTCCCTCCATCATGAACCCTTGATAATTTATTTTTTAAAAAAACAATTTTCCCCCCATGTCTTATACAGACCACAGTCCCCCTTCACCCACTCTTCTGTTGTCCATCTAGGAAGGGGTTATATGTAGAACACTGGTATCTCTATTCTCATTATTTGTCCTGAGGGCTTTATCTGCCCTGGATTACCTGTGTTGAGAGCTCTTATCTATACCAATGTACATGCTCTGGTATAGCCATATTTGTAAGATAGAATTGAGGTCATAATGGTAGGCAGGGAGGGAGGAGCATTAAAGTACTAGAGGAAAGTTATATGTTTCATCAGTGCTATATACTGCACCCTGACTGGCTCATCTGTTACTTCTGACCCTTCTGTAAGAGGATGTCTAATTGTCTACAGATGGGCTTTGGGTCTCCATTTCATGTTCCCCCTCATTCACACTGATATGAATTTTGTTCTGGGTCTTTGATGCCTGATAACTTCTCCCATTGACACCTCATGATCACACCTCATGCTGTGCTTCTTTCATGTGGGTTGTTGCTGCTCAGCTAGATGGCTGCTTGTTTATCTTCAAACCTTTAAGACCTCAAACACTATATTTTTTTATAGCTGGGCACCATCAGTTTTCTTCACCACATTTGTTTATGCACCCATTTTGAAAGATCATTATTTTAGTAAAGCTGTGAACCACAACAAATAAAAGGCTATTGTATTTGGAATTTTATTTCTAATCCATAGGATAGACAATCGTTTGTATAGTTCTAGTGCTTTTCTTTTGAAAACAGTCTCCACAGTAAATAATTATGTCTCATATAGATGCACAGAATAGAGGGTAAGGGTCTTCTTCTCCTGACCAGGCCCTCTGATGAAGAAGGAACTGAATCCTGCATGTTTATCCTGAGTCTGGTAGAAGATATACTCTGCTCTGTTTGGGAGTAGTTTCTTCACAATGCCACACTTTGTCTGGCAGCATAAAGACAAACACAAGAGAAACAACTCAGCTTCCCATGAAGCTATCTTGCCTCCAGGAAGTCCTTCTGAGTCAGATGCGGAATTAAGGGGTATGTAGGGCTTCTGTCTTACAATTCATTCCATTTACTCTCATTTTCTTATTTCTGTGAGACTGTGATCGAATATGACAGGTTAATGATGATATATTTACTTCTGAATATTTTTAGATATATTCCAGATTGTAGAATAAAGTTTTATAGAGAGGTGCACAACACAGCAGGTGGTTGATATCCAAATTAGGTACAGCTGCCACATTTAAATAACAGAAGAATATGAATGCATAATAATATAATTATATAGATGTAGGTAAATATGATTAATCAAATGGAAATAAAAGACTATAATCCTTGTAGTGACCTATTGTGCCATTGGGGATTATCAGTCTCCCCACAGTTTTAACTCCTATTTCTAAACCGTAAAAGGATGATAGCAGAGTCCTTGAGAGGAAAAAGATCTCACTATACAGAGTCCCAAGTGCATAATAGAATGCCAGAGAAAGAGTGGGTGCTCAATAAATGCTAGTTGATGCTCACAGTAGAACCAAATTTAGATTACAGCGTTTTAAAAATCTAAATGCATGTGCATTCCTTAATGAATACTTAAGATGCAACTGGTCCAGGAGGAAAAGACAGTCGCATCCTCATGAGTTTCATGTTAAATATTTAGAGAGTCTTTTGACCCTAGAACACCTGCTACGCCATAATAAGAAAAATGCAGTCGACTGTTCAAAATTGTTTGACCTTATGAAACATTAAAGCCCTTCTAGTCTCAAATGATTCTCTTATAAAAGAATAAAAGTAGCCTCATTCTGCCTACAGAGTAACCAAAGAGAAAGCACTTAGTCAGTCTTCTAAGCTTTACAATACAATTAGTCGGAAAAGGTAAAATATAAAGACCTAGAGATCATCTGCTCTCGTTCCAGAAGGTTAAAATGAACAGTCCCTACATCGGTCGCACCCTTGTTGTTAGAAGCCTTTGAGTTGGTTCCTGCTCATGATGATCCGATGTGCAACAGAAGCAAACATCTCCCCGTCCTCCCACAGCCTCCCAAGTAGTCTAATGCCTGACCCTTTATGGCACCCACTGGGTCAACCCATCTCCTCGAGGACCTTCCTTCTGATCGCTGCCCCTCCATTTTACCAACCAGGATGTCCTTCTCCAGGAGCTGCTATCTTCTGATAACATCTGCAAAGTATGTGAGATGAATCCTCACCATCTTTGGCGCTAAGGAGCATTTCTGGCTGTATTCCTTCCAAGACAGAGTTGTGTGTTCTTTCAACAGTTCATGGCACTTTCCGTTTTCTTCACCAACACCATAGTTCAGATGCATTGATTTTCCTTCAGTTTTCTTTAGTCAAAGCCCAACTTTCACATGCACATGAGACCATCACAAATCCCATGGTTTAGGTAGAATTAATAAAATAGTACTTATAAAGTTCCTTGAACCAGAGCCCTGGTGGGATAATGATTATGTGGTGGGCTGCTAACAACAAGGTCAGTAGTTTGACGCCACTAGATGCTCCACAAGAGAAAGGTGAGGCTTCCTGCAGTCTCAGAAACCCACAGGGAAGATTTTTCCCTCATAGCATGCCGGTGGTAGTTACATAAGCTGTTGTCAATTTGAGACATAAGAGTGAAGGAGTGGAGTTTAGCCTACCACTCAGGTCACAGCTTGATGACCTCATTTTAGAGGCATGAAAGAGATAAATAGCTCACTGGAGGCAGAACACGTGGACACTACCTGCAAGGCAGTCCTGTGGACAAGACACATGGAGCTATGCTGGAGCCCTGGAGCTGAAGGAGCCATGTGGAGACCCCTGGCAGCGCTGAGATGGTTCCACTGCCCCTTGATCAAAAAGACTTTCCACCCGCTGGCCTGTGATCTTCCTGCATTTGGTGTCATTGCATGTGTTTCACCAGTCTGACAAGGAAGTTATAGATTGTATCGGACATGTGGCTTAATATCGGACTTATGGACTTGATCTGGACTGGGCTGGGATGTTTTCTCAAGATACAATTGCTCTTTTACATAAAACTCTTTCTTATACACATGAGTGTCCATGAATTTGTTTCTGTACTCTACCCGAACTAACATGGTCACTAGGAGACAGAACAGACTCAATGGCAGTGAGTTTGGTGTTTGGAACACTCCTTTGAAGAAGCCCTGGTGGTCCATTGGTTCACTGCTCAACTACTAACAAAAAAGATTATGACTAATATACGTACACTAAAGTGTAATATCTTATCATTTGATCTCCCCTTTGGCCCATTTTAAAGCTCTTTTAGTTTTTAAAAAATGAAGGGGAAATACACCTGGATTAAGCCTCTGGTGAACCCCCTCTGACCGTGGACCAGGATGTGAATGGCCTTGCCGTCATGCAGAGTGCATTGGAAACTGGACAGCTGCAGATGCAGACAGCTTAAATTTTAGCACCCTATCATTAGGCACTCTAGCCTTTATCTCTCTTCTGACCCACTTACATTTGTTTTAGTTTTTAATATTTTTTGCTTTCTCTTTGAGATATTTATCAGTTTTACTTTGTTATTGCTGTTAGTTTTGGGGGTTAACTTGGTTGTTTTTATTTTAATGTACTTCTGTATATAGAATCCAGGATAGGTAAATCTATAGAGACAGTAACTGGATTAATGGTTCTTTGAGGGTATGGCAGGGGAGGTTGGGGGGCAGAAAACCACAACACTCACTGTCATCAGGTCAACGCTGACTCATAGAGATCCGTTGTGAGTTTCTGAGCCTGTAACTATTTACGGAAATAGAAAGCACAGCCGTTCTCCAGGGGAGCTGCTGGTGGTTTGGGACTGCTGACCATGCAGATCACAGCCCAACGAATAAGCACTACACCACAAGGACTCCTTTGGGGCAAATGGGAAGCTGATAATAATGATAAGTACAAGAATGAGGAAAGTGTTATGAAACTTGTACACCTTTCTTTGATATGATTGAACTATTTAACTGTATGATATATGAATTAAATGCCCACAAAACTCCTAGGTGGTGGATATGTGTGTGTATATATATATATATATATATATATATATATATATATATAGTAAGAGGTCAAGGTTAAAATCACCAGATGTGATAGTTGACTTCCATAAATATTTCAGCATTGGAAAACTTACTGGGCAGTTCTACTCTGTCCTATGAGGTCATAATTGGTCGCGAACAACTGACTGACTATTAGTTTTGTTTTGGATCGTTTTCCCAGTGTCTCTGGGTAGCACAAATAAGTATGCACTAAACCAGGTTGGCAGTTGAAACTCATCGGAAGGATCCTTGGCAAAAGTGCTTGGTGACCCGCTTTTGAAAAGTCACAGCCTGGAAAGTTCCGTGGAGTGTGGTTCTCTGCGCAACACAGGGGCCGCCGGGAACTGCGATTACTGTGTGGCCTCTCCTGGAAGGCAAGGTATTTCGTTTCCTAAAGTTGCTTCGGCTCAGAAACCCAGCCGAACGTAAAACAGCACGTGGAATGCCAGGGTTAAAAGAGACTTAAGCATATTATGCCAACCAATATCCTTTTATAAATGAAGAAAGAGATAAGATGACCCACTTTAAGCCAATTTGACAAAGTCAAGTGACAGCCCAGAAATAAAAACTCAAACCTCCTAATTGCCAGGAAACAACTCTGTCTGTTATGATTGCTGTCTCCCTTCTCTTCCGGCATATTATTCCCACCTTCAAGATTAAAGTTGTTGGTTGCCTTTCAGTCAAACATCAACTCAAATACCAACATCTCCAAACCACTTCATGCCCAAATGCATCCTTCTGCTACGAGGCCCAGGGGTCATAGCAGTCATGCATTCAGCTTCTACCCACAAAGTCAACCTCTGGGACCCACCAGCCATACTGTGGGCAGTTCTGCTCCTGTCAGTAAGTATGGCCGCAGACACCCACCAGGAGCGGCCTGCTCTGTCCTGGAGGGTCAGTAGGAGAAGCAGATTCCATGGCAGTGACTTTGTTTGTTGTAATTGTCCCAGTGAACCATACAGAACTTCATTCCATTTGTTTCACATTTTTAGAAGTGATCTTGCAATTAATTTGTCTCTCCCTTGATGACTGGCACATGCGCTTTATTTCACTAGCATCCTCCAGAGCATTTCGTATGCACTGGAAAAGAAAACTACTATTTTTAATACTCTGCCTCTTTCTAACCATAGTCAAAGACAATAAGAAACTAAATACCTGTAGAGTTTAATCAAATGTGAATTCCGGAAATGCCTTTCTGAGATGGGAAGGAGACAATTAAGAAAGACAGACAAGTCCTACATGACAAGGTGCGCCACGGAGGCCTCGGGCCTTCACCTACTGCCCGGCCAAGCTAAGCCTGCTGTCACATTCCACAAACAGACAAGTTTCCTCCGAAGTTCCTTCATGTTCTATTTCACATTAAGTGACACCATAAAATTTTCAATCATGACATTTCAGAAACCAGTTGTCCCAAGATATTAAAAGCAGACCTATCACAATATACCTAGACTGTTTGGATACACAAGGTGATGGAGGGTCCCAAGGGCATGCTCTCTTTATTTGCATCTTGGAAAAACAAGTCACCCGGGTCTTAAAACTCTAAGCATGCTTCAGATTTATTTGCATCACAGCGTAGCAAATATACAGAATGTCACAGGGGCACAGCAAACAGGCTATAAAAGAGCAAAGTGCAAAATTTCCATTCTCTATTGTTAATTTGGTATGATCCACTTGTGCGATTTTCTTAATGAACCTGCATTCAGGCTTAAAAGAAAAATCTTATTTCCATGAAGGCAAATTAAAGAAGCATGTATCAAGATACTTATTTTCTTTAAAAATAATTACCATTAATTTCAATCATCACTATAATAATAAAATACTTGGATAACAGTCTGTTTATATACTGTGGTTTATGTACATGTTTTTATTTGCTTCAAGCTTGCAGAACTTTTTTATAGTGATTATATTTGTTTCTCAGTATTTCATCTTTTTCTAAAAATCATTTTATTGGGGGCTCATACAACTCTTATCACAATCCATACATACATCCATAGTGTCAAGCACATTTGTACATTTGTTGCCATCATCATTCTCAAAAACATCTGCTTTCTGCTTGAGCTATTGGGTCAGATCCTCATTTTTTAAGCTTGCAGAACTTTACCTGCTATTTGAGGTCATAATTTTGAATGCTGTGCTATTAGCTGACTTTTAATTAGAACTTGTTACAAAACATCACTGTTATTTTTCTTGGCACTAATAAATACCTATATTTGTCAAAATGTTCAATTTAAACAAGTAGTGTGGCTTATATGTTGATGGAAAACACAATATATATTGTAATTCACTTAGCTGTCTGAATATGTCAAAAACTATAAATACAGCCACTTTTCCATAAATTTCATTAAGATGAAGATACAATTCAGGTTCCAATGGTAACCATAGACCAGTTATTGCCAGGATTTCTGCTCCACTGAAAATCATCACATCACCAGATAAATATTCCTGATCATAAAAAGAGGACCTGATGCAAAGGGCTTAAGTGGAGAGCAAATGATTAGGGCAAAGAATGTACAGATATGCTTTATACAATTAATGTATGTATATGTATGGATTGTGATAAGAGTTGCATGAGCTCCTAATTAAAAAAATTAAAAATAAAATAATAATGGTATTCCACATTAATCCAGGCCAACTTAGCATTTGCCTGAAAACATGTCACGGCGTGGAGTCTTATCCAAATAAATAAGAGTCTGGCAACTGGAAAACAATTATACCTTTAAATCTTTATTGCAGCCTTACAGAAACATTCATAAGACATAAAGCTGGTTGCCATCAAATCACTTCCTATTCAAAGCAACCATATGGGTCAGAGCAGAACTGCCCCATATAAGTTCCAGGGCTGTGATTTGGATGGATGAGACGGCCACATTTCCCCCCAGTGAAGTGGCTACAGGGTTGGAACTACTGACCTTTCTGTTAACAGCGAGGTGCTTAACCATGTCGCCACCAAGACTTTGTTTTGAAAATATAAAAATGCTAATTATCTTCTGTTCATCTCTTTTCCAACTCTTCCAAACAGGCAAATTTTCTGTGGGTTTTCTCGTGTTCTTTCTAATTCAATCCCCCTGCCTTAGCCATTGTGCCCTGTGCAGCAATATTCTTTCATATATAGATCCACTTAGCCTCACCGGAACCCGTCTCACCAACCTTCAGTAGAGGAAGGTCAGAGGACTGAACCAGCTCTATAAAATCTTTATAGCGAGCAAGAGATGCCAATCAATCTCTCCTTTCCTCCTACACTGACATGTTGCTCTTTCACCCTTCAAAAATTGAGCCCACCCTGCTCCTGCAACAGGAATCTCACATTGCCTCTCTCTCCAACAGGAATCTCACATTGCCTCTCTCCTTCAGTCCTCACACTGTCTCTTCAACCCTGAACTAGTTCTTTTCCACAACATTTCTCAACAAACCTCTATGAACAAGTGTATAAAGCCTTTAAAATGTGCACGATCATTGAGCTAATATATACCCACTGACAATAATTTATTAATAAATATAAATATACTTTTTAAAGTTCTAAGAAAAGTGGAATAAAATAAATGGAAAATATTCACAAACTCTTTGAAGTTGCCTCATATATTCATGGCATCATTGTTTTTAATAGAAAGCAGAATTAGCTAAAATGCCAATTATACAAGAATGTTTATGAGATAAAGAACTTGATTTGAATTTGCTTTTGTTTCCTGAATGACAACTGTTGAAATTTCTCCAGGAATCATGGTGTCTTCATAAACTAAACATCTAGAAAATATTTTAAATGCATAGTGTGTTAGTCTGGGTTGACTAGAAAAACAAACTCATGGACAATCATATGTGTATAAGAAAGAGCTTTATATACAAGAGCAATTGAATATTGAGAAAACATCCCAGCCCAGTCCAGATCAAGCCCATAAGTCTGATATTAGCCCATATGTCTGATACCAATGTATAAAGTCCTCTTCAGACTCAAGAAACACACACAATGAGGCCAAATGCAGGAAGATCACAGGCCAGTGGATGGAAAATCTTGTGGATCCAGTGACAGTAGAAGCATCCCAGCATTGGCATGGGTCTCCACATGGCCCCTCCAAGTGCACGGCTCTGGCTGCCATCAGCATATCTCCATGTGGCTCATAGTCAGTAATGTCTCTCAGAGAGTGAGTGTATTTCCCGCTTTCAGCAAGTAATGTATCTCTTTAGCACCTTCAAATTCAGTCAAGCCATGGCCTGATGGACAGGCTAAACTCCACCCCTTCCTTCTTGTCTCAAATTGACTATAGATTATGTAACAACCACACATATGAGCTGCAGAATCCACTGTTAATGGATTATCCTTAGTAAAGAAAGTGACAGAATTTTAATTATATGTGATCAATGATTTAGTCAATCATGTCTATGCAATCAATGATGACTATGCAGTTAAGCCTGTGATTGCTTTTATGTCAACTTGGGTGGTCCATGATTTTCCTATAGTATTATCTAACATAGTGTGCTCAGCTCCATGATGCATCTTCTGTGGAGCAGTATACTATGGTTCCTCTAAGAAGTGAGGAAGCGAAATGACTTTCGAAGATGGTAAACAGCACATGATTTATGAGGTGACAACGAATATTGGAAGTACTATGAACTGTCAACAAAATAAACAAATCTGTCCTGAAAGAAGTATAGCTAACATGCTCCTTAGAAGCATTCATCTCACATAATTTGGACACATTCAGGAGAGCTCAGTCCCTGAAAAAGAACATCATTCTTGGTAAAGCATAGGAGCACTGAAAAGGAAGAAGAGCCCCGACAAGATGGATTGCCACAGGGTATGCAACAATCAGTTCAAACACGGGAACAATTGTGAGGATGGCACAGGGCCAGGCCATGTTTCATTCTGTTGTGCGTAGGGTTGCCATGAGTCAGAACCAACTCAAAAGCACCTAACACCACGCCCACCACCGATCTGATCCTAGTTTCATTCGTGTGACCTATTCTTAGTATGGATTGACAATGTATGGACGCCAGCTCATTTCTTCTGCTGGATCTGGATCCTGCATCTGGTTCATAGACTTCCTCTCATTTTGCCTGTCCTGTCCTAGGAGCCATCAGCAGAGTGAAGACCTTACATTTATTTGGCAGGTCTCAAATTAATTCAGCTCTGCATCTACCAGCCTCTGGTCTGATCTTTCTATTCATCTTCTTGCTTCCTACTGATCAGACCCTGAATCTACAAGAGGCTGGAGAAGCCTTCAACTTACATCTGACCCACAGACTTGATCTGGACTGGCCTCTCCACCTCTGCAATTGTGTGAGCCATTTCTTGAAATAAATCTTTTTAAATGTCTATACACACATATAAAAGCATCACTGGTTTTGCTTTTCTAGGGAACCCAGCCTAACACCAGACCTAAAAAAATGCCCTGCATGTGGAAATTCATGGGGCTTACAAGGTTCATGAGAACAGTAACAGTAATCTATTCTGAGTTTGGTGAGGAGCTGGTCCAATGAATTAACAAACCCAGAGTTAGCGAGAACCTGTGGCAGACATCTGGCTGTTTGGCAGTCTGAACTCTGAGTCATTTTAATTTGTGAAATCTGATGCCTCTGTTGGTGGCAAGGTTTCAAAGAAAGGCTGCACAATCAATTCTTTCCAAATGAATGAGCTGACTAGATCTTGGAGTGGTTGGATCAGAGAAGTACAACCAAGTTGAGAGACAATGGGACTTGTGAGCTCAACAATTCAGCTTAGGTGGCTAAGGCCAAAGAAAGAGTCCCACTGGGCTGCTGATGATAGATAAGTGTGAAGGTTAAGAGTAAATCAATTTCTACAAGGGAATTGAATACTGTCCGTCTTTACCAAACAACGACCAAAGTCAACAAACTTATTTGATCTATTGCCCTCTTTCCAGGGGTAAAAAAAATTACTCATCATGTCCCTGGTAATGAAAAACTTTTTACTATAGCCCATAACCCAGAATAAGGTTTAGGTGTATGCTTTGGCAGCCCTTCCGGATCACTCCATGTCCCCCGAGGAGGTGGTATCAATCAATCACTTTGGGAAATGCTGCTCTACATCTTCCAAAATGATGTCATTTTCCACTGTCTGGTCCCTCTTGATAACAAGTCCTAAGAACGTGAGGCAAAGTCTCTCTGTCTTCACGTCCAAGGAGAATTCCAACTATACTTCCTCCAAGATAGATTTAATTGTTCTTCCAGAAGTCCATAGTAGTTTCAATAGTCTATGTTAATGCCAGAATTCAAATGCACCAGTTATTTTCCATCATTCCGTGTTCATTATCCAACTTTCACATGCTTTTGGAAAATTAAAGATATTGCGGCTTCGGTCAAGCTCACCTCAATTCTCAAAGTGACATCTTTGATCTGCAGTACTTGAACATTGTTTCGCCCAATGCAGTACAGCTCTTGCTTTCTTAACTGCTACTTCCATGAGTATTGATGATGGGTTCATGTAAAATGATATCTTTCACAACTTCCCGCTTTTCTCCATTTATTATGAGGTTGTTCATTGGCCCAGCTTTGAGGTTTTAGCTTTCTCTACATTGAGTTATAATCCATTCTGAGGGTTGTAGTCTATCATCTTCATCAGTAAGAACCTCAAAGACTCCATACTTTCAGTAGGTCAGGTTATGTCCCAGGCATATTTCAGTTGCTATTGAGTCTGCATTGATTCCTGCTCAATGTTCTTCCGCATAAAACCCATCTTCTTTGCTTATTTGCTTGAGATACAGATTGAATAAATATGATGAAACCCTGAGACACACCTTCCCTGATTTTAATATGTTTGAATTATTACTTCTTGCTCAATTCCCCTCAGCTCCCCCCACCCGCCATCCCACATAAATCATTGCATAAGTTATTGTCTCTATGCATTCAATCTCTCTATGTTTCCTAAACTTGGAAGCATATCAGAAACAAAATAAAGCAGTAAATAAATAAAAAAGAATAAAAATATAGAGGAAGAAAGAAAAGACCACCAGCATGATTAGAATAAGCCAAACAGAGATTTTCTATTATGAACTAACCAAGGAATATTTAAAACTAGAGCAAATACAGGTTGGGTTAAGAGGGAGGTCACATGACCAGGTATTATACCATAGTACTACCCACCATAATCAAGTTTACAATAATGTCTGCCTGACAGCAAAGCTGTTCGCATCTCTCATCTTTGACCACAGAGGATCTGTCAGAGGCACAATCCGACTAGGTACGCTGCAGATGGATTAGGGGCACCTACTCTCCACCATAGCCTTCTACACATTGGGTCTTCACAATATGCTCTCTGATACCTTTTTCCTTAATCATATTGGATTTTGGTTTTTGTCATCTTTGGATCACACAGAATGGTGCGCTTCTTCCATGTGGATTTAGTTGACACCTCACCTAGATGGCTGCTTGTTTGAATACAAGCCTTGGAGACCCAGGCACTATTTCAATTGATAGCTGGGCACCATCTGCTTTCTTCGCCACCTTTTTTGCTATAGTATTCATATCTTCAGTAATCACTTAATGGAGGCAAGTTATCTTGATTTCATGTTTGGTCAGATTTGGTCTACAGAAATTGATAGAATTCTTCAAATTCTTCACCATTGCTTTAATGGCTTGTGTGTGAATTTGAATAATAGTTGGATCAACTGTTCTTCCTTATAGTCATATAGGTATATTATCCTATCAGGGACAGAATGGATCTCGAAATGTCTTATTTCTCTTGAATTTGGTATTCCTAGTATAGTAAACTCTATGATTTTCCAAATCAAAGTACCAACACAAATCCATTTCCATTCACTAATGACTAGGATATACAAAACAATCCATTTTAGGAGAAGGATAGCTGGAATGATCCTTAATCATACTTCCCAATAATCCTTTATATCACACGTTATATCAATAACACTAGATAGGAGAAATAAATATCCTAGTACAGCACAATCCTAAACACAATTCTTGAGAGAGTCAAATTCAATCCTTTCTTATCTAATCCACTCCATTTATATGCAATATAGCCTGAGGCCTCTGGCAGAATCAATCCATGGCCAGGCCTTCTGTCAGCCATTTTGACTAAACAGTGTGGTTTCTGCCTCAGAAAAGTTCAAGAGGTGCTCTTTCCCCCTGAGTTGCCATTTAACATCCACTGATTTCTTCCATTCAAGATAGGAATAACCAATGATAACTTCTACCAATCAAATGTTTCATTCCTCATGCCCTTTCCAGAACACAACCAAATAAACCACATGACCACGTCTGGCCTCCAGCCAGCCAAAGAATAACTGGCATAAGGCAGAGATCAGACAAGCCTCACTCTCCATCTTTATTACGTTTCTCTGTACTCTACTCCCCATGTACCATAATTCATGAGGCCAGATTCACTAGAGAAACAAATCCACAGACACTCATATATGTGTAAGAAAGAGCTTTATATCAAGAAGTAATTGTATATCAAGAAAACATTTGAACCCTGTTCAACTCAAGTTCATAAGACTAATTCTAGTCTATAAGCCCCTCCTCAGACTCACAACGCCACATGCAATGATGCAGAATGCAGCAAGATCACAGGACAGTGGGCAAAAGTCATGTGGATCCAAGGTCAGTAGAAGCATGGCAGGGTTCCAGCAGCTCTCCGGGTGGCCACCAAGCAGGAAGTGAAGGCAGAGTGAAATAGAATGAGAGAAAGAGGAAAAGGGGGTCCTGGGGTCCTCCTTCTAAAAGACCACACCTTCTAGAAGACAGCATCAGGCTTGGACCTGATTGCCAGGTTGGACTCCTCATTCACACTTACATACCTTCAAGCTGACATACACTTAGCTAACAAACATAACCTTCGACAGGATGGGTTGACACAGTGGCTGAAAGAACAATTGTGAGGATGGCAGAGGATCAAGCAGTGTTTCTTCTGGTTTACAAAAAAAAAAGGTTGCCAAGAGTCAGAAATGACTTGATGGTGCCTAACAACAGCAATAACAACAACGTCTAGGATATTGATCTTTATGAGTGCCATTCCATTTTGAATGACTTCTCGTTTTCCTAGATGCACACTTTGTGCATTCCACGTTCTGAAGATGAATGCATGCTTACAGTGTTTCTTCTCATTTTGAGTCATGAACCCTCAGTAAATGATGATCCCCAAAGCTTTTCTCCACCCAGGTCATTAAGATTGACTTTAAGTTGCAGATACAGCTCTTCCTCAGTCACATTTTGAGTGTCTTCCAGTATGAGAAGCTGATCTCTGTCACTGGTTCCAACAGTATTTACTGTTGTTCATCAAGTTTTCTGTGGCTAATTTCTTAGAAGTGTGCCACCTTACCTTCTTCCTTACCAGTTTTAGTGTAGAAGTTCCACTGAAATGTGTCCACCATGAATGACACTGCTGATATTTGAAAAATCGATGTCATAACTTCCAGCTTCACAGCAACACATAAGCTACCACAGTACAGCCAAAGTAATAAGTAAATTGTTGGCTATCAATAAAAATTGATGAAGTAGGTGATAGAGCAAAGTGTGATGAAGAAATTGGATGGTGCTCAGCTGTCAGATAGAGTAGTGCCTGCAGTCTAATGGCTTGTTTCCAAACAAGAAACCATCTAAAGGACACATCCAAATCCCAAGAAATGAATTGTATCAGAGTTTAAATTTTGGAATTCTGGTGTACAGAAGGCTATGGATGGCAGTGGAATCCCAAAACACATTTGCAGGATCTACACAGGGAATCCGCCTCTGGTGATTTCCCTCTAATCATCATTGAGGCATTGGAATAACGTGGTTATCAGACAGAGAGTATTGGGAGACAACTGTGGTAGATTAAAAAGATAACTCTGACTTGAATGGTTAAACCTTATCACTTGATCTCCCTTCTGATTCCCTTTGTGATTGATCTGGTTTTTAATATTTCCTGTGTTGTTTTTTTTTTTCCATATTGGGGTTTGTCTCTGTTGTACCTGATCATTGTTGGTAGCTTTCTTGAGTCTTTGTTCCATGTTTTCCTGTGAGTTTCGGAACATGAAACCCAGGTTAGGTGACTCTATAGCGACAACTGAAATAAGGGTTCCTGGGGGAACAATTGGGGAGGGTGGGCGGCGGGCGGGTGGAGGGGAGCTGTGACCAAGGAGTTCAAGAAAGAAGAAAATATTTTGAAACTGAATTTGGTAGTATTTGTACAACTTTGCTTATGAAATAGTACAGTGTCTGGATTCACTCCTAATAAAATGACTTGGAAAAAATTGATACACAGATATTTAACATTTGAGTGTAATTTAAGCTAGAACTATTTAACCAAGCTTTGGATATATAGAGACTGGAGCTTCATTGATTAGAGTTGTGTGTCCTTTTTATAAGCCATGACCACAATATTCAAGGATTGGTCATTCCATAAACAGAGAAAGACATAGTCAGTTAACATTTTGAAAAGATCTTTTACATGGAGAAAGCACATCAACATGGCAAAGATGAAAGCAAAAAATGAATATAAATTATTAACTGCTGTCTTTAGGCAAACTGGAGGGAAGTGGGGACCATTATGAAAGAGTCTTAGTGCAAGAATAGGACCAAAAGAGTGATTAAAGTTAGTTTATGGTATTTGAAGAATACAAAGAAAATAATCACATACTGTGAGTACCATAAAAATTTTAAATAAATGTGACAACAGAAAGAAGTAGAGAAATGGAAGGGAAAATAAAGCCAAGAAAGGATATGTAGTCATTAGGTTTCTTTGTGCCAACATGGCACCTGTAAGAAGATATGGGTGAAGTTGAGCCTGTAATCAGGTTGCAGCCTGATAATCTCCCATGAAGGTGTGACCAAGATATATTGCTTTCTGGAGGCATCTCTCTCTCTCTCTCTCTCTCTCTCTCTCTCTCTCTCTCTCTCTCTCTCTCTCCCTCTCCCTCTCCCTCTCCCTCCCCCTCTCCCTCTCCCTCCCTCCTTCCCTCCCTCCTTCTCTCCCTTCCCTCCCTCTCTTCCATTCTGCCTTCACTCCCTGCTTGCTGGACACCCTGAAGGTTGCTTGAGCCCTACCACGTTTTCCATTTACCTCAGACTCATGCAACGTTGCACATGCCAGCCTGTGATCATCCTGCATTCTGCATCACTGCGTGCGACTGTGTGAGTTTGAGGCCTAGGATAGGACTTATGGACTTGAGTTCAGATGTTTTCTTGAAGTATAATTACTTCTCAATATAAAACTCTTTCTTGCACATATAGGAGTGTCCCTGGATGTGTTTCTCTAGTCAGTCCGCCCTAACACAGATATCCATTTTTAAGATAGAAATTAAGCACCATGTGTACAGGATAATTGAAGTGATTTGGGTCAGAATAGAGTGGGAGGTAATAAAACAGAGAGACCTGGGATAATTGCAGTGGGAACAAATGCCAGTGAAATAGAGGAATGGTGGGTCCTGTGCAGAAGTGGGGGAGCTGACTGCTAGTGAAAGCAGGGGCCGTTTATCTTTGGCAACTGCAAGGGAGGCATAAAATAGGGATAAAGATACAGATAAATTTGGCGATTGGATGTTAAAACAAGTCTTAAGTGATCACTTCATCATTAACTGAGAAGAGTATAAAATGGTTACTTCAGAAAGAAATAAACTGAAATAAACTTGAGAAAATAATCAGATTGGCTAGTAGACATCAGTGCTTACTTGAGATTTATGGCCATCGATTAACATGAGGAGTAGTAGCAATATGACAGAGTGGGTAGCTGCTCTCTCAGCAACTTACACACTGAAAAACAACAATAACAAGGACAGAATTCCAAACAGTAGCTGACGTGTTGTAGAATCTGCTTGAGTTCACTGAATGGTGAGAGGAGGGGCAAGGATCGCACAGAATCTGGGAGCACCTATCACTAACATTGGGAGTGTTTACTCATGGCAACCTCGTTGGGACATGGAGACCAACACCCCAAACAGATGAACAAGAAAAGTAGCTAATCCGAGGAAACTTTAACCCAATGATTTTAGCTGGTGCAAATTGGCTATGAGAGTTCATGGGATGTGTAATCAAGAGAAGATAAAGAAAGAGTGTGGCACTATGAGAAAGCACTGTTAAATTTTCCTAAAATCAAGATGAATGGGCACGAGGACCAGTAGAAACAGGAAGAGCAATAGACTGAGTGGAATACAGAGTTACATGGAGAAAAATAGCCAAAAGAGGGACGCCATTGTGAGCTTCAGTAGGACTGGTTTCAGGAAAAGAAATAGAAAGTTCCCCATATATACCACAGCCAAGCCCAGTGTCTTTTGTTAGCATCTACAACCAAATAAAATGTAACCCCTCCCACATAGGCATATTTAATTCCAGAAAGGAAGCATCCAAAATTCCTGTCTGTCCTGAAAAAACAAACAAAGGAACTCTAGGATAAGAGTGCCCTCTAGTACAGTGGGCCTCTACTCAAGTCCTCTCTTGACACAAGAACACTTTGTTCTAATAACCTGGCATTTTGTGGTTCTCGCCTTCCTGACACGACTGCTGAAGACAAAATGGTTGCATAAGCAAATGTGGTAAAGAAAGGTGATGATGCCTGGCTATTAAACGATGGAGCATCTGGAGTCTTGAAGTTAAACAAGTGGCCATCGAACAGGGAAGCAACATAACCCACATGAAGAAGTACACCAGCCTGTATGATCATGAGGGGTTGAGCTGATCAGGTATCAGGCATCAGAAGACCCAAAACAATCATATCGATGCAAACAAAGGGGGTTGGAATGGAGACCCAAAGCCCATCTGTAGAAAATTGGACATCCCCTCACAAAAGGATCACAAGAAAGGGATGAGCCAGTCAGGGTACATTATAGTCCCAATGAAACACAATATTCCTCTAGGTCTTTAATGCTCCCACACACCACACACACACACACACACACACACACACAATAACAAGTCCAATTTTACCTTGCAAATCTGGCTAGACCAGAGCACATGCACTGGCACAAATAAGAGCTTTGGACACATGGATTCCAGGACAGATAAACCCCTCAGGAACAGTAATGAGAGTAGGGATACTTTCCAGGTAGGGGGAAGGTTGGGGGAGAAGTGGGAGAAAGGGGGAACCAATCTCAGTGGTCTATATAGAATCTCTACCCCCCCCCCCAGGGGACAAACAACAGAAACATGGGTGAAAGGAGACAGCGGTTGGTGTAAGATATGAAAATAATAATAATTTATCATTTATCAAGGATTCTCAAGAGTGGGAGGGTGGGGGAGGGAGGAAAAAAAGAGGAGATGATACCAAGGGCTCAAGTAAAAAGAAAATGTTTTGAAAACAATGATGGCAACATATAAATGTGCTTGATACAATCAATGTATGGATTTTTATAAGAGCGGTAAGAGCCCCCAATAAAATGATTTATTAAAAATATATAAAAAGAGTACCTTCCAGAGTTTGTCAAGATAATTTATTAAATCCACTGATGCTGGATCAATTCTGACTCTTAGAGATCCTCTAAAACTGAGTGAAACTGCCTGCCATGCTCACCGGGCTATGAGCCTTTACAGAAGTGTGGGCCTCAGCCTTTCAGGCAGCAGTCAGGCACTAGGCTACTGTACCACAACAATATCCAATCACAAAATTTCCCTACAAAAACTATAATATAAAAATTAAAGTACAGACCTGGAACTATCTATTGGGTTTTTTCCGTATTTTGTTTGTTTGGTTGGTTTGACTTTGATTTTTCTTTTGCCCTATGTCTATATAAAATAGGCAGGACAAACCATCCTAAGGAGAAAGAAACTGCTACCAGTAGTTCCAGGAAGACATGGGAGAGGAGGGGGTGGGGAGTGTGGAGCCAACAAACTCAGGGATAAGGGAGCAAGAAATCTAAAATTGATGACAAGGAGGATGTATAATGCTTCGTGGGGCTTAATCAAGTGCAATTTATCCAAGAGGAATCCTTGAGAGCCACATGGAAGGTGAACATGAAAGTGGGATAGGAGGAAGGTGAACGGAAATAGAGGAAAGAAATAGAAGGTAAAAGGGATTTATAGAGGTATAGCTATAGGCATGTATATATGTAAATATACTAATTTATAATGAAAGGGATAGAGACCAATGTACATATATTTATGTTAAGTATTAAGATAGCAAATGGAGTTTGGACCTTTACTCAAGGTCTCCCTTAACACAAGAACACTTTGTTGTAATAACCTGGCACTCTTTGATGCTTGCCTTCCAGACCTGACATGACCACTGAAGAAAAAAGAGATGCATAAGCAAATGTGGTGAATAAAGTGGATGGGGCCCGGGTATCAAAAGATATAGCACCTGATGGCTTAAAGGCTTGAAGTTAAGCAAGCAGCCATACAACAGGGAAGCAAATAAGACCACATGGAAGAAGCACACCACCCTGTGTGATCATGAGGTGTGGACAGGATCAGGTATCAGGTATCAAAAAGATCCAAAACAAACAACTATAATGAGGGGGGTGGAGTGGAGACCCAAAGCCCATCTGTAGGTAATTGGATATCCCCCCACAGAAGGGTTATGAGGAAGAGATGATTTAACCAAGTGCAGTCTAGAACAGCTAAAACAAACATAATCCATTTAGTTCCTGAATGCATCCTCTGCCCTACTACCATTACCCAGTTCTACCTTAAAAATCTGGCTAGACTGGAGAACACACATTGCTACAGATAAAAGCTCTTAACACCTGGAATTTAGGACAGATAAACCCTTTGGGGACAGTAGTGGGAATAGTGATATCATGAGGGTAAGGGGATGGTGGTGGAGGGAGAAAGGGGAAATCCATCACAAGGTTGGATATATACCAGCCCCTGCCCACTCCCATACTCCCATTGAAGGGTATCAAATATCAAAAGATCCAAAACAAACAATTATATCAATGTGAGTGGGTTTGGAGTAGGGACCTAAAACCTATCTCTAGATAATTGGATATCCCCTCACAGAAGAGTTAAAAGTTAAAAGGAAGGGATGATTCAACTACCAACACTTAGGCAGGCTTCTGCTCTCAGACCATGTAAACTACCAGATTGGTCACCCAAACACGGGGGTAGAGAGAGAGTCTCCCCAGAGCCCATGAGCCATACATGCATCAGCCCTCCTTTCTTTTTTTTAAAGCTTAGGGGACACTAGCCCCTGAGGTAACTGGTTATTTATCTATTTTTAATCATTTTATTGGGGCTCTTACAGCTCTTATAGCATTCCATACATCAATTGTATCAAGCATATTTGTACATATGTTGCCATAATCATTTCCAAAACATTTTTTTCTTTGAGCACTTGATACAAGCTCCTCTTTTTCCTCTCTCCCCACCTTCCCACCCTTGTGAATCCTTGAGCAATTATATATTATTATTATTATTTCATATCTTACACTGTCTGTTGTCTCCCTTTATCCACATTTCTGTTATTCATCCCACTGGGGGAAGCTATATAGCCAATCTTGTGATGGGTTCCTTCTTTCTTACCCTTCTCTCTCCCTGACTATTCCCCTATCCTCACGATATCACTATGCCCACTACTGTTCATGAGGGGTTTACCTTTTCTCAATTCCATGTGTTGAGGGCTCTATCTGTACCAATGTGTGTTCTCCAGTCTAGCCAGATTTGTAAAGTAGAACTCGGTCATGGTAGCAGGGATGGGGGAAGAAAGTGTTTAGGAACTGGAGGAATAATGTGTATTTCTTCAGTGCTATACTACACCTGGTTGAATAATCCCTTCCTTATAACTCTTCTGTGGGGGATATCCAACTGTCTACAGATGGATACTTTGGGTCTCCTGGATATTTTGATCCCTGATCCCATCAACACCTCATGACCACACAGGCTGGTGTGCTTCTCCTATGTGGGCTTGTTTGCTTCCCTGCTAGGTGGCTGCTTTTCTGACTTCAAGTCTTTAAGATCCCAGACACTATACCTTTTGATAGCTGCAGTCCTCTTCTATGAACATCTTAAGAACCACCTCAAACGAGGAGTTCTCACCAAGCTGGGGTCCCTCCTTCAAGAAGGGGGAAGAAGGAGCAGACCATCCATTTGATGGCACACCACACTGGGACAGGGTCACACCAAATCAACAGATATTCCCAGAGCCGTGAGAAGAAAACCTTCTGGAAACTCAATAGTATGTTAAATTCTGTACCATTGCATAAATTAATGACGCTATCAATAGAACTACAAGCGGGTACCCCAAAATATGGAAATTCATTCAAAACTATGTATTTAAATGTTTTTACACAACAACCTTATCATCTTCAAACTACTCTCTATTACACTTAATACATTAGTCAAATCTGTGATTCCATTCTTGGAAACATTTTTCAAACTCATCTGTTTGAATGGCTGACAGCACCTCCCTTGGTTTTTTTTCCGCTTCTCTTCTCTTCTATGTCATCAAATCACTGTTCTTTCCACTGAATTTGCTGAAACAGAAAGAAGTCTTATGGAGCAAAGTCAGGTGAGTAAGGTGTGTGAGGCAAGAAAGGCATGCTGTTTTTTCCCCAAAGCTGGCACACTGAGATGACTCTGTGAGCAGGTGCACTGTCGTGGTGTCAAAACCCTGTCTGCCAGGTATCAGCCTTTTTTTGTACATTGTTACTCAATCTTTTCAGAACCTCTAAATAGAAAGCTTGATTAACAGTGTGACCTCTTGGAATGAACTCCAAATGCATAATTCCTATCACATCAGTTTTGGAGGGTGGGGTACCCACTCGTACCTTATACCCCAGGGGGATGCTTGATAATGTTCTTTGTTATCACATGATAATGAGGTTTCTAAAGTAAACCAGAGGCATTCATAATACACAGACAAGTAAATGGATTCTGGGCTCCCACTTTTTTCAGCCCTAAAGCCAGGAACAATTTAGTTTTGTGACATAGCCCTGCTCAATGCTGACCCTCATGGAGAGGTCACTATGCGGTACCACAGCAAAGTGTGGTGAAGAAAGCAGATGGTACCCAACTATCAAGAAGAATAGCATCTGCGATCCAAAAGGCTAATATTCAAGCAAGCAGCTATCTAAGGGAAATGTCAACTAAGTCCATATGGAAGAAGCACACCAGCCTGTGTGATCAAAGGATAGTAAATAACAAAATCCAAATCCAAAGGAGGAAAAGGTATCAGAGTTGAAAAGTGAAAACCCAATTTGCAGAAGGCTATGCATGACACTGGGAATCCGAATTCTATCTGCAGCGTCCTACATAGATTAAGCCTCTGGTGGATCTCCTCTGAGCACAGTTGAGGGACATAAATGACCTAATAATCAGAGACAGTGGTAAACTTGAGTATGGCAGATAGAATTACATTACAATGTGCTACTTGGTCATTTCATTTCCCCCTTGACCCAATTTTTATTTCTTCTAGTTTCAATATTTCCTGCTTTTTTCTTGATAAACGTGTTTTCTCTACTTTAATATTGTCATAGGTCTTTTTCTTTTTAAAATATATTTTCTGTGTTCATTTGTTGTTGTATGTTTTCTAGCATATAAAGCACAAGATGGGCAGATATAGGGAGACAATAATTGGTGTAAATGAGTGAAATGTTTGATATATGGAGAAATGATTGAGTTTGGCAAGAACTCCATTTGACTTGGGTATATAATCAATCTTCATGGAAGCAGTAATCAAGAAATCAAAGGATGTATTGGAATAGGCAAATCTGCTGCACGTGACCACTTGAACACAGTAGACAGCGTTCTTTCATATGAAGTGATTTAAAACCTCATGGCTCCAGTATTTGTACGTGAGAGTCACTATGTGTCAGGGCTTACTCGACAGCATTTAATAACAACATGGCAAAAATGCATTGAGATAACTTACTCAAGGCTTATAAAGCCAGATCCCAACCTTCTACGATTTGATTCTGCCTCAAACTGAAAATTTCCCAGGAGTGCCTGTCCAAATACACTCTCATGGGAAAATCTCCCATTTGTTCTTTCTTACGGTGAACAACCAGAAAATAAATGATAAGGAGGAGCCATCTAAAGGAACTTGAGGTGGGCTGGGACTTCTTCATGGTTTCCCTCCTCTGTAAGTATCTGACATACTATACACTCTTGTTATTGGCATAAGAAAAGACGAGAAACTAAGAAAACCAAAACTTTAACAAGGAGAAGATTTTCCTTAGTTGCAGGATAGTAGTTTAAATTTTAAAAATGCAAAAATACATAGAGAACCAAGGAGCCAGTAACTAATTCCTGGAAGCAGCAGAGCTGGGGATGGGGTGAGAAGAAGAAGGAAGAGCAGAGAGTAAGCGACACAGAAATCAACATGGAACCGAGGAGAGGCTCTTGGACCGGAGAAGTTTCAGTCCATGCACGCGAAGAGTTCTTACTACAGTGTATTCACTGACGATCGTGACTGCCAACAAACCAAAGTGGGACTCTGAAAGTGTGTCCATGCAAGAATAATTTTCTATGTTGGGATTAGTTTATATAATGTATTATATTATCAGTCATTGCAGACAATTTCATACAGGATCTACTCTGTAGTAGGCAGGGAACGCATGATGTAGTGGTCAATTCCCCGCCTGCCCCCGCATGTTGGGGAAGGCAAGGTTTGATCCCCTGTTAATGGAGCTCATAAGGAGTCACCATTCTGTCAGTGGAAGCTTCCGTGCAATGATGGTGACAGATTTTAGCTGATCATCCATACTAAGGCAGACTAGGATGACTTCTAAAAATCACTGGATGGAAGTCTTCTGGGTCGCAATCATGCAATTTGCAGGCAACCATAGGAAGGCACGAGATCAGGCAGTGTTTCCTTTCACTGTGCATGAGGTCACCTGAAGCTGGGGGCCTCCTCAACAGCACTTACCCGCAGCAGCAATGTGCCAGGCATGGCACTGCGCTTGGGTGGATAAAAAGAATAAAGACTTGAAGGCTGTCCAAAGAACCTAAGAAACAACAATATGATGATAATCAGGAAAGTACTGAGTGCCATTTATTTCAAACAATTAACACACATAAATGATATTCCATAATATAATCTCTCTATTAATTTTGAAATATGTTTTCCAATAAGTTTTCCCACTAAGGACATTGAAGAGACTCAAGAAACTTGAGGGTAAAAAGGAATGTGTTGGCTATTTTTTTAAGGAACTGCAATGAGATTATTAATATAGGATTGATAAGCCATCCACTTATAATTAACTTCGTTGCATTTGGCTGGTGCTGTACAACATGCACAGCCAGTAGCTTTAATAGGTGCTTAGCTGAAAAGAACATAGTTATTTCCTGCTGTTTTAGACACTTGATGACCATTCAGGAGAAAGCATTTGAACTATGCATGGTCTCATCTTCAATTACATACAGCCTACGTTCAGAATAAGTTCTAGAAATATCTCAAGCATATTTTATAGTTTTAAAAAGATCATTCCCTTCATGGAAGTACACAGATGCATAGCTAGGCTGAAAAACCAAATATAAAAAAATAAGAAAAGATTTTCAAATGCCGAACAGCTTGTTGAACTGAGAGGTACTACGGGATATAGTGAGAGACTTAACTGTCATGCCCATAAATCCTGTGGAAGGATAAAGCCTATCTTATTAGATCAAAGTGTGAATTAATTGACTCTTTCCCCATAACAGGATCTATTTTAAAGCTTGCACACCAGTTTATGTGAAAATGAGAAGAGAACAGCAGAGTAAGGTATAAAGGACTTAAAGTGGTAATGGCATTCATACCAACCTGAGTAATAGCACTTTAAACACAAGATGTGCATCTCAGTTTCAAAACTGATGATGCTGGAATGTCATATGGAAGGGACTTGAGAAGTAATAAATGAAAGAGAAATTAATTGTGGCATTTTGTAATTTAAAAGCAAGAATAAATAGATGCGGAACCAAGATTTTAAGAACCAGGCTTGAGACAAATTTTGAAAGACTAACTGCATTCTATTTGGGGAAAAAAGCTATGCATTTAATTATTCATCTCTACTACTTTGGGTCCTTCTAAAAGCACATAAAGATAGATATTCATACCCTCTAATTTGTATCACTCCAGTGAGATTGTTTTTCATGAATGCTACATCTCTGATGAGTATGTAGAACAGATATTCAAAGTGACATGTAAAATAAGCCTTTACAGTCATTGTAACAAATATCTGTTAATAACCAATGAGGTCTATCTAACTCCTGTTATTATTGTGACTATTGGGTGCTATCAAGTCAATTCCAACTCATATTTACTCTACAGGACAGAATAGAATTGCCCCATAAATTTTCTGAGCTGCCATTTTTAGAAGGGGAACCCTGGTGGTGTATAGTTTAAAGTTCTTGACCGCTATCCCCAAACTAGGCAACGCGGAGCACCCAGCCATTCGTGGGAATAAGGATGTGACTGCATATTGCTATAAAGATTAACACTCCTGAGAACTCTATGGGACGATTTACTTGGTCCATATAAGATCACTGCATCCAATTTGACACCAGAGGCCTTGGTTTGGTTTTGAATCTCTACAGGAGATCACCAGATGTTCCCCTATAAAGCCATGGAAATTTTGGTTAGCATATACACACTTAACCACTGCACTACCAGGGCTCTGTGTTTAAACCTAGATGTTATTGTTCACCTACTGGTGAAAAATGGGGCTCTATGCTCACAAAGAATTATAGTCTCAGAAACTCACAGAGACAGTTCTACCCTGTCCTATGAGTCGGGTTCGAATTGATGGCAATTAGTTTGGTTTTGGTTTGGTGATTTTGCCACATCAGTGTTAGACTATAACTAATCACTAAGAAACAAATATTTTGCATATTTTTGAGCCAAATATATGAACTTCTGGTTAAAAAATGGCCTTCCTTCTTTATTTCTGAAAAAAATAAAAGAAAAATGTATCTGGATGTACGCATGTACCTAACTAACACATGACTTCCTTCTCATCTTTCAATCTGTAAAGAGACCGCCCCCATACAAATATATGAAAGATGTCATATCCCAAACCAGGGCTGGTTACTGGATTAATAAGTTGACATGTTTGGCCAAATGGGTCAGTCCAAGCATAATTTACTTAATTTAGTGGAAGACTATAGGTGATACCTGTGTTTCCATGCTAAGTATATAAATTCAGGCAGAAAAGGAATTTATTTTATGCAGAAAACATGAATAGGTAGAGAAAGATTTAGAATATTAAATAAAGCAACTATAGAAATCATAATTTACATCAGTTGTGGTTCAATGTCTAGTATTTATTTAGTTAGTCTGCAAATATTGAATGAGCGTTCACCCTGTACTCAACACTTTGCTGGAGTTTTAGAATCAATTAATGGTGAAAATATTTCTTAACTTCAGAAAAGGCATTTCAGCATATGTCTGATAATATTATTTCATTTTATCTGCACTTCAATTATCACTCTTTCGATAGCATGTGGTCTGAGATAAATAAATCATTTTACCACAGCAGTAAATAATGAAGGATTGGAACATAAAATTTAGTACTATTCATATCCGATACATCAATGACTATGGACTGAATAATCATAACAACTGAGCTACAAGAATAATTATAGTGCCGATGTTAATGTTCACATATGAAATGTGGGAAATGAATTTGATACTATGATAGAAAATCATGTCTGGCCCATGGCATCACTGATAGCTAATCAGTTATTGCTCATGGTCATTGAGGTAGGTCACCGCTCATGGCAACCCCAGGCACACAGGAGGAGGGTACATGAACGAAGATGTTTAAAAACAACCATTCTTCAGGCTGAGACTCAGAAGCAGACCCTTAGGAGGCAATACCACATCAAAGGGTCACACTCCACTCCGTGAGAGTGACCACCACAGGGTGATCTGCTAAGCCTCCGAAAAGGAGGCAGATCATGAGGGTGAATGTGTAAGTGCATGTGTTCCTTTCCTCTAGGCAGCTGTTAGAATTGCCGAATTTACTTAGAAGTCAGATGAGATTTTGAACTGGCTGAAATCACCTTTGAAGACACCAAGCTCCGCAATGAGCAACTCTTTCATATCAAGTGCAAATAATCTTCTGGCTTCTAATCACACCGCAGGTCCATAGTGCTGTGCCAATCATTTGAATATTTTTCACTCTTTTTTATGGTAAACAAAAATTTAATAAAATAGTCTGTTTCTTCTTTTATGAAGGACACAGAAAGTCCACCTAATTTTTTAAGAAAGTATATCTCTACTCTGTGTCACTGTAAGACTTATAACAATATAACCATCAAGGCCAAAATAGGCCATGAATAAAGCATCTTAAATGAAATCCTTTGAAGTCTTGCCTGCCTGTATTTGTTATTCTAGAAGTCGCTGTCGGAATAACGGCATCAATTATTGAACTGAAGATAGATGAAAACATTCTTCAAGGCATTCCAAAGCACTCTAGGAGCAAAGTCTCCATCCAGAATCCCTTCTGAGCACCTGGTCCTGCTTTCCAAGAGGGCGTTTACTGTCCTTGAAGCATCACCTGACACCCACAAAGTCTCTGTCTTTTTTTAACCAGAGCCTCGACTTGAAAGAGAATAGGAAAAATCCGCAGGCTGCCTAGCTTTATTTACCAGAGCAGTTACTAATTCAGTAGCTTACCATCGCATAAACTACTTTTGTGTTTCCAGGTGCCAAATACAGAGAAATTTTAGCTCTTTTTCAAATAAATTACTGAAAATTTTCCTTTGTCTATTTCCCCGTAAGTCAGCACTCAGACAGACTTGTGTTTTGTGGGGGATGCTCTGAAAACACTCTAGTCAAAAATAAAGACAACGCTGCTGCCATTTTCTCTGTGACAGAAGCGTAGCTTCATAAGATAAGACAAAGAATTCCTATGAAAGATAGCAAGATCCCGTTCCGTGACAGGGAACCTTTATGCATGCAAAAGAAACAGGCTCAAATTGTCAGAGAAATGATTTGGATTAGATCGTAGAATTTGGTGAAGTGATATTACAAAAATGGGGTAAACCTATCAAAACGTAATTGCATGTGTTTCATTTAAAAGAATTTGCTTCTGAGTAGGAATAGACTCGTTCCATCCCTCTTCCAGAGTGGTGATTTTCCTTCAATGTTTTCAACTCCATTTAGAATCCATTTGTATGATGCGTCCACCTATCCTAAACCATCATTGCTTCTTTGGTCCAATAAATTTTATTTCTGAAAAAAGGTTCTTCGTATTTACATAAAGTGAACGCAACTCACTGCCATCCAGTCAATGCAGTCAACTCATAGCGACCCTATAGGACAACTGCCCCTATGAGTTTCTAAGACTATAACTCCTTACAGGAGTAGAAATCCCCGTGTTTCTCCCGCAGCGGCTGGCGGATTGGAACTACTGCACTCACAGTTAGCAGCTCGAGGCCTAACGACGACGCCCCCAGTGCTCTTTTCAAAGAAACTCACTGCATGGAGTCCGCGCTGATGCAAAGTGGACTCTTGTGGGTTTCCAAGACTGGAATTATTTATAGCAGTGATTCTCAACCTGTGGATTGCGACCCCTTTAGGGAGTGGAACAACCCTTTCACAGGGATGGCCCAATTCAAAACAATAGCGAAATTATAGTTATGAAGTAGCAATGAAAATAATTTTATAGTTGGGGGTCAACACAACATGAGGAACTGTATTAAAGGGTCACAGCATTAGGAAGGTTGAAAACCACTAGCTTATAGGAATAAAATGGGTGGCCTATCTCCCTCAGAGCTTTTGGTGGTTTCGAACTGCCGACCACGCTGATTGCAGTCCCAACGCAAAATCACTACATAACCGGGCTCCTGGGGCTCCTTTACTACTTGTCAATAACCACAAAGAATCAAACTGCCACTTGATAAACTGAGTTGGTCTTCATCACCAACTGGCTTCCAAGTTTACTTTCCTTTTCCGCTGTCATTGACATCCTCTCCAACTTTCTCTGATTCCAAACCCTCCATATTCTCTTTTCATTCATCTTGCTCTCATACTAATGTTAAATTATTGATAGCATACTAAGATAGCATTGCCCAAAATACCTTCAAGAGAACCTGAGATTCTTGGGTATCAATGAAATTAACTTTTTAAAAGGGTTTCCATAATCAAATATATTTTATTAAATGCTGTATGAAACATATTTATTTCAAAGCTTCTGGGAGCTTTGATACACTAGTTGTAGTTGCATTATGACTCACCAGGAGAGAGCTGCTTGTTTCCCAAACTTACTTGTACATGGAATATTTTTTTATCATGAAACAAATCATGAGAATTTTTAGATCTATAGAAAACACTCAGAAATAAGACAGGGGAATATGTTAGTATTCTGAATCTGAGAAGTAAGCAATCTTTTCAGGTTTGATCAATTCCTTTGACAATGTTTAAGAAATATGTTAAAAAATAATCCTTGCCATGCATCCATGGTTTTCTTTATTGATGAGTACATTTTTCACACAAATGTTAAGTTGAACTATAAGACGTAAGCAACAGGAAAAAATGAGCAATATGTAGATCAAAAATACAACCATTCACTGGAAAACACTCCTAAAGGCCAACAAACAGTCCTTGAACTAACTACAAGCTTTTCTTTCTTGTTGTGTTTTGCTTATTTTTTTGTCATTGGTTTGTTGTTGTTGTTTTGTTGTATATTGTTGCTCGGTTGTGCTCTATATTGTTTTTGTGCATGTTATTACCTCTGTAGGTCTGTCTAAATAAGATAGGCTGGATGAACAATCTGGAGGAGAAAACAACAGGACCAACAGTTCCGGGGGGACATGTGAGAGGGAAAGTGTGGGTAAAGGTAGTGGTGTTAACAAACGCAGGGACAAGGGAACAAGTTATCAGTGGTGAGGAGGGTGTAGGAGGCCTGGTAGGGCATGATCAAGGGTAATGTAACCAAGAGGAATTACTGAAGCCTAAATGAAAATGGAGCATTATAGTGGGACAAGAGGAAAGTCAAAGGAAATAGAGGAAAGGGATAGGAGGCAAATGGCATTTATAGAGGTCTAAAAAAGGCATGTACATGAGGATGGGAAATAGATCTATGTGCATATTTATAGGTTTAGTATTAAGGTAGCAGAAGTACATTGGGTCTCCACTCAAGTACGCCCTCAATGCAAGAATACTTTCTTCTATTAAATTGGCATTCTATGATGCTCACCTTCCAGAAACAACCACTAAAGACAAAGCGGGTGCATAATCAAATGTGGTGAAGAAAGCTGATGGTTCCCGGCTATCAAAAGATATAGCATCTGGGATCTTAAAGGCTTGAAGGTAAACAATGCAAGAATACTTTCTTCTATTAAATTGGCATTCTATGATGCTCACCTTCCAGAAACAACCACTAAAGACAAAGCGGGTGCATAATCAAATGTGGTGAAGAAAGCTGATGGTTCCCGGCTATCAAAAGATATAGCATCTGGGATCTTAAAGGCTTGAAGGTAAACAAGCGGCCATCTAGCTCAGAAGCAACAGAGGCCCACATGGAAGAAGCACACCAGCCTGTGTGATCACGAGGTGTTGAAGGGATCAGGTATCAGGCATCATCAGAACAAAAAATCTTACCATAGTGAATGAGGAGGGAAGTGTGGAGTGGAGACCCAAAGACCATTGTAGGCCACTAGACATTCCCTTACAGAAGGGTCTCCGGGAGGAGCCAAGCCAATCAGGATGCAATGTAGCAACGACGAAACATATAACTTTCCTCTAGTTCCTAAATGTTTCCTCCTCCTCCACTATCATGATTCCAATTCTACCTTACAAATCCAGCTAGACCAGAGGATGTACACTGGGACAGATAGAAACTGGAAACGCAGGGAATCCAGGGTAGATGATCCCTTTAGGACCAAGGGTGTGAGTGTTGACACTAGGAGGGTAGAGGGAGGGTGGGTTGGAAAGGGGGAACCGATTATAGGGATCTACATGTGACCTCCTCCCTGAGGGACGGACAACAGAAAAGTGAGGGGGGACGTCGAACAGAGCAAGATATGACAAATAATAATTATAAATTATCAAAGGTTCAGGAGGGAGGGGAGAGCAGGTAGGGACGGGAAAAATGAGGAGCGGATGCCATGGGCTTAGGTGGAGAGCAAATGTTTTGAGAATGATGAGGGCAATGAATGTACAAATATGCTTTACACAATTGATGTATGTATTGATTGTTATAAGAGTTGTATGTGCCCCTAATAAAACAATTTTTAAAAAATACATCCATCCAAGATAAAATGTGCTATAGAATAAACAGACAAGCTAGATATTCTATTTAAATGCATTTCGCTCTAAGCACACTGAGTGCTATCTTTCTGGATTAAAATTAATTGTATTCAGCATAATTTAATGAATTAATTCAATAATTATTCATTTAATGCTTAGTGTATTCCAAGAACTATGCAAGAAATTAATGTTCGTAATATTATTAATAAATATCATAACAACCTTCAGTGAAGTAATCTATTTTACAAGTACAATACAAATATTTTATAAGAAGCTAAACATAACACACTTCATTAAACACCTAAACCAAAGAA
This sequence comes from Tenrec ecaudatus, assembly GCF_050624435.1. Lineage (NCBI taxonomy): Eukaryota > Metazoa > Chordata > Mammalia > Afrosoricida > Tenrecidae > Tenrec > Tenrec ecaudatus. Next base: position 88,677,491 of record NC_134532.1, read on the forward strand.
GCTATGGACTCTCAAAATTCCAGAGATTTTTAAATGTGTATTTTTAGTTGATTTCCTTGGAAGACGCCACCTTCTTGAGCAGGTCCTTAGTTTCTCCTTTATGCATATTTGCAGCCCCTCAGTGTTAAAATTCACATATTTTCTTCTTATCTAACAACCAAAATGTCCATCAAAATAGAACTTCTGGAACATGACTCTTTAAGATTACAATCTCCCTGTTATATGTTTTCTGTTTCTCAGTATATTAAACCCAGATTGATGAACCTTTAGGGACAGCGAGTACAGTAGGGGTTTCTGTGGGCTACAGAGGGGCAGGGGTTAAATGGAGCTGATGTTAAGTAGTTCAAGAAAGAAAAGAATGTTTGAAACTGATTGTGGTAACAATTGTATAATACTGCTTGATGTGGTTGAACTATGGAATGATATAATATCTGTATTAACTCCCAATAAAATGGCTTTCAGATTTATATAGATATATATTTCATATTTCAAGTGGCACTTAATTTCATTCAGACAAGAAAATATATCCTACTATATTCTGAAGTCAACACATAAAATATGAAGAAAATGGCTATGGAACATTTTTACTCAAAATCTCTCCAACGGTCAACAATGCTAAGTACAATCACTCTCTAACTGCTTCTCTACATTACTTAGACTAAGGAAATATAAACAATCTATGGCTGTGTTTCAGTTATTATCTGTAAAATGTTAATAACGCCTCAGTTTAAATATATGATGTTTTTCCCTTAAACTCTTGCTTTTTGAAGTCTAAAGAAACATAAACTTCTGTAGGGTACATTTAAAATAAAACATTGAATCACTGCAGAAAACACCAGCAGTTATAAATTCAAAGCGTATAGGAGAGGTACAGAAAAGGTGTGTCATGTTGAAAACTCCAGGCAGTTATTATCATATAGATTGGTCTTACAACCAAGTTAAAAAAAAATTGCCACAGACGGGTGCAATTGCCACCAGGAAGTCAGAGTGATACGAGAGGACTAAATGATCTAGACGATGCAGGTCCATTACTACAGTTCTATTGCTCAATCTACCACACACAAGTTGAGATCTTTTAGGCCATGACTGTGATGAAGCACTTGGTAAATTAAATGTTATGACATTTCAAGTGCATGACTTCATCCCATTGCATCTGCAAGATATTTTAATAAGTTGTGCATGCGCTAGATATATAAAAAACGTGTGGGTACCATTCACACTGGAAGAACTGTTCTGGTAAGCATTTTATTTGATTTTTATAACTGAAAAAAAAAACTCAGCTAGATCCCTAATGTTTTGAACCAAAGAAGCATATTTCATCTACAGATCTCTGTATTTTTTAAACATTATCATTAATCCTCAGACCTACCTGTCACTACAGGGAAGTCTAGGATTAGGTGTTGGTCTCCTAACGAAGGAAAAAGTTCTTAGAGCCATGACCTAGAATCTGAGACTTAAATCTTAGAAAAGTCTACAATTCCAGTAGTAGCTATAAAGTTTCACACACTCAAGTCTTCTAAGTGAAAGGTTGCCTAGAGTGCACCTGTGTACCTAAGGGGAGTGTAATGTAAACGTTCACATTTGAGGTTTGATCCATCTGTAAATCAAACCAAGATGCATGGATTGCAATAGTCCCAACAAATGTCAGGAAGTTTAAATTGGTAAGAGACTTTATCTAGACCCACACACGTGTGTGTTCTTAATTTCAATTGTTTTCGTTCCCACTAGAGATTTCTTTTAAAGCTAACCAAATCCCCATTAGGCATGGGTCTATTGAATGTTCCAGCTGAGGGCCCTTGGATTAGCTCTCCTTTTCCATGGGTCCAGTCTTTGGAATGATCACGTTATTTGAATGACAGTCACAGGTTAGAAGGAAGAAAATACACTAGCCTGAAATGTGGGTCAATATATTGCCTGATTGTTCAGAGGCGACTAGTACAAAAATATTTGTCAAGGAAATACTTCTAAAGCTCTATTTCTATAATAGTTAAATCTCAGATAAAAGGACAAGGATAGATATATGATTTTCCTATAGATGATTGTGTGCTGGGAGCTGGAACCATGGTAGTAGGAAGGGTATAGCCCCTCTCTGGCCAAGAGAACTCATCGTTAGGTTGCACTGATATAAAGGTTTACCTATTTGGCATGATGACTTTCAGTATCTTTAATATTTTTACTTGTTATTGTGGAAACATATCCATATTTTTGGTGAAGGTTGTAGTCTGATCTGTTTGCAATGGTAAGACTATCACTTCTGATTAAGGACCTGCTCAAGCAGTTCATGTCTTTGCTGTTGTCATGGTTTAGTGACATTGAGTTGGCTATGACTCACAGTGACTCAGTGCACAACGGAATGAAACACTGCACGGTTCCGTACCTCCTCACGACTGTGCCTATGTCTGAGTCCACTGATGCAGCCACAGCTCCTCTCAGTGGAGTCTGCATAATGCACCCAATGAAAGAGTGCTCAGCGATGGGTTGAAACACTTTGGTTTAGGATGAGACCCAGCAATGGATCATTTCTGGCCAGTAGGCTAGGGAGTGGGGAGCAAAGGGCAGCAGGAAAAGATTCTGTACATAGTACACCACTTCCAAAAGCAACAGAGCAAGCGGAGGTGTCGCTCAGAACCCCTCCCATTTGTTTTAGCATTAAAGCCATCAGCTCTGGTTATTAGATCCTCACGGGAGATGGAAGGATTACGGTTAATCATAGGCAGTATGAATTACCATGTATGCTGATGACATTTTAACATCCATAACAAATCCACACAAATCTTGGTAAGCTTTTTTGGATTTACTAGATTAATTCGTGTAATTGTCAGAATGTAAAATTAACTGTGAATATCTGGTGTGGCACCAATGAATGACTTTTACTGAAAGCAATTGATCACTTCTACCTACCCCTCAAAAACCACCGAGGATACAATAACTTAATGTCAGGGACTCTGTAATCTTAGCAAAATCGTAAATAGTGAAAGTGGAGCCAGGCAAAGGTTTACTAACATCAATTTCTTAGTGGATCATATTTTTTAGCATTTCAAGTTTGCTGTTTTTCTCTCTCCTACTCATCTCATCCCCTACCCCTTTCCACCCAGGAGGCATTAGTCTGGGCTGCTCTTACCGGAACACTATCTATCTTCTCAAGATAGTTGTCTTCACAGTGCAGGTCATGAGCAATGGAGTGGCAATTTTATAAGTTTCTCCATATCAAGGATAAGGCTAGAGTGCATAAAAGAGGAAGAAGGATGAAAATGAGGCATTGTATTTCAGTCACAGGAGAACTGTTCTGTTTCCCTGACTTCTAATCCAAGGATGACCTGAAAACTCAAAGCATCTCTTGGTTACAATTTTCCACTTCTGTCCACCTGCCCCCACCTCGGTCCACTCTCCAGGAATAGTTAGCCCAGCAGAGTAAAGTAATGCAATACGGAAAACACCAGTCAATGAGTTCTCATCTTTTTATCATCCGGTCATATTTGAGCAGTAGGGCATGTATAATTGATTGACTCTCTAAGCCTCATTACTCCCTCTTTGTTCAGAGCAGAATCAATATCCAACTTGGTGGAGGATTCCCCAGCTACCACTGAAAGGAGAGGTGTCTGCGAGGTTAATAAGACACACACAGAGAATTCTGGAAAGCTGGCATTCTACTTCAGGCACTAGCCCTCCCTGCTTTTCTCTCCTTGCTGCCTGAGACCTTGACTGCGGTGGCAGCCAAGGACACGTAGCTACGATTTCAGTCATTCGACACACTAACATGTGGTAAAGCACGGTTAAACACTGTAGTAGAGTTAGCTGTTATGTGCAGCCAAACACACTCCTAACTAATGGGGCAAGAAAGCACGTGAATATATAAGTCTTGCCCAGAGAAGAAAGTCCACATATTGCCCTTCGTATGGCAGTGCAGCAGTCTACTTCAATGACAGCATTATGTCTTTATAATTGACAGACAGATTAAAACGTGGTTAATTGTTACATAATGTTCCCAATATAGTTCCATTTGATGTTTATGGTAAAAACAAAGCCATCAAGATGATGGATTGTAGACACAAAAACACCCCTAGTAGAAATAAAATCATTATCATTAAGCCGTGCCTCATCGGAAAGGGGCCGTGGCTGCTCCAGTTGCCAACTTTATGGTTCGCATTCCAATGGCAGGGCCAGAGGAGAGGGGTGGCAGATTAATTATGGGATTAATTGACTGGCTTTTAAATTCATTTCAGTAGGTCTTCAAATATTGCTTGTATCAATACCAAGTGCAAGTCCCATGCTGTCACCAAGCAGGCACTACGTGGCACACGGATGGATAATCTCAGCGCTCCCACAAAATTTTGACAAGAACCAGAAAACATTCTGTGGTGGAAAAGAAAATATTTGTCTAGCTTCTCACACCGTGGAGCAACATTCCCATATCTTATTTACTTCTTCTCAAGAGGATAGGCCATCTTTACACTGAGTGAGAAGGGGGAAATACTAAACATGGTAATCACGACACTCATCTGCTTCTTACAGCTCACTATTTGTTCAAACCTCCTCACACCCGCACTGCGTGTGAATTAGGCAATGCCAAAATTGCTGCAATCTGGAAGAAGGTTATTGTGCGACGGCTGTGAGCCAAACTCTGCTGTTGGCCGGAGATCATACCTTCACCCCGAGGACAGACCGCCACCATTCTCTACGTGAGCATGGCAAGACGGAGCTGGTGTCCCCACGCTGTAGCAGCCTAAATGGTCATCAGCCCGTGCTGCCCACCACCCAACTGTCTCACGCAAAGCAAAGGGTTTCCATTACGATGCCTTTATAAGTAGAACCGTTGATACACTGGGAGAGCTGCTAACTGAGGTATCCATCCACACCAAAATAAGCATCATGTGGCTAATTGTAGCTGACATGTAATTTGCAAAAACACTTTAGTTATTTGTATTACTAGCAGCCATCTGAGGTTTTATTGTATCTGCTTAAATCTACTGCAGCGTTTTGAATGAATTTTTATGGTCACATTTAAAGAGACAATTAGAAGTGCAAATAAAGATCCCCTAAAGTCCCACTTACCTTGTTTGATTTGAGGACTCGTGTACAAGCCCCTGACAAGTGCATGCGCTACCTCCCACGAACTCCTCAGCATGATGATCAAGAAAACCGTCCAGCAGACTCATCTGAATCATCTCCTACAAGAGATAGTCATGTAGCATTAAAAATTAATCTTCTCGTCTTTTGATGTTTCCTAAACTTTCTCTGTTTAGTCGTAGTTTAAGTTTTAAGCTGGAAGTAACAATTTTTGTTAGTAAGACACTACCATCCTTTTCTTCTACAAGGAGAATTGTATTTTCTATTTCCTCACCTTTCTTCAGGTCCTTCTTACTATGTTATCATGAGGATTTGACTTTTATATATACGTAGTATTTGAGTATATTCAAAGTTATTAGCAAAAGATCTAGCATCTGGGGTCTTAAAAGCTTGAAGTTAGACAAGCAGCCATCTAGCAGAGAAGCAAAAAGCTCACGTGGAAGAAGCACACCAGCTGGTCTGATCATGAGGTGTTGGCAGACCCAGGTAACAGGCATAAGAAGACCCAGAACAAACAAATAAAACTATATTGTTGAGAATGAAGGGGATTTGGAGCAGAGACTCAAAGTCCATCTGTAAACAATGGGACATTCCCTCACAGAGGGGTCACAGGGAAGGGATGAGTCAACCAGGGTGCAGTAAGGCACCAACGAAACACACAATATTTCTCTGGTTCCTTGAGGCTTCCTCACCCCCCATTATCATGACCCCTGTCCTGCCTTTCACTGCAAGTTAGACTGGAGCATGTGCACAGGCACAGATCAGACATTAGAGCTCACGACACGTGGTATCCAGGAACAGGAAAGGGAATTACCAGAAGGGTAGGGGTAAGGTGGGGAGAGGAGGGGAGGAAGGGGAAACCAACGGCAATTATCAACACATAAGCACACACACACACACACACACACACACACACACACCTCTCCAGGGGGATGAACAACAGAAACCATAGGGGAAGGGAGACAGCAGTTGGTGTAAGATATGAAAATAATAGCAATTTATAAATTATCAAGGGGTCATGAGGTGGGGAGAGGGAAAAAAGAGAAGCTGATACCAAGGGTTCAATAGAAAGCCAATGACTCGAAAAATAAGGTGCAAATATATGGATTGTTTAAAGACCCCCAATTAGATGATCCTTTATTTTTAAAAACTATTGTCTGTGTTTTCAGAAAGCAAAACTTTCCTATGAATATATCCTATATAAATGTGAAAATAAAAATTGAGTATACAACTCAAGTCCCAACCACAACAGAAAACGAGTCACTAACTCTGTCCTCAAGTGAGACGAGACAGGTATATAAATCACAATAATAGAACAAGATATGCCACAAAAGAAGTAAAAATGAAACAATAAAGGAGGTCAGAGGGAGAGACTGCTTTCCGGCTGGGGTACCAGGTGAGGACGCACACCTTGGGAGGGTCCACCATAGCAGGTCTTGCAGGTGGACTATATACAGCTAGAGGCTCCAAGCCGCACCTGGTAGAGGACATGGACAACAGACAAAAGTGGTGTCTGAATCCCCTAGTGATACAGTAACAGAACGATATACAAGTGGGTAACTTTAAGGAACAGAAATGTATGTTCTCACAGCTCAAGAGACCAGCATTCCAAATAATGATGTAACCCAAGTGAGACGTCCTTGGCTACTTCAATCTCTTCTTGCTGTGAATGTTCATCAAGTCCGTTCCACCTCACTGAGATCAGGTGTGCAGAGTAGAACTGTCCCACGGGGGTTTGAATAGATGGCAATCCTGGGATTCACCCGTCTTCTCCTCTTGCCTGCTTCTGTGTCTAATCGGCTCTTTTTATAACTCACATGTAATTAAATTGAAGTCATAGTGACGTTGACATGGTATTGTCAACATGGCAATGAAAACTTATTCCTGAATGGTATTACATTTACAGCTGTGGTGCTGTTTTTGTGTGCTCTAGAGTCGATCCGACTCATGGTGACCCAGTAAACAGAGTAGAAGGACCCCGTAGGATTTCGGTGCCTGCAACCTTTCAGGGAGCCTTTTCCCTCCAAGCTATTGGGTGGGTTCGATCTGTCAATGTTTCGATAGGGAATTGATTACCTGTTTGTGCCACTGTGGTAGTCAATTTAAGAATTAAGAGTATAGGGGTGGAGTCTAGACTGTCAATCTGGAGACAGCCAATGAGACTTCTGTGTGGGCATGGCCTTCTACTGAGAATTCTGGGAAATCTGGGACTTCCTCCATCGAGGCAGAAGACACTTTCCTCTCTCTCTGCTACTCCTTAGGAGACATTGCAGAAGAGAAGCCACATGGACGCAACCCGACCTCAGAAGCTGGAGAAGCCACAGAGAGACCCCTGCCAGCACTGAGATGCTTACAACGCCAAAGACTTTCCACACACTGGCTGGTGATCGTGCTGCATTTGGCTTTATTGCATGTGTTTCGTGAGTCTGAAGAGGACTTTATAGATTGGTATCGGACATATGGGCTAATATCAGACTATGGCCTTGGACTGGACTGGGTTGGAATGTTTTCTCAATGTTCAATTCCTCTTGGGTATAAACCTCTCCCTATATACACATGTGTGTCCATGGATTTGTTTCTCTAGTCTATCCAGACTGACACAGCCACCCTGGTTCTTTACCTACAGGCATAGGTGCTAGGATTTCAATCCATATTTGGGGAGGACAGAAATCTATCCATAACAAGTGGGAAAATGAGAACGGAATAGAGAATAATAAAGAACGCGCTTGTTCTGAAAAGCAGAAGTATAAAGGGGAAGAGCAGATATAAATGCCAATTAGACAGGATAAGTCACATGGTCTCCAACAGGGACTGATGTTAAGTGGGTGGTAATCTGGGTGTGCCGTAAATTACACTAGACACAGAGGTCCTGAAAAGTCAGTCTAAGGAGTTGAAATCTTACTTGGTCCGTAATCGTGGCTCTCTTCAGGACACAGTATGGTAATGTCACACTAAGACGGGAGGGGCTCTGCTGCTAATAGGCAGGTGAGGGCCCGGGTGGATTGTCAAATGTCTCCGGCACATGACACCACTCAAAAGACACGCATTCATCTGAGGTCTGTTTCTCAGCCAATCTTGTGAAAAGTTTCTTATTTACTTGTCTCCAGATGAGAGACTTGCAAATGAATCAAGCCATAATGCTAAGGCAAGCTTACTACTGGTTTCACCTCCAATTCATGGCAACTTAGAGGTTTGAGCTAGGGCTTTTCCCGCACATCGGGATGTCTTTGTGGGTGTCCTGAGTCCCTGATCTTTTAAACATCCGTCCCTAAATGTAGCAGCTTCCCCAAATATCCCCCATCGCTTTCTAGCAAAGATAATGGAAAGAGATTTTCACCCAGCAAAGAGACTAAGATATGTCAATATAATTAAATTATATAGCTCTTCAAAGAATACATACATAAATATATATACGAGCGCGCACACACGCACATATATTCATTAAATACAATGCCAATTCAATTTCCTTAAACACTTGACAAGACCTATTTTCTGCAAGATTTCTTGCTAACAGGCTTTCAGTCACATTAAGTGCTCACAAAGTGCATGCAAGTTGTACTTTATCGCACAGCCCTAATTGAGCTGTCTAGGTTAAAGAAGCCGAATGTTACGGAAATGTTTATTATACAAGCACACTTAATCTGAAGCTGGAAAGGAACATTTCTGTAACTTCAGCTGTAATTTATCCCTGCAAAAGGCAAGAGAAAAGGCCTTTTATCACCCTCTCATTTCAGTGAATTATGTTGATGGCGTTCTTCGACTGCCATGAATCTGGTTTCACTCCAACGTGAAGAGGAGTTAAGTTCCCCGTACCTCCCGGCTGAATCTCATTACGCCACTGTCCCTTGTTTCCCATCAAGACACGTGCCTACCCTATGCATTCAATGCAGTCCCAGTCATTTACCCCTGCCTTTTGATCACAGCCCTTCATTTATATCAAGAAAAACAGCGTGGATCTAGCTGTTCAGAGACAATTATTATTTCAAATATTTTTGTTTGGGTAAACTTAACATTGAGGGTCTAGCTCGTGTTTTTCCTTCTTTAAGTTGATGGGACAAAGTGAAGGAGAGCCTTCCTTTTGCTAACGTGACAACTTGACATTGTCCTCATCAATGACTCCTTGCAGTCTCAAGACCAGGGTTACAATAGCTGCCAATGTAGTGAAGCATACATATGTGGATGAAATACAGAAAGCAGAATTAAAAGCCCTTTCTATCTTGTTCTTCACTAAACCACCCAACAAAGTAAACTCATCAAAATGAGCCATAAGACTTAGATCACACCACTCATTTCCCTCTTCTTAGCAATTAAGGGATGGCAATCAGTAGTCAGGAACTATAGTATTATTTTCAAAGTCCAACTTCATTTTAAAATTTAGTTTTAAAAAAGTTTAATTTTAAATATTTAGATGTCATATAACCAAGACTATAAACCCAATAGGAAAGGTTCCTCTTCTTTCTCAAAGTCCTAAGCCACTCCTTGCATTTCATGAACCCAAACTTTCATGGGCATACCTATATCTGAACCAATCACTGATAGAAAACACAGCATCTCCACAAGTTTACACAAATAATGTGAGAGAGACTACAGACTTGGAAATCAGCCACCTACCACGCCATCTTCCAAAATTTAATCCTTTCACACCATTTTACCTGTTTTCAGCCTCCCTCCAGCCCTAGGCTGGGTGAATTTTCACTATTCAGGCTTCCTGTAACCTTTCTCCTGTACTTCTTTTTATGGTAGTTTAAAATTTTACCTTTTATTGGAGATCTTGAGTTGTAATCCAAATATGATCCAGGATCCTTTATGTAACCTCTACTGTCTTACCATGTTTTCATTTTCATAAGACCACACTTAGCAGATTTTCCTCTACCTGCCCATGCAATTCTGCAAACACTAGTGGAAATATCAATGTCATACATTCATAGAAAGAAACCAAAAAACATTAACCTCATATGTTTTATACCATATCCAAGTCTTCTATGACCTGCTGTCTCTGTGGACTCTGTGAAGGAGCTGTTTTGTCACCAACACCTGCAAACTCTTCATTCTGTTGTTCTATTAAAGCAAGAGACAAAGTCAGTAGAAAACTTTTCTGCACATGACTGTCCTCTGGCTAGCTATGAGACCAATAGTCTGGGTTACTGCCTTACTCTCAAAGTCAACAGATACTCCTTCCTTGTTTATTTATGTCTTGCTCTCCTACTTTAGTCTTATATACAATATATGTTTAAGGAATTATTTTTCTTTATTCCTTGAAAAAGTCTCCTGTTGTGTTCACTCACCTCATTTTCAGCCATGCTGCTAGAAGTCAGGGTTTATCATTTTTTTCGGATACAATTGTCCATCTCATCTTTCTCTACATGACTATCGGAAGATCCTTGAGAGAAGATTCGGTTTCTTTTAAGTCTTAGGTATCTCACCCCAATTTCTTTATTCATGCTAATTAAATACCCAACCAAAAAAAAAAAACACTGCTGGCAGGAAGTCTACTCCAATTTATAGTGACCTTATGTAAGACTTCCAGGGCCATATATCTTTACAGGGGAAGGTAACTTTTGAACCTCCTGCCATGCAATTAGCAGTCTAACGCCAACAGTGCCCCCAGGGTTAGGGTTAAATAAAGAAGAAATTTGTGTACATGAAGAAATGTCTGTTTGTGTACTTTGCCCCACTTGCTCTATAAGGGTACCCTTATAATGGCCACACAGAGTGATTCTAGGATTTAAAATCAAAGGAGTCAGAATGGAATTTGGTTGTTGTTGCTGTTGTTGTTTTTGCTACCTTAAAAGGTCAGAAGCACCTTATAGAACACCTCTACTTTCTAATTTCTTTATCAATATCACTGAACTTTTACAATGAGCATCAGATGTAGAAGAGCTCTAAAGAAGATATTGATAAGGGGACTGCTTACTCTCTCTTAGGGGGTTAATAAGATGAAAGTTTAAACTGTTTTAGAGGGATGCTCCATTTTTAACGATTAAAATACAACTACGGTGAGGTTTTCTAGAGTGTAAATGGTGTAACCTCACTCCTGAGAGTCATTTGGGTAGCTTCTCTTGTTTCATTCTGTCTGGGCTTCAAGCTTCAGGACTAACTAAAATTAAAATAACAAAAACAACAATACTAGCCAATTTTAATCCACTGCCCTCATGGCAGCACTATAGGACAGAGTAGAGCTGACCTTGTGGGTTTCTGAGACAGTGACTCTTCACAGGATTAGAAAGCCTTGTCGTTCTCCCAAGGAACAGCTGGGGGTTTAGAACAGCCGACCTGTAGCTAACAGCAAAATACATAACCTTAATAATAGTATCTACCATGTATTGATTTTTTCACGGTAGTTAAAACACTAAGCTGCTAACTGAAAGATCAGTGGTTGAAATTACTAGCTTCTCTGTGAGAGAACGATGTGGCACTGTGCTTCCACAAACACTACAGTCTTAGAAACCTTATAGTGCAATACTACTCTGAACCATAGGTTCTCTATGAGTCATAATGAACTCAACAGCTTTGGATCTGATATAGTTTTTTGTGCCAACCTGGCCGATAAACACATGGGGAGTTAATTGAATGGCAGAAAGGTAAACGGCTTGGTGAGCCTCGTTTTTCTTGTTCTTGGGCCTCTTGCATTGTGATGGTTGGACCAGGGTGCAGCTGCCTTAGACAGATCCCTGCTTCAGCTGGCAAGGCTCACTTCCTGCAAGACATCCCCGAGGAGAAGCTGCATGGACCTACCCTGATGCAGCCCTGGGTGCTGGAGCAGCCGTGTGGAGACCCCTTCCAGCACTGACATGCTTACAAGCTCACTGATCCGGCTTTCCTCCTGCAGTCAATGTCATAGTGTGTTTTATGAGATGGAGGAGAACTTTGTGGATTGGTGTCAGACATATGGGTTAATGATGGACTTGTGAGCTTGGGCAGCACTGGGTTGGGAAAACTCTCTCTTATACATGAGTTTCTGTGGATTTGTTTCTCTAAAGTACCCAGACCAACATAGATCTTAACCCTGTGCCAGACACTCCCTGTGATAGTTAATTTTGTGTCAAATTGGATCATCCAAGATAATGGTTTGACAGTTAACATCTAGTAACTCTCCCATGATTTTCAACTAACACAGTATAAACAACTTCCTAATGGGATCTGCTGTGAGCAGACAATCAGTTATGAGAAGACTCAAGTAGAATGTGGTCCTGATGTTGCTTCCTCAGGACTGCGGCTTGCTTCCTATATAAGTGGATGCTGTGAGGAGCTTCTTCGCTTCTTGATGGATCTGGCTCATGCACCTTAGTTTATTTGAATTTAAGCCAATGGCCTGCTGACTGTAGAAGTCATCAGCATCCTGACACTTAACATTGGATTCGATGGACTGTAAAGTCACAAGCCTGACCTACATGACCTCTGCATTCACCAGCCTATAACCTTTGAGCTTCAGCTTCTTGCTTCCTGGTTGGTCTTCCTACATCCTAGTTCATCAGCCCCTTCAGCTACATGAGTCAAAAGAGGCCTGTAGTTTAATAACTGACTTAACCCAACTGGATGTGTGTTGTTGTTATTATTGTTAGATGCCTTTGAGTCAGTTGCAACCCATACCGACCCTATGAACAACAGAACTAAATACTGCCTGGCTGCTCCATCCTTAAAATTGTTCCTCTGCCTGAGGCCATTGTTGCAGCCATTGTGTCAATCCGTCTCATTGAGGGCTTTCCTTTCTTTTATTGACCCTCCACTTTACCAAGCATAATGTCCTTCTCCAGGGAATGGTCTCTCCTGAGAACATGTCCAAAGTCCGTGAGATGAAACCTCACCATCTTTGTCTCTAAGGAGTACTTGGGCCAGATTTATTCCAAGACAAAACTGTTTGCCGTTTAGCAGCCCACGGTCCTTTACATATTCTTTACCAGCACAACAATTCAAATGCATCAATTGCTGTTTGGTCGGTCTTAATGAATATCCAATTTTCACGTACATCTGAGGTGAATGAAAATACCATGACTTGGGTCAGGTGGACCCTAGTCCACAAAGAAGCATCCTTGCTTTTCAATTCTCTACATATGTCTTGTGCAGCAGATTTACCCAATGCAAGTTGTCTTTTGATCTCTAGACTGATGTTCCATAATGATTTATTGTGAATGATTGATTATCAAAACAAGACAAAATTGTTTACAACTTCGATCTTTTCTCCATTTATCATGAAGTTACCTATTGGTAGATTTTGTTTTTCTTTACTCTGAGTTGTAATTTTTATGGAAGGCAGAAATCCTTCATATGCATCAGACAGTGAATCAAGTACTCTTAATTTTCAACGAGCAAGGTTGTATCATCTGTATATGGCAGATTGTTTTTTAAAAAAAAAACCTTTCTCCAATCCTGATGCCATATTCTTTTTCATATAAACCAGTTTCTCTAATTATTTATTCAGCATACAAGTTGAATATTTATGGAAAGAGGATACAAACCCGATTCACATCTTCACTCATTTTAAACCATGCAGTGTCTCCTTGTCCTGTTGGAAAAACTGCTTCTTGATCCAGGTACAAATTCCTCATGAGCACAATGATGTATTCTGGAATTCCCATCCTTCTCAAAAAGGATCCATGGTTTGTTGTGATTCACACAATCAAATGCCTTGAAATAGTCAATAAAACACAAGTAAATATATTTCTGAAATCCTCAGCTTTCAACCAAGATCCATCAGACATCTGCAATGTTATCCTTTGCTTCATGCCCTTTTCTGAATCCAGTCTGAAACTCTGCAGCACTCTGCAAATGTACTGCTGCAATGGCTACTGGATGATCTTTGGCAAAATTTTACTCGCATGTGATATCAATAATATTGTTCTACAATGTGAGCCCCTTTCTTTGGCCTTGCTATAAGCATGCATCTCTTCCAGCAACTAGCTGTCTTCCAGATTTCCAGGCGTAGACAAGTGCGTGCTTCCTGGTTCGTCAGCCCATGCAAACACGTCCATTGGCATTCCATCAATTCCCGGAGCCCTGTGTTTACCTAATGCCTTCAGTGCCCGTTGAACTTCTTCCATCATTACTATGGCTCTTGCTCACACACTACCTCCTGAATTGGTTGGTACAATGACTCTGTGCATTCTTTCCATATTCTTATGATGTTTCCTGAATCATTCAATATTTTCCCCATAAACTAAAAACTCACTCCCAAGCATGCTCTTCCTATTCAGTTTTCTAAATCCAGCTTTTTCACATGTCCTTATAATATTTAGCTTTTTCTTCTGCTGCCCTTTGAAGTTTTCAATTCAGTTCTTTGACTTCATCATGTGCCCCAGCTACTCTACAGTGAAGAGCAAGTTTCAGAGTCTCTTCTGACATCCACCTTGATCAATTCTTTCTTTCCTCTCATTTTACTGATCTTTTGCTTTCTTCATGAAAGATGCTCTTGAATCCTCCCACAACTCATCAGGTCTTTGGTCATTAGTGTTCCATGCAGCCAATCTGTTCTTGACATGTTCTCAAAATTTAGGTGGGCTAAACTTGAGGTCATGTTTTGGCTGGAGCAAGGTAGGTAGGTAGATATTCACAGGTTCTGCTGTTTTGGATAACCAACATCAACACAGCACCCTGGGTACTTTATAGACATTATCATTAGTTGTTGTTGAGTCCATTTGGACTCATAAGGGCATCATGTGCTGCACAGTCGAACTGTTCCATAGGGATTTCAGGACCGTGACCTCACAGAAGCAGATTTCCAGGCTGTCTGCTGAAGTGTGTCTGAGTGAGTTCCTAATGTCAACCTTTCAGCTAGTGGTGGATGGCATAACAGTGTGTGCCACTGGCTAACAAAATTTAAATGTAATGTAACCAAATTTAAATTCATATATGTTATTTTATTACCACTGTTATATAGTTGAGGAAATTGAAGCATAAAGAAAATGCCTGTCCAAGGCACCAATAAAACAATTCTGAAATACAGCTCTGCCTACCTTTGCTCCTGCTGTGCCGCACACAGTCTCGGTTCAGCAGAGACTGGAAAACAGGAAGCTCCACTAAAGAACTCCAGGTGACTCAGGAGATTATCTACATATAGTTTGCTGCCCCGTTCCTGGTAAGAAGTCACCTGGGACTGATCTAACCTGCCAAATTGTAGTCATGCTATTCTGATCTCTGTGTGTGTCGAGTTCAAATAGAGCTGCCTGACTTGACTTCTAACTTAGCTTTTCCCAAGCTCTCGTGGGGAATGACAGAGCAACTCAGCATCGATACCCCTGATCCTCTTACAGGTATTGCTCCTCCATAAGGCACAGACAGCTCCCAAAACTAAATGGAAAGGCCCTGGCAATGCCTGAATCCGACAAATTTACCTCTAGGCAATACCTGAAAACATTAATCACAAGACACAGAGAGACAAAGATTCCCTGAGCTGTCAGCGATGCTCTACCTACCTTCTTGTGCACTGACAAGTTTATACTTTAAAGGAAATCAGGGTGGGGCACCTGAACTTATGAGCAAAGTCATACAAACCCTCACCATCAGAAAAACAAAATCAAAATAAAAGTCTAACATACAAACAAATAAAATAGCAATGCCATTTTACACAACTAAAGTTAGCAATTGTGGGCTCTGTGCGGTATCTATTTACAGTTTTCAATAGAAATCATAATTTTGAATTTTTCCTCCTTGGCAAATTCTTATGCCAAGCATATAATTCATTTTGAATGAAATATTTAGCTAGAGGAAAAGACACAGGAAAAAAAGATATAGTTTAGTATGCATGTTATGTAAGGCCAAACAAAGTTGCCGAGTCAGCTCATCTATTTAAAGAATAAACAGCCATGAAGATAGCAAACATAATAATAAAAAATAGCATTTAGTGAGTGCCTACTATGTGTGTGCATTGTTGTGTGATGATTTTGTTATTTTCTCACTTCAAATATTAATAAGATCCAAAGAGGTTAAGTAAAAGCCTAACAAACCATAAGTATTGTAAATGGAAAGCCAAAGAAAGTGTTTGATTAGTTAGAAGGCCTAGAGAGCATGAAACTGTGCTTTTCCGAGGAAATTCTATCATGACCAAAGCTGTAATGGACCACAGAGGTAATGAGCTCAAACAGGAATCAAATGAGATCTAGAGGGAAAGACCTCGGAAAACAGACCAGCACAGATGGCTGGAATTCGAGGTTGCACGTGAACTGATGAGAGGTCAGATATTGTTTTTGTTTCTTGTTTGTGTTTGGGTATTTTTTTGGGGGGGGGGAATGGGGGGAGTTTGGACAGAATATGCACATTACTGACTGAAGCATCAATCAAATAATTCCAAAAGGCTGTTTTGACTGGTACTAAAATGGCATGTCAAGGAACTTAGAATACTGCCTAAGGAAATCAGCTACCATATGTCTTTAAGACTCATAATATATATATATACATAGATATTCAAGACTCATAATATATACATAGATATGCATATATATATATATCCAAGCCTTCAGAAACTAGAGTTAATCTTAAACAAAGGAAACCAAGAAAAATCAACCTGATGTATCTGACATTGAGCTTAACTAAAGAATCAACCTGAAATCATCCTGTGAACTATCCAGTCCTGTGAATCATGGTGTGTGGTTCACATTAGTGAGGCGGCTGAGGTGGAACTTGCAGTTTCTTCTGCAGTAGCCAAAAGCAGAGTGAAGTGATTTGAACTCTAGGCATTCGTGCTAGGATTGTGGGCAAAAATGATAAATAAAAGCCCACATATCATTTAGGTGGTAAAAAAGCCTGAAAATGAGAGAGCCAGGAAGTCTTCAACATGAAAAGTTCCAAGATACACGACGAGTTAGCAGTAAGCAGACAGGCTGGAGTCTAGAAGGAGTCCAATGGTCAAATGAAAGGGGAGAATCTGGAGTCAGACCATCAGACAGACTGTAGACAGAACTTCATAGCTCCCGGAGACTCAAGCAAAAGCAGGGTCAAAAATTAAGCAGGCAGTCCAAAAACTATTACAGAGCAATGGGAAACAGCTGGCCAAAGCCTTGGGTGAGCAGTGTAGGACCAGGACTTCCATGAGTGACAGAAAGCAATAAAGTGAATGAGAAAATAGAATGATAGACACATTCATACTTGTATTGATAATATATCATGCTTATTTATGCACAAAATGGCAGTAAATGTAAATTGTAATGATATAACCCATTTAACACCAATTATAATGTTTTCTCTTTTGATGCAATTGAATATATTGTTGGTTGCCATCAAGACAATTCCAAGGCATGGAGCCCTCCATAGATGAAGAGTGTAACTGAACTGTAAAGATTCGAGCCTGTGACCTTTGGGAAGCAGAGCACCAGGACTATCTTCCTACACACCGCTGGGTCGGTTCACCAACCTTTTGGCTAGTAGTTGAGTGCTTAACCATTTAGTCACGGGAAACACAATACTCAACTTTCATCCACCTTTCTCTCAAATGACCAGCTATTCAAAATGCGAGAAGCAATCATGCACCTGAAAACTAACAAAGAGATGAGACGCCCAAGGGCCACCGTCATAGGTTGGTTGTGAAATACTGGTGTGGAGCTGGTGAGCAGTTCCCGTGTGGTGTCAACACTCATGTCATGTTTGTTTGGCTGGTTGGTTGGTTTTCTTTTTGCTGAGAAGATATGGAATTGGAAGAAGAAACTAGTCCCACCCCGTGGATATTTATTCTTAAAAGTTCAGCTTTCTTTCATGACATAACAAGAGAAAAATATAAAGGGGAGATTACCAACAACACCATTACCAGGGTTAGACATTTTAAATATCAGTCTTAGAAAAACATCTATACATTTTCACTTCTCACTCTTGACTTATCACTGCCCTAGGCGGCGCTCTGAAATCTGAGTGCTCATCCACCCCTATCATCACATTCGTTACCTCGCGTTGGTGTTTGCAAAACCATGCAACCCCCTCCTGTGAATATTGTCAGACCTCCTTACTTATATTCTTTTGTTGCCCTTTCTCTGTTGTATTTAAGCATTGGCCTGTTAATAACAAGGTTGGTAGTTCCAAACCACCTGCCACACCATGGGAGGAAGACAGAACTTTGTACTCCCTTAAAGAGCTGTAGTCTCAGAAACTCACAGGGCAATTCTACCCTGCCGGAGAGGGTCACTATGAGTTGGCATCATTCAGTGGCAGTGAGTTTGGCTTAGTTTGAGCACTTGCTCTGCACCGGTCACCGCACAACAACATGCACAAGACCAACAATGATCGCTGCCTCTCCAGGACTCTAATCAAACTCTCCCTTCCTCAGATTGGCGATGAAAGGGTAAAAGTTAGGTGAATTGCAAGTGTGTGGAGAACTGGTTCATGAGCTATGAAAATGAGGAATGGTTAGGACTCTCACTATGACATATGCATTAGCTACAAAAAAATTCTTGATTTCTCTATCTGTTAGATATCATTAATATTCATTTTGTTATCTTAGTTAATCATATACATCATTAAATTTTCTGCTGTAGCTCTGCTTTCATCAGTTTTCTATCTGATAGTGGGGGTGGTTCTTCCTTCGTCATGCACTTTATCCCCTGCTAGGCCTCCCTTTACATCTCTGATCTGTTCTCGAAATTAAAATTCGGAGGCCTCACCGGGTCTCCACTTTGATTGACTGAGTGATTGCTTCCCTGCGCCCATGTTTGGCAGGCATTTAATAGTAATTAAAGATTTCTCTAATCTGTTCATAGGGCTCTCTGATAATCAACGAGAAATCACTTTGATTGATAGTCACTGTCACAAAAATGGGAAGACCGAATCTCTTAACAAATTTCCACCAAGAAGAAGTCAGTGGGTGAAATGCTCCAAATGAATGTCCATACATATTTAACCTCAAAGGAAGGTTATTTAAAATACCACGGTGAGCTGTTAGTGCCTGGCAACCATATCCAAGTGAAGCCTCAAATAGAGATTCTGAGCGTCCCTGAGGCCTGAAACAGCCCCTGAAGTTCCCTTTCTGCTACTCATTAGCCAGGACTCTTTTGGTGGTGTGAAGGCTCAACTAGAAATCTATAGCAATATAGCTGGTGCTGAGGCTGTCCAAGCAGGTGAGAAATTAAGACAGGAAGTGAATCCCATGAGCTTTAAAATAATGAGGAGAAATGGCAAAACCAACCGCAGCGGGTAAAGGGCATGAACAGCTAAAGAGTCTCCATGGGTCATCATTGGAAAACATATTATTTCAGTATATATTCTCTTGATTTAGTGCCTGATGCCTAAGGTCTGTGGTACCACTAAAGCTAATAAATCATTGCTCTGGATGACAGCTGGAGCCCCTGTGTTTTCTCATCAGCAGGAAACCTTGTAAATTGCCAGGAGAAGCAACTAGTGACCATGCAGCAGAGCTGAGAGAATCAGTCAAAGCCTCAGTCCATTAAGCCCATTTCCTTTTATTTGCACGTGGATTAAAAGAAATGGGCAGCCCTGCAGAAAAAGATGAGCCCCATCCACTTGGTTAGTGTTTAATTCAGGGCTTTGAACCAGTTCAGCCAGGCCCAGCCATGGGCAACAAAGCAACCTGGAAACAGATCTGAACTTTTAAAATGTGGGTAAACCAGCATGCTATCTGGAAGAGGAAGCAGTATGGCTGTGAATACTACAAGAAACATAATCTCCCTCTCAGAAAACAAGGACAACAGAGCAACCAGATCTTTCGATCTGCTAAATTATAAGCAGCGTTGACTCAAAGATGGCAGCCAACAGGACAACTTTGAATATAAGTTGCTCTCTGTAGTCCTGCAGTAATCCAATGCCACGCATCGATCATTGAACGGACTTGCTATACTTTTCCATAGATCTCTTTGCGTCTCCCATTCCAAAGCTTTGGCTAACAACTTTTCCTATCCCACTGAGCATTCCAGGTCACCTGCGTTTTCTTTTTTTAATTCAGGTCTGCTCTGGTTCCATTTCACTGGACATGGTTTGAGCCATTTGAAGCCCTTGTTTCAAGAGAGTAACACAGAACTACTGGAGAAGATCCCTTAAGGCCTGCAGGTGGAATATGTTCACAATAGGAATCTACCTTTTATAGCTGCCCATTGACTACACTGCAATTTAACTTATAAAAGCAATAGGACAACTTCAAGGGAATGGACTTGTAGCAAACACAGAAACCTTGCTTAGGCTTTCACACTTTTGAATTTTGTTTTAATGAAATTGTTGGCTTATGAGTTTACTTGATGTAACGCTTTCCAAACATTTGATTCTCTAAATTGCTCTCAACCAAATTGACCAGAAATAAAAAAGATAACACGTGATAGTCGGGTGGACTTTGATTAGCGTACTCACTGAGGGAGAAATCTCCCTCTTTTACACCTATAAATGTTTACTTCAAATACGTTTATCTTGTTGTACTAACCTTTATACTCTTAACATGCGCCAGGGGCAGAAGTAGAAGAAAGCTTAAGACAAAAGGAGATCTTTTGTACCATTTGTTTAATGGAGTCATTGGCCATAAGATAGAGAACTACAGGAAACCATGTGTAAGGGGGCTTTCCTTCTTGATTGACCGTCTTCTGCCACTACAAGTAAATCTAGTGCCCTCACATAGGTCAAGAGGATGTGTTGCTGTGCAGTGCCTAGAGATGACTACGTAGAAAGCACTTCCCTGAATTGGATAGATGCCGTGGAGTCCTATCGTCACACTTCTTTCACATTGGAAGAACTCAGAGTGCACCTGCGAGGCTTCAAATACAAGACCACAAGCCCAAATTTCAGCATGCCAACTTCTGGAAGAGAGGAAAAAGAGAGTTGTGATTATCTCTAATTGTCTGTACTTGTAATAGCCAGATGGTCATGATTCAGCAAAACCCAACAGCTCTGTTGTCTCTAACATTCCTTTAGAAACTCTGCACCGGACAGGGAGGCAAGGTGAGCAGTGATCTTCCCTTTATACACTCCTTCCCCACTAAATCTGGGGAGTCATTCTTGCAAGCACAGCAGGTCGAAAGACCCCTTCCCCCACTTTGTGCCTCTCTGTAAGCAACTGCTCAGCCAGTACTCAATTATTCAGGGAGAGGGCTTGCCATATTCTGGGTAATTTTCATTCTATGTACCCTTCATACTCTATCATCGTCTCTTCACATGCTGTCTGCTATTTCTGGTTGTGCCATTGCTGGGGTGACAGAAAGAAGCATCACCCATCAGCTGCCCCCTCCCCGCCAGCAGGGCCAAAGGCACTTCAAGCAAGGCTGGTAGAGTAAGTACTCCATCATATTCCACCTCTCAAAGCTGTCAGCCTAAGATGATGTATCTACAAAGGGATTTCAGAGCTTTATAAGCAAATAATGCCTCCTCCAAAGCACACATTAACTGAGCAAACAATACGCCTTAATTCAGCATGTGCATTTGCATATTTACACAGAAACCCCTGCTGCTTATTTGCCTAAGATAATGAAAAGCTTCCAAGGAACTTTTCTCCACTAGAGCCTGAGCACACACGCGCAGAAAACATGATGGGTTGATTTAGAGTTTTGATTTCCTTTTTTTAAGATGAAAAAAAATAGTGGGATGCTTGGAGGAGTCATCATTCGTATTAATTTAGATTGTTGTTGTTGTTGTTGTTGTTGTGGGGTGCCATGGACTCCATCCAACTCCTAGTGAGCCTATGTAACAATGAACAGAACACCGCTGGTCCTGCGCCATCCTGACAATTCTTGTCATGCTTAAGCCCAACGTCGCAGCCCCTGCGTGAGGGTCTTCATGTTTCCTGCTGCCCTTATAATTTACCAAGAATGATGTCCTCTGCCAGGGACTGCTCTCTCCTCCTAACATGTCAAACGTACTTGTCTCTCAGTTTGTCAGACCGTGGTGGCTTGTGTGTTGCTGTGATGCTGGAAGATGTCACTGGTATTTTCAAATACCAGCAGGGTCACCCAAAATAACTTTCCATCATCCATTTTTAAAATGCCATTAAGTCAAGTCTGACACATAGTGACCTTATAGGATAGAATAGACATATTCCAATGGGTTGACAATGCTGAAAATCTTTATGAAAATAGAAAACCTCATCTTTGCCCTATTGAGCAGCGGGTGGTTCTGAACTGCTGTCTGCTGGCCTTGTAGTTAGCAGTCCAATGCATAACCTATGACACCACCAGAGCTTCTAGACAGCCTGTAGAACTGGTCAAAGAAGTGGTAACCCAGGATGGAAATTCTTCTCAATCCTTTTATTTTGTGGTGCTACTGACTTACTTCAGGATGCTTGCCCATGTTTTCTTCTATCTCAAATAAAGTTGGTAACACTGGTAGAAGGACAGTGCAATCTAATGCTAGAAAAAGCTTTAAAGTGCAATAAAGTTTTATTTCATCATGAAATCCTAACATTGGACATCAGGCTAGTAAAATAGATGCATGCCTAACGATCCCCAGAACAAATGCTTCCTCACATTCATCATGGGGAAGCAGTTCAGTCTAATGTGGCATGGCCCTTCAATGAATTTTGAAATGGATATACAATGTTGTTGTTACTTCAAGTTAGTTCCAACTCATAGCAGCTCCCCCTACAACAGAACAGTACACTGCCTGGTCCTGTGCCATCCTCACAATTGCTCTTATGTTTGAGCCCACTGTGTCAGTCCATCTCAGAGAGGCCCTTCTTCTTGTTGTGTGCTGCCCCAATGCTTTACCAAGCATGATGTCCTTCTCCAAGGACTGGCCTCTCCTGACAACATGCCCAAAGTGCAGATGATGAAGTCTCACCGTCCATGCCTCTAAGGCTCATTCTGGCTGTACTTCTTCCAAAACAGATGTATTGCTTATTTGACAGTGCATCGTACTTTCATTATTCTTTGCCAACACCATAATTAAATGCATCGACTCTTCTTCATTCTTCCTTATTCCATGTCCAACTTTCACGTACACATGAGGTGACTAAGTTTCCATTTCTTGGGTCAGCCACGCCTTAGTTCTCAACATAACAATCTTGCATTTCAACACTTTAAAGAGGTCTGGGAATCAGATTTACCCAGTGCACTCGGTCATTTGGTCTCTTAACAGCTCTGCCATGAGTATTGATTGTGGATCCAAGCAAGATGAAATTCTTGACAACTTCAATCTTTTCTTCTTTTATTATGACGTTCCTACTCCTCCCATTGTGAAGATTTTGGTTTTCTTTACATTGAGTTATAATTTATAGTTACTACTACAATCCTTGATTTCATCAACAAGTGTTTCAAGTCCTTGTTACTTTCAGCAAGTAAGGTTGTGTCATCTGTAAAACACAGATTGATGCCACAACCCTGATGCCACATTCTTCTTCATGTAAGCTTACTTCTCTGAGTTTTTGATCAGCATACAGACTGAAGCAGGCATCTTCAAACTCTGGCCTGTGGTCGCATGCGGCCCGCTGTGTGTTTTTGCCCCATTTGTTATTTTACTTCAAAATAAGATATGTGCAGTGTGCATAGGAATTTGTTCATAGTAGTCCGGCCCTGCAACAGGTCTGAGGGACAGTGAACTGGCCCCCTGTTTAAAGTTTGAAGACCCTTAGACTGAAGGATATAACCCTGGCATACACCTTTCCTGATTTTTTAAACCATGCAATATTCCCTTGTTCTGGTCTCACAAGTGCCTCTTGATCCATGTTCAAGTGCCGCATGAGCAAATTGTTCTGGAATTCACATTCTTCTCAAGATTATCTATAGTTTGTTATGATCCACACAGATGAATGCCTTTGCATAGTCAATGACATAGAAGCAAACCTCTTTCTGCTCTTCTCTGCTTTCAGCCAAGATCCATCTGACATCAGCAATGATATACCTTGTTCCAAGTCCCCTCCTGAATCTGACCTGAACCTCTGACAACTTCCTGTCAATGAGACCATTGTTGGGTGATCTTTAGCAATATTTAATTGCATTTGATATTAATGATACTGTTTTACAATTTGAGCATCGTGCTGGGTCATTTCTCTGTGGAGTGGGTACAAATATGAGTCTCTTCCAGTTAGTGAGCCAAATATGTCTTCCAAAGTCCTTGGCATTGACAAGTAAGTGCTTCCAGTGCTTCATCAGCCTGTGCAAACATTTTATTGGTTTCTGTCACTTCCTAGAGCCTTGTTTTTGGCTAATGCTTTCAGTGAAGCTTGGACTCCTTTCAGTATCATTGGTTCTTGCTGATCTGCTACCTCTTGAAATGTTTGAATGTCAACTAGTTCTTCTGGATACAGTGACTCAGGGTGTTATTTTCATCTTTTTTGCTGTCTTTTTAATGACCTTTTTCCTTCTTCATGAATCATGGTCTTGATGGCATCCCCCAGCTCATCAAGTGTTCTCTCATTAGTGTCCAGTGCATCAAATCTCTTCTTGAGTTGTTTTTGAAGTTCAGATTTATTTTATTATTTGCTTTGTTTGTCCAAAAAGAATAACGCACAAAAGTTCTTGTCCTCGGGTATATTAACTCAATTTTTCTTAAAAATCAAAAATTGAATTTGAATAGAAAAGGATATATTGAGGAAGGAAGTTTTGAGAATGATGAGGGCAATGAATGTACAAATGTGTTTTACACAATTGATGTATGTTTGGATTGTGATAAGAGTTGTATGAGCCCCCAATAATATGATTTTAAAAATGAGGAAGGAGGAAGTAGAAGTCCCTTTATATCCAGTTTAATTAACTGGAAGGCAAAAAAATCACAGGGGATCTGCAAAAAAGTATCCAAAATAATAAGTACATTTAACAAATAAAAAATAGAAGGGCAATATACAAAAATCAATTTTATTTCTCTATACTAGCAACAAATAGCAGGAACAGGTAATTTAGAAATCAATACTATTTACAATAGCATTAAAAATCCAAACACTGTGGTATTAGATTAATGAAAGGCAAATAAATTAATAGAACATATCCATATGATTACAAACAACAAAATTATAGAGATATATTGATCCAGAAAATTAACTCATTTCAGGTAATAGTACTGGAATACATGCATAAATATATGAAGTGATCCCTTCCTCACATCATAAACAAAATTATTGTGATATTAACAAACGCGAACAAAAATCTAATAAGATCACCAGAGAAGCTGAAGAAAACTTAAGAGGTATGTCTGATGCTATGAAGCGGAACAACGTTAGAATTGTTAGCTTACCAGAGGACAACATAACAAAGAAGTCATCTGCAACAATAGTGAGAGAATTCTTGGAGGAAAGCTTCCACAGCTTTATGAATGAAAAACAGACAACCATACAGGAGACTGAATGAACACCAGCTAGATTGGATCCCAAGAAGAAGTCACCAAGGCACATAATAGTTAAATTATCCAACTTTGAGGAAAAGGAGAAAATCATGAGAGCAGCTAAGGAAAAACAAGCAATCACATATAAAGGTTCCCAAATAAGAATATACTCAGACCTATCAGCAGAAACTATGAAGAAGAGGAGAGAGAGTGGAGTAACATATTCCAAAAATTGAAGTAAAACAATGCAAACCCAAGAATACTCTACCAAGCCAATTATCGATCAAGATAGATGGAGAAGTAAGTCTTCCCAGACAAGGAAAAACTCAAAGAATACATTAGAAGAAACCCAGCCCAACAAAAGATCCTTGCTGACCCAGTATGGGCAGAAGAACAACACTCACCAAGCATAATAAGAGACCGCCACATAGAACAACCTCACCTAGAGGGCAAAAAAGAGAAAACAGACCTCAAAATAGCATTGACTTAAAGATAGAAAGACTTCAAAGGCTGCTGAGGTAAGCTTTAAAAAAATGGCAAAGGGACAGAGGGAAAAAGTATACAAACATTCCAGGGGTGAGGACCAAGTAATATGGCAGGGACCAGACCAAATACAGGGATACACATGGTAGAAACTAAAAAGGAGGTGTGGAAAGGAAAAACAGTAATAATAATAAAATAAAAGGGTAGCGGGGGCACAGGACACTAACCCACCCAAGGGAGGGTATTGTTTGCGTCTCCACAGGGGAGAAGAGATCAGACTTCAACCCAGTGCTTCAAGATGTGAATGCAACATGCCAGCATGGAGTAGGGAAACAGTGGGGAGGTGTTGGGGGCCGGCCTCAGCACCAACTACTAAGTGGACACTTGCCCCTCCCCTCAGATGAATTTATTTCCAAGAACGACATTGAATCTACAGCTCTGGAAGAGGGACATATCTGATCAGAGCACATAGGACCAGATGAAGGGGGAAGAGGAAAGAGTGAAGCACATCATAGCCCACCAGGCCAGGAGGTCAATGTTCCAAATTAGAGCAGCCAGTCAACAGAAAGGACCACATGGCCGGCCCCACTATGAGACATAGCATCCCTCACTGACCCATAGCCCTACAGGGGACAACACCAGAAACACAGTGTGGGAATTGTACCCGATCAGATCTCGCCACACCAAGGCAAAACTTTAAGGGGGTGCAACACAACAGAAAGGGAATGGAGGGGCGAGGTCCCCAGGGAATGCTGAAGGTATACTTTGGGGCCAGGGCATGGTACCCCAACAGATTGCACTGGAAAACACTCCTAAAGGGCAACAAACAATCCTTGGACTAACTACAAGCTTTTCTTTCTTGTTGTGCTTTGTTTTGTTTTTGTTCTTGGTTTGTTGTTGCTGTTTTGTTGTATATTGTTGCTTGGTTGTGTTCTGTCTTGTTTTTGTGCATGCTATTATCTCCACAGGTCTGTCTAAATAAGATAGGCTGGATGAACAATTGGAGGAGAAAACAACGGAACTGATAGTTCCATGGGGACATGGGAGAGGGGAAGGTGGGGGGGAAAGTAGTGGTGTTAATAAACCCAGGGACAAGGGAACAACAAGCGATCCAAATTGGTGGTGAGGAGGGTGTGGGAGGCCTGGTTGGGTATGATCATGGGTAATATAACCAAAAGGAATTGCTGAAACCCTGGTGGGGACAGAGCATGCTAGTGGGACAGGAGGGAAGTCAAAGGAAATAGAGGAAAGAGCTGAGAAGCAAAAAGCATTTATAGAGGTCTTGATAAAGACATGTACATATGCAAATATATTTATACATGAGGATGGGGAAATATATCTATGTTCATATATTTATAGGGTTAGTATTAAGGTAGCAGAAGGACATTGGGCCTCCACTCAAGTACTCCCTCAATGCAAGAATACTTTTTTCTATTAAATTGGCATTCTATGATGCTCACCTTCCTGACACAACCATTGAAGACAAATGGGTGTATAAGCAAATGTGGCGAAGAAAGCTGATGGTGTCTGGCTATCAAAAGATATAGCATCTGGGGTCTTAAAGGCTTGAAGGTAAACAAGCAGCCATCTAGCTCAGAAGCAACCAAGCCCACATGGAAGAAGTACACCGGTATGTGCAATCACAAGATGTTAAGGGAGCAGGTATAAGGCATCATCAAACAAAAAATCTTACCATAGTGAATAAGCGGGAGAGTGCGGAGTGGAGACCCAAAGCCCATTTGTAGGCCACTGGACATCCCCTTACAGAAGGGTCTTGGGGAGGAGATGAGACAGTCAGGGCACGATGTAGCAATGATGAAACATTCAACTTTCGTCTAGTTCCTAAATGCTTCCTCTACCTGCCACCCCCACCCCCACTACTGTCATGATCCAAATCCTACCTTGCAAGTCTGACTAGACCAGAGGATGTACACTGGTACAGATGGGAACTGGAAACTCAGGGAATCCAGGGCAGACGATCTCCTCAGGACCAATAGTGTGAGTGGTGATACTGGGAGGGGATAGGGAGGGTGTGTTGGAAAGGGGGAAGCAATTTCAAGGATCTACATGTGAACTCCTCCCTGGGGAACATACAACAGAAAAGTGGGCGAAGGGTGACGTGGGACAGAGCAAGATATGACAAAATAATAATTTAAAAATTATCAAGGTTTCATGGGGGGGGGCGGGAATGAGGGTTGGGGAGTGAGAGGAAAAAATGAGGACCTGATGCCAGGGGCTTGGGTGGAGAGCAAATGTTTTGAGAAGGATGTGAGCAATGAATGTACAAATGTGCTTTACACAATTGATGCATGTATGGATTGTGATAAGAGTTGTATGAGCCCCTAATTAATTATTAAAAAAGAAGAAAGAAAGGGTAATCAATTGCGCTTCACCAAAATTGAAGTCTCATCAAGAGACATCATTAAGAAAGTAAAAAAGCAAGCGATGGATTAGGAAACAATAGTTGCAATGCTCTCATCTGACAAAGGACTATGTCAGACGTACATACAAAATATCTAATTTTTAAAAAGGTAAAATGTGTGATTCCACTCTTCATATAGGATGGCCAATAAATCCATTAAAGGATAGTCATCCGGTCCACGCAACTAGAATGAGATAGCACTTCATACTCACTTGAATGGTTAACATTAAAAGCGCTCTGATTGCCATGGGGTAAGTTTTGAGCTGAGAACCACAAAATGGGTAGTTCAAGTACACCAAGGACCCCATGGTAGAACTATGAGTATGTCTGTTCCCACAAAGACTTACAGTCTCAGAGTCCACTTGATGACAGTGGTTGTGTAATTCATTGATGCTAAAGGTATAAAATGGAACAACCATATTTAGAAAACCACCTATCCTGTGGCCTAACAATTACATGCCTAGGTATTTACTAAAAAATAATCAATGTCTCCAGATAAAGATTCACACATAAATATTCAAAACAGTTACATTAATAATAGCAGAACATGAAAACAACTCAAATGGTTTTCAAAAAGAAATTTGGTACTCAAAATGTGGTATATCATAAAATACAATACTAATTAGCAATAAATACATATATATATTACAAAAATATATGAACCACCATTTCATATATAGATTTCTGAAACAATATAATCTCAAAAACATTATATTAAGTGAAAGAAACTTAAAGCCCTTCCCCCCCCCAAACAAATACGGTATTGTTCCATTTATACAAGAAAAGTTCAAAAACATGCAAACTTCTCTATGGTGCTATAAATCAGAGAAGTGATTACAAATCAAGAGGTACAGATTGAATGGAACACACCCTGAAGAACTTTCTGGTAAATGTTCTACATTTTGTTTGGGCTGTGGTCTCGTGGATGTACACATTTGTCAACTCACTGACCTACCTCTTTAAAATAATGCATGTTGGTGCATATTATCTCCATTTTTTAAATGGGCAGGGGACAAAAGTAAAGAAAAATTCTCACATGGAATATCCAGAGAATCCAGTTCACATTATCCATGCCTCAAAAGATGATGCGACACATAATCTGACTAACTGCAAACTCGTGCTGTTGAACATTTGTTGTAGAGTAGGGTCCCTGGAAGTAAGACCATTTAATGATTTTTTTCTCATTAGATCTTTTCAGTAGCCCTGTAAGGATAAATTGATTATCATCAGTCCAACTCTACAGCTGGAAAATTGTGGCTCACAAAGATGAAGTCATTTCCTCGGGATCACAGAGTTAATAGGCAAAGCTTACCTTTAAACCTGGCCGTTGAACTACAGCACTTGGACTTTTAAACACTGTCG
The DNA here is from genome assembly GCF_050624435.1 of Tenrec ecaudatus. NCBI lineage: Eukaryota > Metazoa > Chordata > Mammalia > Afrosoricida > Tenrecidae > Tenrec > Tenrec ecaudatus. The sequence continues at coordinate 88,706,985 of NC_134532.1, forward strand.
AGCATCTGAAAAGGGCCTTAAAGCTTTAGCATGGGTTCACTACTTATTTTTGAATTTTTGAGGAATATTGATCTGAAAAGAATATCATCTCTAAGTAGTGACCAATGTAAGAGATAATAAATTAGATTACTGAATTCAGAGTAACATTGGTCATGATAATGATGACAGGTTAACCTTGGGCACACCATCTATGGTGTCTGTGTGTCAGACATCTTCTAAGCATTTCCTGGATTCTAATTCACTAATTCTTCCACGTGACTCTATGGAATAAAAGCAGAAAAAACTGCAAATTCTGGAATCTATGTAAAGTGGAAACAGCAAAGATAACTACAATATTTTTCACTAATAGAGAGTAGCAGGTAAGGTTGCACCTGTCAAAGACAAAAAAAACAAAACAAAACAGACAAACCTGGAAAACCCAGAAAAGTAAGGCAGGAAAATTGAATTCCAGCCTCTCTCCCAAGTCTCACTGTATCGTTAAGACTTAAACAGAATCGCGTTTAGACTTCTCAGAAATGCATCTGCTTCTAGCCAACTATTGACTAGAAGTCCTCACAATAGCACAGTCAGCTAACACATTTCTGTATGTTTTCAGTGTTGTTTACCCCATCCACATAAATGCTGCATTTTCAACTCAAGATTAAAAAAAGCATTTCACAAAAAGTGCAAGATTTTCCACCCTTGCACTGCGGGTCTAAATGCAGGATGGCTTCATGAATTTTTTCCCCTTTTTTCTTGGCGTGGGAGGTGGGGCGCAATTGTCCTGATACTGGATTCATTTATCTTGAAACGCCAGATGCAGACCTCAGTCTATAGTACGCATCAAGAAATTCCACTTCACTCTGCTTCTTGGGAGCACTTCCAACAACTCTAGTGGCACTTTGGCGGGTGCGGGGGGACTCCTGGGGGTGCATAGTGTTGTTCAAGGCTTATGGTACTGTACTAACCTCAATGGAAAATAGCAAAGAATTACAAGAGATCACTTTTTACCATGACACCCTATTTACTGGATAGAAAACTACTCATGCAGAAATGATGTGTCACACAGCTTTAAAAAAAATCTGAGCGAACCCATGTGATTCAAACCCATGGTGTTCAAGGGTCCACAGTATTATTTTTCCTTCTCTTTACAGATGAAGAAACTAAGGCAGAGAGAGTTTTAACCACTTGCTCAAGAAACAAAGCAAATAAGTTGCAGAGGAGAGCAGGAGACGAAGGAAGAAGACTCAACAGAAAGCAGACTGAGCATAATTGTCTTCCTACAGACTCCAAAATGACATAGCAAGCAAAAGCACAGGTGACGGTTAATAGTATTAATGACATCATAATGAATAAAACTACAAGCAAAATGAATACAGGGTAATCAGACACATATATCCTAACTATGTTCACCTTAAGGGAAGACCTTGGAAAGAGCCCTGGGACAAATGATGAGCTCCCAAGAGTCTACTCTCAAGGTGTTTATTGTACCTGAACTCTATCAGCCTGAGAGAACTTGCTTGTGAACATAGAAGCATTGCAGCTCAGATTGACATGGTCTTAGCTATTTACTTCATAGGGTAGATATTGACAAATCCACATAACTTCACATGTTTCTTAATTTACCATAAGCACCTACATGCTTAACACTGGGAGCTCCAGCGGTACAGAGGGTTAGGCACTGAGGAACTAACCCCAAGGTCAGCCACCGAAACCTCCCAGCTCAAGAGAAAAAGATTAGGCTTTCTCTTCTGTAAAAATGTACAGCCTCAGAAATCCAAAAGAGTACTTCTAGTCTGCCCAATGGGGTCTCTATGATTCAGAATCAAGTCAGTGGCTGTGAATTCCAGGTGTTCTTATTTATGCTGTTGCTCATTTGTTTCTGCTTGAGTTGAACGTAACCGCGCTCTCTTGGCTCAATGGCTGGGAGGTGTAGAGTGCTGCTACCATGACTCTCTGGCTCCCACCCAGGCAAAGGGAGACCATTCAACCAGGTGAGGGTCGCTAAGTAGTGGAGCAAATATGAACACGGGCGTCTTCTGTTATGAGTGCTTTCTTCTAGAAACCTAATCAAATGCAAAATTTTGAATCAAAATATCAATGCTGTGAAAATATCCCTTGAAAGAGGACGTAAATTAAGTCCCCTTTCCCTGCAAGTCCAACTGCACCTCCTGCTTATGAGAAAGAATCCTATCCCATTTCAGAGCATCGATATTTACCAAGCTACTTAGCAGTGAAGGCGTCTAGCCCAAAAGTTATTCCGACTCGTTCTGCAAGAGCACAAGTGAACTTGAAGTCTTTTCCTGTCATTTAACACTGATACAGAGATGTTGTTAACTCAGTAAGCTGTCAAAAGCACTGTCACCTTTCTTAGCTTCCACAACACCAATATCAGTGGGTGAACATAAAGATATGTTTCAATACCCAACAGAGAAACAGGAAACTGAAAAGTCAAATCTAAAAAAAGGAATGTTTAAAATTTGTATTATAGTTGAGCTATAGGCATATGTTCTATAGGGGAATTTAAAGATCTAGCTATATCAATTTGTACTTTTATAGGAATTTTTGAGAAATTGATTTTAACCAATTTAGGAAGAAAGCCATATGAAAGTATGACTTCAAGAATATTAACTTTTATTTCTGTAGGTTTTTAGATGCATAGAAAGAAATCCATGCTTTGAAAAGTTCTCAATAATGACAGTGAACAATCCAGTACATTTTGCTGAGATAATTACAAGGATGAAACAATACCACCACAATTATTTTTTTAACCACTAGAGTTACCTGATATAATCAGATACTTCTCTAATATAAAACATACGAGTGTTTTCTCAGTAAAATGCCAGAACATATATATAATGTGACACTGGAGGTGGCATGGCAATTAAGGGCATAATTGCTGTAATTACTGATGGAATTGCTCATATTCCTCTATGCTACTTTTTCTAATTATCTTGGTTTAATGAAAATGTGTGTTTTGCATTGAGCAGGCTGTGGCCGTCATTTGGCTGCCTGCCTGGCATGATGTACAGTGTCTGTCCCTTGAATGAACATAGAGCAGAGAGGTCGCCACTTGTTTGCAGGGAGAAGTGGGTTTTGAAACACTCGTGTCATTGAAATGCATGTCATGAACATCCTGCAAAAGCTCCAGATGGGTTTCATTGGAAGAAGTGTAACAGTAGGGGGGACATTATGCTAGGAAGAGTCCAATAGCTTTACAGCCCTCAGACTTTAATGAGAATGACTTGTAAAAATAGTACAAAGGTTTCATACGGTGTGTCCATTCCTATTCTAGTCTCTGACTCAAAAATGGATTCAAACAGCTCCATTTTTTCCTGGTTTTGTTACACTCTTTATCACAAGAATAGGCCCCAAAGACGGGTGCTTTACACTTTCTGAAAATTTCAAGACTTCTGAAAGAAGCCTGTTTGCTGTCTCCTGCTACCTCGTGTATTTTAAATGCCTTAGCAACTTAATTGGCAGGCTATTCCACTTACTTATGCAGTTTCCAGTCTGCTGGACAGAGGTTGAATGGATAGCCATTGAAGGAAAAATGTAAGGTCATTCAAAGCATGTACAGTGCGTGTATTCAATACTTTCAAGGAGTAAAACTTACTTTGTGAACCAAACTAACTGTCGGCATGACAATGACTTGGGGTCACTAATCAGAAGTTATCATCGTATTGACTTTATTAAATCTATAAAAATCGTATGGAAGGAAAATCAGCCTGAACCCATTGGCATCAAGTCAATTCCAACTCATGGGACCTTATAGAGGGTAAATAAGCTATCCCAAGCTGGAAAACCTTATGAAAACAGATAGCCTCATCTTTTTCCCTCAGAGCTGACAGGAGTTTGAGTGACCAGCCAACAGGCCAACATTCACCACACAGTGCCATTAGAACTCCTTTATCGAAGGAAAAGACAAATAAAATTGGGAAATTAATCATGATTCCGTCATTCAACAATTCTAAAGATCCGCTTTCAGGACTTCTACTTGTTTGCCTATTGCTGTCTTAACAAATCACCATATACTTAGTGCCATTGAACAACATAAATCCATTATTTCCCAGTTCTGGAGATCCAGCATCTAACTGGGTCCACAGGGCTCCAGTCCTTCCAGAGACTCTAAGAGAAAATCCATCCCTTGCCTTTTCCAGATTATAGAGGCTATTCACATTCCTTAGCTTGTGGTCACATTTCTCCACTCTCTCCTTGTGACCCCCCAGTTCCTCTGACCGTGCTGGCGTCCTCCTTTTAGAACCTTTGTGAAGACATTGGACCCATCCGGAGAATGCAGGTCCATCTCCCCATTTTAAGGTTCGTGCATTTCATTACATCTGCAGTCTCCTTAGCTATGTAGAGTAACGTAGTCACAAAGTCGGTGGGCCCCGGGGGGGGGGAGGCGGGGCATGGGAATATTGAAGGATGGGCATTGCTCTGCCGACCACAAGACCTGTTTTGCTTGTTTTAAAGTAGAAGGACCTTTAGGTTCCAATTTTTTTAAATCAACATAAGCCACTTGCTATTTTCACAAAGCCATTTTCAACAGAGCTAACATGTTGAAAATTGCATGTTTAAGAATCAGTTAAGAGCTAGTTAATGTACTTTCATCATGAATATTAGCACCAAGAAAATAGAAATGCAAATATATAACCCAATATAAAAACCCTTAAATATGTTTATGAATTAAACACCTAAAATCTATTGTTGGGTTTAAATTTTAAAGCCCCTAACCCCCTTTATATACTGACCTGCTGAAGTTTGATCTAACCATGCATTTCTTTCGTCTTTTATCCTCAGACTTACAGTTTTTGAAATCCTTAATCTAAACTCTTTCTGTATAGACTTCTTTGATTGGTATGGCTTTCAGAACTCCCTCCAGGAAAGAGTTGAGTTCCTGCTAATCTCATCCTTATTTGAATCCAAACCTCCAGGCCTCTTTTAGTGCCCTTTTCTTTGACTTTTTCCCAAATTGTGTTCCTCAAGTGAATAAACAGGAGTGATTTGCGTTTAGCCCATGAATTGCTTGAATGTAAATAAGTGCTTCATAACTCTCCATAGCATACAAATAAGGAATAATGCCTCTACCACATTTTAGAGCTAGCCTGGACATTGCCTATGTAACATTTAAAATATCAAGAGTGTTACAGAGTTTAAACAATTACGATTGTAAGAATTTCATCAAATTGTGGAGGATATCATATAGTTTTAGAAATGGGGACGTTCCCCCCACCCCGCCCCACTCCTCAACCCCACCACTAGTCATCAATGTCAGGTTCCCTAGAAGACTTACTGAAATTAATAAATGAATGTATTGCCCCTCCTACCCCTTTCCCCACCCCCAAAAAAGAATAATGCTTTTGCTATTTTTCCACTTAAGAAAAATAAATCTTATTTGCACCAAATGTATTGCAGTAACTAAACAGTCTAACCAAAACTATCATTTTGATCCATCCATTTTTATTTTCCCATTAACTGAGCAGATAAATAGCCTTCTTTTTATTAACTTTATGTTCAAGGCCTGGTGTTAAAACATCTTCAGTCATCACCAAGGTTGTTCTTTTATGTCTCATCTTAAAAGTAAAATTTACTTCAAAGATACTCTCAAAAGATGATTATTCATTTTAGCTGGAAAATACAGGATCTTTAAATTAAACAACAACAACAAAACTTTCATTTAACTTCCTCTAAAGCAAAATTTCTTATAGTAGTCAACCAACTTGTGAAATATTTTGGTCTTATATAAGCTTTTACTGATTCCAGGCTATAGCATTTTGACAAACAAGTTTAGCATTGAAACCAACACTTGCAATTCAATAGAAAGAAGTTCTCTCTTTTTCATTTTAATAACATTTCTGCCCGAATTCCAAAGTGATCGGGTTCCTGTTATTCTGGGGGCAATGCTCGTTACTCATGTCTGTTGGGGCATTATTGGATGTATGCTTTGGAATAAAGAGGACTTTTACAATGTCTAATATGATGTCCTTTGTAATCTGTTATTAGCCTGTGCATCGCCTTGCCAGTTAATCATCCCATTATAGATTCTGAAAATCTGACAACCCAGAGAGATTGAAATGCCGTGTGCTACAAGATTGGAAATAGCTATACGAAAATGAAGTAAGAATAGCGAATGTTGTGGATTGGTACATACAATAAAGGCTTTTGGGTTATGGAGCGCTCTTAATACTTTTTGCCCCTGAAGAAATAAGGGCAACAAACAATCAGGGAGTCAAGAAAGTCTTGGATTGGAGCACGGGTGAGGGCTAAACTAGAAGCTGCGGAGTATCATAAAAGCACAAGATTATTTTTTGGAAATGACCCAATATAATTAAAAATCAAATGAATACAGGCATCAGCTCTTGATTCACCTGTCCTGCGTTTAAGAGCGGGAAAGCCAGGGCATTTTGTTGGAGTCCTGCACAGGAAGCTCGCCGCTGACTTAGGCTTGTGGCCGGCTCGCTTTCTTCTGTGTACTTTGCTGCCATCTCCAGGAAACTGTGATGACAAGAACAGCCCTACCTGGAGAGTTACCGTTTTAGAAAAAGCCTTGGTGTTTTCAAAAGTGACTGTGTTTGGCAGCATCCTGATCAGGAGAAGAAAAAATTAAAAACCTCTGGAAATTTAAAATATTTCTGGCTACCAATTATTATGAGGTCACAGATGCGGTAGCTACTGGTGATTTATTTAGAAATAAACATCACACTTTAAAATGCGAGTCTCACTGGCAAAACCCTTAAACCAGAAGAAACTCCACTAAAATAGCACTTCAAATTTCCAGACTGTTAAAGATAATAGAAATGACACTTTGTCATGAAGATCATTATTATCATAGCAATGCCAAGAGCTGATGGCGGATTGGCTGCGTGAAGCATGTTGAATTACTATAGATTTATATCCTTTATTGCTGAGCAAGTTCTCTCAGGTACATACTAAAAATCCATTTGCTGGTCATCTTAACCACCGCACCACACCCACTGCCTGGAATGGGTTTGACCCATAGAAACCCACAGGACAGAGTAGAACTGCGCTATATGGTTTCTGTGACTATCAATCTCTATGGAAACTCTCCCAACCGGCTCCCTCGGAGCGCCTGGTGAGTCTGAACTACAGATCCTACAGTGCAATTTTCAGTTCAACACTTCATCCACCACCAGGGCCTGTGCCAAGAGGGTTCCACGCGGTCTTAAAAGAAGGCAATAAAAAGAGGATAATAAAAAGCATATTTTTTAAAAACAGGCAAGAATTCCTGTTTCCCCTAGGAAACATTCTAAATTGCTATTTGGCTGGGGGGTGGCATGGTGGAAGATGGAGGGGCCTGCTGAGACTTTTAAGAACTCTGGCAGCCCAGTGGTTAAGCTCTCTGCTGCTAATGAAAAGGTCAGCATTTCTAACCCACTATCTCCTCCATAGAAAATTAGCTGTGCCTGCCTGCTTAGATAAAGATTTACAGCTTCGGAAGCTCTATGGAGCTATGAGGAGAAAATGACTCTTCAGCAATAGCTAAAGCCCCATAGGGTGATTACAGAGAGAAAGGTCCTTTTGAGTAGTGTGTAAAGAAAAAGAAAAGTGTTCTGATAGCCCCAGGGAAAGCTCAAGACCATTGTCACCATGAACATGAGCAGGGCACTGAGGTTTAATGCTGTGTATAATGAGGAGAGGACTCTGTTCATACGGTGAAAATGTAGTGAAACTAAGGCTGAATAATATGGGAAGAAAGAGTAGCTGATTTGGCCATAATTACTCACATTTGATTAAATAAAACATGCATTTTTCAAATTGAGCACAATTCCTTGCTTTGTGGTTAATGTCTTGTTCATGATCAGTGTACGTCTATACTCAAGATAAATTAATTTCTATATGACAATTCATTTCAACTTTTTAGTCAAAGACCAAAAACTTCCGGAAAGAATGGCATGGGGTCATAATCTGACCTCCTCCAGTTATACAAGAGCGAAGGAGAATCCAACTCCACATCCACCCAGGACCAATTTCTATGAGACTGTGGTCAAATATGCCTCCACCTCCAACCTGATTCTGATGAGCCACGTCTCTCAAGGCACTCTACTTCTCTGTTGGATGCAATCGTGAATGGCAATGGCCACGCAGAACTTACAGACAATACAATACTCATAACTATGGAGCATATTCTGGAAGGTAGCAAGTCAGGATAAAAATATGTTCAGGATGGAGGACTTTTGTGTACATCACCTATTCTGGCCCATCTGTCTGGTCCCCAGTCATGTGGCCCCTTGACCTCTGCCATGCCCAAATATGATGAAGCTCCTTTAGAGCTGATAAATATCTAAAGTCCATAATACCGTACAAACCATCCCTGTCGAAAGACATTCAGCGTCACTCATTTGTATGCTTAGAACACTGTCGCTCTGTCTCATGGTCTCCAGGCTGTACACTCTGCTGCTGACATCCCACTTCCTTTCCCCCGCCTCCCCTTGAAGTGAAGCCAGCGGCCATCTAGCTGAGGAGCAACCAAACCCACATGGAAGAAGCACACCAGCCTGTGAGATCACGAAATGTCAATGGGATCAGGTATCAGACATCAAAGAACAAAAAAATTGTATCATTGTAAATGAGGGGGAGTGCGGAGTAGAGACCCCATTTGTAGGCAACTGGACATCCCCTTACAGAAGGATCGCAGAGAGGAGATGAGCCATTTAGGGTGCAGTGTAGCAACAATGAAACATACAACTTTCCTCTAGTTCTTTAATGCCCCTCCCCCCCATGATCCAAATTATACTTTACAAATCCGGCTAGACCAGAGGAGGTACACTGGTGCAGATAGGAACTGGAAACAAAGGGAATCCAGGACAGAAAAACCCCTTAGGACCAGTGGTGAGAGTGGCAATACTGGGAGGGTAGAGGAAAGGTGGGGGAGAGAGGGGGAACTGATCACAAGGATCTACATATAACCTCCTCCCTGGACAACAGAAAAGTGGGTGAAGGGAGATGTCAGACAGTGCAAGATATGCCAATATAATAATTTATAAATGATCAAATTTGATGTAGGGAGGGAGGGGGAAAATGAGGAGCTGATACCAAGGGCTGAGTAAAAAGAAAATATTTTGAGAACGATGACAGCAACAAATGTACAAATGTGCTTGACACAATGGCTGGATGTATGGATTGTTATGAATTTCATGAGCCCCCAATAAAATTATTTTTTAAAGTGTAGGGGTGGAATCTAGGCTGCAATCAAGATATAGCCAATGAGATCTCTGTGTGGGCATGCCCTTCGCCTAAGAATTCTGGGAATTCCTGAATTTTCCTCCATGGAGGCAGGAGACATTTCTCACTCCCTGGGAGACGTTACAGCTGACAAGACACATGGAACTATGCTACTGCCTTAACCTGGAGAAGCCACATACACCTACCCTGATGCAACCAGACCTCTGGAGCCAGAGAAGCCACATAGTGGCCCCTGCCAGTGCTGAGATGCTTACAACGCCCCTGGATCCAAAGACTTTCTACCCACTGACCTGTGATTGTCCTGCATTCGTTGTCATTGCATGTGTTTCATGAGTCTGAAGAGGACTTGATAGATCGGTATTGGACTTATGGACTTGGACTGGACTGGGTAGGGATGCTTTCTTAAAGTACAGGTATCCTTATATAAAACTCTCTCTTATACACATATGAGTTTCTGTAGAGTTGTTTCTCTAGTCTACCCAGACTCACACAGTAGATGAAGAACGATGCCGTGCCAAGAGCATAGGCAACACTGGTGGATTAAAATGTAGCATCTTGGTAATTTCCCACAATATATCAAAACCTTCAAAAGTTTGAATATAAATATATATATAGCTACAAAATTTCCAATAAATGCATGCTTAGTTGTATTCCAAACAAACCTTACTTAAACATAGCTATAAACAAGTTCTCTCAGTATTATGGTTGTCTGAATCTCATTAGAATACTTTTGAAAGAAAAACATAAAGAGTCCAACCTAAACAGTGGCGTCTGAGGTGTCTGCTGGACCAGTTAGATTCAAGGCAAATAGATGAGGTCAGAAAGTTATGACAATTGTTTGGGGGAATTCTGAAGGGTCATCCTTCATAGATTTTATCAAAGGATGTCGAACAATCATGAAGTCTTATTAGAAAGACGTTTCAGTAAAATGGAAAGCTGCCTTCATGAGAAAACTGCGAGGAAAATGGGCACCAAGGCGAGTTTGCCATTGTGGCAACACCCCTGCTCTCTCTGCAAGGGTAGCAAGGGCTGCCCTGTGAGAATTTCATTGGGCAGTCTTACTCCATCTGCTCTGTGGCTCGGACATTACCTCTTTTCAAATGCTTTTTTGTTCTCCAAATTCAAAGAACATTCAAAAGAAACACAATTGAGTCACTCAAGGATACCAAAGTCGCCATTTTTGACATGGTGGAAATTGATGCATGTAGAAGATTGGGCGGGGGGGCGGGGTGTTTGTTAGAGAGATGGACAAACTGCCTTCCAAAGTGTATGGAGCTAGATGGAAGGAAATTTATATATATATATATATATTCACACATACAATACTTTTTGGCTTACCCTCATATATTTATGGAATTCTTAGCAGATAAAATTCATGTAGGTCATTCAGAAATCAGAATTTCTATAATTTTTCCTCTTGCTGAATTAAAGTATCTTTACGCCAAAGATGATGTCCTAATTAGTTACAAGCCTAGCTCCCAGCAAAATGTGAGGCATGATTGTTATTGTTGTTGGGTACCATTGGGTCAGTTCCAACTGGTAGTGAGTGTATGTACAACAGGAAACAGCACTGCCCAGTCCTGTACCATGGCCCCATGGTTGTTATGTTTGAGCCCGATGTTGCATCTCCTGAAGCTCTTCTTATTTTTCATTGGCCTTTAGTTTACCAAGTATGATGTCCTTCTCAGGAACTGATCTCACCTGATAGCATGTCCAAAGTATGGAACATGAAGTCTCTCCATCTTTATTTTTTTAAGGAGCATTCTGGCTGTACTTCTTCCAAGACACATTTATTTACTCTTCTGGCAGTCCATGGTACTTTCGATATTATTCAATAACATCATAATTCAGTTGTGTAAATAGTTTTGAGGTTCTCTTTATTGATTTCCAATTTTCACATTAATATAAGGTGATTTAAAATAAAGTGGACAGAGTCAAGCATATCTCGGTTCTCAAAGTGAAATACTTGTTCTTCAACATTTTAAGAAATTACTGTGTAGCCGACTTGCCCAATGCAAATATCTTTTGATTTCTTGACTGCTGCTTCCCTGAGTACTGATTTTGGATACCAGTAAAGTAAAATTCCTCTGACAACTTCAATCTTTTCTCCATTTACCATGATGTTGTCTGTTGAAAAATGTCAAGCCTCCATTTGCAATATTGAAAGTTTCTATGTACAAAATATTGAACGATATTGGAAATAACAAAAGCAGATGGAAGGAATACACAGAGACACTATACCAAAAATAACTGGCTGGCATTTAATCTTTTTAGGAGGTAGTATTTAATCATGAACCAATGGTACTGAAGTAAGAAGTCCAAGACCTACTGAAAGAATGTAGAGGAGGAAAGGCTCCAGGAGTTGATGGAATACCGATGAAAATGTTTTACGAACCTGGTGACTCACTGGAGGCACTCAATCATCCAGGCTAAGAAAACTGGATGGCAGTTACATGGCTAATCAACTGAAATAGATCCATGTGTATGCCCTTTAAAAAGAAAGGTGACTCAATAGAATCTAGAAATGTGAGAAATATATCATATGCAAATAAAATTTTGCCGAAGATAATTCAGGAATGGTTGCAGCAGTGCATCAACAAGAAGTTGCCAGAAGTTCAAACCAGATTTAATTGAGGTCAGAGCACAAGGGATATCAGTGCTGGTGTCCAATGACTCTTGGCTAAAAGCAGAGACTACCAGAAATATGTTTCCTGTGTTTTACTGAATATGCAGAAGTATTTGATTGTGCGATGCATAACAAGCTATGGATAGCATTGAGAAGAGTGGAAATTTCAGTGCACTCCATTAGGCTATTGAGAAAACCATACAAGGACCCAGAAGCAGTTGTTGGAGCAGAACAAGGGAATAGTGTGTTGTTTAAAAGCAGGAAGAGTCTGTATCAAGTTGGTATTCTTTTACCATTTGTATTCATCTGTATGCTGAATAAATAATCAGAGAAGTTGTGTTATATCAAGAAGAATGCAGCCTCAGAGTTAGAGGAAGGCCCATTAATAGCCTGCAATATTCAGATGACACAATATTACTGGCTGAGGGTGAAGAGAACTTGAAGCATGAGCTGTTGAAGATCAAGATTGCAGCTTTCTGTATCGACTACAGCCCATTGTCGGAAATCACAATTGAGTATCTTTAAAAGTTTGTTAAGTAGAACTGAATGTGCCATGGTCACCAGTTGTTAGGTAGTCAATTCTGGCTCATATCTGCCCATGTGCTTCAATGTAAACTGTATTATAAGGTTTTCATTGGTTGATTTTTTGGAAGTAGATCACAAGGTCTTTCTTCCAAGAAACTCAAATCTCCAATTTTTCTATCAATAGTTAACTAGTTTCGCTACCCCGAGACTCTGAATTTAGTACTTTAAATATGTTACAGTTGATTGTTTGCTGAAGATGGCTTCTAAACCTTGTAAACTAGTGCTTCTAATCGTTGAACAAGTGGCCCCCAACCTGTGTCAAATTATTCCACCCCAAGAAGACTTCTCTATAGAAATTAAACCACAATCAAGATGAGGAGGGAAAAACATGATAGATGATAGATAGATAGATAGATAGATAGATAGATAGATAGATAGATAGATAGTCACTTTCCATGAGAGTGGTACAAGCTAATGGTAATAATTCTGCTAATCCTAGTGTTAATTAACTACTGGAGAACATTTAGCAGTTGATTTGATTTACCAGGAAAGAATGAGATAAAATAAAAATAAACCATATGCAAGAAATAAGTCAACAGAGAGAATGATTCTGATGCTTGAAAAAAACCTCTTTAAAAAAGAGACTGATGAGGTCCTGACTTGAAAAATAAATTAAGTAAGAGATGCTATTATTGCAAATATACAATAGCACTATAAAAATGGGAAGCTGCGGTTCTTTGTTTAAATGAATTATATAATATCTGTAAAGGGAGCCAGTTGGATTTATTAGAAGTGTTAAGAACTCGTTTTAAAACTACGAGCTTTATGGCTCATAAAGTTGAGAAGTATACAAGCTTGGTTGACCATACACATTGAAGCCAGTTTGATATTTTAAACAAACTGGTCTCTATTACTCAAGTAGAAAACGTGCAACATTAAGAGTCACGCTTACTTTTTCAGTCCACTGACCTAAGACTAGACGCAAGGTATAAATAAGGCAGTTTCCTTCACCATAAATTAATCTAAAATATCATCAGCTACTTGGCTGTTATCTGCCCAGAAAGCAGCTCTTCCTGCAGCTCTGCCAGCTGCACCAGCTTCCATAAATGGACTCCTGTTGAGCGAGTGAGGGAAGAGGCCAGTCCTTGTCCTCCTCTGATAATTGGTCTGCATCCCATTAAGTGATGGCAAGGCACAAGAAGGGACAGAGTCTCGTAATTCTAAAGTACCAGCTGTTTCATCTATTACAGAAAGAAAATTGGTATCTTAATGCTGATCTTAGTAGGCATGAAAAAAGCAAGCCTTTATGATGTCGGCTGCACAGCAGAACCTGTTTGCCAACACATGTGCCCAGGTGTCTTGTGAAAAATAATTCTATAAAATATAGACTGGTATATACATGCATAAATCTATACAAAGTTATACGTCCAGTGAGTGTATGCACAGCTGTTCAGGATTCACGACACAATGTTTCCACAAGATACCAAATTTCCTCTTCCCACCAATAGTCTTCTCAAAAATGAAGAGCACAAGAGTGAAATTCAACCCAGAAAATAATGTTTCACTAATTACGGCTACTTTTCCCATACCTCTGAGATCAGCCCAAGCTTTTGCTTTTTTTATCAATGATTTGATAAGCTTGACACTTTATGTACACATTGTCTTATCTCATCCTCATAATGTTTTTAAAATGTTGCTATGTGTTCTTATGAAGTGCTGTTGGGTTGGTTCTGACTCAAAGCGACCCTATCTATCTACAACAGAATATAACATCGCATAGTCTTCCACAACTGCTCTTATGTTTGAGTTGATTGCTGAAGCCGCTGTGTCAGTTCATCTTGTCGAGGGTCCTCCTCTTTTTTGCTGCGCTTCGCATTTGTACTTTGCTATTGTAATAGGAAGACCAAAGAAGAATCTTTGCATTGGATGTATGGTGCTGGGGAAGGATATTGAAAGTACCATGGACTGTCAAAAAACATCAAATCTGTCTTGGAAGAAATACAACCAAAATACTCCTTAGAAGTGAGCGTAACAAATGGGAAACAAAATTATTGTTATGAGGATGAAATAAGAGAATGCATATATAAATTGGCAATACATGTAAATATTCTACACAGATGTTGGTTTTTCTTTTGCTAGGTTGAATATGTTTTCCCCTGAATATCTTAGGCTTGCAAGATTGTTGTAATAAAAGTAATCATACACTAAACCACTACACATATTGAAGGCTCCAATTCTTTATTTGTGTCACCAAGTGCTTCATTTCCTCCTCATTTTCAGCAAGCTACATTAGGTCAACTGCCTAGCTCAGGTCATTAATATGCCTTCCTCTAATCCTAATGCTGCACTCTTCTTCATGTAAACCTGCTTCTCAGATTATTTGCTCGCCATACAGATTGAATAAGTATGGTGAGAGGATACAACCCTGGCACACACCTTTCCTGATTTTAAACCATGCAGTATTTCCTTGGTCTGTTAACACACTGCCTCTTGATCCATGTACATGTTCCACATGAGTGCAATGAAGTGCTCTGGAAATCCCATTCTTCTCAAATATATCCACAGTTCATTGTGATCCACATAGACAAACACCTTTGCATATGCAATGAAAAAGCAAACATCCTTCTGGTTTTTCTGCTTTCAACCAACATCCACCTGACAACCGCAAGGATATACCTTGTTCCATGTCCTCTTCTGAATCTGGCCTGACCCTCTGTCAATGCACTGCTTTGTTGGATGATCATTACTCGATGACCTTCAGCAAAAATTTACTTGCCTTCGAAATAATGATATTGTTCTGTAATTAGAGCAATCTGTCCTTTCTTCGAAATGAGTGCAAATGGATCTCTTCTAGAAAATTGATGAAGTAGCTGACATCCAGATTTCCTGGAATAGACAAGTGAATGCTTCCAGTGCTTCATCAGCTATTGAAAGATTTCAACTAATAGTCCATCGATCCCCGGAGGCTTGTTTTTGGCTAATACTTTCAGTGTAGCTTGGCCTTCTTCCTTCAAGACCATTGGTTCTTATTAATATGATATCCCTTGCATGATTGGATGTCAACTTTTTGGCAGAGTGACTATCTATTCTTTCCATCTCTCTTTTAGGCTTCCTGAATTGATCACGATGTTGTCCATAGAATCTTTCAAGGGTACCATTCAAGGCTTGAATTTTTATTGAGTTCTTTCTGTTTAAAATAAGCTGAGCATTTTTTTCCCAACACAAAGTCTTTGCACATTGAGCTTCTCCAATGTGTCTTCCCACGGGTGTAGTCAATTTGATTTTTGTGTGTTCCACCTGGACAAGTCTATGTTGCTCAAAAGGCATTTGCAGTGAAGAAGTCATTGCTCTTGCAAAATGTGATTATATGATCTCCGGATCCATTTCTATCACCAAGACTATATTTTGCAACTGCTGTTTCTTCCTCTTTGTTTCCAACTTTTGCACTCCAATCACCGGTAATTATCAATGCATCCTGATCGCATGTTTTATCAACTTCAGTTTTTTTTTTATCACTGCCTTTGTTGCATACACTTGAATAATAGCTGTATTGATTAGATTTCCTTGAAGGCAAAGAGATATCATTCTTTCAAAGACAGTAATGGACTTCAAGACTGACCTTGAAATGTCATTTTTCACACTGAAAGCGATACCATTCCCTCTTGATTCTGTCACTACTGGCACAGTAAATCATATGATATTCTTATTCAAAATGGCCAATACCGGGCCATTTCTTATTCAAAATGGCCAATACCAGGATAACAGCTGACTAATGTCAAGAATGGAGATCATTAGGTGTCCTATTTCATTGTCCTGAATTCCTACTGCATACATTCCAAGTTCCAATTATTAATTGATGTTTGCAGCTATTTGTTCTCATTTTGAGTTGTGCCCCATCAGCCAATGAAATCCCAGAAGGCTTTAGCCCCACGGGCTTTGACGTCATCAGTATCACTCTGGTCGACTCTGATTTGAGAAGGCAGCTCTTCCTCAGTCATCACTTGAGTGCCTTCTGATCTGAGGGGGCCCATCTTCTGGCACTATCTCTGACCATGTTCTGCTTCTATTCATTGGGTTTTCAGTAACTAATAATATGTCTATACTACCCATAGGCTTCCAGTGTCTAATTCCGCTGAAGTGGACAGCCTATCCCATCTTCACAGTCTGTGCTTAGTCTGGAAGCTCTGCTGAAACCGGTTCACTTGGGGTGACATGACTGATATTTGAAATGCCAGTGACATAGCTTTCAGCACCACAACAACACACAACACAACACAGTAAGACAGACTGACAGGCCAGTGAAATCTAATCTCCATTTCTGAGAGAACTGCCCGAAGAAGATTTCCCCACGTGTAGGGAGAGGGTCCATCTAGAAGGGATGGAAAGGTGTTTTCTTTGAATAGAGCACCATGTTCACTGAGTTACCTGTGACCCAGGTAAAAATATGAGACTCAATCAACAGAGCATGGCCTCTGCTAATCACATAGGAGGAGCCAACAAGGCTCTCCTAAGAAAAATTCCTACAGATAAAAGCAGGAAAAGAAAAATAAATTTTTAAAAAGCAGAAAAATAGTGTTCACTAAGTAATCTGTGGAAATGGAAAAACCCCATCCCTTAGGATTTATTTTCTCTTAAATTGTCCATAAATCCATTTGCCAACTGTTCTTTGTGACTTAACTGACCCTCACTCATCTCTGATTTGAATACCAGTACCTAACTGGTTCTACTGTCCTGGTTCACAAAATAATTAGTTGGATGATCTTCTTTGTGTTTTATGACGTCATGCTTACTTTTCCCAGGTTTCTAATCACAGCAAATAAACTATTTGTTTCCTATGTCCTATTGTAAGTTTTCTGAAAAGTGTCTTTTTTAGTTCATTCTGGTCTCCAGTCAGAACTCTGTCTACTGAATGGAATTTCTGAAGGCCATCAAAGATACAGTGAAAACCTACTCTAATCCGAACCCCATAACCTCACCATTTTTCCCATCCCTTTAATTGAAGTGCAAAAATATTCTGCTTAAATATCAGAAAAGCCTGGTGAAAATGTTGCTTTTGTTGTTATGTGCCATTGAGTAGATTCTGACTCATAGCGCTTTGAGGACTCTGTACATCAGAATGAAACACTGCCTGGTGAAACCTGCCATAAAGAAAATTGTGAATAAACTTTGTTCGGGAAGAAAATAGATATAAAATTCATAACCACTTTTGTTATTATGGTTATTCCTAACACACAAACCATTTCTACTGGTTAATCAGCAGAAGGACAAATTCTTCTGTGGAAAAATGGGAAAAGAAGATTAATAGGCTATTTGTAAATAAAAAGAAGGAAAACTGACTTTCACACATAGTGATACAATAAAATTGATAAAACTTCTAGATATGATTTTCATCCATTATTATTGCAAAAATTTCAGACTAGTAATATCCAGTACTAATAAAAATATGGAGTCAGACATTTGCTTTCATAGATGATGAGAACTTTAATTGCTTCTATTTGACAGTTTCTATCAAAATAATAAATATGCATAACCATTGACTAAGCAATTCTACTTCTAGAAAGTCTCAAGTGTGGATGATGTCTGTAGAAAAATGTTTAACTCAGCATTGTTTGCAATCCCAAAACAATTAGAAACAACTGCAGTGATTCTTAATAACATAATAGTTAAGTACATTAAATTATATCCAGAATACACATGAATCTTAATTTATTAAAGAAGAATTGGAGTTATTAAACTGACCCAAAAATTCTAAGATATACTAGTAAGTGAAAAAGAAAAGATGCATGTTATAGGATATCACATATAATAGAATCTTATTATGAATTAAAGACAAATATCTCTATACGTAAGTATATTTCAATCAATATGTTTTCACTCATATATAATAACAACCTAAGATAGCAGATGAACCAGCCTGGCTTGCTGAAAGTGAAGGCGACTTAAAGCACTTGCTGAGGAAGATCAAGGATCGCAGCCTTCAATCACAGCTCAGTGTAAAGAAGTTCAAAATTCTCACAACTAGACCAAAAAGTAAGTAACCTTGTGATAAATGGAACATCTTGCAGTTGTCAAGGATTTCATGATGCTTGGATCCACAATCCGTATTCAGGAAACAACTGATGAGAGGCCAAACGATGCAGTGCCCTGGGTAAACCTCATGCACGCGAACTCTCTAGAGTGCGAACAGCAGGGAGGTTACTTTTGGGTCTATGGTGCACCTGTCCCAAGCCATGGTATTTTCCATTGGCTCATGTGTATGTGAAAGTTGGACATTGAATAAGGAAGACTGAAGAAATATTGATGTGTCTGAACTGTGGTACTGGAAAAAAATATTGAAAATACCATGGACTGCCAAAACAACACATCTTGGAGGAAATACAGGCAGAATGTTGGTTAAAGGCAAGAATCGAGAGACGTGCTTTGGATGTGTTATAAGGAGAGACTGGGCCTTGAAGAAGGACATCATGCTTGGCAAAGCGGATGGGGCCGTGAGAAGGAGGAAAGCCCTCGCCCAGGTGGGCGGTCACAGGGCTGCAGCAATGGGCGCAGACAGGGACAATTGTGAGGCTGGTGCAGGCCCAGGCTGTGCTTCTGTTCGTTATCCGTCAAGTCGCCATGAGGTGGAACTGACTTGAGGGCATCTGAAAAACAACAACGGCACAAATTCCATTATTCGTGTCCAGGAGGTAACTACAATACGCCTAGCTTTCTAAAAACTTGACTCGGTTAAATGCTAGCATAAGGGAGGTGGCATAATTTAAGATAAGCCCTGATTGCCCGTTTTCAGTTATGTTCACTACACCCAGCGCCTCCGTCCAGTCAACAGAAAGGCAATCCCTCTCAACTCCAAATTCATGATAGCCTTCTAAATTCTGATTTCCTTCTACAAAATAAGCCATTTTCAATGCAAATCTCCACTTTCCCCAGCAGAAACATCAATAATTTGTTCACTGAACTGCACTTAAGCAACACTACTTGTTTATCTACATCTAGGAGGTTGCTCGTGCTCTATGATTTCTCTAAGGCCTTAATAAACTCTTCCCATTCGGTCATTTGGAGCCCACTCAGTTTATTCCTTTTTAACAGAATTCCCTCTCACCACAGGAGACATTGTGTGTGTTAGCCTGGGTACATTAGAGAAACAAATCCACAGAAACTCATATGTATAAGAGAGAGTTTTATATAAAGGATAAGTGCACATCAAGAAAACATCCCAACCCAGTGCTGCCCAAGCCCACAAGTCCAACATTAGCCGATATGTCTGACACCAATCCACAAAGTCCTCCTCCATCTCACAAAACACACGTAATGATGCCGACTGTAGGAGGAAAGCCGAATCAGTGAATATGTAAGCATCTCAGCGCTGGCAGGGGTCTCCACATGGCTGCTCCAGCACCCAGGGCTGCATTGGGGTAGGTCCATGTGGCTTCTCCTTGGGGGTGTCTTGCAGGAAGTGAGCCTTGCCAGCTGAAGCAGAGATCTGGCTACAGCAGCTGCACCCTGGTCCAACCATCAGAAAGCAAGAGACCCGAGAACAAGAAAGGTGAGGCTCACTGAGCCATTTATTTCTCTGCCCTTCAATTAATTCCACATGTTTTTATTGGCCAGGTTGGCACAATAAGCATTAACTATCTCACTGTGTAAACATCCCACAGTTTTCATAATCTCTGCTGTATCTTCTATAAACAGTAGTTTGAATTACATGCACCTATCTTTCCAAACAGGAACATACAATGATATCTATGCGTGAAGCACTGTAAATCTATATATTTAAAATAAAATTCTCTCTACCATCACCCACCTTCCCTTAAAAAATATTGGAACAAAGAAAGAAACCCAAAGGATCTTTAGAAACCATTGTGATAAAATATTTGTACTCAAGTGATTGAATCCTAATTAGTTAACTATCGCTCTATGGTTTAAACAGCATTGAGTATGTGGGTTCGGGCTGGGCATTTACTGGCGCTTGGGTCTCCATGCACTCATTTGGTTTATTTAGCTCCAGGGTCCACTGGAATGAAAGATCCAAAATGACCCCATTGTTTTTCACTTGGTCTCTCATATTCTAATTGCTAAGGATGAGCTCCCCTACGTCACAGTGTCTGGGTAGCATTCTAAGTGTGCAAAGGAAGAAACTATAAGATCTCTTAAGTCCCCTACTTCAAAACTTAGATGGCATCACTTCTGCCACATTAGGTCCAGAAAAGAAAGACATGAGGCCAATCCAGTAGCAAGTGAGGGGGGGAAATGCTTCACCTCTAGAAAGGTGGAACTGTAAAGATTCTTCTACAAATAATCTTTTAATTAATTATAATCAAATTATTCTGCAAATAATCCATCTATAGTCCATAAATAATTTTTAGCCATAATTAATCTCCAGTGAATCTTCCAGCCCTAATTATTTACATCCCTGGCACATGCAAATTTTAATTACACCTTTTGAGGCTTCAAAAAATCTCATCCAATTATAGCATCTGATGCAGCTTCTAAAACCTAGACTGTGTAGCCATATTTAATTCACTACCCACTCCTGTACAGTTTGACCCGAATTTGGTGAGAATTATTGTTTTTGTTATTATCAGATGTGATCAAGTCAATTCGAACTGATAACAATCCTATGTACAACAGAACAAAAGAGAGCCTTTTCCAGAGGGCAGGGGGAGACGTCAGACAGTGTAATATATGACAAAATAATAATAATATGTGAATGACGAAGGGTTCACGAGGTGGGGGGGAGGGGGGAGAGAGGGGGGAAATGAGCAGCAGATATTAAGGGCTCGAGTAGAAGGCAAATGTTATGAGAATGATGATGGCAACAAATGTACATATGTTTTTGACACAATGGATGTATGTATGGATTCTGATAAGAATTGTACGAGCCCCCAATAAAATGATTTTTTTTCTCTTGTTAGTTTTTTACAATTTTTATTTATTTTTTTTTCCAATTCTTTTTTTTTTAATTTTAACAATTTATTGGGGCTCATACAATTCTTTTCACAGTTCATATATATACATACATCAATTGTATAAAGCACATCTGTACAGTCTTTGCCCTAATCATTTTTTTCTCTTTTCTTCTTTTACATTTTATTAGGGACTCATACAACTCTTACCACAATCCATACATATACATACATCAATTGTATAAAGCACATCCATACATTCCCTGCCCCAATCATTCTCAAGGCATTTGCTCTCCACTTAAGCCCCTTGCATCAGGTCCTCTTTTTATTCCCCTCCTCCCTCCCCCGTCCCCCCTCCCTCATATGCCCTTGGTAATTTATACATCGTTGTTTTGTCATATCTTGCCCTATCCGGAGTCTCCCTTCCCCCCTTCTCTGCTGTCCCTCTCCCAGGGAAGAGGTCACATGTGGATCCTTGTAATCAGTTCCCCCTTTCCAACCCACTCACCCTCCACTCTCCCAGCATCGTCCCTCACACCCTTGGTCCTGAAGGTATCATCCACCCTGGATTCCCTGTACCTCCAACCCTCATATGCACCAGTGTACAGCCTCTGTCCTATCCAGCCCTGCAAGGTAGAATTCGGATCATGGTAGTTGGGGGGAGGAAGCATCCAGGATCCGGGGGAAAGCTGTGTTCTTCATCGATACTACCTCACACCCTAATTAACCCATCTCCTCTCCTAAACCCCTCTATGAGGGGATCTCCATTGGTCGACACTTGGGCCTTGGGTCTCCACTCTGCACTTCCCCCTTCATTTAATATGATATATATATACATATATATACATGCATATATACATATACACATATATACACATACATACACACACTTATATCTTTTTTTTTTTTTGCATGATGCCTTATACCTGGTCCCTTGGGCACCTCGTGATCGCACTGGCCGGTGTGCTTCTTCCATGTGGGCTTATTTGCTTCTGAGCTAGATGGCCGCTTGTTCACCTTCAAGCCTTTAAGACCCCAGACACTATCTCTTTTGATAGCCGGGCACCATCAGCTTTCTTCACCACATTTACTTGTTCACACACTTTGGCTCCAGCCGTTGTGTCGGGAGAGTGAGCATCATAGAGTTCCAATTTAATAAAAGAAGGTATTCATGCATTGAGGGAGTGTTTGAGTAGAGGCCCAAGGTCCTTCCGCCACCTTAATACTTGACCTATAAATATAGACACATAGATCTATTTCCCCATCCTCCTATATATATTTGCATGTACATGTCTTTGTCTAGACCTCCATGAATGCCCTTTGACTCCTAGCTCTTTCCTCCATCTCCCTTGACTTTCCTCCTGCCCTACTACCATGCTTCATCGCCACCTGGGCTAGAGTATACCTCTTCTCTAAGCAACCTTACCCTTGATCATTTCCCAGCAGGCCTGCCACTCCCACTTCTCTACCATTTGGGGTCCCATGTTTTTCCCTTGTCCCTGGGTTTGTTAACACCACTTCCTTACCTCCCCCTACCCCCCCACCCCAATGAACTGTTTTATTCTGTTCTTTGTCAGTGGTTTGTTTTTGTTGTTTTGTTGTCTGGTTGTATACTGTTGCTTTGTTTTCCTCTGTCTAGTTTTCGTGCATGTTAGTGACTCCACAGGTCTGTCTGAATAGGACAGGCTGGATGAACTTTCTGGAGGAAAAACAACGGGACCGAAAATGATTTTTTTTTTTAAGGAAAAAAAAAGAGAGCCTTTTCCTGCACCATCCTCACAATTGCTTTTACGTTTGAGCCCAGTGTTGCAACCACTGGGCCAATTCATCCTGTAAGAGTCTTCCTCTTTTTCACTGACAGTCCACTTTACCAAACGTGAGACCCTTTTCCAGGGCCTGGCCACTCCTGAGAACATGGCTGAAGTACATGAAATAGAGTCTCGACAGCCTCACTTCTATGGCACATTCTGGTTTTACTTCTTCCAAAACAAGTCTGTTTGTTCTTCGGACAGTTCATGGCATTCTTTGCCAACACCATAATTCAAATGCATCAAGCCTTCTGTACCTTTAGTCCAACTTTCACAGGCATGCTGTTTTTGTTAGGTGCCATCTCAAAGATGGTTCCCACTCAAAGAGACACTGAGTACAGTAGAAGGAAACATCAGCTGGTTTTAGACCATTGTGTCCCACTGTGTTTTCCCATTGTGTCCGTCCATTTCGTTGAGGGTCTTCCTTGTTCACTGCCCCTCTGCTTTACCAGGGGCTGGTCTTTCCTGATAACATGCCCAAAGGATATGAAATGAAGTCTCACCATCCTTGCCTCTGAGTCTGTCTTCTTCCAAGACAGATCAATTATTTTGTCCTTTTAGCAGTCCATGATACTTTCAATATTATTCTCCAGTCCCACAATTCAAGTGCATCCATTTTTCTTTGATCTTCCATGTTTTGTGTCCAACTTCCACATGCATATGAAGCAATGGAAAATACCATGGATGGTGTCAGAAACCCCGTAGACCTCAAAGTAACATCCTGGCTTTTCAAAATTTTAAAGTTATTTTTTTAAATAAGTGTAATTATTTTTGTAATTGTGTCCAAAATATTGTGTTAGACCAGGTTGACTAGAGAAACAAATCCAGGGACACTCATATATGTGCAAGAGAGAGTTTTCTATCAAAGAGCAGTTGTGTATTGAGAAAACATCCCAGCCCAGTCCAGATCAAGTCCATTAAGTCCACTATTAGCTCATATGTCTGATACTAGTCTATAAATTCCTCTTCAGACTCACATTTCCATTCATAATGATGCCGAGTAAGTGGGCGAAAAGTCTTGTGGATCCAATGGCAGTGGAAGTATTACAGGGCTGTGTCCACAGGTCTCTGCCACATGGCTTCTCGACAGGAATATGAAGGCAAAGAGAGAGAGAGGAAGTTCCCAGAATCATCATGAGAAGGCCATGCCCACAGGAGGCATCATCAGTCTGTGACCTGATTGACAGGCTAGACTCCACCCCTCCACTCCGAACACACTAAAATTAACATGAGATTAGGCAACAACCACAAATATATGCAACAAAGGATTCTCTAAGTCAACAACTTCTGCATGTATAATTCAGTGTCATCAATAAGGAGTGTTTGGACAGCAGATCTACCCAATTCAATGTGCTTGAGAAGTAATTCATCACCCCGACACCGTCTCCTCACGCCTCCTTTGCACCGCTTCCTACACGGATGCTGTGTGTCTCTACTGCTTGCTCTCTTCCTTTCTCTGCCATAGTTATTCCCACATATGCTGTACTTGCAGCTGATACAGTTTCTCCAACAAACTCTTTTTACTAATCTTCTACAGAGTCTTCTCATAAACATGATACTCTTACTCTCTGATGATGTTCTAGTCTCATGTCTCATTCTCAACTACCTCCATCATCTGGCAAGAGGGATCAGATATAACGAAATCAAATTCACTGCCAAAAAGTCAAGTCCAACTGATAGCAACCTTTATATAGAAAAGAGAAAGAATTAACAAATTGTCTTGGGAAATCAAAGCGGTTGAATTGTATTTATAACTTCAGGAATGATTTGTAACTTAACATCTCTGCGTTCACTCACCTGTCTATAAAATAATAAACAATTTTGCATAGAGGTACATCTTGCTTTCCACCTATTTACCATTTCTTACTGGTTGGACTGCTAAAGATACTGCTACATGTCTTAATTTCTTCCCATGGAAAACATCTTTAATCTCAGTTATCATGCATTTTAATTGGACAGTTTAATTATATAGGACAATCATCTTCTGAACTAAATCTCAAAATGGTTTGATCAAAAGGAAACTCTTTTTAATAAATATGACATAACTCACTTTACAATTAACCTTCTGGAGAATAGCTTCTATTTTCAAAACAATGTGGTTTCAGTTCTATTATGTACTGTTATCATATGCTTGGTTCTGACTCATTATCGTAGACGGAATTAAAATATGAATATAGTTCTCTCTTTTGGGTTTTTTGAATATTCATTTAATGAACCCAAAGCAAGCCCATTGAAGCAACCAAACCATTGCTATGCTTATTCTGGTTAAAAATTAGAGTCAAAGCAGATAAATGAGCTTCTTTTCCCGGGTATTAAACCTTCATCTCTGTAATCCGTAGGCTCTGTCCAAAAGTAAAATGTCACTGTTGTTGTTGTTGTTGCAATTTTATGCAGCATCGTAGCAAACCAGAAGGCACCACAGCACAACAGACTGACAGACAAATGGTGGATATAATTTCTAATTGAAGCTATTTGTTGAGAAATACTTTTTGCTATTTTCTGTGCTTGAAACTGTTAAAATGTACATCTTAGGCCACTACCTTTTTACAACTTAACGTTGATCTTTCTCCACTAAAATAACCTTAAATTTTCATACTTGGGTACTATCCTTAAGAATCACATAACATCCAGCTATTTTTCTCATAGCTGTTTATGCAGAATAACTAGGAAGATACACTTATCTATTACTCAAAATGCACATTTGAAGCATCTCACAAATTAAGATGTAATGGAACAAATACTTACCTACAATGTGCAGGAGATACAGCAATGGTAAAATAAACCCCATGCCTTCGCTGATCTTGTATTCTAGTGCATGGAGAAACACCGTAAGAAAATAAGCAAATCCGTGTAGACGTTCCCAAATACAATTAGTGCTGTTGAGAAATAAACAGGATGAGGGTGTCAGATTGCGGAAAGTGGAGACAGAGGTGACCCTTGTACATAGCATTAATGCCCACTCTGAACAGGTAATGTTTAAGACATTTATTTCAGCATGGGCAATCATAGTTCCGAATTCATATATCTCAACCTCTAGCCAGCTGTCACCTTTCTTTCTCCATGATGACGGAGCCAATCAGCTCCTCTGAGACTCCAAGGGCCATGATCTAGTAGTCACCAGTCACGGGGGTTGCTTACCTCCTGCCGCTTGCCTTAATTTCCCTGTGTTTAATTATTCTAACACAATTGCGTGAAAATTACCTTTTCTGTAGAGACTTTTCTTTGAAATTGTTATATTCTGAAAAGTAGTTAAGTCCGGCTACTTCAGTTTGGTATGACATCATTTGGATAAAAAAATTGAAGTTCTTTTCTGCGGTTGGTTCTACTGTGTTTTGTGTGGTTTTTTCTGGTGACAAAAGATAGGGTCTTTGTCCTTTCCATGTAAAGCCATAAACATCTGGAGCTATTTCAGAGGGCAAAAATGAGACAAGAAGACCACAACCACCCTAACTTGTCATTAAAATGAAACTGCTGGTGTCTTGACTTGGAGATAGTTCAGTTAGATGAGGCTACTTTTTAGTGTCCCTTACATTAATGTTAGCCCAAACTGGTTACCTCTCACTGATGCCCACTCTCTCACAAAGTCTATCCCTTAAAATCCTCTGTTTGGGGACTTGATCCTTTTCAATCCAACATCTTAATTGGGATCAGTCACTGCTTTCCACGCAGTACTTTGAGCTTCCTGGAGAGTGGGTCTGATGTCCACTTCTTACCCACAGGAGCTGAAATTGCCATTCTGCTCTTTCGTATCTCCCACCTTGAGAAGGCAGAGTTTCTTGAGCCAATGTTCCATCTCTAATACGAACTCTCAGGACATTTAAGAATATTAATCAATGTGCAATGTGCACTGCGGCAACACTTGGAAACATGATGATTCTACATTAGAGATGACTTGTATTATTTAAAATAAAAGGTTCAGTTGGGATCTGCGAAGGAGAAATAATCTTAAACTACAGTGATTCGACTTAATTGAGAGGACAGCACCGCAGGTAAGGATTGTTTCGAGGAATGGAAAGGAGTGTGGGAATTTCTCTGGAAAACAAGGAAGGCTCTGCCCCTGTGGGCGTGCACAGTTTACCAGCTTGCTCTGTTTTCCACTAGGGTATGCCTGCAGATAAAATACTTTGGAAGAAATGTTTACTGTGAGCTTTGGCTGGATCACAACCACAAAAGTGATCAACTAGAACAGAGAAAATTAAAAAGTTTAAGGATTAAAGAGTTAGTTCATTTCAGGGAGAATGAATAGTGTGAATACTAAAAACTTCTCTTAATGGAAAATGGTTTTTGAGTTATAGAAGCATTAGAATGAAAATTACTATTCCCTCCTACTCTGCTTTCTCCTTGCATGATAAATTATCGTCAGCTTTGCTGCACTGGCCAATTTCCATATTTTTCAGATAGTTTCTAGTGGTCATTGTTACACAAAGTCAGCTATCATTTAAACTGCCACGGCCCAATTGTTTCCTTTCTTTCTTCCCTTCTTTCTCTCCTTTAGGATGTTTGTGTGTGTGTGTGTGTGTGGTGTGTGTGTGTGCGTGTGTGTGTGTGTGTGTGTGTGGTGTGTGTGTGTGGGGGGGATGTCATTTAAATACGTGCAATCAGGTTTGTTTGGTTTTTAACTACACTGTTATTTGAAAGTGGGCTATTTATTACCATATCATTAACATTTTATAAACTAGTTTAAAAAAGCAGCATTTAAATGTGCTAGCCAACCTAAGAGAGAAATACAAAAGATTCGTAGCTGTCAGGTAATTAATTACTTGCTTGATTTGTTTCTTCGGATAAAAAGAAAGAAGTAAAAGGGAAAGAACCAGCAAATGAAACGGATAGGCACATATTTGACTAAGACACTTTTACCGTGGCATCAGTAGGGTTTGTCTCCTATGTAAACTGATTTTATTTTGAACCTGTACAGCGTTGCAATCCCCAGGAAATGAATAAGAGGAGTGATTTAACTAATCCTTGAAGCTAACAAAGAAAGAAGCCATTGTGTTGTGGAGCCGCTTATCTCTTTAGTGAGGACTTTTTTAAAAGTGAGGGAAGGTGTTTGTGCTTTTCATTTGCAAAAATGCTATTAAGGCAGACTTGCTTCCTCAAATTTAATATTACATTCAAATGCAATGGTATAAGACATCCCAGCTTACACCAAGTCTCCTCTAAACTACTAAGAAGGTCCTATCCTTAGGAGGGTGCTTGACAAGTTGGGGCCATGACAGAGATAAAGATGTGATACTCAGGCTTTGCCTTCTGTTTCTGGTTAATTTATGATTTTTACAAAATCCAAAGGGTGTTTTACTAAGGCACTTGTGGAAACTGAGGCACTGTTCATTTTATGAATTCTATTTCTCTATTTAGAACATTCAAAGCCTACAACGCACCTACTTAAACACAAGAGGCTTTGTTGAAGAGATGCCATGACATAAGATCTCTCTCTGTTCCTATCTTAGAGACCAAGACATGTGTGTCAAGTGGGGCAGTTCCTCCTGTTCTCAGGCCCAGTCATGCAACCACGTCCCTGCAGCACAGCTACTTGGCACTAAGTTGCGGCTGTCATAGCAACCCCGTGCGCAATACGTCTGTATTCCAGGAAAAAGACACGCACTGGAAGGTTTCAAGATGACGTTGACGCATTGTCAAAAATGTAAGCTGATATTTGCTTTATTCCTCTTATCCAATATTTCCCCCCAAGAACAAAATCATGAGACACTCTGCAGATTTCCAACTGTGTGGCCTTAACAAGTTACTGCAACTCCGAAAGTCTTCCATTTCCGCCAAGGTATGCCTAAAGCTCCGAGGCGCTCTAGTTCGATTTCTAGTCTCATTTTTCACCAGACCACGTTAGGCTTGGTCTGTCTTGAGATGTTCTTCGGAAGTACAGGCAAAGTTTGCGTCATTAGGGGGCTACCAGTGTGTGACGTTAGCAAGTACATGTCAAACCTTTAAAGTTTTGCATTAGAAGAATTATATTTGCAGCCAGGAATTGCAGTATGCTCTGGCAAAATGTTCAAGGACAACGCTGCCGTGGTCTTTAAACCGATTTGCTGTAACAACTTTATGTAAACATGAACTCAAGTGAGTGGTCATTTCATAATGACTTTTGCTATCAATACTCAATCTACCTCATTACCAGCAACTGTCGATAAGCCCTTCACTCCGCATGTTCTTAAGTGACAGGTTCCACTCCTCCGGCTTGTTATTTATTTGTTGGCTGTATTGATTTAAAATCCTTCTCAGCTTCTACTTAAGTGTCTGGAGGAAGATGATATTAGCACAGACTTGGTGACAAAGACACAATAAACAGCTGAAAGTGACCACTATGGGATTAATCTATAAAATCAACGGGAAATGGAGAGATTTATCAAGCTGTGTTTGCCATTATTCTGAATTTACACCAAGTTGATTGTCATGAGTATAATTTTCAAATTCAGTGGCATGAAAATTGTCTTCCCAGTAAATAAAGAATATAAACCTGTCATTCTATAAAAAACATTTTTGTACAGAAATTAGAGCCTGTCTGCTCTCATAAAAATATATGTCTAAGAAATCCAAGACTAGCTCTATTCCATCCTGTAGGATCACGGAGTCAGCGAGACTCAAGGACCACGGGCAGGACTGTGTGGTTCAGGGACCCTGGTGACACAGTGGTTGGGGCTCAACTGCTAACTGAAAGGTCAGTAGTCGGAATCCATCAGCTGCTCCAACACCAAACGAAACCCACTTCCATCCAATAACTTGTGACTCGACAACTTATACATGGAGGGTTTCCCAAACCTCCGTCTATAAGGTTCTTTAAGAATCTTTAAGTTTCTCCCCACGAATAGCTGGTAAATTAGAAATGGCGACTTTAGAGTTTGTTTGTCAGTCCAGTACTGACCTCATAGCTCACTAATGCCAAGGAATATTGATGCTTATAAGTTCTACACCATTTCTTGTCGCTTTCCATTTTCCTAGCTGCGCACTGCCTGCACCCCACAATCTGACTGTTAAGTAGCTGTTTGCCGTGATTCTGCCCACTTCGTCATGCCTCGTCAGCACGTGGAGATCTCAAGAGCTTTCCTTCGTGCCTTCAAGGTCAACTCTACTTTGAGGCGGCAGCTCTTCCTGTGTCTTAACTGCCTTCCAACCTGAGCGGCGCATTTCCCATTGCTCGATCCGACAGTGCTGCTCTGCTATTCAGATGGTTTGCCGCTGCTTTTCCCTCAGAAGTAGACTGGCTAGTCCTTCTTTGAAGTTGATTCTTAGTCTGGAAGCTCCACTGGAATCTGTTCACCAAGAGGGATCCTGCTGACATTGAAATAATTGGGGCTTAGCTTCCAGCATCACGGCAACAGAAAGGCCACCGAGTAAAACACAGCGACGTTTGAGTGGTGATCACTGTGCAGAGACGGCAATCAATTCCGCTCATCGGAGCATGCTCTAGGAGCAGCAGGAGGTGTCGCGGCCTGTTTGAAACAATGTTGTCATTGTGCCCTGCACAGTATCCAGCCGAGACCTTCCTGCGTTTCAGAAATGTGACCGTTTCCGTGGCAAACACTCCGGCATACAACAGAAAGGACAAAATAGCCATTCCGTTCACTTTTCACCCCAGGGAGAAGCAACGCTTTAAATTTGTTTGTTTGTTTTTTCTGCGTTGACCCCGTCGCATGCTGTATAACATTCTTTTGGGCAATTTCTGATTGGATGTACATCTGTGGTCCCATGACTTTATAGTGCCGAACTGCCTTCCTGTCACTTCTGACTCATGGCAGCCCTGTGGACAGCAGACACTATGAACAACAGAACAAAGCACTACCCAGTCTTTGGCCAACCTGGCAAAGCTTCTCGTGTCTGAGCTCATCGTTGCTGCCACTGTGCCAATCAGTCTCTTTGAGGGCCTCCCGCTTTCTTACTGGCCTGCTGCTTTACCAAGCATGAAGTCCTTCTCCAAGGATTGGTCCCTCCCAAAAAGATGTCCAAAGGACATGAGACAAAGCCTTGCCATTTTTGCCTCTGTGAAGCATCCTGACTGTATTTTTTCCAAGACAGCTCTTCTGACTTTGTTCCTTTGCCTGTCCCTGGTACTTTCAATATTCTTCACCAGCACCATAATTCAAATACATCCGTTCTTCTCCAGCCTTACTTATGCAATGTCCAACTTTCACATACATAAGGGGCACTGAAAATACTATGGGTTGGACCAGGTGCACCTCATTCTTCAAAGGAACATCCTTGCATTTCAACACTTTCAAGAGGATTTGTGCAGCCAATTTGCCCAATGCAATATGCCAATGGATCTCTTGCGTAGCTACTGTTTCTATGAGCACTGATTGTGGATCTAAGCAAAATTTAGTTAAAGCCCTCAATATTTTCAGCATTTATCATTATGGTAGGTTTAAGGACATTGCTTTTCTTTATGGGGTGCTGTAATTCATTCAGAAGGCTGAAGTCCTTGGTCATCAGCAAGTGCTTCACGTGATCCAAAAGAATGCTCAAATTATAGAAGATCAACAGCAAGTCAAATTTTGCTGCACATCCTCCAACAGCAGTTGCAGCAGTCCATTGGCAGAGAGCTGCCAGAAGTTCAGGATGGATTCAGAAGAGGATATGAAGCAAAGGATAAACATTGCTGATGTTGCAGGCATCATGGCTCAAATCAGAGAATACCAGAGAGATGTTTACTTGTGTTTTATTGATTATGAAATGACATGCATGAAATGATCCCTGAAGATAAGGGTGCTACAGCAAAGTATGGTAAAGCAGATGGTGCCTGGCTATCAATTGGAATAGTTTCTGGGGTCTTCAAATTTTGCATTCGAACAAGCATCCATCTAAGTGTGACATCAACTAAGTCCGCACAGAGGAAGCACAGCAACCTGTGTGACACAAAGATGAAAATTACAAAATCCAAATATGACAAAGGGAAGATATCAGAGTTAAAACTGTAAGCATCCAATTTGTAGAAGGCTATGGAGGTCAGTGGGAGCCCCAAATCCATCTGCAGAGTATCTAGTCAGATTGAGCCTCTGGCAGATGCCCTCTGGCCACAGGCAAGGAATTCAAACAGCTGTACTGTCAAACAGAGATGATTGTAAACTTGATAATAGTGGATCGAACCATGGTATAATATGACAGTCAGTTGACCTCCCTCCTGACCCAACCTGAATTTGCTCTAGGCTTAAGTATTTCTCACCTGTTCCAGGACAGAAATTTCTTCTTTGGCCTTTTAAATATTGATGGTGGTCTTTCTTCTATTACTCTTTATTTGTATTTTTACCTCTGTGTTATTTTCTTCTTCCCATTTTGTTTTGTTTTTGTTTCTCATTGTTTCTGTTGGGCTTCCCAGTTCATAATGCAAATAAGAAGTGGATGCATAGAGACAAGAACTGATGCAAAGGTTTAACAGGATGTGGAGGGGCCGGGGGTTGAGAACATGGGGGATTAGGGGAACAAACAATTCATGTAGGTAGGGGAGGGAGCACCGGAACTAATTATGATGATATATATACAACTTTTTTGAAAAGCAGCTTAACTATGGAAGTTTATGATATGTGAATTATTGAATATGTGAAGGCCTAATAAAATTGTTTTTAAAAAGAAGTATTAATATTCAACTAGTCTCAAGGAATTGGAGATTAAAGATGTTCCAAATGTCCAACTCTTACAAGTAAAAAACAAGTCTCCAGGAATGATTAGATACCAATTGAAATGTTTCAACAAGCTGATGAAGCACTGGAAGCACTCACTCGTCAATGCCAGGAATTTTGGGAGACAGCTACCTGGTCAGCCGACCAGAAGATATCCATAATCCATTTGCAAAGAAAGGTGCCCCAAAAGAAGGCTCAAATTATAGAAAAATATCATTGATATCACATGCAAGTATAATTTTGCTGAAAATCAGCAGCAGCAGCAGCATTGCTGAGTAGGAGCTTCCAGAAAGCCAGGCCAGATTCAGAAGAGGACCTGGACCAGGGAGATCATTGCTGATGTCAGGTAGTTCTCGACTCCTATGAGAATACCGAAAAGATGCTTCCTTTAATTTTATTGACTAGGCAAAGGCATTCCTCTGATTGTGTGGACCATAACAAACTATAGATAGCATTGAAAAGAATGGGAAATCCAGAACACTCATTGTGCTCATGTGGAATCTGCACCTGGAACAAGAGGCAATTATGTGTACTTAGATGAGGATGGCAAGACGTTTTATCATTTACATCGGGCATGTTGTCAGGTGAGACCAATCCCTGTGCAAGGACATTATGCTTGGTAAAGTAGAAGGACAGAGACAAAGGGACAGACCCTGGACAAGATGGGTTGACAAATGGCTGCAACAGTGAGCTCAAACATAAGAACAATTGCGAGGAGGGGGCAGGAGCAGGCATTGTCTCTCTTGGGTGTACAGAGGGTTGCTATGATTTGGAACCTATTTGAAGGTACCTAACAACAAAACAAGTAATCTCAAAGATGCCCTCAAGCAAATACAGGATGTGGCTGCTTTCACACACTCTAGTAAATCGGGGTCTTAAAAATAGGCCCAAGGAAGCAAAGGGTGTTGATCTCGCCCTAATCCTGTCCATTAGTATAGTACAGAATGCCTCCCAAATGGGACTATAGCCACAGGTGTATGGTCTCCTGAGTTGTAACACATCACATACAGAATTATGGCTGGAAGGGACACATTAATTGACTACCACTCAAATATATTTCCATCACATCAAATCATCAAATCATTTCCATCACATAATCAATAGTTTCAATTATTATTATTATAGCTTTACCCATCACCCCACCACCATAACTTTCGATGAAAGCTGCCAATTTCACAAACATTTGATTTGAAATATTTGGGTTTTGGGGAAACGAAGAAGCTAAGTTCCATAAAAGCCTTGGCTGACTTGGTGTCGGGGAACATATCCAACATTATGCTAAAGACAAGGAGGCGTGAAACGGTGTAAGTAAAGAGCTGGAACATGCTAGGATTTGTTAATAAGAGATGATATCAGACAACTATTCTGGGATGAGAATGAGAAGAACTCCATGTAGATCAGCGATTCTCCACCTTTCACAGGGTCGGCCGATTCATAGCAGTAGCAAAATTACAGTTATGAAGTAGCAATGAAAAGAATATTATGGTTGGGGGTCGCCACCACATGAAGAACTGTATGAAAGGGTCGCGGCAATAGGAAGGTTGAGAACCACTGAGTAGGGGATTTGACTTTTGTTTTATGTTGAAGGCAGGAGAGAATGGTAAAGTTATTTGATCTTAATAATACTCATATTTCTATATAGCATCTTCACTCAGGTGTCCCACAGGCACTTCAAAGTAAGATGATAAAAATCTTAACTATTTAATTTGGCTCAGAAGGTAAGGAATGATCAGCCCCCCTCACTATTTCTCAGGTTTTAGTTCTATTCATTTTTTTAAGAAAATTATTTCCAATGCAGTGCTCCATACCCATAGAAACTATTACTCAAATGCCAAGTTAGTGTAATCCTGATAACAAAACCTGACAAGGACACTGCAAGGAATATAAATTACATGACGATACCTCTCAAAGGTTAACAACTGCTAAGCAAAATATAAGAGGGCCAAATCTAGCTCTGAATCAACAGGATAGTACATCCATCTACAAAGCGGAGCTTATTCCCACAATTGGTTTATCGTTTGAAAATGTATTTTATCACATCAACAGAATAAAGGAGAAAAATATAAATATCTCAACACCTGAAGAAACAGCCATTATTAAAAGCTCACACTCCTTTATGGTGAAATCTCTGGGCAAACTCTGACCAAGGCTGTTTCTATGGAGTCCATTCCTGCACACAGTGACCTGGAAGGACAAAGTAGAGCTTTTCTTCCTGTTTACAAGGCAATGAATCTTTTACAGAGCAAACTGCTTCATCTGTCTTTCTCAGAGTAGCCGGTAGGTTCAAACAAATAACCTTGTGGTTAGCAACCCAATGCTTAAGCACCTGTACCACCAGGGATACTGTTTCTCACTCTATTAAGGGAGACCAATTAAAATCCACCATTCGTGTCATATGTCAAAAGCCTGGTGGCACTGTGGGCTGCTAACCACAAGGCCAGCCGTTCAAACCCAGCAGCCACTCCTTGAGAGAAAAGTGAGACTGTCTGCTACCATAAGGATGTCCAAAGATTGGAAACCCTATATAGGATTGTTGTAAATAAGAATCGATAGATGGCAGTGGATTGTGTTCTATACAACGATGAAATATTAAAGGTTTCCCACTGAGAAGAATTAAGTGAGAGGATGTCCACCGTCAACACTTTGAATACTAGGCTACCCAGTACAAAAGGAGAGAGCAAAAGAAATGAAAGAAGCGACTGAGAAGTCATAGTTTGCACATGCTATCTTTGTACATATGCATAAATTAAAATAATCTGCATGTTATTTAAATTAATAAGAGATGGAACACGATCATTGAATATGAGGTTAAAATATATAAATTACTTATATCTTATATACGAACAGTACAATTTTTAAAATAATGTTTAGATATCACTTCCAGTAGCATTTAAAAAATCACATACAAGGATAAAACAAAAATTATGAAAAATAAGAGAAACATTTATTAGATAAAAATATGAAGCTATTGTTTCTTAGCATATCCTCCATCTAAACCTATATCCTTCTGAATGTGGTATTTCCATTTGTCTAACTAAGTATTTCCAGAAGGGGGCAATACCTGAGGGACACTAAAACAATCCATGGGCACTTGAGTTAGTGAGTTTATTGTGCCAACCTGGCCAATAAACACATGTGGGATTAATTGAAGGGTGGAGGGATAAATGGCTTGGTGAGCTTCACCTTTCTAGTTCTCAGTTCTCTTACTTTGTGATGGTCAGACAAGGGTGCAGCTGCCTTAACAGTTCCCAGCTTCAGCTTGCAAGGCTAACTTCCTGCAAGACATCCCCAAGGAGAAGCCACATGGACCTCCCTGATGCGCCCAGGGTGCTGGAGCAGCCATGTGGAGACCCCTGCCAGCGCTGAGATGCTTACACTCTCACTGACTCGCCTTTCCTCCTGCAGTCGGCGTCATTGCGTCTGCTTTGTGAGATTGTGAGATGCAGGAGGACTTGCTGTTGGACATACGGGTTAATGTTGGACCTGTGGGCTTGGGCAGCACTGGGTTGGGATGTTTCCTTGATGTTCACTTAACCTTTATATAAATCTCTCTCTTATACATGAGATTCTCTAAAGTACCCAGACTAATAACACAGGCACTGCAAGAGCAGATGCCTACACTTTATCCTGGATGATGTGCTACAGTACAAGAGTTTTTAATCGTCAGAGGAATGCTGAGTACTGCTTTCCTTTCTGAAAAGGGAGTGGCAGGCCAACTTCGTGTGGGAACCTGGACTCTAACCCTGCCCTGAAGAAATTGGCACACTCTGAATTATGCCACACCAGGAGAGTAGCTTTGGTATCCTCCAGCGGATCCAATCTTGCTCCTATTCAATGTTCTTTGAATTTGGAGAACCAAAAGAAACCTCAAGGGGCACAACCAGGGTTTGAAGCAAATGAGGTGAGGTTTCCTAATCAAATGCTTAAAGACTGCCTTGCTACCCTCAAAGCATAAACAGATCCACGGATGTGATGGGAAAAAAATTCCTCTGGACAAGGTTTCTTGCCTTTTTCTCATCTGTGCAGTTTTCAATTTTCTTAAAACTTCTTCATGATGAACCCTTTTGCACATCCAGTTTCCTTGCACATCCAGTTTGCAAATGCAGAAAGCCCAAGTTTTCTTTTCCGAGACCCCACGGGGATTAAGCCTCTAGTTAATTTCCTCAGATTTTTGACCAAGGATGTGAAAAGTTTTGCCCCCAGACAAGCTACGTCAAAGAAAATAGACAAGGTAAATTAATGCAGATATCCTTAAGTTAAATTTTGTTTTGTTTTTCCTTAAGTTAAATTTTAATGCAAATATACTTAGGTTAAAATTTAACATAATTTGTTTTCCATTTTGACCCATTCTTAATTTATTCTAGTTTTTAGTATTTCCTGCTTTCTTTTGGATTGAGACATTTCTGTGTTACATTTTGTTTTTGTTGTTTTTTATGATTTTCTTTATAGGAAATGCAGGTAGACAAAGCTATAGACAATAACCAGATTAATAGTTTTTTAGGGTTATGACAGAGGAGATTGAGGGTGGAAAGAGGAGCTAAAAACAATGACTACAAAAATGAAGAAAATGTAAAATTGATTGTGGTGATAATTGTACAGTTCTTTGAATCTGTGAATTACAGATCCATAAATCTGAATTACAGCTCCATAAACTGTTTCAAAAATTAGGCACCTTGCCCTGCTGATGTGGTATATTGAGTTACTTGTTGAGATGCTAACCACTAAGTCAGCAATTCAAAATCACCAGCCTCTCAGAAAACGCTTTCTACTCCCATAAAAGTTGAGTTTTACTCCTCTTGTCAAAAGCTACAGGGGGCAGTTTTACCTTGTCTTTGAGGGTCAGTATGAGGCAGAATCGACTCAAGGGCAGTGAAAATACCTTCTCAGCTCATCCCTGTCTCTTAAATGTAACCCGTCCTGAAGATTCCTTTAGAGGCCATCATTTGTCCTGAGTTGTGTTGAAGGCACTCTCCCAAGACAGAGACAAATGTGCGGCTGAAAGAGCGTGTCTGTGTCCCCACTTATTACAGAGACACGCTGAAACACATGTTGTTTGAACTGCAACCATCACTAGTAATATTTTTTTAAGTTTGAGGGTTTTTTTTAAATCATTTTATTGGGGCTTGTACAACTCTTATCACAATCCATCCATCCATCCATTGTGTCAAGCACATTTCTACATTTGTTGCCATCATCATTCTCAAAACATTTGCTTTCTGCTTCAGCCCTTGGCATTAGTTCCTCGTTTTTCTCCCTCCCTCTCCCCTCCCCACTCCCTCGTGAACCCTCGATAATTTATCAATTATTATTTTGTCATAGCTTACACTGTCCGACATCTCCCTTCACCCACTTTTCTGTTGTCCATCCCCTAGGGAAGAGGTTATATGTAGATCCTTGTAATCGGTTCCCCCTTTTGGCCCCACCCTCCCTCCAGGCTTCCAGTATTGCCACTCTCACCACTGGTTCTGAAGGGGTCATCTGTCCTGGATAATTTTTTTACTTGTCCTCTTTTTTACACAAAATGAATCCACCTAAAGTTGTACAAACTTGCACTTTGAGAACTGCATAAAACTGAAATGAGAGAAATGAAGAGAGAGATAAATAAATGAAATGGCGTATCCTGTTTGTAGATTAGAAGAATAAAAATTTCTAAAACTTCAATTCTTTGCCAAATTGATCTCTATATTTCTTTCAATCCCAATTATAATCTCTGGTTGTATTTGTCTTGTGTTTTAGGTTTGGCTTTCTTTAATTTGGCTTAAATTGGTTTAGTGGAGTTTGGTTTGGTTTGGTTTGGTAGACATTATCACACTAATTCTAAAATGTATATGAAAATGCAAATGGCTTAGAAGCCAAGACAATCTTGAAAAATAATTAAATTGGATAAATTATACTTCCACGTAACAAAACTTACTATAAATCTACAGTGATCAAGGCCATGTTGATAGTCCCATGGTAGATAGAACTCTGTGATGATTGTAATTCAAAATATCACAGAAGTAAATAACTTTAGTGTTTTATCTATATGTGCAATAGAATATGAAACACCAATGTTAAAAGAGTAAACTATTGCCAAACATAATAATATATGTAAACTTCAAATATATTGAGTTGAAACATATGCACCTAAAGGAATACATACTATATAATCTATTTACATGATATCCAAATCATCAAAATTCACATATGATCATTAAAGACAATTGTAACCCCCAAAGTTATATATTTACTGGCATGAGACCCAAAATCTGATGAAGGTGTTCTATATCTTAATTTGTACATTATTTATACAAGTGCATATGGGAAAAAATAAGAAACAGTACATTTAGAAATTCCTTCTCTACTTATATAACTCAATTGCAACTGGGAAACTGAGTATTATATAATGAAAAAATGTTATGCAACTTTCTACATACAATAGATGATGTATGTCATACACATAACCAAAAAAATCACTTCCATAGGGTCGATTCCATCTCACAGTGACTCTATAGAACAGAGTGGAACTGCCTCTGTGCATGTCTGAGACGGTCACTCTTTATTAGAACTGGAAGTCTCATCTTTCTTTTTGTGGAGTAGCTGGTGATTTCAAACTTCTGACTTTAGCAGCCCAAAGAGCAACCAACTATGACACCAGGGTTTCGTATCACTCCTTAATAGAAACTAAAAAGAATTTGTTGAAAATCTTTGAAACATCAAAGTAAGATGTTTTTACATACAAAAAGATACAAGGAATTTTATTTGAATAAGTGTTCTACAAAATGGGAGAACAATCCAATAATGAAGAAAATTTAAGATAGAAAAATCAGGTTTAAGGAAGGCGAGAAGGTGAAGAGATTCCCAGCATGATTTTAAATTGAGATTTAGCTGTAGACAAAGAGCCCAGATTGGAGAAAAGTCTGGGAGTGATACCTCAAAAAAGATTAATTTGGTAAAATAATAGATATATTGAACACCGTAAAAAGAAATTTAAGTATTACATAGTTTGAGATTGAATTATAAAGTAAGCAAATAAATAAATGAAACAATTATTAATTTCTAGGGACACCAAAAATTGTATAGGAAAAGCAATGAAAACATTGCTTACTACTTGGCTAAGTCTTTAAACGGCATTTACATGGTCATAATCACGTAACCCTTTCATATTGAATTAGACAGCTAAACTCTAACTACATTGGGAAGTTCACATGTTTATGAGTTGTGATGGAGACAGAGAAGGAAAAAGAGCTAACCTTTGCTCCTGTGTAGTGGGCAGTTGAGAGCTAATGCCTCAAACGGAATGATTAAAAGCAATAATATAGGCATTTTATTTAAGCAGATCAGTTAAATAAAAAAATAGTAGTCCTAGAGTAGAGATGTATTTTGTAGAGTGCAGGGAGTGATGGAAAGAATGTCGAGGGGTGGATATTTTTGTAGTAAACCTTTCAGGATATTTTCAGGACTTCTTCAAATGATGTGCGTGTCAAATTTTTATTTAAATCAAAACTTATTTTAATTTTTCAAAAGGAGGCTGTGAGTGATGCAAAGGAAACTAATAAGAAGTGATCAGAGTATCAACTTCACAAGGACTGGATTGATGGATAGTTTGCCGCTGATCAACAGATAGAATACATCAAGGTTTTCAAATTAAGTTTTCAATGCCATACCCTTGCATGCTAAAGCTTGCATTGTTCACACACAAAAAAAAAGATCTTTTTTTTTTTAAACTCATTTTTAAAAAATACAAAATATTTCAAACAATTTGTAAAGCATTATGTTAGCATTTTATGCTTGCTGAGAAAAGATGTTTACATCTCTCCTCTTATTGCTCTCTCAACACGTTCAGCAGAAAATGTATTACTTATTAAGGCAGATGACCCTCCCTAGGAGTGTTCAGGAATAATAACAATCACAGGAAAGAGAAGTGCTTCTGTTACCACACAGCAATAATGATGGAGGCCACTATTGCATAAACCAGCGAAATCATGGTTTAGAGAGCAAGTGCGGTGTTTTAACCTTTATTCTAGCTGATAGAAGATGATTCAGTATTCTATTATCCACAATGACAAGTGATTTATTGGGATACTTTCTTTTCTTCCAAACCATTTTAAAGCATAGGTTTTTTTCTCCAATTGCCCTGATTTTTCATCTTAGTGCACGTCCAGCACTGTTGGCATTCGAGTGGTCGTTTTATAATAAGAATAACATTCTCGGCTCTAGAGATAGTCACTTTGTTAATACTCTATCAGAAATTGAGGTTTGCCTTGTCACATGCCAGAACAGCTTTTACTCGGGCAGTTTGCTGTTGCTGTTGTTGTGGTTGTTGTTGTTGTTTAGTAGCTTGGTCTAAAAAGTAACCAATCTAAAACCTGAAAAAATTCATTCCTGTCATTATTTCACCAATAATCTGCTTTCTTAGGGAGAAGCATTGTGTGAGAAAGCAGATAGTCTTATGAAAGGAGAAAATTATTTTCAAATAGGATTCCCCAGCATTGAAGGGCACATTAAGCAAATTAAATGCGGTACTGCGAGAATTATGTACTCACATGTGCCATGTTTCAGGCTTGAAATCTGGTGTACACTTTTATAGTCCTTAAGGGAGGTATGATTGTCAGTTTTGCAGTAATCGATCAGAAACCCATCACAAAAAGAGGTTTTCCTGGAGTTCTGAAATGAGGACAAAACATTTCAGAATGTTTCCTCCTAATAACATTCTCCAGCAGAGAGACCTTACTCCAGGGCACTGCTGGAGAGGCAGATTCGTGTTTAGTTTTCAGGTAGGAAGCTGGTGAGGGAGCTGAGAATGCTCAGTCAAATAGCGCTTCACCACATTGCTATTTATCTTTTTAACAAAGTGCTCAGATTTCACGGTTAATGGACCATTGTCACCTGCACACTGTGGATTACAAAATTTAAAAACGAAAGATTGCCATCACAGGGCCTTCGCCATCATCAACTGAAATTTGTAATTGTCTTACATACTCAAATTTAGAACTGTGTTAGTATGCAGGAGGGGGGCATTTTAAAGGAAGAATTCCTTATTAAAGGTTATTGATATGGTTTCAAGTTCCTTTATTTTATTACATATAATCTAGCCTAGAGGACATCGGAGGTGTTGATATCTAAACTCTAGAATAGAGAACAAAAGATTCAGATTCTGCTGCTTATTAAACTGAGTGAATTCGAATACATTGATTCATCTACAAGTATACTGCTCCTTTTCCTTGATCCAGAAGTAAATAACCCTCAGAACTCTTCTAACTCCAAGAATATTTCTTTTTATTTTCAAAATACTGAATTACTATTTGCTACTACACTAGAACTAATATTTCACATATATGTATATATTCATATCAATATTTTTATATTTTAATTAATCTTTACATTTACATAGACTTTAGAACCACTACCAGGATATTGTGATAATTTGTTGATAATCAAAACATACTTCAGATGAATTAAAGTGGGAACTATAACACTAAATGAATAAAACTATATATAAAAGTATGAGAATAAGGATAAACACAGATATGCTTTTGATTTCTTGACTGTCACTGTAAGAATGACATCAGGCAGAAATTACAAAGAATGAGATTGATAGCATTGACTTCAAATTTAAAGATAAATTAAAAGATAAATTATTATTGCTGCATGTGCAGGACAAATAACATCTTCAAAATCAATATGAGGTGAGAGTCTCTAACGTTAACATGATGTATTCGACACCATTGAAAGGAAAATAAATGTGAAAAACATTCATACCTTTGAATTCATCCATTTGGGGTGTTTTTTAATAATAGTTAAGGTGGATGGAGATTCTGAGAATGGGTTGTGATATACTCTTCACGGGATGAATGGAAATTTGAAAAAAAATGCTGAAGGTCTTGTGTAAGTCCCCTTAAAACTGTATTGGATTCACTGATTGCATTTTGGAAACTCTGGTCTAAAATAAAAAAGAGCATGACCCTGCTTTTATATGAATGCAACTGGCTGGCGGTGGAGGGCTTTAGAAGGAGCGAAGGAAGAGATTTATGGTTTGAGAACAAATTATAAATAGCAAGAGGGGAAGCTGTGAACAAAGTTGGGAATTGAAAAATATTGGTGATTTTGGAGTTGAAACAATACAAACAGGCAAAAAATATTTTCTTATGTACGCTTAAGCACAAGTACGTAGTCATACACTCTATGTACAGCTTGCCTCTATTTGTGTTCAAAATATGACCAGAGAAAACAAGTTATACCTGGGTATAATTGTTTTCTATTTTCTTTTTAAAATATGTGCGTAAAGACATATATAAAATCTATTCACATTTCGAGAAAATTAAGTTTATAAATGTAACTGTGCATCTTAAGTCAGAAGTTCTCAGGACACAGTGCTGCACTAAAATAATGAGCATGAATTCACCAAAGAATATAAATTTATTTCAACATTTGGGCTTATCAATATACTGTTAAGTCTGTTTGTTTTACTAAACCAAAGGGGGAAAAGGGACAAGAATTTGAACCTGTGAATCAGACCATGTGCCCAAAGTACATGTGAGGGGGCTTTTTAAAAGTTCATGGAAATTGTATTTTCCATTTGTCTATGAATTTTCTAATCCACCTCATTCCATTTTTCTATGGATTTGTTGGAGTAACTTCCTACAAGAGCCTGAAAGGACCACTTAACCTATCGAGATTAAAGTTTTATTTCTCCTTCATTTGTTTATTTGTGCTGCTGTAACAGAAACACAGGTTAATGACTGTAATGGAAAAAAAAATGTTTTCTCACAGTGTAGGAGGCAAGAAGTTCAAATTCAGAGTACTGATTAAAGGAAGTGTCTGTCTCTCTCTCCCACCTCTGTGGAAGATTCTTCCTCCGTGTTTGGAGCCCTGGAGTTCCTGGGTGATTTGACAATATTTCCCGGCATCTATTTTTCCTCCCGCCCCCGCCCTCACATGTGTTTCTTCATCTATTTTGCCCCTTTACTTGCTCAGACGTGGTTAGCTTTAGGATACATCTAATACTGATAGTAGCGTGTTAACATAACTAAGTCATATTTCCAACGGAACTACATCCACAGGGATAAGAATTAGGATTAGCATTCCAAAACTGATTTGGGGAAAACCCAATTCAATCATGATAGCACCATAAATTTGAGAATTTAAAATTAGTAGACAAAATTTAACAAGTTATTTAGAAGCTAGGTTCGTATCACTAAGAAAAAGTGCTTGACTGAAGAAGGAAGAAACTTCACAAGGAGTAGAGAAGATATGTAATGACTAAATACGGTAATTTCTTATTTGATATTAATATTATGGTATTAAGACTCTGTCGACCCTCCGCCTAGGTAAAATCAACCCAAATAGCAAGGGAAACACTAGCCTGCCCACTGTGGGAGTGCTGTACACCACACAAGGCAGCTGTGACAGCCATCGACACCACGCTGCGCCGCTGAGGAAAACTGTCAGACCCCTATGGTAGTCTCATCAACTAGGACAATTCTGCCCAGCACCACTGGGTCCCTGCATTAAAACGGCACACACACCTGCCATTGTGGGGCAGGGTCTAAATGCCTCTGGCCCCACATTCAAGTAACCAGGAATCAGCTATCTAT
Source organism: Tenrec ecaudatus (assembly GCF_050624435.1). Lineage (NCBI taxonomy): Eukaryota > Metazoa > Chordata > Mammalia > Afrosoricida > Tenrecidae > Tenrec > Tenrec ecaudatus. The sequence goes on from NC_134532.1 coordinate 88,751,232, forward strand.
TTATTATTCATTCCCTCCTTCTCTCTCTCCTCCCTCTTTACCATCACAGCCAATCTTAGTGAACACAGTTGAGTTTTTTTCCCACTTTTTTCTCTTTCTCCTCTTTTTCTTTCTTTCCTCTCTCTTTCTTTGTTCTCTTCGCTTCTCTCTCTGCTTGTATGATTCTCTGTTCTCCCTCTCATTCCTTGCACGTGCCACTGCTGGTTCCCAGACCCCTATGCTCTACCTAGAGCAACTCTGCCCACCCAGTGAGCAGCCTGCCTCCTAAGACAGCGCTGCACACAGCACGAGTCCTTGCTACACACAGCACAGGGTCAGCTATCTCTATCTATATTCTTAATTCTATTTCCCTTGCTTTCCTTTTTTCTTCTTTTTCTTTCTTTCGTTGTGTTCTTTCACTTTTTCCTCTTTTCTCCTCTTCTCCTAGCTCTTCTCCTTTCCTACAATACCCACAGCAGATTCAGTTCTCCTTTCTTGTATTTTCTTTTCTTTCTTCCGTTTTATTTTCTGGTTTTACTGTTATCACTTTTGTTTACTCTGTGCACTTTAGTTTTGCGTGTGTGAGTGGGAGTTAGTTTGCTTGGCATTGTTGCTCCAGTCTCTGTCTTCCTCTTTCTCTATTTTTCCTCTCCTTTCACTCTCTTTCCTGTGACAAGCCACTAGCGGCCTCAAGGCCACTCCCCTCTGCCTAGGGCAACTCTGAAGGCCCAGCTGGGGGAGCTCCCACACGCATTTATTGGCTTTGAAAGTAGCTGGAAAATCATGTTGGTCCTTTTCCATACAACAAGCAGCAGGGGGTTCTCCCCTGAAAACAATGGGAACATCTCCAGCCTAAACAATGATCCCCTATGGGGGAAACGTCTGACCACCAGTGGTGGGGCTACACGTTACTGTGGGATCATCCACCCAATATCCAAGAAGATCTCTCTGTCAATGGTAATTCCCCTGCCAGCTACAGAGCTCTACACCAAGCAGGTTATACCCACATGTCCTCCTCAGAACTCCAGTTGCAGAGGAAAACACCATAGGCCATCAAGGTGCTCCAAGCACCATGAAGACTACTTAGAGATCAGCCAGGGAAGCGAAGCCATCGTGAGCCCACAAAAACCTGACCAGTGTCATATGAGAGGAATATCCAACACACATTCCATATTTTGGATGGTTAGGATAAGAGTGAAACCACAGGAAGATATAGCAATAACCTGACCACTCAGTACAGCAACTGGTAGGTAGTACATAGAAGAACTCATACGAATCCCCAAAGAGAGAGCCCAGTGCTCTTCGACTAAGAAGATGCCATCACATAGAACTCCACCCATGGGGCAACAAAGAGAAAAGAGCCCACAGGATTGCATCAGCTCAATAGTGGAAAGAAGGCAAACATAAACCACACACACAGCACAAGCATATAAGATAGGTAGATAGGAAAATATCCAACACAAACTGTACAAGATGACATCACAAAATCCACAGATGATTATAATAGCACTGAATATCAATGGCCTGAACTCAGGCATTAAAAGGCAGAAGCTAACAGACTGGCTCAAAAACATAACCCATCAATCTGCTGCCTCTAGGAGACTCATCTCAAGCTTGCAGACAAAAACAGATTGAGAATTAAAGGCTGGAGAAAAATATGCCAAGCAAATGGTGATGCAAAAATAGCAGAGGTAGTGATCTTAATATCTGAACAAATTGACTTCAAGGTACAGGCAATAACAAGAGACAAGAAGGGGCACTAGATAATGCTCAAGGGAACAGTAGACCAAGAACCAGTGAGCATATTAAACATATATGCACCTAATGCAAGACCTGAGAAATTTGTAACTCAAACACTCCAAAGATGTAAAAAGAGATCAAAGGCTCGACAATTATAGTTGGTGACTTTAATACACCACTCTCTGAAAAGACAGATCATTGGGAAAGAAACTCAAAAAGGAGACTACAGATGTAAATAGCACAATTGGATGATTTAACTTGATCAATATTTTCAGAGCTTTCCACCCACATGGAAAGAAATTCATATTCTCTTCAGGCCCACATACCACATGTTCAAAAATAGACCACATGCTGGGACACAAGTTGAACTTGAGTAATTTCAAGTACATAGAGTTTATACAGACATCTCTCCCCGATCACTGCGCCATAAGGCTGGAAATTAACAAGACAGTGAAGAAACAAGGGCAAACAATTGGAGGATGAGCAATTTTCTATTTCAAAGGGAATGGGTATTGACCCAGAACAGAGATGAAATCAGGAAGTTTCTAGAAACTAATGAGAATGAAAATATGATATACCAAAACCTGTGGGATACAGCAAAGGCATTTATCACAGGGAGGGTGATAGCAATAAATGCACACATTAAAAAAGAAGAGAGACTCGTGGATAATATGTTGACACAAAACTTACACCAATAGAGCAAAGTCAACAGAACAAGCCTACTAATAGCATGAGGAAGATATAATAAAAATCAGACCAAGGTATAGGTGAAGGATAACAAGAAAACTTTGGAAAAAATTAATTCCACTAAAAGTTGGTTCTTTGAAAGAATTAACAGAATTGATAGACCACTGGAAAACCTAACCATACAAAGGAAGGAACAAACAACATTTGCAAGGATGAGGGATGAAACAAGGGACATTGCAACTGATCCTAATGAAATAAAAAGGATAATTACACAGTACTACGAAAGTCTATACTCTAACAAATCCAACATTTTTTAAGACATGGAAAAATATTCGGAAACACAACCCCTCTCAAGATTAACCCAGATGGATGTTATGAACCCCAACAGATCCATAGCAATAGAAGAAATAGACACGGTTATCAAGGGAGTACCAACAAAACAAACCCCCAGGCCAGATGGCTTCACAGGAGAATTCTACCAAGCATTCAGGGAACTGACACCAATACTATACAAACTCTTCCAGAACATAGAAAAAGATGGAAAATTCCCAAACTCTTTCTAGGAAGCTATTATAACTCTGATGCCTATAACAGGCAAAGATACCACAAGAATCAAGAACTACAGATGAATATCCCTAATTAACATTGATGCAAAAATCTTTAACAAAATACTGGCCAATGGAACAGAAAAGCATATTAAAAAAATAATTCACTGTGACTAAGTGGAATTCATACCAGGGATGCAGGGATGGTTCAACAGCATTATTCACCACATTGGCAGGAAAAATTATAAGAACCACATGATAATATCGATAGATGCAGAAAAAGCATTTGACAACATCCAACATGCATTCCTGTTTAAGACACTCAAGAAGATAGGAATAGAAGGAAAATTCCTCAATATTTTACAAGCCATATATGAAAAAACAACAGCCAACGTGGGAGTTACTGAAGAAAAGACTAAAACAATTCCACGGAAAAAGAGGATCAGACAAGGATGCCTCTTTTACCCACTCCTTTTTAACATCGTACTGGAGGTCCTAGCTGACAACATAAGACAAAGGAAAGATATTAAGGGTATTCATCTGAAGAAGCAAGATGCAAAATTATCATTATTCACAGATGATATGATTCTATATATTGAAAATCCCATATGGCAGAGTGACAGGATACAAAATCAACAAACAGAAGTCTATTGGACTGCTCTACACATCAGACAAGATCACAGAAGAGATGATTTAAAAGCTAGTACCCTTTACAATAGCCAAGGACAAATTGAAACAACTAGAGATATACCTGACTAAAAACCTGAAAGGTTTGTATGAGGAAAATTATAAAACACTACTACAAGAAATCAAGAGTGACCTCAACAAATCTAAGAATATCCCATACTCGTGTACTGGCACACTCAATAGAGTAAAGATGTCAGTTCTTCCCAAGGCACTATATATTCTCAATGCCATCCCAATACAAATACCACCATCCTTCTTCAAAGAATTGGAAAAACTGATTACCAAGTTCATATGGAGGGGGGAGAGGCCCAGAATTAGCAGAGAACTCCTCCAGAAGGACAAAATGGGAGGGCTTTCTCTACCTCACTTTAGCACTTACTATAGGGCCACAGTTGTCAAAACTGTGTGGTACTGGTATAACGACAGCTATTCAGACCAAAGGAAAAAAGCTGAAGCACCAGAAATGAAAACATCAGCATACGGGCAACTGATCTTTGATAAGGGCCAAAAAATATTAAATGGGAAGCAGATGCCATCTTCAATAAATGGTGCTTACAAAAATGGATATCTACCTGCAGACAAATGAAGCAAGACCCTTACCTCACTCCATTCACAAGAATAAGCTCAAGGTGGATCACAGACCTTGAGATAAAACCCCAAATATTTAGGGCCAGTAATGAGGGAATTGGGACAAACCTGAGAGCCCTCGCACAGGGAATCCATAGGCTATCAGAAATAGAGAAGGATACAAATACAGAGAAGTCACAAATAGACAAGTGGGATACACTGAAGATAAGACACCTGTGTACATTAAAAAATTCACCAAAAGAGTAATAAGAGAGTCCACCAACTAGGAAAACATCTTTAGAAATGACACATCAGACAAAGATCTTATTACTAAAATTAAAATACTTTGAAAGCTTACAATAAGAGAAAAACTACCATATATACTCGAATATAAGCCTACCCAAGTATAAGCCAAGGTACCTAATTATTACCTGGGAAACCAGAAAAACTGATTGACTCGAGTATAAGCCTAGGGTGGAAAATGCAGAAGCTATTGGTGAGTGTCAATAACAAAAACAAATGAAAATAAAATTACTAAAAATGGAGACATCGGTGGGGTAATGTATTTAAATATTTATTTCAATTAAAAAACATAAATAAAAGGACAAGTTGTGTAACATTAGTAAAACAGCACAATAAGTGGAAAACAGGTTCAACAAAAACAATAAGGTATCAGCAATGATACCTTAAGAGTACTATTCCCTGAGCTCAATCAGCAACCAAGCTAAAATGTAAAGAGTTAAAATCCTTCAAAACTGGATTCCTCATCATCATCCATATCCCAATGTCATCATAGACACTGTCCTCACTGAGCTCGCCGTCATCTCCATCACTGCTGTCATTTTCAAAAAAAGCTCAGTCTTCACTGCCATCCATAGCATTACTGATACTACATTTCTGGAAGAAAAGTCACACCATGTCTTCTGGAATGTCTTCCCATGCATCTCAAACCCACTTTGCTATTAATTCTATGTCATGCTTCATGAGATTTCCTCCTTTTGTTAGTCGGGCCTGACCAGATGACATCCATTCATGCCACATCCTTCGCACACGGTCTTTAAAAGGCTTATTCAAAGATATATCCAGAGGCTGCAGTACAGATGTCAGTCCACCTGGAATAATGGTTAAAGTAACTTTGCTAGATTTTGCAAATTTTTTTTATGTCATCCGATAGGTGGTCTCTGAACATATCCCAAACAAGTAACGATGGTTTTTTCTTTAAGGCTGCTCCTGGTTGTTGGTTCCAAAGTTCTTCCAGCTATTTTTTTGTTCAGTCTTCATCCAACCAGCCTTTAACATGTGCACACAGAGTAATTCCTCGTGGGAAATTGATCTTTTTAGACAAGGTCTTTCTTTTAAAAATAACGACAGGACGCAGCTTAGTTCCATTAGCCAAACATGATAGAACAACTCTAAAGTGTTTTTTTCATTTCCTGTGGTTTTGAGAAAAATGTTTTTTTCTCCTAAACTTGCCACAGTTCTGTTGCTTGGAAGATCAAAAAGCATGGCAGTTCCATCCATATTCCCAATACCTGCCAGGTCATAATTATAAATCCTTTGTTTTATAATAAATGACTGGAATGACATAATTTTTTCTTCAAGGTCTTGTGGCAATTTCTGGGAAATCTTTGTTCTTTGTCTCGAACATAGTAGGCCAAACCTATTCATGAAGAGGGTACACCATCCTGCTGATGCAGCAAATTTTTCAACACCTGGTGCTGTGTATTTGCCATCCTTAGCCATTTGTCCAGCATGTATGCGGATTCCCATGCGTGTTACGCAGTAACCATTTTGACAACACTCCATAACCGATTTATGCAATTCACTCTTAGAGCCTCATAAAAAGACGTTAAACCACGATGAGCTTTTTTAGCTTTTGGAATCTGTTCCAAGCTAGCCTTCATTTTCCGCCACTCCCTCACTTGCTTTTCATCACCACAGAATTCCCTACTTGCAATACTGTTATTTCTCTCTTCTGCTCTTGACACAACCTTAATTTTGAAACCAGCCTCATATGAACGGAGGGTTTTGTTTTTTGGTTTTTTGTGTGTGTGGTTTTTTTTTGTTTTTTTTTTGGTTCAAGAGTATCCATTTCTAATAGGATAAAAAAACAAGACTTTGAAAAAGAACTTTCATGGTAATACCCCCTCCCCCACCACCACCGCCCCACAACGTGTTTGCTTGGAGGAGGGTGGGGAGTTCGTGCAGGCTGGGGATGCAGGATGTGAATTAACCCAGAAACCAGAGGGGAGAGTCGCAGCGCAGCCACAGACACATCCTTACCAGTTCAACTGCCAGCATGTAAGTGAATCACTATGGGTGCTTCTGCGAATTGGAGTCATCCACGTCATAGGATGGCTCTGATTGGTTAGATGTGAACAAACAAACATTCAAAGCCCTGCAGTTTTAGCGGGGCTTTGAATGAACAGCGGAGAAATGGCAATCACCAGTGAGATAATGAGTGCTTGTCCCGTTACCTGGGGGGGGGGGGGGGCAGGGAGAGCAGGCCAGTGAGATGTTATACCTCGCTGGGTTACCACTGACCCATGTATAAGCCAAACCCAAAACAGCTATGAGATACCACCTGACATCCTCAAAGATAGCCCAATTCAAAAAATCAGAAAGCAACAAGTGTTGGAGGGGCTGTGGGGAGACAGGAACTCTCATCCATTGGTGGTGGACCTGTAGGTATGTACAGCCACTATGGGAATGGATTAGGTGATTTCTCAAACAGATGGAAATTGAGCTACCATACTACCCAGCAATCCCCCTACTGGGCATATACCCAGAAGAGGCAAGAAACAAACCACGGCCAGACATCTGTGCTCCAATGTTCATTGCGGCATAGTTCACAATCACAAGGAGATGGAAACAACCCAAATTTCCATCAACAGACGAATGGATTAAAAACTGTAGTACATACATACAATCGAGTATGATGCATCGCTAAAAAGCCATGCTAAGCCCATGAAGCATGTTGCCGCATGGGAAGAACTGGAAGAAATTATGCTAAATGAAGTAAGCCAAGCACAACAGGACAAGTATAACATGAGTCTGCTGAGGTAAGTTTAAAAGATAGAACTGAAAAGTAAATGCAAAAGAGGCACAGGGAAAAAGCTACTGTATACAAACACTCCAGGGGTGAGGTCCAGCTAGTATGGAAGGGGACAGACCAAATCCAGGGGTATTTATGGTAGCCAACGAAAAGGTGGAGGTGAGGAAGTAATGGCCGGGGAAAAAAGATGTGTGATGGGGGAATAGGGCACTGACGCACCCAATGGGAGGATATTGTTTGTGTCTCCACAGGAAAAGAGGGACGAGACTTAAAGCCAGTGCCAGATGAATGCAGCATGCCGGAAGGAGTGGGGAGCCTGTGGGGGGGCCTTAGGGCTCAACCCCCATATCAGCTACATGGACAACTGTCCCTCCCCCCAAAGAATGTACTTTAGAGGACAGCACTGAAGCTGCAGCTAGGGGAGAGGGGCATGTCTGATCAGAGCACATGGGAGCAAATCAAGGGGGAGGAAGAGAGAGTGGAGCACATCCTGGCCCACCAGGCCTGGAGGATCATATCCCCGCTCTGAACAGCCAATGCACTGAATGGACCATATGGCTGATCCCACTATGAGACATGACATTCCTTGCTGGCCCAGGGCCCTAAGGGGGACAACACCAGAAACTCCGTGTCGGGACTGGCCCGGACTGACCCCACGACACCAAGGCAAACCACTAAAGTATGGGGGAGAGCAACAGTGGGAGCAGAGCAGGGAACCCCTGAGGGAGTACAAAGGACAGACTGGGTCCAGAGCATGGCACCCCATCGGACCTGACTGAAGGACACGCCTAGAGATCAAAAATCAGACTTTGATCTATTTATAGGTTTTTCTTTCTTTTTAAAACTTTTTTGTCTTATAATTAATTTATTCTTTTATGGTTCATTGGTTTTCCTTTTCGTAGTGATCGCTGTGTTCTCACTCATCGCCTAACTTGCTATGGCCTGATTTTTGTTGCATAGTATTATCTTTACAGGTCTATCTAGATAAGATAGGCTGGAAAAAGAGTCTGAAGGAGAAAACAACGGGACCAATGGTTCCAGGGGGACATGGGAGAGGGGAAGGCGGGGGTTAAGGTGGTGGTGCTGACCAACCCAGGGACAGGGGAGCAACAAGTGATCCAAAAATCAGTGGCAAGGAGGGTGTGAGAGGCCTAGTAGGGATTCAGCAAGGGCAATGTAACTGAGAAAATTACTGAAATCCAAATGAAGGCTGAGCATGAGAGTGAGACAAGAAGAAAGTTAAAGGAAATAGAGGAAAGAACTAGGTGACAAAGGGTATTTATAGAGGTCTAAATAGTGACATGTAAATATGTAATTCTACTTCTATAGAAGAGTGGGGAAATAGATCTGTGTGCATATATTTATAGGTTTAGTTTTAAGACAGCAGGTGGACATTGGGCCTCCACTCAAGTACTTACTCGATGCAAGAACACATTGTTCTATTAAATTGGCATTCTATGATGCACACCTTTCGACACAATCACTGAAGACAAATGTGTGCATAAGCAAATGTGGTAAAGAAAGCTGATGGTGCCAGGTTATCAAGATATATAGCATCTGGGATCTTAAAGGCTTGAAGATAAACAAATGGCCATCTAGCTGAGAAGCATCAAAGGCCACATGGAATAAGCATACCAGCCTGTCTGACCAGGAGGTGTAGAAGGGACTAGTTATCAGACATCAAAGAACAAAAAAATCATATTAGTGGATGCCCACCTTCCCAATACGATCAATGAAGAAAAATGTGTGCATAAGCAAATGTGGTGAAGAAAGCTGATGGTGCCTGGCTATCAAAAGCTATAGCGTCTGTTGCCTTAAAGGCTTGAAGATGAACGAGCGGTCATCTAGCTCAAAAGAAACAAAGCCCACATGGAAGAAGCACACCAGCCTGTGTGACCACGAGCTGTCAAAGGGATCAGGTATCAAGCATCAAAGAAAAAAACAACCCATATCATTATAAATGAGGGTGAGTGCAGAGTGGAGACTCAAAGCCCATCAGTAGGCAATGGGACACCCCCTTACTCAAAGGTTATGGGGAGGAGATCAGCCAATCAGGCTACAGGGTAGCAATGATGAAATATATAAATTTCCTGTAGTTCTTAAATGCTCCCTCCCACACACTATCATGATCCCAATTCTACCTTACAAATCTGGCTAAACCAGGGGATGTACATTGGTACAGATAGCAACTGGAAACACGGAGAATCAAGGTCAGATGACCCCTTCAAGACCAGTGGTGAGAGTGGCAATACCTGGAGGGTGGAGGGAATGAGAGGTAGAAAGGGGTAACCGATTTCAAAAATCCATGTATAGCCTCCTCCCTGGGGGGTGGACAGCAGAGAAGAAGGCAGGGGGAGACGTCGGACAGTGTAACATATGACAAAATAATAATAATTTATTAATTATGATGGGCTCATGAGGGAGGGGGTAGTGGGGAGGGAGGGTGGAAAATGAGGAGCCAATATTAAGGGCTCAAGTAGAAGGCAAATGTTTTTAGAATGATGATGGCAACCAATGTGCATATGTGCTTGACACAATGGATGTATGTATGGATTGTGATAAGAATTGTATGAGCCCCCAATACAATGATTAAAAATAATAATAGTCTGTCATTACACTTTAATGACTGATTGTTTCAATTATTTTGTGAAATAATTAAAATGAACTTCATCCATATTAAAAATTATAGCTAGAGTAGCCATCTATCACCAAGTGAAAGAAACAATCGCTTCATATTTTCTCTGTTAAAAATAGCCATTACCCTGAATTCAGTGTTCATTTCTGTGCATGTTTTTATCATTTTGCTACACAAACTCTGTGTGTGTCCACATACACATATAAATATATATTTGTACAGTAAATGTTTTATCTTTCAATTCTTTTTAAATACCAGTACATCAGATTTATCAAAATGCAAAGTTCATGTTTTTTAGATTATGAGCATTAATAATTTAGGTTTAATTCAGAATTTCAATTGTTCTAAAGTATTATAATGATTTATTTTGACAAAATAGACTTAATTATTCTCTTATGGATAAAGGACCATTGGTAGCAAAATGAGTTAAATGTTGGGTTGCCAACCAAAAGGTAGGCAGTTCGAAACCACCATCCACTCCTTAGGAGAAAGAAGAGGCTATCTGACTCTGTAAAGTTATACTGTCTTGGAAACCCTGGGACACTTCTACTTGGACCCAGAGTCATTATGAGTTGGAATTAACACGATAATAATAGTTTTGTTTTGGAGGGCTTATGGATAGTATTTACTTCCAACCACTTCTAAAACAATGTTGCAATAAACAGTCTTGTATATATCTTCTTGTGAACATGTAAGAAAGTGCTCCTAGCCAATGTATGTAAGAATACAAGTATTGGGCTTTAAAGTATGCACATATTCAAGTTTACATATTCAAGTCATTTATAGCTGATTCAACTACTCTCCAACATAGTTGTATCAACTAATACTTTATCAATAATGTTTATGATGATTTTATGACTCATGGTAATTTTCATTTTAATTAATCCATCATGTTTATGCTGCCTGCATCTTGTTTAATAAACCTATTCCTAGCTGCAGTCAAAACCATTTTCCCCATATTTTCTTCTGGAAATTATTTCAGTTTTGTATTTCATTTTTTGTTCTCTAATTCATCTGGAATTAATATTTGCATTATAAATCTGGATTTATTCCTATCCTCACATAAATAGCCAATTGACTGACCCAAGTCTGAAGTTAATACAAATCTCTCACCTACATATCCTTAAAATACTATAAATCCTGTGAATCTTAGCTTCTAGAGTTATTTGTGATTTTTTTCTAACTAATGATCCAGGGTATTATTTCGTACAACTGAAATAATGTTTTAGATTAATTAAACACTGTTTTCTTAGTATAAGGGCCCTTCGTGATACAGTACTTAGGCATTTGAGTGCAAACCAATAGGTCTGAGATTCAAACCCACCAGCCACTCCATGGGGAAAAGATGGGGCAATGTACATCTGTAAGTATTGCAGCCCTGGGAGCCCTATGAATTAGGCTTTTGGTTTGGTATACATAGTGGACAGATGGACTCCAAATGAATATGGTGACAGGGCCACATTGACACATTTCCATAGGAAAAATTGTCCTACTCCAACTTCTAGCCATGGCCTAGAGAGCATTGCTTACCTGGCCTTGTGTGTTTGCCTCTACGTGGGAGTGCTTGCGAAAAAGAAGGCAGATCCTTGCCATCAAGTCAAATTCTGACTCATAATATCCCCACGTGTTACAGAATAGATGGAAGTAGACCATCAAGCGTTTCTTCGGTGACTCTAGTGGGAGTGAACAAATGGCCCACATTTAGGTCTGTGATTTGCGCCATCGGGGACTTGTGCGAATGGTAGATTTTTTTAAGATTTGTCCAGCTTCACTGGTTTTGCAGTCTTTGATATTTTTTTTCATTTTCTTTTCCAGTTCATTTTCAACTTCTTGCCTTAACCAAATCCACAGCATCACTTTCTGTTTTCATAAAACCGCTGATAATTTATCATAATAGGACCATTAAATTCCTATCCCTGGTTACTGAGAGATGGAACCAGCCTCCAGTCATGTCTTCTTTTGCCCTGGTGTTATCTTTTATTATTATCCCTTTGAGGATTTGTCAAATTATCTTATGGTCATTCGAGTGAATACTTGTTATATTTTATCTAATGTTTCTAGGTGTTAAAAAACCAAATCCCTACTATCCTGAAAACAAACTCTTTTAAACATCTTTAACAGATTGAGCATTATTTTTAATATTCAGTTTAATAATAGAGAAGATCAAGTGAAAATTATTAACAATTAAACCAAACCTGTGATAAATGGTTCTGTAATAAATCTTAATATTGAAATAGCATCCAAAATTACTCTAGCATTTTTTCTTTTTAAATTTATTATTAATCAAAGTTAATACATATATCATATCATTCCATAGTTCAATCACATCAAGCAGAATTGCACAATTGCTACTACCGTCAGTTCCCAAACATTCTTTTTCTTCCTGGACTCCTTGACATACTCTCACTTTTTATTTTAGTTTATTAAATCATTTTATTGGGGATTCATACAACTCTTATCACAATACATACATACATACATTGTGCCAAGCACATTTGTACATTTGTTGCCATAATTTTCAAAACAGTTTCTTTCTCCTTGAGCCCTTGGTATCAGCTTCTCATTTTTCCCCATCCTTCCCCCACTCTCCCTCCCTCATGAACCCTTGATAATTTATAAATTATTATTATTTTCATGTCTTACACTGACAGATGTCTCCTTTCCCCCACTTTTCTGTTTTCAGTCCCCCAGGAAGGGGGTTATATGTATATCATTATGATCGGTTCCCTCTTTCTCCCCCCACCTTCCCCTTAACCTCCTGTTGTCGCTACTCTCGTTGATGGTCTTGAGGGCTTTTTCTGCCTAGATTTCTTGTCTTTCCCGCTCTAATCTGTACTGTAGTGCATGCTCTGGTCTAGCAGGATTTGTAAGGTATAATTGGGATCATGATAGCGGGGGCCAGGAAGCATTAAAGAGCTAGAGGAAAGTTGTATGTTTCATCTGTGCTATACTGCATGATGACCAGCTCGTCTCTTCCTTGTGACCCTTCTGTAAGGGAATGTCCAATTGTCTACAGATGGGCTTTGGATCTCCACTCAACATACCCCCTCATTCACATTGCTATGATTTTTTGTTCTTGGTCTTTTTTACCTGAAACCTGATCCAATTGACACTTCATGATCACACAGGTTGGTGTGCTTCTTCCATGTGGACTTTGTTGTTTCTCAGCTAGATGGCTGCTTGTTTGTATTCAAACCTTTAAGATCCCAGACGTTATATCTTTTGATAGCTGGGCATCATCAACTTTCTTCACCATGTTTGTTATGAACCCATTTTGTCTTCAGTGACCATTTCGAAGGAGAGCATCATAGAATGCCAGATTATTAGAACAAAATGTTCTTTTGTTGAGGGAGTACTTGAGTTGGGGCCCAATGTCTGTCTGCTACCTTGATACTTAACATATAAATATATGTACATAGGTCTCTTTCCCCATCATTATATAAAAATATATTTACATATGTACATGCCTGTATTTAGACCTCTGTAAATGCCCTTTGTCTCCTAGTCCTTTCCTCTTGTTCCACTATCATATTTGGCCTTCATTCAGGTTTCATTAATTCCTCTCAGTTACATTTCCCTTGATCAAACCCTACTAGGCTTCCTTCACCCTCGTCATCATCAATTTTACATCACTTGTTCTTCCCTTATCCCTGGGTTTGTTAACACCTACTTCCTTTCCCTGACTCCCCCTCTGCCATATCCCCCCAGAGCCATCAGTCTATTGCTTTCTCCTCTGGATTGTATATCCTACCTATCATTATCTAGATAGACATGCAGAGACAAAGATAAGCACAGAAACAAGGCAGAGCAAAAGAAAACAACAACAAAAAACCAAAATTCCAAACAACAACAAAAATACCCAAAAAAGAAAAATCTATAAATAGTTCCAGGTTCATTGGTTGACATTTAAGCATGTTTTCTGGTCGAGTCTAATGGGGTGCCACACCTGGGCTCCCAAGTCTATATTTTGTATTCCCCGGTGACTTCATTGCATTGTTCCCCTTGCTGCTCTGTTGCACACCCTTTGCGTTTTGCTCCAGTGCAGTGAGGTCAGATCAGGCACAATTCCCACACTGTGCCTCCAGTGTTGTTCCTTTTAGCGATATGGGTCAGTAAGGGATGTACTGTCTCATGGTAGGGCCGGCCCTATGGGCCTCTCTATGCATTGGGTGCTCTGAGCAGGAATATGGTCCTCAGGACTTGGTAGCCCCGATGTATTCCCCTCTCTCTCTCTTTCCCTCTTCATTTAGTCTCCCTTTAAAAAAAAAAAAACAACTATTTTTTAGCTTTTTTTTTCAGAGACCAAAGATAAGAAATTGATTGTTCTTAAGGCTTTTATTTTTAATTTCATGTAATTGTGATTCTTAATTCATCTTTTAAAATTTTTTATTTGTCTGTCATGTATGATAATCTGTAAAAAATTGAGGCATCATTTGTTACTTTGCCAAGTTTTCCCACTAGCCCATTTCTAGCTTATACTATAGCTAAACATCCCAATTCAAACTCACTGCCATTGAGTCTATTTCAATTGATTGTGACCCTATTGGGCAAAGTAGAACTGCCCCTCTGGGTTTCCAAGACTGTAAACCTTTATAAGAGAGAACCTCATCCTTCTCCCTCAGACTGGCTCAGGATTTCAAACTGCTGACCTTACGGTTAGCCCAGTGCCCAACTCACTACAGCACCAGTGCTCCTTCAGGAGAGACTAGTGTCTGGAAGGCCCAAAAAAAGGCAATGGAATGACATATATAAGATATTGAAACAAAATATTTCCCATCTGAGAATGGTTTATCTAGCAAAAATCTTTCAACAATGATGGCAACCTTAGGTTATTCCAAGATAAGCAGAAATTAAAGAATTTGTAACCACTCAATTAGCCCTCAAGAAGTATTAAAACAAATGCTTCATATGGAAAATGCCCTACATCTTAGATAAATATAGATTGCATCATCAAATAGGCATCAAGTCAAACACAATTTTTAAGAAGTAGAAGAAATTTTACATCAGTTAATAGGAATCAAATAAGTAAAGAAACAAACGTGGACTAAATACAATGGAAATGCATGGTGTAATTGAATGGGCTCTCATTTGAAGAGGAAACTGTAGCAGTCACATAATCTTGTGTCAACTTGCGAAGGGGTGGCGTCTAGCCCGTCAATCAGGTTGCAGCTTGATGACCTCACTTGAAGGTGCCACAGAAATAAATAGCTCACTGGAGGCCAGATACACACAAACCCTCTATTTCATCTTCCTGCTAGGAAGACACATGGAGCTATACTAAAACCCTGGAGCTGAAAGAGACATATGGAGACCCCTGCCAGCACTGAGATGCTCGTTGCCACTGGATCCACAAGACTTTCCACCCACTGTCCTGTGATCTTTCTGCATCCAGAGTCATTTCATGTGCTGCGTGATTCTGAAAAGGAATTTATAGATTGGTATTGGACATATGGGCTAATATCAGGCTTGTGGACTTGAACTGGACTGGGCTGGGATGTTTTCTTAAACTACAATTACCCTTCCTATAAAGCTCTTTCTTGTACATATATGAGTCTCCCTGGATTTGTTTCTCTAGTCTATCTGGACTAACACATTGTGGTACCTTGTGAGTTGGAGAAACAAGTCATAAAGATGGAGAGAGGATGCTAATTTGACCCCTGCCTCGTGGCAGTGTTTCTTCTTTGGCTAGCCAGAGGTCCGATATGGCCATGCAGTTTATTGGGTTGTTTTCTGGAAAGAATATGGGAAACTAAAGTTTTGATTATTTTGTTTGGTTGTTGTCTTTGGTTATTCCTCTTTGAAGTGGTGAAAATTAATGTGATTAATGTATATTTTGAGTTCAGGGGTATACATCGCCATTTGAATTTCTCAGAGATGATGCTGCTTAATGAAAATGACTGATAGTAGGTCAAAATGGCTGATAGCAAGCCTGGCTCTGGCTTGATGTGGCCAGAGGCCTAAGGGCATATTTTATATTAATGAAATAGTTTAGAGAAGAATAAAGATGATCTAAATAAGACTTGAAATTGACTGTTTAAAGAATTGAGTTTAGTATCTGATTCTACTTTGTTTATACTGATTTCTTCTGTTAGTATTGTTGATATAATGATTGATAAGAAGTGATTATTGTGAAGTATGAAAATAGAGAGCTTGGAAACCCCACTTGCCTTGAGCCATTAAAATTTGATCTTTAAATAGATTTAGGACACAACTGCAAAGAAGTCTCTGAAAAGCTAAGTCCCACCCAGTGTCTTGAGTGCTCCGGACATTCAAAGGGAAAGAGACTTGCCTAAGGGGCTGCTGACAAATTGAAGGGAAAAAGAAAAAGGAACTCTTTGGAGTTTTGAATTTTGAACTAGTGGTTTGTGCTTAAGGGTGGAAAAATATGGAACCATGAGGAAACTCTCCTCTCTAGGACTGAATGTTAAAAGGAGCCTGTGGGAAAGCTGAAATACTTGATAGGTGATCCACTTGTTGAGTGGAAGTGAGAGAAACTCAGTAATAGACAGGTTGCGTCTGGCCACTGACAACCGTGGACCTGGTTCACAGGGACTAGAGAAGATGAGAGCAGGTTGACTGGTCTGAATTTCATGACCTAGCACAAGGGAGCTAGGCTTATTGAGAATTTGTGACAGTTCCCATGGTCTAAAGGCAAGGTGAGCCATGGGCACCCTGGTGAGGCTAAGGGAGACAGCTCAGATTGAGTTGACCATACCCAACCAGATGAAGAGAAGGGTTTTGAGACTGTGGACTGGTGCATATTGCTGCTGACTTTACAGATGACCTGTCCTGATATGACTTTGCTTATGGTTGCGGACTTCACAAGGTTTCAACTGGAATGAAGATTCTTCCCATCACAGAATATAATTGTCTCCTCAGACACTGGGTTGATGTAAGTGGGCAGTATAGAAATTGGGTACCCAATTGGGAGGATAAAGGCATGAAGTGGCTGGCTAACAAACTTTCATAGGTGCTGGAATATACTCATAGGATTATGGTGTAGGTGTTCACATAAGTATGGAATATTTTTGTTTTATCACTTACAGAATTTTATGTTTAAATGAGGGTGGTACATTTTTTAATTGTATCCATTTCAGCTTTATCTGGTTAAGTACAGATATGATTTTATTATTGCTTGTTTGAAAATTATGTATGAATAGAGAGTTTTGTGGAAGTGTCAAGTTGACAAGGGGTGGTCTATGGTAGTTACATAATCTGGTGTCAACTTGAGACTATTAAGAGTCAATCAGGCCACAGCTTGATGACCTCATTTGGAGGTGCTATGGAGAAAAATAGCTCCCTAGAGACGGGACACACTCTCTCTGAGACATTCCTGTTGATAAGCCAGCTGGAGCTATGCTGATGCAGTCAGAGCTCTGGAATTGGAGCAGCCACATGGAGATGCACGCCAGTACTGACATGCTTCCACTGCCACTGGATCCACAAGACTTTCCACCCACTGGCCTGTGGCCTTCCTGCACTTGGTGTCATTTCATGGGCTGCTTGGTCTGAAAAGGAATTTATAGACTGGTATTGGATATATGGGCTAATATCAAACTTAAGACTTGATCTGGACTGGGCTGGGATATTGTCTTAATGTATAGTTACATTTTGGTATAAAGTTCTGTCTTGCACATACATGAATGCATCTGGATTTGTTTTTTGAGTCAACCAAGACTAACATAGAAACCAAAGATCTCAAGATAGACGTATACTTCTAAAAAGTCAGGATGATAAATATGAGTTTTGGAAGTCACCAAAAAGAAACTTAATAAAATTATACACCAAAGGGAGGGAGAAAATTTTAAAACTCAAAAACCACACAAACAGCAACAAAAATGAAAGGAAACAAAAATTCATATACAAAAAGAGCTTAGCACAGAGAGTAAATTTGAAAAACTGCAAAAACATGAAATGCCACAAAAGAGTAACAAAATTGCAGCAGTAAATCTATAATTACTAATATTCACCCTAGAGATAGAAATCAAGCAAATGCACCATGATCCATGAATATATTGTCTTCAAGAAACACATCATCGCTAACTCAAAGGCACAAACAAATTTTTAAAAAATCAAAGAATGGGGGGGGGAGCAAGCAAACAGCAACCAAAAGAAAGCAGGGGTGACAATATTAACATATTAAAAACATAATGTAAATCGAAATCCATTGTAAGACACCAAAATATACTACAGATGATGGTATTAAGTTTTCTATACCCTTGTTGATTTTTTTCTAGTTGTTCTATCATCAAAAGTGATATATTAAAATATCCTACTATTATTATTGTTCTCAGTATTCCTCTCTTCAATTCTATTAGAGTAAATTTTATGAATTTTGGAACTCTGCCATTGGGTGCCTAAGTATTTACAATTATATTACCTCTTGATGACTTGATCCACAAACTTACTCCAAGTAAGAAAAACTTTTAAGTATTTGCTGTTGAAGATCAAGGACTACAACCTTCAGGATGGACTGAACTCTGTCTTATGGGATCACTATGAGTCAGGATTGACCCAACAAATATATATTTGCTTGTTTCTTTGTTCGTGTCTTGGTTTATGCAAAACCAACAGCCAACATGTTCTCAACAGAAAATGATTGAGAGCCTTCACCTTCATAATAGGTATGAGATATGATTGCACACTAGCAACAGTTTAATATTATACTAGTAAGTGAAATAATATAAGAAAAGGAAATAAAGGGTATCTAAATTGAAAATGAATAATTCAAATGATGTCCATTTGCAGGCAATTTTAATTATTACAAAGAAAATGCCAGAGATCTCACAATAAAGCTATTTTTTCTAATAAGATAATTCAGCAAAGAGGCTAAATCAATACACAAAAATCAGTTGGGTTCCTTGGCACTAATAAGGGGAATTCCAAAAAGACAATCAAGAAAACAATATCATGTACAATGGCCCCTAAAATGATACAATACATGGGGATAAGCCTAATCCATAATGCAAAAACATCTGTACAATGAAATCTGTAAAACTTAAAGTAACCATAAATGGGAAAAAACATTCTATGCTCATGGTCTGGAAGACTTAGGATTGTGAAAATGTCAATACAACTCAAAGCAATCAATAGAGATAATGTGTTCCAAATCCAAATCCCCCCAAAAAATCCCTACTGAAAGGGAAAAGCATATTATAAACTTTATAAGTAAGGAAAGAGACTTTGAATACTCTAAGCAATACTGAAGAATAAATTAAGCTGCCTCACACTCACTAGCCTGAAAAATATACTGTGCAGCCACTGTAATAAAAATATCCTGGTACTGGCTCAATGACAGACAAATAAACCAAGGGAATAGAATTGAGAATTCAAAAATAAATCCATCCATTTATGGACAGCCGGTTTTTGACAAGGTGTCAAAATTTGACAAGGTGTCTATTCCAGTCAATGGAATAGAAGCAACAGGGATGACAAAAATGATGCTGACAGAACTGTATATCCATTCACAGAAAAATGAAACAGGATACACGGTATAACATACACAAAATACATCAAGATCTAAAAAGTAAAGTCAAAACTACAAAGTGCTAGAAGGTAATATAGGGACAAAATTATGGAACCAAATTTTTATCAGTAATACATTAACAAACACAATAACAAATGGACAAGTAAGTGAAGCTAAGTGAGTTAACTGGAACTTTTAAAAATTTAAGGACTTATGTTCATCAAAAAAAATGTACAAGAATCTATAGATTGGGGGAAAATGAGGATGACTGGAAGAACTTGTGCATAAAGATCAAGGATTGCATCCTTCACTGCATACAGTAAGTATAGATCATAACACTTTGGAAATGATATTTGGTAAGGATATAAAAAACATAAAACCAACAACTCCACATCAAAAAGACTGTCAGCACAAATTTTAAAACAGGCAATGAACATGAGCAAACACTTCATCAAAGAGCAGGAAAGTGAGCAGGAAACACATGAAAGGATGCTCCTAATCATTAGCGATCAGAGAGATGCAACTCAAAACTACAATGAAATTATCATCTGACACCTGCAACAATGGCACAGATCAAAGGGAAAAAAACATCAAATAATGTTCACATTGAGGGGAACCCTGATTCCACACTTTTGGGACTGTAAATTAATTCAACCACTATGGAAACAATATTGTGTTTTCTTGAAAGGCTAGAAAGAGAAATAACAGATGATTCAAAATTCCATTCTCAAATACAAACCCTAAATAATTAAAACAACTGATATGAATAAACACATGCACATCTATGCTCGTTGCAACATCTTTCCCAATTGCAAAATAAAACAGAAATGGACTGTCCATCAGTATATGAATGGACAACTAACCTGTGGTTTATAAAACAGTATGGGAGCAAAACCTTGCTGAAGTTCATGCCACAGCAGTTGCAGCAGTACATTCAGGGAGATCTCCCAGGGGTTCAAATTGGATTCAGAAAATGATGTGAAGCAAAGGTAACATTGCAGATGTCAGATGGACCCTGGTGTGAAGCAGAGGATACCAGAAAGATGTTTGCTTGTGTTTTCTATGCATAGCATTTGGCTGTGTGGATCAGAACAGACAATGGATCACCTTGAGAAGAATAAGAGTTCCAGAAGACTTCATTGTGCTCATGCAGAACTTGTGAATTGATCAAGGGGTCATTGTGCGAACAGAACAATGGAATATGGTAAAGTTCAAAACCAGAAAAGGTGCAATCGGGTTGTGTCATCTCACCGTCCTTAATTAATCAGAGAAGTTAATTATATGTGGCAGAATTGGAGGAAGGCTCATTAACAATCTGTTATCTGCAGATGAGATCACCTTGCTTGCTGAAAGTGAGGAAGATTTGAAGCCCTTGCCGATGAAGATTAAGGATTGAAGCCTTCATTATGCATTACAACTCAATACACAGAAGATCAAAACTGGATCGATTTGTAATATCATGGCAAATGAAGAAAAAGTTGAAGTTTCAAGGATTTCATCTTATTAGGATCCATACTCACTGCCCACGGAAGAGATCAAAAGGCACTCATTGTATTGGGTAAATCTCGTGCACAAGAAAATTGACAAACAGGTGTTACTTTGTGGAATAAGAGGGACCTGAGCCAAGCCATGGTATTTTCAATTGTCTCATGTGTATGTGAAAGTTGGACATTGAATAAGGAGCCAGAAGAAGAATTGATGCATTTGAATTGTGGTGCTGGAAAAGCATATTGAAAGTAGCATGAACTGCTTAAAGGATAAACTCATCTGTCTTGGAACAAGTCTGGCCAGAGTGCTCCCTAGATGCTCTATAGTGCTCTATAAAGGTTAGCAAGATTTCATCTTACATGCTTTGGACATGTTGTCAGGAAAGGCCAGTCCGTGGATAATGACATCATTTTTTGTAAAGTGGAGGAGCAGTGAAAAAGAAGACGGCCTTCAAGAAGGTGAATTCACACAGTAGCTGCAACAATGGACTCAAACATAGGAACAATTGTGAGGATGGCACAAGGACAGGTAGTATTTCGTTCTGTTGTGTGTAAGGTCATTATGGGTTGGAACTGATTAGATGGCACTTAACACAACAGCGCATTCAAACAATGAAATTTTATGCTACTATAAATAACAAGGAATTATCAATGTACATTATAACATGGATGAATCTGGAGGATGCTATGCTATTTAAAATAAGTCAATTCCCACCCCTCACCCCAGGGGGAGGAGCAAAATAAATGTGCGTGAAGGTAGACGGTGACCGTAGAAGATATGAAAACAATAATTTATGATTTATCAAAGGCTCACAAGGGGGTGAGGAGAGGAGCTAATACCAAGGGCTCAAATAGAAAGTAAATGTTTAGAAAATGATGATGTCAGCTTATGTAAAAATATGCTTGATACAATTGATGTGTGGATTGTTACAAGAGCTGTAAGAGCCCCCAATAAAGTGATTAAAAATGAAATAGTGGGAGGAGCTTCAAGATGCTGCCCAGGTAAGCAGCTCATAGCAGGAGCTCCACGGAGATTGGTGAACCTGGTGTCCAGGAGGATTCTGGTGAGTGGAAAAATCTCCACACAGACCCGAGAGACCCCCTGTTCTGGATGCAGCCTATCCCTGCATGTGCTCTACACCAAAGCACCGGAGATCTAGCTCTATACCAGGGATTTTCCATGCTGTGCGGCTTTTGGGTGCCTCAGTCACCACCTGCCAGTGCCTCCCCCAACCCCTGGCCTGGTCACCAATCCAAGAACTGAACAACTGTCATGTTAAGCTCCCCAAAGCCACGCTTGACCACCACATAGCAGCTGTCCACTCTCAGTCCCTACATGGAGAGCAACTCCCTTTTTCCCTGGTTCCCCTCTCCACAAGGCAGTGATTCTGCCAACAACCTCTGATCCCTCCCAACAGTCACCCAGGGCCCCAGGGCCTGACCTGCAGCAAGTTTGAGCACCTGAGCTGTGGGGGCACCTAGCACCAGTATCTGAGACACCTCCACCCCACACTGTCTCATCTGCATGTCAACAGGGCACGATGCCCACAATTTCCCGCCTGTCATTTACACGGCACCTGACTCTTAGCAGCCCCCACCCCTCCCAGCCCACGCAACGAAAACCCTTTGCCCCAGAGGCATGGAGAGCAGCTGCCTGGACCTCTCCCGGCCCAGCAGGGAGCACCACTTTCCCCAGAGGTGCAGATTACCGTTTTCCTGTCCCTCCGATCCCATGCCAGTAAAACAGTGGAGAGTACCTCCCTGGTCCAAAGGGTATCATTCCCTCAAACCTAGCCTAGCTTCAGAACCCAGGGGATCATCTACCCAGTTCTGGGGGCTCCTCAGCCCAAGCTAGCCATATCTCTTAAACCCCAATGCAGCCACCACCTGCCCATTGCCCACCTACATCAATGTCTCTGTATTTGCAGGCATCCAACAGCTGCCCCCACCCATACCCGCAACCTCCACCCTGTGGAGGCTCTTCCTCCAGTACCTGCACCAGTGGAAGTGGGGTTGTTCCCACCTTCACTCAGCTCCCCCTTCCATGGCAGCAAGGCCTCCCCCAACATTTTCTTCTATTATTAGGTGCCGATAAATAAAATATTTTTTTAATGGTTGCAAATCAGGCCCTGACAGCCCAGATCAACTCAGCCCAGGGGCATACATACAGTCACCAACTTCACTCTGGTCTCTGAGGCCCCTCATCACTGTTGGCCACTGAATCGCCAGGGTACCTGCCTACACAATCTGAACCACCTCCAGTGTGTGCCATAGGCAACCCTTGAAAACACTGTATCCAGTCACACAGAGAAAGAGTGCAGGACTCCTTGGTCTCCCAGAAATATGGCGTCCAGCTCTTCAAAGTTGTCACGTAAACAACAGCATACTGCATCACTCCCAACAAAAAAATGAGAAAGACAAACCACAAGAGCAGAGCTAACAACACTCATATAAGAATCTGACGTGGATCTGCCACAAAAAGAAATTTTCAGAAAGCTGCTTGGATTAATAGAGGTGATGAGGGAAGTTACACAGAATAGGGATGCAACGATAGAGGAATGCACAATAGAGGGGATGAAGTCCATGCACCAATGGGAATTACAGGAGCTAACAGATGAAGTTACACACAAGATCACAGATCTCACGAACAGACTAAAAGAGGCTGAGAATCATATCAGTGATCTCGAAGACAATCAGGCAGACCTCAGCAAATGAGAAAGTCAAAAAGATAATAAAAGAGGAAGAAGAAAACCTGAGGTCAATGACAGATGCTATGAATAGGAACAAAATCCAAATTATTGACCTGCCAGAACAAGACATAGCAAAGAAGTCGACAGCTAAACCAACAAGGGAATTTCTATATGAAAACTTCCCCACCTTAATGAATGAGAATCAGACATTCATACAGGAAGCAGAGAGGATAGCAATTAGACTAACCCCCAGGAAAAACTCACCATGGAATATAATAGCTAAACTATCCAACTTCTAGGAAAAAGAGAAAATTCTAAGAGCAGCAAGAGAAAGAAAGGAAACTGTCACATACAATGGCTTTTGGATAAGAGCATACTCAGACCTATGAACAGAAGCCATGAAGAGGAGGAGAGAGTGGAGTAACACCTTCCAAAAGCTGAAGGGAAAATAAACATCTCCCCAAGAATCCTCTACCCTTCCAAATTATCTATTAAGATGGAAGGAGAGATATGGGTATTCCAGGATAAGGGAAAGATCAAAGAATATGCCATAAGACACCCAACCCTGCGGAAGATCCTTGCTGATTGATTATGGCCAGAAGACCAACATCCACCAATCACAAGCAGGAGAACACTATATAGCCCAATTCTAAAAAGAAGCTAACAAGACAATAACAATCACCAAGATAGCATGGCCTCAGAGGGAAAGGTATCCACCTGGGAGAGAGAAGTGAAATTATTTCTATTTGCAGACAACATGATTCTGTACATTGAAAATCCCCAAAACTTCACAACCGGAGTACTGACAGTGATAGAAGAATAAAGAAAAGTGGCAGGATACAAGATCAACGAGCAAAAGTCGACTGGTTTGCTATTTACATTAGACAAGACCATGGAAGAAGAGATAAAGAAAGCAGTAACCTTCACAATAGCCAAGAACAAATTTAAATGTCTAGGGATTTATTTAACAAAAAAATCCAAAGGCCGATACAAGAAAAACTACAAAACCCTACTACAGGAAACCAAAATCAACCTCAACAAATGGAAGAATATCCTATGCTCATAAATTAGAAGATTCAATATAGTAAAGATATCTATTCTACCCAAGGCACTTTATAAGTTTAATGCTATCCCAATTCAAATACCAACAACCTTCTTCAAGAACTGAAAAAAAAAATTGACCACCAATTTCATAGGGAGAGGGAAAAAGCCAAGAATTAGCAGATAACTCCTCAAGAAGAAGGATGAAGGTGGAGAACTTGCTTTACCTGACTTTAACACCTACTACGCAGCCACAGTATTTCAAACATCATGGTACTGGCATAACGACAGATACGCAAACCAATGGAAAATTACAGAAAACCCAGAAATAAAACCACCAGCTTATAAACAACTGATCTTCAACAAGGGCCCCAAAAGCATCAAGTCAGAGGGGGGCACCCTATTTAACATGTGGTGCTGGAAACAATGGATACTCACATGTAGAAACATGAAACAAGATGTCCACCCCACCCTATGCACAAGAACAAACTCAAGGTGGCCCACAGACCTAGAAGTAAAACCCCAAAACACCAGGACCATTAATGAAGAATCAGAACAAACCTAAGAACCTTAGCCCAGGGAATACAAAGGCTAACTGCAATAGGGCAAGGTGCACACAGAGAAACCTGAATTCGACAAGTAGTATTTACTAAGGATAAAACACCGGTGTGTCAAAAGACTTTACCAAGAGGGTAACAAAGCAACCCGCAGATTGGGAGAGGATTTTTAACAATGACACAACAGACAAAGGACTTATGAAAATCTATAATACCCTCCTAGCCTGCAAAAAGAGGAATACAGTTAATCCCTTGAAGAAGTATGCAAAAGAACTGAAAAAAGTTTCACTAGGGAGGAGACCCCTGTGGCCAATAAACATATGAGAAAATGTTCCTGCTCATTAGCCATCAGAGAAATGCACATCAAAACAACCATGAGATACCATCTGACACCCTTGAGGTTATCCCAAATCAGAGAGTAACAAAGGTTGAAGGGGATGTGTCGAGATAACAACTCTATGCCCCTGCTGGTGGACATGTAGCTGTATACAGCCTATATGGAAAGTGATACTTAAAGAAAAAGGAAATTGATCTACCTTATGACCCAGCTATCCCTCTGCTTGGCATATACACAAAAGAAATAAGAAATAAACCACAACCAGTCTTATGTGCTCCAATGTTTATTGCAGTGCAGTTCACAATCATAGAGTTGGAAACAACCTAAACTTAATCAGTAGATGAGGGGATCAGTAAATTCTGGCACATACACACAATGGAGTACTATGAAGCACTAAAAAGCACTGATGATCACATGAAACATGTCATTTCATGAGAAGAGTTGGAGGAAATTATGCTAAATGAGGTCAGTCAAACACAAAAGGAGAAGTACATCATGATTTCCCTGAGGTAAGTTTAATCAGCACAGAGTATAGAAGAGAAGCCACCTATATCACAATATTTGGGTTGAGGTACAGGGAATCGGGAGGAGGTTAGACCAAACCAAGGAGGTACATGTTGGTCCAACACAATGAAGGGGAAAGGGGGGAGGGAGGAGGAAGAAAAGCAGGGTGGGGGCAGGGGTAAATGAGATGATAACAAGGCAGGAGCAGGGCATTAGCCCACCCAGGGAGAAAGTACTGATTTTGTCTCCACAGAATTGGGAGTGAGCATGCAAACCCTGCCACAGTGCACCAAACCATAAGGCAACATGGCTGCTTGGAGGAATGCGTGAAAAGAGGGAGAACGGGGGAACCCATCAGAATGGTTTACATCCCTCTCTCTGAGGGATGGACAACAGAAAAATTGATGAAGGATACATCAGACAGTGAAGACATGAAAAAATAATAATAATTTATAAATTATCAAGGGTTCATGAGGGAGGGAAGATGGGGGGAAAATGAGGAGCTGATACCAGGGGCTCAAGTGGAAAGCAAATGTTTTGAGAATGATGATGGCAACAAATGTACAAATGTGCTTGACACAATGGATGGATGTATAGATTGTGATAAGCCTCCATTAAAATGATTTTTTAAAGAAAAGTTATTATAATGATATGGCAGTTTGTCATTTTGTTAATTACTCTGGAGATTTAAAAGTGTTACGATATGACAAAGTAATAATTTATAAATTATCAAGGGCTCACGAGGGAGGGAAGAGAGGGGAGGGAGGGGGGAAAAGAGGACTTGATGCAAAGGGCTTAAGTGGAGAGCAAATGCTTTGAAAAATGATGAGGGCAAAGAATGTACAGATATGCTTTATACAATTGATGTATGTATGGATTGTGATAAGAGTTGTATGAGTCCCTAATAAAATGTTTTTTTAAAAAAACCAAAAACATTTTTTTAAAGAAAAAAGAGAGACACAGGGCTGGCCCCAACCAGAGCCAAACTGACACTGCCCCTAGAAATAGGTGTGACAGAGAACAACACTGAACCTACAGGTTGGGGAGAGGGGCCAGCAGACCAGGAAGGAAGAAGAGAAAGGGACAGCCGACTGGACCCCATGCTGGCACACCAGCCTGGAGGACCATGTCACTGTGGGGAGAAAATGGAACACAGAGGGGACTATAGGGTCGACAACAGTTCATGTTATGTTGCCCCCTTACTGGAGCAGTCTGCACCAGAAGTCAATCTGGGGTCACACTGTGGGGAGATAGTGCAGACTGAACCCCACATAGCAGGGTGAACCAAGAAGAGAACATAACAGACCAGCAACTGGAGCAAAGCAAAGCTACAGAGGCCCTGAACAGCCCCCAAAATGGACTCCAGGCTGGAAGAGGCAACTCCCGGAGTGACGTAGGGAGATAGTCATGAAGGTCAGCCAACAGACCTGGAATTACGTATATTTATTCTCTCTCTTTTTTTTCTTCTCCTTTTCTTTTGTCAATCTTTTGTATTCTTTCCGTTTGATCTATGTCATAGTCGGTTTGCCTACTTATATAAGATAGGCATGGAAAGCAAGTCTGAGGAGTAAGCAGCAGGACCAACAGTCCTGTGGGAATTGGGGGGATGAGGGCTGCAGGGGAAGGGTGCAGTGAGCAGTCAGCACCATAGACAGGGGAACAAGGAGAGAATTAGAGTCAACAATAGGGATAGGGATGTGGATGGGGCTGGGGGGAGGGTCAGAACAATAGAAAACTAGCTAAGAGGAAGTACCAAGGGGCAGAAATAGGGGAAAGTGATGGTGGGGCAGGAGTAAGATAAAAGGAAACAAAGGAAGCAAAGCAATGGATAGAGGTATAAATATAGGTGTGTACATATGTAAACACATTAATCCACAAAAATAGAGGTATTGGCCTATGTACATATATTTATATGGCAATACACTGAGCTAGTGGATGAACTTTGGGCCTCTGCTCATACCCTCCCTCAATACAAGAACCCTTTGTTCTAACAAATCAGCAATCTAAGCTGCTCACCCTCCCGACACAATCACTGAAGACAAAATGGGTGCATAAGCAAATGTGGTGAAGAAGGCGGATGGTGCCAAGCTATTAAATGATATAGCATCTTGGGTCTTAAAGGCTTGAAGTTAAACAAGTGGCCAGTCAGCAGAGAAGCAACAAACCCACATGGAAGAAACGCACTGCCGATGCAATATTGTTGAGTCATAGGGACCAGTCAATAGGCATCAGCAGACACATAACAAACAAACAAAACCATATTATTGAGAAAGAGGTGGGTTGGAGCAGAGATCCAAAGCCCATCTGTAGACAATGAAACCATCTCTCCACAGAGAGGCCACGGGGAAGGGATGAATCAATCAGGGTGCAGTAAAGCATCGATGAAGCACACTATATTCCTTTGATTCCTTGAAGCTTCCTCACCCCAACCATCTTGACCCCAGCGCTGCTTCTCAATTCAGACTAGTTCAGAGCATGTACACAGGTATAGATAAGAGATGAGGCATCACGACACATGGAATACAGGAACAGGAGTGGGAATAGTGATACCTGAAGGGCAGTGGGAAGGGGGAGAGAGGAATGGAGAAAGGGGGAACCAATCACAATGATCAACACATAACCATACACCCCTCTACAGGGGAAGAACAGCAGAAAACATAGAGGAAGGACGACAGCAGTCGGTGTGAGATATGAAAATAACAATAATTTATAATCTTTCAAGGAGTTATGAGGGTGGGGAGGAGAGAGGGGGGAAAAAGAGGAGCTGATACCAAGGACTCAATAGAAAGTAAATGTCTAGAAATGAATGAAGGCAACACATTGACATACATGCCTGATGCAATCAATGTATGGATTGTAACAAGTGTTGTAAGGGTCCCCAATAAAATGATATTTTAATTAAAAATAAATAAAAAGATCTGAAATGAAAAGAAATAAAGTATGCAGGTATATTACATTGAAAAAAGTCAATCATAAAAGGAGTGACACTCTAGAATCTCATATTATAAAAAGTCAAGAATATGTATACCTACAGAAAGCAACATACACTAGTGTTTACCAGGTGTGAGAGAGAGGGGAAAGGGGAATCATTTTCTACATACTTACGATGATTAGTAAGGCAATGTCTAAAAAGGATGAATCAAAACAACAAACAACTTGACAAAGGTAAATGATGAGATTTAAAATACTCAAGCTTAATGCATAATTGTGGCAAAAAACAAAACATGTACAATTCTGAAACAGTACTTATAACCAAAATATACATGTGTGGTTTTATATGTAGATATGTATGCTTATATATGTATGAGGGCACATATGAACATATGGCTGTGCATGTAGAGGTGCTTCTATAGGCAAATGGATATGTTTGTGCTGTATTTATATTTGTATGTAAAACAAATGGGGACATAATAATGGTATGCACAACCAAGCATTTCACAGGATTGGGTTACTGGGTGTATAGATTTAGAACCATAGTCTCAGAGGGCAGCTCAATCAGTTTACACCGGTCATAAAGATAATGTTCTACAGTTTAGGTGGGTGAGTAACATATGGAGTCTTAAAGCTTATGAGTAGCTATATACGTTACAACTATTGGTTTCCAAGCATGTGGAGCAAAAGGGAGAAAAGAAAACCAAATAATCAAAGAAGAAACAAATCTGGAGGACCAGTAGTATACATAAACTTACCTTGAGGCCAGAAGAACTACATGGTACCCAGCTACCCCTACTGATGACTTTGATCATATATACAAAGTGTGACACAGTAGATCATCCGAGATAGAATGGGAGAAAATTCTAGAACCATCTCAAATTCTTAAAGAAGGCCAGATTTTTTGTACCAGAAAAGACTAGATCAACCTTAGAAACTATTATCCTATGATGCCCATTGAGCTGGGAACTCAAACCACTGCTAATGGTCACTGTCAGCCAAAAGACAGAGAGGCTCATAAAATACATATCGCCTGTGATTACGGTGCTCATCTAAACAATAATGCAAATGAAATCCAGAAATCATCATCTACCCTAGATCAAAGAGGAGAAGGAATGGTGTATACGGAAAATAAATTTTGGAAATGAAATAACCACAATGAAAACAATAATGCTGACATGTGGCAAAAGTATATGCAATGTCACTGAGTAATATTTATAGAAATTATTAAATAATATCCTAATGGTATACATTTAATCCAAAAACAATAAAATATTTTAGAACAAAACAAAAACCTTGAAATGTTACAAATCTTTGCCCACTATCTGAAAATTATGACTTCGCAGAAGAAATACACTCATTTCTCACTTCTCAATATTGTTGGGTCCTAAAGATCAGGTAATTCCCAAGAAAAAGGCAGACAGCCTGTCTACTGTCCATGAAATAGATATCACTCGCTCTATATATATATCTTAAAAACAACTTCAGAAAAGGAAACCTCACCTCAGTTTATCAGAATGTGAGGAGAGGATCATTCAGTTGCTGCTGAGAACCAGATCAGTTCAAATCAGCACTAAACAAAAATGGAGGATGACAGCACAGCAAAAAGTGGAAGGTAACTACATCATTCCATCACTTCCAAACCACGGAGGATCGCGGCCTAACCAAATTGCCCCATCACCCCGACCATCACAGCCAATGTTAACCCCGTTACACATGCTGCTGTTCATTACAGCCTGGCAAGTGCTGCTACTGCGCAAAATAGCCAGATAATGTGTTTTTATTATTGTGGTCAATGGCAAATAATGAAATAGTTGGTAAGTAAGGGTGAGTACAAATCTTCCGGAGTTTTATAAAGCAGAAAGATTAGACTGATTGCTCCCAAGATTTCTTCCATCTTTCGTGCACTGATTGTTTTCATCAACTTCATAGACACAGATGCAATGTCCACATAGCAGCACGGTGCCAGACTGAGTGGTTCACCAAGGATCTGGGTACTCTGGGCTGGGTGCATAGCTGGGCAGAATGCCACTAGATACCTCCACAACGCACAATGTTGGGAGCGTGTAAAAGCAGACAGGAAATCCGAAGCAGGAAGAAAAGCTTTCTCCTACAGTAGTCCTCTCTAGTGCCCTCTATTGGTTAAACTTTACACTGAGTATGCTTCGGAAGAGAAATGACTGCAGAGTCACCTTCAGGAGAGGTGAATAAATGCTCGCTGATGACCAATAAACTCAGAATGGTACAATATAGGACTTAGATTTCACTGAATACATAATAGTATCAGTCTGGGAACAGATTTCTTAATATTTACCAAGTAGAGATTAACATATGATAGGAAATAAAATTACTAAGAAAGAAAAGCAAACTCACTGCTATCGAATTGATGCCAAATCATAGCAACACTATAGGGCAGGACAGAACTGTCCCTGTGAGTTTCTGAGACTAGCACTTCACCTGCGTAGGGAGCCTCATATATCTCCTGAAGAGCAGCTTGTGGCTTTGAAATGTTGAACTTTCCGTTAGCAGCCCAAATATTGAATACCTTAAAATCTTAAGCACCGATTAACGATGGATAATTTCAGTATATTGAATTGTAGTGACACAATTCATTGCACTACTTGGTTTTAAATTACGCCATAATTTTGCAATTGAAAAATATATGTCATCTTGCAGTATATGTTCTGTTTGTGTACATCACCTAATATGTCAGAGAAAGCTGGAAAATGAATAAGGAAGACCACAGAAAAAGTAGCACATTTGAATTCTGATGTTGGCATAGAATATTGACTACACTGTGAGCTGCCAGAAGAATAAACAAATTGGTTTTGAAAAACAGCAGTAGAACCAGAATGCTTCTCAGAAGCAAAGATAGTGAGACTTCATCTGACTTGCTTTAGACATGTTATTAGAAGAAACCAGACCATAAATTAGGTGGATTGACACCATGGCTGCAACATGGGCTCAAACATAGCAACGATTTTGAGGATGGCATAGGACCGGGCAATGCTTGGTTCTCTTTTACCTAGGTTTGCTATGAGTCAGAACCAATTTGATGATATCTAACAACAACGTGCATGCTCGACATCTATCTTTAATAGATGCGATGTATGCATTAAGAAATAAATACAGGATGATATAATCTGTGAAACGAGGATGCAGTGCCTACTTTATTGAGATCTTGTGTTTATTAAATGAACTAATAGAAGTAAAATGCTTAGGAATCTGCCTAGAACACAATCGCTGCTCAGTAAAGGTTCACTGTTTGTTTTTGTTTGTTTTTTCCTTACCCATGTGCTTGTACGGGTTCCTGGATAGTGCCGACAGATTTAGTTATTAACAGAAAAGTTGTAGGCTTGAGTCCACCCTGAGGGAACTTGAAAAAGCAGCTGATGATCTATTTTCAAGAGACAAAACATTGAAACCCTTATAGAACAGCGCTCTACTCGGAGACACATGGGGTAGCCATGAATTAACATTTTCTCTATTTTTCACATTATTTCTTTTTTAATCATTTTATTGGGGGCTCTTACAGATATGTTCCCAATCCATAAATCAATTCTATCAAGCGGCCTTGTACATATGTGGCCATCATCAGTTTCAAAGCTTTGTCTTTCTACTTTGCCTTTTCTACTCCTACTTCCCTCCCTTCCCCACCTTCCCGCCCTCCTGAATCTTTAATATTTTTATTCATATCTTACACCATCCACCATGTCTCTTCTCCCACATTTCTGTTATTCAACCCCCTACAGGGGGGATTATACATCCAACATTGCTATCAGTTCCCCCTTTCTGCCCTTCCCCCCACCCCTCCCAATACCCTCATGGTATTGCTATGCCCATTACTGTTCCTAAGAGGGTTATCTGTCCTGGATTCTGTGTGTTGAGAGCTCTTATCTGTACCAATGCACATACTCCGGATTAGCGGGATTTGTAAGGTAGGACTGGGTCATGAGAGTTGGGGGGAGGGGGACTATTAGAACTAGACGAATGTATGTTTTGTTGGTGCCATACTGTACCCTGGATGAATTGTCCCTTCTGTGGGATCCTTCTGGGAGGGAATGTCCAATTATCTACAGATGGGTTTTGGGTCTCCACTCTGACCTCTTTCCTTCACACTGATATAATTTGTTTGCTTTTGGTCTTCCAATACCTGATCCAATTGACATCTCGTGATCACACA
The DNA here is from genome assembly GCF_050624435.1 of Tenrec ecaudatus. Taxonomy (NCBI): domain Eukaryota; kingdom Metazoa; phylum Chordata; class Mammalia; order Afrosoricida; family Tenrecidae; genus Tenrec; species Tenrec ecaudatus. The sequence continues at coordinate 88,784,323 of NC_134532.1, forward strand.
GGCTGGTGTGCTTCTTCCATGTGGGCTTTGTTGCTTCCCTCCTAGATGGCACTTGTTTAGCTTCAAGCCTTGAAGACCGCGGATGCTAAATCTTTCCTTTTTCTTTTTATTAAATAATTTTACTGGGGGCTCTTACAGCTCTTATCACAATTCATACATGCTTCCAATGCGTCAAGCACATTTGTCCATATGTTACCATCATCATTTTTAAAGCATTTTCTTTCTACTTGAGCCCTTGATATCAGCTCTCATTTTTTTACCTCTCTCTCCCACCCTACCTCCTTCATGTATCCTTGATAAGTTATAGATTATTATTTTCATATCTTACATTGCCTGCTGTCTCCCTTCATCTACTTTTGCATTCTTCATCCCCCAAGGTTGGTGGGGGGAGTTTATATGTCAATCCTTGTGATCCCTTCCCCCCCCCTCACCCTCCTGGTATCTCTATTTTCATTATTGGTCCTGAGGCCTTTATCTGTCCTGGATTCCCTGTGCTGTGGGCTCTTATATGTAGCCGTGTACACGTTCTGGTCTAGTCAGATTTGTAAGGTAGAATTTAGATCATGAAAGTGTGAGGGAGGAAGCATTAAAGAGCTAGAGGAAAGCTGTATGTTTCATCGGTGCTATACTGCACACTGAATGGCTCGTCTCTTCCTTGTGACTCTTCATTAAGGGACTGTTCAATTGTCTACAGATGGGTGTTGCGTCTCCACTACACACACACACATTCACATTAGTATGATTTTTTTGTTCTGGGTCTTTGATGTCTGATACCTGATCCCATCACACCTCATGAACACACAGACTGATATGCTTCTTCCATGTGGGCTTGGTTGCTTCTCAGCTAGATGGCTGCTTGTTTATCTTCAGCCTTTAAGACCCCAGAACCCCAGACACTGTATCTTTTTTTTTTTAAACGTTTTATTAGGGGCTCATACAACTCTTATCACAGTTCATACATATACATACATCAATTGTATAAAGCACATCTGTACATTCATTGCCCTAATCATTTTCTTTTCTTTCTTTCTTTTCCCTTTTCTTTTTTTACATTTTATTAGGGACTCATACAACTCCTATCACAATCCATACATATACATACATCAATTGTATAAAGCACATCCATACATTCCCCGCTCCAATCATTCTCAAAGCTTTTGCTCTCCACTTAAGCCCTTTGCATCAGGTCCTCTTTTTTTCCCCTCCCTCCCCGCTTCCCCCTCCCTCATGTGGCCTTTGTAATTTATACATCGTTATGTTGTCATATCTTGCTCTATCCGGAGTCTCCCTTTCCCCCCTTCTCTGTCGTCCCTCTCCCAGGGAGGAGGTCACATGTGGATCCCTGTAATCAGTTCCCCCTTTCCATCCCACTCACCCTCCACTCTCCCAGCATCGCCCCTCACACCCTTGGTCCTGAAGGTATCATCCACCCTGGATTACCTGTGCCTCTAGCCCTGATATGTACCAGTGTACAACCTCTGCCCTATCCAGCCCTGCAAGGTAGAATTCGGATCATGGTAGTTGGGGGGAAGAAGCATCCAGGATCTGGGAGGAAAGCTGTGCTCTTCATCGGTACTACCTTGCACCCTGACTGACCCATCTCCTCTCCTAAGCCCCTCTATGAGGGGATCTCCAGTGGCCGACACTTGGGCCTTGGGTCTTCACTCTGCACTTCCCCCTTCATTCAATGTGGTATATATATATATATATATATATATATATATATATATATATATATATATATATACACACACACACATATCCTTTTTTTGTTTTTTTTGCATGATGCTTTATACCTGGTCCCTTTGGCACCTCGTGATCGCACTGGCTGGTGTGCTTCTTCCATGTGGGCTTTTTTGCTTCTGAGCTAGATGGCCGCTTGTTCACCTTCAAGCCTTAAAGACCCCAGACACTATCTCTTTTGATAGCCGGGCACCATCCGCTTTCTTCACCACATTTGCTTATGTACCCATTTGTCTTCAGAGATCCTATCATGGAGGTGTGCAGCCAATGATATGATGATTTTTTGTTCTTTGATGCCTGGTAACTGATCCCTTTGGGACCACTCGATCACACAGGCTGGTGTGTTCTTCCATGTGGACTTTGTTGCTTCTGAGCTAGATGGCCGCTTGTTTATCTTCAAGCCTTTAAGACCCCAGTCACTACCTCTTTTGATAGCCGGGCACCATCAGCTTTCTTCACCACATATACTTGTTCACCCACTTTGGCTTCAGCAGTTGTATCGGGAGAGTGAGCATCATAGAGTACCAATTTAATAAATGAAAGCATTCATGCATTGAGGGAGTGCTTGAGTAGAGGCCCAAGGTCCTTCCGCCACCTTAATATTAAACCTATAAATGTAGACAATTAGATCTATTTCCCCATCCTCATATATATGTTTGCATGTACATGTCTTTGTCTAGACCTCCATAAATGTCCCTTGACTCCCAGCTCGTTCCTCCCTCTCCCTTGACTTTCCTCTTGCCCCACCACCATGCTCCGTCCCCACCTGGGTTACAGCTATACCTCTTCTCTACGCAACCTTACCCTTGATCGTTCCCCATCAGGCCTGTCACTCCCCCCTCACTACCATTTTGGGTCCCATGTTGTTCCCTTGTCCCTGTGTTTATTAACACCACTTCCTTACCCTCCTCCCTCTCCCCCACCTGGATCTGTCTGTCCCCCCGGAACTGTCTGTCCTATTGTTTTTCCTCCAGATAGTTCATCCAGCCTGTCCTATTCAGACAGACCTGTGGAGACACTAACATGCATGAAAACAAGACAGAGGAAAACAATGCAACAGTATACAACCAGACAATAAAACAACAAAAACAAACCACTGACAAAGAACAAAACAAACCACTTCACAAAAGAAAGGCTTGTAGTTCGTTCAAGGATCGTTTGCTGGCCCTTAGGAGCGTTTTCCTGTCCAGTCTGTTGGGGCACAACGCCCTGGCCCCAAAGTCCACTTTCAGCATTCCCTGGGGACCTTGCCACTCCATTCCCTTGCTGTTCCACTGCACTCCCCCAGTGCTTTGCCTCGGTGTGGTGGGATCAGGTCAGGTGCAATTCCCACATTGCAGACACTGTATCTTTTGATGACTAGGCACCGTCAGCTTTCTTCACCACATCAATTTTGTCTTCAGTGATCATGTTGGGAAGGTGAGTGTCACAGAATGCCAGATTATTAGAATAAAGTGTTCTTGCATTGAAGGAGTACTTGAGTCAAGGCCCAATGTGCATCTGCTACCTTAATACTTAACATATTAATATAAGGACATCGATCTATTTCTCTATCATTATAGCTGATGACCATCAGCTTCCTTCACCACATATGCTTATGCACCCATTTTGTCTTCAGCAATCCTGTTGGGAAGTTGAGAATCACACAGTGCCAGATTATTAAAACAAAGTGTTCTTGTGTCAAGGGAAGACTTAAGTAGATCCCAGAGTGCATCTGCCACCTGAATACTTTTAACATATAAATATATGTACTTATATCAATACTCCTATCTTTGTATATTGATATGTCTACATATGTACATCCCTATAGTTATACTTCTCTACATAGGTTTACCCCTAGTTCTTTCCTCTATTTCCTTTACTTTCCTCCTGTCGCACTATCATGTTCACCTTTCATTTGGCTCTCAGTATTTCCTCTTGGCTACATTACAGTTGATCAGACACCACCAGGCATTCTACAGCCTCTTCATTGTCAATTTCAGATCCCTTGTTCCCCTTTCCCTGAGTTTGTTGACTCTCTCCTCCCTTGCCCTTGTCGCCTTCTCTCCCATGCTCCCCCTGGAAACATCGGTCCCATTGGTTTCTTCTTGGAATTGTTTATCCTGCCTATTTTATATAGGTAGATTTTTTTAAGACCTATAAATAATCTCCAGGACTTTTAAGAATGTCCCACAGTCTTTCTGGAAGGGTACTAAGTTCTTCCTTCCAGGTCAGAAGTCTGTTTGGGGGTTCCTCAGGGATTTCATGACTTTGCTCCCTTGCTGCTCTTTTGTGTTCCCTTCATGATTCACCATGCTGTGAGGGAGGCGGACCAGACATTGTGTCTCCAGTGTTGTCCTCTGTAGTGCTGTGATGAGTAGTTGTTGAGAATAAATAACTATAGTTCCCGCAAATTTACCCATCACATCAGAGAATAGAATAATAAATTTAAAGTTAGCTCTTTCTCCCCTTAGAAGTTCAAGAGCATTTACCAATTTCTTCAAAATGGGTACATGTGTGCTTTCTTGTACCTGTCTGCATTTTGTCAAAGAGTCATTAATGAGTTGTGTCTATCATTCAAGGTTCTAGGATCAACATGCAACATGTCGTATATGATATATATATATATATCCTCATTTAATAAAGAGACTATTTAAAGAATAATTGGGTATTCACATATGGTATCTAATAAATGGAGAAGAGATTGAAGTTGTCAAGGATTTTTGTCTTGCTTGGGACCACAATCAATGCTCATGGAAGCAGCAGTCAAGAGATCAAATGATACATTGCCTTGAGTAAATCTGCTGCACAAGGCCTCTGTGTAATGTTGACAAGCAAAGATGTGAACTAAGATGGTCCTGGCCCAAGCCATAGCATTATCTATTGCTTCATATGCATGAGAAAGTTGGACATGAAAAAACTGAAGGAAGAATCAGAAGACTGAAGACAAATGGGCCCCTTTGATTTGTGGTGCTAAGAATGCTGAAAGTAGCGCACAGATTACTAAAAGGACAAACAGCTCTTGGTAGGACTATAGCCAGAGTGCTCCTTAGAGGCAAGGATGTTGAGACTTGGTCTTAGATACTTTGGACATGTTGTCAGGAGAGCCCAGTCCCTGGAGAAGGACTGGAAAAGAAGGGGAGCAGAGAAAGAGAGGAAGGCCCTCAATGAAATGGAGTGACACAGCGGCTACAACAATGGGCTCAAGCATAGGGATAAAGGTGAGGATGGCGCAGGACTGGGCAGCGTTTCCTTCTATTGTACATGAGGTCACTGTGCACCAGAACCAACTTGATGGTACCCAGCAACAACAAATACACTACCAATCAGGCACGTGGTACAGCTAGGATTATGTGTTGCTTCTGCCAATGGTGATTTGTTGATGTTTCTAGTAGTTTAATTTATAATCATTTATTAAGACATTTTTGTCTTAAATAATCAGAAAGAAATAAGCTAGCAAAAGTTAAAATTCTTTACAAAATTGAGAACCCAGAAGCAAATTTATCCACTGTGGACAGCTGATTTTTGACGAAGAATTGAAGTAAATTCAGTGGAGAAGACATAGTCTATTCAACAAACTAGGTTGTCAAAACTGAATATTCATTTGCATAAAAATGAAACAGGATCCATACCTCACACAATACACAAAAACTAACTCAAAAAGAGTTTAACCTAAATGTTAAACCTAAAAGCATAAAGTCCCTGGAAGACAGTATAGGACAAAGATAGACATTCTAATGTGTGGCATAGATACTCCATGAAACAAGACTAAATATGCACAAACAACAGAAGATTATATAAAATTAGATAACTGAGCCCTCCTAAAAATTAAATACTTGGCTCATTAAAGACTTTACAATAAAAGATCCTACAAACTGAAAAAATATATTTTGACCATGACATATCTGATCTAAAATATATAGAAAACTTCATCTCAACAGCAACAAAAACAAGTCCAGAGACCAGAAAAACTACATGATGCCCAGCAACCATTAGCAACTGCTGTGAGCTGGAACACAATAGAAGGTCCTGATTAGAATGGGAGAATAAGGTTGGACAAAACTCAAATTCCACAAAAAATACCAGAGTTACTGGACTGAGGCTGGGAGGACCCCTGAGGCGATTGCCTGAAGACACCCTTTTAATTTGAAACTGAAGTAACTCCTGGAGGTGGACTTTTATATAAACAATTGATTGTTCTATAAGATAAATAACAACACCCATTAGAAATGTACTCCTTAGAACAATCAAGTCTGTGAGGTCAAACACAAAGATGAGAAGACAGGGAGGGAGGGAGGAAACTAGAGCAATAGCAATAGGGACAGCATGGTGGGAGTCTGGGGAATGGTTACATATTGCACCGTTAGCAACCACTGACAAGATTTGGACCTCAACTGTTGGATGGGAAGCTAACTTTCACCTAAAAATTCCCCCAAAATTAAAACTCTACTTGCATTTAGCTATGTTTAAAAAATAATAATCCCAGGAATATTGTAATGAGGTCTAGACTTAGGAGCGAGCATTGTGTGAGTTAATGTAAGTAATGAACCTTTCATGTGAAATGATGTAGTGTCACAACTCATTTGCATCCCACTTAAAGTGTAATTAAGTTTTCTGACAGCATGGCTTATGGCTGAAAGAACAGACCTGGCTGCTAAATTAATCCAGAGTCCCTCAGTTAATAATACTCCAGCAAAGAAAACTTTATACACACTTTCATTTAAAGTTCCAAAACTCCCATTTACAGAAGTGTATAGCAAGGCAACCTTACAGAGGAATGAATCTCTGTTATAGCAGTGTTGGTCTTTCTCTAGACAGATTCAACCCTCAAGGCACCTGGCAACCAGACTTCAATGAACCAGGACATAAGAATATACTCTTTTCTCTCCAGCTAGTAATGCTGGAAAGGGTAGGTAATATCACATTCAAATTTCATTGCACCATAGATTTAAACTATAGCATGTTCTTGAAGTTAAACCTAAAGTTGGTCATCTATACCATACTTCGTTTTTCATAATAAATGCACATAAGTAATGAATTTTTTTTAAAATTACTCTTTCAAAACTTGAGTACTTTTTAAAAAAACAACATGGGGGACTGTGGTAGTTACATAATCTGGTGTCAGTTTGGGACTTGATAGGATTAAGAGTGAAGGGGTGGAGTCTAATCTGTCAGTTAAATCATAGCCAATGAGACCTCTGGGGGGTGGGCATGGCCTTCTCCTGAGGATTCTGGGAATTCCTGGATTTCCTCCTTGGAGGCAAGGAAGACTCTCTCTCTCTCTCTCTCTCTCTCTCTCTCTCTCTCTCTCTCTCTCTCTCTCTCTCGGCTCACTCCCTTGGAGACTCTCTGTCTTTGCTCATTCCCTGAGAGATGCTCTACTGACAAGACACATGGCACTATGCTGATAGACTCCCATGCCATGGGAATTGGAAGAGCCACGTGGAGACACCTGCTAGAGCTGAGATGCTTAAAATGCCACTGGACCTACAAGACTTTCAACCCACTGGCCTGTGATCTTCCTGCATTCGGCATCATTGCATGTGTTTCATGAGTCAGAAAAGGACATTACAGATTGGTATCAGACATCTGGGCTAATATTGGACTTATGAACTTGGTCTGGACTGGGCTGGGCTGTTTTCTCAACATTCAATTGCTTTTGTATATAAACCTCTTTCTTATACATATATTTGTGTTTATGAATGTGTTTCTCTAATCTACCCAGACTAACAATCAGGGACCATATCTGACCTCCTGTTGCTTCCCTCTGTCCAAGAGGCAGGGGTCAGAATACCTCCACACTTCATCCTCTCTTACCTACTCTGAGACCAACCATTCCTCCCATGATCCTCTACATCTGTATCGGGTTTGAGAATTCATTGCAATGGCCACATAAAACACACAGGCAATACTCCCCATTTGGTGGGATTCTGTAGGGAATTTAAATGCTCACCACAGTCAGAATCAGTAAATAGTAAGGATGTAGTAAGGATATAGTCAGTGGTCCACAGCAACTCTTCTCTTCAGCCTGCCTCCAAGCCGCTTTCTCATCTTCATCCTCTCAGCCACTTGGTCCCTTGGCCTCTGCCTCCCTAGACCGGGAAGGTCACTTGTCACTTTCTCACAGGCCTATAGTTTCAGTACTGCTCCTTTTGTTCTGTCCCATAGTCTCAGAGTCACAGTCTCTGGTGCCTCTGTTCTTGCCCTCCCCCAGGTTAAACAGAGGTCTGGAACGTGGTCTTCTGATGGGAATGGGATTTCTCACTTTTCTGCTGGTTCAGAGATGGTTCTTCTTTATAGAGACTCTATTCGTGTTACTCGTGCGCTCTTTTCATAATTTCCACCCAACCATTTATTGGTAATTAGACAGACCTGAGTAGAAGAATCATATTAAGAAAGTCCACCCCACCATAACGTCATACAAATTTTCAGGTTAGGTTGTTAATTATATTCTCTTGGAGCTTGTTGTTGGCTGAGTCGTGGTGCCACCTCCCCTCACCTACTGCCATTGAAGTTAATGCCGACTCATAGCGACCTGATAAGACCAGGTAGACATGCCCCTGTGAGTTTCTGATACTGTAACTATTAACTGGGAAATGCGCCCCCTGTTTTTCCCTGGGAAAGGCTGGTGGTTTTGAACTGCTAACCTTGCAGTTAGCAGCCCAATGCATAACCACTATGCCAACAGGGATCCCAAATGTAGTGGTGTTTAGCTTCCTGTTACTTTTGTTTGTTTCATAATATTTACTTTTTACAAGCCCCAAAGCTGATTATGATATGGCCAGAGTGTTAGAACTTTACTGCGTCATTCAAGATGAATTTTAACTAAACAAGGGTTCAATTTATAGATAATCTAAACCGGTTTTCATAGATGCAGACAAGAGGACAACACATTTCTCAGAATCAGATTCTGCTTCTCTGCCAGGGCTTCATAAGAATCTTTCCACACAATTTACACAGGGACACTACTGCTCGGTGTTTCTGTCCTGTGCTTCTCTCACTGACCTTTAAAGTCCCTAAGAAAGCAACTGTGAAAAGAAAATTGTCTTTAACCAGTGGCCTCAAAAATGACCATTTTTTGCCATCATGAATGCAGTAGTTTCTCTGAGAATTAAATAAATTTTGGTTTTTTTGGGAAAAAAGACTAAATTCTTACAAAACATACTAGACTTGACCTAATGCCCAATCACTTACTCCAGTCCCCTGAGCCAAGATTTCCAGTTTTTCTAACCTAAGCTAGCAATTATTCTGACAGATGGCCTGCATACCAACCCTTACTAAGAAAGGTGACATATTCAGACATTAGGTAATGTTTTAAAGTTTAACACTAAATGGAAGTTATAATGTTTCTCTCCATATATTTGCATTTCACAGAAAAGTCTCTAGGGCAAATCTTCTAGCTGCTTATTTTTCTATATCAGGTTTGGCACTACACCATGTATCATTGGCATTTTCATTTTAAAAGCACAATCCTTTCTGAACAGAAAACTGGTCAAGAAAGAAAAGTCCATCAGGGAAAAAAAAAACACTCCCTAATAATTAATTTCTCTCATCATTATGACATAAAACAAGAGTCAAAACCATGCTTTAATAAATGATTTATTTTTAGCTTGTTGTTAGAACACCAAGATTTTACTTCTGCTACTCAGCCAGGGAATAAAGGCAGTGGTCCATGGGGTTCTATCCGTTAAGACTTTTTATTTGAAAGTCGTCATCCAGGTTGTCGGAAGATGAAGTCTCACAGCAACGCTCCTTCCATAAACTTGAGTCAGGTTGCTCCCAGTTGTCTCCCATAATCCACTTCAAACTGAAAGCTTCAAAATACTCAAGACGATGACTTAAGGAAAAATTGAGGAGGAAAATCGTGAGTATTCTATGCAAATCTGTATTTATGTATTCATTAACTACAAGGGAAATTTTATGATAGAAAACAAATAAGTATAAGGTGGCTTCAAATACTTGGTGGGAAAATTCCATTTTCTTCCAATTCCATTTTATCATGAAGTTTTTGAAGCCCTTTGTAGATGCTTTAATGTCATAACTATAGCATATGATTTTTTAAACTCTGCAATCTTATTTGATAATAAATTTTATACACCCTCACATGAACCATTGTAAGTAAAAGCATAAATATTATGAAAGTGTGAAGAAACCAGAGAGTGCCTTGTTGCTAGTTACCATCAAGTTCACTCAATGGCTGGGGACCTCGTGTGTGGAGGGATGAGCTGCTGCTCCCTAGGGTTCTCAAGCCTGTGCACTCTCAGATGAAGACCATGAGAACTAGCTTCCGAGGCACCTTGAGATGGCTTTGAACTGCCGACTGGTAGAGTGCATAACTGTGTGTGCCACTCTAGCTGCTAAGCTATATAGATGACGAAACTTCCAAAAGCTTTTAGAAAAATCCCATTCTCTATTCATTCCATGTTTGCACACATTTTTGAAGCCCTTGGTGTAGTGGGGGACTTGTTGGACTGCTAACAGCAAGGTGGGAAGCTTGAGCCTGGGGGAGAAAGTTGAGACTTTCTGCTCCGTAAAGATTTTTAGTCACACAACCCACGGGGGCAGTTCTACTCTGTGCTAATGGGCCACTAGAAGTCAGAACCAGCCCAAAGGCAGTGGTGTTTGTTTCAGTACATGTTTTGTTGGAGTTGTGTACCAATGACTCAATTCCAACTCACAGTGACCTTACAGGACAGAGTAGAGCTACCATATAGCATTTCCCAAGGTGACATCTTGTTTTCTTTTTTTCTGGGACTAAGTCTTTTCTTCCACTAAGCAACTGTAGGTTCAGCTAGAAGTGATGTAGATAGATATAAAATATCATATATACAAGGAATCCAGGAGCAGGAATGGGAGTAGCAATACCAGAAGGGGAGAGGGAAGGTGGGGAGGGGAGAGGACGAGAGGGTACCGATGGCAATGATCGACACATAACCACACACACTCCTCCAGGGGGAAGAACTACAGAAACCATGGGGGAAGGGAGACAGCAGGAGGTGTAAGATATGACAATAATAATAATTTATAATTTATCAAGGGGTCAGGATGGGGGGAAGGGAGGGGAAAAAAGGAGCTGATACCAAGGGCTCAATAGAAAGTAAATGTCTAGAAAATAATGATGGCAACATACATACAAATATGCTTGAGACAATTAATAAATGGATTGTTATAAGAGCTGTACGAGCCCCCCAATAAAATGATTTTTAATTCAAAAATATGTATATATCCTATGTATCATTTATTGGTGAATATCGTCACTTATTCCTAATAACAGAAGCGCATTATGGTTTTCTTAAGATATTAAAAAAAAGTTCTGAAACTTTCTCATTTAAAGCACTTATCTTTCTCTCACAGTCCAGTGCAGCTAAAAGATAAAAGTCAGTAAGTTCACGAATCGTTGTTGCACACTCACAAATTAGGTTCTTGTCCAAGTTCAATATCTTCAGGTGGTATTGGGTAAAGAGCTTCATACGTTCTTTCAGTCCCAGATCCATGAATTGCATAGGAATTCATCTTGTCAACACCAGGTGGAAAATAATCCCAAGGAATAAGGGCAATCCCAATCCAATGATCTCCAGTTATATTGGCATCAAACTGTAAATCCAGTTCTTTCTTTGATAGTTAAGAAGAAATAGTCAAAACAGCATAATTTAAAATTGGTAATTCAATCTACTCAACAAATAGAACCAACAGTGTTATTTTATTTTATTTTTAATGTTATTGCTTTGCGAGGCAAACCAGTCATTTACAGAACCTAGGATGAAGATTCCTTAGTGATGAGAAATCGCCCATCATGATTTTATTATTCATAAAAATTAAATGTCTTTGTAGTCCAATATTATACACATGTAAATTGTTGGGTTAAATTTACACAGATGGTTAATTTTTAAAGGGGCCATGATGCCATTACTGACCTGAGCATCAGTTCTTCATATGTGGACCTCTAAGAAAAAGTAGCTGGGCTGTTGTTGCTTACTCATCAACCCACTGTCTTGTGACTGTTCATATCCATGCTGATCTCTTGTAGGCAAACCAAGATATTAGAGACCTACTAAGTCAACACCTTAGCGCGAGGAACCTTACCTCTGATTTAGGGTAACAATTTGAACAGGCCTTTGATGTATGCTCAGAGCTACTTGATACTCTTTCAGACATTGATACCATTTATTATATCGGTCTCGCTCACTTGATGATCAAAATTTATTTTGTCATTTGATCAGTACTGTGTATTTTTCATAAATCCTCTTGCTGATAAAAATGTTACAACATTGAAACTGTTTATCTATATATACACTTAGCCCTGTTGGCACTCTCTGGTAAACGTTGAACTGCTAACCACAAAATAGGTAGTTCAAAGTCCACCAGCAATTCCATGGAAGGAAGATGAATCTGGCTGACCAAATCTTCAGAAATCCAATATAGGGTCATTGGAATAGACTCAATGACAATGAGTGTTAATATAATTTATTTTGCATGAATCGTTGACACGTACAGATGTACATGTCTTATGTGACTGGACACTATCTACACAAATATTGGAGGATTTTATAGGGCTAAAATTTCAATGATACTCATTCACAAAGGCAGAATCATACCCACTAGATTAATACATATTATAAGAAAGCAAGGAGGGCTTTAAAATAGCAAATATGTGGTAGTCCCAGGCCACCATTCACGGAGCACCCCTAAAGCAAGAGCTCCAAGCCAAAGTTGAACCACTGCCAATTCCATAACCTTGGGAGAGCAGTCATCTGTTTCTTCTCACACTAGTGTGCGTCCACCATAAGCCCAAGGGAGTATGTTGGCCCCTTAAATGTGCCACCGCATAAAGCCCAGTTAACTTAGTGGAGTTTTCACACTGACTCCTTCTGGTGTGAGAGGTGAAGGATGTTTTTGTACACCTCAAAAGGACAGACTCTAAAGCCCCAATAGTCTATAGCACACAGCCGGGTCACCCAGGGCAGAAACTAGGTCAAATGTGCTCAGTTAGCACCAGAGTACAAGGAGTATCCTCCCCCAGGGCTCTCTACAAATATTGTTAGCCTGGCATATCCCTCAACAGAAAAGCAATAGCCTTCTCATGCCCTAACCCAGCCCTCACCCATCTTGACCTGAATCTCCAGTGAGGTTTGCTTATCAGTCTTGTAGGAGTGTCTCTTGTCTGGGATGACCTTAGCACGCTGCTATATGGCAGCAGCTGGATGGTCTCTCCCTCTGTCCACATCGGGGAACACTGACCCCAGCTAAGGGGACTTCATCAACGTGGTTTTTAAGATGTACATATCAAGGGGCAGCCTATGGTTTGTGGATGCTGGGCAGGCTCTCTACTTCATTGTTTGGGAGATCAGACTGGATTCATATAATCTCTTCACAGAGATACGACATTAAAATTTGGAAGCAAGTGAAACTTTCTACTGCCATAAAGAGTTAGCAGGCAGTTCTACCCTGTCCTGTAAGGTCGCTATCAATTGGAATCCAATCAACTCCAGGCTAATGAAAGAACGAGAGAAGAAAGCATGAAAAGAGGAATATTTGGAAACCAATCCTTTCTGGAACAGAGACTACGGGTTTCTTCTTTATTCAGATGATCTCCCCTTAGGCCTTCCCCCCCCCGCGCCCCCCCCTCCGGCACCTCTAGCAGATCCCATCAACCCTAATGAAGAATCTAATCTTAACTGAAGTCAACCAGAGCCATTGACAACCACTTTCTAAAAATTACCCATTTGGAAAATGGAGGTGATCGAATGCCAAATTACCTTATCTACTCATCCAACTCTACTCCCTCAGCAATCAAGACAATTTAATTAAGAAATTGTTTGAGGTTGGGAATGGGGCTGCTGCAATAACATTGCCCACAGGACAATTTTAAACGTCTATGAGGAGACCTACAGTCTACAATCTGTGCTCCTTGCTAAACTCAATCTGCTGATCATAGTCATTTCTCCCTAGTAGTCTGTTCTGCAACTACAGAAGAAAGTGCGAGTAATTTTCTCCGCGGGAGCTCTGAAATTCACTCTGGTGTAACGCCATAGACCTGCTCGCAGTTTGTGCCTCCTTTTAGATTTAAAAACAAAAACAACAGAGAAGTTTAAAATAGCAGACCCCTCCTTCAATAATGAAAGTCTTTCTACTGTCCTGCTGCAAGGAAAGCCTTGAGTGAATTATCTGACCTTCCCACAGGCGGGAATTCCGATAGTGCTCCATCCTAGCTACAACGTCTCGATTTATTTTAAGGTGATATGAATATCCTAATACACAAAGATTAACTGTTCAGGGTTTCATTTTCCAGAAAAAGAATCTTGGCAAAACGATACGTTTCATCAAGAAATGAGCCTATGATGAACATCACGTGTTAGGTGGACACATTTACGCTTTACTTTAGCTCCTGATTTTACCAAGCTCTGCATTGCATGTAACAAGCATTCGTTGAGTAGCTATCATAGGTGTAGGCGGATGCAGTCCACAAGACAAAATCCTTGAGCTCATGGAGTTTATGTTCTAGCTATATGCATAGAGGGGGACATGTTGAGGGGCCACCTAAGGCAACCATTTTAAACTCCTTGGATGCCACAAGAACAAAGTCCAATAAACGTTGACTAACTTTTTAAAATATTTTAATAGGTGAATACATTTCATTAGATCTAAGTTCCTAGAAAATAGAGATCATATACTGTTTGCATTTGAATCTTCTACTCCTAATGTAGTTCCTGCCCCCTAACAGGTGCTCATTAAATATTTGATAAGTGAATGAACTATAGAATGAATGGAGGTAGTGCCTGGCTATCATTGCTAAACATTTTGATCAAAGATTGTACAGAAGAATCAGAATCCTGTGAAGGACAGAACAGAACTTCAAATTCTCATAGAATTCAGTTAAGCCACGGAAGCTAGATGAACCCCTAAAACTATTGCCTTGAGATAATCTTTAAACCTTAAATCCTAGCAAAATAAAAGCTGCTAAAGTCTTCCTAACAATGGTTCAACTTAAATGGTCAAGAATTTTCTGGAAAGATCCATCTACATGATGGGTCAGAATGACAACAAGAACCCGAAAGATGCCAATGGTGGAGGAAGGGCTCTGCAGGGGAGGAGGGAATGGTCGCCGAGGTCAAAGAAGGAGGCCTGTGCCAGTGAATGGCACACACAAAAGTTGCCGAATGGTTGCACGGGTTGCTGCGTACATTCTCAACAATAGCAACACAATGAGATACATTTTTAATAATGAGTGAATGAATTCATTTCATGCCAATAAATACGCTTCAGTAACTAATTTTGTTTCCATTCATCAAACCCCCATTTTAGCTGGCAGCTTGCCACTTTGAAGAGCAATTTGCTTTCTGCACCTTGTTTCCAAAGACAAAAATATTATCCAATCTTCAGTGTTGATTGTGCTAGATAATATAGTACTATGATGCCAAACCATCTTACGAGTTCAGCAAAACACTTTAACTCTGTTTGACACTGAAAGAGACAGCAACGTTAAATCTGTCACTTTGCTTCTGTTACCTCCACTACTGTTCATGGGATTTTAATGCAGTTGGGAATCACTTAACAAACAATATACCCACAGTCTCAATTTGCTTTATTTTTTCCATTTGACAAAGGGGAAAGTCAAATGGTAAAGTTAATAGAGCTATAAAAAATATAGCACCAAATTTATTTTAATGACAGTGTGGGTGTCATTGATTTAGAACAGCTGCTCTCTGAAGAAATAGATTCAGGGCCTAATAACGTGCAGAGAAGGCCAGTGGGGGTGGGGGAGCCCAATATCTATTGCTGAGGTCTGAAAACCTGTTGTCAGACCACTACCCAGTTATGATTCCTGCTCTCAGCTGCAGTTTTTCTATATACTTCAAAACATTGCCAGCTGCTTTGGTATGCAGAGGCTCCTAGATCGATTTCTTACTGGAATGGATTCCTCACCAACAAGGCTAATCCTTTATTTGAGGTTTAGTCACTTGAATTCCTCTCTGTATTCTTCACTGTCAGGCTTTGCGATTTTTATTTATTCTAGGAGAATGCACCTACTATTGTAGTGACGGCACTTCTCCCTCTAAACCCCTCTTTTCAGGCCCTCAGAGAAAGAAAAGTCTTTAGCTAGGAATTTCTCATGCTTGTTGTCAGTCTGGAAATGATTTATTTTCAAGAAGAGAAGGAGTGAGAGAGTAAAAAGAGAGATAATTTATTCTACCATTTTTGAGAATTGGATTATCAGTTAATTCCAGGTCTCTGGTTAAATATTATATGATGGCTTGCAACTTTTAATTTTGTTGGTTTTATCTTTGTTGAAGAAGTAACACTAAGATATTTTAAAGTCTCATGAATAGATTAAATGTGATATACAAAAAATTCCCTGTGTCTAAAGTAGTTTTAATTTTTTCTTTCCTATAGGAAAATGGCTAAATGGATTATAGTGACATTAGATACTAGAAAACATTCTTTAACCTATTATATATCTAAAAATATATTTATACTTACTCATATGAATCAATAGATAAACAGATAGTTTACTATTCTGTGGCTTGCCTTCAAATATATTTTTTAAATAGCTTCTCCCATGCATGGACAAATCTATAATAATCAGAATTCTTACTCGCAAAAGCTTCAACTTAATATCTTGACAGTTTAATCCATTGCTTTCCAAAGCTTTCTCTCCATAAGAATCGTCACATATGTTCTTAGGACTAAATTATATAAGCGTTCCTGAGACAATTATTCAACAGTATTTCAAAATGTATCAAACTCATTCTGGGCTTCTCTGCATTTTGCTATGCGGAAATAAAACATTGAGACTAATTTCTTTAGAGAATAGCAATGTTCAAGGCAATCTGTTGCTCTTGTCTCTTCTTTTTCTAATAAAAGAAGTTCTTCGAAGTAAGTTATTGCCAATTACTTATGTGCTATCCATGGAGAGAAGAGCAACAGTAGTGGACGTGCTTAAGAAACTATTCTGTCTTCCAAGTCTGAAGCCCTCCTTACAGACTATTAAATAGTAGACATGTTATACAAAGACTACAACCAGACAAGGAAACCTGACTTCATCTTTTAAATTATATGCAGAGTAAGCTTTATATGTAAGTTAAGTCCTCTCTACTAATTTCTGATTTATTTATGCTCTTCCAAGACTCTACCATGAAAAAAAGCACGGAAACATTGAATGTGCAGGGAGCATTATTTCTCAAAATTGAATTTATATACCAGAGAGATATAATGTAGATTTTAATCTACATTAAAAATATTAAGCCATAAATGGTATTTATTTTATTTCCCGAACCTCAAAACATGACTTCAGCTCACATGAAAAATTAAAGCCTACTAAAAAGCACATGTTGCCTTTTGTTCAGTTGTGTATTTATCATTCCTGAATCCCTTTTTTATGTTAAAATGAAAAATTCATGCCAAATAATTAGTCAATATATGTGTTTTTAATTTAATATTTAAATAAAATATCCGGAGAGAGAAAACATAAAGTAAAAAACCTGATTGTTGTTCTCTAATAAATGCTTGACTGGGAATAGGCCCAAAAATAATCAAGTTATTGCTGTCTGGTCATTTCCAACTCCTAGTCCCCTGCAGTAGACATGTAACACTTGCACCATAGAGTTTCCGAGGTATTACATCTGTCTGGAAATAGACTGCCACATCTTTCTCCAACTGGGCAACTGGGAATCCAAACCACTGATCTTCATTTAGCAAGTGAGTGCTGAACAAGCAAGTGCCAGGACACCTCCAAGCTAGGACCCAGAGTACCCAAAATCCAACCACCTGCCAATAAGTCTATTCTGACTCATGACCACTGCATGGGCTTGCCTTACAACTGCACTCTACAGAGTCCTCCATAACTATCATCTTTCAGGAATAAAGCATCAAATCCTTCGGCCAATACATTTCTAAATGAATTCAAAGGTAAATGTTTTGAGCACTTAACTGTTATAGGACCCGTGACAAAGAGTACACCGCCATTACATTTAAATTCTCTTTCCTTCCTTTAAGATCGAACCAGTAAGTTCAAGGTAAACTGGACACTCTTCACCGACCTGTCAGTTTGTCATACTGTGATGGCTTGCGTGTTGCTATGACATTGACGTTTTACCACTAGGAGATCAAATATCAAGAGTCGCTCTTGATGGACAAGCTTCAGCAAGGCTTCCAAACCAAGACGCAGTAGGGAATAAACCCTGGCACTCTACTTCCAAAAACTTTCCAACAGGAGCTTTATAGATCACAATGTAATAGTGCTCTTTGTCCGGAGCGCCGGAAGATCTGTATTAGAAGGCGTTCACGATATGTAGTGACATTTGACTGGAGCATCCAATGAGCATGAAGACGGCACAGGACTCGATAATGGTTTCTTCCATTGAACACAGAATCTCCATACATTGGAGCCAAATTGAGGGCAACTAACAACAAGCTGAACGCAAGTGCTGTAAGTCAGGAAGCCACAAAAGAAACCATCTACGTCCAGGATAGAGCTCACGATGTCACATAAGCAGTGCGCTGGAACCAGCCTCCCTACACTAGTTGCCTTCACTGACTGCCCTACCGAGTGCAAGCGGGCACACTCGGAGGAATATAGGAAAAGACCCCTCTTCCCTCCATGTCCAGAAAGTCACATGACTATCACCTTCATGCATGAAAGACGGAACAAAACAGTGGCTGTTGCCTCACTTCTTAAAACTGAAAACCCTAATGCACACATGAAAAACCTCTTGTCAGTACAAAAGCAGGACTTTTTACAAATTCTGAAATGGTATATAATTTTTATGTTCAATCAAACATTATTAGCACTATCTGTGGGCCACAGTAGGACCATCTGGCAGGCAGTTTATTTGGGACACAAATCCCAGTCTGAATTAAGAAAAAGAAGAAGAAACATTACATAAAATGCCCGGTTAACTGTTAGCCAGGGCTCCAAATGAAAACATATGCATGAGTCATTTAGAACTTACAAATAAATAAAAACAGAACGGTCAGAATTGGTCTTTCTTCCTTACTGCTACTAGACCTTTGAAATAAACCTAGGATATGCATGCAGGTGGTTTTTTGATTAATTTGATAGAGGTACATCCATGGAACCAATTTACAAGTGATTTGCAGGCAGGCTGGCATTACCGAAATAAACGGCGCTATTACTATGATTTATGCTACTATTCCTAACACAAATGATAAAGTGAAATTTACAGCCCTTAATTACCACCATGAAAAATTGGGAGGGAGAGAAAAGAGCAAAGATTAGCAATTTGCAAACTTGTCAGTAAGGTAAGATGAAAAAATCCATTTGCTTTATTTGAAAAGGAAGGTGGGGGCACAGGTTGCGGGTAAAGAAAGAATTTGAATAAATGGACCTAACCATATTGTTATCAATCCAATGGTGGAGGGGAGGAAGTTCAAAAAACGAATGAGCAGAACTTAACCTTGGGGTGGTAGGAAGTGTAGTTTAGGAAAGCATCTGGCCACCATGTAGCCGCCAGCTAGGAAGGGTCATGAAACACAACACTGTGCATTACTCGGGGCCCCGCACAAGGCCCACTTCCCTCTTGAAGTACTTCTCATTGTTTTCTTCAAGGGTTTTATAGCAGGGACAGTGAAGAGTAAAGGAATATTGTCTGAAATGTGAACGAAATCATATATTTTATTCCTGTCTTACTCATATTAAGACATACTAGAATTCTGTGTGCTATTTGAAGATGCTTACAAAAATGCTGTTTTCCGAAGAATGTTAACAAAGCTATGCAGAAAACTTAATATGAAAGACGTATAACCTCCTCCCTGGGGGGCGGACAGCAGGGGAGTGGGTGAAGGGAGACGTCGGACCGTGTAAGATATGACAAAATAATAATAATTTAGAAATTATCAAGGGTTCATGAAGGAGTAGGGAAGGAGGAAATGAGGAGCTGATATTAAGGACTCAAGTAGAAAGCAAGTATTTTGAGAATGATGAGGGCAATAAATGTACAAATGTGCTTGACACAATGTAGGTATATATGGATTGTGATAAGAATTGTACAAGCCCCCAATAAAATGAATTGAAATAAGATCAGAGCCTTTTACAACCTCAAGTAATCACTAGAGACTTCATATTTTCAATTGCCTGCCACCTCATTTCTGACAGACGTTCACCTGAAGAAAAGCGAAGTCAGTTTAGAGACGTTAGCATCACTAGAGGACAAGCTACTAACAGAAGATCTCAGATTTTACTCCGGATCGACTGAATCAGGATATGCATTAAAAACAAGATCCTGATGATTTGCTTATGAATTGAAGTTTGAGAAGGAATGGTCTAAGAGATCGAAAGCATGTATTAAGCCCAGATTAAGGGTAAAGCAGACATCATAGTCCTAGCGTCAGAATACCATACTAAAAGTGGTATAGTGTCTTGTGTTAGTCTGCTAACTGAAAAATCCCAAGTTCAAACCCACCAATTACTCTGGGGGTGGGGGTGGGGGGTGGAGGCCATCTGCTTCTGTGAAGGTTCCACTCAGTCCTGTAGGCCTGCTCTGATTGGAGGTGTGTCTAGGTCTATCAATTTCACTGCCAATCTTGGGGCCCAGTGCTTACCACTGTATCGTCAGGGCTCTACTGTGCATACTGAATGGTAAGAATCCACCCCTACTTGCTGCTCTGCTCATACTTCTGAAGGCGGTTATTCAGAAAGAGACAACAGGATTCTTTCTAGGAGTAACTAGAACAGAGCTAGAGAACACACTTATAGAGACAGACCACTGGGAGCAAAGGGCTCCCAAGGAAATGACAACATTTAGAGTTTCCAACGTTATATAGACAGCTAAGAATCATCCAGCATTTGAAGAAAGCCTACAAGGGGAAAGAACAAACATACACATAGAACTCAGGGGGGGAAATGGAGCAATAAAAGTGGCAGAAGAAACTGTCTGTATAGCAAGTCGTATTAATAAACTACCTCTAAAGCAGCCAAGCTAATTTGTGTCCCATACACAAAAGGTCTGCTCAAGGTCTTTTCAACTCTTAAATTTGCTTCCTCATTCCATAATTTTGAAGATGAAAAGGAAGGTTTAAAAAATATATACAAATATCCAAACTACTAGAAAGATTACTCATTGCCACTGAGGCAATACTGACTCACAGCGACCCAGTGCGGGTTTCTGAGGTTGAAACTGCTTTCAGGAGTAGAAAACCCAGTCTTTCCCCAGCCGAACTGCTGGTGGTTTTGAATTGCCAACCTTCAGGATTTCAGCCCAACACCTCACCACTGCCCCAAAGGGCCCCATACTCGAAAAATAGAAATATTCCGACTTCTCACAGCGCTTAAGCCAACATTTTAAGGCACCTCTGGTCATTGTACAATGAAGGTCAAATCTGTTCAGTGATATCTATGAATTACTTACCATAAATGCATCACCATCAGAGAGCAGGAGCACTAGATGCTGCCCGTGCCTAGCCACACAAAAGGGAAGTCATGACAGAGCTCAATCAGGCAGGAGACTCAAGCATTTTTAAATTACATTGTCATCAAACTTTTTATGAATAAAGTTATTTAATCTTTTTCATAATTTTCTAGTAACTCCTTCTTGGAAACCACCAGCTACTTAACTGATTACAGCTAAGCATGAGCGCTGCTGGGACACAGAATATGAGCACTTGTCTCCTTAAAAGACAGTGGTTTGTAGTTGTGCAATTTTCACAGATTATGTGCATCTCTTCCTTTGAAAAAACCAACCTGCTCTTATCGGTGTAGTTAAATATCCTCCAGAAGTCCAAATTTCACCTAGATTTCAGGCTCGGTTTCTATTTAAAGAAGCAATTAATTACCAGGTAAAATAAAATCAATTTTAGGCCCAGCTGTTTGGACTCATGTTAATAATGTTCAGCACACTGTAAATGATGCTCTAAAACATCCTGCTCACAAAATTGTCAGAAAGGTGGCAATATACCAACAGCTTCCCAACACGCCGTTTACTGCCTTCAAACAAGATGTGCTTTCATTTCAACCAAAGTCTGAATTTAGCACACCTTTACCCAATGTCATATTCACAAGATCAGCAACCCAACTGTCTCATCAGAAAAGTTACAGAAAGATCCTTTTAGAGCTTGCGTTTAAGAAGTAAGATGATCAAAATAATAATTATTATTATTTTTAACTAGCGATTTTTAAAATTCGTGGCATAAGTATAGTGCATTGCAGAAGCTAACATTTTATTTCTTGAAATATCTTATCATTTGTCATGCTTAATTTATTTAAGATAATGAACAAAAAAACCAAGGGCAATTCAATAGTTTAAAATCAAATTTAAAACTTTACCTCGTGATTTTTAAGTGTGACTTGTTCTGATTCCTAAATACCACATAAATGCATTATTTTCTATTCTCTCTCATATGCTTGTCTGTCTAAGGGGGCGTTTTTCATCCTCCCTTGCCGTGGTTCTCAACCCTCCTAATACTGCGACCCTTTAATATAGTTGCTCATGTTGTGGTGACCCCAACTATAAAATTATTTTCGTTGCTGCTTCATAACTGTCATTTTGCTACTGTCGTGAATTGTAATGTAGATATCTGATATGCAGAATATATTTTAATTGTTACAAATTGAAAATAATTAAAGCATAGTGATTAATCACAAAACAATATATAATTATATATTGTGAAATATATATGTGCTTTCCGATGGTCTTAGGTGACCCCTGTGAAAGGTCATTTGGCCCCCCCCAAAGGGTCACGACCCCCAGGTTGAGAACTGCTGAGCTAGATGTTATACACTGTGATTGAGTTTGGAGAAAATGTATTACATATTTAAGAAATAAAACTTGTTCACCTAAAAAGCAACTATAAGAACAATATTTAACAAGTATATAGGGACGAATTTCAATTAAATACAGAAAATTATTTTGTAACAGGTGCATTCTTTACAAGATATTGAGCTTCTAACACTAAATTTTCCTTCCAAAGGCCGGACAACATGCTTCATTAATAAGATGAAAGGATGTAGTCTCAGAAACTCGCAGATGCAGTTCTACCCTGTCCTATAGGATCACTATGAGTCAGCATCTAACCTGTCCTACAGGTCGCTGGCAGTGAAGAGTCAGTGAGTAACTGAGTGAGTAGTCTCTTGATCTATTTGGGCTGTCAGCCTCTTCCTCCTTGTACAAGTTCTGCAGAAACATAATGAAATGTTCTGAAATTCCCATTCTTCTCAATACTATCCATAGTTTCTTATGATTCACACATATGCCTTTGCATAGTCAATAATTAAACACAATTAAACATCTTTTGGTATTCTCCACTTTCAGCCATGATCCATCAGACATCAGCAATGATATCCTTCACGATATCCTTCCATGGTAACACGCTCTCTTCCCAATCCAGATTGAATTTCTAGGAGCTCCCTGTGTATGTCATACTGTAACTGTGGTTGAAAGATCCTCAACCAAATTATATTTACATGTGAATTAATGATATTATTGGACAATCCCACAGTCCTGAGTCATTGTTCACAGGAGTGGGCACATACAAGTACAAGGATCTCTTCTGATTGTTTGGCCAGTATCTCTCTTCCAAATTTCTTGACATAGACAAGTGAGCAATTCAGTGCTTGATCATCTCGTTGAAACAATTAAAGTAATTTCAATTAGCATTTGGAAAATCCTAGAGTCTTGTATTTTCTCTAACGTCTTCATTGCAACTTGGATTTTTTCTTCAGTACCATTGGTTCTTGTCCATATGCTATCTCTTTAAGTGGATCAATGTCAACTAGTGACTTTTAGTTGCTTTTCTGTGTACTCCTTACATCATCTTTTCCTAAATTACTCACTATTTTTCCCCACAGGATCCTTCAATATAGCCACTCAAAGCTTGAATTTTTCTTCAGTTCTTTCAGTTTGAGATATGCTATGCCTCTTCATCATCTTAGGCTTTCTGGTTTTGAAATAAGTAGTCCTTAAAATCTCTTGATGAATAAGGGAGATTTAACAAGAACTGATGTCTTTGAATTATGTGTGGTGTTGGTCAAGAATATGAAAGAGACTATGTACTGACAAAAGACCAAACAAATCTATGTTGTAAGAATCACAGCCAGGATCCCACGATGAGACACTCTGTCCCTCACTGACCCAGGGTCATACAGGGGACACTGCTGGAGACTCAGTGTTGGCATTGGCCGGGACTGATCCCGTGACACCGAGGCAAAACACTGAAAAAATGTGGTAGAGTAACAGGTGAACCAGAGAAGGGAGCTCCCAAGGGAGTACAAAGGATAGACTCTGCGGCCAGCATGGTGCCCCATCGGACTTGACTGAAGGAGATGCCTAGAGTTCAAAAATCAGACCTTTATCTATTTACACTTTTTTCTTTCTTTAGAAAATGTTTTTCTTTATTTATAAAATAATTTATACTTTTATGGGTCATTGGTTTTCTTTTTTGTTGTCATTGCTGTGTTCTCATTCATCACCTTGGCTTGCTATGCCTCAATTTTTGGTGCATCTTATTATCTCTACATATCTATCTAGATAAGATAGGCTGAATGAAGAGTCTGGAGGAGAAAACAATGGGACCAATGGTTCTAGGGGGACATAGGACAGGGGGAAGTGGGGGTAATGGGGTGGTGTAGACCAACCCAGGGACAGGGGAGCAAAAAGTGATCCAAAATCAGTGGCAAGGAGCGTGTGAGAGGCCTGGTAGGGATTCAGCAAGGGTAATGTAACCACGAGAAATTACTGAAACCCAAATGAAGGCTGAGCATGATAGTGGGACAAGAGGAAAGCAAAGGGAAATAGAGGAAAGAACTAGGAGACAAAGGGTATTTATAGAGGTCTAAATACAGGCATGTACATATGTAAATATATTTAAATAGGATGGTGGGGAAATAGATTTATGTACATATATTTAAAGGTTTAGTATTAAGGGAGCAGATGGACATTGAACCTCCAGTCAAGTACTTATTCAGTGCAAGAAAGCATTATTCTATTAAATTGGCATTCCATGATGCACACCTTCCCGACAGGATCACTGAAGGCAAATGTGTGCATAAGCAAATGTGGTAAAGATAACTGATGGTGCCCAGCTATCAAAAGATATAGCATCTGGGGTCTTAAAGACTTGAAGGTAAGCAAGCAGCCATCTAGCTCAGAAGCAACAAAGCCCACATGGAAACACAGCAGCCTGTGTGACCATGAGGTGTCGAAGGGATCAAGTATCAGGCATCAAAGAACAAAAAATAATATCATTTTAAATGAGGGTGAGTGTAGAGTGGATACCCAAAGTTCATCTCTAGGCAACTGGACACCCCCTTACTGAAGGGTTGCGGGGAGGAGATGAGTCAGTCACGGTACAGGGTAGCAAGGATGAAACATAAAACTTTCCTCTAGTTACAATGCTCCTCCCCCCACTATCATGATCCCAAATCTACTTTACAAATCTGGCTAGACCAGAGGATTGCATGGTACAGATAGCAACTGGAAACACAGGGAATTCGGGACAGATGGCCTCTTCAGGACCAGTGGTGAAAGTGGCGATACCTGGAGGGTTGAGGGAAGGTGAGGTAGAAAGGGGGAACTGATTACAAGGATCTACATATGGCCTCCTCCCTGGGGGATGGACAACAGAAAGGTTGGTGAAGGGAGACATCGGACAGTGTAATATATGACAAAATAATAATAATATATGAATGATGAAGGGTTCATGAGGTGGGGGGAGTGGGGAGGGAGGGGGAAATGAATAGCAGATATTAAGGGCTCGAGTAGAAGGCAAATGTTTTGAGAATGATGATGGCTACCAATTTACATATGTGCTTGACACAATGGATGTGTGTATGGATTGTGATAAGAATTGTATGAGCCCCAAATAAAATGATTAAATTTTAAAAATTATCAAGGGTTCATGAGGGAGGGGAAAGCGGGGAGGGAGGGGGAAAATGAGGAGCTGATGCCAGGGGCTTAAGCGGAGAGCAAATGTTTTGAGAATGATGAGGGCAATGAATGTACACAATTGATGTATGTGTGGATTGTGATAAGAGTTGCATGAGCCCTAATACAATGCTGTTTTTAAAGTAGTCATAGACAAAGAGGAAGGCCCTTCATGAGACACATTGGCACAGTGGCTCTGACACGCGGCTCAAATCAGGAATGATTGTGAGAATGGTGAAGGATCACGCAGTGTTTTGCTCTGTTGTATATAAAGTTTCTGTGAGTCTGAACTGACGAAACCGCACCGACCAACAACAAAAACGTCTCCTCTAGCACTAATATTATAATATATTGTATCAGTTAGGAAAAGAAAAATTGGGAGGAGGGAGAACTCTGAAGAGGCAGCCCAAAGAGAAGGAGAAAATGAGGCAAGAGGGAGGACTAAAGAAAAGGCAACTAACTGATCAACTGCTCTGTGGGAGAAAGGACTTAGGAGCCTGTTCCCGCACAGATCGCAGACTAAGAAGCCCTATGAGGTCATGCTACTCTACCGCATTGGTCACTAGCACTTCAAGGTGATTGCCTGGCCCTCAACAACAGCAAATCCAAATCACATACATTACTGAGACTAACTTCATCATTACGAAATAAGGACTGGGGCTTTCATTTTAATCTCCTATGAGATACAAAGTCTCACACTGTTCTTTTCCTTAGAGGGGAGAAAAGATGGCCACATTTTCCAAACAAAATATCCTTGAAAATCTGGAGGATAACCTCCAATTGGGGAGTATAGAAATAAAATTATGCCTCCCACTTTAAAGAAAAATTTCATTGGAATGGAAAATCTCATTTATCATGTATAGGATCCATCCTGGATTGATTCATGTTAAAATCAAAGAGCAATTGACAACAATAATTTATAACACCGTGCTGTTGACCTTTGCCATACTTATATTTAAACCTACCCCAGATTCTTTCACTTACAAACAGTTAATGGCTCCTTCCAAATATACAGCATGTCTTATTTAAAACAAATAAGGCAAGGGACCATACTGTAAGTGGGTCTCAGAAATATTTTTATTCAAATGTAGTGAGCACTGACTCAGTACCTGCTCATGCTCTGGGCAATGGAATCATAAACATATGGGCTTCCAAGTCAAGTGCTTCCATGTTTGAATCCTTTCTGAATAGAAAGCCCAGAGGCAATCTCCTGAACACAGCTGGATAGGCCACTTTAAATTTTAGAGATAAACGTTTAAAACATCTCATCTAGAAATTTTCTTCTATATGAGTACTATAATAAAGTGTGGTGAAGAAACCAAATCGTGTCCAGCTGTCAGAAAGAACAGTGTCTGGAGTCTCCAAGGCTTCTCTTTAAAAAAGCAAACATTTATGTGAGGCATCCACCAAACCCACATGGAAGAAGCACATGAGCCTGCATGATCCAAGGATTACAAATAACAAAATCCAAATCTAAGGCAGGAATGGTATCAGAGCTTAATTTGTAAACACCCATTTTGCAGAAGGCAGTGGATGACAGTGGAAGCCAAAATCCATTTTCAGAGTCCACACATGGATGGAGCCTCAGGGGAATCACCTCTAAACAATGTCCAGGGATATGGATGGTCTTGCTGTCAGACAGACAGCATGGGAAGTCAATTATGGCAGGTGTCATTAGGTTAAAATATAAAACCTTGTCATTTTACTCCCTTTTGGTCCATTGTAAAGTTGCTCCAGTGTTTAATATTTTCTACTTTCTTTTTTATTGGGTGTTTTCTGTTTTGTTTTCTCATGGCTGTTTGGGATTTGTGTATGTGTGGGTGTGTGCTTGCCTCCTGCTTGTGTTTTGTATCATTTTCTGTATCTGAAATTCAGGATAGGTAAGTCTATAGAAGCAGTAACTGCATGAATAATTAACTAAAGGGCATAGCCTGGGCGGATGGAGAAATAGGAAACTAGTAACAATAAATAAGAAGAAACTGTCCTGAAATACATTGTGGTTATAATTATACAACTCTTCTTAATGTGATTGGACAATTAAGTTGTGTGACACATGAAGCATATGCGAATAAAGCTATTTTTTAAGAAAGAAAATTTCTTTTAAACTCTGCTTGGTTTTGATTCATAGACAAAGCACAGGAAGCATAAGAGATGTGTGT
The DNA here is from genome assembly GCF_050624435.1 of Tenrec ecaudatus. Taxonomy (NCBI): domain Eukaryota; kingdom Metazoa; phylum Chordata; class Mammalia; order Afrosoricida; family Tenrecidae; genus Tenrec; species Tenrec ecaudatus. The sequence goes on from NC_134532.1 coordinate 88,812,077, forward strand.
GTGTGTGTGTGTGTGTGTGTGTGTGTGTGTGGACTGTTGCTTATTTAGTGAAGTTGAATTGGGTCATAAATATCCTTAAAACTATGGTCATAGCGCTCACCAGGTGTCCTCATGAGAGCGGCATCATCTTTAAACCTTGGTGACAATCGCTGACACCATGCCAGGATGCCCAGGGAAGACAAGGCAACCTGGAACTCCAACGACCTCTTTCAGATCATGCACCTTTCATACAAAGTGCTCTATTGTAGGAGCAGACAAAGCGGGCTCCACGAAGGTGCCAAAGGTCCATATGTCCCTCTGCAGGCATGAAGCGGGCTGCACAGGCAAGAATGCCCGCATGCGCAAGCTCATCCCCGGGCCCGGCTCTGGAGAAACTGTCGCTTTATATCTAGCGGTAAGGTGAGATTTATGCTCACCAAGGAGAACATCATGGAGATCAGGAACATGACACTGGTCAACAAGGCATTAGCTATCACCTGCTCTAGTGCCATCGCCCCGTGGGAGGTGACTGTGCCAGCTTAGAATACTGCTCTGCGTCCTAAGAAGCCCCCCTTCTTTCAGGCTTTGGGCATCACCGTGAAGATATGCAGAGCCACCAATAAATCCTCTGCTCCATGCAAGCACTTGATCAAGTCTGGAGAGAAAGTGGGAGCCAGAGAAGTCACCCCAGTGAGCATGTTGGACATCTCCCCCTTCTCCTTTGGGCTGATCGTCCAGCAGGGGTTTGTCCATCCTGAAGTGCTGGACATGACAGAGCCAGCTCTGCACTCTCACTTTCGGAGATGTCTGTCATGATGCCAAAGGTGTGCGTACAGGTCTCGTACAGAACTCTTCTCTTTGTGCCTCATTCAATCGTCCATGGGTACAAGCAGTCTTGGCTCTGCTGTGGAGGCGGAGTACACCTTCCCACTGGCTGAAACGGTCAAGGCGTTTGTGTCTGATCCATCTGCATGTGTGGCTGCTGCCCCTTTGGCTGCCCCCCAGCTGCTTCAGCAGGGCTCCGTGGCAGGCAAGGAAGAAGGACAAATCAGAGGACTTAGACGAGGCTCTTGTTCTCTTTGGTCACCACAAAGCCACCAAAGCAGTCAGTTTCATTTGTCAAACAAAGAAACGAAGGCTTGCTGACCTTTCAAAAACAACAAATAGATCTACAAATATGCTTTTTAAACTTTTGTGATCAGAACTCCACCAAAAGGTCTCTATGCTTTTGATAACCAAATGTTCTGAAAAGGCCTCACTCATGGTCATCTGAATCAAACAAAATGGGTCAGCCTTAAGGTAACGGCCTACTCTCAAATCTCCTGTGATTCGAATTTCACAGGAAATGCGGTCTGTTGATGTTAATGCTTCCAACATTATTGGATGTCTGTAATAACAAATGCAGGTGGGACCCAAGCATATTCTGCAAACCCAAAAGAATATTTGAGCAGATAATGATTTTTAAAAATTATTTCTACAGCAGCAAACAACTTTCCATATGCATTAGACGAGAACTTACGGGCAAATCTCCACCTCAAGGTACTGTTCAGTCAGGCTGTTCAAAAAAAATGATTCAACAACTGTGAAAAAAGAACAAGCAGAAGTTTCACTGCTAAGAAATTGAATTCAGAAAGACGAAACATTTGCAAAGAGTCACACTTGAAGAAGACAAATCAGATACCTTCTGAAATGAAGCTTTACATATAAATGACTGCAAACTAGTTTAAATAATACAAGCTTACCTTCAAGATATTCTGGGTTCAGCCCCAGGCCTTGCTAACAATGTAAATGTGGCCGTAGATAAAGTCACACGGTGGTTTTGGTTTCCCACACATAGAACGGTCGTGTTCACACCGTGCTGTAGTCCACTGACATGCACTATAGCGTGATAGACGAGTTTGGAATACGGTGAGGCTTGTCAAGAGGTGACTCAGAAACAAGAAGAGAGCACACGCTGTCGGACACCTGGTGCCTATCCACTGGCTCGACACAGGGCTACCGTCCACGTGTAAACACTGCAGATCTGCCAAGTGTAGGCAAACAAGTGAAACCTGTGCGCTGACACAACCTTGGGAGCCGGGAAACCCATCCATCCCGTCTCGACACTATCCTGTGACGATGGCTTCCCAAGGTGATTTCCTGGAAACATTCATCCTACTGCGTTTCTATAGGCATCAAGCAGTAAATGGGAGATAGTTAAGAAAAAGTAAGGGCTGTAGATTCGGATGAATTCAAATTGTGACTATACAACTTACACTATAATCTTGAGCAAAAATTCAATTCTAGTTAAAGAATCCTAATCTATAAAGTATGGAATAAAACAGTGCCTACCTCATAGAATTAATACATAAAGTGCTTAGGTCAGTCTCTGAAACATAGGGAGCACTCAATAAGTGGTAGATATTATTCTTATTACTATTACTATTAGGTAAAAAAAGGTACATTGGTTAAATATGTTTGGGATGTGCTACACTAGTTATAAAGCTAAATGGATTTCTCTTCTTTGGGAATTATTATGTTAATATGTATGCTATCTCTCCAAGGGACAAATAGGTTTTACAGTGTATTTTTCAACTTTAGTATCAAACTTTTCCTTATGCAGCATATTTTGCAAAACTGTTAATGAACATACTTGAAGAATAGAAATAAAGAAAAGTGGTCAATAATTTTAGAAGGCTTCACAGAGGAGGGCATGTGGTGAAAAAAGGAGGGGCAGATTTATGTAATAAGGGGGGAAATTATGTGTTCAGAGGTTCAAAACATATAAACTAAATGAGTAGACCTGCTTAGTTGGAAGAGGTTTCCAAAAGAAGAGTAATTGAATATAGGTTGGAAAACAGCCAATTAAAAAGTCTAACAACTTTGGGTTTCACCTTGCAGGCAAAATGGAGCGATGTCATCAAAGCGAAGCTTTCTCACAGCCAGCCATTGTGTGGGGATAGACAAGATTAGAATGACATTGGCAACAGGAACACCATTTGTAGGAATGGTCTAATAGTCTAGACCCTTGGTTCTCAACCTGTGGGTCACGACCCCCTTGGATATAATGGATATAATCAATGATGACTCCTTTTGATTTTGTAAAAAAAAGACTTCAGATTTAGGGTTGGGATTTAACTTTGAAGTTCAAAAATGTATGTTCACACAGGGAATCCAGGACAGATAAACACCTCAGGACCAATAATAAGAATAGTGATACTAGGAGGGAAAGGGGAAAGTGGGGGTAGGAAGGGGGAACTGATCACAATGATCTGCATATAACCCCCTCCCAGGGGGATGAACAAAAGAAAAGTGGGTGAAGGGAGACATTGGTCAGTGTAAGACATGAAAAAATAATAATAATTTATAAATTATCAAGGGTCCATGAGGGAGGCAGGGGGAAAAATGAGCTGATACCAAAGGCTCAAGTAGAAAGAAAATGTTTTGAAAATGATATGGCAATAAATTTACAAATGTGCTTGACATAATGGATATAGGTATGGATTGTGATAAGAGCTATATAAGTACCCCCAATAAAATGATATTTTTAATGTATGTACAGGTATTGATTTTAGAAGGCTTCATAGAGGAAGTGATACATAAAAAAAGTTTGCAAATATGGATTGATGAGATTGCAGGGAAAAAATTCTACTGATTAAACTCTAGGAGCCTCAGGGGGTAAGTTATTTTATGTATGGATTGTGTAAGAGTTGCATGCGCCCCCAATACAATGATTTGGAAAAAAGAATGACAGCATATATTGAAAAACTCTGAATTTGAGGTCAACACTTGGAGTTTAGGCAGATGTAAAGTACCTGCACAGGTGGTTCCGTCACCGAACTGCACATGCTGAGTTCCAAAATACTATGATTCTATGAAAAGTCACTTTATTATTTGCTCATTGAAGTTCATAGCATCCCAGGATAAAATCTTTCTTTAAAATATTTATCTATTTTCCAGAACTATCTGGAAATAAAAGTGTATCCATCTATCTGAAGTCAACGCTTGTGCGCTTCTGATGTTGCTCTGATTCCTGAGCAGGACCTGCTGGATGCCTCTGGCTCGCCCTCAGTGGTTCGTGGGGAGCTCAGTGAGACATCTGGCCTGGTGAAGGCTCATTGATTGGAAGGCAGTGTTAACTCTCCTTTCCGGCCCTATGTTTGGATAGTGCTTTTGTAATTAAGGGGCAGTATTTGCTTGGGATCTAAAGTACATATTTTTTTTTAATTTAAAGATGGTCCAGTTTTTAATACTACCCATAAGATTTTCAGTGACTAACTCCTGTGGAGTGAACATCCTATTCCTTCTTCATCGTCCTTGTTTAGCCTGGAAGCTCTGCTGAAACCTGTTCACGTTGGTGACCCTGCGGTATTTGAAACACCAGTGACATCACTTCCAGCATCACAGCAACACACAAGCCACCAGTTTGACAAGCTGACAGACAGTGGCGGTGACTTGAAAGGCTTGCTGATGAAAATCAAGAATTGTAGCCTTCGGTGTGGATTAAAGCTCAATGTAAAGAAGACCCAAATCGTCACGGCTGGACCAGTAGGTAACATCACGATAAATGGAGAAAGACTGGCTGTCAAGATTTTCATCTTGCTTGGATTCACAGTCAATAAAAGTCAAGAGATTAAATGACACATTGCATCGGGTAAATCTGCTGCACTTTAAAGTGTTGAAAAGCCAGCGTTTTACTTTGAGGACTAAGGTGTGCCTGACCCAAGCCAAGGTATTTTCAATTGCCTCCTATGTTGGACATTGAATAAGGAAGACAGAAGAATTGATGCAGTTGAATCGTGGTGTTGGTGAAGAGAATAGAAAGCACCTAGGACTTGCCAAAGAACCAACAAATCTGTTTTGGAAGAAGTACATACAGCCTGAAGGCTCTTTAGAATCAAGGGTGGAAAAACTTCATCTCAAATTTTGGACAAGTTGTCAGGACAGAGCCGTCCTTGTGAAAGAACCTCGTGTTTGGTAAATCAAACATGAGGAAGGCCCTGCAGTAGATGGATGGACACATGGGCCAAATCAATGGGCTCACACATAGCAGCAATTGTGACGATGGTGCAGGACCAGGCCGTGTTCTATTCTGTTGTATCAGCACCAGGTTGGCACCTAACAACAACAACCACATCCGAGTTTAATCCAGAATGCTTACAACCTGGAGAACATTTTGAAATAGTTGTATATATTCCATTTGCATGCGATTTTACTTAGATTTGCAATCAGTGTTCATGGAAGCAATAGCCAAGAAATGGAGTGAAGCGTCGTATTGGACAATTTAACTGCACAAAACCTCTTCAAAGTGTTAAAGAGCAAAGATATCACTATGTGGACAGTGCACCTAACTCAAGCCATGGTGCTTTCAATCGCCTCGCATGTATATGAAAACTGAACAATGAACAAGGAACACTGAAGAAGAATTGATGTATTTTAATTGTGGTGCTGGCAAAGAATATTGAAAATACATGAACTGCTAAAAGAGCAAACATCTGTCTTGAAGGAAGTACAGGCAGAATGCTCCTTAGAAGCGAGGATGGTGGGAATTCATCTCATACACTTTGGACATGCTATTAGGAAATACCAGCTCCTAGAAAAGGACATCATGCTAGGAAAATTGAACAGTTGGTTGAAAAAAAAAAAAAAGAGGAAGACTCTCAATTAGATGAATTGACACAGCCATTGCATCAGTGGTTTCAAACCGAAAAACAATGGTGAGGATGACGCAGGATTGAGTGGTGTCTGGTTCTGTTACACATAGGATCTTTGAGATTTGGAACCTATTGATGTCACCTACCACAAGGTACTTAGAAACTCTGAGCACAGTAAGCATGATAAATTTGGCATCTATTATGCTTATGCTTCTTCATTTCTCTCACCTCTGACACTCATAATAGAACATCTCTCACCTTCATACTCCCAGAGTTTGTTAAAGGCTTGCCCGGGTGGTGCTGGTGGTGCTGGAGGGTCATTAAAGAAGGGGGCAGCCACTTCCATCACTAATCCTTGAACTGCAGGTTTAAATTTGAGAGACACGGGTGTGTGCGTCACTGGCATACTGTTCCATGTGTGAGTAATTCTGTATTCCAACTATCAAAATGAGACAAAAGAAGATTATATAAGTAAATAAAATAAACATTTTTGCTAACATCCCTAGGAAAATAAACACTCCTTTCTTTATTCTAGGGAATTCTAAAAATTGCAGTAAAATGTCTTTATACAGTAATCACCCCATCAAAATTTGTACCAAAAAAATCATGTGAGAAATTGTTTGGTGGGACTTAATACACAAAATACTTTACTTAACGTAGCACGTAGAATGTTCAATGGTATAGATTTGTTTTTATTCATTTTGCAAACAAGTTTTGAGGATACACGATGTGTACAGCATCTCACTACATCCTGGACAGGAAATTAAAAAGAAGTCGAAGATAATGACCTGTGCCCTAAAGCAACATGTCTTTATAATCAGAAAGAAAAACGAACTGAGCATCTACAAACAGTGGAGCATAAATTTAAAGCCTGGTTTAATAACCCAGACAAGTAATAGAAACCTGTGCGTGAACATGAGTTGGAGTAATTAAAAATGCCTTTGTGGGATCTGAGCTCCACAGGAAAGAAAATGCATTTGTTGGATAGGACTGTCTCACGGGTGTTTGGTTTGTCTCCTCTAATTTCAAGGGTTTTTTAGAGCTCAGAGTAGTAACGTATCAATTGGTTGGTATTTATTGTGCACATTTCATACTAGATGCCCTTTGATGCCTTCCTCCAAAAGATGCTAGAATGTTGTTCACAGGTAGGCATTCCTTAAATGCTTATTAATTGCTAGCCAATGAATATAAGAAATTTATCATGAAATTGTGATTACCATCTGGCATGGTTTATACTGCCGTGTTGGAAACACAAAACCAAGACATTCCGCCTGCCCTCAGATGGCTCATGTTCTACAGGAAAGTGTTCAGTTTGTGGATAACCTGGGATAAAGCAGTGCAAAGGGTGCTTTGATAGAAGAATGTGCCCTGTGAGCAGGAAGCGTCTAGTTTTGACAGTGGAAATTAGAAGAGCTAAGAGATCAGCAATGACCTCCCAGACATTGCAACTGAGTCTTGGAAGAACTGGAATGGAAACAAAAATATTTCAAATGCAAGAAACAGCATGAAGAGCGGCACAGAGCAATGTGAATGCTGAAGGAATATCTCATCAAAAACAGGGCCTATGGGACACGTCCGTGTGGTTGTGTGGAGCTGTGATTGGAAATGACATTGGTCCAGGGGTGAAGGTCACCAGAACCTAACAGGATTTATGTCAACAACCACATGGAAATATTGGCGGGTTGTAAGCAGGAATTTAAATGGCGCGGGTTATGTTTAGAAAATCCATCTGGCAGAGGTATAGAAGAACAAATATACTCTTAGAAATGTGAAGTCTTATTCAACATTTATTTGTCTATCCCAATTTCCCCTAACTATGTAACTAGGCTGGTAAGCTTTTATTTTCAAAGTTATAGTCTTCATTTCAAATGATTCTTATGAAATGTCTGTAAGAGAAAAGGATCTAAAAGAATAGACTTGAACTCAATTCAACAGCAATGGAATTTGTTATTCCTTCTCTATGGCATAACGCTTCTTGCATCTCCTAGTGCTAGGTACTCTGGTGCCTTCTCAATTATTCATTTCTCATTATGTAAAGAAAATTAACCAAAGTAATTCTGACTGAAAGAAAGAAAAGCAAATTTCTGAGCCAAGAATAAATTACTGCAAGCATTAAAGGCTATAGGTTTAAACAGACGTTTAGGAAACTATGCCATCATAAAAGCCAAAGAAATTCATCTGTACAAAAGTTTAAAATTCCACATATTCAATGATATGATTGTTCTTTTGCTCCTAAGTATTTTCAAATTATGTCTAGTGCTGAACTTCTTTTGCTTAGAAAAAGAGTAGGAACAAGTTTTAAACTGTATTATGCTAAGTTCTCTCTCTCTCTCTCTCTCTCTCTCTCTCTTTAACTTGCTCTCTCTGCTCGGTCTCAAAGGGCAGCTGAGTCAGACTGGACTTGCAGTGTGTGTGTGTCCCTATTCCAATATCCCCAAATGGTCAAAGGTATTCCTCTGATCATTTGAATATTGCAGTTAAAATGTGATCTATAATTAAAATTCAAAGTGCTCAAATAATTTTCATTTTAGTAGAAAACCTCAGCTGTGCTATTTGTGCTATTATCTAGTCTGTAAATATCAAATATCAACAAAAAAATTCTCATTTGTTGTACAAAATAAAACCAATATAAATAGGCAGGTAGCACATTTTTTAAATTGTAACATACCAAAAAGAGTATACATAAGTATATGTAAAAGACATCCTCATTTCTAAAGGAAAAAGAAATACAGGAAAGACCCAGGAAGCAAAGGCTATATAAAGAGGGATCAAAATAGGCATGTATATATCTAAACATATTAATATATAATGATAGGAGTATTGACCCATGTACATATATTTATATGTTAAAGTATTAAGGTAGCAGATGGGCTTTGGGCATCTACTTGTCTTCCCTCAACACAAGAACACTTTTTTCTAATAACCTGGCACTGTGTGATACTCACCTTCCCTACACGATTGCTGAAGACATGATGGGAGCATAAGCAAATGGGGTGAAGAAAGCTGATGGTGCTCAGCTATTAAAAGGTATAGCCTCTGGGGTCTTAAAGGCTTGAAATTAAACAAGTGACCATCTAGCAGGGAAACAACATAGCCCGCCTGGAAGAAGCATACCAGTATGCGTAATCCCAAGGTATTGATGGGATCAGGTATCGGAAGATCAAAGACAAACAATTATATTGATGTGAAGGAGAGGGGTCAGAGTGGAGACCCAAAACCCATCTGTAGACAACTGAACATCCCCTCACAGAAGGGTCACATGGAAGGGTTGGTCAGCCATGGCACAGTATAGCAGCAAGGAAGCACACACATTCCTCTGGTTCTTTAAAGTTTCCTCCCCCACCACTATCAAGACCCCAGTTCTACCTCACAAATCTGGCTACACCGGAGGATGCACTTTGGTACAGATAAGAGTATTCAACACACAGGATCCAGGACAGGTAAACCCCACAGAAACTGTAATGGCGGTAGTGATACCATGAGTGTAGGGGGAAGAGGGGAAGGGGAACGGAAAGCAATGATGGATGTGTAATACCCCCCCCCACACACACACACACACAAGTGGGACCAATAACAGAAACATGGGATGAATAATAGAAGCATATAATAATATATAATTTATATTATATTATAACAGAAACATGGGTGAAGGGATACAGCAGATGATATAAGATATATAACTTATCAAGAGTTCATGAGGGTGGGATGCGTGGGGGAGGGAGGAGAAAAACGGGGAGCTGATATCAGGGGATCAAGTAGAAAGATAATGTTTTGAAAATGGAGATGGCAGCATATGTAGGTTTGCTTGACATAAATGATTCATGGATTGTTATATCTGTTAGAGCCTGTGGTAGTTACATAATCTGTTGTCAACTTAAGACTATTAACAGTGAAGGGGTGGAATTTAGCCTGTCAATCAGGTTGCAGCTTGATGACCTCGTTTGGAGGTACTATGGAGATAAATAGCTGACTGGAGGTGGGACGCACACTCACTCCCTGAGAGTCATTCCCGTTGACATGGAGCTGTGATGATAGCAGCCAGAGCCTTGGAGCTGGAGAAACCACATGGAGACCCATGCCAGCGCTAAGATGCTTTCACCGTCACTGGATCCACAAGACTTTCCACCCACTGACCTGTGATCTTCCAGCACTCAGCATCATTGCATGTGTTTTGTGAGTCTGAAGAAGAATTTACAGACTGGTACTCAACATGTGAGCTAATATCAGACTTATGGACTTGATCTGGACTGGGATGTTTCCTTACTGTACAATTACTCTTTATATAAAGCTGTTCCCTATACACATATGAGTGTTTATGGATTTGTTTCTCTAGTCCATCCATCCAGACAAACACAGAGCTCCAATGATTAAAGAAAAAGAGAGATCCTCATTTCTAAAACCCATTTGAATAGAAATTCAGGATTTAAAGCAAAATAAACCATACCCAACATTTTTAGGCACTCTAATGGACAACATCTGATGTAATTAAAATGTTGACTTCTTGCTAAAATAGCTGATGTTCACCAAATTTTCAACTGCTTCATTTATTTTATGTTAAAATTGTGAGATCCTCATTTGATGTTAAAACTAAATAAAATAGAATCTGTGAGGATTTTTTTATTTGTTTAATCAGGTTTCGAAAGAGAAATATAATATCACCTATTGTAAAAAAAGTGACATAATATTTCCCAAATGGTATGAGCTCTGAAAGGGAAAACTATATTTTCTAAACTGAAAGAAATACACTGCTGAAGGTCAATAAAGCATCAAATAATACACTCTTTTAATAGACATGTCTTGCTTACCTATACACCTTGTTCTAGATAGATTATATGAGGATTATTTTGGAATTTAGGAAAGAAGATGTATTTTGGCTGCTTTGTAGAATAAAAAGATGAGGTTATTCAGAATCTGAATTTATTCATTTGAAATTTTATTTACACCCAGATATCTCTCTCTATAGGACCACCTAGTGTTGTAGTGGTGGTGTATTGGGTTGGTAACCACAAGGTGCTCAGTTCAAAACCATCAACCACTTCAGGGGTGAAAGATGAAGGTTTCTACTCCCATCCACAGTTACAGTCTCAGAAACCCACAGGAGCAATTCCAGTGAGTTTGAGTTTATCTCTCAATAGAGAGAGAAAGAGAGAGAGAGAGATGGAGAGAGCTCTCTGTGTGTACACATATGTTTATATGTAATAAATATACACATATTTACTCCAGCAATCTAGTTAGCCTTGTAATTTAAGTATGTATCACACATACATCAAGTCAAATGAGATTTAATTTATAACACTGTCACTCATGAAGATATAAATTTATATTTAAATTTAAATTCCAACTCCATCTTAGTCATAAGCAAATTATTGAGCCAAAGTTGGGAAGTTAAGTCCAAGCTTATATAAGGTCTCCTACATATATTTCTAGCAACTAGAATAGTGATGTGCTCAACACAACACCCTTATAAAAAATAATAAGGAATCTGAGTTCGGAAAGAAAACGTTACAAGCTCTTCACTGAGTTACACCAAACTATACTATAGAACGTGTCCCCCTGTCAAACAAGGTTATCTTTGAAATCACAAGGCAGTGAATTTAGAACTATAAAAAGGAAATATTACTTCATAACCTTTAGTTAATCTGTAGCTACCATTTCACGGGAGGTCATAAAGTCAAATTCTGTGACTGGATTTAAAAACTGAATAATTTTATAGCCACTCATAATATCAGGGTTCAAGTTCGTTGCCTTCAGCAACTGGAATAGAATTCCTCATTCATTTATGTGAGTGGTCCATGGGTAGGTTGTTCTATAAACTTTCTCAGAGGTAAAACAGTGGTTCCCTGGAGTCAGATAACACCTTCTCTCCATAGTCTCTTTACTAACAGGCATAGGAATGATGGAGCATAGAGGCCAAGAAAGCTGTCTTCATAAGCCCAAATTTACGTATTTTTATAGTATGGAATTTTCCCATGGATTCACAGGCCCACAATTTAGAATAAGTACACATCCATTAAAACACTGACATCAGATAACTGCCAACATTCCTGTTTCTGGGTTTTTTTATTGTGCGGGATCTTCTGTTTCAAGCTCAGGCCTCCTTTTCCCAGAATGCTCTTTCCTCTCCCCTCCATAGAAGCCTTGGTGTTATGAAGGTTGGTTGTTCAAACCTTCCATCCACTCCATGGGAGAAAGATGAAGCAGTCGGCTTCTGTACTGATCTACAGCCTTAGAAACACTAAGTCGCAATTCTCTCTCTCCTACAGGGTCACAATGAGTCCGAATGGACTGTACAGCCTTCTTGGTATCTGCCTTAGATAGCACTTAGTTTGGAGGTTAATTCCTGAACCTATTATTTGCTTTAAATATTAAAATTAAAATGTCCTATTAGAACTTTTATATTTCCTTTTAGAATCTGCTATCCGCTCATCTGAGACATTTTCCTACATTGTTATTTCCTGTCTGTGTGCCTTCACCCAGTCTTCCCCTCGAGGTGGAATAGCACTCTCTCTGTGTCCCTGGTCCAAGAACCCAATTGGATTTTGATTACATTTTTTAAAATTTTTATGAAGGCTTTCCTGATCTCCTCAGATGAAAGAGGGGATCACAAAGTCCATTCTCGCCACTCATCCTGAATATCTAAAATATTGCATCTGGGCATATTTGAAAATTTTCTTTTCTCCTGATTCAGAAAGTATGCATAAATGTATATGGTTACCTTCCTGCTTAACTCTCTTCTAAAATGTAAAAATCTTGCACCCCGGAGTTGTAACCAAGTCATCCCTGATACGTTTGTTATATGTCAGTAAATATTTACGGCATTAGGAGCAATTAAATGAGAGAGGTTTGATATTTTTGTGGATATAGGCTCCTTTGACAACAGTAATAGGCATATCTATTACCAATATCTCTTCTTAATTCTTACCTCTAGTCTTTCAGTCAGTACTTGTCCTTTTTCTTGGTTATTTGTGAAAATACTTTTTAAAAAGAAGAAGGAGAAAATTAATCTCTATAAAACATACAGTCCTTGGATACAGTATGCATATAAAATAAATATTGCAATAACAATAGATAAGTAGGAGAATGCTGAGACTCATTATTTTAAGCACAGTTTTGTGGTTGTTTCTGGGTCGAGTTGAATGAAGCACCAAAAATATCATTTTGTTAACCTGCTTCTTCCATCTAGTGGCAAAAAGCAGTAAGAAACAATGTCCTAGAAAAATATTATAACCAAATGTTTCTAACTGTCATTTCAGAGAAATAGTAAGAGTGCAGTATCCAAGGTTTACATTATAAATATGTAATTATAATGTTTAAAAATTATTATAGCAGGTAAGTAGTTTTGATGGAAAGAAGTGTCAAACTTAGTTGAATTTGTAAGTTTATGTGTATATTTTATCAAAGCTATCTGTTACATTTATATGAGCATACACATTTCCACCCATTAAACTGGGTTGATTTTGATATGGTTATATATATGTCCATACCCAATATATATATTTATATGCCTGTACCAAATTGTTGGATAACCACTTAGCATTCCGTCCCCTCTTCAACTCTGTGGCCTGTGGCTGCCGTGCTATTACAGGTTTCAAGAAATGTAATTGAGAGCCACCAGTTAGAATACTTTCGCAGTAATGGGCATTGAAATACTTCATGACTTGAGGCTTGGGGTCAATTAAGGAGGACTAAGGGGCAAAACTTCAGGAGGCAGAATCAGCTTGCCTGAATCATTAAAGCGGCTTCAAAGACATTAATGAAAAGGGCTTAGCAACACGCAGCATGACTGTGCATTCCCAGCACGCTCGGCGGCCACCGGCTTATCCCTGAGACGTGAGCTTTGGCTGCCCTTCTCACACGTTCCGTTTGCCTCACTGCCGATGTAATTAATGTTCTAGAAGTTAAATGTGGGCTACACAGGAATGGGGGGACATCCTCAAAGACAGCATGCTTTTCTCTTTACCACAGCCAAGGGAACCAATAGACAACGTTTCATCTAAATGAAGATCTGTCAGTTATTACATAAGCTAAGACTATAGGAGAAATATAATGTAAAAAACTCATAAATATTTCAAACACCATCCTTTTTGTTAAAAGCAGATAAAACTTTTGTGTGCTTCCTAATTTTCCAGGAAGGAAAAATACTGCCTTGACCCCAACATAAATCCGAGTCTAAAAGAATTGGCTGATGGTTTTTCTCCTCCCTCTTGCCACCGCCTGTTTCACACTGGAGCACGTCGTGGTTTTTATTTTCCGGTGCCTGTGAGGAGAGCTGGAACCGAGAAGAGGGTGAGGCAAAGCAGAGAGCAACATCCAGCAGTTGCATCTGAGTAAGCGTGGGGGGGGGGGGGGAGGCAGAAGGTGCTTTACACACTCCTAGTATTCCCGTGACTGGGAAATCAATCACGCCACTGTCGCTTAGCTGTCTCCATAGCCCCAAGACTTAGTTAGGCCTCCTCTCTAATGATTAAATGGGCTCAAATACCTGTTACGATTGGGTACAAGCAAGAGTGCAGAAGGATGGGATGTGGCAACTCAGCAGGACTGCTGCCACACATGACTGCCCCTGGGAGTGGTCGTTTCATTTCATTCACGGTGGTATATCCCTACAGTATGGGTTTCTGACTTGTGTTGTTGTTGATGTTGTTCGGTGCATCATATCAGGTCTGAGCCCTACCCAAACTCAGCCCAGCAGACTGACTCACACCCTGCCCTGTGCCATCCTCCTAACTGTTCCTAGGCAGCCACTGTGACAGTCCATAGCTCCTTGTCGTTGATGGCAGTAAATCGGCTCCAACACACATCACACTAATGGACAATGAAACGCTGCCGGGTTGCGCACCATCCTCCCACTTGCTTTAATGTCCGAGCCCATCGTGGCCGCCCTTCCACTGAGGGCCTTCCTCTTTTTCACTGACCAAGCACGATACCCTTTTCCAGGGACTGTCCTCTCCTGGGGAGAAAGACCAGGCTTGCTGCTCCCACAACCAGTTCCGGTCTCAGAAACTCACCGAGGCAGTTCCATCCTGCCCTACAGGGTCAGTGGGAGTCGTCTTCACCTCGATGGCTGTGTTTTGAGTTGAGTTCCCTCCTAGGAATGTGACCAGAATAAGTGAGAGAATCACACTCTTTACTTCAAAGGAGCATTCTGGCAGTAATTTTTCCAGACAACTCGATCTGTTCTGGCAGGCCATTCTCCTTTCCCGACACCATAGCTCAAGTGCATCGATTTGCTGGTCTTCCTGACTCGTTGTCCAGGTTAGCATGTCCATGTGGCAACTGAAAAGACCACCTCTTGGACCGGGTCCATGTTCATCTTAAAAGTGAGCTCTTGCACAGATTTCCCCAATGCAGTGCATTGTTTGATTTCTTGATTGCTATTTCCATGAGCATGGATTGGGAATCCATGTAAAATTAAACCTTTGAAAGCATCAATATTTGAATCGTGTGTGGACCTCTCTTAAGTTTTTATACTGTGTGAGGTAGTTAGTTTATTGTGCCGACCTGGCCGATAAACACATGTGAGGTTAATTGAAAGGTGGAGAGATAAATGACTCGGTGAACCTCGCCTTTCTTGTTCTCAGGTCTCTTGCTTTCTGATCAGACCAGGGTGTAACTACCTTAGCCAGTTCCCTGCTTCAGCTATCAAGGTTCACTTCCTGCAAGACATTCCCGAAGAGAAGCCACATGGACCTACCCCGATGCAGTCCTGGATGCTGGAGCAGCCATGTGGAGACCCCTGCCAGCGCTGATGTGCTTACGCATTCACTGACTTGGTTTTCCTCTTGCAGTCAGCATCATTGCATCTGTTTTGTGAGATGGAGGAGGGCTTTGTGGATTGGTGTCGGACATATGGGTTAATGTTGGACTTGTGGGCTTGGGCAGCACTGGGTTGGGAAGTTTTCTTGATGCACACTTACCTTTATATACAACTCTCTCTCATACATGAGTTGCTGTGGATTTGTTTCTCTACAGTACCCAGACTAACACACTGTGGTTTACTACAACTAGCTAATTTGATATTTAAAATTTTCCTTCACAATGAACAAGATTAGTCCCTGAGAAGCCAATTTCAAAAAACTATTTACATAGTCACTGGCACTAATATTTTGCCCACTACATTTTCAGACTAATCTAACATCAAGGAAGAAAGGGAAATGTTTACAGTAATAGTTATGAGAGTTAGAGGTGTCATATCCTTTCTGAGCTTCAGATCCTGCTGTCATGGAGCTTACCTTGGGTAAATTACTTAAGTTCTTGGAGCCTGCTTCCACACCCATAAAGTAAGAAGAATAAAGTTATAATGAAGTTGTTTTGTGGAAATAAATTAAAATGCCTATGAAGTACCTGGAAAATAGTAAATGCTCAGTTGATAATAAATATTATTTCCTGTGAACACCCAATTGGTGGATGGCTGTGGAGGACAGTGGGAGCCCGAAACCCATCTGCAGTATATTTCGTCAGATTAAGCGGCTAGCAGATCTCCTCTAGCCACAGGAAAAGTTCTGGAACAGCCCTACTATCAAACATAGATTATTTTCATTCTGATTAGGCTGGATCAAACTCGGTACTTGGTCAATTGACTTCCCTCTAGACCCAACCTGAATTTGTTCTAGGTACAAGAATCTCTTGCTTCCTCTGCGACAAAAATTTCTTCCCTAGCTTTTTAAATATTGATGGTGGTCTTTTCTTTCTTACTCATTATTTGTTTTTGTATCTTTATATTATTATTGTTTTATCCTTACTACTTTATTTCATTTTTGTTCTTTATTTTTTCTGTTGGTTTTACTGGTTTGTGAAGCACAGAAGTAGAGTATACATAGAGAAGAAAACTGATTCAAGGGTTTGTAAGGGATCTAGGGGTGAGGAGATGGAGAGGGTGAGGGGATTTCAAGAGCAAACAATGAAGGCAGGAGGGGAGGGAGCAATAGAACTGAATGTGATTACACAACTCATTTTAAAGGCGATTTAATCATGTGGAGGGTGGGGTTGGGAACAGAAAATGTTCTCAAATTGTGGTAATGATGGTACAATTCTTTTTTATCTGATTGAACAATTGAATTGTATGATGTATGGATTATGTGCCAAATAAACCAGAAAAGGGGAAAAGTTTAATTCTCAGAAGCTCACAGGAGCAGAGCTTCCTGTCCTCTGGGGTCGCTGTGAGTCGACGATGACTCTAACTCGATGGCACTAAGTTTGAGTACTGACTCTGTCCGCTCTTTCTATTATTATGAACTCTGGGACACATAAGGATTTGCTTTCAAACGCACTTTTAAAATAGACATGTCTGAATTGCAGGAAATATTATTCCTATTATATGTTCTTTATACTGGAACCCAAACTTGGGGTTCAAGGAAAAAGGGGGAAATTTTTAAAAATTCAATTAGCAGAGAAAAAGAGTCTATAGTATACATATGTGAAATATTGTAATACAAATATTAGGTGTGTTCTAGGGGCAGGAAAAAGCAGAGAGGTGAAATATGTTTGGAGTATTATATGTTAGACTCTTTGTGCTTGATATACAACATTCATTATCTAAAACAGGGCACCTCATTATTTTTAAATTACCATATCTTTGGTTATAACCAAGATAGAGAATCTTTCTCCAAGCCCCCTTGCTTATTACACATCTTGTCTTGTGAGCTACCTATTAATTTTTGTCTATTTACCGTTTAAAGCTTTGGAGTTTCCTATTGATTTATATAAATACTAAAACATAAAGAGACTAACTCAAAAGAAATAAAGAAAATATTATTTACTGTATCCCTAATGTAATCAAAGGAGTTCTGGTGGTGCTGTGGATTAGGGGTTGAACTGCAACCACACGATCAGTTGTTCAAACCCATCACTTTTTCTGTAGGAGAGAGATGAGCTGTCTGCTCCTGGACAGATTCACAATCTAAGACCCTCTCTCTATACAGGGTCACTCTATGTTGAAATCGACTTGATGTCAGTGGGTTTCTTGCGCTTTGGCTGTTGTTAATTAATAGCAACCATTTTGTAGTGCATTATCCTTCATACTATCGTTATCTTCCTCATAATATTTACATATTTACATACATGCTTGAAATTAATTTAAAAGTGATTCCTTTGGTGTAAATACTTTCTCATTGTGGTACACTATTGTTAATCAGCATTGTGGTTTTTGTCAACTATTTTCAATGCTGACATCCAGTCTCTATGTAGCCAACAGATAATTACAATTTGATTAAAATGTATGGCTTCATTTTTAGAAGTTTATTAAGTATCCACTGAAAAGTTCAAGATAAATGAAAGCAAACTAAAAATGTATAATTTTTAAAAAGGTGTGAGTGAATAAAGTAAAATAAAATTACTTGTTAAATGGCATAAATAGGAAGATAAAATGATAATCAAAATCTTTTCATTACTAATGACTGATTAGAAGCTATGATGAACTTGTAGAAATATTGTAGCCTATGTTTTGAATGAAGCCATGAACCCAGAGATTAAAAGAAGAGCTTTTCAAAACAATAGATTTTCCAGTCCTCCGGCGAGTCCCAGTTAGAGTGAGCCTGTAATATGAAATATTCTTATAAAAACATAAAACATAGGCATATTTTCATACATGAATAGAATGTATGCAATACAAAATCACTTTACATGGTTTGAAATTGCATTCTTTGGAGGTGAGGAAGAAGGGAAAGGGAAACTTTGTCACAATGTGTTCCCAAATGCATCGGAGATACAATTCCCACTCACTCTTGTTTACTTTTCATAAGCCAACTGTAATTAATAATTGCTCATCTTTAACATTCAGGCAAAATGTTTCTAAAGGAGTCCCCAAACACAGAAGAGATCGGGTAGCTTTTCGATATTTCGCAGCCCTCAGTGAAAGCAAGTAATGTATCGCATGCTTGTTTGCTTTCTGAATCGACACTCGAGTTGAAGAAAAATCAGGATGACTGGTGGGTTCCAGTTTGATCGTTAGGCTATTAGATGTTAATGTAAAATGCATTTCCTGAGCCCCTCTTCTCGACCACACAGATCTATGTGTTCCATGATCCACACTTCATGCTGGACATTCCTCGCCGGTCCAAATGGTTCTACTACCCACTTTTTAGCTAAAGGGCTCCCGGTTGTCAGCTTTTTGAAACCCAATTCTTTTACAAAGTTTGTACATGTGCTCTGAAAACAAGTTACCGCAACTGGCACCTATTTAAATGCCATCATTTCACAGTTCAACTCCGTTCCTTTATCAGAACTGGGAACAAGTGGCTGTACGTATTTGCTGACATAACCAGCATCGTGGGTGCCCTTATAAGGCCCGTGGAAACGTTTATTATACTAACTTTTCTATAACTATATGGTAAAAAAGGAAAAACAATCCTAAAACAGAGTTTTCATAAGACAGGGAGAACTATGAGTCCCTTGTAAAAATAGTCACTTCCTCCAGGATTGAGAGATCGGAAAAGGGAGCAACGAGGCAAATACCTGTTTGATGCAGAGTAGAAGGCAGGATCTCCATAGCACGCTAAAGTAAACGTTAGAGTCAGTAACGTCTTCATCTTTAGAAACTAAAGTAAAAATCCACGTCTTACGTCATTTATGTAATATATATCATCGTGTCAAAGCTAAGGCATCACGTCTCATTGTTTACTAGAAAGTGTATGATTAATAGTATGCACTGTTCATTTTTGGATCATGTGAAAAGACCCACGTGGGAAACACACAGTCGTATCAAGGTGGCAATCCCAATGTCACATGGCCTATCTTGCAGAGGGCTATTTTTTGTCAACAGAAGCAAGACTAACTCTCTTAAGGTTGTTTGTTCTTTAAAAATATCATGACAACATTATTAATGGAGGGAAACTTTCTGTTTATCTTCTTAATGTTTGCTTCAGTCGAGAGAAAGCGTTTTCAGGGACTCTGAGACTGTAATATTTTCTGCATTAAAAATGGGAAGAAGCCATCATTATTTAAATTATTTTGAGATTTTTTGTAGGGCCTACTTAGTGTAATGCTCCTTAGAAGGGAGGATGGTGGGCTTTGAACACGTTATCAGGCGAGTCCAATGCTGGGAGGAGGAAACCGTGCTCAGTAAAGTTAAGGGTCAGCAAAAGAAAGGCCCTGAGCAAAATGGATGGCGTAACGGGCCCAGCAATGGGCAAACAGTTGTGAGGATGGTGAAGGGCAGAGTTTCGTCATGGTGTGCAGAGTTGCAATCTATCTGTGTTGATGAGATGGCCCCTAACATAACAACTTGTTGCAAAGTATCGAATCTGTGCTGTAGCAGGGAAGAGGAAACTTTGTTACCAATCATGTCCCCCAGGGAAAGTTAATTGGAGAGAAAATAAGACAGTTAAGCACAAGTACAAAGACTAAATGCAAAGGTTTCCATAGAGAAGGTTTTGTGGAGTTTGTGCAAAGAAATGTCACTGGTAGCAGAACATTGAAAACTGGAAAAGGTGTAGGCATACGAAGGCCAGTTACTCCACTGAGGAAATCCTTCAGATTCGTTCACCCTGCAAAGGAAAACTCACAACAACAGAGTGGTAATGGCCGTCCTCACTAAGAGATGAGAGGCCGGCTTCGTGATTTAATTCTTAACTTCTTAACCCGGTTGTTGCAGAGTCTAGCTTAGAAGGTCTCAGGCAGCCAGAATAATTGTGTGTGTGTGTGTGTGTGTCTGTGTGTGTGTGTGTGTGTGTGTGTAAGAAATGTGGGAACAAGGGCGCGTGTAATAATTTAAATATATCTCTCTTTTATATAAGTCCTACAGCTGGATACATGGGACATGCTTCCTTTCCCCCTTTCACAGGGATAGTGCCTCAGTCCACACTTAACCCAATTTTATTGACCATGCCAAATGAGAGCTTTTGGAATTACTGAATTTTACTTAGTAGTAAACTTTAAGCAATACAGAATTCCAGGAGGGCAACAAGAAACCTCTGTTCTAATTAAGGAAACTGTTGAGGTGGGAGTTTTAATTATCACTAACTCCCCCTTAAAAAATCCTTCTAGCTACTATTTCAGGTAGATGGTTCCTAGTGAGCAGTAGTGTGACAAGGCTCCAGTAAGGCCGTTTCTCTAATTGCTTCATCTATACCTGATCTGGGGAATACTATAGAAGAAGTTCAATAAACCACCCTAAGCCTCACTGATACTGCTTTCTATCTCAACTTCAATGTCCTTCCAAGCACAATTAGCACTTCAATAGAATGGAGGTCAGTGTACATCTACTGTACTATCAGAGGGTGTTTAAATTCCCTAGTAGATTCTATGTACCATGATCTCGTGGGATAGGAGGAGCCCTGGTGATGCAGTGGTTAAAGTGTTCAGCTGCCAAACAGTAAGGCAGTAGTTTGGACCCACCAGTTGCTCATGGGACAACTAGGTGGCAGGCTGCTTCTGCAAAGATTTATAACCTTGGAAATCTATGGAGCAATACATCTCATGGGGTTGCTATGAATCTTAATGGACTCAATGGTAATGGGTTTGGTTTTGAAGTGAGGTAGGAGTTGGATTGTATAACCAAGGTCGCTGGTTCAAACACCCAGTGCCTCCATAGAGGAAAGGTCCGGTGATTTGCTTCCATTACAGTTTCAACCAAGAAAATCCTATGGAGCAGGGAATTACTATGGGACAAATATGACTGATTCTAGAGGCCAAATCAATGGCAGCCACAATAACAATAAATTAGTATCATACCTTGACTCTATCATATAGATAGATATCATACTCTTAACAAGAAGTAAGAGTGAAGAGGAATAAACATATGATGATATAAGATGGTAAACAAACCATGCTAAAAAAAATTTATCTAAGTTTTTCTTTCTCAGAGACCTTGCCATAAGCAAGAAACTCGGACCTAGCTAACGTGGTTTAGGCAAAATCACATTATTTTTCTGAAAAATATTGTTAGGCCCATAACAAAGTCCACAGAAATAAATCTCATTTTGAGTGAGGGTCTGATCAGAAAGAAGCATTAAAAGAGTTGTGGAGGTTTGTCAGATCAGCTTCCACTACAGAAAAGAATCAGACAATTCTAGGGCCAGAACTATCAACAATATTTACCTTGAATGATATCAGACCTTTAAATGTAAAAGAGGTTATGCAAAAAAGCTCTCTGCTAAAGAGAACATGCTACATCAAAGGGTATGCTCAGGTGTGAAGTGCATGAAGTCCCTTTTTATACAGGCGAGTTTCCCAGCAAGGGAATGACCAGCTCTGGGAGGATCTTCCTTCCCCACCTCCCTCTTCAGTTCAAGCCCTTTAACTCTTCCCCAGCCAGGGCACGGCATCTGCATGGTTGGCTCAGGGGAGTTCCTGGCATGAGGGCTAGGTTGCTATTTGTAAACTGGCAACTGGGGGTGGAGGACTTAAGGCAAGAAGAAAAGAGCTGATCTAAAAGTTTTGCAGGATTGAGAGATGATTATTTAGCTATGAGAGAACTAAACTCCTAATCCTGAAAGGAACTTTTGACTATTTACAGACCTTGAGTTGTAGTCAATGATGAATGGATTTCACATGACCAGACAATAAAGAGTACTCCCATTGAAGTACATAAGTACCAATGGGAATTTAGAATGAAAGAATCTAGTCTTAGCTCAGAAAGAGGACTGGAATGGTAAGGCTAATGGCTTAATCCGATTTCTGGTCTTGTTAACGGAGGGGAGTGAAATCAGCAGGCACTCAGGCTCAGATAGTCTTTCCTTGCCTAGAGTTAGTTGTTGTTCAGTGCTGTCAAGCCTGTTCGAACTCATTTTGACTCATATTGACCATATGGGACATGCCCTTGTGGGTTTACAAGACTATAAAAGTTTTTAAAAGAGTTGTGAAGTCCTGGTGGTGTCGTGGTTACAAGTTGGGCTGCTAGCTGAAAGGTTGGCGATTCAAAACCACCAGCTGCTCCTCGGGAGAAAGGTGAGGCTTTCTACTCCCATAAAGAGTTAAAGTCTCTGAAACCACCGGGGGCAATTCTTCCCTGTGCTATATGGTCCCTATGAGGTGAAATGGCCTCAATGATGGTGAATTTGTTTGTTTTTAAAGTCTTTATGGGAGTAGAAAGCCTTGGCTTTTTCCCTTAGAGAGTCTGACAGAATCGAACTCCTGACCTTGACTACACCACCAGCGCTCCCAGTAACAAAACACTGCTCCCACCTGTGCCATCCTCACAATTGTTATGGTTGAGCCCATTGTTTCCGTCAGTTTGTCAGTCCATCTAGTCTATGGTCTTCTTTCCACTGGCCTTCTATTTACCAATCATGTCTCTTTCCAGGGATTGGTCCAACCAGGTAACATGTAAAAAGTACAGGTGATGAAGGTTGCAAGCCTAGCTTCTAAGGAGCATTCTAGCTGTACTTCTTTCAAAGCAGATGTCTACTCTTCTGACATGCCATGGTAAATTCAATATTCTTCATCAATACTATAACTCAAACACATCACATCTTGTCCCCTGCTATCAATGTCAGCTCGCAGCATATAGCCAACAATTCTTAAAACATATTGGTAGTCATCGATCTTCTGAGAAGTTTTCTAGTTCAGTGGCATTAGGGAAATGTTTTATATTTTTGAAGTGATATTATTGGCTATTTTATTATGGAACACAGCTTTTCTTTCACTTAATTAATTTTGAGCCTTAAAACTGGGTAGATGTACAAAAAAGTGTTACAGGTCAAAATGACCTTTTCCAAGAACTGAAACCAGCCTTCACCTCACTTGCTCATGCTGTCTCTCTGTCTCTGTTTGTCTCTTTGTCTTTTCTTGGATAACACATCAAGTTGATCGTCTATAGCACCTTTAAGAATAGCCATGGACCTCTAGCCATAATGGTGTCTGTTTGAGATTAAGACATTCGATTGCCACTTCAACCTTGCTGCCCCTTACAGTAATTATATGTGGATCATCTGTTCCCAACTCCAGTGAACTACCTATTCCTGTAAACTGTCATATACTAGGTATGAATTTTATGGCAACATGGTCTATCACTGAGCAAAAGAAACTACCTATAGCTACCTGGGCTACCCCTGAGTTTCTCGCTGAAAAGCATGGGTTCTCTGATTTCATATAACATTCCACAGCTATATTCTAACATTCTAGCAGTGCCGCCTCTTAAGCCTTTTAACTTTTCTTGAATACTCTGCCAAGGTAGGTTTAGCTTCTTTGCTTCATGTGCCATAAATCATAACTAGACGGAAGTTTTAAGAAGTCATCTCAGCAGCATATGAAGGCAAGTATCAAATGTGTTTGTCAAGATGTTAAACCCTAAATTTAACATCCCATGCTAATAAAAATTCCCCTTCCCAGCTGTATAGCTGCTTTCTCTAATGAAACAACTTACATAATCCCGTAACATGTGCTGTGTTGGTTCCAGGTCCAGAACTCTTCAATGTGCAAGCTACTTCCTTCTGTTGCAGGGACTGGTTCCTCCCTCCTCTGGAAATATGTGGCCACTTCACACTTGCTTCCAGTCAGGAGACAGTAAGTGGAGCTAGTAATATATTTAAGGAGCCTTGGTGGTACAGTGGGTGAATAGTTGGGCTTTTCAATGCCAGGTCAGCAGTTTGAACACCCCATCTGCCCTATGGAAGAAAGACGAAACTTTCTAATCCCGCAAAGATTTGCCATCTTGGAAACCCACAGATGCAGTTCTGCTCTGTCCTCGAAGGTCCCTGTGAGTCAACATTATCTTGATGGCAGTGAGTTTTACTTTGTGTGACTGGTATATTTGGAGAACAAACAATTTTGCAAAGCATGTGCTTCCAGGAGGACTTGGAAAGATGGCTAGGCAAGTTGAGGATGACTGATTCTTACAATGATGATAATCCACTGCTTCTTTCATCCTGCAGAATAAAGGAAACCTGGTGTGGCAAGATATGGAGAATAGGCTCAGTCACACAAAATTCCCCAAGCCAGTTCATGCTTTCCTTGTGAGGCCCCTTATGCCACAAAGGAGACTAACAAAGCTAAGGAATGGGAGAATATTTATTGTATATTTTATATACACAATATCTATATTGTGTATCTTTGTTTGTTTTATAGTGTAGCTATAATACCTAAAATCCCAAGCCTCATTTTCTACAGAATCTACTATAAAGATGCTGGAAATAACCCAAACCAAACCCACCGATAGCAACCATCTACAGGGTTTCCGAGGCTGTAAATCTTTATCGAAGCAAATGGCCTCACCTTTCTCCTAGGGAGCTGCTAGTAGGTTTGAACCGCCAATCTGTGGTTAACAACCCAACACTTCACCCACCCTGCCAATGGGACTAGGAATAAGGATTCCTTTAACTGATGTCAAATCTGCTTGCTGACGAGAGTTGGTATCTAGCTGCATTTTTGTTGTTTTGTGGCATGTAAGACACCTTCCCCTGGCACTCCAAGCCTGCAACCACACATGAAGGTGGGGGTAACCACCAAAAATGCGATGCCCGTCACCAAGTGCTCCGGGAGTGCTGCAGTTCTAGATTCCCACGCAGACGAACTGCTTTCTGCCACTTTTAGGTAACAGTTGACCTATTAGCCCGGGGTTACACATAAAGCAGACAAGAAGTAAAGGCTTATGGGTAGGATTATTTTGCTAAGTAATTTGAAACAGGAGTGAGGCATTGGGAAGACCAAAACAGAGACGGAGGAAAAGTCAAAGCAAAGGTGTGTTATTGGTGGGTCATGTTACCTTTAGAAACTCTCTCCGGAACCCTATGGAAGGGAACTCTGAATTGTCAAGCTGAATGATTGACCAGCTCTTTTTATCATTGGTCAGGAATTGTCCCATGGAAGGTAAACTCCCTGCCATGTCCATGTTAGTGTCTATGTGAGAATGGACACATGTATTTCACGCTATGGAGACAGCAGAGAAGTCTGGATGGAAGGAAACAAGAGACACTCAGTGCATCTGAGGAAACTTTTTTTAAGGAAACTTTTTAAAAGAAAATAAATATTATACTATACTACAGTGTACATACACACTATGTAGTCAGTTGCCATTGAGCAGATTCCAACTCACAGTGACCTCACATCAGCAGTGCAGAATTGTGCTCCCCTGGATTTTCAATGGTGGATTTCTGCAGAAGCACATCACTAGACTTTGCTTCTCAGGTGCCTCAAGGTGAATGATAATCTCCAACCTTCCAGTTAGCAGGCAAGAGCAATTGTACCACCCAGCAAATCCACATCAACCCTTAGACACTTCTTTGTATTTTAAAAAATATTCATTTTATTCATTATATACAGTTAGCTCCTAAAAACCTAACATTTCAAAGAAGAAAAGGGGAAAGAAGACACAGGGGGTGGGGAAACCAATTACATTCAGGTGAATCATTCATGTTTTGAGACATGTGGTTAGTCTGTACTTGCTCAATCTCCTCTGAATAGTGCTTTAAAATTACTACCCTTGGCTAATCAATGACATTGTAAACAGAAGGTCCTTATGCTCCAGAGAGACGATCAATAAGAATCTCTATCATAAATTAACAAGGGTGTCTCTAAGGTGAACCTAAGGCAGATAAAAAACAGATTCAGGAATGGATTTGGAGCTTCCAATTAATCCTAGCTCCAAGCTACGAGCATCTCATTCTTAGGACATGACCCTGTTGGACACTTGCCCTCAGGAAGGATGCAGAAGATATGGGTGCTGTAGCAAAGTGGGGTGAAGAAATTTGATGGTGCCTACCTATCAGAAAGAATAGCATCTGGGATCTGAAAGGCTTGTTGCCAAACAAGCAATCATCTAAGTGAGGCGTCAACTAAACCCACATGGGAGAAGTGCACCAGCATCTGTGATCCAAAGATTTTAAAGTATATAATCCAAAAATGAAGGAGGGAATAGTATCAGAGCCTAGATTGTGAGATTCTGGTTTGCAGAAGGCTATGGATGACAGTGGAAACCCAAAATATATTTTCAGGATTCACACAGGGAATAAGCCTCTAGTGATTTCCCTCTGACCACAATTGAGGGATGGGAATAACCTGGTTCTCTGACAGAGAGTCCTGAAGAGATGATGATAGTAGATTAAAATGGTAAATCTGACATAAGCAGTTAAAATTTTGTCACTTGATCTCCCTTCTGATTCACTTGGTGCTTGATCTGGTTTTTTTTTAAATATTTTCTCTCTGTGTGTATTCTTTTTTCATATTGAGGCTTATCCTTCTGTATTTTGTCCTTGTGGGCAGCCTTCTTGACTCTCTGGTACATGTTTTCCTAGGTGCTTCAGGACATGAAGCCCAGGATAGGTGACTCCACAGCGATAGCAACTAGAATGAGGGATCCTGGGGTACGGCGGGGGAGGTGGGAAGGTAGGGGGAAATCATATCAAGGAGTTTAAGAAGGAAAACATGTTTTTGAACTGATTGTGGTAGCAAAAGTACATTTGTTTTCTTTCCTTCATTTTTACCTTTCTTTCCTCTCACTGTCATTCAGTCGATGCTGACTCACAGTGACCCCTGTGGGATTCTGAAACAGTAACTGCTTATGGACGTGGAAAGCCTCTGACCATGCTGACCACAGCCCAGCACATAACCACTAAATATTTCAGAAAACATTAAATTTTTACAGTAACACTCTTTAGTATTAAAATATATATATCTTTTCCTCTAGACTGTGACTTACACTTTACTGGAGTGGGAAAATGCATGAGAAAGCACCTGAATAAACATATGCACTGTGTAATCTGCTTCGGTGGTGAGAAGAGAGAATCTGCTTCATACTGCAGAGAACAATTCAAAACACAGCAAGGAAACGCACTTGTGCATATTTTAAACAAGGGAATGATTATTCTTTCATGGTTTTCAAACTGAAAAAAAAGTTTAAATAGCTATTAGAAACACCCACTTTCAATCGTAAGTTTCTATAGGGTGTACTATTATTGTATCTCACTAATGGACGAATTTTTCAAAATTCTGTGATTGAACTGAACGTGGCTTTCTAAAGAAAATTTTATATAATGTATTTTTACTTCCAAAATCATGTTATTGATCAAAGAAAAATATGTCTTGCCTAGATGAAGGTTATGGGACACTTGCAAATATCTAAATATATAACAATGGATGCATAATATATTTAAAAAGCTCACAAACCACATCATTCGAATTCTATAATTTATGTGTTTGTGATTGTAACCATATTCTTTTGCTTTATACATACATATACATTGTTTTCTAAATGAATTTTAATGTGAATTAAATGGAGGGGGGGTTACATTTATGAACATCCACAAGGCATTCAACATTTCAAACCATCCATCAACCTCCACCTGCCACCCTCTGCATTCGATTCCACTCCCCTCCCCCTGAATTCTTTTCTCCCTTTTTTGGAACTTCATTTTCTTGTGACCCAAGTGTATCCTTGTCACCTTTTTAGTCCATTGTTTCACCTTCCCATCTTTGCCCTCCCTTGCTGTGGGTATGCAAATCTTTGTCTTGTTTTTATTCTTAAAGTGGCGGTCTCTTACAACATCTGTCCTTTGTAATTGAATAACTTCATTCAGCATCATCTTCTCCAGGTTCGTCCATGTTGTGAGACATGTTGCGATTTCATTACTGTTTCTAGTGATGCACAGACTCCAGTAGCAAAGGTTCTTTATCCATTCTTCTACTGGTAAGCACTTGGGCTGTTCCTACCATTTTGCTATCGTGAATGGTGCTATGAGCAACAGGAGCGTGGCAAATGGTGGTGCCTGTTATGGCTTTTATTTCTTTACGGTATTTACCCAGTAATCCCCGTTAGGATACTACTAGATCATACAGATACCCTTTAATGTATTACTAGATCACTCAGAATTTTTATTTCCAGTTGTTTTAGGTAGCATCTTATCACTTTCCACATAGAGTGTACATATTAACAGATCCATCAACAGTGTATGAGACTTCCAATTTCTCTTCACACTCTCCAGCTTTTGTTTCCTGTTTTTTGTTTGTTAGTTTGTTCTTTAAATTAGGCTGTCATTGTAGGTGTAAGGTGATATCTAATCATTGTTTTGATTTGCATCTCTCTGCTGACTAGTGATGGTGAGCATGTTTGTTAGCCATTGGGTGTCCTTTGTGATCAACTTTCTGCTCATATCTTTTGCCCTCCTTTTAATTGGATTATTCATAAATTTCTTATTGAGAGATTGCAGTTTTCTACAGATTTTAGAGATTAGTCCCTTGTTCATTGTGCTATTGTTACAGACTTGTTCCTGGTCAGTGAGTTCTCATTTCACTCTTTTGATGAGGTCTTTTGATACACATACGTGTCTGATTTGTGGTAGATCTCAGTCATCTATTTTATCTCCTATTGTGTATGCTTCTTTTGTTATATTTGATAGTATGTCCATACCCTGGAAATAGGACCATTACATTTGTCCTTATTTTCTCATCGATGATCTTTAAATGAGTCTCATATTTAAATCTTTGGTACACCTGGAATTTGTTTTTGTACATGGGGTGATGCATGGGTCGTTTCATTCTTCTGCAGATGCAGACCCAATTTTGCCAGGATGACTTGTTAAAGAGACTGTCGCTTTCCTCTTTATTATTTTTCCCCCTTTGTCAAAGATCATTTGTCTGTAGGTTTTCTATTCTGTTTCACTGTTCTGTGTATCTATCATTGTAAAATGCCTACCATTGTATAGAATGTTTTGACTACTGTAGGGCTTGAACGTTTTTCAGTTGGGGAGTGTAATGCCTCCTATTTTGCTTGCCTATAACTCCTAACTTAAGAAGTTCTGTGCTTACTCTGGGTCTTTCTTTTCCATATAGTTAGTCATTTGTTCTTCCATTTATTTAAAGAATAGAGTTTGTTTGGTTCTCCATCAATTTCATTTCATGTATAGATTGCTTTGTGTAGAATTGACATTTTCACAATGTGAAGTCTTCCTACGAGCCCTGGTGGTGTCTTGGTTACCAGTTGGGTTGCTAAACACAAGGTGACCAGTTCAAAACCACCAGCTGCTCCACGAAAGAAAGACAAGACTTTCTACTTTGGTAGAGAGTTACATTGTCAGAAACTCACGGGAGCAGTTTTATCCTGTCCTATAGGGTAGCGCTATCAGGTCGAATCAGCTCAATGGTAGTTGTGAGAGAGAAGCCTTCCTATCCATGAACCTAGAATAGTCTTCCATTTATGTAGGTCTCTTTGGTTTCTTGTAATAGTATTCTACACATTTCTTTATACGTCTTTTCTTTTTTTATTAATAAATCATTTTATTGGGGCTCATACAACTCTTATCACAATCCATATATACATCAATTAAGCAAAGCACCCTTATACATTCGTTGCCCTCGTCATTCTCAAAATTCGCCTTCCACTTGGGTTCCTGGAATCAGCTCAGTTTCCTTTTTTTCCCTCCCCCTCACTCCCCGCTCCCCCTTTCCCCCTGCACCCTTAATAGTTTATAAATAGTTATTTTATTTGATCTTATCTTACACTGCCCGGCGTCTCCCCTCAACCACCTTCCCATTGCCCATCTCTCAGAGAGGAGGTTACAGATAGATCCCCAAGATCGGTTCTCCCTTTCTACACCCACTTCCTTCCTGGTGTCGCCACTCCCACCGCTGGTCCTAAGGGGTTCATCCGTCCAAGATTCCCTGTGTTTCCAGATCCCTACTGCACTGCTGTACATCCTCTGGTCTAACCAGGTCCACAAGGTAGAATTGGGGTCATGAAAATTGGGAAGGGAGGAAGCACTCAAGAACTAGAGGAAGGTTTTGAGTTTCATTGTTGCTACACTGAACCCTGAGTGACTCATCTCCTCCCCGCTACCCCTCTGCAAGGGATGTCCAGCTGTCTACAGATGGGCATTGGGTCCCCATCACGCACTCCCCCTCATTCACGATGATATGATTCCACCCTCCACTCTCCCCCTGCCTTTGTTGTTTGAGACCTGGTCTCCTCTGCCCTTCACGATCACACATGTTGGTGTGCTGCTTCCGGGTGGTCTTTGTTGCTTCTGGGATAAATGGCCGCTTGTTTGCTTTCAAACCTTTAAGTCCCCAGACGCTATGTCTCTCAATAGCCGGGCACCATCAGCCTTCTTCACCACACTTGCTTATGCACACATTCGTCTTCAGCATTTATGTGAGGAAGGTGTTCACACAATGATTGTTTTTGTTCCTTGGTGTCTGCTACATGGTCCATTCAACACCTTGTATTCACTTAGGCTGTGTGCTTCTTCTCTGTGGGCTTTGTTGCTTCCGAGTTAGATGGCCACTTGTTTGCCTTCAAGCCTTTAAGACCCCAGGTGCTATATCTGTTTGAAAGCCAGGCAACATCAGCTTTCTTCGCCATATTTGCTTACACACACGTCTGTCTTCAGTGATCATGTCGGGAAGGTGGGTATCATGGAATGACCGTTTAGCTGGGCAAGGTGCTATTGTATTGAGGAAGTGTGCGTGAGGAGGCCCAATGTCCACCTGCTACCCTACTACTGAACCTATAAATACATGCACATAGGTCTATTTCCCCATAATCATAAATATATTTACATATGTACATGTCTGTATTTAGGCTTCTCTGTATGCCCTTTGCCTCCTACTCCTTTCCTCTAGTTCCTTACACTTTCCTCCCGTCCCACTACATGTTCAGCCTTCCTTCTGGTTTCAGAAATTCCTCTCAATTACCTTTTGCCCTTGGTCACTCCCTACCAGTCCTCCCATCCCCTCCCTCCACTGGTTTTGAACCACTCGTTGTTCCCTTGTCCCATTTTCATTGGTTAAGTTTTTCTACATATTTCATCTTTTGAGTGGCTATTACAAAGTTATTGCTTTCTTGATCTCTTTTTCAGAGTTCTTTTCATTAGTGTACAGGAATCCAATTGATTTTTATGTGTTAATCTTGTATCCAGCCACATTGCCAAATATTTCCATTGTTTCTAACAAATATTTTACTAGTCTTTGGGGTTTTCTGCATATGAAAGCATATCATCTGTGAATAGTGGGAGTTTCTCTTCTTTGCCAATGTAGATTCCTTTGATTTCTTCCTGTTGGACCTGGCTGATTTCCAGTACAATGTTGAGAAGAGTGAGCGTAAGGGACATCCTTGTCTGGCTGCCATCCGCATGGGGGAATGTTTTCTGCTTTCCCTCATTGAGCAAGATGTTGACCATTGGATTTTCATATATGACTTTATTGTAGTGAGACATTTCCCTGGTATTCTTATTTTATTGAATGTTTTTTATCAGGAATGGATGTTAGACATTATTAAATACAGATTCTGGGTCTGTTGATGATTATGTGGTTCTTATTTTTTATTTAGTTTATATATTATATTATTTCACTAATGTTGAACCATCCTTGTTTTTTCCCCTTGTGTACCTGGTATGAATCCCACTTGATCATGGTATATATATTTGTGCATAAGTGTGCATGTGTGTGCGCGCGTGTGTGTGTGTGTGGTGTCTTTTCCTGTATATTTGTGCATAAGTGTGCATGTGTGTGTGTGTGGTGTCTTTTCCTGGTTTTGATATCAGGGTTATGTTTGCTTCATCAGCTGAGTTCAGGAGCTTGCTATCTTTTTTCTATATTATGGGATGGTCTGTGTAGAAATGGTATCAGATCTTCTC
Source organism: Tenrec ecaudatus (assembly GCF_050624435.1). Lineage (NCBI taxonomy): Eukaryota > Metazoa > Chordata > Mammalia > Afrosoricida > Tenrecidae > Tenrec > Tenrec ecaudatus. The sequence goes on from NC_134532.1 coordinate 88,844,190, forward strand.
TGAATACTTGGTAGAATTTCCTATTGGAGCCATCATGTCCTCATCTATTTTTATTGGAAGGCAAGATTTTTTTTAAAACATTGTATTAGGGACTCATACAACTCTTATCGCAATCCATACATACATCAATTGTATAAAGTAAATCTGTACATTCTTTGCCCTCATCATTTTCAAAGCATTTGCTCTCCACTTAAGCCCTTTGTATCAAGTCCTCTTTTTCCCCCTCCCTCCCTGCTCTCTCCTCCCTCATGAGCCCTTGATAATTTATAAATTATTATTTTGTCCTATCTTGCACTGTCTGACGTCTCCCTTCACCCCCTTTTCTGTTGTCCGTCCCCCAGGGAGGAGGTCACATGTAGATCCTTATAATCAGTTCCCTCTTACCAACCCACTCACCCTCTACCCTCCCAGTATCGCCCCTCACACCCCTGGTCCTGAAGGTATCATCCGCCCTGGATTCCCTGTGCCTACAGCTCCTATCTGCACCAGTGTACATCCTCTGGTCTATCCAGACTTGCAAGGTAGAATTCGGATCATGGTAGTGGTGGGGGGGGGGGGGGAGGAAGCATTTAAGAACTGGAGGAAAGCTGTATTCTTCATCGGTGCTACATCGCCCCCTGACTGACTCATCTCCTCTCCTAGACCCGTCTGTGAGGGGCTCTTCAGTGGCCAACAAATGGGCTTTGGGTCTCCACTCTTCACTTCCCCCTTCATTCACTATGGTAAGATTTTTTTTTCTGATGATGCCTTATACCTGATCCCTTCAACACCTCGTGATCACACAGGCTTGATTGGTACATTTATTGGTGTCATTATTGCTATGCATGAGTTTGCTGCTATAGTTCTGTGTGGTTTTATTGGTTTCTTTGTTCTTCCTATATTTCTGTTTTGACTACTGAATCCTGAAAGCCTAAACAAAGGAAGCCAAGCATTGTCAGAGATAGTGGCAGCAGATGGGCCCCTGAGATCTGAGGGCCCTTGAAAGGTGACTGAAAAAGGGCTGATTTCTTGGAGGAGAATCATCCATGGTGACTTGAGTTAGACAAAGCCTGTGGGAGTGGAGCCTGTGGGATCATCATTGACTGATGGGAAACAATTCAAAGTAGAGAGAAACAGCTCCAAAAATATTCTAATCATTGGAAGCTTGGAATATGGGAAGTATTAATTTCAGAAAATTGAAAGTGATCACAAATGAAATGGGATGCATGGACATTAATATCTTTGTCATTGTGAGTAAAAATGGACTGGTATAGGCCATTATGAATAAAAAATCTTCTGATTTACTATGTCAGGAATAACACAATCAAGAAGAATGGCGTGGCATTAATTGACAGAAAGTATCTTGCCAAATCCATGATGAACTATAATGCTATCTGTGATAGGATTATATATATCGGCCTTCAAGGAAATCCAATCGATACAACTATTATTCAACTTCAAGCACCAACCACAAAAGATAATGGAGAAGAAATGGAAGAATTCTAACGGGGACTTCAGCCAAAAATTGATCAAATATGTGATCAAGATACATCAATAGTTACTGATGATTGGAATGCAAAAGTTGGAAACAATGAGGAAGGAACAGTATTTGGAAACTATGAACTTGATAAAAGAAATGAAGCTGAAGATCACATGATAGAATTGTGCAGAACCAACGACTTGTTCATACCAAATACCTTTTTAACAACACAAAAGGGAATTATGCACATGGATTCCCCCAGATGGAATACACAAAAATCAAACAGACTCCCCACCTCCCCTGAAGAATGCACTTTAGAAGACAGCACTGAAGCTACCACTTGGGGAGAGGGGCGCACTTGATCAGAGCACACAGGAACAAACAAAGAGGGAAGAAGAGTATGTGGAACATAACCTGGCCCAAAAGCCCCGAAGACGATATTCTTGCTCAGAGCAGACAATACACAGAGAGGACCATAGGGCTGGCCCCATCAGGAGACATAATGTCCCTTACTGAACCATAGTGCTATGAGAACAACACTGGAGACACAGTGCTCCTGCACTGTGCCTGATCTGACCCCATCACACTGGGGTGAAACACTAAGGGTATGCAACAAAGCTGCAAGGGGAGCAAAGCAATGAAGTCTCTGGGGAATGCCAAAAATAGACTTTGGGGACAGAGTGTGATATCCCATCAGACTTGACTGGAAAACACTCCTAAAGGTCAAAAAACAGACCTGAAACTATTTATAGGCATTTCCTTTATTGTCACTGGCTTTCTTTTTGTTTTTGTTGGTTTTGTCTTCCTTTGTTGTTTGGCTTGGCTTTGCCTTCTTTTTGTACTTATTAATGTCTCTGCATTTCTATCTAGATAATATAGGCAGGATAAACACTTTGCAGAAGAAAACAATGGAACCAACAGTTCTGTGGGACAAGGGGAGGTGGGAGAAAGGAGGGAGAAAAGGTCAACCAACTCAGGGACATGGAACAAATGAACTAAAACTGTTGGAGAGAAGGGCGTAGGATGTCCAGTGGGGCTTAATCAAGGGCAATGTAACAACAAGAAATTACTGAAACCTAAATGAAGACTGAACATGATAGTGAGACAAGAGGAAAGTAAAAGGAAATAGAGGGAAAAACTAGGAGGCAAAGGGCATGTATAGAGGTCTAAATACAGGCATGTACATATGCAAATATATTTTATAAAATGATAGGGAAATACGTCTATGCGCTTATATTTATATGTTAAGTATTAAGGTAGCAGATGGACATTGGGTCTTGACTCAAGTACTCCCTCAATACAAGAACATTTTGTTCTAATACTCTGGCATTCTGTGATGCTCACCTTCCCAACATGATTGCTAAAGACAAAATGGGTGCATAAGCAAATGTGGTGAAGAAAGCTGATGGTACCCGGCTATCAAAAGATATAGCATCCTTAAGTGGAGAGCAAATGCTTTGAGAGTGATTAGGGCAAAGAATGTACGGATGTGCTTTATACAATTGATGTATGTATATGTGTGGATTGTGATAAGAGTTGTATGAGCCCCTAATAAAATGTTTTTTTTAAAAAAAGATATAGCATCTGGAGCCTTAAAGGCTTGAAGATAAACAAGAGTCCATCTATCAGAGAAGCAACAAAGCCCACATGGAAGAAGCACACCAGCCTGTGTGATCAAGAGGTGTCAATGAGATCAGGTATCAAGCATCAAAGACCCAGTCAAAAATCATACCAATGTGAATGGGGAGGGGTGTGTGGAGTGGGTGGAGACCTATGGCCCATCTGTGTACAATTTGACATCCCCTTACAAAAGGGTTACAAGGAAGTGACGAGCCATTCAGGGCACAGTATAGCACTGATGAAACATACAACTTTCCTCAAGTTCTTTAATGCTTCCTCCACCCCACCCCGATGATCATGATCTCAATTCTCGCTTATAAATCTGACTAGACCAGAACAAGATCAAATCAAGAAAAGATCTTGATGCATTGAACACTAATAATAGAAGACCTGCTAAGCTCTGGGGGAGGGGGCATTAAAACCATTATTCATGAAGAAAGAAAAGGTTATTGAAAAGACCAGAAAGAAAGAAAAGATTAAAGTGGATGTCAGAAGAGACTCTGAAACTTTCTATTAATCATAGTGTAGCTAAAGCAAATGTAAGAAAGGATGAAGTTAATTGAAAATTTCAAAGGACAGCTCAAGAAGACAAAGACAAATATAATAAAGAAATGTTAAAGGACCTAGAATTTAAAAAAGGAAGAATATGCTCAGCATATCTGAAACTAAAAATTTGAAAGATTCTATAGATAAAATATTGACTGATGCAGAAAGCATCAAGAGAAGGTAGCAAGAGTACACAGATTCATTGAGCCAAAAAGAACTGATCGACAGTCCACCATTTCAGAAAGTGGCATATAAGCAAGAATCAAAGGTGCTAAGGAAAAAGTTCAAACAGCATTGAATGCACTAGTCGAAAACAAGGCTCCAGGAATTGACTGATTGAAATGTGGCAGAAACGTGAAGAAACACTGGAAGCACTCACTTGTCTATGCCAGGAAATGTGGAAGACAGCTACCTACCTGGCAATCTGACTGGAAGAGATCCATATTTGTGCCCATTCCTAAGAAAGGTGACTCAAAAGAATGCTGGAATTATAGAACTGATATCACACGCAAATAAATTTTTGCTTAAGATTATCCTCCAACACTGCAGCAGTACATTGACAGGGAAGTGCCAGAAGGTCAGGCCAGATTCAGAAGAGGATGTGGAACAAGGGATATAATTACTAATCTAAGATGAATCTTGGCTCAAAGCAGAGAATGCCAGAAAGATGTCCATTTGTGTTTCATTGACTGTGTAAAGGCAGTCAACTATGTGGACCAAAATAAACTGTGGATAACCTTGAGAAGAATGGGAGTCTCACAACATTTCATTGTGTTCATTTGAAACTTGTATATGGATCAAGAGACTGTAGTGTGAACAGAACAAGGGAATACTGCATGGTTTAAAATCAGGAACTGTGTGTATCAGGGTTGCATCCTCTCATCATAATTGTTCAATCTTTATGGTGCCCAACTGTGAATCAGAATAGTGTCTGGGGTCTTAAAGAGTTGTATTCAAACAAAGCAGTATCTAAGCAAGGAGTCGACTAAGTCTGCATGGAAGAAGCACACCAGCTGTGTGATGCAAAGATGACAATAATAAAATTCAAATACGACGGAGGGAAAAGTATCAGAACTAAAATTATGAACACCCAATTGGTAGAAGGCTATGGAGAACTTTCTGGCTATGGAGAAATTGGAGCTCAAAACTCACGTGCAGAGTAACTCATCAGAGTAAGCCACTAGCAAATCCCTGCTACCCGCAAGCAAGGGTCTTGAACAGCCTCACTTTCAGACAGAGGTCATTGTAAGCTTGGTTATGATGGATCAAACTTGATACTTGGTCAGTTGACCTCCCTATTGACCCAACTTGAATGTGTTCTAGGTGCAAGTTGGTCGTGCGTGTTTCATGACAAACATTTCTTCCCTGACTTTTAAAACTTTGATGGTGGTCTTTTCTTTCTTGATCATTATTCTTATTATTTGTATTTTTATCTTCAATTATTATTATGTTATCCTTATCACTTTTGTTTCAATTTTGGGTTTTATTGTTTATTATTTCAATTTTTATTGTTTTTATTGGGTTTCCCATTTTGTGAAGCACAGGAGTGGATGCATAGAGATGATAACTGATGCAAGGGTTTATAGGGGAGATAGAGGTGGGGATGGGAGATAGGGAGGGTAAGGGGATTTGGGGCACAAACAGTGAAGGCAAGAAAAGGAGGGTGATTATACAACTCATTTTAAAGGCAATTTAACCATGGGGTAGGGGTGTTCTAAAATTGATTGTAGCAATGATTGTAAAATTATTCTTGACATGATCGAATGATTGAAGATTGGAGGAAGGCTATTAACAAACAACGGCATGCAGATGACACAGCTTTCCTTGCTGAAAGTGAGGAGGGCTTAAAGCACTTGCTGAAGAAGATAAAGGATAGCAGCTTTCAGTATTGATTGCCACATAGTGTAAATAAAACCAAAATCCTCACACCTGGGTCAATAGGTGACATCATGATCAATGGAGAAAAGGTTGAAGTTGTCAGGGATTTTGTCTTTTTTGGATCCACAATCAATGCTCATGGAAGACACAGTTAAGAGATCAAAAGACATATTGCATGAGGTAAATCTGTTGCATAAGACCTATGTAGAATGTTGAACAGCAAGGGTGGTACACTGAGGTCTAAGGTGTGCCTGAAAAATGCCGTTGCATCATATACACATGGAAGTTGGACATTGAATAAGGAAGCCCTCAAAAGAATCAATGCATTTGAACTGTGGTGCTGGAAAAAAACATTGAAAGTGCCACGGACTGCTAAAAGGACAAACAGATCTGTATTGGAAGAAATAAGGCCAGAATGCTTCTTAGAGGTAAAAATGGAAAGACTTTATCTTAAATACTTTGGACATGTGTTCAGAGGGACAAGTCCCTGGAGAAAGACATCATGTTTGGTAAAATGGAGGGGTGCAAAAAAAGAGGAAGGCCTTCAAAGAGATGGATTCAAGGGGCTCAGGCATCAGAACAATTGTGAGGATGGCACAGGACAAGACAGTGTGTCCTTCTATTACGCATAGGTTTGCTCTGGGTCAGAGCTGACTTGATGGCACCTAACAACAATATCACATTGCCTTCAAAATTGGATATTGCTCAAAGCCGAAATAAAGAATGATTTATTTACCTATTTTTTAGGAATGAAAAAAATTTAAGGTCCTTAAAATGTATGAGAATTAAAATAAAATATATCAAAATCTTTGGGAAGCACCATTCAGAGCATAATTTATAACAATAAATGTAAATATCAAAGAAGAATAAAAAACCAGAATCAATACATTATTGTAAAAATCTTCAACAACTAGAAAAAGAGCAGCTAAATAAGCCTCAGTCACCAGAAAAAAATGAAATAATAAAGATGAGAGCAGAAATAAATGAAACAGAAAACAATAAAATCAAAGAGATGAAGTTATTTTCTTGAAAGGCTTAACAAAATGGACAAGGATACACCATATTCATTGATAGGAAGACTTAACATTGTGAAAATGTCAATAGTATTCTAAGCAATGTATAAGCATAATGCAATTCCAACAGAGATCCCAGCATCATTCTTTAACAAGGTAGAAAAATTCATTAATCACCAACTTTATATAGAAAGGAAAGTGATCCACTACCACAGGGGCAGGTGGGTGGGGCACAAGTAGGGAGTCCTGCACTTCCTGATCTCAAAATCTATTACACAGCCACAGCATCACTTACCTACAGAAAACGACAGACACCACTTGTCTGTCAGTTTGTCACATTGTGGTGCCTTGTGTTGTTGCTCTGAAGCTGGAAAACATGTCACTGGTATTTCAAATGCCAGCAGGGTCAAACAAAGTGAGCAGATTACAGCAGAGCTTCCAGACTAAGAACAGACTACAAAGAAGGAATAGGATGTCTCTATGAGGAATTAGCCAGGTAAAACCATATGAAGAGAATTGAAACATTCTCAGGTATTGAAAATAATAAGACCAATGTCTTCAGTCTGAAATCGGTCAAAGAGGTTTCGTTCTATGATGAAAGGGTTCCAATGGGTCAGAACCAGCTCAAGAGCACATACCAATACCATCTTGGACTATGGGTTATATGGCACAAAATGTTTTAATTGCCAGCAAGCACTGAATAATTTTCTATTTTGAAAAAGTGGCAGTAGGCCAAATAAGGTTAGGAATCTACGAGCAGGGTGGTAGGACAGGTGCAACCTTGAGTGGAGGGGAAGATATATACATGAAGGAGATGGAAAAAGGAGGAGCTGAGAGAGCCAGCCACTGGGCAGTTCAATTCGATGTTTAAGTTGTTGAAGGCAACAATAATAATAATCTGATATGCAAATCTTCACTCATTCACAATAAAATATTTTGAAAAAGAATAGGATTTCACAGGAAAACAAAGGAAGATAGGGAGAGAAGGGAAGTGACAGGCTAGTGGGTAGGCAATTATTAATTTGGGAGAACAAGGATGTAATACGCAGTAAGGAGAAGGTTACAAAAAGTAGTGGAGGCCGGGAAAGACGATAGAGGTTTGCAAGATTTAAAGGCAACAGAGACAAATATTGCTATATAGAAAATTCTGCAACCGTGGGCATCAATGATTAGATCCTGTGATACACGAGCTAAATAGGTGGCAGTTGTGGAGTGGGAGACTGTCCGTTAATGTATATAGCTTGACAGAGGATATTTGTATGTTTACTTTTGCTGCAAATATGTGCTCCATAAATGTGGTGGAACAAACAAATGGCAAAGGTATGAAAAGTTCTCAGACATAGACCAACACTTGGAAGGCTTGAGTTGATGGGCCCAGGAAATCAGAACCATAGTTTCAGTAAACACCAAGTCAAATGGCGTAACATAGTTCACAAAGACAGTGCTCCGCATCCTAACAATTGGGTCTTAAAAGCTCGTGAGCAGCCATCTAAGGTGCAACTATTGGTCTCTTTCCATGCAGAGGGAGGAAAAGCGATGAAAATTGAAAGACCCATGGGAATGATTAGCCAGTGGACTAATAGACTGTACAGACATCAGTCTCCATGACCCTCGGCCCGGCAGAACTAAATGATGTCAGCTATCATTAGCAGTACTATGAAAAGAGTCATATTAGAAGGCCTTGGATGGAGTGGGAGAAAAATGTAGACCAAAATTCAAAACTAAAAAAGACTTATGATCAGGTAGAAACTAGTGGGGCCCCAAAGACTATGGCCTTACGTTTCAGGTCTTGAACTGAATTCACCTCCACAAGAGACTAATTAACCATTTAAAATCAAAAGGGCACTATTTACTCAAAGATGGAATTCAAAGGGTTAGGGAAAAAGGAGGAATGGAAACAGAAAACACAGGGAGGAAAACAGCACAGTTGATGATACAGTGAAGGAAATACAAAGAATTAGAGTCCCGAGAGTCTACCCTGCCCTACAGGGTCTCTGTGAGTCAGAATCGACTCGGTGGCAATGAGGATGGTAGGAATTGTGGAATGTAGAACTATGATCTGTATGATTTTTAAACCTTCACATAATCCCCCCACAACTGTTTTTTTTTAAAAAAAGACTGGTTCAAGCTCTGAAATATAATATATTGTACTATATCACATTGAATCATATCATAGGATCACCCAGAATTTGATAATTATATCTTGAAATGGCTAATGTCTCCAAAATAAAGGAAGACATTCTGACTTCTGGTTTAACCGCATTAGGAAAATTTTACTTATTTGAAATGAAAGCAGAGTTCATTGTCTGAATTCAAAACTGCATTTGTTATTCCATTTCTTTCTACAGAAATAGTACAATAGAGTCAAAGACAAGAGAATCAGCTGATTAAATAATTCATGCATCTTTATGACACCTTAACAAATGTATATTCCTTGCTAAACTAAAATGGGACACTAATATCTAATCAGTTCAAAGCTGGATAGACGCTTCCTAGTAAATATTGCATATCTCATAACGTTAAAAAATGTGCACATTATGTGTTCCAGGCTCAGGTTCTCTTGGTTCAGGGAAATGGGAAGGGAAATCGTGACTTTGCTTCCCAGTCAGGATATTTTGGTTAAGAGTCCGACATATTTGGGATGATGGTGATGCAATCCAGAAGGTGAAGTTTTAACTCATTGTCATGATGGCTCCTGGGCTAGAAGACTGAGAAACATTTCAACTTTATGGATAAAATCATGTATAAAATTTATTTGCTTATTAATTCATATACAATTTTCCATATAGCTATTATCTTTTCAGAGACATCTATAAAAATATTTGTTGTTGAAATGTGTTCATGATGCCTTGAAAGAGATGCATGTTTATTATTTGTTTACTTTAAGAAGCATAGAGAAAAATGATTGATATGGTTTTCCACTCTACTCCTATCTAGCAGGTTTCTCTGTTAGCCACAGGTCCGACTCCGGCTGTTCCCATTCTTTCCCACACAGTGTGTTAAAATGGAAAGGCTTGAAGTATTCCAGACGATGGCTAAAAGCAAAGAAAAAGAAAGTGGGAATTGAAATGAATTATGCATTTGTGAAGCAGTTGTCCTGAAGGGCTATTTATTTTGTCACATCTGTGATAGGACAACATTCTATTTTAAGAAATACCAAAGGTACAATGCATTTTATATGTACAATTTTCTCACCCCAGCTATCAAACATTCCGCTCTGGAAATAGTCACCCGCAACTCAAAGCACTCTCTTTTCAATTCTGCGACAAACTCCCTCGCGGGCAATAGGAGAAATAAAAATCCACCTTCAAAATCTGCCATATTCCATCTAGCTATAAAAAAATCATATTATGTCCTTGTAAAGTTTCTTATCATTTAACTTTGATATCATTTATATCTGCCCCATAGACAATTGTTTTAGAGTTTCCTAGGCCATTCTTCTGAGCATTGCTGGTAAACTTGAACCTCTGGTTTAACAGTTTCTGGGTGGCAATTCATACCCCAGAAACCCCATGACTCTGTTAGGGTCTTCTAAACCTTTAAACTAAGGTAGGTCACACTGAACACTGAGAGAGATACAGGCTAGAGGTCACAACTTTTCATGGGCAGCATCTGGGTTTCCTCCCTGCGGGAGCAAGCCTTCTGGCACTCCATGGAGCATTCATTAGGCTGTCTAGAAGGTACACTCTCTCGAGGTGACAGCTTCGGGGACAAAGGACAAGGCTCAAATTGGGAAGGTACAAAAGGTACCTTGGATCAGACACCTGATGTTCCACAGGGATATTGCACAAAAACTTTATAGACAGTTTCTTAGTGTCATCTCTTCTGTCAGTGTCACGTCATGAGTCACTGCTTTGGAAGTCCTCACCTGCGACACGTCAATTAACGGGGAGTCCAGCCTATCCTGCCCCTATGAGGTATTTATAGTTCATTTGCAATTCCTCTTGCCCCAGATGTAATTTACCAATAGGAGTCTATTTTTAACTTTCACAATGTAAGTTACTTTAAAAAAAATTTTTTATTATATTTTTTACCTTGAACATTTTATTGTGATTTGATTGAAGGCTTACAGAGCAGATGATTGGTTTTGCATCCAACAATTCATACAATTTCCGCTTCATCTCAATCGTTGCAATTCCCTCAATGTAATATCAAATTTCAACCCAATTTAATTCGATTCTATTCTGTTTAACTTAATTTAATTGAACTTACTTAATTTAATTCAGGTCAGTTTAATTCAATAACTATTGACCCAGGTCCTACTATGTGCAGGGCCATAGGTGCTACACGAATGACCAGGAAAAGGGTACTTGCTTTGAGATCAATGGAGACTGAGGCAACAAAGCTCAAAAACAGCTCCAAGGTTGTGGGTTCCACCTCCAGAAGATGCCCAGAATCCACCTGTTTCTCTCCATTTCACAGCCACCATTGTCCAAGTCAACATCTTAGCAGTCGGACTTCCAGGGCGCCCCTGCTTTCTCTTTACCCCTACGGTCCATTATGTACCCATCAACCAGAATGATCTTTGAAAGCGTCAATCCGATAAGCCCTTCCTCCGCTGACAAGTCATCAGCGGCTTCTTATCACACTTTGAGCTATTTAAATGTAGGATGTTTTCTTGAAATGGGGAGCCCTGGAATGAGATCTATTAGGTCTGGCTTGATCTGGCCCCTGGTAGGCCCCTCTGACTTCATTGCATCTTACACTAACGCTTGTTATATTGCGTCTTGTTACATTGCATCTTATACTAACCCTCTGACTTCATTGCATCTGACACTAACTCTCCTCCAGCCATGCCACTCTTCTGTCTATTGCTCGAACACATGCTAAACTCATGCACTTCTCAGGATCTCTGCCCTTGCTGTGGCCTCTGCCTGCGTTTCTCACAATGGCTCTGTCTTGTGTCAGGTCTCCTCGCTGAAGTCAATGACTCCCAGAGATGTTTGGCCACAGTCCGAAGCAGGTCCACCTGTGGGAGTCATTTTTACCAGAATTCATGTTCTCCCCCTTATGAAGTTACCAGAAGCTATGAAGTTAAGTGAAAGTTAGATTTTCATGCAGCAAGGAAAATGATTTATAAATCCTTGGCTCACAACCAAGAAGGAGTGATGAGTCCAGCCAGTTAGCTCTGAAAGAAATGATGAATGAATCTGTGACCAGACTTCTCCGTCAGCTATTATAACACTTACTAAGCGAGGCCGCTCTAATACTGCTTTGGAAATATAAAAACACTCCTGACAGTAGAGACTGACACTATGTCGGTCCAAAAATCCATCCATCAAGGTTCACTGAAGGCCCTCAGAGAGCACAGGACCCTAGGAGGTGTACATATGCTTCTTTGTCACAAAAATCTTCTCCTAGGAACTAATTTCCAAAACAGACGCTCAGGGTTGAGTCAAACCTTTGTTTGTTTTCTACTTACAAATCAGGTTTTTGTCCTGGTTGCAGTTCTTGCTGTGGTACAGGGTAAAGTGCTTCATAACTTCTTTTATTTTTTGCTCCATGAATTGCAAATGAATTGAATTTTGTGACATTTGGTGGAAAATAACACCAAGGAAGACATACTTCTCCTTCCCATTTTGTCTCTCCTCTGGATACTTTGAATGATAAAGCAAGTTCTTGCTAAAAAATTAGTATGTAAGACATATTAGGTAAACTCAGACTTATTCTTTAAATATCTATAAATATGTTTACATAAGGTATACTTCGGCACTTACAGGATTTTGTTTCACATTTTCATTTACTTACTTTCCAAACATTCCTTCTTCCAGAGAGTAAAAGCACCAAATGCTGCCCATGGCTGTCGAAATTAAAATTCTATATGAGTGTTGGAAAGGTAGAGCTACCTTCTTCACCATCCTTCATAGCTAGAATGTCTCTGCTTGTAACTACATTTACAAACAATCACAGGCTGCAATGTGGACATTAGCTATTTAAAGAGAGAGCTAGAGTGTTCAATTATTTAAAAGTCACATCTTTGGATTCACTCTTTTCCAAATAAAGGGGTCTATTTGTGAAAACTATGAACAAATGCATAGAACGACACACACTTAAACGACTCTTCTAGTCTTTAAGTAATAAAAACTACACAGAATATTTAATTTAGCTAGATGACACAAAGTATAATAATGGCCCAACGTTTAAAAATGTCATGCTATTGGAGTTGACAATAAAATTCGTTGCAGTAACTAAAGTACCCTAAGAGATGTTGGCGGAGATTTCTAAGGCTGAATTCCACCACTTTACTAAAGGTTATTTCTGCAAGAAGGCAATCAATCTTCCAGCTCATTAGAAAGTTAATCAACATCTCAACTCGTCAACAAGGTAACTATTTTAATTTGTCTCTATTCTCTCATGCAGTATTTCTCAACCCGACTCCCCTTTACGCTATCCTCCAGCTGTCTACCATTGGTTAAGAACTCCGATGTCACAATTACAAAGTGATATACAACAGATCCTGAAAACAAAACAAAATGGAAAGAAAAAAACAACACGCTAGGAAGAGCACCTCATTGGGATTGACTACCTCAGTAAGTACTGCCAGAGCGCACCCTGGCGGCAAGGATGGGAGACTTCTCCTACATTCTGCGGTTGGCAGGGGAAGACCCTCCATGGGATGGGTAGACCCAAGGGCTGTAACAATGGGCTCACACTTAAGAACAACTGTGAAGATGGGGCAGCGTTTCTTTCTGTCGTGTATAGAGTTGCTATCGGTCAGAACCGACCTGATGACATCTAACAACACATCAGTAAGAATCGAAGGGTTGAAAAGTATTCCCCAAAACTCCTCACTGCCAATGAATCTACTCTGCTTAACAGCAGCTCTATAGGAGAGGGTGGATGAAGTATGCCCCTGTGGTTTTCCTAGATTGTAGTTGTTTAAGGAGTACAAAGCTCCTCTTTCTCTGATGGAGAAGCTAGTGGTTTCAAACTGCTGGTCTCATGGTGAGCAATCCGATTGCTAACCCACGAAGTCACCGGGGCACCTTACGTGAAAAAATGTACCATCTCCAGAAAAGGCACTCTCTAACCATTGCCTCACAGATGGCCTTTGTGTTTCTCTGATTTCTTCCAGGAAGCTCTCCCATCCCTGGACGAGTGTCGACGGCCCTGCTTTGTAGCAAGAGCAAAAGCTCTCTGGATCTTTCACCTGCTAGTGTGCAGCCTTCAAAAATATCCTGGGAGAAGAACCCTCTTGCAATTAAAGCAACAACCTTCACGTTGCTTTCCTAGACTGAAATAAATATTTGGTATATTATTGACTGTACTAATGTAAATTAAATCAAACTACACTATGGATTTTTAAAATTTGCCTTTTAAATGTTATTATTTGAATGCACAGTGGTTTCTGGGTAATTTATAAGCAAATAAAAACATAATTATGATTCTACTTATCCGATGTTTAGTCATCACTTTGGGGGAGGGAGGAAGGATGACATTATTCAATTAAGCTAAAAGTAAAAATCAAATTTTAACATGCTCAAAGATCCAAATTCTTTACTGACTTTTCAAAGCCCAAAACCAAACTCACTACCATCTTTATGTTTGCCACAGTCTTCTCCTACGTACATGAAAATATATAATAATGTGCATTTATTGGACATGATATTTTATGAAAAGTGGTCATATTTTTTCTATAAGATATTTAGGCATGCTAGTTGAAAGGAGACACCAGTTCAAGTTCAGCCATGGCTGACAAAATAAAACTAAAATGGACCCAGATTTGTAAAATGTAGCGAAGAAGGAAAATGAACAGTGCAAGCCCCTTTAGAAACGTTGCCAGCCTCGTAGGCAAAAAGGCATTTTGTGAGGGTTACATAGGAACCACATACGGGACTGGCAGGGTCCAAACAAATTGTGCCCCCGTCTCACCCCTGGCAGCCAACCACGTCTGTTTGAGTATGTCCACTCTTCCCAGTCCTGGCAATAATCCAACATCACTTCCTGAAAGGGCGCATATTTTTTTCCAAGTCATCCATTCCAGAGTTCGGGCTTCCCTTTCCCCCATCCTGTTTGTTGTTCAAGGAAACCTGGTGCAGTAGCAGACGATACACAGAGTTGTCAACCAAAAGGTTTGAACTCACCAATCACTCAGAGGGACAAAGACGAGGCTGTCTGCTCCCGTAAAGATTGAGAATCTGGAAAACCCAGTAAGAGTCCTACTGTACCCTAACGGGCCACAATGAGTCAGAACTAACTCGATAGCAATGAGTTTGGTTTGTTTGTTTGTTTGTTTTCATTTTAATTTATCCTTCACTGCTCACACATTTCACACGTTTGTATCTGTTCCAATTTTTCTTTATTACTCATGACTAAACTGACGAAACCATGTGGCTAAGAAAACTGTTGCACATTTTCTACATTGTCGTTGGCAGGACACTCAGGATAAAACAAATAGAAACACCTCTAAATCATCATTCATGTCGACTGCCACTGTAAGAGAATAAAGTCAATATAAAGAAATATGTCATTATTAGCTATTTTACTCATTTAATATTTGTTCTAGTTTAACTGAAAGGTGGGTTATTTTTAGTTGTTCGCATCACAGGGTGAAAAATGGCTTGCCAACCAAGTACAGAGGGCTCCCAAGGCAATGCTTAAACAAAGAGAGTCCAAGGATATTTTTACTGAGTCTACAAAAGGTCATGTTTGATTTCGTTTGATTTCACAGAACACCAAATTGCATGTTATCTACTCAGTAAGTGAACGATAAGGGGGGAAAACACATAATCGTGCTTTACAAGGATAAGTAAAAAAGTTTTGTTATTAAGATTCTAGTTTTATACATGGTCGGGTTTACTCCAAATCCAGGGTTTTCACGTGTCTCTGCAACCATTGGAAGGTTACAATTCCTCTCAGTGATACCCTTGTCTGACATTTAGATGCCCTTAACAAATCATCCAATCCAAA
The DNA here is from genome assembly GCF_050624435.1 of Tenrec ecaudatus. Classification (NCBI taxonomy): domain Eukaryota; kingdom Metazoa; phylum Chordata; class Mammalia; order Afrosoricida; family Tenrecidae; genus Tenrec; species Tenrec ecaudatus. Next base: position 88,859,616 of record NC_134532.1, read on the forward strand.
CAGTGGCTTTCCAGAGAATGTATTGAGCTCCTTAAATCCAAAGCAGAGAAGTCAATTCAGAGAAGGCACTTAGTTGGCTACTCTTTTTTGTCGTTATTGTTGTTGTTTAGCATTACAAAGGGCCATCTTGACAGATTTTCTCAAAGGACAGGATGGTCACAGGAGCATATAGGAAACAAGTTCTAAGAAAACTGCACTGGGGAATAAAAGGCCAGAAAATTTGCATAGGGGATATTTTAAGTCTACATTTGTCACATTATGTCTAAACAGCTAATATGTGATCATATAAATTTAAAAAGCAAATAATGAGGAAATGGTATTTGGTCTTCAACAATTCATTTTACAGAAACGTGCTCTTCAAATTTATTTAAAAGTAAGCTCTACCACCTTCAATAAACAGCATTAATGTTTTCATCAGTATTGAAAGCAACATTATTATAGCAATAAAATTCATAATCATTATTAGTATTATGCATAATCTAAATATATACAAATACACCTGAGGGTAGACTTACATAAAAGATGTAATTCAGATTAGCATTCACGCTAATTAGTTGGAATGCATATGCTTTAACCTTGACCATGATTTATAACTGTAAAATAATAGGTTTAAATCATAAAGTAATGATTAAGGAAACTTTATTACTTACGGACAAAGTTCAACTTCTAAATACTGCTCAGTTTTGTCGTTCAGAAAAAATGCTTCCACAACTTTTGAAAACAGAAAAGGTGTATTGATAAATTAATTTTTTCCTTAATTATATTATGCTGTTCTTACTGCTGAAAGTATACATAGCTATACGCACCCCACTGTAACAGTCTTACATGTACAAGTAAACGGCACTGACTTGGGCAGCCATTCTCGTGGTCTTTTTGTAAGTTGCTCCTTCCTCATTGAGATAGACTCACTATTCACCAGGGTTTCTATCTAATTCTTAACTCTTCAAAGTAAATCAGATGAGGACTTAGAAAGCAGAACATTCGTTTTACATTTACAACTTATACTTACTTAGTTTCATCTCATTCCCGACAATCCCTTCAGTGTTACCTCATCTATCTCCCTTCCTTCCTAGGTTTCCTGTTGCCATGATTGCTCCTCGTCTGGCTCTTTGTCAGCTTTGTCCTTGGGCAATGCTGCCCTTTAGATTTCAAATTCTTAATTATTCTCACTTGTGCATGGGTGTCATTGGCCACTCATTTCATAGTCTCCTCCTGACATAGCTGCAGGTGACCGACTGATCCTCGAATCTTTGTTTGCACGTTTTTAAGACCCCAGGCGCTATACAAAGAACTAGGTGGTAAAACAGAAGCACTGAACATTTTTTGGCTTCAACAATAAATATTTTGTTTATTTCTTTAGAATATTTGTGAATTAACTGATGCTTTTAAATGAAGTTCTTTCCCCAACAGAAAAAAGCAGGCACAGAAAATAAACAGACATTGCCTGGAAAGCTAAATACAGAGAAATAAATCATCCTATTTTTTATACTAGACTGCCATAAATTTTAAAGAATAATAAAGCCTAGGAATTGTGTGGTTGTAAAGAAATTAACATTGCCATATAGATTCACTTTGAATCACTTACCTCCTGGGATAAATGTATCCCAAAGGAAGAACCAGATAATTAGGGGAAAAGTCAGCAACAGTGCTCACCAATGCATTGCTCAAAAATTGGGAATTATGTAAATGATTATCAGTAGGAGAACTGTGAAATAAATTATGGAATATCCATGAAATGTAATACATGCAGTTATTAAGATAAAAGCACAGTTAGATATTTACTGACATGGAAAAATACTTATGATATTCAATAAGTAGGCTGCAGAGCAATATTGAGAAATACATGAAATTAAAATGTGTGTGTGTCTCTGCCTAGGTGTCTGAAAAACATAGATGATGACGTTTACACTGATTAGTTTATGCAATACAAGTAAGTGTTCTTTCTCTTCTCTTTCCTGGAACTTTCTGAACCTGTATTACATTTAAACTGGTTAACTATAAAAGTAATACATGCTTCTTATAAAAATTGAAACAATAAAATAGGTGAGGTCATTAAGTAAAGAGTCAAGGTCCCCTCCTTTCTCCTTTGGTCAACAATCAGCTAGATATTTTTCTCATCCTAGAAACTATTTTACCTGCATAGATTTAACTTAAAAAAAATAGCAACAGACTCTCCTGAAACGTGCTTTTTTCCAACCAAAATTATTTCAGCACAGAAATAACCTTATCCTTTCTAATACATGCAGAGTAGTGCTTTATAGGATGCTATCATAACTTATTCACCTAATTCTTATTAATATGCATTTAAGTTGTTTCTAATTTTCCATGTTATTTTCATTCTAATGCCAAAGATCTAGGCATTATGCCATGGGTAATTCAGACAATCTGATTCTCTCTTTCTAAATCCTTTATCTAAACAAATTAGATTGTCTTCCGATTTCTATTCTCCAATGTCACCTTGCAAATGTTTTTGCAGCTTCTCTGTCTCAAGCATTGAATTCTCAGGATGCTTTCACAAGCCAGTTCACAAAAGTGGCTATTTCAGTGAACACATTAGGCTAGAGGGATGAATGGGTTTGCTATATTGCAAAAGAAACAGATGCAACTCAAAAAAGTGGTGCAAGGAAGAGTTCGGGAAAGGCACAAAGTTTCCTCTTGAAAGTAGCATTGGAGCTGGGTGAATGAGACTCATAATGGAAAGAGCATTCCAGTAGGGGGCGTAGCATAACCAAAGGTACACAAGTAAGAAATATCATGGTTTATTCAAAAATCTCCAAGCAGTTCCGTCTTACTTGGTACTGTGAGTTAGGCATTGGGTTACTATTTGCCAGGTGAGCAGTTCAAACCCACCAGCCTTTCAGGGGGATAAAGATGAAGCTGTCTGCTTCCATGAAGATGTACAGTCTTCAGAAACCTCATAGCAGTTTCCAGTGAGTCCGAGTCGACTCGGTAACAGTGAGAGAGGAGGCAAACCTTTCAGTGTAGGAAACAGTGGTGATTCTCTGCAGCGAGACTCGTCAGGCCAAGGCAATTTTGCATAAGATATATTAATAGTGTGAAACATAGCCTATGAAGGTTTTGAAGTAGCTGAATTACAAGTCGTGAGTTTTCATTTTAGATCAATCACACTGACTTCCGAGTGAAGGATAGACTTGGAGGCACAAAAATGAGTTAGGAGGCTTTGCCCTAGTTTCCCTAAGGGAAAGGACATGAAGGCCTAACCTACAGGAGAGATGATGGGATGAAGAAGTTGACCTGGACTAGGTTAATAGTTAAATAAAGCCGTTTGGACTTTGTAATTAAATCCAAAAATGGAAAGAGTGAAACGATTTTGAAAAGATCTCACATTTCTATTTCATGCTGTGATATATTCCTAGTGTTATTGATTGAGATGAGGTAAATAAGGTGGAAAGTATGTTTCTGAGAAACTTGGATGAGTTCAGATGAGGACTATTGGTTTGGTGGCTAATTATTATTTTAAACATAGCATCTCCAAGTTGATAAATCACACTGATGGAAACTGGTATACAGTAGGAGAAAGGTAGAAAAACAGAGATGTAGATTTACATCAGGTTAAAAATTACCCTGGAAAGCAAACGCTGTCAGTTCTTCACCTAAGTCCACACTTCTTCGGGAAAGTATTAGATATATAATCAGGAAGAAAAATGAGAGCTAAAAGCAGATATGCATTGCCTTGGCTGTGTTACTTCATTATCATTCCCTAGTTGATGAAGATTAGTGTACATAATAAATATCTAACTCAAGTGTGAAACTAACTCAAACAATTTAAAAGAAAGAAAAGAGATGCCTACATAAAAAGGTAGGAAATGTCCATTTAGTTTCTATAACCACAAGTAATTTTTGTATTCTTGTACATCAAATATTTTTATTAGTAATTAATATCAACTCCTGCTGAGATTCCATTTGAGAATTATGCAAAATATTGAAGTGTAAATTTCCAAAGGTAGTCAACCATCAATTAAATTTTATTTTCCATAAATTAGCACTCATCAATAATTTTAATTACTAATCTTAATATCATAATATGTAATAGCATAAGTCATATGACAAGTTTCATTTACTGATAAAATTATAAATGCCAAAGTAGGGCACTTTATGGTCATGAAGAATTCTCTGCTGCTTCTGCTTTTATTGCTTTCTCTGCTATTTTTTCTACATTAGAACTAAAAATATTTTCAATACAAGATATCAAGATGCCTTTCTGAAATGAATTATTTTTCCAATTATAAAATTATTTAAGTCCTATTATTTTAAATATCATTAGACAGAGTTTTGTCTCTTTTAATGATTCGGTAAAATCATTACATCTTTTAGTTTCTCAAAGCATTTTTTATAGAAAAATCATCACAACGTGACCATACAGGAGTGTGAGCCATCAGGGAATTTGACTGACAAAAATGCCAAAGAAAAACCCAATATACAATTCCCTACACACTAGCATTTCTGAGACCAGCATTGCAGCAGCTCAGTGCATGACCAGGACACTGTCAGAAATGCATGTCAGATTCAGAAGAGGACATGGACCGAGGTAGATCACTGCTAATGTTAGACGCATCTTAGATACAGGCAACGACTTCCAGGAAGATCTGCGTGTACTGACTATGTGGAGCCTAACAACTATGGATGGCATTGTGAAGAATGGGAATCGCAGAACCTTTCATTGGGCTCATGTGGAACCTGTACATAGACGGAGGCAGCCATCCAAAGAAAACAAGGGGTCACTGTATGGTTTGAAATCTAGGAATGTGGGTGGAAGGATTGTTCAGTCTAAACAAATAATCCGTGAAGCTGGTTGACATCAAGATTGGGAGAAGGTTCATTAACAATCTGCCATAAACAGATGACATAACCTTGCTGGTGGAAAGTAAAGAAGGCTTGAAGTACTTACTGTGAAGATCAAAGACTACACCATCAGGATGGATCACAGCGCAACAAAAGAAAATAAAGTCATTCCTGTCCACCTCTAAATAAGATCTTAATAAACAGACAAAAGATTGAAGTTGTCAAGGATTTCATTTTTTGTATTCATAATCAATATCCATGGAAGCAGCAGTCAAGAAATCAAATGATGAGCAGGGAAGCTGGAAACGATTTCTTTGACGTGTGCTAAAGCCAAGATGTCACTCTGAATTGAGCCTGCCCCGAGGCACAGTATTTTCAATTTCCTCATATGCATGAGAAAGTTGAACAGCGAACAAGAGAGATGGGAGAATAATTAATGGATTTAAACTGTTGCGCTGGCGGAGACTGTTGAATGTACCATCAACTGCAAAAAGAATGAGGGCGTCTGTCTTTGAGAGAGTGCAGCCAGATGGGAAAGGAGACAGGAAGCAAGGATGGCAGAGCTTTGTCTTATATACGATGGGCATGGTAGCAGGGAAAAGAGGAAGACCTACAAGGTGATGGATTAACAGAGTGGCTGCAACCATGGGCTCAGGCGCAGGTGTAGGATCGGGTAGTGTGTCAGACTGCTGCAGACAGACCTACTCGCCGGTACCTAACAGCAATAACAGAATTGATCGTACCTCATTTCTAGATCTACCCAGAAAAGCAACATACTGCCAAGGGAAAGAAGAGTACCCTATGCTCAGAAAGAAACTCACTGAGCAGATAAGATGTACACGCCCGACCAGTACAGTTTTTTTATTTAAAAGGACATTTTTAGCATACTACAAATTCACCCCGACAACTCACACGCTATACAAACAGGATAGAGAAAATTAACTCTAGTACAGACTAGAAAAGTCACCAAGGCTTCTTTGAAGAACTGGGACCAGGAATGGAGAGCATCCAAGAGAGGGAGAAACAGAGAGGAAAATGGTACCTGAGTGGGAAGATGCACAGGCAGCTTTTCAGAAGTTAGGAATGTAGGGTTGTGCAGAAACTCTGGTGGCGTAGTGGGTTCCTGTTGGGCTGCTAACCACAAGGTCATCAGTTCAACCCCAAAGGAGACAGATGGAAGTTTCTGCTCCCCTATAGATTAACAGCCTTGGGAACTCACAGGGCAAGTTTGACTCTACCCTAGAGGTAGCTAAGAGTTGGAATCGATGTGGGGGCAGTGAGTGAGTGATGATCCAATTTAGTAGTACTTTGAAAGTTGCAGAGAGAATTTCGACTTTCTTATCAGGAAGTATAGTGGTTTGTAATCTGGGGAATGGCATCCTGTAAACCGTGTATCAGAAAGATGAATCTGGGAGCTTAATTAGGCTATGCTGGGAGATCATGTAGCAAACCTGAAACTGTAGCTTCTCGGCTTATCTGTTAGCCTTAATTGCATTACTTGTCAGTATAAAGTAAAAACTGCATTTCATGTGGAACTTGACGATGTTTCTATAATAAGTACAACACCCCTGAACTTCCATCAAGAAGGTTTATAAGGTAAAAACGGCAATTTGAAGATACATAAAAGAGAAAGCAGTCATGCTAAACTCCTCTTAAAATAGGTAACAGAAGTAAAGGGAAAAAATATGGCAGCAATCTAAAATTCTGGATGTGTAATTGCCATTTTTTACTGTGCTGGTTATATCTTCGGAAGTCACCTAGGTAATGGATAAAAAGTCAGAATGAGAGAGTGGTAGGAAATATCAGAAACTGCACATGTCAGTTGTTCAGAAGCACTCACTTCCTAACAGCAAGATAAAAATAATAGTTCCGGGAGAGGTTATTATAAAAAGATTTATGTTTGCAATAAAATACAGTACTTCCACTTACCTTCATAATTCCACAGTTCATTGAAAGGCTTTCCTGGTTCTCCAAGCGGGGCTGGAGGATCATTGAAAAATGGAGCCCTGACTTCCATCATCACTCCTGTGTCACCTGGACGCAGCCTGACTAACACCGGCTCATGCTTCACTGGAAAGCCATCCCAAGTGTGCTCGATTTTAAAATCCATCTGAAGGATCAAGGGGAAAAACGCATTAAAGCAAACCTTATGCTGGCATAGTTTTCCTTTTTGCTTGGACATAAATAAAAGAACATGAAGATGAAGATGGTGGTGCCCACAGCAGGGACGAAGGCAGCAGAGTGACAAAAGCGTCAGGCTGAGGGTCAAGGCTATCTGTGCTGTGACTTTGGGATCGATTGTAAAGTAGGTGAATAGGTCCTGAACTTTTTCTAATTGTAAGTCTACATTCAGCAAAAGGGTAAAACAAAAGTCATCAAAAGAAAAAAATTGTGATTCGGTACACTGTAATGTTATGCAATTTACTGAAACTGTAAGGCACCGTGACTTTATATGTCATCCTTTTGCCTTTTTATTGTAAAGTATGCAGGGTTTCTCAATTACCGGATTACTCGGTAATAGAGACCTTTACAATAAAGTTCTGCTTGATAGGAAAAATCTACATAAGTCAGTTAAGGCAATGCCATCAAAATGTATGCTTTGGACTGCAAACCTTTCTTTCAGAGATGGAATGGGGGCTAGTCAGCTAAAGGTCAGTAGTATTAGCAGGAAGTAGTAGAGTTGAATTTTATCTTCCTTAGCCACGGGGTAGATACTTCTCTTGCTTTTTAGTTCAAATGTTGAATAAATGCTTCCTTGGTTAATTCTGTCTCTACAATTATTAAAAAAGAACATTCCATCCAAGGGCGCAATGTCATTTTGACTTCAATTGTATCAAGTAGCTTTGGTTTCTTATTGGCATTACAAATTTGTTATTTAAAAATATATATGTTACTTAAAAGACTACACTTGCTAATCTGTGTGTATAATATTCATAATAAATCAATCTAAAAAGTAAATCATAAAACAATTATTTTAAGTAAATCGGATCATTTAACATTTGAAAAAGCCTAACTTTTAATTTTGTTCCATGTTTCTTTTTTTAATAGGGTTGTTGGCATATAATTCACATACCATTCAATTTAATGGTTTAATTATATTTAAAAGATTTATGAAAACATCACAACAATCAATTTTAGGACATTTTCTTCATACTTGTACCCATTATTACTAGCTCTCAAATCACTTGTCATAACCCTAAGAAATTATTAATCTAGTTACTATCTCTATGGATTTACCTATCTGGATTTCATATAAATGAAATCATACACACACACACACATTTACAGCTTCCCTTGCCATAACTCTAAGGCATTAATGAAAAAAAATCATTTTATTGGGGGCTCTTACAGCTCTTATACATTCCATACATCAATTGTATCAAGCATATTTGTACATTTGTTGCCATCATCATTTTCTAAGCATTTACTTTCTATTTGAGCCCTGGCATCAGTTCCTCTTTTTTTCCTCCCTCCCCTTGTTCCACCCTCGTGACGGCCTTGATAAATTATAAATTAGCATTTTTATACCTAACAATGACTGCTGTCTCCCTTCACCCACATTTCTGTTGTTCATCCCCCTTGCGGTGTCACCACTCCCATTCTGTCCCTGAGTAGTTTATCTGACCTAGATTCCATGTGTCTGAGCTCTTATCTGTACCAGTGTATAAACTCTGTTCTAGCCAGAACTGAAAGGCAGGCTAGGGGTCCTGATGGTGGGGGGTGAGGAAGCCTCAAAGAACCAGAGGAATATTGTGTGTTTCATCAGTGCTAGACTGCACCCTGGTTGACTCATCCCTTCCTTGTGATCCTTCTGTGAGGGAATGTCCTCTTGTCTACAGATGGGTTTGGGGTCTCTCCTTCAACCCCCTTGTTCTCAATAATATGTTTTTTTGTCTTGTTTTGGCTCTTCTGGTGCCTGTTACCTGATTCCGTCGACACCTCATGATCGCACAGGCTGGTGTGCTTCTTCCATGTGAACTTGTTGCTTCTCTGCCAGATGGCCGCTAATTGATCTTCAAGCCTTTAACACCCCGGACGCTATATCTTTTGATAGCTGGGCTCCAACAGCTTTCTTCACCACATTTGTTTATCCACACATTTGTCTTCAGCAATCGTGTCATAAGAGAGAGCATCCCAGAATGCCAGGTTGTTAGAACAAAGTGTTCTTGCATTGAGGGAGGGCTTGAGCAGATATGCAAAGTCCATCCACTTCCTCAAATGTATTGTCATATAAATGTATATACAAAGGCCAATACCTCTACTTTTATAAATCAATATATGTACAGAAGTGCACGCCTATGTTTCTACCTCTCTCTCCATAGCTTTGCCTTCTAGATCTTTCCTCTGTTTCTCCACAGCATTATTAATATAGTTACTGTCTCCTTTGATTTATATATCCTGGATTTCCTATAAAGAGAATCATATATGCACACACACACACACACCCCGGAAAAAAAAACCACAACGACAACAAAATGAAACAGTAAAAGCTCAAGAAGAAAGAGCAGAAGATAATAGAAATTAGAACAAATTAAAATGGGCCAAAGGGAAAACAAATGATAATATATTAAATTTCAGTCTAACTACATCTTCAGTATTCCACCTTCTAATGTATTCTGTCTAAAGGTAAGACTATTTAAATCACTGGTCAGTGGTCCAGGAGATTTCAATTGGGGGCTTGATCTGAGTGGGGACTTTCAAGTGGTGTTGGACTGCTAACTGAAAGGTCTGGAGTTCAAACTCACCATCAATTCAAAGGAGTGTATTGAAGCTATATTCTCCTGTAGATGAACAAAGCCCCAGAAACCTTAACATAAAATTGCTATCAATCACAACCATCACTTGTCTGTCAGTTTGTCAGACTGTGGTAACTTGTTTGTTGCTATGATGCTGGAAGCTATGTCAGTGGTACCTCAGATACCAGCAGGGACCAATTGCTTACTTAGGAAGAAGTAGCCACTGACAACCTTATGCTTGGCATTGGAACACTGTGAGACAGCCCGAGGCTAACGAATGGAAGCAGAACATTGTTGGTAACAGTGCTGGTGGATGAGCCTCTTAGATCTGAAGGTCCTTGAAAGGTGACTGAGGAGGAACTGTTTTCTCAAAGTCGAGTCCACCACAGTGACATGAATGGCTGGCTTTGCTCCACCATCAATGCTCGTGGAGACAATGGTCAAGAGATAAACGACTCAGTTCGTGGGTGAATTCTGCTGCACAACCTCTAGAGAGTGTTGAAAACCAAGGGTGTGACTGTGAGGAATAAGGCGTGTTTGACCCAAGCCATGGTATTTACAGTCGCCTCAGGTGCATGTGGAAGTTGGACCTGGAATAAGAGAGCCTGTAGAAGATCAATGCATTGTGTTGCTGGTGAAGAAAATTGAATGTACCATGGACTGCCAAAACCCACACGACCTCAGGTCGTGGGCTTGTCTACAGCATTTGTAAACCGTGCTTTCATATAGGGAAGGCCACTTGACCCCCTTTCTAGCGCCTCATTTGCCCAATTCTAAAAAGTTCTGTTCGCAAAGCAGGTATTTGTTTGGCCAGGGGTCAGCAGGGGAAGAACAGGGAGAGATTGAAGAGTCGGGAGACTGGATATTTGTAATAAAAGGCCAAATTCTTCTAATGGCTCCCTGGACCTTGCATGTCAGTGCTCTGCAGTTGAACTTTCTACAAAAATGGAAGTGTTCTGCATCTGTGCTAATACCAAAGCCACTGGACACAAGTGGCTATTTACCACTTGGAATGTGGCTAAGACACTGAATTTTTAATCTTACTGAATTTTAACGTATTTCTTTAAATAGCCAAAGGTAGATAATGCCTACTCTCTCTGATAAGTTTGGTCCTTATGATTCTGTCTCTGCTAGCGCTCCATCCTTGAACCTACCATTCTCTCCTCCTTTCTTCCAGCCGCGGGGGAGTGCTCTGCGGATACGCCCGCCGTCCTACTGACTATTCCATCTGCCAAAAGCTCTCTTCCCCACGTCTTGGGTTTGCACAGCGTGCTCCCTCATTTCTTCAGATCAGCTTATCACGGCGGCCTTCCTGACTGCACTCTCTAAGGTAGCACCCACCTCCCCGTCATTCTCTATTGGTTGCCCATGGTTTCATTTCGTATTCCAGCACTCACACCTCATGAATTATAGGTTTACTGCATACCTTGCCGTTGCCAGCTTACCCTGCTTGAATTCTTATAATTAAAAACAAAACTAGCTGTTATCAGATTAACCCCCCAACTCATGGCAACCCCATGTATCCCAGAGTGCAACTGCACTCTACAGGATTTTGATGTCTATGATCTTTTATAAGCATATCACCAGGCCTTTCTTCCAAGGCACCCTGCTGAGTTCAGATCACCAACCTTTCAGTTAGTAAACCAACACGTAAGTGTTTGTGCTATACAGGGACTGGCGTATAGTAATAAAAAAGCAAAATAATTAGAAGTAATAAGGAATCCAAAAAGAACAAACCCACAACCAGCAAACTCACTGCCATCAGGTTGATTGTCCCTATGGGACAGAGTATCATTTCCCCTTGGGGTTTTCCAAAGTTACACAACTTTGAGGGAGCAATTATCTCACCTTTCTCCCACAGAGTGGTTGGTGGGTGCAAACCACTGGCCTTGCAGTTGGCAGCTCAATGGGGAACCAATTACGTTACCAGCTTACTATGTATTTGTTGTGAGAATAATTTCATGACTCTGGATCTAAAATTCTTTGATTCTAAGGTTTGGCTCAGGAGAAACCAAGTGTGTGAATGGTATCATTATCCCTTTCAGCAATCTATATCAATACAACAATGGATGGTAGGATAGCTCCAGACAGTTCTTTCAAGTTAGTCTATCAAGAGTTTATTAATGGAAAAGCTGAAGACGGCAGCTTGGTCCCATATCCCATGTTGCCTACTAACAGCAAAGAATAAGAAACCTAGTAAAATTCGTACATAGGACAAAGCAACAATGAAAGGATGGGGAAGATTAGAACCTGAATGAAGGGAAAATTACAAACTAGCATAGGGTGGCAAACGTCAGACAAAGTAAGTAGTGTTCCTGAGTGAGGAGCACAGGAGGGCAATTCCCTGCACTGTTGAACTGACATCAACCCAGCGCACTCTAAGACCGGCCTACTGACTGTGGATACGTAGCATACATTCCTACTCCCAGGCCAGCGACCACAGTCAGAGGCCACTCCCTCCTCCATCCCTGCACTGCAACCTCACGCACCTAGCAACTACTGAGTGATCTCCCATGCCACCCATTGGCGATCCATGCCCCAACCACACAGTAACCAGGGATGCACACACACTATCCAGCCTGGTGGACAGTGAAGAAGCTCCGCGCACCTATTGCCAGCCCAATCCTATCAGGTGTAATCTGCACCTCTGCCAAATGGTCAGCAAAATATCCCAGTGCCTTCAGCCGCCATCGACCCAGCAGCAACATCACACATCCCCAAACCCAGCAGTCTCTACAGGCCATCTGCGCTTGCACTGCAGCCCCTCCATGCCCTTCGCCTCACGCCCACTGTCAGGTCAATGCCGGCTCACAGTGGCCCTATAGGATCGGCTAGAACCGCCCGTGTGAGCTTCCAAGACCACAACTCTAATTTACGCAACACAAAGGTCCGTCTTTCTCCGGACCTATTAAAGCACCACTGACGCACACATAGCTGGCCTTCCTGTTCATCTGGGTAGCATTTCCTAACAACGTCTTGCCCTGACCCACAGCTACCATCACGGCCATTGAGTTGATTCTTCTTCTTCTTTTTAATCTTCATTTTGTTTTCATTGTTTTATTAGGGGCTCCTACAACTCTTATCACAATCCATACATACATCAATGTGTAAAGCACATTTGTACATTCATTGCCCTCATCAATCTCAAAGCATTTGCTCTCCACCTAAGCACCTGACATCAGCTCCTCATTTTACCCCTCTCTCCCCGTTCCCACCTCCCTCATGAACCCTTGATCATTTATAAATTATTTTGTCATATCTTGCCCTGTCCGATGTCTCCCTTCAACCACCTTTCTGTTGTCCGTCCCCCAGGGAGGAGGTCACATGTAGATCCTTGTAATCAGTACCCTCCCAGTATCGCCACTCACACCCCTGGTCCTGAAGAGATCATCCGCCGTGAATTCCCTGCATTTCCAGTTCTTATCTGTACCAGTGTACATCCTCTGGTCTAGCCAGATTTGTAAGGTAGAATTGGGGTCATGATAGTGGGGAAGGAGGAAGCATTTAGGAATTAGAGGAAAGTTGTATGTTTCATCATTGCTACATCGCACCCTGACTGGCTCGTCTCCTCCCCGAGACCCTTCTGTACGGGGATGTCCAGTGGCCAACAAATGGGTTTTGGGTCTCCACTCCGCACATTGAGTTGATTCTTATTCAGTGTTTTTGTTGCTGGTATGTGCCCCTGACTAGGTTCTGACTCAGTGTCCCCCTGCACGACAGAATGAAACACTACCTGCTTTTGCACCATTTTTACAATTTGGCGTAGTATATTTAAGGCCATTGTTGTAGCCACTCTGTACATCTATCGTGTTGTGGGCCTTCCTCTTTTCACTGCCCCTCTCCTGTACCAAGCACGATGTCCTTCTCCAGGGACTGATCTTTCTTGATAACATATCCAAAGTTCATGACACAAAGTCTCACCATCCTTGCCTCTATGAAGCATTCTGGTGGTGTTTCTTCCAAGACAGAATCGTTTGTTCTTTTGTCGGGCCGTTGCATTTTCAGTATTCTTTGCCAGCACCAGAATTCAATTGCATTAATCCGTCTTCGGTGTTCCTTGTTCTAAGTCCAACTTCTCATACATATGAGGTCAGTGTAAATTCCATGGCTTGCGGCAGGCTCACTTTAGTCCACAAGGTAATTTTCTTGCTTTTCAACACTTAATGAGGGCTTGTGCAGCAGATTTACCCAATGCAAGGTGTCACTTGATCTCTTGAGTGCTGCTTTCATGGACATTAGTGTGACTCCAAGCAAGTTGAAATCCTCTCCAAATTCAATCTTTTCTCCACTTATCATTATGTTGCTTATTGGTTCAGTTGTGAGAATTTTGGGTTTCTTTACATTGAGTTGCAATCCATACTGAAGGTTGCAATGTTTGATCTTTATTAGCAAGTGGTTCAAGTTCTCCTTTCAGCAAGCAAGTTGTTAATACATTTTCCTCTAATCCTGATGCTGCACTCTTCTTCTTGTAATTCAGCTTATCTGATTATCTGCTCAACATAAGGACTGAAGAAATATGGTGAGAGTCCTCAAGCCTGACACACACCTTTCCTGATGTGAAACCATGGAATGTCCCCTTGTTCTGTTCACACAACTGCCTCTTCGTCCATGTCCAATTCCTCATAGGCACAATCAAATGTTCTGCAATTCTCATTCTTCTCAAGGTTATCCTATCTACAGTTTGTTGTGATCCACCCAGTCTAATGCCTTCACACTGTTAATAAAACACAAGTAAGCCTTTTTCTGTTATTCTCTGCTTTCAGGCAAGGTTCACTAGGCATCAGCAATGGTATCCCTTGTTCTACTTCCTCTTCTGAATCTGGCCCAGAACTCCAGCAGTTCTGTCAAGATACTGCTGCAGCCATTGTCAGATGATCTTCGGCAAAATTGTGTTTGCATGTGATATCAATCATATTGTTCTATTAAGTTGACCATTGTGTTGAGTCCCCTTTCTTTGGAATAGGTACAAATAAGGATCTCTTCCAGTCAGATGGGCAAGTACTTGTCTTCCAAATTTCCTGGCACAGATGAGTCAGTGGCTCCACCCTTTCATCAGCCTGTTGACACATTTCAATGGGTATTCCATCAGTTCCTGGAGTCTTGTTTTGGGCTAAGGCTTCAGTGTAGCTTGAGTTTCTTCCTTAAGTACCATTGGCTCCTGAAATGTCAACTAATTCTTTTTTGGTACAATGACTGTGTGTATTCATCCAACTTCTTTTTAGTTTCTTCCCATGTTTTTTAAAAAATCATTTTACTGGGGGCTCATACAACTCTTAACACCATCCATCCATCCATCCATCGTGTCAAACACATTTGTATATTTGTTGCCATCATCATTTTCAAAACATTTTCTTTCTACTTGAGCCCTTAGTATCAGCTCCTCATTCTACCCCCCCCGACCTGCCCCCATTCTCCCTCCATCACGAACACAAGATAATTTATAATTTTTTTTTTCATTTCTTACACTGACTGATGTCTCATATTGACTGCATATTGACAGACTTTCACTCTGGGGTTTGCCAGGGACTCGTTCAACCCAGCGGGGCTGACGGCACAGGCATCTGGCAACATCTGGGTACATTCAGATGGACCTCTTTACTATTTTGGCCTATCTTCTTTTAATGTTTCCTGCATAATTCAATATTTTCCCATAGAATATTTCAATATTGCAACTCTAGGCTTGAATTTTTTTTAGTTTTTCAGTTTAGTATGTGCTGTGTACTTTGTTTTTAGTTTTAGAACTCCAGTTCTTTATATATTTCATGTTAATATTTGATGCTTTGGCTCATGCTGCCCTTTGAAATGCTCTGTTCAGCTCTTCGATTCATCATTTCTTCCATGTGACTTAGCTACTCTACAATGAAAAGCAAGTTTCCAAGTCCTTTGCGATATCCACTTGGATCTCTTCTTCCTCTCCTGTCTTCCTCATGATCCTTGGCTTTCTCCATGAATGACATTCTGGATGTCATCTACAGCTCATCTAGTCATATGTCATTATTGTGCAATGCAGCAAAACTCTGCTTGAAATGCAGGTGGGAGACACTTGGGGTCATATTTTGGCTTTTGTGGACTTATTATAATTTTCTTCTGTTTCAAGAAAAGACAGCTGAGCAACTGATTCCTCAGTCTTAGGAACCGAGACATCACTCCTCTATCCATCTCCAGGTGGTTCTGCCCACATGCAGATTTGCTGATGTGGTGAGAAAAAAGCTATCTCAACCTTCGCACTGATGTTGGCTTTTTACGCAGACTGTCGCAAAATGTAGCAATGTAGTTTATTGTTGTTATATTGACAGTTACCCATGCTACACCATGCTTCAAGACAAAAATTCATAGATTTGTAATTAGAAATAAATATTTTACAATGTATAATTACATATTGTTTTGTGATTAATCACTATGCTTTAATTATGTTCAATTTATAATAATGAAAATGCATCCTGTATATCAGATATTTACATGACGACTCATAACAGTAGCAAAATGGCAGTGATGAAGTAGCAACGATAATAATTTTATGCTTGGGGTCACCACAACATGAGCAACTGTATTAAAGGGTCATGGCATTAGAAAGGTTGAGAACCACTGTGCCATACATTTCTATTGTAATAGAAAAAATCAATATGTAGAGCATGCATTTATACATGGCTGCAACAATAGGATTAAACAGCAATGCTTGTGAGGCTGGGGCAGGACTAGGTAGAGTTTTGTTCTGAGTACGTAGGGCTACTGTGATTCGGGACTGATTTGATGACAACGTGCAACAAAAACCATGTGCATATATGCTTACGATGCACAGACTACTTCAAGAAGGATCGAAAAGAAACTGGTGGTAGTATTGGCTTCCTCTGGAGAGAGGTGTCTTGAACAGGGGAGCAACAGAGATTTACTTCAAATATATCATTTTTTGAATTAAATTTAATTGTGTACACTGACATATATGTTATATATAACCTATTAAAAATAAATAATTAAAAATAAGCTTCACAATAGTACAATTTAAGATGGCCTCATAAAGCATATTACGCTATCTCTTCTCTTGTTCCTATTATTTTCCAAGTGGTGGGGAAGAACTTAATTTTATTTTGGCAAATTCCTAAGATTATCTTAATTATAGTTACTCACAGTCTTAAATTTTTATAAAACTGCTTCCTGTTTGCATTTTCTCCAGGCATGGCATAGTCGGTTAAGTGCTTGGCTGATAACCACAAAGTCAGTGGTTTGAATCCATCAGCTGCTCCAGGGAGAAAGATGTGATTTTGTATTCCCATAAACAGTTACCGTCTCAGCTATCTATAAGAGGACTTCTACCTTGTTCCATAGGGTCGTTATGAGTTGGAATTGACTCGATTACGGTGAGTTTGAAGTTTTTAGAAGTATGTCCATTGGTTTCATTAGCTCCTCATACACTCAAACCAAACTTACTGCCACTGGGACGATTTTGACTTACTGTGACCCTGAAGGACAGGGCAGACTGGCCCCTGTGGATTTCCAAGACTGCACATTTTGAATAGGAAGCCTGTCCTTCTCTGCTGGTGGTTTTGAACTGCTGACATTGTGTTAACCACCCAACATGTAACCCACTATGCCACCAGGGCTCATGGGGGCCCGTAACCCTCCAAAGGGTGACAGTCTACATTTTTATATTACTAGATTGTGTCTGGGTTTCCTCAAGCATACCGAAACTTTTCACTCTTTTCCCTTGAATCCAAACATTTAAATTCACAATTCAATCTGTAAATTTGAAACAACTTGATTTAAATTAGATCCTTATTCACATTATTGTTTTCGCAGCAACTGTTTTTCTTTCTTTAAGGGAGAACTAACGCTATCGCGGTGATCAGAGTCCTTTTGTGCAATTTTAATGTCTGTTGAGACTTTTTAAAAAGAATGATGTGCATCACAGTTTCTCAAGATTTAAATTCTATTCTTCAATTACTACTTGAAAACAAATCATTATCAATTATCCTGATTGTTCTTCGCATACTATATGGAAAGACCTTTTGGAAAGAAGTGAGGAAGCAGCAGAGATTAAAAACTCCGGAGTATAAAGGAAGGGGCAGTGGGAGGGGACTGGCAATCTCTTTAGGTTAAAAGAAGCAGATTAAGGAAAGACATTTTCATCGGGTTTGGGCAGGACTATTTTTTTTAGGATTGCTCCAATAACGATTTCTTGTTCTTTTTGCATTTCCTTAATAGCAACGACAGGAGGAAGTCAGCTTCAGCGCGTGCGTAAACGGAGTCCGCGAAAGCAGGCACCAGAAAGAGAAAACTTCAGGGCAAAGCGAGAGAGACGACGGGGCAGCAAGAAAGCAGAGAACCAAGAAGGCAGAACAAGGGGGACACACCGACCGGACGAACTGCCAGGCACACGCCGCCCGCCGCCTTTCCGCCGAGGCCCCGGGATCCGTGGGAGCTCCGCCCAGCTGCCACTCACGCTGGGGGAGGGGCCGGGAGGCGGGACGGGGAGACTTCGTTGGTCCCACATACTCGGGACTTGTTGTCAGGAGAGAGCCATCTCTTGTAAAGGGCATCGTGCTTGGCAAAGTAGTGGCTTCAGTGAAAAAGAGTAAGAAACTCAAGGACCGAGGGGCTGCAAGAATCAGCTCCAACATAACCCTTGGGAGGAGGGCGCATAATGTCGCTGTGAGTTCGAGTGGCCTCTCAGCCACTACCGATAGCCACGCAGTTCTCCTGGGAGAGCTGCTTCCTTCTGGGGACAGACCATTGACACCGTTGACGTGGAATGTGTTGGTCCGTTTCTAGTTTAGGAGCCCTGGTGGCTCTTTGTCCGGCTGCTCACTGAAAGGTCAGCTCTTAGAAGCACCAGCACCGAGAGAGAGAGATGGAGCTTCCCCCTCCTGTAAAGAGTGACAGTGTGGGAAACTCACTGGAGTTCTGCCTTGTCCTCGGGGGCCCCTGTGGGTTGGCATCGACCAAATAGCAGTGAGTTGGGTTTTTTGGTTTCTAGATACTTTGGGATCCTCAGGCCAAAAAGGTTGTGACTACATTGGCTAGGTCAAAGGGATATGCTACAACCTAGCAAAAGGATTATTTAGAGACCTCTTGGTACAATCTATGTACATTTGTAAGTTAACAAATGCAAGCTGCCCAATAGAAATAGGCCACCCCATGACTTTAAGAACTTAGCTAGCTGAAATGCTGGCTGAGAGGGAAAAAAAGGAAAATGGAATTAATAATGTGAAAGAAATAATAATTAAAAACTGGTAGGTGTGCATATTTTTCTTTTTGTACTCTTTCATGAGAATACATTTTTCCCCTTCGTGATTTTCCATGGGGAGTGAAAAAAAATCTATTAATATTGATTGTCTGTTTTTTACAGTTGCAAATATATAAACAACACGTATATTGAAAATGAAATGTTTCACATGAATAATTCAGTGAGAGCAATTCATTGAATTGAGAGCAATTTCAATAATGTTCTTTTTCAGTATCAAGATATCAATGGAAGATTGGGATTGAAATAAGAGTGATAAGATAGATTTCCCACTGATTAAAGGATACTTATATGGTCTTTTTCCTATAGTTTACAATTAATAGGGGTGTTGTTACATGGCATCTGATTGGTTCCAACAAAAGCATAAAACACCACCCAGTCCTACACCATCCTTATAATTGCTGTTAAATTTGATTCTATTGTTACAGCCGCTGTGTCTGTCCATCTTGTCAAGGGCCTTCCTCTTTCTTGTTTGCTGCCTCTCTACCAAGAATGATGTCCTTCTCCAGGGACTGGTCTCTCATGATGACATGTCCAAAGTATGTGAGACAAAGTCTCGCCATCCTTAAATCAAAGGAATATTCTGGCTGTGTTTCGTACAAGACAGATTTGTTGGTTTGGGTTTTGTTTAGTTTTTTTTGCAAGTCCATAGTACTTTCAATATTCTTCACCAACACCAGAATGTAAATGCATCAGTTTTTCTTGTCTTCCTTGTTCACTGTCCAACTGTCCCATGCAAAAGGAGGCAATTGATATCATGGCATGGGTCAGGTGTACCTTAGTCCTCAAAGTAACATCCTTCTTTTCAACGCTGTAAAGAGTTCTTTTGCAGCAGATTAACCCAATGAAATGGGTCGTTTGATCTTTTGACAGCTGCTTCTATGAGCATTGATTGTGGATTCAAGCAAAATAAAGTCCTGGGCAGCTTTGATCTTTTTTCCTTTATCATGATGTTACCTATGGGTCCAGTTGTGAGGATTTTTGTCTTCTTTACATAGAGTTATAATCCACAGTGAAGGCTGCAATCCTTGATTTTCATTAACAAGTGCTTCAAGCACTCCTTACTTCTAGCAAGCAAGGTTGTATCATCTGCCTATTGCAGGTTGTTAATTAGCCTTACTCCAATCTTTATGTCCCATTCTTCTTCCTATAATCCAGCTTCTCTGATTATCTGAGTATGGTGAAAGGATACAACCCAGATGCACACCTTCCCTGTCTTTTTTATTGTTAATGCACTTCTTTTATTTGATCAGTTTATTGGGGGCTCGTACAACTCTTATCACAATCCATACATACATCCACTGTGTCAAGCACATTTGTACATATGTTGTCATCATTTTCAAAACACTTTCTTTCTACTTGAACCCTTGGTATCAGCTCCTCTTTCTTCCCCTCCCTACCTCCCCTTCCACTCTCATGACCCCTTGACAAATTTTATATCTTACACTGCTGTCTTTTTACCCACATTTTTGTTGTTCAGTCCTGTCTTTAAATCATGAAGCATTCCCTTGTTCTGTTGGCATGACTATCTCCTGACCCATTTACAGATTCCTCCTGAGCACGATGAAATGCTCTGGAGCCCCTTTCTTCT
The DNA here is from genome assembly GCF_050624435.1 of Tenrec ecaudatus. Classification (NCBI taxonomy): domain Eukaryota; kingdom Metazoa; phylum Chordata; class Mammalia; order Afrosoricida; family Tenrecidae; genus Tenrec; species Tenrec ecaudatus. The sequence continues at coordinate 88,879,984 of NC_134532.1, forward strand.
CCAGTTTGTTTTGATCTACATGGGTAGCAGGGTGTACATAGAGGGTGAATAGTCAAGGATGTAGGGAGAGCGCAGATCTGTTCAATTACCTATTTTTCTTTGCCTAGCAACAACAAAGGGTGTTTGCTCCGTTTTCTGGAAGAAGGGTCACTCGGCAATATATATTCGGTGTAACAGATAAGCAAATAAAATGTCAATTTTTATATGGGTATTACACAACTGAAAGGCATGGAGTTCCTGGGGGTGCAAACAGGACAGTCCACAGTTTGGAGCTTGAGTCTATAAAGAGGTGCCAAGAAAAAAGGTGTAGGATCTCCCAAAGTGTCAGACTTTGAAAATCCCATGAAGGACCGTTCTATTCTGACACACATGGGGACTCCAAGAGTTCCAATCAATGCAGCAACTCGTTTCTCATTGCTGTTGCCATTGTTCGTTTCCACTGACTCTATTCCAATCCACATAGGTTTGTGGAATCAAAGTATCATTTTGTTCAAATATTTAAAACTATGTATTTCTACAGTGGTATTGCTATAGAAAGCTAGGCTTTGTAACAGAATAGTCTGTTTATATTACAAAATATGATTAAGTACTCTAGAGGCATACAACATAGTTCTGGACGGTTGCATTTTAACGGTTGCTGTAGTTTTAGCATTTGCCAGTCTATTTTCCATCATTTAATGTCTTTTGCCCAAAGACTGCATGGAATTATTTTGCTCCTGGATGTCGTTATTGTTAGGTGACATTGAGTCAGTTCTGACCTGTAGCAACCTTAAGCACAATGGAATGGAAACCTGCTGGTCTTGTGCCACCCTCACAATCATTCTTGTTTGAGTTCAATGTTGCCACCACAGTGTCAAGAGGAAGACCCTCTTTTTGGCTCTGCCCCTCTACTTTACAAAGCATGACACCCTTCTCTATCTCCTGGAAAGACTCCTTCGTAGAATTGTGTAAACTCAGACTACAACAATGTCTAACGTTTGCAACTTCTCAAGAAAAAGTAAGAGTTTACTAAACTAAAGCATTTTCAAACAATAGTCTTTGTAGGTAGGCTGCTGTGAATTACCAAAAATCATTCGTTCCTGATCTTCAAGAGCAAATATTACATAAATATATTGCCATTACACAAATATTTCAGTTAATGTATTAAACTAAATTATATAAAAGTTATAGGACACCAATAATTTCATATGGTTCAGCCTCAATATACTCTGTGCATTTACTAAAATATTCCAAATATTTTATTAGTAATTTATTATTAAACTTTTAAATATATGATATAAATATATGGTTTCCTATAAATATACAAGGAGGGATTTCCAAGAGTTCATGCAGAAATAGAATTAAAAGAAAATGGAATTTTAATTAGCTTTTTGAAGCTCCCTCAATATTATATAAGGTTATAACACATTTTAATATTATAAACATGTTTACATTTTTAACGTTAACAATGTAATTAATATAAATATATAGTATCTATGTAACCATTATGGATATTATGTTACTTAAATATTTTTGGTTATTTAGTAAAATATACAACCTAAAAATATTCTGGCTACTTAGTGAAAAAAGTAGAATGTATTTAAATCTGTCTTGGAGAAAAATAAGATTTGTATTTGTTAGTTGTACCAAAGTAATTAATTTTGTTTTATAAAATAATTTTTGTGGCAGTTAATTATGCTAGAAAATAAACAGTTTTGAGCCTAGTTTAAACTTCCATCTTCATATTCTTCATAATGATCTGCACATAGTATTGGTCCTGAGTGACAAATTTTAAGTAAATTAATATAAGTGAAATCTACTTAAAGAGTTTTCTTTTTTGTATAAAGTTATCTAATATAGAAACATGAGATAGTGGCTAGAGAGTGGTTAGACACAGTCGAAGTACTTTTCTCTCACACTAGTTCTTTTGACTCAAATTATACAGATACATGTACGTGCATTCCATGCAGACACACTGAATTCTCTCATTCCTTCACCAGATCTTCATTCAGACTGTATTGTATCCCAGTACCCAGAAGGAGCGCCTGGAGGCAAAGGGTAAAACAATGTGAAGCAGACTGCAAGAAGACGTATGAACGCATAAGAGGACACTTATTTCAGGAAAAGTTTAGAGAACTCAGGGAAAGCTTTATAAAGGAGAAACACTAGAGGGGGTACTTTAAAGATAAGTGGAATCATAACAATCTTTGTTTCTAATCATGAAAGATTAATTTCAAAAATAATCCATAAAAATGCAACCAGTAAAATCCTGTAAACACACAGCATAGTTTGCATCGACTATGATTATATAAGTCAAATAATTCAAGCCCAGACATAAAATTCCAACTTCAGATATTACTCTGTGTTCTGCAACAAAGCCATTCATCATCAGTATCAGAAACCACTCCTCCCTTTCCCTCAAACCAATGTTTTTACCAACTTAGCATGCTTGGACAGTGCGAAGTTTATAACTACTTATCTGACACGGAATTAAATCCCAATATAACAGCGTACAAGGTTTGGCCCAAACGCGGAGGTAGGTAGGTAGAAGCAGAAAGTCATGATGAAAGAGTAATATACTCAACTTCAAAATAGTTGGCTTGCACTCCTTTCTGACATGTTTTCGTGCCATAGTTGGTGATATAGTCCTTTCTGACATGTTTGGTGTTGATTTCATGGCCCCTCAAGTTCTACCTTCCCTGACTCAAAATTAAATAAACTGTTCTGGTTATGTATTATTCACTCCTCCATTTTTAAATCAGGCTATTAGAAGTAGGAATGTCATATAGACTTAGTTAGGAGTATGGATTAAGACCCATAACATGCATTTTGGACTTAATTGGACACAGACACATTACTTAAATTTCTTAATAATTTTATTGATCCTAAACCGTTTCTATAACATTATGAGCCAGGACAACAAAACTGCTTCACCAGAAAACCAAATGGTGCTGGATCTGTGACATGTCTGTCTGGTGAAACTTTACTTCAATTCTTAAAGGCATATAATCTGTTAAAAATCATTGATACTAGTGGCTAGCTTCAAGTTTTTATTGCCAGTATTAAGATTTCTTTCAATGTTATTTTTAAAAAGAGCCAATATGTTGTAACATATCCGCAAATGTAAAATTTATCCTTTTTTTCCCTTGCAAAACAAAACACCGACAAATGTAAGAGGCACATTGATCTCTAAGAAAGAAAGGATGCCAATGCACAATCGCGTGGGTATATGTAACCGCACACTGGTTACTACTGTGCAGCCATGCTCTTCTTCCCCCCAAACCTACAGGGGCAGGACTGCACTGATCGCCTGCACAGTTCCAAGTGCACACTCCATACATTCCCCAAAGGGGCAACGGGGCGGTTTCCTCTGGGAGCTGCAGGGACCCCATCTTTTCCACGCACCCCGTTTGGTCTGCGGGTTCTCTTAAGTGCACACTATCCCAGTGGTCCGACGACACTAGGTCCCTGGAAGAAAACCCGTATCGAATGTCGTCTCCATTCCACTTTCGGAGCACACGGCCCGGACAAGGACAGGCGACAACTAGACCGCCAGCCCGCCCGCCCGCCGGCCGCAGACGCCCACAGGCCGCCAGTGGCCGCCAAGGCGTTTCGACAGCGCGACGACGCCCGCGCCGGCGCCGCGTGATGACGCAGCGGCGTCACGGTCTCCTAGGAGCGGCGGTCCCGGGCACCGGTTTCAAAGTCGCAGGGCGGGCCGAGGGCACTTCCGGTGCCGGCGCCGGGCGGCCCCGCCACGCTGATGCCGCCGCGCAGGTTGCGGAGGACGCCGTCTCCGGGCTTGGCGCTGGCTTCCTGGGCGTCCCCCTAGGTGGCCCGTCGGGACCCTGGGTGCCCGGGGACTCCGGTGGCTGCCCGCGTTCCCGCCCACTCCGGCGGGGTTCGGAGGACGGGGGACCGGACCCGAAGTCCCCCGCTCGGCGGAGATCTGAGTGGAGGCAGCGGCTGTCTGGGGACGCCTGGAGGAGGGATGCCGATGTGCCGCTCCGGCGCTTGACAACCGCCCGAGCGTTGCCTGAGTTTTGCTTTGCTGAACTGCCAGCGCTGTGTCTTTTTAAGGAAGACGGGGCTGGCGAGAGCCCCACACTCGAATTGGATCGCTATGGCCACAGAAATCGACTTTCTGAGAGAACAAAGTAAGCTCCCTATTCCTCTATTGAGAATTCCGACTTGTTTAAGGCCACTGTTGACCAGCGGATATTTTTTGAGTACCTGCTGGGACCTTAGACGATTTAAAAACACATTTAGCGGCCGAAAAAGGTTGATGGAATACATAGTTCGGCCAGTACTTAGAGGTCCTTTGATTTGCGTGGGGGCTCTACTAGAACACCAAATATGTTTCTTATGCTCCCCGCGTACTCTTGAGAAACGAGAAATCTGACGGCCAGAAAGTATTCCCAAGCCTGCAGGCAGAACCCAGAGGCACAGACACCTCTGATCATTTGTTCTCGAGGTTTATTGAGCTTCTGTTGTATGTTAGCACTTTCAGTTTACGTGCCAGGCATATACCAACATAACTAAGATGAAGTGGACATTTCTGCCTCCCAATAATGTAACTTGGGGAGGGAACTATGGGAGCAATTGCTCTCTCCCCAAGTTTCTTCATAGGCTTGTGGGAATGCGTACAGCATCGAAAAATGTTAAGGTTTGGAAGAATAACATACAGTGCTAACGAGATATTAACTGTTAGAGTTATAAACTAATGACCAAGGGAGGCTTCATTAGAGCGGAAACTGAGGGCAAGTATGGATTTACTACATAAGGACTGTGTAGACTTACCAAATAAGCAGTATAGACAGCACTGAGGACATGAGAAATAGGCTTTCGTCAGAGCTGCCAAGAAGATTGGCTTCAATGAAATAAGGAGGTTGATTCAGGAGAATGATAGGTTCAGTTGAAGGGGTCGATGGATTCCGGTTGGTGAAGGGTCTTGTGGTAAGGAGATTGGACCACTGTACATATGATTTTAAAAAAGAAACAGCAACAAAGAGCACATTGTCACTGAGTTGATTCCGACACATAGTGACCCTATTAGACAGAGTAGAGCTGCTTTGTGGGTGTGTGAAACTGAATTTTTATGGAAGCTAGCAGCCTCATCACCAACTGAGGCAGCTGTTGGGTTTGAACTCCTGACTTTGAGTTTAGTAGTCCAATTCAGAGCCCACTATGTCTCCAGGGTGGCACTGGCATTTCAAATTCTCTAGCTACTCTGTGGGAGAAAGAGGAGTCTGCTCCAGTAAAGATTTGCAGCCTCAGAAGCTCTATATGGGTCACTGAGGTTGAGTGACCTCTAGGGCAGTGGGTTTGGACATGTGATGGGTGCTACTGAAAGGAATGAAGTTTGGAATCCCATGATAACATTGTGATTTGGAAAGCCCTGTCTGCCTCTTAAGAGTAACATGTTGCAGAATTAAGCAGAGTGCAGTAAGAAGTTAACTATTAGGTCCACTGAAATTGGAGATTAGGGGAGTTGAGGAAAAGGGGTAGAAGTTCTGGTTTTAGCTACAGGACAGGTAGAAAGAGCCAGGGGTTTTGAACACAGTCTCTCAATCCAGTCAGACTGGGATGACACCACAGTTCTGCTCTGAAGGTCTTTTTAGCTTCTACTGCATCTCAGTGTGAGCCTTTGTAAAATGAGCGTAATGACATAGTATTCCTTTGGGGGTTACTGTAAAAAGATTGAGATGATGCAAATCTAGCATTTTGCAAGATCTAGCATATGTTAAGTATGTGGTATACATTACATATAGTTATTAATGATACCATTAGCATTGTTTCTTAGCTTTGAAGTGAGAAGAGCCGCACCCCATAGAGTACTGGCCAGACACCATGTGAGTGGTGTGGAGCAGGAACGAGGTGGTGAGGGATATGGCTGCAGTAAGGAGAGCTTCAAGGCAACCAGAAATTTGTTTCTAGAGGAATCAGGCGAGCTAGAATTCTTAGATAAAAATCCAGGTACCATGAGAACCAAATAAGACAGTAAGTTATTTCTTGGAACTGAAAAATAATTCAACAAAAGACAAGTTGGAGAACCTCAGGCAGAAAGAGCAGGGGTAAAAGCAGGAATGGCTTGAAATAGCAGTGCTTCTTTAGGGAACTGAGCGTGGCATGGTAGGTGGCATTGCCCTTTTTCTCTTAGCAGTTAAAAGCCATGCTTGCATTCATAAAGTGGACCCTTGAACACTCAGGTTGACATAAATGACGTGCCTTCCTCTCAGTGAGACCACGTGCTGCTGTGGATTAGGAATCGGGTTGCTAACCTTAAAGTCGACATTTCAACTCCACCACCAGCTGCTCTGTCTTCTTCCATAAAGATTTATGACTTAGAAACCCTAAGGAGCAAGTCTACTCTGTTCCAAATCTACCTGGGGGCAAATTCCTCCTCTTCCCCCTCCTCTTCTACACCTAAATCACCTGTAGTATATTAAGTCTTATTTATCTTGATTATGTTTTCTCATTTATTCCATTTGGATTTGGTAGCCTACTTCAAAAACGTTTATTTTGGCACTTCTCAATTAACTGCCTCTGACAATTCTAGATATCCCTCACAGATTCGGTTTCAGACCACTGCACTGTGCTAGATATCACAATAAAGTGAGTACACACAGTTTTTGGTTTCTCAGTCAGTGCATAAAACATTTAGGCATGTACTATATTGTAATCTGTTAAGTGTGCAGTAGCATGATGACAAAGTTTGAAACATTGTGATCATTACCAACATAAGACACAGACACGAAGTGAACACATGCTGTTGCAGAAATAGCGCCGATAGACTTACTCCACGCGAGGTTGCCACAAACCTTTAATTTATAAAGCTCCCAGTAGTTCCCCGGCACAAGAAGGTTCAGTAACATGAGGTACTGCTGTCACTACCATAGGCAACTCTGCACCCGGCTAGATTGGTTGCTGTGAGTAGGACCAACCGGATAGCTGTGAGTTCCGAGTTGTTGGTTGGTATCGATGTCCAGATAGACAGGCAAATGGAATGGACTAGAATCAATGCTCCATCTGGTAAGAGAGAGCTGATCATCCTCAGGAAGCGGAGGAGCTTGCATGTTAGCAGAGGGACGCAGACTGATTCTTGTAGTGGGGAGACTGAGTGGTGGAAGGAGCCTGGATGTTGTACTGGGTTGTTAAGCATTGCACTGTTACCCACAGGTCAGCTGCTTGGCTGCAGTAAAATGAGGTAGTCTGCTGCCACTAAGACTTACAGCTTCACAAGCCACAGGGAGCAGTTCTACTCTGGTTTATGGGGTCGCCGTGATTGGAATTAACTCAATGTCAGTGGATTTGACTTTTAAGTGGGTTTAGGCTGTGGTGATGGACTTTCTGTTCTTTTAAAAGACATTGTCTTTGTAAGAGCAGTCATTGACGTTTTGATAAAGTTCAGCTCGTCAGTTTATATAGATTGTACTTTTGGTATCATCTAAGAATGTTTTACCCAGCTCAAGGCTGCAAAGATATTTTTCATTGTTTTCATCTGGAAATTGTTTTAGGCTTACATTTAGCTCTGTAATATTTTGAGTTAAATTTTGTATAAGGTATGATGTAAAGGTCAAGGTTATTATTATTTTTCTTGCATTTGAGTGACCAATTGGGAAGAGTACCCTTTCTCTTTTGAATGGTCTTTTCATTTTTATTAAAATTCAGTTGCCCATCGATGAGAGGGTTTCTAAAACTTTGTGGTAAAAAAAAAGCTGTTATCTTTTAATTACTCTTTGCAACTAACGTTTTGAAGTCCTCTGGTGTACATGGATCTACTTCTGAATTCTAGTCTATTCCATTTGCCTGTCTATCTGGACATCAATACTGAGCTGTCTGGATGAGCAGTAATTTTGTAATATGTCAGATGCTGTTGTTTCTGGATGCCATGGAGTCTGGTCCAAATGACAGCGATCCTGTCCTCACAATTGTTGAGCCCCTTGTCACAGCCAACTTGTCTTACAGAGGATGCTCTCTTTTTCACTGACCCTCCGCTTTACCAGGCGTGATGCCCTTCGCAGGCACTGGTCTCTCCCGACAACATGCCCAAAGTACGTCTCACCAGAGCTGCTTACAAGGAACACTTGACTGCACTTCTTCCAAGACACATCTGTGTATTCTTCTGGCAGTCCACGGTACTTTCAATATTCCTTGCCAGTACAGTTCCAATGCTTCAGTTCTTCCGCAGTTTCCCTTAGTTGTTGTCAGGTAATACCGACATCATAAAAATTACTTGGTAACTACAAGGAATTTCAAAAAATTCATGGAATAATTTCATTATCATTCTATTCCGGTTTTCCATGAACTTTCTGAATGTCCCTTACGTTTTATTCTCTTCAGTTTTATTCTGGAACCATTTTTTCAGGATCGGTCTTATTCCTTCATTAGATATTTCATAGATTTTACTAGTGAAGCCAGATGGACCTAGCGTTTACTTTGTGGCATGATTTTAAACTATAAATTTGCTCTCTTTAATAGATATGTGACTATTCGGTGTTCTGTTGTATACTCAATGGGGAACACCAACCATCTGAGATTTTTTGAATTCTCTCTTTATGTATTTTCCCTTCTATATAGGCAGTCCTTGAATTTTGTACAGAATCTGCAACTAAATCTTTAAGTCTAGCTTGTAGGTAAGCCAGGCTAAGTGCAGGTGGCTGAAAGGCTCAGCCCTTTGCAGTGAGTTCAAAGCTTCCTGTGTGGCCAGTTGTGAAGAAGATTGCTGTAGGGCTTTGTTTAGTTATTTCAAAGGAGGGTAAATTTACATAACATTAAAGGGCAAACTGTCTGTAATCTGGTGTTGGTATTTTTGTGATCCAGGGATTTACTCTGTTCTGCCAGTTCTGGTCCATTCGTTCTTCACTAACTCTCCTCTTGATTTCAGGGGTTCCCCTGGGCTCAGCCTGCTTTCCCTCTTTGTGTGATGAGAGTGGGTAACAAGGACTCATTTCATTTGTTTCAAGCCTTCATCATCTAATGTCTGGTGTTTCACAAACCATTGCTTCATTTATTTATTCTCTCTTGGATTATGAAAAACAAGAGCAAGCAGGTGGTCCTTCATACTTCATCTTGGCTGTAAACAAAAACCCTAATTAAGTTGCTACTTTTCCATCTGAAACCCGAGTATCTCATTCCCACTATTACCGTCTTTTAGCCTTATCAAGGGTTCTATTCGAACCATTTATTTTCTTCCACTTGTCTAGTTCTTCCTGATTCTTACTACTATATAATAGGTTGTGACCTTTACCAAGTACTCCAGCCACTGTCCTATTCATACTCTTACTAAGTTTGTTGTTACTGTTAGGGGCCATTGAGTCAGTTCCGATCCATAGGGACCCTATGCAAAACAGAACGAAACACTGCCTAGTCCTGCACCATCTTCACATACTTACAGTCGCTTTGTCAATCCATCTCACTGAGAGCCTTCCTCTTTTTCACAGTCTTCCCACTTTACCCAGCAGGGTGTCCTCCTCCATGAACTGGTCTCTCCTGACAACATGGCCAAAGAATGTGAGATGAAGCCTGGCCATCCTTGCCTCTAAGGAGCACTCTGGCCGTACTTCTTCCCACACAGATTGGTTTGTCCTTTTAGAGTCTATGGTATTTTCAATATTCTTTTCCAGCACCACAATTCAAATGCATTGATTTTTCTGCTGTTTTCCTTAATCATTGTCCAACTTTTTAAAAAATAATCTTATTGGGGGCTCTACAACTCTGAACACAATCCATCCATCCATCCATTGTGTCGAGCACATTTGTACATTTGTTGTCATCATCATTCTTTCTACTAGAGCCCTTGGTATCAGCTCCGCATTTTCCCCCTCCCTCTTTTCCTTCCTTCCTCCCTCCCTCCCTCAACCTTGATAATTTATAAATTATTATTAGTTTTTCATATCTTACACTGTCCAATGTCTCCCTTCACACACTTTTATGTTCTCTGTCCCACAGGGAGGGAGTTATAGGGGGATCATTGTGATCGGTTTCCCTTTTTCCCCTACTTTCCCCTTACCCTCGTGGTATCTGTACTCTCATTAGTCCTGATGAGTTCATCTGTCCTGGATTCCCTGTGTTTCTAGTTCTTATCTGTACCATGTACATGCTCTGGTGTAGTTGGATTTGTAAGGTAGACTTGGGTTCATGATAGTAGGGGGAGGAAACATTAAAGAAATAAAGGCAAGTTGTGTGTTTCATCTCCTCCCGGAAACCCTTCTGTAAGGGTATGTCCAGTTGCCTACAACTTGTACTTGCATATAAGGCAACTGAAAACACCCGGACTTGGGTCAGGCCCACCTTAATCTTCAAAGTAATTTCTTGATTTTCAACACTTTAAAAGAAGTCTTGTGCAGCAGATTTACACAATGTAACGTGTTATTTGATCTCTTGGCTTCAGCTTTGAGCATTGATTGTGATTCCAAGCAAGACAAAACTTTTGACAACTTCAAACTTTTCTCTGTTTGTCATGATGTTCCCAATTGTTCCAGTTGTGAAGATTGCTATCATCCATACTGAAGGATATAATTCTTGATCTGAATATGATTAAGGGCCTGCTTTTCTGTAGCAAATGGCCAGCAGTGCTTTATCCCTAAATATTGTTCTCAAACTAACATGTTCAATAGTCAAAGATAATACCTCAATCATCTGAATAAGGCCAGAAAAATTAAAGGTGAACTAATAAGTAGTTGAAGAGCAAGCGCTGGTGGCACAGTGGTTTAAGCGCTCAGCTGGGAACTGTAAGGCTGTCTGTTCAAACAGACATGCCTCTGTGCAGGGGAAAGGTGTGGCTGTCTCCGTCTGTAAAGATTACAGCCTGGAAGCCCCAGGGGACAGTTCTGCTAAGTCCTACAAGATGCCTGTGGGTCAGCATCGATTTAAGGGTAACAGGGTTTAGTTTTTGGTTTAGTAAGATGTTGATGTGGTATTTTAAACCTGATTGTCTAGCTTCAGTGTCTAACAAAGACATTTACAGAAAAAGAATTTGTGTGTATTGAGTATGTTGTGAGGAGCCCTGGTGGCACAGTGGCTTAAGTGGTGGACTGCTGATTGGCGGTTTGAACCCAGCAGCCACTCCATAGAAGAAAGATGAGACAGCCTGCTTACAAAAAAGATTTACAGCCTCAGAAACCCTATGCCGTGCTTCTACTCTTCCCTATAGTGTCTCTATGAATTGCAATCCGCACTCTAGCATTGGGTTTGGTTTCGGTTTTGGTGTATGTTATGTGTGTTAGATTTACATATATACACAGTCATCTTTATATTGGGTTCATCACAGCAGTGAAATGAAAATTTGACATTATTAAATTTGTGGATTTACCGTATATACTCAAGTATAAGCTGACCCGAATATCTGCCAGGGCACCTAATTTTACCTCAAAAACTGCATTAAAAATGTGCTGAAAAACTCAGTTTATATACAAGTATACATGGTAATTAGCTGCATTTGCAGCTTTAAAAGGAAAAAAACCTATCATTCTAATTTATCTTGTAAAAGCACCAAAGAAAATATAGTTCTTGTTCATAATATAAGTATTTTTAGCAAATTCGTGATATATGGGCAGCTTCTTCAAACTAATGAATCCTATTTGATAAAAAAACTACATATCTTTATGGATAGTTGAAAACATGAAATGTATTTTCTTTCAATGAAAAATCCATTGTTATTAGAGGATCATATCAACACAGTAGTCTGTCAGTGAAGGTCCCAGAGTAAGATGCACTAGGAGGAACGCTCGGTTGATTTACTTCCGAAAATCAGCCAGTGAAAATCCTTTAGGGCCCAGCAGTGACGGGGAGGGAATAAGGCTGGGCAGCTGTGTTGTAGTAATAGTAGTGTCAGAGAGAAGAACCAAGATCTTAGAGATAAGAACCAGAATCTACCCCAGTCGGCTTGGGAGTAAAGTCAGTTAGTTATACCTCCACTTACCAAACGGTTTACCCATTCTGGCACCAGCTGTGCCTCCTACAGCACTCTGCTTCCCTTTTGGTTCCTTAATTCCTTGCACGGAACTCACAGATCAGACTCAGAGTTAAGAAAGTTCATGAGACGCAGACTCAGAATCAACAGGCTACAACCCAGCACCAGGACCAATAAGCACGTAGGCAATGTCTGGGAGGCTTCTTTAGGCCCTTCTCTGCTGGGTTCATCCCCTCTCAGCGAGAAGGTCTTTCCTAGTGCCCTCCAGCCAGTCTTCCTTTTGGGCCCCTCAGGCAGGGCTCTCTGCCTCCCGTCTTCCCGCACTCCGCCTTTCCAGTGGGAACTGAGGAGCCCACAGGCAGTGTTGTTAACAGCTTTGTGCATCTCCTTCACCGGCATCCCTAGCAGCTGGTTTCTGCCATCACCACTGTGCAGCAGAGTTTTTCTTAGCTTGTTGCTCTGGGCTTCGCTGTAAAGACTCCTCCATGCCTTTCACTGAATTCACTTCAGCTCCTGTCATCTGAAAGAAGTGTCTTTAAAAGGTAATCTGGTTCCCTTAGTGGCATTTCCAAATCCAGTCATTTGGATGTAGTCTGTGAAGGACGCTGCTGTACACCTTGAAAGGACAAAATCTAGAATCCAGGTAGCCTGTAGCACACTGCCAGCATCACCAGGGGATTACATGTTGTAAATAAGGGAAAAGGCAGAATAGACAGACACACAGGGGAAGATAGACCTCATGTCTACACGTAGAGGAACCTCGGGATTGCTGGTAGTTGCTGGGAACTAGCAGAGAGGCCCTCAGAATGCCGTGATTGGACTGAGAACGTGATTTGTATTTTAATCTCTGTGATGCGGATAAAATTAATTCCTGTTCTTTAAAACTGCCCACTTGTCCTTTCGTCATAACTACTACTAAATTCTTTCTAACTATTCAAGCAAAAGCCCCTCAAAACATGAGGATACGTTTATGACCATGGATAGAGGAAAGCTTCAACAGAAGCAAACATTTTTTTAAAACTGAAAAAAAAAGAGATATATAAATAAACTTCATTAAAAGTAATAATGTAGGTATCATGAAATACATCAACAAGTGACCAGACCAGCTAAGACATTGAGAGGATATGTTTATGAATAGCAGAGCACTGAGAGTTAATTAGTATCCAGAATTTATCAAGATTTTTCACAAACAAAAGTACACTCACACCAATTGGAAAATGGTTAGAATATAATCTGATCATTTGTAGAAAATAGAACTTGAACAGCTACTAAAAATATGAAGAGGTCCTATATTCATGAGAAATACAAGGAATGCAGATTAAACAACAGTGAGATAAATGCTTATTCAATGAAAAATTGCTATTCTGTAGAGAGTTAATGCCCTTCTCCAATTATCAGCCCATAATTGACTTTAAACCTTAAGGTAGTGAGAACTTGTGTCTAGAGAATTATTCGTACTTGAAAACTCTATCAAAAAGAGAAACTTGTCTTGAAATTACTTTATTCGTGGCCATAACTCCTACCTGATTTTGAGATTGTTAAGAGAAAAAGTAATAGGCAGAAATGGAACAATAGTGGTGTTGAAATTATAGTGCTATGTGTCAAATATATTCAAAGTTCTGAGAGTAACTACCCATAGTTAATCAACCTGCAGGAGCACAGGCTCCAAGATTTCTCTCAGGTGTGACACAAAGCACATTTTTACGAACTTTCCAAAATGACTCTGAAAATCCATATGGGCATGACAGATTCACAGATTTCAGCAAAAATCACTATACTCACAGTTATAATTTATTATAGAGAAAGAAATCACATGGTGAACACCCAAAAGAAGAGACACATTGGGCAAAGTCTGGGAAGGTCCCAAAGACAAAGCTTCCATTGGCCTCAGGACATGTTAACTTAAGTGTATCAGTTTGTGAGACTGTGCACAGAGCATTGCCACCCAAGGAAATTTGACCAAATCTCTGTTTCAGAGTGTTTACTTACTCCAGCTCCATTACGTAGACGCGCTTGATTGATTGCAAACGGTCGCCAGATCAACTGATAACCCTGTACTGAAAGCTAAAGGCATATAGTACTTACTGGATTGCCAAAGCATAGTTATTCTAGATGGCTAACCCTCTCCCTAAAATTATTGGAGCTGGCCTGCCTCAGCCTTAGATCAGTGTGGACACTTAGATCAGAACCCTCCCTAAGCAAAAGCACTCCCTCCAGCTGTGACACAGATTCTCTCTCGGAACTCGGGGGGGGGGGGGGGGAGTAGATAATTACTTTTTAAAACTTAGGTAAAGAAAAATTACATTATTAATACTTCATAAGTACCTGTTCCTTTATCAAAGCCACATACAAAGGATCTTTAAAAAGCTTATGAAAAACTATTATGAAAAGATAATAACTAATTGGATGTTTGGGTTATGTGCAGTTTGGGAGCCAACGTTGGTTATCCTGGCTTTTGATGTTGAAAGCGCACGCAGCATTGTGATTGGGCATGTCATTGGGAATGATGTATATATTTAAGTAAAGCTGTATTAATTTGTACTATTATCAGCGGTGTTTGAGAATCTGCTTTATTCCACTTTCTCATTTGCTACTTAATTTCATTTTAACCATCCTCTTTATGACTCTTAATTTATAATTTTCTGATGCCTAATAAGCATGATATCTTTTTATGATTTTTTTAATTCAAATTTGTTACCAATTTTAAAATAGGGCTGTCTGCCTTTTTATTGATAAAAGTTCTTTGTATATTTTGGAAATGTCCTGTATTAGTTAAATGGGTTAGAAATATTTCCTATAAGTCTATGGCTTGCATTTTTATTTTCTTAACTGTCCCTTTAGTAAATACAAATTTATAATTTTAATGTAGTCCACCTTATGAGCCTTTTCTTTTATGATTAGTTCATTTTGCGTTCTGATTAAAAATTCTTTCCATACATCAAGGTCATATAAATCAATCAGTTACGTCTAGAAATTTTATTGTTTTGGCCATCACATTAAAATATATAATCTACTTCAAATTGAGTTTTGTAAATCTTGCATCATTTTTACCCCATGATGCTATCTAGTTGACCCCAACCACTTCCAAAAAGATTGTCCTGTCTGTCCTCTACTATTCTGTGTTGTTGTTAGGGAGTTTCAAGTAGGGTCCAGTCCGTATCCTCCTTAAGCGCCCCAGAAGGAAACACAGCCTGGTCCTGCATCACAGTTGTTCAGTTGTTCCTATGCCCAAGACCATCATTGAAGCACTGCCTCAGTCCATCTCACTGAGAGCCGCTCTCTTTTTTGCTGTCCCCCCACTTTACAAAGCAGGATGTCCTTCTCCAAGGACTGGTCTCTCCTGACATGTCCAAAGTATGGGAGATGAAACGGCGCCATCCTTCCCTCTCAGGGGCACTCTGGCCATACTTGTTCCCCCACAGACTGGGTTGTCCTTTCAGCAGTCCCTGGTACTTTGAATATTCTCCAGCACCACAATTCCAATGCTTAGATTCTTCCTTGGTCTTCTTTATACAATGTCCAACTTCCACAATCATGTGAAGTAATTGAAAATACCATGGTTTGTGTCAGGCGCCCCTTAGCCCTCAGAGTAATATCCTTGCATTCCAACACTTAAGAGGTCTTGTGCAACAGATTTACCCAATGCATGACGGTGCCTTTTGATCTCTTGAGTGCTGCTTCCATGAGCATTGGTTGTGAATCCTAGCAAAACAAAATCCTTGACAACTTCAACCTTTTCTCCACTTAACATGATGTTACCTATTGGCCCAGTTGTGAGGATTTGGGTTTTCTGTAATGAATACTTGGATTCTCTTCTGTTGATTTTTTTTGTCTTTATACCAGTATCATACTACCCAAATTATTATTGCTTCATAGTGCATCTTGATATCTGTTAATAAGAATGTTGACACACCGTGCAAAATGTGACCACTGCCACTGAACAGTATGCATACAAATCGTTTAAATGGAACCTCATTTGCTATGTAAAATTTCATTAAGAAAACAAAAAAATATTTTTATAATGTATTTGGCAATTTCTTTTTCTCATACCTTTTATTTCTTTTACTACCCTATTACATTAACACATACACACACACACACAAATGTTGCCTTAGAATCCATTATAATCCATAGTAACCTTAAAGACAGACTGTGACTGCCCATACCGTTTTCAAGGCTTTATGGAAGCTGATATCTTTATAAAGCCACATCTTTATCCTGCTGAGCAGCTAGTGGGTTCACGTCCTAGACCATTCAGTTAGTAGCCACCTGCTTTAACCATGGCACCACCAGGGATCCTTGTTAATATTAACTTAGACCTCAGATAAAGTGTTGACTGAATGTCAGGAAGAATTATCTTTGTGTCATACACAATTTACAAGTGAAAGTTAAGAAAATTATTCCTTCTGGGGATTTTCTTCTCTTTTTTCTTTGATTCTAGCTTATTTGTGTTACTATCCATTAATTTGCTCTCTGTGGCTTTAGCCCTTTGGGATTTGTTGAGACTTGCTGTGTTGTTGGCAAATTGTCAATTTAAAATGTACTATGTGAGCCTAAAATAATTGTGTGTTGTGCAGTGGTTGGATGCTATTTACTGTGTATGTGTCTTGATGTGAACATGCATATGTTCGTGTGCTTTTTGAATTCTCTCAGCTCTGTTCTCGACCTGACCTTCTTTTTCTGTTTCTTCGAGTCCCTCCACAATTTAATGTGATTCTCTGTCCTACAGCTTCTTCTCAATTGGGAGTTTGTACAGGAAGAGGGTTTAGATGATTTTAAGAATTCAATATAATATGTCTGCACCTTGTCTTTTTCAAAAGGAACCTAATTTATTCTAGTAACGAATAAAATATATGGATAATATTTTTGACTCTGCTAATTTGCAGAGCAAATGCAGAGTTGGAGAATTTGTGAAATCAGAAAAATGAATTATTTCAACTCTTTGGTTTTCCATCTTCAGGACTTAATTAGCTTAGGTATATGAAAGAACTTGTTGAAGCTCTATGATGGTATGCTTTATAATGAAATAGTAACTAGGATATTGCTAATTTTTTTTAAATTGAACCTTATTGTTCAGTTTTACACTTTGCCTTTACCCAGTGAACTACAAATTGTTATTTTTTTACTTTGTTTCAGATCAGAGACTAAATGAACTTCTTAGACAGTCTCAAGTGGAAAATTTTTCCAAATATTCATCTATACAGGTATGTAAATTCAGTGAGTCCTAATAAACTAGGTTCAAATTTAGTTGTAAATATAGCAACATAAATATGAATGCAGAATAATTTCTATTTAGGATTATTTTTATGTGAAGTTGACATACAGCATTTTGAAATTTTGAGTATAGCTTTTATTTTGCATGCTTTTGCCTAATAAATGTAAATTTTTCTGTGATATAAATTGACATTTTCCACCCCACAATTGGAGCTTACATATTATGGAGTTGAAATATCTTTAGTTCCAAAGTGAGAATTCATTCAAATTTTTAGACATCCTAAAATTTCTTCTCAAGATTGGCCCAGTTGCATATCTTCTTCTCTGAATTTTCATAAATGATGACAAACGTATGAACTGACTTACAATAGTGAATACGATATGGCATTGTTTTTATCTCTATTTAAAATTAAATGTTGTGTTTAAGATATGTTTTTTAAGCGATTAAGGTGTACTTATTGTTGGAATCTGAGCTACAGAATACTGAAAGCAAAATAAGAGTCTGGGCTTAGTGATGGCCCTCTACCGAATCAAGGAGCCCTGGTGGCATAGTGGTTATGGATTGGGCTGCTAACTGCAAGGTCAGTGGTTTGAAACCACCACAGCGCTTTCTACTCTTGTAAAGAGTAAAGGGTTAAGGTCTTGGAAACACACGGGTTATTATGCCCTGTCCTATAGGATCCCAATGAATTGGCACTGAGTTTGGTGTTTTGCTTTCTACTGAAGCTATAGTTTACCATTGACTCGATGGCAGTGAGTTGGTTTATTAAAGCAATCAAGATTTTTTTTTTGCTCTTGATGGAAATGAATCTTGTAAGTAGAAATGAAATTGTATGACATTAAAATGAGAGGAGTTGTATAAGGTTTTTGGTTTAATTAGCATACTCATCTTTATAGATATTTTCTTTAATGTGTTATACTTTGCAGTTGCCCTATTGTCCTTTGTATTTATTTCCTAAGAGCAGACAGTCCAAAGAATCTTAAAACCATCAGTGCACCACTGTTCACTGTGTTAACCAAACTTTTTCGTTTGTATATTTTGTTATCTATTCTTAACTAAGAACTGCAATCATCTGGGTGATAAAGAATCTTTTATAAACTGACAGTCTCCAAGCACTTCTCAGGTTCTTAGGTTCTTGGGTTCTTTGGGCTCTGTTTAGTGTCTAATAGCATTGACCTGGAAGGAGATTTTTTTTCAAGGCATGGTGTTGCAGTATCCATGGAAGCTCTGACTGATTTCATGATGAAAAATGGCTTCCTTAAATACCATAACAATGATTCCAGACAGCATTTAAGATTTATGTACATTTGCATTGTGCTTGTAATTAGGTAAAGCCTGAAAGTGACAGATTAGGTACACATTTCAAATCATAGCTCCTTATTCTCTGTGCACATTTTCCTGTTATACGTACTTTACTTATACAATCAAATCTGGGCGCCTGTCTCCTATTTTTAAGAATTGCATATTATTGTCGAGTTATGTAGATGAATCTGCAGTTCTCCTTCCCTTCCTTAGAACATGATTCTGTCTCAAGAGCTCCATCCATTCCCACAGGTCTTGCTCGCCATTGCATGGTTCCCTAATCAGAGGGGAGAGGGCTTTCCAGTCGTAATGGCAATATGTCGTAATGACAATATGCAATGCATCCTTTGGGATTCTTCACTCCAGAAACCTTATTCAGGTTTCTGGAATAGTGTTCAGGGGAATTTTTCTGCTTGTTTGTTTCCTGCTTCTTTTGCAGTAAAGAGAAAATAGAGAAGTAGGAGGGACATTATTATGAAAGGGTTTGTAGGACCCAGCAGCACAGGGTTAGAACTTTCATCATGGCTAGTGGCCACAGAAGTCATTGATGCATATTACCTTTCCCTGTTTTTTCCCTTAACTAGACTTAAGCTTACTCAAGTAGCCCTAGTGCCTGCTACAAATTGTGCGTTTTTATTGATCTTAAGAGTTTCATTTGCATATAATTCACTTTCATACAATTCTGTAGCTGAACCATATTAAAAAGAGTTGTACAATCATTACCACAATCAATTTTAAAACATCTTCTTTATCGAACTCATTGTTCTTAGTTCCCCATTTCTCCCAACATCTCCTGTTAAATCATACTCCCAAGAAACCAGCAATCCAACCTCAAAAGGTCCTGGTCTTAAGTGATCAATAAAGATTTTTTAGTTAATGAAATGGCTATATCCTCTCCCTCGCTTTATCTCTCACACACCTTTCTATCTTCTAATGTTATTTGAGCTCTGTCTGCCAAGTACCAAGAAGTCACAGAGGTGTGAAAAGTCATGGTCACCTTGGGAAATGGAACTACTTCACATTTTCCATTTATTTTTCCAACGTAAGGTGCCAATGAAGCACCCCTTACACTGTTATAAATTTGTTGATTTATAGTGAGAACTTTTTCTAATATTGGAAAATGATGCTGCAGAAGTTTGACATTGTTTTCTTTCCAAGTTTGAACTTTGAAAATTATTATGTATAGAAACTATGTTATGTCTCTTAGATAAAACTCATTAGTTGTAGTATTGCATAATCATCATTTAGATTTGTTTGGTTCAAGGAAAGTAAATTGCTTTCAGATAATCATTTTATGGACCATTGTTTATTAGGGCAATATGTTACCTTTTTGTGATAAGTAACTTTATATAAACTGTGTGCACAGCAACTGAAAGTTTGAGTCTTCCAATATGTTGAATAGCATGGAATATTAGTATATTTTTTATTTCATTATAATTTCACAACTCATTCATCTTTTGAAAAACTTCCATTTTTTATTTTATGTGACATTTCAAAGATTGTTTCAGAGTTATAGTGAAATGTAGTTGTCTGTCATTGTGTGTGTGTGTTTTCTTTATAAGTAAAAATTATTTGAAATAGTAGTACTACCCAAATATTCAAGCTGAGAAAATCAGTGTTTTGAAAAAGTTGAGTTCTTTCCGTCTACTATTTGTCCTTTTCTTAAATGCTTGCTTTTCTCATGTTCAATCTAACTGGATCTTCTTTGTAATTTTTATCACACTTTGTAATTTTTATCGTACTCAATAGAGTATGGAAGGGTTGGAGTTACTATTGTGGTTTCTTATTACTCATTGGGAGGGTGGGGGAACAAGATGGAATTTTAAACATGAGCATGTTTTCTCTAAAACTTATCCTAAAAATTACTAGGTTTGAGAATTCTCATTCTCTTTCTACATATCCATTATTGTAAAAATATAAATTTAAAAAATAATAAACTGAGTAATTAGTCTTCTGGAAAACAAGAAATTCATAAGCTGGAATAATGAGGGAATAAGAAATTATAAAGTTATTATAGCATGTTAGATTAAATTGTTAATTTAATTATTAAATAATTCATTAAAATCTAAATTAATTATTAAATCTAACCTAACTTAATTATTAAATTATTACAGCATAGTGCCAAGTATATGCAAGTTGTTTCTAGAGGGGAGAGATCACAGTGATAATGCATTCTTATATTTAAATATTCATTTAATGAATATAATTTGAGTGTATGACTGTGCTAAATGAGTGTTAGGGACAATACTAAGGTAGACAAATTGATAGCTCCTTAGTGGAAGAGCTATAAATAAATAAATTATTAATTAATTATAACCGATAAAGCAACAAAGGAGATATTTGGGACACTGACATAGGCTAATTTTGGTGGTGAGGATGGAATGGTAGCAGAGATTTATTTGAGGTAGAATGCTTAAAAATGCCTTTCTAAGGAAGTAACATTTAAACTGGACCTGAAAGTGAAGAATGAACCAAAAATTTTACCAAAAGTGGCTTTGTAGCAAGGATGTATGTCACGTCTGATATAACGTATAGGAGCTGATCCCAACTCTATTTAGATATTAGCCACTTGAAAATGACATAGAAAGAAACATAATAAGCTTATTCCTATTGCTCATAAGTTAGCAGACTTAAGAACCAGAACATAGAATATAACATTTTACCTATACTGTTCAATGAGGTCAGTCAAATCCACAGCTTTGTACATGAGAAGTGTTCAGTATAACTTCATGTGAAGATAAAAATGTAGAACATCACTATCTAGCATGGTGGTCTGCTTTTGAACAGCTAGAATTAGGGTAGTGCAGTTAAGGAACCTAATTTTTAATTTAAAAAAAATTCAGCTTCAAACCTCCAGCTCATGTGGCTGTTACATTGGACAGTGCAGTTCTTTGTAAATCTTAGATGAGCGAATTTTGCACTGTGCCATGGCGATGCTAGGAAACTTGATTTCACAGTTTAAAGAAAGAGTCCATTCTGCAGTTGAGTGTGATGATGGTCAATAATTCTTAATATGACTGGGGTATAAACTTGTATGGTATATTAATTATAAGCCACTGAAGCTGTTTTTTTAGAAGGGAGTCCAACTGTTAAAAGGTTAGCATATTTTTCTTCTGTACATGACGTTCGTTGATAAATGATGAAAATTAGTCTCCTTGTGATGTAAATGTAAAGCTTCGGGGTTTTATAGCATCCTTTACAATGTGCAAAGAGATGGTTACAAGGAGATGTGCCTGTACATTTTCTTTCAAAGATGGAAAGAAGTATGCTATTTGACTTTTGCATGTCAGTAATACTGATTAAAGTCACACATACAGAATTCATCCTTCTGAATTGTGATTAGAATCCTTGGAGAGTATATAGTTACGTTAAAGAGAGTGTCCATAAAATTTGTTTCACTACAGTCTTATATTATTGGTATTCTTTCTGCGATACACCATCACCATTATCTCAAGAAGTCATCTTGAGATCAAAGATAAATAAAAATGAATTATAACATTTATTCAATATTCAAGATAAAATTCTAAAGTTATTTACTTTATATAATGTAGTTTATTTAAAGTTTACTTCAGAGAATATAAAATGGATATTTAGAAGCGCTTTTATCCTTCAGTTATAATCTTATTCTCCCAACCTGATTTTCCACTTAGCCTTTGTTCTTTGGCAGTCCATGGTACGTTCAGTAGTCTTCACCAGAACCATAATTCAAGCACATCAATTCTTCTTCGTTTTCCTTATTCAGTGTCCAATGTTCACATGCATATGGGGCAACTGAAAATACCGTGGCCTCAGTCAGGTGCACCGTTAGTCCTCAGAGCAGCGGCCATCCTTGCTTTTCACTACTTCAAAGAGGTCTGTGCGGCAGGTTAGCCCAATGCAGTATATCCTTTGATCTTGGCTGCTGCTTCCTTGAGTATTGTTTGTGGAGCTAAACAAGACAAAATCCTTGACCACTTCAATCTTTTTTCCATTTATCATGATGTTACTTATTGGTCTAGTTGTGAGGAATTTCGTATTCTTTACATTGAGTTGTAATCCACATTGAAGGTCGCGACCTTGATCTTCATCAGCAAGTGCTAAAAATCCTCCTTACGTTGAACAAGAAAGGTTGTGTCATCTGCAAATGGCAGGTTGTTATTAAGCCTGCACTCAATCCTGATACTGCATTATGTGCTCATATTATAAATATCGTTGTGCGCCATTGAGTCTGTTCTGACCCACAGCAGCACATGCAGGCATGAGTCATCCTCACAGTTGTTGCTACACGTGAGCCTATTGTCGCAACCTCTGTGTCAGACCATCTCCTCTCTTTCACTGCCCCTCTCCTTTCCCAAACATGATTTCCTTCACCAAGGACCAGTCTCTCCTGACAGCATTTCCCAAGTATGGAACACAAACTCTTGCCATTCTTGCATATAATGAACATGAAAGCATGACAATTCAGAAGCACTGATTCTTCATCAATGGCCCTTGTTCAGTGTCCACCTTACACGTACATATGAGGCAACTGAAAATACCATGGCTTGAGTTAGGCACACCCTAGTCCTCAAAGTAACAGCCTTGCTTTTCAATGCTCTAAGGAGGTCTTGTACAGCAGATTTACCCAATGCAACACATCCTTTGATTCCTTGCTACTTCCATGAGCATTGATTGTGTATCCAAACAAGACAAAATTTTTGACAACTGCCATCTTTCTCCGCTTATCACGATGTTACCTATTGGTCCAGTTGTGAAGATTACGGTCTTCTTTATATTGAATTGTAATGTATTCTGAAGACTGCAGCCCTTGGTCTTAGCAAGTGCTTCAAGTCCTCCTCATTTTCAACAAGCAAGATTGTGTCACCTGCTTATTGCAGGTTGTGAATAAACCTTCTGTCAATCCTGATGCTGCATTCTTCTTCATATTATCCAGCTTCTCAGATTTGTTTAATATACAGATTGAAAAAGTGTGGTGAGAGAATGCCACCCTGACCCACACTTTTTCGGGTTTTAAACCCTGAAGTAGTCCCTTCCACTAATTTTCTGTCAGTTTGTTGTATTGTGGTAGCTGGAGTGTTGCTGTAACACTGGAAGCTATGTCACTGGTATTTCAAATGACAGCAGGATCACTCAGTGTGGGCAGGTCTCAGTGAAGCTTCCAGACTAAGAATAGACAATGAAGAAGAACTCAGCTCCCACTTTGGAGGAAATAACCACTGAAAACTTTATGAATATCTTCCCCCATAACATCAGCTACAGAAGAGCTAGTGAATGGAAGCAGAACATTGCTGTAGATAATGCTATTGGATAGACCCTTCTCATCAGCGTGTACTGAAAATGTGATGGAGGAACTTCTTTCTCAGCTGGAGTCCATTGTGGTGATCGGAGGGGTAAAGCATGTGTGAGGCAGGACTCAAGATAAGGAGAAGCATCTGAAAATATCTGCTAAGGATCATAACTTGTACTGTGTGAATTATCACTCTAGGAAAATTGTAAGTGAAAAAATGAGATGGAATGCGTGAAGATTGATTCAGAAAATCATGATTTACTATGTTGGGAATGATACAATGAAGAGGAATGGTGTTGCTTTCATTGTCAGAAAGGACATTTCAAGGTCTTTCTTAAAACACAATACTAT
The DNA here is from genome assembly GCF_050624435.1 of Tenrec ecaudatus. Taxonomy (NCBI): domain Eukaryota; kingdom Metazoa; phylum Chordata; class Mammalia; order Afrosoricida; family Tenrecidae; genus Tenrec; species Tenrec ecaudatus. The sequence goes on from NC_134532.1 coordinate 88,904,011, forward strand.
CTGTGATAAAACTATATCTGTCCTCCTTCAAGGGAATCCAGTGATAACTGTTATTCAAATTTATGCATCAATCATAAATCTGGTGATAAAGAAGTTGAAATATTCTACCAATATTATCAGTTGGATTTAATCAAATATGCAATCAAGGTTCATTGATAATTATTGACAATTGGAATGCAAAAGTTAGAAACAAAGAAGAAGTTGGAAAATATGACCTTGGTAATAGAAATGAAGATGGAAATCACATGATAGAATTTTGCAAGACCATAGTAAATACCATTTTACAAGAAATTCTTGTTCATAACTTATAGCTTTTTCAGAAACACAAACAACAAATATACACATGCACTTCTCCAGAAGACATACACAGAAATAAAGTTAACTACATCTCTGTGAAGAGCCAATGGAGAACCTCAATATCAGCAGATACATCAGGCCAGAGGCTAAGTGTAAGACAGACCTTCAATTGCTCATAAGTAAGTTCAGTTAAAAGCTTCATCTTTTTTCTTTTGTTTTGTTTTGTTTCTAACCCTAACCCTAAAAAGCTTCATCTCTTTTATTCAGAAAATTAAAACAAGTCCACGAGAGCCAATTACAACCTTGAGTCTATCCCACCTGAATTTCTAGAATATCTGAAGAACAGGTTTGCTGCACCGAACACTTCTCATGGAAGACTCAATGACCCTTGGGAGGATGTCAAGAACATCAGTCATGAATAAAGCAAAAATGCCATTAAAATGACAAAAAAGACAGAAAAGAGATTCTGAAAATTGCTTTTAATCTTAGAATATCTACAGCAAACGGCAGAAATGATGAAGTCAAAGAACTGAACAGAAAATTTTAAAGGGCAACTTGAGAAGACAAAGTAAACTAATTGTAATGGAATGTTAGACAACCAAAATGGAGGAACAAACTCAGCACATCTTAAACTAAAAGAACTCAAGAAGAAATTCAAGCGTTTGAGTTGCAATGTTGACAGGCTCTAGGAGCAACATATTGAATGATGCAGGAAGCCTCAAAGGAGGAGGGAAAAGTATACACAGTCACTGTATCAAAAAGAGTTAGTCGCCAGCCCACTGTCTGAGAAGGTAATGTGTGAGTAAGAACCACTGGAACTGATGGAGGAATTTCTGGTGTTCCTTATTATGTTAGGAAAAGTTCCTTGTAACTTTAGTATTGCAAGAGGTTATATTAGATTTGAGTGTTAAGGCAGGGCAAATGTATTTTGAAAATAAATTGAAATGATATTCTTACTGAATTACATTAATAGATTTTTCAAAAGTGATAAAAATTTTATAGCACTTCATTTTAAACCACAGTGAGTTTTTGACTAGTATGATGTGAAAAAACATTTTTAAGTTTTAATATTCTCTGTTATAGGAAGATGTCATCAAAAAACATGGAAATGACATGTTAGAAAACACAGTAGTGGACCAAAGGTAAGTCTGGGGTACTATAAAAAACATTTTTTCCCTTTAAAATCAACTTAAAAGTTAAAAACACACATATACACATCTTTTTTCTGTTATATTTACTTTTTGTTACAATAATTCCTAATTTTAGAATTAGGAATTTTTAATTTTTAGAGGGTTTTTTTAGGTTTAAATGGTGTATATTTGAACTGACAAGGAAATGGCAAATATTACAATCTTAATAATAGCTCTCAAAAATAATGACTTTCAATTTTCATTTTGTTTTATATGTTATAAATATATTAATTGGTGTGCCATATTTTTATCTCTCTATGTTTTCTTAGTTTTATAGCTCCTCTTATTACTGAATATGATAAGCATCTGGAAGAGCTAAATGGGCAGCTGCAGTACTATCAGGTATGAAATCATGATTAGAAAGCTTCACATGCTAATTTATTATGAGAACAAAGAGTAAAACAGACTTCCTTTCTTTTTAAAAACTTTGAGAAGGCATAATTAATTTAACAATAGCTAAGCAACTCTTGGGTCTCTAAAGAGTATGTGTGTGTTAAGTGTGTGTGTGTGTGTGTGTGTGTATAAAGATTGACTTTCAGATTTTCTGGCAAGTCCCAAATTAGCAGGTATGGTGAAACCTCTACTGGTTCAAGAGATGAAGCAGCAGAGCTGGGAGTGTGGGCGTGGGTGTTGCGGTGGGAGGGCATTCAGTAATGGGAAAATCCAAAGTCTCTAAGTCAGGAAGCAGGTTGGAGACTTCTGCAGCCCAGCGTTCTATGATCTTGAGGTAAGGCAACGAGAAGAATGCAGGATCCCGAGCAATAAACCAAGAGAGAAGTCTGCCAGAATATCCATTTGATATATGGAGACTGACTGTATCCCCAAGGAAACTCCTTTCACATGGCTGTTTGATCTGATACCTTGGACCGGATCATGGATAATGAATTCTTTATGTTAGGTATGGGGTGAAGTTACAGTAGCTGGCCAAACATTGAGAATCATCACCTAGCTAATTGCATACATAAAATTAACCATCATCATGTATTTTTATATTCTTGCCTTTTGGTAATCCTTAAAGCATCTTTTTATCATATTGTTTATGTACACCTCACTATCAAGAAGACTCACAACCACAATCTTCTTGCATAATTTTAGGACCTTTTTCCTGTTTTACTTGTATTTTTTATTATTTGCAGAATGTATTTTTTGTCTTAATTTCAAAAGTTGTGTGTGTTAGACTTTAGGCCCTATCTGTGTAACACACTTAGTCCCTGATTTCCAATGAAATTCTTTTCTGATGGTTCTTTTTAAGTTGATTCTGATAGAAGCCAAATACCTCTACTATTTTTCCCCCCCAGTTTTCTTTTTTTAATTTTAACAAATCATTTTATTGGGGCACTTACAACTCCTCCCAGTTTTCATTATTGCGTCCCCTTCCCCTCAGTACTTCTATAAATCTTTGTCTTTGGGTTGGAAACATTACATATAAACAGACAACGATAACATAGGTAAGCTACATGCTGCAACATTGAATGCAGTGCTTATTCCTGAGGATCAGATGGTCATAAGTATGGTTAATCGTAATTTGAATACATTGTAATTAGTGGTGAGATTAAAGTCATTTAACAATCTGTTTGACGCCCTTATGACCATTTTAAGTATAAACATTAGATATACCAAGAGGTAGTTTATTCTGTCATACAATTAACACTTAAATAAGAACCATTAAAAAGGCACACAAAACTAGATTCTGTTATAAGAGTTTTAAAATATTAATGAAAAATTAAATAATACTTGATAAACAACAATAACACCGTATTTAAGATCTTTCCATAATGCTTACTGATCTGAGTCCTCACTTTGAATATTCTCTACTTGTGTCCAAGCATCATCAGCTGCGTGATGTATCCGTAACCGTCTTTTTATTGTGGGAGTAGGGTCCCATTCCTTTAGAGTTAGGCCAATTAGACAGCAGTCATTGAGTTTGATATATTAGAAACAAGCGATTTCTCTGAGCATTTGTTAGTCTTTGAAAACCACTTTCCACTTCTACTGAACTTCCGGCAATCGTCGTGGCAATATTTATAGCTCCTTGAACACTTTCAGGAGTTGCACAGTTCACTCATAGTGCCTCATGGGAATTTGGGGCATAACACAAAGCTAAAAGAAAAACAGTATATCACCCTCTGATTGTTTGGCCCCTTTTCTCTTTATATTTTTGTTTATTGAAGTAATAAACATGAGGGAATAAAAACGCAGTATTTCATCAAAACTATAGTGAGTTTTATGGAACAAATAAATATTACAAGCATAGTTTCATCTAATTGTCTATACCTATGGATAGAGTGAACATTGCCACGGGAACTTAGAATACACCACTGCATATTCTAATGATGAAAAAGGAATGTGAGTTTTTGATACCACATTCGGCAGCAGCCAGTCCACCGTGGGGAGGACCCTGATTGTAACTGCTGTTTCAGCCACCGGTGCGCTAACCTCAACAAATATTAGGGATCTGTTTTTGCTGAACCGGTGGGAACCAGCTGCATCCCACTACTGGTTGTAACTTGTGGACTGCCTCCATGGGCTTAAAGCTGTCCGCTTTCTTAGGAAGTGAGCCTTTACTCTAGGGGACAGAAGAAACAGTACGCTGTCCCAGTGAGCGTCTCAGACCGGGATGCAGTCACGGTTTGAGAACTAGAATGAGTCGCGTGAGCTCCAACTTTAGAGCATGCCTAATAGTTAAGACGTACTTCTTGGATCTGTGAACATCTTTCACATCTTCCTCTCTCAGTTTTAACATTTATGATAATGCTAGAAGGAATACAGTAACATTGCGTCTTAAGTGGAAGTGATATTTCTGAGCCAGGTCCTCCAGAAGGGGATGTCCTCTTTGCTGGAGCGTGAATATAATCATGCTTTTATTTGGCTCCGAGAACAATCCTCAGACCAGTTTAGTTGTGGCAAGTGTGGCAGAGTTGGCTTAATTGAATGAATGTAGAAAATTCAGTAACTTATGTAAAAATTATCCTCCGAAATGATTTCCTCAGAATCTTGCAGTATCACGCAGACACAAAGAGCTTTATTTTTTCCCTACTTTTTGTCAAGATGTGGCCAAGGAAGAGATGTTAAGGTGTAATTGTAAGTCTAGTCATCAAATATTTGAATAATGAATAATGCCAGAGTTTAGAGTATTAGATCTATTTTAGTAAATGTATACTGAAAAATCAATAGGTTGATGTGTAGCTTTATAAAAAATACACAAAAGTTCTTATAACTCTCTAAAAATAAAGTTCTTTGATTGTATCTGAAATGGTTATTTTTTCAATATTGAAACTTATAAAGTCACCCCAGTTCAATTTAAATATCAGTATCTCTTTAAAATGTAGTTTCTGTTTTATCATGGATTAATTAGATCTTTTCCATGTCTTTGTTATGCGTTTTTTGAGTAATGCCTTTCAAATTTTTTAAATTGACAAAACACACCAGAAAGCAACCTTTATGCACAAATTGCATTTTGCTCTTGTTTTTAGGATTCTAACATTTAAGCTGATGATATACTTAAGTAGTTTTTGATTGTTATAATATATAATAATTATTTATATTAAAAGGAAACAGCTTATATTTTATGAGATATCAGAATAATTTGTTTCATTAGCTGTTTACTAGGGGCTTTAACTTCATTATTCATTTGACATTCTCCATCACCTTTGGAGATGGTTATTCAATTAATTTTAAGAAACTAAGAAACTCTTAAAGAAAGGCCAAGAGTTCTTACTTCTTTTAGAGGAAAAAAATTATTAACAGCCACTTTATAGACTAGTTTCTCACATAGGTATTAATCATTGAAAGACTAATTCTTATAACTTCTTGACCCAGCCAAAAATTGGTATATCTTAAAAAGAAAAGTATTACATTAATTCCTTATATGAAGGATTTTCTGGTAGAAATGTAAAAATTAAGGGAACTTTTTATGATTTGAGAAGTACTACTGAAAATTTTTTTCCAACAATGAAATATTTTAAAATATTTAATAATAAAGGATTTTTAATATGACAATAATGATGAACCCATAATATTAGCTGATAACACATATGTATGAAGCATGGCCAAGAGTAATATATTTCAATAAGCATCCATGTTTTTGAATCATCTAAAGATCAGTTTTTAAATGTACAATGAGGAAAATTACTATAATAAAATCCAAGCCTCTTAGTTTCCATGGTATTCATGAGCTTCACCTGCCTTACAAATTTTATTTCTCACTGCTTTACGCCTTATATGGTCAGTTGTCAGTTATCTGGTAATGAATTAAATCCATTTGGATTCATTGTGATTCACAAACAGCTGGGACCTGGAAATGGTTCATCTTTCAAGCCAATTTGTAGTTAAAATGGGCCATTACTGATTTCCTGGACCAGCTTCTCTGATCAAACGGGAATATAAGGCTTGAAGCTTCCCCCATTCTCGTGCCAGGTTCCTTAGGCTAGGCTTCTCTCCTTTAACTCCAGTGCCCAGTCAAGACGAAGGGGCATATCATGGGCTGATAGTTTGCTCTAGGCATGATTTTCATATGACCTTTTTCCTAACCGCCATCCCGCCCATTCACTTTTATTGAGAGCTATCGATTATGCATTTTTTTAAATAAATCATTTTATTGGAGGCTCGTACAACGCAACACAATCCATCATCCATCCATCCATTGTGTCAAGCACCTTTGTACATTTGTTGCCATCATCATTTTCAAAACATTTGCTTTCTGCTTGAGCCCTTGGTATCAGCTCTTCATCTTTTTCCCTCCCTCATGAACCCTTGACAATTTATAAATTCTTCTTATTTTTTCATGTCTTGCACTGACCAATGTCGCCCTTTACCCATTTTTCTGTTGTCCAGCCCCCTGGGAGAGGAGTATAAGAAGATCATTGTGATTGGTTCCCCCCTTTTCCCCCCACCTTCCCCTTCCCTTCCTGGTATGGCTGCTCTCAATATTGGTTATCTATCCTGGATTCCCTGGGTTTCCAGATCTTATCTGTACCCGTGTACATGCTCTGGTCTAGCCAGATTCGTAGGCCTATATGCCTTTCTTACCTAGTATATCTGGTTACTTGTTTTTACTCATATTTATCCCTATTTGAGGTTCCTTGTCTGCTTGAAATACCAACAATCTCTTGATCCCTTCAGAGAGAATTAGGCATACCTTTATCTTATTTTCTTTATAATATTTATTTGTGTAGCTATTTTCATTAGTGATATTTTACTATCCTTCCTACTGAAATATGTGCATGACAATAGTGGCCGTCTTTGTGTATCATACAGCCTAGTTTTAGATATTTAATAAGGATGGTGATTACAGCCAGAATGACAACTAAGAGAGCCTCTATTTATTTTGCAATTAACATCTTTCCATTTGAAATGCTAGAAAAATACAAGTATCCATATGGGTTTCACCTAAGTTGAGGTAATTGAATTAATTAATTAAGATATATATTAATGCTCTAGAGGTCTTCTGGTATTAGTTACAGTGACACTCACTACAGAGAAATGTACCCTTGTTATTCAAAATCTATATATCAGAATCACATTTCTTTTTTTTTTAACAGAAAAGTCAGAGATACTTTATTTTCACGTCTAAATCCAAAAGCTAGGTATAGCAGTTGTAAAAATGGAATCTCACTTAGTCTGAGAATCACATTTCTTAATGTGTAATATAAATTAGTTAACTTCTGTTCAAAATGAGTTTTTTATTGGATTCCACATTTCATTAAAATATTCAGTTGTTTGAGGACTCACTCTTAATTCTAGTCTCAATCTCAGAACAATTAGTTATGATGACATGGCCCTGCTTGATGCCCTAATGAAGAGATCACTGAAGGTATGGATGCTGTAGCCAGATGTAGTGTAGAGTCCTGCTGGTGCCTGGCTGTCGGAAAGAATAGCGACTGGAGTCTTAAAGGAGCCATCCAAGTGAGGCATCAGCTAAGTCCCCATGGAAAAAGCATACCAGTCTGCATGATCCCAGGAATGTAAATTTTAAAGCCCAAATTCAAAGAAGGGAATGGTATTAGAGCTTAAATTTTGAACACCCAGTTTGCAGAAGATGATGGATGATGGTGGAAGCCTGACCTCCATTTTCAGGGTCCCCATGTGGAGTAAGCCCCTGTGACCATAATGGAGGAACGTGACTAGCCTTGCTTTCAGACAGGGAGAGGGAGCCCTGTAAAGTCAATTTTGGCAGATTAGTTAGGTTAACATGTATGACCTTATTACTGGGTCTCCCTTTTGACCTATTTTAAAGTTATTTCAGTTTTTTATTTTCTGTTTTCTTTTTGATCGAGGTTATTTATGTTTAGTTATTGTTGTTGGACTTTTTTTGTTTGGTTCCTGTTTTGTACGATTTTTTTATAAATGAAATTGAGCATATGTAGAGGCAATAACTATATTGATAGGGGCATGGCAATAAGGATGGGGGAAATGGGGAGTTAACAATTAGTACTAGAAGAAAATGTTATGAAATTGATTATAATGATAATTGCACAAATTACCTAATATGATTAATCAATTAAATTGTATGATATGTGAAGTATATGCCTATAAAACTATTTTAAATATACATCCTGGTTAACAATACTTGTTAGAAGTAAGGACTAATTCTTGCTTATCAGTAGACTAGTGTCATGGAACCTCATGAATTGTATGTGAATGTGCTATTTAATGACGACCTAATTGCCTGGAAAATTTATCACTATCACCATAATTTATACTTTCAGAAACAGACGGGTGAGATGAAACTACAACTTGAAAATGTTATCAAGGAAAATGAAAGGTAGACCAATTAGCTCATGGCTTTGTTTTGTTTTTTACTTATTATCTTACTGCCCAAGATAGTGATACAAAGTCTTGCCATCCTTGCTTCAGGGAGCATTCTAGCTGTACTCTGTCCAAGACAGACTCGCTCATTCTTGTGGCACTCCATGGTATAGTCAGTATTCTTTGACCATAAGTCAAAGGTGTTTTATTAATTGTTGTCTCAGGCGCCTTTTATTTCTTCTTACATATTATTTTTATATATGTTATACATCAAATATGCTGTTTAAGGGTACAGACTATGGAGCCTGACATTCTGTTTGAATCTATGTGATTTTGAACAAGCTACATCACCTCCTGTTTTAGTTTCCTCATCTACAAATTGGAGATAATAGTAGAACCTATTTTATCAGGTTGTTTATCAGTGACAGAGTAAGCGTTTGGATTAGAGTGAACAGCAAGCACTTTATAAGTACCGTAACATCTGTGAGAGCCAGCACTTCTGTAAGGCAGACACCAGTGAGAGATGGAAATCACAGTTCTTTTCCATTCTACAGCGACTCCATTCCAGTCTTTTCCATTCTATAGCGACAGGGCCCAAACAGTCTGGAACTGTTGCACATGACACACACAGAGACCAGGGGAACAGCAGTGACAACTCCAAAGCAAATTCATCTGACTGGGGCCAATGATGTGTGACAAAGGGCCGAAGCATATTAAATGGAGAAAAGCAGTGTCTTTAACTAATGGTGCGGGAAAAATTGAGTATTTTTTTATAGAAGAATGAAGCAGGATCCATATCCCACACCTTTATACCAAAATGAACTCATTATGGATCAAAGGCCTAAAAGTAAAGCATAGAGCTATGAAGAGCATTAATTTAAAAAAATTTTAAAAGAACAAACTTAGGGACCCTAATTCATGACAGAAGTGCACAATCAAATGTAACGGAACACACAGACAGTAGTAGAAAATGTAGATGACTGGTCTGGGACTTCCCCATAATAAGACACTTAAATACATTAAATTATTTCACTAAAACAGTAAAAGTAACCCATAGACTGGGAAAAAATGTTTATCATTGACATATTGAAAAATTGACTAATCTCTCAAGTTTGTAAAAAGCTTTAATACTTCAACAAGAAAAAGCCAAATTAATGCAGTTAAAAATGGGCAGACTGTTCTACCTTACAAATCTACCTAGGCCAGAGAACACACATTGGTACAGATAAGAGCTCTCAGCAAGAAACCCCTCAGGGACAGTAGTGGGAGTAGCAATAGCATGAGGGGGGGGCATGGTCAGGGATGGGGAAGGGTAAGAAAGGGGGAACACATCACAAGATTGGATATATAGCCCCCTGAAAGGGACGGATAATAAAAATGTATGTGAAGGGAGACAATGAACAGTATAAAATAGGAAATAATAACAATATATAATTGATCAAGGATTTACAAGGGTGGGAGAGGGGAACAAAGAGGAGCTTATACCAAGGGCTCAAGTAGAAAATGGCATTGTATGTACAAATATGCTTGACACAGTTGATGCATGGGATGTTATAAGAGCTGTAAGAGTCCCCAGTTAAATGACTTTTAAAAAAATGGGCAGAGAACATGATTAGATACTTGACCAACGAAAGCATTCAGGTTGCAGACACTTGGAGAAATGCATATAATCACTAGCCATTGGAGAAATGCAAATTAAAAACAGTGAACGGTCACTTTGCCCTTGCATTGATAGCAACTCCTCAGACCCTGCTGGCGGGCCTGTAGACAGTGCAGTCCTGTGGAAAGCAGCATGGCGCTGCCTCAGAAAAACGTGCATAGAAATACGTATGACCCAGCGATCTTTCTACGTGGACTCTATCTAGAGATGGACTAGCTGGGACATAAATAGATACATGCACACTAATGTCCAATGCAGCACTATTCACAAGAGCAGAAAATTTGGAGAAAAACTAAATGTCCGTCGGTGGAAGTATATACGCACAATGGAATGCTGTGCCGAATCCAAGAAAATGTCGGGTCTGTGGATGAACTTGGGTGGCATTTTGCTGAGTAAAATGTCAATCACAAAGAGACAAATACTGCATAAGATTAGAATCAAAATCAATAAGTTGTCATACTACAAGGAATATTCTTTGATGCTTGCTAGGTAGTAGCAGAGGGAGGAGAGGGGTTAGCACAGGTGAAGGAAAAGGTTATGTGCAATAAGTAGGTGTTGGGGAATGATGGAGGCAGGAAGACGACACTGAGAAATTTTCAAGAGATAAAAGCAACAAAGGCAGATACTGTTAAATGCATGATTGTGCGATAACTACAATCTAGACACTCAGATTAAACAGGTGTGGAAATGAGAGTGGGAGTACACCCAAGAATATATGCAGGTTTGATAGAGGATATATGTATATATGCATTTACCTTTGTTGCAGATGTATCTGTGAATGTGGTGGAGCATACAGGAGGCAAAAATGACTACTTAGACCTAACCAAAATTCACTGGGGAAATGAGTTGCTGGGCCCCGGAGACACAGTGGTACACAAAGGTCATTTGGTATTAATAGTTCACAAAGACAATGTTCTACATCCTCCTGTGATGAGTAGCAACGGGAGTCTTCAAAACTCCAGAACAGCTATCTAGCTAAGGTGCAACTATTACCCTCTACCAACCAGAGGAAAGAAGAGAGGTGAAAGTCAAAGGACTTACGGAAACAATCCAATAGACTAATGTAACACGAAGCCACCAGTGTCCGCAACCTTCAACCCAGAAGAACGGTCTGGTTCCTGACCACCGCTGTCAACTACTCTGAAAAGAATCGCATGGAAACGCCCTGGGTAGAATGGGAGAAAAATGTGGAACAGCTCAAAATCATAAACCAGACCTGGCTTACTGGCCAGAGAGAGTGATGGAACCCCCAACCCAAGGGTCCCCAGTCACCATTCTGATTTGGAACTGAACTCAAGCCTGTTAGAATAATCAGTCACGTAACATCAAAAGGACAGCGTTTACCCAAGGACCAGTCAGAGGTCTGGGAATGCAGGAGAATAGGAAACGGAAACAGGGACTGTGAGAAGTGCTGGTGTCGTGAGGGATTTCAATGAGTGAGTTGAAACAAAATGTGTATGAGTAATTGTACGTAAAACTGATGATCTCTTTTGTAAACCTTCACCTAATTCACAACAGAAAACTTGAAAGAAGAAAACAGTTACTGCACTATGTCAAATGTGGAAAGCTTGTGGGATCTGAGGAAACGAGGCAGACCTGTTTCACTATACCAGCAATCATTGATAGTGTAGTGCGTAATAATGCATGTATGTTATGAATCACATTGATAGAATGAAAACCCGTCAACTCATCACCCAGCTTAAGAGCTGAAAAATTACCAACACTAGCATCTAACATATCCATTTTTCTTTCCTTATTCCAACCTCTTTTCCTCAAGTAGAGGTATATACTATATTCATACTGTGTTTGTCCTTCCCTTGAGTTTTATTTTTTTCACAAAGATATGTTCACAAATAACAAATTATGCAGTCTTTTATAAAAATGGTATCATATACATATAGTATTTGCTTTTTTCACTTAATAATATATGCAAGTACAGAATCTTTAGGAGATAGAATGACTGGGTCATAGGTTATATGACTTATTTTGCAATATAATGTTAAATAAAGTTTTATACATTGCCAGTTTGCATTCCCACTAGTGCTATTTTTGAGATTTCATTGAACTGTATGTCTTATCAGCATGTATTCTTATCAGGCTTCCTACATTTTAATCAATCTGAGTGTTAAATGGTTTGTCACTGTGATTGTAATTTGTACTTTCCAGAAAATGATTGTGGTTTAGTACTTACTTGCCCAAGTTGTTTTCTTCAGAGAAGCTTGTTCACTTGCTTTCCGCATTTTTCTTGGTAAAATAGAGGGTCAGTGGGAAACAGAAAGCCCCTCAGGATATGGATTGATAACAGTAGATTTAAACCCAGAAGCTATGAGGATGCTGGTAGCTGAGCAATGCTTCATTCTGTTGTGCATAGGCAGAGTCAGAACTGATTCAACAGCACCTAATAGCAATAACAATAAATACATCATACTCAAATACCAGCTACTACTGACATTGGTGAGGAAATGGAAGAATTTTACCAACTTCTAAGTCTGAAATTCATCTAGCATACAACGAAGGTTCATTGATTAATAGAAATTAGAATGCAAAAATTAGAAACAGAGGAAAGACGAGCGGTTTGAAAGCATAGCCTTGGTGATAGAAACGAAGCTGGAGTTTGCATGATAGAGTTTTGCAAGACCAGTGACTTCTTCATAGGCGATATCTTGTTTCAACAACATAAACATCAATTATACACGGGACTTCATTAGATTTAATACACAGGATTCAAATTGATCACATCTGTGGGAAAAGACAATGAAGATACTTAATGTCTTCAGCTAAAACAAGGGCAGAGGCTGAGTGTGGAACAGCCCATCAATTGTGCAAGTTCATGTGGCAGTTGAAGAAAATTAAAATAACTCCACAAAAGCCAACCTACCACCTTGAGTCTATCCCATCTGAATTTAGAGAACAAAAACAGATTGGATTCATTACAAACTAATTACTGAAGACTTCTGAGTTGTGGAATGACATTAAGATACCATTTGTAAGACATTTACCTAGGCCATTCTGAAGAAAGGCACCCAAGAGAATGTAAAAATTGTCGAGCACTTTCATTAATAAGACATTTTTCTGAAGGTCGTTAAAAACCAATGCAGCAATGCATTGGAAAGCTGCCCGAAATTTAAGCCAGATTCAAAAGAAGTGGTGGAACAAGAGGTATCTACCACATCAGCTGAATTTTGGCTGAAAAGTGAGAATAGAAGGAAGAAGTTTACCAGTGTTTTATTGACTGTGCAAAAGCATTCAACTGCATGGATCATATCAAACTTTGGATCACCTCGAAAAGCATGGGAATTTGAGAGCACTTCATTGTGCTTACGATTATTCAAACAGAACACTGCGTAGTGTGCATCAGGACTATATCTTTTCACTGTACTTTTTCACTCTGTATGCTGAGCAAACGATCCGAGGAGCTGGCTGATATAAAAGACAAGAATGGGGCATCAAGATAGAAGGAAGGCTTATTAGCCACCTCTGACATACAGATGACACACCTTGCTTTCTAAAAGTGACTTGAGTCACTTTCTGATAAAGATCGAGGACTACAGCCTTCAATATGGATTGTGAGTCAGTATGGAGGAAAACCGAAAATCCACAAACCGGACCAATAACATCATTAAAGTTGTCAAAGAATTCAGTTTACTTGGATCCAAATCAACACACATGGAAGCAGCAGTCAAGAAATCAAAGGATATACTATATTGTACACATCTGCTGCCCAAGAGCTCTTTAAAATGTTAAAGAGCAAAGATGTCATTGTTAGGACTAAAGTGCCCCTGACCCAAGAAATGCTATTTTCATTTGCCTCACATGCACCCGAAAGATGATGATGAATCAGGAAGAGTCCAGAAGCGTCGGTGCATTTGAATTACGGTGTTGATAAAGAATATTGAAAACACCTTGGACTGTCATAGCAGAAAAACTCGAAGCGAGGAGAATGACACTGTCTCGCCTACTTTGGACATGTTTTCAGGAACAAGGTGTCCCTGAAAAAGGACATCCTGCTTGGCAAGTTTGGAGATCAGTGAAAAGGAGAAAGACCCTCAACAAGATGGGTGATGAAGTAGCTGCAACAATGGACTAAAACATCACAACACTTGTAAACACGGCGCAAGACCAGGCAGTGTTTTGTTCCGTTGTACAGAGTGCTCCTATGGTTGGGACGGACTTACCTACCCTGATAGCAGCAGCAGCAGCATGGGGTGAGCTACTGCACTGCCCGACACCAGCCTACTGACACCACTGTGTAGGTTCCTAACATTTGAAAACCAAACACTCATTCCAATTTTAAAAAATAATTTCTCATATATTTTCTCATTGTTGTTGATGGTTGTTACAAAGCCTGATATGTCTGGAATTTATTCAAACTCCAATCTACCTTTTGCCATCACGCTGATTCTAACTTACAGAGGCAATTACAATGTCCAAGGTTTCTGAGGCACTAAATCCTAGTAGGAATAGATAGCCTCATTTGCCCTTATGGAGCAGCTGGTGGATTTGAACACCCACTTTTGTGGTTAGCAGCCTTAACTCTTACCCAGCAGCACTGTGAGGGCTTCTCATGCATTTAAAGTCAATATTATTATTGAATTTAAGACTTTCAGAATTATAGTTAAGTTTATGTAGGTATTGCTGAAAACGACTCTCCTTATCGTCTTGATTTCATAATTGTCAACCTCTTCAATCTACTATTTATTATTAATTACAACGAGTGAGAAGTGGTAAAGTATTGTGAAATGGTAAAGAAGGTAACAGGAAATTTCTTGTATGCATTTTATATAATTGACTAGATGAAATCCATATCATGATCTAGAGATGTCCTGAATGTCTTGTTTTCTCATTTAATCAAGTGTGATATCTGAATTTTACCTTTGAAAGAATTTAAATCTTACTAAGACAAATTCAATTATTCTTGTATTATTAAAGACTAATTTAAAGCATTTGTATTATTATAATATATCTTTTTAAGTTTTCATAGCATAGTATTGAATACTGATTCATTTTTTTTATTTAAGCTCACTTAAAAACTTTTTGTAAAGGAAGATTTTAACCCAAATATTTATTTTTAATTGACTCAAATGGTCATTATTGCTACTAAAATTAATTGAGATTATTATTTTTGTTAACTGTTGTTTTAAAGGTTGCACAGAGAATTAAAAGATGCTGTTGAAAAGCAATTAGAGGGCCTGCCCTTTGACACAGAGATGGGAAATGATATGTATGTAAATGATGAAACAGTCAGAAACCTTCAAGAACAATTAGAACTAGTCAATCAGGTGAGTGACACAATCTTTAAGTTCTATTTTAAATAAGTGAATAGTAATAACATGGCAACACAATTATTTACACTTGATTTTCTACAATTTAGAAGGTTTCTGATAATATCCTCAAGTGATAAAGCTTGTTATAGTTCCCCTCACTTTTTATTATGAATACAAATATTGTTGCCAAATAGAGACCGATTCTGAGATGTTGCTGATGCTGCTAATCCTTTGAGAACCCCTGCTGCAGGAAAAATGGTTTTCAGCCGGTAGTCTAAGTGGTTCTTGTCATCAGACAGGTTAAGTGGGGGTGGGGGGGAGGACAACCTTTCATGGTGTGAGACTTATTTTTTGAGCATTCCAAGAGAAGGAAACTGCGTCTCCAGGAAATAAAGTGAATTGTACTTGATCGTTCAGCCTAGTCTTCTGGCTCCAGATACTTTGTTTACAATGTTTTAAGTATGTAAACTTTGGATAAAGTACTCTGTGGTGTCAGAAGTCAGGGTCATAATTACTGGGAATGGGTAATAACTGGAAGAGATCACAAGGAGGACATTTGGCTGTGGGTACTAGTAATAATGCCCCATAGCTTGAACTGGGTATTGGCTACATGTGTGTACACACATTTTAAAAAGTTAATGATACATGCATTTTCCAAGTATTGTACTTCAATAATAGCTTACTTGAAACTTATGTGCATGTATTAATTTTAAATAGATTATGCTTCACTATGCTTCTGAAAATGTATCTCTCTTCATTACACTACCCTGCCTCCTCCTTTCTAAAACTAAGAGGGTGGATTAGCAGTGACCTGGGGTACAAAACTTTGGACTTTGGAACCAAGCAGAAGAGGTCTCCTTCCCAGTACTTTCAATAACTTGTGGAAGGACTTTAGGCATGTTACCTAAACCTAATCTTTACATCTCTAAAAAATAATAAGAGTCTCTACATTTTTGATTAGAATCCCTCAAACTTTTTGGTTTCTGGACTTCATTAAAAATTATGGACAATCCTAAATAGCTTTTTGTTTTTATCATTTACATACAGTTATCCACAGGTGTCTGTAGGGGATTGGTTCCTGGACACTTCTTCCTAAAAGATAGCAAAATCTGCCTGCTATATAAAATGGTGGAGTATTTGTGTATAACCTAGCACATCCTCCTGTGTACTTGAGATCAGAGTTTCCCAAAGTGGTTGATACTGGCTCCTGGGGACAACTGGAACCATCTACCTACACTTTATCCTGGATTAGTACACAAGTTTGTCATTGTCAAAGGGGTACTGAGTTATTTTATTTTTTCTGAAAAGGGGCAGTAAGCCAAATAAACTTGGGACCCTATGCTTAGATCAACCCTAAATTACTTACTTCTGATATCTAAATACAATATAAATGCTATGTCAATAGCGTTTTACACTGCTACATCTTGGCATTTGTAGTATTTCCTTTGACAACTTAATTGTATCCCCCCACCTGGATATTTTCCATGGAATACACCAGTGTGCCTAACTTGTGAATATAGAGGGCCAATTGACTGATATTTATTGTATTTGAAGTTCAAGCAGTTATGTTTATAAAGGGAGCTTAAGCGCCATTCCATCAGCCAGTAGAGGGATAACACTGTCATACATCATGTTGCCTTCAGAACACTAAGTATCTGTGTGATGAGAGTGAAAAGGGCAAAAATGTCTTCAAAATGTAATATAATTTTGAACTCAGGGAATCCTGAAAGTATCTTAGGAGTTCTTGTATTGAAAGAGCAATTAATGGCTGGAGAAATATTTTATTATAAAATGCCGAAAGAAATCAGTACAATACAAACATGATTCCCAGTTTTTCTCAAAGAAAGCATTCCAAAGGTTCCCCTCACATGAGCCACATCTATAGACATATGTACATCCAGGAGTTACAAATATTTATTATCAGATTATAAAATAAGTGATCTTATTTTCTTATTTATTTTTCTATATTTTCCTAAATTGCTACAATATTTACTACTCTTATAATAAAAATTCTTGTACTTGGTAGAGAATATTTTCTTCTACAGAAGTTCTAAGGTTTACATTTTCTGTTTAAAAAACTTTTTACCATGAATTAGGTGGGGATTTATATACCAGATCATCATTTTTGCATTCAGCAACTTAACCTAGCAAACCTCCGAATGACTTGTCCTGTTCCCCCCTTGCCTCATTGTTTTTGCCCATCTCCCTCTTAGAGATAATGATTTTCCCTTCACTCAAGTTAGTACCTGTCTATCATATTTTAGCCTATTATTTCCTCGTCACTCCTACACCCTGCTACCCTTGGTACCCAGCAAAGTCTGTTTCTTTGGGTCTGAACTTTCTCTTGATTATTTTTATAAGTGTTCTCATACGATATTTATTCTTCTGTGATTGACTAACTTTACTCAAGTAACATCCTCCATGTCTACTGATGTCATGAGGTGCTTCCCAGTTTCATCATCGTTCTTTAGCAATGTGTACTATTCCACTGTGCCTGTACACCAGTGTTTTTGTTTGAGGTGAATTGTTTGTCACGAAAGACTCCAAGTACACGCCAATTTTACTTTTCCTCTCTTTTGTTTTTAAGCCACTCATTTTACAGCACTATTTTAGGTTTGAGGGATACAGGATCTGGAGGAATTTGGGGGGGGAGGGGTGTTAAAGAAATATGCTAGATATGCTTGCACAGTCTACTTCAGGAAGTGAAACCAGCATCAATAGCAGTGAGTTGGTTTTGAGAATGGTCATTTAGATGGTTTCTCTCTTCTGCTATCGTGAATAAATGGTGCATGGCTGCGCATATATCTGCTTCTCCTGTGTTCTTCATTTCTTTAAGGCATCTTCCAGGTAGAGGGGTTGCTGCATCGTACGGTATTTCTGTTCACAATGGTTTGAGCAAGTGCCATACACTTCCCAAAGTGTTTGTACTGCTTTACGTTCCTTCCAGCAATGTATGAAGGTTACGGTCTCTCCACACCCTCTCCAGCATGTTGTTTCAGGCTTGTTAAATCATGGCCGTCAATTCTGGGGTGAGAAAGTCTCTCCTTGTTGTTTTGATTTTCAACTCTTGAATGGCTAGTGATCATAAGCATTTCTTCATATGATTATTGGCCACCTCGATGTCGTCTTTAGTGAACTGACTGTGTCTTCTATCTTCTGATTGGGCTATTTGGCTTTTTCTTGTTGAGGTGTTGAAGTTTTATACAGATTTTGGAGAGGAGTACCTGGTTCGATGAGTTGTTCCAAAACATGTTTTCTCCAGTAGATGGGTTCTCTTTTTACCCTTTCAGTGAAACCTTTTTATGCACGGAAGTGACTCCTTTTAGGAGGTCCCGTCGTGTTTTGTCTTCTGCTCTGCGTGTGTGTTTCATTATGTTTGGCAGACACTTGCACTTTTTTGAGAGGCTCATGGCACACTGATTGAACACTAGGCTGTGAACTGAAAGGTCAGTGATTTCAATCCATCAGCAGCTCTGCGGGAGAAAATGCCTGCGATTTGCTTCTGTAAAGATAATGGCTGTGAAACCCTATGGGCAATTCTACTCTGCAATTGACAGCGACACACACAGCATCGCTTTCTTGTAGAACAAGGACTAATTCTGTTGATTCTGACTCATATGAACCCCATGCGTGTTAGAGTAAAACTTTCCAATGACTTATTTTGGGAAGTAAATTACCAGGCCTTTCTTCCCAGGTACCTCATGGTGGACTCAAACCTCCCATTTTTCAGTTAGCAGCCAATATGGGAAGTGCTGGTGCCACCCAGGGGCTCCTTGTGGAAAAAGGAGAATTAGCTAAACTTATCCAGGATTAAGGCGCTTAAAGTTGCAAAGTAAGGGATTCCTTAAAGGTTGTTCTTTAAATTGTTACTAACATATTTTCATGTCAAAAAGACATAACTACAATCCATTTTTACACAAGTCTTATTTTTAAATTTATTGTCTACAAAATAAATGTGTTCATTTATAATATGCAATGGCCTACTAATCGTGAGTTATCAAATGCTTTTGTTTTAAAGGAAAAAGCCCAGGCAGTGGAGCTCTGGCAGACTGTATCTCAGGAGCTGGATAGGTTGCAGAAACTCTACCAGGAGCATATGACCGAGGCCCAAATTTATGTAGTTGAAAGTCAAAAGCAAAAGGTATTGCGTTTTATGTTTGTTTGTTTTTAAATGTATATGAATATATGGAATTATAAGGGTGAGTTAAAAGTATTGCTAAATGATCAGAGAAATATTAAAAATATCAAAATGTAAAGCTATTGCTTCTCAACTATAGACTCAACTGGGTCCGTGTGCTTCTGAAGACATCTCCATTATTCCTAACCCCCTCAGAAAATTCGACACTCTTTGATTTATACCATTTGCACCATTTTGACATTCCTCAGGGACTCATCCGTGTTCCTTGTGCTGTACTTTGAAATGGGGTACAAAAAGAAACCTGGAAACGAAAACTCATTGCTGTGGGGTGGATGGGTAAGGTAGCTAACAAATTTCACCCGGCGATCCTTGCTCCCTTCGGAGAATGAGCAGGTGCAGTGTCATGAGAGAAAAAGATTTCTTGACCCAACTTTCCTGGCCTTTCTCTTACCAGTGTAGTTTGCAAGTTTCTTAAAACTACTTCTTTATAAACACACCACGTCCTACAAGAAAATCTATGAAGATCATTTCTTTGGGAGTCCCCCAAAATAGTTGTCATAGCCTTTTGAGCTGACCTCTCTGCCTTGAATTTAATTGGCCCAGCAGATCCCCTGGGAATCCACTAATTTGACTGAACTTTAAAAAAAAAATAACAAATCACTCTATTGGGGGCTCTTACATATCCATAACAATCCATAACTCAATTATATTAAGTGACCTTGTACAGATGTTGTCATCATCCATTTCAAAATACCTTCTTTCTTCTTGAGCCCTTTAATATCGGCTTCTCTTAATTCCCTCCCTCCATACCCTACCACCCTCATGAACCCTTAATAGATGATATATTATTATTATTACATATCTTACACCATACAATATATCCCTTCAGCTACAATTTTTATATCGTCCCCCTCTAGGGGGCCAGTTACACTGCCATCGTTATCAGTACTCCCCCCCCCCCTTCCCTTCTCATACCCTGTTACTGTTTCTAAGGGCTTGTCTCTCCTGGATTCCATGTATCGAAAGGTCTTATTTATACCAATGTACATAATACAGCCAAGCAGGATTTGTGAGGTAGAACTGAGGTCATAATAGTGCAGGGAAGGAAGCATTAAAGAGCTAGAGGAATGTTGTGTGTTTCATCCATGCTATCCTGTACCCTGAATGTGTTGTTCCTTCCGTGTGGCCCTTCTGTGAGGTAATGTGACTAGCCCTTTTTGGTAAGGCACACTAAAGCAAGGAAGGTAAATGTATTAGTGAGATAACTGTGCTGCCATGCGCTGACTGCAGGGACATGTTTAGGCATATTTTACTTGCGGGGGGCGGGGGGATATATCTCTATGATCCAGAACCATAGATGCAATACTTTTTTACTTACCTTGTGAAAAACCTCAGTTTGCAAAAGAGATGTCAAAATTCTGTATTGTTTATGGCAACAATAAAAGATCTTAGCTGGTTATCTCTCTCTTGAACAGATAATTAAAGTAGTGCTCAATCTATATTCGATTCTAAAATAGGATTAAAAATTGAAAATGTATTTACGTTTAAGAAGCAGCTGTTTGCATTGGTAAAGATTATTATACACATGGGGGCCCCAGAAGCTTTTATTTCGAAAAAACTTGATTTCTGACTTGGATTCAAAAATTAAAATTATGCATTTGGTTAGGTCAAGAAACTGCTCAAATATCATGATAATGCTATATGAAATTAAAATATTGACACCCTTAAATAGGTGTCACTGACTACATGTTACCACTACGCAGCTATCAGTTCTTCTACAATGGTGGTTTTCATGTGGATATAATTCTGGATATTATATTACTAGTATTTCAAATACCATCAGGACCACCAATAGTGAATAGATTTTTAAAATCATTTTATTAGGGTCTCATACAACTCTAATCACAATCCATACATACATCAATAGTATAAAGCACATTTGTACATTCATTGCCCTCATCATTCTTAAAACAGTTGCTCTCCACTTAAGTCCCTGGTATCAGCTCCTCATTTTTCCCTCCCTCCCCGCTCCTCCCTCCCTTATGAACCCTTGATAATTTAGAAACTATTATTTTGTCATATCTTGCTCTGTCCAACGTCTCCCTTCACCCATTTTACTGTTGTTTGTCCCTCAGGGAGGAGGTTATTTGTAGATTCTTGTAATCACTTCCCCCTTTCCACCCCACCTTCCCTCCACCTTCCTGGTATCGCCACTCACCACTGGTCCTGAAGGGATCATCCGCCCTGGATTTACTGTGTTTCCAGTTCCTTTATGTATCACTGTGCATCCTCTGGTCTAGCCGGAGTTGTAAGGTAGAATTGGGATCATGATAGTGGGTGGGGAGGAAGCATTTAGGAACTAGAGGAAAGTTATATGTTTCATCATAGCTACACTGCACCCTGACTGACTCATCTCCTCCCTGCGACCCTTCCATAAGGGGATGTACAGTTGCCTACAAATGGGCTTTGGGTCTCTACCCTGCACTCCTCATTCACAATGATATGATTTTTTGTCATGATGATGCCTGATACCTGATCCCTTTGACACCTTGTGATTGCAAAGGCTGGAGTGCTTCTTCCATGTGGGCTTTGTAAGTTGCTTCTGAGCTAGATGGCCGCTTGTTTACCTTCAAGTCTTTACACCTTATGGTCACACAGGCTGGTGTGTTTCTTCCATGTGGATTTTGTTGCTTCTGAGGTAGATGGCCACTTGTTTGCCTTCAAGTCTTTAAGACCCCAGATGCTTTATCTTTTGATAGCCGGACACCATCAGCTCTCTTAGCCACATTTGCTTATGCACCCATTTGTCTTCAGCGATCATATCAGGGAGGTTATTATACAATGATATGATTTTTTTTGTTCTTTGATGCCTGATAACTGATCCCTTCAGCACCTCATGATCACGCAGGTTGGTGTGCTTCTTCCAAAGAACAGACTCAACTTACTGCCATTCCGTCAATTCTGACTCATAACAACCCTATAGGGCAGTATAGAAATGCCCCTGTCAGTTTCTGAGACTGTAACTCTATTGGAGTAAAAAACCTCATTTTCCTTTGCCTGAGGTTTTCAACTGCTAACCTCACAGATACCAGCCAGCGTATAACACACTATGCTATTATAGCTCTCCTAAGAACAGACAAGAAGAGAAAAATAGGCCAGCCATTTGGGGGCTTAACCACTGTAAACCGTATGAATAACAGCAGGATGCTGTCAGATACAATGCCAGAAGATGAGCCCCTCTGGTTATAATACACTGAAATGTGACAGAGAAGAGCTGCCTCTTCAAAGCAGAATCAGCTTTAAGGACATGGATTGAGTAATGCTTTCAAGACTGCCATTTGCTAATGCAGCATGCCTGACTCAAAATAAGAAGAAACAGATAGAAGTATCCATTAATGATCAGAATGTGGAGTTTACAGAGAATAAATGTAGAAAAATTAGAAGTTGTCAGAAATGAAAAGGAATACAGTAAAATTAATAATCTAGGCATTAGTGATCTGAAATGGCCTTGTACTGGCCATTTTGAGTTAAACAATCATGTGATTTGCTATACCTGGAATGATGAGTTCAAGAATGGTGTCACATTCAAAAAGAACATTTCAAGCGCTATATTGAAGTATCTGTCTGTGATAGGCTAATATTTATGTAACTTCTCTCTGAAGTTAAACAAACATATAATTAAGATGCATTGATAATTACTGGGAATTGGGATTCAAAAGTTGGAAACAAAGAGGAAGAAATAGTTGGAAAATATGGCCATGGTGATAGAAACAAAGCTGGAGACCAGATGAGAGAATGTTACAACACCCCTTCAATTGCAAATAGCTTTTTTCAGCAATAAAAACAGTAACTTTAACACATGCAATTCTCCAGATGTAACAGAGAAATCAAATTGATTCAAACGATAGAGTTACTTTGACTTGGAATCAACTTGTTAGCAGTGAGTTTGGGTTTGAGTGAGTGAGAAGAGACAATGGAGATGCTCAATATAGTCTGCCAAAACAGGCCAGTGATGGACTGTGGAACAGACCATCAGTTAAATACAAGTTCAAGTTGAAGCTGAAGAAAACTAGAACAAGTCCACACGAGTCAAATGATGACTTAAGATGGCCCACTTTTGAGGAATTAGCCACATGAAAAGCAGCAAAACACTATGAAGTAATTCTAGAAAATGAGCCCTTCGTGACCGAAGGCAGGTAAGATACTCGTGTGGCTGAGGATGAGCCATCCTTTCAAGAGGTGGAGTCAACCATAAGGATGTGGGTGAAGTAAAGCCCTCAGGACTTTATTTGCTGATTTGGCATGATCCAAAATGAGAAGAAACCGCTGCAAACCTCATTAATAATTGGAGCTTGGAGCTATGAAGTTTTACTCTAGGAAAACTGGAAGTTGTCAAAAGTGAACGGAATGCATAAAAATCTAAATAGACTGGCATTGGCCATTTTGAATCAGAGTCATTTGGTTTACTAGGCTAGGAATGGCAAATTTAAAACAAAAGGCTTCATATTCATCATCAAAAAGGACATTTCAAGACGTTTCTTGAAGCACAGCACTGTGTGACAGGATAACTATAAGCATACAAGGAAATCCAGTTAATTCAACTATTCAAATTTTTGAACCAACCATTAAATCTAGTGATGAAGAAATTGAAGCATTTTACCAACATCTTCAGTTTGAAATTGTTCAAAATGTACTCAATGAATATTTGAGATTGGCATGCAAACGTTGGAATCAAAGATGAAGGGACAGTAGTTGGAAAATATGGCTTGGGTGATAAAAATGAAGCTGGAGAGCACTTGGTAGCATTTTGCAAGAGCAGTGACTTCTTCAACGAAAACACCTGCTTTCAACAACACAAAAGATGACTATCCGCATAGACTTCTCCATACACAGAAATCAAATGGACTACATTTGTGGGAGGAGACAATGAAGCTCAATATTAGCAGTCTAACCAAGGCCAGGGACAGACTATGGAACAGACCATCCGCTGCTCATGCGTAAGTTCAAGTTGAAGTTGAAAATTTAAAAAGTCCCCAAGAGGTAAAATGTAACCTTGAGTGTATCCTAGCAAATTGTGAGACCATTTCTAATGATTTTAGTCATTGAACACTATTGACAGAAGACCTGATGAGTTGTGGGATGACATAAAGAACATCATACATGAAAAAAAATCAAAAGGTTATTAAAAAGACAGGGTAGAAAGAAAACATCAAAGTGGATATTTAATAAGACTCTTAAAGTTGCTCTTGAGCATAGAAAAACTAAAGTGGAAGAAGTGAGGTAAGTAAGAGAACTGAACAGAAAATGTCAAAGGACACAACTCCACAAGAAAAAGTAGAGTATTATAATGCAATGTGCAAAAATCCTGGAGTAAAAAACAAAACAAAAAGGAAGACCGTATTTGGCAGATCTTAAAATGAAAACAAGAAAATTCAGGCCTCGAGTTGCAATATTAAAAGATTCTATAAGCAAAAGATAGCATGTGATCAGGAACTGGTGGGACTGGAGGAAGAAGGCTAAGCTGCACTAAAGGCAGTATCACAAGACAAAGCTTCAGACACTGACATTATAAATGGAAATATTTCAGCAAACTGATAGAATCCTGGAAGCACTCACTCATTTCTGCCAAAAAATTTGGAAGACACTACTTGGCCAACCTAATGGAAGAGATCCTTTTTGTACCCATTACAGAGAAAGGTGACCCAACAATGCTCAAGTTATAGAACGTTATCATTAGTATCACATGCAAGGAAAATTTCACTAATGCTCCTTCAACAATGGTTCCAAAAGGATATCAACAGGGGACTGCCCGAGATTCAGGCCTAATTCAAAAGAGGATGTAGAATAAGGAATCTCACTGATGATGTCAGGTGAATCATAGCTCAAAGCAGAGAACACCAGAAAAATGTTGACTTGTGATTTATTGACTGCACAAAGACATTTGACTCTGTAGATCATAACAAACTATGGCTATCCTTGAGAAGAATGAGAGTTTCAGAACACTTTATTGTGCTTCTACGGAACTTGAACATGGTTCAAGAGGCACTCATTTGAACAGAAAAAGGGAACACTGCTTAGTTTAAAATCAGGAAAGGAGCGTGTCAGCGTTGTATCCTCTCTCCTACGTATTCAATCTATATGCTGAGAATATAATCTGAGAGGCTGGATTACATGAGAAAGAATGCAGCATCAGGATTGCAAGAAGGCTGGATGCCAACCTGCAGTATGCAGATCATGCAACCTTGTTTGCTGAAAGTGAGGAGCACTTGAAGCACTTGTTGGTGAAGATCAAGGACCACAGCCTTCAGTATGGATAACAACTCAATGTAGAGAAAACCCAAATCCTCACAACTAAACCAATAGCTCACATCATGATAAATGGAGAAAAGATTGAAGCGGTCAAGGATTTTATCTTGCTTGGATCCACAGTCAGTGTCCATGGAAGCAGCCATCAAGAAATCAAACAGCGGCATGTATTTGGGGTAAATCTAATGCACAAGATCTGTTTAAAACATTGCAGAGCAATGATGTCACATTGAGAACTAAGGTGCATATGACCCAAGCCTCATATGCATGTGATAGTTTTACATTGAATAAGGAACACCAGAGAAGAATCGATGTATTTGAATTATGGTGCTAGGGGATCATATTGAAAGTACCATGGACTGCCTAAAGAAGAAACAAATTTGTGTAGAAGAAGTACAGCTAGAATGTTCCTTGGAAGCAAGGTTTGAACTTGTTATCAGGAGAGACCAGTTCTGGAAGGACATCAAAAGAGAGGGGATGGATGACCCAATGGGCACAATAATGGGCACAAACATCACAAGTCTGAGGTTGGCACAGGACTGAGCAGGGCATCATTCTGTTGTACACAGGGTCACTATGCATCAGAACCAACTCAATGGTACATGACAACTATAACAACACTCAATGAGGCATTAGTCAAGAAACAGGATATATTTAATTGGGCAAATCTACTGCACAAGACTTCCCTAAGGGGTCCCTTTGAGGACTAAGGCATGCTGACCCCAGACATAGTATTTCTAATCCCTTAATTTCCATGGGAAAGCTGGACAATTAAGGATGCCACAGGAGAATTGATGCATTTGAATTATGGTGTTGTTGAAGAACATTTTTAAGTATTGTGGACTGCCATGGACAGTGTAAGACATGGCAAAATATTAATTTATAAATTTTCAAGGGTTCATGAGGGAGGGGAGGGAGGGAAAACAAATGACTTGGTACCAAGGTCTCAAGTAGAAAGCAAATGTTTTAAGAATTATGATGGCAACAAATGTGCTTGACACAATGTATGTATGTATGGATTGTGATAAGAGTTATATGAGCCCCCAGTAAAATGATTTAAAAAAAAAAACAAATTTTCTTATAGGAAGGACAACCAGAATTATCCTTAGAAGCGAGAATTGTAAAATGTCCTTCTTATGCCCTTCTATAAAATGTCGTATATATTTGGGATATGTTATCAAGCGAGACAATCCATGGGAAAAGGACATTGTAGTGTGTAAACAGGGACAACACAAAAGGGAGAAGACCCTCAATGAGCTGAATTGAGAGTGTCTCTAACCTTGAGCTCAAATATGGCATTGTGAGAGTGGCATAGGACCTGGCAGTATTTTGCTCTGTTGTCCTTCGGGTTGCTGTGAGTTGGAACGGACTCGTTGGCAGCCAATAACCAACAGCATTGTTAGTATTACAGATTTCTAGTTAAAATTCTTAATTGAGGCTGTGTAACTTAGAAATTGTTTCTACAAATGCCCTAGTTTGAAAATAATGCACTGTGGTTTGCTCTGTGAAATTTTTATTACTGAGATCCTGAAACCATTTTTCATAAAAGAATGTTCTTATAATCTGTTTCCTTATCTAGATCAGTCCTCTATGCCTATTATTTTTTCCCCATTTAAGATCTTTCGTATGCTATCACTGTGCAGTTTGTTTATTTTATATGACTTCACAGTTTTCCTTACTTGGCTAGTTACTTATTAATGTTTAATTCCACCCTTACAACTTGTATTGTCTGCACATATCATGTTTAAAGAATCAGAACAATAATCTTTTAAAAACATGTTGAGTATTTAAGCCATGAGAATTTTTTTAAAAGGATCATCACATAATTCATATCTTAGTTTTTTATTCTTGAGCAAGGTCTCTATAGTAAGTTTTTGTACTAATGAGTTGATTTATAAAAATTTTGAGTTTCACATAAAAACCAAATAGCTATATTAGTTTTAAGCATTGCCACCTTTTCAAGTCTTAGCAAAATAGTAATTTTATTTCTTTAACTACTAATTCACATGGTAATACAAAGGATCATCATTAAGTTCATAGGAAAATTACATTAAATTTTAATTCTATTTTTCCATGGATATTTTGAAGTCCTCTTACAGTTATCAGAACCAACTGATTTTGTCTAAGCAAAGATATATTAATTTTTGAATTAATTTTAATGATAAATTAGACTGAATTTAGTTATAACTTAATTTTAAATGTAAACTGCAAACAAAATGCTACTGATTCTAATCTCCCTATCTTTCTACTCTAGGACCAGTTGACTAATTTTCAACACCTAACCAGGCAACTTCATGCTACTAATGAGAATGTAGAAATGGTAAGTGATAACATATACTTAGTGTACTCATTTATTTAAACTAGGATTTGTGACTATAAATAATCATATTAATTTATGCTGAAGCAAAAAAAAAAACAAAACCCCAAAACACCATTGCCAAGTTTTATTTCAACTCGTAATGACCTAGAGGACAGTCGAACTCCCTAATAGCATTGCATCTTTCCTGGACAGAGTCGTTGGTGTATTTGAATGCCAGCCTTTTGATAGGCAGGCAAGTGCGTTAGCACCGTTCCACCAAGGCTTCTGACATCACCAACAGCAACAAAATATGCATGGTGCTAAAATAAGCAGAATGATCTTCTCTTTACTGCCTCATTTTCTCTGATATTTATCAGCATGTCATGGTGCAGAATACTTTTTGGACATCTAAAAGAAAAAACGTCTATTTGAAATATATTCTAATATGAAAGTATTCTTAGCGTCCTTGGTAGGACCCCTAAAAGTGATTCTCCAGAGTAGAATTCATGCTTCATTCTTTGTATTTTATCTGGCAGATTAGTACTTAAGTAATAATCGTGTGGTGTTTATTTTTTTTTAATGACTAGCTCAATTCCTTAAAAATATTAGGAAATTAAGAACCATTATTATTTGACTGTCCACTTGTACTACCATTGGTGTATCTAGATTTCCCTTTAATTTTTAACTGAAACACATAGACTTTCCTCTTCCATTTCTGCTCTTTTCATTTTTTTTTATACTGATGAAAAAAATTTTTTTCTTTACTTGCTCAGAATTTTGTTTTTATCTCGTTGTTGAGTAATAGTTTTATGACACTGGGTAGTTCTGGTTTTCATCCTTGTTCGGTTATGATGCTCCTTCATACTCACACCTAATAAGTGTTTTTGCTTAAGGGTGGAGGTGTGTCATCCAAGTAAGTTATCCAATTTTTTCTACCCTTAAAAGTATTTTTCCTTTGCCATGTAAAAATATAGTTAAATCTCTCTCGTGTTTCTGAATGGCGAAATCTCCCGTTAAAGAATATCAGTAATATCTTATGCAAGTTAAATTTTGTTGAAGATCATCCCACAGTGATTGTAGCTATACATCAACAAGGGGCTGCCAGAAAGTCAAGCCAGGTTCAGGAGAGGATAAAATGAGGGACGCCCTTGCTGATGTCACATGGATCTTTGCTGAAAAAGCATACCAAAAGATGTTTACGTGTTTTATTGACAATGCAAAAATCACTGAAGTGCATGGATCATAAGACGGAAAAGAAGGGGAATTCTAAAACACTTCGTCATGCTTCTGCAGCGCTTGTGCATGCCTGACGGCAGTCATTAGAACACAAGGGAGTGCTGTCTGGGTTTAAAATCAGAAAGATCGTGCGTTGGGTTATATCCTTTCACCGTACTTACTCAGTCTGTATGCTGAGCATATACTCTAAGACGCTGGTGGACTATGTGGAGAAGAATATGGCAAAAGGGTTGGTGGAAGACTTATCAATAACCTGCGATATGCAAATGACAGGCTTGCTGAAAGCATGGACTTGAAGCTCTTGCTGATGAAGATCAAGGACTGCAACCTTCAGAATAGATTACAAACTCAATGTAAGAAAAACCAAAATTCACACAACTGACCAATAGGTAACATAATGATAAATGGGGAAATGCTTGAAGTTGTCCAGGATTTCATCCTGCTTGGATCCACAATTAATGCCCATAAAATCAATAGTTAGGATAGCAAATGAGCCATTGCATCAGATAAGTCTGGTGCACAAGACCTTTAAAGTGTTGAAGAGCGGTGATGTCACTTTGAGGACTACGGTGCATCTGACCCAAACCATGGTATTTTCATTCATCTCATATGCATGTGAAATTTGAGGTTGAATAAGGAATGTCTGAGAAGAATCGATGCATTTGAATTATGGTATTGAGGAGTAATGTTGAAAGTACCATGGCCTACAAAGGAGCAATCCAATCTGCCTTGGAAGAAGGACAAAGGAATGCTTCTTAGAAGTGAGGATGGTGGGACTTGGTCTCATGTCTCCTGGAAACGTTATTAGGAGAGACCAGTCCTTGGAGAAGGACATTATGCTTGGTAAAATGAAGGGATCTAAAAAGATGCAGACCCTTTAGGAGATGGGTTGACACTGTCTGCAACAATGAGCTCAAGCAAAATAATTGTGAGGAAGGCACAAGATCGGGTGGTATTTTGTTATGTTGTACGTAGAGTAACTATGAGTTGGAACTGAACACACACACACACACACACACACACACACACACACACACACACCTGTGCACACACAATTATAGTTCCAGGCCACAAAAAGCAAAATAATAAACTGTGGATAGACTAAAAATAATGGATAAAAAAAGCTGCATAAAATGTGTTGTAAAAAGAAGTAAGAGATATAACACAAACAGACATATGCACACCCATGTTTATCAAAGCACTGTGCTTAATAGCAAGAAGATGGAAACAGCCTACATGACCATCAGTAGAGGAATGGATAATGAACACTTTGGTACATACACACAATAGACTACTGTGTATCGCTAGAAAACAATGGTGAAACCTAGACGTGCCTCATAGCATGGATAGACCTGAAGAATAATTATGTTTAGTGAAAGTAATCAGAAAAGGAAAAGTTTTGTATGAGATCACTGGCACACACACACACAAGACAAAGACTTTCATCCCAAAGGAAACAAGATGAAACAATTGGCCAGAGGGCAGAGGGTTGGCAGGTATTAACTTGGGTGAAGAAGGTAGTAATCCACCAGACAGAAAAGAGAAATCAAAGGAGGTGGTAGTATGGAAGTAATGGGGGTGTTTGGGGTGATAATTAGCTTAAATTGTTTAATGCAAAATTAGTTATCTGAAATGTAAACTTAAACCTAATTTATAATTTTTTTAAAAGGTTGGGGTGGGGTGGACATTATGAAGGTAGTTAAAGTAAAGGAAAATGAGTAACTAAAACTTAGATTTTGTTCTTAATGTAAAAAATATATATGAATCAAGACTGCTAAGTTGAAATGACTGTCAAGATCTTGTACATCTCAAAGAACTTACATAGCTTAGCCATGAGAATAAATTTGAGTCAAACTTGTTAACCAAGAGGTTGAAAAATTGAAACAAGTACTCAAAAAACCAAGCAGTTACCTTGAAAAAGCGTTCTTATGATATAAATATACCCATTAAATGAATAGATCCCCAATAGATGTATAATAAATTAATGAGAATACAATAAATAAATAAATTACCTCTCATTACCACTGCAAATCAGTACTATGCGTGCCTGCCCTGAATGGTCCGGAAGAGTACTAACTTATACATACATAGGAGGATTGGGCCTATAAAGAGAGTGAGGGTGCCCATTTCCTAGACACTCCTCTTACTGAGACTATATTTATGTTTAGATTGCCACATTTCTTTGAAAACTTTTCAGTAATTACCTACTAAGTTTCTTACACTTTTATAGGTTCTCTAAGTTGCAGAGGGAATCTGTGCATATCCACAAATCCTCTGTCTACCTGGAAAAATAGGACTGACATAGGAAATAATCATCAAGTAAGATACCATGTTTGAAAGGGATGTTTTCTTACACCCTTTTGTGTCTCTAAATTCTATAATATTAATATAGTACTTAATTTTATTTGTCATAAATACAGAACAAAAAGCAATATTCAGGTGCAGTTGTTAATTTCCAACTAGTCTTGCTAGTAAGTTAAATGGCTTTATTTTCAATATTTTTTAAAAATTCAAAATTACAATTTAAATCTCCCTTAATTACTCTATGTTATTTATCCTGAAAATTCTCCCAAGTGGTCAAGAACACAAATTTTAATTATTGCTGGTATCAGTATGTAATAAAACACTAACATGGACACCCTGTAGAAGTCAGAGACGTGAATCAGTTTGGACTGAAGTAGCCGAGTTAGTTTCCCAGGAGACTTTGAAAATCTATGAATCCAATGCTGGTGAGTCAATTTTGACGATGGTGATCCTATATGGGACATTGTAGAATTGTTCCTTAGGGTGTTTGTGTCAGGCAGAGTTGTCTGGAGAAAGAAAACCAGTGACAGTCATATATGTGTAAGAAAGAAGTTTACATAAAGAACTAATTTTACATCAAGGAGGCCTCTCAGCCTAGTCTAACTCAAGTCCATTGGTCCGATGCTACCTAGAGCCCTTCTTAGACTCACAGAGCTGCAAGCTGCTGAGGCAGAAAGGTGATGTAGGAAGCAGGGAAGAGCAAAGACCTGCTGGTGCCGAGTCCTGTAGAGCCAAGGTCCATGGGAACATGTGAGTCCACTGACAGCTCCCAGGTGGCCCACGTGACGCTGCCCCTTGGAGGCAGACGCATAATCACAGCAGAGATTCTGAAGCAAAGAGGGTAAAAGATCAGAGAGAATTTGTCACTGTCTTTCAAGGAGGCATCACCAGACTATCACCTAATTAACAAGCTGGACTCTTTTCCCCCACTCAGGTCCCATAAAGTTGACATAAAATCTCACTTCCCATAATGTCCAAGACTGTAAGTCTTTCTAGGAGCAGACAGCCTCATCTTTCTCTCAGAAGTGACTGGAGGCTTTAAAACACAAGACTCCTTGGGCTTCTTGAAATTTTGTTTCAGTTAGGTGCCGTTGAGTTGGTGCCAATTGCTAGCAAGTCTATGAGAAACTAAGGAGAAACACCTCCCAGCCATGCACCATCACCATGTATTCTTATCCTTGAGTCCACTGTTGCAGCCACTGCGGCAAGTTCCACAAGAGCACAAGCAAGCGTCCTGGAATTCTCGTTTTTCTCAAGTTTTGTGTTGGTCCACGGAATGGAATGCCTTCGCTTGGCAATAAAATGTAGCTTTTCCCCAAGCATTGTGTCAGGTTGTGTTGTTAGGTGGTGTCAAGTTGATCCCAACTTACAGAAACTTCAGGTCCAACAGAGGCACCATCCAATCTTGTGCCATCCTCACAGTTGTTCTCATTGGTAAGCCCCTTGTTTCAGTCACTGTGTCAGCCCATCTCATTGAGGGTCTTCCTCTGGTTCTCTGCACGACGTTCTTCTCCAGGGACTGTCTCTCCCAACAACTTGACAAAAGTGCAAGAGACAGAGACAAAGTCTTTGCCATTTTACCTCTAAGGAGCACTCTGACCAGACTTCTTCCAAGACAGATTGGTTTGTTCGTTGGGCAGTCCATAGTACTTTGACTGTTATACACCAGCACCTTAATTCAAATGCATCGAGTCTTACTCAGTCTTCCTTATTCAGTGTTCAACTTTAACATGCATGTGAGACAATTTAAAATACCATGGCTTGGGTCAGGTGCAAGTTGATCCTCAAAGAAACATCTTTGCTCTTCGAGAATTCTTGTGTAGCAGATTTCCCTAATGCAGTGTATCATTTGATCTTTTGACGGCTGCTTCATTGAACATTACTTGTGGATCCAGCCAAGACAAAATCTTTGACTACTTCAATCTTTTCACCATTTATCATGCTGTTACTTTTTGGTCCACTTGTAAAGATTTGGGTTTTCTTTACATTGAATTTTAATCCATACTGAAGGCTGCAATCCTTGATCTTCATCAGCAAATGCTTCAAGTCCTCATTTTTAGTTAGCAAGACTGTCTTCTGCCTGTCATAGGTTTCTAAGATGCCTTCCTCCCATCCTGATGCCTCATTTCAACAAACTGATAAAATAGTAAAGCTCATGTATCTTCATATTCTTCATATAATCCAACTTCTTTGATTCTTTGCTCAGCATACAGATTGACTAAACATGGAGAGAAGACACAACCTTGAAACACACCATGTCTCATTTTAAACTATACAGTATTCTCTTGGTGTGTTGGTACAATTGCCTCTTATTCCATGTATAAGTTATCCAATAGCACAGTTAATTGTTCCTGGATTCCTGTTCCTCTCAAGGATATCCATAGTTTGTTATGATTCACACCGTCAAATACCTGAATAATTAAAGCAAGTAAACATCTCTGGTATTCTCTGCTTTTAGCCAAGATCCATCTGACAACAACTGTTATATCCTTTGTTCCATGTCCTCTTCTGAATCCAGCCTGAACCGCTGGCATCTCCCTATCAGTATACTGCTACAACCATTGTTGGATCATCTTCAGCAAAATTTGACTTGCTTGTGATATTAATGATACTATTCTCTAACCTGGGCATTCTGTTAGGTCACCTGTCTTTGTAGTGTATCAGATATGTATCTCTTCCAGTCATTTGGCCAACTAGCTGTCTTCCAGATTTCCTGGCATGAATACATGAACATTACTGTTTCATCAGCTTGTTGAAATATTCCTATTAGTATCCCATCAATTCCTAGAGCATTGTTTTTGGCTAAGGCAACTTGGGCGTCTCCCTTCAGTACCATTGGTTGTTAATTATATGCTACCTCTTGAAATGGTTAAATGTCTACCAGGGCTTTTTTGGTGTAGTAGTCTGTTTCTCAGACCGCGCTGCAATCCTGGGGCTTTCTTTTATGTGTTAGCAAAGACATTCACGGGTTCGTTCCTGATCAAACCAGAATTACTCTTCCTCGAAATTCAATAGTTAATTCTCCCCGAGAGTGAGTAGATCACCTACGGAGGCCTTGTCAATGTTAATAGCCATGGAACCGGGTGGATGTTGAAGGATGAATACAGGAAGATTGTGAGGACATCATGGAGGAAAGTGAAATAGGAGTAGTTTGGTATGGCAGGATGACTAGATGAATAGGGGATGCAGAGGCTTTGAGCCCAGATCATCAATGCTGTAATATGCCAGGAAGCTTTGTGGAGGGTATACATTTGGATGCTGCCAATGACTTCTAGGAACACTGTGGTGTTAACAGCTAAGCATTGGACTGCTAACCAAAAGTCAGCAGTTCAAACATACCAGTCACTTGGCTGAAGAAAAATGAGGTTCTCTGCTCCCAGAAAGCTTTATAGCTTTGGAAATATGTATTTTTATAGGGTTGCTATGAGTCAGGAGAGACTCAATGGAAGTGAGTTAGTTTGGAGGTTTATTGGTAGTTTTTTTTTAATGGCTTTTAAACAAATCTGTGACATGACTTTATAAGGAGATTTTTTAAAGTTTGTGGAGAAATGAAATCAAAAGATACTAGAATTTTTCCATGGACTGTTTAAAGCCCTCTCCTATTTGAAAAAGATTGCTTTGGTAGCAGTATAAAGGGAAGGTGTGAGAGTTTGTAGTCATTTAAGCAAGACATTATTAAACTCTGAACAGAATCAAATGCTTATTCCTATTTGAACTTAGTGTATTTATATAATAGGCACTAAGCATTTCTTAATAAATGTATCGATTGAAAATTTAGTAGATTTTAAACCTGATGACTTAAAAGCATGAAGTCAGAGAAATGGGGTAGAGCATGGAAAGAATGCAGTGAAATCTGCCTCAGGGACTTTAGTTGAAAAGGTAAACATTTGTATGATCTTTTCAATTGGGAGAGCCTAAAACCAAGACTGTCACTTAGGTTTGACTACTCTATATGGGTAGGTGGATGAGGGATTTCCATACTTGTGAGATAAAGTAAACTCCTTTAGGAAATGTTCTTTCTGTATGTAGACAGCTCCTTAGTATTTTGCCTCCACAAGTGCACCCAGAATAAATACAAAGCATGTAGTAGGAGGGCGTGCCAGGAGGCGCCAGTAAGGGAGCAGAGATGTGAAACAAAGAAGAGTGGATAAATAAGGCACAAAAGAGGGTTTTTGTTTGTTTTCAATCAAGCATGTTAATAATGTGAGTAGCTAAAACTTAATCCCACTAACCAAATTTGGAAGCCAATTGGAAGCAGACTTAAGAATTATCCCACTCATGGTGCAAGATTTTGGGGGATGTTACACCAACTCCTTTGAGTCATTGTTACCCAGAGCGCAGTAAGCTTATTCTGCATGTGTAGTCTTCTTTTGCACAGGTGTGCAAGCCAGGTGGGCTCAGATGTCCAGAGAAGTCCCAGAGACAGAACTGCAGATACAGGTGTCCACTAAAGCAGTAAAGGAGAGGACGATCGGCAGGATGATAATTTACTTCAAAAAGTCTAATCTTCATGACTTTCATTTAATTTTTTCTGTGGTTATGGTTATGGTTGATTTCTACGCTCGATATTTAAAAGTAATAAAGTCCTTGAATGTTCTAATGTTGAATATTTCAATTTTTCTTGTGGCAGACCAACCAACAATTTCTGAAAGCAGTAACTGAACAAAGTGTGGAAATTGAACAACTACGGAAACAATTTAGGTATTTTCAAAAATTAGTTTTATTATTATTATAAATTGGTTTTGTTTTCGACAATTTATGATACGATACTTTAAAATTTTTTATATACTATACTTTTTTCTATGAGCATTTTTCTGCCTTTTATTATGCTTTTATCAATATGTATATTCTATCATATGAGAAAACTATCAACTGTGATGGCTGCACCCTGACATTGAAGCCAGCATCTATGGAAGAAAATCAATTACCTTAGAAAACACTTTTTATACAGAGAAAACTACTTCATCGCTTACTTTGGATTTCACCAGAAGTAAACCCTGAGGAGAGTTTCAAAGCATGTAGTCCAGATGGGTGGTGAGGTCTGGGGACAGCAGTGGAGGACGAGGAAACTGAGCCAGGGAAAGAAAGAGAAGGGAAAAGGGGGCAGCATAAAAGGGTTTTTTTGTGTGTTTTTTTTGAAATCAGCAACTTAGTGCTGTGTGTGTGTGTGTGTGTGTGCATTTAGTATAGTGATTTAATAATTATTATAGTAATTGACTTCAGGGAGGAATGTGAAATGACCAAATGTAAATAAATAACAGATTTTATTACATGCTGTAGTCATTTAAAAATATCATTGAAATTATTAGTTGTTAAATAATCTTTTGCTACTTATTTTGTCTTTCCACTGTCACATATTTTGTCCCACAAAATAATGTATTGTTTTCAAACAAGAAAATCAGTTTTTGTGCCTCTTTTTTCATTTTTATTATACTATCTTCATCAATTCTTTAATTTAAATAAATTTACTTGTCCCACCTACATATTTAAACTAATGAACTCCTATGTGGTCTGTTTATTTATTTGTTTTTGTACTGATCTTATAGTTTAAAGTGATAATGATTTATGTGATTTCAATATGTTATTTTTCTTTTTAAAATGAAGGATGTTTAAAAATTTAAGGAAAGTGTAAGCCCACTGTACAAAGCTTTAGATAGTATAAAAATGTAACAAGTGGAAAATAAAATATCATTATTTGAAGATTACTACCATTTACTTTAGGATGCTTGGTGGCTTGGTGGGGTAAACACTGGACTTCTAGCCTGAAGGTGGGCAGTTGAAAGCCACTAGCCACTCCACAAAAGAAAAGTGGTACAACCCGCTTCCAGAAAGATTTGCAGCTCGGACACTCGATGGGGCAGTTCCACTCAGTTGTAGAGGCTCATTATGAATTGTAATAGACTCGTTCGTAATGGGTTCATTGCCAACTTTGTAAATGTATAATGTAGGTGTATTTTAATAAAACTGAGATAATATAATATACACAGTTTGATCAACTAATTTATTTGCATGTCAAATGTGAACATCTTATCAGTACTATCATTCTTTATATTTTACAGTATTTTATTATATATATGCTATCATTAGTTTCCTTGAAGTTGATTCCAACTCTTGGTGACCTATCTATGATGACCTACTCTTTACTTACTACTTGAATTTTTTATATACCATACACTATTATTCCTATTTCATCTCTAGTAGAGTAACCCTCTATTCCTATTCATTGATTATGAGAATTAGAACTGTATTTGAATGATAAGTACATGACACGATTAGTCCATAATTTTTCTTAGTTGTTAATATATCATTGCTAAATGAAAGATTATTTAAGGTTATTTAAAAATATCAATGCTAAACTTCTAAGACACTTAAAGGAAAGGTCATCTGAGTTAAAATTTTTCTCATAAATTCAAAAAGCTTACTTTTAAATTATTTTGTAGCATAAAGCAAAAACAGACAAATACAAAATATAATAGACAAATCTACAGTCACACTGAAAGATTTTAACTTTTACTGTAGCACAATGAATTTCTTGTATATGGACTTTCTGACCCTCTGTTTATAATTATCTCAGAGTGAATGATCAAGTCTTAATTTACCAAATGATTCATCTGCTTGGTATCTGCCTGTGTGGCTTTTAAGCATTCATTGTTTGCTTGCTCCCTAAGGAGCTTCCAGGTGCTACCCACATAATTACCCTGTGGGGATCAGTTCCTGTACTGCCCACCTAATTTATGTGCTGAGGCTGATTGATTTGAATTGATATTCTCTGTTATGTCTCTGGGTTCTAATATCCATTGCAAGGCAAACACAGAACACAAAGACAAAATTCATAATCAAAGGGTTTATTAGGAAGTTAGCAAGTTGTGATGCCTATGAGAAATTCTCAGGATTGAGTTATTAGGACAAGTTACAAAGCTCTGTCACGTCTGTTAACAAATGCCCAAAGGGCATACCTCTGCCATAAGCTTAGACCCTAAGGCATTCCGCTTGAGCTCTGTAGGTCAGCAAACTCAGTTCCCCCAATTAAGGGCCCAGAGCTCCTTACTTGTGTATGCCTCACTTTGATGAGCTTCCCTTTGGTGGTCACTAAGTCCAGCTTACCTAGTTAAGTGTAAAAAACCCGGCTCCAGTCCAGCCTCCTGCATAAAAGCACTCAGCCTTACCTGCTCCCTGGGTTGGGAAGGCCACCATTCTGTTCCCTGTTCTAGCTCCTGGTTGTGCTGCTGCTCCTCTGATGTTGCAGCTGCTTTCTAGGTTCAGCGGGC
The DNA here is from genome assembly GCF_050624435.1 of Tenrec ecaudatus. Classification (NCBI taxonomy): domain Eukaryota; kingdom Metazoa; phylum Chordata; class Mammalia; order Afrosoricida; family Tenrecidae; genus Tenrec; species Tenrec ecaudatus. The sequence continues at coordinate 88,942,720 of NC_134532.1, forward strand.
TCTCTGTGCAGAGATCTTGGGATGACTGCAACAGTGAGCTCAAAATAGGAACAATTGTGAGGATGGGTCAGTACGGATCAGAACCAACTTGACAGCTAACAACAACAACAAACAAACAAACCCTCACAACTGAACGTATGGACAACATCATGATAAACAAGAATGATTGAAGTTGTGAAGAACTCATTTTGCTTGTATCCATAATCAACTCTCATGGAAGCAGCAGTCAAGAAATTGAGTGATATTGCAATGAGCAAATCTCTGTAAGACCTCTTTAAAGCATTGAAGAGCGAAGATGCTACTTTGAGGACTAACGCGCACTTGACCCAAGTCCAGTATTTTCAGTCATCTCTTATGCATGTGAAAGCTGAACAGTGAAGATAAAGTTATGCCTTTGAACTATGGTGTTAAAGACTATTGAGACTGCTGTGGAGTGCCAGGAGAATGAACAAATATCTTGGAGGTAACACAGCCGGAATGCTTCTTCAAAGTGAGGCTTGCAAACTCAGGCGCTCATGCTCTGGACATGTTTCAGGAAAGACCAGTCCCTGGAAAAGGACGCCATGGTTATAAAGTGGAGGGTCGGTGAAAAAGAGAATAAGCCTTAACAAGATGGAGTGACGTAGTGGGCTTGATTATAACAATAATTGTGTGTGGGATGCAGGACTGAGTAATACCTCATTCTGTTGTGCGTTAGGAGTGGAAACCAATGAGATGACACTTAACAGCAACAGCAACATGTCAGAGTAAATGTGTGCCATGTAGTTCCATGCACGTGATTCTGATAGGAACAGTACTAATGGTAATCGCCTTTATTTTATGGTGATCACCTTTATTTTTTTATTATTTTTTTCTTTTATTGAGGACTCTTACATCTCTTATCACAATCCATATATCCATCCAGTATGTCAAGCACATTTGCACATATGCCGTAATCATCATTTCAAAGCATTCTCTTCCCACTTGAGCCCCTGATAACAGCTGCCCATTTCTTCCCGCATCCCTGCCCGCCCTCACGAAACCTTGATAATTTATGGATTATTATTTTCATATCTTACATCATCCTCTGTCTCCCCTCACACACTTTCCCATTATTTGTCCCCCTAGGAAGGGGTTATAGATTGATTCTTATGATCGATTCCCCCTTTCTCCCCCCCACCCCCTCCCCTAATCCTCCTGGTTTCTCTACTCTCCTTGTTGGCCCTGAGAGGTTTATCTGTTCTGGATTCCGTTTTTGAAGGCTCTTATCTGTAGCAGTGTGCATGCTCTGGTCTAATCTGATTTGTAAGGTAGAATTGAGGTCAGGATAGTGGGGGGAAGGAAACACCAAAGAATTAGAGGAAAGTTGTGTGTTTCATTGGTGCTATACTTGTACCCTGTAACCTCTCTGTGAGGGGATGTCCAGCTGTCTACAGATGGGCATTGGGTCTCCATTCCATATCCCTCTCCCCCATTCACATTGAGTATGATTTTGTTCTGGGTCTTAAATGCCTGATACCTAATCCCATCGACCCCTCATGATCACACAGGTTGGTGTGCTTCTTCCATGTGGGCTTTGTTGCTTCTTAGCTGGATAGCCGCATTTTTATCTTCAAGCCTTTAAGACCCCAGATGCTATATCTTTTGATAGCCGGCCACCATCAGCTTTCTTCACCACATTTCCTTATGTACCCATTTTGTCTTAATTATCATGTGAGGAACGTGAGCATCACAGAATGCTGGATTGTTAGAACAAAGTGTTCTTATATTGAGCGAGTACTTGAGTCGAAGCCCTGTGTCCAGCTGCAACCTTAATTCTTAACATACAAATATTAGTACATCGTTCTATTCCCCTCTCCATATATATATATATTATATAATAATATATATTATATATATATAATATACCCACATATGTACATGCCTGTATTTAGGCCTCTATAAATGTTCTTTGCCTCCTGATTTTTTCCTCTATTTCTTTTTCCTTTCCTTTTGTCCCACCATCATGTTCAGCTTTCATTTGGGTTTAGTAATTCCTTGATTAAGCTCCACTAGACATCCTATGCCCTTCTCTCCATTAATTTTAGTTCACTTGTTCCCTTGTCCTTGGGTTCGTTTGCCCTCCTCCTTCCTTTTTCCCACCTCTTTTCCAGTAGCCCATCCCCAACAATTGGTTCTGTTTTTTTCATCTCTGAATTTTTTTTCCTCAAAATTTAGAACTTCTTGTGAATCATATGCCATGGTTTTATTATTATTGTTATTATTTTTTAATCATTTTATTAGGGGCTCATACAATGCTTATCACAATCCATACATACATCAATTGTGTAAAGCACATCTGTACATTCATTGCCCTCATCATTCTCAAAACATTTGCTCTCCGCTTAAGCCCTTGGCATCAGGTCCTCAATTTTTCCCTCCCTCCCCGCTCCTCCCCATCATGAGCCCTTGATAATTTATTATTTTGTCATATCTTTCCCTGTCCGACATCTCCCTTCACCCACTTTTCTGTTGTCTGTCCTCCAGGGAGGATGTCACATGTAGATCCTTGCAATCTGTTCCCTCTCACACCATTAGTACTGAAGGTATCATCCGCCCTGGATTCCCTGTGTTTCCAGTTCCTATTTACCAGTGTACATCCTCTGGTCTAGCCAAGCTTGCAAGGTAGAATTCGGATCATGACTCAGAGTGTGTGTGGTGGGGGAAGCATTTAGGAACTGGAGGAAAGTTATATTTTTCATCAGTGCTACATCACACCTTAACTGGCTCGTCTCCTCCCCTACACCCCTCTGCAAGGGGGTCTCCAGTGGCTGACAAATGGGCTTTGGGTCTCCACTCTACACTTCCCCTGTGTCATTCACTATGGTAATATTTTTTTTTTGTTCTGATGATGCCTGATAACTGATCCCTTCAACACCTCGTGACCGCACAGACTGGTGTGCTTCTTCCATGTGGGCTTTGTTGCTTCTGAACTAGATGGTCACTTGTTTACCTTCAAGCCTTTAAGACTCCAGACACTATATCTTTTGATAGCCGGGCACCATCAGCTTTCATTGCCACATTTGCTTATTCACCTATTTGTCTTCAGCGGTCATATCATGGAGGTGTGCATCCAATGATATGATATTTTTGTTCTTTGATGCCTGATAACTGATCCCTTCAGCACCTCGTGATCACACAGTCTGGTGTAGTCTTCCACATGGGCTTTGTTGCTTCTCAACTAGATGGCCGCTTGTTTACCTTCAAGCCTTTAAGATCCCAGATGCTATATCTTTTGATAGCCAGACATCATCAGCTTCCTTCACCACATTTGCTTATTCACCCTCTTTGTCTTCGGTGGTTGTGTGGGGAAGGTGAGCATCATAGAATGCCAATTTAATAGAAGAAAGTATTTTTACATTGAGGGAGTACTTGAGTGGAGGCCCAATGTCCTTCTGCTACCTTAATACTAAACCTATCAATATATGTACATAGATCTATTTCCTGATTTTCATATATAAATATATTTGCATATATACATGTCATTATCTAGACCTCTATAAATGCCCTTTGCCTCCCAGCTCTTTCCTCTATTTCCCTTGAGTTTCCTCCTGTCCCACTATCATGTTCCATCACCACCTGGGTTTCAGCAATACCTCTTCATTACATTACCCTTGATCATGCACACCCACCTCGCCACCAATTTGAATCACTTGTTGTTCCCTTGTCCCTTGGTTTGTTAACACTGCTTCCTTTCCTCCCATCATCTCTGAATTATTTATCCCACCTATCTTATCTAAATAGACATGCAGATACATTAATAAGGGCAAAAACCAGGCAAAACCAAATAAAGGAAGTCAGAACCAACAGAACAACTAAAAACAAAATAACAATAATAAAAAGAAAGCCACTGACAAAAATGGAAAAACCTATAAATAGTTCAAGGTCTGTTTGTTGGCCTTTAGGAGTTTTCACCAGTTGAGTGATGAGACCCCACACTGTCTCCAAAGTTTATTTTTGGTATTCCCAGGGGGTGTCATCACATCTCCCCCCTTGATGCTCTGTTTCGTCCCTCAGTGCCTTGCCCCAGCATGATGGGTTCAGATTGTGCACTATTCCTCCACTGTGCCTCCAGTGCTGTCCTCCGCAGCATCGTTGTTCAGTGAGGGACGCCATGTCCCCTGGTAGGGCCAGCCCTACCGTCCTCCCTCTGCGTTGTCTGCTCCGAGCAGGAACATCGTCCTAGGGCTTGGAAGACCAGGATGTCCTCTCCTCCCTCTCCATCCCTCTGCGTTTCTCCCTTGTGCTCTCCCCAAGCTGTAGCCCAGTGCTGTTCTCTCAAGTGCATTCTTCTGAGTGGAGAGGGGTGTCCACATAGTAGGGATTGGGGCTGGTCCTGCAGACCTCTCTATTGGTTCCCTGGTACATACTGGTATGTTGTATTCACGTTTTGGCTCATTGGGTTGGAGCCTGGTTTCTCTCTCCCTCTCCTCTGGAGATGTAAACAATACCCTTTGGGGGCGGGGGTTAGTTCCCTGCTCTCCCCCTACCCGGATCACCTTTGTTTTATAAGAGAATTTGTTATTTAGCTGAAAAGTGGCCTTAGGAAGTGTTTCAGTTCAACAATCCCTAAGATAGCCTTAGGGATTATTTTAGTCTCAACTACTCCGTTAGTCCGGACTTTCGATTTTGAACTTGTTCTACATTTTCTCCCATTCTAACAGGGTTCATCTGTGAGGTTTCCGTATTGGGTTTACCTCAGTTCTTGGCTTCACACACTAAAAGAAATCACGCAGCAGAAGTACTTTTGTAATCTAATTGAGTTTTTATGGAGACAAGTGAAGTTTCAGGTATTACAGTCTCGAAAAGGTTCATGCTATTTCTGGAAAGCATGCTGGGCCGCACGAAGCTGCGCTGGGTTTGCAAGTGGGCACGAAAAACCAGGTGGGTGGAAAGAAAACAGGAACAGGGAATGTGAAACCCACACTGGCAGCACTGGGGAATTCCCAGAGAATAAGAAGCCAAGAGCTTGTGGGCCCCAAGTAGGCAGGGAGCGGACCCCCCACCCTCTGCCTACAGCTTAACAGGAGCAGAGTAAAAGAGGGATAGGCGAGAGCCAAGAGGTTGTGCCAGGCTGTGTGCCTGGCTTACTCTCTCTCCCACCCCACTGGTCGGGGTAGGTATCGTTGAGTGCATTGGCCGATCCTGCTGGCTGCTTTTAAGCACACTTGTGTGATGTCTTGGGCCTAGGTAGCCTTGGGTTTCACCTGAGCTAAGGGGCTTACATGCACATGCCCAATTCCGAATTTTCCCACAGGTGTCCAATTAGTGTGTCTGATCCCCCTTCAACCTCTCTGTTATGGCCTTATGCAGGCACTGGGGAGACGACCCACTTTGTCCCTAATCTAGTGACCTAATATATCTATAATGTTCCTGATAGGGACAGTTGGTAATGATTGTGGGCACCATCTGTTCCCTCTGACCTCATGGTTGATGTAACCTTGAATTTTCATATATCCATGTGGAAATTTAATGTGACTTTTAGATATTTTGACTAAAAGGTTGTCTTAATTACCTAGTGCTATTATTACAAAAAATACCCTAAGTAGGTGGATTTAAAGAATAGGAATTCATTTTCTCATGGTTTTGAAGAATAGAAATCCAAATGAAGGGTTGAGCTCTCAGGGAGTTACCTTCCTTAAGGGTAACTCCAGGAGCCCTTTGGCATTCCCCACCCTGTGTTTGTATCTCTAGGTGTGTTTTGCTCTTCTTATAAAACACCCCAGATGTGATTAGTATTAGAACCCACCACCCCCACAAAGGTGGAATGACCTCATTAACATAACTGGATAATTTCTATTGCCAAAATGGGTGGTATTTACATGTATAGGGATTAGAACATTACCACGTAGTTTTGGAAGACAGTCCAATCCATAACGACTATACATTGAAATTAAGGGTGTATAAAGTGGGTTGTGGTTTTCTAAAAGCCTAAAAAGTCTTTTAGGTAGTCCATTGTCCTTGAGCAGCTTTGCCTTATTTACTGACAGTATTCCATAGCTTAACATTAAGTTCAGACGTGTATATAAAGCTGTGCCTTGTTTTCTTGCTGCAGATTTGAAGGAACATAAGGATAAACAGATGCTTCTTTTAGGGATGAGGGGTGTTGCTTTAAACTTTGACAGACTCGGAGTGATGGGCATATTGACATGACTAGAGTTTAAGTTTTGAGATGCCCTATATGTCTATGCCAAGAATAAATTAGACGTGTTTTAAACATTAGAATAGTTTGACTGGGGGACGGACAACAGAAAAGTGGGTGAAGGGAGAAGCGGGATAGGGCAAGATATGACAAAATAATAATCTAAAAATTATCAAGGACTCTTGAGGGAGGGGTAATGGGGAGGGAGGGGTAAAAGAGGATTTGATGCAAAGGGCTTAAGTGGAGAGCAAATGCTTTGAAAATGATTAGGGCAAAGAATGCACAGATGTGCTTTATGCAATTGATGTATGTATGGATTGTTATAAGAGTTGTATGAGTCCCTAATAAAATGTTAAAAAAAATAAAAGAATAGTTTGAGATTGTGCTTATACTGAAAACATTTCATTATATTTGTTACAGTGCACAGAAATTTGAATCATGAATTGCTGATTAAAACTTTTAACATTTTCTTCGGGAGAATTGTTGGTGATCTTTGTGCTAGCAGATAAGACTTCGTAGCCTAATTCCCAAGAACCTTCACCTGGTGATCATTCCCAGGTCTCCCCCTAAATCGCATGCTACTGAGGACAACTTGCTCAGAGTTGTTATTTTGCAGCTCCTCATGTAGGGATTTTTTTTCTTTTGATTTTTTTTATCATAAATCTGTTACTCAGAATTTTAACTTTCTAAACTTGATAAATTGTCTTCTAAAAACCAAAACAAAACAAAAAAACACTTTGCCTTCTCCAGGAAAATTCTCTTATTCATCCCATCACAGTTTTAGTCTTTTATTTTGGATCTACTCAGCTTTTACTGTTTTATACTATAGTTTCATTTCTATTTCTCTTTTAAGTTCTTTTTTGCCCTATACATTAGTTTATCATGTTTCTTTGGTTGAGTTATGAAAATTACTAGCTTTCATGTCACATGTTTTCTTAATTGTTATAGCTGGCTTGTAACTTGCTTAGCTTTTATCTTTGGAAAGAAAGGATTTCCATTTACATATATCTTTCAGAGGAAAGCAATATTATCTCTATGAGAGTATGTATTCTAAGGCTGATTATAGCGTTTGCATAGAGGTCAATATTAACCTGTCATCAAAATCTTATCGTGTGGGTTCAAGATGACCTGTGTCCTTGGCTAGGAGAAATAACCTTTGCTACAATTAGGATATCATGATCTAAGGCTTACAGCCCACACTTGAGAACTCACGCTGGCAGGTAGGGGCTGGACAGACCTGAAAAGACTCACCCAGAAGACGGATATCAGCTGTGCTCAGGAGGCATGAATTAGCCTTCCACATAGAACTGGCCAATAGAAGCCCTGAAACAGGAACACTCGAAGAATTTGATTAGAAGGGACACATTAAATAATTCATTGCCCTGCAGAAAGGTAGTGTGGACTGGGAAGCTGCATGCTGGGAACCTTCCCAAACCTCCCTGTATGTTATTTTGATTGTAAGTCAATTTGTAGTCATAGGTGTGATATATTCTATGTGATTTCAGAGTCATTGCAGGGAATTGTTAAAACCAAATGGGCAGTAGGAACCAACAGGTCAGAACATGTACTTAAAAGGAGTGTTAAGAAAACAGATCTGAAGTTAGAGTCAGAAGGTTGGAGCTGACATCTGCCCATTTGGCAGTCTGAAGGGTGATGCCCTCTTAAAAAGATGTGAGCTATGTGCTAGCTCCAAGTGGCTCAGGGCACATGTGTTCCATGGGGCACCAGCGCAAGGATACAAAAATAGGAATGTGATGACTGGATCAATCTCCACATTTAGATCCATACTAACCCTTACTGTACATATAATCAAAATACTGACACACAAAAAAAGGTAATTAGAAAAGTTTAATTTAATGAATCTATTATTTATCAGTATTTTTAGTTTCTATTAAGAACTTAAAAATGTATACGTGTGCCAATCGCTGAAGACAAATGGGTGCATAAGCAAATGTGAAGAGAACAGATGGTGCCCAGCTATCAAAAGATATAGCGTCTGGGATCTAAAGGCTTGAAGTCAAACAAGTGGCCATCTAGCAGGGAAGCAAATAAGCCCTCATGGAAGAAGCACACCAGCCTGTGTGATCATGAGGTGTCGACAGGATCAGGCAACAGGTATCAAAACAAACAACTATAGGGAAGTGAAAGAGGGGTGTTGGAGTGGAGACCCAAAGCCCATCTAGATAATTGGACATCCCCCACAGAAGTGCTATAAGGAAGGGATGATTCAACCAAAGTGTAGTGTAGCACTGATGAATCGCACATCTTTCCTCTAGTTCCTGATTACTTCCCCCCCCCTCCCCACTTTCATAACCCAGTTCTAACTTACAAATTTGTCTAGACCAGAGAACACATATTGGTACAAATAACAGTTCTCGACACAGGGAATTCAGGACAGATAAACGCTTCAGGAACAGTAATGGGAGTAGTGTTAGAGGGCAGGAAGGGTGAGAAAAGGGGAACCAATCACAAGATTGGATATATATTTCTCCCCCCCCCCCCTTGAAGGGGATGAATAATGGAAATGTGGGTTAAGGGAGACAGTGGAGAGTGTAAGATGAAATTACAATATATAGTTGATCAAGGATGCAGGACGGTGGATGAGGGAGGGGAAAAAACGAGCTTATATCAAGGGCTCAAGCAGAAAATGTCTTGAAATGATGGCAACATATGTACAAATATGCTTGATAAAATTGATGTGATGAATGTTATAAGAGCTGTAAGAGCCTCCAATAAAACGGTGGTGAATAAATAAATAATTCGTTGATGAATTACTTCTTTTTTAATCATTTTATTGGGGGCTCGTACAATTTTTATCACAATCCATACATGCATCCATTGTGTCAAGAACATAGGTACATTTGTTGCCATCATCATTTTCAAAACATTTGCCTTCAACTTGAGCCCTTAATATCTGCTGCTCATTTCCCCCTCCCCATTCCTTCCTACCTCATGAACCCTTCATCATTCATAGATTATTATTATTTTGTCATATGTTACACTGTCCGACGTCTCCCCCCACCTTCCTCTCTGCTGTCCATTCCCCAGGGAGGAGACTATACGTAGATTCTTGTAATCGGTTCCCCCTTTCTACCCCACATTCCCTCCACCCTCTAGGCATTGCCACTCTCACCACTGGTCCTGAAGGAGTCATCTGTCCTGGATTCCCTGTGTTTCCAGTTGCTATCTGTACCACTGTACATCCTCTGGTCTAGCCAGATTTGTAAGGTAGAATTGGGATCATGATAGTGTGTGTGTGGGGGGGAAGTATTTAAGAACTAGAGGAAAGTTATGTTTCTTCCTTGCTACCCTAAAAATGTACATGCATGTTCCAAAGTTAGAAAACTTTATTATTATTATTTTTGTAGTTAGTTCAAGTAAGAAAATTTTAATAGGTATATATGATATGCTTGTGTACATGTATGTCCATAAGTATGAGAATGTATAGACATGCTTATTAAATATGTATGTACATATATACATGAACATATGGAAAAACAACATTTGAAGATGTATCTTGAAGTACAATGCAATCTGTGCTAGGGTATCTGCCTTCAGGGAAATGCAGTTAATACTTTTTCGTATGTATTCATAACTACTAACCAATGATGAAGTAATTGAAGACTTCTAGTGGTCTGGACACCAGAAGGACATTATGCTTGATAAAGAAGAAGGGCAGCTAAAAAGAGGAAGGCCCTCAAAGTGAGATTGACACAGGACTGGAGCAGTGTTTTATTCTGTAGTACATAGGTTTGCTGTAGCAGTTAGATTTGATGTCAACTTGAACCTGTGTGACAGTGTAGTGAGAGTCCAGCCTATCAATAAGGTAAGCCTAATGATGCCTCCTTAAATTGTGGTCTTTTATAAGAGAGACTCTTCTTCTTGTCCTTCACCTTCCTCTTTGTTGGGACTCAGTGTCTGCCTCCAGGAGCAGCCGCAGGTGGGCCGCTATACCTGGGAACCAACCTCCAAGCTGTCTGCGCCTTGCCATCTTTCTACCAACCATGGATCTATAAGATTCTGTACTCATTGCCCGATGATCATCATTCTGCTATTACATGAGTCTGAAGAGGGTTCCAGCTAGCCTCAGACCCATGGACTTGAGTTGGACTGGACATTAATTTCTTGATATAAAATTACCATATATACTTGATTGTGTTATTCCTAGCTTAATTAATCATAGATTTTCTGATTCAAAATGGCCAATACCAGCCCAATTCAGCTCATAATACTTAGGATGTCAATCTTTATTAGTTCCATTTCTTTTTTTACCACTTTCAATTTTCCTAGATTCATACTTCGCACATTCCAAGTTCTGATCATTAGCAGATTTCTGCCGTTCTTTCTCCTTACTTGGAGTTGTGCCCCATTAGCAAATGAAAATCTTGAAGCCGCCACTTCAACAGTCATGGCAGACTCTTGTCCCTATAGTCAACTCTACCATGTTGACTGTAGTACTTCTCAGACCATGTTCTGCTTTCATTCGGTGGGTCTTCAGTCTCTGACAATGTTTTGAAGCCGTGCTTAAGGTTTTCGCAGCTACTTCCTCCCAATTAGGTAGATTATTGCTTCTTCATTGTCTCTTCTTACATAACCCTGCTGGCATTTGAATACAAGTGATGGAGCCTTCACATCACAGCAACACACGAGCCACCACAGTACGACAGACAGACAAATGGTAGTGGGACATGCTAGAGAAATAGAAACTCTACCTTCAAAAATGTATAAACCTAGATGAACGTGTCAAGAAACAGTAGCCTCACCGTTGATTTTAATAAAGGTTTTATGATATTGGAGCAGTACGTTTTAAAAGTACTTGTATCCTTTGCTCAGTGCTGTATAATTATTTGGGGGCTTCTCTTATTTAGGAACAATTAAATTTTTATATTCTTCTCCTATGCAGAAATGTTTGACCACACAGTAGCTAGATTTCTAAAACAATAGCCCATATAGACTATCTTGAGTGCTCGCTTCGGCAGCACATATACTAAAATTGGAACGATACAGAGAAGATTCGCATGGCCCCTGCGCAAGGATGACACGCAAATTCGTGAAGACTATCTTGATACAATTAACATTAGCTTTGACAATCAAAAGATTTTCAATGTCCTGTTATGATCTAGGCTTTAGGATATATGAATTTTAAATCTTTTTTCATTTTCTATAATTTCAAAGATTGAATACACGATACAAGTAATTCAGTTTTATTATATGTATAATATTTCTTCATTTAACTATCAGATAGAAACCAGGATTTCTTTAAGATGTGGTAGTGAAATTTATAAATAGATGATTTTATTGAGCAAAATAGCTGACATTTTCAGAATGAATAAAGTTCTTTTTTAATAATAATAATATACTTGGATTTTGGTGTTTATCCAAATTAGGTTCTCCTTGAACGATTTTTAGGTAATTTATATAATTTTTTTCTGTGCCATCGGTTGCAGTTTTCCAACGCATCAACATTCTCATCATTACTATTGTTTGGTGTGTTTCCCTCTGAGTGATCTAGTTCCCTTGACTGTGTTCCTCTCTCATATTTGCTTTGGGGTAAATACTGACTTTTTGTTCTCATGTAGAATGCTTCTTTTCATTTTATAAGCCAGTCTGTTGTTGAGCTAAATGGTAATGTGTAGAAATAGCTTCAGTTCTATCTTCAAACATTATCTTAGTGTGATAGTCATGGGGGTTTATAGTAAACAGTATAGAGTTGGACATACCTGGCCTCCTCTGGCTCTCCTATTGCCATGAAGCCATGTCAAATGTGTTTCTATGGTCCATCCTTCTTTACCTATTCTGACATTAACCATTCTTCCCACTGCACTCTACTTCTGAAGTGGAGTCAGTAATTCATTGCAGTGGCCACACAGAACTCACAGACAATACTCACGATTAAAAGTGTTTATTAGGGAAAGTAATTGGTTACCATGGGTCAGGATGCAGTAAAAAAGCAGCTATTGGTCTACAGCAGCATCTTTGGTCTTCTGTCTTTCAGGAATATTGTCTCTTTGTCTGTGCCTCTATGAACCAGGAAGCTAGCCCACCTGTCACTCTGTCCCACAATTCCACATTCTTGGGCCAGATGAGGAGAAGGTAGCCCATAATATTATCACTGCTTCCCTGAGCCCGTTGTACCACAGTCTCTGGTGCATGTAGCCTCGGTGTCTTCTACCACTTGAGACCGGCCTCTTGGACATGCTCGTCCAGATAGTCCAGGGTTTCTGTCTCATGTGACAGCTGTGATAAACTTATGGTTTGCCTTTCAGCTGACCATACCTCCCAAAGAAAACAAAACATGGTGTCTTAAGTCACACCTTCCAAAGAAGCCCCCAAGGGAGACAGTGGTTGGTGTTAAGATATGAAAATAATTATAATTTATTAAGGGGCCACCAGGGTGGGAGAGGAGGAGGGAGGGACAAAAGAGGAGCTGATAACAAGGGCTTAAAATTGGAAAGTAAATGTTTACAAAATACTGATGGCAACATGTAAAAATATGCCAGATATAATTACTGTATGGATTGTTATAAGAAGTCTTAAGAGTCCCCAATTAAAAAATTGAAAAATAAAAATAAATAAAGATACCCCCAAGAAAACAAAGGGTGTGCCTTGTTTCACACCCTCTGCTAAAGTCAGCTCTTATTCTGCCTTAATCCTGTCCATTAGCATAACAGAACGACCTCAAAAATGGGACATAGCCACAGGCAAAGTAACGAATTATACAGCATCACAAAAGGAATCATAACTAGAAGGGCCATATTAATCAACTACACCTCAGGGTTCTTCTAGCGTCAGTTCAGTCTCAGTCTTTAATTTCTTCTAGGCTCCATCAGTGCCTAGCAGTAGGTTTTTAGGAAGTTGAGTTTGTTCTCTATGTCTATTGTGTCCTTTGTCAGAACATCCAGGTACCATCTAGTCAGCTGACCTCAGGTTAAAGCTGCACCTCACGTGGGCTATTAGTCCCGTGGATTAGGAACTTCTGTGAGCCTTGGATTTCCTTCATTCTGTGTTGCTCCAGATTAGGTAGAGATGAGCAGCTGTGTCTTAAATGTGCACCTATAGGATTTTAATATCTCACATGCTATTTACCAAAATTAGAACATAGAACATTATCTTTGTGAAGTGTTGTGCCAATTAGCTAAGCCAGCAGTTCTCAACCTGTGGGTCATGACCCCTTTGGGAGGTCAAATGACCCTTTCACAGGAGTCGCCCGATTCATAACTGTAGCAGAATTACAGTGATGAAGTAGCAACAAAAATAATTTTATGGTTAGAGGTCACAACATGAGTAACTGTATTAAAGGGTCACGGTATTAGGAAGGTTGAGAACCACTGTTCTAAGCTATCTTGCCAGTCCATGGCCCCAGGCCTTTTCACGGAATAAGCCATTCTTTTGAGTTATATGTAAATATCTAGGAAGCTTCTATAGTTGGGTCCTCTAAGTGGGCTGTTATATATGTAGATATTTAAGGAATGCAATTTTTTATCGCTTTGTCACAGCACAAAGTCACTCGATAAATTTTATGATAAATATACATTTGTTGTGTTTGTTTCTAATTTTTATAGCTATACATTCTTTCCTCCAAAGATAGTATAAGCACTGAGTTTTGTTGGTGTAGTTAGCTGCAGTCCTGTTGACCCCTGGTGTTTGGAGACCGGTGAATAATGGGAAAAGAGCCCTGGGATCCCGTTTTTTTTTTTTTTTTTTTTTTTAAATTTTAACAATTTATTGGGGCTCATACAATTCTTCTCACAGTTCATATATATACATACATCAATTGTGTAAAGCACATCTGTACAGTCTTTGCCCTAATCATTTTTTTCTCTTTTCTTCTTTTACATTTTATTAGGGACTCATACAACTCTTACCACAATCCATACATATACATACATCAATTGTATAAAGCACATCCATACATTCCCTGCCCCAATCATTCTCAAGGCATTTGCTCTCCACCCAAGCCCCCTGCATCAGGTCCTCTTTTTTTTCCCCTCCTCCCTCCCCATTCCCCCCTCCCTCATATGCCCCTGGTAATTTATACATCGTTGTTTTGTCATATCTTGCCCTATCCGGAGTCTCCCTTCCCCCCTTCTCTGCTGTCCCTCTCCCAGGGAAGAGGTCACATGTGGATCCTTGTAATCAGTTCCCCCTTTCCAACCCACTCACCCTCTACTCTCCCAGCATCGTCCCTCACACCCTTGGTCCTGAAGGTATCATCCACCCTGGATTCCCTGTACCTCCAACCCTCATATGCACCAGTGTACAGCCTCTGTCTTACCCAGCCCTGCAAGGTAGAATTCGGATCATGGTAGTTGGGGGGAGGAAGCATCCAGGATCCGGGGGAAAGCTGTGTTCTTCATCGATACTACCTCACACCCTAATTAACCCATCTCCTCTCCTAAACCCCTCTATGAGGGGATCTCCATTGGTCGACACTTGGGCCTTGGGTCTCCACTCTGCACTTCCCCCTTCATTTAATATGATATATATACATACATATATACATATACACATATATACACATACATACACACACTTATATCTTTTTTTTTTGCATGATGCCTTATACCTGGTCCCTTGGGCACCTCGTGATCGCACTGGCCGGTGTGCTTCTTCCATGTGGGCTTATTTGCTTCTGAGCTAGATGGCCGCTTGTTCACCTTCAAGCCTTTAAGACCCCAGACACTATCTCTTTTGATAGCCGGGCACCATCAGCTTTCTTCACCACATTTGCTTATGCACCCATTTGTCTTCAGCGATCCTATCATGGAGGTGTGCAGTCAATGATATGATTTTTTGTTCTTTGATGCCTGGTAACTGATCCCTTTGGGACCACTCGCTCACTCAGGCTGGTGTGTTCTTCCATGTGGACTTTGTTGCTTCTGAGCTAGATGGCCGCTTGTTTATCTTCAAGCCTTTAAGACCCCAGTCACTATCTCTTTTGATAGCCGGGCACCATCAGCTTTCTTCACCACATTTACTTGTTCACACACTTTGGCTCCAGCCGTTGTGTCGGGAGAGTGAGCATCATAGAGTTCCAATTTAATAAAAGAAGGTATTCATGCATTGAGGGAGTGTTTGAGTAGAGGCCCAAGGTCCTTCCGCCACCTTAATACTTGACCTATAAATATAGACACATAGATCTATTTCCCCATCCTCCTATATATATTTGCATGTACATGTCTTTGTCTAGACCTCCATGAATGCCCTTTGACTCCTAGCTCTTTCCTCCATCTCCCTTGACTTTCCTCCTGCCCTACTACCATGCTTCATCGCCACCTGGGCTAGAGTATACCTCTTCTCTAAGCAACCTTACCCTTGATCATTTCCCACCAGGCCTGCCACTCCCACTTCTCTACCATTTGTTTGGGATCCCGTTTTTTCACTGACTGATTTTCAGAATCAGATGACCAAGCTTATCTTACAAGCTCTGTTTTAGACAAGCAGCTCCCTTGAAACCCCCTTTCCATGACTGCAGCATGCCAGTACCCGCAGACACACAGAGGTCTGCAAAAGGTGTGTTGGCTGGAGATTGAACCCAGTCTCCCACGAAGGGGAGAATTTTACCACTGAGCCACTGCTGCCATCACATGGTAACCCGAAAAGGAAAAACCACTGCTGTTGAATTAATTACAACTCTTGTCAACCATGTCGTCCAGAGTAGAACTGCTTTATACTGTTTGCAAGGCTGTAATTCATTACAGAAGCAGACTGCCTCACCTTTCCCCTTTTTACGAGGAGTTCAAAACCACCAACATTTAGTTAGCAGCTCAACACTTATTCCACTTTGCCCCAGGGGCTCCTTCATGACATGATCTTTTTTTTAATATATACCTTTGCCAAGTAATCATCCTATTGATTGAGACAGCAGATTTTTCTCAGCTGCTTCATGTTTTAATTTGAATAATATTGTGTCTGCTATTATAAAAATGCTATGGAAATCTGAATCATAGATCACTAGTCTTGCTTCATAGTGTCTCTTGGAAACGATCCCATTTGAGAAATGGCCGAGCAGATGCGTGTAGTCTTAGAATTGCCAGACAGTTCCTTATGTCTTGGCAGCTAATTTTCTGAGCATACAAAATTGAAAAACGATTCAAAAAAGAAACATTTTGCTCTCATTTTCTTATTTCTTTACCGTGCTTTACTGCCATTGAGTTGATTATCACTTATGTAGGTTTTCTGAGGTGTGAATCTTTATGGAAACAGAGCCTAATTTTTCTGCTGCAAATTTGGTTGATGAGTTCAAACTGGCAATCCTGTATTTAACAGTCCAGTACTTTACTTATAGTCCTTGCTTATTAAAAGTACATATATATTCCTTGATCTCCAGCTATTAGAAGATATAGTGTCTGGGGAGGGGGGTGGTCTTAGAAACTTGACGGTAAACAAGCAGCCATCTAGCTGAGAAGCAACAAAGCCCACATGGAAGAAGCACACCAGCCTGTGTGATCACAAGGTGTCAATGGGATCAGGTATCAGGCATCAGAAGACCCCAAACAAACTATCATATTAATGCAAATGAAGGAGACTCAAGGACTATCTGTGGACAATTGGACATCCTCTTTCAGAAGGGTAGTATCATATGTGGAGGACATATTAAAGTCAAGAATTTTGTCCTGCTTGGATCCATAATCAATGGTCTTGGAAGCATCAGTCAAGAGACTAAAAGACGTGCTGCCATATGGTTTATCAGGGATGTGGGGGTGAGGGAGGGGGTGAGCGGATTTGGGGCGTAAACAGTGAATGCAGGAGGGAGGAAGGTGCATTGGACTGATTGTGATGCTGAATATAGAACTCTTTTTAAAAGCAACTTAACTGTTGACGTGTATGATACATGAATACTGTATCAAAAACTATGGCTAAAAAAAAGAAACTCAACTTGACCAATGATTACATGGGTGACGGGGCAAGAGTTATTGCTTAAGGTGGCATTGAGTGTGGGTTAATGGGGGTTGTATTAATTTGGAAAAGAATATCAATAATGGTTGTATAAACAAAGAGTATAATCAATGGCACTAAATTATACATGCAGAAGATGCTAAACTGGAGAATATTTTGTTGTGTATGTTTTTTGCCACAATTTAAAAAAATAATCACACAAATAACAATGAGTACAAGAAAGAAGAAAATGTTCTAGACTTGATTGTGGTGATGATTGTACAACTTATCTTGATATGATTAGTTATTGAATTATATGACATATGGAAATGCTAATAAAATTTTAAAATAATTAAAAACATGCTGCATTAAGTAAATGTGCTGCACAAAATTTCTTTAGAGTATTGAGAAGGTAAGATGTTATTTTGGGACTAAGTGCACTTCACTCAAGCCTGACCCTGCATGTGAAAGTTGGACATTGTGTAAGGAAGGCTAAAAAAGAATCAATATGTTTGATGGTGTGGATAAAGAATATTGGCTTTCCGGACCTGGCTGAGCAGAAGGCTCCATCATGGGAGCTGATATTTGCCACAATAAGGACCGAAAGTTTTGCTTCAGGGAACCCAAGGCCATCTACCTGCGCCTCCTGGTCAAGCTGTAGAGGTTTCTGACATGGGGAACCAACTCCACCTTCAATCAGGTTGTGCTGAAAAGACTGTTTATGAGCTGCATTAACTGGGTGATCCTGTCCCTCTCTCAGATGATCCGGAAGATGAAGCTTCCTGGCCGAGAAAAGAAGACAGTCTTGTGCAGCACATTTAACTAAAGCAGCGTGGTTTTGTTTAGTTTTAGTGGCATTTCATCCACATGCCATACAAATCAATAATTCAATTATATCAAGATGAGTTGTACAATCAACTTTGGAGCTGTCTTCTGGACAGCTGTGGTCATGGGAACCATAACAGATGATGTGCGGGTGCAGAGGGACCCAAACTGAAGTTGTACATCCTGGGAGTGAGCAGCTGGGCCCAGAGCCGCATCCTGAAAGCTTTGGGCAAGATCCTCACCTTTGACCAGCTAGCACCGGACTCCCCCAAAGGCTGCAGCACTGTCTGCTGTCCAGGACATGCAAGGGCCAGGAGGGGTACAAACATTTCGGTAAGGTACCAGGGAACCCCCACATCCACACCAAACTATATGTCTACTCCAAGGGCCAGAAGTTCAAGGGAGTCAGAGGTCAATGTGCCAGTCGCAGTTACAAAAACTAACCCCAGACCCTGTCCTGTTATTAAAAAGATTTTGGATCTTCACTGCAAAAATAAGAATATTGAAAGGATAGTGGACTGCCAAAAGACGTCTTGTAAGAAGTACAGCTAGAATGCTCCTTAGAGGCAAATATGGGGAGACTGTCTCACATACTTTGGGCATGTTGTCAGATTAGGCCCGTCCCTGAAGAAGGACATTGTTAGCTAAAGTCGAATGACAGAGTAAAAGAGGAAGCCCCTGGACAAGGTGGATTGACACAGTGGCTGCAACAGTGGGCTCAAATAGAAGAACAATTGTGAGTATGCCACAGGACCAGGCAGTAGTTCATTTTGTTGTATATCCAGTGACTATGTTGGAAGTGGCTGGATTGTACCGAATAACAACAACACGGTAGAAGTACAGGGTCAAAGTCTTCCCCATGTTAGTAGCTAGTACTATCAAAACATAGAAATTTTGTTTGATATCTAGCTTTCACTTCACCACCATATTCATATTATTATTGGCTCCACATCCAAATTTTCCCAACAAATTCAGCAATCACCATTTTCATCACTTTCCAAATCATTACTATTTCTCACTTCTGGTTGCCACCTCATTGGTCTCCCTGCTCTCAGTCTTATCCCATTGCTATTTATTCTTTGCATAGAAAGCCAAATAGTCTACCTGAAATATAAACTATCAGTTTTATTTTATCTACTTTAAATTCTCCAGCAGTGTTTTATTGCAATTGAAACAAATTAGAAAATTCTTACTCTGTCCAACAGATGAGTGTGTAATCTGATTGTGTTAAGCAGGGTTCTCTAAAGAAACAAAACGAGGACACTCTTGATTATAAGAGGATAGGTTTATACAGCGAGAAGGAATACAACAGCTAATTCGTCCACACAGCAGAACAGAGGCTTCAGTTCAACTAACTTCCATGAAACAGCTAATATTACTGGAAGTCCTTCAACTCATGTCAGCTGCCAGGTCCAAGGACAAGAAAGCAGGCATTGGAGTCCTTCCTCAGGCAAGGCCAGCAAGCAGTCTACCCACAGGCAACAATCAGCAGGGTGGGTCACCAGCAGTCAGTAGCTTGGGAGCTTAGCAAAGTAGGCCCAGATGGGCTATCAAACACAAGCAATGCAAGGCGACAGGATCCACTAGTCTCGAGCTTAAGTGATGTACACACTAGTGGTGTGGCAAAGCAGGTTTTAAAGGAGCCTCAAGCTCTAGCAACACAATCTACAGGTTGGCTTGGCCTGCAGGTAATGTAGCTCACTGATTGAAACAGAAGTAGCAGGCTCTGGTACCCTCCAATAACCAGAGAGCAGGAGAGAAGTGGGGGGTGGTGGGGACAGGCCTTGGAGAGCCATTTATCTTTGCCCTCTAATCTAACTGCAACCTGATTAATCCCACAACTTCCTATTGGCCAGGTTGGCACAATAAACCTATCACACTTGACCTCTGCCATCTCCAGTTTAATTTTCCCTTAGAACAGTGATTCTCAACCTTCCTAATGCCGTGACCTTTTAATATAGTTCCTCATGTTGCCCCAAACATAACATTATTTTTGTTGCTACTTCATAACTGTAATTTAGCTACTGTTATGAATGGGGTGACCCGCTGTGAAAGGGTTGTTTGGCCCCCCAAAGGGGTCGCAACCCACAGGTTAAAAACTGCTGCCCTAGGATATGAAACTGAACTTGCCAACCTAATTGTCACGCTGTACCTTCCTCTGACTTTTCGTTAATTGTGAATTCTCTTAACTTAGAATAACTCTTTTACCTTGGATCATCTAAAGTTAATTAAGTTATCCTTAGATCTTATCTCTAGTATACTTTTTAAAAACTGCTCTCACTGAGTTTCACTAAGAATCCCATTGTTCTGTGTACTTTTCCTCATGGCTTTATCCCTTTCTGAAATTGTCTACAATAAACATAGAGTTATGGCTGTATTCCTCATGTTACCCTCCACTACTTTATTAAACTTTTGAGGGCAGAGACGACATTTCCCTGTTTTCCATTGCATCCAGTGCTGACAACACTGCTAAGTATAGCTAACATAGGTGCTGAGTACATTAAGCCTGTTGTTGTGAGGTTCCATCGAGTTGACTCTGACCCATAGTGACCCCACGCATAACACAACAAAACGTTGAGCCAACTCTGTCCTGCGCCATCCTCACAATTGTTCCTATTCTCGAGCCCATTGATAGAGATTGTGTCAATCCATCTCATCAAGGGCCTTCCTCTTTTTTGCTGTCTCCCCACTTTACCAAGCATGATGTCCTTCTCCAGGGACTGGTCTCCCCTGACAGTATGTCCAAAGTATGTAAGGCAAAGTCTTTCCTTTCTTGCCTCTAAGGAGCACTCTGGCCTTACTTCTTCCAACAGATCTGACCTAAATTTTAAAAGACCTAAATTAACTTTAAGTCTTTGGCAAAACAACGTTAAAGGAATCCAGGCTAAGCTATTCAGCAGCTCTTGAAGTTCGACATGTTTGTACTGTGTTTCACATACTATAAACATTTACTAAATATTTTAACAAGAAAGAATGCAGAGAGTTCCTTAAACTCTCTCTACAGAATCTGTCGTCTCTCCCAGTATTTTTCCTATTGCTCTTGTTAAAAGTTTCCTAACTCTTGCTCATTTATAAGTATATTTACATATAGTGAACCAATATATTTCATCTAATATAGATGACCAATGTATTGATGAATGGGAGACACAGAACCAGCATTCTAGTCTATTCTGTTTCCCAAGTGTCAGGTCAGGTGAGACTCTGATCCAGTTTCTTGAGTGTTTCCCCATTGCCATTAAATTAATACAAGTACATACTATTTATCACTTAAGGCCACTGCCCTTGTAGTTTCTATGACCTTTCCTGTCTTTTTCCTATCTTCTCTAAATAAGTCCTGTACTTTTCCTTGCTTGTTTCCCTCCTAAAGATTTCATTTAGTCTCCAAAAATCCAGATCTTCTGCCAATTCATGTCCCAAATACCTCCAACTTCAATATTCTCTCAACTTAATGCACTTAATATTATACAGTGCTTCAAGTCAGCTTCAAGGTCTTCTTAAAGAACTTACTTATCTTTTGTTTTTAACCACCTTACCATAGTTTCTCCAACACCATGAGCACATGGGAGACATGTATTGTGCATGTGGATTGCCTTAGAAGTTTGGATAGCTTACTTAAAATAGAAAATAAATGAACATTTTCTTCTCTTTACCAGTGTTACTCAGAGTTGTAAGGCCTCAAGGGTATTTGTTATCATTCTTTATGAAGAAAGTAATGTGTTAGTTGTTCATAGATATTTTGTAAAGTCTAATTTAGTGGTCTTCAGTTTTGACTGCACACTAGGATCCCTTCCAAGAGATCCTGAAAAATACAGATGTCCAGATAGACCATTTACAGACATTGTGACTAATTAGTCTGAGGAGCAGCTTGTGTGTAGGTAGTTTAAAAAACTCATCATTGATTCTTCTAATACAAAGAAGATGGTAGAGAGCCACTACTAAGTAATATAATAAAATATTTCTGACATGAAAACTAGAAATGTTCAATTAACTCAAATTATATATAATTTTGAATTAAATTGCAGATATTTTACCTTGTAGACAAATGAACTCTTTGAAGACTTGAGTCACTGTTTTTACAAGTGGTTTGATAGCTTATATGGGAAATTAATGCCCACTGCTTTTAGGGATTCTTCCTACGGCTTCTTCTCTCTTCTGAATAGATTTAACCAGCAGACTTCCACTAAAGATTGAGAAATCCACAAAGTAAAATAAGACGTTTCTCAGTGTTGATATTTGTTATAATTTCTTAAAAGCTATAATGATTTTCAAAAACGTTCTCTTGGTCAAGAAAATGTCTCGTGGGAAAGAAAGAAGTGTGCTTTTGACACAGGCTAAAGTTTTTTTAATGCATTATAGGGACTCTGTATTCAATAAATGTTTTAAATAAACTTTAAAGGGGTTTTCATGGAAAAAAGTGAAAAACTTTGTCTAAAAGTGTGTTTAGGAATTTTCTAAAAATATTAAGCATGATTGTTAACTTCCTTACTTTGGGATATTATTGTTAGATGCTGTTGACTCAACCCTGACTCATAGCAACCACATATGCGCAGAGCAGAACTGCACTATCGATTTTTAAGGCTGTGACCTTTTAGAAACATATCACCAGTTTAACAGGCTTGTTTTTCAAGGTTCTCTGGGGTGGATTTGAACCACCAAGCTTATAGATAGTAGTTGAACACTTAGCCATTTGCCAGTCATGGAATCCTCCAAATTTAATTATTGAAATACCAAGTATATACATTTTTCTTTAATTTAAAAATATATGAATAAATATTGAATTAGTAAATCTTGCCATTTTGCATTGTACCACAGAAATCACTGGAATATTTTAATATTATGTTAGAATGAGGTTACGAAAAGCAACAGGTAAAAATGCATTTTATAATTGTGTTAGTCTGGGTACATTAGAGAAACAATTCCACAGAAACATGTATAAGAGAGAGTTTTACATAAAGATTAAGTGCACATCAAGAAAACATCCCAACCCAGTGCTGCCCAAGCCCACAAGTCCATTAGCCCATATGCCCAACACCAATCCACAGAGTCCTCCTCCATCTTACAAAGCACACGCAATGATGCCGACTGCAGGGTGAAAGCCGAATCAGTGAACATGTAAGCATCTCAGTGCTGGCAGGGGTCTCCACACGGGTGCTCCAGCAGCTAGGGCTGCATCAGGGTAGGTCCATGCCGCTTCTTGGGGATGTCTTGCAGGAAGTGAGTCTTGCCAGTTGAAGCAGCTGCACCCAGGTCCTACCATCAGAAAGCAAGAGACCCAAGAACTAGAAAGGTGAGGCTCACTGAGCCATTTATCTCTCTGCCCTTCAATTAACCCCTTATGTGTTTATCGGCCAGCTTGGCACAATAAACTACCTTAGTAATGAACCTAATGTAGTGTTGAATCTCAGTGTATTGATAACTAAAGTTGTAAAACTTATTTTCCAAGTTAATGCTAATTTCAATTAAGGCTAGTATTGTGTTCTATCCTTTTTGTGGTATTCTGTGTGGCAGAGAAATTTTTATAATAAAAAACTTAATTCTAGGAGGCCCTCCTGTGTGAGGTTTCTCTCTGTCTCTGTCTCTCTCTCTCTCTCATCTCCATCGTCACCTCTCTTCATAAAGGAAGAGGGCCTATGCAGCGAGCAGGGTGGGAAGGGAGGGTGTATGTTTGAACTTTCATCCCCATATCCCGATATATATGATGGCAGTGAATAATAAAACCTAAGCGTGACAAAGAAAAAAATTTAATTCTAGTCTCTAAATAAGTTAAAAAATGAAAAAATGTGTTGAAGAAAAATCTCAGAAATTTCAAATCAATTGACAAGGAAGCATACCCGAAATGAAAGGGCGTATGAGACTCCACGGGCATATACAAGAAATTGTAGATCATGAGAAAAAAGAGCTTAGGCAAATATTGGGAGTCCCTAGCACATATTCCCAGAAATTTTTTTTTCACACATAACTGAGCTTTGTCTCCAGACTGAAGCAACAAGAGTGGTGTAATGAATGTTGGCTTTGGGAGCTCTCAAGGCAGAAGTTCCGATTCAGGTCTTTTTACGACTCCCTGATCGCAGAGGCCAGCTTAGCTATGTAACAGTTCATGCCAGATAAAGCCATCCTTAGGCAAGTTCACTGTGAGACTTTCCAGGGAGCCTCGGACTTTAAACAGCACATCGTATGTCTTGGCCAAAAGTCAAGCCTTAGTTAGGCATCCCCAGAACTTCCCCAATCAGCTGTAAATTAACTCTGTCTTACACATTTCCTGAGCAGTTTATTTTTAAAAAGAACAAGATGACATGATAACTTACATGTATAAAAATAAAATAAAATTTAGAATGTGCTTTATATGCATTCATGCATGTATTTGTGCTTTCTCACAGGTTTGTGACTTATATGGCATAATTGGGCTTTTTCTCCATGTCAGTTTCAAAATCCACAAAGGTTAAGTCATTGGTGCAGATCACACGACCTCTTGATGGGATAACCAGATCTAAAACCCAGACCTTCTGATTTTCACCCTAGAAAGTTTTCATCATTTCATGCCAGAAATAGATATACAAATGATTTACCATCCTCACCCCCAGCCAGACCTATGGGTGTGGGGCTCAGCTCAAGGGGAGTCCCTCTGGGATGAGGGGGTACAGTGAATGGTGTGACCCTTTGCTGGGCATGCCTACACAGTAGGGTATGCTGGGTTCCTCTAGGGTGTCCCATATGGGCTCCAATAAATTTCTTCCTTTTTGCTTAAAAATAAATAAATGAATGAATTACTCTTTTCTGGCTAGCCTGTAGAATGTTACACAAATTCATAAACTATAAAACTATGAACAAGTGGCCATCTGTAGAATGTTACACAAATTCATAAACTATAAAACTATGAACAAGTGGCCATCTGTAGAATGTTACACAAATTCATAAACTATAAAACTACGAACAAGTGGCCATCTAGCATCAAAGCCCACATGGAAGAAGCAAACAAGCCTATCTGACCACAAGGTGCAGAAGGGACCAGTTATCAGACATCAAAGAGCTAAAAACCATATCACTGGGTGTCCACCTCCCTGATACGATCAATGAAGACAAACATGTGCATAAGCAAATGTGGTGAAGAAAGCTGATGGTGCCCAGCTATCCAAAGATATAGTCTGGGGTCTTAAAGGCTCAAAGATAAACAAGTGGCCATGTAGCTCAGAAGCAACAATGCCCACGTGCAAGAAACACACCAGCCTGTGTGACCACGAGCTGTCGAAGGGATCAGGTATCAAGCATCAAGGAACAAAAAATCATATCATTGAAAATGTGGGTGAGTGCAGAGTGGAGACTCAAAGCCCAATGGTAGCCAACTGGACAACCCTTGCTGAGGGATTGTGGGGAGGAGATGAACCAGGCAGGGTGCAGGGTAGCAACGATGAAACATATAACTTTCCTCTAGTTCTTAAATGCTTTCTTCCCCCCACTATCATGATCCCTATTCTACCTTGCAAATCTGGCTAGACCAGAGGATGTACATTGGTACAGATAGCAAGTAGAAACAGGGAATCCAGGACAGATGACTCCTCCAGAACCAGTGATGACAGTGGCGATGCATGGAGGGTGGAGAGAATGTGGGGTAGAAAGGGGGAACTGATTACAGGACTCTACATATAGCCTCCTCCCTGGGGGAGGGACAGCAGAGAAGAGGCAGAGGGAGATGTTGGACAGTGTAATATGTGGCAAAATAATAATAATATATGAATGATGAAGGGTTCATGAGGTAGGGGGATGTGGCAAGGGAGGGGGAAAATGAGCAGCAGATATAAAGGGCTCAAATAGAAGGCAAATGTTTTGAGAATGATGATGGCAACAAATGTACATGTGTTCTTGACACAAGGGATATATGTATGAATTGTGATAAGAATTGTACAAGCCCCCAATAAAATGATTAAAAATAAATAAAAATAAAATGTTAAAAAAAAGACATACGGGCTAATACCGGACTTAGGGACTTGATCTGGACTGGGATTGGATGCTTTCTCAATATTCAATTACTCTTGTATATAAAGCTCTTTCTTATACACACACACACACACAAAACAACTATAAAACTACGTATCCACACGTATGCCCTTATAGATTTTGTATTTTAGGGAATATAGTGGTTTCAGTATCTTTAGATTTTTTTTCAATGACTTAAAAAAATAAGCCTGCAATCAGCGTCTGAATTATTTCCTTTTACTTGTATATTAGGACAGAGATATGTTTCAATGGGATACAAGATAATGTATATTTGGAGAGTTATTTACATGGTTATCCTGAGGGTTGCCATACATGTCTGACTATCAGATTGGATGTGCGGGATCTAAGTAATATATGCGATGAAGATAAAGTTATACCAGCGCCTATCTTTGGAAGGAGATGAGGCTTCCCACTTCTACAAAGATTTAGCCTCAGACACCCACCAAGCACTTCTAGTCTGCCCTATAGGCTCACTGTGGGATGGAAACGACTCAATGGCCCAGAGTTTGGTTTTTGAGTCCCTGTCTTTGCCTTGATGGTTTAGTGGTTATATGTTGACCTGCTAACCACAAGGTCAGCAGTTCAGATCCACCAACTGCTTCCGTCTACAGAGGAAGACGGGGCTTTCAACTCCTATAAAGTCTCAGAAACTCACAGGGGCAGTGTTACACTGTTCTGTAAGGTTGCTATGAGTAGGAATTGACTCGGTCTTTATCTTTCTCCTGTTCTCTATACTGGTGTTTTATTTGTTTATGATATACTTTCTTGTGTACGCTCCTCTCTTCAGAGAATTTAAAAATAAGTAGGATGGAGTCCTTGCCTTTAATGATCTTCCATCTTTTTAATTTTTAATGAATTAATTCTGTAAGAAAGAACCGAATAATGTACAAAATATTATGTTTTTTTAAGAGCTAGAGTTTGGGGGGGTCTGATTTATCTTCTAGCTGTCAGGAAAGACTTGAGATGGGTGCACTTTTGTGCCAGGGCTTGAAGATGTAGGAACTTGTCAGGGAAAGAGTGAGACGAACAGCCCAATCAAACATAAGTGAAAAAAGAGACAAGGAAATGTTTTTTAAAACAATGGGTTAAGTAGTCCGTTATACCTGAATCATAAATTACATGAGTGTCTTAGTTATGTGGGGCTGCTGGACTAGAAATACCACAAATAGGTGTGTTTAACAAACAGAGACTTATTTTCTCACAGTTAAGGATATAAGAGGCTAAAATCCAGGCTGGCCGTCGAAGGGCAGACTTTCTCTCTCTGCTTCAGGGACGATTTTGGTTTCTTTTCAGACTTTGTTCCCCTGGGACCATGTGCGGTGGAGCTACCTTCACTCCTTTGAACTTTGTTGCAGATCCTTTAACCTAATACAATAAAACTCTGTTTCCAAATGGGCTTCTATCTACAGGGATCTGGGTTAATATTCCAGAACCTATTTTGAGGACACATTTCAATGTCTAACAAGGGGGACTGGCAAGAGATGAGAATCTTTCATTCCAAAAGAAGCATGGAGTCTAGAAATTATTTTTAACAGAAATGCTCATCACTAGATAACCTCTGTTCCAGATAAAGATGTATCATAGATCATGAAGAGATGACCAGCCGTAAAGAGATCACTTTCCAATCGATTACAACAGCCCTGGGAAAAATGATAGGCTAAAGGTTAGAACATGGAAGTGGGATATACATGGAGAGTCGACTTAGGAGTAGAACCATTATGAACATAGATAGAAATGAAGGAAGCATCTGTTAAAAAGTTTGGGTACTGGCAGATTGGTCTACCTCCTTGTTGTTGCACTTGAGCTTGGTGAGACCCAGTGCAATACAACTGAGTTCCTGATTCTAATGAAGTGTTCTCCATATCACCCCTGGCTTCTTCTGTATCTCTAACAGATCATTTTAAACTAATAATGCTACTTACGTTTATTTATGATTTATACTGCACTTTAATATAAATTCTTTTGACTTCTTCAAAAACCCGGTGAGATAAGAACAAGGATGATTCTGTGTGAAGGCCAAAAAAAAAAAAAAAAAGCAGTACCAGTGATATACTTACTCCAAGTTTATTTAGTTTTATCATTTGACATAAGTATCCAGATTCATTGTTTATTTATATTGATGAATTCTTGAAATTTTCACTAGGCTTAAAATGATATTCAAACATCATTTTAAGGTGTTAGTTTTTCTGTTTGTTTTTGTTTTGTCACTTGACAAATCATTTTGCAAGTAGGAACATCTTCAATGGTTGATAAACTCATTTTAATAATTATATTTATTTAAAGGAAAACATTTTTATAAATGCTGAATTTTATAAAATATTTAATGTGACCATTTTGATAGACAGTCTATCATAGAGGACTATTTAAATACAAATTTCACTATTACTGTGAATCCTTATGGAAATTGCTAAGCCTCTATCAACTTTACTGTCCGTAACTGCAGAATAATATTTTAACTATTGGATCAGAATCGATATCTTTATGTAACGTAAGAAACACCTGGGGACCTAGTTAAAATGTGGATTTTGAATTAGTATTTGTGGAGTAAAATTACAAATCCACCGTAGAGGTTCGAACAGGAATGAACAAATAAAAGCCTTTATTCATTGCCTTCAAGTGTCATTTTCATGTAAGTTCTTTTGCAAATAATTTCTTTAAATCCAATAGCATCGATATGATTTATAAAGAGCCCTGGTGACTCAGGTAAGCATTGATGTACCAGCTGTTCCGAAAGAGAAAGATAAGGCTGTGTACACTCTTTAAAGATTTACATTTTCAAAAACTCTAAGCAACAGTTCTACTCTGCCCTATAGGATTGCCATGTTTCAGAATAGACTCAATGACAGTGTGTCATATTTATATATGAGTTCTATTTAAAAGACATACTCTCTCACTGGCCATCCAGTCACTGCTGACTCATAGTGACCAAATAGGACCGGTTGAAAGAATCCATGTGGGTTTCTGACACACTCACTCCGTACAGCAGTAGAAAACCGCGTCTTTCTCCCTCAGAGCCCGGTGGTGTTTTCAAACTGCTGGCCATGTTTAGCAGCTCAGTGTGTAGCCACGACACCACCAGAGCTCCTACATACAATGTAACTGAGAGACAAACTTCTACAGCAAATTAGCTTGCTTACTTTCAAAAATTATTTTTATATATGATCAGAAGTTTTCAGGTATATTTTAAAAAATCTATCTTAAAACGTCTTTTATCAAGCTCTGAACTGAAATGACCCCCAAAGGTCACCTTTCAGCTAGATAACAATTGGTTCATAAAATAAATGACACTCTTCCAAACTAAAACCTAACTGACAGCCATCGAGTCATTGCTGATTTACAACAGCCCTGTAGGATGGAGTAAACATGCCCATGAGTTTCCAAGACTATTACTCTTTATGGGACTAGAAAACCCCATCTTTTTCCCATGGAGCAACTGGTGATTTTAAGCTGCTGGCCTTTTGGATCACAGCCCAATGCATAACCACTACACCACAAGACTCCTTTTTATGCTGCTCTTGGTAGTGGGTGGGGTGGGGTGAGGTGGTATCTGAGAATGTTTCAACGCTGCGCAGAAGGTTTTCAGTGGCTTCTTCCTCTGAAGTGGGGAGCCCAGTCCATCTTCAGCTGAGCAGATCATCAGAGATGCCGATCTGCTGCTCTTATATGAAGAAGAGTGCTCCACCAGGTTTGGAGGCAGGCTGATTAACACCCTGGCTTGCTGAAAGGGAGGAGGAACGGAAACCCTTGGTGAGGAAGATCAAGGATTGTAGTCTTCAGAATGGGTTACAAGGAAGACTAAAGTTCTCACAGCTAGACCAACAGGCAACCGCATGGTCAATGGAGAGAAAGTTGAAGTTGTGAAGCGGTTTGTCTTGCTTGGATCCACAATCACTACTCGTGGAAACGGCAGTCAAGAGATAGCAGATGCATTGCATTAGGTAAATCTGCACGAGACCTCTTTAGAGAATTGAAGAGCAAGGATGCTATTTTGTGGACTGAGGTGCACCTGACCCAAGCCATGGCGTTCTCCATGGTATCACATGCATGTCAACGTTTACATTGAATAAGGAAGACCATAGAAGTGTTGATGCATTTCAATTGTGTTGCAGGAGAAGAATATTGAAAGTACCGTAGACTGCTGAAAGGACAAAGAAGTAAAGCCGCAATGTTCCTTAGGGGCAAGGATGGCAAGACTGTCTGAGATACTTTGCACATCTTGTAGGGAGAGGTCGGTTCCTGGAGAAAGACATCATGTTTGATAAAGGAAAGGGGCAGGAAAAAGAGGAAGGCCCTCGGTGAGACGGATTGACACAGTAGGGGCTCCAGCAGAGGAGCGTGGAGTGTTCCGTCTGCTGTACAAAGCTCGCTGTGGCTCACAGCTGGAATGATGGCACGGAAAGCAGCCTGGGTGGGGCAGATCTGAAAACATATTTAACACTGTTAGGCATTCAGAGAACTTGTGGTTTTCTCCTGTGCACTTACAGTCTCTGGAGAAAGGGGGAAAATTATAATGGGACAAATTTTTTAATTTATTATGTTAAAAGATTACATTATACATGCCTCTGATATTTAAGAAATGATCACGATAATGATATTTAGGTTCATTTTTTACAACCAGGCCAATCATCAGTACTTCTCCAGGACTATACATTTCAGAAAATTACCGAAATAAGTGTATTTTACTTAGTGGACTGGCCTGTTTGTAGAAGATTGATTAGGGTGTTAAAGTTCATTTTCATGGGGTATGTTATTTGATTATAAGATGTAATTTATCCCTCAAAACTATTAATGACTCCAACATTGAACCCGTCATTCAACTATATTATCCCTTGTTTATTCTTTTTCACCATGTATTTTTATTCATAACGAAAGAATATTTTGGAATTTACCACATAAATTTCTTTTCTGATTTTTAACCTTTATGGTTTATTAAAACGATGTTCATTAATATATTTTCTTTCCTAGACAAGCCAAGCTGGACCTCAGAGTTGCATCAGCAAAAGTGGAAGATTTAACCAAAGAGACCGAAGATCTTCAAGGACAAATGCAAAAAAAGGCATCAATTTTCTGTTTCTTTTAACAGTTTTATTGGTATATAATTCACAAACCATATAATTCATTAATCCAATTATATTAAGAAGAGTTGTACAATCATCACTGCAATCCATCCATTTTAGAACATTTTCTTCATTCTTGTGCTAATCATAAGTAGCTCCATCAATTATCTGTTTCTAAAACAATTGAATACCCTTAGTTTGGTTCTCTATACAATTTATTGTTGATCTATTTTGCTTTAGGCATTAAAGAGGGTTAATAGAAAGTAAATTATTTCATTGCCCCCCTAAAATGTAAAGTATGGAATTAGGAAGTAAATCAAAATGTTGGAAGTAATTTTATCAAGCATTTTTATTTCCTTTCACTTTAGAGTTACTAAAACATCATAAGCACATAACTACTAAAATGCAAATTAATGCAAGATCAAATTTGGGTTAATTGGTTGATGTTAGGTGAAAGAAAAACATTAATACATGTTGCCTTGTACTAGATTGTATGTCATTAAAATATTTATTGGCATGATAGATTGGCTCATTACAGAGATAATAGAGAAATTTCAGGAGGGTGTCAGGAAAGATAAGACTTTAGATTTATATGGATTTAAAGATTCCCGCTCTCATACTTACTGTGTAAGTTTTCTAAGCCTAATTTCCTGATCTGTAAAAATTTGACTTCCAATTAAAGTAGATTTCTGAAAGGATTATGTGAACCCTCCATAGATAACAATTAACAAAACTGAGTTAATTTTTTAAAATCCTGCAAAGTATTCAAAAGCAGAAAGAAGCTGAGAATTTGTCTCGAATTCTACTGCTATGACTTTGAAAAAGAGCAACAGAAAACAATAGTCACGTATGGGTTTAAGATGGCCAAGAGCAGATTTTATGGTTGGTAAAATATTTGGAATTCAAACAGGAAATCTTGGCAGCAAGAGAACTATAAATTAATAATGCTTAAATTCTGAGTATACACTCTGACTAAATATGGCTAACAGCTGAACCATGCACGTGGGGCAGAAGGGCAATGGATTTCAGAGAGCCCGCTGCAAAACATAGGCAGAGATGTGAAAGAAATAAGTGTTTTGAAACAGAATTATTTGGAACTAGACACTCACGTTTGCTGCTGTTTAGAATGGAATCCAGTTCTGAATTGCGTGCAATTCAGGCAGCATAGCTCTGAAGACTTAAGGGTTTAAAGCTGGCAGTGAAAAAGAAAATCACTGCCATCACATCAATTCCAATTCAATTCCAACTCATACTGACCTTACAGGGCAGAGAGGAAACTTCATCATTCTCCCTCAGAAGGCCCTGGTGGTTTTGAACTGCTGATGTTGCAGTTAGCATACCAAAGCATAACCGAATACACCACCAGGAAAGCTGGCAGAGCAACTGGGCATTTACAGAGCAATCACTCAAACTCATTGCCATCACGTCTATTCTGATTCATGGTCACCCTATAGGGCACTATAGATGTGTCCCTGTAGGTTCCAAAACTAACTCATTAAGTAGAAAGCCTCATCTTTCTCCCTAGGAGCGTATGGTGGCTTTGAACTGCTGTCCTTTTGGATCACAGCCCAACATGTAACCACTGTGCCTCTAGGGCTCCAGGAATAAGGAATCCACCTAGAAAATGAGCCTCATTGCTGCCCAAAGCCTCAACTGATCCTCAAATTTTGCAGGCACAGAGAGGTCTCTAGGTCTAGCTCAATTTGTGAAAGGAGAAAGGTCAATATCAGCTGCTGTGTCGTTTAAGGACAATGGATTTCAATGGTTCAATCCAAGCAAGACAGTTAACTAATTGAAGAAAAATAAACAGTAAACAATCATCTAAAGACTAAAACAGTCCGTGGATACTGCATTGTATTATCTACTACCAAAAGTGCTGTCGATCATTATCCCTTAAGAACATAGATGCCCCCTTTCCCCCAACAGGGGGACCAACAACAGAAACATGGGTGAAGGGAGACAGCCGTTCGTGTAAGATATGAAAATAATAATTGTTTATAATTTATCAAGCAGTCACAGAGTTGGGGTGGCAGGAGAGGAGGGAGGCAAAAAAGAGGAGCTGATACCAAGGACTCAATGGAAAGTAAATGTCTAGAAAATAATGATGGCAACATATGAACAAATATGCTTGGTACAATTGATATATGGAATGTTATCAAAGCTGCAAGAGCCCCCAATGAAATGATTTTTTAAAAGAATATAGATGCAAAAATCTTGATAATATTAGAAAAGTAAATCCAGCATTATATAATACGTATACATGACTCAGTGTGTTTTTTCCAGGAATGCAACATTACATTGCATCAATAATTAATAAAATTTACCTGTCAACAAAATAACAAAGTCTCATCTTTTAATTTATTGTGATATGTCAACAAATGCAAAAGAAAAAGAATTTAGCAAAATTTCATATCTATTGATATTACGGAACATATGATATTGTTCTCCTAGAAAATTAAAACCAAAAGGGAATGACTTCACTTTGATAAAAGTCATCTAAAAGCTCATGAAAGAGCATGAAATACTTACAGCCACGATTGTGCTTAATAGGGAGAAGCTCACATGCCTTCTACACAAGATTAAGAATAGAGCCAATATGCCCACTGGCACCTGCCCAGCATTGTGCTGCAGTTACTGTCTTATAAAAGCTTCCAGTGGGGAGCTAAAGTAATAACATTTTCTTGGATTTCTGGCATTAATCGTATGTATAAAAAATTCTAAGGCGGTCTCAAAAAAAAGTAAATAGAATCTATATGATCACATGATTACAAAGTAATATGCAAAAATCAGTAGTATTTCTACATAGTAACAAAATTGGAAAATGAGATTAAAACATTATCATTTATATAACATTTAAAAACAAAAAACTTGAGGATGAATACAGCAAAATAAAGCATTCTGCAAATAATAAAAGGAGACCTAAAGAAATCTAGTGCTTAAAAAAAAAAGAAAAGAAAAATCTAGTGCTATACCATGATCATGAATTTAAGGATTTGATACTATGATGTTGATTCTTCCCAAATTGGTTTATAGAGTCTGTGGAATTCTAATCAAAAGCCTTGGAATTATGCATAAAATTTAAATGGGTGCATCAATCCCAGGTAGTTTTATGTATTTATTTCTGAAATAATTTTATTTATTTAAATATAACAATTTTTAAAAGTCTCCTTTTACTTAATGACATTGATCTGAAATGGATACTGGCATCTATTTGAAAGGTGGCATAAATGCATCATGGATATTCTTGGTCATGTAATGAATTCAAACATTAGAAATAAAATACTGATATATCTTATGACCATGTTGGATTTACTCTAGTACTCACTGTGATGATTTAAACATTTTTTCAATATATTTCTGAGCATTAGTGTGTCAAAAGAGAAGTGTCATATGATTACCTTGTAGAGAAAGGCAACATACCATTGTTAAAGAGAACAAATTCTAGACTAACCCCCTCTCACGGGGACGGACAACAGAAAAATGGGTGACGGGAGATAGTGGTCGATGTGTGACATGAAAAATAATTTCTAAATTATTAAGGGTTCATGAGGGAGGGGAGAAAATGCACTGATACCAAGGGTGTAAGTAGAAAGAAAATGATGATGGCAACATATGTACAAATGTGCCTGACACATGGTTATATGTTTGGATGATTGTGATAAGAGTTGTAAGAGCCCTCAATAAAATGGTTTTTTTTAAATTCTAGAATTGGACTACCAGCATACAAAATCCTAAAACCCCACCTTGTTTTGTTAGATTTGCTTGTAGAATAGTTTGAAATATTGATAGAAAACCCGGTACAATGACTCTTCTGATGATTGTTTTTCACATACTAGGTTAATGAGGTTCCTACCCCTTCCCCTTTTTACTGCTCTTAGGGTTTTTTTTGCAAAGTCTTGGTGAATTTTAAAATTTGCATACTGAAATTCTAGCAGCATAATCACCTGTGCCATTGAATGGTGCACCAAGTTTTATGTTCTCATAGTAACCCTTTGATTTCTATACTTTCCAGGAGGAGGACATGGTGTCTGCCCAAGAAAGAGAGGAAGCCTCGGATAGGCGCTTACAACAGTTACAATCTACTGTAAAAAAACTGGAAACAAGGTAAATTATTGAATACCGCCAACTATTTTCAGTGCCTCAGAAAATACTTCACATCAGAGTATTAACTTACTAATTCATTAGAGCATACATTTTACGAATACTAAGTCAAATTGTAGTCACAAGCTTTACATAAGATTTACTGAACATTATTTTTAAAAATAACACATTCAATAAAATAAACATGCTTCTGAGCTGATTCTGATTCACGGTGAGCCCATATATGTCAGAATATAACTGTTCTGTTTCACTTTCTGGGCTGTAGTCAAACTGCTACAGACTGAGTTGAAACCATTACTCTTTTTTTTTTCCTTCAATTTTTTTAAAACCTTTTATTAGGGACTCATACAACTCTTATCACAGTCTATACGTGTACATACATCAATTGTATAAAGCATTGTTCTTTACATTACCAGACACTTGAAAACTGCACATTGGTATAGTTTGAATATATGTTCAGAGATTATTTGTATATCATAGGATTCTGGGCCTTTTATTTAGTATACTAATGTCATCCTTTTGAAAGGAATCATTTTAGGAATGATTTTTCATGAACAGGAATAAAACCCTTGATAATCATGGATTTTGCATTAGCACAGCAACACAAAACACACCTTCATTTCCCTTGAGGTCACTCTGCTGATTTTTTGAGTAAACCTAAAATCCTCTGTTTTGTCGTCTTCCAGAGGGTAATTAAAACTTTTAAAGCATAGCATCTTGGGAAATTTCATACTGCCTCAACCCCTTCATAATTCTGCAATCCAACAAATTTCATGCTGTCTCAAGCCCTTTATAATTATCTGCATTCCAAGTCATTGCACTAGAGGTTAAACACTGCAACCAAACCGAAAGAAGGTAAAGAAAGATGGTGAATGTCATTTGTTCTTTCACATTATTCTTTTACAGTCTAGCCGTAAACTGCAGAAGAAGGAGTAGTTACAAAAGCTGAACTTGTTTTCCCTGAGAATTCTTTGTTTCCATATTTGAAGATAATTACTTCTTTGTACTGACTTGAAAATCAGTTAACAATTTAAGCATTTATACATATGCACACAAACATACAATAACAGTAGTCCTTTGCCTCCCAGATTTTTTTAATCATTTTCTTGTGGACTTATACAATTCGTATCACAATCCATACATACATCCATTGTGTCAAGCACATTTGTACATATGTTGCCATCATCATTTTCAAAACATTTGCCATCTATTTGAGCCCTTAATATTGGCTCCCCATTTCCCCCCTTGCCTTCCCATTCCCTCCCCCTCATGAACTCTTCATAATTCAAAAATTATTATTATTATTTTGTCATATGCTATACTGTCCGACTTTCCCCCCGCCCACTTCTCTGCTGTCCATCCCCCAGGGAGGAAGCTA
Organism: Tenrec ecaudatus; assembly: GCF_050624435.1. NCBI lineage: Eukaryota > Metazoa > Chordata > Mammalia > Afrosoricida > Tenrecidae > Tenrec > Tenrec ecaudatus. The sequence goes on from NC_134532.1 coordinate 88,979,111, forward strand.
TTCGTAGATTCTTGTAATCCATTCCCCCGTTCCACCCTACATTCCCTCCAGGCATCGCCACTCTCACCACTGGTCCTGAAAGGGTCATCGGTCCTGGATTCCCTGTGTGTCCAATTGCTATCTGTACCAAAGTACTTCCTCTGGTATAGCCAGGTTTGTAAGGTAAAATTGGAATCATGATAGTAGGGGGTTGAAGCATTTAGGAACTAGAGGAAAGTAATATGTTTCATCATTGCTGCCCTGTACCATGACTGGCTGATCTCCTCCCAACAATCCTTCAGTAAGGAGGTGTCCAGTTGCCTACTGATAGGCTTTGAGTCTCCACTGTGCATTCCCCCTCATTTACAATGATATGATTTTTTGTTGTCTGATGCTTGATACCTGATCCCTTCAACAGCTCCTGGTCACACAGGCTGGTGTGCTTCTTCCATGTGGACTTTGTTGCTTCTGAGCTAGATGGCCGCTTGTTTATCTTCAAGCCGTTAATATCCCAGATATTATATCTTTTGGTTCCCGGGCACCATCAGCTTTCTTCAACACATTTGCTTATGCACACATTTTTCTTCAGTGATCATATTGGGAAGGTGGGCACACACTGATATGATTTTTTGTTTTTTGATGTCTGATAACTGATCCCTTCTACACCTCGTGGTCACACAGGCTGGTGTGCTTCTTCCATGTGGGCTTTGATGCTTCTCAGCTAGATGGACACTTGTTTATCTTCAAGCCTTTATGACCCCAGACGCTATATCTTTTGATAGCCCGGCACCATCAGTTTTCTTCACATTTGCTTATGCACCCACTTTGTCTCCAGCGATCGTGTCAGGAAGGTGTGCATCATGGAATGCCAATTTAATAGAACGTGTTCTTGAATTGAGTAAGTACTTAAGTGGAGGCCCAATGTCCATCTGCTGCCTTACTACTAAACCTATAAATATATGCACGTATATCTATTTCCTCACCATCCTATATAAATATATTTACATATGTACATGCCTGTATTTAAACCTCTATAAATACCCTTTGTCACCTAGTTCTTATCTCTGTTTCCTTTTACTTTCCTCTTGTCCCACTATCATGCTCATCCTTCATTTGGGTTTCAGTAATTTCTCTCGGTTACCTTGCACTTGCTGAATCCCTACCAGGCCTCTCACACCCTCCTTGCCACTGATTTCGGATCATTTGTTGCTCCCCTGTCCCTGGATTGGTCAGCACCACCTCCTTACCCCCGCCTCCCTCTCTCCTATGTCCCCCTGGAACCATTGGTCACATTGTTTTCTCCTCCAGACTATTCATCCAGCTTATTTTATCTAGATAGATCTGTAGAGCTAATAATATGCACCAAAAATTGAGGCATAGCAAGACATGCTACGAATGAGAACACAGCGATGACAACAAAAAAGAAAACCAATGACCCATAAAATTATAAATTAATTAAAAGGAAAAAAATTTTTTTAAAAAGAAAAACCTGTAAATAGATCAAGGTCTGTTTTTTGAACTCTAGGCGTGTCCTCCAGTCAGGTCCGATGGGGTGCCACGCTCTGGCCCCAGAGTCTGTTGTACTTCCTCGGAGCTCCCTGCTCTGCTCCCATGGTTCTGCCACATGCCTTTAATGCTTTGCCTCGGCATCGCAGGGTCAGTCCAGGCCAGTCCTGGCACTGAGTCTCCAGTGTTGTCCCCCTTAGGGCCCTGGGTCAGCAAGGGACAGTGTGTCTCATAGTGGGATCAGCCATATGGTCCACTCTGGCTCTTCAGAGCAGGGATATTGTCCTCCAGGCCTGGTGGGCCAAGGTGTGCTCCACTCTCTTCCTCCCCATTCGTTTGTTCCCATGTGCTCTCATCAGCCATGCCCTTCTCTCCTACCTGCAGCTTCAGTGCCATCCTCGAAAGTACATTCTTCTGGGGGGAAGGGTAGTTGTCCGCATAGCTGGTATAAGCTTCGAGCCCTCAGGCCCCTCCACTGGCTCCCCACTCCTTGCCAGCACACTGAATTCGCATCCCAGAACACTGGTCCCTCTTTCCCTGTGGAGACACAAACAATACCCTCCCCATGGGTGGGTCAGTGCCCTATTCTCCCCCAACACCTCTTTTTATTTCCCTTTTCTCCCCCCCCCCTTTTTAGTTGGCTACCATATGTACTGGATTTGATCTGGCCCCTGCCATACTACCTGGAATTCACCCCAGGAGTGTTTGTATACAATAACATTTTCCCTGTGCCCTTTTTTAATTTTTCTTTTCGGTTCTTTTTTATTATTTTTAAACTTACCTTAGCGGACTCGTGTTATACATGTCCTTTTGTGCTTGGCTTACTTCACTTAGCATAATTTCCTCCAGTTCTTCCCATGCGGCGATATGCTTCATGCGTTCATCACTGCTTTTTAGCGAGGCGTAGTACTCCATTGTATGTATGTACCACAGTTGTTTAATCCATTCGTCTATTGATTGAAATTTGGTTTGTTTCCAACTGCTGCAATTGTGAACTGTGCCGCAATGAACTCGGGAGCACAGATGTCTGGCCATGGTTTGTTTCTTGCCTCTTCTGGGTATATGCCGAGTAGGGGGAATTGCTGGTTCATTCGTATGGTAGCTCAATTTCCATCTGTTTGAGAAATCGCCCAATCCATTACCATAGTAGCTGTATATACCTACAGGTCCACCACCAGTGAAAGAGAGTTCCTATCTCCCCACAGCCTTTCCAACACTTGTTGCTCTCTGATTTTTTTAATTGAGGATGTTAGGTGGTATCTCATAGCTGTTTTGATTTGCATTTCTCTATGGCTAATGATCAGGAACATTTTCTCATCTGTTTATTGGCCATTCGATTGCAGACTCTGTTCAGGTACTTTGCCCACCTCTCAGTGAGCAGCTAGTTTTTCTCGTATTGTAAGCTTGCAAAGTATTGTAGAGTTTAGTAATAAGGCCTTTGTATGCTGTGTCATTGGTAAAGATTTTGCCCAGTTGGTGGGCTTTCTTATTACTCTCTTGGTGAATTCTTTCAATGTACACAGGTGTCTTATCTTCAGTGTATCCCACTTGTCTATTTGTGACTCCTCTGTATTTATATCCTTACCTATTTCTGATAGCCTATGTCCCTGTGCCAAGGTTCTCAGGTTTCTCCCAATTCCATCATTAATGGCCCTAATTTTGGGGGGTTTATCTCAAGGTCTGTGAACCACCTTGAGTCTATTCTTGTGCTGTGCATGGAGTGAGGTTAGGGTCTTGTGTCTTTTTTCTGCAGGTAGATATCCATTTTTTTCAGCACCATTTATTAAAGATGGCATCTGCTTCCCATTTAATATTTTTGGGCCCTTATCAAAGATCAATTGTCTGTATGCTGATGTTTTATTTCTGGGTCTTCAGCTCTTTTCCATTGGTCTGAATATCTGTCGTTATACCAGTACCAAACTGTTTTGACTACTGTGGTCGTATAGTACATGCTAAAGTCAGGTAGAGCAAGCCCTCTGACTTTCTCCTTCTTCTTGAGGAGTTCTCTACTAATTTTGGGCTTCTTTCCCCTCCTATTAAGTTGGTAGTCAGGTTTTCCAATTCTTTGAAGAAGGATGGTGCTATTCGTACTGGGATAGCATTGAACTTACATAGCACCTTGGGTAGAACTGATATATTTACTAAATTGAGTGTGCCAGTCCACGAGCATGGGATATTCTTCGATTTGTTGAGGTCACTCTTGATTTATTGTAGTAGTGTTTTATAATTTTCCTCATACAAATCTTTTGGTTTTTTAGTCAAGAGTATCTCTAGGTATTTCAATTTGTGCTTGGCTATTGTAAAAGGTACTGCCTTGTTAATCATCTCTTCTGTGATCTTGTCTGATGTGTAGAGCAGTCCAATAGACTTCTGTTAGTTGATTTTGTATCCTGCCACTCTGACTTATTCCTCTATTGCTTCTAACACTCTGCTTGTGGAGTTTAAGGGATCTTTGATAAAGAGAATGATGTCGTCTGCGAATAATAATTTCACTTCTTCCTTCCCCAGCTGAATAACTTTAATATCTTTCCTTTGTCTTCTGTTGTTAGCTAGGACCTCCAGTACAATGTTAAATTGGAGTGGGGACAAGGGTCATCCTTGTGTGGTCCCCTTTTTCAGTGCAATTGTTTCAGTCTTTTCCCCATTAACTACCACATTAGATGTTGGTTTTTCATATATGGCTTGTATAATATTGAGGAATTTTCATTCTATTCGTATCTTCTTGAGTGTCTTAAACAGGAATGCTTGTTGCATGTTGTCGAATGTTTTTTCTGCATCTATAGATACTATGATGTGGTTCTTATCATTTTTCCTGCCAATGTGGCAAATGGTCTTTCGTATGTTGAACCATCCCTGCATCCCTGGTATGAATCCCAGTTGGACAAGGTGAATTTTTTTAAAATATGCTTTTGTATCCTATTGGCCAGTATTTTGTTAAGGATATTTATGTCGATGTTCATTAGGGATATTGGTCTGTAGCTCTTGATTCTTATATTGTTTTTGCCCACTTTAAGGTATGAGAGTTATACTAGCTTCATAGAAAGAGTTTGAGAGTTTTCCATCAGTTGCTATGATCTGGAAGAGTTGTGTAGGATTGGTGTCAGTTCTTCCCTGAATAGTTGGTAGAAATCTCCTGTGAAGCCATCTGGCCCGGGGATTTTTTGTTGGTAAACCCTTGATTACCTTTTCTAATTCTTCCTTTGCTATGAGTCTGTTGAGGTTCTTAACATCTGTCTGGAATAGTCTAGGGAGGGATTGTGTTTCCAAATATTTGTCCATGTCTTCCAAATTGTTGAATTTGTTAGAGTATAGACCTTCATAGTACTGTGTAATTATCCTTTTGATTTCATTAGGGTGCGTTGTAATATCACTGTTTCGTCCCTCATACTTGCAAATATCGTTTGTTCCTTCCTTTTTGTGGTTGTTTTTCCAGCCCTTTATCAATTCTGTTAATTCTTTCAAAGAACCAACTTTTTGTGGCATTAATATTTTCCATAGTTTTCTTGTTTTCCCTCTCGTATATCTTGGCTCTGATTTTTATTATATCTATCCTCTTGCTATTAGTAGGGTTGTTCTGTTGACTCTGCTCTAATTGGTATAAGTTTTATATCAGTATATCATCCAGGAGTCCCTCTTCTTTTTCATCGTGTGCATTTATTGCTATCAGCCTTCCTCTGATAAATACCTCTACTGTATCCCACAGGTTTTGGTATGTCATAATTTCCTTCTTATTGGTTTCTAGAAACTGCCTGATTTTAACTCTGATCTGGGTTAATTCCCGTATCTTTTGCAATAGAAAATTGTTCTTTCTCTAATTTTTTGCCCTTGTTTTTAATCACCGTTCTTCTGTTAATTTCTAGCTTTATGGCACAGTGATCGGAGAGATGTATCTGTATATACTCTATGTGCTTGAATTTACTCAAGTTCTATTTGTGACCCAGCATGTGGTATATTTTCAGATATGTGCCATATGGGCTTGAAAAGAATGTGATTTTATTTAGCCTGTAGTTGGAAAGTTCTGAAAATATCTATCATGTCAAGTCTTTTAATTGTGCTACTTAGACCTGTAGCCTCCTTGTTGAATTTATTTCCCAATAATCTGTCTTTTTCAGAGAGTGTTGTGTTAAAGTCACCAACTATATTTGTTGAGCCTGTGATTTCTTTTTTCATCTTTTGGAGTATTTGATTTGCAAATTTAGCAGGTCTCTTGTTTGGCACATACATGTTTATTATCCTCGCTGGTTCTTGGTCTACTGTTCCGTTGAGCGTTATATAGTGCGCCTCCTTGTTTCTTGTTATGGCCTGTATCTTGAGGTCAATTTGGTCAGATATTAAGATCACTACCCCCTGCTTTTTTTTGCATTGCCATTTGCTTGGTATATTTTTCTCCAGCCTTTTATTCTCAACCTGTTTTTGTCTGCAAGCTTGAGATGTGTTTCCTGGAAGCAGCAGATCGATTATGTTTTCTGAGCCAGTCCGTTAGCCTCTACCTTTTAATGTCTGAGGTCAGGCCATTGAGATTCAGTGTTATTACATCCATCTGTGATCTCTATGATGTCATCTTGTACCTTTTGTGCTGGATTTTTGCCTATGTACCTATCTTTTACTCTTTCGTTGTGTGTGTGGTTTATGTTTGCCTTCTTTCCATTATTGAGCTGATTCTTTCTTGGGGGTTGTTTTCTCTTTGTCATCCTGTAGGTGGAGTTATTCTATGTGATGGTCTCTTATTAGCCCTCCGTGAATGTTGATCTTCTGCCCATACTGGATCAGCAAGGATCTTTTGTAAAGTTGGGTTTCTTTTTATGTATTCTTTGAGGTTGTCTTTGTCTGGAAAGACTCTTACATCTTCATCATCTATCTTAATAGATAATTTGGCTGGGTAAAATGTTCTTGGGTTTGCGTTTGTTTTCCTTCAGTTTTTGGAATATGTTACTCCATTCCCTCCTCTTCCATGTCTGAACATACTCTTATTGGGGTACTTTATACTTGACTGTTTGCTTTTCCTTAGCTGTGTTTATGATCGTCTCCTTTTCCTCATAGTTGGATAATTTGACTATTATGTATCTTGGTGGCTTCTTGGGATTCAGTTTGGCTGGTTTTCTTTCAACCTTGAGAATGTTTGCCTGATTTTCATTTATTAAGCTGGGGAAGTTTTCCTCTAAGAATTTCTTCACTATTTTCGCTGTTGACTTCTTTGTTGTGTCTTGTCCCGGTTGTCAAATTGTCCTAATATTGTTCCTCTTTATAGCATCAGACATGGCTCTCAAGTTTTCTTCACCTTCTTTGATTGTCTTATTTGACTGCTTTTCCCATTTGCTGAGGCCTGCGTGGTTATACTCTAGATTACTGGTATGATTCTCTGCCTCCTCGAGTCTGTTGGCAAAGTCTGTCAATTTGCCACGGGATTTTGTTGTTTCAGACCTTAACTCTTGTATTTCCCTTTGGTCCATTGCCTTTATGTCCTCTATCATTTCACCTTTTTTCTGCATTGTTTCCCTCATTTCATTTGTGACTCCAAGCAGCATTCTGAAAATTTCTTTTTGTAGCTGGTCAATATCTGCTTTTTCTATGTCCACAGTTAGGCTCATGACTTCTTCTGGCATTGTCTTCTGTTTCTCCTGCTTCTTCGTTGAAGCTGTTAGAACTGGTTGCTGTTTACGTGTTGTTTTAGAGGATCCTGGAGGCATCTTCCAGATCACTGGTCTCTCTCTTGGGCGACTTGTATGAGTGCTTCTATGAACTACCTGCTGGTAGCTATCCTGAACATTCAGGCTATCACGATATATTCCTCTTATCCTAGCTTTATAGTATACCCTTATTTGTTATGTGAGTTGTATATTCCTCTCATGTGACACTGGTCGGGTTGTAGGCCCACGAGAGTGTCACTTCACTGGCCGATCTCTAAGTAGGCTTCACGGTGCTTGGAGCACCTCGAGATCTTGTGGTGTTTTTCTCTGTAGCTTTTGTCCCCAAGAGGGCGTGTGGGTATACTCTCCTGGATGTAGAGCTCTGTAGCTGACAGGGTAATTACCGTAGGCAGAGAGAGCACTTTGTAGATTGGGTGGATGTTCCCGCAGTAGCATGTAGCCCCACCAGTGTGGTCAGGCGTTTCCCCCAGTCTCTTGTAGGGCCTCGGGGTTTAGGCTGGGGATACCCCTACTGTTTGCAGGGGAGAATCCCCTGCTGCTTGGTGTATGGAAGAGGACCAGTGTGATTTCCGCAGCTGCTTGCAAAGCCAATAAATGTGGATGGGAGCTTCCCCAGTTAGGCCTTCAAAGTTGCCCTAGACGGAGGCCACTAGTGGCTTGTGATAGGAAATAGAGTGAAAGGAGAGGACAAAGTGTGAAAGAAGAAAACAAAGACTGGAGCAACAATGCCAAGGAAACTGACACCCACTCACACACAACTAAAATGCACAGAGTAAACAAAAGTGAAAACAGTATAAAAAAGGAAAGAAAAGAAAACAACAAAAAAGAACTGGATATGCTGATGCTGTGGCAGGAAAGAGAAGAACTAGGAGAAGAGAAAAGAAGAAAAAGTGAAAGAGCACAAAGGGAAAATAACTGGAAAGAGATCGCTGACCCTGTGCTGTGCTGTGTGTCGCACTGACTCGTCCTGTGTGCAGCACTGTCTGAGGGTGCAGGCTGCTCACTGGGTGGGCATAATTGCCCTAGGCAGAGGGTTGGGGTCTGGGAACCAGCAATTGACTGTGAAAGGAAATAGAGCAAGAAGAGTGAATCATACAAGCAGAGAGAGATGAGAACAGAACAAAGAAAGAAGGAGGAAAGAAAGAAAAGTGGTAAAATCTGTGTTCACTAAAATTGGCTGTACTGGTAAAGAGGAAAGGGAGAGAGAAGGGGGAAGTAAACCCTAAAGAGCTAACTGATCCCTGATTGCTTGAATGTGGGGCCAGGGGGGTTTATACCCTGCCCCACAGTGACAGGTTTGTGTGCCCGTTTAATGCAGGGACCCAGTGGTACTGGGCGGAATTGCCCAACAAGATCACCTTAAAGGTCTGATGGAGGTTTGCTCAGCAACACAGCGCACTGTTGATGGCTGTCACAGCTGCCTTGTGTGGTACACAGCACTCCCACAGAGGGTCCTGAGTTCCCCCTGCTATTTCTGTTGATGTGCTCTATGCAGAAGGTAGTGAACTGGAAGCCAGTAGTGGTGTATGATATGAAAGAGAGGGAGGAAAGGGGAGGAAGAGGGCAAGAGAAAGAAAAAAAGAGGAAAAACCCAACACAAACCTGAGCTTGTTGAGACTGACTGCGGTGGGAAAGATAGAAGGGCTAGTAAATAAAGTCAGAACAAATAGAGTGCTAAGTAAGGATGTAACTGAGACTTGATCACCTGTCCATGAAGCTGCAGGAGTTCCAACTCTTCCTCAAGGTAGCAGGGTAGTGTACCCACTTGATGTAAGGGACCCACAGATGCAGGTGGGATAACTATCAAAGGCAAGATCGCACCAGTGGCCTGGTGTCAGTTCCCACCGAGGTAATGAGCGCTGGAGTTCGCTGGTATACCTGCCTATACTGTATGTAGCACTGTAGCAGGGGTGGGAGACGGGTGTTCCCACAGCCCGGTGTAGGGCTCCAGGACTGGCAGTCCCTCCCCAACTGTGTGGACAATCACTGAAACGGAAGCTGGGCTTATTGTCCTATCTAGACTGCTCGTGCCCTATTAGACCAGAGGATTTTATTTTATTATCTCCCTGGCCAGCTATTATAAAATCAAATTAAATTGTCTCCCTGTTACCATCTTAGAATTGCTTTAGCGGGTCTTTGTTATGCAAAAAGTCTCCAGGCCCTGTAGCTAAAATCTGGCATTCCTTAACTGGACTTCTTATGCTGGTTTATGTTAACGGCCCTGTCTATGTGCTCCTTGGAGCTGAGCAACAAGACTGGGTTTTGAGTTTTTAACCAATAATATATATTTTACTCCTTTTTATATTATGCTTGTGATGTGCTCTGATTTGGGGGCTGTCAGACTGAACCCCAGAGGGGTAGATCCAGTTTACCAAGGGGGTTGTTTCCTTCTCTGCCAATTGAAACTGAATTCACCTCCTGGACTCCAACTATTCGCCTATTTTCTCCCACACCACAATCTGCCTCAGGTAAAATTCTGCTTTTTCTTCTACTTCAAATTATGGCTTCCCGCTACCCCCACAGGCTGTGAGTTCAAGGTAGCCAACAGCTCGGAGGGCTCCAATGTAGGATTCTCCTTGTGTCTGGGATTATGTCCCCTCTAGGACATCAGCCTGGTGTAATCACTGCTCCCAGCAAGGGCGCAAGGAGCTTGTCAGCTGCCACCTGAGGGCTCACCAAACCTAGAGTGCTTGAGAGCACTCTTGGTTCGCTTGTGAGTGGAAATCACAAGGAAAGGGGTTCAGGATAGACTCTAGTACCCTAATTATAATTTCAGGAACTCCACCTCCCCATTCCCTTCACCTTCCAATTTTCTGGTCTGGTAGCAGGAGCTCCGGAAGGGTGAGACTTATCGAGTTGCCATTTTCCCCTCAGCGGTCTGCCTCCCAGATTTTATAGAGCGGAGCTCATTAAAATTTCATGAATTATGTTTCTTCTTTTAAAAAGTGAATAATGTTGTAATGATTTGGCAAAGATAAGGTAAACAGGACCTAGTTGAGAGCAATGACCCCTTCCCTAACAAATTGACCATAATATTTTACAGAATGCTATATTTAAAGGTGGTTTTCCATTGTATACCAATGGCTGTTACATCAAGTTCAGCAGAATGTAACTGCCCCATGTTATATACATAGTGCACCTTGGGCTACGTATGCAATGAAGCGCTGCAGTCCTCAACTCTTCCCTCGGCCTTGCCATGCCCCTAAGGGAAGCTGCTGCTGCTGCTGCTGCTCCGGTGCGTTTCATGCTTATATTCTGGGGATTCTGATCTCCCGTGGCGCATCAGAATCCGTGGCCAGTCACTGGTCTTTGCCTCTGCAGCTGTCATCAAGGGTGTCATGTTCTCCAACAGATCCATTGACCTTCTAATGAGATAATTCTTAGTAGTTTGTGGCTTTGCCAGTAGTTACTGAATCTCTAGCATCCCTGGCACCAAACATTAAATTCTAGTTTCAAATGTAACCATCAAAGTATGCCCTAACCAAACCCAACCAAACCTACCACCATTAAGTCCAATTCTCAAACACCAGTAACACCATGGTTTCAAGTTGGGTGTAATGCATCATAGTGAGGAATTATAAACATTTACTGGAATGTCAAACTAACACCCTTTGATGCTGTTTTTCCTTAATTCTTTCTGTTTGTGTAAGTTGAGCAAAAGGCTTTGAGGTAAAGTAAATGAACAAACAACATATAGAGACACATATATGCATATATATTGGTTAGGAAATATACATATAGTTATATATTGTTGCATGCATATAACTATATATTTTCCTTACCAAAATACAGGGCACAACCAAAATATATATTATTTAAGTAAATGTGTGTGTGCAAGCTTAAGTATAAAAATATCGTTACAAGAGTTCTATTTTATACATGCACAAGTTAATTCCAAACAAAATATAGTTAAATATGTCATTGCTATCATTGCTCGGCTACAAACAAGTTCTCTCAATCAGACATTCACTTTATATTGTTAGATGCATTCTAGTAAAAGACCCATCTGAACAATGGCTTCTGAGGGTAGCTGCTGGCCCAGTTAAAAGTAAGTAAGATAGACCAGCTCAGAAGGTGATGGTGACTGACTGTTCGGATTCCTAAAGAATAATCTTGATGGATTGTCTCAAAGGATATAGGATGATCACAGGTGCTGATGAGGACAAAATTTTAAGAATACCGAAAGCTGCATTTGTCAGACAATGACCAAGAAAGTTGTGCTCAGTAATCGTGTTCTATCACAACAGTGCCCCAGTCACTCTTCAAGGGTAGCAAGGGCTTACCTATGAAAATGTCAGTAAGAAACCGTACTGCATACACCCTAGAGCGCAGATCATGCCCTTTCGGATGTTTTTTGTTTGTTTTTAAAAAGAATATGATTTACGTCTCTCACGGAAGCAAAAACTGCCATTTTGATGTGCTATAAATCTAAAATCACAAAATGCTTTGGGGGAAGGGGTAGAGGAATAGAAACATGAACTTCAGAAGTGTATAGACCTAAGCAGATATCAAGAAATTATAACCTGGCATTGTAATGTTTTCGTTCAGTAAAAGTTTCTATGATTGTGTAACAGCAAATTGTTTGCTTACCTTGATTTTGTTTCTATTCCGTATTTACTTAGGATATTCATACAGCTATCTGGTCATCAATCTAGATAAAAAATTAAATTGAACTTCTTTCTTATGCAACCTTCAGAAGTAAATTCCAGATGGATTAAAAATTTAGGAAGAAGCAAATTAAAGCTATAACAATCTTTTGTGGAAATCCAAATGATTATATTGAAAATTTATGGATGAGGAAAGCCATTTTTTACAAAGACTGAAATCTCGGAAGTTATAAAAAATTTTCTTACTGTGGCAAAGATTTCTTAAACAGAATCAATTTATAAAAGGGAAAATATTTGCAGCATATAGGATTGAAGATTTATATCTGTAATATTCAAAGAGCTCTTTTAAAAGAACAAGAACAGTAAATAAATCATCAGAAAAAGTTTCAGAGGATCTAAAGAGGAAATTTAAAAGCATAATCCTCCAAGATAGCTATTTAAGTTGAGGAAATATGCTTGAATCTTTCCGGAAATGCCAATTAACAGTGCAGTGATTTGGGAAGGAGAGCTTTTGGATATGCCGTTTGAAGACATTTCCCCAACATATTATTGAATGAAAGCAAATTCAGAGAAGCATGTGGATATGAACTTAATTTTTAGAATAATAAATTAAAAGTATGTCCAAAATGCTCTGTGGCTATATGTTTTTAAGTTAGGTTTACGTTTCTCTCTTAAATGTGTGTGTATGAACATGGAGAAAACCATCCAGAGATACTCATCAGTTAATTCACATATACCTGAGTAGACAGTAGTAGGAGAGTAGGAAAGTAAGGGACAGGAAACAAACAAAAAAACCTCATAAATATAACCAGCAGTTCACTCCTTAGGGATTTGCTTTGTAACATTGCCATGTGATACCATCAAATGATTAACACAACAAGAGTCAGAATATCTAGGCTAGGTCTCAGCCTCACTGTTCATTAGCCATGTGATTATCATCAGCTACTTAACTTCTCTGGACCTGTTTGTCATTTTTTAAAAGTATAGATTATGAAACCTATGCAGAGATGTTCTGAGGATCAAATTACGAAATGCATCTATTTGTTAAATAACTGACATATTTCCTGATCAAAATTAAATGCTCAGAACCTCTCTACAATGTGATTATTAACTTATAGATTATGTGTGACCATCCAAGAAGCCAACCAATTAAGAGAAGAGAAAACACAACTGGAAAATCAGGGCAAAGAGTTTCAAGCAAAGTACACTCAACTAGAAAATGAGAAATATGACGCAATTGCAAGAGCCAGAAATAGCATACAACTCTTAGAAGAAGCAAACCTTCAAAAAAGTCAGGTAAGAAAGCTAATAAGCATGGTTATAAATAATGGAATGCTGCCTCAAATGACCTAAAAGAGAAACAACAACTGAAGCGTAACTCTCGGAAAATAAAATTGCTGTACTTTTATTAAGCCTATCATTTATAGATGGTAAAACTTAATATCAGAAAATATAATAAAGTGTCAATTTATTCTCTACCAGAATTATTATATAAATAGCAGACTTTTCTTATGTCTCCTAATCCCTGTGTAGCCCTTTATAATCTTTTCAAAGCTCCATTATAACACTTTAGTGCAAAATAATGTATATGACATTCAGTTCAGTCAGATGAACATCTTTATTTCTTCCTCAGACTTACATGACTACTAGAGTTGAAGTTTAATTGTTCTGAATTAAATACAAAATTTTATTAGCTGACACCTTCCTATCACAATCATTTTTGTCTTTTACCAGTTTCTTTTTGTTGTTGTTGTTTATTTATTTTTTTACTTTAATTCTATTTTTTTTACAAACCCTTGTGTCGAGGGCTGACTTTCAATAGATCGCAGCGAGGAAGCTGCTCTGCTACGTACGAAACCCCGACCCAGAAGCAGGTCATCTACGAATGGTTTAGCACCAGGCTCCCCACAAACGTGCGGTGCGTGACGGGCGAGGGGGCGGCCGCCTTTCTGGCCGCGCCCTGTCTTTTACCACTTTCATATGAATGATATGCCATTTATAAGGGCCACAGATTACACAAATTTATTTTCTATGTTGCTGTCTCCATATGTCACTCACTGCCATCGAGTTGATGCCAACTCATAGTGACCTCACCCGCACACCACTAGGGCACCTGTACATTATGTAGATAACATTAACTCATTTAATCAACATTCATTGACTGCACGGTAAATATGGGAGGTATAAAAGAAATGTTTTGTTTTACTTAGTCTTTCTTTACCTGAATCCACATTGTAGAAAGGCTAAACCGTTCATCCCACCTTTTACAAACTATTCCATCTGTGGTCTTCAATACTGTCTCTTAGAATAGATAAAACCTTACAATTGTGATAATATGGCAGGGAATTTTTCTAAGCACTTAGTTGGGGAGAAAATGTAAAGAAAGGACAACAGTATTTGTTTGTGCCCTGCAAAGTCTACCTTCATGAAGATGTGGAGCATGCATCAGATGACTTACATGGAACATTGCATGTGGAGGACAGTGGAAAAGAGGAAGGAGTAACGCTCCCTGCCTAGTCTCCAAATGTCAACCAAGTCGTAAGCCAGCAGACTGGCCTAGTGGCTAGCTGTAGCTACAGTATGGAGATTCTCTGGGCGAGAGGGAGAGCTTTCTTCTTCGGTTTCTTGCTCAAGCTCCCCTGAGCAAACAAGAGAAAGCAAGCATTCCTTCTTGCAGACTCTCGTTGCAGTCTTAGGGGATTTCTCTTTTCCTCCTCACAAAATTTTACATCGGTACAACTGTTCCTTTCACTAACTTATTTACAATTCCGACTCCTAGCAATGCTATAAGACAGAAAACTGCCCCTGTGGTTTCTAAGACTAACTCTACAGCTTAGGATCCCTGGTGACATAGTGATTACTTACTGGGTTGCTAACCAGAAAGTCAGCAGTTTGAAACCACCAGCTGCTCCGTGAGAAGAAAAATGAGACTTTCTATTCCTGTAAGATTTACAGTCTCAGAAATGCCCCGGGTCACTTCTGTCCTGTCCTATAGAGTGGCTATGAGAAGGAATCCACTTGATAGCAGTGAATTTGGAGTTTCTGGAATTTAACTCTTTACAGGATTAGAAAGTTTTATCTTTCTCCCATAGAACAGTTATGGTATTGAACTGCTGACTTGGCTGTTCGCAGTCCAATGCATAACCACTGTACTACCAGGACTCCTCTAGCTTACTTATTTGAACAGGATAATTTATTTAGAAACAATATTTTTACATATGTAAATATATTTATGATTATGGGGGAAATAGACCTATGTGCATATATTTATGGGTTCGGTAGTAGGGTAGCAGGTGGACATTGGGCCTCCTCATGTGCATTCCCTCAATACAAGAGCACCTTGCTCAGCTAAGCAGTCATTCCATGATACCCACCTTCCCGACATGATCACTGAAGACAGACGTGTGCATAAGCAAACGTGAAGAAAGCTAATGGTGCCCAGCTATCAAAAGGATATAGCACCTGGGTTCTTAAAGGCTTGAAGGCAAACAAGCGGCCATCTAGCTCAGAAGCAACAAAGCCCACAGAGAAGAAGCACACAGGCCTAAGTGAACACAATGTATTGAAGGGATCCAGCAGCAGACACCAAAGAACAAAAACCATTATTGTGTGATCACCTTCCCCACATAAACGCTGAAGACGAATGTGTGCATAAGCAAGTTTGGTGAAGAAGGCTGATGGTGTCCGGCTATTGAGAGATATAGCATCTGGGGAGTTAAAGGCATGAAAGTAAACAAGCGGCCATCTAGCCCAGAAGCAAAACCCACGTGGAAGCAGCACACCAACATATGTGATCATGAAGGGCCGAGGGGACCCAGTTCAAGCCCCAAAGGTGGGGGCGGAGGAATCATATTGTGAATGAGGGGAGCGCATGATGGTGACCCAATGCCCATCTACAGACACCTGGACATCCCTTTCAGAGGGGTAGTGGGGAGGAGATGAGTCACTCGGGGTTCAGTATAGCAATAATGAAACTCACAATCTTCTTCTAGTTCTTGAACGCTCCCCCCCAACTATCATGATCCCAATTCTATCTTGCAAACCTGGTTAAACCAGAGGATGCACAGCGGTACAGTTGGGATCTGGAAACAGGGAATCTAGGACAGATGAGAACCCCTCAGGACCAATAGTGAGAGTGGCAATACCAGAAGGAAAGGGGAGGTAGAAAGGGGGTACTGATCTTGGGGATCTACATATAATCTCTCTGGGGGATGGGCAACAGGAAAGTGGGTGAAGGGAAACGCTGGGCCGTGTAAGATAAGATAAAATAATACTTTATAAATAATTAAGGGTTCATGAGGGAGGGGGGTGTGGGGAGAGAGAGGGAGGGAAAAAAGGAAAATGAGCTGATTCCAGGAACCCAAGCGGAAGGCGTATTTTGAGAATGATGTGGGCAATGAATGTATAAGTGTGCATTGCACAATTCATGTATGTATGGATTGCGATAAGAGTTGTATGAGCCCCAATAAAATGATTTATAAAAAAAGAAATATGTTTGCATAGATCAGATGTTCAGAATGTTTTTTGAAGCAAGTGCTTCGTTCTTTGTTTTGTAACCATTCCCTTGTATGAATAGTATAGAAACCAAGCTTTGAATTTACTGGAGGCTTCAGTCCAGCAGACTGTTGCCCTCCCAATCCCGAAAAAAAGAAACAGTATTTTTAATGCATATACATGTGTATGCTGCCTGTAGGACATATGAATCAGAACAGAAGGCTGCTTACTTTGAGGTGATTAAAATATTTAATCAAACCTAATTAGAGAAGTTCATACCTCTGAAAAATATCTGGGTTGGAAATAGATATCCAGGTATTTTCAGCATATGAGATTAGTTTACACATCAAGGGTTGGACATAGAGAAGTGGAACGTGAATGAACCTTAGGTAGTCCAATATTGAGAGGTTTGGGGAAAGAGGAAGAATCAGCGGTGCATACTAATATGCAATGTTTATTGAGATAAATGGAAAACCAATACTGTGATGTGCTGAAGGCCCAGTAAAGAAAATAAGTAAAACAAGGAAACAATGTAATCACCCTCTTAAGTGTTGCTGTAGAGGAAATAAGATAAATATTTATACCAATACTCTACAGGACAGGGTTGAACTGCCCCTGTGGGTTTCGGAGACTGCATCTGTTAATGGGAGTGGAAAGCCTCATCTTTCTCACACAGAGCTGCTGGTGGTTTCAAACTGCTGACCTTGTGGTTAGCAGCCCAATCCATAACTACTACATCTCCAGGGCTCCTTATTTCAATTTAGATAGCATTTTGAGGAAGCCTGGTTGGAATAATTCAAAATGTGAGTGGGAGCAGAATTTAGATGTGTTTTGAACCCCAAAATAAGCAAAAAATTAGCAGGCAGGCGGCAACACTAGGATTATGAGAATGGATCTTTAGTTGGGGATCATAAATGTTTAGAATGATATATACACATTAGGAGGGCAAAACAGGTAGTGTCTGTGGCACTCTGGGGTTCAGGTGGTGAGGAAACTAATTTAAATAATATCAAACAATAGGGAACTCCAAGAGATCTGTGATGATATGTTTTATATAGGAAATGAAGAGAAAACGACCCAAACATGATTGTGGAAGAGTGATGGATGTATCGGCTGAAATGTGTATGTTAAGGAAGGAAGGTACATTTCATTCGTGATTTAGGCAAGATCCTAATTGGAGAGGTCTCAGAAGTTAAGGGATGTTTACTTTCAAGAAAGTAATTAATGGACGTTTTACCCATTTATTGTGTTATCTTTATTAATAGCAAAGGGATCTGTAATAACTAGAAATGATTGCTTCCTGAAGGCCCTGCTTGAAGAGAAGCAAAAAGAAGAAGCTATCGAGAAAATGAAAGGCACACTCTCTCGGTTTGTTCAAGATGCTGCCTCGCGAACCAGGAAAGAAGTAAGGGACTCTGAGTTACATTTAACTTAAACTACACGTTACTGCTATACTCTTCTTTACTGTGTGCCTGATAGACCCAACGTAAGAGAATTAAATGAAATTACATATGACATAAAATAGTCCGAACAATATCCAACATGCATTAATTGTCAGTAAATGCTAGTTTTTTTTATTATTTCCCCATGAACAAAGCAGAGTAATCCTTACTGTGGCTATTTAGAAAACAACTTACATCAAACTATAATATAAAATAGAGTTAAAATTTACCACCATACTTGGCAGGGCTTCAAAAAGAAAACTTATATTAACAAAGTATATGGTAATATAGCAAGGGTTTGGGGGGAGGGATGGTATAAAGGACTGGGGGAGATAAGAAGGGAATGATGTCAAGAAGCCCATGAAGGAAAAGTGTTTGAAGACTCTTTATGAAAGCAATTATACAATTATATCTGACATGATTAAAATGTGGAATGATAAAACATGTTTGTTAACTCCCAAGTCACAGCACATTGAAAGAAAAAAAAAAAGCTTAGCTCCAGGAATGAGTTCTGGACTCACACTAAATCCTAGCTCCAATTTAAGAACAATTAGTTCTTACATTATGTCACTGTTCAATACTAACCTTCATGAATGATCACTGAAGATAAGAGTACTATAGCAAAGTGTGGTGAGGAAAATAGATGGTGCCCAGCTATCAATCGCACTAGTGTCTGGGGCCTTAAAGGCTTTTATTCAAACACACAGCCATTTAAGCGAGGAGTCAACTATGTCCACACAGAAAGAAGAAGCACACCAGCTTGTGTGATCAAAATATGACATAAAATTCGAATATTGTGAAGAGGAAAGTAGCAGAGCTAAAAGTATGAGCACCCAATTGGTAGAAGGGTGTGGAGTACAGTGGGAGCCCAAAACCCACCTGCAGAGTATCTAGTCAGACTGCTGACAGATCCACTCTAGCCAAAGGCAAGAATCCCAAACAGCCTTACTGCTAGGCAGAAACCATTGTAATCTTGATTATGCTACATCTAACTTGTCTCAAGGATTTAGACACGACCCGAATTTGTCCTGGATGCAAGTATCTCTTAGTTGTTCCATGACAGAAATTTCTTCCCTGGCTTTTTGAATGGTGATGGGGGTATTCTTCTTACACATTATTTGTATTTTTTTACTTTATACTAATATCTTTTTTTTTTTGGTACTTAACTGGGGCCTCTTACAGCTCTTATCACAATCCATACATATACCCATTGTGTCAAACACATCTGTACAAATGTTGTCATCATCTTTTTCTAAACATTTTCTTTCTACTTGAGTCCCTGGCATCACCTCCTCATTTTCCCCCTCCCTCCCCAACCCTCCATCTCCCATGTCCCCTTAATAATTTATAAATTATTCTTTTTTATACTAATATGATCTTGTCCTTTAAAAAAAAGGAATACATGTTTGAGAAAGACATGATTTTATAGGATTCTGACCCGAGGAAATCCCCAAGGATCATAACAGTTTTCTGATGAGGTGCCGTCTGTGTCATTATCCCTCGGTCTTGTCTTTTTAAAGCATGAATAATTATAGGGAAAAATACTGTCATAGGAGCATCCTGATGCAATGCAACTAGTTCTTCAAAATACTCTGCCCATGAATTTCACTCTCTCTATAGATATTTCAAATACTAATTCAACTAAAGGCTTTTTATAAAATCATACATATATCAATAGCATATGTGTAATATAAAATGTCTTTGTAAAAGTCTCAAATGTCTAATAACAGTTTTAGTGTGTGATTTTTTCTCTTGCCTTGTTCTCTGGGAAAGTGTTCCGAGTGTGGTTTGGGTGGTTCTTGGGCTCACGCTTCCCTCCACAATTGTAATGCATCGTTTGTTCTTTTTCTGCAGAGACTACATGACATGCAGTGACTTAGCAGAGTAAATGTAGAAACAGATCATGGAAATCTACCTGTCTTCTACTGAATTAGACATTTAGAGACTGTCTCAGAGAGATAAAACAATTCTCTTTTCATAAAGTGATTTGGTTTGGGGAAATGTATTTAGTTTACATAAAAAATTTATTAATATGTAGTGACTATTTTTAAAGGATTATTAAGTAAATGTTATAAACTTTCTCAGGTTTCACTTCTATTATAGTGCATTGATAGAAAACCCCATTATATAAACAATGCCTTGCTATTTTTAGAGCTTAATGGATCCTGAGACCAAAATGCTTGACAACTGCTATTCTTTTAAATAATAGTGTCTCGTTCTGTCTTCTTCCACTTTTATGTCGTCTTTTATGCTCTAAAAGGTATAATTTTTTCCAAAAAAATCCATTTAATCAGATAGAAGTCATTTTATTTTGGAGTTAAATAACTTATATATATATATATCTTCCTTTACAGGTTGCAAATACAAAAAAACACTATAACATGCAGATTTCGAGACTAACAGAAGAATGTTCAGCCCTTCAAATGGTATGTTAGAAACCTATTGATATGTCTTTCTAAATATGCCTTTTTTTAAAAAGGCCAAGATATGGTATGAGTCCGAATCAACTTGATGGCAATGTATGTAAGTTTCGGAATACATATTATTGGACATTCATTCATAGAGAAGATATTTACGAAGCCTGGACCAATGTAGCATGCTAGAAAAGAAGAGAAAGTCCAGGTAGAGCTGCTTTCTGCAACCATGGGGCTTGGCGCCTAAAGAGAAAGATAAATAGTGCTTAGCACATGTTAGTGTGCTTCCTTGTATTTGTCAGAGAAAACAGGATGCTGTTGAGATGCTCCGCGGTCGCGTCTATCAGATGCTGGCTGTGTCTGGGAGCTGCGGGGGAAAGTGAATGTGTGTATGGCCCTGGGAAAGAACGACAGGAAAGGTTCCAATGAAATGAGCCCTAAAGGAGAGCGGAGAGGAGAGACGAAAGTCCTTGAGGACTGGCCTCAGGCAAGCTAAGAATATACGTTGAACTTCAGTACACGGTGAAATGGAATATCATCACCTTGTCTGCAAGAGGGAAGACTCTGAGAAGTTCTAGGGACGATAGCGTACAACCTCACAAATTATTATCTTCTCCAAAACTATCTGTAGATTTTAATCTTTGTGCAGTTTAGCAATGAATTGTTACATATTAGTTTATGTTATTCTCTGTCTTTATGGAAATATTTTCTCTCCAAATAAGTTTTAAGTTCCTCAGAGTAGCTGAAGGGGCTTGTGCCAACCTTCGTTTTTTTCCCCATTTCCTAATATGCTGTTGTACACATTATTTTTTTAGTAAATATTTACAGACTCACTTTTAAGCAATTCTGAAACAGGAATTAAGTCTTTCTACCTTTTACATACTCAGTAGCATACGTGATAGACAAAAATCATGTGTAGATACTGAATGTTTTGAATAAGAAATAACATTGCTTTCTGTTTGTGTCATGTCATCTTGTTTAATGATGTCAAGCTATTAAGTGAAATGAATGAAATGCAGTGTGGTCAGCTAGTCACATTGTTTGCTTTGTTGTTCCTTGTTTTGTACCCTCATCTATCAGCTTACTCCGTGTTTTACTTCATTGACTGATTGGCCACTAGAGATTCAGATCTTTGTCTGAGCTAGAAGAGTAATAGGTGCTGCCCCAGCCCAGGATCGTTTGTAAACTCTTGAGCAAGGGTCCTCAAACTGTTTAAACTGGGGGCCAGTTTATCGCCTCTCAGACCCTTTGGAGGGCTGGACTATAGTTTAAAAAAAACTATGAAAAAAATTTCTATGCACACTGCACCTATCTTATTTTGAAGTAAAAAAAATGGGGGCAAAAACACCCGGCAGGCCAGATAAATGGCCTCAGCGGGCTGCATGTGGCCTGCAGGCCGTAGTTTGAGGACCCCTACTCTTGAGTGACAGGAACATTCATCCTGCTTTTCCAGAGGGATAGGGGCTGGCTAGGCACCAGAGTTTTTAAAGCAATTGCTTTCTATATGACAATCAGAGCTGTAGATGCACAGTAGAGTGAAAAATACATGACAGTTTCAGGTTATTGCAAAACCCATTTCCCATGCTGTATAGTAAAATAATTCTACTTTTCAGTAGAAATTTTTCTAAATATATGAAATATCTTCATCTTCTATGGAATATATATATCTTAAATGAAATATCTGATATCACATTTTAGAGTCTATGGGGGAAACTATACTGCCTGATTGAAAAGTATTTGAAGTATTCAGTATGGTAGAAAATAATTAAAGCAAAGTCTGTTCAGCTTCTTTAAAAAACAGATTTTCTTAGGAAACACAGTCAATAGTATTGCCATCTATGATATAAAGACAAAATCTGGGACATAAGTTAAATATTACTTTAATTTTTTAATCATTTTATTAGGGGCTCATATAACTCTTATCGCTGTCCATACATACATCAAGTGTATAAAGCACATTTGTACATTCTTTGCCTTCATCATTATCATTGGCATCGGCTCCTCATTTTTTTCCCACCCTCCCTGCTCCCCCCTCCCTTATAAGCCCTTGATAATTTATAGATTATTATTTTGGCATATCTTGCCCTGTCCAACATCTCCCTTCACCCACTTTTCTGTTGTCCGCCCCCCAAGTGGGGGTTATATGTAGATTCTTGTAATCAGTTCTCCCTTTCCAACTCACTCTCCCTCCTCCCTCCCAGTATCGCCATTCACACCACTGGTCTTGAAGGGATCATCCACTCTGGATTCCCTGTGTTTCCAGTTCCTGTCTGTACCAGTGTGCATCCTCTGGTCTACCCAGATTTGTAAGGTAGAATTGGAATCATGATAGTGGGGTGGGGAGGAGAAAGCATTTAGAAACTAGAGGAAAGTTGTATGTTTCATCATTGCTACATCACACCCTGACTGGCTGTCTCCTCCCCGAGACCCTTCTGTAAGGGGATGTCCAGTAGCCTACAAATGGGCTTTGGGTCTCCACTCAGCACTCCCCCCTCATTCACAATGATATGATTTTTGGTTCTTTGATGCCTGATAACTGATCCCTTCGGCACCTCATGATCACACAGGCTGGTGTGCTTCTTTCATGTGGGCTTTGTTGCTTCTGAACTAGATGGCCGCTTGTTTACCTTCAAGCCTTTAAGACCCCAGACGCTATATCTTTTGATAGCCGGGCACCATCAGCTTTCTTCACCACATTTGCTTATGCACCTGCTTTGTCTTCCGTAATTGTGTCGGGAAGGTGAGCATGGTATAGTACCAGTTTAATAGAACAAAGTATTCTTGCATTGAGGGAGTACTTGAGTGAAGGCCCAATGTCCATCTGCTACCTTAATACTAAACCTATAAATATATGCACATAGATCTATTTCCCCATCCTCATATATAAATATATTTACATATGTACATGCCTTTATTTAGACCTCTAAAAATTCCCTTTTCCTCCCAGCTCTTTCCTCTATTTCCCTTGACGCACCTTCTCTCCCACTATCATGCTCAGTCCCCACCAGGGTTTCAACAATACCTCTTCGTTACATTACCCTTGATCACATCCTACCAGGCCTCCCACACCCACCTTACCACCAATTTGGATCACTTGTTCCCTTGTCCCTGGGTTTGTTAACACCACTACCTTTCCCCCCAGCTCCCCCTCTCCTATGTCCCCCCAAAACTGCCAGTCCCATTTTTTTCTCCTCCAGATTGTTCATCCAACCTATCTTATTTAGACAGACCTGCGGAGATAGTAACATGCACAAAAACTACACAGAGCAAATCCAAGCAACAATATACAACAAAACAACAACAACAAACCTCTGAAAAAGAACAAAACAAAACACAACAAGAAAGAAAAGCTTGTGGTTAGTTCAAGGACTGTTTGTTGGCCTTTAAGAGTGTTTTCCAGTCCAATCTGTTGGGGCACCAAGCCCTGCCCCCAAAGTCCACCTTCGGCATTCCCTGGGGACCTTGCCACTCCATTCCCTTGCTGTTCGGTTGCACCTCAGTGTTTTGCCTCCGTGTGGCAGGATCAGATCGGGTGCAGTTCCCCAGCTGTGACTCCTCTGTTGTCCCCTGTAGGGCTATGGGTCAGTGAGAGACGCCGTGTCTCATAGTGGGTCCGGCCATGTGGTCCTCTCTGTGAACTGGCTGCTCTAATCGGGAACATGGTCCTCGAGGCTGGTGGTCCAGGATATGCTCCACTCTCTCCTCCTCTCCCTTCATCTGCTCCCGTGTGCTCCCATCAGACATGTCTGTCTTCCGGAGCTGCAGATTCAGTGTCATCCTCTGAAATAAATTCTTCTGGGGGGAGGGGTAGCTGTCCATGTAGTTAGGATTGGGGGCCGCCGCTCAGACCTCTCTCTCCATTGGTTCCCTACTCCATGCTGGCATGTTGCGTTCACATCTTAGAGCACTGGGTTGAAGTCTGGTCTCTCCTTCCCTGTAGAGATATAAACAGTACCCTGCCCTTGGGTGGGTTAGTGCCCTGTGCCCTTGCTACCCATTTTTTTTTTCTTTCCCTACCTCCTTTTTAGTTGGCTACCATATGGATCCCTGGATGTGTTCTGGTCCCTGCCATACTACCTGGTCCTCACCCCAGGAATGTTTGTATACAGTAACTTTTTCCCTATGTCACTTTTGTATTTTTTTAAGCTTACCTCAGCAGACTCATGCACTTGTCCTTTTGTGCTTGGTTTACTTCGCTTAGCATGATTTCCTCCAGTTCTTCCCATGCAGCAATGTGCTTCATACGTTCCTCATTGCTCTTTTGTCATGCGTAGCACGCCATTGTATGGATGTACCACAGCTCTTAACCCACTCGTCAGTTGATGGAAATGTGGGCTGTTTCCAGCTCCTTGCAATTGTGAACTGTGCTGCAGTCAACATAGGTGTACAGTTGTCTGGCCATGGTTTGTTTCTTGCCTCTTCTGGGTATTTGCCCTGTAGGGGGATTGGTCGGTTATATGGTAACTTAACTAAACCAAAACTCAGAGGCATGCCTTTAGGGAGGAGAAAGTATCTTTTAGTTTACCATACAGGTATTCTCAGATTAAGTTTACGAATGGGCCACAGTGGGTGCTATCCTCAGCCATATGTCTCCCCTGGAAAACAGCTTTCACCTAACAGCCTTCATTTTCCCTACGAAGTATATGAAGGAGCTTCAAAACGTTATGGAATTTTTCCATGAACTTTTTAATCCCACCTCGTACATTTTCTTGAGATTTTTTTAAGATTTCAATTCTACCAACTTGCAGATGATGTGGTTAATTTATAGCAAGGAGGAAAAAGACTTACTCTAAAAATGTTGACATAAAATAAAACCAGTATTATGATCTTTTATTTGCTCCATGAATTTTTTTTTTGAGTCTGACTTCTTTTATTTAGCTTGTTGGAGATTCATCCACATTGTTACATGTATCAGTAATTTATTACTTTTTGTTCTTGAGTGGAATTCTGTATGGATGTATGGATGTAGTCACCTAATCTGGTGTCAGTTTAAGGATTCTCCATGAATTTTTTAAGTCTACTTTTAAATTTCCAAATTCATGAGAATTAGAACTGTCTTTTTATCATTGATTTCTAATCTGGTTATGTAGTGGTTACAGAACATTATGGTACTGATAACAATTTATTGAGACTTCCTTTATGATATGCTCTGTGATGAGTTATCATTTATGTTCATTCCCCAAAATGTAGTGAAGATTAGGAGCTATCTAAGGCTATTAGTGCAATCTGTGACAACCTTTAGTGTATACTTTAGTGCTGTGGTGAATTTCAAGGAGTACGTATGCTGTTATTACGTGCTTTCCTTTGCTGGTTGCCTCATAATGACCACCACATGACAGAGTAGAACTGCCCATAGGGTTTTTTGAGTGATGTTCTCCCCACCACCCCCAGCAGTATTATGGGCATATAACTCACATGTACAATTCGATAGTTCAGTCATATCAAGAAGAATTGTATGTATAATCATCACCACACTCAGTTTTAGAACATTGTCCTCATTCTTGTACTCATTGTTATGAGCTCCCTATTTCCACCCAAACTCCCCTGCTATGTCCCCCAAGAACCATTAATCCAGTTTCTGTCTATAGATTTATCTATCTTGTATTTCATACACAGAAAAACATTAAAAAACAAACCAACAGAAACAAAAGTCTAACATGAATAACAAAGATATTCAGATAAAACATAAAAACTCAAACAAAAAGAAAATAGAGAATATTAAAAACTAGAACAAATATAAGTGATTCATAAATCAGGTCTAATGATAGGATGGTCAATTTTAACCTAACTGGATCTGCAAACATCCACTTGCCGATGCGTTTTCCACGTTGGAAAAGCTGTTCCCATCCCTGGTCCATGGTCAGAGGAGCTTAATTCACATGGGTTTACTGTTTCCTCTAGCTTTTTTTTTAACTGAACCAGCTTTAAAATGGGGCAGAAGGGAGATCAAATGATAAGCTGTAATATTTTTATCTCATTACATGTACCGTAATCGACCTCCTTTATGAGAGCAGATCGCTAGCTGTTTCTCTGGCAGAGTGACTACATGCATTCTAACTACAAATTTTCTGTTAAGTGTGCTTAACCATCATACCTCTCCTCTGTAAAAGTTTTTGTTTCATTTTATATTTATTACCACAGGTTAACAAGATCTATATTTTTTATTTTAATGAGTCATTTTATTGGGAGTTCTTACAGCCCTTTTATTTTTTTAATATTTTATTGGTGGCTCTTACATGTCTTATCACAATCCATACATTCCTCCAATGTGTCAAGCACATTTGCCCATATGCTGCCATCATCATTTTCAAAGCATTATCTTTCCACTTGAGCCCCTGATATCAGCTCCTCATTTCATCCCCCTCCCTCCTCTGTCCGGCCACCCTCATGAATCCTTGATAACTAATAGATTATTTTTTCCATATCTTTCATCGTCCTCCATCACCCCTCACCCACTTCTGTTACTTGTGCCCCTGGGAAGGGGGTTTTAGGTTGATCCTTGTGATCAATTCCCCTCCCCCTTTCTCTCCCCACCCTCCCCTAATCCTCCTGGTATCTCTACTCTCCTTGTGGTTCCTGAGGGGTTTATCTATCCTGGATTCCCTAGGTTGTGGGCTCTTATCTGTAGCAGTATTCATGCTCTGGTCTAATCCAATTTGTAAGGTAGAATTGAGGTCATGAGAGAGTGGGGTGAAGGTAGCACCAAAGAACTAGAGGAAAGTTGTGTGTTTCATCAGTGCTATACTGCACCCTGACTGGCTCATCTCTTCCCTGTGACCCCTCTGAAGAGATGCCCAATTGTCTACAGGTGGGTATTGGGTCTCTACTCCATGCCCTCCCACCCCATTCACCATTGGTTTGGTTTTATTTTGAATCTTAGATGCCTGATACCTGGTCCCATTGACACCTCATGATCACACAGGCTGGTGTGCTTCTTCCATGTGGGCTTTATTGTTTCTCAGCTAGATGACCACGTGTATATCTTTAAGCCTTTAAGACTCCAGATGCTATATATTTTGATAGCCGGGCACCATCAGCTTTCTTCACCACATTTTCTTATCCACGCATTTTGTCTTCAGCAATAATATAGGGAAGGTGAGCATCACAGAATGCCAGGCTCTGATAACAATTCATACATCAATTGTATCAAGCACATTTAACAATATATTTTCAACTATCATCATTTGACAATGAAATGGTAGATAGGGTGGAGAGGAATACATTAACATTCTTAAACTGTCTTCATTTATATCCCTCTGGCCATACTAAGAATTGTAATTAGATTTTTATATTAGTTTCTGCGTTGGTGTTGAGCTGGGTTTTTTAGAGAAGCAAAACCTGCGACATGTATGTATGTACAAGAAAGAATTTTATATCTTGAGAGCAATCCACATACCCACAAGCGTAGGTAAGCTGAGTCCAGCTCAAATCCAGGGGTCAGATCCTAAGATGAAGAGCCTCTCTGGCTCATGCCGCTGTCAGTCAGTGACCAGGAGCCGAGGTTGAAGGCAGAGGGAGAGCAAGCAAATTCTCCACTGGATCTATTTCGATGTATGAAGTAGGCCACACACCCCAGGTCTTACCATGCTACACTGGGCAACCTGGAGTTGTTTACATTATGTTAAGTGCAAACTATTGAAGATCCTGACCCCAGCCAAATCACCATAAAATCTATGTCAATCTCCATTAAAAATCACAGGAGGAGTTATAAACATTAAAAAGTCACACATTTCATGCCTTAAGTTTACTTTGTCACAGATTAACAATTTATTGTATGAAAACATATGGAACATTTATGATATAGTTCTTATCCTCCAAAATAGTTCTTATGAGAGATCATAAATATTAATTAATCATCTTATTTGTACCAAAGGGTTAAAGATTATTATTATAGGCTGAGGTGAGCAATTTTGGCTCATGATTTAAAAGCTTATCTTTAAAATAGAGACCATATTGAAAGACAGTAGATAAATTGAATTTTGATAAGGGTAATAGACTAACCTGGTGCTTTCCTGCGAACTAAAAGGTTGACAGTAAAAGCACATCCAGCAGATCTGCAGGAGACAAATTTGGTAGTTGGTTTCTGTAAAAATGACAGCCAAGAAAACTCTATAGAGTTGTCTATTTTGTCACATGCTCTTACTATTCATTGGAATTGACTTAGCAACACCAAATTCACAAGTAGTAGGAGATAGTCATATGTATTCTCTGTAGGAGGAACATGGTCAACATTGTCTTAAACTGAAAAATCTAAAGAAAAATATTCATGCCACAAGTTCCAATATTAAAAGATTCTATGGGCAAACTATTGAGTGATGCAGGAAGCACCAAAAGATGATGGAAAGACGATACAGAGTCACTGCACCAAAAAGGCTCATGGACAGCCAGCCACTTCAAGAGGGAGCATATGAGCAAGAACCAATAGTACTGAGGTAGAACTCCAAGCTGCATTAAAAAGCCTTAGTCAAAAACAAGGTTCCAAAAATTGATGGGATGCTAATTGAAAGGTTTCAACAAGCTGATACAAAGCACTAGATTCTAGTGACTTCAAGAGCTCAGTCATCTAGGCCAGGAAATTTGGAAGACTGCTGCTTGGCCAACTGATTGGGAGAGATCCATGTTTATATCCATTTCAAAGGAAGGTGACCCAACACAACGTGTAAATTATAGAACAATATCGTTAGTATCACATGAACGTAAAATTTTGCTGAAGATCATCCAACAGTGGTTGCAACACTACATTGACAGGGTCTCAGAAGAGTATGTGGAACAAGGGGTATGTTTGCTGATGGCCGATGGATTTGGCTAAACGCGGAGAATACCAGAAATACGTGTACTCGTGTTCTATTGACTATCCCAGTGCACTTCATTGTGCTCATGTGGAACCTGTCCATGGATCAAGAGACAGTGTGTGCATGGACATAGGAATCCTGCATGGTTTAAAATCAGGATGGTGTGGGTCAGAGGTCTAGCCTCCCACCATACTTCTTCAGTCTGTATGCTGAGCAGATATTCGAGAAGCTGAATAAAATGAAGAAGAATGCAGCATCAGGATTGGAAGAAGACTTAGAAACAGCCTATGACACAACCGTGGTGACAAAACCTTGCTTCTTGAAAGTGAGGAGAATTGGAAGCACTTGTTGAAGATCAAGGATTGCAGCCTTCAGTATGATTACAATTCAGTGTAGAGAAATCCCAGATCCTCACAACTGGACCAATAGGTAATATCATGATAAACATGACAAAAGATTTAAGTTGTTAAAGATTTCATCTTGCGTGGATTCACAATCAGTGCTCCTGGAAGCAGAAGTCAGGAGATCACACAACGCATTGCTTTGGGTAAATCTTCTGTACAACACCTTCTTAAAGTGTTGAAAAGTTCGTACTTTGAAAACTCAGCTGTGCCTGACCCAACCCGTGGTATTTTCAATCACCTAATATGCATGTAAAAGTTGAACATTGAATAAAGAAGACCAAAGGAGAATCGATGAAGTTGAGTGATGGTGTTGGCAGAGAATCTTGAAAGTGCATGGACTACCAAAAGAATAAATCATATTCTTCTGTCTTAGAAGATGTATAGGCAGAATATCCCTTAGAGGAAAGGATGGTATAACTTTGTCTTACTTTGGAAATGATATTATGATATGAAGAAAAACCCGTTCTTCGAGAAGAACATCATGCTTGGTAGAGAGCCAAAAGAGGAAGGCCCTCAACAAGACGAATTAGTAAGAATGGCCGTAGCTATGGGTTCAAGTACAAGAACAATTGTGAAGATGGCTGAGCACTGTTTATTCTGTTCATAAAATGATGATGAACCCACAAGAGGGAAGAAACAAACATGGCCAGACATCTGTGCACCAGTGTTCATTGTGGCACAGTTCACAATCACAAGGAGTTGGAAACAACCCAAATTTGTATCAGCGGATGAATGGATTACAAAACTGTGATACATACATGCAATGGAATACTACTGCGCATTCCTAAAAAGCAGTGATGAACGCATGAAGCACATCACTGCATGGGAACAATTGGAGGAAATTACACCAAATAAAGTAAGCCAAGCACAAAAGGACAAGAACAACATGAATCTACTGAGATAAACTTAAAAACGTAAAGGGGGCATAGGGGGAAAGCTACTCTATACCTACATTTCTGGGGTGAGATCCAGCTACTATGGGAGGGGCCAAACGCAATCCAGGGATATATATGGCAGCCAACTAAATAAGGAGCGGAAAGAAAGAGTAAGGGGAAAAAAGACATGGATAGGGATCTAGTGCACGAACCTACCAAGGATATTGTTTCTATATCCACAGGAGAGGGAGAGAGATACCAAGCTTCAACCCAGTGTACCAAGATGTGAATACTACATACTGGCATGTAACACAGAACCAATAGAGAGGTCTGCGGGGCCAACCCCAATCCCAATGCACTTCAGAGGACAGCACTGAGGCTACAGCTCGGGGAAAGGGACATGTCTGATCAGAGCACACAGGAGCAAACGAAAAGGGAAGGAGAGAAGTAGAACACATTCTGACCCAGCAAACCCCGAGGACACTATTCCTGCTCAGAGCAGCCAATGCACAGAGAGGACCATAGGGCTGGTCCCACCAAGATACACAGCATCACTCACTGACCCATAGCGCTACGGGGACAACACTGGAGACACAGTGCAGGAATTGTGCCCTATCTGACCCCATCACACCAGGGTGAAACACTAAGAGTGTGCAACAGAGCAGCAAGGGAAGCAAAGCAATGAAGTCCCCAGGAAATACCAAAAATAGACATTGGGGCCAGAGCGTGGCATCCCATCAGACTCCACTGGAAAATAATAGTCAGAGAATGTTGTTGCTGTTGGGGCTTGTCCAGTTGTCTCCAACTCATCACTGTCTTTTTATTTACTTGTCATTTTATTAGGGGTTTTTACAACACACAGACCTTAGAACTATTTTTCTTCTTTTTTAAAATCCTTTAATTGGGGGCTCGTACAAATCTTACCACAATCCATACATACATTAATTGTGTCAAGCACATTTGTTCATTTGTTGCCATCATCGTTCTCCAAGCATTTTCTTTTTTCTTGAGTCCTTGGTATCAGCTTCTCATTTTTGGCTTTTCCCTTTTTTTGTCGTTGGTTTTTTTGTTTCGTCTTCCTTTGTCGTTTGGCTTTGTCTTGTTTTTGCACTTAGTATTGTCTTGCATGTCTATCTAGATACAATATGTGGGATAAACTTTTTGGAGAAGGAAAAAATGGGACCTACAGTTCTGGGGGGACCCGGAAAAGGGAGAGGCAGGAGAAAGGAAGAGGGATATCAACCAACCCAGGGAAAAGGAAACAACAAGTGATCTAAAATCAATGGAGAGAAGGGCATAGGGTGCCTGGTGGGGTTTAATCCAAGGCAGTGTAACAAAGGAATTACTGAAACCTGGATGAAGGCCAAACATGATAGTGGGACTATAGGAAAGTTGAAAGAAGTCGGAGGCAAAGAGCATTTATAGAGGTCCAAATACAGGGATGTATATATGTAAATATACTTATATATAATGATAAGGAAATAGATTTATGTACATATAGTTAGCACACCTGGAATCTTAAAAGCTTGAAGATGAACAAGCGGCCATCTAGCTGAGAATCAACAAAGCCCTCATGAAAGAAGCGCAACCATCCTGTGTGATCCTGAGGTATCGATGGGATTAGGTATCAGGCATCAAAGACCCAGAACAAAATCATGTCAGTGTGCATGAGGGAGAGTGCAGAGTGCAGACCCAAAGCCCATCTGTAGACAATTGGACAATCCCCTTACAGAAGGGTCACAATGATGAGACGAACCAGTCAGGGTACAGTATAGCACTGATGAAACATACAACTTTCCTCTAGTGCTTTAGTGCTTCTTTCCCCCCACTACCATAACCTCAATTCTACCTTAGAAATCCGACTAGACCAGAAAATGCACACTGCTACAGATAAGAGCTTGCAACACAGGGAATCCAGAACAGATAAAGCCCTCAGGACCAATAATTAGAGTAGAGAAGTCAGGAGGGGCTGGGGAAGGTGGGTAGAGAAAGGGGGAACTGATCACAATGATATACATATAACCCTTTCCTAGGGGGATGGACAACAGAATAGTGGGTGACGGGAGACATCAGACAGTGTAAGACATGGAAAAATAATAATTTATAAATTATCATGAGTTTGTGAGGGAGGGAAAGTAGGGGAGGGGGAAATGAGCTGATACCAAGGGCTCAAGTAGAAAGAAAATGTTTTGAGAATGATGATGGCAACATGTACAAATGTGTTTGACACAATGGATAGATGTATGGATTGTGACATAAGCTGTTAAAATCCCCCAATAAAATGATTTAAAAGAAAATGATTATGGCAACAAAGGTACAAATATGCTTGATACAATTGATGTATGGAATGTTATAAGAGCCGTAAAAACCCCAATAAAATGATAAGTAAATAAATAAAAAGACGGCAATGAATTGGAGACAACTGGATGAGCCCTAACAGCAAAAACATTCTCTGGTTATTTAAAACAATCTGAACCAAGAAATAATAAGTGTGAAGAATCAATAATTACAAGTATTTTTAATTAACTCACATTGGTAAAGTAATAAATTTTATTGATTAATTTTATGCTTGTTGAATTTTCACATTAAAGCCTTTTGGGAAAAATGTGTTATATTCATGCTTATAAAATATTTTAATAGTGCTTTTATTAGCTGTTTGTACATTTTACAAAGAAATCATTAAATGCTTTCATATTTATATATCCATGTGCCTTAAGGTCACAGTTACCTAGTAGTGCATTGCTTATTCCCTTTTCAGAACACGTGACAGGAGTATCTGTAAAGAGCCGTAGTGTGATATCCTGTCTATCAATTCTGTCACTCCGAAACAGTGGGACCCTGTTTGGTTTATGTTTTTTCTCTCTGGATTTCCCCCAGTCTCTGTTACCCCCTTAAGCTGTTCATTTAAAATTCCTTGGCATTCTGTAGCTGGACACAGTGTCTGAAATACTGGTCCATGTAGCTCTTTGAAATGTTTTCCTTTTTTTAAATCTATATAGCCTCCCTGTATTAGTAAGGTGACTGCGATGTTCCCTACATGGACAATAGTATTTCTCCATGTCTTTTTCTCTTATTTCTCTTGAAATTTGATCTTTCATATTTATTTATATTATTTCTTGAATTTATAGGAGTGTGCCGACAAACAAAGCCAAATTGAACGAATTATCAGGGAGAAAAAAGCATTGGAAGAAGAGCTAGAAAAGGTAAAAGGAAAATAGAACTACCTAAAACCTAACTGAAACATTCTACACGACTGTCTGCCTCTATCACACTACTTACTAGCAACCCATTTATTTATCAGTGTTTTCCAAGTGCGTGTTTTTATTTTGCAAGGATGTGTTCACAATATGCATCTAAATACTGCTACTGCCTGCATACATTTCTTTCCAAGAGTCGCTACATGCTTTGAACTTTGTACTTAAAGATATAAATATTGTGAAATTGGTACATACCTTGCTTCAACTTGGATTCCTCGTGGCATTGTGGTTACACATTAGGCTGCTAACTGCAAGGTCAGCAGTTCGAAACCACCAACTTCTCCAAGGGAGAAAGTAAGGGCTTTCTACTCCTGTAAAGAATTACAGTCACGATGAGTCTACATCGATTCGATGACTGATTTTGGTTCAGTCACTTCAACTTCAACACAATAATGCATTTTGTCTTCTCTGTTGAAAGTTTATGCACCTCATACTTAGTTTAGTCCATCTATAAATATACCAAAGAACCCTGGTGGTACAGTCTATTACATATTATTGGGTTGCTAACCACAAGGTCAACGGGTGGAACTCACAAGCAGCTCCTCCAGGAAAATGAGGAGATTTTGTGCTCCCAGAAAGATTTGCAGTCTTGGAATCTTGAAGGGCCTTGGCCTACTGACCTGTTTTACTCTGAACTCTAGGGTCCCTGTGACTCAGAATCAACTCAGTGGTAGCCGGCGATATCTAAAAATGAGAGAATTGTAGCATTGGTATGGTTTTTACCTTTAGTATAAATTTTATTTCATAGAAGTATTTTGCACATTGATATTTGAGAAAATCGGTTATCAGAGGTGAACAGTTTGTCATTTACACATTAAATAAACCCACTCTCTTAAAGCACTTTAGAAAAACAAAGGGAGAATGCCTTTGGCTGAGCACTCACTGTGCTTCAAGCACAGTACGGAGAACTTTTGCAGCAACGTTAGTGTCAGAAAATAGTAAATGGTAGTCAGAATTTGATATTCAAAGAGAATTATGTGGCAATAAAAAAGTAATTTAGTGTGCAGTCACATTTCATTTTTTTGAATGATGCATGCTATGTTCAAGACAAGACCTCTGTGGTCACCACGGTCCTGCAAGGTGGATTCCTTCTGGGTTTCCATTGGTTATAACAGGTAAGTACTGTTTGTCACCTGCTATATAACTACATCAGGGCTTGGGATTAATTTTGTAATATATAGCATAAGTGAAGCAATAGCCTTTATGGAGGGAATGAGAAACTTAAAAGGTTAAAGACAAAGTAAAGAAAGAGATGGCAGAGGTCTCAGTTATCCCGTAATCCCATAGTCAAGTTTGCTGAGGTCCATGTACTTCTGGTACTACACTGTGGGTGTGTGTTCTGTTAGGGGAACATTGACATGGTGGCCTTTTTATAAATCATGGCCTTCAAGTTGATTCCAATTCGTAGTCACTTTGTATAAGGTTTCTGAAACTGCAACTCTTAGTGGGACCAGATAGCTGTATCTATCTCCCAACCTTTTTATAAAGCAGGAGTAACAAAATAGTCTTAGAAAAAGGGAAAAGACACAGGTTACCTGGCATGGTAATCCAAATTAGTGTAGCTATATGTCTGATTTGTTTGAAAATGGGAAGTGCTTAGCCGCTGGAGACCTGGGATATTATAACACCTGAGAGGAAGCTTGGTCTCATGGGAAGCTGAGGTTGAGTAAACATCCCAGCTGGATCGTTGTTCAGGGAACCTGGAGTGAGATTCTGCAGTCCCTTTCAGACAGTTCACGTCACACCATAGCATGTGCCATGTAAAATTGACAAGAAAGCTGGAGAATATATATTGAAGAATCAGCCGTATTAATTTCTAAGTGGTAACATTTACATTTTTGGGGTAAATTTCAAGAATTTTATGTATTAGAAGATTTTATCAAAAGCATGAATCATTTCAAAAATGAAGATATTATTTTCTGTCAATTTATACCATTTTAAATATAAAACAGCTCAAACTAATTATTGGTGTAATTTAAGTAGCTACAATGAAAATAGATGAAAGAAAGATTATCATAGGTGTTTGTCTGTGGTCTTAATTCATCATCTCTTTTTGTTTCTAAATTTTATCATTTATTAAGGAAATTTCCTTCTACAAGGTAATATTCATAAGCTTTTTCTGTAGATTCATCGTGAAGGCAGAGGAAATGAAAGTGATTACAGAAAACTTGAAGAAATGCACCAACGATATCTGGCTGCAGAGTGTTCAAAAGATGATCTTCAATTAAGACTAAAGACAGCAGAAAATAGAATAAAGCAACTTAAAATAACGTAAGTTTTTATTTTTCATTTTCTGTGATAACTCTCAGATTTCACACTAGCCTTTACATTTTACAGGACTTCCTCCCAGTGTGACTTTCGTAAGGAAATGGGAATGATTAAAAGTTTCCTTATGTTCTTGAAAGTAGTTTTTAAGTGTTTCTCTCCAGTGTGAGCTCTTACATGGTCTGTTAGACATGAGTAATTAGCGAAGCCGTTCCTATCTTCTCTGTACATGTGGGATTTTCACCCATCATATATGATTGATGCAGTCATCACATTCAGAGGATTTCCTTTCCAGTGCTGGGATGTTTTTAAAATCACTATAATAAAAAGGTATCCCATCCCTCCTTTCCCCTAGGTTTTTCCTAAAAATTATTTTTTTGGAAAAAAATGGGTAATTGGTATTACAATATTCCTACATTCATACATAAGGGGATATCAAATAATTACATAAAAATCATATTACAAACTATTGTGGGAAAATTATATTATCTCTTAATTCCATTTTCCCCCAAACTTTTTAAAGCTCCTTTGGGGTATCATTTAACCTGTTTCTCTATCTCCTAGAGTTCCTCAAAACTATTGATTTGATCAAGAAACTTGATTGATTCAGCTCTTATTTTTTTCCTAAGAAGTTATTATATGCACATAGCAGTAGTTTGACTTCTCTTAGAAGGCGTGTAATATATGGTTCTCTTTTTTTAATCTTTGTATCGTTTGATTGCCTAGATCTCTAATTTCATTAAGAAATTTATTAGTTAGCATTTAGACCAAAAAATTCACTGTTATCAAGTCAATTCCAACTCAGATTTCTGAGACTGTAAATCCTTATGAGAGTAGAAAGTTTTTTCTTTCTCCTGAGTTGTGCCTAGTGCCTTTGAACTGCCCAACCTGTAGCCCACTGTGCCACCAGCACTGCGGAGATGCGCTATAGGAATCCTTGCTTTAACCTAGAACGTCCAAGAATGGAGACGTAGGTAAAAGGGCAGAGGCAGCTGACAAGGCAAGCACTCCCTAGTCATGGCAGCACTGGCAGAGTTTGCAAAGCAACTGGAGACGGTCTGAGCCTTATGGTGCTGAAGTGGGGTCATACTTGTAAAGAAATGGTTTATTGTGATAAAAACTATGTAGAAGTTGTTTATGAATTACTCTGTTTCTAAGTCATATGCAACCAGTAGTTTTATTAAACAGAGACAATATTAGCAGCAGTCATATATTTCTGGTTATACCTTTTGACCATGAATCATGATCTTACTAACCTAATGATTCAAAAGTGTTCTTAATGTTTAAATATCTGAGATTTACAAGATGGAAATTTAACAAGTTGGGAATAAAGAATAGTAGTATATTGAAGTAAAACATAAGTTGTTTCCCATAATAAACCTTTGTTCAGAAAGTACAAATAATATAGACTACTTATCCTATGAAACTCACCGTCTTGGAGTCCATTCTGACTCAGTGGCCCTGCGGGCCTGGGTAGGACTGCCTCTGGCTTTCCAGGTCTGTCAATCCTTCTAGGAGTAGAAACTCTCGTCAGTCTTCTACAGAGCAGCTGGTGGCTTCCGTCCACCTGTTGACCTTGCAGTTAGCAGCCCGACGCAGAATCCAGCATGCTACCAGAGTTCTTTCTTAAGCTATGAAGTTTATAACATCCATTTCTAAGTCATATGAGAGAAAAATATAAAAGTAGATACTACCATTTTAATTGAGTATTATAATCAACTATTGGGTGTTCTGGAATTTTTTTAATGAGGTAAAATAATTTTGATACCTATTTGTTCTTTACTTTTGAAATTCTTCTTACACAGTGATTTTCAATATTAAAAATATGAAAGTTCCACATCAATTTTCCAGGTAAATGAGAAGCAGTTCAAGTTATCTCTTTTTACTTAGGATTAAATTGAATGTATTTGCATGATGATATAACATGAGATTTTTAAATCACAAAATGTATGTCTGCATTGAAGAGAAAAGGTTCAGAAAAAAGAAAGGAAGCTCTACACTGTAAAACGTAGCTGGATGGTCTTTTATTATAGATCATTACGTGTGAGGGTTCTTGTGTTGTTTTTCAATCAGTTCCTCAGAAGAGATATCACGTTGCCAAGAGACGATTCAGAAACTTCAAAACGTGTTGGAGTCTGAGAGAGAGAACTGTGCATTTGTCAGTGAACAAAGGCTGAGTCTTCAGCAAGAAAATGAACAGTTGCAGAAAGAGACCGAGAATTTAAGAAAGATTGCTCTGGAGGCTCAAAAGAAAGCCAAATTAAAGGTATTTTCAAGACTAGTTGGAGTTAAATATATACTTGTAAGAATTAAAGTATAGAGAATATTTAGACTTGAAACTTTTTAAAGGTCTTTTTCTGTTGTTAGCCTTCTAATCAAATACAGTATTTCTGAGTTCAGAACAACTGACCAGTCATGGTAGAACTTGGCAAACATTCTCGAAAATGATTGCTTTCTCTATCTACATCCCTCCACCACCCCCGTCTCCCCCCAAAATGGAAGAAAAATCTTTTTCAGTCATGAAATACAGTGATATTCCTGCCAAAGCAATTTAAGCAACACTAGCAAAGCTATAGATTAGATAACTATACAGACTGCCATCCCCTCCCTCCCTTCTTTAATAGCTTCTCAAAATCCGAGCTTCTCTAAAGCTAGCCAGGATAGAGGATGCTGCATCAGTATGCACTGAGAATCCCTCACTGAGAACGCACTGCTAAGATGACAACATGACAATGGCTCATCCTCTTTTAAAAATCCCTCTTATGTTTTTCTTTTTCCTCTTTTTTAAAGCCTACATACTCTGCCAACAGACACATAATCACCTGTTTAATGCAGTCCCAAGAAGCAGAGGAATCGCCATCAACCTTTTACTTATCTTTCCCCATTCCATGAGCTTTTTCTAAAATGTGATGATAACTCTCTGTGATATAGAGCTGCACCTTCCAATTCCATTGTAATGGCAGGGAATAATTGTATGAATAGTTTACGTGGCTTTTTGTCACTATGAGGCCTCATAAGATATAAACCTCTAATGAAGTGACATTTCAGCCTAATATCAACATTTACATTTCAAAAAGTTCATGAAGAAATTCTATTACCTTTTAGTTTCATTTTTCCAGGAACTTTTTGAAGCCCCCTATATTTATTTAATGCCTCCTGTTGTTGTAGTGGTTATAATTTGGCTGCGACCCTAAAAGTCAGTTCAAAACCACCAGCCTCTCCTCAGGAGTATGACAGGGCCTTCTCGTGTCAAGAGTTGTGCTCGGAAACTTACAGGAGTTCTGCCCTGGACTGCAGAGTCACTACGAGCAGGCATTGACTCAAAGGGTATGAGCAGTTTGGGGTTTGGTTATGAGCATCAGCTAGTATAATAGAGCCTTTACTTACCAAACAAAGAAGTTTTACTTTATACCTTGGGCTGTGGAAAGTCTTTGAAGAAGACAAGAGGGAGGCTTCTACTACTAGCTAACAAGACTGGTTATCATTGCTACAGTGATTGAGACCGTGTGTTACCAGCCCAAGGGTAATCGATGTGATTAACAAAACAGAATCCAGAAGCAAACTCTTATATGCCTTATCTGATTTATAACCAAGATATCACAAGAAATCACACTACGTGATTAGATCCTTACATTTAAAAAATTAACCTTACCACTTCATATCATATGTGCAAATTAATTTGAACTGACATGTAGATCTAAATGTGAGATGTGAAAGAATGGTGCTCCTACAAGAAAATATTTATAGCCTTGGGGAAGGAAAAAACAAACTCACTGCCACTGAGTCAATGCTGACTTGTCACAACCCCTGTGGGTTTCTGAGACCATACTGTTTATGGGAGCAGAAAGCCCAGTCTTTCTCTGAGGAGCAGCTGGTGGTTTCCAGCCATTTAGATCACTGCCCAACATGTAACCACTACGCCACCAGAACTTCTTAAATAGAATATCAAAAGCATTAATTAAAAGAAAAGATTGATTAATTTGATTCCATTACAATTGATGTTTTTAATTTGTAGAAGGCTATGGAGGGCAGTGGGAGCCTACAATCCATCTGCAGAGTATCTAGTCAAATAAAGCCTCTGGCAGATGCCCTCTAGCCACAGGCAAGGAATTCAAACAGCTTTGCTATCAGACAGATTATTATAAACTTGATTGTGGTGGATCCAACAATGGTATAATATGATAGTTGGTCAGTTAACTGTTCTCTTGACTCAACCTGAATTGGCTCTAGACTCAAGTATTTCTTGCTTGTTCCATGACAGAAAATTTTCTCACTTTTTAAATACTGATGGTGTGATCTTTCTTTCTTACTCTTTATTTATATTTTTAGCTTTATATTATTATTACAGTTTTCTTTTTGCCATTTTTTTATTGTTTCGCTTGGGTTTCCCAGTTTGTAAAGCACAGAAGGAGTGGATGCGTAGACACAATGACTGATGCAATGGTTAATTGGGGATGCAGAGAGGGAGTTGAAAATGGGGACGGTGAAGGGATTGAGGGAGCAAACTGGTGTGTAGGGAGCATGACGGCATTGAGGGAGCTAACAATGAATGTGGTTTGGGGGAGGGAGCATTAGAATTGATTGTGATGATGTACATACAACTATTTTTAAAAGCTATTTAAACATGGAAGTATATGATATATAAATATTATATCAAGAAAATTATTTTTCAAAAAGAAACTAAATTTGACCAGTGGTCGCCATGGGTGAAGGAGAAAGTTGTTGCATAGGGAGCATTGAGTTATGTTCGTAGTGGTGGAATAATTTGGAAAAGGATATCAATATTGGTTAAATACATGGAGAGTATAATCAGTGGGAGTGAATTATACATGCAGAAGTTGTGGAATTAGAGGATGTGTACTTGTGTATATTTTTGCCACAATTAGAAAAAAATTACCTGAATAGCAATCAGTACAAGGAAGAAGAAAATGTTCTAGAGCTGACTGTGGAGATAATTATACAACTCTTCTTGATATGATTGAATTATTGAATTGTATGACCTGTCGATGAAGTGCTAATTTTTTTTTAAAAAGTGCTGTTTAAAAAAAGAGAAATTGAGGAATCTACCAACATCTTTAGTCTGAAATTGATCAAATATACAATCAAGATACAAGATAACTCTTGTCAACTGGAATGCCAAAGTTGGCAACAGGAAAGAACAGTAGTTGGGAATATAGCCTTGGTGATAGAAACAAAGCTAGAGTTCACATGATAAATATTTTTAAGGGAAACTATTTCTTTATCGAAAATATCTTTTCAACAACACAGATGGCAACTATGTACATGGACTTCTTCAGGTGGAACTCAACAGAAATCAAATTGACTACATCTGTTAGAAAAGACAGTGGAGAAGACTCTCAGTGTCAACAGCTAGAACAAGGTCAGGACCTGAATATGGAAAGAACTACCGTATATACTGGAATGTAAGCCGACCTGAGTCTGAACCGAGGCACCTAATTATTACCTGGGAAACCAGGAAAACTGATGACTTGAGGATAAGCCTAGGGTGGAAAATGCAGAAGCTATTGGTGAGTTTCAATAATCAAAACAAGTTAAAATAAACTTACTAAAAATTGAGACATCAGTGGGGTAATGTATTTAAATATTTATTTTAAATAAAAGACAAGTCATTTAACATTAGTAAACCAGCACAGTAAGTGGAAAATAGGTTCAACAAAAACAATAAGGTATCAACAATATTATCTTAAGAGTACTATTCCCTGAGCTCAATCAGCAACCAAGCTGAAATGTAAAGACTTAAAATCCTTCAAAACTGGATTCCTCATCATCATCCGTATCCCAATGCAGAGCTTCAGCTGATATGAGCTCATCATAGACGCTGTCCTCACTGAGATCACCATCATCACCATCACTGCTGTCATTGTCATACACAGCGCAGTCTTCACTGCCATCCACAGCATTACTACTACATTTCTGGAAGGCATGTCACACCATGTCTTCTGGAATGCCTTCCCGTGCATCTTGAACCCACTTTGCTATTAACTCTATGTCATGCTTCATGAGATTTCCTCCTTTTGTTAGTCGGGCTTGACCAGATGACATCCATTCATACCACACCCTTTGCACATGGTCTTTAAAAGGCTTATTCAAAGATATACATCATAGGACGGCTCTGATTGGTTAGAAGTGAGTAAACAAACATTCAAAGTCCTGCAGTGTCAGCGGGGCTTAGAATGAACAGTGGAGAAATGGCAATCACCCAGGGGATAACGCTTGTCCTGTTACCTGGGGGGGGGGGGGGGGAAGAACAGCAAGATGTTACACCTCGCTGGGGTACCACTGACCCATGTACAAGCCGAACCCCAGTTTTTCAGCTGAAAAACTCGGCTTATATACAAGTATATACAATATATATTGCTCATATGTAAATTCAGGTTGAAGCTGAAGAAAATTAAAACAAGTCC
Organism: Tenrec ecaudatus; assembly: GCF_050624435.1. Taxonomy (NCBI): domain Eukaryota; kingdom Metazoa; phylum Chordata; class Mammalia; order Afrosoricida; family Tenrecidae; genus Tenrec; species Tenrec ecaudatus. The sequence goes on from NC_134532.1 coordinate 89,021,219, forward strand.
AAGAAAGCCAAAATTCAACCTTGAGTAAATCCCATGTGAATTTTGTGAACATCTCAAGAACAGATTTGATGCACTGAACATTAATGACTAAAGACCTGATGAGCTATGGGAGGACATCAAGAACATTATCCACGTGGAAAGCAAAAGATCATTAAAAAGAAAAGATTAGTATGAGTATCAGAAGAGATTTTGAGAGACTTGCTTTTAATTGAACAGTAGCTGAGGCAAATGGAAGAAATAAAATTAAAAACTACAAAGTAAAATATTATAATGAAATGTGCAAAGACCTTGAGTTAGAAAACTAAAAAGGAAGAATATGTACAGTACTGCTTAAACTGAAAGAACTCTAGACAAAATTCAAGCATGGGGTTATAAATGTTGAAAGCTTTTTGGCAAAAATATTGAGTGATTCAGGAAACATCAAAAGAAGATGGAAAGTATACAGAAAGTCTCTGAGCCCAAAGGAACTTGTTATTATTCAACCATTTAAAAACAGTAGCATATAAGCAAGAACCAATGATACTGAAGGAAGAGGTTCAAGCTGCCCTAACAACCTTAGCCAAAAACAAAGCTCCAGGACTTGATGGGATGCCAATTGAAATGTTTCAACAAAATGATGACGTGCTGGAAGCACTCACTCATCTGTGCCAAGAAAGTTGGTAGACAGCTACCTGCCCAACCAATGAGAAGAGATCTGTGTTTATTCTAATTCCAAAGAAAGGTGACCCAACAGAGTGTGCAAATGATAGAGCAATATTATTGATAGCACACACAAGTAAAAGTTTGCTTGCAGCCCTTCAACAACAGTTGCAGCAGTGCATTGACAGGGATTGTTAGAAATTCAGGTTGGATTTAGAAGAGAACATAGAACGAGGGATATCTTTGTTAACATCAGATGGCTCTTTAGTGAAAAAAGAGAATGCTAGAAAGATGGTTACTTAAATTTTATTGACTATGCAAAGGTATTTGACTGTGGATCATAACAAAGTATGGGTAGTCTTGAGAAGAATGGGAAGTCCAGATCAATTCATTGTGCTCATGGAAACCACACGTGGATCAAGAAGCAGTTGTGCAAACAGAAAAAGGGAATACTGCGTGGTTAAAAGACAGGAGAGATGTGTGTCAGGGTTATATCTTCAGCCATACTTCTTTCATCTGTATGCTCAGAAAATAACTCCAGAAGCTAGACTATGAAGAATTCGGCATCATTGTTGGAGGAAGGCTTGTTACCAACTACAGTAAGCAGATAACACAATTTTGCTTGCTGGAACTTAGCTGATGAAGATCAAAGATTTCAGCCTGACTTGGGAAGCAACAAAGAAGAAGCACACCAGCCTGTGTGATAATGAGGGGTCAACACGATCAGGTATCAGGCATCAGAAGACCCAAAACAAGCAATCATATCGATGCAAACAAGAGGGGTTGTAGTGGAGACCCAAAGCCCATCTGTAGACAATTGGGCATCCCCCGCTTCAGAACGATCACAAGGAAGGGATAAGCCAGCAGAGTACAGTGCAACACTGACAATACACACAGAATCTCTCTCATTGTTTACTGTTTCCTCCCTCCACTATCATGATCCCAGTTCTACATTACAAATCCAGCTAGACTGGAGCATGTACACTGGTATAATAAGAGCTCTTGACACATGGAATCCAGGACAGATAAACCCCTTAGGAACAATAGTGGGAGTAGTGATACCATGAGGGTAATGAAAAGGTGTGGGGAGAAGGGGGAGATGGGGGAACTGATCTCAAGGATCAACATATAACACCAACCCCACTTCCAGACAAGGGTGGATGTGGGGCGGGAGAGAGGGGTGCTGATTACAAGAGCTCCAGTAGAAAGAAAATGTTGTGAAAATGATAATGGCAGCATATGTACACATGTGCGAGATACAGTTGATGCATGGATATGATTTATTTTTTAAGCAGAGATTTAAGCCTTCAATAAAGATTACAACTTAATGTAAATAAAACAGAAATCATTACAACTGGACCACTAGATAGTATCATGAAAAAGAGAAAAAGATTTTCATTTTCAAGAATTTCGTCTTGCCTTGATCCACAATCAATGTTCATGGAAACAGCAGTCAAAGATCAAAGGAGGCATTGCATTTGGAAATTCTGCTGTGCAGATGATCTTTAAAGTGTTAAAAAGCAATGGTGTCAGTGCTTTGAGGAGTAAGGTGCTCCTGACCCAAGCTGTGGTCTTTTAAACTGCCTCATATGCATACGAAAGCTGAACATTGAATAAAGATAACTAAAGAATAATCAATGCATTTGAGTTATGATGCTAGAAAAGAACATTGAAACTAACACAGATTGCCAAAAGAACAAACATACCTTTCTTGGAAGAACTACAGCCAGATTGTCCCTTAGAAGTGAGAACGGCAAAACTTCATCTCAGGTGTTTTTGATGTGTTATCTAGCGAGAGAAGTCCCTGGACGAGGCCATCATGCTCCTGGGTAAAGTAGAGGGCCAGCATAAAAGAAGAACCCTTGACAAGATGGACTGACACAGTGGCTTCACCAGTCTCCGGAAACATAGCAATTGCGAGGATGGCACAGGTGTTTTGTTCTGTCATGCATAGGGTCCCTATGACTGGGTGGCACTTAACAACTGAAAACAATGCTCAGTGGTGTTATCCAACACAACGTAACCATTTCCACAACGATGACTGCAGTCATCTGCCAAGCGCTGTAGGATTGGAGTGGGATGCGACATTCTCACTCAGGTCACCACCCTGATCTCGTCAATTGAAAAGAACTTTCTTGGGAGTGTAGCTTACTTCCATGTAAGTGAATGCTATGGAAAAGCTTGCTTACTTTTTGTTGTTGCTGGATCTGGATTTTGCATCTGGTTCCTTGCATTTGAGCAGATGTCTCCAATTTTAGGAATGATCGGTTGCCTCCCATCTTACCTGCTGACCTTGTATTCATTCAACGCTGTAGTCACAAGCCTGTGTCGTCTTCCTGTTCATCTTGAGTTTGTCAGCCTCCATAACTATGCAAGTCAGAAGAAGCTTCCAACCTAACATTTAGCCGTGGACTCGGAACTTCCCCAGACATAGAACTTGCCTGTTTATACAATGACATGAGCTGTTTAATTTACATAAATGTCTCTGTGTGGATACAGACACAAGCTTCACTGGTCTTGCTTTTCTAGGGAACCAATCCAAGACACTACATAATGTGCATATTGCTTCTCCCTTGTTTCTTTCTTGCCAGGTAGTCATGGGAAAGTGGAGGCAGTTTGATTTCTCTATTTTTCATCCACATGTGTAGTCGCCATTTACATTTTGGAAAAAAGCATTCACAATGAAGAAGTTGTCAGTCTTGCACAATTCTATCATGTAATTAATGTCCAGCTTCGTTTCCATCACCACGGCCATATTTTCTAACTGTTGTCATCTCCTCTGTTTCCACCTTTTGCACTGTCAGTGCTTCTGATTGCATGGTTGATCAATTCCAGGATGAAGAAATGCATAGGATGCTTCAGTTTCTTCATCACTGGCTTTGGTGGTTGGTTCGTCATTTAGGAAATAATTGTATTTACTGATCTTCCTTATATAGGGCTATAAATGCGATCCTATCACAGACAGCATTGTACTTCAAGGAATAACTTGAAATATTCTTTTTGAAGATAGTTGTGATTCCATGTCTCTAGAGTTTGTCATTCCCAGCTGCGTAAACTATGTGGTTGTCAGATTCATTATGGGCAAAGGCAGTCCATTTAAGTTCACTTGTCCCATTTCACTCCACATTTCCTAGGTTCACACTGTATACATTCCCTATTCCAATTTGTGGTGGATGTTTACAACTTGTCTTCTCATTTTGAATTGTGCCCGTCAGCAAATTCCAGAAACTTTACTTGATCCAGTTAATTAAAGGCGACTACTTTGTCGAGTCCTCGCTCCTACAGTGGTGTTTTGAGTGATTACCAACCAGTTGGGCTCATCTGCTGGCACAGTATCAGACAGTGTTTCACTGCTGTTCATAGGGTTTTCAGTGGCCAATTTTTGAGAAGTAAATAGCTTATTCCTTCTTTCTCTTCTGATCTTAGTCTGAAAGCTGTGCTGACCCAGCCAGCATTTGAAATACTCGTGGGCATAGCTTCCAGCATCTCTTTAGCAACCACAAACTAACACATGAGTGGGACATGAATGTGTAGGATTATGCAGATAGGAGGGACCCATGGCCCACCACGGGTATTGAATGTCTTGCTAATGTAAATCAAGCGTAAATAGGACCAGGAAAATAAGGTGTATGTAACTAGCAGAAAGATTGGCTAGTTTTCTAATCCTGTTGGACTTACGAAGAACCATCCAGAGCGAGAAAGGGAGATCTCACTGCCATTGAGAAAGAAGAGCCAGGAGTTGAGTTTGACCCCAGATCCCTGTACTGTCTGTGCCCACTTGACCCAAGAGATAGAGAAGTGGTGCAGTGTGGTGGGTAGGAGACAAGAGTGAGAAAACTGAGTACTTGACACAGTAGGCTTTCTTGGAATGAGTTGTGTCGTGTGCATGTAAACAGGGGAGTTAGGTTTGCCAGCCCAAGGGGCTAGAAGTAAGTGCTTTGGGGCTAAAACTTATTGGTGAAGTAAGATGCCTTTGGGTACATTATTGGCAGAACTCAAAGAGCTTTGTAATAGTTCGTTGAACAGGGAAGAGGCCTAGGGACTAGGTGGCTGATTGGCCAACCCACAGTAAGGCGTACCTGTGACCAAAGGCTGACTTGATTGACAGATTGTATCCTGGGCTTTCTGAACCTCCTGAACCTCTCTTGTAGTCATTTACTTCCATAGTGAATCCCATCACTGTTGAGTACTGCCTATGAATTTTGTGTAACCAATGCATCAAATTATCTAACCCATCAGAGAAGTAGAGAACCTTTTAAGGAACGGTTGTTGTCATAAGTAATGAAAGTTGGATGGTAGAAGCTTGCCTGCCCTCTGCCTTCAAGGAATCGGCCTTGGACTGTTGATTTTGAATCCTTTTCTCACTTGTGAAGACAGAGAAAGGCAGATGCACTTATTAGACAAATCATACATGAATAAAGCAAAAGTCATTAAAAAGATAGGCAAGAAAGAATAGATCAAAATGTATATGAGAAGAGACTCTGAAACTGGTTCTTGAACATATAGTAGCTAAAGTAACTGAAGTAAAAGAGCTAAAACAACTGAAGTAAAAGGGCTGAACGGAAGATTTCAATGGATGACTTGAAAAGACATAATAAAATATTATAGTGAAATGTGCAGAGACCTGGAGTTAGAAAGTCTAAAGGAAAAACATACTCTGCATTTCTCAAGCTGAAAGACCTGAAGGAAAATCAAGCCTCAAGCTGTATGGATTCTGTGGGCACAATGTTGAACGACAATGAGAAGTGCCAAAAAAAGATGGAAAGAATGCACAGAGTCACTATACTAAAAAGAAGGTCAATGACCGACTATTTCAGGAATAGCATATGATCAGGAACTGATTACAGTGAAGGGAAAAGTCCAAGCTGCACTGAAGACATTGGTGAAAACCAAGGCTCCCAGCAGTGATGACCTCAATTGCTATGTGTCAACAAACTCTCATGACTCAGAAGCATTCACTGTGAATGCCAAGACATTTTGGAGACAGATACTTGGCTATTGTTTAATATTTGTCCATAGTCCTAAAAATAGTAATCTAACAAAATAAAGAAATTATCAGCAGCTACTAAAACCAAGAAGCAGTCATTCAAACAGGGTTTATTGGGTAGTTTAAATCAAGACGTGTGCATCAGGGTTGTATCCTCTCACCATATTTATTCCATCTACATGCTGAGCAGATAGTACAAGAAAGTGAAATACAGAAAGAAGAGCATAGCACGATGATTGGAAGAAAATTAACAGTCTACGTTATCCATATGAGAAACCCTATGTGCTGAAATTGAAGAGGACTTACTGATAAAGATCAAAGACTACAGCCTTCACTATGAATTTTTCAGTAAACAGCATAGAGGCAGTCATATCTGGCCTCCTCTGGCTTCCCTATTGCAGGGTCAGACATGCCTCCCAGGCCTATTCTGACACCAACACTCCCTACCACACCAGTGTACATCTATGTTGGGCTCAATAATTTGTTGCAGTGACCACATGAAACGCACCAACAATACTCATGATTAAGGAGTTTGTTAGGGAAGCTAGTAGGTCCACAGTTCAGGATCAGTATACAGTAAGGTACAGTGGTTGATCCACAGCAACACCTCTCCTCATCCAGCAACCAGGTCTCTATCCAGTCCTTTAGTCTTGGGCCAGATGAGGAGAAGATGCTGATCCCCACAGTTTCCGTGCTGCTCCTCTGGAAATCTCCATGCCAGTTCTGGTGCATCAGGTCGTAAGGCCTCTGCCACTTCAGACATGTTGAACATGCACTTCCATGGTCTTGGGCTTTTTTCTGTATCCCAGATAGTTCTTATTTTCCAAGGAATGGCATTGATGCCCCAAAGAAAATGAAAAATCATGTCTTGAGCGATGCCCTCAAGTAATGTAATCTTAAAGATGCCCCCGTGGAAAAAAAGGGTGTCACTTTGTTCATACCCTCTACCTAGGTCAAGACTTAATTTCACTTAATCCCAAAGCAGAGAACTTCTGACATGGGATCATAGCCACAGGCATAAAGTCTAGAATTAAAATACATCACATAAAATATTATGGCTAGAAGACCTATCTTAATTGACTATTCAGATTAAAACTCAACAAAGAAAACAGACATTCTAAGGTGCAAATATTGGTCTCTCTCAATCAGTAGGAAAGAAAAGTGATGAACATTGATAGGCCTATGAACCGCGCAAACATCAGTGTCCACAAGTCTGAGACCAGAAGAACAAGATGGTGCCTGGCTAGCACTACCAACTGCTGTGTAAAGCATCACATGAGACGCGCCTGGAGAGAGTGGGAGAAACATGTGGAACAGACTGCAAAATATACAAGACCAGGCTTACTGGTTGGTTAGAGACTGTTGGGGCCCTGGACACTCTGGTCATTAGTCATCTTTCAGATCTGGAATTGAACGCCCTTTCTGTTAGAATAAGAAACCATTTCAAGATCAAAAGCTCAGGAAAGAAAGAGGAATGGAAACTGAAAATACGGAGTAAATAAGATATATAAGGTTACATTAAGGGAATTGCACTAGATGAATTAAAATTAAATGTATATGGATTATTAAGTATAAAACTGGCGGATCTGCTCTGTATGCCATCACCTAATTCACAATAAATTGTAATCTGTATTTTGAGTAATGTTTTGCTAATATTTTCTAGTTTAGAAAGATTTCCTGATTGTCTTAATGAGATTCCGTCTCTTCTACTTTTAGTCCTCCATAATATTTATTTATTCCCTTCTTTTGGCTTAATACAGGACTAGAATTCCAGAACACGTAAGTGTGCTCATCAAAAATCTTTGCATAAACCAAGAGGCAATTGTTCTAAAAGAACAAGTGGATGTTATTTGCACATTTATCTTTCCCCCAATCAATATTTTACTCTATAAAATAGAGGTTGTGTCTATTGAATTTTTCACTTTGCCACAATTAGTCAATGTTTTCCTGTTACAGAGTGATTGCTCAATTGAATTCCCCTCTGAATAATTAACCATTTAAAATCAAAAGGACAGCATTTACCCAGTAACTAAGTTCAATTGAGTAGGAAAGAAAGAGGAATTGAAAGAGGAAACACAAACAGGTTGTTTATTTGGAATTTTGGAATGATACTAATGGTTATGAAGTTCGACGCTATGGTAGGCTAAAAGAAAAGGAAGCATTTCTCTGTCTCACATATTTAAAATGGAGACTCCTGGCTTGTAGGCATGACGAGCCTTGGTGATGGCAGCTCTTCACGGAAAGATAAAGCAAAATTTCAGGTGGTTTGGTAATATTCCTCATAGCAAAATCCTTAAAAGTCAGCCGATGCCTGGAGTTTAAGGACAATAAAACTGCCTGTCAAACGAGGAGGAAAGAATGACTACATACCAAATTGGAAGGCTTGTTCAAAAACTCTCTGAGCAAAATGTTATTCTGGGTTTTGCATTACAGTACTGTTACTTGACAAACTATAATCCTATGAGAAAAGTATCAGTATTTTTATTTATTCGTTTTTTTAAGGATTTTGTACTGTAAATTATAGGGGAGGTTTACATCCAGATAATCAATTACATTTCAGACTGTTCAACAGTTTAAACTACTAATCCAACCCTCCAGCAGCTTGCCCTTCTCCTTCTCATTGATTTATCTTCTTCACTTTGTGAACCACCAACTCCCACTTCAGTCAGTTGAACACCCATCTGTCTGTTGTTTTACCTTCCCTCATTTACCCTCGCCCCTTTGACAAATTCAAAAGTCAGTTCCCTTTGATATGAAAGTCTTTATCTTGCTCCCCCTCAGGACCACCCCACCCACTTATACCAGTGGGCGGCATTTATCATGACTGAAAGAGCCTTGCAGCACTCGCCAGAGGAGGACAGAGGCTAAGAGTCTATACATTAAGTGACCGAACCTATGTCACTGGCATTTCAAATCCCACTGGGTCATCCAAAGTGAAAAGGTTTCAACAAAGCTATGAAGAAGGAATAAACTGTTCACTGCTGAGGAATTAGCCATTAAAACCTCATAGAGCATCAAAACATCGTCAGAGAGTGGAATCCTCGTGAGGGGAAGCAGAAAACCGTCGGTGATGTTACCAGAAGAGAGCCCCTCAGGGAGGAAAGCGCACTCAAAACAAGACTGAGGAAGAGGTTCTCCTTGTGCAAGTGGAGAACATAATGACATGGATGGAGTAAAGCCTGCCAGAGTAATGCCTTCCAGATCTTCATTTGTTGATGTTGCACGACTGAAAATGAGATGAAACATATGCAAACATCAGTTAATAATTGGAGTTTGGAATGTACAAAGTGTGAATCTAAGAAACCTGGAAGTCATGCAAAATGAAGTGGCGCACATAAAGATCAATATTCTGGGTCTTGGTGAACTCAAATGGACAGGTATTGGCCATTTTATATCAGAAAACTTTATGGTTCACTATACTGGGAATGACAATCAGGAGGAATGATGGTTGCGTTCATCATCAAAGCACATTTCAAGATCTACCTTGAAGTACAATGCTGTCTGTGATGGAATAGTATCTGTTACTATACAAGCAAATAAAATCAATACATTTATAATTCAGATTTATGCACAAACCACTAACTCTAGTGATGCAAACATTCTACAAACATCTTCACTCTGAAATTGGTCAAACATGCGATTGCAATGCATTGATAATTATTGGTGATTGGAATACCAAAGCTGGGAACAGAGGGGGAGGAACAGTAGTTGAAAATATGGTCTTGATGGTGGAAATGAAGCTGGAGATTGCAAGATAGAATTTTCAATACCAACAACTTCTCTATTGAAAATATCTTTTTTCAACAATGCAAATGATGACTATACAAGGGTACATCTCCAGATGGAATACACAGAAATCAAGTTGACTACATCTGTGTGAAGAGACTGTGGAGTAACTCAGTATCAGCAGCTAAATCCAGGTCATGGGCTGTAGAAGAGTCCATCACTTGCTCATATGTAAGTTCAGTTTGATACTGAAGAAAATTAAAGCAAATCCAAAGTAGCCAAAATACAACCTTGAGTCTATCCCACCTGAATGTCAAGAACAGATTTACTGAATTGAACACTAATGAAAGAAGACCCAATCAGCTGTGGAATAGATCAAGAACATCATGCAGGAAGAAAGCAACAGTAATTAAAAACACAAGAAAGAAAGAGAGAGAAAAGATCAAAGTGGATGTCAGAAGAGACTGTGAGACTTGATCTTAACCATTTGCTTCCTTAAGCAACAACCTTGCTGGCTAATTCAAATGGGAAAAAAAAGAAATCTACAAACTGAACTGCCCCTTGGGGGCACCTCAAGTAGACAAAGTGAAATATTATAGTGACGTGTACAAAAAACTGAGAAGGAAGGAAATCAAGAAAAATTTCAAGCCTCGTGTTGCAATATTGAAAGATTCTATGGGGAGGCAAAATATTGAACAATTTAAGAAGTAGCAGCAGAGGGAAAGAATACACAGCCATTGTACCAGAATGAACGTGTCAACATTCAACCTTTTCACGAGGTAGCACATGAGCAAGAGTCAATGGTACTAAAGGAAAAAGTACAAGCTGCAGTGGAAATCACTATCCAAAAATAAGGCTCCAGGAATTGACGAAGTACCAACGGAAATGTTTCAGCAAGCTGGAGAAGCACTGGAACACTCCTGGTCTAAGCCAAGACATTTGAAGGCACCTACTTGATCAACTGACTGACTGCAAGAGATTCATGTTTGTATTCATTCCAAAGAGAGGTGACCGAACGCAATGTAATTATAGAACAATGTTAGTAATATCACATACAAGTAAAATTTTGCTGAAGATCCTCTGACAAAGGCTGTGGCACTACATTGACAGGGTGCTGTTAGAGCTTCAGGCCAGATTCAAAAGAGGACAAAGAAAAAGGGATAACATTGCTGATGTCAGATGGATCTTAGCTGAAAGCAGAGAATTTCAGAAATATGTTTACTTGTGGTTTAGTCACTTTGCAAAGGCATTTGACTGTGGATCACAACAAACTTGAGAAGAATTCCAGAACTCTTGAATGTGCTCATGTGGAACCTGTGCATGGATCTAAAGGCAGTTGTGTGACCAGAACAAAGGAATACTGCATGTTTTAAAATCAGGAAAGGTGTGTATCCAGGTTATATGAAGAAGAATTTGGCATTAGAGTTGGAGGAAAGTTTATTGACAACCTATGGTATGCAGATGACAAAACCTTTTTGAATATAAGAATCTGAGACACTTTCTGGGGAAGATTAAGGATTGAACCCTTCAGAATGGATTACAATTCAATGTGAAGAAAGCAAAAATCCTCACAACTTGAACCATTAGGTAACATCATGATAAGGGGGAAAAAGTAACAGAAAAGTAACAGGAGGGGAAAGATTAGTCCAAGAAATGGGAACGACACATGAAAAGAACGCAAGGGGCCAGTAGGGCGGCAATATGATTGCAGCAAAGGGAGGAGAGTGAAAAAATATGAGCTAAGAAAAATAAGCATAATCAGGTGGTCATAAGGACCTTAGAGCAAGGTTTGTCAAACTATAAATAGATTTTTGCAAGTAGCAGTGAGTTAGGAAGACAATTGGAAAACCATATACCTTTGAACAGAATGGCTTTGACTTCCTCATATAAATGGGTTTAAAACAACAGTGAAATACCATGACGCTGATCCTCTCATATGAGCAGTTTGTCTTACCAGTAAATGCGATCTCTCACAGTCAGCATTTTTAGTCGTGTTTAGTACAATATTGTAAGCCATGGGGTCTTAGCAAGTGCCAGTAGTGATGCTGGAAGTGAGCCCAAGAAGGAGAGAAAAGTCATGACATTAAAAGATAGAGATGTATTGCTTGATGTGCCCCATGCATTCAGGTCTTCAGTTGACCACCATGTCAAGATACATGAATCCAGCATAAGGAGCTCTGTCCAAGAAGGAAGGAAGGAAAAGATTCATGGTGCTGTCACGTCAGCGAGGCAGCAGGCAGAAATTTTTGCACTCTTTGTGAAATACCTTTTTTATCTCACTGAAAATACAGATATTTATGTAGGCACAGTGTGTAAGACATGTAACACACAAAATATGTGCTAATCAACTGTTTATGTTTTTGGTAAGGTTTCCTGTCAACAGTAGGCTATTAGTAAAAGTTTTACGGGAGTCAAAAGTTATACATAAATTTCCATATATAGGTCAGTTTTTAATATGTGGTGGGGGTGGGGAGAAGAGAGAGACAGATCCTGATAGAGTTTGGGATGTGTGTTTTCACCCAAGATAATCAGAGCCATGACTTCTCCAGAAGAAAAAGACTGGGACAGGGAAGGAGGAAGAGTGCATCTAAATTAAATTTTGCAAAATCCATTTATTTAAAAATTATATCAGATGTCCAGAAATCTGAGGAAGCTTGCATAGAGTGCTCGACATAGAATTAGGAAATCCAAGGATATTTTCCAATGTCTGCATTCATAAAGTCTTAAATTTCTACTGTGTACACTTAGGACAAATTAAAGCATTTTAGGAATCATGCTGCATATAGCAAAGATTGCAAAGATAGGGTGTTTGTGGTTATTCTTCATAAATTTTGATTTTTGTTAGGCTTTGGTGTTTCTCAATTGGTAAAATTGAGGAACTTACTCATTTTGTATTAAGTTTGAAAGCCATCTTAGACTTACATTAAAGCAGCATAGCTGCTTTTAAATCACATCACTTCAAAATATCGTATGTATTCCTTACAATATTCCCGTAGCATAGCAAAGCCAAGATGGGCTGAGAACACTCAACAAAAGTCAGGTGACCTTGTAGCCTATAGTCACTAGGATTTATCATCTAAACGACAAAACACTGAAAATGACTTGAATAGCAATTTTCTCAGTTGCTCCAAAGATGGTATATAGGTAAGAAAAGGTAATTTATTACATATATTAAATCCCTTAGGTGATCAGAGTTCAATTCTCTCCTTGAACCCAAATATCCATTGAGCATTTGCTTTTTGTCTTCATTCATCAGAAGTAGACTGAAAACTTTTTCATCTAAGATTCTGAAAATTAATATCTGCCTTTTCTTCCTGGCAAAAGTACATATCATTCATCAGTAGTATACTGACAGAAGTAAATATATTCTTGTGTATTATTTTTCTTTGTCTTTACACAACTGTTTGAAATACCTATAATTTAATATATAAATCAAAAACAGCTTGAGTGACTTACTTGGAACATGAACACTTTATATGAACACTGACAACAAAAGAGTGAAAAGAGTAGATTTATATTTGAGGTAAAGTTTTTTTTTATTTTTGGAATTTGAAGTTGTTGGGGTAAGTTGCAAAAAAATTTACAATGTATCATATTCTTGGTATGACTAAATTTGTATTATAATATAGGGTGTCTTTGTAATGAAGACAAATTACAGTTAATAATTTACAGAGTTTTCATCTAAACATGTCTCTACTTTACACAACACCATGAATTATTCCTTTTGTCTATATCATTGATCAGTGAATGTACTAGAAGAAATGAAAGTACCATGCTCTTTTTATTTCTTAGATCAGTGCAATGGAACATGAGATTTCCATAAAGGAACATGGATTTGAAGTTCAGCTGAGAGAGATGGAAGAGAGTAATCAAAATTCCACAGTTGAATTAAGACATCTCTTAATATCTCAACAGAAGGCAACCAATAGGTGGAAAGAAGAAACGAAGAAACTTACAGAAAGCTCTGAAATGAGAATCGGTAATTTAAAGTAAGTCTGCTGTTGTTTGACTTGTTTACAAAAGGCATCATGTAACTTGGATTTTAATGCCCTTGCACTGATACACTGTTTTTATTCAGCACATGTTAATGAAATGCTGTGAAAATATAGGAGCCCTTGTGTGGTACAAATATAACACACTTGGCTAGCTAACACAAAGTTGGGCGGTTTCAGTCTAGACCAGCAGTTCTCAGTCTTCCTCATGCCGCGACCCTTTAATACAGCTCCTCACGTTGTGGTGACCCCACAACCATCACATTATTTTCGTTGCTATTTCATAACTGTGATTTTGCTATTGTTATGAATCGGGCGACCCCTGAGAAAGGGTCGTTCGGCCCCCAGGTTGAGAACCACTGGAAATTCTAGAAGGACCACTGAAGAAAGGCCTACCAAAATGCCTTCAAACCTCCAGGCACTGAAACCCTATGAAGCAGAGTCCTGCTCTGTTACGCATGAGATCGCCGTGAGTGAGAGTCAGGTTGTGACAGACAAAGGAAGCGTTCTAAACTGAAACATGTTAGTAAACTTTATATGCATACCACAGATACAATAATTTTATACGACAGCTTATGTACATTTATATTTAAATATATAATATTTCCTCATTGTACAGTATCTATTTGGTTCACAAATCCTAAAATATTTGCTCTCTAATCCTTTAAAACAAAGGTTGCAGACCCATATCTAGAAGGAACTAGAATAAGATAGGAAGCCATATGGAGAACGTTGAAGCAGAAGTGTGACTTCAACGGTAGTAGCTTGTAGAAAGGCAAGTGTAGAAAAGAGACCAGTACTTTAGTAGCCCAAGCGGAATATGATGGTGGATTGAAACAGGGTTTGAAGGTGTGGAATAATAACCCAAATTTCAAAACTTCCTTTGGCTATTAAGTGGGCTGGTCGAGCAGTAAGTAGTTTACTTAGTTCTGGGGTTCAGGGTTGAGATGATAAGAGGGGCTGTGTTTGGGAATCATGAACAGACACGTGACCTCGAAGACCACGGGTGAAAACATGTGGAAATGGGTGCAGGCAGAGAAGCGGAGCTGAGCACTGAGGCCTAAAGTCAGACTGGAGGAAGACTGAGAAAATGATGTCTCAAGAAACAAATCAAACCAGCATGTATTTTAAAGTCGTTTCCCCGGAAGAGGAGAGTAAGCAATAGGAATAGGAAGGATAGATCGAATGTCTGAGGTGTATATTATTCTATACAAGTTGCGCAAATCGGAATCAGTTAGGGTTTGGTTTTTACTGGTTATGAGTTAGCTGTGCTGTGATCCTCAAGGTCCTTAGTTTGAAACCACTAGCTGCTTGTTGGGAGCATGTACACATTTACAGTCTTGGAAACCCCAGGGGCAGGTCTGCCCTGCCCTGCAGGGCCACTCTGAGTCAGCAGTGAGTGAGTTGTCAGCTGCTAATAAAAAGGCTGGATGTTTGAATTACCTTCCACTCTGTGGGAGAAAGATAGGCCCTTCTGTTGCTGTTACAATGCCAGCCTTGGAACCCCTATGGGAAAGCTCTACTCTTGTTGCATAAGGTCACTGTGAGTCAGAATTGGCTTGACCGAACTCAGTAGGTTTAGCTCATCTTCGCAGCAGCCCTTACAAAGCTGATGGTTTTACTGTTTGCATTTGTTCATGGTCACATTGCTAGTGAAGTAACAAATCCTAGTTCAGACAGGTTAAACAAAGGATTTTTAAAATACCGCTGATTGGTTGAAGAAGGTAAGCACTGAGAAGGCACCTTTCAATTTGACATCCATGTGGTAATCTTTTTTAACAATAAAAGCGGTTTTGATGGAATGCAACCATGAAAATATGTTTTGAATGGATGCAACAGTGAAGGAGAGCTTATACTTCCAGTTCATGATCAGCTAAGAAGTTTGGATCCTCCCTTTAACACAACTAGAGGAGTTAGATGATTTTTTTAAGTCTATACCTCCTAAGAACTAACAGAACAAAAGTATCATTTCTAGCATGACTGTACTCTAGGGTACAAAATTGATATATTAAGAAATCAATGAATGAAATTTACTATTTAATATGAAATAGAAATCATAAGGTACTCCCTGTAGATGCTGAAAAGCATTTGATTTTTAATTTTTCCAAAGAGCTCTTAACCACAGAGTAGAATTTCCTGAAGATATCTTTTCTACAGCAAATATTATTCTGAAGGCAAATTCTTACGAACATTCCTTTGAAGATAAAGAAGATGATGAAGATCACTCTTAAAATTTTCATTCATCTTTGTACCAAAAGTCTTCATTAGTGCATTATGGCAAGAAAATGAAATGGAAAGTGTACAGATTAGACAAGGGAAAACAGCCATTATTCACATACAACATTAATGTATAAGCATAAAAACCAAATTAATTTATAGATAAACTATTAGTATTAATAAATTAATTTAGCAAAATAACTAGATATAAGGTAAATATACAAAATTAAGTATATACTGTATATACTCATGTATAAGCCGAGTTTTTCAGGTCTTTTTTTTTATTAAAATAAACATTTCATCTTTATTTTTCTAGAGAAGCAATTTAGCGTTTTTGTCAAAAGATTTACTGCTCAGAAAACAAAAGGCAAAGGTGGATTTCTAATCTGGCTACAGAATTGCTTGGTGCTCCTTAAGAGTACTTGCACAGCTGACCCCACAGAAAGCCCCTAGGTCAGCAGGAAGACAGGAGAGGGACTGATAATATTCTATGAAGTTAGAGCCTGTAAATAGCCTTATAGCTAAAATAGGTACGAATTCAAGTCTTAGTTCACACACTGCCTCACTAAATGTCACTCGCTAGAATTCTCTTTGTGAATCTGCACCCAGGCAGTGAGACTAAATTGCTGGGAGGAGACAAATTAACAAACATAAAATTGGGCCCTGCCAGAAGAGTTTTTAAAAGAAACTGTTAAAAGTTTTAGGCAGATGAACATTGGGCCTCTAGTCAAGCGCTCCCTCAACACAAGAATACTTTGTTCTATTAACCTGGCATTCTGTGATGCTCAACTTCCCAGCACGATGGCTGAAGACAAAATGGGTGCATAGCAAATGTGGTAAAGAACGCCGATGATGCCGGCTTACAAAAGATACAGCATTCAGAACTTTTTTAAATGCAGTTTTTGTGGTAAAAGTAGGTGCCTCGGCTGATATTCGGGTCAGCTTATGCTCAAGTATATATGGTACCTACAAACCAGTAACAAACATTTCAAAAACAGCATCTTAAAAATAGTAAAATTTGCAATAGCATCATATATTTAGCTTAATTACTAATAAATGATTGTCTTAAGCATTTTTCTGACTTAAGAAGTATTTATGGGATCATGGGATCAAATTGACAACACCTTGAAAGATTAGATAGAAACTTAGGAGTCAGTGAGTTTTTATGCTTGTGGAGGAAGCAATTCAGAAAAGGAAAGGGGAATGGTCAACTTGAAGAATATAATCAGCCACTGAATTGTACATACAGAAATCATTGAGTTGGTATACATTCTTATGTATATATTCTCATTAACAAATATATAGTGTTGACCAATGGAGATCCCCTCATAGAGGGGTTTAGGAGAGGAGATGGGTTAATTAGGGTGTGAGGTAGTATCGATGAAGAATACAGCTTTCCCCCAGATCTTGGATGCTTCCTCCCCCCAACTACCATGATCCGAATTCTACCTTGCAGGGCTGGATAGGACAGAGGCTGTACACTGGTGCATATGAGGGTTGGAGGTACAGGGAATCCAGGGTGGATGATACCTTCAGGACCAAGGGTGTGAGGGACGATGCTGGGAGAGTGGAGGGTGAGTGGGTTGGAAAGGGGGAACTGATTACAAGGATCCACATGTGACCTCTTCCCTGGGAGAGGGACAGCAGAGAAGGGGGGAAGGGAGACTCCGGATAGGGTACGATATGACAAAATAACGATGTATAAATTACCAAGGGCACATGAGGGAGAGGGGAATGGAGAGGGAGGGGGGAAAAAAAAGAGGACCTGATGCAAGGGGCTTAAGTGGAGAGCAAATGCCTTGAGAATGATTGGGGCAGGGAATGTATGAATGTGCTTTATACAATTGATGTATGTATATGTATGGATTGTGGTAAGAGTTGTATGAGTCCCTAATAAAATGTAAAAGAAGAAAAGAGAAAAAAATGATTAGGGCAAAGACTGTACAGATGTGCTTTATACAATTGATGTATGTATATGTATGAACTGTGAAAAGAATTGTATGAGCCCCAATAAATTGTTAAAATAATTTTTTTTTAAAGATTAAAAAAAACAAATATATATATATATATTCATTTTTTACTCGGGAATAAGCTTAACAAAGTATTTGTAAGACTTTTACATAGCAATTAAATTGATGAAGTTTAAAAAGTTTTAGATATATGCACCATGTCAATGAGTGGGTGGATGGGAAAAGTCAGTAGTTTTATGAAGATGTCAGTTCTCCTCCAAGCTATCTACAGACTCAGTTTAGTTCTAGTCAGAAGACTAGCAGAAGGGTCGCGAGGAGGAGACGAGCCAGTCAGGGAGCAGTGTAACAACGATGAAGCATACAACTTTCCTCTAATTCTTGAATGCTTCCTTCCCCCCACTATCATGATCCCAGTTCTACCTTACATATCTGGCTAGACCAGGGGATGTACACTGGTACAGATAAGAACTGGAAAAGCCAGAATCCAGAACAGATGAACTCTTCAGGACCAGTGGCGAGAGTGGAGATACTGGTTGAAAGGGGGAACTGATTACAAGACTCTACAAATAACCCTCCTCCCTTGGGGATGAACAACAGAAAAGTGGGTGAAGGGAGATGTTGGACAGTGTAAGATACAACAAAATAATAATAATTTATAAATTATCAAGGGTTCATGGGGGAGGGTTGGGAGGGAGGGGGAAAATGAGGAGCTGATACCAAGGACTTAAGTAGAAAGCAAATGTTTTGAGAATGATGATGGCAACAAATGTACAAATGTGCTTGACACAATGGATGGATGTATGGATTGTGATAAGAGTTGTACGAACTCCCCATAAAATGACTTAAAAAAAAGACTAGCTCATGAAGTCACATCAGAAGTGTACTGTTAACTTTTTTAAGTACATAACCATGTGTATCATATTCTGCCTTTTATGTAAGCAGGGAGAATTGTGTATGTATATGTGTGTATGTGTGTGTGTGTGTGTGTGTGTGTGTGTGTATCTTTATAAAGAAATAGAGAACAAGTGTGAGGCAAATTTCTGATGGACCTAGAAACATACATGCTTGCTTTTGGAGCTCTGAATGTGTAAGTTATTACTGAGTTTAAATAAATATGGACAATTACATAATTAGAACATTTTTAAAAAACATATAAGAAGCTAATGGCAAAACTATACAGATTAAGTGTTCCAAGTGCCATTAAATATAGTAACCAAACACAGTAAATTCTTAGTGGGATAAATTCTAAAGATAAAAGAAACTGAAAAACAAAAAGAAACTGAAAAAATATAGTAATGGTAATATTGTTAGTGACAATATTGATTTTTATTTGAAACTTATAATTATAAGCTAGTGCAATTGAGTAGTTATAAATATAAAAAGGATTCAATACATTTAAGGAAAATGTAATTAAAAGATATCTTTAAGGACCAACATTTTTAGCATAAGAAACTCAAGAGGTTAAATAATTAACTTCCAATTAAAAATTTGAGTAGGAAGTATTACTATATGACCTTAAGGCCTTTTTTTAGTATTATTTATATTTTCTGTCTACTGAAAGTTTCTAGAAACAATGACAAATTGTGTTATGAGTTGGCCTAAAAAGAAAATAGAATTCCATGGAGAAATGATTACAGATATGTGACAGGGAAGTACAAGATGAGGCTTGACAGAAAAAGGGAACATGCAAGGTTTGATGGGGTCATGTCAGAATGACTTGAGAGCAATTGGAACATCACAAAGAACACCTACAGTAAATTAAAATGTATCAAATATATATGATATTGAAACATCAAAAAACCCTGGCTTGAAAATGTGATTAAATAAAGGGTGTGTGTGTGTGAGAGGGAGGGGGGGGCGCAATATTTGGTCATCTTTGGCAGATACAATATAAACTATTTTATCTTAAATAAAAATCTAAATAAAAGGAGGGGATCAAGCATCTGTATTACCCTTCCTGTACTCACTGTACGTTATCAAATGCCATTTAGTCTTTTCTACCATAACAACCCTCAGTACTCATGTCCGGGAGCCAAATTGGGGATCTTATCACTTTTTAAATCTCATTCTAATTATGCCTTCCAGAACCACACAAATAACCACGGGGTAGAAATATAGACACACCAGGCCTGCTGTGCTACACCTCAAGCCAAACGCCATCACTGACCTGACCAGCATCGATGTCTCCTCTGAATGGTGGCCAGTGGTATCTCAGGACTCCTACAGTTCATCAGTTATCATGTTATCATGTCCAAAGAAACTCCACACTCACTATCAAATTGATTCTGACTCATAGCAACTCTATAGGACAGGGTAAAATTGCCCCTCTGGGTTTCTGAGACTGAAAGTTTATGGAAATAGAAAGCCTCATTTTTCTCCCGCAGAGCCATCTAGTGGTTTCAAACTATGAACATTGTAGTTGGTAGCCCAACATATAACTCACTAGTAATACAAATAGTAATCAAGTGCTAAACCCTTTGTGCCACTCAGGAGCTAAAAGGACACAATGGTCAACTAACAATCCAAAGACCTTTGCAAATTAGACTCTTCTGCTTTCACTCTGTTGCCCATGCCAGTAATCACAGCCACCTTGTCTTTGGAGATTTTATGCCACCGCTTGGCCTGTGCCATCCAGAATCCTACTGGCTCTATGGATTCATGGAGCCCGGTGCCATTGCAGCAGTTTCCACGGCCATTTCTGGCGTACACAGTTTAACTACCACAGGGCTCTTCAGGCTTGCAAGGGTTCTCATGAATGTATGCTGATAGTCTTGGAAAGGGAATTTCCTCTGGATACCCCTGGGGACAGAAGTGAACAATAGGTGGACTGGTTTTACACAAGAAATCTGCTGTAGGCCCCCAGTGTCCTTAAGCCTTTGAGTAACATTTCGACACAAGTAGTTCTCAACTGGGAGTAAATTTGAAACTCCAGTGGACATTTGTCTAGAGCAGTGGTTCTCAGCCTTCCTCTCTGTGCTACAAAAAGTAACTTCATTGTCATCGCATATCATCCACTATGGTACAGGTCACCATTGAGTTCGGGTTTCACTCAATAAACCAAGCAAACTGAGACACTCTGGCTAATAAATTAAATCCTTAGTGTCTGCTCTGTGAATGCTCATCAGTAAGTTTGGAAGGACCCAACATTTTATTCCTCTCACTATAATCTGACACTCTTAGGATCCATTTTCACAATTGCTCCTCAAATTTCTGTGTATATAAAATTGACAAATGTATCTAATTGTATTATATTCTGCTTTCAGAAGCAACATTTTGTAACTCATTCCTTAGCTCATACTAGACTTCAATCTGACTATTTGCAAGGCAGTACTTTCAAGGAAGAACTTTAAACATTCTTCAAACAAGACTAGCTTTCCAAGTAGAGTAGCAATACATCTACTAGTAAAGGATACAGGGCAGAATTTAAGGGTTCAAATTCCACACTTCGCTGCAGTCTGCTCACATTTCCCTACCCCAAATTTTAGATAAGAAGAGACCCTGCAAATGTGGAAATGAAGTTTGTGTTGAAATTCAGGTGCCCACAGGATTACACTTGTGTGTGCTTATTAGAAATCGGGACTTTACAGACTGAGAAAAGTGTGGTTTCTCATAAGGTATACCTAGATGTTTTTTGATCCCTTGAGTGTATCCCTGGGACCACACTGGTTACTCACTCAGCTCTGACCCCCCGCCACACTGGTTACTCACTCAGCTCTGACCCCCCGCCCCAATTTTTTTAATGGCAGTTCAAACCCAACCCAGTAACCCTCTTCCATGAAGGCTAACCCACTACCATCAGGTCAGTCCTGACTCTTCACAACCCTCTAGAGTGTTTTCAAGACTAAAATCTTGTAGGAGCCTATAGCCTTCGCTTTGTGCTGTGGTAACAGTCCAGAAAACGTCTGCACTGGGTCACAGTGAATCAAAGTGGACTCAGTAGCACCTAACAGCAACAATCTGGGTTTTCACTCTCGCCCCTTCCTTTTTTAACGCAGAGTTCCTTCATCACTCAGAGCCTTATCCTTTATAATCACTTTAAGTATATTTATATAGTCGATGGACTCTTGCCATTGTTTATCTCACCTTACCAGTATCCACTTAACCACCAGCCTGTCAATTGAATGAGAGCAGAGCACAACTCCAGAAAACCAAGAACCAGTTAGACACCCACCCACAGGCTTATGTTCCTCTGGGACCACTCTCGGTGTGTGTGTCAGAGTTCATCCAGAAAAACAGAACCCCTGTGAGTGGCACGGAATGTAGGATTTATTTTGAGCATTCCAAAGAAACGGCTGTGGGTCAATTCTGACTGACAGCAACACTCTTTAAAATCCCAAAGCTCCTGCGATGGAATAAATCCCAACTCATAGGAACAGTAGAGGATTTTCCAAGACTGTAAACCTTTAAAGGAGCAGAGATACCCTCATTTTTCTGCCACAGAGTAGATTTGAACCACCAGACTTTCCGTTAGTAGCCCAACACCTAACACACAGCACCAGCAAGGCTCCTTGTCTGAGGGATTAGACCTTAAGAAAGATGAGAGCTGGTCATTCTAATACAGTCCATGCAATACTGTTGTCTCTGCATCTCATAGTGAGTCTGAAGTCCCTGTGCTAAGCTGGCAGAAAGGTCAGCTAGATGGATGTAAAAAGAAAGCAGAAACTAAGTATAACTTGTAAGGCCACCTGGAACCCTTATCTTTTTCTCACACCTCCAACTGTGGCCATGAGTGACCTGCGAGAGACACTGGTGCCCTTACCATGAGCCAGACATCAGGTAATCTGAATGTGGACAAACACAGAACAGGGAGTTACTCAGACTTCAAGTTCCTCAGGCCAACACGGTGAGCTGTGTATCAGCAACAACAGAAACAACACACACGAGTTGCCCTTCACCAGGGCTCTTGAGCTAACCTGCAAAGTCTTCTGCACAGGTTTCTCCTGTGGTCAACACTAATCCTGAGATACACTCCTTAACTAAGATGACACAGTCCAAAGTCACTACAATGAGTGCCATAATGTAACTCTCAATGTTTGCCAGTTCACAGTGTTTCCCGAAGGACATAGGAAGTCATGGAGGGTAAAGGAGATATGCCTTGACAGCAGCCATTTATTGAGTATTCACTGCTCACTGACCACTGTCTATATTCAGTTATCACAAAAATTGTATGTGTGTGTAAGAAATACATAAAACATATATTTTATATGTTTTACTTATTGCCTATACATACATTATAATGTGGGGAAAAGAAACTCAATGCCAAGTGGATTCTGACTCATGGTGACTCTTTAGGACAAAGTAGAATTGTCCCTGTGTGTTTGCAAGACTACAACTCTTTATGGGAGTAGAAAGCTTCTTCTTTCTCCAGCAGTCCAGTGCACAACTGCACCACCACCAGAGCTCTTATTTGTACAAGTGGTAGTGTGGTTAGCAGGTGTACACTGTTGCATGTATGATGCTGCAGAAACCAAGACGTCCAAGAAAATATTTTAGCTACTTAGCACTTAGAGAAGTTGATTTCCATTGTGATCACTATCGCACTCGAAACTCCTAAAATATTTTCTTAGATATCTTGGTTTCTGCAGCATCATATGTGCACACCTGCTAACCACACCACTGCTTTTGTTTTGTTTCGGGGAGTTTGTGTTTAGTTTGTATTCCCTAGAGCATCAAGCAAAATGCCTTGCACAAAGTAACACATCGAATGATGAATGGAAATGCTTTGCAGCCACCGAAATAGTTTACATGCAGCTTAGCCAATTACTTGCATCCTGGGCTAGGGCAACTGTTTAAAGACATTTTACAGCTTGTCATTTCAAGACTATTACTTCACTTTTTAAGATGTAATTTACCTCAATTAAGCATATACTCTAATAGCAAGCAAATACATCCTATACATTCCCTGATTTGCCTCATTATCTGTAGGGAACTGCCAGGTGTGAGATTACCCATCTTTTTGTTAGGAAAACATTTTATAAGTTAAGAAAAAACTCAAAGATTATCTTTAAAATGGCAGCAATCTTAGATTTTAATTATATAGGCCTTAGATTCTGGGCATGTATATTTTTAATATACAGATTTAAATATATATGTGGTCACTTTAATTTTATGTAATGAATTCTTTATAAATTGAATTAATATAGTAAACATCTTATCTAAAATTCTGTAAGATGGCCATATAGTTAAAATAACCTGTACAGTGGCTTAAAAAAAAGCATAAATTGTTCAGCTGTCTTTAATTGTAGAGAATTTGATTTTCATGAGCTTTTTACTTTCCATAATGGTGTGTACAGTGTGCACACAAAGGATATCCAGCATGTAAACAAAAACTAGGTGTCCCCGTGGGACCCACATAGCCCAATCAAGACCGAATGGAGGGGAGGGGAGGTAAACAGAGTGGAGTGCAATCAGTTCTCAGGAAAAGAAAAGTTACACACAGATGATATTAAAGCAGCTGTGTTATAGCTGTCTGCGTTTAAAGTTACTCAAAATTACTAAGAGGAAATCTCAAAATATAAAACCTGGCTAACTATACAGCAAAAAGTTAGAGAGGCAAGTCTTGGGGTTCACACAGTGGCCTGGGTGTCTCCAGGCAGTGGTGGGCCCTGCTGCTGTTGAGGCTATGAAATGATGATTCTGGATAAATCACAAAGCTGATGATGCTCGGAGAAAAGCAATGAATATTGAAAATGAGGATACAATCAGGAAGCAATATGCAAATATATTAAACAATAGTTTTATTGTTTTGTCAGGTATTTAATATTTTATTAATATTTTAAAACTCATAACAATCTAATTTGTGTGCTTTTATTCTTATTTAAGTGTTAACTGTATGAGATAATAAACTACCTTTCAATATACCATTTCTTTTATACTTAAAATGGTCATTAGGGCAGCGAACTGGTTATAAAATTACTTGAATCCCGCTACTGGGCATGCCATTTCTGAAGACAGGGACAGCCCAACTCTCACTGATTTACAGAAGGACATGGCCTTTATAATAAGCTATCCGTACATATTGATAAGTGAGGAGTGGGTACATTTTTATTGGCCTGTGAACTACTTTTCTGATGGCATGTCCAAGACCACTAACCATTTTCCTATTGAATTGTTTGCCTTGTTGTGCGACAAATATTTTCTATATTCTAGCTCATCTTTTCTTTCTGACATCTTTTTGATCCACATCAGTTCTTGACATTGATGGAGTCAAATCAGTCACATTTGGCTTTATGATAAGTGCTTTGTACACCTGGTGTTTTAAAATTTCTTTTCATCTTGAAATCTAAAGACAGTGTCTTATGCTTCATGCTGAAAGCTATATAGTTTTGGCCTTGGCATTTACGTTTGTACTCAACCTACAGTTGATTTTGCTTATGAGATAAGCTAGAAGTCTAATTTTGTATCCCGTTCCTGTTTTACTCTGTCATATAGAGTACTTATGAGTCAGAATCAACATTATGGCAGTGAGTTTGGTTTTTGTTTATGTTATTAATAATTGTTTACTACTCTCTTATAATTAATAACACTTTAGAGAAACTTCCATTGCCTTAAGGACCCCCTCTGTTATAATAAAATGAGAAGTTGATGTTACTAGAAAATCAAAATTTGATCCAATATACCCAACCACATAACAACACTGGTAGCCTGTCCCGAAACCTCATTGTTGGTATAAATAGTGTCTAGTCACTTACGTGTTTCACCTGTATAAGTCAACAATTCATGTATTGTAATCTGAAAAGCCAGCCTATACGCATAGAATTTCCTTTTCAAAACAATGTTTTAAATTCTGTACCATTGGCCAAATTAATAATACTACTAGTAGGTTTGCCGAATGTCCCATTGGGGTAGGATTACCTTATGTCCCATAATGTTCTCTATCACAAAGTGACAAATGAAGTCTCTAAAGTGAACCAGAGAATATATAAACAATAGGTACATGACTGAATTTTGGGCTTGCATTTAATCCTAGCCCTAATCTAAGAACAATTGTTTCTTTTTTTATCATTTTATTGGGAGCTTTTACAGATATGATAACATTCCATAGTACAACCACATCAAGCAGTATTTTATAATAGCTACCTCAGTCAGTTTCAAAACATTTTCTTTCTTTCTTGAACTCCTTGATATCAGCTCCCCTTTATCCCCTCCGTCCCCCATTCTCGTCTCCAGGAACCCTTATTTATTATTCTATTTTTGGCTGCATTTCAAACCATCCAATCTATCCATTCATATACAATTCTTTTGTTCACTCCCCTCAGGTAAGGTTATAGTCATCAATGTAATCAGCCCTCCCTCCCCACCCCACCCCACTTACTGTTCCCTCAGGGAACCATTACTCCTGTTACTGTTTCTGAAGGGTTATCTATCTTAGCTTTCATGTATCGAACAATCTTAATTATACAAATGAACATACACAAGTCTAACATGATTAATGAAGTAAAACAATTAAAAAACATAATAGTAGGAGGAGGAAATATTAAAGAACCAGTGGTTCTCAACCTGTGGGTTGTGCCCTGTTGGGGGTCCACTGATCCTTTCACAGGGGTCGCCCAATTCTTAACAGTAGCAAAATTACAGTTATGAAGTAGCAATGAAAATAATGTTATGGTTGGGGGGTCACCACAACATGAGGAACTGTATTAAATGGTTGCAACATTAGGAACGTGGAGAACCACTGAACTAGAAAATAGTTACATGTTTTCCTCTGCTCTACCCCACCCTGTGGCTCTTCTGAGAGGGACTGTCCAATTATCTTGCAGGTAGGTTTGGGGTCTGCACTACATCCCCACCCCTTCACCTTGATTTGGTTGCTTGTTTTGAATCTCTGATACCTTTTTTGGTCAACACCCCAGTATCACACAGGCTGGTGTGCTTCTATGTGGGCTTTGCTGCTTCCCTGCTAGATGGCTGCTTGTTTGACTTGGGGAGCTTTTAGGACCCCAAACACTCTATCTTTTAATAGCTTGGCACCATCAGCTTCCTTCACCACATTTGCTTATGCACCAATTTTGTCTTGAGAGATCATGTCATAGAGGTATCATACAATACCACATTATTGGAACAAACTGTTTTTGTACTGAAATAAGAGTTAAGTAGAAGCCCAAAGTCCATCTGCTTTCTTAGAACATTTATTTCTTATGCTATGGCCCTGCTCGATAAACTATCCCTCATGCAGAGATCACTGAAAATGTGGATGCTATGGCAGAGTGTGGTGAAGAAATGAGAAAGTATCTGATTATAAAAAGAATAGCACCCGAAATTTTAAAGGCTTGTCTCAAAACAAGCCTCCATCTAAGTGAAACATCAACTAAAACACACAGGGAAGAAGTACATCATCCTGTGTGATTCAAGGATTGTAAACAATAAAATCCAAATCGGAAGGAAGGAATGGTATCAAAGCTTAAAATGTAAGCACCAATTTGCAGAAGGCTATGGATGACAGTGGGAGCCCAAAAATCCATTTGCAGGGTTCCCACTTTGAATGAAGCCTCCAGTTAATCTTCTGTGACCATAGTGGAGGGATGTGAATAACCTCTCTGATCATATGGAGGGATGTGAATAGCCTCCTCTCTGATCGTATGGAGGGATGTGAATAACCTCTCTGATCATATGGAGGGATGTGAATAGCCTCCTCTCCGATCGTATGGAGGGATGTGAATAGCCTCCTCTCTGATCGTATGGAGGGATGTGAATAACCTCTGATCATATGGAGGGATGTGAATAACCTCTCTGATCATATGGAGGGATGTGAATAACCTCTCTGATCATATGGAGGGATGTGAATAACCTCTCTGATCATATGGAGGGATGTGAATAACCTCTGATCATATGGAGGGATGTGAATAACCTCTGATCATATGGAGGGATGTGAATAACCTCTCTGATCATATGGAGGGATGTGAATAACCTCTCTGATCATATGGAGGGATGTGAATAGCCTCCTCTCTGATCGTATGGAGGGATGTGAATAGCCTCCTCTCTGATCATATGGAGGGATGTGAATAACCTCTCTGATCATATGGAGGGATGTGAAGAACCTCTCTGATCATATGGAGGGATGTGTATAGCCTCCTCTCTGATCGTATGGAGGGATGTGAATAGCCTCCTCTCTGATCGTATGAAGGGATGTGAATAGCCTCCTCTCTGCTTGTATGGAGGGATGTGAATAGCCTCCTCTCTGATCGTATGGAGGGATGTGAATAACCTCTCTGATCGTATGGAAGGATGTGAAGAACCTCTCTGATCATATGGAGGGATGTGAATAGCCTCCTCTCTGATCGTATGGAGGGATGTGAATAGCCTCCTCTCTGATCATATGGAGGGATGTGAATAGCCTCCTCTCTGATCGTATGGAGGGATGTGAATAGCCTCCTCTCTGATCATATGGAGGAATATGAATAACCTCTCTGATCATATGGAGGGATGTGAATAGCCTCCTCTCTGATTGTATGGAGGGATGTGAATAGCCATCCTCTCTGATCATATGGAGGGATGTGAATAGGCCTCCTCTCTGATCACATGGAGGGATGTGAATAGCCTCCTCTCTGATCACATGGAGGGATGTGAATAGCCTCCTCTCTGATCATATGGAGGGATATGAATAACCTCTCTGATCGTATGGAGGGATGTGAATAGCCTCCTCTCTGATCGTATGGAGGGATGTGAATAGGCTCCTCTCTGATCGTATGGAGGGATGTGAATAGCCTCCTCTCTGATCACATGGAGGGATGTGAATAGCCTCCTCTCTGATCACATGGAGGGATGTGAATAGCCTCCTCTCTGATCGTAGTGGAGGGATGTGAATAGTCTCCTCTCTGATCATATGGGGGGATGTGAATAACCTCTCTGATCGTATGGAGGGATGTGAATAGCCTCCTCTCTGATCGTAGTGGAGGGATGTGAATAGCCTCCTCTCTGATCGTAGTGGAGGGATGTGAATAGTCTCCTCTCTGATCATATGGGGGGATGTGAATAACCTCTCTGATCGTATGGAGGGATATGAATAGCCTCCTCTCTGATCGTAGTGGAGGGATGTGAATAGCCTCCTCTCTGATCATATGGAGGGATGTGAATGACCTCTCTGATCGTATGGAGGGATGTGAATAGCCTCCTCTCTGATCGTAGTGGAGGGATGTGAATAACCTCTCTGATCGTATGGAGGGATGTGAATAGCCTCCTCTCTGATCGTATGGAGGTTTGTGAATAGCCTTCCTATCAGACAAAGAGCATTGTAAAGTTGATTATGGCAAATGTAGTTAGGTTAAAAGTAATACCATATCATTTGATCCCCTTTTGAGTTATTTAAAAGTTATTTCAGTTTTTAATATTTTCTGCTCTCTTTTCTATTGAAGCTTTTCTCTATTGTTTTTGTCGTTTTTGTTTGTTTATTCTTTCTGTTATTTTCTACATATGAAATTGAGGATAGGGATATGTATATAGAGATAGTTCCTAGATTAATAATAACCGAGGACTGTGGCAGAGGAGGTGGGGTAAGGAACAATATGTTCTGAAATTGATTGTGGTGATGAGTGCATATCCCTTTATAACAGGAATAAACTTTCCAATTGTGTGATACATGAGTTATATGCCGATAAAATTATTAAGAAAATAAAACAGCTAGGCAATCAGCCAGCCAGTCACTTCCCTTTGTTAAGCTACAGGTTGAGGAGAGAAAAGGAGGTAGTGTAATAACTGCTTTGCTGTCCTACAGCAGGGTAGTGTACTTTAACATAGACTATAGCAGTTAAGAAAACAATAAACATCACTGCCCTCAGGAGCTTCCCTCCTAACATGGGAAGCAGATAAGATAAATCCAATCCAGAGTGTGAGTTATCGTAAGTTCTGAAGAAAAAATTAAGATCAAAAAGGAATAGACAGTGCATATCTTCAAGGGGGATTCCATTTTAGAGTTTCAGCAGGAGTAATCATCTCAGTTTTTGCACTTCTTGTACCTTTACCCTGCAACTCTGAGAAACTGGAGCAATCATGACTGATACATGTTCTATTTTAAATACATTATCACAAATACTTGGGTTCTGATTCTTCCCGGAAATAGTCTATATATTCTACTCTCTTCAGTGACTATTTCATATCTTCTGTCTCCTTCAGTCCTCATAACTCCTTTCTTTTTGTTCAGTCATTTTATTGGGGGCTCATACTACTCTTACCACAATCCATATATACATCAATTGTATAAACTACATTTGTACACTCGTGACCCTCGTCATTCTCAAAACATTTGCTCTCCACATAAGCCCCTGGCATCATCTCCTTATTTCGCCCCCCTCCCTCCCTGTCCCTCCCTCCCTCAAGAACCCTTGGATTTATAAATTGTTATTTTGTCATATCTTTCACTGTCCGACGTCTCCCTTCACCCACTTTTCTGTTGTCCGTCCCCCAGGGAGGAGGTCATATGTAGATCCTTGTAATCGGTTCCCCTTTTCCAACCCACCCTCTCTCTACCCTCGCAGTATCGCCACTCACACCATTGGTCCTGAAGGGTTTATCTGTCCTGGATTCCCTGTGTTTCCAGTTTCTATCTGTACCACTGTACATCCTCTGGTGTAGCCAGATTTGTAAGGTAGAATTGGGATCGTGATAGTCGGGGAGGAGAAAGCATTTAGGAACTACAGGAAAGTTGTATGTTTTATCGTTGCTACATCACACGCTGACTGGCTCATCTCCTCCCCGTGACCCTTCTGTAAGGGATGTCCAGTTGTCTATAGATGGGCTTTGGATCCCCACTCTGCACTCCCCCTCATTCACAATGATACGGTTTTTTTGTTCTTTGATGCCTGATACCTGATCCTTTTTACACCTCGTGATCACACAGGCTGGTGTGCTTCTTCCATGTGGGCTTTTTTGCTTCCGAGCTAGATGGCTGCTTGTTTACCTTCAAGCCTTTTAAGACCCTAGACACTGTATCTTTTGATAGCAGGGCACCATCAACTTTCTTCGCCACATTTGCTTATGCACCCATTTGTCTTCAGCAATCATATTGGGGAGGTGAGCACACTGATACGATATATTTGTTCTTTTATGACTGATAACTGATTCCTTCGGCCCCTCGTAGTCATACAGGCTGGTGTGCTTCTTCCATGTGTGCTTTGTTGCTTCTGAGCTAGATGACCACTTGTTTACCTTCAAGCCTTTAAGACCCCAGATGCTATAGCGTAACTCCTTTCTAATCACCTCATTTGGTTGAAAACAACCATTCCTATATCAATGAGAAAAGAGAACAATCCAAAGAAAACTATTGCATGTCTTATTACTGCATTTATATTCCTACATATGTATATTTTGCTTTAGCAATGGGTAAACTGTTCATTCTCCAGTGTATAACTAACTCTTCATTTGTCCACAGATCCAATCACTGCTTTGCTAGCATACTTTCTTACTAGATTTTCAAGGATCCCTGATGGTGCTGTTGTATAGAGTACTGGAGTGCTAACGTCAAGGTTGGTGGTTCAAACCCACCAGGTGCTCTGCAGGGAAAAAAATGAGGCTGTCTACTTTCATAAAGACTTTCAGCCTCAACTCCATTGCAAGTTAGTCTAGTTTTGGCTTGGGAATTTTGAATTAAAATGCAATTATCTATAATGTAAGAATGTCAACAAAGAAATTTGAAGTAGTTAACTGTCCTAAGAGAGAAAGAGAGATAATCCATTGAATAATACTAAACAACTGATCATACTTTATGAAATATTTTTGGTTTGTAAGTTTAATTGCACTTTCCACCAGCATTAGTACACCACAGCCACATTATAGCAAAGTCCTGAGTAGCCTAAATTGTTGATGAAGTTTGCATCTTAACTCTTAACTATTTACTAAAATCCAGGAAACAAGTATTTTGCTACCTTCTTTATTGGTTTCAAAACTTTACCCATCCTTAATAGACAACCTTCCAAGCCCTAAATAAGTTAAAATGACCAAATTTTTGCTGTGGTGGTTTAGCGATTTACATGTTGAGCTGCTAACTACAATGTCAACGGTTCCAACCCACCTGCTGCTTCAAGAGGGAAAAGTGAGACTTTCTATTTATTCCCTTAAAGAGTTACAGTCTTGAAAACTCACAAGGGCAATTCTACCCTTTTGCATAGGGTCACGATGAATCATAATTGACTTGATGACAATGCTTTTGAGTTTTGAACAAAGGAGCAAGTGGGGGTGGGTCTGTTGGAGGGGAAGAGCTTCTGAAACTATCCAGACAGTCACGGCATCAGTTGACTTCAGACTCAAGTAGGAACATTGTTTCCCTTAAGTTATACTTTTTTCAAAAATAACTTTCAGCATCAAACAAACATGAGCAAACATACCTTAGAGAGATTACATTATAGTTGGAGAATCAAATTGCAAAGATCTATGCCAGTGCAAGATTATCCTGATACTGAATTTTCAGCAATTTGATCTTTTAGTGAGTTAAATCTATATTTCTTGTATCATTTCTGTTAATTTTAATTTACATCAAACTCAGTTTACTAATGGCTTCCATTGTTCTCACCACTTATAAATTTCAAGATTAATATATTTTTCAAATCATCCTAGTAGTACAAATAACCAAAGGTATTATGTTCATTTCATTTTCCATATACATAGAATCCTAGTAAAATATATATCTTCTCAAAGTATTCTTAGTCTGTTTTGTGAAAATCTTAATACCACAGCCTTTTACAATATGAGAACATTTAGAATCACATTTATCAATCACCTTAAACTATTAAATATTGAAGACCTAAAATTTTTCCCCTAAATATGAGCAAATGATTAAACTGAAGAGTTGTAGTCAATTTGGATATTTAAAAAGCTAAAACATTAGGTTTAAATTCCAGCTCTGACCATAAATGTTTAATTACATATACACCAAAAAGCAAGCAAACTCATTGTCATCACTGGGTGCCAACTGACAGTGACGCTGTAGGACAGGTTAGAACTGCTGTCCCTGTGTATTTCCAAGACTTAGGGGATTAGAAAGCCCCTTCATTCTGAACTGGAAACCTCCACAGGGTGACTGGTGGTTTCAAGCTGCATAACTTATGATTCGCAGCCTACAGCGTAACACACTACACACAAGGGCACCTTGATTATCACTTAAATTTCCCATGCTTCAAGTGTGTCATCTATGAAAATAAAAACTGCATTAGTTTGTTAGTTATCTATGATAATATCAAAGTATCGTACAGCTATAAAGCGTTATGCATATATATTTTGATTACAATAAGAAATAATCTATATGCATATTTCTTTTTTAATTGCCTCAAAAATACCCACTGAGATGGAGTCGATGTAGACTCATATAGACCTTATATAACAGGGTAAAACTGCCCTTGCGGATTTATGAGACTGTGACACTTTATGGGAATGCAAAGTCTCATCTGTTCCCTATGGTGCACCTGGTGGTTTTGAACTGATGACCTTGTGGTTAGCAGCCCAATGTCTAACCACTAGGACTTCTTTTAATTATCTTTCTGCCCTATAATTGGTAACTCTTGACTGTCCTTGCGATCATTTCAATATATTTTTCAGTTGTTACTATGATCATATCATTATCAAGTTCAGATGAATATTATTATCATTGCTTTTTTTCCTGCCATCCTAGTTCAGTGAGACACACATTTTTAAAACTCTACAGTAACAACATAAAGGTTTTTTAATTATTTTATTAAAGAAAAGAAGAAAAATAGTCAAATTCTTCTAGTCATCACCTCTCTAGCTTTTGTAACGATCTTCTCCTTGTTCCATTTAGAAAAACACTATTTTTAGTATATTTTTAAAGCCTGGTATTGTGTGGTGCTTTTTGTTTTTGTTTTCCAAACCATTTTCTTGGTAGCACTTAAAGGTAGCATACCAGGCCATAGTTCAATCTTACCAAGCCATCATGTACAATGCTGCCACAATCCGTTGCAAAACATTTTCTTACTTCTTGAACTTTTTGATATCAGCGCCCCTTTAAGCCCTCCCCTCCCCCCCTCCCCCACCAGAACCCTTATCCAACTTGTTGTCTCTATAGGTTCATCAGTCCTGGGTTTCATACACCAAAAAACAGAAAAACAATAAAGATTCAAAAAGACTGTCCACAATGACAAAATATATCATAGGTAAGTCCCTATATGAAACACACATATGCACACACACAGAGAAAGTATTGAAATCTAGACCAGACTCAAAGTGTATGAAAGGGGGAGATCAAGCAACCCAGTCTTAACCAGTCAAGTCAGGTTTATCATTTTGATCTCATATAGTCATCTCTCTAATACTGTTTGGTAATCAGTTTGTTCGCATCCCTCAAATATGTCTAGAAGGAATCACTAGAGGCTTGTTTCCTGTTTCAATCTTACAGATGTATCTCGGCTTCCACTGCTTTCCATAGCCTTCTGCAAACCAGAATTTCACAATTTCCGCTCTGATAACTATTTCCTTCTTCAGTTTTGGTTTATATAAGTTACAATCCTTGGGTCATGGATGTTGGTGTGCACTTCCTCCATGTGGACTTAGTTGACACCTCACTTGGATGACTGCTTGTTTGGTGGAAACTAACCTTTAAAACCCCAGACGCTATTCTCTCTAATAGCCAGGCACCATCTAATTTCTTCACGACATTTTCCTATAGCACCCATATCATCAATGTTTCCTTCATGAGGGCAAGTATCGAACAGGGTCATATTGTAAGAATTAATTGTTCGTAAATTGGAGCTAGAATTTATTGCATGCCCCAAATCCATTCCTGGATTTTTGTTTGTTTTTTTTATCTGCCTCTGTCTCCCCTTAGAGACCTCCTTGTTAATTTATGGTAGAGAATCATAATGGCCATCTCTATTCAGAATAAGAATTTTCCGTTAATAGTGTCCTTGATTAGCCTCTCATACTAATTTTTAAGATGCTGTTGAGAGGGGGAGATTGGATGAGTATAGGCTAACTACATATAGAAATACCTAAATTATTCATTTTTATAGACTAAATCCTTGCATTGAATGGTATTTTTGATGAAGTGTCTTGAGTAAGTTATGGAGCGCTCCTTAAAAGGAAACTGATTATCAAACACATTATAGGTTATATTTTTACATGCTTTGGATGTTCAATTTAGTAATATTTCTTTAGAAAAAAATTTTAATGCAGTCGATACTTAATTTAAATGTTTTGGGCATATAATTTTTATAAAATTATAAGGATATGACAATGTATTATATTCTAACAAGGTTACATTGTACGTACTTATTTTTTTGTTTTCTTTTTTTAATCATTTTATTGGTGTTGTACAACTCTTAATCACAATCCATACAGACCGCCATTGTGTCAAGCACATTTATACATTTGTTGCCATCATCATTCACAAAACATTTTCTTTCTACTTGCACCCTTGGTATCAGCTCCTCATTCTTTCCTCTCCTACCCCCACTCTTCCTCCCTCATGAACCCTTGATAATTTATAAATATTACTATTTTTTCATGTCTTACACTGTCCAATGTCTTCCTTCACCCACTTTTCTGTTATCCTTCCCCCAGGGAGGGGGTTATATATAGATCATTATCATCGGTTCCCCCTTTTTTCTCCTACCTTCCCCTGACCCTCCTGGTATATCTACTCATCATTGATCTTCAGGGATTTACTTGTCCTGGAATCCCTGTGTTTCCAGTTCCTATCTGTACCAGTGTACATGCTCAGATCTAGCTGGATTTGTAAGGTAGAATTAGGGTCATGATAGTGGGGGTGGGGGTAAGGAAGCATTTAAGTACTAGAGGAAAATTGTATGCTTCATCATTGCTATACTGCACCCTGAGTGGCTCATAGCCTCCCTGCGACACTTCTGTAAGGGGATGTCCAGTTGCCTACAGCTGGACTTTGGGTCCCCACTCTGCACTCCTCCTCATTCACAATGATATGATTTTTTTGTTCTTTGATGCCTGAAACCTGATCCCTTATACCTCGTGATCACACAGGCTAATGTGCTTCCATGTGGGCTTTGTTGCTTCTGAACTAGATGCCCATTGTTTACCTTCAAGCCTTTAAGACTCCAGACACTATATCTTTTGATAGCCGGGCACCATCAGCTGTCTTCACCACATTTGCTTATGCATCTGCTTTGTCTTCAGGGATCATGTCAGGAAGGTGAGCATAATGGAATGCCAGTTTAATAGAACAAAGTGTTCTTGCACTGAGGGAGTAATTTAGTGGACACCCAAGGTCCATCTGCTATTTTAATACTAAACCTATAAATTATATGCACATAGATCTATTTCCCCATCCTCATATATAAATATATTTACATATGTACATGTCCGTATTTAGACCTCTATAAATGCCCTTTGCCTCCTAGTTCTTATTTCCTTTTACTTTCCTCTTGTCCCACTATCATGTTCAGCTTTCATTTGGGTTTCAGTAATTCCTCTCCGTTACATTGCCCTTGACCACGCCCTACCAGGCCTCAACTTACACCCTCCTCATCACTGATTTTAGATCACTTGTTGTTCCCTTGTCCCTGGGTTTCTTAACACCACTTCCTTTCCCTCACTTTCCCCTCTCCCATGCCCCCCCAGAACCGTCAGTCCCGTTGTTTTCTCCTCCAGATTGTTTTATCCCACCTATCTTATTAGATGGACCTGAAGAGATAATAATATGCACAAGAACAAGAAAGAGCAAAACAAAGCAACAAAAGAAAACAACAACAACAAAACTAATTATTTTTAAAAAAAACTCTAAATAGTTTAAGGTCTGTTTGTTGGCCTTTAGGAGTGTTTTCCAGTCCAGTCTGATGGCATGCCACGCCCCGACCCCAAAGTCTAATTTTGGTACTCCCTTGGGACTTCCTTGCTCTGTTCCCCTTGTTCGGTTGCATACCCATTAGTGTTTTGCCTCAGTGTGATGGCATCAGATCAGATGCAATTACCACACTGTTTCTCCAGTGTTGTCCCCTATAGGGCTATGGGTAAGTGAGGGATGTTGTGTCTCATAGTGGGGTCAATCATGTGGTCCTCTCTGTGCATTGGCTGCTTTGAGTGGGGATATCATCTTCAAGGCTTGGTGGGCCAGGATGTGCTCCACTCTCTTTTCTTACCCCTTCATTTCCTCCCATGTGCTCTGATCAGACATGTCCCTCTCCCTGAGCTATAGTTTCAATGCTGTCCTCTGAAGTAAATTCTTCTGTGAGGAGGGGTGGCTGTCCACGTAATTGAGATTGGGGCCAGCCTCTTAGACATCGTAACTGGTTTCCTGCTTCATGCCAGTATGTTGCATTCAAATCTTGGA
This sequence comes from Tenrec ecaudatus, assembly GCF_050624435.1. Taxonomy (NCBI): domain Eukaryota; kingdom Metazoa; phylum Chordata; class Mammalia; order Afrosoricida; family Tenrecidae; genus Tenrec; species Tenrec ecaudatus. Next base: position 89,057,990 of record NC_134532.1, read on the forward strand.
GCACTGGGTTGAAGTCCGGTACCTCTTTCACTGTGGAGATATAAACAATATCCTCCTCTTGGGTGGATTAGTGCCCTATTCTCCCACTAATCACTTCTTTTAAAAAAATTTTTTTCTTTCTCCTTTTTAGTTGGCTACCATATGTATCCCTGGATTTGGTCTGCCCCCTGCCATAGTACCTGGACCTCACCCCAGGAATGTTTGTATACAGTAGCTTTTTCCCTGTGCCTCTTTCACATTCTTTTTTAAGCTTACCTCAGAGGACTCCATGTGGTATTTATCCTTTTATGCTTGGCTTACTTTGCTTATTCCTCAAGTTCTTCCCATGCAGTGATGTGCTTCATACATTCATCAGTGCTTTATAGTGATGCATAGTACTCCAATTTATGTATGTACCACAGGTTTTTATTCCATTCATCTGGTGATGTAAATTTGGATTGTTTCCAACTCCTTGCAATTGTGAACTGTGCCGCGATGAACATTGGAGCACAGATGTCTGGCCATGGGTTGTTTCTTGCCTTTTTTTCTAGGTATATGCCCAGTTCGGGGACTTCTGGGTTCTATGGTAACTCAATTTCCATTCATTTTAGATCATCGCCAAATCGATTTCCCAGGTGGCTGTACAAACCTACAGGTCCTCCAGCAGTGGATGAGAGTTCTATCTCACCATAGCCCCTCCAACATATGTTGCTTTGTGGTTGTTTGAATTGGACTATCTTTGAGGGTGTTTAGTATGTCATTGTTGCTTTAATTTGCATTTCTCTTACAGGTAATGATCAGGAACATTTTCTCATATGCTTATTGGCCATTCAGATTTCTGACCTTGTGAAACTTCTGTTCAGTTCCTTTGCCCACCTCTTCAATGGGCAATTAGTTTTATTCTTTTTGGAAGCTAGCAGAATATTGTAGATTTTAGTAATAAGGCCTCTGTCTGATATGTCATGGCTGAAGATGTTTTCCTGGTCCGTGGGCTCTCTTATTGCTCTTTTGGTGAATTCTTTCAATGTATACTCCTTGTCAATTTGTGACTCATCTATATTTGTGTCCTTCCCCATTTCTGATAGCCTACTTATTCCCTGCATCAAAATATCCCAGGTTTGTCCCAATTCGCTCATTGATGGCCTAATAGTTTGGGGCTTTACCTCAAGGTCTGTGGTCCACCTTAAGTTTATTCTTGTATTGCTTCTTGGCCTTTTGGCTAAAATCAAATGAAGTTTATTCTTGGGCATGGAGTGAGATAAGGGTCTTGCTTCATTTTCCTGCAGGTAGATATCCATTTTTTTCCAGCACCACTTGTTGAAGAGGGCATCTGCTTCCCATTTGATATTTTTGGGCCCCTTATCAAATATCAGTTGCCTATATGCTGATGATTTTATTTCTGGGTTTTAAATTCTTTTCCATTGGTCTGAATATCTGTCATTATACCAATGCCATATGGTTTTGACCACTGTGGCTGTATAATATGTACTAAAGTCAGGTAAAGCAAGCCCTCCCACTCTGTCCGTCTTCTTGAGGAGTTCTCTTTTAATTCTGGGCTTCTTCCCTCTCCATATGAAATTGGTAATCAGTTTTTCCATTTCTTTGAAGAAAGATGAAAGTAATTGTATTGGGATTGCATTAAACTTATAGTGCCTTGGGCAGAACTGACATCTTTACTATATTGAGTCTTCCAATCCATGAGCATGGGATATTCTTCCATTTGTTGAGTTCACTCTTGGTTTCTTTTAATAGTATTCTGTAGTTTTCCTCATAAAAATATTTTATTTTTTTAGTCAGGTATATTTTGATATTTCAGTTTGTGCTATTGTGAAGGTCTTAGCCAATGTGTATAGCAATCCGATAGACTTCTGTTTCTTGGTCTTGTATCCTGCCACTCTGCATTGCTCCTGTATTACTTCCAGTACACCCCTTCTGGTGTTTTTGGAATTTCCCATATATAAAATCATATAATTTATAAATAACGATAGTTTGACCTTTTCCTTTAACAGGCAAATATCTTTGATGTCTTTTCTTTGCCTTATGCTGATAGCTAAAACCTCCAGTATTATGTTAAATAAAAGTGGGGACAAGGGGCATCTGTGTCTGTTCCCCTTTTTTCAGTGGGATTGTGTTAATCTTTTCTACATTGACTGCCATGTTGGCTGTTGGTTTTTCTTGTAGAGCTTGTATTTTGAGGAATTTTCCTTCCATACCTGCCTTCTTGAGTGTCTTAAACAGGAATTGGTGTTGGATGTGGTCGAATGCTTTTTGTGCATCTGTATGTGGTTCTTATAGTTTTTTATGGCAATGTGGCAAGTGATACTAATGGTCTTTCGTATGTTGAACTATGCCTGCATCCCTGGTTTGAATCCAATTTGGTCATGGTGAATTAATTGTTTTGTGTACTTTTATATTCTATTGGCCAGTATTTTGTTAAGGATTTTTGCATCAATGTTCATTAAGGATATTGATCTGTAGTTCTCGATTCTTGTGGGATCCTTGCCCGGTTTTGGTATCAGAGTGATACTAATTTCATAGAAAGAGTTCAGGAGTTTTCTGTCTTTTTCTATGTTTTGGAAGAATTGTGTAGGATTGGTGTCAGTTCTTCCGTGGAAGCTTGGTAGAATTCTCTTGTGACGCCATCTGGTCCAGGGTTTGTTTTTTTGTTGTTGTTGATAAATCCTTGATAACTTTGTCTATTTTTTATATTGCTATGGGTCTGTTGAGATTGTTGACATCCCTTGGAGATGGTCTACAGAGGGATTGTTTTTCCAAGACTTTGTCAATGTCTTCCAAGTTGTTGAATTCATTGGAGTACAATCTTTTGTAGTACTGCGTAATTATCCTCTTGATTTCATTAGGGTCGGTTGTAATGTCCCCTTTCATCCCTCATTCTTGCTATTGAAATTTGTTCCCTCCTTTCTTTGTTTATGTTTGCCAGCTGTCTGTCAATTCTGTTTATCCTTTCAACTTTTAGCAGCATTAATTTTTTCCATAGTTTTCTTATGTTCCCTCTCCTGAATCTCAGCCCTGATTTTAATTATTTCCTTTCTTTTGCTATTAGTAGGATTGTCCTGCTAACTCTGCTCTATTTGTTGTAAATTTTGTGCCAGTATATCAATCATAAGTCTCTGTTACTTTTTCGTGTGTGCATGTTTTGCTATGAAACTTCCTTTGATGACTGCCTTTTCTGTGTCCCCTACGTTTTGGTACGTCATGTTCTCATTCCTGTTGGTTTCTAGAAATGTCCTAATTTCATCTCTGATCTGGCTAGTATGCATTCCTCTTGCAATAAAGACTTATTCAGTCTCCAATTGTTTGCCCTTGTTCTCTTCATCTTCCTTTTGTTGATTTCCAGCCTAATGGGACAGTGGTCAGAGAGAGAGCTCATTATGATATCAATGTGCTTAAATTTATGCAGGTTTGCCTTATGTCCCAACATGTGGTTTATCATCGAGTATGTGTCATGTAGGCATGAAAAGAATGAATTTTCCTGTATTTGGATGAAAAGCTTTGTACATAGCTATCAGGTCATATTGTCTAATTATAGTGTTTAGATCTCTAACCTTCTTGTTGAGTTTATTTCCCTGTGATCTATCTTTCTCAAAGAGCGGTGTCTTGAAGTCACCTACTATAATTGTTGAGGCTGTGATCTCTTTTATCATTTTTTAGAGTGTTTGGTTTACGTATTCAGCGGGTCTCTAATTTGGAAAATATATGTTTACAATGCTTAGTGGTTCTTTGTCTACCCTTCCCTTGAGCATTATATAGTGTTCCTCCTTATCTCTTTTTATGGTTTGCACCCTGAGGTCAATTGTACCTGAGATTAGGATTGTAACCCCTGCTTTTTTTTAATGGCTGTTGTCTTGGTATGCCTTTCTCCAGCCTTTGATTCTCAACCTATTTTTTCTATAGTCTTGAGATGTGTCTCCTGTAGGCAGCAGATTGATGGGTTGTGTTTTCTAAGCCAGTCTCCTAGCCTCAGTCTTTTAATGCCTAAGTTCAGCCCATTGATTTCAGTGTTATTGTCTCCATCTGTGGACTTTATTATCTCCATCTGTGGACTTTGTGATGTCATCTTGTACCTTTTGTTTTGGGTGTTTTCCTACCTTCCTTATAAGTGGTGTGTGTGTGTGTGTGTGTGTGTGTGTGTGTGTGTGTGTGTGTGATTCTTGACTTCTTTCCACCCTTAAGTCAATACTATTGGGGGCTGTTTTCTCTTTGTTGCCCTCTGGGTGGGGTTGTTCTATGTGGTGATCTGATTTATGCTTGGTGATTGCTGTTCTTCTGCCCATACTGGGTTGGCAATGATCTTTTGTAGGGCTGAGTTCCTTCTAATTTATTCTTTGAGTTTTTCCTTGTCAGGGAAGACTCTTTTCCATCTATCTTGATAGATAAGATAATTTTGCTGGGTAGAGTATTCTTAGGTTTGTGTCATTTCCTTAAATTTTTGGAATGTTACTCCACTCTCTCCTCTTTGTCATAGTTTCTGCTGATAGGTCTGAGAGTATTCTTATTTGGGAACCTTTTTCTATGATTGCTTATTTTTCCCTACCTGCTCTCATGATTTTCTCCTTTTCCTCAAAGTTGGATAGTTTAACTATTGTTTGTCATGGTAACTTCTTCTTGGGATTCATTTAGCTAGTGTTCTTTCAGTCTCCTGAATGGTTCCCTGATTCATTAAACTGGGGCTGTTTTCCTCCAAGAATTCTATCACTATTGTTGCAGATGACTCCTTTGTTGTGTCTTCTTCCATTAACCCAATTATTCTGATGTTGTTCCTCTTCATAGCATCTAACATAGTTCTTAGGCTTTCTTCAGCTTCTCTGATGATCTTATTAGATTTTTGTTAACGTTGATTAAAGTCTGCTTGGTTGTCCTCTAGGTCACTGGTACGGTTCTCTGCCTCCTCCAGTCGCTTTCTCAAGGTTGGTGAGTGTGCTACTGCTTTTTTTGTTATCCCGTCCCTAAGCTCTTATATATCCCTTTGGTGAACGGTCTTTATCTCTTCTATCATTCCATCCTTTTTCTGGATTGTTTCCGTCATATCATGTATGACTCCAAGCAGCATTCTAAAAATTTCTTTCTCTGGCAGATCAATTTCTGCTTTGTCTCTGCACATCATTATGTTCAGAACATCTTCTAGCATTGCCTTTTGTTTCTCCTCTTTTTTTGTTGAGTTTTTTTGGGGATGATTGCTGTTTGTGTTGCATTGTTTTAGAGTAGACAGGTGCCATTCTCCAGGGAGTTGAAGAGTATTGGCTCTCTCTGGTAGACTTGTAAGAATGTTTCTTCGAACTGCCTGCAGCTAATGTCACTATGGAATTGGCCTACCACTTTATCCTCCTGTGGCTTCACTCTTTTCCTAGTCAACCAGTATTATATTATTTGGGGGGCAAGTTGGATGGTTCTCGCATGAGGCACTGAATGAGTTGTTGTGGACCCACAGGGATGGTGCTGTACTGGGTGATCTCACAAGAAGTCATGATGATTTGGCCCACGGCAGCTGGGGGCACCGCAGAGGGTGTGCGGAGGTGTCCACTGCAACAGGAGTGCCACAGAAGGCTAGTAAGTTTCCCGCTTTGGTGTAGAGTACCCCAAATGGTGGGCAAAATTGCCCTCGTCAGGTACATTGCAGCGGAGGTTGGATAGAGGTTCCCACAGCAGCCTGGAATGTTGACGAGTGTTGGCCGAGCTGCCTTAGGCTGTGTTGGGCACTACAGCAATTTGGAGGAAGTTTCCTCAGTCACGTGGGACCACAAAGGATGGATAAAAACTCCCAGACAGGATTTCTCCTCAAGCATTAAGCGCTGTAGGGGGCAGTCGGGCGGAATTTCCTTGGGAAGCATTTGAGCTGGATATTCTCTGGTGGAGGGTGGGTGGGCTTTCTCCAGCCTCTGGTTATGCTGCAGAGCACTGAGGGGGCCAGGGGGCAGGTGTACATGCCCTAGGCTAAGGGGAGTTGTCTGGAGGTTGGCAGTGGTGAGTTAGAGAACAAGGAAGAGGAAAAAAAAAATGAAAGAGTGAAAAAAAATATTAAGCCCGCTGAAACTGTAGGGGATAGAGAGAAGTGAGGGAAACAAAAGTGGTAAATAAGCGGTCATCTAGCTCAGAAGCAACAAAGCCCACGTGGGAGAAGCACACCAGCCTGTGCGATCACGAGGTGTTGAAGGGATCAGGTATCAGGCATCATCAGAACAAAAAGATCTTACCATAGTGAATGAGGGGGGTTGTTGCAGAGTGGAGACCCAAAACCCATTTGTAGGCCACTGGAGATCCCCTTGCAGAGGGGTCTTGGGGAGGAGATGAGTCAGTCAGGGTGCAACGTATCAACGATGAAAAATACAACTTTCCTCTAGTTCCTAAGTGCTTCCTCCCCTCACCCCCCATCATGATCCCAATTCTATCTTGCAAGTCTGGCTAGATGAGAGGATGTACACTGGTACAGATAGGAACTGGAAACACGGGGAATCCAGAGCGGATGATACCTTCAGAACCAGTGGTGTGAGTGGCGATACTGGAAGGGTAGAGGGAGAGTGGGTTGGAAAGAGGGAACCGATTACAAGGATCTACAAAGACCTCCTCCCTGGGGGACGGACAACAGAAAAGTGGGTGAAGGGAGACGTTGGACAGGGCAAGATATGACAAAATTATAATTTATAAATTATCAAGGGTAATTGAGGGAGGGGGTGTGGGGATGGAGGGGAAAAAATGAGGACCTGATGCCAAGGGCTTAGGTGGAGAGCAAATGTTTTGAGAATGATGAGGCCAGTGAATGTACAGATGTGCTTTACACAATTGATGTATGTATGGATTGTGATAAGAGTTGTATGAGCCCCTAATAAAATGATTTTTTTTAATGACAATGTAGTTGAGCCCTGAGCCTTGACCATGAGGTTGGAGGCATTTAATCCCTGCCCCAAGGTAGCAGCCAGCTGTGGCTGTGTTGAGGAAAAACCCCTGCACCAGTTCCAAATAATCCCAGCTCCAGTGGCAGGACTAAGGTCAAACCTTAGCCAGACTCCACTATGGTAATCCAAAAGCCCCCAGCCCTTCAAATCCTCGTGGATCTGTGCCTACTTATCTTTATGGTGCTCCTCCTGCGACCTGGCAGTGTGGAATTTCCCTCTGAGTAACTCCTGCACTGATTTCTTTGGAGTCCCGCTGGTATGTGTGACTCAGTCGCCATCTTCCCAGAAGCTCCCACCCACCCTGGCTATTTTTTTTTAAATCTTTTTATTGGGGCTCATAAGGCTCTTATTACAGTCTGCACATACATCAATTGAGCAAAGCACCCTTATACATTCGTTGCACTCGTCATTCTCATAATTCACCTTCCACTTGGGTTCCTGGAATCAGCTCGGTTTCCCTTTTTTCCCCCCCATCCCCCTCCCTCCCCGATCCCACCCCTGGTCCCTTGATAGTTTATAAATAATAATTATATCTTATCTTACACTCCCCGGCGTCTCCCCTCACCCACCTCCCCATTGCCCATCTCCCAGAGAGGAGGTTACACATAGATCTCCGCGATCGGTTCTCCCTTTCTACATGCCCTTCCCTCCTGGTGTCGCCACTCCCACCGCTGGTGTTGAGGGGTTCGTCTGTCCTAGATTCCCTCACCCTGGCTATTTTTAATGAAGTCACTAATCTGATTTTTTAATTAAAAATTTATACATACATACATACATCACTGTCTACCATTTAGAGAATTGAAATATATGTAAAAACCAATAAAAATGAAAGGATAACCCACAAAATCGAAAAATATATGTGGAAATCTTAAGTGTGATAGGATCCTTATGTCTAGAATATATTAGTAGCTATAATACAAAGCCAAATAACCCAATTTAAAAATAGGCAAAGGGTTTAAATAGATATTTTTTAAAAGACAATAAACCTATTGATCAATAAGCATGTGAAAAGATGCTCTATATCATTAGTCATCGGGAAAGTGGGATTCAAGAGTTTCTGTGAACACATAGAAACGCTGAAAGCTTGGTGCCGCCACTGGGGAGAAATGTACAATTCCTCAAAATGTTGAACAGCTACCATGTACGTTCAAGCAGCCCTACCCGCTAGCTGTAAACCCCCAAATGTAAACAGTTGTGCATACAGAACCTACACTCTACATTCTACACCCTGGTTTCAATGCAGCTTATTTGTATTGGCTGACAGGTATTTTGATGCCTATCATACCCAGATGTCCATCAGCATACAAACAGATAAACAATATGTGCCATGTCCATACAATGGAATACTATCTAGTCACGAAAGTTTATGTTGCTACATGTTATAACATAGATGAACCTTGAAAACATGATGCTGAGTGAAATATGTCAGACAAAAGACCACATATTAAATGGTTCCGTTAATGTAAAATGTCTAGAATAAGGAAATAATCTATAGGGATAGATTACTATTGGCTTAAGCCCGGGGAAGATAACAGAATAAGAAAGTAATAGGTAGATCGTACAAGCTTTTTTTTGTTGAAGTGTGACATGTCCTAAAATCAATGGTAGTGAAGATTGTACATACCTTTGAATATACTTTTTAAATATTACATTAATAATACACTTTAAATGAGTGGGTTGTAGGTTATATGGATAACATCTCAGTAAAACTAGAAACCAATCAAGGTTATGTGAAGAATCTTTTTAAGAGCTGACTGGCTAACATGAAAGAGAAGTTAGATTAATTGGGAGGTCTTTTTTATCTAGAGGTAGTGCTGAGATGTCAACTAAGTTGGAAGAAGCACACCATCATGAATCATCAAAGGATTGGAATCCATATCTCATATATACTCGATATAAGATGACCTGAATATCAGCCGAGGCACCTAATTTTACCACAAAACTACATAGAAAATGTGCTGAAAAACTTGGCTTATACGCGAGTTTGTACAAAATCAAAGGAGAGATTAGTATCAGAGCCTAAATTGTGAGAATCCAGTTTGCAGAAGGCAATGGATAACAGTGGGAGCCTGAGACTTATTTTTGAAACTACCTAGGAAATATGCCTCTGGACAATTCCCCCTGTCGAACAGTGAGTGACGGGAGGAAAGTGGTCGCTGAATAGAATGCTTGGGAAAGAGGAGTACAGAAGATAAAGGCATAAATCTGATCTGAACAGTTAAAAGTTTGTCAGTAGATCCCCTATGATGCAGGCTGGACCTCAATCTGGTTTCTATAATTTTCTGTATTTTTGGTTTGTATTGTTTTGTTTGTTCATATTAGAGTGTACATCAGAGGTGTTTTGCCTTTAGAAGTTACCCTCTTGAAGTTGTCTTACATGTTTCTCCATTTTTCAGAATATGAAACCCAGGATTGATGAACCTATAGGGACAGCAAGTAGAGTAAGAGTTTGGGGGTGGGGGGTACAGCGGTGGTGGTTAAAAGAGAGACAATGTCAAGGAGTTCATGTAGAAAAAGAATGTCTGGAAATTTCATTGTGGTCGCGATTGTGCAATTCTACTTGATGTGATTGAACTCATTCCTCTATTATGGTCCTTACAGAATTATAGTTGAATTTTCATTTCCTCTGTCTTTTTCCACAAGACCATAAGCTAACATCTTGCAGTGCATATAGGTGCTTGATAAACCTTATTGAGGAAGTGAGTGAATATACGCTTTTAAAAGTTGATATTAAGCTATAGTGCGATTTATATTAGTATTATAGCATATATGAAAAATAAGTTGCCCAGCATTTGAACCTAAAGAGTTCTCTTCAATAAAACATTATTCTTGGCTATACTGTAATGTTTGGCTACTAAGACTGCTTTTTTTTTTTTTAATTATCAGAATGAGAGGCAGCTGCAGGTATTGGCAGATTACAAAATGCATAATTACTAAAAGTAACTGAAGCATATTATACTATAATTCAACAGGAGAAAAAACATCTGGCACATGCTATGTTAATTTGTCATATGAGCATTTTAAAGAAAGCCCTTGCTGCAGCTGGCAGATCCATCATTTTCCTGAAATGAATAGTATACCTTTTGTTTTTAATGCTCTCATATAATGTAGAATAGAGCTTTATTTGATTTAATCTTCAGTCATCAGCAAAAAAGATTTCATGCATTGAGGAAATTTTCCCTTATGTTGTATCAATGAAAATCTGTGTGGCTCATCCTTACCTCAAACTGGGTGCTTCAGTAGTAATAGAATAGTCTGAGCAATTATAGTAATTAACCATAATGTGTGCTATCTTCACCATACTTAATTGTCTCATCTCGTTTTAAGGTGTTGTATATTGCACTGTTTTATATATTTATATATATATATGTCAGTGATAGCAGGATTCTAAACAAATTTAGAGTTGAAATTTTCTCAACATCAATTAGCATACACATATTTAGGATAGAGACAAATAGCAAATTACTAATTTATTACTATAAAACAAACGCTAATGCTACTCTTTTAAAAATAATTTATATTTCCAATTACTCTACTGAACTTTAACATAGAAAAGTGTGCAAAAGATATGAGCAGATAGTTCACCAAAAATGACACTCAAATGGTTAACAAACATGAAAAAATGCTCATGATCACTAGCCATCTGGGATATACAAATCCAAAGTATAATGAGCTGTCATTTTACATCAATAATGATAGCCCAATTAAAAAAAACAAAACAAATTACCCAAAGGATGTGGAGAGATTAGAACTCTAATACACTGCTGGTGGACTTGCAAACACGTACAGCCACTGTGGAAATCAATGTGGCACTACCTAAAGCACTGCAGACTAGAAATCGCATACAACCCAGCACTGCACTACTGGGCATATCCCCCAGAGACGTGAGAGACAGGCCATGAACAAATCCATGCTCTCCCATGGTCATTGCAGCACAAGTCACAAAAACAAGAAGCTGGAAAAAATCCGAATATCCTTCAGAAGAATGGACAAAGAAACTCTGGTAAATGCGCACATGGATTACTATGCATCCCTAAAAAAACAGTGATGAAACCATGAAACCTTTATGACAGGGATAGACCTGGAATCCACTGCACTGAGAGAGATTAGTCAAACACAAAGGGGCAAATACTATAGAAGACCCCTACCGTAAGGATAAACAGGAAGACAAAGGCAGGCTTCTGTTCTCAAGTCCTCAACCCTTTTCTTCCAGTTTCCCAGGCAACAAGGTAGTGTGCCTGCCTAGAGCTCATGAACCATACAGGACTCCCGTGTTTGTACATCTTAACAGCCACTTTGGCAGGGGAGGCCTCACTTCAACTGGGTCAGTTTCCCATGATATTTAGAGGGGAGACAACTTATCAGTTCCTACCATATCACATAATTTTATGGCCATCTCAAATAAATGGACACGCACTCCAATAGGAGTGATTAATGAACCTTACTGGAAGCCCAAGTCCAGAGACAGCAGGCGGAAGGCCAAATCCATCCTGGAAAAGGCAACTACAATTCAGTTGGTGGGTAAACTGGACAGGGCTGCAGGCCAATGGGAAACATGTTCAGTATGAAGTACCGTATATACTTGAGTGTAAGCCGACCTGAATATCAGCAGAGGCACCTAATTTTACCACGAAAACTGCATAGAAAATGTGCTGGAAAACTTGGCTTATACATGAGTGTATGTCTTATATAGACCACCAATTAGAGAACAAGCTCAGTATCATGTCCCTAATTGGGTACTTTTGACCCAGTTTGTATTCAGCCCTGAGGAACTCAGACCGTGTACAATAGACAACCGGGATTTTGCACTCTGCCCTTTCGAGATGCACAGCAAACACCATAGACCATATCAGAAGAATCTGATTTGGACTTTATTTTAAACACACCAGTAGCAGATTAAAGAACTGGAAATACTCCTGTGGGCGCAAGGCCGAAATGTTCCAGTGAGGGAAGAAGCAGCTGACCATACTCCCAAGGATGTGGGGGTAGAAGTCACTGCACTTTGGTTCACAAGTCCTGCTTTGAGGAGAACCAATAAGTGGCAACTCAAGACCATCAGTTATGTTCTGTTTCCATACTCTCTTTGCCTTCTTATGATATGTGAAGCCCACCGTTTTCCTTTAGGAATGAACATTATTGAAAGCTTTGCCCTATCTCCAGTCCTCATTGTTAGTGTAATAAATAGTGTCCAGTCACCTTAGGTGTTAATCTGTAGAAATAAACAATCCATGTATTTCCATGTAAAAAACTGTCATATACATATATACTTTTTTTTCCTACACGGTGTTTTTGTTTTATTTAGTTTTTGTATCCTTTTCTACCTTCTTTTCTTAATCATTTTATTGGAGGCTCATACAACTCATCACAATCCATACATAGAGCCATTCATTGTCTCCAGCACATTTGTACATATGTTGCATCATTGTTTTCAAAGAATTGTCTTTCTACTTGAGACTTGGTATCAGCTCCTCATTTCCCCTCCCTCATGAACCCTTAATAATTTACAAAATATTATTATTTTTTCATGTCTTGCACTGTCCAATGTCTCCCCCAACCCCCGTGTCTGTTGTCCATCCCCCTGGGAGGGGGTTGTGATTGATTCCCAGTTTCTCCTCCCACTTTCCCCTTACTATGGCCACTGTCAATATTGGTCTCGAGGAGTTTATCTGTCCTATATTCCTTGTGTTTCCAGCTCTTATATATACCCATGTACTTGCTCTGGTCTGGCCAGATTTGTAAAGTAGAATTGGGGTCATGATAGTGTGGGAGAGGAAGCATTAAAGAACCAGAGGAAAGCTGTGTGTTTCATCAGTGCTATACTGCACCCTGACTGGCCCGTCTTTTCCCTATGACCCTTGTGTAAGGGGGTGTCCAATAGCTTACAGATTGGCTTTGAGCCTCCACTCCGCACTACCCCCCCACTTCACATTATGTTTTTTTGCTCTGGGTCTTTGATGTCTGATACCTGATCCCATCAACACCTCATGATCACACGGACTGGTGTGCCTCTTCCATGTGGACTTTTGTTTCATCTCAGCTAGATAGCCGCTTATGTATCATCCAGCCTTTAAGACCCCAGGTGCTCTATCTTTTGATAGCCGGGCAACATCAGCTTTCTTCACAACATTTTTTTAAATCATTTTATTAGGGGCTCATATCATCTCTTATCACAATCTATACATCAACTGTGTAAAGCACATTGATAATTTCGTTACCCTCATTGTAAAAATATTTGCTCTCCACTTAAGCCCCTGGCATCAGCTCCTCATTTTCCCAACCCTCCCTACTTCCCTCTCCCTCATGAATCCTTGATAATTTATAAATTATTATTTTGTCATACCTTACGCTGTCCAACATCTCCCTTCACCCACTTTTCTGTTGTCTGTCTCCCAGGGAGGAGGTTATATGTAAATCCCTGTAATTGGTTCCCCCTTTCTAACCCATCCTCCCTGTATGGCTACTCTCACCACTGGTCCTGAAGGGATCATCCGTCCTTAGTTCACCACATTTGCTTATGCACCCGCTTTGTCTTCAGCAATCGTGTCAGGAAGGTGAGCATATCAAAGTGCCAGATTATTAGAACAAATTGTTCTTGTGTTGAGGGAGTATTGAGTTGAGACCCATTGTCCATCTTCAGCACGTTCTTTTATGCAGTTTTGGTGGTAAATTTACGTGCCTCGTCCGATATTTGGGTTGACTTATGCTCAAGTATATACACTAATATCACATGCTTTCTGAAGATAATTCGAAAGCATTTCTGGCAGTACATCAACAGGGAGCTGCTAGAAATTCAAGATAAATTCAAAAGACGATGTAGCCAAAGGGATATCATTGCTGACATCATATGGATTTGGGCTGAAACTGGAAAATACTAAAAAGATGTGTACTTCTTTGAAATGGCCTTCAACGGTGTGAATTGAAAAAAACAAACTTTGCAGAACATTCCAAAGAATGGGAATCCAAAACATGTCAGTGTATTCATGCAGAACGTGTACATGGGCCAAGAACCAGTCATTTGAATAGATCTTGCGCTATTAAAAATCAAGAACAGCATGCACCAGGGCTGTATCCTTTCACCACTTATTCAGTGTCTATTCTGAGCACATCATTCAAGAAGCTGGACTATAGGCAGGACAGTGCATCAGAATTGGAGGAAGGCATATTAACAACCTGTAACTTGCAGATAACACCACCTTTCTTACTGAAAGCGAGGAGGACTTAAAGCTGATAAATGATTTGCTGTTGAAGATCAAGAACTGCAGTCTTCAGTATGGATTGGATTATCACTAATGTAAAAAAATCAAAAATCCTCACAAATGGACCAATAGACTGCATTGTGATAAATGGGGAAAAGATTGAAGTTTGCAAGACTCATTTTGCTTTATCCACAACCAGTTCTCATGAAAGCAGCAGTCGTGAAATTAAGTAATGTGTTGGGCACAATACCTCTTTATAGTGTTGAAAAGCAAGGATGTCACTCTGAGAACTAAGGTGCATCTGGCCCAAGTCATGCTATTTTTAATCCTATCACATGCATGTGAATTTTGGCTATGAATAAAGACGACTGCAAAGAACTAATGCATTTGAATTATGATGTTGATAAAGAATACTGACAGCCCTGTGATTCCTCCGAAGAACAAGCAACTATATCTTGGAAAAGGATAGCCCGACTGGCTCCTTAAAATCAAGGCTAGTGAGACTTCATCCTGTGTACTTTAGTCATGTTGTCAGGAGAGATGTGGAACTTGTTCCATTATGCATGAGAAAGTGATGGGCAGCAAAAAAATAGGTAGACTCTCACTGAGAGGTATTCACACAGTGGCCTCAAATATCACAGTTGTGAGGATGGCACTGGTCCAAATAGTATCTCATTCTCTTGTTCATAGGCCCACTATGATTCGGAACTGATTGGATGACACCTAACAACAAAAAGCCCACTCTAAAATAGACAGGGATGTGTGGAATTCTGAAGAATTTTCCATTTAGATTGTTTATGGAGATGCCTTAAACTTTTATACCACATTACCGAAACACATTAATTAATAGAAATAGTTGAAGATTATGCATAGTGGACATGTTTTCATAAGAAAGATATTGACAGTTGTCCTCCCTCTTGCTCCAAACAGAATTTGCTCTAGGCTCAAGTATTTCTCGCTTGTTCCACCACAGAAATTTCTATGCCTTTTTAAATATTGATGGTGGTCTTTTCATCCTTTTTAGTTTAATTTTTATCTTTTACTATTATTTTCTTCTTGCCATTTTGTTTTTGTTTTTGTTGTTTCTGTTGGGTTCTGTTGGGTTTCTCAGCAGCACAGAAGGAGTTGATGCATACAGACACTAATTGATGCAATGCTTTATCAAGGAAGGGGGAAGGGATTTGGGGAGCAAACAATGCAGGAGTGGGGAGGGAGCATTAGAACTGATTGTGATGATGTATATACAACTCTCTTTAAAGGCTGTTTAACTATGGAAGTGTATGATATGTGAATACTTTATCACGAAACGTACTAAAAAGTGAAAAGAAAAAAGAAGCCACACTTGATCTATGGTTATGATAGGTGAAGAGCTTTAGATTAGGCGCATTGAGTTTATGTTAAAGGTGAAGGAATAATTTGGAAAAGGATGTCAGTAATGGTTGTACAACACAGAGAATATCATCAGTGGCACTGAATTACACATGTAGAAGTTGGTGAATTGGAGAATGTTATGCTGTGTATATTTTTGCCACAATTAAAAAATAATTACAAGAATAACATTGAGTTCAAGGAAGAAGAAAATGTTCTAGAACTGATTGTGGTGATGATTGTACAATTCTTGATATGATTGAATTATTGACTCAAATGGCATGTGGATGAAGTGCCAATAAAACTTTTTTTTAAGTATTAAAAAAGGAAGACATGGAACCACTCCAACCAGTGTACCTTGTTAAAAAATAAAAGAATCTAGAAAATGTTTATATATCCCAGATGGAGAATCATTCTCTTTTTCAGGTCTCAGACCTCTTAGAAAATTTGATTTAAGAAAAAGAAAAGGAGGAAATCTCTGGATCCCCTCTCCAAAAGAGTACACAATACAGGATTTTGTTACAGGGTGTTTGGGAGCCTCCCTGAAGCTTATACCAGTTCTGGTGGCATAGTTGGGCTGCCAACTACAAGGTCAGCAATTCACATCCATCAGCTACTCCACAAGAGAAAGATGAGGCTGTTTGTTCCCATGAAGGTTTACAGGCTCAGAACCCTTACGAAACTGACCTCTACCCTGTAGGGTTACTGAGAGTCAGGGTAGACTGGATGGCGGTGGGTTGGGTTTTTATCCATGGAACCACAAATTAAGAACTTTGGCTCACGCTCTCACCTTACACTTAATGCCACCTTGAATTGAGGGACTGTTGTGCTGAAACTTGAGAAAGCAGCCTAGAATCAGGGCAGCAGGGATGCTTTCTTGCTTCTACTAAATAATGTTCTCATTGGATAACTCACTAGTATTTTTTTTCTTACAGTATTTTTTATTAGCTTTACTGTTTTCTTAATAGATCCAGCATAAATTGCTTTATTTTTGTAAATTATTCCTTACACATAGATAAAGAATCAATTCTTTTTTATACCTGTATTTCTAAATTATATTTGTGGTATGACTATGATTTTCTACCACATAAACATGAATTATATTAGTGAGCTAAAAATGGTAGAACAGTGAGGGGTTAGGCAATTCCCAGTCATACAATAAGGGATTCTTTATTCATACATACTTTAAAATTAGTGGAAACATAATTGTATCTTAACCCTCACAGTCAGAGGAGATTCACCAGGGACTTCCCCTTCACTTTTTTTTTTTAACTGAAACAGTTTTAAAATGGGTCAGGGAGATAAAATAAGATATTACATAGTAACCTAACTATATCTATCATAATCATCTCTACAATGCTCTCTTTATAATATTCTAGAAATTATAGCAAAATTAGGTAGTTTTATTTAATTTTTGAAATGTGTGAAATACTCTTAAGTATCATAACGCCACACAGAAACCAGAAATGCTATCTAATCGCCATACCTTCTAGTAGGCTATGATTTTTCCCTAAAATTTCTTCCTAAAAACTTACTTTAGTCTCCTTTTTTTTCGCCAATAGTTTTCCAAACCAAACAATGGAGTCAGTGCTGACTTATAGCAACCCCCTGTGGGTTTCTAAGACTGTAACTGTTTACAGGAGCAGAAAGCCCCGTCTTCCTCCTGTGGGGCTGCTAGTGGTTTCAAACTCTCAGTCACAGGACTGCCGCCCCACACATAAACACACATATAATTCACATATCATACAATTGAATGCTTCAATCACGTCAAATGGAATTGTACAATCATCACCACAATCAACTGTAGAGCATTTTCTTCATTCTTTTACTATTGTAATTAGCTCCCCATTTCTTCCCAACCTGCCCTGCCATATCCCCAAAGAAACATTAGTCTAATTATTGTCTCCATAGATTTATTGATCCTGCATTTCAAATGCAGAAAAACATAGAAACGAACAATAATGAAGTAAAACAGTTGGAAATGTCCATAAAAAATATTAACTATTAAAACAATTTTAAAAGATCATAAAGAAGATCAAATGATAGGGTGCTGCATTTTAAGCTAAGTGAATCTGCAACAATCCACTACCCAATGCATGGGAGCAAGACTGGTCCATAGTCTCTCGCCCATAGTCAGAGGAGATTCACTAGGAAGTTAATCCACTTGTGTTTCTCCTTCATATTTTTTTAACTTAAACAGCTTTAAAATAGATCGTGGAGATCAAATAAGATACTACGTTGTAACCAAACTACATCTGTCATAATCAACTTTACAATGCTCTCTGTCTGAAAACAGGTGTATTCACGTCCCTCACCTATGATCTGAGGGGATTCACCAGGGGCTTAAAGCATGTGTGGACCCTGCAAACGTTTTGGGGCTTCTACTGCCATTCGTAGCGTTCTGCCAACCAGGTGTTTACAATTTAAACCCTGTTGCCATCCCTCCTTTAGATTTGGATTATATTATTTACAGTATTTGGATCACACAGGTGGGTGTGCTTCTTCCATGTGGACTGAGTTGATGTCTCATTTAGGTGACTGCTTGTT
Organism: Tenrec ecaudatus; assembly: GCF_050624435.1. Classification (NCBI taxonomy): domain Eukaryota; kingdom Metazoa; phylum Chordata; class Mammalia; order Afrosoricida; family Tenrecidae; genus Tenrec; species Tenrec ecaudatus. Next base: position 89,075,991 of record NC_134532.1, read on the forward strand.
TGAAAACAAGCTTTTAAGACCCCAGACACTTTCGTTTCTGATAGTCGGACACCATCTATTTTCCTCACCACACTTTATTATATCACCCATATTTTCAGTGTTATCTTCATGGCCGTGAGCATCAAGCAGTGCCATGTCATAAGAACTAATTGTTCTTAGAGTGGGGCTAGAATTAAGTGCAAGGCCCAAATGCATTCACGCAACTCTGATAGATAGATAGTTAGATAGATAGATGATTCACCATAGAGACATTTTATTCTCATTTTATGTTAGAGAACATTAACACTCAAACCCTTGGGTATCACTTCTACTGCCATCAAGTCAATGCTGACACAAAGTAACCCTACAGGGCAGGGTGGAACTGCTCCTGTGAGTCGCTGAGCCTGCACATATTCATAGGAGCAGGGGTTTCATGTGTCCCCTGCAGAGCTGACTAGTGGTTTGGAATTGCTGACCTTGCAGTGAACAGCCCAACGTGTAACCGCTACACACTGGTGGCATCATTAGTTTAGCCAATAGTATGGAATTTAAAACACGCATAGATAATTAATGCAAGCATAGGCCAGCTATAAACCACAATACATGAAGTGCTGACTTGTAAAGAGTAAACTCTTAAGTGACTGGACATTATTTACACAAACAATGGGGGTTGGTGATAGGGAAAATTTAATAATATTCATTCACAACAGCAGAAAGCAGACTCCTGTTTATTCTTGACTAGTTGAGAACAGCTCTGTTTCCAAAGATTCCCAGAGGCCAGATCCTGTAGCTTTACCTACAAGTGTTTCCAATGTAGTAGCACCGTGAAACTTTTTGGGAAGTCTTGTAATATTTATCCTAAATCATTCATGAATCGGGAACTCTCAATTATGTTCTCTCAGGAAGTGAAGATTTCTCATGGATAGTACAGAGATCATCCTCCCAGGGCTTTCCCAACAATCAAGCTCTAGGAGTGTCTTGGAGGAAAAGGATTGGCAAAATCACTTTTCTCTTTACCCTTTGATGCTTTCTGAAATGACAAAAAAAGTAACAGTAAGATTGAAAGTAATGCCTCACTTAAACATAATTTTTAGTCCCTTCAAATCCTTGAAGTAAAACATAAATTAAAATAATATTTTCTAAAACATGTGTTGTGGTCGATGTCTTAATAACTATTGAGCAAATAAAGAAATATTTTTCCAAATTCTAACAGCTAAGTTTTCTATAGCAATAAGGTAGTCAGCAAATACGGTAGCTTCTAGTGAAACTAAAATCAATCCTATGTGTATTTTATTTTTCCACTCCCCAATCCTATGTTTTGAAAATTTCCCTTCTACTTGGAAGTCTATGTTTATGTATACTTAGAGAGTATACATTTTTATATAAATAAACAACTAGCTAAAAGAGGCTAAATGGCATATACATAAAATAAGTATCATAAATATTGATGTAGGAAAAGAACTCTGGATGAAAATTAAGTTGGAAAGGAGGCATGGAAAGAAGTGATGGCTAAGTGAAGTCGTAAAGACCAGGCAGGACTTTAATGAAGGAGGGAAGAAGGATACAAAACATTGTATGCACGTGAGCCGAAAGGTGATATATATATATATATATATATATATATATATATATATATATATATATATATATATATATATAGTTTATGAGAAATGAGAGACTAATGGAAGTAAGAAAGACCTATTAGCGATAACTTCCTCACTGCCATTGAGTCAATGCTGACTCATAGCAACTGCCCGTGAGTTTCCAAGACTGTAACTGTTTACAGGAATTGAAAGCCCAGTCTTTCTCCTGCAGAGCTGCTGTTGGTTTTGAACTGCCAACCTTGCCTATCACAGCCCAACACTTAGCCACTACACCAGCAGGGCTCCATATTAGGGAAGAAGTTGTAAAAATAAATTACACTAAGTTTTAGAGGACTTAGTATATCGTTCTCAGAAATGTATACCCTATTTTTGGTCCATCAGCAGAGAATATCAAAATTATTACACAAAAAAGCAACTTATTAAAGTGACATTTTTGTCAGCTAAGTCCACATGGAAGAAACACACAAAAATCTGCAGCCCAAGGATGGTAAATTACATAACCAAAAGCCGAAGGAGGGAATAGTATCGGAGCTTAAATTGTGAGATTTGCCAACGATGACTGGAAACCCAAGCTACATTTTAGAGATCTACACAGAAAATAAGACACCGGTGATTTCCCTCTGACCATAATTGAGGGATGGGGATAAACCGATTACCAAATAGAGAGCATTGAAGAGATGACTGTAGGAGATCAAAGTGAGAAACCTGACTAGATCAGTTAAAAAAAAACCTACCTTGTCATTTGATTCCACTCTGATACTCTTCAGGCCTGGTTTTGCTTTTATTTTGGGGTTTATCTCTGATGTATTTTGCCATTGTGGTTAACCCTCTTGAATTTTTGTTATATGTATTTTTTTGTTTTTTAGTATATGAAACCCATGATTGATGAACATATAGAACCAACAAGTAAAATGAGTTCCTGAAGGGTGTGGTGGGGTGAGGGATGTGGGTCAAGGACCGATTTCTAGACGCTCAAGAAGGAAGAAAATGTTTTGAAACTGATTGTAGTAGCAATTGTACAATACTGTTTGATGTGATTAAACTATGGGATGGTCTGATTATCTGTAAAAGCTCCCAATAAAATAGTTTGGGGTGGGGGGAGATTTTTCATCTCAGAAAACCAAAAGAAGTTCTCCTCTGTCCTATGGGGTCACTACTGGTTGCAGTCAACTCAACATAAGTTTGCTGTGGATATTTTGGATGTGGCCTGTGCTGCATGCTTGACTTGATGTATATTATTTTTCATTTGATAGTGAGATACCTGAGAAATCGGTTATTCCAGTAAATCTAGGAATTGGCTGTTAGAAATGAAAAATGGATACAAGAAACTCAGTTAAAGGGCAAATAGATGTTGCAACTAGGAGAAAGTGAGAGAGCGAGATTAAGATTGTTAACGTAGGCAAGTAGGACAGAGATATTGTAATTATAAAAATTAAGTGGGAAAATTAGAAGTAAGCTTGAAAGACAACGGGAAGGCATGTTAAATTTGACTCTAGAGCTGGGCTTTTAGGCAAGAAGTCAGAGCAGAGGTATAGACTTGTGTGGTATGTCGTAGAATAGAATAGGATTCAGTGCTGCTCTTTGCAATTAACTGGTTGGTCATTCTACCTCAGGGAGCAGTGCAGCTCCGACCAAAAGAGTAGCTAAGGGCCATCGTCTTAGGAGCCCCACCTGTCTCTATCTGACCAGGGATCTTGGTCTCTTTTATGATTTTGAATTCTATTCCATATTTTGCTCCTACTCTATCCAGGACATTCTAAGGTGATCCTTCTTAGAGTGGTTGGGAGGAGTAGCCAGGCACCATCCAATTCTTTTGGCCTCCTGGTTGTTGAGACTCAAGGAAAGTAATTGACTGTAGTGAGGTTATTTTTGGACTCACAATTCTGTTCCATTGCTCTGTCTATTGTTATACCATTACTATAGCCTGTTTGGGTTAGTGCAGCTATAGGATTATAATGTATTTTAAAATTCAGGAAATCTGAGTTCACTTACTATGTTCTTAATTTTCAACATCGCGTTAGCTATTCAGATCCTCTTGCAGTTCCATATAAAATTGAGGATTGGTTTTTCCATTTCTGTAAAAGGACTTTGAATTTTGATTTAGAGTTCAATGAATCTGTAGTTCCCTTTGGGTAGTATTGACATCCTAACGATCGCAAATATTCCAGTCTGTGAACATGGGAACCTCTTTCTGTTTACGTAAGTCTCCTTTAGTCGTTTAGGAGTCCTAGTGGCATAGTGGTTATGCTTTGGACTGCTAACCACAAGATCAGCTATTCAAAACCACCAGCTGCTCTTCAGGGGGAAAATGAGGCTTTCTATTCCCACACAGAGTTAGTCTTGAAAACCCACAGGGGCAGCTCTACCTGTGCTGTTGGGTCTCCATGAATGTGAATTGCCTACATGGCATGAGTTTAGTGTGCTGGTTTACTCTGTTTTAGTAGATGTTCATTGTATAAGTCTTTCACATCTCCAATTTAAGTTATTTTAGGTATTCTCTTGTTTTGTTTTCCAGATCTCAAATTTCATATTTGCCACTTTATTATATATTCTAAATTATGCCCTTTGCTTGTTTTCACTTAGTTGGGAAATATGTTCTTTTTTGTGTTTGTTTTAATCGTTTTATTAGGGGCTCATACAACTCTTATCACAATCCATACATACATCAATTGTGTAAAGCACATCTGTACATTCATTGCCTCATCATTCTCAAAACAGTTGCTCTCCACTTAAGCCCTTGGCATCAGGTCCTCATTTTTCCCCTCCCTCCCCATGCTATCCTCTCCCTTCTGAGCCCTTAATAATTTATAAATTATTATTTTGTCATATCTTGCCCTGTCTGACTTCTCCCTTCACCCCCTTTTCTGTTGTCCGTCCCCCAGGGAGGAGGTCACATGTAGACTCTTGTAATCAGTTCCCCCTTTCCAACCCACTCTCCCTCTACTCTCCAAGTATCGCCACCCCCACCACTGGTCCTGAAGGTATCATCCGCCCTGGATTCCCTGTGCCTCCAGTTCCTATCTGTACCGGTGTACATCCTCTGGTCTAGCCAGACTTTCAAGGTAGAATTCGAATCATGATAGGTGGGGTGGTGGGGGGAGTATTTAAGAACTAGAGGAAAGTTGTATTTTTCATCGGTGCTACATCGTACCTTGACTGGCTCATCGCCCCCCCTAGACCCCTCTGCAAGGGGATCTCCAGTGGCCAACAAATGGGCTTTGGGTCTCCACTCTGCACTCCCTCCCTCATTCACTATAGTAAGATTTTTTTTGTTCTGATGATTCCTTATACCTGATCTCTTCGACACCTCCTGATTGCAGAGGCTGGTGTGCTTCTTCCATGTGGGCTTTGTTGCTTCTCAGCTAGATGGCCGCTTGTTTACCTTCAAGCCTTTAAGACCCCAGATGCTATATCTTTTGATAGCTGGGCACCATTAGCTTTCTTCACCACATTTGCTTATGCACCCATTTGTCTCCAGCAGTTGTGTTGGAAAGGTGATCATCATAGAATGCCAATTTAATAGAAGAAAGTATCCTTGCATTGAGGGAGTACTTGAGTGGAACCCCAATGTCCTTCTGCTACCTGATTACTAAACCTATAAATATAGGCACATAGATCTATTTCCCCAACCTCATATATAAATATATTTGTATATGTACATGTCTTTATCTAGACCTCTATGAAGGCCCTTTGCCTCCCAGCTCTTTCCTCTATTTCCCTTGACTTTCCTCCTGTCCCACTATCATGCTCTGTCCCCACCTGGGTTTCAGCAAGAACTCTTCATTACATTACCCTTGATCATGCCCTACCAGGCCTCCCACACCCACCTCACCACCAATTTGGATCACTTATTGTTCCCTTGTCCCTGGGTTTGTTAGCACCACTTCCTTTCCCCCTACCCCCTGCTATCCCATGGCCCCCTGGAACTGTCAGTCCCGTTGTTGTTTTCTCCTCCAGATTGTTCATCCAGCCTATCTTATTTAGACAGACCTGCGCAGATAATAACATGCACAAAAGCAAAACAGAGCAAAGCCAAGCAACAATATACAACGAAACAACAATAAACCAATGGCAGAAAATAAATAAAACAAGAAAGCAAAGCTTGTAATTAGTTCAAGGACTGTTTGTTGGCCTTTAGGAGTGTTTTCCAGTCCAGTCTGTTGGGGCACCACGCCCTGGCCCCAAAGTCCACTTTCAGCATTCCCTGGGGACCTTGCCACTCCATTCCCTTGCTGTTCCGCTGCACTCCCCCAGTGCTTTGCCTCAGTGTGGCGGGATCAGGTCGGGCACAGTTACCACACTGTGTCTCCTGTGCTGTCTCCCGCAGGGCCATGGGTCAGTGAGGGGTATCATGTCTCATAGTGGGGCTGGCTTTGTGGTCCTCTCTGTGGACTGGCTGCTCTAATTGGGGTCATCGTCCTTAAGGCCTGGTGGGCCAGGATGTGCTCCACTCATGAGCCCTTGAAAATCCATAAATTTTTTGTCATGTCTTACACAGACTGTTGTCTTCCCTTCACCTACTTTTCTGCTATCTGCCCCCACGGGGGGGGGGGCTTATTATTGATCATTGTGATGGGTTCCCCCTCTTTTCCCCCACCTTCTCTTTCCCCTCCTGGTATCACTACTCTCATGTTTGGTCCTGACGGGTTGGTTTTCATATATGCCCTGAATCATACTGAGGAACTTCCTTTGTAGTCCAATCTTCTTTACTGTTTTCATCAAGAAAAGTTAGGGGGGTTATGCGTCCAAGGAGATGATTAAGTGCTTCTCTTTCTTGGTTGATTTTCTAGTGAACGCTAAACTATCCCTGCATTCCTGGGATAAATCCCACATGACCATAGTATGTGCTGTTGGATTATGCCCACTGGTGTTTTGCTTCTATATTCAGAAGAAATATTGGTCTGGAGCTTTGGGTGTTTGGTTTAATGCTGTTTTTATTTTTTATTATCAGGGTTGCTTCATAGAATGAATTTGGGAACATTCCTTTCTTCTATCTGTTGGAAAGGTTTAAATAGATTTTTGTCTAAATAGAATTCCCCAGTATTCCCAGAATTCCCTATGGCTTAGAAGTTTTTGTTGGGAAGTTGTTGGTCACTGATTCAATGCTCACTTGTGAATAATCTGCTGAGATTTTCTATGTCCTCTTGCGTCAGTTAGGTAAATTGTGAGTCTAATCATAGATCTATTTTAACATAAGTTTTCTGTTTATTGTCATACAGTTCATAATATTCTGTCATCGTTCGTTTGTTTCTACTGACTTGTACTGTCTCCTCTTTCGTTTTTGATTTTAGGTATTTTCTTTCTTTCTCTATCTATCTATCTATCTATCTATCTATCTATCTATCTCTTTCTGTCTCTGTCCTTGCCTGCCTACCCACCCACTTACTTGCCTAGCTAAAATTGTGTTAATTTTATTAATCATTTCAATGAACCAACTTCTGGTTTTTATGGCTCTATTATTTTTCTTTTTTAAATTTATTCAGTATCTGTTGTTTCTCATTTCCTTTATTCTGTTAGATTTTGCTCTTCTAGTTGATGACGTTGAGTTAGGCTAGTATATTGCCATCTGTCTTCACTGTTTCATGTAAGCATGTCTTGCTGTGGGTTACGTCTGATTACGGCTTTCTCTGCATCCGTAAGTTTGGGTACTTTTCATTCGCCCTAGGAAACTCGTGGTTTGTCTTTTGGTTTCTTCCTCGGACCATGGCAATGTAATAATGTACTGTTTACTTTTCTTATGTTTGTGTGTCTTTCGTTGTTGTTTTCATTTTGTTTATTTTTTTCTTGTTATTGACTTCAGTTTTGTTCTATTGTAGTCAGAGAAAATGCTTCTATGATTTCAAAATATCAAAACTTGCTTTGTGACTAACATGGTCTATCCTGCCGAATGATCCGTGTGCACTGGGGTAGGATGTATATTGTGATGATTAGGAGCAGTGTTCTTTATGTGTCTGTTAAGTCTCGTTTGAGGTAGAGTGGTTCGGGTCTTCTCTTTCCCTGCTGATAATCCTTCTTGTTTTTCTGTTCAATAGTGAGTGTGCTATATTAAAATCTTCAACCATGGTGGGATAGAAGGTAAGCAATTCAAACCCACCAGAGGCTCTGTGGGAGAAAGATGAGGCTTTCAGCTCCCTGTAAAAATTTAGTCTTCGAAACCCAACGAGGCAGTTCTACCCTGTCCTACAGGGTTGTGTGTGTGTGTGTGGGTGTGTGTACATATATCAATTTCTATATGTAAACATAAGTTTATATAGTTTCTATCAGTGTTTGCTGTATATACAAGATGTTCCAATACTGAGTACTGAGTGTATGATTATTAAATCTTCTTGATGAATCAACTCTTTTGTCAGTATATATCTTTATTTCTTCTAGCAGATTTTATCTTAATGTCTACTTTGATATTAATATTACCACCCGAGCTCAGTTTCAGTTATTATTTACATGAAATATTTCCCCCAAAACTTCCATTTTCACCCTATTTATGTTGTTGTATTTAAGTTGTGACTAATGTGAACACCATATAATTGACCCATTGGTTTGTTTGTTTTTTTACTCCATTCTGCCACTCGGCCTTTTAATTAGAGGATTTACTTTATATGCTCAGGTATAAGCCAAGTTTTTCAGCACAAAAATTGTCCTGAAAAACTGGGATTCGGCTTATACACAGGTCAGTTGAACCCCAGCGAGGTGTAACATCTCACTGGTGCTTCCCCCCCCCCCCCCAGGTAGCGGGATGAGCGCCCGTTATCTCGCAGGTGATTGCCGTTTCTCTGCTGTTCATTCAAAGCCCCGCTGACACTGCAGGGCTTTGAATGTTTGTTTACTCATATCTAACCAATCAGAGCTGCCCTATGACGTGGACGACTTCAATTTGCAGAAGCACTCACAGTGATTCACTTACACCGGCAGCTGAACTTATAAGGATGTGCCTGTGGCTGCGCTCTGTCTCTCCCCTCTGGTCTCTGTGTTAATTCACATCCTGTATCCCCCACCTGCACGGACTTCCCCCTTCCTCCCTGCTAACCCATCGTGGGAAAGGGGGTGTGCACATTACCATGAAAGTTATTTTTCAAAGTCTTGTTTTGTTATCCTATTAGAAATTGATACTCTTGAACACTTATATGAGGCTGGTTTCAAAATGAAGCTTGTGTCAAGAGCAGAAGAGAGCAATAACAGTACTGCAAGTAGGGAATTCTGTGTTGACGAAAAGCAAGTGAGGGAGTGGCGGAAAATGAAGGCTAACTTGGAACAGATTCCAAAAGCTAAAAAAAACTCATTGTGGTTTAACGTCTTTTTATGGGGCTCTAGAAAGTGAATTGCATAAATGGGTTATGGAGTGTTGTCAAAATGGTTACTGCGTAACACGCATTGGAATCCGCATTCATGCTTTACAAATGGCTACGGATGACAAATATAAAGCACCAGACATTGAAAGTTTTACTGCGTCAGCAGGATGGTGTACCTGCTTCAAGAATAAGTTTGGCCTACTATGTTTGAGACAAAGAACAAAGATTTCCCAGAAATTGCCACAAGACCTTGAAGAAAAAATTATGTCATTCCAGTCATTTATTATAAAACAAAGAAGGATTTATAATTATGACCTGGCAGATATTGGGAATATGGATGGAACTGCCATGCCTTTTGATCTTCCAAGCAACTGAACTGTGGCAAGTTTAGGAGAAAAAAAACATTTTTTCTCAAAACACAGCAAATGAAAAAAATAACACTTTACAGTTGTTCTATCATGTTTGGCTAATGGAACTAGGCTGTGTCCTGTCATTATTTTTAAAAGAAAGACCTTGTCTAAAAAGATCAATTTCCCACGAAGAATTACTCTGTGTGCACATGTTAATGGCTGGATGGATGAAGACAGCAAAAAAAATGGCTGGAAGAAATTTGGAACCAACGACCAGGAGCAGCCTTCAAGAAAAAGCCATCATTACTTATTTGGGCTTTGTTCAGAGCCCACCTATCGGATGACATCAAAAAATTGACAAAAGCTAGCAGTTACTTTAGCCGTTTATTCCAGATGGACTTACATCTGTATTGCAGTCTCTGGATATATCTTTGAATAAGCCTTTTAAAGACCGTGTGCGAAGGATGTGGCATGAATGGATGTCATCTGGTCAAGCCCAACTAACAAAAGGAGGAAATCTCATGAAGCCTGACAGAGTTAATAGCAAAGTGGGTTCGAGATGCATGGGAAGACATTCCAGAAGACATGGTGCGATGTGCCTTCCAGAAATGTAGTATTAGTAATGCTATGGATGGCAGTGAAGACTGCGCTTTGTATGAAAATGACAGCAGTGATGGTGATGACGGCGATCTCAGTGAGGACAGTGTCTATGATGACCTCACACCAGCTGAAGCTCTGCATTGGGATATGGATGATGATGAGGAATCCAGTTTTGAAGGATTTTAGCTTGGTTGCTGATTGAGCTCAGGAAATAGTACTCTTAAAGTAATATTGTTGATACCTTATTGTTTTTGTTGAACCTATTTTTCCACTTACTGTGCTGGTTTACTAATGTTAAATGACTTGTCATTTTATTTAAAACAAATACTTAAATACATTACCCCACTGATGTCTCAATTTTTAGTAATTTTATTTTCATTTGTTTTTATTATTGAAACTCACCAATAGCGTCTGCATATTTCACCCTAGGCTTATACTCAAGTCAACAGGTTTTTTTGGTTTCCCAGGTAATAATTAAGTACCTCAGCTTATACTCGGGTTGGCTTATATTCGAGTATGTACAGTAGTCTATTTGCATTCACATTCATTACAATAAGAAGTGACTTCTGCCGTTCTGTTCTGTTGTTTACTAGATGTCGTAAGCCTTATTTGTCTATGTTTCTTACTACTGTTTCCCTTTGTGTTTTGTTGGTTTGTTGTAATGAGTAGTTTGATTTTCTTTTCCCTTCCTTTTGTGTGTATTTTTAATATATTTTGTTAATAGTTACCATAAATGGTACATTTATGGCGTCCTAGGGTAAGTTGGTACCAACTGAAATAACATATAAGAAATTCTATGTAACTATACCAGTCCCACACACCCCTGTTTTTCATGGTTATCACTAATTATGTATATATTTGATGTTTCCTATAATGGAAATCTCCTTCTGAAATCCCCATGATTTGTATTTTAGATCTCTTGATGTTGTCCCATAATTCCGTTAAAGTACACTAGCGTCCATGGGCATCCATTCTTGTAGCTCTTCAGTCACTATAATTTCTTGTTTTTTAATTATTTTAATGGGGGCTCTTACAGCTCTTATAACAATCCATACATCATCATGTTGAGCACATTTGTACATATGTGGCCATCATCCTTATCAGGCAGTTGTCTTTGATTTGAACCCTTGGTATCAGCAACTAAATTTGTATCCTCCCTTCCCCACCCTCCCACCCTCATGAACCCTTGATAAATTATAAATTATTGTTATTTTAAAGTCTTACACTTCACAGTCTCCCTTCACCCATGTTTCTGTTGTTTGTCACTCTGTGGGAGATGGGGAGGAAATACACCAATCATTGCGATTGGTTCACCGTTTCTCCCCCCACCTTCCCTCTACCTTCATGATATTGCCTCTCCCATTCTTGTGCCTGAGCGGTTTATCTGGCCTGGGCTCCGTGTGTTGAGAGCTCTTATCTGTACCAGTGTACGTGCTCTGGTCTAGCTGGATTTGTAAGGTAGAACTGGGGTCATGATAGGAAGGGGGGCATTAGAGAACTACAGGAATGTTGCATGTTTTGTGGCTGCTGTGTTGCACGCTGGCTGGCTCATCCCTTCTTTGTGACCCCTCTAGGCAGGGATTCGGTCACTGTAATTTCAACTACCTTATCCTCATTTGCAATTCTTTCTTCAGCCTGATTAAATCCTATATTGTCTTTATCATTTCCATTATTGTCCCTTTCTGTTGCAACATTTGTTATGCTTTATTAAGAACTTTATCTTGTTTGTGCATTGTTTCCCTTATCTCTCCTAAATCTTCTTTGTTTTATCTTAACCTTTTAATTTTGTTTAATGTTAATGTTTGCCTGTCAGTTGTTCATACTGTAGTTACCTGCGTGTTGCTATGATTCTGGAAGATAAACCACTGATATTTCAAATACCAACAGGGCTGCACATGGTCAACAGGTTTCAGCAAACTTTCAGACCAAGAAAAGACTAGAGAGAAGGAATAGGTCGCCCACTTCTGAAAAAACTAGTCACTGAAAACCTTAAGGATAAAATGAATCATTATCTGATATGGTGCCAGGAGATGAACCTGTAAAGTTGGAAGGCACTCAATACAATTTAGAAAGCGCCGCCTCCTTAGTTATGTGAATGGAGCAGAACTTTTGAGACCACCTGCTGGTCGTGCGCAGTTTAAACCTCACTAGATGAAAACAAACAGCTATTAATTAGATGAAAGCAAACTTCTATTAATAACAGCTACATAGAATGTATAAAGTTATGAGTCTTCAAAAACTGGAAGTCTTCATTAGTGAAATGGTTTACACAAAAGTTAAAATCCCAGGCATTAGTGAGCTGAAATAGACTGGTATTGGCCATTTTATTTGGGCAGTCATATAATTTGCTGTGCTAGGAATGACAGATTCAAGAAAACTCGAATTATTTCCTTCATCAAAAAGAAAATTTCCACACATACCTGTGAATCATTAATAAAACATATTCTTGTATTCTCTGTGGTCAGCCAATTCCTCTGATATCAGCCATTATTATTAATTTTCATATTTTTTAGGTTTTTAATAAAATTATATTACCTTCAAGTAAAGGCAGCATTACATTTTTTTAGAAAAGAACATTTCATCTGTCTTGAAGTACAGTGGTGGCTGTGAAAGGATAATAATCACACTCATAGGTTCCCAAATTTATTTGGCTTAATGCCCCCTTTTCAGAAACAAATTACTAAGTACCCCCTTGACAATTAAAAACTTTTGTACTATAGCCCATAATCCAATAAAGTGTAGGTATCTGCTTTTGCAGCCCCCAACCCGGAGTATTCCTGCAATCCACAGAAGATTGCAACACCCTCTTTGGGAAACATGGCTATTCAACTACAAGAAAGACCAGTTAATGCAATTATTACTCAAATTTACAAACCAATCATTAAAAGCAATGATGACAAAATTGAAGAATTCTGCCAAATTCTGCAGTCTGAAATTGAGCAGCATGCAATCAAGGTGTATTGACAATTACTGGTGATTAGAATCTGAAAGTTGGGCACAAAGAGGGAAAAAACTGTTGGAAAAATAAAGCCTTTGTAATAGAAGCAAAGCTAAAGATTGCATTTTAGTATTCTGCAAGACCAGTGACTTCTTCATTGAGAATACTTTTTTCCAGGACATAAATGGCAAATATATACATAGACCTCACTAGATGGAATCCACAGGAATCAAATTGACACTAGATAGAATCCACGGGAATCAAATTGACTACATCTGTGGGACGAGACAATGAAGAAGTTCAGTGTTACCAGTCAGATTAAAGCTAGTAGCTGACCGTGGCACAGACTATCAAGTGCTCGTATGCAAGTTCAGCTTGAAGCTGAAGAAAAATAAAACAAGTCCTAGTAGAAAACCAAAATATGACCTTGAGTATTTCCCACCTACATTTTGACACCAGCTCAAGAGCAATTGTGAAGCATTCAACATCAAAAGCCAAAGATCGGGTGAGTTGTGAGATGATATTTAAAAGATCATGCATAGGGAATACAAACGGTCATTTAAAAGACAGGAACACTTTGTTCCAATAATATGGCGTTACATGATACCTTCCCCACGCGAGTGCTGAAGACCAAAAGGGTGCAAGAGCAAATGTGGTGAAGAAAGCTGACAGTGCCCAGCTATTAAAAGATAATAGCACCTGGGGTCTTGAAGGCTTGCAGTGGCCATCTAGTAGGGAAGCAACAAGTGGCCATCTAGTAGGGAAGCAACAAAGCCCATATGGAAAAGCACATCTGCCTGTGTAATCATGAAGTGTTAACGGGAATAGTTATCAAAAATTCCAAAATAAGCAATCAGATTGATATGAAGGAACGTAGTCAAAGTGGAGACCCAAACCCCCTTTTAAGGTAATTGGACAGTCCCTCACAGAAGGCCACATGGAAGAGATGATGTATCCATGGTTCAGGATAGCACTGATGAAACACATAAATAACCCTACTTCTTTCATATTTCCTCCCTTATTATTCTGGTCTGAGTTTCACCTCATTAATCTTGTGAGACCTGTATATGTTCATTTGTATAATTAAGGTTATTTGATGCATGAAATCAAAGATAGAGAAACCCTTCAGAAATAGTAATGGGAGTAATGACTCCCTGAGAATACGGGAAGGTGGGGGGAGGGGCATTGATAGCAATGATGACTGTATAACCCTGCTCGAGGGGAACAAATAACAGAATTGTAGGTGAACGGATACATTTACCTACAACATATGGTGGTGTAAGGTACAGCAAAATAATAATATATAATAAGGGTTCAGGGGGAGGGAATAAAGGGGAGCGGATATCACAGAGTTCAAGAAGAAAGTGCTTTGATAATGATGGTGACAGCAAACAATTATGCTTTATCTAATTGAATTACGTATTGTTATAATACCTGTAAGAGCTCCCAATAAAGTTATTTTTTTAAGTATGAACACAAAAAAATTGAAATTAAAAATAAATAAAATGCAGGAAAGAAAAATAAGACCAAAGTGAATGTCAGAAGAGACTTTAAAACTTACTCGTCGGTGTAGAAGAGTATGGTGGTTTGGAATTATGTCAGTGGACACTCCAGAGAAATGGTGGGGGCAGAACTCAACCTAGCAATTGTGTTGTAGCTTCTTGACACGTGAAGTCATAAACTTGATGTCATACATTTGGTGGTAGAGAGAGAGAGAGACTGAACAAGGCTGAGTTCTCTTTGGCACTTTCTTTGCCTTCTACTGAGCTGTATCTTGCATCTGTTTCCTGGATCTGCTGAAGCCAGGAACTGTCCGTGGACTACCAATGGTAGATTCATTGGGCCTACTTTGGACCTCTACATCCACTACCCTGTGACCCTTGCTCTCTGTGCTTGGTCATCTTGCTTCCTATTCATCAGCTTCCATGCGTCAGGGGAAGCCTGACTTGAACTGGCCTTGGACTTACCTATTCCTACAACTATGTAACTCATTCTTGATATAAATCTGTTTCTATATACAACACATACAAACTTCACTGGTTTGTTTCTGTAGAACAGTGGTTCTCAACTTCCCTTTGGGAGGTCGAACAACCCTTTCACAGTAGCAAAATTAGTTATGAAGTAGCAACGAAAATTTATTGTATGGTTCAGGGGGGAGGGGTGGCTGGGGGGGGGTCACCACACATGAGGAAGTATATTAAAGGGTCACGACATTAGGAAGGTGGAGAACCACTGCCCTAGACAATCTAGCCTAACACAACTAGCTAAAACAAATGGGAGCAATGATGAAGTAAAGGAGCTAAACAGGACATTTCAAAAGACACCTTCAGAAAAGAAAGTAAAGTTAAATATTGAAATGTGCATGACCTGGATGTAGAAAATCAAACTCTCCATTCAAGACGCCTGCTTCCTAACATAGTCCGCCTCAGTCACTAATTGAAAGAACTAAAGAAAAATTCCAGCCTTGAGTTAAAATACTGAAGAATTCTATGGGTAACACACTGTGATAAAGGAAGCATCTTAGCAAGATGGTAGGAATATATGATGCACTGCGTCATAAAGAATTAGCCAACAGTCCACCATTTCGATCAATAATTAATGGTATGTAAAGAGGAAATCCACACAGCACTGAAGGCATCATTATTAATTTGAATGTTTCAACAAGCACTGTCACTAATCTATGCCAAGAAATCTGGAAGACCACTTCCAGGGCCATGCACTAGAAGAGACGCATGCTAACAGGGTCCATCCATAGGGAAGTGGAGGGAATGCTAACTGGGAACAAACCCCACTGCAGTGTACCTTCTGTAGCAATCTGCAGCAGCCTGGAAGGTGCCATGACTGAGTGAATGAGGGGCTCTTAAGTTCCACTTGGGCTTCTGGAGAAATCTGCCTTGTTGCTCTCAAAGTCCGCCCAGCAGATTGGTGACTGTGAGTAGAGCCTCTGCTTAAGATGCCTCTTTTTTGGCAGTAGCCTGTCAATCACCTCCAGCTGAGTGGGAGAAGGGTATCATGCATTCATTTGATTCCAAGGAAGTCTAGCTTATTGTTATGAGAACACTTCCCCTCCCAGAGGATGTTGGCTGTGAGTAAACTCCATTCACACGCCTGCTTCCTAACATACTCAGCCACACTCAACAATCATAGCACTGTCCGGAAGTGAGGGAAAGCTGACCTGAATTGACTCCCAGGAAGGTCTCTCGTGATGACTTCAGTAGCTGAAGCTATGTAATACACGGGGAGGCAGGTAGACTGTTGACCGGGAGCACACTGGACTATAGGAGTCTCCTGTCCAATAGCCAGTAGCATTGCAGCCGACAACATCCAGGTGGAGTATGCTAGCGAGATGTAAACAGACCCCTGAAGAGGTCTGCCTTGTTGATTTTAAACGGGGGAGGGAGGGAGGGTAATCTCTCTTGAAAGAAGGACAGCCACAATGTTCCTTAGAAGCAAGGAAGATGAGCCTTGGTCTCATACACTTGAGCATGTTATTAGGAGACCAGTTCCTGGAAAAGCACATAATGTTTGGTACAGCAGATGCTTCACCAAAAAAAAAACGAGAAAAACTCTTGCTCAATGAAATGGAATGAGTAAGTGACTGGCATACCCTGTAGCTGCAACAGTAGACCCAATCGTAACAATTGGGAAGATTGTTTCTTTCTGTTATGTATCGAGTCATTATGCGTTAAAACTGATGGGCAGCACCTAACAGGGTTAAAGAGGAACCTCTGATAGCACAGTGGTTTTGTAGCCTCCAGTTGCTCCATGGGAGAAGCGATGAGGCTTTCTACCCCACAGAGACTTGCAGTCTTAGAAACCCACAGAGGTCGTCCTACCCAGTCCTGTAGGGTCGCTGTCAGTCAGAAACAACTTGACGGCAGTGGGTTTTTCTTTTACCACTAGCAACATTGACTTAGGTTACAAATAAATCCATGAATGTGGTAGAGCACACAGGACCAAAGTTATGAACATTTATTAGGCAAAACCAAATACCTTGAGGAAATGAGTCACTGGGCCTGGGGGATCCAGATAGTCGTCCGTGACACCAAAATCAATGGGCATACCCAAGTTCACAGTGTTCTACATCCTTCTTTGGTGAGTAGCAACTGGGGCCTGAAAAGTTTGTGAGCAGCCATCTAAGATGCAACTATTACTCTTTCTCCATCCAGAGGAAACAAGAGTGGTGGAATCAATGGACTTAGGGAAGTAATTAGTCCAACAGACTGATACACCATGCTGACATCAGTCTCCACAGCCCTGAGGTCAGAACCGAACGGAGCCTGCCTAGCACTACCAATTGCTCTGAAAAGGATCACAAAACACCCTGGATAGAATGAGAAAAAACGTGGAACAAAATTCAAAATCGTAGAAGAGGCCAGGCTTATTTGCCAGATAGAGATTAACGGGACCTTGAAGACCATGGCCCTTAGTTACCTTCCAGATCTGAACTGACCTTCCTGCTGTACTAGAGCAATCCACCACTTAAAAACAAAAGAGCAGCATTGACCCAGGACAGAGGTCAGAGAGTTATGGAAACCAGAAACACAGGGAGAAGTGAGGATGGTATCTTGAGGGGACTGCAGTGAGTTGAAACAGAATGTGCATGACTTGTTAAAATTGAAACTGATGGTGTGTTCAGTAAGCCTTCATCTAATTCGTAATGAAAAGTTTTGTTTGTTTTTAAAGTATATTAGAGTGTACCAGAAGCTAGGGGAAGGGGGGCTGTGGGGTGGAGCACGTGGAAAATTGGATTATTTAAGGATAGGGTTGCATAACCGATTGTGTTGTTGATGTTGTTGTTCAGTGCCATTGAGTCAGTTCTGACTCATAGCAGCCCTATCTACGTATAAAAGAACAAGGAACAAAACAGCACCCGGCCTGCTTCCTCCTCACTATTGTTCTTATAATTGTGCATTTACTGGCCCTACGTGTGCACTGGAAAAAGTGGACTTGGTAAAAGTTATGTGTGAGATCTATTTTTAATACGCTTACTTAGGGGCCTAAGGGAGCTTCCTGAGGCCGCTTTGGTACAACCACAAATGTGGGCATTGGTTTCTTGGTTTGGGGCTGTAGAGCCATGTGATGGTCTCCTAGTCAGTTAAACTAGTCCTGGGTTTAGTGCTCTCTTCTCTCTAGTTCATTGCATAGTGGTCAGTGTCTTCCAAGCTTATCAACAGTCACCCAGTGTTTCCTTTCCATAAGACCAAAAGAACTGAAGGGTGCCCAGCTTCCATTACAGGACAGTCTGAGTAAGATTCCACAGAAAAATTCCGAATCAAAAAGAGGAAAGTGCAGCCCTGAAATTCAAATGACCATGGACTCCAGAATCTAGAGCTAAGGGGGCTGGGTGAAGCCCCGAAAATATTGAACTGATAAAATCTTAAACCATAATCAAAAAGAAATCCCCTGATAATTTAGCTTAACTAGGCAAAAAAAAAAAATCTCCCTTGAGCATTCTGCTCTTTAAAAAAAATCTCTCTCTGGGAGGGAGGAGGGAGGCAGGGGGCGAAGAAAGGGGAAGCCAATTACAAGGATCTACATATACCCTCCCTGGGGGGTGGGCAACAGAAAAGTGGATGAAAGGAGATGCCAGGCAGTGTAAGATATGATAAAATAATAATTTATAAATTATCAAGGGTTCATGAGGGAGTGGGGAGCGAGGGGAAGGGTGAGGAAGAAAAATGAGGAGCTGATTCCAGGAGCCCAAGCAGAAAGCGGGTGTTGAGAATGATGAGGACAACAAATGTACAGATGTGCTTTACACAATTGATGTATGTGTGGATTGTGATAAGAGTTGTATAAGCCCCAATAAAATGATTTTTTTAAATCTCTTTCTGGGATACAAGTGAGCACCACAACTTGAAAGATTCGAAAAGCTCCTTATGACGGAGGGCAGTGAGTATCTGTTAATGTCAGGGGACACTTCCGAGAAAGGGTCAAGAAGGTCGACTCAACTCTAAGATTGTCATCAGTGTCACTGAATTGTACATCTAGAAATGTTGGTACATCTACCACTGGTGTATATTTTGCTGTGCAGATACTCAACATCACAACAAAGTAACAATTTTTTAAGTAGAAATAAGGTCAGAAGATTAAAAACCATCCTTATATTAACTCTTTTCAAACTCAGAAACTGATATTTGGTTTATCTGATCTTTTTAAAGTTATTTTAAGACTGCACTGGACCCACTTTTAACCTAGGTCTCTAAATTATCTTTGGCAAAAAGCAGTAAAATAATTCCATCTGACCGAGCATAGAGTATGAATGCCCAGGTACCAGTCCTAAATGCACTGAACTGAACTGACGTGGGCCTGAGCAATGGTGCCTTAAATTTACAAGATTCCAGTCCTTTAAGAAAAATGTGAACCTTCAAAATGCAGACTGTACAACGCATCGTAGCCTGTGAGATTTGGTAATAGCAAATATTACATCTGTTAGATATGAACTGACTTTAATTTTTATATCCATTGACATCTCTAGATAATAATAAATGAAGACACATTTGTACTTTTAAAATAAATGTGCATTTCATAATGAAATGGGTGCATCTTTTGAGATAGGATCTATTAATGACTGTCTTTACTTTGTACTTCAGGATGATGCTTTCCAAACATAAAAATGTATCTACTAGTAATGATTCTAACTTGTTAGATTTTGAATAATAATAGTAAAGGGTTTTCCTATCTCCCTCTTGTTCTCTCTCTCTCTCTTGCTTAATAGGAGTGAGCTGAGTCGACAGAAACTTCATACCCAAGAGTTGCTTTCGCAGCTGGAAACGGCAAATGAAAAGGTAGTTGAGGTAAGATAAGGAGTCTCAGGGGGAGAGCTATCTGGTTCAGCTTGATACACATGTTACAGAATTGTATTTCAGCCAAGTCCGAATTCTCTATTTGGAAATGGCCATACAGATGTGAGTATGTCTTAATGGAAACTACTCTTAAGCCGAAAAATCCACACTTGATATACTGTGAATAAAAGCTTTGAAAATCAGCCGTTCATCATCTATAATTGACAAAAGGTAGAATCCTCAGTTCTGTTTCACTGGGATAACTTGTGCGGTGTTTCAGAGAATGTCTATTCACATCTAAAATTATTCATTTCAAACCCATTCCATGTATTTTATTTTGGTCCATCACAAAAGACACAAGAAAATACTTTTGCCTACTGGACCATTAAAATACCCCCATTTAGATTAACACCTTAAAACTAAATATAGCAAACATGCATCTTTTTTACCATTAGGATTTTAAAAAATAAACCGTATCTAGATTATGATTGGGGATGTGGGGAACTCCAGTTCTTCACGTAATGATCTAGCTTTGGAATTCCGTTAGACTATGGGGACCACTGTCTCCATGGGATTGTTCGTAACCACTGTAACATTGTGGATTTACATGAGCCAGTTAGAAAACAAACAGGATCCATGGAAATACTCCTTGACGTAGCTGCCACTTTCAGGAATTTGTTCTTGGGGAATAATATATAATAGAAACATTTTAAAAAGAAAACAGCACTATAATGTTAATACTAGTGTAACTAGTGTTGAGAACAGCTACCAAACCCAACCAAAGCCATTGCCATTGAGTCAATTCCAACTCCTAATAACCCGATAGAGCAGACTACAACTGCCTGTATGGGCTTCTGAGACTGTAATTTTTATCTTAATCATTTAATGGGAGCTCTTACAGCTCTTATAATATTTCATACATCAATTGTATGAAGCATAGTTGTACACATGTTACCATCATGATTTCTAAACATTCACTTTCTATATGAGCCCTTGGTATCAGCTTCTCTTTTTTTCCTGCCCTCCCTTCCCCTCGCACCCTCATAACCCCTTGTTAAATTATAAATAAGTTATTATTATTTTCATTTCTTATACTGACTGCTGGTGATTTTGAACTGTTGGCCTTATGGTTATCAACCTAGCACGTAACCACCATGCCACAAGGGCTCTTCGTAGGGCTCTGAGGATTCCCTTACTAAGTTAAAGGGGGGCTGCTCTCCTTTAAAAAACAAAACCCAAAGCACCGTGTAGTACCACTGGAACCATGTAGCCAGCTGTTGCCCAAATAGATGTTCAGCAGTGCCGGCCTGTATTTATTTAAATACCTTGGTACATTGGAATAGCCAATATATGAGATGGCATCAAAAAGTTCATGGAAAATGGAATTTTAAAATAATGGAATTTATCAATGAGTTTTTTGAAACACCCTCTTCATAAATTTTAATTTCTGCTTCTGGGCATAATAAGAAATATATTAAGTTCATTTTAATAGGGGGCTGGTATTTCAATATTTTATATTACTAAGCACGACATTCACTGATAGCACCTGTTATTTTAGGACTTGAGAACTCTAGTTTTTCACAGAAAATATTTTTCTTGTTATTATTCATCTGGTTTATATTATCCTCTCAATTCAAATAAGTGCCAGAAAAACAGTATAACAATTCTAGTTGTAAAAACCAAGAAGAGTTGTTTTTTTGTGAAATCTTCACATGTAATATAAGTATGACAGATACAAGCTAGAAATACCAATTAAAATGGAGCCATAGGCCAGACCTAAAATAAATCAGATCACGAAAAAGTTTTTAAAAATAGTTGCTCTGGAGCTATGCCAATAATATTCTGTGACTTGTGGTACATATCAGACTGCAAATGTGTACTGCTGGGTGCCTAATAACCAGATGATTGTACATGGATTGTTTGAACTTATCTGCATGACAGCGTGTTATGACAAATTTCTATTCATGATGCTGAAGAGTTCTCTTTTTTTGTATGTTTATTTTCTTTTTCTAATTTTTTATCATTTTATTAGGGTTTCATACAATTCTTATCAAAATACATACATACATACATAAATCGTGTAAAGCACATTTGTACATTCGTTGCCCTCATCATTCTCAAAACATTTGCTCTTCACCTAAGCTCCTGGCATCAGCTCCTCATTTTTCTCCGCCCTCCCCGCTTCCCCCTCCCTCATGAACCCTTTGTAATTTATAAAATTATTATTTTGTCATATCTTTCCCTGTCTGACGTCTCCCTTCACCAATTTTTCTGTTGTCTGTCCCCCAGGGAGGAGGTTATATGTAGATCCTTGTAATCGGTTCCCCACCTTGAACCCACCTGCCCTCCTCCCTTCCCACTATCGCTACTCACACCACTGGTCCTGAAGGGATCATCCACCCTGGATTCCTTGTGTTTTCAGTTACTATCTGTACAGTGTACATCCTCTGGTCTTGCCATATTTGTAATATAGAATTGGGATCATGATAGTGTGGGGAGAGGAAGCATTTAGGAACTAGAGGAAAGTTGTATGTTTCATCATTGCTATATCACACCTACCGTGACTGGCTCATCTCCTCCCCGAGACCATTCTGTAAGGGGATGTCCAGTTGCCTACAAGTGGTCTCTGGTCCCCCCTCATTCACAATGATACGATTTTTTGTTCTGATGATGCCTGATAACTAATCCCTTTGATACCTCATGATCGCACAGGCTGTTGTGCTTCCATGTGGGCTTTGTTGCTTCTGAGCTAGATGGCCGCTTGTTTACCTTCAAGCTTTTAAGACCCCAGATGCTATATCTTTTGATAGCTAGGCACCATCAGCTTTCTTCACCACATTTGCTTATTCACCTGCTTTGTCTGCAGTGATCATGTAGGGAAGGGGTGAGCATCATAGAATGCCAATTTAATAGAACAAAGTATTCTTGCATTGAGGGAGTACTTGAGTGGAGGCCCAATGTCCCTCTGCTACCTTAATACTAAACCTATAAATATATGCACATAGATCTATTTCCCCATCCTCATATATAAATAGATTTATATATGTACATGCCTTTATTTACACCTCTATAAATATCCTTTGCCTCCTAGCTCTTTCCTCTATTTCCTTTGACTTTCCTCTTGTCCCACAATCATGCTCAGTTTTCATTTGGGTTTCAGTAATTCTTCTTGGTTACATTACCCTTAATCACACCCTACCAGGCCTCCCACACCCTCCTCACCACCGATTTGGAACACTTGTTCCCTTGTCCCTGGGTTTGTTAACACCTGTACCTTCCCCCCCCCCCCCTCACCTCCACCTCTCTCATGTCATCCTGGAACTGTTGATCCTGTTGTTTTCTCCTCTTGATTGTTCATCCAGCCTATCTTATTTAGACAGACCTGCAGAGATAATAACGTGATACTGACTGGTTCTATGGACCCTAATAGCCACTGAAGTATACAGTATACTGGAGAAGTACAGAAACAATTTCTCCTTTTTTTTTTTTAATACCTGAGCCCTGATGACATAGTGGCTGCACATTGAGCTGCTAACCACAAGGTTAGCATTTCAAAGCCACCAGCCAGCTTCACAGGAAAAAGGCCAGGCTTTCTGCTCCTGTGAAGAGTTACGGCCTCAGAAATTCTCAGGGACAGTTCTACCTTGTCCTATGGGGATACTGTGAGTGAGCATTTAAATCAATGGCAGTAAGTTGTTTTTTTTAAATTAATAAATCTTTTTACTGGGGCTCATACAGCTCTTATCACAATCCATACATACATCAGTTGAGCAAAGCACCCTTATACATTCGTTGCACTCGTCATTATCATAATTCACCATCCACTTGGGTTCCTGGAATCAGCTCAGTTTCCCTTTTTTTTCCCCTCCCTCTCCCTCCCCGCTCCCCCCTTCCACCTGGTCCCTTGATAGTTTATAAATAATTAATATATCTTATCTTACACTCCCCGGCGTCTCCGCTCACCCACCTCCCCATTGCCCATCTCCCAGAGAGGAGGTTACACATAGATCTCCAAGATCGGTTCTCCCTTTCTACACCCCTTTCCATCCTGGTATCGCCACTCCTACCGCGGGTGTTGAGGGGTTCATCTGTCCTAGATTCCCTGTGTTTCCAGATCCCTACTGCACCGCTGTACATCCTCTGGTCTAACCAGGTCCGCAAGGTAGAATTAGGGTCATGATAATTGGGAGGGAGGAGGCGTTCAGGAACTAGAGGACGGTTTTGAATTTCATTGTTGCTACACCGAACCCTGAGTGACTCCTCTCCTCCCCACTACCCCTCTGAAGTAAGTTTTAATGTATAAATCGTTTAGGATGAGACGAACTTTTTAAAAACTAGATTCCTAGAATGCATATTTTCTGTTCTTTGAAATTTAACAGTGATGATTTCATAATTTCCCTAGAAAATTGGTACTGCCCAGTTGTTCTCAAACCAGTACCATCTGTATCAGCAAGGGACTTAATAAAAGTGCACATTCCCAGGTCCCCTCCCAGACCTACGAACTCTAAATCTCTAGTTGTGGGGCCCAGCATTCTTTCTCAAACGCTCAGGATGATTCTGGAGCAGTAATCTAGCATCTCTAGTCTTGTTCTTAACTTTTTTGATTTAATTCTTAACTGATTTGGACTTAATATCACTTTGCAACTGAATTTATTAAATAACTTTTTTGGGTAGGAAAAAAAAGCATGCCCTCAGAGTGCAAAGCCAACTTTGTACTTTGAAGCTCATTACTTGAAATATAAATTTGGGGTCATGTTCATTTGTGATAAAATGATATCCAGATTGTATTGATTATTCCACTGAACAGCTCCATATCACATACGGTTTTGCACTTGTTTGTTTTTATTGTCTCCCCACAACAGAAAGAAAAGTTAATTCTAGAGTATCAAGAAAAAGCCAACAGACTTCAAAGTCGTCTAACACAGGCCGAACAGAGAGCTGCTTCTGTGTCACAGCAGGTAGGGAGCACCCTCACCATTCCTAGATTATGCGCGGGTCAGAAAGCAAGTTTCCTTAGAGATTCACATAAAACCAGTAAGTTTACATTTATTTAATTAAACTTAAAATAGTTTCATATTCGAGATTGGGAAATTAAACATCATCAGAAACAAGCAGGTTTGTTCTTCTTCAAATTGACACCTAAAACTAGAGCTGTATTGTCCAGTATGGTGTGCATTGACTGCTGGTGAGTAAATTAATAAACATTTTTTTAAATAAAAATATAGGTTTTTATGTCTCCCAGCCACGTTTCAAATCCTCAGTAGTCACACATAGTTATGGCTACCATATATTTGGAAATAAACATAGATATAAAACATTTCTCTCATTAAAAATTTTATTGGACAGCACTGCTCTAGAACTTCCTAAAATGAGACACTGGCAGACTTAAAAGTAGATAACATTGTTCAGATGAATGGTACTATTTTTAATTTTAGCTTGTAAATGAAAAAATTACTTGGCTTACAGGTTACTAATTTCATTTCATATACTTTTATATAAGCTCATGTCAATCTAGAATACCATGTAAATGGGAACCAGAGTAGAAAATACAGACTGTCGGTTTGCCCTCAGGAATGCACAAACACAGCATATAAGTAAGATGACTGGCATTGGTTCATAGCTTGGATGGTGTGGCTGCCCATTTCCCATCTCTCTCTTCTCTTTGCCACATATGCCCCGTGAAATTTTGTTTTTTATAAATAAATGAGATGGCCATTTGTTCTGAATTAGGAGACTGTTTCCTCCTATTAGGAACAAAGTTAGAGAAAATTAATTATTATAAATTAGGCTGGAAACATATAATGAAATATATAAGTAGTTACTGTCAAATTAATGACATTCAGTTTTAAGTGGATTGTTTCCATCATAATCAATATTATTTTTAGCTACTGTGGCATCTTATACATAATAAAACAATTATAAACATTCACTGACCATGATGTTTATAGATTTACCTTTTTTAATAGTTGACACATAATTTGCATCTCATACATCTCAACAGTTCAGTCATAGCGAAAAGAGCTGGTCGATCATCACCGCCATCAGTTCTAGAACGTTCGCTTTCTCCTTGTACTCATTATTAGCGTCCCTTTTCCCCTGACCTCCCCTCTCAGAACCTCAGAAAGCCATTCATCTAGTTTCTATCTCTCTAGATTTACCAACCCTGGATTTCATCTACTGAAAACACACACACTCACAAGACCTCACCAATAACAAAATAAGCCAGAGGAAAACCTCAGTTGAAAAGAAAGGAAATATTAAAACCTGGAACAAATTTAAAATGGGTCAAAAGGGAGATCAGATGGGATCAGGTATTAAATTTTAACCCAATTACGCCTGCCATAATCAGTTTACATTGCTCTCCATTAATAGCAAGCCTATTCACATCGCCCGACTATGAGCCATGGGGACTCACTGATTCACTTAATCAATGTAGGGACCTTCAAATAGATTTGGGGCTCCCACTGTCATCCATAGGCTTCTGAAAATGAGGTGTTAGCAATTTAAGCTCTGATACCATTCCTTCCTTTAGATTTGGATTTTATTACTTGTACTCCTTGAATCGCACAGGTTGGTGTGCTTCTTCCATGTGGCGTAGTTGATGCCTCACTTAGATGGCTGCAGGTTTGAAGACAAGCCTTTTCTTTTTGATAGCTGGGCACCGTCTGGTCTCCTCGCTTTACTTCCCTATAGCAGTGATCTCTTCAGGAGGCAAGCATCAAGCAGGGCCATGTCAGAAGAACTACTTGTTCTTAGGTTGGGCTAGAATTCAGTGCAAGCCCCAAACCCATTCAGACATCGATGGCTTGTATATCTCTGGTTCACCTTAGAGGACTCATTATCATTTTATGAGAGAGGACATTATCAATCCTCTCCCTTGAATAGAAGGTCATTCTTTTGATAGTGTCATTAATTTATCCAGTAGTATAGAATTTAACACATTGTTGAGAAAGATAATTATACAAGTATAGGCAGATCCATCCAAACTGTGTTACATGAATTGTTAGTTAATTTGTACAGTTTAAACTCTTAAATGATTAGGCACTATTTACATTAAGAATGGTGTCTCTGATAGGACAATATTTCTGATAACATTCATTCACAATGGAAGAATCATGCCTTATAGATTTTCTTTTAATCCAATTCTGGTGTGACTATGACATAGCAGTTAAAGAAAATCCAATAATAATTTGCCTTTTTGTTTCCCTCCTGTTTGAGAGTCATTGTAGCCTTGTCAATAAGTTTAATTTCCTGTGAAATGTATTTAATTAATTAATCATCCACGAACCCGTTTGATTGATTATAATATTATCTTTAAAAGTGTTTTGATGCTTATTTGAGTGTACTGTCTGAGCACCTTGTTTTCAGAAAGCTATGAGTGACAGTGAACATCTAGAATCCGTTTAAAGAGTCCCCCTGGGGATTAAGTCTCCACTGAATTCCTTCGGATGCTCACCTGGGGATTAAAACAGTCTTGCCCTCAAGCGGAGTGCCACTGGAAAGTGGGTTATGGCCACTCCTCTCCAGCCAGCCCATGGAGAGGCAGTCCTCTTTAGGGGCCTTTCGGGGTTTGCCCTGGATGGACAGGATTGAGGGCTACATGGTCATGAATTATGCCCATTAGTCCTACCCTCATTGCCTTGGTCAGAAAGCCCTGAACCAATTATGTTCTACCTGGCATAGTGTGCATGTCCCCAACATGGTCCTGTTCCTGCTCCTGTCGCGCCTCTGGAGCTCTGATGCACTGACCTGCCACTTTTCATGAATCTTTGACCGCTTCCTTGGTTCCATGCCTTACTTCATTAGTGTCCTGACTGAATCCTCAGACACCATTTTGACCTCAAGCTAATCATCTCCTTCATCCAAATGATGTGTCTTTGTCTTGTCTTTGTCCTATTTAAGACTTAATAAATGTTCTCTTTAAACTATATATGAGATTGGGGTCTCTCTTATACCCTAAAACAGGTATCAGTCAAATTGCCAGGTGCCATGGGACTCTAGGTGATTTTAACTTGTACATATGAGCCTCAGTTTTCTCTCAAGTTTCATATAGGTTTAATATGACCCCCTCATTCAGTTAATGAAGGATTTCAACAATTAATATGCATAAAGCATTTAGCAAAGACATTAAACAGTAATAGGTAGGTAGATGGGTATTTAAATTAAGTATAATTTAAATTCTGTAGGCCAATCCTTTAAGCTTCACGTTTACCTTTTTCAAAAGTAAAACTAAATAAAATATCTACATCAAATCAAACTACTTTGAGTCCTGTAGAAGAAAGGACACAGTTAGAGAACCATAATTACATGATCCAGTTGGCTTCCAGATTAATCTCCTCCTGACAGAATTAACCTTAAACGATCCGACACAGATGTGTCTCCTGTTAAACTCTCCAATGCTAGAAATTCTGTTCTCCTTGTAAACCATTTTATATGTATAATTTTATTTCCTTTGTTGTTGTTGAAACTATGCACAACAAAACCCAAACTAAGGCGCGCACCAGTTCAGTAATTTCTACACAAACTACTTCGTGATTTAGATTACCTCCTTCAAAGCACCAACCTTTCCTGGTCTGCCCTCTGCCGTTACCATAATGCACTGCCACGGACCATCCTGTGGATGAAGTTGCTGTTAGCAGTTTGATGCCTATTAAAATGGTTTCCAAAAGAGCATAATGTTTAAGGCAAGTAGTTGTCGCTAGTTAAGCTAAACTGTTGTTTGGCTTTAAGAAGCCTTCAGAGGGTGTGTTTTGTTGTTGTTGTTGTTTTATGTGAAGTGTAAGGATTATCCCAGGGCAAGAGTTTCGGGGGTTCATTCAACCTTCATGGCTCCAAGAAGTCTGGAGTCCATGAGAATTTGAAATCCCAGTTTTAAAACCTGGTAAAGTTTTAACAGTAACCACACATTTTTCCTTATGCTTTTTCTCCCCACTTCTTTTAGAAGCTGGAAAGTCACCATCCTGACATTCTCATTACATTCACAAAAGAACTTCTTTCCTGGAGGGTTTTTTCTTTTCTTTTTCAAATAAGTCCAGCTTCTAAAAATTTCCCCATTTTGTTCTAAAAATTAGAAAAGTGGAATCTGACCTTGAAATACCGCCCTACTAAGGGCCTGGCATTTTATGAGATGAGAGAAATTAACAACATTCTCTCTAGCATGTCACATTTACCTTACTGTAGCCCCAGCAACCTATTGTTGGTGCATCACAAGCCCTGAATTGTGCTGACTCAGTCCTGCTCCGGATGGCTTCTTCATTAATCTGTGAACGAATGAGTGTGGTCTAAGTAGATCATTTCTAACCCCTGAGTACTGTATTCTTTTTAATGAACATCTGCCTGGAAACCTTATTGGTCAGCCCCTCACCCCTCCACCTCTCTCCACACACACACCCCAATCAAAATTAAAGTTTTGTATCTTTTAACCAACACTTGTCTTTTTTTATTCCTTTGACGCCATGGTATTTTTTTAAACTCAGTTATAGTGAAGCCTTTTTAAGCAAGAGCACAAAACCTAGAAGCTATGAGGGGGAAAGGTGAATACATACGAACACAAAATTTCAAATCTCTTTACATAAAAATGCCATGAAGCCAAGTGACAAGAGGTTTAATCCATAGTAACCAAAGACTGACGTTTTAAAAATGTTTCAGAAGTGCTGTTATCAAGAAAAAAGTGCTTCAATCCAAGAGGCAAAGGGGTAAAGAATATTCACAGATAAAAGTAAATATATGGCTTTTAAACATTTTTTTAATAATGCTCCTCTTCACCCATAATAAGACAGACAAGTTGACTGTGAACACATCTCCGTGGTCACCTATTAGCTCATTCAGTTTGATGTTGCATTTTGCTGGCCCTGTCACATGTGGTTGATGTTCAGCATTCATTGAGCTATAACCTCCTTGGAGTACAGCTTCACAGAGTCCCTGAGAAATTGCAGCTGTGTAGACGAATATCATCTTTGACCGAGTGGTTCTAAAAATTTATTGTACAGGTCACATAATACGTCTGGGCACATCTGTTCAAAGAATAATGTAAAAATATTAAATACAGCATTGCCCATAGTATTTTAAATTGTCACTTGAATGTCCACACATAATAGAGCAGTTAAATTGCCGTCTAGTCAGTAGTATGAAATGCGGTTGGTAAGAGGAATACAGTAGATATAACATGGCACTATTTCAAAGGTAGATTGTTTAGAGGGGGAAAAAAGAGATAAATAGTGAGTATAATACTTTCATTTTTTAAATAAAAAGGAGTTGCTATATAAATATATTCTCATTTAGAATATTATTAAACATTTAGTATTAAGTAGTGACTGTATGTATTCAGGGATGAGCCTCTGGGATGAGAAACGGCAAAGTAAAAGAGGCTTCTGTTACCCTGTGTATTCCTTTGTACCAATTGATTTTTTTTATTGTGTGTACATGTTATCTTTCTCAGTATTTAAAGATCATTTTCTTATTAGGCTTTTCTTACCATGACTTGCATTCACCTTTTTTATTACCAGCCTTCCAGTGTGCTGGCCCACCTTCATTTTGTTTTAGATTCTTTCCTGATTAACTTTCATGTAGGTATTTTTCATCTTCTATGGAGAAATATATTTGGGAATTCTAAGTATGTCACTCCAAGATATAGAATGTCCCATTGACCGTTTGCATACATTTCTCTAATGTAATACACTTTAAGTCTCAAGGGTGAAACAGAAGTGAACACCAAAAATGAGCCCCTTGTATTGAGAAGATTATTTTCAATAATTATAGGTTGTATTTTGTATTAGTCTAAAATGCTGTATAGAAAAAGTAACTACTTACTGATTGTTTATTTTAATTACAGCTCAGTGTGATTACAGTGCAGAGAAGAAAAGCTGCCTCCATGATGAATCTGGAAAATATTTAAAAATATTCATAGTTCATTCACAGCACTTTAGAGCTGTGGAAAATACTGGACTAGGAATGTGTTGAAATGACAAAGCCTTCAAAGAAGGGTGAGGCTGGTGTCACTTGACAGAAGCATTTCCGGCCTGTGGTGAGGGTTGTGGGACGGACCAGGACAGCTTCCTGTAGGTCAAGAAACTGTGCCCCTGTGTTGCAGCTCAGAGGAGAGGAAAGCCAGCCAAGAAGCCCCCATGACCTTCGTCAGCGTGCCTGCTTTCAATCCCTCCCTTTCCCTTCGAAGAGAATCGTTCTCATGAGAATCATGAGGTTTGAGAAAATGCTAGAATTTTATTACTTCAGGTTTCATAATTTGAGAATTTCACAACTAATCCTTAGTCCTAACTCATTTAAATTTCTTTTTCATTTTAGAATTCTTAAGTATCATTATGGACTCATAAATGTAATAAATTGTACACATTCTAAAATATTGCTGTCATGTATTTTAATGTATAATTACAGTCAT
Source organism: Tenrec ecaudatus (assembly GCF_050624435.1). Taxonomy (NCBI): domain Eukaryota; kingdom Metazoa; phylum Chordata; class Mammalia; order Afrosoricida; family Tenrecidae; genus Tenrec; species Tenrec ecaudatus. The sequence continues at coordinate 89,106,931 of NC_134532.1, forward strand.
TCACTTTTAACTTCAATGGTTTCCAGTATTTATAGAACTTGATTTCTAAGAAGTAGAGAGTTTGTTTTTGTTCTACTACTCAGAGCAGTGCTAATCAAATGTGTATTTTAGGTTCTGGGAATGAACATTTTAAAAATCCAGGGAAAAAAGATAATAAATCTGAGTTTTAGGTGACTTGAAAACATCCACGGTAGGTCTTCCATCAGCAGCTGCAAGTCTAGATTGGTGCTTAAAGTTACCCATGGACATCAGGGGAGTCTTTGGCAGGCAACCAAGAACCGAGGTTCAGGACTATAGAACCTTGCTTAGAGCTTTAAACCATCACCCCCACCCCCCATCTTCTGGTACTTTATCCTCAGTTCTTTCAATATGTCATCCTCCCTTCCGACATCTGGGTCTCTGCAGATGATTGCAACCTACACAGCCTTCCCGTTTTTACCCGGAGATCACTTCATCAGAGGAGCCTGCAAATGAGGTCTGACTGCTGGACGCTCTGGAGTAGTTGTGACACAGCAAACCCCGTATGACGAGAGTAGAACTGCCCCCGAGAGGCTTTTTGCTATCATCTTCATGATGTAAGAGGCCCTGGTCATCGAAGGTTAACAATCTAGAAAACCCTGTGGGGCCATGCTGTTCTGTCACATGGGGTCGCCCATGAGTTGATTTCATCTCAGCAAATACTTATGGAAGCAGCCTGTCGGGTCTCTCCCTCAGAAACAATAGGTGAGTTCAAGCCAACAGCCTTTCATTAGCAGCTAAGCACTTACGGGTCACACATCCCACATCCCCCCTGAGCCGAGGGCCCCTTGTTACAGTGCTCGTCATTGATGTGATATTTTTCCTTCATAGCACTTACCGAATTTGCAATTAATTCTTTTTGCAATGTTTTCTTTTAAGTTATCTCCTCTCCAATAGCGGGTAAGTTCCCTGAGAGTCATGTTAACTGTCACATTCAACATAGCTCCTCACTCATAAAGGATATTGAATAACTTCAGATTATGAAAGGGAATTTTCAAAGACAGGATCTTAGGAGAATTTCTTGATCTGTTTAATGAGCTCAGGAAGAAAACCACTGAAGGAGGCTGAACAGGATCAATGAGAAGGTTATAAACAAGAAAATCCAATATGAAAAATACTGAAAACCCACATAACAAACTCATCACTACCATGGAGAAGGTGTGACTCACAGCAGCTTATAGGACACGGGAGAAGTGCCCTGTGCGTTTCTGAGGCTGTGGTCTCTGCAGGGGCAGCGAGCCCTGTCGCTCTCCAGAGAAACAGCTGTGTTACCCCCCAGGGTAACAGATCAGGAGATCTGATCTAAGAAGTAGGAAGGGACAAATGGCTGATCGTGTACTTACTGTGATTAAACCAAACACAGAGTGGTAATTGGATAGAAAGTGTTAGCTTACACTTTGTGTGTGTGTGTGTGTGTGTGTGTGTGTGATATGAATCTATTCATTCTTAAAACTTTATTTAAAATTTTTTTGTTTCTGTTTTAAAAGTTTTATTGCTACATAATCCACATATCATACCATTCAGTAGTTCAATCATATGAAGTTGTAAAATTATCACAATCAATTTTAGAACATTTTCCTCTTTCTTGTATCCACTGTGTAGTAAAAGTTATATTCCATCCCATGGCTATAGATGTTAAAGAATTCTTTAAGTAGAAATCAGAATTAAGTTTGTCCAAAACCAAGATTGTAGACAAGAACACTACAGAAACTAGCATCCTAAAGGAATAAAAATATTCCTACCCATTTTCAACAGCAAAATCTAAACTTCCACATTCATTTCTTTAAGGTAAAGTCTCAGAACATAGGTGCTTTTACCAGAGTTTGAGCCTCGGCAATGCTCTTCTAATTCTGCTCACTTCTTCCTTCAGATGAATCCCCTTCATACTACTTAGGGATTCTCCAAGGTGAGGATAAACAGCCAACAAAAAAGCCAAAGCCAACTTGATCCCAAGTCAGAGAGAGCCCATAAGTTGCAAAGTAAACAACATCATAGAGATTCTGTTACTCTGATTGTCATAAAAGCAGATTGTCAGGCTTTTCTTCAATGGCCAAACTGGGTAGCTTTGAACTGCCAAACTGGGCGTGCCACCCAAGAACTTTAAAGGAAGGATAGGCTGCAGATGTTCAGATAGCATTGCCTTCCTGCCTTCTTTTTAACTTGAATATCCTCAATTGCTATTCAAGCCCTGTTGCTGTAATGGTTACTAGTTGGGCTGTGATCCACGAGGTCTGAAGTTCGAAACCACCGGCACTTCTCAGACAAAGACTAGGCTTTCTAGTCCCATGGGATTAGTTTTGGGAACTGGCAGCAGCGGTTCCATCCTGTCTTTTAAGGTCGCCGTGACTCAGAATTGACTCTATGGGAGTGAGTTTTTTGGAAACTGTTGAACAACAGAACAGAACATGTGTGGTAATTTTTCACAAAAGTTTGTTAATCATCTTAAATGTGGTGGAGTTTTTAACATTTCTCATATTGCTCAGTCATGACTTCATTTGTTTGAATAGTATCTTTGATTCTGAGAAATGTGTTGTAGAGAGCAGTGGAAATGTACAGAAAAGAAAGAATGAATGTGATACCCATATGAAATTGAGGACAACACAATTTATTTTATTCCTTTTTCTTGATTATGTCTCAGAGCAAGAAAGGAGATAGGCTTGCCTCCTTTTCTCTTGGTTTGCAAATATGCAAATTCGGCAGCCAAAAAACGTTTCCTTTCTCCGCCAATGTGGGAACTATGCCCCAAAGATGGGAGACCGTCCACACCACTTCCGCCATTTGTCTACTCAGCAAATGTCAAATGGTTCATGTCTGCATGATTTGCCAAGTCAGCGCATAAGACACCCAAGAAGGAGTGGGAAAACACATTAAACTTTCCTTATATGTTCTGTTCTTTAATCATACTATGTTTTGTTCATTTTTTCAAAATTAAAAATCTATTATAAGATTTTTTCCCAAAAATGTTTTTCAAGTTTTGGGGTTTTTTTTACTTAAAAATACATGTTGTTTTTAGGAGTCATCAAGCCAGTTCCAACCCAGAGCGGCCCAATGCGCACTCGTTAACACCGCCTCGTCCTGCACTGTCCTCGCAGACGTTCCTGTGCTTCCGCCATTCTGGCAGCCACTGCATCCTCCCATCTCCTCGAGGGCCTTCCCCTTCTCTCTGCCCTCCCCTGTACCATGCACGGTGTCCTGCTCCCAGAATTGCTCTCCTGACAGCATGTCCAAAGCATTAAGATGAAGTCTCGCCATCTTGCCTCTAAGGAGCACTCCGGCTGTACCTTCCTCTAAGACAGATGTGTGTCTTTTTAGCAGTCCACAATATTTAGACTATTCTTCCCCAGCACCACAATTCAAATGCACTTATCCCTCTTCAGTCTTCCTTTTCAGTGTCCAACTTTCACATCCACGAGGTGACTGACAATGGAATCAAGTGCACCTTAGTCCTCAAAGTTATGTCCTTGCTTGTCAACACCCCAAAGAGGTCCCGCACAGCTGATTTACCCAATGCATTACGGCTTCTGATCTCTTGACTGATCTCTTGACATTGATTGTGGATACAAGCAAAGCAAAATCCTTGACCACTTCAACCTCTTCTCCACTTATCATACTGGTAACGTTTGGTGTAGTTCTAGGATTTTAGTTTTCTTGACATTGAGTTGTAATCCATACTAAGGGCTGCAATCCTTGATCTTCATCAGCAAGCACTTCAATCCCCCCTCACTGTCAGCAAGCAAGGCTGTGTCACCTGTCTATCTAGGATTGTTAATGAGCCTCCAATCCTGATGTCACATTCTTCTTCATATATTCCAGCTTCTCTGACTATTGCTCAACCTGCAGCAGAATGGAGGCTACAACCCTGACACACGCTTTCCTGGTTGAAACCCATACAGGATTCCCTTACAGAAGCCCCGCTAATGTGGTTGTTACACAAGGTCAGCAGTTCAAAAGACAGGGCTTTCTAGCCCCATCCAAAGCTATAGTCTCAGAAACTTGCCAGGGCATATCTTCCCTGTCCTATAGGGTCGCTATGAGTCAGCATCAACTCTAAGGCAGTCACTTTGGGTTTGCTTGTTTGCTGGGATTCCCGTTCTTCTCAAGACTGTCCATAGTTTGTCTTGACATCGTCAATAAAGCACAGACCTGGTATTCTCTGCTTTGAGCCAAAGACCATCTGACATCAGCATTGATATCCCTTGTTCCACATACTCTTCTGAATCTAGCCTGACCCTCTGACAGCTCCCTGTCACCCTACTGCTGCAACTCGTATTGGATGCTCTTCAGCAACATTTTACTTGCATGTCTTATCAATGATATAGTTCCATAATTTGAGCATTCTGGTTGGTCACCTTTCTTTGGAATGAGTACAACTTTGAATCTCTTCCAGTCAATTGATCAAGTACGTGTCTTCCAAATTCGCTGGCATAGAAATGAATGAAGTCCTCCCAGTGCTTCATCAGCTGGTTGAAACATTTCGATTGGTAGTCCATCCATTCCTGGAGCTTTGTTTTTGGCTCATGCTTTCAATGCAGTTTGAACTTCTTCCTTCAGCACCATTAATTCGTGCTCATGTGCCACTTCTTGAAATGGTGGTATGTTGACGAGTCCATTTTGGTAAGGTGATTCTGTGTAGTTTTTCCAATCTTCTACTGTTCCTGCAGCATTCAAAATTTTGCCCATAGAATGTTTTGCTACTGCTTCTCCAGGTTTGAATTTTTGCTTTCGTCCTTTCAGTTTAAGATATGCTGAGAACTAAATGTGAACTCAATGAATGAAAGTATGTATTTACTTAGATTACAAAATTATAGCATTAAAGGGCATATTAAGGGTCATTTTTTACAATAATGGTGGTCATCTACCTACCAAGAAAAAATAACTACTTACGGAAGTGGTCGTCTAGCTCTGTTCTTCTAAAAATGCTCACCACCCTTTCTTAAAACTCCCCACAAAATAGCTACAGACACTCAATATGCTCAATGTAGCCCCGTTTTTCTACTCAAAAAGCGTATTGGATTGTAGGCAATGAACATTATATCTAAAAAATACTACTTCTCACGTATTGATTACTGTTCGATATGTCATGTTCATGGCAATAGGGAAAAGTCTGTTTTGCACCTCGACAGTGTACCTCTGTGAGTAAGAAATGCTAAGGCGGAATGAGAGCGACCGTAGCGGGCTGTGATAAGGGTATGTGTCCGCCAAGCTGGGCCATGATTCTCAGTGGTTTCCAAGTTATGTAATGATGTGATTTGCCAGTGATTTAATGAAGGCATCGCCCTCAACCTCCACTTTATAATCTGATATGGTCAACCGCCGTGTTCACTTAACCGATTTTAGTGTGTAGCACCTATCCATATCAATAAGTGAAAAATGGGTATATTTCTTTTTAAATGCACATTCCGAAAGTGTTTACTACGTAACTTGTAGTTCCAAATTACTGCTGATGTTGTGTACAACTGGTGACATGGACTGAGAGAGCCCTTGCACAACCACTTAAGACTGCTGAGTCAGCTTGCCCATTGTTTCAACCATTCAGCAGTTCTGAAAGGAGTTTGCTAACATTAACCTGAAAATGTTTACTCTGCCCTTGTGCAATGCGCTCAATCCAAGCCATGTGAGATCTAAAACAGTCAGAACCGTGTTCACAGCAGCTCTTCACCCTTGGAAAAGAATTATCATTTTCTCCCTGTGCTGAATAAACATCTCCATCTCCTCCAGGCACTTGGTTCTGAGACCTTGCACCAACCCAGTTCCTGGTCTTCTGAATACACTTCAGTTTGCTTATATCTATCTGTTTTCATCCATTCATTCAACAAATAGTTATTGACTACCTACTGAACACTCAGTATACTGCCTGAGATATCCCAGGACCAAACATTGTATTCAGGATACAAAGTATCAACTGTCTTGCTCTGGCATGATCATGACTTAGAGGGGAAGTGTGACCTGCTTAAATGTTTAGGACAACATAGTCCCATCTCCATGTGACAAATGTCTTCAAACTACATCCCAGTGCCAAAGGCTGTGGAGTTGGCTGAGTCGACTCTGACTCCTGATGACACTGTCCCGGCAGGGGAACCACACGCCAAAGACTTTTCGGTGGCTGCATTTTCAGAAAGAGATTTCCAGGTCTTTGAGGCACACCTGGGTAGACTTGAGCAGGCAACCTCGGAGTTAGCAGAGAAACATGCTAACCTTTCGCACACTTTTACCAACTGCTTTCTTGTGTAAATAGTCAGCACCCTGCAGCCATGGTCATGAAACGGTTTTCAGTCTGGTCCATTTTCCCTCGCCTATGAGGCCCTGAATGGTGCAAACGGGTTAGCACGTGGCTGCTAGCCATGAGGTTGAGGTTTACACCCACTCCCGCGCACCTCAGATGACAGGCCAGGTTAGCCTGTTTCCAGAAAATCGACCGAGCGGTTCTCCTCTGACACACCGGGCCATCGGGAGTCGGAAACAGTTCCATAGTAATTGGAAGCAACCTTACTACTTGTACAGTATCTTAAGAACATCAAGAAAAACCCTGCCTTCTGCCTCCTCGAAGTTCAGTTATGAATCCTGGTCAGACTTTCCCGAGCTCCCAGGCAAGGAATCCTGTCCAGGAGAACGTTAAGTTACAGTTCTGAGTGGATGTGTATTATCCCACTGATCACTGCTTGTCTTTATTTGCATTGACTTTTAAACTCCTTTCATGCAGAAGTCTTCCTTCAGTATTTTTCATTCACCGGCAACACAATCCTTTTTCAAAGAATAAAGTCTTCGGAGCGTAATATGATTTATAAAGAAATAAATTAGTACTTAGATCTGTGACAGCTAGGGGACTAGCATCCCTATAAACTATAGAGGGTAAAAAGGAGTTTATTAATAATATCTTTGAGCCAGGCATGAGCCTTTGTGGCCAATGTGTGGGTCGCAATGCCCTGTGATCCACATGGTCAGCAGTTTGAAACCACCAGCTGCGCCATGGGAGAAAGGGCTCTCTACTCCCGTGAAGAGTTACGGTCTCAGAAAGCCAACCTGCCCATCGCCATGCGTAGGCACGGCCTCGATGGCAGTGAGTTTGGTTGGGGTCATCGCGCCAGCCATTGCTCGCTCTCGCAGTTTGCATTTATGTTCTCAACAGCCGTCAGCGCCGCCACGTGAGTATTATCATGCCTTTCACAAGACACTGAAGCGGTGAAAGCCGGAACCTGTGCACGCAGAGGAAACCTCTCCTCAGGAGGGAGAACTGAAATCCTTTGCAGGGAAACCACTGGTGGAAAGAGTAAGACTACCCTTATCAAAGGCGGCAAACTGGCAAGACCCAGAAAAGCCAAGCAAATCCATTACGTTAGCAGTCACAGGTTTCACTGTATCCACTATCAAAGCAGTCAAACGCCTCGTGCAAGCTCACCTCGCTGCAGAGCGGCCCAGGTGTTTCACGCCAGGCCTATGCAACACCAACATTCTTCTGTGCTGCTTGAGTGTGCGCAAAAGGCATACTGTTCATACTTCTGTTGATTGACTGACCCAAGATGCTTGCACCCACTGTGAACAGCAACATGCTCTTGGGAAGGCGCTGCAGACATCCTAGTGCTCGGGATGGAAAATGAGAGACACAGCAGGATTTGAGAAATGTTTCTTCCTGCTTTTTATTCATCAGCCTTATAACAGGAAGTCTGAAATGTGAGCACCTCTCGGTGAATGCGCCTTTTCTGAATGTGAGCCTATTCAAAAAGCCATTTGATTGTCAAATTGTATGTATAACAGAAAACTTTTTCCAATTTAGCAGCATTTGGTAAGTTGTCCAAACCTAGGAAAGAAAATGGTCATAATCTGAAAAAAAAAATTAAGTAGCTTTAGTGAAAAAAAAAAAAAGATCAGACTCACTGCCATCAAGTACATTCTGACCCACAGCCAGCATATAGGACTGAGTGGAACTGCCACTGTGAGTTTCCAAGACTGTAACTCCTCCTTTTTCTCCCTTGGGTGATCTGGTAGTTTCGAATTGCTGAACTTGTGGTTAGCAGAAGCTCGATGCATGACCATTATGCCTTAGTGGAAAATAGACAGAGATATAAGCAAAGAACGTTATCATCATAGTGGGATAGTTTCTCTGTGGGTTTCCAGATTTCTTTAGTGAACTAAAAACAATGTCACCAATTATGATCGACCAAAATATATTAAAGAAATATATATATGTATTTTAAGTTGCAGCTAGCAATTGAAAATGGTTATGTACGATATGTTGGTTCAAAATCAGCATGATTTTTAAAATTTTAAGTTTTACTGACATTCACATATTTGACTCAATGTTTTAAACATTTAAAAGATTTTAGAACAATTTGATCTTTCTTATATTCATGATTATTAGCTTCCCCTTTCCTCCATCCTCCCCTACCATACAAACCCTAAGAAACTATTACCAGTTACTGTCTCTACAGATTTACCTTTCCTGGATTTCAGATAAAGAAAAAGATATCGTAAACAAAAACCACCACCACCGTCCAACAACAGTAATAAAACAGAAAAACTTCAATTGAAAAGAAAGCAGAAAATAACTAGAAAATTTTAAAATAAGTCAAAAGGAAGAGCAAATGATAAAGTGCTCAGTTTTAAGCTAACTACATCTTCATTAGTCCACTTTCCAAGGCACTTATCTGATAGCAAGGCTATCCACATCCCTGGGCAGTGGTCAGAGGGAATTCTCTGAAGGCATAATCCACATGGGGATACAGCGAATGGATTTTGGGCTTTCACTGTCATGCATAGCCTTCTGCAAACCAGGTGCTCAGAATTTAAACTCATACTGTTCTCTCCTCTGGTCTTAGGTTTCATTATTTACAATCCTTGCATCACAGAGACTGGTGTGGACTTAGCTGACACCTCACGTAGATGGCTGCTTGTCTTATTACAAGCCTTTAAGATCCCAGATACCATTCCTGCAGATAGCCTATCGCCATCTGATTTCTTCATGAGGGCAAGTATCAACTAGGGCAACCAACATCATAAGAACGAACTGTTCTTAGATTAGGGCTATGATTAAGTGTAAGCAAGATGCTTTAAAGGCCAACTTGTGGGGGCAGGGAAAGGATTTGCTTGTTTTGAGTATGTGGAACTAGTTGAGGCAAAGATACCTCACTTTGATGTTTACAGAAGGGCTGAAACAATTCAACCAGTAAGGGTGGGACAGGAAAACAGGTGAGAAAAAGAAGGGCAGTTTTCTTCAAGGTTGTTACATGATGAAGTAAAACACCAGAGAAAGATCTGCTACTTAAATAGTTTCATATTGTTAATAACACTGAACTAGAGTTGGCAGATAAGGATTAGTGGGTAAAATAACCAAACTAACCCATAATTATCAATGGACTGCTGTTTAAAGCTCAGCAATATGTAAGCCAAGTAATTAACTATCACCGTGCATTAGTGCTAATTAGGAATGACAGTACATTTTGCTTATTTTTTGCCTTTGCTATTTAATGTGACTTTATTTGAATTATTTATAAAAATAAGTGGATTCACTTTAAGTATTTTATACTTAAACCATAAACATGTTGACTTTGGGTTTTCTCCTTAGCGTCATCTTTCCTACTTACTATGCAAAAAAAAAAAAGATTTGGGAGCACAGCCAGAATGGCAACTTAGGCATCCACATCAGACAGCAGAGGCCGAAATTCAACAGATGTAGGCAACAATTCCAGAACTCTGAATGTCAAAAAGGAAGGATACAGGATTGAATCAAACATCAAATGGGAGAAAAAATATTAACCAGACACAATGAATGAGGCATAATGCAGAGCTGAGAAACACAACTTCACAGCATTCTCATAAGAAACCAGTTATAAACAGAAGCAAGGTGAGTAGACCACGACCCACAGTCTTACTCCCAGCTGCTACCCCACTCACCCAGTGACAGTTGATCAACACCCCTAGTGCTGCCAAACTAGCATAAGCATGCCCACCTGTCCGACACCCAGATATATTAAAAGAGGGTAAACACATGCAATCAGTAAATAAAATGCAATAACATCTTCAAGTCTCAGAAATAATAGGCAACATCAAATCAGATAAAGAAGCAGAATAAAGTACCTCAGGCCAGTGGCTAAAATGAAGAACCAGAAAACCTTCCTGAGGGAGAAATGATCATGGAACTGCCTGGTTAGGATCCATCAAGACAGTGTTTCCCTAAGTCGGCAATACCACCTCCTGAGGAGCACTGGAACGATCCAGGAGGTGGGGGTGGGGCTACAAAAGCAGATAGCTACACTTTATCCTGGATTATAGGCCAAAGTCCAAATGTTTCTAATTGTCAGTGGGAGCTGAGGTTTTTTTTTTTGTTTTTCTGAAAATAGTAAACAAAATAAGTTTGACAGACTACACTTTCTTTTAATCATTTTATTGGGGGCTCATACAACTCATCGCAATCCATACATACATCAATTGTATAAAGCACATTTATACATTCGCTACCCTCATCATTCTCAAAACATTTGCTCTCCACATAAGCCCCTGGAATCAGCTCTTCATTTTTCCCCCTTCCTCCCCGTTCTCTCCTCCCTCATGAACCCTTGATAATTTATAAATTCTTATTTTGTCCTATCTTCCCCTGTCTGACGCCTCCCTTCGCCCACTTTTCTTTTGTCTGTCCCCCAGAGAGGAGGTTATATGTATATCCTTGTAATTGGTTTCCCCTCTCTATACCACCACTGGTCCTGAAGGGATCATCCATCCTGGATTCCCTGTGTTTCCAGTTCCTATCAGTACCAGTGTACATCCTCTGGTCTAGCCAGATTTGTAAGGTAGAATTGGGTAGGGGGAAAGGAAGCATTTAGGAACTAGTGGAAAGTTGTGTTTCATCATAGTTACACTGCACCCTGACTGGCTCATCTCCTCCCTGCGACCCTTCCGAAAGGGGATGTGTGAGACTACACTTTCAGAGATCAAGGAAAATACGGATGAAAATGGACAACTCAAAGAATTAAGGAAAACAATATAATAATAAGTGGACAAAAGCAAAACAAAAAACAGTAACTACAAACCCAGAAGATTAACGATAAAATTGCAGATAACAGAGCTACATAGAAGTAAAACTGGATCCAGGATGTAGGATAAATTAAAAAGAGGACAAATCCACTTTCATTTGAGGGACGAAAAAATGAAGAAAGCCTAAGGCATTATGTGTGACACTTAAAAGAAATATAGAAATCCCAAAAGAGAAGGTGTATGTATTATGTTTATGAGTGTGTAATTTCTGATACCTAGTTGGAAGAGAAGTACGCTCATGTGAAAGGCAAGAAGAGAGTCATCCAAGAAGCTCAACAAGCTCAAACCCAAAGTACGTCACCAAGAAATATCATGACCAAGCTTTTCAAAACCCCAGACAAGAAATCCTGAATGTAGCTTTGGAAAAATGAAATGCCGCCTAAAAAGGAAAACCAGTGAGCCACCTTGGTTTCTTAGCAGAAATCACGTGGGCAAGGAGACAGCGGAGTGACACATACAAACTTTATTAAAGACCACTGTCAACCAAGAATCCAGCAACATTGTCTCTCACATACAATGTCGAAACGCCAATTTTTCCAGATACACAGAAATTAAGAGGATTTGTAGAAACTACACAAACTTTATAAGGAATATTAAAAGTAATCCCTGGACAGAAAACAACATCAGAGAACAATCTGAGATTTAGAAATATAGCAGCACCGCCCAGATACCAACCAAGATAAAGAATTCTGAAAAATAGAACTACAAGACTGAGCAGAAAAATCAGAGACAAAATCTGTGGAATCAAAATAAAAAGAAAGAATAAAAGATGTCACAGAACTTCCACCTGGAGGAGAAGTCAAGGCAATGGTGTCTACATAGACTGTTTCAAACTTAGGAAGACCGAGGTAAGTTCCAGGGTAATCTTAAAAGAGGTAAATAATAACAATAAATTTTAAAAATGAAATTTATACATACTCAGTAAATCAACAATGAAGGATATGAAAAAAAATCACTCACAAAAAGAACTGAATGCAAAAGAACAGAGAAATCATCAACACCACAAAACATGCACATACACACCCCTAAATAACAACTGTTAATTTATAACTATCAATAATCATACTGATATAAATGGGTGAAATGTTATCAGTCAAGAGACAGTAATAGAATGGATTAAAAAGAAAAAAAACATGGCCCATCAATATGTTACCTACAAGAGGCACACCTTAGATTCAAAAATATAAATAAAGATCAATAATTAAAAGGGTATGTCAAGCAAACTAACCAAAAAGCAACAGTGGCAATATTAATCTCTGATATAAAGACTAAAGCAAAGTCTACCACAAAAGACAAGGAAAGGCATTTTAGTGATTAAAGGATCAATTCAACAGGGAGAAATAACCATAATAAACATTTATACGCCCACTGGCAGAATGCCTAAATACATAAAACAAACTCTTAACAGTACTGTAAAAAGAAATAGTTCCACAATAATAGTAGGAAATTTTTATACACCACTTTCAATGAAAAACAGAAATAAAAGAAACTCAAGAAAGATAAAGATGACCTAAACATCACAAAGCAACTTGACCTCATCCACATGTAGAGAACACTTCACCAATGACAGCACATGGACCATTCTCCAGAATAGACCATGTTCGGTCACAGAGCAAGCTTCAATAAAGTTAAAAATGCCAAAATACTACAAAGCATCTTCTCTGATTCCACAGCAATAAAAGTAAAAATAACACCAGGATGAACAAGGAAAAAATACAAATACATTAAAAAAGAATGAACCATGCTTTAAAACCACTGGGTAATTAATATAAATTTTTTAATTACTGGAATCTAACAACAATGAAAGCACAAAGTACCAAAATCTTTGGGACACAGCAAAACCAGAAAAAACACACACACCAATACTCCAAAGTAAACTTATAGCAATAAACACATTAAAAAGTAAGAAAGCGAGAGAACAACATGGCTGGCCCCACTATGAGAAATGATGCCAATCAGTGACTAAGGTCAATACAGGGGACAGCACCGGAGACACTGTGGGAATTGGATGACCTGATCCCACCACACCGAGAAAATCACTGGGGGAGTGCAGCGGAACAGCAAGGGAATGGAGTGGCAAGGTCCCCAGGGAATGCTGAAAGTGGACTTTGGGGCTAGGGTGTGGTGGTGCCCCAAAAGACTGGACTGGAAAACGCTCCTAAGGGCCAGCAAACGATCCCTGAACTAACTACAAGCTTTTCTCTTGTGAACTGTTTTGTTCTGTTCTTTGTCAGTGGTTTGTTTTTGTTGTTTTGTTGTCTGGTTGTATACTGTTGCTTTGTTTTCCTCTGACTTGTTTTCCTGCATGTCAGTGTCTCCACAGGTCTGTCTGAATAGGACAGGCTGGATGAACTATCTGGAGGAAAAACAACGGGACAGACAGTTCTGGGGGGACTTGGGGTGGGGGGGTAGAGGGGGTAAGGAAGCAGTGTTAACAAACCCAGGGACAAGGGAAAAACGGGACCCCAAATGGTAGAGAAGGGGGAGTGGCAGGCCTGGTGGGAAACGATCAAGGGTAAGGTTGCTTAGAGAAGAGGTATGCTCTAGCCCAGGTGGCGACAAAGCATGGTAGTGGGGCAGGAGGAAAGTCAAGGGAGATGGAGGAAAGAGCTAGGAGTCAAAGGGCATTCTTGGAGGTCTAGATAAATACATGTACATGCAAATATATATAGGAGGATGGGGAAATAGATCTATGTGTCTATATTTATAGGTCAAGTATTAAGGTGGCGGAAGGACCTTGGGCCTCTACTCAAACACTCCCTCAATGCATGAATACCTTCTTTTATTAAATTGGAACTCTATGATGCTCACTCTCCCAACACAACGGCTGGAGCCAAAGTGGGTGAACAAGTAAATGTGGTGAAGAAAGCTGATGGTGCCCGGCTATCAAAAGAGATAGTGACTGGGGTCTTAAAGGCTTGAAGATAAACAAGCGGCCATCTAGCTCAGAAGCAACAAAGTCCACATGGAAGAACACACCAGCCTGTGTGATCGAGGGGTCCCAAAGGGATCAGTTACCAGGCATCAAAGAACAAAAAATCATATCATTGACTGCACACCTCCATGATAGGATCGCTGAAGACAAATGGGTGCATAAGCAAATGTGGTGAAGAAAGCTGATGGTGCCCGGCTATCAAAAGAGATAGTGTCTGGGGTCTTAAAGGCTTGAAGGTGAACAAGCGGCCATCTAGCTCAGAAGCAAATAAGCCCACATGGAAGAAGCACACCGGCCAGTGCGATCACGAGGTGCCCAAGGGACCAGGTATAAGGCATCATGCAAAAAAAAAAAAGATATAAGTGTGTGTATGTATGTGTATATATGTGTATATGTATATATGTATGTATATATATGTATATATATATCATATTAAATGAAGGGGGAAGTGCAGAGTGGAGACCCAAGGCCCAGGTGTCGACCAATGGAGATCCCCTCATAGAGGGGTTTAGGAGAGGAGATGGGTTAATTAGGGTGTGAGGTAGTATCGATGAAGAACACAGCTTTCCCCCGGATCCTGGATGCTTCCTCCCCCCAACTACCATGATCCGAATTCTACCTTGCAGGGCTGGATAGGACAGAGGCTGTACACTGGTGCATATGAGGGTTGGAGGTACAGGGAATCCAGGGTGGATGATACCTTCAGGACCAAGGGTGTGAGGGACGATGCTGGGAGAGTGGAGGGTGAGTGGGTTGGAAAGGGGGAACTGATTACAAGGATCCACATGTGACCTCTTCCCTGGGAGAGGGACAGGAGGGAAGGGGGGAAGGGAGACTCCGGATAGGGCAAGATATGACAAAACAACGATGTATAAATTACCAAGGGCATATGAGGGAGGGGGGAAGGGGGAGGGAGGAGGGGGAAAAAAAAGAGGACCTGATGCAAGGGGCTTAAGTGGAGAGCAAATGCCTTGAGAATGATTGGGGCAGGGAATGTATGGATGTGCTTTATACAATTGATGTATGTATATGTATGGATTGTGGTAAGAGTTGTATGAGTCCCTAATAAAATGTAAAAGAAGGAAAAAAAAACAACGATATAAGTGTGTGTATGTATGTGTATATATGTGTATATGTATATATGTATATATATATATATATACCATATTAAATGAAGGGGGAAGTGCAGAGTGGAGACCCAAGGCCCAAGTGTCGTCCTATGGAGATCCCCTCATAGAGGGGTTTAGGCGAGGAGATGGGTTAATTAGGGTGTGAGGTAGTACCGATGAAGAACACAGCTTTCCCCCAGATCCTGGATGCTTCCTCCCCCCAACTACCATGATCCGAATTCTACCTTGCAGGGCTGGATAGGACAGAGTCTGTACACTGGTACATATGAAGGCTGGAGGTACAGGGAATCCAGGGTGGATGATACCTTCAGGACCAAGGGTGTGAGAGACGATGCTGGGAGAGTGGAGGGTGAGTGGGTTGGAAAGGGGGAACCGATTACAGGGATCCATATGTGACCTCTTCCCTGGGAAAGGGACAGCAGAGAAGGGGGGAAGGGAGACTCCGGATAGGGCAAGATAGGACAAAATAACGAGGTATAAATTACCAAGGGCACATGAGGGAGGGGGGAAAGGGGAGGGAGGGGGGGAAAAAAAGAGGACCTGATGCAAGGGGCTTAAGTGGAGAGCAAAAGCCTTGAGAATGATTGGGGCAGGGAATGTATGGATGTGCTTTATACAATTGATGTATGTATATGTATGGATGGTGATAAGAGTTGTATGAGTCCCTAATAAAATGTAAAAAAAGAAAAGAGGAGAAAAAAATGATTAGGGCAAAGACTGTACAGATGTGCTTTATACAATTGATGTATGTATTAGTATGAACTGTGATAAGAATTGTATGAGCCCCAATAAATTGTTAAAATAAATAAATAAATAAATAATTTTTTTAAAAAGTAAGAAAGCACTCAAATTGGTACCTTGAAACTGCAACCCAGCCAATAACAGAGCAGCAAAAGAAACCAGCTGTCACCAGGAGAAAATAAATACTGAACAGGAAAGCAGAAATAAATCCTTTTTTTTTTTTAAAGAAATCAATAAGAAGTTTGGTTCTTTGAAAATGTCAATAAAATCAACAAGCCACTGACCAAATTGATAAAAATAAAAGAAGTTGCAAGTAACCCACATAAGAAATGAGATGTGTGACCAAGGGCTCAAGTAGAATGCAAATGTTTTGAGAATGATGATGGCAAGGAATGTGCTTGACACAGTGAATGTATGTATGGATTGTGATAAGAGTTGTATGAGCCCCCAATAAAATGATTTTTTTAAAAAGAAAAGATATAAGATGTGTGACATTACAACAGAACCAATGAAAAGGATTATAACAAGATTATGAAAATTATAAATAAAAAACCACCTAGTAGCTATCAACAGATTTCTAGAAGCACACTAGTTACTCAGGCTAACACAAGTGAGATGGAAACTTTGAACCAATTCATAAAAATAGAAAGTGAGGAGGTCTTTAAAAAGCTAAGCAATACCAAAAAGCATAACAAAACAAAAAATAAATTTCCCCACAAAACAAAAGCACTAGCCCACACAGCTTAAATGGAGAATTCTACCAAGCATTCAGAGAAGAGTTGGCATCAATACATTTAATGTATTCTAGAGCATAGAAAGAAAGAATACTCCTCCGTTCTATGAAGCCAACGTGATCTTAATACCAAAGTCAGACAAAAACACAACTAAAAAATAAAATTACAAGCTAGAATCCCTAACGAATATTGACACAAAAATTCTCAGCACAATTCTAGCCAATAGATGTCTACAACATTAAAAAAAAAGAAAATCAAAACCAAGTTGGCTTCATACCAGGTATTCAACATGAGAAAACCAAGAGCCACACGATCTTCTCAACTGAAGTAGAAACGGTGGAAAATTTATATGATCTGAAGAGAAATCCAACACCCAATGCTGAGATAAGCAGTCTATCCAAATAAGAACTGTTAGGGGGAAACAGGAAGAAAAGGGAAGCGCCTTGACATACGCACAAAATCAGTAGTCAGTGTTATTCTCAATGGAAAGAGACTGAAAGCCCTCTCAGAGAGCCAAAGAAGCCAAATATGCCCTTTTCACCCTTCTTACTCAGAGTTAGCCTGGAATTACAAGCTAGAGCAATAAGACAGGTAAGAAAATAAAGGGCATTCAAATTGATAAAGAAGTAAAACTATCGCTGTTTGCAGATGACACGATCACGTACATAGAAAACCTCAGTTCACCAATGATGACATCCAAATGGCCAAAAAAAATCTGGAAAAATGCTCATGATCACTAGATGCAAGTCAAAGCAACCATGAGACAGCATCTTATACAGAAAATGCCAGCCAGGTTCTAAAACGCAGAAAACAAATGCTGGAGAGGCTTCAGAGAGATTAGAACCCTCAACTGCTGGTGGGAGTAAATGTGCCCACTATTCTGGAAAGCAATATGACATTTACCGCAAGCAACCAGAAACAGAAATTCTACATGATTCTGCAATCCCTCGCCTGGGCATATATCCTAAATAAGATCATAACGCAGACTGATGTTCAATGCAACACTGTTCACAAGACAAGCAGATAGAAGCTATCTAAATGCCCATCAGCAGACAAACAGATTAAGAAACTTTGGTACATACACAATGGAATACTATACATTAAAAATAAATAGTGATGAAATTATGAAGCCCCTCATGGTATGGATGGACCTGGAGAACAATATGCTGAGTGAAATAAGCTGATCACAAAAGAACAAATATTATAAGAGATCACTATTTTAAGGACAAAGGAAAGAAACCCAAACAAGATAGTCTTTTTTTTTCAATTCAACTTTATTTCTTTTTAAAAATTCATTTCATTGAGGCTCATACAACTCTTATAACAATCCATACATACATCAATTTTACAAAGCACATTTACACATTTGTTGCCCTCATCATTCTCAAAATTCGCCTCCGCCTGTGTTCCTGGAATCAGCTCCTCGTTTTCCTTTTTTCCCTCCCCATTCCCCTCTCCCTCATGAACCCTTAATAACTTATAAATTATTATTTTATCTTATCTTACACTGCCCGGTGTCTCCCTTCATCCACTTTTCTGTTGCCCATCCCCCAGAGAGGAGGTTATATGTAGATCCCCGTGATCGGTTCCCCCATTCTACCCACTCTTCCCTCCCGGTATCGGTATCACCACTCTCACCGTTGGTCCTGAGGGGTTTATCTGTCCTAGATTCCCCGTGTTTCCAGTTCCCATCTGTACCATTGTGCATCCTCTGATCTAACCCAAGTTTGCAAGGTAGAATTGGGATCA
The DNA here is from genome assembly GCF_050624435.1 of Tenrec ecaudatus. Lineage (NCBI taxonomy): Eukaryota > Metazoa > Chordata > Mammalia > Afrosoricida > Tenrecidae > Tenrec > Tenrec ecaudatus. The sequence continues at coordinate 89,125,263 of NC_134532.1, forward strand.
TGATAGTTGGGGGGAGGAAGCATTTAAGAACTAGAGGAAGGTTGTGAGTTTCATTATTGCTACACTGAACCCTGAGTGACTCATCTCCTCCCCGCTACCCCTCTGCAAAGGATGTGCAGTTGTCTACAGATGGGCATTGGGTCCCCATCATGCACTCCCCTCATTCACGATTATATGATCCCCCCCCCACCGCCCGCCTTTGGTGCTTGAAACCTGGTCCCCTTGGCCCTTCATGATCACACTTGTTGGTGTGCTTCTTCTCTGTGGGCTTTGTTGCTCCAAGCTAGATGGCCGCTTGTTTGCCTTCAAGCTTGTAAGACCCCAGATGCTGTATCTTTTGATAGCCGGGCACCATCAGCTTTCTTCACCATGTTTGCTTATGCACCCATCTGTCTTCAGCGATCATGTCGGGAAGGTGGGTATCATGAAATGACCGTTTAGCTGATAAAGCCTTTCATATTGAAGGCACAGCCTTTGGAGCTTAGCTGAGTGGATGAGGGCAGACAGCAATGGCGAGTCCGGCGGCTGGCTGAGTGTAGCTGTCCAGCCACAGGTGGCTCCTCCAGTAGGTGTGGCTCTGAAGTACATTGAAAAATGTAAAGGAGATGATTGAGATAATAGTGATTTCACTTACTTGTAAGAATATTTTTATGGTCTCAGATGTTTTTTAAATTGTCATGAGGGACAGGATTGGCTCTTCTGTCTCAAAAGTGGGCTGAACTGTGGATGGGCGTCAACTGTAATGGAAGATGGTAGTGCACACGGAGGAAAAGAGAAATCAAGGAGCAGGTGAAGGGCAAACTGTTGGGGGTACTTGGTTAGTAGCTTAAACCGTTGAATACGAAGTTGGTAACTAAAATGTAAACCCCACCTAATTTACAATTTAAAATGTTTTTAAAAGATCCTGTACTACTTTATGAACAGGATGGAATTCTACTTTCAAAATTCTGCTCAATCATTCTTTCTATTCTGGGGAAGAGGAGGTTAACTGAGTTACTCTGTAAAATAAACGAGGGCAACAATATCATCTGATCTTCATCAGAAGTGCTTTGAACCCCTTGGCTTTTACCAAGCAAGGCTGTTCATTTGCATATCACAGCCGGGTAAGCCTTCCTCTAGTCCCGATGCTGTGTTCTTCCTTATATAATCCATATAATTCCTCAGGCACAAACCTGAGGCACACCTTTCCTGATCGTCAATGACGCTGTCACTTGGATCTATTCAAATAGCTACCTTTTGGCTTGTTTCTGTACAGGCCCGCATGAGCCCAGTGAAACGTTCTGGAATTCTCACCCTTCTCAACATCATCCGTGGTTTGTTGTCACTCACACAGTTGAAGGTCTTTGCACAGTCAGTCCAACACGAGGAATCATGACTAACTGTTCTCTGCATTCAGGCAAGATCTCCCTGACATCAGTCTTGAGTTTCTGGCAGCTGCCTGTTGATGTACCACAACAAACATTTAAATTCACTTCAGTAAAATTCTATGTACATACACTATTACTAACATGACTCAATAACTTCTACATGCTGTAACCCTTCTTTGGAATGAGCACAAATATGAATCTCTTCTGGTTGGTTCATTAGATAACTGTCTTCCAGATTTCTTGCCATAGATTATTGTGCGCTCGCAGAACAGCATCAGTTTGGGGGAATATTTCCATTGATATCCTGGAGCCTTGTTTTGTAATAACGCCTTCGGTGCAGCCTGAATTTCACCCTTCTCCACCGCATGTTACTGACGGCATGCTGCTTGTGAAATGGCTGAATGCCAACCCATGTAGGCTCGTTGCTTCTCTGCTAGATGGCCGCTTGTCTAACTTCAAGCCTTTAAGACCCCAGATGCTACATCTTTTGATATCTGGACACCATCAGCTTTCTTCACCACATTTGCTTATGAACTCATTTGTCTTCAATGATCGTGTCAGTAAGGTGGGCATCACAGAATGCTAGGTTGTTAGAACAAAGTGTTCTTGCATTGAGGGAGGACTTGAGCAGAGGCCCAAAGTCCACTACCTCAATGTACTGCCATATAAAAATATATGTACATAGGCCAATCTCTATTTTTATGAATTAATATATTTACATAAGTGCACGCCTATTTATAACTCTATCCATAGCTTTGCATCCTAGCTCTTTCCTGTTTCCTTTTACCTTCCTCCTGCGCCCCGCCTCCCGAAGGTGTGACGTTGTTGATGTTATCACACAACTCGTTTGTCTTCAGTTATTAGCATTGAATTAGTTGTGATAATGGTCTCTATATTCAGGTAAGATGTACTCCAGCTATTGAGTGTATTCAATTCAAGGATGTACTCTAGGTATTTTGGCACTCGTGGACTTTACTTCAGCTTCGTAAAGAACAAGCATATGAGTAATTGGTCACCTTTTCCACAGTTGGGCCTTGGTCTTGTTTGGGCTGCTGATGTTGAGGTTTTCCAGTGTCCTCCCACTGCTGTAGTCACTCTGAATGCTGTGTCCTCTAGGAACCCTGTGGTGTAGGGGCTAGGCATTGGGCTGACAACCGCAAGGTTTGAAACCATGATCCACTCCTCGGGAGTAAGACTTTCTACTCCTGTTAAGTTACAGTCTTGGAAACTCACAGGGGCCATTCTGCCCTGTTCTATAGGCTCACTGGGTTGGCGTCGACTCAGTACCAGTGTGTTTTCTTTGTGCTCCATCTGGTGAGGTGTACAGTTAGCATCTACGTTGTTGAAAGAGATACTTGGAAGGAAGTAGTCATTGGTCTTGCGAAATTCTATCATACTACCTTGAAATTTCCAACTTCCAAGCCTTCCTCTTTATTTTTTTCACATCCTAGGAACTAATAATTATCGTTGCATCTTGATTTCATGTTTGATCAATTTCAGGCTATAGACATTCTCCAATTTCAATTTATTCATCATTGCCTTTAGTGGTAAATTTGAAAACCATTGTATTACCTGTACTCCCTTGTAAGTATGTAGATAACACTATCTCAGACATCATACTTTAAATCCTCAAATGTCATTTTTCTCATTGTGATGTCATTCCTTTTGAATTCGTCATCTCCAGCACAGCAAACCATTTGATTGTTTAATTCAAAGTGGCCAACACTAATTCATTTCAGTTCACTAATACCAATATTGATTTTTCTGTTCCATTTCCTTTTTGACTATTCACAAATTTCCTAGTGCCATAGACTGTGTTCCAATTAGTAATGGGTGGTTGTAGCTGATTCTCATTTTGAGTCTTGCCTCCTCAGCATGTAAAGATCTGACAGCTTTGATCCATCCACACCCTGTAGGTCATTTTTCAGTTGAGTCTTAAGTGCTGCCAACCCAAGGGGCTCATCTTCTAACAGGACACCAGACAAGATTCTGCTGCTATGTATGTTTCCAGTGGCAAATCCTTCAAGAATAGATGGCCTGTTTCTTCTGCCTGGACCATTCTTATCTGGAAGCTCTGCTGACATCTGTTCTCCAAATACCAAATACTGGTATTTGAAATACTGGTGGCATCATTTCCAGCAGCACAGCAACCTGAAAGTCACTGCAGTATGACAAAGGGGCAAGCAAGTGGGGAAGATCCTGTTTAGGGTGGGAAAAAATATAGAACAAAACAAATCAAAAAACAATAGAGTGGCCTATAAGAGACTAGATGAACCCCTAAAACTGTAGCCTTCTGACAACTTTCTAATTTCACCCTGAAAATACTCCTAGAGGGTGCTTTTCAGCTAATTAATAGATGGGCCTCCAAATAAAAATGTGCTCCTTAGAGCACTCAACTGTACAAAGCCAAAAGGGCAACGTTTGCCAAAAACCAAAGACGGAGGTGTGGGGGAAGAGGCAGATAAACCTGATGAAAGGAAACAGGGAACCCAGCAAAGAGGGAGTGCCAACACATTTTGGGGATTACAGTGCATGTCACAGAGCTATTTGTATATAGCCTACTGATTAGGAAACTAATTTACTATGTAAACTTTCACCTAAAGTACGGAAAAAATGATTTTAGCTAATTATTTTCTAAGCACTGTGTCAGGATCTAGTGAGAACTAAATTATTCTTTGAGTTTTTGATAGCAGTATTTTGATTGGCCTTATGTGCTTTTATTTGATCTGCACATATGTGTGTGTAATACCAATTATATACAACAGAATTAACTAACTCAATTTCCCCTAGGAAAAGACAGATTAACTGGCCACAAGCAGCCTATTTTGCCCATTGTCCATTATATTCAGCCTTTTACCTAGGACATAAATGTTTTAAGCCAATATTATTAGCTTTATAAGAATTCACATCTCAGTGTATCCAAAATTATATGCATGACATTGTTTGAGCTATTGCAATATTTTGACAGGCAGTAGAGCCTAGGGTCCCCAGACTGACTGACTCCTATGTCTACCACCTATTGACTTAGGAGACCTGATGGCACAGTGGTTACGTGTTGGGCTAACTGCAAGGTCAGCAGTTCCAGACCATCAGCCAGTCTTCAGGAGAAAGTCAGGGCTTTCTAACTTGTCACAGCCTCAGAAACTCACAAGGGCAGTTCTCCTGTCCTGTAGGATAAGTCCACATTGACTTGATGGCCGGGAGTTTGGTTTTCTGATTGAACAAATAATTTATCCTTGCCTGAGTTCCCTCCTCAGCAAATTCTGGTAATACCTACCTCACACATTGTAAGGATAAAACCAAACCACACCACCACCAGATCAGCACCAGCCAGTTGATAATTCCTTTGTAACTTAGTGGTTATTGTACTAAAGAGAACCATTAGCCTATTCACTCGTTTCTTGGCACCCAGTGTTCTCCGAGTTTGCAAATATATTTTGAATTCAATTGCATCAAATAACCAACAGAAGATTCACCAGATGGTTATTATTTTTTATTGACTTTTGGAAACGGAAACCTTAGTTTCAAGCCACCTTACTATTCTGTCAGCATCTCATTAAAAAAAATTTTTTTTTAATGGTCCAGGCATTAGGAAGACAAATGAGACATGGTCTTTGGTCTTCAGGAAAATTAAAGTACAACAGTATGTCGCAAAAAATGTCACGAGAAAACGTGTCTAGGTCCACTGGAGCAGAGGTGAAAGGCACTTACCCAATTAAAGGCTGTGGAAGACCTCCGAGTGGCCTCTAAGTACAGGGAGCAACATACGAAGAGAGAACACAGCACAAGGTGGAAACGCAGTAATTCACTGTGACTATCGCTTTGTCAGCATCAACACCCATGGAAGCAGCAGGCAAGGAATTCAAAGGACATACTGCATCAGGGCAAATCTGCTACGGAAGATCTCTTGGAAAGTATTAAAAAGAAGTCACTTTGAGGTCTAAGGTGAACGTGACCGAACTTATGGTAACTTCAGTCGCCTTATAGACATGCCAAAGCTGGATAAGGAAGACCAAATAGAGCTGATGGCTTTGAATTATAGTGTTGGAAATATCAAACGTATCATGGACAGCCAAAAAACCCAACACATCTGTCTTAGCAGTACAGCCAGAATGCTCCTTAGAAGGGATGATGGCAAGACTTTCTCCTAATCCTTCGGACTTATAAATCAGGGGGAAGCTGAAGGAAAGCAGGTTTGGCAGAGGGAGGGTCAGCAAAACCAATGACAGCGCTCACTGAGGTGGACTGGAAGGCAGCAACAGGGCCAGTGTTTTGTTCTGTGGTCCAAACACAACAGAGCCAGAACCACTCAGTGGCATCTAACAAGGGTCATGAGCAACCCCCTAAGACGTGTGGAGTTCCCCCAGGCTTTCGTTATCACTCCGGTGAGATGATTGGCAAGGTTATAGTTAACTGAGGGTGGGGAGATGTGATTTTAGCATGATTTTAGATGTGATTTTAGCATGGAAAGCCCAGGCACGAAATGAATGAGGCGAGGACTATCTGTCAAGTAGCAGTGGACTCAAGAGAAGCAAAAGTACTGGGGAGATGCAGCACATAGGCCGTGATCCCACCTGGCTGGCAGGGGACTTGAGGAAGGAAGGACTCATGAAGGACTTGCTCTGCCAGGCTCGATGACCGCACGACAAAGGGTGCTTTCCAAAATCACGGGCACCTTTGCTTTGCACATCCAAAAGGAAATGGCCACGTAAGAGCTCAGTAAAAGCTGAAATGCAAAGATCGAAAACGCAGCAGCAGAGAATAGAGGAAGTAGGTATGAACCATAACGGAGTTGCTTTTATTCTTTTTTCATATCCACGCTCTTCTACTCGACCCCTCACTGGAACACATCATCTAATGCGGCTCTGAGCATTAAAAGGAAATCATGTTCAAGATCTCAACCTTGCAGCTAATTGCAAAGTTTGTTGCAGATGGTTAATGTGCAAAGGTAGAAACCGTTTTCTAAGCGACTTGGGTGAAAACATGAACATGAGTCCCCAGTGCAGCATTTCCCATCATAGATTACAGAATTGCCAACGGCAGGCCTTTCCTTTGGCTCCTGGGGGCTTAATTTCCCTAGGGAGCTATTGTGGTTATTCAACTTTAAGACCTTGTAGAAAGAATCACAGTTATTTCTCTCTGGGGTCTTACTGAGAGTAAGGAGCAGAGAAGTAAATAGTCACTAAAGAGGGACAAGGGGAAATAAACATGCTTTCATCCAAATCTATGACCAACTCAGGTTTAAAAACATTTTTTAAAAAGCTGGCCAACTATTTACAAAATGTATAGACCACCAGCACAGTAGCACTACCTTGTCGTAGCGTCCCTTCCTCGTAACCTACGTGGAGCAGCCCCCAGCCGTTTTGCCGGTCTCAACACAAAGGCATTTCATTATATGCTGATTTCTGTATATTGTGGTTTCATAAAGACTGCTTCGTGCCATTTTGCCCACATTTGATGCTGTGATCTTCAACAAATCTTTTTTTTTTTTTGGGGGGGGGGGGGTTAAAATACAGGTAGTATCTGTTTGTGATCCTACTGTTCTGGTATTCTGTGATCAGATGAAAGTATTTAATAGAATTGCTCTTTGGGGGGAAAAAAATTTAAGTTCCATATAAACACAGCCTTCCCACAATTGAAAAATAGCATGTTTTATATCAGAAGGCTTGTCAGATAAAATCAAGTTGCAAAACTCCGTGTTTCTTCTGAAGTGAACCGGCTATTATCTACTAAACGCCCCATGCTCAGTGCCCGTCCTCTATCACAATAAACTAAGACAGTGCCCTCGTTTTACAGCTAGGAAACGAGGGCGTACAAAGGCTCAGTAACTTGGCCAAGGTCACACAACTGGTAAATTATAGGTCAGCATTTAGACTTGGCATCAGGCACCAAAATTGTGTTCTGGAAAGAGTTTCAGGTATGAGAGATCAATATTGTCGGCACTTTTCCGAGTCTCACCATCAGTTAGTCAAAGTTTCATCCATCTTTAAATATTTTACAAAAGCAGGTTTCAAGAGACACTTTAAAATGTATTGCAAAATGTACAGCATTTATTCACATACAGACAAAAAGGCACAAATTCTACTAAATAGTTCAACAAAAAAATACCGCTGTCCTCAACTAGTTTTATAAATACTTTCAAAAAGAGGATAGAAATAAATACAGGATTGGGCCATGTAATATAAAATAGTCATCTCTACATATACTTTGTTTAATTTTTGATTTTTAACTCTTCATGCACCTTTTTTTTTCAATTTTAGCTGAATGGACACCAAGCTAGGCACATAGTGAAAACTCCTCTGTACAGGCTAACAAATGTAATGACAAGTTTGTCCATTTCAAAATAATTAAAATTTGTACACAACACATAGAACCCTTCATTTCGATTGTGTGTTTATAACCTAACAAATGACATTCCAGGCAACTTTACAAAAGTTTAACTAGCCTACATTTTGACATAATACATTGATCATAATCAAAGTTACTTCTTGGTCAGGATGCACGAGGAAAGATAAAGTTAAAAGGGGGAGGGGGAAGAAAACCAAGCAAATGGTTGCATACTCATAGCACGCGGGTGGGGAGGCCAGCGGGTTGCTGCCGGTGGCCACCTCAGACAGTCCCCAGCGTGCCACGAGACTGCCTCACAAAGCTACCATCAGCCTGTCAGAGAAACCGTGCTCTAGACCATTTGCATTTCAAGCAGGAATAACGTGTGGGCCTTTTAGTGTGTGTTTGTGCGCACGTGTGTATGTGTGTGTGTTGTTTCTGTATGGGTTTTTAATTATCATTTTTTTTTGTTTTTGTTTTGTTTTTTGGTTCAGCATAACTTGGAACGTTTGAAAGCTTTTCAACCTAAATGGGGGGGGAAAGGTAAGGCATTATTTAATTTTATTTTTTTGCACAAAACTAGCATTCCTAATAGTGCAAATGAACTGGGACCTCTTAAAATGGTGAGAGGTCATATATTTACTAGAATTAATTTAGACTTTCTTTCTATGGCTTGACAAATTCTCCTCTATAAATCCTACTCACCCAGAGCTGTTGCTGTAGTCAAAAGATAACTGCAGATAAGAACCCACCTTCTCCTGAATCTAGCCAGAGTTTTGCTCATATGCAAAGAGCAAAGTCTGGGTTTTAAATTAGGCTGTGAGTGAATGCACAACCTAGACTGATAGGAACCTTCTCATCTCTGCAGCAACAAGCTTATCTGGACAGCAGTCTTCCAAAATGAGCCCCATCTCTCAAAAATAGTCCATCTAAAAACCCGGTCATTCTTTCCCCTCCCCTGAATTAGCTACTAAAATGTACTCAAAAAGTTAAGACTTGCGTTGAAAATGTCATACATACAATGGGGACGCATCAGATCTACTATTTGATCATCTGATAAAACTTGCATAGCAAGATGGAATTCAATACGCCTTTTTTGTTGTTAACAATCATCTGGAAGACTTGAAAGTTAACTACAGAACTCAAGCATTCTTATTAAGTATCAGAATGTCCCTGCCACGTGAAAACAGATGTCTGACTGAATCGGGATCTGGATACCGATATTAACAAACTAAGGGGCAGTTTGAGGGAAGTCGGGCTTGTTCCAAGTGCCCATAACGCTAAATCTCATTGCTATAGAGCTTTCTTAAATTTGATCCACAACTACATTGACTGCCAAAGAAAATTAACAGGACCTTAACACCATCCACTGTCTGCATACATATGCACTACAAATGAGTGCAAAAACACAACATTATACTCAAATTTAATGTTGAATTTATTATTGCTGATCACTTACTAGTTATTGCCATTTACAATGAGAAAGTCTCAGTTACGAAGAAGAGCTTAGATCTCTGTCACCAGAATACCTATTCAAGGGTAGACTTGAATCTCTTTCCTGCATAATCTTGGTCAATGATTAGAGCTTATCGCAACTTATTGCCTTTCTATTGTTTTTCAAATATAACCTACTTTTTTTTCTGACTTTATTCTTTTTTGAAAAGATTCCATTCATGTCAGAAGCCCAGATTCCCCTAGACATGCACTAGTGGTTGGCTCTGGGAAATGAGTCACCAGACTCTGGAATTTCATCACTTGATCTTGAATAGCCATTGTGTTGTTGGAAGCCAGTTGGCTGGGTATTACCAATGGCCAGGGAAACTCCAAGTTGGCCCAAGGCGCAGTGGTTAGAGGAGTGGCGAGGCCTGGTTAAGATTGAGCCTCAGCTTCCCGCTCCCTCCCAGACAGCTGCTCGTGGCTTCCCTGCTCTCCAGTCTCCCACCCACGCCCACTCAAGGGACCACTCGCTACAGGCACTCTGCTTCTCCTCACTGCGCCAGCTCCAGCCTGGCCCCTTCTGCTCTTCCCACCAGGACCGTTTCTTTCGTAGCCCTTCCCCGTCTGTTATATTTACACAAGAAATTCCCAAGAGTTACTGAAGCTTCAGAGCTGCTGCCTGTGCACAATAACGTAACAAAACCAGCCTTGTGGGGCAAAGTATACATATGGTCTCAGGCTTGACCAGTCAGTCCTAGAAAATAAGTTTTATGGGCTATTGAATGATGCCATGAGGGTTTCTCAAGAACCATGTTCGAGACCATACACATTCAGGTTAACTAATAGTTTGTGCTTTGGGAAGAATCCAGAGGGCAATAAACGCTCACTGGGCTTGGAAGCCTTGCCCTCTTTACAACGTGTGTCATTCACTCATTCTCGTTTCAGTGTTGAGTTCAGGTTCTAGTCCGAGCAGGGTCTTACAGTTACAATCTACTCTCCCGTTTCCTAACCAGTTGCTAATAACACAAATATCTCATAATGGTGTATAAATGATGGGGGCGGGGGTGGGAACCGGTCTGAATTGCAAGTAAATGTGTTTGTGTCGCTCAGGAGTAACGGGCGGATTTCTGCGTGTCCATGCAATCAGCGACCTCCTCTCGCAAACCCAAAGACAAGCCCCCAGCGCTTGCGCCGCACCATCACGATGCCAAGATGCTTCTCCTGATAATGTCTGTCCTTCTGTTCATAGTGCTGCTGGCATGCATGCATTTCTTGTCTGGCGCCTCACTCTCTGAGTCACTCATTTCTGCATCAGGGACATACCCGTCGTTCTCGTTGTCGGACTTTAATTTGCTTTTGGCCCTTTCCTTGGCTGGCGCTCGCCCTAAGCCCAAGTACGGGTAGTCTGAGTGCTGGTGGCAGGCGCCCTCGTGGGCTTCTCCCTGCTGCTGCCGCTCCCCCTTCTTTGGAATCCGGAATCCGCCCCAGTTCTTCACTGGGCTGGCAGGTGTTGTAGGCACTTTGACTGCAGCATGGTTATAGTTTACTTTGATTAGGGAGCCGTTGCACTTGGGCACGACTTCCTTCCTGGCGCTGGGCGCCAACTGCCCCACTCCCGGAGAGGTGGCGGCTCGTGTGTTGTCCAGATGCCTCTGGGACACGTCTGTGGACCTGAGAGGCTTGTGGCTCTGTTTAAATGGTCTGTCTTTCAGGTCTCCCTTCGTGAGATTACACTGAAAACGACTGTCTCTTCTTTTCCCGTGGTCTGGCATCACCACGCCATTTTTCTGTTGTGCCGCTATGATGCGTGCTTCTGCAAGGGTCTTTTCAAAACTCAGAAAGCTCTCGGGGCCCCCCACCCCGTCCCGCCTTCCACAGAGGTCTGGCTGCTTGAGCGCAGTTTTGCCTTCACTCTCGCCGCTGTTCTGCAAGGGATCTCGCTTGTGGGACTTTTTCAGCGAGTGAACCAAAGAAGTACCCATTTGTCTCCTGAAGAAGGCAGAATGCCACCTCAAGTCTTCAATCTTGGGGGCATCAGGGCCCACAGAAGCACTGTTAAACAGAAGCATGCTTCCCAGTGAGGAGGAGGAGCAGGAGGAAGAAGGCACACCTGTAAATGTAAGAAGACAAAGAAAAATTACGGAAGTATATCCAAAAGAGGAAAATTCCGGATCCTCCGCATACCCCATTTATATGCAAATAGCCTATCCAACTATACAACCTAATTCACCTCACCAAGTTTATAAAGCCGACCTGCCTTAAGAATCTGCAATTTGCACTCAACATGGGCATCTGAAGTGTACGTAATCCTTTCATAAAACACCGTGCCCTCAAGCATTACATTTTCCTTCAAACTACGTGATCTGGTTTTCTGGTGGTGCTGTGGGTAAGACTTGGGCAGCTAACCTCAAGGCCAAGCACTGCAAACCACCAGCCACGCTGGTGGTTTTTATTTGAAATTTTTACTTGGAGGAAAAATAAGAAGACTGTCTGCTCCCATAATGATTCACTGTCTCGGAAATCCTGTCTCGGGCAGCTGAGTCGGACTTGCTGGCAGAGGGTTTGGTCTAGTCAGCAATCGGCGCTTCCTAAACCTCTCCACGGTAGGTCACCGTGGACCACAATTCACCATCTTGCCACCAGCCTCCCCTCCACGACTGGGAGCCTCTCAAAGGCCAGGAGTTGGGGCTCTCAAGTTTCTCGTTCCAAACTCTTCTCTCCCAGGGCTATAAATACAGGTCAATGTGAATTCCTTAAAACAAAATGTATAAAATACTTCACACATAATATCCGCGCCCCCTCCCCACCAAAAAAGTTACTATTACACATACCATAAAACGCCATTTGTAGACATCAAACAAATAGTCATCGAACTTGTAGACCATAACTAATTGGTATTCTCCAAACTTTCTGGATGCAAACCACAGTACGAGATAAATGTCACAAGGTAATCCAGTGAAGGGCACCCTTCCTGCAGGAATCTTGACCTTGGCCTTCCAGATAGTTCCTATTCTAATTCACGTGTTTCAAATGCTGGTCATGACCCACAAAGTTCAACTCTAGCCCTCTAATGGGTGATAGCCCACAGCTTGAAAGGCACTAGTTGGATTCCTGACACACCGTGCTCATCCGAAAGGGCAGTGTCTGTGCAAGAACCTCAAGAGCGTCGACCAGAAGCAGTTTCCATGTCGTTTTCTGTCTTCTACAGAGTAGGAACCAGGAAGGCTGGCTCCGCCCCAGAGGATGGACAGGAGCCTGTCATAAGAGACCTTCCTACTGAGCAAACAGAGACATTCACTAGTGAGCATGGACCTGCCATGGCCCCAGGTGACGGCCTTTTGCAGTCCGCTGGTTTGGAAACACCTGCTTTCTCAGGGGTCGAGCCTGAAGGTCAATCTTAACACCAGAACTCAACACATTTCCCAATCACCTATCACAGGATAACACAGAAGTCAGCGAGACTGATGCCTTCTGAAATCTGACTTCTCTCTTCTTGACTTGAGATGCAGGTCTCTGAAGAGCCTCTGATTCATGACTGCGGTCTCCATTGAGAACGCACTCTGCTCAGAATCACACGGCCTAGTTTAAATCACAGACCCCTAATGGCACACATAAGTCATGGCCATCTGCTCAGCTTCGCTTGGAAGGCTCTGTCTTACAAGGCAGGAGCTTGACTTTAGGCATGAATAAGAACATAAAAGGAATTTCTGAAGCTGAGAAAAGGAAAAAGGGGTGGGGGGGCGGGGGCCATCCCTGTAGCCCGCCGCAGGAAGATGAACGGAGCTTTCCCAGCGACCATGCCAAGTATGGTTCTGACACCGCACCGTGAAGGGAGGATTTGTGTTCTTCTTCAGAGCAGCGGCAGCACAGCTACGCAGATACTTCCCGCCCTTGTTAGCAATCCCACGCTCTCACCCAAGCCAAAGCCTCGGCGTGAGACGCAACAAGTGTCCTGGACTACCCATGACAACCAACTCCTAAGTGAAATCAGACGGGCCTGCGCTTTACAGCCGTTTGTAGAGAGAACCACTCCGTGCATGACAAAACAAGTCCAAGGGACAACTCCACAGGAGCAACTTGCATTGACTGGAGCAGGCAGCGGCACCCCGCTGCGGCCCTTCCACGTGGCTATTTGCTCAGAGACAAGAGATTATTCAAGTAAGAAAAGTGAAGGGAGGGAAGTTGACTTTAAAGCAAAATAGGGGAATGGAACTGTTTTTACATAGGACCCCCTACTTAGAAAAAATGTATTTTTAAAGAAACAGCGGAACTCCAAACTCCTGCTAATGATAATAGCTTGAGAAATCTGGAAAACATTGACTCTTGAGGAGAAAATAGCCAGGATAACGTTATGACTAAGTCAATGCCATTGAAACGATGGTAACACTTCCAGAGTACCAATAGGAATGCCCTAATCTTTTAAAAAAATTGTTTCTATTTGTTCAGCTGACCAAGTTAGCTCTAGTCACAAAACTGGTTGGCTATTGATTGGTTAGCCAGAATTTGGATTGCCACGTAGGTTATAACAATGTGTTTGTGGTTTCTAAGAAATTATCTAGGCACAGAGACCAGAAAGCAGGAAATAAAAGCTTGCTGCCTGGATGCAATATGAGCACCGGGAATGCCACGGCAGGCCGAGATGGGAGGCAGATTCCTAGCCTTGCACTCACATCCAGTCCCAGGTGGACGTGGGTCCCGAGTTCATGATGCTGCCTGATCTTCCTCACCCGCTCTCCTTGGTGGTCCTTCTAAGACTTCCATTCCAGTACCCGGCATCACAGAATGCCCATGCTGAAAGACCTTTCAGAGGTGACTCTGGAACCTTGTTTACCAAATAACCTGGGTCCCTGTGAGGTGCAATAACTTGCCCAGCTCTGCCGCTGTTTCCCAAGTCCGCTGTCAGTGGTATCTGGGCATGGGCACGGGTCTTAGAAAGCATCGGAATAGATGTTTACCATCAATTGCTTTGCCACACACAAAGGAGCTTCCAGAAAGCTCGTGGGGAATCCCCACTGCCTTTTAATTCCATTTTCCCATGAGCATTTTGAGTCCCCCACCCCAGCCCCCCAACAGTTCCAAGAAGTAGCCTGGGACATCTCAATTTAGCATTTGCAGATATTGAAACCCAGAAGACTTGTGAATGTGTGACCTATCAATAGATACAGGATTCAACCCACATTTGAGACCAAATTTAGAGGTCTCTGCCCTGTACCCATGATGTCTCAAATGCCTGAAAATTTTCTTTAAATATGAAAGGCTGTACTTCTCAGGTTCTTCTATAGAGCTGATAAAAAAAACCCACAAAGTATTAGGTACTCTACAGCTCATAATCCCCTGCCTTAATATTTTGACCTATAAGAGCTTAATGCATACCTGAAATTTTTTCTTGCTCCAAGAGCTTAGTGTAAAGATTGAATATCTGTTCCTGGACTTTGCACACAGATCGTTTAATCTTTTCCCTGCGGGTCACCATGTAAGTGAGGTTCCGAACCTAGAATGTAGAGCATAAAGATTCTAAGTAAGCATGACATTGCAACAGTACTTTGGTCTGGTCTCTTCTTAACCTGAGAGAAATTGGTCCTATCAGGGGCTTGTCAAGACATTTGAAAGCAAAATGTACTTTAAGCATTTTATTTCATCTCTTAATTGTCTTTGGGGCTGTCAAGAGATTCCACCATATGCCTCTCAGTTGAGGCGGCAGCAACACAGGAGGGGGTTAGGTTGTGGGGGAACACACCCAGCCTCAGACCCATCACAGCAAGTCCTAGGTTAGGACATCCTCCTCCCTGTTGCCATAGGACTTTTGCTTCCCCACCCCTCCGTTTCATCTTCCCAGTCCCTACTGGCATCTGAGACCTTTGAGCAGTTCAGAGCCATGGCTGCCTCACGTTTATCAAGCGTCTTCTTAAAGTGGATCCAGGTGGTCAAAGGTTCTCAGAAGAGTCGCCCAAAGAAATGTCCCCCACATACAGGGCCAAAGGGTCACCAAGACCCCAAGGAAACTTCTTTGCCAACTGGACACTGAGCTCTATGAAATGCTTGGAGCTAATAAGTGGCTAATAGCTAGGGGACTTGGGGAGGGTGGGAGGTAGCTTGTCATTGATTTACTACATTGCCATTCCAAGTGGCGAGGTTTCTGTCTGTTGCCACTTCAAAACCTGAGAAAGTCGCATGGCTCTCTTCCCCATTCATTTGAAGACCCAAGTGGTGAGAACTCCCTATCTGCTGAGCACCTCTTGGGGACGCCGAGTACACGTTCCATAACCATACCGATCACTTAGGTTCACGCTCCTTCTTAAAACCACCTATGATCAGTCAAGTCAGAAACAGAAAGAACTAGTTCATAAGCTGCCTTAATCCTTGGGTTCCAAAACTTTTCCCCGTTGGCAAACCGGACCAAATTACAAGGGCCTCAGATATAAACGTCAAATGACACACACAGAATAGAGAACTAAGCCTTTCCTCAGGAAGATGTAGACGTCTTCCCAAATTCTCCGTGGCAGTAGTGGATATTGACCGTGGATTCCCACAATCAGCACCTACTATGTGAGTAACCTTAAAAAAAAAAAACCACAAAATCAAGTCCATTGCCATCAAGGTGATTCGGGACTCATAGCAATCCCACAGGATTTCCAGTTCTAATGCTTACAGAAGCAGTCTGCTGCCTCTTCCTCCCTAGCTGATGGTTTCCAACCTTTTTCTTCACAGCTTAGCTCTTTGCCCACTGTGGCACCAGGGCTCCTGAACATGGCTACCAAGCACCAAACCAAATCTGTTGCCTGGTACTTGTGGGGAGCTGTTACACGGCTCCATAGGGCGCTCTTGGCTGAAATCGTTACGTATGCCGACCTGACCTCTCTTTCACAGCATTGGCAGGTGATTCTACCTCGCAGGGGCCGGAGTGACATGACTGCTATCCTAAAAATCACATCTTTCCTTATGCTTGGGCAGTCCCTTCACCTGTGTAATGGAAGATTCCGAAGCCACCCATCTGCTTTTGGTAGGTGTGCATCCATACGTGTAAGACCTGCACATTGGCTGATAAGCAGTCACGTCCTGTCCTTTCTGAGCCCTACCTAGTAATTCGAAGTGCTCCCCACCCAATGCCACCGGGGCCGTGCTCAAGGGGCTGTTGGTTGCAGGAGAATGGAGGCATGAGAAACAGAATGGGCCACTTGGCTCTCCGTGCTATTAATTCTCCAGCTAACCCCGGAATGTCAGCTCAGGCCTCTCTGGATCCTGCTGCAGTGACTCCTACAATCTACTTGTCTTTTATTTCCGCATAAATTCCTTGTGTGACTAACACTTGTTATTTTAAAATTAAAGAATTGAAAAGAAACACTTCTCCGATCTCAGTGTAAATATTATTTTGGAGTCACTCGCCCCAGTGAAGGTATGTTCTTTGTCTGATACAGCCTCACCTCCCCAGAAAAGTAGATGGCTTTTTATTTATAAAAGTTGTGAGCAGTCTGGGGATGGGGCTCACAACCAGACTTATTGATGATGGCTGCTCCAGCCAGCAGATTCATTGTTGAAGCTCAAAAAGGGGCAGACCTATATTCACATCACAGAGGCACTTTTGCAGAGCACGCAATGGATTTTAAATAAGATAGGGAATCTGACGTCTGCAAGTAGAGACGAAAATAAATCCGCTGGCTTCCTAGGAGTTTGCTGACTACTCATACTCCTGTCAGATATAAAGCAGGCAGACAGATCTCTTCCTTGAAATTACCCAGGACACAGGGATATCAGAATTTGTTAGTCAAATGTGTGATCGCTGTAACCACCATCCTACTGTCCGTCCTCCCTGCCACCTGGGCCGTCACTGCTAACTGGGCAAGTCTCCCTACCATCCCCCATGCTCTCTGTTGAGAAATGTCTACATACAGCAAAAGAGCCAGGGTATTGCTTAATTCTCAACGAATTTGCCCCCGAATGACCCAGTGCTCTGGCCATGCAGGGGAAGACTGAGTGCACCCTAAACCATAAATCCCTAAGGCTGGGATCAACTGCTCTTCCAGGACGCCTCCTATGCACAGGCTCCGTGTAGAGCAGCGGTTCTCAGCCTGTGGGTCGTGACCCCTTTAGGGGTTGAATGACCCTTTCACAGGGGTCACCCAATTAACTGTAGCAAAATTAGTTACGAAGTAGCAACAAAAATGATGTTATGGTTGGGGGTCACCACGACACGAGGAACTGTATGAAAGGGTCGCGGCAGCATTGTTATTGGGAAGGTTGGGAACCCCTGGTGTAGAGGAAGAGGCTCTGGGCTTCTCAAAGCCTATCTTGGCTTGCCCCATTGGTACACTACTCAGCCAGCTCATGGCTGGGTGTGTTCTGTCACCATTTCCCCAAAAGCAGTGGTCCCCAAACCAAAGCCTGCCTCAGGAAGACCTGGGGAGCTGAAACACAGGTGGCTGGTTCCCCTGCCCTACCCACCACGTTTCCAGGCCAGGAGAGGGGTCCAAGAACTTGCGTTTCTATTCAGTTTCCAGGCAACCCGATGCTGCCAGCTGGGGATAACACTTTAATGGTGACTGCTTTAAGGAATAATCCAGAATGATCCCGGGTTTTTCTTGAGTCCACGACTGCAACAGTGGAGCCTAAAGTGCCACCCCCACCCCCTTTTTTGCTTCCAGGGAAGAGCTGTTGTCTCAGATTTTCAGAGGCCACCATTGCGCCTAGTTGTGAGCAGAGCAGTCTCCAGGACTAGTTCCCAGGAGCTGCTGGGGTAGACAACCTTCGGCTGAGCCAGTACTTGTTTGCATCACTTACATGTTCAGGGGAAGAGTGCCCCCGCCCAGAGCCGAGAGACAGCCCTGGGAACTTGATGTGGCCACTGCCACATCGGCAAACATGTCTTTGGAAAGGACTGTAAACTGTGCCTGTCACCTGACTTTCTGATCAGGACTGGAAGGCAGGTGTGCAAGGCTCCAGGGTGTGTGTTTGCAGGAAGGAGCAATGACTACTGTCGTTCACTGGAGTTTGCATTTCTAATGAAGGCGACTTGTTTGCTAGTTTAGGAGGGATTCTGTGCCTTGATTGGAGTCCTGCTAAGCGTATCTTAGGCTGAATAAACTGGCCTTGAAATGTCATGACGTGAATTAGGCAGAACTCAAACTTCCTTGAGAAGTTTTATGTATACCCTCTGCCCTAATGAGCCTTTGGCCTGAAATACATTTTGTTTATAATTACAAAGACCCATGCAACCTTTCTGCAAAGATTTCTTTTTCTTTTTATTTTATTTTAAGCTTCCACCACCACACATGCCTCTTGGTAGATTTTTAAAAAACATTTTTTCACTATAATTAGCTTGTTTTAAAACCACCCCCTAAATTCCCTCAAATTGCTTAGGCTCTTTAAGAAATGTAAGGAAAGCCACACACACACACAAATCCTATTTATTCCCCTTTCTCATACATCAATGGTATCATTCTACTGAACAAGCAACAGTCATGACTGCAAAAAAATGTTTAGAATTTAATCGTCAATGCGTGTTAATCTGAGTAACTTAAGCACAGAAAAGAGTTAGTACACCACAAGCATTTTCTACACTTTTATTAACTGTGGTGATTGAGACAGACACAGTCCAAACATCAGACTCCTCTTCTTCCCTCCCAAGGACTACCTGACTCCATAGCTCATGCAACCCAATTACAGCTGTTGTCGGGTTGGGATAATGGCTTCTCACCAGGATTCCACTGTATCCTAAATCCCTTACTGATTTCATAGTAAAAATGCCACACAAACATATGGTTGAGAAAGACCGTCTTCTTTACACTCACCACCAGGGGGCGGATGGGAGCACAACACCTCACAAACCCTTATTCCAAAGGCAGCCGGAGTCTCGGCCTGAATTGTCCACCTTCCCTGAGTCTTAGAACCTGGTCCACTAACGAAAGGATCTCTAATGAGCTCTTAAAAACACTTTCTCTTCTATGCCCTCTCTAACAGGGACAGACAGACAGTCTCTGTGAGATCAGGATCCTTCCTTGGGTTCAACACTTCTCCAGTTTCTCTTCTTTCCTCTTGTCTCCAATCACCCATGAGTCCAATCCGCTCCCAGGCAGGTGTATCACTACCCACTAGTAATTAGTTGCAAGGGGCGAGGGGCGGGGGGAAGAAGTGTTAACTGTTTCGGGCCGCTTGGGCGCCTTTCAGTGCAGGCTGCTTCTGGACAGAACGCCTCAGTCCCGCCTACTGTGCACTAATGAACTTAAAGGTGGCCAGCAGTCAGGGGAGTCGAGGAGAAGCAGAGGAGCTAGAAGATGGCATCCCCAATTAGCAAGCCACAGTCAGAGACTACCTAGGGGGAGCCTGAGGCCCTGGGGGCCAAGCAGCCCACGAGTAATTATTCCAGTGGCTGGGAGGGAGGTCCAGCCAACTGGGGCTCTAACTAAAAGTAACGGAGGCTGGGGGAGCCAAAGCAGCAAACCTGCTGAAGAAGTGCCATCAGCTGGCGCTCCAGCAGCCAATGGCCACTAATATTCAGCAGAGCAGTAGTGTAATAACATGAGATCTGTGGTGTACTGAGCATTCCTGGGGCTCCTCAGACAGCCCTGGGGCTTCAGTGCAGCGGGAATCCTAACCCATACCTGCCCGGGCCCAGGCACGTGCACGTGTACACACGTACACACACACACACACACACACACAGCCTCAGTGACAACTTAGCACCTGGCTGCCAGGAGTGTCTTCTATAACAGAGATGCATGTGTTTGAAGTTCACGCACTCACACAGCACCCAAACACTGCTCTGCCCCGTGCCCACACTGGGTACGCCCGGGACTTAGCCAAGACACGAAGGCAGAAGGCAGAGCTTGCTCACTGTTAGGAGCCCAGTGCCAGCACCTACAAAGGATTGCCCCAAATTGAACAAGAGATTTCCTATCTCTGCCACACCCCCCACGTATAAAATCCATTCTAATTTTCTAACTCAGCTTGTAAACAATGCTGTGCGCCAATGCCTTTGGCCTTTTTCCTAGGGCTCAGTTCCCTCTAGCTGGAGAAGGCAATTGGGGGGAGAAAGACACATTCTGTTTAATCTTGCACAAGAACAATAAGGAATAATGAGAAATTAAAAAAAAAAAAGAAAAGAAAAGAAACTCCCCCCTCCTCTGTAGCAGTCTTGCACATAAGTACAATGAGTTTCCCAGCCCATAATTATATGTAACCGACACAACCTCATGCTGCAGTATGTACACGGGTCTGAGAATAAATGAAACTGGCTAGCATGTCTTGCTCTGGGCAAGCGTTCTTGCAATCTTCTTCTCTAAGTCACTATAAGGTGTCAGTGTCAATCATTACCCTCTCCAGGTCCTGCCGCAAGTGAGTGAACAGCTGCAGCCTCCTAAACAAGACATCCTGCTCCCGCTTCGCGAGATTGTCCTCTTCGTCTTTCTTTGGAGTGATCAGGGGCTTGTTGAAGTTGACCTTCCTCTTCAACTTCCAGTACTGGTACAGGAAATCCACCACTTCCTCGGGCAGCCGCAGGGCACGGGCGACATCCAGCAGGTTGACGAATGTGTAGAACTCGTCCTCCAGCTGCTGCAGCTTCTGCTTACGAACACTCACCCGGTGGGCCTCCTCCCGATTTTGCTCCAGGCTGCCAAAGGGCTCCAGAGAGTTCCGGGGGGAACACTCAGGGGCCCCGTTCTCCTGAGCAGCTCCCTCGCCCCGACCCTCCTCGGGTTTCCTATGTGAGCTGTGCTTCGGGCAGTAGGACTTGAACTTGACTTCGTCATTCTCTGCCAAGATGGTCTTCATCTCCAGGCCACGATCAAAAGCACAGGTCACATGGAAGGCTGTGCGGCAGTTCTTCACGGAGCACTGGAAGAGCACGAGAGAACAAGAGGGGAGACCATTACAGGGTGGCGGCAGCAAGGTCCCTCCGCGCCCACGTATGCATCAAGAAGAGCCCTCCTTCAGAAGGGCACCCTGACAGGAGAGCTCGCCCCAGACAGGGTCAGATGAGGTTTGCAATAGAAGGGCGCTCTCCAGCTGAAAATGTGCCTACACCACACCTTGTCCGAAAACTGGCCACGTAAATACACTAAGGTACATTTAACATGGCACTCAGGACATACATGCAGTCCATGTGACGCTTAAGACCGAGACATCCATTTGGGGGGTGTGCTTTGTTTTCTCAGAGTTGAGTTCTTTCAGAGCTTGCAGGAAGCCCTGCTGGCAGAAGTGGGAATGAGGTGGGGGAGGAGGCCGTCTGCTCCTGTGCACGTGACAGGCTAGGGAGCCTCTGACCGACAGGGCTGTCCGTGACTAGATTTGACTCAGTAAGCCAGTTAGTGCTGATACAAAAAGCATGAAGAACAACTTTGAATCCACGTTTTAAAAGGAACAAGAGCCTTCCTTCTTTCTCCCTAGCCAACAAAAGCCTGAAACAAGTAGGAAAATAAATGGTACACTTGGCTGGAAACAGACCCCGTGGGCACAGGCTGGGAGGGTGAAGACAGGAAACGAAGGGGAGGCCAGGACAGTCAGTGGCTTCTGGCTGCTCTGGTGTCATTTGGGCTGAGAAGAGAGGCTGCAGAAAGAGACCCACTTCCCGTAGTAGCCAGAGGGCACCCCGGAGGCCAGGCGGCCATAAAGCTGCACCTCCCCTCCTAGCCAAACACCTCCCCTCCCACTGCTTAAGCAGAGCTGGAACTGAGTGCCTTTGATTTGGATGACACCCGGAGACCCACAAGCCAAAGGCCTGGCTGGAGAGGTGATTAACTTCTCCCTGACTGATCTTCCTGAGCGAATCCCTGGAAGGAGGCTCCTTGTGGCGACTGAAGCCAGTCCCTTAAGAGCAGAGCTGTATTGTGTGAGGCCAAACGGTCCCCTGGGCAAGCCACGGCTGCCGCTGCCGAACTCCAGTGGCTCTAAGCCAAGCTCAAAGCTTAATTAAACTCACTCAACAGACCCAGAATCGCATAAGCGCCAATGGCAGAGGCTGGAGCTGGGGCCTCCTCCCCTGATCGTGTTAGTGTTTGAGAAGTGGCGCTCTGCCAGCTGCGATGCCCTCCCTCCATTGCTATGAGCTTTCTCTCTGACTCAGGAGTGGAGAGAAAACGCCTTTTCCCTCGACCACTCCCCCGACTGCAACCACCTGAAGCACAGGAACTAACACAAATCTGTAACTTTATAAGTAACCTCACTTCCAAAAAACGTGTGACGTCGGCCCTGGTGGCAGAACACGCACACCACACGCACACGCACACCTGGCCCCTCTCCTGGAAACACAAAGCGGCCCGCATGAAGCGACACGGGGACAAGTGACTCGTGGCTCTCTGGCGTCAACTACACTTCCCTCTGACCTTAAAGAGAAATGAGCTGTGGGGTGATGTTTATACAGGATTTTGAAAGGGCGCCACATGGCCTTCCGCTGGGTTTTCCTCTTCAGGTTGACTCAGCAAACAGATGTTACAGAAACGTGAACCAGAGCCGTCACAGCTGCAGACATCTCAGAGAGGAGTTCTTTAATAAAAATCAACCCGCTCGGTAAAGATATGAGAAGAAATCCTCCACCTCCCCGGGCCTCCTCTTCACATGAGTGTTCCGGGGGAGGGGGGGACAGGTCATTCGATCATCTCTCATCAAATGAGAAACAAAGACCCCACTCACCCACCTCTTTCAGATGCCAATTAAGGACGAGGGCTTGACCTGCCGGGCAGAGGGAATAAATTCCATCCTCAAGAGAACCTCAGGTAACTTGGAAACAATCATTTCCATGTTCCTTGATTTGCTAGCTTCCTTCCTACAAGTGTACATACATACACACACACACACACACACACACACACACTCACTCACCACAAATGTCTTTCATTTTTGTTTTTTTAATTTCAAAGCCGTACCTGAGGACTTCCGCCATTCTCCTTCCTCAGTCCAACTCTTACACTAGTGTTGGGGGTTTTGGGGGGGCCATATTTTAAAGAAATTCTACTCACGCACACACACCGAAAAAAAAAAGCTTCAGTCTCTTCAAGTGTCCCCCAACCAAGTCCCCCACTTGTCATCATGTCCTATCCTCTGAACATCTGTCATGTTTTGGATTCTTGGGCACAGGCAGAAGTGATACCAACATCCACCAATCGGTGGGCACCTGACCAAAAGAAGTATTTGCCTGCCGTGGCACAAACTGGGCTTACAGATGAGGTCATCTTTAAAGCCCAGCACAGGTGGTTTGCCCATGCTCATGAAGCGTGTGTCTGTGCACAGCTGTTTTATTTTCAGCCAGGCTGCCTCCATGCCTCCGCTACGAAGGGACTGCAGTATCAGGCACAGCCCACGGCCCTGTCCGCTACCTCTGACAGGAAGGGCAGCCGCCCCAGTAGGGCAATGCAAGAGCAGTAGCTCCTGGGGAGGTCTGGGGAGGGAGCAGTGTTTCAGGCCTAAAGACTGCAGAAGTGCCTCTATATGTGGACATAGAAAATGCCTGCGATTTTCACAGAGAAGCTTGCTCCCTCACTCCCTCCCACGCACATACCACTTGTCCTCTCACATCATGGTGACAAACAATCCAATATCCGACTTGTAGTCAGATAACACCAGAGCCCTCCGATCTGCCTCTCTACCAGTCATATCTGTCTTGGAAGAAGTACAGCAGAGCACCCCACAGGAGGAGGACGGCAGCAAGACGTCATCGCCCACACTGTGGACATGTCGTCAGCAGAGACCAGGCCCGGGAGAAGGGCGGCGTGCTTGGCAGAGTGAGTGAGATGCTCTGGCACCGTGGCTGCAGAGGGCTAGAGCACCGGAACCATTCTGAGGTCAGCTGTACAAATGTGCTTGATACAGTGGATAGAAGGATGGAGGCATGAGTTGACGAGCCCCCAGTAAAATGATTGTGAAAAAGAAGGATCATTCCGAGGATGGTGCCAGGCAGGCCAGCGTTCCTTCGTGTTGTGCACAGGGTCACTCTGGGGTGGAACCAACCAACGGGATGGCACCTAGCAACCACCACACCCAGTCAGCGCTCCAAGGAGTGCCCACAGCTGCTGGTCTGCAGCTGCACACCTGTAGTACGCAGGCGAATGAGGGACAACCTGCAAGTCTCATATTAAGGAATGAATGGAAACATCTCTTCTTCCCACAGTGCCAGTTTGTGGTGCCGGTGCCGGGCTCGGGGCACAGAGTGGGGACTGGACACAAACGGAAAGAGCCCCACAGCTTGGTCAGACTTGGGAATTTCCCTGTGATTACGACAGCCTGGGCTCTGGGCTCATTACACGGAGCGCACTCACTCAGCTGCAGGCGCCGGCACCAGGCTGGGGTCAGCGCAATGGAAGCGCAGGAAGGCTGTCCAACTGGCAAGCTACTCCCCAGGCTGTCGTCCCAGCTCCACACCCTGTGAGGGGCAGTTCACAGAGCCCACGCTCATCCTGCTCCCTGCAGCACAGAGCAGCCCAAGGAAGCCAATTACCTGGATGGAGGCCCCAAACTTCTCATTGCAGAGGCTGCACACGAGCGCCCACCGGCTACTGGGGATGTGGGACACCTTGGTGATGGGCTCCATCTTCTCGGGACTGCCGATGCTCACCTAGAGGTCCAAGACAGGGAGCAGGGGCTGTCAGAGGCTAAGGGTGCAGGGCAGAGGCTTACAGATTCACTATGTTGTCAGACAGAATCCCTCTACTGCACAAGTGTCTGGGGATGCTAAACCTCAGAGTGAAACCCTATTTTAGGAGAGACCACACAGCAAGAGACCCAGAGCGCTCAGTCTTCGCGCCCGTGGCCTCCATACCCACGGCTGTCCCTCTGTCCAAAGCAGGCGTCCTCGCTCGTGGGGACATCCTCGAAACCAAGTCTGCACTCCTCACCCAAATGGCAGCGTGCAAGGCAGTGCCCCTCCTGAAACTTCTGGCCCACAAGGAAGTAGTCAGGCTCAAAGTATAACCCTGAATACATTAAACGGAGGTCAACAAATGGAGGGAGTGTCTCTCTAAACCTCCCACGAGAGAGAACCATTCTCTCCAGTCAGAAAACTGCAGCCAAAGTGGGAAGTGACCGAGATACTGCGGTGTCTCTCTGCTCTGTGCCCAGGTCACTAAACTGCACCCTGCCCAGGCTGAGCCAAGAGAGAGGCACCACCAAGACTCGAATCATGGCTGCCTCTTCTCCACCCTAAACCCAACCATCCCCATAGCAAAATCACACACCCCAAAATGCTGACATTTGAATCGCAAATGATATTCTCAAAGTGAGCCAGGCAAATTAAATTAGTCAAGGTCTGGGACTTGAAGGGCATTAGAGCAGACGTGTGATTTGAAAGGTTGAAGCTAAGCAAGAGAATTTACATTAAAAGAAAAAAATCACAAACATGTGCCTAGAGCCATGGTTCTTAACCACAGTGGGGCCACCTGTAGGGCCCACCAAGCCCAGGGCTGGATTTCCAGCAGCTCCTTAGGTGGGACACCAAGGGAAGGTTAGTGGGGTTGGTACCTTAAGTGAAGGCACACGCGAGCCCACTGCTGCTCCCGTTAGTATGTCCACCAATTTACAAGTACATTCCCCAAGATGAAAGTAAGTAAGCTTGAGACTCGGTGGAAAGAGGAAGGAAAGAGGTGGCCTAAAAAGGATGCTTTTTACTTGGTGGCAATGCTGCCCAGTTATGAATCGTTCCCCCACCCCAACCAATCTAGACAGACCCAGACCTACCTCGGGGATCCACAGAGCGCAGCTGACGTGGACCCATTTGGTCCCACTGCGGGTTGGCTTCATTGCTCCCCCTTTCTTGGGACACAGCAAGCACTTCGGCTGCACCCCCAGGGCACATGTCCGGCACAGCCAGCTACCTTCCGGCACCTTGAGGATTCCATAACAGGCCTGTGACACCAAAGGACATCGCCAAGGACATCAGAGAAAGGAAAATGATGTCTTGTTCCCACTGCAACAACGTACTTGAAAACTCCAAGAATTCTTACACAACCACCAGAGTAGAGATAGCCCCACATCCATTCACCTTGCCCCTTCAGAAAAAAGCCAGGCAGGTCACACCCAGGAAGGGTGTGAGACAAGGTGTGTGAAATCTGCACACATGATATATACTTATGTAGCCGAGGGCCTTCCTGACAACGGGTTCCTGGGTGATGTAATCAGTTGGCACTTTGCTACCAACTGAAAGGTTGGCAGTTCGAACCCACACAGAGGCACCTCAGAAGAAAGGTCTGGCAATCCACTGCCAAATGACCAGTCATTGAAAACCCTATGGAGCAATTCTACCCTGTCACACAATGGGTCACCAGGAGCGGCTCCTTGGCAGCTGGTTTGGTTTTTTGTTTGGTTTGGGGAGTCTGGAAAACTCTGGGAAAGAAAGGGCTACCAAAAAAATCTGCTCTGACATGTTGCTACAGAAACCTACCTACTGCAAGTATCAAATAGTGAACAGTAAAACCTCTTAACACTTACAGGGCACAACGTGGGAGAGAGGAAGCTAGTACTTACTCCCTTGCTTTACTGGTGGGGGCTGGTCTGAAGACCCACAGTGGGGTGGGGGACGGGACTCCAAGCATTTGAGAACACTCTCCCAAAGTGACTAGGCAGGTGGACATGGAAACAATGTAAGGAACATCTCTACCCCACCCACCCACCCACCCGCAGGCCAAACACACTCTCCCGGCTAGACCACGCTCCCTAGTGCAGATGAGGCTCTATCTAGACAAAGGGAGGAGGAGAACTTGGCCCCTGTGGCTGGTACTGAAAACAAAGCCCATTTTGCACATGAGGGCAAAATGACAAGCCAGCTAACGTGCGCTATAACTCACGCAGGCAAGACGGTTTACACGGAGAAAAAGGCACATGTTAAAGAAATGAAGGGAAGTAACCAAACCAGGATGGGACCAGGAGTGCATTCAAACCCTTTAAAAAGCCAACAGTTCAGAACACGACCCTTCTTATGAACTGAAGGTCAGGAAGTCGAGAGTCACAGGAGCACGGCTCCAGTTCTCCAGAGGGGGTAAAAAGAAGCAAACGCATCTGAATGCCCAGGACACAGAGAGGCAGCCGCGGGACTGAGAGAGTCCGTGGAGGGAAATACCCTGAGACTGGAACGTGGGCGGCTAGGCTAGTGTCATTGTAAGCCCACTGGGTTTACTGGAAAATAAAAACGCTAATGGAGTTAAATGGTACAATTAAGCTTCCAAGTAGGAAAGACAGCTACACACTGTCTAAATCAAGCATTCTGGTGAACGGAGGATCTGAAAAGACGTTTTCTTAAAAACTGGAAAAGGCGCTCTGAGCTCATTAAAAAGGTTCACTAAAGTATGCCATGAAGGATCTCCCAAAAGAAAAATGAAGTTAACACTACAAAACGGAGCCACCTGCTATCAAGACGGAAAGGCCAGAAGGTCCTGGGTGCCCGCTGCCCCTCCCCTAGACCGTCTGCACCCGGCCACCACATGTAGTGGGCATTATTTTAAAAGGTGCTTGTAGCAAAATCTCGTGCTTCACACAAAAATGTCCACAACAAAAGAATAAGAGGAGACAAAAAATGTCAGGAAAGACTGAAAAGTTTCAACCAAGAGAACAGGAGACCCACGGTGGCCACAAGCGGCATCAGCGGTGTCACACTGCTCACAACCGTGGCACCCCAGCAACTGAGGGCGCTCTCAAACCACCGACGCTCGGACGGTCTGAAAATTCAGACTACGAAAGGGGTTCCCCAACATGATCAACGCAGGACCTCGTGGCCTCAAGCCTCCCTCTGAAGATGGGCTGGGGCAAGGGCCGCGCTGGCCAAGTCTCCGGTCAGAGGAAAGCAAAGAGGCGAACATGAGTAGAAGGAAAATGATTGTCGGCCATGGGGCACATTTGATTCTTCTTCCAGAGAGCTCGCCAAGCAGCCATCCAGACGGGTGCTATTTAAAAAACTTAAATCCCAGAATCAACAGGTAAACTCATCTAAAGTAGCTCAGAAGGTTCTTTTAAATCACAAGGGCTTATGGGGCCTGTGTCCCCATACAAATCGGAATAACTTCATGCTCCCATTAAAAAATAAAGACATTTGAGAGAGACTGACTGTGATTGGCCCAGCGTCTAAATCATCCAGGACCCAGCCTCACTGAAGGCTGAGGCTCCACCTTTCTGCGGACAGCTTGGAAGGCAGGAAACGGCCTTCAAAAAGGGCTTCCTACTGCTCCTCAGTCCAGTGTTCTTACCACCTACATTCAGGTATCAAGGCAGGGGGTTCAGTAAACGTGGCTTCTTTAATAAAGCACTCAACTTGGGAACTCAGCAAGAAAACATGCAAACACCTACTGGGGAGGGAGCAGAGATTTGTGTCTAAGGGGAACATTTCTTTAAATCACTGATAGTAATAGAGAAAATTATTTGGGGAGAAAATCCTGAGCCTCCCTACTGGCAAGTGGGCTCGCGTCCTGACGGGCTCTGGGCCAGGCCCCACACATACCTGGTGCACGCAGATGTTGCATTTGTCGCAGAACACCATCTCGTTGCCATCCTCGCCGTCAGGAGACTGGCAGACATCACAGACAACATCTTCGTCATACTCAATCCCCAGTCCTTCTTCTGTCTCGATAGCATGGTTCATATTGTCGTAGCATCGCTGTTCAAATTCTTCCAGAACCCTTTCCATGGTGTATTCATCTAGCTCAGGCATTCCTAGGGATAAGATGCAAAAAACTCCTTTCAATCGACCTACATTAGTAAGTCTTACACTAAGTCTTGCTATTAGTTGCGGTTTCCGTTCCAGCTCACGAGTAGTGTATTTATATTTAAAATTAATTTTTACAATATGTAGATAGCATTAGGTATCAATGCATCCCAGCTGCTCAGCCCCACTCAAGGAATGATCTTTAATCAAAAGGCAGAAGCAGTCTTCTGCGCAACAGTTTGTTCCTTAAAGTCAGGAACTGAAGGTCTGGGGACAGCAAAGCAAAGCAAAAGATAACCCCCAAAAGAGCTCCTGGATATAAAGTGCAGCGAACGTTGTCATGGCACTTCACTCTAATTATTACATCACAATACATGTGACTGCAAAACCAGGGTTACATATTGTAGTTTGAGTGGTTTTTCCCTATAAAATCATTCTTTTCACTGTGCGTTAAAAGAATTGCTCTCGAAACTGCATTCACTCTGAGTCCCCATCTGTTGTTATCTGGTTCATCCCTCCTCACTCTTGGAAGTTTAGAGCTGAAATGCACAATCCGCTGCACTGAATGTATAAATCACAGGAGAGAGTTCCGTGTGAATCAAATAAAATGTATTCTTAATGGAAGAATGATCAAACAAAATCTTAAGTGGTTCATATGGTCACAGTAAGCAAGTAGAATCAGTAGGCTTTTGTCGTCCCTCCATTTGCGGACATTTTCCAAGTTCCCTACAATGAAAGTACTTATGCAGGGGGAAAGAAAATAAAATTATTAAAAAGGGTTCAAACGGCAACAATGGAAATGTCTTTAGAGTAAACAATAACATATGCATTATCGTGAATTTTGAAAACTATTACATTAACCTCAAAATTAAAAAAAAAAAGCCACATTAGGGCCGATTCTGTGTAGAGTTCAAAACACATATTCGAAACCGCCATCTACCATCTAAACCCTATTATAATTCTGATTCTAGATTGTGAGACCAGGTACTCTCAACCCAATTCCTCTACTCATTTGGTGAACATTGTTGTCTTTGAAAGTATACAACTATGCCCCATTTTAAAACTAGAATATAAGATCCATTAACAGGCAAGAGAAAAGCCATTAAGCATGGTTCCTCCCCCCCCAAAGTACTCAGCAATATCTTCAAATCTGATGAGTTAGCCCATTCACCAATGCCAAGTGTCTCTGACTTCCTCCTTTGACCTAGCATAGGAAACCCAGAGCCAATCAAATGCACCACACTGACCTTTGGAACACTGCTTACAGAGTAAAACTCTATAACCTACAGAGATGAAAATAGTATCCAGTTCCCAAGAGAGCCCTGCACACTTCTGAACAGATTCTACAAACCCATCTCCTGGCCCTGCTAATTTTCTGGTCACTACTACCTAGGGGCCTGGCGATGTCGTGGTTGTGTGCTGGGCTGCTCACCACAATGAGGCTTTCAGTTCCGGTAAGGAGCTGTAGCCCTGTTAACCCACAGCAACAGTTCTGCCCTGGCCCTATGCGTTGGAATGGACTAGTTTGGTCTTGCGTCATTAGAAGCAAGGACTGTCAGACGGGAAACGAACTTTCAGTCTGTTAAGCCAGCGTGACCCAACGAGTAGAAAACAGCAACACTGGGCTCCATCCACACTCAGGACCACGATCATCCGTCCGTCTACTGTCAACGAGCAGCATGGCAAGGCAACAGTAAGTGTCTGTCAGGGGACAGGCCCTGAGATCGAACCCATGTGTGGTACCAAGGAAGGGCACAAGCCATTCTCTTTGAGGCTGAAAGCTACCCCTAGCAAGCTTTAAGGAAGTATCTACCTGATGGAGCTATGCTAAACCAAGAGGTCAGTGGTTTGAGCCGTCCGTCAGTGGCTCTGTGGAAGAAAGCAGTTGATGTGCTTCTGCCCAGACTGCAGCTAGGATGCAGTACACCCTGCTCTGTCCTGAGGACGAACTGCCAAGGTAATGCATTACAACAACAGGCTGAAAAAGGAGCCCATGAGTGGTCCAAATGGCTAATGGACTTCAGGAGTTAGATTCCAGTGGAGATGGAGGCACCACCAAAGGCCTGGCGATCTACTTGTGACAAACAAGTCACTGGAAACCCCACGGAGCACAGTTCTACTCTGACTGACACAGGACTATATCGAGCCGAGCTTCCTCTTCCCCGCCGTGGGCCACAGCTGGGGGCCACAAGGCCAATCGGTCCTCCTCGACGTCTTTCTTCTAGACCAGCCTCATTCACGGAGTCCAGGCGTCACCTCACAGTGCCTCCCATTACAGTCCTCGGAGCACCCCTGGCACTTAGAAACGGCATGCAAGACGGGACCCACGTGCTCTCCTGGCTCAGACTGCAAGAGGCAAGCAGCCGGAGCCCAGAAACTCCAGCTGCTATGTCCACAAAACCACACCGCTTACAGAGTGCTCCGCGAAGGGAGAGCCTCCTTGGAGGCAAGCTGAGACAGACATAAGCAGGGTCAGGGCGGGCACTCCAGGGTGGGGACAGGCCTTAAGGAAAAGCTCGGAGGAGAAAACACGAGTAATGAGCTTGGGAAAGGGGGAGCTCAAAACGCTTTGAGAATGATGACGGCAACAAATGTACAAATGGGCTTGACACAATGGATGGATGGATGAATTGTGATAAGAGATGTACGAGCCCCCAATAAAATGATTTTTTTAAAAAGAGTGAGCTCAGCTAGAATAGAGTTCATTATGAGAAGTGGCAGGCCACAGCTCAAGAAGGCAACCTGCGTGGCATCAGAGAAAAAGCAAGACATGCGTCCAGGACAACGGCAGCACAGACCTTCCTGGGACCTGCAGGAAAATCACTTCCTTTCTCTGGTTGGCAACTCCTCAAGCTCAATGACTGAGGGGTTAAATCAGAGCAGGAACAGTGACACCCATGGTTTACGAGCCACCTGGGGTGGTGCTTCAATCCCAGGCCAGTGGAAACCAAGCTAAGTCTATGTCAACACACCTGCACCTTCTAACAAGTTCAGCTCTGAAAAAGAGCCCATTCTGGGGCTAACTGAAGCTCCGACAGAGCTGGTTTCGCCACCAGTGATGAACTTCTCTTACTCATCCACACGCCTGCAGGTCCCTAGGTGTCACAATGGTTTGCGAAAGGTCGGTGACTCAAGCCTGACCGGAGGCGCTAGGCAAGAAAGATTATAGCCAAGAAAACCCCCTGCAGCACGGAGCTCCGCTGTACTGCAACCAAGCTGCCCAGGGCTGGCACCGCGTTTGGTGTCGTTCACATAAATCTAAAATGCTTCACGGGTGCTAAGTTAACGAAACGAGGAGGCTCTCACCCATCTCCTTAAATTCTTCATTGGTCAGTTCCAGCCACGCGGCGTCCATATCATTGAGGTCATAACGACACACGCCATCCGCCAGTGTTCGGATGTCCACGTAGCCCAGCTCCGGAGGTTCGGATCCCGAGGAGACGATGTATTTCTTGGGCCTGATGAACATGAGGGACTTCTCTTCAGACACGACCCTACTTCACAAGAATACAAGGCAGCCACATCAAAGGAAGTTTGTGACAAGGCCCCAGGTGCAGTTTGCTCCCCAACCCTCAAACCCCACACAGTCAGCGAAAAGCCGCCGTGGGGTGGATGGAGCCCGGGTTAATAAAAAAGCCTTAAGATCACAGGAATAAAACTGCACCTAGAAGTAGTTAGAAGTCCCTATGACAGAGACAGATAGAAGTAAAAACACTGCAAATGTCTATGAAGCCAGCTGCTTCTGCCTGTGGGTTTCCCTGGACACCGCCGTGCCCCGCATTCTCTGTGGCAGCAGTTGCTGTGGCCTGCTGGCACTCCAGAAAATACTGACCCCCCAGTGCCCAGGGCTACCCATTCAGTCACTTTCCATTAGTCAGGCCCGCCTGTCCCTGCTGGAGGCCGTCAGAACCAGATGGCTCTGGAGCGAATGCCCAAGGAGGCACAAGCAGCCAGAGCCACCAGCAGGGGCATTCTCAGGAGGGCGCTGGGGACTGTGGGAAGAACCTGCCAGCAGTGACGCGCCAAGGCGAGCAGGCAGGGCCGCCACTGCAGAGTACGCTGAGGCTCGGTCCCGGCCCAGGAGGGGACTCTCCTCAGGAAACCAGGAAGAGGAGCACACGTGGAGTAAGGCAGGCGTTTTTCCCAAGTGATCATGCTTTCCCCGAGCCTGCGCACACAGGCCCACTCAAAAGCAATGGCAGCAACGACGCCCTTCAAATCCTCCTCATCTCAGCCCGGAGGCCTCAGCTAAACGTCCAGAGTCAGAGGCCCAGAGGCCCACCAAGATCCGCCTCACCTCCGTGTTAGCAATCTGCTTGAATATTAACAAGTTGCCAAAGAATGTGTCCAAGTATTTCTATGACTCTTGGGACAACAAATTGCACAAAGAATGTGTCCAAGCATTTCTCTCACCCTGAGGACAACAGTGAGCTTTATCTCCACTATCCTGGGATGACCAGCGGAACCAGTTTCTCTCGGGAGACCCAGAGCAAGACCGTAGCTGCAAACATCAGGCACTGAGTTAACGCTTGGGTTCTTTCCCCAGGACTTCTACTGGAAGCGAACAATGTGACGAGGAATTCCTGCATTGGGGCCACCAGTGCTGGGACAGCTGGTGACACCGCTCCCATGCAGACGCCAATGTAAACACACGGTGCTGATCCTGAGGTGTCCCGAGAAAACACCCACTTTCCTGAGCCAGAGGTTCCAACTGTTCATTGCTGGACTGTAGTGATCCGTGGACAGTCCTCACAGCAAAATGACAACCACCAGAATTGATCCTCTCAAGTGGGGGTGAGAGGGTGGAGAAGCAAACGCAGGCCGCTCTCGGCAATGGAGAGGCCACTTCCGAGGGCAGGCAGCAGCAGCCTGGCAGCCACACCAGGTGCATGCGGAGGGCTCGGCCTCTGTCTCCCAAAGAGAAGGAGCAGCAGCAGGCTGAGGGGGGTCGGGGGGCCCGGGCCCCCGCTCTCAGACTCTTCATGGAACAGGTGCCTTGTAAATCAACACGGGGAGCATTGCAAACATTTGAAAGCCCACCCGTAAGAAAACCCACTGAATACAGTTTCCACTAGAATACGCCCGTCCACCTTCCCCTATTCTGGTGGGCCTCCTCACACCTGTGGTTCCCCAAAAGGTAAGAGGTGATAGCTGCAGTCTGGTCCCAGACTCTGCTCCTCGAGCCCCCCTCAGGAGGACAGGGCAGCAGGAGGACACACGTAGGGTCAAGAGTGAGCAGCCGTGTGGACACCCCCACGAATCGCCTCCCTGGGCCAGGTCCATCCCCAGCCTGTCTGGGAATGTGCCCTCTTCACTGAAGAGAGTGGGGGCTTCCCCAAATGGCTGGGAAGCGATGTGCAGAGGTTCCCAGGTGTGCACCCTGCCTGGGGGTCCCATGCTTCTCCTGCCCTTGAAGACCTCGGAGGACTATATGACTAACTCAAAGTGGCTTCTTCTCAGGGAGCGGTTTATCTCCCCCGCTACCCAAAGGAACAGAGCAAGGAGGTGGGGCAGGGGCGGCACTGCTCCCCTCGAGCGAGTTTCTACCTGGCCACAGGCTGCGGGATGGTCCCGGGGCTCACTGGCACCTGGACCCCTTTCTCCCACTCCTGCCTCCAGGGGTCTGCCAGCACATAGTACTCATCCGGGTTCAGCTGGTAGGAGTCATGCAGCTTCATAGCGGTGATCAGGTCTGTCCTAAACACCTGGAGAGGGAAAGAAAGGGACACGGCATTGATATTTGCCTTCCTCCTCAAGAGCACGGGCGCAGCAGGGGGCCACGGAGCTGCTGCGACCCACCCCGCCAAGAGGGCCTGACCTTACTCCGCTCCAGGGCAGCTGCCCAGTGAGCCCACCACCACCAAGTGCCACCACAGAGCCCACCTACTTTGAGTCCTTCTCGACCGCCCAAGACCTCTCATGTCCCCAGGAGGGGCGCTGATAATGCCAACCTGACTGGCCACCGAGGGAGCCGTCACTCGTGTCTGCTCAAGGAAGGTCTAAGAACCAACCCCGCCAACGGTACACCCCGCCCACTTTAAGCTCACACCAAGGGGTGTGGGGAGGGGCGCCTTGCAGTGCCCTCCCTAATCCACTCAGTGCCACTTACTCAGGCTCACCCTCAAGGCCCCAAGACCAAGTACTGGCTGGGTCAAGGTCCTAGCAGGCTAGGGCCAGGCAGAGACGGTGAGCGGCCTGGAGAACATTCTGGGAGAGAAGCAACAACAGAAAGCTAGAGGGCCGAGCTGGCGGCCAGGCCTGCGCCAAGCACCTTGTGTGCACATAGCCCCCAGGCCTAGCTTCAGGTTGGAGAAGAGACGATTTAAAGAGAGCCAGTCACTCCGCTCTTCCCACTGATCCACAACACTCAGGCACAGCCCTCTGCCCAGAGAGCGACTACATTCCCCAGCCAAGACCCAAAGAAGAAAACCACAGGACAGGCAGCCCTCCACAGGGAACAAGGCCTGAGCCCGGGGGGCCACGGGTGAGCACAGCCCCGTCCCCAGACGCCTGCCCGCTGCCTCCCCGGCAGCCTGGCCTCAGCCCACTCCTGTCTGAGGGCGCCCGAGGAAGCGCTGACCTTGGCATCCGCGCCGGCCCGAAGTTGTGTTTGGCACCGAGGGAGCCTGCATCTGTAAGCCACACTGTGTTTACACAAGCCTCAATGCTGAGCTCTCTCTTGTCGGGACAGGGAGCTCTTTCTTGTGCTGCTGAGCACAGGCCACATTCTGTGCCTGCTAATGGGGCCATATTTGTTTCTCCTGGTGGCTTTGCAGGGTGGCCATCACCGTAATAAACCTCCACATAATGAAGTCTGAAGCAGTGTCTGAATAAAAAGGCCGTTTCTCCAGCCGGCCATCTCCAGCACCGCCTGTTCCGCAGCCCGCCTCTCCACTGCTCCAAAAGCCAGGCGACAAATGAGCGCCAGGCCAACCACCTTCCACAAAACCAGGGGCGAGACCGGGCTCCCTGCGGCAGGCGCCCACTTTACTCAGCCATCCCTGCCCTGCCCCAACCAACAACAGCTAGCAGAACCTGGAAGTCATAGGTCGACACTTTCAATAAGCAAACCAGGTAAAAAGATCATTCCACCAAACCTTAAAAGTAAAAATGAAAATGGCATACAGGAGCTTGCTCAAGGACAATCAAACTGAACCAGAGAGATGAGAAAAGGCAGGCCAACCCTCTTCCACACACCCCCACCCCGGACCAGCTTTAATCCTGTAGTCAAAGACTCAGAGGAAAGATTTGTCATGAATTGTAACAAATGCCCTCAGGCAAACCTAAGCTCCCCCTGGGCAGCTTCCAACATCGGTGGGATCTGGAATTCTGGGACCAAGTAGTTGACAGGCCTACAGAGACAAAGACCCAAGCAGGAACGATTAAACTTGAGGCTGAACTTAGACACGTCAGGGCGAGGCCAAGGAGACATCTGGGCGGCTAGGCTCATTCTTGCTGCCGGAGACCCTGCAAGGGTGGCCCCGACTCTGCTGCTGGGTGCTGCGGTTGGGCACACAGCGGCAGCTCATCTCAGAGAGCGTGGTCCTGCTGCCCTGAACGCTCAAGAGTGCAGTGTGGACATGCTATTGGGCAGGCAACCCCGGGACTTACAGAAAGAGTTATTTTTAAAGAGCACCGGAGGGTTCCAGTGGTAGAGAAAGGAAGTATCAAAGGGTTTGAACAGACAAAGGATCGGGACCAAATCCGGGACCGGCAGAAAGGCTGCCTTTCCAGGATCATCTGATGGCAAAGGCTGCTCGTCCCCCACCACAGCCACCCCTGTCTCCCACCCGCTCTGTGAGCCATGGACACGCTGCCCCGGCCCCACCTGGACAAGAGGAGCCTGTCTTTGAAGGCACCTGTTTCGTGGCAGCACACACATGCACTGCTTCCCCGAAAGCCTTCGGTCCCCTATCCTGCTTCTTGAAGAATGCCACCAGCCCAACGCCTGTTCTTCACTGAGCTAAACCCTCAGATCCCGGCAAAGGTATTCCGAGACCGCGCACCTCGGCGTCAGTCAGCAAAAGGCCAGCAGAGAGATGCACTTACAACAATGGAGGGCAAGGAGGAAGGAGACGGGTAAATAAATAACAGCAACAAAAATGTGGGGAACACGGAGGTGGTAGGGGGGGTGTTACATAAGATGAGAAAAAAATTGGGAAAGAAAGAGGAGAGCCTTACGCATAATCCCCAAAACACAACTCCCAGAACATCCGGTTGTTGCCAAATAAGTCCCAAATGCATGGCTAAAACTAACTTGAGGCTGGCAGTGACTGGCAGCAGCCGAACTCGCTGATCTCCTGGCCAGAGGAAAAGTTGTTGGGAGCCAGCAAAGATGAAACAGAAAAGGAGAAAAGAATATAATTAATAAGAGCTAACATTTACTGAGCACTGTTTTATGCCAGCAATCAGCCACGTGCTTTGTGTGTGTTAACCTATAGGTATTAGCCACTTAATCCTCACAAGAATCCTATAAGGTCAGCCCCTGCGTTATTCCCGTCTCACACAGATGTAGAAGCTGAGGCAGCGAGAGGTTCGAGATCTTGCCCAACAGTGCAAAGGGAAACATCCACCAGTCAGGTGAGTGTGGCATTAGTATGTGTTGATGCAGGCACACATGTGACATGCAGTCGCTCAAGCTCAGGAAATACCTCTGAAGGCTTCCGATCTTCATGGCGGGAGCACGAGCTTCTCCTGTGCTGGGATCTGGAATTCTGGGACCAAGTAGTTGACAGGCCTACAGAGACAAAGACCCAAGCAGGAACGATTAAACACCACACAGACCATGAGGTCTTGCTGCGGTCTTACCGACATCCCCACAGGCCCCTCCCACGGGCACAGTGGACCTTCTGACAGGAGTCCTCTACTCCAATTACTTTTACACACTCATCTCCCACAGCAAGCTGCGGTGCTTGCTGGACCCGGAGCTCCCAGCCTACTCCGGTGACACCTGTTCCAGGCACAGCACACCCAGGAGAGGAAGTAAGGATGCCATGCAGGTGCAGTCCTCCTCTTCTCATGCGAGGTGTCCCGCTCGTGCATTACATTGGTAAATGTAAACCAGAAACCTTTGGCTGAGTTTTCATGAAGCTCCCCAAATGATAGGATCATTATGCTAAAACTTAATCCCACCCCCAACACATCGAAGAACTCTGTAATCTCTAGAACAGAGAACCAACCTCTGACCAGTGGTGGGATTGTCCTCAAGTGCAGTAGCCAAATAATCTTCTTAAAGTGGCTACTCCCAAAGACATACTAATCTAACAGGCAACACATAAATCTAAAGCACTAAACCGGCTACTCTATGCGCCCAAGAAAATGACTTTTTCCTACCTCCAAAGGTGTCTGAATGCACTGCCATTTCACCCTGCCCACTCCCGGCAAGGATGGCTGGTACTGGACGACTACCAAGTGCCAGGGTTTCCTCGCTGCCCCCACAGCTGAGCTCTTCTCAGGCCTGAGGCCGCACGGCGCAAGCCACCACCAGCAGAGCAGCTCCTCCGCCAGGCGGAATGAGGCTGCTTCCCACAGGGGTCGCACCACCCAGACGACGTCATTTTCCAGTAAATATTTTAGAAAACTTCATTAAAATAACTATGTCTTCGGAGGGAAGAAGAAAACAGGTTCTCTGCTATATTGAATAAAATATTCTAGGTACACTATATTGAATAAAATGTTCTAGGTACACGGGGTTGAGCCACGGCTGCAGGCCTCAAACAGTACTGGCAAAAAATGAGAAAAGCCAAATTAGGAAGCTGGAGATGAAGGTGGCCTGGTGAGTCATCCTGTCTAGAGCAGCGGTTCTCAGCCTGTGGGTCATGACCCCTTTGGGGGTCAAACGACCCTTTCACAGGAGTCGCCCGTTTCATAACAGTAGCAAAATTACAGTTGTGAAGTAGCAACAAAAATAATAGTATGGATGTGGGGGTCACCCACCACCACAGGAGGGACTGTATTAAAGGGCCGCGGCACTGGGAAGGTTGAGAACCACTGGTCTAGAGAGTCTTTCACCCACTGATCGTGACGGGCATCCTCCAGCAGGCCACAGTCTGAAAGAGAAAGATGGGAGGAGCAGAGACAACAGCGGGACAGGACTGCTAGAACGGACGGTCCAGGAGGGAAACGAAGAAGGCAGAACATAAAGGGGCGGACGGCCAATCACTACGGCCGAGCCCCGGAACTCCAATCCAAGTACAGTGCTATGCGTGGACTGCAGCTCATGCACCCCTGGAGCAGGGAGAAACGGGGCTTCTGTCGGGTCCTTTCGTCTCTCTTCCGACCGCTGACCCCCTGGCAGGGGAGTAGAAAGCTTCATCTCTCCCCCGTGGAGCAGCTGCTAAGTTCAAACCGCTGACTCTGCGGTTAGCAGCAAACGTGGAACTCACTACACCACCAGAGGGAGCCCCCCAGGCCAAGTGTCATAGGTAAATGACAAGAGAACACAACTAGCCACTGTAACAGAATCACTCCATCGCTGTACTGGAAAACTCACACCGCGGGAAGGAACTCTTTCCCGTCAAATACTTGGCGTTAAAGTGGAAACAAGGTCATTCTGGATTTGCTGTGACCCTTGGGCCTCCTCTTGGAGACCTGTCAGAACCCCTCCTAGGGGCTTTCCAAGCTTCCCAAGGCGTGCCATTTGGTTGGCAGGGAACACAACCCAAATAATGACCCTCTTTAGACCCTCCTGAGAGCTGCCTGTACACGCTGAAAATGGCTTCTGCCTATTTGCGCTTAAAAACGGGATGCTACAAATTCGGTTATTTGACAGTAATCAGAGAAACTCTGGTCCATTCAGAAACAGATTGCTGTTCTTCCTTTTGATTTACATAGTGTCGATACAACCCAAAGGAGGGAAGGAAAATGAGTTCTCTTAGACTCACTTTGCTGAATGGGAAAGACTTTAAAATATCACTGGCATCGAGCATCTTAGTAGCTGATTTATAAAAGCCAAAAATGGCTATGAATTCAAACATCTACCAAGAGGCTGACTAAATAAAGTGTGGCATGCACACAATGGAATACTGTCCAGCAATAAAAACAAGGAGATGCTGATGAAGGTAAAAATACACAAATTAAGTAAATAAGAAAAAAGAAAAATGGAATTAAAAATAAATAAGAGGATAAAACTCAAAATAACTGATGAGTGAGAGAAGCCTCTCAGACCCCCAAAGTCTCTACTGTATTACCTCATTCATATAACACTTTGGGGGAAACAGGTATTTTTACCTTCTTGACTATGTGGGTGCGTGGGGATGAGCCAACATGTACTAAAGAATGTACTTTTTAAGTATGAGCCGTTTTCTGTGTGTCAGTACTATAATATAACAAAGTTTCTGTGTTAAAAGAAAGAAAGAAAAAGCTAAACTCAGCTGCTGAACTAAGTGAGAATCTGGAATAGGGGCCAGACAGTGGGAAGAAAGATTGGCAGCAGTTCTGGCTGCTCATGATCTGTTCCTTCTGGTTTACTTGCTTCACCCAACAATGGTTACTACTCCAAGAGCCATTAGTACCAGGCAAGGAATGACTACCTGGGATCTACAATATTCCTTAATCAGTGCTGCGCAAACAGCAGAATCTTCACAGGCATGGTTGTATAAGGGAACAGGACAAAATAACGCAATGTTCTTGGTCAGCACGGTGAGTCGGTCAGTCATGCACAACGAGAACCATCACTGTACCCAAGAACGGAAGGCGGCAGGTCCCCAAAATATACTTCTCATTTGCCTATTAGAAGACAAGCTCTGGAGAGCAAGAAATTAGGTTAAGAAAACTATTGTTTTGTTTTTAAATCATGTTATTGGGGACTCACACAACTCTTATCACAATCCATATATAAATCCATTGTATGTCAAGCACATTTGTACATCCATTGCCCCCATCATTCTCAAAACATTTGCTCTCCACTTAAGCCCTTGGTGTCAGCTCCTTATTTTTCCCCCTTCCCTCCCCGGTACCCCCTTCCTTCATGAACCCATGATAATTTATAAATTATTATTATTTTGTCATGTCATACACTGTCCAACGTCTCCCTTCACCCACTTTTCTGTTGTCTGACCCCCAGGGAGGAGGTCACATGTAGATCCTTATAATCGGCTCCCCATTTCTAACCCACCTTCCCTCTACCCTCCCAGTATCACCACTCTCACCACTAGTCCTGAGGGGGTCATCCGCCCTGCCTTCCCTGTGTTTCCAGTTGCTATCTGTACCAGTGTACATCCTCTGGTCTAGCCAGATTTGTAAGGTAGAATTGGGATCATGATAGTGTGGGGGTGCGGGGAGGAAGCATTTAGGGGAGGAAGCATTTAGGAACTAGAGGAAAGTTGTATGTTTCAGTGTTGCTACACTGTATGCTGACTGGCTCTTCTCCTCCCCGCGACCCTTCTGTATAAGGAAAATTTTTAAATGACACATTTAGAAATATATTGGTGGGGCCACTGCTTTCAGATTTGATTGCAACAACATCTATGGAAACATTTGTCTGAAATCCTCAGGCTAAAGACTCTAGGCTCTTGACATTACTACACCTGTCCTCCCTACAGCGAACACTACCCAAATAACTGCCACCTGATCAAGATGCTTTCAAATATCATCAAAATAGTGCCCAGCTATCAAAAGAGATAGCATCTGGGGTCTTAAAGGCTTGAAGGTAAACAAGTGGCCATCTAGCTCAGAAGCAACAAATCCCACATGGAAGAAGCATACCAACCTGTGCGATCAAGAGATGTCGAAGGGATCAGGTATCAGGCATCATCAGAACAAAAAAATCTAACCATAGTGAATGAAGGGGGAAGTGCAGAGTGCAGACCCAAAGCCCATTTGTTGGCCACTAGAGACCCCCTTGCAGAGGAGTCTAGGGGAGGAGATGAGTCAGTCAGGGTGTGATGTAGCACAGATGAAGAATACAGCTTTCCTCCAGTTCCTAAATGCTTCCTCGTGCCCCACCCCCCCAACACTATCATGATCCCAATTCTACCTTGCAAGTCTGGATAGAGCAGAGGATGTACACTGGTGCAGATAGGAGCTGGAGGCACAGAAAATCCAGGGCGGATCATACCTTTAGGACCAGGGGTGTGAGTGGCGATACTGGGAGGGTAGAGGGTGAGTGGGTTGGAAAGAGGGAACCGATTACATGTGACGGATGTAATGAGGGAAGGATCTACATGTGACGTCCTCCCTGGGGGACGGACAACAGAAAAGGGGGAGAAGGGAGATGTCGGACAGGGCAAGATATGACAAAATAATAATTTATAAAATATCAAGGGCTCATGAGGGAGGGCAGAGAGGGGAGGGAGGGGAAAAAAGAGGACCTGATGTCAAGGGTTTAAGTGGAGAGCAAATGCTTTGAAAATGATAAAGGCAAAGAATGTACAGATGTGCTTTACACAATTGATGTACATATGGATTGTGATAAGAGTTGTATGAGCCCCTAATAAAACATTTAAAAATATCAAAAACAAAAATGTTTCCTCCTTCAAATTAAATTATAAAGCACTTTTTTGAAGGTATGTATTTGGGGGGGTGGGGGGTATTAAAACAAACAGAGGCTATTAAAACACCAAAAGGATTCGAAAGTGATTTATGCTACAGGAAAACACCAGTCCCTGATTTCTAAAAACTGTGTACTAAGATTACGCTGGGCATTTGCTGAGTTTTGTTTTTGTTTTCAGAGCGCTATCATTTGATGTCAAAGTAAATTAGGAATATTACATGTAAGAGTTTGTTTCTTTTTGATGCATTTTAAGGAGAGGAGTTGATCGTGTCTAAAATCATCTTATCACACAAGCACAGAAAAGTCCCGAGTTCAAGTCCACTGTAGTGGCAAATTCAACCCACTGCCACCGAGTTGATTCCAGTTGATAGCGACCCTTGGGAGCAGGGCAAAACCGCCCCTTGGGGTTCCTTCAGGAAGTAGAAAGCCTCATCTTTCTTCCTCGAAGGAGCGGGTGGCTTCTAACTGCTGACCCTGCAGCCCAATGCGTAACCTGCTTGCTGCTGCACCAGAGCTCCTGGGCGAATCCAAGTGAATTAAAAAAATTCTTGGCGTGTACACATATCAGAATAAGGACAATCTTATATATACTAACTTAATACTAAAAATAGTAAGTTTAAAACATTTTCCTCATTAAGGTGCCCTGGTGATGCTATCGGGTAAATAAATGGTGGACTGCTAGCCCCCAAAGTCAGAGATTCAAATCTGTCCGTCACTTCTCAGGGAACAGGAGACTATTGGCGCTGATAGAGATTTACAGCCTCAGAAACCTTACACCAGGGTACTATGGGTTTGTTTGTTGTTGGGTATTGGCTTTTATTTTTGTCTTGATCTTCCTTAGGAAGACAGTAATGGGCACAGTGAAATTAAATGTCTTAATGTGGCTCTTCCACCCATGTGTCTGTAACTCCCACCATAAGATTGGGTAAACTGCAAACAAGGTGTCGGAAACACCCTCTAATGCAGGAACAGACCATGGAGGAAAAGGAGGGTGTTCAAGATCTCCCTCACCTGCTCCTGGATCCCCTCAAGGTCATGCCACAGCAAGACCTTTGGTAAGAAGACCAAGAGACAGAGCAAAGGAACAGTGCCAAGGCTCGAAGACTGTGAAGGCAGAGTAAGAAGTAGGCTTCCTGGAGAGGAGATGGGTCAGTCAGGGTACGAGGTAGTTCCGATGAAGAATACAGCTTTCCCTCAGATCCTGGATGCTTCCTCCCCCCAACTACCATGATCCGAATTCTACCTTGCAGGACTGGATAGAGCAGAGGTTGTACACTGGTACATTTGGGGGCTGGAGGCACAGGGAATCCAGGGTGGATGATACCTTCAGGACCAAGGGTGTGAGGGGCGATGCTGGGAGAGTGGAGGGTGAGTGGGTTGGAAATGGGGAACTGATTACAAGGATCCACATGTGACCTCCTCCCTGGGAGAGGGACGGCAGAGAAGTGGGGGAAGGGAGACTCCGGATAGGGCAAGATATGACAAAATAACAATGTATAAATTACCAAGGGCACATGAGGGAGGGGGGGAGCGGGGAGGGAGGGGGAAAAAAAAGAGGACCTGATGCAAAGGACTTAAGTGGAGAGCAAATGCTTTGAGAATGATTGGGCCAGGGAATGTGCGGATGTGCTTTATACAATTGATGTATGTATATGTATGGATTTTGATGAGATGTATGAGCCCCTAATAAAATGTAAAAAAAGAAAATGATTAGGGCAAAGAATGTACAGATGTGCATTATACAATTGATGTATGTATATGTATGGATTGTGTAAAGAGTTGTATGAGCCCCTAATAAAATGTTAAAAAAAAAGAAGTAGGCTTCCTGGCCCGTGGGGACCAGATGCCATGGGACCAAGTGGCTAAGAAGTTGAAGAGCAGAGAGACTTGGCTGTTGGCTTAAGAGAGGCACTGCTGTGGATTAAAAAATGATACATCCTTGATGTTTTCTGACCCCCGTTGTGGTAACCGTGTGAATCCCCATAATTGTGAGTATTGTCCATGAGTTCTTTGGGGCCAGTGTAGTGAATTATCAGATGCAGCAGCAAAGGCGGGTGTCGTGGGAGGAACAGTTGGTATCAGAACAGATAAAGAAAGATGGAGGGCGGAGGCACGTCTGACTTCTGCCTTGTGGTGACTGGCCTTGGACTGCTGTGGGGATGGATTCTTTCTCCCTTGTGTAGCCCAAGGAGGTCAGCTGCGGTCCACTGGCTGCTCCTTCCGTGCATCACAGCACATAAGCATTTTTAAGCAAGAAGCCCTTTCCCTTGCCCATGGAAACACTCGGCCGACCCCAAGGCCTGGGAGATATTAAAAGTAGCCATGATGCCGTGGCCTAGATCTAAAATAAGGGAAAACCTCAAGAGTAAGTTTTAATACGTACCCGCATGTGGTAAGCCTCTCCGATTGCACAGGGCTTGAGAGGTCCAGAAACCGAAATGAACAGCAGTCTCGGTGTTCACGCCACAAGCCCACTCCGTAGTAACCGGCTGGTGTCTTTAGAAGTGTTAACCAGCTTAACAAAGCCAAGGGGAGGAGAGCCCGCAGTCGGTCGTCAGAACAACCGCGCACAGACCTGGGCAGTACGTGGAGGCTCGGCTGCTCCTGTGTGGTGCCACACACACGCCCATCTCAAAGTAAGCAAAGTTAACCTACTCGGTGGCTATTTGGTGATCAGTAAATACGCTCCT
This sequence comes from Tenrec ecaudatus, assembly GCF_050624435.1. Classification (NCBI taxonomy): domain Eukaryota; kingdom Metazoa; phylum Chordata; class Mammalia; order Afrosoricida; family Tenrecidae; genus Tenrec; species Tenrec ecaudatus. Next base: position 89,170,188 of record NC_134532.1, read on the forward strand.
TTCTTTCACCCTGATGAAAGAAAAGTCTCTAATACCACTGTTGTTGTACTAGGGAATGACCCTACACCTACAACTGCAGTTACGTCTCCAGCCAAGTTGTTTCCACAACCAAATCACTTTGCTTTTCAGAAATGATTAACAAAGGCATAAGGCATACAAACAGCTGGCCCCAAAATATTCCAGCACATCTAAATGCACCTGGTCTTTCACGCATTCATTTGTAGAAATAAAATGTCTGTGATCAAATCTGCTGATGTGTAAGCAGCGAGACAGAAGCCTTGCTGGTGACGTGGGGAAGCGCTGCGCTAGCAGCTGGACGGCCGCAGAAGGCCCCATCGGTCCTGCAGGAGAGGGACGGGCAGTCTGCCCCAGGAAGGAGGCAGTCTCGGGGACCCTGTGCAGGATCGCTAGGAGGCAGAACAGATTCAATGACTATGGGGTTTTTTGAGAAGGGGAAACAACATACTTTCTGAAGTGTTGGGAACCCAATTTCACCACAACTCCTTGGTGTCACAAGATGCAGCTGATTGAAGAAAGGGGGCAAATTAGTGGGACAGTCAAAGATGGCAGGAGTAGCTTTTATGCTAACGAGAAGGACCGAATGCTTGCCTGAAGAAAATGGACATAAGAGAAGCTCAAGTGGCCAAAGGGAATCTAGTAAGTATAGCAAGACATGAAGGGCTCCAGAGCAGCCACTCCAAATCTTGGGCTCTACTCATCGTTGATGAGGACATTTGAATTTCCCTCAGCAACTTTCTCTGCCAGTGCACCATCGTCAGTGTGGGTAATGAGGGAAACGGGAGTGTCCCTGGCCCAGTGCCCGCCTTAGCCCCTCCAGCCACACCCCACAAGGGCAGTCAGCACAGCCCTGGAATTCAGGAAAGCCCAGAGGCACAAAAAAAAAAAACCCGACACACTTCCTTCACTCCCTGTGGAAAGTCAAACTCACTGCCATCAAGTCAATTCTGACTCACAGAGACACTATCAGAAGGGGCAGAAATGCCCTGGTGGGTTTGTGAGGCTGGAGCTGTTCTGTGGGAGTAGGCGGCCTCCTCTTTCTCCCTCCCGGGGGCTGGCAGTTTCAAACTGCTAAGCTTGTGATTAGAAGCCCAACTCATAATCATTAGGCCAAAGGTGCCTCACATCTAAAAGCAAGTAATGCAAACAGAATCACCCTTTACAATGTGTTCTCTCCTTCTGTACCTACGCTAGCCCAAAGCTCCATGTTGGGGGTGGAGGGGGGGGGGGTAATCAACTGAACAGCCTTCACTCAGAACTATTTAATTCTTGTCTTATTTCTATAGGTGGAGGGGGGCGGATAAGTACTGATCAGAGTTACTAATTGGCCTGAGATTACCAATACTACATAATTCCTGCCAAAAGCAAGGGCACTTAATTCTTTAATTAGCCTCTGCAACTTTATTGATGATAAAATGCAATTTCCTTTAAGGTCTTTAAGGAAATATTGACTGCTAGACCTCATTTCTACATATGCCAAAATCCCTAAGGACACAGAGCGCATCTTGGTGTGGAAAGCAGGACATTACGGGCTTGTTTCCCTAAGCCACACCCTGGTGCAGTGTGTCACTTCAAAGACCGGTTGGGCCACCCATCCCGGGTGCCCAGCAATTAGAGCCCAGCCTGCAAATGCCCTGGCGCTGCACCACCCAACCACAGGGCTGGCCCTCGGGGCCCTTGGAGAGAGGCTTCACCTACTATGGGTGCAGCTTGCACCTGGCCCCCAGAATGCTCGTCCTGTCTCCTACTGTAAATACCACACTGGTAATTCCCCTGGGCCAGGCCAGAATACAAATCGAGGGCTCCAAACGCAGAGGCCAGCTGGACTGTCTGAGGCTGGTGCTGTGTCCCCATGCTGACATCTGCAGCTGCCTCTCCTCCACTTAGAGGTGCTTTGAGCTAAGCCCGGAGTTGCTGCCAAAATCCTGTCAGGGCTGCAGGCGGGAGACTGAGGAGTGGCCACTGCACACACCCAATCCTTGCAAGCAGAGCTTTCTGAGTGCTTACAACTGCCAAGAGGAAAAGCAGGGTGTGGCTAATTTCTGTAGGGTACACCCCCCAGCTCACTCCAGACCAGCAAAGGACAACTCAAATACGGAGGTTGGCGCAAGAGGCCTACACTGCACACCAACTGCTCTGAGAGGCGGGAACGGGAGGCGCTCCGCAGTGTGCTTATATGACCTGGGGTTCAGGGGGCCTGTAGTGAGCTGTCTACTGTTTGCAATCCCCACCGTAAGCACTCAGTCATCAAGCCCAGGCCTACAGAGCAGAGCCACTAAGTAACAGCACATGCTTCACACTGAACCAGACCTAAGACGCAGGACCGCCAACCACCTGTCCGCATCTACCACTCCTCTTCCCTACCAACGAAACGCCAACTCCAAGTCTACGGTGGCCCAAGAGAGCTAACTCTCCAGGACCCAGTGGAAACTGTAGCCCTCAGGGAGGTGGGCACAGACAGGAACACGTTGGGAGGAGAAAGAAAAGGGTCCATCAGAGACAGAAGGTGGCTGGCCAGGTGACTTTTGAAGGATACGTGTCTGGGTGTGGTCTTTGGACACGCTCCTCTTCATTCCTCTATGCAGAGTTTGGGGGAGGCATTGGGTCTTCTGGCACCCCTACGACTACTCGGGGCCGTGGCCTCTGAACAGCTAATGGAGGACATGCTGGCTGGAGCCCAGACCTGGCGGTCCAGTGCAGGAGCCACTCAGAGAGCTAATTAATTAAGTGGAATGAAATTAAAAAGACATCTCTTCAGTCACATTAGCAGATACAGAATCATTTTAGTCCTATTGCACAGTGCTGGTCTGGGCAGCTAGCTGGCGCTAAGTATGGGCAAGAAGACTCCAGTAGAACCTTTTAAAGCCAGCTCTCCCCATGGGGAAATGCGGCCCCAGTGAGAACAGAGGAAGAAGCCAGAACCTGTTGCCCAGTGACCCAAGGAAAAAAAAAATCAAAAGGATAGGTCTCTTAGTCTTTTATTGGACAGTATTAGTATTGTAGAGGTGATTCATCAAACAGGTTTCTGATTAATTCTGAACCGAAAAATGAAAAAAAAAATTTTTAACTGCTCGAGGACAAAGCTGTACTCAAGCAAGCAGCAAGCATTTATTGAGTACTTGTAACTCAACAGGGCAATTTGATCGTCACCACAGGGGGCCGAGAAGAAACACCAAAGCCATTTCAACCTCAACAAATGACAATGTCTGAACCTGCAAGCATTAAGAGAAAGCAGTAGTAAGGGCTGGGAGACAGCACATGCTACAGGGGTTCAGAAGGTGCTTCCTGAAGGCTCTGGAAGGTGGTGGTGTCTGGGCTGCATTTGGACACTGACCTTCACTCACTATCTCTCCTTGAACTAAAAGGAAGGGACACTATCCCTGTGTCTCTTTTGCATTCAGTCTCACCTCTCCTGAAGCCAGCTTCAGTAGCTTCCACTACCTGTCCCAACGCACCGCCCCCCCATTCCAAGTGTTCATCGAAATCTGGCCACAACTTGCCTTCTCATGCAACTCCCTACCTAACACCCAACTCTCCTTCCTTCCCTAAACATCTGCCCCACACCAATAACTAAAGCACCAACCAAACCTCCGTGTTTGAGTTCTTCAACTTGTCACGTTTCTGATCCTCTCCCTAAGGAACCCTGGTGGAGCAACTGATTACATGTCGGGCTGCTAAGTGCAAGGACGGTGGTTCAAAGCCACCAGTTGGTCTGCAGGAGAACGATGAGGAAGTCGGCTCCCATAAAGATTTACATCTTGGGGAACCTACGGAGCCGTTTTCCTCGGACCCATAAGGTTGCTATGAGTCACATCAACACGATGACATAGGTTTCACTATTTGGTTTTCAAAACCGATCCACAAGGAGCCCTGAGGGTCTTGTGGGCCAGACATTGGGCCACTAACCAGAAGGTCAGCCATTCAGAGCCATCAGCCACTCGGCAGGAGAAAGATGAGGCAGTCTTTTCACTCAGAGACTCACAGCACCAAAAGACCTAAAGAGCAGTTTTACTCCATCACACAGGGCTGTTCGGAGTGAGGATCAACTCAATCGCGGTGGGTTTGCTTCCATTTATACACATTTCCATAGCACTTCAAAAAGACAGCTCTGCTCGCTCCCTGATGCCTCTCTGAGCCGAGTTCCTGGAAAGCAGACCAAGTTCCCCTCCATCACGCAGCCCAGTAAACACTCCTTCAAGACTTCCTGAGCCTGACTTGTCATATGAAACATAAGCGAAGGGGCTGGAGCTCAGAGACTGTGCTAGGTACAAAATCCTCTTCTGTTATCCAAGGGAAGTATTTCTCTGAGGAGTCTGTGAGCTCCCAGCACACAGACGCCGTGACATTTATTTTGACTGCTCGGAAGCCAACTAACTTCTGGTTCTCAGCTGCACTGTGAAAAAATGAGGTTGCCAGCGAGCTGAGATGCAGGCAGTAGTAATATTAAATACAGTCATGTTTAAATCGAGCAGAGGACACTGAATCATGACCTATTAAAAACCTGTACTTAATAGTTTCACATCACACTAGGCAACCTTCCCCCGCCCCCCACCGCCGTGTTTCCCTTTGAACTAGTTAATAATTAACTGGCTTTGATTAAGTTCCCTTTTCATAAAGACCAACCGGGAAGCACCTTAGATAATATTAGGAAAAACAGGCACCCCGTGACTCTCAGGACTGGGTTATCCTTCCCTGGAGAGCAAATAGGGACCCTCAGGAACGCTCGCCTGCAGTCAACCTTCCCCGCACAGATCTGGTTACCGACCTGCAATCGCACGCTCAAGACGTGCTTCTCCCGGCCTTGGCTGTCTCTGACCTGCCTGACAGGCACAGGGCTTTGGCTATTTACAGCATTACATTTTTTAAAAAATCATGTTTTTACACTGACCCAAACCCTGGTCGGCTCCAAGCACAACAAAGCAGGACTTACTGCCATTGTCGTCAGAATCCTCACTGCTGCTGGGAAGGCGACCTCGTTTCATGATCTCCCCGGGAAGCAGCAGGCAGCCTGCAAAGCAATGAGACAGCACTTAACCCAAGATGATACTACACGATCATCAAGTTGTGCTTCAGATGGCAGCCCAGGATTTACAGCACACAAAGGCAAACAAACGGCTCTAAGTAGCATTTGAATTGTACACAAAAAAGAGACCAAAGATACCTAATGAGGTGCAGTCATTAAGAGAGCAGGTTAAAAATGGGGGCTGGGGAGGGGGAGGATATGTCTTCAAGGTGCCGGGTTTCTCTCGCTATCCCTGACATCATTACTACAACTACGCTAAGAAGGAGTCTCTTCAGCAGGCTGGCGGCAACCACTGCAGGAAAACATCCACAGCAGCGAACGCTGTGCTTCCTCACTACAGACAGATTCTTCTTTGACATGGGGTGGGGGGCAGCTAGGAATGTGTGAACGGTTACACTGCTCTGGGCGTAATTCTGCCTTCTCAGGCAAACTTTGCTAAAACACTCCTAAGAGTAAAATGATCTAGAGTTTAAGAATAAAATAAACGGGGATAGATGGGGTCATTCAAACATCTCCCCATCAATCCACAGCTGGAACACGACTTCTTTTAGAGTCTCAAATCCTAGAACAGGAAGGAACCATAGACCAAATACAATACACATGCAAGGCCCCCACCCCTTTACTCATTAGGAAGCTGAAGCCAAAGAGGGGTTAATCAAGCACTCGCCCAAGGGCACACAGGTGGCAGAGAGCTTCTATTCCACACCCCACACCGTTTCCACTATGCTTCACCCCAACTCCTTTCAGGGCAGGTACAACTAAATGCAGTCAAACTACGAAGTCGGTTTGCTCAGATCCCAGTCCACCCTACCAACTCCACCCAGGTAGTTGTTGTTACTAGGTCTCCACACCACCACTGTGTAAGACAACCCTGGAGGGAACAGGGTGATAGAGAGAGATTTAATGATGAGTGACGCCGTCAACAGAAATCACTTCCTATGGTTCTTCTACCCATAGTCTTTGGAACTCCCACCCCGTGACTGGATAGGCCATACAAATAAATGTAGAGAATTCTAACTCGGGAATCGGTTGGTTTTGCCATTCATCTGGGTACAAAAGTAGAAGCAGGAACAGAGAATTCCAAAACCATTGAGAAAAACGGGGCACCAAGCAACCGAGCAGGAAGTGCAGTGGGAGCAGCGTCAAGACCGTGAGTCAGAGCAGTGGACTTTCCACCCATAGGAGGGAGCAACACTGAGTACCTTCAGGCAAAGGCTGACTTACTCAGAGTCAAATGTCCTATAGACATTTACCAGAGATAAAGGAGCTTTGAAATCCTTGCTGGAGGAGGGCAGAGGACCAGGGAGATGTGCCTGCTACAGACAAAAGAACTGAAGTCTTAACACTGTTTTGACTCTGACTTGTAAAGTCCTTAAATAAACCCCATAAGCCCGAGTACTGTCTGTGGGCTCTCGTGGCCACTCCAGCGGATTACTGACTCAGCCAAGAGGTGGAGTGTGGTGAGAGGGATGGTTCGTGTTAGAATGGGGTGGTGAGAATGGAAGGTGAAGACATGTCTGACTTCAGCCACATAGGCAATAGCCCCAGGGAGACGTGAAGTTGGATTCTCCTTCCCTCTTTTTGACACCAGAGGCCACTCCCCCAGTCAGTTACAAAATTTGAAATCGTCTCTGGGTTAAAGGCGCACGGGGCAATTCTCTCAACAAATCCAAAAAGCCGTGCCAAATGAGAAGTGCTGGTGACCTTGACGTTTTTGAGAACCCAGATCTTAGTGCTAGAATGATGATTCTCAAAGGTGGAGGAAAGCTTTTCCAAAGCAGAGGAAACAAGGTAACCGGTCGGCATTCTCCCTTCCTTGGAAAAAGCACCCCTGCTCTTCCCTCATTAAGAGTCACAGCATGGATGGGGTGGCAAGTGTCCAATCAGAGTGTGGCACACAGGAGCTGAGAGGAGGAAAAGGCTGCGAACCACTATGCTGGAACAGAACCGTATATATCACTGTTCCACTCTCAATGGGCCTGTTAAAGAGCCATCCAAAGTAACAGAAACTGCGCTGCACAGTGCAGTCTGTTCCCACTTCCGAAATGGACCCCGATGACTCATTCAGAGAGCTGAGTCCCCAGTCTCCAAGTGCCACCACCGATCGTCCTGTGGGCGGGGGCTCGAGTGTTGCTGTGCTGCTGAACTTTCCAGAGCTTTCGGATTACGGGCAGATCTGAGAAATAAGGCCCGTGATCTACTTCCAAAAATCAGCTAATGAAAACAATAATGATCTGCTCCCATTGTGGATGGGGTTGCCCTGGGTCTGGGCTGACTCGAGGGCGGCCAGCAACAACAAAGTCAATGTTTCCCTCATTTCAAAGCTCCCTCCATGGGGTGGGAGTTGATTTCCCAACACATTGTTCAAAAACCATTGGGGAAAAAAATCATCACAAAAGAAACGGGACTTGGGTCCTGATCTATGAGTTCTCTCTCTGAGGCCCACACCTGGTGGGCCAGGGCTCTGCACTGTGGGCGTGATCCCAGGTCCTGTGCCCGCCCAGTTTCAGAGCACTCAGCAATGCAAGCCCTCTCCAGCCAAAAGCCGCCACGGCTGTCAGGCACCTGTGGCCACTCCCCACGTGAAATGATTGCCTTCCCTGTCCTGTCACCCTGTGGCAAAAATATCAACAGCTGACAGCTAACCATGCTTCAGCATCCTAGGGAAAACGGCACTGGGAGGTAGGAGGTAAGACCTCATTCCTCATGTCAGCTTCCGCGTGCCAAGTCGTAAGTTACAAAAGCAAAACCAAGCCCACTGCCATTGAGTCCATTCCAGCCCAGAGCGGGATACTGAGGTTTCCCACAGAGGGTTTCCGACAGTCAGTCTTTACAGAAGCAGACAGCCCCATCTCCCCCCCACTCCCCCAGCAGCTGGTCCCTTTGAACCACTGGCCTGCAGTCAGCAGCCTAAAGTTTATCCAACAGTGGCACTGGGGCTCCCGAGTTAAAAGAGAACTTTAAAACAACAAGAGAGGAATCCCCTAAAAGTAGCAGCGTGATGCAACACAGCAAGAAGAAGGTTGCCTGCCACCTCGAGGGAGGGGGTGAGAACCCCATACACTCAAGAGGCTGAGGAAGTCCACAAAACACTTCCCAGATGGAAACAAACGCTCATTACGTCTCCATTGATTCAGACAACTTAAATTTACCTAAACGAAAGCTTGGAAAACTTAAGAATCTTTTAAAATCAAAATGCCTTCCTCCCAGCTCGCAAACATAACTCCCAGAGAAAACACTTCAACAGTCACTAGAGGAAAAATGCAAGCGTTGGCCTAACAGAAAGATGCTCCTAAACACGCATAAATTCTCTCTTCAAGCGAAACTATACAGGGAACAGAAAAGTAAAAATAGTATTTTCCTCCTAATGAATTCCATTTTCATCCACCCTTGAAAGATCTTGAGTAATGAAGGTTGAAAATACTGTACTTCACTTCTCCAGGGAACCTGGCCCAGTAATGGGGGTTAGTGCAGGGCAGAAATTCCTCCTTTGTGGCTCTAATGTACTTAAACCTTGACATCAGGCTGATTTATCTCACCCTGGGTTACTTACTGTCTCAGGAAATCAAAAACGCATGCTACTGTTACCTTTAAGATATACAACACACACACACACACACACACACACACAAAGATATACAGCACCAGTGGTGTGTGCTGCAAACATCTGTCCACTAAAAGCCAGCGAGAAAGCAGCATTCCTTCCGCTTCACTACCTCCCCTGACTTAGAGCAACGGCTGGTTTTCAGCTAGACAGAGGCAAGATGAGCAACAATCAATTGAAAGGGCTCCGCGCAGCACTCCAAAGAAAGCAGCAGGAGAATGCAGTAACCCCTAATTGCAGTCCCACAATGCCGATATACCTGAAGGGGCTAGAAAAAAATTACTATCTCTGACATCAAGGAATGTCTGGTCTAGTTGGGGAGACAGACAAGTTCAGGGACCGACTTCTTACCTTCCATGTGGGAGACCTGGCTCCATTTCCCACCGGATGCATTTTATGTTCAGCCACCACCTATCTGTCAGCGGTGCACAGCACGTTGCTATGATGTTGAGCTTCCAAGCTTAGAGGGACTAGGAAAAAAGACCTGACAGTCTACTTTGAAAAATCAGTGAACTCAATGAACTGCTCTGAAACCAATCAAGGTACAAACCTGGGCCGCCTTTTGTAATATTGCCCATGAGATCACCCATGTGTTGGGGGAATATTTACCACAGCTAACAGGAGCAGTGAGGCACAAGGCTGTAAGAGAGGTGGATGGAGTGAGGGGGAAAGTATGGACTGAATCCTGAAGCACAAAGGGAAGGCAGGCAGTCAGAAGAGGGAACACATGATTTCTGGCAAACCACCGTAATACACAACAGCATATACAGAAGCGAGGGTATCGCGCGAAGCATCATCGCCATACTCAGAATCTTTCCACTGCCTATTTCTTTACTAATATGCACCCTCATCTTACCCTACACCTACATCTTACCCTACAGGCAAGGCCCTTGAAGGCCTAGAGTTTGGCTCTTTCAAGTCCTGTTATTGTACTGGTTGGTCCCCAACCATATACCTAGATTGCTTTCAGAAGTTTTCTGTTCTCCGAGGCCGAAATTCCTTTGCATTTCCAGTTATTCCAGCGCCTACATCATCTCCGTGGGGTTGTCACGAGTCAGAGCCTACCCCGTGGCCCCATATAACATAAATAACACAGAGGTGAACCACTCCCTCCGCAGACCAAGTCCAAATTGTCCAGCCAGGAACTTAAGGGTTTCTGCCATCAGGTCTCTTGAAAACATCCCCTTCCCCTTCAGCTCTCAACCTATGCGAATGCTATGCTTATTCTCTGGCCCCAGCCCAGCCCAGCCCTTGTTCACGGTTTAGCGCAAAGTCACTGCACATCTCCCACCCCGTCCAACCCCCACTCGTTTTCATCTTTTTTCTCTTTTTGCATTTTTCTTTTTAATGTATTGTTTACTTTTAATAGTCAAGCAGCTCCTGCCACACATCATTACTTAAATGTTCCATGAATGTATGTGTGTCCCCAAAGGGTTAGGTGTTTCTAAAGAACAGAGATCCCTCGGGTTGAAAAATGAAATAATGACATTAGTGAGAGGGGCCAGCTGGTGGCTGAAAACAAGACCTTGCAGGGCAGCGACAGTGCAATCCCAGAACCCTGGACCTAGTAGTCCTCAACACTGAAGCCAATCTTCTGCCTGGATTTCACGGACACTGACTCAAAGTAACCTGGAGTTAGTGTACTTGCTTTCTAATGGAAAGATTGGCAGTTCAAGGGTATGAAGGACTGGGGAGCTCCAGCAAACCCAGCCACTGATAAATCCTATGGAGCAGAATTCTACCTGACACACACGGGGTTGCCCAGAGCTGGAATGAACTCAACAACCGGTTGGTTCTGTTTTGGAGGATCCACTGCCCATGAGAAACATAGCAACTAGGTAGACAGAAGTACTGATTAGTAGATGCTGAAACCAAACTCGCTGCCACTGTGTCCATTGACTCACAGTGACCTATTATGCAGGAAGAACAGCCCTGTGGGTTTCCCAGGCTGTAAATCTTTATGAGAGAGTACAAAGCTTCAGCTTGCTCCCACAGGGTGGCTGGTGGTCCTGAACCACTAACCTTGAAGTTAGCAGCCGAGTGTAACTCACTGTGACACCAGGAAGACTACAAAAGACCTACATTATAATCGTATACTGCCTGGAAAGGGTAAAGTAAAAAAGGAGCTGATTGGCCAAAGACCCTGGCTGGATCAGTCACTAGTAGTAATTCTCCAGTACCGCTATCTCTGCTCCAGAGAGGCAGCAAGCAAGAAAACTGGGCAACTGTTCAGGGCACTACCTCAAGTGTACACCACCAAACACATGACAAGTATCTACTCGAAACCCTCTGGTGGCAAAATGGTTAAAGCCTCACTTCTAACCAGAGACCAGTTCCACCCAGAACTCACGGCTCACTCCTGGGAGGAAAGATGAAGCTGTCCGCTCCTGTGAAGATCTCAAAGCCCAAACTCACAGCCACCGAGTCCATTTTGATTCATAGCAACCCTATAGAACAGGTACAATTGTCCCTGGGGGCTTCCTAGGCTGTAATTCTGCATAAGTTGGTAACCTCATCTTTCTCCCTCAGAGTACCTGGTGGCTTCAAACTGCTGACCTCGCCATTCGCAGACCAACGCAAAACCCACTACACCACCAGGGCTCCCCCTGTGACTGTTACAGCCTAGGAAACCCAATGGGGCAGTTTGACTCTTCCTACAGGGTCACTGAGTTTAGATCAACTCCATGGCACACAGCACCAGGCCACTAAGCAGATCACATACACATTACTGCCCCTTCAGTCTCACACAGATTAAATAGTGGATTAGTTTATATTAATTCAGTTACAACTGGATCCAGTTAGATTCCAGAGATGTAGTCAACAAACTAGGGAAGGTCTACTCTCTAGTACTCCCAGTCCACCAGGTGAGAGAGACATGAAGCAAATACTTAGACAAGGATCCTCCACGTGGTAGAAGCAATGAAGCTTCCACGATTGTGTGTTCCTGAATTACGATAGGGCACATGAGATATACATGAGATAGCAAGCTACTTTAATATCTTGAAATTTAAGTTTCCTCAAGTAAGAAAGCGGGGGGGGGGGGGAAAGGTGTCAGAATCAGCAGTTAATAAATTACGAATAGCTCAAGGAACCCATACCTAAAATGACTCAAAAATTTGAGTCAACAAATCCAGTGACCTGGGTGTACACTCAGGGAGTAAGTCGTGGCTGGTATGTGATTCTAACAAAGGAAGAGTGAGAAATGACCAAGCAGACGAGGAGAAGACGGACTAGAAAAACCCACCCTAAGATGAGTACGAATTTTGAGGATGTTTATTCAATCCTATTGCGGAGAAAGGTCTAGTTTTAGAAAGACACACCGTCCAGTTACGCGGTGCAACAGGTATCCGTTATCAGACCATAAACTCTACAACTCTAATGAGGATCACACCCTAGTGATTTTAATTATCTTATGGATCATATGCAGGAAGGCTGATTTCTTCAACGTGCCAGTTTTATCCAGTTTTCATTCGTACTTGTTTCACCCTACGAGTTGTAGGTCCCTGATTAGATGGCATACTTCTTCTTTATGCAGCATCTAATGCTGTGTTATGCATCAAATAAGAACCTAATAGATAAATAACCGAGTCCCCAATATACTTAATTTTTATAAACCGTATCCTATGCTCCCTCAGCTTTATAGAACTTGAGGTGTTTCCACTTTATATGCAACTGGAGTAACTCTGATTGTATTAGTTTTAAACTGCCTTCCGTTCCCTACGGCACTGCAGTGGTGCCGTGGTTAAAGCACTTTGCGGCTAACCAAAAGGCCAGCGGCTGGCGCTATAAACCCCTGGGTGGGAGAGAGCAGTGGCACTCTATTTCTGTAAAGATTTCCAGCCTTGGAAACCCGCGGGCAGTCTCTGTCAATCAGGGTCAGTGAGTCAGAATTGACTGGACAGCAATGTGCTCTTCAGTTTCTTGTTCCCATCTCGGTCAAACAGTTTTAACACCTAAATGAATTACCTGGCAACGCATCGCTGCTATGCACAAGGCTTTCAGTGGCTAATTCTCAAGTGGACCGCCTGTTCCTTCCTCCTTCTTAGTCGGGAAGCTGTGCTGAAACCTGCTCCCTCTGGGTGATCCTGCTGGTATCTGAAATACCAGTGACATCGCTTCCGGTGTCAGAGCAAGATGAACACCACAGTACGACCAACTGACAAGCAAATGGTCTTATCTGCCTTGGGACAAGTGCAACCAGAGTGCTCCTTAGAAGCTAGGACAGTGCGACCTATCCTCACCTACTTTGGGCATGTTGTCAGGAGGGGCCAGTTCCTGGAAAGGGACATACATCATGCTTCCTACTGAGCAGTGAACGAGAGGAAGGCCCTCGATGAGGTGGGCTGGCACAGAAGCTGCAATAGACGCAATCGCAACAATTGTGGGGATGGCCCAGGAATGGACACTATTTGGTTTTGTTGTCCACAGGTTCGCTCTGAGTTAGAATTGATTCAATAGCACCTAGCAGCACCAATACGTATATATAAAATTTTCAGAAGCCCTGTACCCTAACATAATGAGAAAGAAATATTTTCTAATGAACAAATGCTTTGTTTTACTTTCAATATTACTTTTAAAGTAATTTATAACTGATCATTCAATTCCTAAAAGAATCGGGGGGGGGGGGGGGAAGAGACTACATTTTTCTTAACAGGTCACTTCCATGCCTGTCACAGAGTGCAGTTCTCGGCGCACCCAAATGTAGTAACGATCTACCTCACAGTGGTTTTCTGTCCCTGGGAAAGTCAAAGAAACCTTGGTGGTCTCATAAGTTAGGGTTTTAAACGCAAACACTTGCTGAGATAAGGATTTCTCAACTGACGACATTATCGTTCTGAGATAGTCTAAAAACATGACCAGAACAATAATTCATAGCCAGATTTCCCTCAATTTAACCAAAGGATTACATGTAATCAAAAATTGCCATAAATTTAACTGGCAAATGTCTTACGTGTCTTATTTTAAACATTTTAAGTTTAAATATTTCAACCTATAGGGAAAAAAAAGAAATTTTATGAGCGTGGCTTGTTTTTTTATTTTATCTTTTAATAAAGCATTTTATTGGGGGCTCTTACAGCTCTTATAACAATCCACATGTTAACTGTACCAAGCACATTTGTACATATGTTGTCATCAACATTCCCCAAATATTTCCAGGCTTTTAAAAAATGTAATCCATTTGATCTTGTTGAAACATAATGCTGCCCAAGAGCTCAAATGTAAAACTATTCAGCTTAAGAGTTTGTATTAATAAACAGTCACAAAATAGAAAAATCTAAGAATCCACCAAATAACCATATAAGCTTTAATACTTAGACACTTGTGGATGTTATGAAGAGCCCTAGTCTGCTAACCGCATGATCACGGTTCAAATCCACTAGCTGCTTCAAGGGGGAAAGAAGTGGCGATCTGAATCCATTTAGAGCGAAAACCAAACTTGACCAAAGGTTGCCATGGGCGAGGAGGAAGAGTTGTTGCTTAGGGGACGTTGAGTTTATGTTAATCTTGGTGGAATACAATTTAGAAAAGGATTACCAATAATAGTTGTACAACAAAATGAGTGCAATCAATAGTGCTGAGTTATACATGTAGGAGTTGTTGAACTGTAGGATGGTTTGTGTGTAGTTTTGCCACAACTTTTTGATTATGAGTAGCAATGACTACAAGGAAGAAAATAGTCTAAAACTGACTGTTGTAATGATTGTCCAATTCTTCTTAATATGATTGAGTTGTATGTCATGTGGATGAAGCGCCAATAAAACCGTTTAAAAAAAAAAGATGTGCAGCCTCAGAAACTCCAGAATTTACAGAAAACTGCTCACTTCTCAAAACCAAGAGGACTTGAAACACATGCTGATGAAATCAGACTCCAGCCTTCCAGCCTTTCTTTACACAATGTAAAGAAAACTGAAATCCTCACAACTGGACCGACATGATAATTGAAGATTTAAGTGGTTAAGCGTTTCATTTTGCTTATGTCCACAATCACAAAATCAACAGTCAAGAAATCAAATTATGTAATGCATTGGGAAAATCTGCTACGCACAAAAGTCTCCTTGTGAATAGCAAGGACGTGACTCTAAGGCGTAAGGTGCACCTACCCCAAGCCAGGGTGGTTTTCAATCACCTCATATGCAAGTGAAAACTGGACGACAAACACACAAGACCACAGAAGGGTAGATGCCTTTGAATTATGGTGCTGGTGAGGAATGCTGAAAGTACCAGGGACTGCCAGAAGGCCAAACAAATCCGTCTTGGAAGAAGTGTAGCCAGAATGCTCCTTAGAAGCAAGGATGAGGAGTCTTCTTCCTCTCCCATACTTTGGCCAAGGTAGCAGGAGAAACCACCCCCTGGGAGGAAAAGGGCATCCTGCGCGATTCAGCGTCAGTGAAAGCAGAGATGAACCGACAAGTGACTCCAGCCTAACAATTGTGATGGCGGGGCCAGAGGGCAACGCCCCTTCTGCTGTGCCGGAATCGGAGCCAATCCAAGGGCATCCAACAACAACTAATGACAACTACAATGAAGTCCATGTGCTGTGCAGTCTAGCTAATTCTTTCTAAATTGTCTTAAACATCAAATTTTGAAAGTCAATAAAGGCTCTCCTTGAGATTTCAAGAAATGTATCTATCTGACTTGTTCTGGATGAAGTGGCTCCCATTGGCCAATCTCTAAATAAGTCAATCACTGCTTGTGAGCCCTACAACTATCTATTAAACCCCTTCCAAGAATCTGTAATTGCTGACTCAATTACAGAGTCAGCAAATGAGGAAGAACGGCTATGACAACATTCCAATCATTTGTATGTGGAATGCGATTTTTATTCTTTCCCTTGACATGGGAGTAAATGAACTCACACCCAAACAAAGAAGGCAGTCAGTCACAATAGCCTCCAATCTTGAGGCTTTACTCCCATTTCCATCGACTCAGAATTCTTTGCTGGCAGCGCTAGATGCTCAGACATGGAAAGATGCCCAAGATATAATAAAAGGAATGGGGAAAACAAGCAACTGTAGGAAGGGGAAGAGGGATGTAGGGCCATTTATATCCATTTGTATTTAAATGGGGAGGGGGTGAACACAAACACCAAATGCTTATATATTCATGGAAATTTTCCGGGTAATAGTAACTATCCCTGGGGAACAGAGTAGGAACTTTTGTCTTCATGACCTTGTGGGTGGTTTTACTTTTTTACTATAATCCTCTAGTACTCTGAGTAAAGATTTTAAATCTAAAATCTTCCTTCCCAGACACATAAAGTCCCTGTGAGCAGCACTTCTTGCCTGATGTAAACCATCAGCCTAACATGAGCAGTCATCAAGAGTTCACCGGTAGCACAGGTTTGTCTGGCTTTAAAAGAATTCCTCATGGAACAGTACAGGAGGGAAAACTGGGAGGGGTTATGGGATAATGCTATTATGACCCAAATGCAAAGGTTTTCAAAGATTTGTGTACAAGGTCACTATGTCAGTAGGTCATTTAAAATATTCAACAGAAATAACACGGGCAGAAAAATTATGATTTAAATTAGGTTTGAAGAATCAAACTTGAATAACTTATGGTGATGGTGAATGTTTTGTGTCACCTTGGCTAAGCCAGGTACTCTTTCACCAAATAACCAAGCGCCTTCCAGTCTGTGCTCTAATGGGAGCCGTCAGTCAGCTGAGAGAGGGGTGTCCTTGGAGGTGTGGCCAGCCTGTTGTATATAACAGACGGCAGAGCCCACCCTCTCATGCCTGCACTCTACCGCGTGATCCCTGGTTCTTCAGGCAGTTCATGGGTAAAGCCTGCAGAAGTCTGACATGCGGATCTCAGACTGACCAGCCCCAAAAAGCGCATGAGCCAGCAGAGGTCTCCAGTCTGCCATCAGATTTGGGACGTGCCAGCCTCCCCTTGCCCCAACTGTGTGAGCTATTTCTTTGAAGTAGACATGCAGCAGCTTAAAAAAATTGTTGGGGGGGGGGGGTGGCGTGTGTGTGGAATGAAAATAAATAAAATTTTACACCAACTTTTTAAAACCCCTCATATATTTATTAATATTTACATTTCACAGATTTTATTCCATTCCAGAAATGGCCATCAAATGTGCTCTTTCCTCCACCATGGCAGGCATGGTTAATCAATTTGCTCAATCTTTTCCACAACCTCAGACATGACCGCAGAATGGGTAACACAGTGTGGCCACCCAATCAGGACGCACAGAAGAAATGAAGTCTGTCTGCCCATGTGACCCACTCTTCCTCTGATGGTGAACAGTTTACCAGAGAAGACTAATCTCTAAAGGCTATATGAAAAGTTTCTTTTCAAAGCACTTCACTGTAGAAAGTTTGTTTTGTACTGCCTTTAGTTCTCCGAACCAGATAATTTACAACTCTCTCTTTCAGGTCAAATCATAAATGTATATTAAAGAACAGCATTTTAGAAAAACCAGTATGTTAACAAGAGTATTTTCTGAATGAATCAAGGTAAAGAGAAGGAGTCTACCATCTATTCTTCTACCCTTGCTAGGATAAATCAATAAACGCAACGTGTCTACAGGGTAATTTTAAAAGACTTTTAAACGCTTTAACCAGCTGTTCTTACATAAGATATACAGAGCAGCTTCTGCAGAAGAAGCCAGACTCAACCAGTTAATGACAATTACACTTCACACAGATTGAAATGCAGCTGTTTTTGAGGAACTTTGTTCCTTGATTATAGCTGGTTGTCAGAAATCATCAGTTACCACTAACAACGTTAAAAACCAAAACCACCAAGTCAGTTCCAACTCACAGCGGCCTGACAGGGCAGAGAAGTGCTGCACAGAGCCCGAGACCGAACACCCCGACAGTGCAGGCAGCCTCAGCGGCCTTCACTCGTGGGCTTGAACTGCCAGCCTTGCAGCTGGCTGCCTAATGCTCAATACATGGCACCACCAGAGCTCCTGTTAACAACGTTAACCCACCCAAAACTTTTAAAATCCGTAAAGAAACACCCAAACAGAAGACCTAGATGGCACAGTCAAAAATAAAAAGGCGCTACAATTGTACAAATCTTGTTTATAGCCAGGAAGACATTAAAATTATCTCAAAACTTCACAGCAAGGTCTGGAAAGCCCTGTCTGAAGTAAAAATGGAAAGAGCCCTACCTTGAATATTCTGAGCAGGAACACAACAAAAGGTTCAGTTAGAATGGGGGGCGGGGGATTGTAAAACGAAACTCAAGTTCATTTTAAAAAGATGACAGTTATTTGGACTGATGGAGACTGAAGGAACATCTTTGTCATTATTGCCTGAAAGCACCCTTTTAACCTAAAACTCCCGCAAGTCACCTTTCAGCCAAACAAAGACTGTCCTATAAAATTCAATGATAGCATGAAGCCGAGACCCTTAGAACAATTAGCTATAGAAGACCAAAGGAACATTTTCCCCAAAGCAGAGATGAGAAGAGGTCATGGAACATTCTGTTTAATGAACTGGTACATGGGACACTTACTTGCTGTGTAAACTTTTACCTAAAACAATAAAATGCTAAAATAAAAAAAATTTAAAACCAAGTCTCACACCACAGATTGCCTATCTGAAATCTTCCCCCAAAGGACCCCACATAAAGTCCTAACTGTATTGCTGGAGATTCCAGACATCACTTGATCCGCCTTTCACTTACGTTGAATTCTGGAGATGAAGTACGCAAGTGACGGCATACAGCGTAAAGCCAGGAGCAGAACCACCCCCGCCTACGGAGGGTGGGCACTGACTTGTACCAGTCACCTCTTCTCAAGCGTCTCTGATCAGGGACATCCCCCTCCTGGGCATCCCCTGGGATTTTGAAGAGGTTATTATGTCAGCTGAAGACCATGCACTACAACAGCCTGCCAACTTGGGAACTGAAAGCTGGTTTTCCTGCAGGCGGATCTGACTGAGACTGCGCCTGATACTCACCCTGATGGAACATCCAAACAGTAGAGCGGGAGGCAGTAATGTGTTAGTGTTCTCAGCACACCACCACAGGGGTATGAGCACTGCTCAGCAAGGATTAACTTCCACATGGTGTGACGTGTGCACTGGGTGTTCGCAATGACATCACTGTCTTTTATAAAAATATCTCCCCCACTTCCCCTCGCCCAAGGAGCCCTAGGGAAGCAACAGTTAGGTGCTTGGCTACTGACCCAGCAGCTCCGCAGGAAAGAGACCTCATGGTCGGCTTCAGTCAAGATGACAGCCAAGAACACCCCGTAGGGACAGTTCTACTTCATCATATAAAGCCGCTTAAGGGTTAGCAGCAACTTGACCATATAAAACAAAATCCCCTTAGACCAAGCCCCTTAACCTGGGCCCCCGAGGAAAGGACTACCTAGGTAGGTGTGTTTTCCTCCACTGTCAGTGAGTCAATTCTAACTCATAGCAACCCAATTGGACAGAGTGCAATTACTCCTTAGGGGTTCCAAGATTATGAATCGTTAAGAGAGCAGAAAGCCTCTGCTTTCTCCCGAGGATCAGCTGCAAGGTTTAAACTGCCTACGTTGTGGTTAGCAGCCTAATGCCTGACCCCCGGCTGCCACCAGGACTCCTCAGATGTGCATTCCTGAGTTTACCAAAACCCAGACCAAACCTGATGCATCAGTCAATTCCAACTCATCGTGGCCTTATTAAAACAAACAAAACCCACTGCCAGAGTGGATTCCAACTTACAGCAACTCTATCTAGGGTTTCTGAGGCTTTGTAAATCTTTACAGCAACAGATGGCTCATTAAACCCACACCAGACTCACTGCCACGAGTCAAGTCCAACTCACAGCCACCCCTATGGAAGAGGGTAGGGCTGCCCTATGGGCTTCCAAAGGGCGTGGGGAAAAAGTCCCGTCTTTCTGCCGATAGCCAAATTAGGATAGTAATGCTGGCCCATGGGGTCCTAACATTTTACCCTTTAAGGAAACAGAGGACCACGTTCATCTTTTTCCCACCAAGTGGCTCGTGGGTCAAAGTACCAACCTTTCACTTAGCTACGTACCATGCCACCAGACCTCCAGGGCTCTTTAAAAAAACAAAAAACAAAAAAACAAACTCCACTGCCATCAAGGGGATTCCACCTCACAGCAGCCTGACAGGGCAAAGTAAAACTGCACCTGTGGGTTTCTGAGCCTGGAACTCTTCATGGGAGCCTGCAAGGGCCATCTTCCTCCCAGAGCTGCGGGTGGTTTCCAACTGCTGACCTTGAGGTTAGCAGCCCAGTACCTCACTATGCCACCAGGGCTGGAATCCCACTGATGGGTTTCTGAAACGGCAACTCCTCACAGGAGCAGAGAGCCCCTTCTTTCTCCCACAGAAGAGCTGGTTTGAACTGCTGACCGTGCAGTTAGCAGTCCACTGCAGTACATCCCCACTGCACCACCAAAGCTCCTGTATGTATCAAGGTTCCCCAAATGGCCTATCTGAATTAAAGGAAGTTCCTGGGTAGCACAAAGCAGTTAGGCATTGACGACTAACCAAAAGTCGATGGTCCAAACCCACCCCGAGGTGTCTCGGCAAACAGGCCCGGCCATCTGCTTCCATGGGTCAACCTTGACAAGCCCCGGGAGCAGTTGTACCGCCCACATGTCACCATGAATCAGAATCATCTCAAAAAGGAACCAGGAGCCAGAGTTTCAAACCAGTCATCAAGCTAGTCGCCTCTCTTTATCAAGTCACCTTCCGATTCCGACTTGTGTTCTCAGGTTCAAATCAGATAGGGAACTGAACCGCCATCAGAAATACGCTGCTGAGCGTTATCTGTAGGGGGTCCGTTCTGAGACCCCACGGATAGTATGGCACTGGCTTTTATTTCCCCGTTCTGTGCACAGGACAGGGCCCACTACTTGTGCTGTTCCTGGCTTACACCAAGCAGAGCGGGCTGGCTGGAAATCTAATCAAACAGCGAGTAATTTAAATAGAGGCTATTTAGAGGCAGTGGTTAATATGGGTGGCTGAAACACCTGAGAAAGTGACACTGTATAGGGGGACTACTGTAATAACTTCTAATCAGCATAAAAATGTTGTAGAAAAAAACTTTTAACAAGACAAATTGTGACAATACAAGGAACACAGAGGAAGTATAAAAAGAAATCACCAGAATTAAAACGCTAACTAGAACCCCCAGGGTGCACTGAAAGGAGTCCACTGAACCCCGGAAATGGCATGCAAATTTCTGGGGAGGCTGCACTTTCTGGGGAAAATTTTCTTATGTTACAGGTTCTTGAAGATGTTCCTTACATCTTAAACTGTTGTAAGCCACCAAGAAGCAGTGTACACATCTTAGGGACATCACCTTATTTCATTCAGCACTAGTAAGTGAAGCTTGAGACGACGGGCCCCGGAGAAACAACCAACAATTTCAGGTCAACCAGGCAACTAAGCTCAAGCAGCTTGCTCACCTTGCTCCTTACCATGGAGTAAAAGGAGCCCCAGTGACACATTGCTTAAGCACTCAGCTGCTAACCCTTCAAAGGCTCTGCAGGAGAAAATGCCTGTCCGTCTGCTCCAGAGATGCTGGCCTGGGAAGCCCTGGGAGCAGTCCTGGCCTGTCCTGAAGGGTCACTGAGAGTCCACACAAATGGCGGGCACACAACCACCACCAACTAATGGACGGCATGGTGGACACTCGCGTTGCTCTTCAGTTTGGATCCTCATCACTAACATCTTCACTTAAAGTAACTGCTTAGCGATTGGAAGCTGTTCAAGTAGAATGAAAATGATGGCAACAAATGTGCTTGACAAAAATGTATGGACTGTGATAAAAGCTGCACCAGCCCGCAATAAAATGCTTTAAAATAAAAAAACTGGAAGCTGTCGTGAATCTTCAATAAAATCTCCTGTGTTGGCATTACAAGTGATCAATATTAAACAGCGTTATTGCCAACTGCCAATGCTTTCAAACACAAGAAGCCTGTGGTGGAATCCCTCAGCCAAGTAAGCCCAAAAGAATCTAAAGTTTTAAAAATCAGCTTCCTTCATTCGGCTGTCCTCAGTCACCTTTCTTATCCTGGCTGGCAGAACCACAGGAAAACACTTGACTGGTCTGAGAGTCAAGTTTGCTCTCTGAACACAGGTTGAGAGCACATTATATACTTTGGATTTATAATTAGTAAAATATGAAAATACACAGACCCGGCCCTCAGTGACCAACTTCTCATCCTAAACCTGGCATCTTTCTTTTTCCTGAGTAATCATTCAACTTCCTGTCTTCATAAAGCCTCAATAACGTCACCAGATCCTGGGTTAAATCTCCACTTGAAAACTACCTTTTTGTTCCATGATGTGATACTAAATTACAGGCAGTGTCACTTCTGCTTACAAGTAAAGGGGGGCTTTGGGGCCATCCCTACATTCATTAGGAATACAGAGTTAATTCACAGTCTTCAAATCAATTTCTACTCACAGTGACCTGTAGGACAGAGTAGGAAGCTCTAACTAAGGGAGTAAAAAAGCTCATCTTTCCCCCATAGGAGCGGCTGGTGGTTTCAAACTGCTAACCTTGCAGTTAGCAGCCCAATGCACAGCACCACTCTAACACCACGGGGCTCCTGTAGGCCCCTCATTACCTCTGACCAATATTTTCCCATGAAAAGTACATTAATGTGAGAGACTCAATTAAGTTACAATTTCCTGAGATTTATATTCTACAAAATAGTAATTAGTGCCCAAATGATCATTTACAGACTCCTCCAAAATCTTGAAAATGGAGAAAATAAACTGAACACTTAAACTTTCAAGGAAACAAACTTAGGTCTCCGGAATTAAAATACTTCCTCTATTTAAGTTCCTACTAGACTTCTGATAACCTTCCAAGAAACTTAACTCCAAGCAAGCCACCTTTTATTTTTAAAAAGACATTGTTGAACATGGTGCCAATTTCCTAAGTTAACAGACTTGAAAGAGGGGCAGGAGAGTTTGAAAGTGATATAACTCTCACTGCTGTAACAAGACAAATTACTAGATGCCAATCCACATAAAAGAGCAAGATGTTTTGTCTAAGGCTTTCATAATGTCATATTTTCTCCAGAGAAAGTCTGAATTAGAAAGCTAGTAGTAAAGCAGGGTTTATGGTGCAAGTTTTGACACACCATTAACTATTATGGTGTTAACAGATGCCCTGTAACAGTAGACAGGGAAGAACTTGACAAACAGGAAGACAAGTAAAGAATTGAGGCAGATGACATCTCTTGCGCGCGCGTGCACGCACACACACCACTCCTAAAGTGTGGGATATGATCAGTGGTTGATGTCTTGATGTTTGCTGTCCCAATTACCTCAGTATTGAAAAACAAATATTTGACAATCCTTTTTCCAACAAGTCTGTGGATAAGCACATCATACCCAGTTTTCTTTTAAGTATTTGTGAAATGGTTGGTCTCTAAATCTAAGACCTCCAAATTACAATGAAACATATCTATTTCCAAGTTCTTTTTTTTTAATCCAGACTGATTTTGCTTCCAAGAGTTTGGATTCTTCATGTCAGCTGTTGTCAAAGAGCTACTAAAAATTTCAATCTGTTAAAGGAGATAACCAGATGCGATGTCTGATTCTTCCCTGGACAGTCTCTGGAAAAAGCTGCTCCATTATTCTTGGGGGCCAACAGAGAAAATCTGAGTAAGCCTCAGTAATAGATGAGATAAAACGAATTAAGATAGCTGATCCTGCATTGCTGGTATTGTGTGCAGTTCAGTCAATTCCACTCATACCAACCCTGAAGGACGCAACAGAACTGCCAGTAGGGTTTCCTAATCTTCAGCAGATCACCAGGTATTTTCTTCCACAGGAGTGGCTGCTTCGGTTTGAATTGAAAACTTTTTGCAGCCAAGCACATTACCATTGTACTAGCAACACAGTATTTATGGTTTCATTCTGATGAAAACATTCCAGTGATAATTTCACATAAAATTATCAGGAAAGGGAAAAAAATCTGTAGTGGTAATTGGCATTTTTATTTTATCTGCTTCTGTAACACTTTCTTAAAGGACTAAGACCTCCAAGTCAAAGTCAGTACTGATTCATTGTCTAGTGCGGCTGAGGCACAGCCTTGTTAATAAGCCCTCCAAGTTTTTTGTTGTTTTCTCCCCCAAGTCTTTAAGCAAGCAACCACTTATGTTTCTAAAAATATACCATTTCCCTAGGGAAATGCATACTTAATTTTCATTGTATTCCCTCTATAGGCAGTCTTTCGATCTTAGTAACTAATATCGATATTAAACACTAGTCTACTGGTGCAAAAGCTGGAATGTGGTGGAAGACAAATGGTTGGGTTTTCTATTGGTTTTCTGTGTGTGACTTCTTTCCCCTCTAAGTGAGCATCTATCTAGTTTCAATCTCTTCTGACAACCCACTCATAGTGGCTGCTTGTAGCCACTGCCAGAAAGGAGATCTTAAAGATGGATTCAAGTTCAAGTCCTAGTGCATGTCCAGGTAACTGCCTCTCTGCTCTGCTACTACTACAGGGATAAAGAGTGGTGAGGTAAGCTAACAGTTAAAGTGCTGAAAATCATAATTTCGACACTGACATGAAAATATCAGATCAATTACACACATACAAACAAACTCAAAGAAGCTCACAAAATAACCACCATCAGACAAACCATCTGATGTAAATGTGACAGTAAATAAATGGTAAAAGGTCAATACATTTCCTGGGTTGCAGGAATTTGCTAGGGATGGAGCCCCCCCCACACACACACATACGTTGTCCCCACCCAACCCACCCTCTGCCTTCAACAATACATCACAGGTGTTTAAGCGGTCTCAGTACATTATGTAGAATACTGCCTCTCTAGAAATAATTAGCTGTGATTTGGTCGAAATATCACTTAATAATGTACTCTCTAAGCAGTCCATTGGCTGGGCACTCACTACCCAAATCAGCTTTCGAGGAAACAATTTCTGGATCTTAAAACTAGTGCATTAGCCTTGAGCTACAAGTAGCTAGAGAGCTGCCCTTTCAACAGCGGGTTTCCAAAAAGTAAAAATAGTTCACCTTGATAAAAACCTTTGGGAGAGAAGTAAGCACTGCCATTAATAGAAACCTCAGAGATCCTCATCCACTTTCCTAAAAATCTGGCTCCTTTAAAAAAAATCATTCCCTGCCGCAGCCATCAATTTCCAAAACAAAACAAAAAAAACCCCCAAAATATGAAATCTCCCTTGGCCGAAGTCAGAGGACGGAGTGGCCGCCCCGCGGCTGGCAAGCCAGCGAGAGCTACTTTGAAACGGCCTCTGGGTGCCGGCGCCTGCCTAACGGGTTTCGAAGGCACGTTTAAATCGCCCGCTTTTTTGTCTGCTCGCCGCGCACACCGGGCGCCGGGTCCGCGGCCGCCTCCGCGCGCCCTGCGGGGGGAGCCCGGGGCCGAGGGCGCCCGCGGGGGGCAGAGCCCGCGGGGGGCGGCCCGGGCCGAGGAGCTCGAGTGCGGGGACGGGGAGACCCCGGGGGCGAGGCTCGCGCCCAGCACCCCGAACACCGCGCCGGGCTCCCGCCGCCGCCGGGTGTGCGCTGGGCCGCGGCGCCGCCCCTCGCTCCCCGAGCCCGGCGACGGGAACAACGGCGCGGGAGGAGGGGAGTCACTCCGGGCCCCGCCGCCGGGAGGAGCCCCGGACCCGGGGTGACACCTTGCCGCCGCCGCCGCCGGCGCTCCCCGCCCGCTCCCTCCGCAGCGCCGCCGCCCTCGGCGTTCCGAAGTGCCCCCCGCCCCGCCCCGCGCCGCCGCCGCTCCTCCCGCCCCGCCGCCGCCCGCTGCACCAATCCGCGCGGCCCCAGTTGCAAATCAAACGCTCCCTCGCGGCCAGAAGCCACTGGCGTCGCTGGAAACGGCCGCGCCGTCGCCCTCCGCGAGTCCCTCCGGGGCGGCACCTTCAGGCCGGGGCGGGCGCGCCGGCGGGAGACGGTTAGGAGCCGGGAGCGGCGGCGGCGGCGGCGGCGAGCAGCCCCGAGCGGGCTCGGCTCCCGCTCCCGCCCCTCGACAGTTCTGGAAACTGTATCACCTCTGTCACAGGAAGCCATCCGGCGAGCAGGGCGCCGCGGAACCAACAAACACACGCCTGCGGCCGCCCGCCGGAACCGGCCCGGGGACGGCGAAGGGCTGCGGGCCGCTGCCGGGGTGGGGGCGCCCGGGCCAACCCCGCGCCGGGGGCTTTGTGCCGAACTCCCGCGGCGCGGGCGCGGCGGGCCGGGCTTCCCCGCCCCCGCGGCCCCCCACCCCCGCCCGCGGCGACGCGGCTGGGACCGTTAGGTGACGCTCCGGTCGCGGCCGAGAAGCCGCCGCCGCCCGCCGCCCTTCCCACACGGGGCCGCGTCTCCGCCAACGCCAGGAGCGGGGTACAAAAGTTGGCCCCGGGGCCACCCAGCACCTGCCCACGTGCCGCGAAGGCTCGTCCCCGGGGCTCCCCCGGCCCCTTCCCCCCGCCGTCCTCGGCCGCCAGGTCACCTATTACCGGTGGGAGGGGAGAGAGGCTGCTATTTAAACGCCCACGGAAGTTGAGGCACCCCCACCGGCGGGTGCCGTGCACCTGCCTCCCGCCGCCGCGAGCCGCCACTTTGAGCTGCAGCCGAGCCCTCGGCCCCGCCTCCTGCCCGAAGGCGGGCGGGGGGTGGGGGGGCGGGGAGGAGGTGGAAGGGATCGAATTTCTCCAGCAAATGGGACCGTTCCGACTGGAATCGGTTCCCCGGTCAACATTCCACATTCCATCCCTCGCCCGCATTTGCAAGCTAGCGCCGAGGAACTCGGGAAGCCGGAGCGCTCCGGAACAAGGGCTCCCAACTCACACACAGACACACACACACACAGGGACACACTCCCAGGCGCAAGACACGTGCACAGCAGGGCTTTGCAACTTGCAGTCCCGGGCAACGCACCCCGCCCGTCAGGCAGCGCCGGGCACCACGCGACCCCACCCCCACAATTGGCAGCCGGTGGCAGAGGTTACAATTTGCGAGCCGTTGGGAGTTCACGATTCACCGGCACTTTGCTCGCCCTGGGGCGCTCCTTCTTCATTTCACCGACGACGGGTCTTACACTTTCCAGGCGGTCTGGTTGTAAGGGAACCATCTGGGGATTGGAAGCCCAATTTGGAAAAATCGACTTGCCAACACGTCCCTGTACACCCCCGCCGCCACCCCCATTGCCCTTGATGCAATGAACATTTTGGACATGTGGTGACGCGGCGACAAGTCAGGACTGCGGCCACGCTGCACAGCCGTACCTTTCTCTGTCACACTCACACACACACACACACACCTATGTTTGGACAAATGCGGACCTGCGTTCTGCCATTGCCCTCTGTCTACCAAGTTGCTGCTACGCTTTCCACTTTCACGCAGTCCCATGCACTTTGGTTTCGGGGTGGGGGGGTTCTTTTAAAGAATCGTACCAACTAAAGACAACTACACGGAGCACCTTTCATTGATGGTTCACCTGAAACCCCGCATGTGCTTCACGGATCCCCAAAGAAGAAAAAGCTCCAAGTCTTCAGCCCACCGAATTGGAAAGCGAACGACAGCAAGGACAAAACTTACTGAGCCGCCAGAGATCAATTCTCAGGATCCCCAAATCATCCTCTCGGCCTCTGCGGCCCCCCGCCCCGGCAATGCCCAAGTTCCTGTTGGGATAGTAACGCTGCACCGGGCGGCCGCCTCCCTGCCCGCTCGCTCCCGAGCGAGAACCCAATCTTTTGGCGCCATATTAATGACGTACTATATTATCTCCACTAGGCAGCGACCTTCGGCATTCAATTACTCCCGAGCGAAGCAACAAAACCATCAAATATGGCTGAGCCTGCTCGGCTCGTCCTGCAGCCGCCGCCGCCGCCGCCGCCGCGGAACCGGGACGCGCACACGGAGCCACGCGCGGACCCCGCGCGGCGCGCCCCCTCCCCCCCTCCGCGCGCGCCCCCGCGGCCCGGCGCGTACCTGCTGCGGAGGGGCTCGGCCGAGGCGCCGCTGGGCTCCGCGCCGCTCGCTCACTCGGCGCCGCATGAGTCCGGGCGGCGGCGGGCGGGGAGCCGGGCGGGCCCCTGCTCTCGCCGGCGCGCACCCAGCCGGCCCGCGCGCGCGGAGGCAGGCCCTCGAGGACGGGCGCGGGGCTGGCGATGGGGGGAGGACGCTGGGCATCCAACTCACGTCTGGGCCGCCGCTGCCACCGGGGGGAGCGCTTGAACCCCGAGTCGCGAGGGTGGGGACGGGGGCGGGGAGCGCGCGGGGGGCGCCGGCCCTGGTTAACTCTTCGCGGCCCTCGCGGCAGCCGGCTCCCCAGCAGGGCGGCCGCCTGCCTCCGCCGGGGCTTGCAAAGCGCAGTCTCGGGCCTGCACGCCTCTTCCTGCTCCTTTGTCCGCCTGGAAATTCTTCAGGTGGCTTAAGGCAAGGAGGTCGATTTTGAAAAATTACGTATGCCCTTCAAAGGCTTTCCGTTCCAACTCTTGCCGGGCGTCATCGCGACACCTGGAAATGGATTCCCTTCCGATATTTTAATTTGTCAATGAAGTTTGGTTCTTAAGATGCATCATTTGGGCATGAAGTTTGCATCTTTAGGCCGAATGACGAAAGAAGTTATTTGATGGACTAGTATGGAGTCGCTATGAGTTGGGACCTACTCGCTGGTCATGCGTTTCTCAAAACTCAAACTCGCGGCCACCAAGTCGATGACAACTTAGAGAGCCGTGAGGGCATGGTAGAGTTGCCCCCTTTGAGTTTCAGAAACCTGACATCTTTATAGGAGTCCAGAGACGCCTCTTTCGCCCGCGGAGCGACGGGTGGCGTTGAACCGCTGACCTGGCGGGTCAACGCGTAACTCACCAATTCTTAAGTCTGATTTGTTTATTCTAAAGAAATAAAGCCTGGACCACCTAAAGAAATAAAAGTGAATGGCATTCCGTTTCAAAGGAACAAACCTCTGGGTACAGATTATGCCTCCCATTCAGTGGGTCGTGCCAGTGATCCCAAATTACAGTATTGAATATCGAACTCAAAAGGCTCACGACTGGAAGGATCCCATATATGTTAGGGTATATTTCACACAACCACATTACCAACCCGCCCACAGCCAGGATATCATAATCGGATCAGTTCAAAATACAAATAATAAGAGTTTTCCGATTATTTTCCAAAATGCAAAGTAAGCGAGAGCTCGATTTGATTCCCTCTCCCTCCTGTTTCACTAAGGTAACGCACAAAGATACCCTACCTATCAGTGTGCTCACATAATCCTGAGCAAAGAGGCCTCCGATGAGAAGCTCTTGACTACCTGTATGAGTATTGCCCTGCGGCTGGCATGTTTATGGATCATCCTCTCCCAGTAAACAACTCCTGTACCCACTCCTAATTTATCTACAGAGCTTTCCTTTCTTGGAGGGGAGTGAACTAAGGTTCACCTTCCCTAACCTAAGGGGTTGTTAGGTACTTAAGGGATCAGGTCACAGGTCACGCCTGCCCTACAACACGCAGTCACTCCTATCCACGCTCTTTCCAGGTTTCTTCCCTGTGGAAAACTGTGACTTCTCTACACAAAGTCAACTTTATTTCACTCATTCCCGCCCCCCTCAAAAAAAAAGCAATGTTTAAAATCAT
The DNA here is from genome assembly GCF_050624435.1 of Tenrec ecaudatus. Classification (NCBI taxonomy): domain Eukaryota; kingdom Metazoa; phylum Chordata; class Mammalia; order Afrosoricida; family Tenrecidae; genus Tenrec; species Tenrec ecaudatus. The sequence continues at coordinate 89,199,391 of NC_134532.1, forward strand.
TCTTTCACTTAACTGTTTTTTTCTGATCATCTCACTGCCCTAACCTCAGACAACAAAAGGAAAGTGAGAGGTCAAACAGCTCCCTGCGCTGAAACTGCTCAGCACTCAGGGTCCCGTGAGCACCCTCTAAGGGATGGGTCAGAATATTGATCAGCTTAGTCGTACTGGGCAGTCGGAATACTAGGCTAGAAGTCAGGAGATTCTGGACTGCTCTCTTTGGGGCTTGGTTTCCCCACAAGATGGTAGACAAGATGATGTGTACGGTCTCTTCGCTCCTAACACCAGTCATTTCTCTTAATGGTCTTGGAAAGTGAAGAAATGAAGGACAAGTCAACGCCATAAGGTACGGGTTAAAAACTTTGTAATGGGTGACCAGCATTTGGCATTTCTTCAATCATAGGTGTCTTTTGTCATTGAATCAACCGAGGAAACATTCATACAAACTGTTTCTAAAAGCAAAGCAATGGCATGCTTGCCTTGTGGCAGGACAGGACATCCAGCCTAGAATAAGAAATTCCGAACTTAGAGTTAAGAAACTGAGTTTCCGGTTCCACTCTGTCATTTACTGCCTTCCTTTATCAAGTCACCCAGGATTCCTATTGCCCAATCTCTGGAATGAGTGTGTTAACTCATTCTTTCATTAGCAAAGAATGTTCATTTTGGAATTTTCTCTTGCAATGGTTTTCACCTTAGGTTTTTTGCCCTTCCTCAGATCATACTTCATCTACAAGCCACTTCAACCATCCGCTCTCTCAACTCAACTACTAGAAAGTTCTTGGCTGTCTTTAAGTAAATTCACGTATCTTCCATTCTTATTATTCCTTCCCCAAGACTGACAAGGCCAGTGTCTTTACAAACTGAGAAGTGGTCGGTGCAGTTAGAATAGCAAGATTCTAGTCTTTCCTGATCTAATCAGTGTTTCTGGGGGTTGTCACCATTTATATACCCCTAAAGTTTGGTGCCATTTTACACAGCTTAAATATTTTCTTTCCTAGTAAAATCAGTTTTATAAAAATTAAAAATGATAGCTATATTTCTAATCCTGGTTTTGAAACCATACATGATTATATAGCGGATTGATTACTCAATTTCATTCCTTCTTAGCTTCTCAGTAAATAAAGGGCTTGGTAAGGGATTTAGACTTGTTCATGTTTGAAATGAAGTAAGTACATGGACTAAAATCTTGTGTCATCTCATTTCCTGAGAGCATGAGCAAGAAATTCTTACTAGAAAATTCCATTGCCAACTGATAGTCATTACAATGGAGGCAGAATTTTTATTTTTTTGCACAAATGCCCTTTTAGGTAAAGTGGGTCATGTTCTAAAAGTTTATTTGTAGTTTAATTGTTTAAAACTTTGAATTTCTACCCTCAATAAACCTCTTTAGAAAAAGGGCTTAGGGTTTTTAGTTCTTTTCAAAAAATATTATGAGAGTTAAATGATAGAAAAGAATAATTTGTTGTTAAATTTTTTAAGGGAAGAGGAGCTGATGCCAGGGGCTTGGATGGAGAGCAGATATTTTGAGAATGATGAGGGCAATGATGTATGTATGGATTGTGATAAGCGTTATATGAGCCCCTAAGAAAATGATTTTAAAATGTTTAAGAGACAATGACTAGCTCAAAGAGGGGTAAATAAGTAGATTGCTCTAAAGAAGAAAAGTTGAGTGTACACAACGGCGAGGAGTTGGTGTTGAAAGGAAGCCTGCTGGTATAACAAAGGGTTCCCTTTATGCGCTCCGCTGCAAGAACTGAGGATGAAAGTTCCCCATCTGGCCAGTCCATGAGCCCCGAATAGTCTTGTGTCCCTCCAGGTACATCTTTATAACCTCTGAGTGTCTGGAAGGATTGTTAAGACTTGTCCCAGAGTACTTCTTGGTTGGTGTCACTCAACTACCTTTTTATGTCCCAAGATTCTTTCTTCCATTTCTTTTGATTTTAGGTCATGGTGTTGGTCTTCAAATATTGATTTTCATAGTGGTGCAAAATGCCCTAGAATACTAGCCCACCCACCCCTCAACAAAGATGACTGGTTCCAACACACACTCCAATGACAGGCCTGGGGATCTGACCTTGAAAACTCGGGAGCACACGAGGCCACCAGGAATCGGCATAAACTCAAAGGCAACTATTAACATTGGCCCCACATGTTAAGGGATAAGTTATAAGCCTGATATTGGGGACCCACCCACTGTGTTGACTCAATTCCAATTCATGTGACCCCATGGGATAGGGTATAACTACTCTTAAAAGTTTCAAAGACTGTACATTCTACGAGAGCAGCCAGCCTCATCCTTCTCCCCAGAATCCAGGAGCAGCTGGGGGGTTTCCAAAGATGCTCTTGCAGTTCGCAGCCCAAAGTCTAACCCACGACACCACCACAAGAACGGGAGAAGACACAATTCATTTAATAAAGCCAGATGGAAGTGCCCAATCCTAAAGAAGTTCAAATACGAAAGGCTTTTCCCCATTTTGAAAAGTAATAGCTGATGATGGACAGAGTTATAAAAGCAAAGGAAGGTCACAGAACTCACTCACAGGGGTAAGAAACATTGCCGTCTTCCCATCTTTCATATACTTCTTTGAGAAACTAGCAGGGGCTTCACCATTTCATTTTAGAATCTTCCTTTCCACTTTGCATCTTTTAGTTTTGCATTTTGGAATTATATATTTTTTCTCCTGTAATTTAGTTTTTTGGTAGAGCACTGGTAGTTAGTGGAGGTCAACAGTTTGAAACCACCAGCTGCTCCAAGGGAGTAAAGCATAGCTTTCTACTCCCCTGAAGAGTTACAGTCTGATGGGGGGGGGTGGGGGTGGAGGAAGGGAGGAGAAACTGGGAACAGATCCTAATGATCAATGTATAACCCCCACATAGCACTACGCCCCCCCCTGCAAGGGGACGAACAACAGAAATGTGGGTGAAGGGAGACTGCAAAGGGTGTAAGATATGAAAATAATAATAATTTATAATGTATCAAGGGTTCACGAGGGTAGGAGGGTGGGGAAGGGAGGGGAAAAAAGGAGCTGATGCCAAGGGCTCAAGTCAAAAGAAAATGTTTTGAAAATGATGATGGCAACGTATGGACAAATGTGCTTGACAATTATGTATGAATTGTGATAAGATCTATAAAAGCCCCCAATGAAATAAAAAAAAAAGTTACAGACTTGGAAGCCCACTGGGCAATTCTACCTTGTCCTATAGGGTTGTCATATGTCGGAATCGACTTGTTGGCATGTGTTTGGTTTCTTAGAATTTAACTGTTTATCTTTGACCCATCCTCAGCCCAAACCTCCTCTTCAGGCCACTTCACCATCCCTTCTCATTGCTGCCATGAACCTTGTCAACCTTTGGGAATTCTGCTCTTTCACTTCCAATTAAGAAATCTCCTTCTCTCGGACTATGAGATTTCCCAATCCTAAACTTCCCACCTCACCTTTCTTTTTACTTGGAAAGTCGTTTCCACTTACCCTTGTCTGTGTGCTAGGAAGCCAAGATCTTAAAATGTGATTACCCCAAAAGCAGCAGCGGTGACATCCCCTGAGAACTTGTCAGAAGTGCACTGTTTCTTGTGACACCCCAGACCTACTGAAACGAGGCCTGGGATTCCGCAAGCGGCCGATCTGACAACACGCCAGGCAGTTCTGACGCACACTCAGTTTTGAGAAACGCCGGTGAAGTGCCTACTCCCATCATGCTCGGCGTAAGGGTGCTGTTTTCTTACCTTGGTTGCCTGGTTTTCCTTCACTGAATCAACAAACACCCTGTTTGTGTTGCAACAATTATGTCCCAGCCACAGGACTAGGCTTTGGTGATAACCCACTGGCCTTGATGTGATTCAGATTCATATTGACTCTAGAAAAGGCTCCACTGGGTTTGGGAGCTGTAATTCTTTAGGAAAGTACACTGCCTCCTTTATCTCCTATGGAGCAATTGGCGGGTGTGGACTGGCAACCTTGAGGTTAGTTGCCACCAGGGATGCTACTAGAGATCAAAACAGTAAGTAAATTAGGCCGCTATGCTCAGCCCACAACACGCAGCACTAGCTGTTATGCCAGGGTGGACTTGTGCTTCCTAGGGTTTTCAGTGGCTGGTGTTTTGGTTGACTGGCAGGCTTTTCTTCTCAGTGACTTTTGAGTGGGCTCAAACCTCCAACCCTTTAATTAGCAGCCCAGTACATCATCTATTTGCAGCCCCTAGGGACTGCATCAGCTTTGTAGAAAGCATAACCAAGCAAAACAAGAAGCAACTGGATTTGTGGGAAACCTCGACTAGCCTAGCGGTCAGAGAGGATTTCCAGTAAAGCCGCACCCTAAGGGTGATCAGTGTCCGCCTGGTATGGAAGCTTCGGTTCAAAAACAGAAATCCTTAGGTTGCAGGGTCAGAGAAAGGGTGGAAGAGACCTTGGGGTCTTACCAGGCTTCTGCAGTCACCAGGTGAGGGATGAAGGAGTCAAGGACTACAATCCTTGCTATTGGAGTGGAGACAAGTAGATAGCAAGTCTCTAATGTCTCTGAAGGCAGCATTATTCCCCTCTTCTCAGAGTCTTCAATTGGCCAATTTAGCTAGGGGCCTGAGTGCTCCTTCTACCCAGTTGAGTTGCCAGAGTTTAGTAGATGCCATGCCGGAGGCCTTTCAGATTAGCATCCAGGGAGAGAGGCTCTCATTAGGCGTGAGAGCACGGTTTCAGACAGGCTGCTGGGCAGTGAGTCATTGACAGTCTGGGTGCCGAGGGACCCAAGTCCTCTTCCAGGACTCAGAACCAGTATGAAGCCCGAGACAGGCACTGAGATACCCTCCCTGGCTTTGGCTGGGGAAGATTCAGCCCCTCATGGGAGTCCCTCTTTCAACCCGCAACTCAGCACCCCTTCTCAGAAAAATTTGGATCAGATCCCAGACTCACCTCCCCACCTCTTTGGGATTGCCACCCTACAAGTCTCTTAATCCCTGGGCTGCCAGAAAGCTCCATTTTCCTCTTTTCTTTCACAATAGATCTTAATGGCCCATTATAACCGGATCCCAAATCATTAGCAAATGAAAAACGGGTTCCCTTTCCTGGAGGCAGAGAAGGCCCAAAGGGGAGCGACTTGGAGGAGGGAAGGAAGACTGGAGGGGGGTGTCCACCCCTGGGTCTGGTTTGAATGTTAATGAAGCAAGGAAAAGGAAGCAAAATAGCTTGAAATTTCGCATTTTCCACCCGGAGGGATGTTTACTAGTGGACATTTGCATGAGTGGATGTCAGAGGGAAGGGAGATATTGGAGTAAAAGATCATTTCTAGGTCTCTGGCTTAGAGAACCAAGTACATACCTTCATGTAGTCAACAGATAGTAAACTCGCTCTCTCTCTTTTTGAAATCATTTTATTGGGGGGCTCTTACAAATCTTCTAACAATCTATCATTCAATAGTATTTAGCACACTTGTACATATGTTGCCATCAACATCTCCAAAACAATTCCTTTCTACCTGAGTCCTTGGAGATCCTGAACTATGAAGTTCAAGCCATACAATGGTGGATAAGACAAATGGGCCCTGATTTCCTTGCACTTGCATAAATCCGGAAGTTCGTGATTTGTTTTCTGAGAAAGACATTCAGGTGAGGTTTTTGTACTGTTACGTTTGAGGTGGCCACAGCATACATACGCTATTGAAAATGTTTACAAGGCAAATGGACCCACGAGTGGTGGTGGTGGTGGTGGTGTGCCTTGGCCAAAGCGCAGGTTACAAATACTAATCTAGGGGTTGCCAGCATGGAGAAACTAATGGGGGCAATAGGAGTGAATGAGACGGACCCCAAGTGTCTATAAGTGAGGAGAGAAAAGCTCCTAGCTCAACCACCTAGGAGCAATGCTAGAGAACGGTTGGGAGGGAGGAAGCTGCAAACTGGCTGAGAAGACAGGAAGAAACTTAGGTGAAGTTCATTGAAGAAGGCCCTTGATTAACTAAACGAGGGTTTTAGAACACAAAAGAGACCCCAATCTCAAAGATAATTTAGGGAGAACATTTATTAAGTTTTAACGAGGCAAAAACAAGACAAACCCATCATCAGAGGAAGAAACCAATTAGCATGAGATAGATCGTAGTGACGTCTAAGGGTTTATGGTCAGGAAGTTACTTATGTTTGGCAGAGAACACAGAAAGCTGGGTCACAAAGCCAGGGTTGGCGGCAGACGGACACATCATACTTACAGGTGAGAGTCCAGAAGCAGGAACAGGACCATGTAGGGGACATCTACATTAACTTTCTATATTGGAGCTTAATTCGGTGCCTCAGAATCCAGTTGCAGAGTCCCCACGGAGTTTAAGATTCCTCTGAACTCTTTCTGATCTTAACCAAAACTCTCAGTCAGTGAGTCCATGCAGACAAGGAACAGGGTAGAACTGCCCCGTGGGTTTCCAAGGCCATAGCTCTGTTACAGGAGTAGAAACCTCATCTTTCTCCCTTGGGGCTTGCCTCAGGCAGAGTGCCTTGGAAAATGGATGATCCTCACTCTCTCCACCCAGCCCAGGGAGGGGTATTCTCTGTTAGGGAGCTAGCCTGGGTGTGTCCCTGAGAGAGGTCACTTTATCAGGGACAGTACTCAGGACTGGAAGTCATGAGTCACACAGACTGTGTCAGCAGCGCTCTAACTTCCTTGGTCAGAAGGCTCTGGCTTAAGCCAGTGGTTCTCAACCTTCCTAATGCGGTGACCCATTAATATGATTCCTCATGTTGTGGTGACCGCCCCCAACCATACAATTATTTTCATTGCTACTTCATAACCATAATTTTGCTACTGTGATGACTCAGGTGACCCTGTGAAAGGGTCTTTCGATCCTCAAAGGGGTTGTGACCCACAGGTTGAGACCACTGTTTTAAGCCCTTCTATATAACAATTAAATGTCCTAGAATTCCTATTCTTCTTAAAGCTATCCACCGAGATGAATAACTTTGCATAGTCAATAAAACACAAAATGTTTTTTTGGTGGGAAACAGAAAACTTATTTCCCATGATGTCCCCCCATCATAATGTCAACCCTAAGGTGCCCTTTGCAAACACATTGTCACTGACTATACACTTGGAGGTCTTAAAGGTTATCTGCCTAGAGGTTATCAGCTATCTAGAGCAATCAGACCCTATAGCCTGTCCCATCCTAAATTGAGCCCACTCCCTTCTGAGAAGGATAATGGATTGTTACCCCTGAGGAGAAAACAAAGACACCTAAAGTCAAGTCCATTCAGAGGACCAAGGTTAGGCTGCCAGAATGACTCTAGAGCCCACCTATCTAGTTGCATGCATGCCTTCCTGTCACACATATGCTTATTGCACAACCCCATCCTGTTATGTATGTGGTTACCTGTAATTAGGGGGGCTGGCACATGCCTAGAGTGTTTATAGGCCTTGGTTGGAAATATATTCTATCTCTGCACAGATCTGGCTCCTGAAGTCATGAGGGTCTCAGAGGTGAGCACTCTCATGCTTTATTTTCTTTGATGTCTCTTTAATTTTACCCTCAATTATACAACTGCCTCTAGGACCTGTTCGATTGTGGAGGCTGGTACCCCACAATTTTTCTGGAATTCTCAGCTGTCAGCCAAGATTCATCAGTGATATCCCTTGTTCCACATCTGAACCTCTTGCAACTCCCTGTCAATGTACTACTACTACCATTGTTGAATAATCTTCAGCACAATTTTACTTGAATGTGTTATCAGTGATGTTGCTCTATAAGTTGAACATTCTATTGGGTTATGCTTCTTTGTAATGGGTATAACAATGGATCTCTTCCAATCAGTTGGTCAAATAGCTGACTCCCAAATTTCCTGGCAGAGATAAATGAGTGCTTTCAGTGTTTCATTAGCTTGTTGAAACATTTTGATTGGTATTCTGTCCATTCCTAGAGACATGTTTTTGGATAATACTTTCAGTACAGCTTGAGTACCTTTGTTTTTTCCTTCAGTACCATTGGTTTTTCCGCATATGCGATTCTTAGGATAAACCACCCTCTAACAATCGCGGGGTTCATAGGCATAATTGTAATATATGAAGATTATATGTAATAATATATGTAATATAGCAAAGTCATGGAAGGTAGGCAAGATAGGAGAGAAAGTAAAATCGAGGAGTCAGACACACTTCATGCTCACCTCCAGGACAGCCATGATCTCAGCAGCCAGGTCCAAGCAGAGAGAGGTGGAGGAACAGAGTATATTTCTAACCAAGGCTTATACATACCTAGGGGGCATGCTAGCCCCCCTGATTACAGGTAATCACATACGTAACAGGAAAGGGTTGTACCATAGGCAATACATGCATTGGGAAGGGGAGGGACTAGGGGTACACATGTGACAAGATGGGCAGATCCTAAATTCAAGATGTCAGCCGAACTTTGTTGCTCCTTGAGTGGGCTAGACCTTGTCTCTGGGCTCTTGTTCAAGGAAACAATCCACTATCTTTATCAGCAGGGGGGAGTGGAAAGGGGGGGATTGGGCTCCACCTGTGGTGGGACAGACAATGGTGTCTGTTGCTCTAGATAGCTGATGCCCTCAGGGAGCTAATCTCTAAACAGCTGACCTCCCACCACAAACTAGCAAGCAGCGTTTTACGTTTGGAATATATTTTGGGGAGACCACCTGAGGAAAAACCCTTTTGCATCCCCCACGCTATGTCTTGAACTGGTTGAATGTAGGCTAGTTTTTTCTGTACTCTGTGTATTCCTTCCATCTTGGTTTGATGCTTCCTGCATCATTCAATATTTTGCCCATCTTTCCAGAGTGCAATTGGAGAGTTAAATTTCTTCTAGAGTTGTTCAAGTTAAAATATGCTGAGCGAGTCCTTCCCTTTTGGTTTTCTAAATCTTAAGTCTTGGCACATTTATTTCATTATAATTGAGATACCTCTTCAAACTGAAAAAGTTGGTAGAGTTATTCAATTTCTGTATCACTAGCTTTAGTGGTTGGTACATAAATTTGAATAATAGTTGTATTGACTGGATAACCTTGTATGCAGATAGAAATTATCCAATCACAGATGGCATTGTACTTCAAGCCATATCTTGAAATGTCCTTTTTAAAGATGAAAGCTGTGCCATTCTTCTTGAATCTCTCATCCATGACATAGTAAACCATTTAATTTTATTTAAAATGGCCATTATTTCAGCTCACTAACACGAAGAATATCGATCTTTATGTGTTACATTTCAATTTTGACAACTTCCCATTTTCCTGGATTCATCCTTTGTACATTCCAAGTTCAAGTGATTCACTGGTGTTTGCAGCTGTTGCCTCTCATTTGACTCTTGCCTCAGGAATGTCCTACTTCTATTCATCAGGTTTTCAGTGTCTGACAGTGTTGCATTACTGTCCATCAGGTTTCTAGTGGCAAATTCCTCTGCTGTGGACAGCCTAATCCTTCTTTGTGGCTTATTCTTAGGGGCTATCAAGTAGTATAGGTTAGAAAAGAGACCTGATCTCAAATATAATTTAAGGAGAACATTTTTTTTAAGTCTTAAACAGGACAAAGACAAAAACACATCATCCAGATGAGGTAGCTCATTGGCACGAGGCCCTAACAGAGTCTAAGGGTTTACTGAGAGTCAAAACTTTTAAAAGGACGATGGAACCTAAAGGGAACTGTCACAAAAGCACGATTGTCAGCAGATCAATCAGAGGTGGGGTTACAGAAATGCGATCAGAACCACGATTAGGACCTGAACATTATGTTTCAAGAGCTTATACGATTGATTCAGATCTTCCGACTCAGGCAGTGAGGGCATATAACTAACAGACTATTACTCATGACAATGCTACTACTCCAAGTACTGTCTCAAGAACACACCCAGGCAAGCCCAGAAGGTAAACTACTCCCCCGTGGGCTAGCTAGGGGTGGATAGAACCCATTCTTCAATACACTTTGCCTGAGGGCAAGGCTGTTCTAATTAATGGTCAGAAGGGATTTAATTAAGTTTTAATCCATGTAGGGACATTTTTTGTTTTGCTTCCTCCCCACACAGATTTTATTGTTAGTAATATGCACTGTGTACATTGTTGGAGCATGTAATTCAGTGATGTCATTTAAAAAGTGAGCTAATCTGCTAATGTCAGAACCCACCTCTAATGGAAACATCCCCACCACAACTTGGAGGTCACTTACATTCATGGTGCCCCTCTTCCACAGTGCCTTAAAATCATTCCCACTGCCCCTGCTCATTTCAGTCTCCCAGGCTTCACAGAGTTTGTCTCCAAGCTTACTTCCGGTCTTCAAGCCTCTTACCCTACCACTTTCCTCAGCAATCTGAACACAGCTCCTAACTATCTACCCACGAAATAACAGGCCATTGGCCGATCATGCCTTCAGCCTTCTGCTGCAGACGCCCTTTAGAGCAGGACCAGCCTTTTCTTTCCTTCTGGTCACAATGAGGGGGGAGCCTTCCACTTGTGCTCAGAATCCCCAGTCAGATCCCTGAGACTGGACTACTCTGGTCCCTCTCTCAAGATCTGTCCCCTCTCTCCAATACCTTTGTTTTCTCTCTTAACTCCTTCCCTAAACACATTTAAAAAAAAATTTTACTGGGGGCTCTTACAACGCTTGTTACAATCCACACATCAATTGTATCCAAGATATTAGTGCATATATTACCATCGTTCGTTTCTAGACATTTACATTCTATTGAGCTCTTGGAATCAGCTCCTTTTTTCCCCCCTTCTCCCCTGCCCACTTTTGTGACCCCTTTCTAGATGATAGATTTTTATAGATGATAAATTGTTGTTATTTTCATATCTCACACCAAACACTGTCTCCTTTCCCCTCTGGTTGCTGTTGTTCTCCCTGGATGGGAGTGTGTGGTTATGTGCCATAATGATCAGTACCCCCTTCCTCCTCACCTATCCCCCCCCTTCCCCTTCCCCTTTTGGTATCGCTATTCCCATTCCTGTTCCTTGGTTCCGTGTGTCGTGAGCTTTATCTCTTGCCTATACCTATGTACATGCTCCCGTCTAGTCCAGAGTGGGAAGCAGCATGGGGTCATGGTAGTGGGGGGTGAGGAGGCCTCAAGGGATCAGAGGTATATTGCATGCTCCATCGGTGCTCTACTACACCCTGACTGACTCATCTCCTCCCTGCAACCCCTCTGTGAGGAGATGTTCCATTGTCCACAGATGGGCCTTGGGTCTCTGTCCCTATCCCCTCATTCTCACCAATGTGGTTTTATTTGTTTGTTGTTTGTTATGAAACTTCTGCTGCCTGTTTCCTGATCCCGATGACACCAGGAGATCACACCAGCTAGTGTGCATCTTCCACGTGGGTTTGTTGGTTCATTGTTGGATGGCTGCTTGTTTAACTTCAAGCCTTTAAGACCCTAGATGCTATATCTTTTAATAGCTGGGCACCATCCTCTGTCTTCACCACATCTGCTTATGCACCCATTGTCTTCAGCGATTGTGTGTGCGCGCCTGTGTGTAGTGAGGGTGGGGTGAGAAGCACAAAATGCCATTTTGTTAGAACAAAGTGTTCTTGTATTGAGGGAGGGTGTGAACTGAGGCCCAAGGCCCATCTGCAGCCTCAGTGTATTACCTTATAAATATATGTACATAGGCCAATACCTCTATTTTTATGGATTAATGTATATATACAAGTACACACCTCTATTAATACCTCTATCTATAGCATTGCTTCTTAGAACTTATCTCTGGTTCCTTTTGCCTCCTCCTGCCCCACCATCACTTTCCCCGTTCTTCCACCTCTTAATACTTCCTCTCAGCTAGATTGGTGTTGCTCTAATACTCACAGGATCGCTATACCCTCCTAGATGTTGGCTTCAATTCCCTAATTGTTCCCCTGTCCATGGCACTGTCTGATCACCACACCTTTCTCCCTGCCTCCTTTCCCTAAGACCCTCTGGGGCCATTGACCCCGTTGCTTTCTCCCTGAGCTTCCCTCCCATGTCCACCCCATTTAAGTAGGCAAACAGCAATGTCCTAGTCTGAACAATAGCAAAACATAAGGTTGAAAAAGAAAAGGAGAGAGGGAAAAAAAACCCTACATAGGCCCAAATCTGTCCACTGGCCTCCATGAGTCCTCTCCCCTGGTCCTGGGGAAGATCTGAGGCTGCGCCTCCTAGGCTGAAGTCCATTCTTGGGGCTCCTTGGGGCTCTGAGGGTCATTTATTCCAATGGCTGATCTGTTATGCTCCCTTCCTGGTTTGTCCCGCTGTGGAGGATTCAGTCCACACGACCACAATCTCCCCGCCATGTGCCACCATTATTGTCCTCTGTCTCTGTATGCTCCAGTTGGGGGACAACATGTCTGGAGTGGTTGGCAGTCCCACAGTCCTGTCTGTGCCTTAGCCGCTCCGTGCAGGGACCTCATCCTCCTGGCTTGCTGTGCCTATGTGGCTCTAGGCCGACTCCCCCTTTCTCTTACTCCTTCTTGGTTTGCTTCCCTGTGGGCATGGCAGGTCGGCTCCTTTCCCCCACCTGCAGGTCTAGTGCTGTTCTCTGCAGCACACCCTTCCAGGGCAGGGGCCAGACTGGCTCTGGTGGGGCCGGCCCTGAAGCCCAATCTTTTCATGCAATCCTCCATGTAGTTACCTCTAAACACATTTAAACATAACTTAGAAGAAATATTCTCAAAAATCTCACCCTCTTTCCTCCCTTGTACTGCAATGCTGTGTGTGTGTGTGTGTGTGTGTGTGTGTGTGATTGTTGGAAGTGAACTTGTTTGTCATAAGACTCTGAGTCCATTTCAGTTTCACCTTCCTCCTTTTTCTTTAAGCCACTCCAACCACTGTTTAGGTTTGAGGGCTAAGGAATCTGGAGGGTACTGCCATGCTTTCTGAAACAACCGTCTACTCCCACTTGGAGCTCACTGAAACCTGGGGTCTCCAGTTACCCTGCTGAAACTGCTGTTGCCAGACTTACCATCGACATTTTTATTGTTAAATCCCAAGATGATTTCTCATCTTTGCTTGACTTGGCCTCTCACCAGCACTTGACACGTTTGTCCATTCAGCCTCTGTTTCTTGAAGTGTTTCACCTGGCTTCTGTAGCACCAACATTTTGCGGACCCCTCTGCACTCGCTCCGGCCTTGTCTAATTCTCTTGCAGGTTCCTCTTTGTCTTTTGCTAAAGCAGATCCTTGGAAACCTTGCTTATGAGCTCATGGGAAGAAGCTTTCTGAAAGACTAACTTGGTAGAGACGTTCTTAAATAAGAAGAATGGTTCAATACCATTTTCAGAATGGATATCCCACCAAACAACATCTGCTTAAAGATTACGTAGTAGGCCAGTCAATCAGCTGGGCGGGTAACCCTAGCTGCCCCGAAGGAATTCTCCGTCTTATTAAAGTCTCTCAGAAAACGGTGCACGCACTGTATCAGGAATGCTAATTGTTTCCCAGAAGGAGTCGGAAATTACATCACACAAAAAAGTTCTGTTCCAGGCCAGATTGGAGTCAATTTTCTTCTCACTTTCAGCCTTTAAAGGTTGGTTTCCCCTTAGCCTTCTGTCTGACTACTTTTTATCTTTTTCGTCTACAAATCTTAGTATCTCCTCTCAAGCTCATGTCTATACAGACAATTACACACCTGACCTTCAGCAAACCAAACTGCCATAGTGTCAGTGCTGACGCATAGTGAGTCCCTGTAAATTTCCAAAAACTCTAACTGCTTGTGGGAGTAGAAAGCCCAGTCTTTCTCCTGTAGAATTGCTGGTGGTTTCAAACTGCCGACCATCAAGATCACAACTCGATTTATGACCAGTACTCCTCCACAGCTCCTACAGAATGTCTCTCCGATTGTCTCTGCTTGGTTTCTCAAACACAACATACCAAAATTGAGCTCATTTTCCTCCAATTTATGCCTCTTCGTTGTGTCTTGTCTAAATCAGCAGGGCCTCCTTCCACAGTTGCCAGATCCAAAGCCAAAACATCATCCTCACACATCAATTCTCATGTCTCCATCTCTACTGTTAGTACCATCACATCAGTATTTCCGTCACACCTAACTCCATCCTTAGCTCCCTCTAATTCACCAGTAGTCAGAGTGAGTTTTCTAAACAATAACATAGCTTGCTACTATTCCAGCGGTGGCTGGTGCTACAGTTGCTCCTTCTTCATCTTTGTTTTCTTTTTACTCTGATGTTTACAAAGGTTTTTAAGTACTAAGTGTTCTAATCCCCAATTACTTTAGCTACTCCTTCCTCCCAAACTCAACCCTCACCTCCATCTTCCAGCATGACTTAAACTTGTTTTTCAGTAGTATTTCTTCAGAATCTTTGAAGATGTGTGTCCCTAAGCTTGGGTCATTCTTCCCTTATCTATATCACTTCTTTTTGGTTCAAATTCATTCAAGTCCCACCCAAAAGCTTTGCCTAAACCCCCACCCTTCCTTGTGGTTTTAGATGATATTCAGTAGCTCTCTTAATCTGTTGCTTATCTCACCCTTTTGTAAATGTTGTATCCCTCCCTAGATTACCTGTGATTCAAAGGCTTTGTCAATTATACACTTCCTTGTGTCCCCAATATTGGACCTAGCAGTTTTAGGCCCCTTGTAAGTGTTTTTTTGGCCTGAGAGAGATAAATAAAATAGTATGTCATTATCTGACTTAACAGTTTATGTTCTAATAAGCTTCAAAATCCACCTTTCATTCTTGCTTTTTAAAAAAGTGCTTTATTAGGGACTCATACAACTATTATCACAACCCAACCCATACATACATCAATTGTGTAAAACACATCTGTACATTCATGAGCCTCATCATTTTCAAAGCATTTTCTCTCCACTTAAGCCCTTGGCATCAGGTCCTCTTTTTTCCTCCCTCCCTCCCTGCTCCCCCCTCCCTCATGAGCCCTTGATAATTTATAAATTATTATTTTGTCATATCTTGCCCTGTCCAATATGTCTCTTAACTCCCTCTTCTGTTGTCCATCCCCCAGGGAGGAGGTCACATGTAGATCTTTGTAATCGGTTCCCTCTTTCCAACCCACTCTCCCTCTACTCTCCCAGTATCGCCACTCACGCTCTTGGTCCTGAAGGTATCATCCGCCCTGGATTCCCTGTTTCTCCAGCTCCTGTCTGCACCAGTGTACATCCTCTGGTCTAGCCAGACTTGCAAGGTAGAATTCGGATCATGATAGTGGAGCGGGGTGGGGCAAGGGGGTGGGTGAGGAGGAAGCATTTAGGAACTAGAGGAAAGCTGTATTCTTCATCAGTGCTACATCACACCCTGACTGACTCATCTCCTCCCCTAGACCCTTCTGCAAGGGGATCTACAAATGGGCTTTGGGTCTCCACTCTGCACTTCCCCCTTTGTGCACTATGGTAAAATGTTTTTGTTCTGATGATGCCTTATACTTGATCCCTTCAACACTTCATGATCACACAGGCTAGTGTGCTTCTTTCATGTGGGCTTTGTTGCTTCTGAGCTAGATGGCCGCTTGTTTACCTTCAAGCCTTTAAGACCCCAGACGCTATCTCTTTTGATAGCCGGGCACCATCCGCTTTCTTCACCACATTTACTTATGCACCCGTTTGTGCTCAGCAATCGTATCATGGAGGTGTGCACCCAATGATATGATTTTTCTGTGATGCCTGATAACTTATCCCTTTGGAACCACGTAATCACACAGGCTGGCGTGTTCTTCCATGTGGGCTTTGTTGCTTCTGAGCTAGATGACCGCTTGTTTATCTTCAAGCCTTTAAGACCCCAGATGCTATATCTTTTGATAGCTGGGCACCATCAGCTTTCTTCACCACATCTGCTTATTCATCTGCTTTGTCTTCAACGGTTGTTTTGGGAGGGTCATTCTTGCTTTTTATCATAAAAGTTCTGACCATATTTTTTAGAGAACCCAAAATTTTAAAAACAGGAAAAAAAACTACTACCCAAAGACCATCTCCACTAATGTATTCTGTGTGTTTTGTAATGTATATGTCAATATATATATTTTCATACATTTTGTGACAATTATACTTAATTTACCCTTAGTTGGGCTTTCAGATGATTTCTACTTTCTGTGCATATATGCTATTATAAAAAGTAACTTTGTGAATATTCTTCTAGCTCTATAATCCATTCAAAAGAAAAGCCTAGTGAACTACTTCCAGAATATCAGCGACTGAAAACCTATTTTTTTAAACTGCATTCCCTAGAGAAGTAAAACCAGAAAAGCCTATATATGGTAAGAGATTTACGTATATATAGAGAGCTTTATTTCAAGCAAATGATTGAGCAACTGGTGTCAAGTTCGTTCCCAATTCTCATTGCCATTGGGTCACTCTGCCTTAGAGGGACCATACAGGACAGGATAGACTGTTGCTTTGTATCAAACTAGAAAGCCTCATCTTTCTCCTATGGAGCGACTGGTGGTTTCAACTACTGACCTGTGGTCAACAGCCCAACATGTAACCCCAACAGCACAGGGATCCTTGTTAAGTTCATAGAGATCGTAAATACAGTAAAACACTACCCCATCCGGTAGCATGCTCATAACCATTCCTAGATCTGAGCACATTGTTGCAGCCACTGGGTCAATCGTATTCTTGAAGGTGTTCTTCTTTCTCTCTGTACCTCTGCTCTATCAAGCCTGGTTTTTCTACAGGACTACTCCCACCTGAGGACAGAGCTAAGGAACCTGAGATGAAGTTTCACTATCCTTACTTCTAAAGAGTATTCTGATTGAACTTCTTCCAAAACAGATGCATTTGTTCTTCTGGAAGTCCATGGTGCATTTAATATTCTTTGCCAACACCATATTTGAAATGCATCAATTCTTCTCTGGTCTTCTTCATTCATTGCCCACTTTTAGATGCATATAAGATGGTTGAAAATGCCATGACTTTATTAGACACATACTCATCCTCAAAATGACATATTTACTCCTTAATCTTTGGTCTTAGTCCAGGTAGACTAGAGAAACAAATCCATAGAAACTCATATGTGTATAAATAGAGTTTTATATAAAGGGTAATAGTACATTAAGAAACCATCCCAACCCAGTCCAGTCCAAGCCCATAAGTCCGATTTAGCCCATATGTCTGATACCAATCTATAAAGTCCTCTTCAGATTCACGAAGCACATGCAATGACGCCAAATGCAGGATGATCCCAGGCCAGTGAGTAGAAAGTCTTTGGATCCAGTGGTGGTGTAAGCATCTCAACATTGGCAGGGGTCTCTACGTGGCTTCTGTGGCTCTAGAGGTCTGATTGCATCAGGGTAGGTTCATGTGGCTTCTCCAGCTCAGGACACTAGTGTAGTTCCATGTACCTTGTCAGCTGCATTGTCTCCCAAAGAATCGAGAGAGAGAGACAGACAGAGAGAGAGAGAGAGAGAGAGAGAGAGAGAGAGAGAGAGAGAGAGAGAGAGAATGCAGTGTCTCCCATCTCCAAGGAGGAAAAATAGGAGTTCCCAGAACTCTCAGGAGGACACGCCCACACAGAGGCCTTTATTGGTTATATCTTGATTGACAGATAAGACTACACCCCTTCACTCATAATCCTCTCAAATTGACACCAGGTTATGTATCTACCACACATTTTAAAGATGTCTTTTGCAGAAGAGTAGCTCCATGCAATCTGTCATTTGATTGCTTTATGCTGTTTCTATGAACATGAAAATCCATGACAATTTAATCCTTCTCTGTTTCTCATAATGTTATTTATTGGTCTAGTCGTGAGAATATTTGTCTTCTGTATGTTCAGATGTAATCCATACTGAAGACTAGTTTTCGATCTTCATCAGTAAATGCTTCCAATTCTCTTAGCTTCCAGAAAGGGAGATTGTATCATTTAAATGTTGAAGGTTGTTGATGAGCCTTTCTGCAATCCTGATGCCATACTCTTATTCATATAGCCTGGCTTCTTGAACTATTTGCTCAGCATATAGATTGACGGGTATAGTGAAAGGATACAGGCCTGACACACATTTTTTTTCTGATTTCAAATCATGCAGTATTCCCTTGTTCTATTCAAAGGGCTGCCTCTTGGTCCATGTACAGGTTCTGCATGATGTTCTAGAATTCCCTTTCTTTGCAATTTTATTCATAGCTCTAATCCATACAGCCTTGCATAGTCAATAAAACATATATTTCTTGTATTCTCTGCTCCCTTCCAAGAATCATTGATATCATCAATAATATAGCGTGTTCCACATCCTCTTTTGGATGTGGCTTTCGTGCATGGCAGGTCTCTGTTGATGTACTGCTGCAACTGTGTTTTGATTTCTTCAGCAAAACATTACTTGTGTGTGATATGAATAATATACTTCAATAATCTCTGTATTTAGCTGGAATACCTGTTATTGGAATGGATATATGTATGGATCTTGGAGGGAGGGGGGAAATGAGCAGCAGATAGTAAGGGCTCAAGTAGAAGGCAAATGTTTTGAGAATAGTGATGGCAACAAATGTACATACGTTCTTGACACAATGGATGTACATATGGATTGTGATAAGAGTTGTATGAGCCCCAAATAAAATGATTTTTAAAAATAAATAAATGAATATGGATCTTGTCTGATAGGTTGGCCAGGTAGTAGTCTTACACATTCTTAGTATAGACTAGTAAGTGCTACAGGGGTACATTATTTGGTTGAAACATTTCTATGGCATTTTGCCAATTCCTGGGGCTTTGATTTTCGTCTGTGCTTTAATTAAATTTGTACTTAAAAAATTAAATACTTTTATTGGGGGCTCTTACAAGTCTTATCACAATCCAAACATACATCTATTATGCCAAGCACATTTGTACATTTGTAGCCATCATCATTTTTTTTTAATTTTAACAATTTATTAGGGGCTCATACAATTCTTATCACAGTTCATACATATACATACATCAATTGTATAAAGCACATCTGTACGGTCTTTGCCCTAATCATTTTTTTCTCCTCTTTTCTTTTTTTACATTTTATTAGGGACTCATACAACTCTTATCACCATCCATACATATACATACATCAATTGTATAAAGCACATCCATACATTCCCTGCCCCAATTATTCTCAAGGCATTTGCTCTCCACTTAAGCCCCTTGCATCAGGTCGCCATCATCATTTTAAAAATGTTTTCTTTCTACTTGAGCTCTTGAGATCAGCTCCTCACTTCCCCAAATCCCACCTCTCTCCTGAACCCTTGATAAATTATAAATTATTATTTTCATACCTTACATCATCTGCTGTCTCCTTTCACCCACTTTTCTGTTGTTCCTCCCCCTGGGAGGAGGCTATATATCGATCCTCGTGATTGATTCCCCTTCTGTCCCCCCACCTTTCCCTTTCCCTCCTTGTATCTCTATTCTCATTATTGGTCCTGAGGGGTTTATCTGTCCTGGATTCCCTGTGTTGTGGGCTCTTATCTGCCATTTGTATTTCTTCCTTAAATACTACCTCAGTTGTTGGTCATATGATGCATTCTGTAATGGTTAAATGTTGACCAATTCCTTTTGGTACAGTGATTCTGTATTTTTTCCATCATCTTTGGATGCTTCCTTCTTCATTCAATACTTTGCCCATCAATTTCAATTTGAGACTTTATTATTTTCTTTAGCTCCTTCTGCTGGAGAAATGCCCAGTGTGTTCTTCCCTTTTGGTTTTCTGACTCCAATCTTATACTTTTGTCTTCTCAACCTGCCTTTTGAAATCTTGTCTGATCAGCTATTCTACATAATTATTTCTTCCATTCTCTTTAGGTATTCTACTTTCAAAAGCACATTTTGAAATCTCTTCTGACCTCTATTTTTTTTCTTTTTAGCGTTTTTTTTTTGTATTTTCTTTCTTGTTTTTATTTTGTTTTATTTATTTTGGGGGCATATACATTTAGTTTTACTGTAATAAAGCAAATTGTATGTTTTTAAGGTTTAATATTGAGCATCATCTTTCTTTTCCAATGAAATAAAAACAATTTAAAAATAAACAAGATCAAAATTACAATGGAGAATATCAATTCCAAATAACATCCGTCCGGTTCTGTAGATACTTCCATAGCACTCAGACCATCATTAGAGCCAATTTTATTTCAGAAATGTCAGCCATGCTGTCAAAATGCTCACTTACCCCGCCCAAGCATCGCAAACCACCCTTTGCTGACCTTGTAAAACCCCATTCGATGTTTTTTTTAAAGTGAGGGAAAGTACACCGATACAAATGCTAACTGTTCATTGTCCCACAGAAACATAGTGAGCCCAATGTACAGAGAAAGGAGGTCAAGGACTGGAATTCTATTTCCTACCAAACGGGGGGCTAGCACCCTCCAGCTTCCAGCAGAGGAAGGGAGCTGAGGGCTTTTTTCTCTCACAGAAAACAGTGGTGCAATGGTTCCTTCATTTTTGTTGAGGCAGGCAGGGATGAAATTAATGTGCACAGAAAGGGGTAGAGATTCTTTCCCCATGTATTCTGCTCAAGGCATTCACCTCACTCCCGCAAATTAGTTGAGAATCACCGTGTAGAAGTGTGAAAAGAGCCCTCACACACAGGGTGACTGAGCACAGGAGGGGGGGAAAAAAAGACCACAACTCGCTACCTATGACTAAAGAAACTTCAAAAATGAAAATGAAATTAATTTTAATCTATCATTCTGCTAATAATTTTCTCCTTCAACCTCCTCTCTATCCTTTTCCTCCTCATCATTTTCACCTCATTCCCCTCATCTTCATTTTCTTCTTGATAATGTCTCTTAGCCTTTTATCTGCATCTTTATCTCCTCCTTGAGGTTCTTCATCATCCGTATCAGGAACCTAGTACTGTAATGGATTTGGCCAAATGACATCTTCGATGACCTCTCCTAACTCATCTACACCTGCATCAAAACGGTTGGGAAACCAGGTACCAGGTATAGAAACTCCCTGGCTCTTCATGATGTGTTTTCCTGCTGGCTTTGTTCTGTATTTGACTTGAATATTTCATTAAGTCCCTGCCATACTTCCATTTGATTTCTGTTGATTTCGAAAGGGATCAGCATTCTGATTCATATGATAGTCTTTGAAGAAAACTTTATTTTCAGAGTAAGGATTTTCATCAAAGTAAAAATCTATTCTGTAACCTGATTTAATATCTTCAAAATCTGCCACTTCAATTCTAGTCAACATCCATTTACATAACATTCTTTTCTTTTTGCATAACATTCTTGAAATGACAAACAATAGAAATACCCAATAAATCAGAGGTTTCCCAGGGTTAAGGAGGGATTGGAGGCAGGAACAAAATGTATGTGGCCATAGCAGGGCAGGATGTGTGATCTTCATGATCATAGAAATCTTTTGTATCTTGACTATTTCAATGTCAATACCTGGTTGCAATATTGCATTGGGAGAAGCCAGTGAAGGGTACACAAAATGTCACTCCATTATTTCTTATGACTACAGGCCAATTCGTAGTTATTTCAGAATAAAAATATTATTTTAAATCTACAACTAAGTTGTATGTATATATTATGTATACATAATATAAATATCCACTCTTAGAGGAAATATAGACAACTAGCATGCTTGGAATTAATCTAAAAGGCAAAAGAATTTCCCTAGGCCATAAAAGAATCCTTGGCAGAGTCAATATTTCCTCCATTTATCACGAGATTGTAGCAGTCAAATCGAATGACGTATTTGTTTGGGCCAGGTCTAGACCATGCAGCCGCCTCCCCCAGCTCTCCTGAAAGATAGCCTGCTGGACGTTGCAGCCCTTCCCCCCGCCTCCCAAGACCAGAGCTGGACTGTTCAGTTCCTGCCTCTAGCATTCCAAGGTGCTTATCTCTCCGGGCTGGGTCTGTACAGCCCCCTCCCTATGTGTTCCCGGATGATTTACTCACAGACCATGTCCTGACTCAGACCTTGCAACTGCAGCACCAGAAGGCCCTCCTTCTTATCAGTACATACGCCCTTGGCTCAAGCCCTATACATGTCCCACTGTATCACTGCCAGGCGTGATTTCCCTGACCTAACTCATTGGGACTCAGAATTGCCTGGGGGCTCAAGATGCCCCTGTCCCTTTCTCTGCTCTCCATTCCCTCCTGGAAGTTCTTTCCCTGCCTCAATAATTTATTGACAATAAAGTCTTTCTCAGCTTCACATTCCTGGCTAAATTCTATCTCTGTTCCATGCCTCTGTCTCCAACATCTCATCTTGGTACCAAAAGACCCAGGACCAACAGGAGGGGCCTCTGTGCTGCCCTGGCCTACCTCTGACTGGTGCGCAATCCCGTCCTCCATTTTCAACCTCTCAGTATTGCATTAGACAAATCTGCTGCAGAAGACCTCTTTCAATTATTAAAAAGCAAAGATATCATTTTGAGGACTAAGATGCTCCTGACCCAAGCCAGGTTATTTTCAACTATCTCGTGTGCATGGGGAAAGATGGGCACTAAATCAAGCTCAATGAAGAACTGATGTCCTTGAGTTATGATGTTGGCAAGGAGAAGTAAATATATCATGGACTGCCACATGAATGAGCAAATCAGTCTTGGAAGAAGTACAGCCAAACAACTCCTTAGAAAGGAACATGGTGAGAGTGACTGAAATATTTTGGCATGCTATAAGGAGGGACCAGTCACTGCTTATGAACAACAGGATGGGTAGAGAGTCAATGGAAAAAGAAGATTCTCATTGAGCGAGATTGACACAGTGGCTTTACCAATGGACTCCAGCATAACCAGAATTGTGTAGACTGCCCAAGCCAACCAGCATTTCCTTCTGCTCTGCATGGTTGGAGCATACTCAATGCCACCTGACAACAGATTATTACAACAGAAAACTACATCTATGAAAAATTCACCTGACTGTGCTGTTAGGCTAATGCATAGTCACCTAAGATTTCTACTCCGTTATAGGAAGGCCAGTCATTCAGTCCTAGTAGAAATAGGAGGCCAAGCAATGCAGCAGAAGTAGGGAGATAAAAGACCATTGGGAAAGGGGGCAGGAGAGAGACAGATGGGTTCTTCCTAGAGTCCTTATAAATTTTCTCTGTCATTTGTCTGTTTTATATCCTCCTGGTGAAAAGGAATAAAGGTCTCGGCCCTTTCTTTGGCAGAGACAGGATCCCAGGTCAAAGACTCTGTGTCTTGCCTTACCTCAGCCACATCTTACCTAATCCCTCGCCTATATTTCTCCACCCCAGCCCCCAAGGCTTCACCCAAGGTACTCTCCCAACACCCTCCCAGAATCCCCATTACCCTACCTGCCCTACTACCCAAGACAGAGCATTCATACAGACATCTAATATATTACTGCCTGATGTCTACTTGGGGGTCTAGTCCACTGGGTCACTTTGTAACATTCAGCTTTCTTTTAAAAACATGAGATGGACATTTATGACAAAACCCCAAGGATAATGAATTCTATATTCTAGAACCAACAACAAAGTACCAATTTCAATTTGAAAGCAAAATCTGGCAGGAAACCAAAAGAGCAAAATCCTGTGAGTGGGGGTAGTGGCAAGTGGGAATGGGGACAGGCTGGTTAGTTAACTTGTCGGTCTGTAAGGTGGGCAGAGTTCTTTAAAAAGCAAACAAAGCAATTTTAGACTTGAGAGACTTAATTGGCGAGCAAGGCCAAGAATATAAATAATGTTATATAAAAACCTTGCTCAAGTGAGAATTCTGCAATCAAAGCAGTCTTATTCCAATAGCTAAAGTTTATGGGAGACAAATACAAAAAAGGTGTTTATTTATTCAGGCATATATTAGAATAAAGACCATATGTGATATGAAGATATAAATCATGTCTTCTTTTTTATCATGACAAGAACAGATTGATTATTTTCACAATTTCTCTGTCAGACCAAATAAGAGTAAAGTTGCTTTAGTATGGCACAGACAGTGCTAGGGTAATCTTCTATCTGCTTCTCTCTCAGTAAAATAACCAAGATTGTTTATGCAGGGGGTAAAATTGAAGATCTAATGGTGACTTAGGAGCAGTTCTTGACCACTTTGGTAATGTAGGGCAGGGATAGTATATGCAAATAGAATTCAAAGACAATTTAATAAAAATCCATTTGTTTCAACTCTTTTGCTTTTCATGGCCCTCCCTGTCCACCTAAAGTACTCACAATGAAATGAGAACAAGGCACACAGAGAAAAAGACAACAAAGCACACAACTTAGATAAACACCCCACCCCCCACCCACACACATATCATCTCCTGTCAAACTAAGGAAGTATCATATTGGCTGGGCAGACATTTACAGATTAAAAGTGTTCATTTCTTGGATATTAATTTTACTGTAGCAAAAAAGGAAAATGGTGTAAATGTTCAAAATGAAAAAAATGTTCAAGTAATTTGTGGTTTGTGGATATGATTAAATATTTTTCAGCCATCAAAAGAAATCACATTTCCCAAATAGCAAAAATGAAAGAATGAAGATACTTACTAATGACAACGAGGGGGAAGAGGGTCCTCATGAATTGTTATAGTCTTTTAGGAAAATAACCTGACAGTAACTTTTAAAAGCAAAAACACTAATAATAATTTATCACTTACCTCAAGGGTCCACAAGGGAGGGAAGAGAGAAAAAAGAGGAGCTGACATCAATGTCTCAAATAGAAAATAAATGTCTAGAAAATGATGGCAACATATGTACAAATGTGCTTGATACAAATGATGTATGGATTGTTCCAAGAGCTGTAAGAGCCCCCAATAAAATGTTTATAAATAAATAAAACACTGTCCATACAAGGACCCTGATGCATGTAAAGAATATACCAAAAAGCAAGCGAAAGCAGGTAACGGCTGTGCCGTGGAATCCTTGTATACAAACATACAGTATAATTATGTTTAAATACTATATTGTACATATAGTAAAAACATGTGAAACATGTAGTTTCCATGGAAGCAAACTAAACAGAAAGCTTACTTCCAGGTCCCTGACCACCCTTTTAATTTCTCTTTATTCACTGGTCCTTTGGGTAATAGGACTTCTGACGTGGCACCAACTCAATGGCCCTTAGAAAGCACTTGAATCCTACAGATACCTAGACCCTTTCTTTTCTTTACTCCCTTCTCCCACAGCACCATCCCAGGGGTTCCTTGCTCCGGTGACCTATGCGTTGGCGATGTCTCTCCGTGCCCCTTCTCCTCATTACTGCACGCTCTCTGTGCCTCGAGGTCGGTATTCCCTTTCACCTGAACTGTCACATGGTCGAACTGGTTTGCCGACCTCCTTATTCCTCTTCGCTCAGATTTATTGTGCTTGCTTTCACCAGATCAATCATCCACAAAACTCTTGACTCTGAAACTCTCCTCGTCAGGACAAGCCTCAGAATCCTCAGTCCAACACCACCTCTTCACATGCCCCCTCCTCCACCTCCATCTGCCCATGGCTTTGTTTCTTGGATTGTTTTGGAGTATTTGGGTGGCAAATAAAAACAATAAAAAATTCCCACCGAATCTAGCTTAGGGGAAGAAGACATTTATCATAAATATACTCTTGTTTTTCAGGGAATACAGGGAAAACGCATGACTGAACCTCACGAGCCCTTAGAATCTGACATGTAAAGACCATAAAAGTTCTCTATGGCATCTCTCTCTGTATTGGCTTCACTTTTCTTTCCTTCTAAAATTCTCTTGGTCATCAGTGGCTCCCATGTTTACCTTTAGGCAACCAAAGACAGACGGACCACTTTTTCTCAGCGGAGACAAAATGGTGAGTCTATCTTTGGTTACAGTCAGTTCCATCCCCCCAGGAAGGAATGGTGGTCTTTGGAATCGGGTGTCTATTCACTAAACAGTATATGGAAAGAAGCTCAGCTTATGTGGTACCTGTAGTATGTTCTTATGTCCATGAGGAGTTCTATCAGGTAGTTTGTAGGACATATCTCCATTGGGGTTTGTGTCATGTTTTCTCATGATTAGAGTGGGATAAAGTGCTTTGGGGAGAAAGACCACAGAAATCGTTTTTCTGGTTGTGGTGGACCTGAGAGGGCCAAGAGAACAGGAACCAGTGGTCTCCTAAGTGTCTTTGACATTCATGCTTCTCTTTCCCTGGAAAGTCCTTCATTTCTTATTCCCTCCCTCCCTCCCTGTTGAAACCTGTAAATCTTCCAAGATCTAGCTTATTTGTTGCCTCTTCCACAAAATTCATCAGCCTCTTCTCCTGGACTGAATTTTCTTTTTTTGTGGGGGGTGGGGCAGGGGAGGGCATTGGGTAGGAATTTTATTAACTTTTCAAATCTACTTAAGGGAAATTGATATTGTTAAGCTCTTGAGTCACAGTAGATATTTCTTGTTTGTAGTTTTCTTTTTGTCGCCTTATTTTTCAATCTTTTCAAAATGATATTTTCATATGCCTTTTATCTTATTCCTATTTACATTATGTATACATATTCTTATATATAGTTACAACATTTTAAACAATCATTTTATTGGGGGCTCATACAACTCTTACATGTAGACTGAATTTTCAAAGGAGGAAGTCATACGCCTTATGCCGCCCTTCATTCTCTTCCCCTAAGCAAGCCTCCTGGGTGACTAAGTGGTTAAGTGTTGGGCTTCAATTTGCCTGGTTGGCCGTTTGAAACCACCAGCAGCTCAGAGGGAGAAAGAGTGGGCTTTCTACTCCTATAGTTATAGTCTCAGAAACCCCAGGGGGTCGCTATGAGTCAGCATTGATTTGATGGCAGTGAGAGGCAAGCCTGACAAACTTACAGCCGCACCTAGAGGTTTTCCTGGATCTATCAGCTGAAAATGTATGTCACTTTAATAGCTCCATTGTATTTGAATTTTTATTTGAACATTTAGGACACTTGTCTTCTGATATTTTGAATAGGTACTGATCTACATGTACACATGATTTGTCCACTACTAAGGTGTACATTATAGAAAGAGTCCATACTTTGGATGTAAGTCACATAGTAATTCATTGATAAATATAATTCCCCATCCCTAGCCCTCAGAGGAAGAAAAGTGTGTCATCAGGATTGGAGGAAGATTTATGAACAACTTTTGATATGTGGATGAGACAACCTTGCTTGCTGAAAGTGAGGAAGACTTGAAGCATGTGCTGATGAAGATCAAAGATTGCAGCCTTCAGGATGGATTACAACTCAATATCAAGAAAACCAGAGTCCTCACAACTGGGCGAATAAGTAAAACCATGATAAGTGGAGAAAATATTGAAGTTGTAAAGGATTTTGTCTTTCTTGGATCCACAATCAATGCTCATGGATGTGTCAGTCAAGAGAAAAAAACAAATCTGCTGTACAAGACCTCTTTAAAATGTTGAAAAGCAAGGATGTTACTTTGAGGACGAAGGTGTATCTGACTCAAGCCACGGTGTCTTCAATAGCCTTATATGGATATAAAAGTTGGACAGTGAAAAAGAAGACTGAGGGGGGGAGCGGGGAGGTAGGGGGAAAAAAAAGAGCACCTGATGGAAAGGGCTTAAGTGGAGAGCAAATGCTTTGAAAATGATTAGGGCAAAGAATGTACCGATGTGCTTTATACAATTGATGTATGTATATGTATGGATTGTGATAAGAGTTGTATGAGCCCATAATAAAATGTAAAGAAAAAAAAGGAAATGATTGGGGCAAAGAATGTACAGATGTGCTTTATACAATTGATGTATATATATGTATGGATTGTGATAAGAGTTGTATGAGCCCCTAATAAAATGTTAAGACTTTGTCTCACAAACTTTCAACATGTTTTCAGGAGAGACCTGTCCCTGGAGAAGGATGTCATGCTTGGTAGAGAGACAGCGAAAAAGAGGAAGATCCTCAACAAGATGGATGGACACAGTGGCTGCAAGAATGGGCTCAAACATAAGGGTAATTGTGAGGACGGTGCAGACCTGGGCGGTGTTTCGTTCTGATGTACATCGGCTCTCTATGAGTCTGAACCAGCTCAATGACAACTGCATCCCTCAAAAAAACAATCAGCAATCCATAGAGATTATTTTCAATAAAAATAGCATATGTGCATATTACGAATGTGTTGCACAAACAATTAAACACTGGACCGTTGCTCCAAAAGTTGGTAGTTCAAACCTCCGGAAGAAAGGACTGGTTAATCTGCTTCCTTGAAAATTCTATGGAAAACATCCTAGTCTACATAAGGAGTCACCAAGAAGGAAAGTCAACTTGAGAGCAATAGGCTTTGTTTAGGTGCCAAAGCATCGGATGTGACTTAGCAGGCAAATTCGCATCTTTTTCCCACAAAGCGGCTGGTGGATTTAAAACACCAACCTTTGGGTTAGCAGACGACCGCAGAATGATTACACCATGAAACCATACTCATTGCCTAATGCCATTGAGTCAATTCCAATCCACTACATCTCTTAGGACCAAGTAGACCTGCTCCGTAAGGCTACAAATCCTCATTGGAATCAGATTTCCACATCGTTCTCTGGCTGAGCACTAGGTAGTTCAAACCAACAACCTTTCTGGTAACAATCAAGTGCTTTAAACAGAGTCACGGGAAATCCTTGTGTTGCACCATCAGGACTCTGTGCGTGTGTGCTTAGTCAGTGCATTTGTGTTCCCAATATCTGACCTAGTTTCTATCATCCTCATTCACTCTTGCACATTCTCCTGAATGGTATAGTGAAGGGGCCTCTGCAGTCATCAATACTGGGTGTGAAAGATGATTACCCTGACGCAATTTGTACCACATGAAAGAGAAGGGATTTGGGTGCCTGTCCAAAGAAAGGAGTACGTGCAGGGTGGAAGGGACATCAAAAGTAAAAGGCTGTTGTGGGGCCTGTGCTAAGGAAATAAAGAAGGAAAAACCAAACAAGCAGACAGAAAAACAAACAAGAGACCAAAAACGTAACTCTGTTGGTAAATTTGCCTGCTTAAGTCAGGAACCCAGCCTTGAAGAATACCGTCTGGAAGATGACGTTTGTGGAGGAGAAATAGGGAGGTCTTGTTGATCCAAGATTCCACAAATTGTCTCCATTCCCAATTAGGAAAGCAAAATTTCAGAGTATTTTTGATCTGCTGCCTGGAGATTCCTGGGTTTGTGACCAGCCTGGGCCACTGGAGGTATGTGTTATGGGCTGTTGAGATTATGGCACCCAGCCAACTTTTATGGGGCTGGGTTAGACCCACACAGCTGTCAGAGGGCTTTAAATTTGACTATGATCCAAACTGTGGAGGGTGGAAGCCACAATGCTGCGACCCAGGGAGTAGGAGGAAGGCTCCTGGGAGGTTGTGGCAGTTCCGTTGGTGGTGGTAGAGGATGCCACGAACTTTGCCAAAGGCAGGAGAAGGGGCTTTCGACAGATACTAGTCAGGGGAGCAGGCCAAGGTGCCACCCCTAATCAAAGAACAGCCAGCTCTTTACCATCTGGGGACTTCTGAGGCTTCCTGCCTGCAGCCCGCTGACACCTCAGGCAAAGAGCTTGCATTGGGAACTGAACTCTGAATGTCTACCCAATAGAGACTGCTGTAAGGATCCCTGGTGGGACCGTGGTTAAAAGCCCGTCTGCTTTGCCGGCGTAAAATATGTCAGTCTGCTTCCATAAAGATTACATTCAGCTTTGGAAACCCTCTGGTCCTCTAAAGTCACCAGCCACAAATGGATGGCAATAGAGTGTTAGAGACTGTTCTAGAATGGAAGAAAATATCGAACATAGAAAACACACAAATACAAGAACATAGAAAACACACAGATACAAATCCGTGTGACTTGTGAGGGCCAGAGCGGTAGGGGGACTAACTTGTGATTCCACTCCTTTGACAGGATCTTTCACTGTTTTACATGTCTCTTAAGAAGCCAATCTCATAAACACCCAGTGAGTTTTTCTTCTCTAACACGTTTCTGTCTTATATAGGTTTTGTCTTTTGCAGGTGTTCAAAAATTTTTTTTTTCTTTTGCAGGTTTTAATAGGAAATTTAAGAGCGTTCTGATCACAACCCAGGTGGGATGGGGATTCGGTAATAAGATCAGCTACAGTCAATTTTAAAACTTAAATATTACAATGGAAACATTGTAGATATGAGACCGTCTGCCCATCATAATCAGTGTGTGGCTGTATTTTTGTTTTATATTGATACGCCAGCCCTATTACTACATTGTGATGAATCTGCAGCACTGGTGCCCAGGATCCGCTGTAGGCTTGTCTATTGCTCTTTGCTGACAGCAGCCACAATTTGTCCAGTAGGTCAGTGAGCAGTCCCTTAGACATTCAAAGAGCAAGTTAATAAAGAAGGACCATTATACCATGTGCTCAGCGTCTTCAGCGGGAACAAGGACCATGCTGTGAATTGGTATTAAGGCCAATGCAGCACTTATTATATGCACGAAGCACAGCGAGAACAAGGAGGGTGGCGTGGAAGGCAAACACAGGCAGGCGCTTGACTCATGAGTTCCTTCCCACACCCTCCAGCCTTGGCACCAAGGACACTACACCAACAACCAGCTCAACTTTCCAGGCAAAAGGAAACTTCAACCCCAGGCTTGTGTAATTCTTCAGGGAGGGCCTAGTCCTTCATCCAAGCTCTCCCTCCCTTCTTTCCTACCTGCCATCAAATGTAAACATTTAGTCCAGGGTGACTTTGGTGCACAGGACAAAAATATTCAGAAGTTACTTTGGTTTAGAAGAACAGCATTTGACTTAGTAAAGTCATAAAATTAAAAGCTGACGGGACATTTCTGTAAGCTTGTAATTCAATTTATAGATTTATAAATATAGTTAAATTTAAACAATCATGTTTAAGAGAGCTTTTGATTAGTATTTGGTCAAATATTTGCATTTACTTAATTAACCTATTTCACATATTTTAATTGCATTTATAAGTTAAATATATTCAATTTTATAAAGTACTTAATTTGTCTCACACACAAAAAATCCTCTTTCCAAGTACTTAGTCAATTTCTATATATCCAATGAACTATCCTTATAAATATGTTAATCTTAAGTTCTTTTAGATGTTTCCAATATTGCATTTACATTTTTAAAGGTTTCCATTTAAAATCACAAATGTAAATGGCTTACTTAGATGAGACATTTTAAATAAGTACTAAAAGTCTAATCTGCCACTTGTCTGTCAGTTTGTCTTTCTGTGGAAGCTCCCCTGTTGTTGTGATCCTGGACACTATGCTGCCAGTATTTTAAATAATAGCCGGGCCACCCATGCTGGCTAGGTTTCAGCAGGGCTTCCCTACTAGCCCAGACTGGGAAGAAGGCCTACTTTAAAAAATACGTGTCAGTAAAATCCCTCTGAATGGCAGAAGAACACGGTCTGATATAAAACTGGAAGATGAGCTCCTTGGGTTTGAAGACACTCAAAGTGCAATCGGGTAAGAGCTGCCCCCCCAAAGCAGAGTTGATTACAATGATGTGGATGAAGTAAAGCTTGTGGGACCTTCATTTACTGTGGCAACAACTCAAAATGAGAGGGAAGAGTTGCAAAATCCATTAATAATTAGAATATTGGATGTCTGAATCTAGGAAAATCAGAAGTTGTCAAAAATGAAACAGAATGTGTAAAGATTGATATGCTAGAATCTATGCCAGATATTAGTGAACTTAAATGGACTGCTGTTGACTTAGATAATATTTTGAGTCAGATAACCCTATATACATACACTCAAGATACATTGATAATATTAACAATTGAAGTTCGAAAGTTGGAAATGAAGAGCAAGAAACAGTAGTCAGATAATATGGCATTGATGATAGAAGTGAAGCTGCAGATAGCATATAGAATTTTGCAAGACCAAGGACATGCTCATTGCAAGTATATTTTCCACAATATAAAGAGAGACTCTACAAATAGAGACATGGTACACACAAATCAAATGAACTACATCGGTGGCAAGGAACAAAGGTGTACCTCAACATCATCAATTAGGACAAGCCACCGACTGCGCTCATCTGTAAGTTCAAGCTGAAGATGAAGAAAATTAAAACAAGTCCACAGGCCTCCTGAAGTATGTCTCATCTGAATTTAGAGACCATCTCAAGGATAGATCTGATGCATTAAACCCCCAAGACCAGATGAGTCCGAGGATGACATCACGGGCGTCATACATGAAGAAAGCCAATGCTTATTTAAAGCGCAAAAAGAAAGAAAAGATCAAAACAGATGTCAAAAGAGACTCAAATTTGCTCTTGTACATAAAGTAGCTCAAGTGAATGGAAGAACTGATGAAGTAAAAGAGCCGAACAAAAGATTCCAAGAGACAGCTTGAGAAGACAAAGAAACATTCTAAACATAGAAAACAATTTTAATGAAATGTGCAAAGACCTAGATTTAGAAAACCCAAAGCCAAGGATATGCTCCGCACTTCTCAAGCTGAAGTTACTGACGAAAATCAAGACTGGAGTTATAGTACTAAGGGCTTCTGCGGGCTGACTCGTGAATTATGTAGAAAGCACCGGGAGAAGATAAAACGAATGCGCAGAATCGGAGCACCAAGACGAATTGGTTGCTGTTCTCCCATTTCAAGAGGTATTAAAGGAAGAAGCCAAACTACACTGTGAAGGCATTAGTGAAAAGCAAAGTTCCATCAACTGACGGAATGCCAATTGAAGTGCTTCAAGAATCTGGTAAAGCATTGGAGGGACTCACTGTCTGTGCCAAGGACTTTGGAAGACTAACTTGCTGACTTGTCAGTGGACTGGAAGAAATCCATATTTGTGCCCGTTCTAAAGGAAGGTTATCCAACACAACTGATGCATTTGGAGTACGGTGTTGGAGAAGAATATTGAAAGTACCATGGATTGCCAAAAGAATGATCTAATCTGTTTTAGAAGAAGCTGAACCAGAAAGTTCCTTAGAAGCAAGGATGGCAAGAGTTTGTTTCGTGTACTTTGGACATTTTCTCAGGGTAGACCACTGCTGCCCTTGTGGTTATCAGCACAACAGGTAACCTTTACTGCCCACCCCCACCCCCACCCCCCCAGTCAGGAACCCTTAGAGTTGGAATCAGTTGGATGGCACCTAACAAGAACAACAATACATCTAATATATTATTCTAATAGGTCTAGTTCACTTAAACATTATAAATGTTTAAAGCATTAATACAGATTCCTTTTTAGAACATATTAACATTGAAGGATTTTCTTAAACATGTCCATATTATAGCTCTCCTAGTGTTTAAAACTGCTTCATCCTTTAAAAATAGGGCTAATTTTTTTCCAAAAATTTATTTTATTTTACCTTGCAAAGATGATTGTGTTGTACATGAGAGCTGAAGCCACAGATTTCTAGAGAAATTGTGCACATGATACAATTGCAGAATGAGTCCATTTATATTCTCAGCATATCAAAAATTGCAATACTTAAAAAAACCTAGTCTTCAATATATCCCCCTATGAATCTTACTTCCCGTTGGCTACTTCCTTTGATAAATCCTTCCACGCTGAACAGGGCTGACTTACACATTGCTTAAGTGATGGAAAGTGATGTCTGAAGTTAGATATATTTAGAGTGATGAAAGAAGCTAGATCATAAAAGACATTGCTGCTTCTAGCTTGCGTACTCTTGGATTGTTTGCTCTAGGGGAAAGCTGCTACTCAAGCAGACTATGATGAAGTCTTCAAGTAGGGGATTTATGTGTTATCCATCAGGGAAGAGATTATCTAACTTAACATCAAATTTCCAGATGATTGTAGCCTTGCCAACATTTTTACTGTAACTTCATGAAAGACCCTGACTTCAAACAAAGCTATTTCCCCCATTCCTTATAAATGAACAAACAAAAACAAACAAAATAAGCGGCTCCCAAATTCCTGATCCACAGAAACTGAGATAAACTCCTGTTGTTTTTACATAGCTTAGTTTAAATTTAAAATAATTTGTTATCTAGCAATAGGTAATTAATAAGAATCACCACATCACAAAGAGATGGTCTAAAACCAAACTCACTGCTATCAAGCCAATTGTGACTCCTAGTGACCCTATAGGACAGGGGAGGACTGTGGGTTTCCTAGTCTGTACCTCTATATGGAAGTGTAAAGTCTAGTCTTTCTCCCATGGAGTGGCTGGTGATTTTGAACTGCTGGCCTTTCGGATTCTAGTTAAACGGGTAACCACTACATAATGAAGGGGGCCGGGGGCATAAGGAAGAATATAATACAGCAACAACATTTAACCTAATTAAAAAAATAAGGAAAGTCATAGAAAAAAACATTAAATGAGGATAAACAATGAAAAAAAACAAGGAAGGAAGAAAGCAAATGCTGGAAGAAAAACTGTTAACCAGTGAAACTTCCAGAATGAGAGTGAAATTAAAACATTCTCAGACAAACAAAAGCTGAAAGAATTCATATCCACATGACTAGCCTGACCCCCACAAATGCTCATGGAAGTTCTACAGATGGAAAGGAAAAGATATTAGAAAGCAGTTCAAAGCTATACCACACAAGAAAGATACCCAATAAAGGGAATGCATGGGCAAGTATCAGGACTAGTAAGAAGGTATTTTTACTTGATAACTAAGTGTCGTATCCTTATTTTTGTTGTTTTAATAGCAACTACAAGGTGACTTCAAATTCAGGGAAAAGGTCATTACCTTCAATTCCATTTTCCACGAATTTTTGAGGCCCCCTGCCCTCCCCCAGGCGCCCCTGCTAGATCAGCAGTCTGAGATCCCCAGCTGCTCTCCTCAGGAGGGACAGCCTGTCTTTCTACTCCTGTAAAGAGTTATAGTCTCACAGTTCTACCCTGTCCGATAGTGTGGCTCTGCATTGGAATCAACTTGATGGCAGTGTTTGGTCTTCATTTTCATAGCTTGAAAGTGATAGGATGGAAAAAATGATTTCCCACAAATAATAACCAAAAGAGAGCTGCTGTGTCTATTTTAATATAAGACAAAATAAACTTTAGGATTGTAAGAAGAATAACCTGGGCTAAACTACTGATATTGTCAGTAGAATTACCAGAAGCCCCATATTGCTGTTAGCTGCCATCCAGTCAGTTCTGACTCATAGTAACGCTACGAAAGACAGAGGGAAACACGGCCTTGTGCATCCTCATAATTGTTCTTATGTTTGAGGCCATTCTAACAACCACTGTGTCAATCCCTCTTGTTGAGGGCTTTCCTGGTTTCCTCTGCCCCTCTACTTTACCAGCATGATATCCCTCTCAAAGGTCTAGTCTTTCCTGATAACATGTCCAAAGTACATGAGATAAAGTCTCCGCATCCTTGCTTCTGAGGAGCATCCTGACTGTACATTATAGATTTGTATGTTTCATGGGGATGATTTATAATGTTCCCTAATAAAAGGATAATGACATCTCAAAATTGGACCAGGGACATGTATAAAGCTTAGATATATGAATGAATTTTAAACTCACACTTAATTGTAAACCCTAAGAAAAATGAGTTCTTATGATGTGGCCTATTCAATACTTTACCTCATGAAAAGGGAATTAAAGATATGGGTGCTATAGCAAAGTGTGGTGGAGAAAGCAGATGGTACCTAGCTGTCAAAAAGAATGGCATCTGATGTCATAAAGTCTTGCCATAAAACAAGAAGTCATCTCAGTGAGGTGTCAGCTAAGTCAAAACAGAAGAAGTACACCAGGCGTGGGATCTGAGTATTGTAAATAATAATACTAGAGCCTAAATTCTGAGTACCCAGTTGGAAGAAGACTATAGATGACAGTGAAAATCCAAAATCTATTTGCAGCGTCCTCACATACATGAAGCCTCTGGTGAATCCCCTCTGATAATTGAACAAGGATGTGCATAGCCTTACTCTCTGGCAGTGTGCATTGGAAAGTGGACTAATGCTGATGTAGTTAGGTTAAAATTTACTACCTTATCATTGGTTCTCCCTTTGACCCATTTTAATCTGTTCTTGCTTTTATTGTCTATTTAGTTGATGTTTTTCTCTACTTTGCTTTGCTATTTTATTTTATTGTCTGTTTTTTTCTTTATGTTTTCGTATGTTTTTCTTAATATGAAATCCAGGGCAGGTAAATCTACAGAGACAGTAGGTTGTGGAAGGGGAGGATGGGGGAAGTGAGGAGCTCACAATACATACGAGATAGAAGAAAATGTTACATAATTGATGGTTGTGATGATTGAACAACTCTTTAACGGTTTTAAACTTTCAGGTAAAAATTTGCATGATATGTGAATTATATGTCAATAAAGCTGTTTTAAAAGACTGAAAAAAGATAATGATGGATTTTATATAGTGATAAAAAGGTCAAGGAGATTCAACAATTATAAATATATATATATGCACCCAACTTTGGGGCACCTAAATATATATATATATCAAACACTGATAGCATTGAAGGAAGAAACAGATAACACTTGAAGTCTTCGGGGCCATCCCTAATCCTAACAACGTGGACACCTGCCCCTTCCCCCAGAAGAATTTAATCCAGAGGATGGCACTCAATCTGCAGCTCCAGGAGAGGAACGTATCTGATTGGAGCACATGGGTGCTGATGAAAGGGGAGGAGGAGAGAGTGGAGCCCACCAGGTCTTGAGGACGATGTTCCCGCTCAGAGCATCCAGTCCACAGAGAGAACCACATGGCTGACTCCACTATGAGACATGACATCCTCACTGACCCATAGCCCTACAGGGGACAACACCAGAGACACAGTGTGGGAATTGCACTGATCTGATCCCACCACACTGAGGTAAAACACTAAGGGGGTGCAACAGAACAGCAAGAGAACGGAGCGGCGAGGTTCCCAGGGAATGCCGAAGGTATACTTTGGGGCCAGTGTTTGGTGCCCCAACAGACTGGACTGGAAAACACTCCTAAAGGCCAACAAACAGTCCTTGAACTAATTACAAACTTTTCTTTCTTGTTGTGTTTTGTTTTTTGTCATTGGTTTGCTGTTGTTGTTTTGTTGTATATTGGTGCTTGGTTTTGCTCTGTCTTGTTTTTGCGCATGCTATTATCTCTGCAGGTCTGTCTAAATAAGATAGCCTGGATGAACAATCTGGAGGAGAAAACAATGGGACTGATGGTTCTGGGGTGACATGGGATAGGGGAAAGTGGGGGAAAGGTAGTGGTGTTAACAAACCCAGAGATAAGGGAATAACAAGTGATCCAAATTGGTGGTGAGGAGGGTGTAAGGCGTGATCAAGGGTAATGTAACCAAGAGGAATTGAAGACGGAGCATGATAGTGGGACAAGAGGAAAGTAAAAGGAAATAGAGGAGAGAACTAGGAGGCAAAGAGCATTTATAGAGGTTTAAATAAAAGGCATGTACATATGTAAATATATTTATATATGAGGATGGGGAAATATATCCATGTGAATATATTTATAGGTTTAGTATTAAGGTAGTATTAAGACATTGGGCCTCCACTCAAGTACTCGCTCAATATAAGAATATTTTCTTCTATTAAATTGGCATTCTATGACTCTCACCTTCCCTACACAATCGCTGAAGATAATGCAGATGAATAAGCAAATGTGGTGAAGAAAGGTGATGGTGCCCTGCTATCAAAAGATATAGAGTCTGGGGTCTTAAAGGCTTGAAGGTAAAGAAGCAGCCATCTAGCTCAGAAGCAACAAAGGTAACATGGAAGAAGCACACCAGCCTGTGTGATAACCAGGTGCTAAAGGGATCAGTTATCAGGCATCAATGAACAAAAAATAATATTACTGTGTGCTCACCTCCGTGATAAGATCGCTGAAGACAAATGGGTGCATAAGCAAATGTGGTGAAGAAAGCTGATGGTGCCCAGCTATCAAAAGAGATAGCATCTGGGGTCTTAAAAGCTTGAAGATAAACAAACCGCCATCCAGCTTAGAAGCAACAAAGCCCACATGGAAGAAGCACATCAGCCTGTGAGATCACGAGGTGTCAAAGGGATCACATATCAGTCATCATCAGAACAAAAAATCATATCATTGTGAAGGGGGTGGGGTGCGGAGTGGAGACCCAAACCCCATTTGTAGGTCACTGGACATCCCCTTGCAGAAGGGTCTCAGGGAGGAGACAAGCCGGTCAGGGTGCAATGTAGCAACGATGAAACATACAACTTTCCTCTAGTTCCTAAATACTTCCTTCCCCCCACCACTATCATTATCCCAATTCTACCTTACAAATCTGGCTAGACCAGAAGATGTACATTGGTACAGATAGCAGCTGGAAACACAGGGAAGGCAGGGCGGATGATCCTTTCTGTCCCAAAGGTGTGAGTGGCGATACTGGGAGGGCATAGGGAAGGTGGGTTTGAAAGGGGGAACCGATTACAAGGATCTACATATAACCTCCTCCCTGGGGGACGGACAGCAGAAAAGGGGGTGAAGGGAGACGTAGGACAGGGCAAGATATGACAAAATAATAATTTATAAATTATCAAAGGTTCAGGAGGGAGTGGGGAGAGGGGAGGGAAGGATAAAATGGGGAGCTGATGCCAGGGGCTTAGGTGGAGAGCAAATGTTTTGAGAATGATGAGAGCAATGAATGTACAAATGTGCTTTACACAATTGATGTATGTATGGATTGTGATAAGAGTTGTATGAGTCTCTAATAAAATGATTACGAAATAAAAACAAAAACAATTGAAGTCTTCAATCCGCTTTTAATATTGGACTGAACATTTAGAAATAATGTCAACAAGAAAATAAGAGACTTGAATGACATTTAACAAACTATATTTAACAGGCTTAAGGTGACTTCAAAAAGTTCGTGGAGAATTGGAATTAAAAAATAAAATGAAAAATTTGGAATTTATTTTCTAACATACTCTGTGAATGCCAAGATACTTATGTAAGTACTGATATCAGTCATTTAATTTATCCCTAAAGAAATGTGAGTCTTAAGAATTTGACTGTACCAATGGAGTCTTTTTTACATCATGAACTTTTTGTTCTCAGCAGTAGTATTGTGATGTAGGGCACGATGGGTCAGGCTGCTTACCACAAATCAGAAGTTCAAAACTACCAGGCACTCTACTTCCATAAAGGGTACAGTCTCAGAAACTCACAGGGGCAGTTCTGCTCTGTCCTATAGGGTCACTATGACTTTAGATTAATTGATGGCAGTGAATTCAGTGCCAACTTTCTCAAAACAAGCAGATGTTACCATTCTTTGGTTTTTCCAGAAACTTTACAAGTAAATGCCTTGATCATTCCCAACACCCACCTGCTCCCAAATTGTTGCACAACCATTGTTTTGTCTGCTTAATATGGCTTTGGCTACACCATTACTCCCTGGTTCTAGCCATTGCTTGGATGGCACCTTGTCTTCAGAATTTTGTATGTCTCCAAAACTGTATTTATCTCCTGCGGCCTGGCCATGCTGAGCCGTGGGAGAGAGCCTGAGAGAGATACAACTTCTGACTTTTCAGGGCTCCCATTGGGAGGCATGGTCGATGGTACTGGTCGACACCATTGACTGAATCAAATGCACCTGGCTTAGACGGGGTCAATCCAGGTGTATCTCCCATAGGTTCACCACCCCTTCCTGTCTCGGGGACCTGAATTTCTGAGCATGGGTAGTGGACACCCTAGGCCCTATTCTAACTACCTACCATTACCCCCTGAAGGGATATGGGCCCAAATCTTTGGGGTACTGGGCGGCAACATCTCTAGCTGCTTCCTGTTGGCAAAAAGGGGCACGGAGTGGGGCTTTGGGTCCACGTCCCTCCTACTCTGTTGGAAAGGGTTGTCTGCTCAGGACCCAGGATGGATACGGTTAAGGTAGTCGAGGAGCTGGTGGTCCTGAAGCTGGCACACTTAGCTCAGAGACCTTGGTTCTCTGAGAACTTCTGGAAGAACAAACAGGTGGAGTTTAGGTGAGCCAGGGGTAAGGCTGTGAGATGGCAGTGCCCTTGGGCGTGAGTTGGTGTCGCTGGAAGTTTAGTAAAGAGGGAATCTTAGGACTGACAGGCATGGGTGCTAGCCCACTTTAAACAAAGGAACAAGGTAAAAGCATTCACTGCCTTAAAGACTGCGATGGGTCTGAGGTAGAGTTTCTGTGGAGCCCTTGTCTGTCCTTGGGTGGCAGAGAAACACCCCAACAGCTCTCAGGGGTGCTGGAGTGTCTGCTCCGCTTCTGAGGGGTCTGGGTGCACAGCCCCCATGGTTCCACCTGTGAATGGTGCCCAGGGTCCCGGGAAGAAGGTGAGGACAGGAGAGGCAGCCCAGTGTCTAGGAGGACATCCGTGACCTTGCTGCCACATTCATTAGTCACCCGAGGTTCCAGTCCTGCTCCAGCTCTCCTGCTGCTTTGCTGACCGGGCAGGGCCCATCTTCAATAAGCAGATGCTCACTGGCCTATGGGTGTCCTCCCTCTTGGCTATCTGCCATAGGAGAAGGGCACCCTGGTGGTCAGCTTGCTTCCCGGTGTGCATGGCCCTTGGGCAGGCCTATTCTGGATGGGGCAGTTCTGTGCCTGGTGGCCTGGTTCCTGACACACATAGATAGCACTTGGCACTTTGGTCACAGGTCTGGGAAACCTGGGAGGCGATTGACGGGCAGTAGCAAGTGCAGCCAGCACTTGGGCATGCCGGAAGTCCTTCCTTCTCGCCTGAGCCCACACCTCCCCCTCCTGTGCCCTATTGTAAAATGTAGCCCTAGCCCAGAAACCATCTCTTCAGGCTTCTGCACTAACTTTTGGAGCTTCGTTGCTTCAGCCTCTCTGGGTCAAATCTATCCCAATTAGGTAGAATACACCAAGGTGAGATTCTCTGTGTCTCTGAACTGCCAATCCCCATCTAGAAAACAAAGAAAATTACCGGGAGCTCAATGCCTCAAGGTCAGTAATGCAGTTTCAGCGCACACCTTTTCAGTGCCGTGAAACTCGGACCTCGAGCAGGTACCCCTGTGCGAGGGCGGGGTCGGGGACCCAGTCTCTACTGGCCAACTGGACCCTGACTATTTCTAGACAGCAGTCATTGGCCACCGGCTCGGGTGACCTTACAGGCCTATAGAGGGAACGACTGGTGAGAGTAATTCACCAAACTTCGAAGGCGAGACCACAGCTTGGAGGGCCTCCAGCAGCCTTCAAAGGCAACTGCCGGCAAGAGCGGGCTCTGTTCTAACTACCTAAGAATTTCACAAGGCAGGATCACGAAGGACCTAGTCACTGGTCCACATAACACTTCTAAGCAAGCAGCCAACCCTTTCTCTGGTCCCCTGTCTCTCACCCACATGGTCACTAAGTCTCTGTCTCTGTGGGCCAGGAATCCAGTCCATGGCTCTAGCTCACAATTTCATATTCTCTGTGCTGCGTCTCTGCTTCATCTCAGGGTCTCCTTGCCTAGGCTTCTGGACTTACCATGGCACGGTGCCTGCTGTTTCAGGCAGGACTATCCAATGCACTCTGCTGGTGGCTCCTCTTCTTTGATGGGCTGGGACGGCTCTTTATTCCTACTTATAAGATAGCGCTTCTTATAGAGACCCAGCGATCAAGAGGTTTAGGACCGAAGAGAGAGATGGCCGTTGGCTGAGGGGAGGTTGTGCTGTGAACAGGGGCCTAGCTCCTGAATGTTTTCTGATCTTGACTTGTGGTAACCTGTTAACTTTCCTGATCAAAGTCTACAATCTTGAACAATCTCTGTGAATTTTGTATGGTCATAGCAACCAATTGTCAAAGCACACTGGAGATGTAGACTACTCTGTGAGGGATGGGTGATATTAGAACAGGGTAAAGAAAGGAGGAGGCTGGAGGCATGGCTAACCGCTGCCTTGCCTTGCAGCAGTTGATTGTGAGTGGTATGGAAGTGGCTTCTCATTTGTGTACCCAAACGAGGTCAAACCTTACCCCCTCCCCCAGCCATTTTCCTTCTGTGACTCGGCTCGTATCTGAAGGACACATTATAGCAACACACAAGTATCATAAATCGCCATGATGTGCAATGTGACAGACAGATAGGTGGTGGTCCTTGTTAATAGAACGTTCTGTGGATAGCCAGGAGTTGCAATCTATCCAACACTTTTGTTCGGTTTTGCCCTTCAGTGATTGGATCCAGTTCCTAGCTGGCCCCAAGGAGTGAGTCAAGATTGATTGATATCTGAAGCAAACAGGGTATTCTTATTTCTCTATGATTTCATAATGATTGGGTTAAGCCTTCAGAGGGGGCAGGGGAGGGATTGTTAATTTTTCAGTAGACATTATCTTTTCATAGGCTTTAGTTTAGTTTTTTTAATCATTTTATTGGGGGCTCTTACAATTCTTATCACAATCCATACAGACATCCATTGTGTCAAGCACATTTGTATATTTGTTGCTATCATCATTCTCAAAACATTTGCTTTCTACTTGAGCCCTTGCTATCAACTCCTCACTTTCCCCCCCTCTATCCCACCCGAACCATTGATAATTTAGAAATCATTACACTTCACCCACTTTTCTGTTGTCTTCCTCCAGGAAGGGGGTTATATGTAGATCCTTATGATACATTCCCCCTTCCCCCCCCCCCGCTACCTTTCCCTGCCCCTCCTGGTATTGCTACTCTCATTACTGGTCCTAAGGGGTTTATCTCTCCTGGGTTTCCAGCTCCTATCTGTATCACTGTACATCCTCTGGTCTAGCCAGATTTGTAAGGTAGAATTGGGATCATAATAGTGGGGGGGGGGGAGGAAGCATTAAAGACCTAGAGGAAAGTTGTATGTTTCATTAGTGCTATACTGCACCCTAACTGGCTTGTCTCCTCCCTCAACCCTTCTATAAGGGGATGTCTAATTGCATACAGATGGGCTTTGGTTCTCCACTCCACATGCCCCTTTACTCACAATGATATATATTTTTGTTCTTTGATGCCTGATACCTGATCCCATCAACACCTCATGATTACACAGGATGGTGTGTTTCTTCCATGTGGGCTTTGTTGCTTCTCAGCTAGATGGCCGCTTGCTTATCTATATCTTTTGAGAGCTGGGCACCATCAGCTTTCTTCACCACATTTGATCATGTACCTGTTTTGTCTTCAGTGATTGTGTCAGGAAGGTGAGCATCATGGAATGCCAGGTTAATAGAACAACGTGTTCTTGCAGTGAGGGAGTCCTTGAGTAGAGGCCCAATGTCTATCTACTACCTTAATACTAAACCTATAAATATATGCACATAGATCTATTTCCCCATCATCAAATATAAATATATTTACATATGTCCATGCCTGTATTTAGACCTCTATAAATGCTCTTTGCCACCTAGCTCTTTCCTCTATTTCCTTTTACTTTCCTCTTGTTCCACTATCATGTTCAGCCTTCATTGGGGTGTCAGTAATTCCTCTCAGTTACATTGCCCTTGATCAAGTCCTACCAGGCCTCCTACACACGCTCACCATTGATTTTGGATCACTTGTTGTTCCCTTGTCCCTGGGTTTGTTAACACCCACTTCCTTTCCCCTGCCTCCCCTTCTCCCATGCCCCCCAGGCTTTAGTTTTTACAATGGGGTTTTCTTCCTTTTTTTTCTTTTTTTAAAGAGCTGTTTCACATCTGCAGAACTAGACGATGAACTGCTTGAGTAGGGCGGCATCTTATTGTCTTTAAATTGCTTGAGCGCTTAGAGTATCTGACTGCAGTGTTGGCTACGGTTATATATGCT
This sequence comes from Tenrec ecaudatus, assembly GCF_050624435.1. Classification (NCBI taxonomy): domain Eukaryota; kingdom Metazoa; phylum Chordata; class Mammalia; order Afrosoricida; family Tenrecidae; genus Tenrec; species Tenrec ecaudatus. The sequence goes on from NC_134532.1 coordinate 89,242,773, forward strand.
TAGAAAACGTTTTGTGCACATATTAATTAATGAATTAGCCCTAAGGTTTTGCTTACAGTTTTGCTTCTGGGATGTGATCCACTTACTGAAACATCTCTTTTCCTTTTTATGCGTCTAATAACAAGCCCCTCACTGTTCAGGACTTTTTGCTTCATGCCTCCTCTCCAGATTCTTCCTGGAGAGGAAATGTCCTTTAGCTTCTGGCCCTATCCTGCTACTTTGGGTGGGGGGGGGGGGGGTGGGGGGGGTGGGGGTGGGGTCATTTACTTTCTGAAGTCCCAGTTTCATGTTCTTCTTCCAATCGGGCTTCCTGGAATGGGGGTCTCTGTCTTAGTAGCTGCTTCCTAATTCTCATGCTCGGTTCATTTTACAGACTGCCTTCTAAGGCAAGTACAGACTTTCTTTTTCTAATTATGTTGGCCAGCCTTATGCTATTTGTGTCTTTTTACACCTTTTCCCTTTCACTTTGGATAAAACAATGGGCAGTCAAAGTTTCATTATAGTTTTGGAATTCATTCTTTTGCTTTTGCATATGGCCATTGATAACAATGCTTTAGAGTGTATTTGAGCCATAGTTTATGGCCGTACCCGCTAAGGGAAGCTTTTGGGAAAGCAAGATGATTAGCACAGAGTGAGGAGGCGTGGTCTTTGGTAAGTTCCTAAACTGGCTGTCCCAGCGTCATCACTGGAACATTCAGATGAACCCACGTGTTCAGCTTTGATGAAACACTTTCACCTCAAGCATTCCTTGTGGCTGAAGCTCCTTGGTACCCGCGAGGTGTGTCTCCAAGGAACCACTATCAGCTGGTATTAGATGTGATGCGAAGATTAAGAAATTAAAATTTGGTAAGAATCACAGTAAAAAAATCTCAGACACCTTGTGTGCTTTCTGGGCAGTGGAATGCATAAGCCTCGTCCTTCGTACAGACTGCCCGAACGTGTCCAACAGAGAGGACTAAGCTGGTGACTGGGATGAAACTAATGAAACCGTTACTTACAGGTTCAGCGGTTTCCAGAGCATAATCCCTAGAACCTGCGGCATCAGCATGACATGGGAACTTGTTTGAAATGTAAGTCCTAGGCCCTACTCCAGCCCTACTGAACGAGAAACTGTCGGAACAGGGCCCAGCAAAGCTGTGTTTCAGCAAGCCTTGAGGTTACTCTGATACCCACTTAAGTTGAGGACCACTGGCTAGTTCATTGGTATAGTACCATCGGTATTGGTATATGAATATAAATTTCTTACTGACTCATTTCCTGCAGTCCCTGAGTTGTGTAAATGATTAGCCTACTTGGCCACTACTACTGTCACTTTGGTGGCAGGTTGAGTCCACCAAAGGAGAATGGCCTAGCTGTCTAATTTGGAAAAGTTGGCCATTGAAAAACCCTGTGGCCCTCGGCTCTTACACACATGAGATTGTTATGCATGAGAGTCACCTCAACAGCAACTCATCATTGGTACTCTGTTTCATATCAAGTCCATGGATGGACAGGAGGAAAGAAGCAAAGAAACAAAACCAGTTTGGGGCTAAATAGAATATTGTGATATATGCATCGAATCTCTAAGCGCCGGTATAACAAGGCAACCGATATTATCCTACCTCTCCTCCTCTTTGCTTCTTTTAAAATACTTAATAAAGAAGTAATAATATTAGCATACTAGGTTTGATAGTAAATTGAATCACTCTCTAGTTAGGAATAAAAGCTCTCTCAAATTAGGTCATGTGTAGAGTTTATTTCCACTTTAGATTGAGGATATTTTGCATGAAGCATCTCTAAAAGATGAGGTTTCTTCAAATCTTGCTCCAGGAAAAATTAACTTCTATAGGCACTCACATCAAGCACAGGTCTCAAGGGACAGCTTCTCTGAGAGAATGTTTTTTCAGCACAGAGACAATCTCAGGCAGGGCATTTTTGAAGTCATCAGTAATCTGATGCCCACATTGATGAAATACCCAAAAGTTCTCTTTGGACACACTGGGGATATTACCAGGCCTTTTGTTGTTACAACCAAACACTTTTTAGACACTCCGTTTCTGAAAGAGCAGAGGAATGGCATACTCTCCACTAATTTTGAATAGATTTAACTTGTGGTTAACAGTTTTGAAATTCTGGTAAAGTATGCTTAGATAAAAGAATAATTCTGATAAAAGCAATTTTATTCATCAGAATTAACTATTGTACAATTCCTTTGAAATAGAAGTCATGATTTCCTCTGCACTTACTTTCAATTCCATTAAAATGGAATTAAAAATTTTAAGACATATAGAATTCTGCCATGTGCTATTTATTATACACTGCTTTACACGAATAACTATCATTTTATATATATATCTCTTACTCTTCAGCTAGAATTACTCTCTCTCTGTGCAAAACAATTTTTTAAGTATTTGCTTGCCCCATAATGTAACCAGCATCCACTAGCAGGTGTGCATTGAGGATAGGTTTTATGGTAACTTAAGACACTCTCTCACCAAAACCAAACTCAGTGCCATCGAGAGACCCTATAGGACAGGGTAGAACTGCCCCTGTGGGTTTCCAAGACTGTAACTCCACAGGAGCAGAAAGCCCCATCTTTCTCCCTGGGGCAGCTGGTGGTATCCAACTACTGACCTTGCAGATCATGGCCCAATGTATAACCATTACATCATGAGGGCTCTAGCTAGGAATCAAAACCCTCTCAAATTAGGTCACTTACGAAGACAGGCAATAGTGCTTTTAAAGCAAAGTGTGGGAACTGGAAATGGGCATTCAGGTCCTAAGGTCAGCCTTGAGAACCTATGGCTCAGATTCTGTATCTCTGTGTCTCCTTTTCTGATACACTTTTTTTTTAGTAGACTGACCTTAGGATGCCATCTTTGACACTTCAAAATATGAATTTATTTTTGACTTTGGTCTGTCAAAGCACTTACCCAACTCTTCAAAAGGCCACCAGCATCTCACTGGTTTGTCAGTGTCAGTAGTCTGATTCCACATTCCCTGGAGAGGTGATCTATTTGGGGTAGGTGTTCAGCTGTAGTCCAATCAGCTGTGAGTAGCAAGCAGGCGATTTTGAGAAATCAGGTTGTAGAGAGCTGCCTCTTGAGGAGCTGTGGACAAGACAGTATCTCTAAGAAGGATCCTAGGCAGAAGGAGACTGGCATGTCTACTTAAACTTTATCGACTATAACTTAAAACTGTGACAAGCAAGCAAATCAGATGCCAGGGGTAAGTAGGATTGCAGATAAGTGGCTTTCTTTGCTAGATCAGTGACTGGCGATCGACGGCCCTCAAGTCAAATGCAATCTGTAGTCTGTTTTGTAAGAGCTAAGAGTGTTTGTTGCATAAAGAAGAATGTGTGACAAAGATCTGAAATATCCTATTTAACAACAACAGCCAACAAAACCCCACCTAGAATATTTACTATCTGGTCTTTTACAGTAAATAATGTCAATTACTTACAGTAAATAATAATGTGCCAGATGATTTACTTTCTTCTTCTTTATTCATTTAACAAATATATACATACTAGGAACTCTTCAAGACAAGAGACACAGATGTATCAAAATACTTCCATCAAGCCAATTCTGATCCACAGCAACCTTATATGACAGGATAGAATCGTCCCTCTGGGTTTTGGAGTCTGGAAATCTTTATGGAAACAGAGAGTCTCACTTTCTCTCTTGGAGGAGCCTGTGGCTGTGACCTGCCTTGAGCAGCCCGGTGTTCTAAGTCTGATGCACTAGACGTGATTCAGAGTGATTGGCTGATCCCACGGATTCAGGTTAGAGAACCTAAGAAACCAGCAGGAAGCACTGCCAGTCCGGTGCCTTTCTCAGCAGTGGTCCTAAGATAGAGCCCATTGTTGCAGACACTGTGTCAATGTATCTCCTTGCGGGCCTTCCTCTTTTTTTGGATGTACTCTCTCCAGGGACTACCATATATACTGGAATATAAGCCTGCCTGAATACCAGCTGAGGCACCTAATCTTTTTTTCTTTTAAAAATCATTTTATTGGGGGCTCGTAAAACTCTTATCACAATCCATCCATCCATTGTGTCAAGCACATTAGCACTTTGTATATTTGTTGCCATCATCATTCTAAAAACATTTTCTTTTAAAAAAAATCATTTTATGGGGGCTCATACAACTCTTTCTACTTGAGCCCTTGGTGTCAGTTCCTAATTTTTTCTCCTCTGTCCCTGCCCCGTCCCCCTCATAAACCCTTTATAATTTATAAATTATTATTTTGTTATGTCTTACACAGTACGGTGTCTCCCTTCACCCACTTTACTGTTGTCCACCCAGGGAGGGGGTTATGTATATATAGATCCTTGTGATAGGTTCCCCCTTTCTAGCACAACTTCCCCTTGCCTTCCTGGTTTTGCTACTCTCATTATTGGTCCTGAGGGGTTTATCTGTTCTGGATTCCCTGTGTTTCCAGCTCTTATCTGTACCACTGTACATCCTCTGGTCTAGCCAGATTTGTAAGGTCAAATTGGGATCGTGATATTTGGGGCCGGGAGGGGGGGGGAAGGAAAGCATTAAAGAACTAGCGGAAAGTTGTATGTTTCATCGTTACTATACTGCACCCTTACTGGCTCATCTCCTCCCCCCAAACCTTCTGTAAGGGGATGTCCAGTTGCCTACGGATGGGCTTTGGGTCCCCAGTCTGCATTGCCCCTCATTCACAGTGATATGATTTTTTGTTCTTTGATGCCTGATACCTGATCCCATTGACACCCCATGATCATACAGACTGGTGTGCTTCCTCCATGTGGGATTTGTTGCTTTTCAGCCAGATTGCCTCTTGTTTATCTTCAAGCCTTTAAGACCCTAGACACTGTATCTTTTGATAGCCAGGCACCATCAGTTTTCTTGACCACATTTGGTTATGCACCCACCACTTTGCCTTCAGCGATTGTGTCGGGAAGGTGAGCATCATGGAATGCCAGGTTAATATAACAAAGTTTTCTTGTGTTGAGAGAGTACTTGAGTAGAGGACCAATGTCCTCTTCTACGTTAATACTAAGCCTATAAGTATATGCACATAGATCTACTTCCCCATTGTCATATATAAATAGATTTACATATGTACATGCCTGTATTTACACCGTGTTTGTCCTTTCATCAGTCCGTGTTACTATCAAGCCTTTCGACAGGCTTCATTTTCACAGACTTAAACAGAACCCAACTCCCTGCCATGGACTCCACTCTGACCCATCACGACCTTATAGGGCAGGGTAGGACTGCCCTGTGGGTTTCCAAGACAGTAACTTTAAAACTTTAAAAAATAGTTTAGTGTTTAAAATGTTTATTGGCACATAATCCACTTATCAACCAATTCAACAGTTCAAGCATATCAGGCAGAGTTGTCCAACCATTCCCCCAATCAATTTTAAGACATTTTCTTCTTTATTGTACTCATTGTTAGCTTCCCATTTCTCCCTGACCTCCCCTGCCACACCCCCAAGAAACCATTAATCCAGTTATTGTCTCTATAGATTTACCTATTCTGAATTTCATAGACAGAAAAACATACAACAAAGTAACAAAACAAAAGACACACCGGTAAGAAAGCAAAAGAGAAAAATCTCAATAGAAAAGAAAGTAGAAGATATGACAAAATAACGAGGTATAAATTACCAAGGGCATATGAGGGAGGGGGGAATGGGGAGGGAGGGGGGGCGGAAAAGAGGACCTGACGCAAGGGGCTTAAGTGGAGAGCAAATGCCTTGAGAATGATTGGGGCAGGGAATGTATGGATGTGCTTTATACAATTGATGTATGTATATGTATGGATTGTGGTAAGAGTTGTTTGAGTCCCTAATAAAATGTAAAAGAAGAAAAGAGAAAAAAATGATTAGGGCAAAGACTGTACAGATGTGCTTTATACAATTGATGTATGTATATGTATGAACTGTGAAAAGAATTGTATCAGCCCCAATAAATTGTTAAAATAAAAAAAAATTAAAAAAAAAAAAGAAAAGAAAGTAGAGAATACTAAAAACTGTAACTCGTGATAGGGGTGGAAAGCCTTGTCTTTCTTCTGCAGAGTAGCCTTGTGGTTAACAGTCCAATAAGTAACCATTATGCCACCAAACTTAAGTGCATAATAGAGAAAATGTTTTTCTCTGTGGTTAAACTAGAATTAGGGAATGAATTTCCCTAGGGGAAGGTCTTGACACAATACTCTGACCAGAAATGCCCTCAGCAGCTCTCAGGAAATGTTTAAAGATAATTATGTATCACCACCCTGTCAAGCCCCACCCCTCTCTTTTAACTAGTTATTTAAACCAACCAATCCATATGGTCCACATTAGTATTTCCAGCCAATTGTGGTGCCCTTTGTTTTTGACTTTATTTCCTAGAGATGCCTTTGCTCTCCCAGTGTTTGCCTCGATTGATTTCATGTGGTGAGATCACAGGCGTGTCCCAGGTTCAACTGTTTTAAACCTTTAATAAATCTCTTTTATTTTAAGAGTATTATATTCTCACTTGGTGACACAGAATCCTTGAGGAGCTTAAATTCCGCTGTAGCTGGGAAGAAATCAACAATCAGTATTAAAAACTCACTGCCATTGAGTAGATACTAACTCATAGGTACCTTACAAAACAGGGTAGAACTGCCCTCCTGTCAGTCTTCCAGACTGTAATTCTTAAGAGAGTAGAAAGCACTGTCTTTCTTCTGTGGAGTGGCTGGTGGTTTTGAACTGCTGACCTTGTAGTTAGCATCCCAATGCATAACTATTATGCCACCAGGGTACACACATTAATAAATAAGTAGGGAAATTCCATTAATGAAACAAGCAGGGATAATAATAAGGGAGAATAACGAAAAAGGGGGGAGAAGGCAGGGATATGTCAAGCAGGGTGGTCAAGGATATTCTGTCTATGGACATGACATTCATGCTCAGACCTGAAGGACAAAAAGGAATCCGTTATGGCAAGGCCTAGAGTGAGCACTCCAGCCAAAGGAAACAAGGTCAAAGTCCATGAGACAGACAAGAAGTTAGTCTAGGTAATGCACCCCAACCTTCAGGTACTAGGAGACAGTGTAAAATATAAAGGGGAGGACTTAATAAAATATAATAGGGGAGGAGTTAATAAAATAATAAAATAGTTAGGAGTCAGATCATGAAAGTCTTATAATTCAGACTTGCTTCATGTGTAATGAGAAGCCATTGAAGACTTAGTGGCATGGCCTCATGAATGTACGTATTTGAAAAATGTCTCTCTGCTATGAAATAAATTATGGAGAAGCTATTGGACTGGTCCAGGTAAGGCATGAGTGTGATTTAGACTAGAATGGCATCCTGGCAATGGCAACAAGTTGGTAAATGAAACCATTTTGATGGGAAATCTAGCAAGGCCAACGACGCTGTGCGGGGTGAAAGGAGAGCAATCAGGGTGGATCCTAAATTCTTGTTTGAGTGGCGGCATGGATGGTGGGATGTGTCATCTCGTTTACATCATCTTTAATAACTAGCTGTGACCCTTGTGGTAAGAATCTTGATCATATATTTGGAAATTTTTCAAAGGGAGGACTTGTTTTGGACTTTCAGTTTTCTTAATTTTCACATCTTGACTTTTCTATAAGGGAAATCTAATGAAATCGCTTTCTTGGTCTCCCCTGAAAACACTGAAAGTAGTTTTCCAACAGTTAAAAGGATCTCTTCGGGCTTTCGTTTTAGGCCATGATTTTGTGACTCTGATTTTCCCTTTTAAAGATCACCGTGAAAAGACAGAGAACCCGAGTCCTGTCTGATGGGACACACAAGGCCTTCTCCCTACTCCCCTCCAGGACTGTGTGAAAAATCAAAATCAGCATCAGCCGACTGATCCTGAGCCTTGTCTGAAGCACTCAAAGCAGCAGCAAATGCTCAGGGGAAGTCTTGCATGTCTTTGCACGCACAGAAGTGGAATTGCAAGAGCTATCACGTTACCATGAATCAATAGGTCTAGTGTGAAGCTAGGCAACTTCAGAGAGGTGGTTAAAAGAACGAACTAATGATTCTACCCTCACCTTATCTACTCTTCAGGTTTGGTCTCCCCAGAGTCCCAGGCTGCACTTAACCAATATAACAGAGTTCTTCCAGTGTTCGGCAGTGTGTTCGTCCGGGTTGACTAGAGAAACCAATTCGTAGACACTCATATGTATATAAGAAAGAGCTTTTATGGAATCCAGGAACAGGAATGGAAGTAGTAATAACAGAAAGGTAGGAAGGTGGGATGAGGAGGGGAGGAAGGGGGAACCTATCGCGATAGATACATAACCGCACCCCACCCCCACTCCCCCTGCAGGGGGACTAGCAACAGAAACCGCGCTTGGGTGGGGAGACAGCAGTCAGTGTAAGATAGAAAAATAATAATATTGTAATTTTTAATTTATCAAGGGGCCGTGGGTTTGGGGGGAGGGTGGGAGAGGAAGGGGGAAATGAGGAGCCGATATCAAGGGCTCAATAGAACGTAAATGTCTAGAAAATAATGATGGCAACATATGTACTAAGGTGCTTGTTACAATTGATGTATGGATTGTTGTAAGAGGCCTCAATAAAATGATTTTAAAGAAAAGAAAATGAAAAGGCTTTATATAAAGAGTAATTGTATATTAAGCAAACATCCCAGCCCAGTCCAGATCAAGTCCATAAGTCTGATATTAGCCCATATATCTGATACCAGTCTATAAATTCCTCTTCAGGCTCACTCAACACATGCAATTATGCCAAATTTAGGAAGGTCACAGGCCAGTGGGTGGAAAGTCTTGTAGATCCAGTGGCAGTGGAAGCATCTCTGTGCTGGTGTGGGTCTCCACATGGCTCCTCCAGCTCCAGTGGTCTGGCTCTATCAGCTTAGCTCCATCTGGCTTGCCATTAGGAATGTCTTGTAGAAAGAGTGTGTGTCCCACCTCCAGGGAGGAAGACAGGAGTTCCCAGAATCCTCAGGAGAAGGCCCTGCCCACACAGAGGCCTCAGCCCTTCCTCAAGTTCATAGTAGGCTATGTAACTACCACAGGCAGTATTATTGTTGTTAGGTGCCATTGGGTTCATTCCTACTCATAACTGCTCTATGCACCACAGGTGAAACACTCTCTAGGCCTGTGCCATCCTCACAATTGTCTCATGTTTGAGCCCCTCGTTGGAGCCACTGTGTCCATCTACCTGGTTGAGGGCCTTCCTCTTTGTCCCTGCCCCTCCACTTTATCAGCTCGATATTCTCCTAGGTGAGATGAAGTCTTGCCATCGTTACTTCTGAAAAGCATTCTGACTGTACATCTTCCAGGACAGATTTATCAGTCCTTTAGGCAGTCCATGGAATGCTCCAGTCTTCACTAACACCTTGTTCAAATGCACCCATTTTTCGTGGCAGTGTTGGTGGCAGTTTTAAAGGAGCTGTCCTACCCCTGTTCTCCTGTCCAATCTACTGATGAGGAACTTCAGTGCCCACTCTAGGTCACAAGAGGGACCGAGGGTGGAATCTCTACAAACACTTGACTACTTGATCTAGAGCCCCTGGGAGATGTTCATTAGTTTAGTTTAGTAATTTGACCCTTAATATATAAAAATATATTTTTTGAGCTTCGTTCTAAAAAAGTTTTGTTCTACACTCAGTGACCCCCGCAAACGTTTATTTTACAGATAAGCTTTCATGGCTACCCTTATTATACCGGCTTCAGTGATCAAAACATCCCCGTCTGTCTTTGGATGAGGCTCCTTTGTGCTTATTTTATCTTGGGTATGTCAAGACTAAGATGATAGTAAGCAACCGTTAGTTACTTTGAATCCATAGATTCGTGCATGGCCCTTGATGAGAAACAAGAATTGCTCTCCCAACGATATTCTAAAGGAGCTAGTCCTTCCTTGGATCGCTTATCTCTAATTATGTCCAGTCCCCTTCACAATCGCAGGACTCTCTGCTCCCTCCGCCATTCCTGCACACTCCCAGGAGGCCCTTTGCCGGCACACACTCATGCGCCTCTTGAGCAATGAAGTCAATCGGGAAAAGCAAAGCATGAAAGTATGCTCGGTTGATGTCAGTGAACTTAATTTACTATATAAGGCTGTATCTCACAGTACAAGTGTGTTGTAGTGTGTTTTGTAAAGTAGTGCTTCTAATCCATTGAGCTTTCAAAATAGCTGTCTTCCCCATTAAGCCTGCATTGAGAAGTGGGGTTAATTTGCCAGAGTACTTTTTGTGATAATTACAGGACTTACAGATTAGCATGAGTGAATTGGCAAGGTTCTGTAGCTAATAAAAAATACACACAAAATTGTAACATTCAACTGCTTTGAGGTTACTCACGAGGAAAACATTAAACATCCCTGATAGGCCAGTTTTGAGTCCAAGCTAGCATGTTAATACATACTCAGGGAATGATACCTTTCAGGTGACATATGGCCCAGCATTCCCTATAATAAAAGGCACCGTTTTACTATTCAGAAATTGGAAGCTAACAGCAGATGAACTAATAAAGATAAATACCATGGATGAGAAAATAGTCGATAGATTTTTTAGGTGATAATTATTTTGGGAACCAAGCTATGACAGCTCTTTGCTTTATTAAGGACCATATGTGAAATGCAATAATTCACTGAGCTCTACAAGTACACTGTCATTTATTTAACAAACGTTTGTAAGTACCTACTGGGCGTCACCCCCACTCATTGGTCATTTTGTTGTACTGCGGTGACTCGTGTGCTGCTAGGATGCTGGGCCCTACGCCACAAGTATTTCAAATACTAGCAGGGTCCCCTATGCTACACACCATTCAGGAGAGCTTCCCAACCAAGGCTGTGAAGAAAGGTTGGCTAGTCTCATTGTGAAAATTAGCCATTGAAGCACAATAGGATCTCGTCCAAGATAGTGTTGGGACATGAGCTCTGTAGGCTGTAGGCCTACACAACTTCTTTTCAAATTTACAATCCCTAACACAGAAAGAGTGCCCAGTAAGCACAAGTAAGCACAGGCATACTTGTGCTTACTTACTAATCTGTAGTGAAGAGGTTTACGTGTTTTTCCATCACCGTTTACTACAAATGAGTAGTTCAGTACGAGTGCTTACCTTGCTTATTGGGTAGGCCACTCCTGCCAACAATCACGAAGGTAGCAGTGAAAGCGCAAACCCAGTCCCCTGGCGCTGAGTGGATTCGGACTCACAGTGACGCCTTGGACAGAACAGCCCTGCTCAGCACACTTTTGAAGGCCATGCTCTTCATGAAAGGAGATAGCCTTGTCTTTCCCTCGTGCAGAGTGGCGGTGGGTTTTGAATCACTGGCCTTTCAGGTAGTTAGGAGGCAATGCTTGACCTCCAGTGCTCTAGATTGGGTCATGTATCATTCTGTTGTTCCTGCGATCTCTGTCAGCTGGAACGAACTCAGCAACAACTCTGGATACCAAGCACCATGCCACGTGCAGAAGAAGAAAACCCCGCTAGGCACGCCCAGAGATATTTTACCTTGAAACATTCCCCTCACTTCAGATTGGTTAAAATAGTCTTTCAAGTACATGTCACTGAAATCTGTGGACTGAGAAGGAACAAATCCACCGTTCTAACATTTAGAAGCTACTGACAATCAAAGCACACAGCTCTGTTTCTCAGCTGTCTGGGAGTCTCTTCAAGTTTCAACTAGTTATGAGATTTTCTACTCTCATAAAGGCTCCCAGTCCTGGACTCCTACAGGGCCAGTTCTACTCTGTCCTATAGGGGTTGCTATGACGATGGCAATGAGTTTGATTTTTCAGAGGGTTGTCTTAGCTATCTAGTTCAGCTATAACACAAATGCATAAATGGATGTCCTTAACAAACAAATGTATTCTCGTAAGATGTTTAATAGTCCAAATTCAACGTGCCAGATTTAGGAGAAGACTTCCTTTGTTGATTCTGGGAGATCTCCTTTCAACATCGGTGGGCCCAAGTATCCCTCGGAAATCTTCATATATTTATTTTATCATAACTCTTTCTCTGGGTCTAGGAGCTCCTCAGCATAATGACTCAGGATCCAAGGGACAGAGCCCACTCTCCTTTTTGGTAGTAATGAGTTTCTGGAGCTCTGGGGGCATAGTGGTTATGTGTTAGGCTGCTGCAACCTGAAGGGTCAGCAGTTCAAAACCACCAGCCTCGCTATGGGAGAAAGCAAGGGCTTTCTACTCCCATGAAAGGGTTATTGTCTCAGAAATTCACAGGGGCAGTTCTACTCTGTCCTATAAGATCACTGTGAGTCAGAATCAACTCGATGGCAGTGAATGAGGTCCCACTACATGTCTGTGAGTGGACTCTGTGCTGATTGCTCATAAGTGTGACTAAAACAAGGGCATGAGGGTGGGATCTGAGTAAGAATCAGACTTGAGTAAGGTTGTAAGTTGAGTCACATACTCTTCTAAGGCTATGGTGCAAAATACACCTAACTCCAATCTTGCTTAATTAGAGGTTCGGATTTGCAACCAAGACTTTAGAGCAATTCACCACAGTTTGGCCACTCGCTGAAAATTTATATTTCTCCCTAGATACACTGAATCAGAATCTACATTTTTCAAGAATCACCTGGGAATCTTGTAACATGTTGATTCTGATTCAGTGTATCTAGGATAGAAATGTAAATTTGCAGCAGGGAATGAAAACAGAATGAATTAGAGGATAAGTATATCAGATTAAACCATGGAAAACTACCACAGCACACTGGGAACCACGGTCCAGACAAGTTGACAGATATGTGTGGGGGCCACAATTCAATCCACCACAAGGGGACTAAGGCAGCTCCCTTCCACTCTGGCAAGATCACTCTTAACAATAAGGAGAAAGGCATGCTGGGCACACAGGTGTGCTTGCTAGAGCTACATAATTATCTCCCCAGCAGTAAAGATAAACGACCTACAAATGACCATAAAGTGAAATCTTTCCCTTAAGGGGAGCTGATTGCCAGCTGAAGAAGCCTGGAACTCGGTTAAGTTGGAAGACACTTGTTTGGTGTCACGAAATCTGGACTGGCCTGAAAAGTGGCAATTAACAACGGCCATTGTCTGCAGCAGCTTTTGACTTTACTTACTCCCCTTTTGCCATTTATTATTGACTTATATTAGCGCTTCTTCCTCGACCTATATTTGTATATGCTATTGGCACATGGGCATGGGTTCTCGGTTAGTATTTAATCCAGAAAAAGAAGAATTTAGGCATCCTCTGCCACCAAATGTGAGCAGGGACATGTGTGGATATGATCTCTGATAACACTCTATGCTTGGGAACCGAACTTTGGGGGACTGAGGCTGCCTAGTCTGGGAAAACCTCATAATGGTTATGTCTGGGCTCAACATTGAAGCTACTGAGTCAGCCTATCATCGGCTTTACCAAATATGACATTCCTTTCCAGGGACTGGTGTCTCTTGATAACATAACCCAAGTACGTGAGATCAAGTGTCGCCATTCTCACTTCTAAGGAGCGTTCTGGATATACTTCTTCCAACACAGATTTGTTTGTTCTTACACTGGCCCATGTCTCCCTCCACCCACTTTTCTGTTGTCCATCCCCCTGGTAGGGGATTATATGTAGATCAGTGTGTTAAGTTCCCGCTTTCTCCCCCCACCTTCCACTTACCCTCCAGGTATTGCTACTGTCATTATTGCTCCTGAGGAGTTTATCAGTCCTGGATTCCTTGTGTTTCCAGCTCTTATCTGTACCCAAGTACATGCTCTAGTCTAACCTGATTTGTAAGGTAGAATTGGGGTCATGATAGTTGGGGGAGGAAGCATTAAAGAACTAGAGGAAAGTTGTATGTTTCATCAGAGCTATACTGCACCATCACTGGCTTGACTCTTCCTTATGACCCTTCTGTAAGGGATGTCCAGTTGCCTACAGATGGGCTTTGAGTCCCTAATCTGCACTGTCCCTCATTCATAATCATATGATTATTTTGTTCTGGGTCTTTGATACCTGACACCTGATCTCACCGACACCTCATGATCACACAGGCTGGTGTGCTTCTTCCATGTGGGCTTTGTTGCTTCTGATCTAGATGGTGACTTGTTTACCTTCAAGCCTTTAAGGCTCCAGATGCTATATCTTTTGATAGCCAGGCACCATCAGCTTTCTTCACCACCTTTGCTTCTGGACCCATTTTGTCTTCCGTGATTGTATTGGGAAGTTAAACATCACGGAATGCTTGAGGAGAGATCCAATGTCCATCTGCTACCTCAATACTTAACATATAAATATCTACACATAGATCTATTTCCCTATCATTATAGACCCAATCCAGGGATACATATGGTAGCCACCTAAAAAGGAGGGGGGGAAAAAAGAAAGAGAGGAAGGAAGGAAGAAAAGACATGGGTAGTGGGGGAATAGGGCACTAACCCATCCAAGGGGAGGGTATTGCTAAATCTCCACAGGAGAGGGAGAAAGGGACTAGACTTCAACCCCATGCACCAAGTTGTGAAGGCAACATAAGGGCATGAAGCAGGGAACTAAGAGAGAGGCCTGTGGGGCTGGCCCCAATCCTAACTCTGTGGACATCCCGCCTTCCCCCAGAAGAATTCATATCAGAGGACAGCACTTAAGCTACAGCTTAGGGAGAAGGGCATGTCTGATGAGAGCACACCGGAACAAACAAAGAGGGAAAGAGACAGAGTGGAACATATACTGATCTCAAAGCCCCTAGGATGAAATGCCTGCTCAGAATAGCCATGCAGACAGGACCATAGGGCCAGCCCTGCCACAAGACACAACATCCCTCACAGGCCCATAGCATTTCAAGGAACCACACTGGTGGCACAGGGTGGGAATTGCGCCTGCCCTGATGCTACCACACCGGGCACAGCACTAAGGGCGTGCAACAGAGCAGCAAAGCAATGAAGTTCCCAGGAATACCAAAAATATACACTTTGGGGCTAGGGCATGGCACCCCAACAGACTCGACAAGAAAACACTCCTAAAAGTCAACAAAGAGGTCACAGAGTAGGGGGTGGAGGGAAACTCCGGATAGGGCAAGATATGACAAAATAACGATGTATAAATTACCAAGGGCACATTACGGAGGGGGGAGCAGGGAGGGGGGGGGAAAAAAAGAGGACCTGATGCAAAGGGGTTAAGTGGAGAGCAAATGCTTTGAGAATGATTGGGGCAGGAATGTATGGATGTGATTTATACAATTGATGTATGTATATGTATGGATTGTGATAAGAGTTGTATGAGTCCCTAATAAAATGTAAAAAAAAGAAAAGAGGAGAAAAAAAAAGAAAATGATTAGGGCAAAGAATGTACAGATGTGCTTTATACAATTGATGTATGTATATTATGGACAGTGATAAGAGTTGTATGAGCCCCTAATAAATTGTTTTTTAAAAAAAAGTCAACAGAGACCTGGAACTATTTATAGCAGTGGTTCTCAACCTGTGGGTTGTGAGGGGTCAAACCACCTTTTCACAGGGGTCACCTGATTCATAACAGTAGAAAAATTACAGTTATGAAGGAGCAATGAAAATAATTTATGGTTGGGGGTCACCACAACATAAGGAACTGTATTAAAGGGTCGCGGCCTTTGGAAGGGTGAGAACCACTGCTCTAGATGCACCTCACCAGACTGGGATAGTGAACCATGCTATGCCAGTGGACTAAGCTGTCCCTGAGGCTGAGGCCTTCCTTAAACCAAGAAAGCAGTCCCTTGAGTGGGTTGGATATGCTAGGAAGCTATCTCTTGTGTTAGTCTGGGTAGACTAGAGAAACAAAATTCATAGACACTCATATTTTATAAGAGAGAGTTTTATATAAAGGGTAAGTGTACATTTAGAAAGTATCCCAATCCAGTCTAGTCCAAGTCTATCAGTCCGACATTA
The DNA here is from genome assembly GCF_050624435.1 of Tenrec ecaudatus. Lineage (NCBI taxonomy): Eukaryota > Metazoa > Chordata > Mammalia > Afrosoricida > Tenrecidae > Tenrec > Tenrec ecaudatus. Next base: position 89,258,578 of record NC_134532.1, read on the forward strand.
GCTCATATGTCCAACAACACTGTCCTACAAAGTCCTCCTCAAACTCACAAAGCACACTCGATGCTGACTGCAGGACGAAAGCTGAATCAGTGAGCGTGTAAGCATCTCAGCACTGGCAGGAGTCTCCACATTCCTTCTCAGCACCCAGGGCTGCATCAGGGTAGGTCCATGTGGCTTTCCCTCATGGATGTCTCCCAGGAAGTGAGCCTTGCCAGCTGAAGCAGGGAACTAAGGCAGCTGCATCCTGGTCTGACCATCAGATAGCAAGAGACCAGTAAGGTGAGGGTCACTGAGGCATTTATCTCTCTGCCCTTCAATTAATCCCACATGTGTTCATTGGCCAGGTTGGCACAATAAACTTTAACTATCACACCTCTGTGACCATGTCCTTTTGTGATTTGTTACATAAGAGGGAGCTGCAAAAGTTTGGAAGTACTAGTTTCATTTTCCCATAAATTTTGGAAGCCCCAGTGTCTGAGGGTAAGTCAAAAAGTCTTGATTATAGGGTTCCAGTTCATCCATGCACTGGTTTATTCCAAACAAAACATTGTAAAATGCATTTATGACCAGTGGCGGGCTGCAGACAAGTTCTCTCAGTGAAACACTTAGTCTCATTATGCCTTCAAAATAAGGTCTTATTAAAACAGTGGCTTTGGCAGTGGTTCTTAACCTGTGGGCCACGACCCCTTTGGGGGCTGAATGACCTTTTCACAAGGGTCTCCTGATTCATAACAGTAGCAAAGTTACAGTTGTGAAGCAGCAACAAAAATAATTTTATGGAAAAAAATAATTTTATGGTTGGGGTCACCACAACATGAGGAACTGTATTAAAGGGTCACAGCATTAGGAAGGTTGAGAACCATTGGTTTATAGACTTTTTGTTTTCTTTTGCTCTGTCTTGTTTTTGTGCTTATTATTGTCTCTGCATGTCTATCTAGATAAAATAGGTGGGATAAACAATCCAGAGGAGAAAACAACGGGATTGACGGTTCTGGGGGCGGGGTGAGGGGCACACGGGAGAGGAGGGAGGCGGGGGAAAACAAGTGGAGTATCAACCAACCAAGGCACAAGGGAACAACAAGTGATCTAAAATCAACGGTGAAGAGGGCGTAGGATGCCTGATGGGGCTTGATCAAAGACAATGTAATCGAGAGGAATTACTGAAACCCGATAAAGCCCAAACATGATAATGGGACAAGAGGCCAGTAAAAGGAAATAGAGGAAAGAACTAGGAGGCAAAGGGCATTTATACAGGAATGTAAAAAAAATAAGTCTATGGCATTTCTCATGTTCTTCACTATCTCTGTAACTTAAATGCATCAATTCGTTATTTTTATTCTTTCTTATTCATTGTCCAACTTTCACAAGCATATGAGGTGACTGCAAACACCCTGGCTTGCGTGTTTTCAACCGGAGAGTGGTGTCTTTGCTCTTTAACACTTTAAGAAGTCTTGTGCAGCAGATTTGCCCAATTCCATTGTCATTTGATTTCTTAACTACTGTGACCATAAATGCTGATTGTGGATTCAAGTAAAAGGAAACTGTTGACCATTTCAACTTTTTCTCTGTTTATTACCATGTTGTCTTTTGGTTTAGTGAGAATTTTGGTTTTCTTTAGGTTGAACTTCAACCCTAGGGAAGGCCGCAGTCCTTGATCTTTACTAGCAGATGTTTTATGAGTTCTTCACGTTCAACAAGAAAGGCTGCATTATTTGAGTGTCCCAAGTTAATAAGGCTCCCTGATGTCGAATTTTTCTTCATGTAGTCCAACTTCTTGGGTTATTTGCCCAGCACACAGACTCAATAAACACAATGAAAAGATGCAATCCTGATACACAGCTTTCCTGACTCCTTTGTTCTCTTCCATGACTCCCTCTTCTTGCTTCATGAACAGGTTCCACATGAGCACGATGAAGTGTTCTAGAATTCCCAATCTTCTCTTTGTTGTCCATAGTTTGTTAGAATTCACATAGTCAGATGTCTTTGCACAGTCATAAAATACAAGTAAGCCTCTTTTAGGTATTTTCTGCTTTGGGCAAGATCTATCTGACACCAGATTTGATATCTTTTGTGGCATGACATCTTCTGAATCCAGCTTGAAAATCTGCCAGCTCGCTATTGACAGATTGCTGCAACTACTGGTAAGTGATATTGCATGCAGTATTACTGGTGGGGTTCTATAATTTGGGCATTCTATTTTATTTTTTTGGAATGGGCATAAATATGGATCTTTTCCATTAGTTGGCTAGGTACTTGTCTCAATTTTCTTGGCATGGACAAATGAGTACTTCCAGTAAATATTTCAATAAACTTCATCAGTTTATATTTTGGTTCATATTCTGTCAATTCTGAGCTTTGATTTTGCTAATGTTTTCAGTACAACTTGGACTTTGGTTCTTACTCATATGCTACCTCTTGAAATGATTGAATGTCCACCCATTATTTTTGGTTCAGTGACTCTTGTGTATTCCTTCCATCTTGTTTGACGTTTCCTTCATCACTCAATATTTTGCCCACCAAATACTTTACTCGTGTAACTTGAGGCCTGAACTTTTTCTTCAGTTCTTTTAGTTCCAGATATGCTGAATGTGGTCTTCCGCTTGGTTTTCTAACTCTAGGTTTTTGGATATTTTTAAAAAATGCTTAACTTCTGTTTTTTTCTTGAGCTATCCATAGATATTTTCTGTACAGCTCATTTACTTCATTATGAATTCCATTTTTCTTCACTCTTCTATGTTCAAGAGCAAGCTTCAGAATCTCTTCTTGTATTTACTTTGCTCCCCTCCATCTTTTTAATCCCCTTCTTCTTTCTTCATTTATGATGTTCTTGAATCCATCCCACAATTGTTCAGAACTGTAGTCATTAGTATTCAGTGCACCAAACCTGTTCCTAAGATGGTCGCTAAATGCAGGTAGATATACCCAAGGCCATATTTCAGTTTTTTTAAGTTTTTTCAGTGTCAATCTGAAATTGCATATAAATAATTGGTGATCTATTCTATAATTGGTCTCTTGCCTCATTTGGCTGCTACTGTTGAGCTTTTCATTGTTTCTTCTCCCAGACACATGTTGTGGTGCTGCTGTTGTTGCTAGGTGTGGTTCAGCTGGTTCCAACTAGTGACTATATTACGAGCAAAATACTGCCCAGACCTGTGCCATCCTCACAACTATTTTTATGTTGAGCTCATTGTTGCAGCCCCTGTGTCAATCCATCTCCTCCAGTGCCTTCCTCTTTTCCATTACTCCTCCACTTTACCAAACATGATGATCCTTTCCAGGAACTGATCTATCCTGATTACATGTCCCAAGTACATGAGATAAAATCTCACCATTTCTGCCTCTAAGGAACATCCTCACTGTCCTTCTTCCAAGAAAATTTGTTTGCTTTTTTTTTTGCAGATATGTCCATGCAGTTTACTGGGTTGTTTTTTGGAAAGAATTTGGGAAGTTACAGCTTTGAATATTTTCAGTGGTTGTAGTCTTTGGTTATTCCTGTTTGAAATGGTGAAAATGAACGTGATTAATGTAAATTTTTAGCCCAGGGGGTGAAATCGATTTTTAAATTTCTCAGAGATGCTACTAAGTGAAAATGGCTGACAGAAGGTCAAAATGTTTGACAGAAAGCCTGAATCTGGTTTGACGTTCTCAGAAGCCTAATCCCATATTTTGTATTAATAGAAGAGTTTAGATAAGGGTTAAGATAAGACAGATAAGGATTGAACTTGACCGTTTTAGGAATTGAGTTTAGGGTGTGATTCTTGTTTATACTGATTTCTTCTGTTTGCTATTGTTGATATAAGGATTTAGAGAAATGATTTGGGGAAGTATGAAAATAGAGATCTGAGAAACCCACTTGCCTGGAGCCATTAATTTGATCTTTAGATGAGTTTAGGACACAGCTACAAAGAAGGCTCTGAAAGGATAAGCCCCACCCAGTGCTTTGGGGGTACTCAGGATATTTGCATTCCAAGAGACATGCCTAAAGTCAAGAATGACAGATTGAAGGAAAAAAGGAATTCTTTGGAGTTTGCAATTTTGAATCAGTGGTTTGTGTCAGTAGCTGGAAAAAATCTGGAACCATGACAAAAACTCCTATGTGGGACTGAGTATTAAAGGGAGCCTTGTCAGCAGGCTGAAATGCTTGCTAGGTGACACATGGATCCACTTGTTGAGTGGAAGTTGGAGAAGATGAGAGCAGGTTGACTGGTCTGAAATTCATGACTTAGCACAGGGGGCTAGGCTTGCTGAGCATTTCTGATGTGGCCATAGTCTAAAGGCAAGGGGACCAATGGGGACCCTGGTGAGGCAAAGTGAGGCAGCCCACATTGAGTTGACCAGAACCCGACCAGATGAAGAGAAGACATTTGAGCCTGTGAATTGGTGCATATTGCTGCAGACTTTATGGATGGCCTGTCCTGATTTGGCTTTGCTTATGGATGTGGGCTCACAAGTTTCCAACTGGAATGGAGATTCTTCATGTCAAAAAATATGATTGCTTCTTCAGAGCACTAGGTTGATGTAAGTGGGTAGTAGAAATTGGATACCCCAAATGGGGGTATAAAGGACTTTCACAGGTGGGGGAATATATTCATAGGATTATAGGATTAAGGTTTGGGTGTTACTTAACTGAAATTGTTAGGCATAGGATATTTTGTTTTGTCACTTATAAAATATTATGTTTAAATGAGGGTGGCACATATTGAATTGTATGCATTTTAGTTTTAACCTGTTAAGTACAGATATGATTTTACTATTGTTAGTATGAAAACTATATATTGCTAAAGAGTTATGTGAAAGTGTCAAATTGACAAGTTGTGGTCTGTGGTAGATATATAATTGTTTGTCAATTTGAGGATTAAGTGTGCAGGGGTGGGGTCTATTCTGTCAATTGGTTCATAGCAAATGAGGCCTCTGTGTGGACCTGATCTTCTCCTGAGAACTCTTAGAATTCCTAGATTTCCTCCTTGGAGGTAGGAGAGACTCTTTCTCTCAGCTCACTCCCTTGGAGACTCTCTACTGACAAGGCTGACTCCCTGCAAGGTGTTATGGACAACGAGCCTGATGGAGCCTAAGGACCCACGTGGAAACCCCTGCTGGTGCTGATATACTTACACTGCCACAGGATCCACAAGACTTTCCACCCACTGGTGTGATCGTCCTGCATTTGGCATCATTGCATGTGTTTCGTGAGTCAGAAGAGATATTGGTATCAGACATATGGGCTAATAGCGGACTTATGGACTTGATCTGGACTGGGCTGGGATGTTTCCTTAATGTTCAACTGCTCTTATATATAAACCTCTTTCTTAAACACAGATGAATATCTTTAGGAATTTATTTCTCTAGTCTACCCAGACTAATACAATCATGTTGTTACAGTTGTGAGCATTTTAGTTTTCTTTACATTGAGTTGTAATCCATACGGAAGACTAAATCTTTGATGTTCCTTAGAAAGTGCTTCAATCCTCGTATCACAGCACGTAAGGCTGGGAAATCTGACTAATACAAGTTAATGAGGCTTATTGAATTCTGATACTACATTCTTCTATATATAATTCAGCTTTTTGACCAGAGATAATCAAGTTGATTCCTGTTTATTCTGTTAGGTGAGGCCAAAGTGTATAGTTGCCATTCTTGTTGCGGGACAAGTGTATTTTCTATGAAGTCTGTTCTTCATCTGATACCTCCACCACCTAATTTCTACATTACACTTTGCTATAGCACCTATAGAGTCTGTATTTCTTTCATGAGGGCAAGTATCAAGCAGAGCCATTCCATAAGAACTGTTCTTAGATTGGAACTAGGATTAATTGTGAGCCACCAATTCATTCCTGAACCTATACCTTTTATCTGCCTCTGGCTCACCTTAGAGACATCCTTGTGAATTTGTGGTAGAGAATCTTATTGAGCATTTCCCTGGAGCATAAGGATCTTCTCTTTATAGTGTCATTGATTAGACCATGGTACTAATTTTTAAAACACTATTGAGAGAAGGAGGTTGAACAAGTATAAGCTAACTACATATCACAATACCTGGCTTATCCACTTGTATAGACTAAATTCTCATGTGACTAGATGCTGTGTGCACAGACAATTTGAGCTGGCTATCAGGCAAACCTTACAATGATATTTACTGACAATGTCAGACACAAGTCTGCCAGAATAATACATCTCTTAATACAATGAGTAGGGCATTGGTGTGCAACGTAAATGTTAGTTTGCTTACTGAAAGTTCAATACTCTTGTTATAGCTGCCTTCTTCACACACTATGTAGTTCCAGTCTGAAATCCTAGAGTTACGGCTGTGTTTGAGGTAGAAACTAATTCACTTAGTTGGGTTTCCACATTGCATCCCTCTGTTATAGCCTTTGGAATGTGTTGTGCACCTTGTAGATCTAGGGTTCCATGTCCCAGTGTTCTGTGGTGCATGGTCTAGGTCTGCATATATATATTCTTTGTTTTTATTCCCTCCCTTTTTCATTACTTATAAGAATACTGGAGGTAAAGGAGATTAGTGCATATTTGGTCATATGTATATTGATTGTATCATGAGAGGCCCAAGTATGATTTTATAATGCTCTTTATTTACAGATTATGCTTGGTTTAAGGGAAGGCATTCAGGTTCCAAGATGAGAATATGGTGGAATGTGGTGATTAATGGGATGTTATCTGTCAATTTGACTCGACCATGATTTTCAGTGGTTTCTTGTTCATTGTTCTTAGGTGTTAGTGGCTCAGTGGTTTAGCAGATATTATGTAATCATTCTTCATTTTGCGATCTGATCAATTGGATTGGAAATTTCCTTGGAGTGTTGCTTCCAAAAACCCAGACTGAACTCACTACCATTGAGTCAATTCCAACTCATAGTGACTCTACAGGACAAGGTATAACTGCCCCTATAGGTTTATGGGAGTAGAAAGTCTCATCTTTCTTCTATGGAGCAATTGGTGGTTTTAAATTGCTAACCTCTTGGTTAAAAGTTCAAAGCATAGCTCACTACAACATGAGGGTCCCTGTAATGTTGTTTGCAATCAATATAGATGGATATTTTGTCTCTCTTGATCCTGCTTTCAATCCCCCCCCCCCCTTGGACCCCAGGTTTTGTTATGTGAGCTAAAAGCCTTTTTCTTGACTTAAAATCTTGGCTCATTCAGCTTCTGCAACTACATGAATCATAAGTGCTTCCAAACTGCTGCCTGACCTTTGGTTTGGGGACTTAGCAGCCATTCCTCTAAGTAAACTTCTCTATGTACATGATTCAGAGAGGGCAGATTATATGGAGAAGAAACAACCTGAGATATGGAGCTGACACAGTCTTGCTCACTGAAGGAGAGGAGGACTCGAAGCACTTGCTGATGAAGATCAAAGACTGCAGCCTTCAGTGTGGATGACAGCTCAATGCAAAGAAAACCCAAATCCTCACAACCAGACCAACAGGTCTTGATAAATGGAGGAAAAGCTGAAGTTGTTAAGGATTTCCTCTTGCTTAGATCCACAATCAATATTCATGGAAGCTGTAATCAAGAGAGAAAATGACACATTGCTTGAGATCAATCTGCTGCACCATGCCTCTCTAAAGTGTTGAAAAACCAGGGTGTTACTTGGAGGACTAAGTTGTGCCTGACTGAAGCCATGGAATTTTCAGTTGCTTCAGTGAAATTGGACATTGAATAAGGAGGACTGAAGAAAAATCAGTGTACTTGAACTATGGTGTTGCCAAAGAATATTGAAAAGTACCGTGGACTGTCAAAGAAGCAACAGATAAGCCTTAGAAGAAGTGAAGCCAGAATACTTCTCAGAGGCAAGGGAGATTTAGTCTCAGGTACTGTGGACATGTCATCAGGAGAGACCAGTCCCTGGAGAAGGACATCATGCTTGGTAAAGTGGAGGGGCAGCGAAAGAGAGGCAGGTCCTTGAGGAGATGGACTGACACAGTGGCTGCTATAATGGGCTGAAGTCACTATGAGTCAGAAGCGATCTGATGGCACCAAACAATCACAACAGCAGTGTAGTATTCAGGGAACCCTGATGGTGTCGTGAGTTGCACGTTGTACTGCTAAACATAAGGTTAGGATTTCAAACCACCAGTTACTTCTGTGACAGAAAGATGAGGCCTTCTTCTCCCATAAAGATATTTTGTGTTAGGCTGGGTTGTCTAGAGACACAATACCTGTGATATATATATATATATATATATATATATATATATATATATATATATATATACACACACACACATATGGAAGAACTTTATATCAAGAAGTAATTTCATATCAAGAAGACATCTCAGGCCAGTCCAATACAAGGTCTATAGGTCTGATGGCAGGTCCACCTTCAGACTCATGCAGCTGCCGGCTGATGACACCAAAAGTTGAATAGAGAAGCAGGGAGGTCACAGGCTAGTGGGTGCAGAATCACATAGGTCCAAGGTCAGTGGGATCATGGCAGGGCATAGACAACTTGGAGGTTGGCTCCCAGGGTCAGAGGCCCAAATGGTGCCACCCTTGGAGGCAGACAGAGTCTCAGCAAGCAGGAAGGTGAAGGGGGCAAAAGAGAAATTGTCTCTGCTAAGTCTCTCTCTTCTATGAAAGGCCACACCCCTAAGGAGGCATCATCAGGCTACCACCTGACTGATACTTTAGTGTCTACCGACACTACGTTCAGGTGCCGTCAAGTTGACGTAATCTTTAAGTGCTGCAGATTTGCAGCCTTGGAAAACCCCCAGAGCAGTTCTACTCTGTCTTCTAGCATTGCTATAAGTTGGAGTCAATTCAATAGTAGTGACTGTTTTTTAAAAAAAAATATTTTGTATATATTCATAATTCTACGTCACTGGTTTTAATCTTCTAGTGAGCCTAACCTATAACATATAGAGACAGATTTCTTTAAATCACCTATTAAGCAATCTTTCATTTGTATAGTTTTGTGGGAACAAAGTTTTGTGTGTATGTTAGTGTATGAGTAGTTAAGGTTTTTTGTATCACCTTGGCTGACCAGGCTTCTCAGGGGGTTGGCAGTTAAGACCTAGTTATCCTATATGATCACATCTAACACAACATTATCGGATCTATAATAGGATCTGCTATGCACAGTCGATCAGTTGTAAGAAGATTAAGGTGGTATGCAACACCCTTTCTCAGATCACAGCACTGTTGCAATCAAGTGAGAGGAAGTTTCTCCAGGGGTGTGGCTTGCTTCCAATATAAGTGGACTCTGAAAAAGCTACTGTGCTTTTTGTTGGTTGTGGTTCTTACATCTGGCTCATTCTCTGACCTCCAGTGCTCTGGATTGGAACTGACTGCCAATCCTAGTTGTCAGCACATCCCCATTTTGCCTGCTGACTTTGGCTTCATTGGCTCCTGCAGCCAGAAGCTTCCCATCTGACCTCTGAATGGTGGATCAGTAGTCAAGAGAAAACTCCAGCTTGATATTTGACCCACAAACTTGGAATTTACCTGCTAGTACCCGTTCCTTTGCTACAAACTCTCTGTATCTACACACATAAAAGCTGCACAGGAGTATAGCAATGATGAAACATACAACTTTCCTCTCATTCCTAAATGCTTCCTCCCCCCCCAACACCTCCCCCTCCACTATCATAATCCCAATTCTATCTTACAAATCTGGCTAGACCAGAGGATGTACATTGGTCCAGATAGGAACTGGAAACACAGGGAATCCAAGGCGGATGATCCCTTCAGGACCAGTAGTGAGAGTGGCGATGCCGGGAGGGTGGGTTGGAAAGGGGAAACCGATCTTAAGGATCTACATGTGACATCCTACCTGGGGGACGGACAACAGAAAAGTGGGTGAAGGGAGATGTAGGCCAGTGTAAGATATGACAATATAATAATAATAATTTATAAATTATCAAGAGTTCATGAGGGAGAGGGAGAGGGGAGAGAGGGGAAAAATGAGGAGTTGATACCAAGGGCTCAAGTAAAAGGCAAATGTTTTGAGAATGATGATGGCGCCAAATGTATATATGTGCTTGACACAATGGATTGTGATAAGAGTTGTATGAGCCCCCAATAAAATGATTAAATTTTAAAAATAATAAATATCTTTAGGAAGATACAGTAAAATAAATAATCTCCATGAATAGAACATGATTTTTTTTACAAAAAACAAACCAGAAAAAAAAATGCTGCACAGGTCTTGCTTCTCTGCAGAGCCCCGCATAAGATGGTGCACCTCTGTCCACGCTTTCCTGCTTCATTCTTTGATTTGTGTTTGCACGTATGCCAAGCTGTCTTTGTCTTGTTTTTTAAAGAATACAGGGTAGAGTGCAAATGCAGTCCTCCACTACCACAAATTTTGCAGTTGAGTTTCCCACACTTGGGGAAATCGCAGGGGTGAGCACAGCCAGAGCGCAATGGATAAGCCTTGCCCTGGGAAAACCACCTTTGTGAGCATGGTATCTCCCCTGCCAGGTAAGTATATGCCAACTATCTTTATTACCATGAATTTGTGGTGTATTTTAAAAATCAGCTATTCATATGTCTTTTTCATACAAATTTTAGCTAAGTTCGATGAGTAACTTAAAAAAAGAGTAACGCAAAAAAAGAGAAAAGAAAACAAAAACTCTTACTGGTATTTCAACTAGGATGGAACTTGCTGTGTTTATAGGAACAACTGAAAGGAATTGAAATGTTTATCGTGATTTCCATCTCTATTCCTGTGATAGAAGTCCTGGTGGCACTGTCAGGTACGTGTTCAACTGCTAACCGTGTGCTCTGAATTTCAAAACTACTAGACACTCAGTGAGAGAAAGATGAGGCTATCTGTTCCCATAAAGGTTTATGGTCTGGTAAACCCTCTCCAGGGTAGAGATGATTCAGAATTGAATATATAACAGTGGTTTCTATATTCCTATTATATTCAATAAAAGAATGGTCCTACATGCTAAAATATATTGCTCTATCCATATAACCTCACCATCTCTGTTATTTATCGATGAACAAGGTAAAATTTAATTTAGGCGTGTGTAAGAGATCTCAAAATCTAGGTGCTTGGTATTTTACCCAGGATGTAGGATGGACTCCATTTTTGGTGTTACTTCTTATTCTGGATTAATTTAAAAGTCAGCTGGTCTGAATAGCTTTCAGGTCCCTTTCCCATCTCCTCTCTTCTCCAATACCATGCTCTGAGGATGTATATTCTGGCTCCTTCCACCTCCACCCCCCAACCAAAAGTCAAATTCACTGCCCTGGAGTTAATTCTCCATTAATTAACACTATGTGAACTGACTCAAAATTTATGACTAGCAGATAAATGCTTAAGAGATATCATAATTGTCTACTTACTCTGAAGCATCATTTTGTAAACCAACCAATCAAATAGATTTCCTTGAGTTTTCTGTTCTTAAACTCTCGATAATTTGTAATGGAAGTGCTTTCAGGAATCCTCACTAGTGTTGCCTGATTCAGGTCACCCTACTCTTTCTGCAAACTCTTGCTATAATCTTAACAGAGTGTCCAGTTTGCTCTTTGATATCACTCATAAAAGTAGATAGAATCTACTCAAGTTGCACAAGCTTGATAATATTAAATATTCATCAGGGTCTGTATTTACATGTCTAACAGGAGCTCTGGGATTTTATCGCCCATGGATATAATAAAGCATCTATTTAAAGAGTTAAAAAAAACAAAATAGAGAGAATGGGTTTCAAACACTAAGTGTGTGGCAAAGAATTCAAAAGTCAAAACCATTAAAAGCCATGTCGAAGCTCTAAATTATTTTTGATGCTGTGGTTTGTTATATACAAAGAAAAGACGTAGGTGGGTATTTATCACATTATTTTGTAGTTTACACTTAAGAGAGAATATTAAGCAGATAACTGTGTATAGGACTCATCACACACACAAAAGAAATTAATAATTGAATAAACAGATGTAGAACCACAGAGAAATTCAGAATAAGTTAATGGTATTGGTGAGAAATTGGAGAGTGGAGATAGTAAAGAGAAAGTGTCAGAAGATATAAAAATTTATTGTTACATGAAATAAGCAAGTAGAAAGATATTTTATTTTATTTTTAAACATTTTATTAGGGGCTCATACAACTCTTATCACAATCCACACATATACATATATCAATTGTATAAAGTGCATCTGTACATTCTTTGCCCTAATCATTAGATATTTTAAAACATTACCATTTGTGTAAAAAAGGAAAAACATATATTCCATACTTATCGTGCATATACAAAACAGAACAACAACAACTGTAAGGGTAACTTTGTTTATTTGTAGGAATGGGAAGTAGTTTATTGAATTTGAAGAAAGTATTTTTATTGTAGCTTTTGATATTTTCAATTGTGTAAATTGTCTGTTTTAAAAGTAAAGAAATAAGCTTTAAAAATTGAGTTGATGGGTTCTGGAAAAAAATACAGATTTTCTGAATTTTTATGACCCAGAGTATGAATAACAAACATGCGTGCATACACATTTGCACACATACATGCTACTGGTACTGTGATTCGTAGGCTGTGTGTGAACTCGGTATACCTGTAAGGAAAATATGGTTAGAGTCTAACCTATCAATCAGGTCACAGTCTAAGGATGTCTCCTTGGGGATGTGGCCTATTTAGAAGAAATGCAGAGGGGAATTGGTCTCTCTCTCTCTCTCTCTCTCTCTCTCTCTTGTTTGCTTGGATCCTGGGTCTGACTCTGGGCCAGTGGCCCTTGAGCCTAGCGATCATGGGAGCTGTTGGTGCTGTGCCATATTCCTGCCAACCTTAGCTCCACAGGACTCTGCCCTGACTGGCCTGTGGTCTCCCAGCTTCCTACTTCATCTTCCTATTTCACAGATTGTCAGCTGTGTGAGGCAAGAGAGGGCTCCAGCTAGCTAACACTATCAATGGACTTGAATTTCACCGGATTGGGCAGGTTCTTTGATATAGCTTTCTTTACTGATATCAAGTTCTTTGTTGTACATGTATGTTTATAATATACATGTATACATAACCATATACACATGTGTGTGGGTATATATATTTATATACACACATATCAACATTTATATATGTGTCACTGGTTTTATTTCTCTAGAAAACCCAGTCTGATACAGCTACCAATCCTAATCCTATTTCCATTAGAAGAACAAAGGAAGAGATTAAAGTAAAATTCCCATGTGTCCCCTAGACTTAGAAGTAACGTATGAAGCCAACAGAAGTGAACCAGAAACCAATTACTGAAGAAGTAGTCACCCTCAATAATCTGAAGTAATCTAAACTTCAGAGTCTGAAAAATATTTTAACTGTTAGATACAATCTCAGATACAGTCTCAGTTTACCGTCCCTTCCCCTTTCCATCCACCCCCCCCCCCCACTCACTTGCTACCAGGTTGCTGGAAACGCAACCTGGTAACTTCTTTCTTTACCTGGTCAACTAAAATCTATATGGTTTAATGATAGAATATCGATCTTTCAAAATGGGTGCATAAGTAAATGTGATGAAGAAAGCTGATGGTACCCTGGGGTCTTAAAGGCTTGAAGGTGAACAAGCGGTCATCTAGCTTAGAAGCAGCAAAGCCCACATGGAAGAAGCACACCAGCCTGTGTGACCACCAGGTATTGAAGGGATCAGATACCTGGCATATAAAACCAGAACAAAATCATACCTAAAATAAACTGGGGGGCAGGTGCATGGAGTGGAGACCCAATTCCCATCTGTAGACAATTGGACATCCCCCTACAGAGGAGTCACAGGGAAGAAATGAGGCAGTCAGGGTGCTGTATAGCATTGATGAAACACACAACTTCCCTCTAGTTCTTTGGTGCTTTCTTCCCCCCACTATCATGACCTCAATTCTACCTTACAAATAGGATTAGACCAGAACCTGCACACTGATACAGACAAAAGCCCACAACACAGGGACCCAGGATAGATAAATCCTCCAGGGCCAACAATGAGAGTAAAGATACCACGAGGATTAGGAGAGGGTGCCGGGAGAAAGGAGGAACCATCACAAGGATCAACCTATAACCCCCTCTTCAGGGAGATGAACAATAGAAAAGTGGGTGAGGGGCAACAGAGGATGATATAAAATATGAAAATAATAATCTATAACTTATCAAGGGTTTGTGAGGGAGGGTGGTGGGGGAGGGTGGGGGAAGAAATGGGGAGCTGATATCAGGGTCTCAAGTGGGAAGAGAATGCTTTGAAAATGATGGCGGCAGCATATGTACAAATGTGCTCGACACACTGGATGAATGTATGGATTGTGATAAGAGATGTAAGGGCACCCAATAAAAGTATTAAAAAAAGAATACGGATGTTTGTGGTATAAGAATTGATAATCACACCAATTCCAGAAAATGTATTTCCAAATATTAAAAGAATATAGGGAATTCACTGTAAATAAGAACATTTACAACTCTATAAACTCAGAGGCAAGAGTTAACAGCTAGGGACAAACAGCCTATTTCCTATCCAACAGTCAACAGCCTATTATTTTACAGATAATTTCTTCTTTGAGGGGTAGGTAGCTGTCTGATTATTTATTGTCTCATATTTATTCCAGCATTTGTAAATTCACAATATCATTTTAATAATTAACCTGCTCTAATATATTCATTAGTAGCATATTTATGTCACAAAGATTTCCCTATATTAAATGTGTATATTGTTTAGAAAAGTACTTTTGTCTAGTATAAGTATTTTGCTTTCTTTTTTTTTCATATCTTCCGAGTATTTATTTTTTATCCTTTTTCTATTACTCTGCTTTAGTGCTAGCAGATGTTTTGTTAAATACCTTACATGTGAGCCACTGCTGACCTGGAGCTCTTCAATGACGTGACCTGGGTCTCTAGATCTTACCCTTTAGTGTAGGGAATCTTACCACTGGAAAGATTCTGGGGAACACAAAACTCTGCTAGAATCTTAACTATACATTACACAATATGCAAGAGTATATATTTTATCTTTTCCCCTACCTTTTTGAAGCCCTGTTTTCAAAAAGTCATGTTCCGACCATAAGAAGCTACTTAATGCACTTTAACAAAGAGACGGACAGAAAAGTAGGTGATGGGAGACAGGACAATATAATTGAAAATATAAATTATCAAGGGTTCATGAGTGAGGGAGGAAGGGAAAAAAACATCAATGGTTCAAGTAGAAAAAGTGCTTTGAAAATGATGGCAACGTATGTACAAATGTGCTTTACACAACGGATGAATGTATGAATTGTGATAAGTGTAAGAGTCCCCAATAAAAACATTTTAAAAAATGAAAAAAATTGAAATTGAGTCCATCCTTATGCACTTTGAAGGGCAGGCTAGATCTGCCCTACAGGGGTTCTGAGGCTGAACCCAAGCAACCCAGCTGCAGTGGCTCCTGCTGGGCTGCACCACGGGGACAGCAGTTTTACATAAGCAGACTGCCACACCTTGTGCAGTGCAGCTTGTACGGTCAAGCTGCACCTTTGGGTTAGTGCTTTGTCAACTCGAGTTCTTTTCCTTTTTTGAATTCAGTTGTTCACCTTTTTAAAAAACTGTGACAAAGATCATGATAAAACCATCTTAGGGGAAGCTGACTGTCCAGAAGCAAGCTAAACATGAAGGAGCTCTGCCGGTGTAGTGGGTTGTTTTAATCTGCAAACCACATGGTCATTGGTTTGAATCCATCATCAGCTCCATGGGAGAAAGATAAGACTGTATTCCTATAAAGATTTAAAGTCGAGCAGATAAAAAAAGGAACATGCATGCTTCTAAATAAAGACTTGAAAAAAGAGATTTACATTCTGCTCTGAGGGTCACTGAGTTGGAATTGACTCAATGGCAGTGAGTTTTTCCAGAGTTCTTTGTCACTAAGACTTTGTAGTCAAGTCTGGTAATTAGGACCTTACCACGAACCCAGTAAGTCTAACATCCTCGCCACACCACATGCATAATCTTCCCCTCTGTGCTTTGGGGCTTGCTCTTCACCCCTAGGGAAAATTGCTGTGACATTTTAACCAACTGCCGTGGCGTCGCGACCGTGCCCCAGTGGGTTTCCAGGACTGAAACTAAAGTAGAATGGAAAGCCCCATCTTCCCTGCGAATGGCTAATGACTGCTTCATTCTCCAACGGCTTCAGGGCCACTTCTTCAATCCTGACAGCTTTACCCACGCCGCATTTTGCACTCCTCCATATGCTAATATCTGGCTTCTCCAGTAGTTCCGAAATCGAACCTCCTTCCAGCAATTTAATGTAGAAAACAAAGCAAATTAAGAATGTTTTCGTCTGCACGAACCCACAGCAAAATGGAGGGTTCCTCCAGGTAACTGCAATTCCCAGAAGGCAACGAAAGGCCAGGCGGAAGTCGCTCCTCACCGAAACTCGCGGTGTCACGCCGAAAGATGCTCGCCGGAGAATACTCTGCCCTGCGCGGTGAAATCGGGGGAGAAAAGCTCTCCGCAAACTCAAAATACTCTGTTTCCCAGGAGCACAAACAAGGTGTCGGCTCAAAATCGTATTTTGCTTTCTTAATACTCTAGAATTTACTCTTAACAGATTCTCTTTTTGTTCTTTTTAGAAATTTCAATTGATGTTACTGTTCTGTTCTAACTCTACTTATAATTTTATCCATCAAACATTCTCAAAAGCATTTAAAATTATTTTACTTCCTTACTGATACTATTGAAAATTATGTTACCTATATAAGCATTCTTTATTATCATTTCACTGGACTTGTAGGTAGCAAAGATTTAGCTATATGGGTTATCTTAGTTACTTAGTACTGTATAATACACAGACAAAAAGTAGGTAGCTTTGAAGAGTATAAATTAATTTTCTCACTGTTTTAAAGGCTAACTGTCTAAGTCAGGGTCGTAGCCGTGTCAGTTACTTCCTTGTCAAAAGCACTTCTTTATTTCCGGAGTCCTTGGCATGAAGTTGCAGACATGGACAATCCCCATGTGGTATTAGTTTTCTCCCTTGTGTGTGTTTCTGTGTGTAGCTCTTTTCTGCTTTTTGGGGATACCCCTCATATGTTCAAGAGTGGTTCAAGGTGTGACATGCTCTTGGTCTTCATTTTCTTCCTGTCTTTTTAATGACCATTTACTTTCTTCATGGCTGATATTCTTGATGTCTTCCCACAGCTTGCCAGGTCTTCTCTCATTGATGTTCAATGGGTTAAATCTGTTCTTGAGATGTTCCCGAAATTCAGGTGGGATTACTCCAGGTCACCGTTTGGCTCTTTTGGACGTGTTTGGATTTAATTAATAGTTCACTAACTGGACTTCCTTGCTCATTGTTGTTGTTGGGGGCTGTCAAGTCAATTCTGAATCATCATGACCTCATGGGCAACCGAACGCACCCCTGCCTGGTCCTGCCCATGCTCAGTTCTTCTTGTGCTTGAGCCCAGTCCATCGTTGCAGCCACAGTGTCAATGCATCTTATGGAGGGCCGTCCTCTTTTTCTTTGCCCCTTTGTTTCCCCCAACAGGATATCCTTTTGCCAGGGATTGGTCTCTCCGGACAACATGTTCAAAGTATGTAAGAAGAAATCTCTCTGACCTTCCTTCTGAGGAGTATCTGGCCATATTTCTTTCAATATAGATCAGTTTGTCCTTTTAGCAGTCTGTAGCACTTTCAGTGTTCTTTGCCAATACCACAGTTCAAAGGCACCGATTCTTTATCTCCTTTATTAACTGTCCAATTTTCACATGTGGACCAGGCAATGGAAAATACTGTGGCTTGGGTCAGGCACATCTTAGCCCTCAAAGTAACATCCTTGTTTTATAATATTTTAAAGATTTACCTGATACAGTACTTTTGGTCTCTTGACTATTGTTTCCATGAGCATGGATTGTGGATCCAAGCAAAACAAATCCTTGCCAACTTCAATCTTTTCTTTATTTGTCATGATGTCACCTATTGGTCCCGTTGCGAGGATTTTGGTCTTCCTTACATCCATACTGAAGCCTGCAATCCTTGAACTTCTTATGATGGCAAGTGCTTCAACCCCTTCTCACTTTCATCAGCCAAGGTGGTGTCCCCATCTGCATACCACAGGTTGTTCATAAGCCTGCCTCCAAACTTGATGCCACTGTTTCATATAAGCGATCTTCTCTGATTATTGGTCCACATCCAGATTGAATAAATGTAGTGAGAGGACAAAAGCCTGCCCAACCTCTTTCCTGATTTTAAACCGTGCAGCATGCCCTTGTCTGTTTGAACAACTGCCTCTGATGCAGTCACGGGTTCCACATGAGCATATTGAAGTGTTCTGGAATTCCCGTTTTCTGAAGACTATCCATAGTTTGATATGATCCACATAACCGAATACCTTGGCACACAATAAAGGACAAGTAAATATCTTTCTGATATTCTCTGCTTTCAGCCAAGATACATCTGACATCAGCAATGATAGCCACTGTTCCATGTCCTGTTCTGAATCCTGCCTGTACCTCTGGCAGCTCCCTGACAATGTACTGCTGCAGCCTTTGTTGAATGATCTTCACCAAAATTTTACGTGCATGTAATATCACTGATATTGTTCTATATTTTGAGCATTCTGTTTGGTCACCTTTCTATGGAAAGGGTACAAAGATGGATATCTTCCAGTCAGTTGGCCATTCATCTGTTGAAACATTTCAGTAGGTATTTTCTCAATTTCTGGAGCCTTCTTTTTAGCTAATGCTTTCAGTGTAGCTTGAACTTCTTTCTGCATCGTTGGTTCTTGTTGATATGCTACCTCCTGAAATGATGGAATATGAGCTTGTTTTCTTGGTACAAGACAACTTTTGGTGTATAGATATTATCCTGTCACAGACAACATTGTACTTCAAGAAAGAGATTGATGTGTTATTTTTGATGATGGATGTGAAACTATTCTTCTTAAATTTATCACTCCCAATAAAGGAACCCATATAATTGTCTTATTCAAAATGGCCAATGCCATTCCAGTTCAGCTCCCTAATGCCTAGGATATGCATTGGATCTTTATGTTCCATTTGATTAGATCATTTTGCATTCTTCTTCATTCTAACAACTTCTAATATTCTAGATCAATACATGATACATTACATAGTCCAATTATTAATGGTTGTTTGCAGCTGTTTCTTCTAATTTTATTGGTCTCATGTCAGCAAAGGAGGGTCTCAAAAGCTTTACTCCATTCACTTCATTAGGGGCAATGCTAATTTGGGGAGTTGGTTCCTACCCATTCACATCTTGAGTGCCTTCCAACAGGAGATGGTCTTCCAGCACTCCATCTGAGAATGTTCTGCTGTGATTCAAAGGTTTTCAGTGGCTACTCCCTCGAGTGGACAGTCTGCTCCATCTCTGGTCCCTGTAGATCCAATTACGTTCTGCTATCTGTAAGGTTTTCACCAGATAATTTCTCACAAGTGGAGACGCATTCCTTCTTTATAGTCTGTTCTTAGTCTGGAAGCTGTGCTGAAACTTGTTCACCTTGGGTGACCCTGTTGGTGTTTAAAGTACTGGTAACATAGCTTCCAGTATCACAGTATGACAAACTGACGGAAAGGCTGTAAAGAATGCAGTCAAGAAAGATGTATGGAACAGTTTGAATCTGTAACACATGGGGTCTCCATGAGTCAGAATCGAATCAATAGCAAATATTCCAAGACAGTAACTGCATTAATGTTTGCTCAAATGACCGGGAACCCTAACTAGCCAAGTTGACACATAATATTGATTACCACAAGGATCCAATTAGCACTACTGAAGTCTTTTAAGAACTGAGGTTTTACTTATGATCGTTGGACACCTTCTTATTCTGATTCCCTTTGGACTTTTCACTGATTATAACCTGAGGCTCTTGGGCAGAAGTTCAATGTGCTGAGGTTCACACTGTTTTTAGGTCACTCAGACCCTGAAACTAATTTTTCTACTTCAATATTGGGATGACAACTTCATTTAAAGCTTTATTAAGGAAAGCAATTAGTAATTCTATAAAAAGACAGAATGTCATAGTAACTAATTGCATGGGTTTTGTAGTCAGGCTGTTAGGGGTCAAATTTCAGGACTACCACTTACTATCTGCTGGATAGCTAGGCAGAAAATTTAAGATTTAATTGAACCTTTCTGTGCTTCCGTTTTTCCACCTGTAAATTTGAACAAGTAATGATATTGACCCGTCATCAAACTCTGCATTCCCCCCCAAAATAGATATCAACCTGCAGATGGTATTGTGTCATTATCTTCCGTTTTTCGATGTGTTGTAAATTCTAACCTGTGTCTGTGGTTGATGAGGCAGGATTAGGTTACATTGACGAGGATTAAGTTACATTTAGTATGTTAATGAGACAGAGTTAATGTGGCATGTATCTTTACTTAAGTGGAGATCCTTAGCTGAGGCCACAGCCTTGAGCAGCGTTTCCTGCCAGTGTGGCCTTCATTAATTTTTATATTATAGGAGAGTTGAGGAGAGAGAAGTGAGGGATTTGGAGGGAAAGGAGGGATTTGACTGCCACCTAGAAAGTAGAGTCAGGAAAAAAATAGTAGAGTTGGGATAAATCACGCTTTTTGGACTTGGGGTCTGTTCATTGAGACCATGCTAGGCCCAGGAGAAGATTGATGCTAAGACACATGGAAATCTCTAAGAAGTGCTGGGCCTGCAGATGTTGAAAGGCGACGAAGACTCTCTCCTGGAGCCAAAAGAAAGTCTTCCCTTAAAGTTGGTGTCTGTATTAGAACTTCTGACTTCCTGAACTGTGGGAGAATAAATTTCTAATTTCTAGAGTCATACTTTTGTCTGTTATATGTCTGTTATAACAGCACTAGATAAATGAAACATTACAAAATGATTCTGTTGAGAGGATTATTAATGAATACATATAAAGTATTTATTGTCAGGTGCCATTGAAATGATTTCAATTTATACTCTATGCATCAGCTTCACAATTGTTTTTATGTCTGAACCCATTGATGCAGCCTCTCTGTCAATCCAACTCATCAAGGGCCTTGGATTATTTTTTTTTTTGCCTCACCTCTACTTGGCCAAATATGATGTTTGTCCTGACAATATGTCCAATGTATGTACGATGAAATCTTGACATGCTTGCTTCTAAGAAACCCTCTGGTCACATTTCTTCCAACATAGATTGTCTTGTCCTTTTAGCAGCCCATGGTACTTTCCACCTTCTTCTCCAGCACCACAATTCAAATGCATCTTATTTTCTATGGTCTTCCTTATTCAATGTCCAAGTTCAAATGCATATGATGCAATGGAGAATACCATGGTTTGGACCAGGCACACCTTAGTCCTCAAAGGAATATCCTTGTTCTTTAATAGTCTAAAGAAGTCTTGTGCAGAAGATTCTCTCAAGGCAATATGTCTTGTGATCTCTTGCTTTCTGCTTCCATGAGCATTGATTGTGGATCCAAAAAGAAAATATCCTTAACAACTTCAAACTTTTCTTCATTTATCACGTTATCTATTGGTCCAGTTGTGAGGATTTTGGTCTTCCTAACATTGTGTTGTAATCCATAATGAAGGCTGCAATCCATGAACTCTGTCAGGAAGTGCTTCAAGTTCCCTGACTTTCAACAGGCAAGGTTCTATAACCTGCATATCAGAGGTTGTTAATAAGCCTTCCTCCAATCCTGATGCCACACACTTCATGTAATCCAGCTTCTCTGATTATTTAGTCAGCATATAGATTGAGCAAGTATGGTGAGAGTATACAACCTTGACACTCACCTCTCCTGATTTTAAACTATGCAGTATGCCCTTGATCTGTTTGCACAATGGCCTCTTGATACACGTAGAAATTCCAAATGAGCACAATGAAGTGTTCTGGAATTCCCATTCTTCTCAATGTTATCCACAGTTCATTATGGTTCACAAAGTCAAATGCCTTTGCCTAGTCAATGAAACAAATAAATATCGTTCTGCTGTTCTCTGCTTTGAGCCGAGTCAGCTGATGTCAGCAATGGTATCTCTTGCTCCAGATCCTCTTCTGAATCCAATCTGAACTTCTGGCAGTTCTCTCTCAACGTG
The DNA here is from genome assembly GCF_050624435.1 of Tenrec ecaudatus. NCBI lineage: Eukaryota > Metazoa > Chordata > Mammalia > Afrosoricida > Tenrecidae > Tenrec > Tenrec ecaudatus. Next base: position 89,280,532 of record NC_134532.1, read on the forward strand.
CTCCTGTAACTATGGTTGTTTAAAGTACTTTAACAATGCTAATATAGCAAGACCAGCTATTTCTACCCAGTGTGATGTGTTTTAAAATAAACTAAGCATCTGGAGGTATACTTTTTGAGCACTTATTTGCTTTCTAATTAAAAACAAAGTTTCTTCATTATAGCTTTCCCTTTCTTAGAACAGGTCTAGATTCCCAGTGTCATCAGAAGATACTATGCAACACCTGTGCTGGGCACCTCAGTTTCTTACAGAGTATGTTGGTGATGACTTTATCAAAGCCCAATTTGGATCTTGGTAGGTAAAAGCAGGTTGTCTTTATTATTATTTCCCCCTGTTCCATTTCTTCCTATGCTTCTCTTTTGATCTTCAACTCAATGCTCTTTAAGGGAATGATAGACTTGAAATTCAAGTTAGGAAGGAAAAGGCGTCCTGACTTTTAGAACCGTGAGAGATTTTATGAACAAAATGAAGAGAGTTCCAAACATCTTTTCTAGTGACTCCTCCAGGAGGATCAGAAGAGATAACAACCCCACCGAAAGGCACGGTTATCAGAGAAGCTTGTCCACATCAGAGGACATTCTGACTTTAAGAACTTGCTTTGTTATTCCTTTTATATGTTAGATGCACCAGAGGGGATTAGAGCAAGAAGAGAAGATGCATTAAAGATTTAGAGAGAATGACATCTAGAAAGTTATGGGGAGGAGAAGGTAGAGAGCCCAGTGGTGTAGGAGCAACAGCAATCTAGCTGAGAGGAATCACTAAGAGGCAGAAGAAGGACGAGTGCCATGGTGGGGCAGGAGGAAGGTAAAAGGAAACAGAGAAAAGATCTAAGAAGCAAAGTCATGGGTAGAGGTATAAACATAGGTGTGCACTCATATAAATATATTCATTAATAAAGATAGAGGTATTGGCCTATGTGCACATATTTATATGCCAATACATTGAGGATGTGGATGGACATTGGGCATCTGCTCAAGCCCTCCTTCAACCAAGCACACTTTATTCTAACAACCTGGCATTCTGTGATGCTCACCCTCCCTGCACGATCACCGAAGACAAAATGGGTGCACGAGCAAATGTGGTGAAGAAAGCTGATGGTGCCCAGCTATCAAAACATATGGTGTCAGGGGTCTTAAAGGCTTGAAGTTAAATAAGTGGCCAACTAACAGAAAGAAACAAACCCACACAGAAGAAGCACACAAGCCTGTGCGATCATGAGGTATCGACAGGATCAGGTAACAGGTATCAGAAGACCTGCAAACAAACAAACAAACAAACAAACAAACAAACAAACAAACAAACATTGTTGATAATGAGAGAAGTTGGAGCAGAGACTCAACACCCAGTTGTAGACAATGGGACATGTCCTCACAGCAGGGTCCCAAGGAAGGGATGAGTCAACCAGGGCGAAGTATAGCACCAATGAAACTCACAATATTCCTCTGGTTCCTTTAGGCTTCTCCATGCCCCACTATCATAACCCCAGTCCTGTCTTTCGCTGTGGGCTAGGCTGGCGCTTGTACACAGATACAGATAAAAGCTTAGGACACATGGAATTCAGGTCAGATAAACCCCTCAGGAACAGAAAAGGGAGTAGTGATACCAGGAGGATATGAGGAAGGTCGGGAGAGAAGGGGGAAGAAACTGTGGGGGAGGGAGACAGCGGATGGTGTGAGATATGAAAATAATACTTTATAATTTATCAAGGAGTCACAAGGGTGGGAGGGGAGAGGGAGGGTAAAAAGAGGAGCTGATACCAAAGGCTGAAATAGAAAGTAAATGTTTAGAAAATAATAATTGCCACATATGTACAAATATGCTTGATATAATTGATGTGGTATTAAATCCCTCAGTCTGATTTCCCCCCTCTTCTGACATTTATTTTTATTCAAGCAGACTGTAAGCTACACTTGTGAGATACCTAGTGAGGTACATTTTGAAATGTAATTTCAAAACTTTGTAAATCTTGCTGCTCTGTGGATAGGATGGTAGGGACTGGCTGCTTCATTCTGTCAGAGAGCAGTAAGGTAACCCTGAATAACCACACAGCAGTGTGCAAGATGACACTTAGCTGGCTAGGTTGGAGCTAAAGACTCAGGTTTCTTCCCCATGTGACCCAGGTGGCTTTGCTTTCTTCTATGGCGACAAATTGAGCCTTTAGTCCCAGCCAGCTATTTCAAAGTTGCCAATGGTCAAGAGGAGGTCTGTGTTCTTGCTATAGCCAGAGATCCATGCACACTTTAGCCTAGAGAGGTTCCATTAGTTGCACTCGGATTAAAACCAGGGTGTGCTTCCTTGGAGAAGCTTTGGTGGCATAGTGGGCTATGCATTTACCTACTAGCCACAAGGTCAGTAGTTTGAAACCACCAGTGGGAGAAAGGTGAGGCTGTCTGCTCCTGTAAAGATTTACAGCCGTAGAACCCCACAGAGACAGCTCTATAGAGTGAGTCACTGTGAATCAGAATCAATTGGATGGCAGTGAGTTTTATTTTTGATTGCTACCTCAAAATGAGCTTTTATTATGGGAGCTAGATTTGGGAATCTAAGAATGACTACATATCTCTTAGGGACTATCTTTCATTTATTAAACCCAAATACAAATTCATGGCTATCAAGTCAGTCTGACTCATGGCAACCCTACAGGGCAGGATAAATTGATCTCTGTTTGTTTTTGAGACTGTAATTCTTTTCTTTTTAATCACTTTATTGGTGGCGTGTACAGCTTTTATCACAATCCATACGTACATGCATTGTGTCAAGCCCATTTGAACATATGTTGTCATCATAATTTTCAAAACATTTTCTTTCCTCTTGAGCCCTTGGCATCAGCTCATTTCCCCCTCTCCCCCACCATCCCTCCTTCATAAACCTTGATAATTTATAATTTTTTTCATGTCTGAGATAGTTAGTTTATTGTGCCAGTCTGGCTGATAAAAACAAGTGGGATTAATTGAAGGGCAGAGAGATAAATGACTCAGTGAGCCTCGCCTTTCTTGTCTCTCTTTGCTTGTTCTGTGTCTCAATTTACAGGCTCCACTACCTGTGGGACACCTAGGCTGCGGACTGTGTCGCTGTAAGTTGAGGTCCCTTTAAGACCACAAGACTGGAATTTACATCTCTTGAGCTGGGGACTGACTGTTAGTGACCTGGCTGACAGTTAGTGACCTGTCTTGCTGTTTGCTGCCTGTGCTGGGATAGCCTACCTCTCTCTACAGAGGACTACCTGGTGGCCTCAAGACTTGAAGGACTGTCAGTGTCTCACAACTCTCTCTTGGGAGTGAGTTGCACTGAGCCATTTGTACTGCTTTATAATTTAACTGTTCATTTCTTGTATTCTATATCTTTTTATCTATCTATCTGCATATGATTTAACAGTTCATTTCTTGTGTTATATATCTATCTTTATTACACTTGATCTTAGCCAAAAGGCCGAGAAGCGATTATCTATCTTTACATATTTGTAAAATTATTAGCAATCTGGTTTTGTCTCTCTAGAGAACCCTGTCTAAGAGTGGTTCTAGAGAAATAAAATCATAAATATAGGTTTCTTAAATTGGCTCTCCAGCCTGAATAGTCAACACTAGTGATACTACTTCAACATCCCAAAGCATGGATAAGACTGCTACTCTTCCTAATCCATGGTTGAAATAGCAAAGATAATACCTAAAGTAGCACCACCGATAGATGAGGTGCTGGTGAAAGGAGAGGCTCTGTGTGATCATATGTTTGTATTTTCCAGTTTTTTCAGGATGACAAGTATAGGGAAGCTGGTTGGCTGGTCTTTCTTACAATGGAAAGTGTGATTAAGGAGAGGGATGGTCTCAGAGCCTCAAAAGTGCGCCTCAGGTGCAGACTAATGGATTTGAAAACTTCCATCTGGGCTACAAAGGAGAGCCTTCTCTCCTCTAGTAAAAGAGCTGACATTGCTGAGATCCAGGTCCAGAGTCTCTTTATATGAGTAGCTGAATTACAACGGCAGCTGGATTGCAGATCTAGAGAAGTGTCTGAAACCAAAGTGAGGGCATTTATTGGGAAAAGTTGGGACCCTGAAACATGGGATGGGAACATATGGACTGATGATCCAGAAGAGGAGGATATTGATCCCTTAGAAACTATTGACTCACCCCAGTGAATAGATCCACCCCTCCCAGTTTACAGTATTAATTCACAATCCATACTTGAGCAGATTAGCCAAACTATTCAAATTGATATGCAAGGTGGGGCTGCAGCAGTAGCATTGCCTGAGGGAGATGCCTTACAAGATATTGCTGAGAGCACCTAGGAAACACCCTCACCACCCATTATTTCCGCTAGACCTGGCACTAAAATTAAGTCTCAGAAAGCTCTTAAAGGTGAGGTTGAGATGATTACCCAAGAAGCACACTATACTCATAAAGATCTCGAGTTTTCAAATACGTACAAGCAGAAGCCTGGGGACTATCCCTGGGAATGGTTACTAAGGCTGTGGGATACTGGTGCACGAAATGTAATGTTAGACCGGTCTGAGTTTCTGGCTATGGGACCCCTAAGCACAGACTCTTCTTTCAATGTCTCCATGAGAGAGGCTAAGAGAGGCTCTAATTCTTTATTTGGTTGGTTCGTTGAAGCATGGACTGCCAGATGGCCTAGATTAGACCAACTTGAAGTACCTGACCTACCTTGGTACACTGTAGAGGAAGGCATCCAAAAGCTTAGAGAAATTGGTATGTTGGAATGGATCTATCAGGATATTCCCATTGACCACAACCATAAGGAACAAGTTTGTGAAGTGGGCCCCAGCATCTCTTAAGACTCCTGTAATTGCTATTTTATGTGCACCAGGATTAACAGTGGGCACGGCCCTAAGTGAACTCAGACATTTGCCCACAATGGGGCTGATTGGTCCATGTGATGGTAGAGGGCAGATGTCAGCACTGAATCAACAGACAGGGTGGGCGTGGTTATAATAGACAACAAGGTTTCAGTAGTAATCAGAGCAACCTGTCTCGTGTGGAATTATGGCATTGGCTACTTATCCACGGTGTCCCTAGGAATGAAATAGATGGGAAACCTGCTAAATATTGACGTGATCTGTACAGGTGAAAGAATGGTAGATCAGGTGAAGAGCAGAAGAGACAGTCACGTTCGCTCAACTAATTCCCAGACCTGAGCCAGTTTACAGACCCACAACCCCTTGAATGAGGGGGAGGCCGGGTCCCTTGGAAGGAGGACCCTGCTACATCATCGGAGGTCTATACTGTTAGTCGTTCTTCTAGCCTTCCCCAAAGGGACCTGCAGCCTGTTCATTGGGGGAAAGGAAATAATCACACCTTTCGGGGATTACTGGACACTGGCTTGGAACTGACACTAATTCCAGGAGACCCAAAGTGTTTCGAAGGCCCACCAATCAGAGTGGGGGCTTATGGAGGTCAAGTTATCAATGGAGTTTTAGCTCAAGTACGCCTCACTGTGGGTCCAGTGGGCCCCGGACCCATCCTGTGGTTATTTACCCAATTCCAGAATGCATCATTGGAATAGACATACTTAGTAACTGGCAGAACCACCATATTGGATCCCTAAAATGTGGAATAAGGGCTATCATGGTAGGAAAGACCAAGTGGACATCATTAGAATTGCCATTACCTAGGAAAATAGTAAACCAAAAGCAGTACTGTATTCCTGGAGGGATTGCAGAGATCAGTGCCACCATCAAAATCTTGAAAGATGCAGGGGTGGTGATTCCTACCACATCCCCATTTAACTCACCTATTTGGCCTGTAAAGAAGACAAATGGATCCTGGAGAATGACAGTGTATTATCGTAAACTTAACCAGGTGGTGACTCTAATTGCCGCTGCCGTTCCAGATGTGATTTCATTGCTTGAGCAAATTAATACTTCTCCTGGTACTTGTTATGCAGCTATTGATCTGGCTAATGCCTTCTTCTCAATACCAGTCTCAAAGGACCACCAGAAGCAGTTTGCCTTCACCCGGCAGGGGCAACAATATACTTTCACAACTCTTCCCCAGGGGTACATCAACTCTTTGCCCTGTGCCATAATTTAGTCTGAGGGGACCTTGATTACCTGTCTATTCCACAAAATGTCACACTGGTCCATTATATTGATGACATTATACTGATTGGACCCACTAAGGAGGATGTATCAAAGACTCTAGATTCTTTGGTACAATATCTGCGTACAAGAGGTTGGGAACTTAACCCAACGAAGATTCAGGTACCCTCCACATCATAAAATTTCTAGGGGTTCAGTGGTGTGGGGCATGTCAAGATAATCCTACTAAAGTGAAGGATAAGCTATTGTATTTGGCACCCCCAATGACTAAAAAATATGCACAACGCTTAGTGGGCCACTTCAGATTTTGGAGGCAACATATCCCTCACTTGGGTGCTCTACTTCGATCTATTTATCAAGTGACACGAAAAGCCTCCATTTTTGAGTGGGGCCCAGAACAAGAGAAGGCTCTTCAACAAGTTCAGGCTGCCGTGCAAGCTGCTTTGCCACTGGGAACATATGATCCAGCTGACCCAATGGTGCTGGAGGTGTCAGTTGTAGATAAAGATACAGTGTGGAGTCTTTGGCAGACCCTTATTGGTGAATCACAGCGTAGACCATTGGAATTTTGAAGTAAACTCTTACCATCCTCTGCAGACAACTACTCCCCCTTTGAAAAACTGCTGTTGGCCTGTTAGTAGGCCTTGGTGGAGACTGAACGCCTCACCATGGGCCACTAAGTCACCATGAGGCCTGAACTACTTATCATGAGCTGGGTATTGTCTTACTCATGGAATCATAAAGTTGGACGTGCGCAGCAACACTCCATTGTTAAATGGAAGTGGTATATACGAGATCGGGCCGAAGCAGGACCTGAAGGAACAAGTAAGCTGCATGAAGAAGTGGCCCAAATGCCCACAGTCTTCACTCCTGTCACATTACCTTCTTGCTCCCAGTCAGCACCTACAGCCTCCTGGGAAATTCCTTACCATACTTTAACTGAAGACCAAAAAAGTCATGCTTGGTTTACAGATGGCTCTGCACGATATGCAGGTGCCACTTGTAAGTGGACAGCAGCAGCACTACAGCCCCTTTCTGGGATCTCCCTAAAGGACAGTGGTGAAGGGAAATCTTCCCAATGGGCAGAACTTCGAGCAGTGCACCTGGCTGTTCAGTTTGCATATAAGGAAAAATGGCTAGATGGGAGAGTGTATACTGATTCATGGGCTGTGGCTAATGGCTTGGATGGACGGTCAGGGAATTGGAAGGGCCATGATTGGGAAATTGGTGACAAGGAGGTGTGGGGAAGAGGTATGTGGATAGACCTCTCTGAATGGGCCAAGAAAGTAAAGTTAATTGTATCTCACGTGACCGCTCACCAAAGGATTACCTCTGAAGAGGAGGACTTTAATAATCAAGTGGATAAGATGACATGCGCCGTGGAGACTGGTCCTCCTCTTTCCTCTGCCACCCCTGTTATAGCCCAATGGGCACATGAACAAAGTGGACACGGTGGCAGGGATGGAGGTTATGCATGGGCACAGCAACATGGACTTCCACTCACCAAGGCTGACTTGTCCACTGCCACTGCTGAGTGCCCCATTTGCCAGCAGCAGAAACCAACAGTATGTCTTACACTGACCGATGTCTCCCTTCACCTACTTTTCTGTCCATTCCCCTGGGAGGGGTTATTGGTAGATCATTGTTATCAGTTCCCCTATTCTCCCCGCACTTTCCCCTTCCCCTCCTGGTATCACCACTTTCATTATTGGTCCTGACGGGTTTATCTGTCCTGGATTCCCTGTGTTTCCAGCTCTTATCTGTACCAGTGTATGTGCTCTGGTCTAGGAGGATTTGTAAGGTAGAATTGGCATCAGGATGGGAGGGAGGGTGTGTGTGTCAAGAAGCATTGAAGAACTAGAGGAAAATTGTTTTTTTCATCGGTGCTATACTGCACCCAGACTGGCTCATCATCTTTTCCTTGTGACCTCTCTGTCAGGAGTGTCCAATTGAGACTGTAATTCTTTTAGGGAGTAGAAAGCTTCACCTGTCTCCCAATCTGCAGATTGGCTGTTGGTTCAAACAGCTCACCTCGTGCTTAGCAGCCCAGCACTGTCACACTGTCTGTCACCAGGGCTCCTCTACTTGAGCAACTGCTTTGTGTGAGAGTTTTTCTTTTTCCTTTTTGGCTTCTTCCCATTCCCCTTCTTTCTTGCCTATATTAGATCAAGAAAGTTCTCTGGCTTTTCTCTTCCCTATACAAGCCTTGTACAGGTATGGAAGTTATGGTATTTCTTGCGAAATGGCAGTTGTAGCTGAAGGTCCATTGGTTTCTAGACATTGTTTCAATTTTTAGCAATACTACGCCTTAGTGGTGGTTGTTGTGAAATGCTGTCGAATCATTTCTGACCATTGCTTGGTTCTGTGCTGTCATCACAATAGCCAGTATATTTGAGTCTGCTGTTGCAGCCACTGTGTCAATCTATCTTATTAAAGGTCTTCCTCTTTTTCACTGAACCTGTACTTTATCAAGAACATGCCCTTCTCCGGGGATTGGTCCTGCCTGATAACATGTCATCCCCAAAGTGAGACAAAGTCTCATTATCCTCACTAATCAGGAGCATGTTTGCTTTACTACTTCCAAGACAGATTTGTTCATTCTTCGTGTAGTTCATGATATATTAATATCCTTGGACAAACTAAAACTCAAAGCTTCAGTTCTTTAGTCTTGATTTCCCATCATCCCAATTGTGTGTACATATATGAGGTCTATGGATCCAACCACTGCAGTTGGAAAATGCTGTCTTGGTGATATAAATCTGATGGCAATGAATTTTGGTTTTGAGTGCTACCTTGAAATTCACTTTCATTATGGGGGCTAGATGTCGGGAGTCTGAGCATGACTACATAAATCTTAGTAAATAGCTTTCATTTACTAGGAAATAGTTATGTTAGCACCTGCTTTGTGTGAATGTAGTTTGTTTTTTTTGCTCCTCATCTTCTGTCTTTCCTTCCTCTATTAGATCAATGAAGTTTTCTGATTTTTCTCTGTTTTGTACAACCCACGCACACACATTACAGGTTTGGAAGCTATGGTATTTCATTTCTTTTATCAGTTTTCTTTAATTGAAAAATACTATGGACTTTATTTTCTTCTAGAAACAAAGCTAGGGATTGCATGATAGAGTTTGGCAAGAGCAATGACTTGTTCATAGCAAATACCTCTTTCCAATAATAGAAACAGTGACTATACACATGGACTTCTTCAGATGGAATGCACAGAAATAAAATTGACTACATCTATGGAAAGAGATCATGGAAAACACAATATCACAACTAAAACCAGGCTAGAAGCTGATTGTGGAACAGACCATTAATTGCTCATATGTAGGTTGAAGTTTAAGCTGAAGAAAATTAACTCAAGCCCACAAGAGTTAAAATATGACCTTGGGTCTATCCCATCTGAGTTTCAAGAACATCTCAAGAAAAGATTTGATTCATTGAACACTAATGACAGATGGCATGGTGAGCTGTGGGTTGACATCAAAAACATCATCCATTAAGAAAGCAAAAGATCATTAAAAAGACAAGAAAGGAAAAAGATCAAAGTGAATGTCAGAAGGTCTGAACCTTTCTCTTCATCGTTGAGTAGCTCAAGCAAATGGAAGGAATAATGAAACCAAAAAGCTGAACAGAAAATGTCAGCTCAAAGAAGAAAAAGAAAATATAATGAAATGTGAAAAGATGTAGAGTAAGAAAACCAAAAAGAAAGAACACATTCAGCATATCTTGATTGAGAACTCAAGGTAAAATTCAAGCATTGAGTTGTAATATTGAAAGATTCTATGGGAAAAATACTGAATGATGCAGGAAGCATCAAAAGTAGCTGGAAAGAATATCCAGAGGCACAGTACAAAAAACAACAACAACAACAACCCCAAACCCACCGAGACTAGTCAACATCTCATCATTTCAGGGGGAGCAAATGAGCAAGAACCAAGGGTACTGGAGAAAGAAGTTCAAGCTGCCTGAAAACATTAGCCAAGTCACGGAATTGATTAGATACCAATTGAAAATTTTCAACAAGCTGATGAAGCACTGGCAACACTCATTCATCTATAGGAAATTTGGAAGACAGATACTTGGCTACCTGATTGGACAAAACCAAAAATTCACTGTCATTGAGTTGATGTGCACTCATAGGGACCTTATAAGACAGAGTAAAACTGCCTTTTTGATTTTTCGAGATTGTAACTCTATGGCAGTAGAAAGCCTTGCTTCTGTGGAGTGACTAGTGGTTTTGAACTGCTGATCTTGGGGATTACAGCCCAAGTTGTAAACACTTCGCCACCAGGGCTCCAGCTGACTGGAAAAGATCCATATTTGTACCCATTCAAAAAAGAGGTGACCCAACAGAATGCTGAAAGAATAGAACAGCGTCATTGATATCACATGCAAGTAAAACTGTTTAAGATCATCTAACAATGGTTGCAGCAGTACATTGACAGGGAGTTGCCAGAGGTTCAGGGAGGATTCAGAAGAGGATGTAAATCAAGGGCTATCATTACTGATGTGAAATGGATCTTGGCTGAAAGCAGAGTATGATAGGTAGGATTATTTTGCCAACCTGGCCAATAAACACCTGTGGGGTTAATAAGGTTTCAGTTTAATTGAAGGAAAAAGATAAATGGCTCAGCAAGCCTTGCCTTTCTGTCTCTTCCTCTCTGATGATCACACCAGTGTGCGGCTACCTTAGCTAGTTCTGCCTCACCTTGCAAGCTACACTACCTGTGAGACGCCCAATCCATGGACCACGTTGCTATAGTTTGAGGTTCCTTTGAGACTTGCTTCCCCACACTGTTGGTGTATACATCACTTGAGCTGGGGACTGTCAGACCCTGTCATCTGGCTGACTGTTGGTGAACTGCCTTGCTGTTTGCTGCCTGTGGCCAGATTGCCTGTATTGCTCCACAGAAGACTCAGCTGTCTGCTTCTGTGACTTATACCCAGCAGCCCTCGTGAGTCGAAGGACTTCCAGTATATTAACTATCTCATGGAAGTGAGTGGAACTGAGCTATTGGTACTACTCTGTGGACTAATTAGCTGTTTATTTCTGATTTTGTATCTATCATCTTTCTTTCTTTCTAAAATCATGTGTCCTGGTTTTGTTTCTTTAGAGAAACCTATCTAACAAACAGAGGATACAAAAAAAAAAGTTTACTTGTGTTTTATTGACTATGCCAAGGCTTTGAGGATCATAACAAACTATGGTTAGCCTTGACAAGAATGAGAATTCCAGAAGACTTCGTTGTACTCATGTGGGATGTTTACATAGGTCAAGAGGCAGTTATTTGAATGGAGCAAGGGAATACTGTAAAGGAAAGGGGAGTGTACAAGGTTGTTTGCTCTCACCATACTTAGTGCATCTGTATGCTAGCAAATCATCAGAGAAGCTGGAGTATATGAAGAAGAATATGTCATTAGGATCAAAGGAAGGTTTATTGAGAACCTGTGATATTCAGATGACATAACCTTGCTTTGCTGAACATGAGGAGGACTGAACATGAGGAGGGCTTTTGATATAAAGATCAAGGATTATAGCTTTCAGTATGGATTACAACAGTATATCAATACCCAAATCCTCACAGATGGCCAATAGGTAACATCATGATAAATGGAGAAAAGATTGAAGTTGTCAAGGATTTCAACTTGCTTGTTTTTTCACAATTAATGCTCATGGAAGCAGAGATCAAATGGCACATTGCACTGACTAAAACTGCTGCACAAGACCTCATTAAAGTATTGAAAACCAATGTGGGTACTTGAGGACTAAGGTGTGCCTGACCCAAGTCATGAAAATACTATAGATGTATATTCTATTTTAGTATGTGTTTTATCACACTATCTTAAGATTGTAGTAACAGCAGAAGGATATTTGAACAACAAGGAAAAGATTGAAACTAAACCAAAAAATGTCTGATAGACATCTCATCTCCCTCATATTAAAGATTTCTTTTGTCAATTTGCTAATTGTGTTAGACAGGGTTCTCTAGAGAGACAAAACCAGATTGATAATAATTACATAGATATATATTTATAAAGATATATAGACATATAACACAAGAAATGAACTGTTAAATCCTATATAGATAGATAGATATAGAATACAAGAAATGAACAGTTAAATTATAAAGCAGTACAAATGGCTCACTGCAACTCACTCCCAAGAGAGAGTTGTGAGACACTGGCAGTCCTTCAAGTCTTGAGGGCCACCAGGTAGTCCTCTGTAGAGAGAGTTAGGCTATCCCAGCACAGGCAGCAAACAGCAAGGCAGGTCACTAACTGTCAGCCAGGTCACCAACAGTCAGTCCCCAGCTCAAGAGATGTAAATTCCAGTTGTGTGGTCTTAAGGGACCTCAACTTACAGCGACACAGTCTGCAGCCTAGGTAGTGTAGCCTGTAAATTGAGGCACAGAACAAGCAAGGCAGCCGCACACTGGTCCAGTGATCAAAGGAGTGAGAGACAAGAAAGGCAAGGCTCACTGAGCCATTTATCTCTCTGCCCTTCAATTAATCCCACTTGTTTTTATCGGCCAGGCTGGCACAATAAACTATCTCTATCTCTCTAATGTTATGGTTTGAGGATAGTGAGTATAGGCAGGATTAAATCTTAGAAATCCTCAATAAAATTCAACTGCATTTTGTAAAACCTTGAGTCTGGTAATCTATATACAAATTTACATACAAACATAAACATACTCTCTTGCCCTATTTCTTTAGCAAAGAGAGGGCAGCTTGTAGCTAAAGAAAAGCTCACATTTCAAAGACTTCATTACTTTTACAAAATATGCACCAAAGGACATTTACTAGTGTACTGAGAGCTATTATCATAAATAATTAAAACTAAACTATTCTTCTCTAAATAAATGTATAAAGTACACTGGGTGATTCAGTGCACTAAGCTTTTTCAATCTACTGCTTTGTACATTTACAATGCAAGGAACTATTCAGGCCATTAAAATAATGTTCTTGGATCTTCCACAGAGGCTTCATGAAGTAGCTTTGGCTATGACAAAAGAACTGAGGATTTCAAATTCCCTCTAGTTCTATTCATTTTTCTAGGGAAGAGAATAATTATTTACAATAAAATGAAATGTTTATAGACATTTTCCCTATAAAGATTCTCTACAGAGGGACCCTCGCGGTAGTATTTTACACGAACCCTTGACACACAGATAAAACCTCCTGAGAGACATGGCATCTCCAGGCCATCACTACTCATCATGGAAGCCATCCTGGTTTGTGCTAAGGGCTCTCCTTCTGCAGTCTTCCTGACCGAAGAAAGCAAAATGAAAAGCCATTCCAGTGTGACCAGAAGGAATTCCTATGCACCTTACTGAAAACTCATTCACCTATAGTACTCAAAACATCGCACTAGATGCATAATATTTGTCTGGCTTTCTTTCACATGAGTTCTCGATGAAACTGAGGTTGACTTGAAAAGGAAGTACTTTTACGTTTCTAAAGACACAATCTGCCTTAGTTGGTGTATCCATTATCAGGTTTATCCTGAAATTTGGATTCTTGGAAGGGACTAGCATTTTGGAATCTCTGCAACCTTGAAGTACTCTACAGATAATCTGAACAAATTTAATCCTCAAAATTGAATTGACTTTTTGAAATGGCCTCCAAAGTATGTAGCATACGTTTATTCTTAGGACATCTTCAAACAAAATAGATCTATCCTTTCTCCAACTGTGATATATCTTTAACCAGAGTCTGCAGGAGTTGGACTCTGTATATTGGAGGCAAGCCACTAAAAGATTGGTGCACACTTAAGTGATCTCAGAGTCAAAAGAATTCATGTGACTGCCAGATTTAGAAAACTTCATGTCAGAAGAACATCACTATCTTAGGCTAGGTTCTCTAGAGATGCAAAACTAGTGAAGCTAATGTATATAGAATTATAAAAACTCAGAAATTAAACCCTCTGCCATTGAGTTGCTTCTGACTCATAGCAATATAGTGTTTTGAAGGCTTTAAATCTATTGTAGCAAATAGACTACACATTCTCCTTTGGAGCACTTGGGGAGTTTGAACCACTGACCTCTCAATCACTGTTTATACATATATACAGAGTGATATGTATCAAGGAAATGGCTCACACAGTTGCTGAGGCAAGTGAGGTCCAAGTCCTAGGATGTCAGGCTGGAGGCCACTCCTGTCTCCTGAGTTGCAGAGTTGCAGAGACTGATGAATCCAAGATCTCCAGGTCAGATGACAGGTTTCTGCCAGCAAAGATGAATGGATCCAAGGTCAAAGCAAATGAATCCAAGGTTGTCAAGTGAGATGGCAGGCTGCTAGTGAAGCCCAGGCTCAGCAGGCAATACAGCAGGTAGCTGGCTCAAGATCAAAGAACTTAATGTTAGATGTCAAATCCAGACCCAGTAAAAACAAGCAAACTCTCCCACAGTATCCACTTAACATTGAAAGCAAGCCACACCCCCATATAGATCTCATTTTTGGTGATTATTACATCTTAACTGCCAAATGACTGAGAATACTTGTCCAGCCAAACTGATATAAAACCTTAACTAACAATCACTAATGTGGCAGGATTAAATCTATAATCAAATGATAAGCCAAGACATTTAAAATATTGCTATGTAACTTATTGTAAATATCAAGGGTCTCAATAATTGAGGTAGGTACAACAAAAAAAGTACAAATTTTATTTTGTTCAAATTTTAAAATCCATCCTTATCAGCTTCTTTATCAAATTTAAACAATCATGACCTTCTGACTTGCCTTGTGGCCTTCCACTTTAACCATATAATTCATCACTAACTTGCATGGGTTCAGTAGTTCAGGATGTTGAAACACATGTATTAAGTTTATGTTCTGGTTCTGATATAATTTCATTTGTTTCTTTTCCCTTACAAAATTCTGAATAAATGAATAATGTTCGAGTCTTTGGTTTGCTAAATGAGTGAAATTTGCTTTATCAACAAGTCACATGTGTCTTCTGCTGTGACTATTCTGAACAAAAATAACAAAAACTAAAGTAAAACTTGACATGTAATAGATCTTTATTCTACCTTCTATAAGAGACTTAAGTACCCATCCCTACTTTGGCCTATAGGGTTTTTATGAGTTGGAACGACTTAATGGCAATGAGTTGAGCCAGTACCCATTCCACCATGTACAATAACATGAGTCATTTAGAGCTGCCCAACCAACAAATGTATGTTCACCACTGTCATTGAATCAATTCCAAATCATAGCAACCCCATATAGGGTTTCGAAGGCTTTGTATATCTTTGTATGCATAGTCAGTTTCTACTCTCTCCCTGGGAGTTGTTGGTGGGTTTCAACTACTGATCTTGAGGTTAACAGCCCAATTGCTACTCAAAAGCTTCACAAGGGCTTCTTGACAAATGTATTGAGCCCAAAACTTATTACTAGCTATGAGGGCTGGAAGGATAAATGGACAGTTTTTGCTTAATTTGGCAATGAGTTTCTGTCCAAGAAGAAAGAAAATTGGTACTGGGTAGTGGTGAGGCTCACACAGTGTAGGGAGTGCAGTTAATATTACTGAAATGTACATATAAAATGGCAAAGTGGTAGATATTTTCTTAAGTATGGGAGTATATGTCACTGCAAGAAGAAAGTTCTTCAGTAATGAAAAAAGTTGCCTGACCCAAGGGCATTATAAAGGTACATAATTAAAAGCCATGGAATAGGCATAGTGAGATTTAAGGGCATTGAAAAGCTTTAGTGCAAACTCTCTTCCTTTATTGATTCCCACTACACACCGATTAAATCATGGTTGTTGAAAATGTCATGTTACCCTCCCTTTGAGGTCAGGCAACCTCATGGCGTTGCCATGAGTTGAACTGACTCAACAGCAAACTAGTTTATTTGCGTATTTGTAGTAAGGCAGCCTTGGAGAGCATGTAGAGTCGGACCATCACTCCTGGCCCCGTCTTTGAGTCAGATGGCAGTACTCCATCATGATTTTCTCTTTTGTTGAACTCATGTGCACACTTAGGCTGCTTCTCAGTGCATTTCAGAGCGTTATTCTCTGCAGTCAGCTTCCTAGAAGAAACCTACCGTATATACTTGAATACAAGCCAAACCGAGTATAGCTGAGGTACCTAATTATAACCTGGGAAACCAGCAAAACTGATTGACTTGAGTATAAGGCTAGGGTGGGACATGCAGAAGCGATTGGTGAGTTTCAATAATCAAAACAAATGAAAATAAAATTACTAAAAATTGAGACATCAGTGGGGTAATGTATTTAAATATTTATTTTAAAAAACATAAATAAAAGGACAAGTCATTTAGCATTAGTAAACCAGCACAGTAAGTGGAAAATAGGTTCAACAAAACAATAAGGTATCAACAATGATACCTTAAGAGTACTATTCCCTGAGCTCAATCAGCAACCAAGCTAAAATGTAAAGACTTAAAATCCTTCAAAACTGGATTCCTCATCATCATCCATATCCCAATGCAGTTTCAGCTGGTGTGAGGTCATCATAGACGTTGTCCTCACTGGGGTACCACTGACCCGTGTATAAGCCGAACCCCAGTTTTTCAGCACATTTTTTTGTGTGCTGAAAAACTCGGCTTATACACAAGTATATACGGTATTTGTTATTCTGAGGTGAAGCCTTTGAAGTCTTCAAACTAAATGGAATGTCAAATACAATGCTATTCTCAGCCATAAAAACCCTAAAGCTCAAGTGATTATGTTAACAGACTATAGGACCTGACAGAATGGAAAGGTATAGGGTAGAGAAAAAAGGAAGGACAGGTTGGAGCCTGAATTAGAGGCAAAGAGCACCTCTCAAAAATATTCTTATAAAGGGAAGAAGTTGGTTGAAATAGGAATAATCACTCCATATAATGTCTGGTCCAGATGAAGTTTGTGGAAGCAGTAATATTTTAGAACAAAAACATAAGACTTTCTATCTTTTTGTTATCCTATAATACTTAATCAGATACGATGTAGTAAACATTTAAACCATTTTATCAACATTTAAAATAATATAATTTATAAATATTTAAAATATAATGCGAGATCAGGAAATAATTTTATTTTAAAAGTCACTAATCTCATTCACACCTCTCCAATAAAGTCTTTTCCGTTCTACAAGTAAGAAAATAAAGAAGTCAGGGTATACTCATTGGGCAAGTGAAGACCCTTGTAGACAGTTACTCAGGGTTCCAGCCTCATGACTCAGCAAGTGACACATTAGGTTTCCTCCAATCACTTGTTGCACTGCTACACACTGTCCCCAGTCTGGGACAGGGGAGTCAAGACTGGGAAGCAGGGGGTAAGTAAGATGCATCAGGAGCGGATGAGAGACAAGGTCTCCTTGTTACCCTGCAGCAGAGGACAAATTTGAAAGCAAGTGCAGGTACACGTGGAAGACATCTGTGAGCACCCGAATGGATACCTCGGAGAGGCCACTGGCAGCAGACACAAACTGAAAGGGCCTGAACAGAAATTTAAAAAATTAAAAAAAATCAAGGAACTGAGGAATTTGTTCTAGAGAATGTGAGGAAATCTGAGAAGTTTCCCAAAATAGCTGAGGCAAAAGGAACTAAATTTCATCAAATTGGTCAGTGATAATTTAGTTAAAAAGAGGAAATATAATTTCATTTTGAAGTTACATGCTTCTTTGGCCAAAATATAAGGGTTGCATATTCTAGGAAATACGGATACCTAGAGTTATAGTCTCTTTTCTAAACTCAAAGAAAAAATATAGTTACTCAGCACTTTCAAATCAAACCCAAAAATGCAACTACAAAGTAATCCTAAATTTATTAAAACAATAAATTAGGAGACGGTTATTGGAAGTAAGAGAGAATTTGGAGGATTTGTCAACTTTGTAATGATTGCCTTTAAGGAAAACTCCCTCCCAGAGCTTTACTCTCTCTACAAATCACTAAACGTTTGCTGAAGAGGTCAACAGTGGGTATAAGTAGAAGGAAAGAAAAAGAAAAGAGAAAAAAAAGGAAGCAAAATCTGGACATTTGCCTAACTATATTTGTTCCTTAACAAAGCTACTGCTTATTCTGTTGCTAAAGGTTTTCTAAGTGTTTTTTCAAAATTCAAATATTACAGATATAATGACCTTCCTTCTGTCTTTAGTTTAGTCTTATTAATATTTTGCCACATTTTCTTTCTATATTTCTTCATATATTCTTATTTTAATGAACTCCTAGGGACTCTAGTAAATTGGAGACCTATCACTCTTTATCTCGAAATAAATTTATTTATCTCAAAATAAAGTTAACATTGATGAAATATTATACACTGTGTACACTAATTTCTCTAGTCATTCTGAGAGGACTTTAAAAAGTTCATGGAAAAATGAAATGAAAAGATAACATAATTCTAAAGGTAGTTTTATTGGCATACTTCACATATAATATAATTTTATCACTCAACCATATAAAAATGAGTGTGCAATCATCACCAGTCAATTTCAGAACATTTTCTTCTCATACTTGTTAGCTCTCTAATTCCCCTAATTCCGCCCTGCTATAGCCCTAAGTAATTATCAGTGAAGTTACTGCCTATATAGATTTACTTATCCTGGATTTAATAAACCAAAACTCATACAAAACACAAGCAGGGATCAAACAAACAAAAAACAACAACAATGACTAGTCAAAACCAAAACCTCAGTCAAAAAGATAGCAGAAATATTAAAACTGAAACAACTTCAAAATGGGTCAAAAGGGAGATCAAATGATGAGGTATTACATTTTAACCTAACAACAATTCTCTGGCAGCAAGACAATTAATATCATATAGTGTCTGATAGCAAGACAATTCATATGCCTAGACTATGTTCAGAGGGGGATTTACCAGAGGTTTAGTCTATGTGGGGACCCTACACATGAGTTTTGGGATTCCACAGCCATACTGCATAGCCATCTGCAAAATGGGTGTTCACAATTTAAGCTCTGATACCACTCCCTCATTTGAATTTTATAATATGTAATCCTTGGATTACACAGGCTGGTGTTTTTCTTCCTTGTGGACTTTGTGGCTGCTTGTTTGAAGACAAGTCTTTAAGACCCTAGATACTATTCTTTCTGAAAGTTGGGCACCATCTGGTTTCTTCACTACACTTTGCTACAGGACCCATAGTTTCAGTGATCTCTTCATGACTATGAGTATAATGTAGGACCATGTCATCAGAAATAATTGTTCTTAGATTAAGGAGGAGCCCAAAATCATAATGGTATTTTTGGATGAACTTTTGGAAGTTCTCTCATATAATATTATATATAAAATCAAATGAACAAACAAAGCCTTTCTCTCCAGAATTCAAACCAAGACTGTGCATTACATTTTGTTGTCATGGTCTTTAATATACTTTAATCTGGAATTGTACTTTTGACTTTCCTTTATAACATGAATAGTATTAAAGACTAGATCAATGATTATGTTTCTCATCTGAGATTGTTCTGATTGTTTATCATGATTAATTTCAGGCATGTATTTTCCAAAGAAATACCATGTCTTAGTTATCTTATGCTGTTTTAACAGAAATACCACAAGTGGATGGATTGAAGGGAAAAGCTATTTCCTTACCGTTTTGAAGGCTAAAATTCCATTGCAGAGTGAAGGTCTGAGGGAAGACCTTTCTTTCCTTACTGGCTCTGGAGGGAAGGTCTTTGTCCCTGGCTTCTTGGTGATCTATCTTCATGTGGCAGGGCATCTCTTCTCCCTTCATTTTTGTTTAATTTCTTTTCTTTCTAAAAAGTGATTGACTTAAAACCTACCTCAGACTAACCCTGTCCCTTAACATAACAAAGAGAACCTATTCCCGAATGGGATCATAACCACTGGTATCAAAATCACTGCCATCAGGTCAAGTGTATATCAACCCTATGGGACAGAGTAGCACTCTGTGTGCCCTGTGTGTTTCTGAGACATAACTCTCTCTGTTTTTAAAATCATTTTATTAGGGGCTCATACAACTCTTATCACAATCCATACATACATCAGTTGTGTAAAGCACATTTGTGCATTCATTGCTCTCATCATTCTCAAAACATTTGCTCTCCATTTAAGCTCCTGGAATCAGCTCCTCATTTTTCCCCTCCCTCCTCGCTCCCCCTCCCTCATGAACCCTTGATAATTTATAAGTTATTATTTTGTCATATCTTGCACTGTCCGACGTCTCCCTTCCCCCACTTTTCTGTTGTCCATCCCCCAGGGAGGAGGTCACATGTAGATCTTTTCCATGTAATCGGTTCCCTCTTTCCTAGGGTTAGGCCTAGGATTAGACTTGCAAGGTAGAATTGGGATCATGATACTGGTGGGGGGGGGGGGGAATGGGAGGAAGCATTTAGGAATTAGAGGATAGTTGTATTTTTCATCGTTGCTATATCACACCCTGACTGGCTCGTCTTTTCCCCGAGACCCATCTGTAAGGGGATGTCCAGTGGCCTACAAATGGGGTTTGGTCTCCAATCTATACTCCCTACCTCATTCACTATGGTAAGAGTTTTTTGTTCTGATGATGCCTGATAACTGATCCCTTCAACACCTCGTGCTCCCACAGATTGGTGTGCTTCTTCCAAGTGGGCTTTGTTGCTTCTGAGCTAGATGGCCGCTTATTTACCTTCAAGCCTTTATGACTCCAGATGCTGTATCTTTTGATAGCCGGGCAACATCAGCTTTCTTCACCACATTTGCTTATGTACACTTTTGTCTTTGGTGATAGTATCATGGAGGTGAGCACACAATGCTATGATTTTTTGTTCTTTGATGCCTGATAACTGATCCCTTCAACACCTCGTCGGCACACATCTGGTGTGCTTCTTCCATGTGGGCTTTGTTGCTTCTGAGCTAGATGGCTGCTTATTTACCTTCAAGCCTTTAAGACCCCAGACACTATATCTTTTGATAGCTGGGCACCATCAGCTTTCTTTGCCACATTTGCTTATTCACCTGCTTTGTGTTCAGTGGTTGTGTTAGGAAGGTGAGTAACATAGAATGCTAATTTAATAGAAGAAAGTATTCTTGCATCAAGGGAGAACCTGAGTGGTGGTCCAATGTCTTTCTGCTTCCTTAATACTAAATCTATAAATATATGCACATAGATCTATTTCCCCATCCTCATATATAAATATATTTGCATATGTACATATCTTCATCTAGACCTCTATAAATGTCCTTTGCCTCTCAGCTCTTTCCTCTATTTCCTTTGACTTTCCTCCTGTCCCACTATCATGCTCAGTCCCCACTAGGGTTTCAGCAATTCCTCTTGGTTACATTACCCTTGATCATGCCCTACCAGGTCTCCTACATCCTCCTAACCACCGATTTGGATCATCACTTGCTGTTCCCTTGTCCCTGGGTTTGTTAACACCACTTCCTGTCCCCCCACCTCCCCCTCTCCCATATCCCCCTGGAATTGTTGGTCCCGTTGTTTTCTCCTCCAGATTGTTCATCCAGCCTATCTTATTTAGACAGACCCGTGGAGATGATAACATGCATAAAAACAAGACAGAGCTAAAATAAGCAACAATGTACAACAAAATAACAACCAACCAATGACCAAAAACCAAAGCAAAACACAACAAGAAAGAAAGCTTGTAGTTAGTTCAAGGATTGTTTGTTGGCCTTTAGGACATAACTCTTTAAGGCAGTAGAAAGCCTCATCTTTTCCCGGCTGAATGCTTTGTGGTTCCAAATAGCTGACCTTCCAGTTGACAGCACAATGTCACTAGGTCTCCCTCAGCCATAAGTATACCAAATTCACTCTCATAGAGTCACCTCCAACTCAGAGCCACAGGTGTAGTTGTTAAGACTTACAACAACTATTTTGTGGGGACAAAATTAAATTCATAACATGCTATTATTGCTAGTTTTCATTGGGTGGTCTCCAATTCACAGTGATGGTTTGCATAACAGAACAAATGCTGCCCAGTTCTACCTCTTCATGGTCCTTGGTATGTGTGTGACTCAAACACCATGTAGTTATCTAGAGCTGTTGTAATGGAAATACTACAGCTGGGTTGCCTTCAGGAACAGAAATTCATTCTATCAGTCTAGCTCATTGAGGTGCTCCCTCCCTCATTTTCACTGTCTCTCTATTTTACCAAATATGTCCGTTTCCAATAATTGATCTTTCCTGATGGTTATCCCAAATAAGCAAAACAAAATACTGAATGTTTGCTTCTAAAGAACATTCTACTTGTATTTATTCTAAGGCTATTAGCAGTCCACTAACACTATACTTTGAAAGCGTTACATTTTCTTCTGTCTTCCTCTTTCACCACTTAATTTTTGCATGTGTATCAATTATGTGATGGCGAAAATCACGATTTAGGTCAGATGAAATTTAGTTAAAATATACCTTTTGGATTTTTAAAACTTTAAATAGGTCATTGCAGCAATTTACCCAATAATTCTGTGCCTGCTGCTTCTATGTGTATTCTTTGCTGAACCAAGTATAATATGAAATAGCTGACAATTTCAATTTCTTTATTTATCATGATATTGTTTATTGGTCCAGTAGTGAGGGTTTTTGTTTTCTTCACATTCAACTGTAATCCACACTGAAGGATTTGCAATCCGTATTGAACTCTTGGACATGAATCAGTAAGTGCTTCAAGTGATTTCATTTTCGGCAAGTGTGGTGGTTGGGGATTATGCTGATTAGACACTCCGGGCTAGGGGGGAAGTCCACTCTGTCAACCAAGTTGCAGCATGATGACATGTCCTTGATGTCATAAGCTTTGTTTATAAGAGCAAGATGAACGGGGATGATTTCTCTCTCTGTCTCTCTGCCCCTCTGCCCCTTACCTTCTGGAACTCTAACGGCCATGTGGGCCTCCTGACCCTGAGAGCTGCCGGCACGCTGCCATATTCTCACCCATCTTGGGTCTGTGAAACTCTGTGCCCAGTAGCCTATGATCTTGCTTCCCAGACCCCCATTCTGCATCACTGGCATGTGGCTACATGAGTCTGAAAAAGCATTTATGGATTAGCATCGGGCTTATAGACATGAGTTGAACTGAGCGAGGATGCCTTCTTGATATATAAATATTTCTTAATATTAAGCTATTTTTAAATACATATATGAGTTTCACTGGATTTTGTTTTTCTGGACAACTTGGTATAACAGAGCAAGTAAGACTGTGTTCAAGAATGTATATCTTGCAGCTTGTTAACAAGACATTCACCACTTCTTATGCTGCATCCTTCATTATCCCAGTTTATTTCTATACAGATGGAATAAGTATAGTAAAAGGATGCAACACTATTGCTCAACGCCTCCAGTTTTGAGCCAGGCAACACCCCCTTGTTCTGTTCCAATGATTGTCTCTTTTTCCATGTCCACATTCTTCATGAGCACAACGAAGTCTCCTGAAATTCCCATCCTTTGCAATTCAGGAAGACTATATAAATTACATTATGTCCTTCGCAGTGCATCACATTTGGAGACACATGATACCAATTTGTCGTTTCCGCGGACTCTCTTGGTTAAGGTAGTGTCTGCCATTTCCCCCTTTGTTACTATAATTTGTGGGAGGAAATACTGTACAATTGTGTATGTAGACAGTTAACCTGATGTTTATCATCAGTTTGCCAGATAATTTTTACCTGGGTCAATTATTTCTATGAGATTACAATGGTAATTTTCTAATACTCTCATTTGTTTTACTAAATATCATTTATAAAGTGTAATGCTTTATAGCAAATAAATACATTCTTTTATATGGCAAATATATATAAAAATATATTTGTGCAGTGATTGTTAATCTGAAAACATATATTAACTTTTTGACTCACACCAGAAAATGAAAGAGGTAAGGAACATTGCATACATATTCGAATTTTATTTCCAGGAAGTAGAAACTTATTTGGGACGGAGTAGTCATGTCAAATTACACTCGTGTGAATCTAAGAGGCCTAGGACTAAGGTAAGCACCGAGGGAATGGAGAACGCACGTTTGTAACCTAAATTACACGTAACCACGGCGACAATAAGCACGGACTGGCAACAATTAGTGTTTGCTGAGAAATGCACCACATTGTTCTAGTTAGTTATTTCCTAAAGTTAAGTATTATTTTTAAATGGGATTTAGGTATTTCAATTTTATTTACCTACTTAAATAAAATGCACTTTGAATTTATTTCTTCTTTACCAATTTTAGTCGGTAATAGTTTTCTCTGAGTTTCTTTTGCTTCACAGCTGACTACACCAGGGTCCACAGAACTAAGGGATCATTACTCACGTAACAGCAGGATAGAATAATTGCACATAACATACTAGAAATAAACATTTTCAGGTGCTGAATGTGCAAAAATAAACATATTAAGTGAGGAAAACCCTAAATCAGTGGTTCTAAAGCCTGGAAGCACACAAGAAGCACCTGAGAGCTTTTTAAAAACAATCTTGCCTGGGCCCCACCTGAGACTATTTCTAGCAGAGGCTCTGGGAGTAGAGCACTAGCCCAGGTATGTTGCCAAAGCTCCCCACATGATTCTAAAGCACAGCCAGAGTTGCGAACAACTGCCCTAAATCCGTCACCTATTGAGGAAACAATTAGGCCGTAAGCTGGGTAAAGCTTCCATGCCTACTTTTCAGTTCTCTCTCTCCTTTCCCCCCACCCTAATTTCTTTTTCCAGCACCTCTTTCTTTATTCCAAAAGACCCTTGGGATCTGTCCAGTAAGTTTCTCTTCTATACCTCTCACCTTTCTCTTAAATTTCCTCCTTTAAGGTAGAACATAAATAAATGTTTTCCTGGATTCTGATTCCTCCCCTGTAAAAAGTCACTTTCATTTTAAGAGTGTAAATATATAAAAATAATTTATAAAAATATACATTGCAAAATTGTAACTATTCTTAGAATATCCAATTTCAATGGAAATATGTGTATATATGAAGAGTTACCCCCCAAAAGTGGAAAAAAGCTCCACTGGGTAGAGCTGATATAATACACATTTTCCCCATTAGGCGAACTTCTGAATGAGGGCACCCAGTAGCATCTCCTGGGAATGTTCTCTCTGGTCACAATGAATGTGTGTGTGTGTGTGTGTGTGTGTGTGTGTGTGTGTGTGAAAGCAGTTGTGCTTGAACCTCATTGTGTTAGTCTGAGTACATTAAAGAAAGAAATCCATAGAAACTCATGTATAAGAGAGAGTTTTATATAAAGGTTAAGTGCACATCAAGAAAACATCCCAACCCAATGCTGCCCAAGCCCACAGGTCCAACATTAACCCATTAACCTATATATATGTCCAACACCAGTCTACAAAGTCCTCCTGCATCTCACAAAACACACACTACGATACCAACTGCAGGAAGAAAGCCGTGTTAGTGAACGTGGCAGCGCTGGCAGGGGTCTCCACACGGCTGCTCCAGCACCCAGGGCTGCATTGGGGTAGATCCATGTGGCTTCTCCTCAGGGATGTCTTACAGGAAGTGAGTTTTGCCAGGTGAATCAGGGAACTGGCTAAGGCAGCTGCACCTGGTCCGACCATCAGCAAGAGACCAGAGAACTAGAAAGGGGAGACTCACCGAGCCATTTATCTCTCTGCCCTTCAATTAATCCCACATGTGTTTGTCAGCCAGGTTGGCACAATAAACTAACTACCCCACTTATTTTTTGTGATGGATGATTTAAGAGAACAGCATGCAGCTGTGAAATTTTGTTTCCTGCTCAGGAAAGATGCCACAGAAACTGTTGTGATATTGAACACAGCTTACAAGGACAAAGCTATGGGAAAAACTCAAGTGTATGAGTGTTTTTTTCATTTCAAAAAAGGTGAAATATTGATTGATGACAAACTTTGTTCTGGGTATCCGTGAACTTCTCTAATGGATGGAAACATTGAAGTGGTAATTTGGAGTTTGTTCCACCAGGTCAGACTGTTAATCAAGCTTTCTATTTAGAGGTTCTGTAAAAAATAGTGTAACCATGTGCAACAAAAAAGGCCTGATTGTGGCAGACGGGCTACTGGTTTTGCCACCACGACAATGTACCTGTGCACACAACCATCTCAGTGCGCGAGCATTGGACAAAAGACAAAAAGCTTCACTTGCCCCATGCACCTGACTCAGCGACCTCGCTCTGTGGGACTTCTTGTTGTTTTTGCAAATGCAGAGGGACAGGAAAGCACAGTGATTTGAAGAGGAAAATCAAAAAATGAGGGAGGTGCTGTCAGCCATCCAAACAGATGAGTTTGAAAACTGCCTCCAAGCATGGAAGAGCAGATTTGACAAATGTATTCATTGGAATGGAGAGTACTTTGAAGGTGATGAGGTTGTTTTGTAAAAAAATTTAAATACATCATTTTGAAAAAATTTTTCTGCTTTTTTGGTACTTCCTCATACTCTTGTCAAAAATGTAAAACACATACATGAACATTTAATTTAAGCAAATTTACAGTCATTTAAATAAAACTGCCGGGAAAGGACTAGTGTAATCCCTTCAAGTCCAAAACAAACACAGGTAGAATTGGAATCAGGGCTCTGTTTAACTGAATAATTTCCAAGTTTCAATACATTGGAGACTTTTGCTGCTCCGCCCACAATAATTTCTTGTTAGTTGCTACCAAGTTGTCTCTGATTCAGGGTGTTCTACGTATAACAGAAGAAAACATTTCCTGGTTTGTTTGTTTTTTTGCTTTCTGATCCCAGGCAATTCTTGTTTCCTCTGGTCTCTATTCAAGAAGTTTTGACTCTCCATGACATCAAGTCCCCTTTTAGATGCTGTTAATATATGTATGCGGGGAAATAGAAAGTTCTTTTTTTTTAAATCCAACATTTAAATAGACATTTTCCTTAAGCTTGTCCACATGAGAAAGAGCCACATGAGAAAACTACATCTAAACTCAAATGAGAGTGTGGTTCTAGCTCAGCATTCACTGTCGCATACTATGAATTCAGCAGAACCGCTGGCATATGCCGCTCTTCCCGTCACAATAGCGTAAAATATTAGAAATTCAGAACCTGAAGCTGGCTTAAAAGGCCTGATAAAGACTTGGAAGAAGGTAAAGTTTGTCCTAACCCAACCTAGTGTAAAGCTGCATTATTTTGGAGAAATCACTAACAAAATACAAGACCATGTAAAATAGGAGTTAAAAATAAGGAACGACTTAGAAAAAAATTATGTAGAATCCAAGAAAAGTAGTCTGTGGGATAAGGTCTGATTACTCAATAAACAAGGTAAACACAGACTTACTTGTGTTTACTTACTAATCTGTAGTGAGTAGTTTCACATGTTTTTACCGCATAAATAGGCACAAGCAAACTGTGTACCCCCTGCGTACTGGTTCTCAGTGCCTGTCAGGGATTGTAAACGTAAAAAGAAGCTTTGATTCTGTAGGAAGGTTCAGTGGGTTTGAGAGAGATGCAGACACCAGGCAAACCTACAAATAGCATCTTTGATGTGGTGAAATAGGTGAAATTGTTCACTAGAAACTAATAAGTAAGTCTATGCTCACATTGATTTTTTCGGTAGTTGGACACTGCTTTGAATAAGGACACATGATTATTATTATTATTATTATTTGCCCTGGATTATCCCTCACCAACCTTCAGCTACATGTAGGGGGGTGGGGTGGAAGAATGTCTTCTTAAATTGGTCTTAAGGGTTCTTTGTTTCAATCATTAAGCTATGGTGTTTCTCCAATGTTCATTTATATTCTTTCAAAGGTCCATAATTGCATGCAAAAATGTCACATTTCTTTGCATTAGGGAAAAACGTACCCGATGAGCTGTAATGCTGCTCTGCAGGAGAACCATGCAGGGCTCAGACAGGCGCCGTACCATCTTCTTCCCTCCGTTCTCTAGGGCAGCAGTAATCCTCCTGATCTAGGACAACCCGGACTTCACATCTATTAATGGGTGTCTTTGAACATAAAATGTGTAGCACCTTTTGATAAAATATAGCCTTTCACAGAAACAAGGCTAGAATCACACACATAAAAAAAAACCCAGCTCAGTGGCAATAAATAGCACTGAATACAGTGTCCTCTCTGTACCAGAAAAGGCCTTGAGTTTGTCAGAGTCACTGAATTAAAAGACAGTTTGTGAATCTGAGACAATATGATGATGGCTTTGCTTATGGTTCTGGTTAACTACTGGACACATGTCTTAGGCATGATCAAAAGAGAAAAAAATATTATTTCCCAGTTTTATTGTTTAATATCATTAAACAATATATTAAAGAGAGTTTAATATAGCACACCCTATTACTTACTTCCTATAGTCAATGCCATTGCTTATTTCTTAGGTTCAAAATTAAAGAAATAGTTTGATAGGAAATGATAGTCAATAACCAGAAGACTGCTCTTCCCTGACTTTGCATTCAGTTCTGTTCATACTGTAATAGTATTTCTGAATAGTAAAGAAAACTTTTAGCTGAAACAATAACATCAAAATTGCCTTTACTGTGAGTTTAGAGAGACCCCGATTGGAAAGAGTAACAAAGTCTTCTTCTAAGACTATAAAAGGTTCTAATTTCAGAAGATCATGGCAAATTTCAGAAGTAGGAAAAGGGAGCGCTTCTCCTCCCAGAAGAGTTCTGTGATAGACTAGCCAGATGAGGCCTAGAACGGTGTAGGGCGAATGTGAGTTGTGTCCACAACCAGCTGACCACTAACAGAATAAGAAAGAATTTTCGTTCTCCAGGCTGGCCAATTCCAGCCTGTGGTGCAGTGAAATTAATTTGAATTATTCTTCTATCCATGTGTTTCTAACCGCCACCAAATGATCAGTGGGACCATGCAACTAATGGATGAAGCCCTAGTAGAGAGCCAACACTAATGTAACCATCTCTGAAAGAGGAAAAGAATCCTGAGACCATCAAGAAAGAAGCACGGTTGGCTGCCACAAGGCAGAGGTCAGACATGTCTCCAATCTCCATCCTTCCTTATCCTATTCTGACGCCAGCCCTCCCACCCACAGCTTGTTACTTCACTTCCGTTCTTTGTTGAAGTAGCAAAGGCAGAACATGTCACAGAGGCTACAGCACTGAGACCATGAACAGAACAAAGGAGCAGCTCCAAGACCGCGAGACAGAGCAGTGGGTAGGCTTCCCGGCTGACAGACAAGACCAAGGGATCGTGTGTCGGAGGAGCCAAAGAGCAGAGAGATGAATCAACCAACATGCCTGAGAAGAGGTGTTGAGGACAAAAGAATTATATCCTTACCTAATTAGCTTCCTTATTAAACACACCCGGTCCTGAGTATTGCCTGTGAGTTCTGTGTGGCCACTGCGACATGTTATCAAACCCAGCAAGGAAGCGGGATGCTATGGGAAGGACGGTTGGTGTCAGAGTAGGATAAGGGAAAATGGATCTACATCTGAAAACCAGCAGTGAAGACCCTTTGGTTAGGACTATTAGCAGACAGTTTACAAGATGAACAACACAATCAAGTACCATAGAAAACAGAAGTTAAAAACAAACTGATGAGCTTCTGGGCAAGATGGTAGCCTAGACAGACAGACAGACAGACAGACAGACTACACTCGCCGTCTACAACAAAGATGAGAGAAAACAGATACAGAGAGAGAACCCGAGGCTGCGAATCTCTGAGGAAAGCAAGATAAGGGAGCTAAACACTGACAGGATATACAGTTAAACCAAACAGAGTGCTAAAGGAGACCAGCAAATCCTCCAGAAGACAACCATGAGAGACATCTCTGGCCACCGTGAGGGGCAATTACTGTCACCCAACCACAAAGGTAGCCCCTCTTGCTACCCACGTCAGCTGGGTGAATTGGTGAGTGATTGGGCTCCAAGGCGGTGGAACTTGCACCCTGCCCTCCACATACCGGGGTTATGAGTGCAGTCTGAAAGGAAAGCATGGCGGCCAAGAATGCCACACAGCACGGGGGCCAAATGAAAGGGGGATGATTCAGTAATCATCCTGGGTTCCTCATAGCACCCAAGTGCCTGGAGGGGCACCCAGCCTACACATTCGCACACTTTCTCGCAGAGGCTGTGATCCCCACCCTTGGCTCCTGTGGAGGCTCTGAGCCTGTGGAGGCTCTGACCCTGAAGTAGTTACACAGCGTGATGACTGTCCCAGGTGTTGGTTTGTTTTCCCCCTTTTCTTTCTTTTGTTTTGATAAACCTTCAGCAAAGGCACAAAAGGGTGAAGCTTTTCCTAATACACAGCATAGCAACCACAGACATCAGCTGTGAATAGGGCAGGAGTGTTTTGATAAAAAGCAGCAGCAAGTTCTGTCTTTGGGTTTTTTCTCTTCTTTTGTTGTGTTGCTAAATCTCCATTGGAGAACTATATCATGTCCTAGGAGTGGAGTCATCCCTAACTCCCCACTTCCTTGTTGACCACACAGTAACCAATCCCAACATTGTGCCCTGTGGCTGCACTCCTATCATGTAAATTCTGGGAAGAACTTTGGTAAGCACACTCTGGTGGCTGAGAAAGAGAAAGCAGCTGCTGGTTCATGTGTGTGTGTGTGTGTGTGCTGAGTTCCAGTCACTTGTTTATTTACTTATGTTGTTCAATTTTTAATAATTATTTTATCATTCAACCTAATGGGATCACCTGCCCTCACACAACCCAGTCACTGCATGTCCAACAGCTATAACCAGTGGACCAGGGCCACCACCCACACAATTACTACCTTTTTAACCAATGTAAATGAATATAAAACTAACAAGATGCTTCAGAGACAACAGATAATTTTGGTCCATATGAAGACACAAGATCGGCTGGCTCAAAAAATACCTGATATGAAAAAGACATTCCTGGGGAAGAAAAGACTTTGGAACTCCTGGAAAAAGAATTCAGAAGAATGATTCTTAGGTATTCTAAATATATGGACAAAATGACTGAGTTGTGGAATAAGCAGGCAAAACATCAGATGAATTCAGGAAAAACTGAAAACAATCTGACAAAACAAATAAAAATGAAGGACCATACAAAAATAGTTAGTAGAAATCCTAAAGATTAGTACTAACATATTACAAATACACGATACCCTGAAAAAAGGAAACTGGTAGAATTGAAGCACTTGAAGATCAAATAAGTTAGTGTGAAGAAAAGTCTCTTGATAGCTATATAGAAGAATAATTCATAAAAAGAACAACAATAAAAAAAATCCAAAGTCTCTTAGTAGGAAATTATCAAGAGAAATAATATAAACCTGATAAGAATCCCATATCAAGAAGAAATCCTTTATAAAAAGCACAGAAAAATTATACAAGAGCTGCCTGCAGAAAACTTCCTTAGCATTATGGTAAATATATATATATATATATATATATATATATATATATATCATCCAAGAAGCAGAAAGAACCCCAAGTCGGATAGACTCCAAAATAAATTGCCTATGAATACATAATCAAATTGCCCAATATCGAAGACAGGTAAAGAATCACAAGAGCAGCTCAGGGAATAAAAAGAAAAGTTACCTACAAAGAAGAACCCATTAGACTAAACTGATTGTTCAGCAGAAACCATGAATGCAAGAAAGCAATAGAATGACATATATAAAACTCTGCAAGAAATATTTACTAGTCAGAAATCTTATATCCAGAAAAATTATCCCTCAAATATAGAGTAGAAATAAGGGCATTTCCAATCAGGAGAAATTTCGGGAATTTGGAAAAATAAGGCTAACCTTGCAAAAAATAAAGTATAATTGGACAGAGCATTAACAACAACAACAGACATCAACCTGAGATAAGCATACAAGACACCACCACTCAGAAGTCAACTCACTTAAAGCAGTACTCTAAGTAAAACAACTTTACAAAACTGAAAATAGAAGCCGGAGATACCACAGTGAAGATAATTACAAAGTAAATAGATGAAACAGTGTAAATGTAAAACATTCGAACACAGAAGTCAAGAAGATTTCAGGATACAGCACTCTGTTTTAAATTGTGATAGAAAATAACAAATAACAAAATGATCTCAAAGAAATGGAAAATTTTCATTAAAATAAAAAAGAGGAAGACAATAAAGACCTCTCAAACCAAATGAACTACCATTGAGTTGATTGCAACTCAATAGCAACTCAATTCCACCTCATAGCGACTTTATAGGAGAGAGTGGCACTGCCCCTGAGGGTTTCTGAGACTGTAATTCTTTATAGAAGTGGGAAACCACACCTTTCTCCCATGGAGCAGCTAGTGGTTTTGAATTGCTGATATTGCACACTATTGAAAAGCTCCCTAACAGCAATAAAGTAAAATTCAGCACCAGGATTCATCTCTGGGCATCCTACCAAATATTCAGAGAAGCAGCTCCAAACCAAACTGATTGCCAGTGAGTTAATTTAGAATCAGAGTGACCCCAAAGGGCAGAGTTGAACTGCCCCTGTAGTTTCTGAAACTGTAACTATGTATGGGAGTAGAAGCCTCATCTTTCTCCAGAGGGGCTGTGGTTTTGAACTGTTGACCTTGAGGTTAGCAGCCCAATGAGTACTCACTACACCAGCAAGGCTCCTAATCAGAGAAGGGTTGACACAAATTCTATTTTAACTATTATAGAATATAGAAAAGGATGAAAAACTCCTAAATTCATTTTATGAAGTGAGCATAATTCTGATAATAAAACCAGGCAAAGACATTACCAGAATAGAAAATCATAGACAATATTTCTTATGAAAACAGTTGCAAACATTCTCAACAAAGTTCCAGGAATAAATTTTAACACTATATCAAAACAAAAAAATTGGCCAAATGCGATTCATAACAGATATGCAAAGGTTGTTCAACATTAAAAAAAAATCAATGTAACCAACCATATAAATAAAACAAAGAAGAACATCAAGTGGAACAGAGCAACTAAGTCCCCAGGGAATACCAAAAATAGACTTTTGGGTCAGGACATGGCACCCCATAGACTCAACTGGAAAACACTCCTAAAGGTCAACAAACAGACCTTGAGCTATTTGTTGTTGTTTTGTTTTATTTTGTTGGTTTGTTTTGCTCTGTCTTGTTTATTGTGCATGTTATCTCTGCAGGTCTAGGTGGAGTAAACAATCTTGAGGATAAAACAATGGGACCAAGGGTTCCGGGGGGGGGGGTAGGTGGGGGTGGGGAATTGGGAGAAGGGGAGGTGTGTGTGTGTGTGTGTGTGTGTGTGTGAAAGAAATGGGTGTTAACAAACCCAGGGACAAAGGAAAAACAAATGATCCAAAATTGATGGCAAGGAGAGTGTAGGAGGCCTGGTAGGGCTTGATCAAGGGCAATGTAACTGAGAGGAATTACTGAAACCGAAATGAAGGTTGAGCATGATAATGGGACATGAGGAAAGTAAAAGGAAATAGAGGAAAGAACTAGGAGGCAAAGGGCATTTATACAGGTCTAAATAAAGGCATGGACAGATGTAAATATGTTTATATATGATGATGGGGAAATATATATATGTACATAAACTTATAGGTTTAGTATTAAGGTAGCCGATGGACACTAGGACTCTACTCATATTCTCCCTCGATGCAAGAACACTTTGTTCTATTAATCTGGCATTCCCATTATGCCCACCTTCCTGACAATCTCTGAAGACAAAGCGGGTGCATAAACAAATGTGATGAAGAAAGCTGATGGTGCCTGGCTATTAAAAGATACAGCATGTTGGGTGTTAAAGGTTTAAAGATAAACAAGCAGCCATCTAACTGAGAAACAACAAAACCCACATGGAAGAAGCCTATGTGATCATGATGTGTCGATAGGATCAGATATTAGGCATTAGGATCAGAGATTAGAACAAAAAAATCATATCATTATGAATGAGAGGGAGTGTGGAGTGGAGACCCAAAGCCCATCTGTAGGCAATTGGACATCTCCTTACAGATGGGTTGCGGGGAGGGGATGAGCCAGTCAGGGTGCAGCATAGCATACATGAAATATACAACTTTCCTCTAGTTCTTTAATGCTTCCTCCCCAGACTATCATGATACCAGTTCTACCTTACAAATCTGGCTAGACCAGAGAATGTATACTGGTACAGATAAGAATGGAAAACACACTTAAGTACTCCCTCAATGCAAGAATATTTTCTTCTATTAAATTGGCATTCTGTGATGATCACCTTCCCAACACAACCGCTGAAGACAAAGCGGGTGAATAAGCGAATGTGGTGAAGAAAGCTGATGGTGTCCGGCTATCAAAAGAGATAGCGTCTGGGGTCTTAACGGTTTGAAGATAAACAAGCGACCATCTAGCTCAGAAGCAACAAAGCCCACATGGAAGAACACACCAGCCTGTGTGATCACGAGGTTCCGAAGGGATCAGATATCAGGCATCAAAGAACAAAAAATCATATCATTGGGTGCACAACTCCATGATACGATCACTGAGGACAAACGGTGCATAAGCAAATGTGGCGAAGAAAGCTGATGGTGCATGGCTATCAAAAGGTATAGTGCCTGGGGTCTTAAAGACTTGAAGGTAAACAAGCAGCCATCTAGTTCAGAAGCAACAAAGCCACATGGAAGAAGCACACCAGCCTGTGCGATCACGAGGTGTTGAAGGGATCAGTTATCAGGCATCATCGGAACAAAAAAATCTTACCATAGTGAATGAATGGGGAAGTGCAGAGCAGAGACCCAAAGCCATTTGTTGGCCACTGGAGATCCCTTGCAGAGGGGTCTGGGGAGAAGATGAGTCAGTCAGGGTGCGATGTAGCACCGATGAAGAATACAGTTTTCCTCCAGTTCCTAAATGCTTCCCTCCCGCGCCCCCCCCCCCCCCCCCCGCATCATGATCTGAATTCTACCTTGCAAAACTGACTAGATCAGAGATGTACACTGGTCCAGATAGGAGCTGGAGGCACAGGGAATCCAGGGCGGATGATCCCTTCAGGACCAAGGGTGTGAGTGGCGATACTGGGAGGGTAGAGGGAGAGTGGGTTGGAAACAGGGAACCAATTACAAGGATCTACATGTGATCTCCTCCATGGGGGATGGACAAGAGAAAAGGGGGTTAAGGTAGACATCGAATAGGGCAAGATATGACAAAATAATAATTTATAAATTATCAAGGGCTCATGAGGGAGGGTGGGTGTGGGAGGGAGGGGAAAATGAGGAACTGATCCCAAGGGCTCAAGAAGAAAGCAACTGTTTTGAGAATGATGATGGCAACGAATGTACAGATGTGCTTGACACGATGGATGGGACTGATCTAACGGGAAATACAGACTAGAGGAACAGAAGAGAAAACCCAGAAATCAATCCACCCACCTACAGACAACTTTTTTTAACAAAGGGTTAGAATACATTCAAGGGGAAAGACACAGTCTCTTTAGCAAATGATTTCCATTTGTGGAAGAATGAAATAGGAACCAAACCTCACTCTAATGGGGTGGGGGTTCAGCTGGTTCCTGCCAGTTTGGCAAACAAACAAACACCTAAACTTTTGTTGAGTTCAGAACCGTTTGTCAAAATGGCACTTGTAATTAGAGTTCTCTCTAAGGTAGCCGGTTGGGTAGCCAGTTAATGTGGAAATCACGAATTTGCATTTCTCAGTCTTTTTTAACCATTCGCCCACACAATAGCACATTCTAAGTGCCTGTAGTAATGCTCCTTCCATCCATAATATAAAAATTAGACAGAACAATGTTTGTAATATTTGTTTATTGATTTCATTAAGCTCATTACATTTGGGGGGAAACACTACATTTTTATTCCCTTTTTTTTATTACTTCAGTAGACAAATGTATGATGTAAAGAGAAAAGGTGCCAAACAGTCAGCGGGTGACATGCTGTGATGGCTCTCAGTTGTGTGTTATGCTACAGATTTCCACACGATATTATGAGTGAATTATACAATTTATGAAAGTGCTCAAAGAACTAAAAATGTTGTCAGGACAATGACTGTAAATTCAGTAGAAGTGGAAAGGGGTTTTTCAAAGATGAATATAATATATTCAGCGAAGAGAAGAAACCTGTTTATAAAATTTCAAGCACAGTGACTATTGTCTAACTGACCAATCTCTAAAGGAATGAGATCCTTCTCCTACAGACAAATATGGCTAAGGATAAATCACACAGCCAGTGAAGAACATTCCAAATCAAGAAGCAATATGGAAATATCCCAAATAGAGTTTTATTGTTTTTTGTCAGGTTATTTAATACTTTTTCATTAATATTTTAAAACTCTTTATCATAACATAATACAGCTTAAAATTTTTTTTTCATAATATGGCTTTATGTATTCTTTTTATTCTTCTTATTTAAGTATTAACTGTCTGAAATAATAAACTACCTTTCAGTATAACCTTTTTTATACTTAAAATGAACCAGTTGTGAAATGACTTGAATTCTGCCACTGCCACACTCCATAGACACAAGTAAACTACTCAAGAAGGATTAAAGCCATAAACATAAATTTGGTAACTATGAAGATCATAATAGTGACAAACTTAGAGTCTCTAATAGATGGCACAGACACACTCTCAAGCATAATGAAAACTGCACAGCAGGTGACAAAAGAGAAGACTGGAACCTCCTAAAAATGAAACATTCATATGCATCGGAAGACTCTACCCCAAGAGTGAAAAAAGAGCCCACAGACGGGAGAAAGAATTAACAATGACTAATTTCTAAACTGTGAAGACAAGCATCAATTGTCAGTTTGCCCTACTGTGGTAGCTTGTGTGCTGCTGCCACGCTGGAAGCAATGTCGCTGGTGACTCACGGTGAACCGGTTTTAGTGGAGTGTGACTAAGAACTGACAAGGAAGAAGGACTTGGCGCCCCACTTTGGAAGGCAGGCCTGATGAAAACCTTATGCAGAGCTTCAAAATATTGTCAGCTACCGAAGGCCTGAAAAATGGAAGCAGAACATTGTCAGAGATACTGCCAGATGATAGGCCCATCGAATCACAGGACACTAAAAATGTGGCTGAGGTGGAACCAATTGCTCAGAGTGGAGTGGACCATGCTGACAGGAAGTGAGTAAAGACTGGGGGTGGAGCATTCAGGGGCATTTTCTGATGGGGCACAGCTAAGGTAAGAAGAAATCGTTGGAAAAATCCATGAATGATTCGAACTTGGGTGTGTGATATATGAGCTTATGAAAGTTGAAAGTGGTCGAAAATGGAATGGAAGGCACAAAGATTGATATCGTAGGCATAAATGAGCGGAAATGGACTGGTATTGGCAATTTTGAATCAGAAAATCCATAAATCATGATTTATTATGCCGGGAATAATATAATCAAGAGGAATGGCGAGGCATTCATTGTCCGAAAGGATATTGCAAAATCCATTTTGAAGTCTAATGCTATCTGTGAGAGAATTATATGTTTTCTCTTTCAAGGCCATCCAATCAATACAATTATTATTCAGATTTGTGCACCCACCACTGAAGAATGCTACCAATGACTTCCACTGGAAGTTAATCAAACATGCAGTCAAGCTGCATTGATAATTATTGATGTTTGGAATGCAAAAGTTGGGAACAAAGAGGAAGGAACAGTAATCGGAAAATATGGCCTTGGTGATAGAAATGAAGCTGGAGATCACCTGATAGGATCTTCCAAAATCAGGGACTTGTTCATAGCAAGTAGCCTTTTTTCAACAACACAAACGGCAACTGTACACATTGATGTCTCCAGATGGAATATGCCAGAATCAAGTCAGCCACATCTGTGCGAGGAGATGAGGGAGAAGCTGCATAGTAGCAGCTAACACCAGCCTGTGTCCTGAATGTGGAACAGACCGTCAATTGCTCAGGATAAAGCTGAAGGGGAAAAAAAATCCACCAGAGTAAAAATATGACCTTAAGTCTATCCCACCTGAATTTTGAGAACATTTCATGAACAGATTTGATACATGGAACACTGATAACAGAAGACCTAATGAGTTATGGGAGGATGTCATGTATAAAGCAAAAGGTCATTAAAAAGCAGGAACGAAAGAAAAGATCGAAGTGGATGTCAGAAGAGACCCTAAACCTTGCTCTTAATTGTGGGATAACTATAACAAATGGAAAAATAATGAAGTCAAAGAGCTGAATAGAAAATTTCAAAGGGAAACTCTAGAAGACAAAGCCCAATATTACAATGAAACGCACAAAGATGTAGTTAGAACACCAACAGTGAAGAACACGCTCAGCGTATCTTAAACGGAAAGAACTCAAGAATAAAAAACTGAAGTCTCGAGTTGAAATCTTGAAAAATCCTATGGGCAAAATATGGAATGATGAAGGAAGCATTAAAAAAATATGGAAATAATACACAGTCACAGTATCAAAAAGAACTTATTAACATTCCACCCTTTGAGGAGGTACAATGTAAGAACCAATGGTGCTGAAGGAAGATGTTTAAGCTGCAATGAAAGCATTAGCTAAAAAGAAGGCTCCAGGAATTGATGGAATGCCAATGGGAATGTTTCCAGTTAGTGAAGCCCTGGAAACATCCACTCATCGATGCCAGGATAGTCGGGAGATAACTACTTGGTCACCCAACTGGAAGAGATCCATATTTGCACCCCGTTCAAAGAAAGGTGGCCCAACAGAATGCCCAAATTATAGAACAATATCATTGGTAACACATAAAAAAACAATACTAAATTGTGCTGAAGATCATCCAATACGGGTTGCAGCAGTACCTTGACAGGGAGCTGCCAACCTGTGGTTGGATTTGAACCACCAACCGTTTGGCTGGAAGTTGAGTGCTTAAGCGTTGGTGCCACACAGAGTGTTCTCTGTACCCACATTTTATATTTGCCTGCTTTAAAATGTCATACAAATGAAATCATACATGTATGATTCTTTTCTATCCAGTTTTTGCTGAATGTTATTTGTTTAATTCTTAGTGTT
Source organism: Tenrec ecaudatus (assembly GCF_050624435.1). Classification (NCBI taxonomy): domain Eukaryota; kingdom Metazoa; phylum Chordata; class Mammalia; order Afrosoricida; family Tenrecidae; genus Tenrec; species Tenrec ecaudatus. Next base: position 89,319,329 of record NC_134532.1, read on the forward strand.
TTGGTTGCCATTAATTTCATTACTGAATAGTATTTCTTTGTATCAACATACCATAAATAGTTTATTTTTCAATTTATGGACATTTGAGCTGTTTATACTTTGAGAAATTACAAATAGGTATAAGGAAATGGCATGGGGGCCACATCTGGCTACAAACAATGCAGGAGGGTCCCCCTCCATACCAACCCAAGGCTGTCACAAGGCGAAGGTCAGGCATGCCCCTACCCTTCTTCATCCTTCTGTACCTATTGTGACACCAACCATCCATCCCACAGCAACAAACCTCTCTGCTGCATGTTCCAATGGTCATACAAGACTCAAGATTAGGCAGGTTTATTAAGGAAATGAAAAGATGGTAAAATGACAAGGACATAATTTTTCTGTCCACAAGGCCTCTGCTCAGCCATTTGATGATGTCTGCCTCTCTCTGGTCCTGGGCCTCTTAGTCACGTGTTTCTGTCTTTTTCCATGGGTCAGGACGAACTGCCACTCTGACTCATCGTCTCAGTTCTGCTCCTCTGTTCTGCCTCATGATCTCAATGCTACAGTCTCTAATGTCTCTGTCACTTCAGACAGGGATCTCACATGTGTTCCACTACCGGCTCCCACTTTTTGATGGTCGTAGGACTCTCTTTCACTTACTTACCCAGTGGAATGGCAAAACTGACCAATTTCCTCTGTTAGTGTTTCCCTCAGTCTACTTACATGGTCCCGCCAAGTCATTTCATGGGAGCCACAAAGCCTTGAATACAAGAGTCCTACCAAGTGATTTCTCTTTACTACCGGTACTAGGAAACTCTTAAAAAATTTTTTATTAAATACTTTTATTGAGAGTTCTTACATCTCTTAGCACAATCCATACATTAATCCGTTGTGTCAAGCACATTTGCACATATGCTGCCATCATCATTTTCAAAGCATTTTCTTTCTACTTGGGCCCTTGATATCAGCTCCTCATTTTTCCTCCTCCCTCCCAAACCTACCCTCCCTTGTGAACACTTGATAACTTATAGATTATTATTTTCATATCTTACATCATCCGATGCCACCCTTCACATACTTTTCCATTGCTCATCCCCCTGGGAGGGGGTTCTAGGTTGATCCTTGTGAACAATTCCCCCTTTCTGTCCTCACCTTCCCCTAATCCTCCTGGTATCTCTATTCTCCTTGTTGGCTCTGAGGTGTTTATCTATCCTGGATTCCCTGTGTTTCGGGCTCTTATCTGTAGCAGTGTGCATGTTCTGGTCTAATTCAATTTTTAAGGTAGAATTGAGGTCATGATAGTGGGGGGAAGGGAGCATTAAAGAACTAGAGGAAAGTTGTGTGTTTTATTGGTGCTATACTAAACCCTGACTTGCTCATCTCTTCCTTGTGACCCTTCTGTGAGGGGATGTCCAATTGTCTACAGATGGGCTTTGGGTCTCCACTCCATGAACACCCCCAACCCCCAACAACATTCACAATGGGTCTTAGATGCCTGATACCTGATCCCATCAACACCTCGTGATCACACAGGCTGGTGTGCTTCTTCCCATGTGGGCTTTGTTGCTTCTCAGCTAGATGGTTGCTTGTTTATCTTCAAGGCTTTAAGACCCCGGGCACCATCAGCTTTCTTCACCACATTTGCTTATGCATCCATTTTGTCTTCAGCAATTGTGTTGGGAAGGTGAGCATGACAGAATGTCGGATCATTAGAATAAAGTGTTCATGTGTTGAAGGAGTACTTGAGTCGAGGCCCAATGTCCATCTTAAACCTTCATTCTTAACATATAGATATAAGTACATAGATCTATTCCCCTCTCATTATATATAAATATATTTACATATGTACATGCCTGTATTTAGACCTCTTTAAATGTCTTTTGCCTCCTAGTTCTTTTCTCTATTTAATAGGAAGTCCTTTTAGTGTATGTTGGTGCACATATGAATGCAAGAATTTCTGTTGAGTAGGTGGAATTTATTTTAATAAAATCTGAGATTGATCCTGTAGGCTTTTAGCGTAGGTTCCATATCTTCTATCTTTGTTGTTCTAGGACAACCCCATGCCTGGAATTTGATATATACTCAATAAAGTTTCACAAAATACATGGTGTCTGAGGAAGTGGAAGACAACTGGACCACGATCATTAAACTGTTGGTAGGCAGGCAAACAAGGTCTTGCTACATCAATGCCATATTTGCTGTATTAAGATATGCATTATTTCAGCAAACCTGAGAATATATCTATATTCAGTGACTAATTCTCAGTGATTATTACTGTAAATTTCCCTGAAAATTAACCCTCATTGTTTGTGCAAATAGTGTCCATCCATGAAAGGACTGATTCTGTAGAAGGGAATTATTTAGGCGCTGTGATATGGAGTTAGCCTACATTGACCCAATATCCTTCTCTCAACAGGGCTTTAAAAAACTAGTACCAGGGGGCAAATCTAAGACAATATTAATGGAAGATCAGTATGCCCCAATCGTTATGTCTCCACCATGAATTAACAAGGAGGTTTTGAAAGGAGTCACAGGCAGATAAATTAAAAACAAAAAGAAACAACAAAACATTGATCCAGAAATGGGTTTTGAGCTTGCACTAAATCCTAGCCCCGATCTAAGAACAATTAGCTGTGACATCATGGCCCTGCTGATACTGGCCCTCACGAAGGAACACAGAAGATATGGGGTTGGTGCCTGGCTATCAGATAAAACAGTGTTTGGGGTCTTAAAGGCTTGTTTCCAAATAAGCAGCCATCCACGTGAGATTTCCACTAAGTCCACTAAGAAGAAGCACACCAACACCAGTCACCGAAGGATTGTAAATCATAAAATCCAAAGTTGAAGGAGGGAATAGTATAAGCACCTAAATTGTGGGAATCCAGTTTGAAGAAGCCTGTGGATGACTGTGGGATCCCAAGATCCATTTGTGGGATCTACATAGGAAATAAGCCTCTGGTGATTTCCCTCTGTCCATAATGGAAGGCTGGAAGGATGTGGTTGCTAAACAGAGCGCATTGGAGAGGTAACCATAGACAATCAAAAGGGTGAACCTGACTTACATGTTCAAAACCTTGTCAGTTGATTCCCCCCTCTGATGAACCTTAGGCCTGAGCAACTCCACCCCCCCCAACATTGTCTGTATTTTGTTTGTTTGTTCATTTGGGGGTTAAGCTCACATGGGTTATTTCATTGGGGTCACCTCTTGATTTCGTGTTCTATGCTTTTCTGTCATTCAATATATGAAACCCAGGATTGAAGAGCCTATGGGGATCGCCAGTAGAATAAGGGTTTCAAGGGGGTGGGATAGGGGGTACAGTGGTGTTGCGGGGGAGGGTGGGGAAAGGGAGCTGATGTCCAGGAGTCCAGGAAGGAAAAGAATATTTTGAAACTGACTGTGGTGTCAATTGTACAATCGGCTGCTTGATGTAACTGAACTATGGAATGGCTCGATGTCTGCGTTAACTTCCCATGAAATGGTTTGGAGGGAATGAAATGGATAGATGGTTTCCATGGTCAGTTTGAGACTTATAATGTCCCACAACTCAAACGAGTCTATTTTGGGTTCTAATTAAAATCTGTGTAACCAAATATGTCAGATTTCCTTTCAGTTAACTTTTATTGTGTTTTCTATGTTATGTTTCTATATTCTGTAACTGAATATAGATTGATTGATTGATTCTCTGCAGGTCTTTCAAACAATATGCACATCAAGACCATCCTCTGCGTACCGCTGTCTAGGGCCTGACTTTGCTTTGTGAACTCCCTGACACTTATTTTCAAAGAATCATTTATCACTGATGGTGCATTCTATGCCTCTCTGCTCATTTTCTTTCTCCAGATACTGTAACTAAGCTTTTCTTACTTGAATTTATCTATGGTTATAATAATATCAAAAGTTGGCTATATACATTTTTATAAAATGAACTTTAAACTAAAAAATTTGACTTTTATCTTTTTGCTGTGTAGGCGTGGAACAAAAAAGAGCACTTTTTGAGGCTATATTTACATGCGCTGAGAAATGCTATGCATACACTGCAGGTGCGGATAATGTAGTCAAAAGAAATGGCTAGCAGGATCAGTGTCTTACCTTATTTTACTCTCTCTAGTTCAGAAAATGTTACTTTTTCATCGTGGGTGGCATTCATTAAAATAATGAGAAGACGGTGAAACAAAAAAAAAAAAAGAAAGAAAGAAATTACATCTCTTCTTGAATCTCCACTGACAAGGTTCTCATCCAGGTGTACATTGCTGTTGCAAGGCTCAGGCTAATATGGCTTCTTATGTTAGCAATTTTCTAAAGCAGATGACCCAATGTAATTGGTATCTCAAAAGAATTTGCCATAAAAGTTTTATAAATAAGATATAATCTACGACTTTGAGAAGGAGCACAGAAGAATTAGGTGGTTGGCATAAGGAGAGGCTTCTCCCAAGGTGCAGGCAGGATTCCATTGTGCTGTTTATTGCTTACAAAAGCAAATGGCCCGCATACCTCAGGAAGCCAGTAAGCTCCCATCCTACCCCTTCTCTCCCTGAGAAGTCCCAGGAAGGATATTCACTCATATCCCTGAAATAGCTGCAGATGAACAAGATCTTAACGGACTCATAATTTATGATTAACAAAACAATGCTTTCTGGATCTTGGAATCGTCTAGTGTCTGTTAAAACATGATTTTGTAAATGCCAACCAATCAGATCGTCTTCCTTGTGAATTCCTGGACTTTTTGCACATAAACTGTGACCATTTCCCCTCACAGGAGTACTTCTGTGAATCTTCATGAAGTGTTGCTTGATCTAAATCATACTGTTCCTTCCATAGACGGCTCGTTTTCTTTTTAACAGAGACTCCAGTTTGCTCTTTGACAACTTGCCACGTGTTTTCGCAGAAGACAAATTGCCATCACGAAGAGGCTAGTTTGGCGACATCAACCCCAAAATATTTCAAAGGGAGGAGACATCCAAAGGGGACAATTACTTTTGATGGCTTGTCCAATTAACTTAGAAATATCCTTGACATTTTCCCTCCAGGAAGAAAGACTTTATATGACAGTTTTTTATGCTGCTCTTGTTTGAGGTTATGGGATTTTTTTCATCTTTGTAGTTTTCAAGCCATTAAACTATTGGAAATGGCCCTGAACTGAGCCCTGTAGTCTTATACCATCTTGCATGTATGCCGCTCTTTCCTGGGCAGTGTCCTCAGTCTTCTCCCGCGTAAACTCATTTGGATGTCATCATTTAAAAACTGCCATTCCCAAAGGTCTCTCCCTTGTGACTGACTGATTACAGTCAAAAGTGGGAAAAAGTAAAACACACGTTAAAATTAAAAAGCTAGCAAGAAAAGGGGGGGGGCATCCAAACCATTTAAATCAGTGCCATAATACTATTTTAGAAAACCAGTTTTCTATATTTTAAAGCTTTCCGTGTCTGAGGCATTTCTCCAGAATTTGGTGCTATAATTGTAGCACCATCTTGACACTTCTACTTTTAAGTCCCAAAGTTTTTGCCTTTTCCTTTTACAAAGAAAAAAAAAAGAGCAAGTGACCACAATGCGTACTCATGACTCACAGCTAATGGAGGGAGTAGGGAAAGGTACGAAAGGTACACCCTGAACAAGCGAATCGATGTCCTGTGCATGTGATGGGGCTGTGGAATATGGAAAGTGCCTAGGACTTTGAAGGCCGACCTGAGAATGGCGGGGGTTTCGAGGTAGCTGGGGCACATGGCCTTCAGAGTAGAATCCTGCACAGGAGATTCCCTTGTGGAATCCCCAAAAATGGGGACCCTTAGGGACATATGAATTTCTACTTCCTAGAAGAACCCTTGGAAAAATGATAGTCGCCCTCCAGTTGCTCCTGCCCGGCGACAACTCCATCTGCTGAAACAGGCAAGGAACCAAGCTGGGCTCTTCCACCTCCACCTTCCAAGGTTGGATGATTTTGAGCCCCCGGGCCCACATGTCAGGGCTCAACCACAGGCCACATCTAGTCAACGTTTGAATACATGGCATACTACAATAGCCTACACAATTGTCAATTGCTTCCCTTCACCCCAACTCCCCCTGAAAAAAAAAGTAATATGTTTTTCTCCTTCTGTGAGAATGATGTGGTTTAATTCCACTCCCTGATCTGCAGCATTCGGTATTTGGTCAACTCAGGCTGAACCCAGGAGCAGGAGTCGACCAGACACCTGTGGCGTCAAGTCGAACCCAAGAGCAAAAAGCACCGAGGCCAAGAATTTGAAGCTGAGGAAATGGTTGCCTGCCACAAGTGCACTGTCTCATAACAGGGATGATGACCTGTCCCAGGGAACTTTGTCACAGTTCCTTCCTATTTTAAACACTTGTTCCACAGGCACTCAGGCAATGTACCACCACTCTTGTGGTCTCAATTCCTGGTGTCCCACTTCCTATCAGGAATAAACATAATGTCCTTCCTGGCCAAATTCCCTTAAAAGCCTTCTTTTCCTTTGTGAGGTGAGACAGGGTCTGCATTGCCTTGCGTCCCTCCATATCTCCACTTTCCAGTTGTTTCTTTTTCCCATTTTCCCTTTCAAGGTACTTCTCTCTTTGTTTTGTTTGTTTTTCAATGGCAGGCTTTATTGTCAGAGTCTTTTGGTAGTTAAAAAATGTTTTGCTTTCCTTGTTTTGTGGCAGTAGTTTTATCTTTTAAAAAAATTTTAAATCGTTTTATTAGGGGCTCATACAACTCCCATCACAATCCATACATACATCAACCGTGCAAAGCACATTTGCACATTCACTGCCCTCACCATTCTCAAAACATTAGCGCTCCACTTAAGCCCCTGCCATCAGGTCCTCATTTTTTCCCCTCCCTCCCTCCTCCCTCCTCCCTCATGAACCCTTGATAATTTATAAATTATTATTTTGCCATATCTTGCTCTATCTGACATCTCCCTTCACCCACTTTTCTGTTGTCCGTCCCCCAGGGAGGAGGTCGCATGCAGATTCTGGTAATTGGTTCCCCCTTTCCACCCCAGCCTCGCTCTGCCCTCCCAGTATCTCTCTTTGTTGTTGTTGTTAGGTGCCATTGAGTCTCTCTGACCCTAGTGATCCTGTGCACAACAGAACAAACCAATGCACAGCCCTGCCCCCAATTCCCTCAATTGCTCCTAGGCCTGAGCCCACTGTGATAGCCACTGTGTCAATCCATCACATCGAGAGCCTTCCTCTTTTTTGCTGCCCTTCCACTTGACCAAATAGGATTTTTCTTCTCCAGGGACTGGTCTCTCCTGATAATATGTCCAAAGTATGTAAGATGAAGTCTTGTCATCCTTTGCACTCTGGCCTTACTTCTTCCAATACAGATCAGTTTGTCCTTTTAGTTTGTCCATAATACGATCAATAGTCCTCTCCAGGACCACAATTCAAATGCATCTATTCTTCTGTGGTCTTTGTTATTCGATGTCCAACTTTCACATGCGTATCAGGCAATAGATAATACCATGGCCTGAGTCAGGTGCACCTTAGTGCTCAAATTAATATCCTTGCTCTTCATTACTCTAAAGAGGTGTGTGCAGTAGATTTAGCTAATGCTGCGCATGTTTGCGCTCTCGAGTGCTGCTTCCATGAGCATTGCTTGTGGATGCAAGCAAGACAAAGTTCTTGACAACTTCAACCTTGTGTCCATTTATCATTTATTGGTCCAGTTGTTTTAGTCTTCCTTACAATGAGTTGTAATCCATACTTAAGGCTTCAATACTTTATCTTCATTAGCAAATGCTTTAAATCCTCCTCACTTTCAGCAAGCAAGGTTGTGTCATCTGCATACTGCAGGTTATTAATAAGCCTTTCCCAAGTTCCAATGCTGCACTATTCTTCATCTAATCCAGCTTCTCTGATTATTTCTCAGCACATAGATTGAACAATTATGGTGAGAGGATACAACCCTGATGCATACCTTTCTTGATTTTAAACCATGCAGTATTCCCTTGTTCTGTTCCTACAACTGCCCCTTGTTCCATGTACAAGTTCCGAATGAGCACAATGAAGTGTTCTAGAATTCCCAATCTTCTCAAGGTCATCCAGTTTATTATGGTCCACACAGTCTAATTCCTATTCAGAAACAATAAAACACCAGTAAATATCTTTCTGGTGTTCTCTGCTGTGAGACTAAAACCATCTGGCGTTAGTAATGATATTCCTTGTTCCATGTTCTCTTCTGGATCTGGCCTGAATTTCTGGCAGTTCCCTGTCAATGTGTTGCTGCAACTGTTGTTGGATGATCTTCAGCAAAATTTTGCTTGTGGGTGATATCAACGATATCATTCTATAGTTTGAGAATTCTTTTGGGTCATCTTTCTTTGGCGGGGGTACACATATGGTTCTCTCCGAGTCAGTTGGCCAGGTAGCTGTCTTCCAAATCTCCTGGCAGAGGTGAGTGAGTGCTTCCAGTGCTTCTTCAGCTTTCTGCAATCTTTCAGTGGGTCTTCCGTCAGTTCCTGGAGGCTTGTTTTTGGCTAGTGCATTCAGTGCTGCTTGAACTTCTTTTATTTAGTGTCATTGGTTCTTGCTCATAAGCTACCTCCTGAAATGGTGAACGGTCAACTAGTTCTTTCTGGTATAGTGACTCTGTCCATTCTTTCCACCTTCTCTGTGTTTCCCCCCCCCCAAATAGTTTTCATTTTTATTGGGAGTTAATACAGATATCATTTCATAGTTCAATAGCTCCAGCAATGTTGTACAAATGCTGCCACAGTTTCAAAACATTACTTTCCTTCTTGAATTCCTTGACATCTCCTCCCCACCACTGTACCCCCCAGACACTCTGCTTCCTCTGCTTTCCCTATGGGCTCATCACTCCTGGGTTTCATGGACTGAATAACAGAAAGACCTATCACACAAATTCAAGAATGTCACTCCCAATGAAATAACACAACTGAGATAAAGCCCAATATGAACAGACAAACAAACAAACAAAAAGCAAGGGTTGAAAACCAGATCAGGCCTAGCATGCATCAGAGGGGGACCAATGACAAGGTTTTAACTGCTCAAGTCAATATTTTGCCTATAGAATTTTTCAAAATTGCAATTTGAGGATTGAATTTTTTTCTTGAGTTCTTCAGTTTCCTATATGCGGCGTGTGTTTTCCCTTTTGGTTTTCTAGTTCTGTGTCCTTGGATAGTTTGCTATAATATTTGGCTTTGTCTCCTAGAGCTGCCCTTTGGAATGTTCTGTTTAGCTGCTTGACTTCATCCTCCCTTACACTTGCATAAGCTACTTTACAATCAAGAGCAAGTTTCTGAGTCTCTTCTGACATCCACTTTGATCTTCTCTTTCTTTCCTGTTTTGGTTTATTTTATAAGCTCTTTTGCGTTCTTCTTCTTGATGTCCTGTCAGTTCATCAGGCCTGTCATTAGTGTTCAGTGCACCCTAAGTGTCTGGCGATATTCTCAAAATGCAGGTGGGGGAGACGCAAGGTCTGTTTTGGTTTCTGTGGACTTATTTTCATTTTCTTCAGCTTTATTCTGATCTTAATTAGGAGTATTCATGGTCGGTTCCCCAGTCAGGCCTGGTCTGGCTTTAGCCGCTAACATGGAGCTGCTCCATCGTGCTTTCCCGCAGATGCAGTCAGTTTGATTTCTGTGGATTCCATCTGGGAAGTCCACATAGTCGTGTTTTGTGTTGCTGAAAAAGGTATTGCCAGGAACAAATCATTTGTTTTGCACAATTCTGTCATGTGATCTCCAGTTCATTTTGATTACTAAGTCCATATTTTCCAATTACCGTTTTTAACTCCTTGTTTCCAACTTTTGTATTCAAATCACCAATAATTATTAATGCTTATTGATTGCATGTTTGATAAATTTCCAACTGAAATCATTGGTAGGATTCTTCAATGTCTTCATCCTTAGCTTTTGAGATTTTTGCATAAATTTGGCTAGTAGTTGTGTTGATTGGATTTCCTAAAGCCTGATACATATAATCTGATCACAGATCGCATTGCACTTCATGATGGATTTAGCGAGATCCTTTCTGACAATGAATGCCATGCTATTCCTAGTGATTGTGTTATTCCTGGTATAGTAAATCATTTGATTTTCTGACGAGAAATGGCCAATACAAGTCCATTTCAGCTCACTAATATAGACCTTCATGTGTTCCATTTGATTGTTTACCATTTCCTATTTTCTTAAATCCATACTTTGCTCATTCCAAGTTCTAATCATTACAAGATGTTTGTAGCTGTATTTTCAGCTGCCATGTCCATCAGCACATGAAGATCTGAAAGCTCCCCTCCCACAGGCCTTACCCGACTTGCCGTATCACCGTGGTCAACTCCCCTCCAAGAAATCAGCTCCTCCTCAGTCACATTCTTAGTGTCCTCGGACCTGAGGGCCCCATCTGCCAGCAGTACCTCTGACAAGGGTTTTTTATTAAAAATTTTTTTTAACACTTTCAGTATTTGAAAAAGCTTCAAAGCGATGCTTAGAGTTTTCAGTGTATTCTTCCTCCAAAGAGGGGAGCCGAGCCCCTCGTCATGGTCTGTCACTTGTTCGTAAGTTTGTGGCACTGAGCTGGCTTGTGCTGCGATGCTATGCCCGAAGCTCCGTCACTGGGATTTCAGATGCCAGCACATTTGCCCAATGTGAGCAGGTTTCAGTGGAGCTTCCAGACTAAGAATAGACAATGAAGAAGGACTTCTCTCTCTATGAGGTCATTTTGCTCACACCATTAACTTGGCTTCCTGCTTTCTTGTTCTCCTTGGGCAGGATATGCCTTTCACGGAAACTCGCTGCAGCAATAGTGTGGCAGAGTAGACTCACACACCCGAGAGTTTCCCTGGCGGCTCTCACCGACATCACCCGGTCTTCTTTCAGAGGTGGTCCTGGGGGGACTCCAACAGCTACCCTGGGATTAGTCGTTGAGCCAGTTCACCATTTGCACCACCCAGGAACTTCCCCTTTCCCTATTTGATGTAAGAGAACCTCAGTGTTGATGTTAGCTTCTATAGGAGCCCTGGACCAGTACACAATCGATACAATCACAGGCTGCATCTGTTGATACAATGGACCTTTGTCATTTGTCAGGTTTTGGCCATCATATCCCCAAAGGGGCATTTGTGAGACCATTTCTGAGACATCCAGGAGAAAAATCCTTCCTGTTCTACAGGGGCAGGGCTTCGAGGCACGACTGGCTTCGTGCCTGTCTTCCTCCCATTCGCAGCATTCTAGAGTGTGTGACACCGGGACAAGAAGCCTGGCCCGCTTCACTCATTGCTGCACTCACATCTTCTACCAACCAGGAGTTTCTGACCCAGAGTGGTCTTCCTTCCAACAAATATTTGTTGACAAATGAAAGAATAATTCTCATAGCAGTTTGAAATGTAAAAATCCTTCAAAATACAAAGTACGACTATTGGTAGTAATTTAGGGCCTTGGTAAGTCATATGGCTCTCTTATTTAGAGCACAGCTTTTCTTTAAGCCACTGTATAATTCACTAAAAAAAATGCCCAAAACAAATAAAACATCACTGTCATCAAGTCAATGTTGATTCATCTCGACCCTATAGGGCAGCGTCTATGGTTTTCTGAGACGGTAACTCTTTATAGGAGTAGAAAGTCCCGTCTTCTCCATTGTAGTGGCGGGTGGCTTTGAACTGCTGACCTTGAGGACAGCACCAGGAAACCCTACGGAGACTTTCAAGCTCTAGGAATTTTTTTCAAAAAGGAGACAAAGACAAAAGATATTTTTCTTTGCTTTTATACTGAGTTGGAAAATCAGTGATCTTTTGCTTACCCATTCAGAAACCGCCCCTTTAAATACACGCTGAGTGAGTCAGTCATTTAGACCTTTCTTTTAACGATTGTTCCCGTTTATTACTGGCATGGAACCTAGTCTAAGAACAATCAGCTTCAAACATATTAGACAAATGTATATGAAGTAAGATTCAAAACAGTATCCCTTAGACCTTTTATCACCATAGAAGTCTCCCAGGGGTACTCAAGAGATGCAGAAATAAAGCACACAGGCTTTTGTGGTGAGCCTTGTGTGGGCAAAACCCAAAGGATATTTCTCACCTCAAGAATGTTATTCTCTAGAACGTCTCTCAAGTCAAGTCAATGAAAACTCTTCTATTCTGCCCCAGCTGCATCTTTTCCACTGGCTCCACATTCAGAATCCAGGTTGACTTCATTAAGAAAATGAAAGAATGCAATCAGTGCCACTGGATTGTACACATAGAAATCAACTAAGTCTCCATGGACCAAGCACACCAGCCTGTGTGTTCCAATGATTGTAAATAATAAAATCTAAACCTGGAGGAAAGAAGCGTTGCAGAACTTAAGTTGTGAAGAGCTGGTTTGCAGAAAGCTCTAGATGACAGGGGAAGCCCTCAATCCATTTTCAGGGTCCACACATGGCCTAAGCCTTCCGCGAATCCCCCCTGACCAGAGTCATTGCTATTGTTGTTAGCCTCCATCTCGTTGGTCTGACCATAGCAACCCTCTGCACAGTGGAGCAGAACACCGCGTCGCGTGGCCCTGTGCCACGCGCACAGTTGTTCCTTTGCCTGAGACCCTTGTGGCAGCCATGGGGTCCCCCCATCAGGTTGAAGGCCTTCCTGTTTCCCACGGCTCCTCTGCTCACTGAGCATGATGTACTCCTTCAGGGACTGGTCTCTCCTGACAATATGTCCAAAGTATGGAAGACAAAGTCTTGTCATCCTTGTCTCTAAGGAGCACTATAGCCATACTTCTTCCAAGACAAGAAGACCTTCGTGGAGGGATGTGAATAGCCTGTTATCAGAGAACACTGTAAAGTCGATTATGCAGACATAGTTAGACTAAAGTGTGGTATCACTTCATCTCCCTTTTGACTCACTGTAAAGCTGTTTCCATTAAAAAACATGAGTGAAGGGGAAATACATGTGGATTAAGCCTGTGGTGAAGTCCCTCTGACCATAGACCGGGGATGTGACAGCCTGGCTACCATGCAGAGTGCATTGGAGAGTGGGTTACTGCAGAAACAGCTAGGTTAAGATTTAATACCTTATCACTTAATCTCCCTTTGGACCCATTTTAAAATGTGTTCTAGTTTTCAGTATTTTCGATTAAAATTTTTCTCTGCTATACTTTGTTTTGTGTATTTTTTGATACATGAAATCCAGGATAGGCAAATCTATAGTAATTGATAGTAATTGGATTAATGATTTTTGGATGCATGAGAAGGGAGGATTCAAGGAAATGAGGAGTTAATAACAATGACTACAAGAAAGAAGAAACTATTTATTGATTGTGGTGATGACTGTACACGTTTTTAAAATATGATTGAACTACTGAATTGTATGATAAAGGTGGCGGTTATATAATCTGTCACCTTGAATGAAGGGGTGGAGTTCAGCCTATCAATCAGGTCATAGCCAATGGTGCCTCTGTGTGGATGTGGACTCCCCCTTAGGATTTTGGGAACTTCTGTCTTCCTCCCTGGAGGTGGGCCACACACTCTTCCTGCCAGACATTCCTGTTGACAAACCATATGGAGATATGCTGATGGAACCAGAGCTCTGGAGCTGGAGGAGCCACATGGAGACCCCTGCCAGTGCTAAGATGCCTCCACTGCCACTGCATCCACAAGATTTTCCACCCATTGGTCTCTGATCTTCCTGTATTTGGTGTCATTGAATGTGTTGCATGAATCTGAAGAGGAATTTATAAACTGGTATCAGACAGATGAGCTAATATTAGACTTATGGACTTGATCTGGACTGGGCTGGGATATTTTCTCAATATACAATTACTCTTTTATATAGGCACTTTGTTATACACATATGTGTGTCTATGAATTTGTTTCTCTAGTAAACCCAGACTAGCACAATAAGTGAATTATATGCCAAATAAAAGAAATTGTTTAACTTTTGTGTATTCTGCTGTGTATATTCTCAACAACAAAAATAAAATATATATATTTTAAAATCTGTTTTCCTTCCTATCTACCAAATCAAATCAACTCAAACGCATTGTGATTGAGTTGATTACAACTCAGTGATCCTATATAGGATTTCGGAGAGTGTAAATCTCTGTAGGAACATATAACCTCATCTTTCCTCCATAGAGTGGCTGGAGAGCTTGGGCTACTGATTTTGTAGTTGCCAGTTCCATGGCTAACCCATATTGCCAACAGAGCTCATCAGTTTCATATAGTTGTTCTATTCAGGCTTAAGAAAAATAGAAAGAGGTAGAAAGGAAAATTAGGAGGAATCTTTCTGGTCATGACTTTTGTTATGAGACACCAGAATGTAAATGACTTCACATAGTAGTAAATAGAAGAGAAATTAATAAGTGACATTTTCAAAGGTGTGCTAGATATAATTAAAAACAAAAATGGAATTCAATGGAAGACAGACCCAGGAGAACAATGCATAAGATGAAAACAGGTGGAACTGGAAACTCAGGGAATCCAGGACAGATGATCCCTTCAGGGCCAGTGGTGAGAGTGGTGATACCGGGAGGGTGGAGGGAGCATAAGGGAGAAAGGGGGAACCTATTACAAGGGTCTACATATAACCTCCTCCCTGGGGGATGGACAACAGAAAAGTGGGTGAAGGGAGATGTCAGACAGTGTAAGATATGACAAAATAATAATTCATAAATTATCAAGGGTTCATGAAGGAGTGGGGAGGGAGGGGGAAAATGAGGAGCAGATATTAAGGGCTCAAATAGAAAGCAAATGTTTTGAGAATGATGATGGTAACAAATGTACAAATGTGCTTGACACAAAGTGGATGTATATATGGATTGTGATAAGAATTGCATGAGCCCCCAATAAAATCATTTAAAAAAAGATGAAAATAGGCAGAGAAGATGTCTTTCTGGTTATTCAAATAACCTGTTTAAAAACCTAAAAACAGGAAAAATAGCAATAGTCCCATTGATCCTAACCTCTTCAGTATCTTGAACATTTCTTTGTCAAAAGTAGATATACTGAATATACAGAGGATGCTCCTTTGTAAAATAAATATGTTACAAGGTCATATTTATTAACTCTTAATAAAATGAAATTTTCAAAAGTAATGCTTTTGCCATTTGGTTATTTTGTAAAATACCATCAAATGTAAGTGAAAAATTCTAGGGTAGAAAAATAACTAATAAGATAAATAAGATAAATTTAAAACAACCATAATATGTTTATAGGTGAGTTACTTCCAAGCACATTGGGAATCAAGAGCTCTCTGCCATTGTGTCAGTGGCCCTGGATGACAGTGTGGAACTGCCCCTGCGGGTTTCCACGTCTGCAAATCTTTATGGAGCAGAAAGCCCCTCCTTTCCCATAGAGCAGCTGTTGGGTTCAACTTGCTGACCTTGTACTTAGCAGCCCAATATGTAATTCATTAATTCAACGGGGCTCCTTATAAGGTAATGGCTTTAAATACGTAAGACAAATTAGTTAATTCATAAATTAGTGATTAGAATTTGGTTCGTAGTTACATCTTAGAATAACCCGTATGTTCCTGTATCTTGGTTGTCTTGTGAGTATACAAAGGTATTATTTGAATGTGGGTTCCTGCTTAAACAACAACAACAACAACAACAAACTTATACATTCTTGAAAATGAGGTCCTTGATTAGGACTTATAAATGATAGCATGAAGAGATGAAGACATTTAAAATGTTGATAGAACAAGGCCCGTGACAGCGTGGTAAGGTAAAACGAAAAGCACGGTTGGGGGCAGCAACATTTGCACAACATTTTGTTCTGTTATATGTAAGGTCACTGTGAGCTTACTCAACAGCAACTAGTGAAAACAACAGACCCAGGGCATACCCTGACTCAAACCTTACTTATAATGTCATAGATAAACTATTTAAACTCTGAACCTTGGTTTCACCAGCATTGGATGGGGGAGATTAATACCTACCTTAGCCGGTTGTTGTTAAATTCAAGAGAAAGGATGTGAAGTCATCCTGGTCTCCTGCGATCACACAGTACCCAAGAGATGTGAGCTTTCTCAGCTTGCCTGCTCATGAAGCGAGTCTGTATTGAATTTCTTTCTGTAAAACATTCAAATTTGGATAGTACCCACCTTTGGATTTATGAAATAAACCTAGGATGAAAGACTATCATTAAGTTGGGTGGTGGGAAGTGAGAATCTATTATGGGATATATACTTACTAAGAAGTCTTTAGAGGATAACAACAGGCAGATCTTTATTTTAAATATTTTCTTTTGATGCTTAAAAATGTTTTGGAAGAAACAGACCACGACACAGATAATGATTATGATCACTATGTAGATTTTAACAGTCTAGATTTATAAACCCAGAGTAGGCTGAGCTGGGAAGATGGCTTCTTACTCACCACGCGCTCTCTCTGTCTCTCGAACATGACTGCTATTTCATGAATTTAAGCAAATGTCACAAGTGCTCATTTCCATGTGTGACTTTTTTTTTATATATACTTCCATGGTTTTAAACTGGTTAAGAGAGACAGATTCCAAGCCAATTCTGCTTAATGTGCAGAGGGGACAAACTCCAACAATGTTCTTCTTAAGTCTTAGAGTTAAATTACTCAAATAGTAGCCAATTGCTTTAGTATGAACACAAGTCTAAGCACTATCTTACTCACATAAGGAATACCATGGGGAGAAAAGGTGCTTTGAGACAGAAAGACCTCTAGAGCAGTGGTTCTCCACCTTCCTAATCCGCAACCCTTTCATACAGTTCCTCATGTGGTGGTGACCTCCCAACCATAGAATTATTTTTGTTGTTACTTCATCACTGCCATTTTGCTACTGTTATGAATTGGGGGACTCCTGTGAAAGGGTCGTCTGACTCCCAAAGGGGTCGCGACCCACAGGTTGGGAACCACTGCTTTAGAGGCACCCATGAATCCTCTAGAACACCAACCAATAAGACAATTATGACATAATAACTTAGATGTAATACAAAACACAAGCTATATCATAAGAATAAGAAAGCCCCCCAAATTCTGATTTTTCACACCTTCATGACTACAGAGGTCTTTTCTTAGAAATGATTAATGTTAAATTAAGAGAGAAAAAAATTCTCTGTTTCTTACATGGCTGATCCATGCACCATGTTGTCAATTGCTCACTTTCCAAGAAACCACCCGAATAATTCATTAATCAAGCAAAGTTAAATTTATTAAACCTACTTCAATAAAGAAGAACATGCATGACCTGACAGATTCCTAAGACTATCTCAGGCAGAAAGGCCAAAGGTAAAAGTCATGAGGTTCTGGGTCTAGGTCTTTTAATATTAAGATCAGATTAAGATCGGGGAAAGTTTGTGATATCATAGTTTAGGACTGATGGACACACCGTAAAGTGCTCTTGAAGCAAGTCCTGTTAAACAAATATTTGTTTGATAAAAGGACCATTTGTCCTGGTGAGTAATCTACTGTCCTGAAATGAGGAGGTCTGTTTGTCCAAATGAACAGTCCACTGGTGAAATTAATTGTTTGAGGATTTTTTTTAGGAATGTCCTGATGTAAACTGTAAAATTACTTAGGGTTTTACAGACTAATCTTCCGCTGCACAAATTTCCTAGAACAAACAGTGGGGTCATGTTGCTGTAGATGCCGTCAGTTCTCAGTCTTGAGAATTAGAAAATGTAGATGCACCTGGAATCCATTCTCCTTGCCTAATACAGTGTCTACCCTGGTAAAGACCTTAATATTTTGGAATGAACTAGGAAAACATTAATATATATATATTCAGTCAACAAAGGGATGTGTGAAATAATTTCAAAAGACTTGAATAGAACTTGCTGTCTTGTCCAGGGAGAAGAATTGAGGGACAGCAAAATTCAGTTTAAGCAAAAAGGTTTGGATATACTCCATCTCCAAGGAAACAGCCTAGAAAGGCTATTTGACTGCAGGGTATAGAGATATGATTAGGTTATTCTAACAGTTCAAGGTTTTTTCCATCTGAGGCGAGTCCGTCCAGAGCTAGACCTGTATATTTAATTATCTATCCCTAAATTAGAGCACGGGCGCCTTGGTGGCACTGCTAACTGCAAGGTCGGAAATTCAAAGTGGGAGAAACAGAAGACCATGCAAATGTATGGTCTCTGAAACCCTAAAGAGGGTCACTAGGAGTTAGAATCTGCTTGATGGCAGTGGGTTTGGAATTTTCTTGTTGTTATTTAACTTGTAGCACAGATCCATTGTGTTCCAGATGAGAAATGTTAAATTGAATGAGGCTGTACAATAGATTGTGGAATGGTTTCTGAATGGGAGGTAGATAGACCACATAGAAAAAACTATTTTTTTTTTCTGGTTGGTAAAAAGCTCCTCATAAATGTAAGATGTTGAGCATTAAACACATTGAGGATCTAGGACTAGGAAAAAGCCATGAAGATGTTTAAAGAACACTGAAACAGACCAGGAAAAGGAAAGCAAAGAAGAAGAAAAACAGTAGGGGAAAGGAAGTGGGTCTTAACAAACCCAGGGACAAGGGAACAAGTGATCCAAAATCAATATGGAGGAGAATGTAGGAGGCCTGGATGGGCTTGATCAAGGGCAATGTAACTGAGAAGAATTACTGAAACCCAAATGAACGCTGAGCATGATAATGGGACAAGAGGAAACTAAAAGGAAATAGAGGAAAGAACTAGGAGGCAAAGGGCATTTTAGAGGTCTAAATGCAGGCATGAACATATGTAAATATATTTTTAAGTGACAATGGGGAAATAGATCTATGTATATATATTTTTTAGGTTTAGTATTAAGGTAGCAGATGGAGATTGGGCCTCTACTCAAGTACTCCCTCAATGCAAGAACACTTTATTCTATTAAACTGGCATTCCATGATGCTCGCCTTCCTGGCACGATTGCTGAAGACAAAGCAGGTGCATGGGCAGATGTGGTGAGGAAGGCTGATGGTGCCCGGCTACCAAGAGATGCACCGTCTGGGTCTTGGAGGCTTTAAGATGAACAAGTGGGCATCTAGCTTAGAAGCACCAAAGCTGGCATGGAGGAGGAATGCCAGCGTGTGTGATCATGGGGTGTTGAGGGGATCAGGTATCAGGCGTCAAAGAACAAAAACTCATCTTATTGTGAATGAGGGGTGTGTGTGGAGTGGGAGCGCAAGGCCCATCTGTGGTCAACTGGACATCTCTTTACAGAAGGGTTATGGGGAGGAGACAAGCCAGTCAGGGTGAGGGTGGCAACGACGAAACATACAATTTTCCTCTAGTTCTTTAATACGTCCTTCCCGCCACTATCATGATCCCAATTCTAGATCAGAGATATACACTGGTAAAGATAGGAACTGGACCAGAGGATGTACAGAAAAGCACTGGAAACACAGGGAATCAAGGACAGATGAACCCCGCAGTACCAGTAGTAAGAGTGGTGATACCGGGAGTGTGGAGGGAAGGTGGGGAAGAAAGGGGGACCTGATTGCAAGGATCTACATATAGCACCTTCCCTGGGGGATGGACAACAGAAAAGTGGGTGAAGGGAGATGTCGGACAGTGTAAGACATGACAAAGTAATAGTAACTTATAAATTATCAAGGATTCATTGGGGGAGGGGCAGGGAGGGAGGGAAAAAAATGAGCTGATACCAAGGGCTCAGAACGAAAATGGTTTGAGAATGATGATGGCAGCAAATATACATATGTGCTTGACACAATGGATGTATGTATGGATTGTGATAAGAGTTGTGTGAGCCCCCAATAAAATGATTTAAAAAAATAATAATAAAAAGAAAAAGCACCTGATAACTTAAAAAAGTTCATGTTTACGCAGTGTTTTTTAGTGTACAGTGTCTTCATTTATGGTATTTCGTTTGAACTTCACAGCACTGTTATAAGGAGACTAGGACAGGTATTATTGTCATCATTTTATGGATGACAAACTTGGCGCTCAGAAATGTGTCTTGCCCAAGGTCACCGTATGGTTAAACTGCAGGCAGGGATCTTGTACCTAGATCTTTTGAAACATTTTCCAACTGCTCAGAAGTAGCAGCAGAAGTAAAACTGAAAGCAATGTGAGAAAAGTGTTTCTCTTTACCCCTCCAACCATCAGGACCAAGGTTTGCCGAGTTGTAAGTTCTGTAAATAGACAAGAGTACGCTGTAAATTGTAACTGAATGTGAACTTTAAGTGGAGTTGTCAGATCTCATACACCATGTCTGGGTACCCTGAACATAGCCTCTGAACTGCCAGAAGTTGACACTGCCATCTTTTGAGCACAGATTACTGTTTTTATGCCAAAGTACTGCTTGGCCACGTGTTTCCACAGGCAGCAAATTTTCAGTATCCCTGTCTGGCTGGGCTTAAGTTTTTGGCAAGAATGTTCCTTTCCCTTGTGAACATCTTGGAAAGCTTTTTAACTGTGCACAAAGATGTTTATTTTGAGAAGCAAAATAAGTCCAAAAGCAAACTCTACCTCTCTCACCAGATGATCTGTCTTTTTATAATGTAAGACATTTTACTACCCTACCATCTAATAGGTAGAGCCCAGGAAGGTGTTGCTAGGCCTTAGGCCATCTGCTCAGGGTGGCTCTGAGGTAAGCAGTCATCTAGCCTTGGAGAGATATTAAGACTTGGGAGTAGGGAAGCATTGAGGGGTGTAGAAAAGGAGCCGAAGTGGACTAGGAGAAGAAGACGGATAGTCTTAGGAAGCTGAACAAGCAAGCAGTATGCAGAAAAATACAGCTGCCCTCTTATTGTCTAATTATTTCTGAAGTGTCTTTCAGTACAGTTTTTACAATGGCTTAGAAGGGGTCATGCCCAGGCACAGGAAATAAATTGGTAGATTTTAATGATTTTAATGATAGAGCCAAATATCCTATGGTCTAAATATCTTGAGGCATGTTGTTACACAATCAAGACATTTCATAACTTTGACATAGATGAACAGGTTCGAGTTTTTCATTTAAGAAATGAGGGATCTAAAACAAGAGAAGTTGAATGCTTTTTTCCAAGTTCATACTTAATGCATTGGTAAGCTAAGATTATAAGGTAGGTCTCTTGATGTTTGTGCCTATTGTACTGTCCTCTGAAACACTTCTTCTGAAAGTTAAAATATTTGTTTGGTATTTAAAAATGTTCTCTTCTTTTCACACAGGGTTGCTTATATTTTGTAAATTCTGTCAGGTACCTCTTCCCATCTGAAGCAAAGGAGGGAAAAGTATCTCTTATCTGAATTAGCAGAGATATAAGGAGAAGCACCATTTTGTAAAAGTTTGCTAGGGGCCCACACTTTAAAAATTCCCCAAAGTTATCCATAGAAACAAGATGACCGAAGGCGAATGAAAGGGGAGTGAGTTGAAGTTCCCACCAACGAGAAGCTGGCCCTTTCGGGCTTGGCGACAAGCAGAAGGGCTGCTTTAGATGAAGATGGAGCCAGAATTCCTTCACGTCGCAACTCTAAAAAATGTAGGACTAGTCCATGAGGTTATCTGTGGTCTCGTCTATATCCTGAACCTTCTCTGCGCTGTTATTAACATTAGAGAAAACCACACAACTAATTACAGCAGACGGTACAAAGTTACAAACTAGTCTACTTTGAAGAGGGAGGAGATTCATTTCACTGAGATCAACACTTTTTAAAAACCCTCTTTTCATGTAAACCCAGGTATAGGCATGATTCAAGAAGAGACTTGACACATGAAAACTCTAATGATCAAAGATGACGCAAGTTGTGGGGCGACACCAAGCACATCATAAGTCGAGAAAGCCATGGGTCATTTCAAACGAGAAGAAAGGAGGACAGGCCAAAGTGGATGTCCGAAAAGACTCTCCACCTGTTCTGGAGGGCGGCTAAAGCTAACGGAAGGAAAGATGAAGTAAGAAAGCTGAATAAAAGATTTCAAAAGGCAGTTTTAGAAGGTGAAATAAAACACTATCCTAAAATGTGAAATACCCGAAAAACCAAAAGGGAAGAACAGGATCAGCATTTCTCAAGCTGAAAGAAATGAAGAAAAAAAGTCAACCTTGAGTTGAAATATGGAAGGATTCTATGAGCAAAATATGAAATGACACAGGAAGCAGCAACAACAAGAAATGAAAGGGACACAGTGTCACCACTACATCAACAAAGAATTAGTCAATTTGCAGCCATTTCAGAAGGTAGCATATGACCAAGTAATGATTGTGCGGAAGGCAAAAGTCCAAGATACGTGAAAAGCATGTTGTTAGGTGCCATTGAATTGATTCTGACGCAGAGTGATGCTGTGTACAACAGCACAGAACACTGTCCAGTTGTTCACCCATCTTCATCGTTGCTACTCTGCTGGAGCCCACTGCTGCAGCCACTGCATCTATCCACCCAGTCTAGGACTTTATTTTCCTTTGGTGCCCTTCCACGTGACCAAGCAGGGACTGGTCTCTCCTGACAACATATCCGAAGTACACGAGAAGAAGTCTCACAAACCTTGCCTCCACGCAGAACCCTGGTTGTACTTAATTCCAAGACAGATCTGTTTGTTCTTTTAGCAGTCCAACGGAAACTCCAGCAACTGACAAAATACTGAAGGAGATGTTTCAACCAACAGATGCAAGGCTGAAAGCTCTCACTGGTGTATGCCAAGAAATCTGTAAGAGGAGGTATAAAGATATCAACGCGGTTGATATACGTGCCTATTCCACAGAAAGATGAGCCAATGGAATGAGAGAAAAATTTGACCAATATAATTAATATCAAATGTAAGTAATTTTTTGCTGAAGATAATTAAAAAAAATTGAACAGAACTAGAAATTCAAATCAGACTCAGAAGAAGATGGCACATATCATCACTTATCAAATGAATCCTGGCTGAAAGCAGAGAATATCAGAAAGATCATTACCAGTAATTTGCTAACTGTGCCAAGACATTCGACTGTGTGGATCATAACACATAACTGATAACCTTTGCATCAAGGAAATTCTAGAACACCTAATTGTACTAATGCAGAACCTGTATATAGACCAAGAGACAGGTATTTGAACAGAACAAAGGAAGACTGGCTGACTTAAAATTGGGAAGCTTTACATCAGGGCTGTATTCTTTCCCTATATTTATTCAATTTACATGTTGAGCAAATAATCATAGTAACCAGATTAAGACAAATGACCTGAGAAGATGGAGGCAGGCTCATTAACAACACAGGCTATGCAGAGAACACAATCTTACTTGACGAGAATAAAGAAGACTGGAAGCACTACTTATAAAAAAGATCAAGGTTTACAGCCTTCAATGTGTACTACACAGGTACATAAAGAAAATAAAAATTCGCACAACTGGATCAGCATAATGATAAATGGAGAATATATTGAAGTTGTGAAGGATTTCACTTTACTTGGATCTATAGTCGGCACTCAAGGAAACAGCAATGATGAAATAAAATGGCATACTGCACTGGGCTAACCTGATCAACAAGATCCTTTTACAATTTTAATAAACAACGATGCAATCTTGAGGACTAAAATACACCGCATCTGAAAAACTGATACCAACTTCCTATGGAGAGGGAAGAAGCCCAGAATTAGCAGAGAACGCCTCAAGAAGAAGGACACATAGCACATACTATGCAGCCACAGTTATCAAAACCACATAGTATTGGTACAATGACAGACACTCAGACCAATGGAAAAGAACTGAAAACCCAGAAATAAAATCATCAGCATACACACAGCTGATCTTTGATAAGGGCCCCCAAAATATCCAATGGGAAGCAGATGCCCTCTTTAACAAGTGATGCTGGAAAAAAAATGGATATTTACCAGCAGAAAAATGCAGCAAGACCCTTATCTCACTCCATGCACAAGAATAAACTCAAGGTGGATCACAGACCTTGAAGTGAAACCCCAAACTATTAGGGCCATCAATGAGGGAATTGGGACCAACTTGAGAACTTTGGCACAGGGAATACACAGGCTATCAGAAATAGGGAAGGACACAAACACAGAGAAGGTACAAATTGACAAATGGGATATACTGAAGATAAAACACCTGTGTACATTGAAAGAATTCATCAAGAGAGTAATAAAAGAGTCCAGGGACTGGGAAATCATCTTTTGCAATGACACACCAGACAAAGGCCTTATTACTAAAATCTACAATATTCTGCTAGCTTCCAAAAAGAAAAAAACTAATTGCCCACTAAGTAGGTGTGCAAAGGACCTGAACAGAAGTTTCACAGGGGCAGCAATCTGAATGGCCAACAAACATATGAGAAAATGTTCCCGATCTTTAGCCATAAGAGAAATGCAAATTAAAACAACAACGAGGTACCACCTGACACCCTCAAAGATAGCCCAATTAAAAAAATCAGAAAGCAACAAATGTTAGAGGGGCTGTGGGGAGACAAGAACCCTCATCCACTGCTGGTTGACCTGTAAATATGTACAGCGACTATGGAAATCAATCTGGTCACACATAAAACAGATGGAAATCGAGTTACCACATGACCCAGCAATCCCCTACTGGGCATATACCCAAAAGAGGCAAGAAACAAACCAAGGCGAGACATCTGTGCTCCAATGTTCATTGTGGCACAGTTCACAAGGAGTTGGAAACAACCCAAATTTCCATCAACTGACGAGTGAATTAAAAAGCTATGGTACATACTTACAATGGAGTACTATGCATCACTAAAAAGCATTGATGAACGTATGAATCACATCACTGCATGGGAAGAACTGGAGGAAATCATGCTAAGTGAAGTAAGCCAAGCATAAAAGGACAAGTACAACATGAGTCCGCTGAGGTAAGCTTTAATAATAATTTTTTTAAAAAAGCAAAAGAGGCATAGGGAAAATACTACTGTATACAAACATTCCTGGGGTGAGAACCAGGTAGTATGGCAGGGACCAGAACAAATCCAGGGATACATATGGCAAAAAGGATGTGGAGAAAGGAAAAAATAACAATAAAAAAGAAATGGGTAGCAGGGGCACAGGGCACTAATCCACCCAAGGGCAGGGTATTGTTTGTACCTCCACAGGGAAAGAGGGACCAGACTTCAACCCAGTGCTCCAAGATATGAATGTAACATGCTGGCGTGGAGTAGGGAACCAGTGGAGAGGTCTGAGGGGCTGGCACCAATCCCAGCTACTATGTGGACACCTGCTCCTCCCCCTAGAAGAATTTATCTAAAAGGACAGCACTGAATCTGCAGCTTCATGGGAGGGACATATCTAATCAGAGCACAAGGGAGCAGATGAAGGGGGAGGAGGAGAGCGTGGAGCACATCCTGGCCCACCAAGTCTTAAGGACGATATTTCCTATTAGAGCAACCATTCCACAGAGAGGACCACATGGATGGTCCCACTATGAAACACAGTGTCTCTCACTGACCCATAGTCCTACAGGGGACAACAATGGAGAAACAGTGTGGAAATTGCGCCCGATCTGATCCTGCCACACCGAGGCAAAACACTAAGGTGCAACAAGCAAGGGAACGGAGTGGCGAGGTCCCCAGAGAATGGGAACAGCAAGGGAACAGAGTGGCGAGGTCCCCAGAGAATGCCAAAGGTGGACTTTGGGGCCAGGGCATGGTGCCCCAACAGACTGGTCTGGAAAACGCTCCTAAATGCCAACAAACAGTCCTTGAACTAACTACAAGTTTTTCTTTCTTGTTGTGTTTTGTGTGTGTGTGTGTGTGTGTCATTGGTTGGTTGTTGCTGTGGTTTTGTTGTATATTGCTGCTTGGTTTTGCTCTGTCTGGTTTTTGTGCATGTTATTATCTCCGCAAGTCTGTCTAAATAAGGTAGGCTGGGTGAACAATCTGGAGGAGAAAACAATGGGACTGACACTTCCAGGGGGACATGGGAGAGAGGGAGGTAGGGGAAAGGTAGTGATGCTAACAAACCGAGGGACAAGGGAACAACAAGTGATTCAAATTGGTGGTTAGGAGGGTGTAGGAGGACTGGTAGGGAGTGATCAAGGGTAATGTAACCAAGAGGAACTACTGAAACTCAAATGAAGACTGAGCATGGTAGTGGGACAGGAGGAAAGTCAAGGGAAATAGAGGAAAGAGCTAGGAGGCAAAGGGCATTTATAGAGGTTTAAATAAAGGCATGTACTTATGCAAATATATTTATATATGAGGATGGGGAAATAGATCTATGTGCATATATTTATAGGTTTAGTATTAACGTAGCAGAAGGATATTGGGCCTCCACTCAAGTACTCCCTCAATGCAGGAACACTTTCTTCTATTTAATTGGCATTCTATTATACTCACCTTCTCGACGCAACCGCTAAAGACAAAGCGGGTGCATAAGCAGATGTGGTGAAGAAAGCTGATGGTGCCCGGCTATCAAAAGATATAGCATCCGGTGTCTTAAAGGCTTGAAGGTAAGCATGCAGTCATCTAGCTCAGAAGCAACAAAGCCCACATGGAAGAAGCACACCAGTCTGTGTGATCACGAGGTGCTGAAGGGATCAGTTATCAGGCATCAAAGAACAAAAAATCATATCATTGTGTGCTCACTTCCCTGATATGATCGCTGAAGACAAATAGGTGCATAAGAAAATGTGGCGAAGAAGGCTGATGGTACCTGGCTATCAAAAGATATAGTGTCTGGAGTCTTAAAGGCTGGAAGGTAAACAAGCAGCCATCTAGCTCAGAAGCAACAAAGCCCATATGGAAAAAGCACATCAGCCTGTGCGATCATGAGGTGTTGAAGGGATCAGGTATCAGGCATCATCAGAACAAAAAATCATATCATAGTGTGTTAGACAGGGTTCTCTAGGGAGGCAAAACCAGATGGGTAATAATTACATATATATATTTATACAGATAGATAGATACACAACACAAGAAATAAACAGTTAAATTATATACAGATATAATACAAGACATGAACAGTTAAACTATAAAGCAGTACAAATGGCTCAGTGCAACTCACTCCCGTGAGACAGTTGTGAGGCACTGGCAGTCCTTCAAGTCTTCAGGTTCACCAGGTGGTCCTCTGTAGAGAGATTCAGGCTATCCTGGCACAGGCAGCAAACAGCAAGGGAGGTCACCAACAGTCAACCAGGTCACCAACAGTTAGTCCCCAGCTCAAGAGACGTAAATTCCAATTTACCTGGTGAAGCAGGTCTTGAAGGAACCTCACATTACAGTGACACAGTCCACAGGTTAGGGGTCTCACAGGTAGTTTAGCTTGCAAATTGAGGCACAGAACAATCAAGGCAGTAGCACACTGGCCTCATGATCAAAGAGCGAAAGACAAGAAAGGCGAGGCTCACAGAGCCATTTATCTCTCCGCCCTTTAACTAATCCCACGTGTGTTTATTGGCCAGGCTGCCATAATAAACTAACTACCTAACAGTAAATGAGGGAGGTGGGGGAATGTGGAGTCGAGAGCCAAAGCACATTTGTAAGCCACTGGGCATCCCCTTACAGAAGCGTCTCAGGGAGAAGATAAGCCAGTCAGGGTACAGTGTAGCAACAATGAAACATACAACTTTCCTCTAGCTCCTAAATGCTTCCTCTTCCCCCACTAACATGATCCCAATTCTACCTTACCAATATGACTAGACCAGAGGATGCACACTGGTACAGATTGGAACTGGAAACACAGATAATCCAGGGCAGATGATCATTTCAGGACCAGTGGGTTGGAAAGGGGGAAACCGATTACAAGGATCTGTTACATGTGACCTCCTCCCTGGGGGATGGACAACAGAAAAGTGGGTGAAGGGAGACGTCTGACAGGGCAAGATATGACAAAACAATAACTTACAAATTATCAAGGGTTCATGAGGGAGCGGGGAATGGGGAGGGAGGAGGAAAATGAGAAGCTGATGCTAGGAACTTAGGAAGAGAGCAAATGTTTTGAGAATGACGAGGGCAGTGAATGTACAAATGTGCTTTACATAATTGATGTATGTTTGGATTGTGATGAGTTGTATGAGCCCCTAATACAACGGTTAAAAATATATACCTCATTCCAGCAATGGTATTTTCAATTGCCACATGCATAAGAAGCTGGGCAACTAATAAGAGAGAGAGATGAATTGGTGATTTTGAATTGCGGTATTGGTGAAGAATATTGAACATATCACTGATTGTCAGGAGAACAAATCCATATTGGGAGAGGTAAAGTCAGAAACTCCTTAGACTTGAGGGCAGTGAGACTTCATCTCACATAATTTTGGACATGTTATTAGTAGAGATCAGTCTACGGATAAGGACTTCATGCTTGAAAATGAGAGGGTCAGTAAAAACAGAGGAAGACCATTGATGAGATGGATTGACACAGAGGCTGCAACAATGGGCTCAAACACAGCAACAGTTATGAGGATGGTGCAGGCAGTCTTCATCCTGTTGTCCAGTGGGTCGCTATCAGTTGCAGTCAACATGATGGCACCTGGTAACAGCAGGTAGAGGTATAAAATGAGAGCAGATGCTCTGGTATCTCCTAACACACACACACACACACACACACACACACTCTTAAACACCATTCAGTTTTCACATTACCCAACTTTCTTCTGCAAGCTCATACCAAACATCACAGTATCTTTTCCATCAAATTCCATGATTTACTGTGAGCAGAAGCTCCATTTTCTGCTAATATTGGATAATCCTGGTGTTTTTAGTCTAATTCATTTCACTCTTTATTTTCAAATTCAAGATACATCAAATCCCCCTTATCAATCTGATGGTGATTTCTCTCCTCTATCTTTAAATTTAAAAGATTACTTTGTTGTTGTGCTTCAGAATAAATACAACAACACAAACACCAATTCAACGGTTTCTACATGTCCAATTCTTTGGCTGTGATTCCATTCTTTGAGCTGTGCAGTGATTTTCGCCCTCTCTGTGAGTTGTTCCTACCGCATGAACATAAAGTCACTCTGCCTTAAGGTTCCTATCTAATGTTTTCAGTTGCTAATTGCCTGTCAGTTGGTTGTACTGTGGTGGCTTGCTTGTTGCAGTGATGCTGTAATAGCTTCTATCACTGGTATAGCAAATGTCAACAGGGTCACCCAAAGGGAATAGGTTTCAGTGGAACTTCCAGACTTAAGAATAGACTAGGAATAAGGGATCGGCTGCCAATGTAGAAGGAAGTAACCACTGAAAACCTTATGCATACCATGGAAATATTGTCAGATACAGAAGATCTAATGAATGGAAGTAGAACGTTATGAGAGATAGATCTAGGGTTGGAAGGAACTTGAAACGTGACTGAGGGGGAGCTGCTTTCTCAACGTGGAATTACCATGCTATAATGAATGGAGTAAAGTCTGTGGGAATAACACCTTTGGGGTTCTTCCTTTGCTCACAATTCAAATCTCACAATTCAAGTTCAGAAGAAACAACTGCAAAAATGTACTAATAATTAGAATGTGGAGTGTACAAAGTATGAATCCTAGAAAATTGGAATTATCAAAAATGAAATGGAAAGCATAAAGATATAAATTCTAGGGGTTAGTGAGCTGCAATGGATTGGTATTAACCATTTTGAATCAGATAATCATGATTTACTATGCTAAGAAGGATCTACCTTGAAGTAAAATTGTGTTGGTGATAGTATTATATTTATCTTTATACAAGAAGTTCTAATCAATACAACTAATATTCAAATTTATGCATCCACCAAAAAGGTGAAGAAGAAATTGAAGAATTCTACCAATGACTTTAATAGGAAACTGATCCAGCATGCAATCGAGATGCATTGATAATTATTGGTGATTGGAATGCAAAAGTTGGAAACAGGAACAGTAGTTGGAAAATAT
This sequence comes from Tenrec ecaudatus, assembly GCF_050624435.1. Taxonomy (NCBI): domain Eukaryota; kingdom Metazoa; phylum Chordata; class Mammalia; order Afrosoricida; family Tenrecidae; genus Tenrec; species Tenrec ecaudatus. Next base: position 89,348,969 of record NC_134532.1, read on the forward strand.
GGTCTTGGTGATAAAAATGAAGCTGGAGATTACATGAAGAAATTTGCAAATCCCAAACTTGTTCATAACAAACTTTTTTTCAATAACGCAAATGGCAACTCTACACAAGGACTTCTCTAGGTAGAGTACATAGAAATCAAATTGACTACATCTGTGGAAAGACACGATAAAGAAACTCAAAATCACAGTTAAAACCAAGCTAGGGATAGACTGTGGAACAGACCATCAATTACTCATACGTAAATTCAGGTTGAAGCTGAAGAAAATTAAAACAAGTCTGCAACAGCCAAAATATGCTTTGTAGTGTCCCACTTGAATTTTGAGGACATCTCAAGAACAAACTTGATGCATTGAACAGTAATGGCAGAAAACCCATTGGGATGTGAAATGACATTAAGAATATTATTCATGAAGAAAGCCCATCTGTAGGCAATTGGACATCCCCTTATGAAAGGGTTGCGGGGAGGAGCTGAGCCAGTCAGGGTGCAGTGTAGCAACGATGAAATATACAACTTTCCTCTGGTTCCTGAATGCTTCCCCCGCTCCCCCTATCATGATCCCAATTCTACCTTACAAATCTGGCTAGACCAGGGGATGTACACCAGTACAGATAGGAACTGGAAACACAGGGAATCCAGGACAGATGAACTCTTCAGGACCAGTGGTGAGAGTGGCAAAACGGGGAGGATGGAGGGAGGGTGGGGTCAAGAGAGGGAATGGATTACAAGGATCTACATATAACCTCCTCCCTGGGGGATGGACAACCGAAAAGTGGGTGAAGGGAGACATTGGACAGTGTAAGATAGAACAAAATAATAATTTATAAATTATCAAGGGCTCATGAGGGAGGGGGGAACGGGGAGGAAGGGGGAAAATGAGGAGCTGATGCCAGAGGCTTGGGTGGAAAGTAGATGTTTTGAGAATGATGAGGGAAATGAGTGTACAAGTGTGCTTTACACAACTGAAGTATGTATGGATTGTGATAAGAGTTGTATGCTCCCCTAATAAAATGATTTGTTAAAAAAAGAATATTATTCATGAAGAAAGAAAAAAGTTCATTAAAAAATCAGGAAAGAGAGAAAAGATCAAAGTGGATTCCAGAAGAAACTCTGAAACTGGCTTTTCATTATAGAGTAGCAAGACAAATGGATGAAATGATGAAGTCAAAGAGTTGAAGAGAAAAATTTAAAGGACAGCGCGAAGAAGACAAAGCAAAATATTATCAATAAATATGCAATTATTAGTAGTTATAAAACCAAAAGGAAGAACACACTCAGCATATCTTAAATTGAAAGAGCTCAAGAAAAAAAAATTCACGCTTCAAGTTACAACATCGAAAGATTCTATGGCCAAATACTGAATGATGCAAGAAACCTCAAAAGAAGATAGATTACACAGAGTCACTGTACCAAGAAGAATTACTCAATATTCCACTGTTTCAGGAGGTAGGATATAAGCAAGAGCCAGTGGCACCGAAGAAATAAATCTCAGCATTAGCCAAAAAGAAGAGTTCAGGAATTGATGGGATACCAATCGAAGTGTTTCAACAAGCTGATGAATACTGGAAGCACTAAATCATCGATGCCAGGAAGTGTGCACTAAATTCTCTATGCCAGGAAATTTGGAAGACAGCTACTTGACCAACTAACTGGAAGCCATCCTTATTTGTACCTCTTAGAAATAAAGGTGACTCAAGAGAATGCTCACATTATCGACCACTATGATTACCATCACATGTATGTAATATTTTACCGAAGGTCATCCAACAATTGTTGCAGCAGTACATTGTCAGGGAACTAGCAAAGGTTAAGGCTGGACTCAGAAGTTGATGCGGAACAAGGGTTATCATTGCTCAATGCAGAGAATACCAGAAAGACATATATGTGTGCTTTATTGAGTTTATGGAAGCAGACTGTGTGAATCCTGACAAACTACAGATGGCTTTGAGGAAAATGAGAATTCCTGAATACTTCCTTGAGCTCGTGCAGAACTTGTTCATGGATCGAGAGGCAGTAGTGTCAACAGAACAAGGCAATATTGCATAGTGCACAATCAGAAAAAATGTGTAAAGGTTGTATCCTCTGACCATACTTATTTAATTTGTATGCTGAGCAAATAATGAGAGAACTTGAATTATATGTGTGAAGAAGAATGTGACAGCAGGATTGGAAAAACTATTATTAATAATATGTGATCTGCAGATAACAGCCTTGCTTGCTTTAAGTTTGGAGAACTTGAGGCATTTGCTGATGAAGATTAAAGATTGCAGCATTCAGTATGGATTACTGAAGAACCAAATCCTCTCACCGGGAATAATAGGTAACATCATGAGAAACGGAGAAAAAATCAAGGATTTTGTCTTACTTGGATGCATAATCAAGGCTCATGGAAATAACAGTCAAGGGATCCAATCTTTACTGTATTGACTAGGATGTGCCTGCTCTAAGCCATCATCTCATATGAAAGTTGGACATTGAAAAGGAAGACAGTAGAGTAATGGATGCATTTGAATCGTGGTGCTGGCAAAGACTATTGAAAACACCACAAAGTGCTAAAAGAGCAAACCAATCTGTCTTGGAAGAAGTGTGGCTATCACGTTCCTTCGAGACTAGGATGGTGGGAGTTTGTCCTACACAATTTGGACATACTGTCCAGAAGAGGACATCGTGTTTGGTGAGGTAGAGTGGCAGTGTAAAGAGAAAGACCCTTGACAAGATGGGTTGACACAGTGGTCCAACAATGCTTCAAGAACAGGAATCACTGTGAGGATGGCACCGGATGTGACAGTGTTTCAATCCGTTGAGCATGGGCTCGCTATGGGTCAGAACCTACTCGATGGCACCTAACAACTACAACAACAACAACAACAACATCAGAACAGGATTAATTTGATCACATATAGATAGTTCTTCAAAGAACATAAAGCTCAAGGAAGACATTTTAGAAACTAGTTAAGCTAAACTATGATGCTTTTAAAACAATTTTAGGGAATATTTTTATTTGAAGGCTTAAAGATGATCTCAGGACAACTGCTTCAAGAATTCCCCCAGCTTCCATGGATTCTGAAAGTCTGGAATCACTTCCTCTCCTCTAGCCTAAGAAGGTATTGGTGACTTTATTTCATGAGTCCCCTCTCTTTCCGAGAGAAGGAGGAGGTTACTAGTTTGAAATAATCCCTGACACTATTGCTACTGGTGGTAATGAATTTATTTTCACTTGACTTGTCTTACTGCGTGAGATTTTTCTCGCTCAGGTTGTCCCCTGATTACAGCTCAGATGCAAAGACACATCAAAAATTGAGCCAAAAGGAAGAAGAGTCCGTTTATCTGTTATTTCTGTGTTTATCTTGAGACCATTGATCTATCATTTAATTAAAAATCTGCACCCTAATTTCAGATCTTCTGAAAGAAAAGCACTGCTGGTAGCAGATCAAGTCAATGCTCCATGTTTAATGGAGGCATTGAAGAAAGAAAGCACCCAGAGCTTTTAGGGTTACTGATCCTTGAGTAATTTTTTGTTGATTGAGCTAAGTGGAGAAAGGTGTTTTTTGGGTTTGGCTGCGATGATGTTTGGTTTTCCTGTGCAGGATAGTTTCTCCGAATTCTAGTAAGTATTGGAGCGTTTTACTTCCACTACTTGCAGTCTATATTCCTAGAGAAATAGCTAGGTCCTTTCCTCTTCTCTGACACCGAAGCTTAAATTTTAAAAATCTCTTTTGAAAATCAGGAAAAATAATTAAATTGATAAAGTATCAGGATTAAATGACTCTATGTTGATTTGGATTAAGAGATTTTTTTCCCTCTTTGGATTATAAGAATGACATTTTCCTCATCTACCTGCATCCTACTGCAGGTTTATATAACTCTTAGATGCTCTAGAACAAATTACAAGCTATTGTTAGCTGAAGGCTTGAATACATCAATTTCTCTAAGTCACCTGTATTGTAAAGCTATCTAATAAGTTGACATTTTACTTGGAGAATTGTGGTAGTTACATAATTTCATGTCAACTTGAAGATAGATAAAAGTGTGCGGTGGTATCCAACCTGTCAGTCAGGTCACAGTGTGATGGTGCCTCCTTATGGGTGTGGCCTTCTCATAAAAAGGGATCTGGGCACCTCCCCTTTCTCACTGCCTTCACCTCTCTGCTGGCTGACCCAGCTTGATACCAGAACTACCACCATTTGATCTACATGACTCCGTTCCCAGCAACCCGTGATATTCCTGCGTTCTGCACCACTGCTGTGACTGTGTGAATCTGAAGAGGGCCTTATGGACTTGAGTTGGACTGGGCTGGGGTATTAACCTGATATATACATTTTCTTGATATAAAGCTCTTTCTTACACATCTATGTCACTGGATTTGTTTCTCCATTTAACTCTGCCTAGCACAAGAATGAAGTATCAGAACTTAAGTTTGTGTGTGGTGTTTTAAATATGTATCATATTTTAAAATACAGTCATAAAATCTTTGATACACTTTCCTTCAAAGGTGGAGCCTAATTTCCCTTTCCTTGAATATGGACAAGGTTATCAGTTCAAAACTACCAGCAGCTCCAAGAAAGGAAGGAGAGGCTTTCTACTCCCGCAAGATTTACAGTCTCAGGAAACCCCAGGGGCAGTTCTACCTTGCCCTATAGAATCACTATGAGTTGGAATTGAATTGACAGCAGAAAGTTTTAATGTGGCTGGACTTTGCGACCTGCCACCTTTCCAAGACTAGGCTGTAAAACGTAGAGTTGTGCCTGACATTCACCCTCTGGCATCATTCACCATAGGGAAAGCCATTTGGCATCTCCTGAAAACACAAGTAGCCCCGAGAAAGGACTTCATAGAGAAGAAATGAGGCTTTCCCTGAAAACCAGCACCAGTTTGCCCATCATATTTGTGATCTGTTGTTGGATGGCAATCCTCCAACTTCACTAAGCTTACAGATTACTGTCGCCATAGTTAGTGTCTTGTCTTGAGCCTCATGAGATATCCCAAGCCAACATCACCCCGCTAAGCTGCTTCCTAATTCCTGAGCCATAGAAACTATGCAAGATAATAAATGTTTACTGCTGTTTTAAGCCACTAAGTTTGAGAAAAATTTTCTATGTTGTAATAGATAACTAGCACAGAAAATAATTAGCAGAAGATTACTGCTCTATTCTCGAAACCTTTGAAATGAAAATAACAATTACTGTATGGAGAGTTTTCCAGTTATTTATATTTTATTCTCATTCATTTGGATCACATAATCCCAGTAACAATGCCTAGAATCCCTACTTTTCCATTCCCCTGCTCACGTCGTGTGAACACGTTGATGTGACTACATGCAAACATGTACAACGGGGATCTTGAAAGGGTTAAAACAACTGAATGCTAGGTACAAGTCCTCTACTACTGATTACATATCTGATCATTTTATCTCCTTTGAAATCTTTGTTTTTCTTGGAGAAAATAATTCTTCTATGTCAAATTTTTCTGTGCTTCAAAGCACCTGTTTATTTCAGGACCTCATTACCTCTGGAATATTCTGATAAATCCTCATCTTTTTTGCTGTGACAAAATTCTCTCAGAAGGCAAAAGTGTGATCTTAACATTTTTTCACTTAAAAACTTTCAAGCATCACTCATTGGGGTTAATTATCTCCACCAGTGCTCATGGATATGAGCAAGCCTCCAGTGAAGACGATGCCTGGGAGAAAGTTTAAAGTCCCATAAGTATAATTCAAAGGTCAAGTCTCCTGCCCCTGGAAGTTCTATCGCACATAATAAAGACTTCCGTTTCTCTTGGGGTTCAAGTCCTCTGGCAACCCAGATTTTTTAGTACCTCTTCTTACTGGTGATGATGTTTACTGAAGTCTTTTGGGTTTATTACTATTTTCTATACAACGCAAGATCACCTATCTTTTCCCCCCTGCCTCTTGAATCATCTTTGCAATAGGTTCTTTGTTTTTAAAGAAGAGAATTTCAAAAGCAAAGGCAAATCCATGTTCAATCATGTTGGCTGTTGTTATTTCCTCCTCAAAGGGTGAGTGAATATTGGTGAATATCTTACGATAAATCATTAAACCATGTGTAGGTCATGTTGAAATCATTTTTTTCGAAGTTCATGAACTGACTTTGGCTCGCTTCTGTATCTGTGTGAGTTACACAGTATGACTTTTCAGTTACAACTCCATGTTTCTGCACTCTGGTATGTGTTTTAGCCTTGCCATCAGCTCACTGTGAAGGGCCAGTTGAGGTGAGTCAGAGAGAAGCCCGAGAAGGCAGAAGGAACTTCCTTCCTCCTGTTTGTTTCTTCTTAGCTACCTGTTGACTTCCCGTCTGCTTGGGGTTCCTGCGCACATCAAATAAGCAGGAATCCTCCCTTTCTGAAGCAGCACTTCCTTCCCATAGCAGCAGTTAAATCTACTCGCAGCTTCTCCACACCTGCGCTACCAGCGTCATCAACCCCTGACCTCCATCCACACACCAGAACCAGCTGGGCAGGGCCCTGCCTCAGATGTCAGTCTGGTGCTTCAGCTTCCCAGGATCCCCAAACTTTGAAGTTTTCCGAATTCCAACTTCTTGCCTTCGGTTTCTTATGCCAAGGAAGTGTGCGGCAGTTCTGCATCAACGTCAACTACAGGGATCATATTAGGGTCAGTGGATTCACTGGTCTATATTTTCCTGGCAAATCTACGTGAACTGGTCAAGGACCCCAGGTGCTCCACTTTAAAACCCACCCGTGGCGGTGCTTGCTTTGAGGCTACGCTTTCCATGATCTGTTCCCAATCATGCCTGAGCGCACTATGGGAAGCACAAAGTGGCTGCGCTACTGAGCTCAAGCGCAGGAGCAATTGTGAGGAGAACGTAGGATCGTGCTGTGTTCTGTTCTGTTCTGTTGTGCATGGGATTTCCATGGGTCAAAACCAGCTCGACGGCACCTAACAACAACAACATTATGATTATGGCAGCACCATTCCAAGAGCATGTGAGTCTTCTGACCTGAGACTATGGCTTCATGACTTTCCTATGACCTTGCTGAACCCTTCTTGGAGTGCATGCTCCTTTTCTCCTGCGCGACGCGCCCCGGTGGCATAGTTGGTTACACATTGAACATTACGCAACTCACCAGCGTCTAAAGCCCACGTGTCTCAAACCCATGGGAGAAAGAGAAAGCAGTTTATTCCTACAAATATTTAAAGTCTTGAAAACTGAAGGGGCAGTTTTACTCCGCCCTATACGGTTGCTGTGAGTTGGAATCCAGTAGATAGCGGTGGGTTTTCTCCTTTCCCAGGAGCACTGGTGGGACATGGGCTGTGTAATGCGCTGCTGCTGGAAAGGCCAGAGGCGCTCAGCCACCAGCTGCTAAGAGGAGAAAGATAGGTCTTTCTGTGTCCACAGCTTTGGCAACCGTAGGACAGAGTTCTGTTCTCCTGTAGAGACAGGGTCACCGTAAGTCAGAATATATGCCATGCAGTGGATCGTTGCTCAGGTTTTCTCTCCGACTCGGGTTGCATTCATGTCACTGTCTGACAGCTCTCCCCGCCTTCCCAGGTCCCTCCCTGTTTTCACCCAAGCATTTTCCCTAGGGAAATCCCTCCAAGTTTCATCCTGTCTTGTTGTTGAATACAGGTTGGAATAACGCAAGTAATGACAATATCCGGCAGTTGTTACTCTCTGATGCTTTCCAAACCAAACCAAAGGTACACCAGGCCAGACCAAGCCAAATCAAACCAAACCCAGGGCCTGTGTGTGTGTATCCTGGCTCACAGTGACCCCACGGGACAGAGTAAAACAGAGTAGAACTTCCCGCAAGATTCCTAAGCCTAAATATTTTTACACAAGCAGACTTCTCATATCTTTCCACCTCACAGTGGCATGTGGGGTCTAATCAGCGACATTTCAGTAAGAGGCCAAGCGTTTGACCACAAAAGCACCCTTGTGAGGCCTTAGCATGCCTTTAAGTTTTTACTTAGTTAATAACTTTATATCTTGTCAGACATTCTTATATTTAACAGTCCTGTTGATTGACTGATATGGTTTTTACCTGTTGTGCAGGCCTTGACAAGGTACCCCTGATCTTGGCCAAAATTCTAAATTTTACTAGAAAATGTAGGACACGATGCCAATAGCGTCATGTGCGTGTGGAAGTTGGATACTGAAGGAAAATTGATGGATTTGAACTATCGTGTTGGTGAAGAGAGTTGAAAGTTCGATGGACTTCCAAATGAACAAACAGATCCTTCCCGTCAGAAGTACAGCCAGAAGGCTGCTTAGAGGCAAGGAGGGTGAAATTTCATCTCCCATCCTTTGGGCATGTTCTCAGGAGGGACCAGGCCCTGGAGAAGGACAGCATGCTGGGTCAAGGGGTGGGGCAGAGAGCACTGGACAAGGTAGATTGACACATGACTGCAATAAGGACCTCAAACACACACCCCACAGTGAGCTGGCACAGCACCAGGGAGTGCTTCGTTCTGTGTGCAGAGGGCAGGTTCAGTTCAGAATCTTTCTGGTGGCAGCTAGCAACATGCCATTCTGCTTGAAGGTTGTGGGAGGGTCCTTTTCCTTGTTATTTTGCCACGGAGTTGGCAAGGCAGGTTGAACAAGATGACTCCCTGTTTATAAACGTGGCTTCAGAGTTTTGCTCTCCTGTGTTCAATACTGAGGCACTCAGACACTTTGACAAACAAGAACACCTCCACGGGCAGGTAATCATGGAAACGACAAACCTCTCAGCTATGGCCAATGAGGGGAGTGATCCTTTAATTTACAGGAGAGAAGATTGCGGGAGAACTGGGTGACTGTTTTCACGTTCGGAAAGGTCAGTCACCTGGAAACTGGAGTAAATTCTCTCTGTGTGGTTGCAAATGTTAGAACTGGAACCAGTCAACAAAGCCAAAATAAGAACTGTGGATTCATAAATCTGCAACAGTGCAAACACATGTCCTTTAAATATTTGTTAAACAAATATCTGGCAAGATTAGGAAGAAGCAAAATTTTCTTGCTAATTAAATATATAGTGCTTCTTATGTTCCAAATAAAGGATTTATTATATGTACTAAAGTTAGCAATAAAATTTCAACTTTCTGAATAATTTCCTAGTTTTTGTGTTGCTCACAAGTGGATAACTTAACTCATTCACACATACTAAAGGCAGAAGTAACTCATATGGCTATCATGAGGAGTCTATCCAAATATATTCAAGATTTTTTTTTCATCTGACATTTCCTTCTTTTATCCAACTACATTATTGTCTCCTTCGGTTCTTTTGTAATTGTCTGTGTAGAAAAATTCTAGCCTGATAGAGGGCTTATGATTTAGACAGTAAGATAACCACTTGTTCCTGATGGATAGGCAATCTTGGCTTTCAGAATCTCAAATGGCCCTATCGGTAGACTTGAGTGGGCAAGTGTCAAAGCTGGGGATAGAGCTTGTACTTGCTTCAAGCTTTTCATCTATTTGCCTTTCAAAAACACTCCAAAGTGTAAGTGGACAATTATATATAATTTTCTTTTGAAACCACTGTCTACATGCATGGAGCAAAACCAATACATGAGGGGGCTTTAAAACATTTGTGGAAAAATTGGGTTCTCTTTTAGTTCTATTTTTTCAGGAACTTTGTGAAGCCCCCTTGTACATAATCCGTTATATACAGGAATCTAGGTGAACACAGTGGCTGCCACAATAAGCTCAAACGGACCTACTATTGTAAGGATGGCACAGGACTGAGCCACATTTCATGTTGTCATATATTGTGCTAGGTTAGGTTCTTGAGAGAAAAAAACCAGTGACACTTGTATGTGTTGTATATGGAAAGAGATTTATATCAAGAAGTAATTATATGTCAATAAGGCACCACAGTTGTAGGAACAGAACAAGGAAATACCACACAGTTTAAAATCAGGAAAGGGATGCATCATGGCTACATTCTCTCACCATACTTTATCAGTCTGTGTGCTGAGCAAATCCTCAGAGAAGCTGAGTTACGAAGAATGTGGCATCAGAATTGGGGGATAGTGATAACCTGTGCTATGCAGGTGGTCCAACCTTGTTTGATAAAAGCAAGGGGGACTTGAAATACTTGCCAACAAAGACCAATGGTTACAGCCTTCGGTGTGGATTCCTACTCAATACCAAGAAGACCCAAATCCTCACAACTGGCCCAATAGGTAACATCATGATAAGTGGAGAAAGGTTGAAGTTGTCAAGGATTTGGTGTTGCTTGGATCCACAATTAATGCTCACGGAAGCAGCAGTCAGATGATCAAATGACACATGGCATTGGGTGAATCTGCTGCTCCAGACCTCTTTGTTTGTTTTGTGTCTTTAAAAAATTCATTTTATTGGGGGCTCTTACAAATCTTATAACAGTTCATCATCCAACAGTATTCAGCACATTTGTCCATATGTTGCCATCAACATTTCCAAAACAATTTCCTTCTACTTGAGCCCTTGGTATCAGATCCTCTTTTATCCCAACCCTCATGAAACCTTGATCAATTATATATTATTATTGTTATTTTGTGTCTTTAAAAATCATTTATTGATGGCCCGTACAACTCTTATCACGGTCCATATATCCATCCTTTGTGTGTCAAGCACATTTGTGCATTTGTTACCCTCACCATTCTCAAAACATTTGCTTTCTACTTGAGCCCTTGGTATCATCTCCTCATTTTTTCCCCTCCCTCCCTGCTCCCTCCTCCCTCATGAACCCTTGAAAATTTATAAATTATTATTATATTGTCATATCTTATATTGTCTACTGTCTCCCTTCCCCACTTTTATGTTGTCTGTTCCCCAGGAAGGAGATTACATGCAGATCCTTTTAATCAGTTCCCCCTTTCTACCCCACCCTCCTGGTATCGCCACTCTCACCACTGGTCCTGGATTCCCTGTGTTTTCAGTTCTCATCTGTACCAGTGTACATCCTCTGGTCTAGGCAGATTTGTAAAGTAGAATTGGGATCATGAAAGTGGTGATGAGGGGGGAGCAGGGGGAGGGTGAAACATTTAAGAACTCATCTCCTCCCATAACCCTTCTGTAAGGGCATGTCCAGTTGCCTACAGATGGTCTTTGGGTCCCCAATCTGTACTACCCCCATTCACAATGATATGATTTTTTTGTTCTTTGATGCCTGATACCTGATCCCTTCAGCACCTCATGATCACACAGGCTAGTGTGTTTCTTCCATGTGGGCTTTGTTGCTTCTGAGCTAGATGACTGCGTGTTTAAGACTCCAGATGCTGTATCTTTTGATAGCCAGGTACCATCAACTTTCTTCACCACCTTTGCTTATGCACACATTTGTCTTCAGCAATCGTGTCAGGAAGGTGAGCATAATGGAATGCCAGGTTATTAGAATAAAGTGTTCTTGCATTGAGGGAGTATTTGAGTGGAGGTCCAATGTCCATCTGCTCAACCTCAATACTAAGCCTATATAAATATATTTACATATGTGCGTGCCTGTATTTAGATCTCTATAAATGCTCTTTGCTTCCCAGTTCTTTCCTCTCTTTCCATTTACTTTCCTCTTGTCCCACTATATATAATTGTCCACTTACACTTTGGAGTATTTTTGAAAGGCAAATAGATGAAAAGCTTGAAGCAAGTACAAGCTCTATCCCCAGCTTTGACACTTGCCCATTTCCAATAGCCTATGTATTCCCTGTGCAAAAATCCTGAGGTTTGTCCCAACACCCTCCTTAATGGCCCTAATTGTTTGGGGCTTTGCCTCATGGTCTGTGATCCACTTTGAGTTTATTCTTGTGCATGAAGTGAGGCAAGGGTCTTGCTTCAATTATCTGCAAGTAGACAGCTATTTTTTTCTAGCCCCATTTATTGAAGAGGGCATCCACTTCCCATTTGATATTTTTTGGGCCCTTATTAAAGATCAGTTGCCTGTATGCTGATTTTTAAATTTCTGGGTCTTCAGCTCTTTTCCATTTGTTTGAATATCTGTTGTTATGCCAGTACCACAGTGTTTTGACCACTGTGGTTGTATAATACATGCTAAAGTCAGGTAGAGCAAGCCCTCTCACGTTGTCTTTCTTCTTCAGGAGTTCTCTGGTAATTCTGGGCATCTTCCCTTTCCATATGAAGTTGGTAGTCAGTATTCCCAATTCTTTGAAGAAGGATGATGGTATTTATAATGGGATAACAGTAAACTTATATAGTGCCTTGGACAGAACTGACAACTTCATTACATTGAATCTTCCGATCCACGAGCATGGGATATTCTTCCATTTGTTGAAGTCACTCTTGGTTTCTTGTAATAATGTTCTTTAGTTTTTCTCGTACAAATCTTTTCGGTGTTTTTTTTTTTTTTGGTAGCTTCATCCCTAGATATTTCAATTTGTGTATGGCTATTATAAAGGGTACTACCTTTTTAATGGCCTCTTCTGTAATCTTGTTTGATATGTATAGCAGTCCAATAGACTTCTGCTTTGGATATTGTATCCTGCTACTCTGCCATATTCCTCTATTGCTTCCAACACTCCACTTGTGGAGTTTAGGGTATTTTTGACGTATTAAATCATCTCATCTGTGAATAATGATAGCTTTGACTCTTCCTTCCCTAGATGAATACCTTTGATGTCTTTTCTTTGTCTTATGTTTTTTTAATCGTTTTATTAGGAGCTCTTACAACTCTTAGCACAATCCATACATACATCAATTGTGTAAAGCACATTTGTACATTCATTGCCCTCATCATTCTCAAAACATCTGCTCTCCACCTAAGCTCCTGGCATCAGCTCCTCATTTTTTCCCTCCCTCCCCACTCCCCTCTCCCTCATGAGCCCTTGATAATTTATAAATTATTATTTTATCATATCTTGCCCTGTCTGATGTCTCCCTTCGCCCACTTTTCTGTTGTCTGACCCGCAGGGAAGAGGTCACTTGTAGATCCTTGTAATCGGTTCCCCCTTCTTTGTCTTATGTTGTTAGCTAGGATCCCCTGTATGATATTAAATAGGAGTGGGACAAGGGGCATCCTTGTCTGGTCCCCCTTTTCAGTGGAATTGTTTTCATCTTTTCTCCATTGACTACCATGTTGGCTGCTGGTTTATCATGTATAATATTGAGCAATTTTCCTTCTGTTTCCATCTTCTTGAGTGACTTAAACAGGAATGAGTGTTGGATGATGTCAAATGCTTTTCTCACATCCATCGATATTATCATGTGGTTCTTATCATTTTTCTTGTCAATGTGGCGAATAATACTAATGGTCTTTATTATGTTGAACCATCCCTGCATCCCTGGTATGAATCCTACTTGGTCACGGTGAATTATTTTTTTAAATACATTTTTGTATTCTATTGGCCAGTATCTTGTTAAAGAATTTTTAATTGATGTTCATTAGGGATATTGTTCTATAGTTCTCAATTCTTGTGGGATCCTTGCCCGCTTTAGGTGTCAGAGTTATACTAGCTTCCATCTTTTTCTCTGTTCTGGAAGAGTTTGTATAGGATTTGTGTCACTCTTCCCTGAGTGTTTAGTAGAATTCTCCTGTGAAGCCATCTAGCCTGGAGGATTTTTTGTTGGTAATTCCTTGGTAGCCTTGTCTCTTTCTTCCATTGCTATGGGTCTGTTGAGGTTCTTGACATTCATCTGGGATAGTCTAGGGGGGGATTGTGTTTCCAAGTATTTGTCCATGTCTTCCAAGTTATTGAATTCTTTAGAGTACAGGCCTTCATAGTACTGTGTAATTACCCTTTTGCTTTCATTAGGGTCCATTGTAATGTTCCCTGTTTCATCCCTCATCCTTGCAATTGACATTTGTTCCTTCCTTTCTTTGGTTAGGTTTACCAGTGGTATCAATTCTGTTAATCCTTTCAAAGAACCAACTTTTAGCTGTATTAATTTTCCCCATAGTTTTCTTGTTTTCCATGTGCTGTATCTCAGCTCTGGTTTTTATTATTTCTTTCCCTTTGCTATTAGTAGGATTATGCTGTTGACTCTGCTCTAATTGGTGTAAGTTTTGTGCAAGCATATCAACCCCAAGTCTCTCTTCTTTTTTCACGTGTGCATTTATTGCTATTAGCTTTCCTCTGATAAATGCCTTTCTTGTATCCCAAAGGTTTTGGTATCTCATATTTTCATTATCATTGGTTTCTAGAAACTTCCTGATTTCATCTCTAGTCTGCGCCACACCCAATAGAGAGTTATTCTTCCTCTAATTGTTTGTCCTTCTTTTCTTCATCATCCTTCTCTTCTTTCCAGCCTCATGACACAATGATGGGAGAGAGATGTCTGTACAAGCTCTAAGTGCTTAAATTTACTCAGGTTTAACTTATGTCCCAGCATGTGGTCTGTCTTCAAGTATGTGCTGTGTGGGATTGAAAAGAATGTGAATTTTCTGCATTTAGGTGGAAAACTGTGAAAATATCTATCAGGTCATGTCGTCCAATTTGCACCAGACCTCTTGAGAGTATTAAAAAGCCAGAATGTTATGTTGAGGACTAAGGTGGCTTGATCCAAGCCATGGTATTTTCTATTGTCTTATAGGCATCTTAAACTTGGATCAAAGGAAGACCAAAGGAGAATTGTGGCATTTGAATTGCAATGCTGAAGAAGAATAATTGAAAGTACTACAAAACTGCTGGAAGGACAAACCAGTAGAAGTACAGCTGAGTGTTCCTTAGAGACAAGGATGGTAAGATGACATACGTACTTTGAATAATTTTTTAGGAGAGACCAGTCACTAGAGATGAACATCATGCTTGGTAAAATGGAAAGGCAGAGAAAAAGAGGAAGATAGATTGACACAGTGGTTATAGCAATAATTGTGCAGATGGCAATGAACCATGCAGCGTTTCATTCTGTTATGTATAGGGTACCTATGGGTCGAAACCAACTCAATGGCACCTAATAACAGCAACACCACAGTGTCAAAGACCAGTTGAATTCAAGTCCATTAGTCTGAATGCTAGGTCCCTCTTCCGACACACATAGCTGCAGGCTGGTGACAGGAAAGTGAAGCAGAAGCAGGAAGCAGAAAAATCACAGGGCAGAGTTCAGTGGCCCCAAGGTTGGTAGAAACATGGCACAGCACTGATAGCTCTCAAGGTTAGGCAGGCAGCCCACATGGGGTCTTGGAGACAGGCAGAGTCCCAGCAGGCAGGAAAGTGGGGAGGCAGTTCCCAGAATCCCTCACTCTCATACAAAAGGTCACACTCCCACGCAGGCAGCATTAAGCTACCACTTGACTGACAGGTTTGATTCCACACCTAGCTGTGAGTGTCTAGTTGACATAAAGTCGTCCAGTTACCACATACATATTGCCATTATGAGTTGAAACTAACTGGGCCTTGCCTGACAACAGTTATATAAGGAGTTATATGTGAACACTTGCAATAACTGGTAGCCTTTGTGCAATTTATTTTTGTGAAAGTCTAGTACTCCTTTTCAACTAGTGCCAAGGCAGTTGTTTGGCATGTCTACCCCTTAATCCAGATTGTCACTGGGCAAACATTATTGGGAGCATATTTCTTCCGATATAGGCACAATATAAGTCACAGGCACTGAGTCAATCTGACTTATGGTGACCATATAGGGAAGAATAGAACTGCCCTGGTGGGTTTCTGAGGCTGTACATCTTTATGGGAACACAATCTTATCTTTCTCCATGGAGTGGCTAGTAGATTTGAATGCTGGGTTTATGGCGAGCAGCCAAACCCATAATCCACTATGTCACCAAGACTTCTTCGAGTATAAGCAAGAGCTCACCATGTTTCCAAGAAAAAGTTCCTCAACATTGAATGCCACTTACCATGGTTATTAAAGAAAAACATCCTGATTGGAAAGAAAGTTAAGCTGGGATAATAGAAATAACCTTCTATGACTACATTTAATCCTTTCTTGTTTACACTGCTTGTGAGATTCTGAGCAAAGCAGTGGTTCAGGCAAAAACACTGTCAAGAAATGCTCTATGAAACATTAAGAACAAGCAAGAGATGGGGCTGTGTCTTTTTCCCACACTGGAACATTTTTTGTAAGAAGCCCATCTAAGAAATATTTTAATTTTCTAGAAGAATGTGGTTTGTTTAATTTTGCCTTTTACTATTGATTAGAGCTCAAATATTTTCAAAGTAGATGCCAATTTGTAGGTTTTATGTGATAGTGATACAAATAATTTCTTTTTCGTGGAAAAGATACCCTGAAAAGTTACATTTTATTGTAGAACATTAACTATTGGTAGAAACATAACATATATGATACTTGACTACATCTGAGCACTTTACTTTTAGAATAAAATCGTCTAAACAGAAGCCTATAGGAAAACCAGGATGATGAAAGAACAACACATTTTACAAAGTGTTACTAGAACTAAGAAGCAAAAACCCAAGAGGATCTACTGTGGCAGCTCTTTACGGTTATAGCTGACTCCATCTGACATATTACCTTGCCTATGCAATGATAAAAACTATCATTTAAAGTCTCTGGACCTCAGATCTTTTATCTGTAAATTAATGAACTGTATTCTATGGTAATTGTAGTTGCTATTGAATGTTTATTGAACAAAGGACTACACTGATTTTGTGTATTTACCAAGATGACGACTAAGCCCTCTGGCTAGAAGTTACAAGAAAAGAGATTCTTGGCTCAATGGAAGGAAAAGCTTAATTATTGACAGATACAACACACCGTCTCGAGAAGAATTGAATACTGGGAGCATGTTAGAGAATTAATAGAAAAACTCAAGTGGACTCACCTGCTGGTGTCATTAAATCACAAGATGGGAGGGGTGCACAACAGAAAAGTGGGTGCAGGGAGGCATCAGTAGGTGTAAAACATGAAAAAATAATAATTTATAGATGATCAAGGATTCATGAGAAAGGGAGAGGAGGCGAGGGAGGAAAAAATGAAGAGCTTATACCAAGGACTCAAGTAGAAAGAAAATGTTTTGAGAATGCTGATGGCAACATATGTACAGATGTGCTTGACACAATGGATATATGTATGGATTGTGATAAGAGTTCTTAGAGCCCCCAATAAAATAATTTTTTTAAAGTCTCCAGACAGATAAACACAGGTGCATCTTTTCTTAGGAACCCAAATCATTAACTCTGTTCCTCAAAGTATTTTCTCTTTTTTCCGATATAGGTAAATCTTGATCATCTGGTAAAGAGATGACTCTGTGTACATGGTAACTCTGATGTGCACGTGGAAGGTTATCATGGACAGTTTGGTTTATAATTTTGCCATTTAATTTCTGTGAAGTGGATAAGGGAGACTATTTTCTTTCAGCTGGGAGATGGTGGTGAGCTCAGTTTGGTCAGTCTTTCTTTGTTTTCTGTGAACTCAAATTCATGAATATTATGCCAGCCGGATTGGACAATAGCCCTTGTGGATGGTGCCCATGATTTCATGTGTTCCTGAACTCACTTCTGATCTGTAGCTGCAGTTAGAAAGCTGAAGCAGCAAGATGTCCATAAATGGGAAAAGCTTTTCTCTCTTTTGTTGTGAGTGTGACATGGTTGCTTACCTCCCAAGGGTAGCAACAAATTAGATCGCATGGTCTCTTAAATGAAGGGAACTCTGTTATAATTGATTTATACAGCATACTAAGGGTTTACAGAAATCGAATACTCCCCAAATCCCCAGAAAATAAATGAGATTTCTAATATTTAAAATGTTCTAGTCTCTTAAGGCTAGATGTGAATATATTATACACATAATATCTCATGGAATACTCTGTGTCCTCACTTCATGATATGGTCAGGTTCCAAAGACCAAGTCATCGTGTGAAAATCACTATAGTGGAAATGGAGGATGACCACATCAGCCCACAAAATGGAGGCTGACAATTGTATATAAATGTCGAATTACATTATTATATAACTGCCAACCCACTCAGAATCATGGTCTAGCCAAGTTGATACATAACCTTAATCATCACAGTCAGCTTTACTCTTGCCTCAAAACTTGCCATTCTTTACTGACAGACAGACTTATTAATGCAAACAAACAAACAAACAAAAATGCTGGAGAATAGTTTTTTTAATTACTATTGTTGTAAATGTGAAATGTCAAATGGTGAGGGAGTCCATAAGTGAGGAAGGGGTAGACAAAACAAGTAAGATGCATCTTTGAGTAAATTCGACCAGCTTAATAATTTCGATCTTACATGGGTTTTCTTCCTTTGATTTTAATAGTGGTAAGTATAATACATTTTATTTCTTAGAAGATCTATATATGACTTCTGAATTTCTTCACCTTTGTAAACTGGCATATTTATGCAATAAGTGAGCATTTTTAGTTAATAGGATAATTCAAATATAAGACTGCGTGTTCAACTAAATTGAATTATAATTGTAACCATCTTTCTTATAAAATGTTATGTACTATAGTTTGTTAGCAGAAACATTATTTGTAAATCCTTAAGTAAACTTTAAAACTTGAACTAATATTAAATTAAGTCGTTAATTAGTAATCTTTGGATACCTAAACTAAAAGATTGATCACGAATCATATTTAAAATGTTTCGTATAATTCTATTTCACATTTTATTATGCTAAGGATGGCTATGCTTTTGAATTGTGTTGATGAATGCATTCTTTTTTTCCACTTTGAAAAAGTGGAGAAGTGACGGGTGGTTGTAGGTGATTGTATGTATTCTGGTCCTTAGGAGCTTTCCTGTCTACTGTAATGCTGGTACGAGGGAGCTTCAAAAGGTCTGTAGAAAATTGAAGGAAAAGACAATAAGGAACTGTCCATAACGTTTTGAAGCCTTCTCGTATAAAGCAGATAATCATCAATTACTCACGAGTTAGCTTTCTCTGTGAAATAGAAGTTACTTGGATTAAAAGTTCTAGTCACTACTAGTCATTAAGCCTATACTAGGAGCAATTATGAAGGAGCCCTGGTGGTGCAGTTGGTAGCAGTCAACTGTTGGTGAAAGGTCTGTGGTTCAAACCCACCATCAACTGCCAGGGAAAAGACCTGCAGATCTGCTCCCAATATCACAACCAGGAAACGCTGTGGGCACTGGCAGCCCGTCCAGTCGGTCACCGTGAATTGGATTCCACTCCACACCCACAATAGGAACAGCAGGACAGAGAAGGTCGCTTACAAACTGACAGTATCAACTTTTGTTTTTCAAGGAAAAGATAATAGTTTTGTCCTACAGATAAGTTTCTGATCCAGAATATGGAACAGGATAGGGAAATAACATTTGACTAGATAAAGGAAATTGGAGAAAGTTGCAGAAACCAAACCATATCTGTGTTGGTTGTCTGAAAAGATGCAATAAAATAGGCAACTTTCTCTTAGTTTTGATATCCGTAAGGAAACTTTTCCCCAAAAAGGTACTAGAACTTCTTTATTGCCAAGTATTAAATTAATGTAAAAAAGTGGTTCTCTCTTAAGATGATAAATTTATAGCTCTTAATATGAAAAAAAAACAAGCAGCTGTTCTATCTAGATAGCATATATTTATATTACACCAGCATAATTTTCCCAACTTCGTATTGATTTTACAATATATATGTCTTTGCTTATTTAAAAAATATTTTTGGAGAGCAAATGCTTTGAGAGTGATTAGGGCATAGAATGTACGGATGTGCTTTATACAATTGATGTATGTATATGTATGGATTGTGATAAGGGTAGTATGAGCCCCTAATAAAATGTAAAAAGTAAACAAATAAATAAAATATTTTACTTAAAATATTAAATATTAAAAAAAATAAACAATACCCTTATCCGAATTTTAAGACAAAGAACAAAATCTCCACACTTCTAAAAGTACTAAGAATACAAAATGACAATAATAATACATTCATGAGAGTGGGAAAATGGAGGAGGGAGGGGAAAGAAGAGAAGCTGATACCAAGGGTCAAATAGAAAGAAAAAGTTTTGGAAATGTGGATAGAACATATGTACAAGTGTGCTTAATACAACTGAATGATGAGTTGTTTTAAAGGTCTGTAAGAACCTCCCAGTAAAATGATTAATAATAAAAAACAAAGATTCCTTTAAAATCTTTATTTTGTTTATTTTTAAATGTTATTGTTGCCTTAATGACTAGGCAACTATTTTCCTCAGGCACTCCTGGTCTTCTCAGTTCTTACTCAAGAACTAACACTCCTCTGATAACTACTGCTTTTACCTTTCTAAGACCAGATACTAACTTCAGAAAACTAAAAATTTTTGGATGTGTGTTTACGGAAAACAACTTTGCGGATTCCGACAGAGCCTTTGGAAAATCACAACATTTGTTCTTTCACCTCAGAAGAAAAAGGAATGTTAGAAATAATGAGGTCTGCACAAGACCCCCCTGGACTCTTACCCTGAGACACTCTTTAAACGTAGAGCCAAACTTATCCTCTGAGGCCACCTTTTCGTGAAATAACAGAGTGGTGAATAAATTAAGGATATTACTCATAAGATCGGTACTTATCTTCAAAACCGTCGGTATGAGACCAAATGACCATCGATTGATTCTTAAAAACAAAGCTGGGAAGAGAAGAGGCAGGAAAGGAAGCAGAGGGAATGCAAAGAGGATGTGGACTTTGTGTATTAAATGTGAATTCTTAGTGTGCTAAATGTGAATAATTAGTGCAAATCGCCAAATGGAAATCTAACTTGCTATGTAAATATTCATCAAAACCTCAATAAACGAAAAGTGGGTGAAGGGAGACGTCGGACAGTGTAAGACATGACAAAATAATAATAATTTATAAATTATCAAGGGTTCATGCGGGGAGGGGGGAGGGAGGGGAAAACGAGGAGCTGATACCAAGGGCTCAAGCCGAAAGAAAATGTTTTGAGAATGATGATGGCAACAAATGTACAAATGTACTTGACACAATGGGTGTATGTGTGGATTGTGATGAGCTGCATGAGCCCCCAACAAAATGATTTTAAAAAAAGCCACCTTACTAGACTATTGTTTGGGGGAAACATTGATTTTATTGATAGCTCAATGTTTTTTAGCATTCAACACCACTGTAAAAATAGCACAGAAAGAATTGTCTAACTAGAAGGTATGCTCAGCCTTTCCTAGGTTTAATTTGTTTATGTAAAATGTTTTTAATATAAATATTTCAGAGATTATACACTTTACAGGAATGGCCTGAATATTTGTCAATTCCCTCACTGCCTAGAATATGTTCTCGCCTCAGGGGAGGCATTGATCAAAAGCCCTTATGAAACACTCATCCAGTAGACAAGTTGCTCTCCTCCGTTCTGATGTTGCTGGTTCAGATAATAAATTAACCACGGCCATTCCCTCTTACAAGGCCTCTTAGCTTTTCTCGCATACTTTCTTGCCAGAAGGCTCTACTGTAAGTCACAAGCCAGAGATCAGATCTTCAATCAAAAATAGTCCCTAAGAGCCTTTCGGAAAGGGTCATTCTGGGTACTCTTAACAATGATGCATCAAAGAATTGACACAATGACGGCAGACGGCAGGCGAAGATTACTCAGACAGCTTGCAGTTTGTACCAGGAGATTGAGAGAAGATCCAAGCATGTGAATTTTGGTCCAGAAGCTGACAATGTAGAGAAATCAGATTTCGTAAAATAAGAATTAATGACATAACCAAATGTACTAATGAGGACAATGTAACTGTGATTACATTATATTGGAATATTATTAGCAGTATTTTTAATGCTCTTTTCTGGAGAGTATTTAAAGAAAGTCTCATTTTCTTCATTCATTTCGAACCCTCAATGTAGCAATCTTGTAAACAAGAATGAACTGTGTCAAATATGTTAAATGTTATCTGGTTTTCACCAGCCCTCAGAATTAAGACAGCATTATATGGAGCTCCCTTATTTGTCATTGCAATATAATGATTTGCATCAGTGCACTAAGAGTTTTTACCAAAATATAATTAAACAAATCGAATCTGCAACTAAGACCATGCCAAAAGTGTCATGTCTGAGAACGAATCCCATTGAATCAAACATGACAATCTTACTATTAGGGAATGAAAGTGTTTTATTTCAAGAGTCAATGACTAAGGAGAAGTTCACTCACATTTTACTGATGATGAAGTCAAGTGGAGAAAATTTCTCTGGGTTTTGTTTCCTAACTACCACTCCTCTACCTCCCTCAGGTAGGGGAGGCCTCACTCTCAGAGACTTGTCAGGGTGTGCTCTAGATGAAATTAGGGCCCCAGCACCCCACAATCATGAATCATACCTTAATTGCCTTGGTCAGTGGGCCCT
The DNA here is from genome assembly GCF_050624435.1 of Tenrec ecaudatus. NCBI lineage: Eukaryota > Metazoa > Chordata > Mammalia > Afrosoricida > Tenrecidae > Tenrec > Tenrec ecaudatus. The sequence continues at coordinate 89,371,118 of NC_134532.1, forward strand.
GAACCAATCTTGGAAGTCTTTCTAATTTGCAATGCTGTATGTAGCATAGTAAGCCCACCTGAGCCACATCCACCAATTTTCCAGAGCTTCTCAACAACAGATTTGACACACTGAACACTAATGGCAGGACACTTGATGAGTTGTGGGATGACATTAAGAATATCATACATTATAAAAAGCAATATCATTAAAAAGACAGGAAAGAAAGAGAAGATCCAAATATATGTTAGAAGAGACCCTAAAATTTGTTCTGAATCATAGGCTGCCTAAGGTAAATAGAAGAAACCATGAAGTCAAAGACCTGACAGGAAAGTTCAACTGAAACCCCCAGAAGACAAATTAAAGAATTACAATTAAATGTGCAAAAACCTAAATTTAGAAAATCAAAAGGGAAAACACAGCATATCTTAAACAAAGAGCTCAAGAAAAATTCAACCTCAAGTTGCAAATTGAAATATTCTTTAGACAAAATATTGAATGATGCAAGAAGATGGAAAGAATACATGGTCAGCATACCAAAAATAACTAGTTGATATTTACCAAGCAGAATGGTGATCTCTCCTGACAACATGTGCAAAGTACTTGAGCTCAAGCTTGCCGTCATTGCGACATTCAGGTTGTACTTCTTCCAAGATAGCCTTATTTGTTCTTTTGGCAGTCTATGGGACTTTCAATATTCTCCACCAGAATCATGATTCAAGTGCATCGGTTCTTCTGTGGTCTTCCTTATTCTATGTCAAACTTTAGCATGCAGACGAGGTGATTGAAAATACCATGGCTTGGGTCAGGCACACCTCTGTTCTCAAAGTAACATCATTGCTTTCAACACATTAAAAAGTTCTTGAGAAGCAGATTGGCCCAAGGTACTGTGCCATTTGATCTCTTAATTGTGGTTTCCATGAAAATTGTTTAAAGTGGATCCAGGTAAGACAAAATCCTTGACAGCTTCAATCTTTTCTCCATTTATCATGATGTTGCCTACTGGTCCATTGTGAAGATTTTCATTTTTCTTTACATTGAGCTGTAGTACAATCTGAAGACCTCACTCTTTGATCATCAGCAGCAATTGTTTCAAGTCCTCATGTTCAGCAAGCCAGGTTGTGGCATCTACATACCACAGGTTGTTAATAAGCCTTCCTCCAATCTCGATGCCATATTATTCTTTATGTAAACGTGCTTCTCTGATGATTTACTCAGCATACAGATTGAACAAGTATGGTGAGAAAATACAATCCTGCCCCACACCATTACAACGGTCTCTTGATCCATGTACACTTTCTGTCTAACCACAATGAAATGTGCTATTCCCACTCTTACCAGGCTGTCCATCATTAGCTATGGTCCACACAGCCCAATGCATCGTCAGTAAAACACAGTTCCTCAAATGTACTTTAACCTAGTCTGACCGTCTCACCTAGTTGTCAATGAGTCGAATAAATAACCTGTGTACATTCTGTTATTTGTAATAAAATCATGTATTTGACTTTTGAAAATGATACTTGACAATTACATGAGTCAAATTAGTGAAGTGGGGGTCTAAACGGTTAACAAAATATTAATGAACCCAGAATTCAGAGCACATTCTGTACTCTGCGCGAAGCAGTTGACACCTGCGGCATTTGATTAGCTGTCTCATTTCAAGTGATATTGCCAAAACAGACACCGACAAAGAGAGTAGAAATTGGAGAACGAGAGGCCTTGAATACGATTGAGATGAGATGTTAATTAAAGCATAAGGAATCAAGAGCGAGGTGCTGTGGCAGTTCTTACGTTTTAGATATGATCTCATCAAACATGATAAATCACAGTGCTGTTTAAACAAGGGAAAGTTAATGTCTTTGGGCCTAAGTTTCATTAGCTGTAAACTAACTAACCCCAAAATCATAAGATAATTATATTCAACATTGGATTCTGAGTGAATAAAGAGAGGATTCGATTTATTTTGTACATAACCTGTGAGTTATAAGGACACAGGCTTTTGATGGAAAGGGGAGCCTTCTGCCTACGAGTGGTTCAGAATAACCTGCCCGATGAAGTTCTAAGTTCCCTGTGAAAAGATAGGCGCAGGGAGAGTAAGATACCTACGTGTCTGTTATGCTCTCGAAAGGACTCTCCCAATAAAAAACTTATCATTTCCTCAAGCTACAGTTTCCCTCACCCTGCTCTAATCTATTTCTATTTGTTCGGGGTGCCCTGGCGGGGTAGGGCATTATGAGTTGAGGTGCAGACTGCAAGGTACGTGCTCTGAAACCATCAGCCGCTTCCAGGGAGGACGATGAGGCTTTGCTCTTCCATAAGGACTTATGGCCTCAGAAACCCAAAGGGGTAATTCGACTCTGTTGGAATCAATGGCAATCTATGGCAGTAAGTTTGGGTTTTTTTCTCCAGTTTATATTTACTTTGATGGTAATAGCAATCATTTTTATTATAGAAAAGTTGAAAAGTTTAAAGGAGACCAATCTTCACAAATTTTTCTATGACTTTTAAGGCCTTCCTAATAGTTATGTAAGCACTTCCATTATATTTCAAACAGTCTCAAACTCTTTCTCTAAAAATGTTTATGATTCGATTTTGCTTTTTCTTCAATTTTCATTGTTATAAACTATACTTAAATAAACACTGTTTCTTTACATTTTATTAATTTTATGGTTGATGAGAATGTGTATAGCAAAAAATATACCAATCCAAAAGTTTCTACATGTACAGTTTAGTCACACTGGTTACATTCATTAAGGTATGAAATCATCTGTATCTTCCCACTGTTATTAATTTTCTTATTTAATTTTTTCCAGTTGTGATCAATTTGATCCCATATAGATGATTCTTAAAAAGCAGACCTTTTTAACGAATTAAGCTAAACTATTATTAGATTTTAAGCAGACTTCAGAGGATACTTTTTGCTTTACAGTTTAAATATTATCTCAGGGCAATAGTTTCAGAGGTCTCATCCAGCCTCCTGGGTGCATAAAGTACAAAGTCCATTAGAATTTGAAATTTTGTTCGACATTTTCTTCCTTTTGTTCAGGATTCCCCTGTGGAATCTTTGATCAAAATATCCAGCAATAGCCTAGCACTATCCAGTTTGGCTACTTCCATTGCAAAGAGGACAGTAGTTCAGGAAGGCGATTGTAATATATTCCATATCATATCTCCTCCTATTTCTGATTCCCTTTCTCCCTATCTTGCACTAGGTGAATAGAGACTAACTGTTTTGCCTTGGATGGCTTCTTTCAAGACCCCAGGGACCACTCAATGAACTAGGAGCAAGTATCATATGCATAATTAGTCTAATTAACCAGATATCCTATGAAAACATGGCCCTAAAGTTCCAAGAAACCAAATATCATTAGGTATTTGGTTGTTTGACAGTTGCCTTAGCAACTGTTTTTTCTTCTTGCTGTCATTGTTGTAAATATATATATCTATATATCATAGCTTTATAACTTTTATCAATTCAATTTCTCAAGACATATAATTTATTGATGCCCTTAAAATAATCTGTGATGAAGCATTACCATCAATCAAAGAGATCTTCCTATCACTGGTAACTATTTTTTCTCCTTTTCTTTCTGCTAATCACTGATAAACTTTGGTCAGTAAATATCTACTGTTTCTTATCTTTTTATATAAGTGAGGTCATACATGATTTGTCCATTTATGATGGACTTATTTTGTTCAGCAAAATGTTTTGAAGCTCCACCCATACTACAGCATGTACCAGGACTTGGTTTCTCCAAATGGTTGAGTAGTATTCAATTAACTGTGTGTATGTACCACAGTTGGTTTTCCGCTCATTTGTTCATGAGCATTTTAGTTGTTTCTGTTTTTTACCCATTATTAACAGTGCTACAAATGACAGTGAGTGTACAGGTCTCATCATAAGTCACTGCTTTCAAGTCTTTTGAGCACATACCGAGTAGTATAATTACTGATGTGGTAGTGTGAAAATTTAACGGAACAGGGGAAACTGAGTGGTTTAAAATGAGAAAAAGTATGTTTAAGGGTTGTATCCATTCACCATATGCATTCAATCTGCATGCTGAGCAAATAATCAAAGAAACTGGACTAAATGAAGGAGAATGTGGCATCAGTGTTGGAGGAAGACTCATTAACAACCCACAATATGTAGGCGACATAATCTTGCTTGCTTTAAATGATAAAGACTTGAAGCTCTTCTGATGAAGATCAAAGACAACCTTCAATGAGGACTTTACCTCAACAGAAAGAAACAAAAATCCTTACATTCAGACCAATAGGCATTATCATGATAAATGGAGTAAATAATTGAGTTTTTCAAGGATTTCTTTTCACGTGGATCAACAACACTGTTCAACACACAGTTTTGGTGCCTCAAATGGTGCCTCAAATTCTGGGTATATTTGATCTGTGGATTCTAAGAATGAGGCTAGTCTTCCCTATCAGCTCTGGTTTGGGAGATTCAGAACATATGCCATGTACCACTCTTGACTCTGCTTGCCTATTAAAAATCAGGGTATTTAAACCTAGCCTGAGATAGAGGGTGTGCCCGCTGGCTTTCTTTAAAGTAGTTTGTGTTCTGCAGAAGTTATACTTCACACAATATCTTTTGATACAAAGATATATTTGACTAGTACAAATGTGATGAACTTGGAATTTTCCCTAAGTATCACTTCATCTTTACTAGGGTCTGACTAGCAGGCAGTTTCATTTTGTTATCTTAAAAGGGGGCCATAAACAAGAGTTACTGAATAATAAATAAAGAGCCATGATCGTGTAGTGGGTTCTACACTTGGCTGCTAAATATAAGACAAGCTATCTCAGCTCACCAGCCACTTTGCATGACAAAGATGAAATCCTCTGCCCCATAAAGGTGCACAGTCTTGGAAACCCCCATGAGAAGTCCCGCTCTGTCCCATACGGTTGCTCTGAGTCACAATTGACTGACCATGTATAGTAAAATAAACAGAGATTCAGATGCTCAGAAAACCAAAATGGGTCTGTCAGACTTCAAAATCCTTCATTAAAATTACAATGTTCCAACCTTGTTATAAGATGGCACAACTTCTCCATCTGTGTATAGAAACAATGAAAAGTTAGAGCTTTTCTTAAACAGAAGCTTCGAATCAACCTCACCTCTGAAACATTGCACATGAATTATTCAATGACTTCTTTTTTTAATTTACTTTTCCCCATTGACTTCTATATATTAAAATGTCTTCTGAAATGTTTGCTGCATAATTTGAAGAATAAAAATTTAGATCTTCAAAATATTTATGAAAATTGGCTTATACTTTTGACATTTAAAATTTCTCACATGTGCCATATATGTGCCTTTTCAGTTTTCCTTTTTGCTTTTTACTCTTCTCAAGTGGTGCTCTGGTTTTGCAGTATCCAACCTGTAGTCTTTGTATGTATTGCACAGCCTCCTACATCAAACAGAAAATCCCACTGCCATCTAATTGAGTCTGACTCGTCATGACTTTATAGGACAGAGAAGAACTGCTCTTTGGGGTTTCTATGTTAGGCCAGGTTGTCTAAAGAAGCAGACCCAGTATACTTATCTATGTATAAGGAAATAACTTTATATCAAGAAGCAATGGTCATAGTTAGATGAGTTTGTCAACTAAACACTGCTGGCTAGGTTGGAATAAAACTTGTCAATCAAGTTGCAGCTTGTTGACACCTCCTTGACGGTATAAGAGTGTGTGATATTGGGAATTGCTCTCTCTCCTTGCCCTTTACCTTCCTACTTGCTGGGGGTGCCCTGTCATGTCCCACTGACATTGGATCCAGAGGATTCTGCACTTACCAGCTTGTAATCTTCCTGTATTCTTTATCATTGCATGTAGCTATGTGCCTCTGAAGAGGGACTTATGGACTAATAATGCACTTATGGACTTGAGTTGACTGGGCTGGGATGCCTTCTTCTAATATAATCACTTATGTATATACAGCTCTTTCTTATACATAGCGGAATGTCACTAGATTTAGTCAACCCAGCCTAACAGAGCAACTTTATATCAAGAGGCACAGCAGCCTGGTCCAAGTCCATAGGTCCAATGCGAGCTGGGGTCTCTTCGGATTCACATAGTTGGTGCCAAAAGGTGAAAGGGCTCAGGGAGATCGCAGGGGAATTAGTGCAGAATCACATGGATACAAGGTCATTGGAAACATGGTAGGGTACCGATAGCTGTCAGGGTGTCAGGTGACTCACATGAGGCCTTTCCTAAGACAGATACAGAGCCCCAGTGAGAAGAAAGGAAGTCACAGAGAAAGGCCATTCTCTGAGTTACTCATGTCTACAAAAGGTCACGTGCCCAAAGAGGTGTCATCTGACAGACTTTTCTCTTCCCCTATCCAGGAATGTCTAGTTGACAAAACATTATCCAACTACCGAGGCCAGTGAGCAACCATCTAAGATACACCTATTGTTCTCTCCCAAGCTGTAGAAAAGAAGGGGAAATTAATGGAAACAATTATTCAAAGGACTAATGGACATCATTTTATGTACATGTACTGCCAGTAGAATAAACAGCTCTGTCTTGAAAAAAGCACAGTCAGATTGTTTCTCAGAAGCAAGGATGGGGAGAGACTTTGTCTCAAGTACTTTGGACATGTTATTCACAGGGGCCAGTACCTGGAAAATGATATCATAATATCATTTTGACTTAATATCACATCATTGATATAATAATAAAGTTAGCACCAATGTAAAATTTCAGTTGATCATAGATGGGTGGTTTCACTTATAGTTTTCAATTTTATTCCATGGTTTTCTGAGTCTATCATTATACCAGTACCAGGTTGTTTTGATTACTAAAGTTGTATAACATGTTTTAAAATCAGGAGATGAAACTACTCCTACTTTATTCTTCTATTGTGGTGTTATTTTAGCTATTTGAGGGTTCTTGCCTTTCCATATAAAGATGAGGATTGGTTTGTCTATTCCTGCAAAGAATACTGTTATAATTTTTATCAGGATTACATTGAATCTATAGATCAGTTTGGGTAGTATTGACATCTTAAAAATAATAAATCTATGAGCATAAAACATCTTTACATTTATTTGAATCATCTCCAATCTATTTTAGCAGCATCATAGTGTTTATTGTACAAGTCCCTTCACATCTAGATTTTAAAATTTTTTCTCTTAAGTGTTATTTCAAATGGCTTTATATATCTTCTTGAGTAATTTTTGGTACATTATAGTCTTCTAAACTGGTTTTGGTATTTTATGCTTTCATTTTCATTAGGATCTAAGAAATTTGTTATTTTTCTTTGGATTTTTTTCATTGGCTCATTGGTAGTTTGGTAATGTTGAAAGAAAACACTTTTATGTGAAAAGTTTACATTGCATTTTTCAATCATTTCCAGTGAGGGAGACTTGGTGGTTACAGGACACCACATTCTGAGCCTTTTTTTTTAAACCAAATGACCTAAACTTTTTATTTGTCTTAAAACAATGTTTTATTCATTAGCAGGGCAGTCTTCCCTGTTTATTAGACTCTGACAAGAGAAAAACAAGGTAGCTTTTATGGAAAGTAGCAGTCAAAATGATAAGGCCAAAGGTAGTCTATATTATTTTGCAGATTAAATTGTGTGTGTGTGTGTCTTCCAACTCCTTGATCATATCAACTCTCAGTTTAGATCACTCAATATAGATACATTTTCTTGATCCTGAAGCCGTGGATTTCTCAACCAGCTTTACCAATATACACACCCTCTTCCATACAAACTTCCCTTGGAATCAGGTATTTTACTTTATAGTACTATTTTCAAATTTCCTGATGTGCATATTGTCTTGTCTCTATGACTTGATAAGATTTCTAGTAAGCTGTCCCTATGCTGTTCTTTGACACTTTGATATCCTCTGCTTGCTTTTGTTTCGATCCCCATCCTTGCCGGGCATGCTGGTGGTTCACAATCCCTTGCCCCTAAGCCAAGGGGAACTCCTGGACACGCTAACTGTAATCATGAAAATTTCTGGCTCCTGATAGGAGGAAGAGGATCCAGATAAGTAGGAAGGAATAGGTATTGCCCGGTGAGATTGAAGCTCTGAGTCAACAAGCGAGAACAGGAAGAAACTAGGAGTCAGACAAGGGGAAAACCAGTTCTGGCAAGAAGGTAGAGCCTGGCGAAGGGTATCAGAGTTCAGATGTGAAACTTGCGTCAAGCGTTGTTTCATAAAGCTGTCATGAGACAGAGAGGAGGAGAATTAACTTTCCAGACTAACGTACTGTCTATTGGTTAATATTTTTATCTGAAAGTTGGACATAGCAAATTCCAGTGTCATGTAAAGCATGCTGAGAAATGGCTCTGGTTAGCCTGATTTGGAGATGAAGGAAGAGCAGAACTGATTGACTTTCTGGAGTGTAGTGAAGTGTCGGGAGCAAACCACCTGTTAGCTGGTACTTGGAGAACAGTTATTTACTGTGCTTATGTCAACATTTGCTGGATGCAGTGTCCAACTTTCTTGTATCACTCCAGCCGTAAGTTCTTCATGAGGAACATTACAAACAAAACCAAAGGCAACAGGACATTTTGATTTAGGGAAAGTGAGAGGCAGGGTAGGAGAGTGGTAGGCGTGACCTTACCAATGAGCAGAGATCTTCTGTGCTGCGTCATTACTGTTCTAGGAAATGTATTCAAATAATGACCCCGACTGGTTACTATACAGGGATTCGTGACGTAAAGGCTACCAGGACTATGTCCAGCCGCACTTTTATGTAACCCCATATTGTTACATTTTTTTAATTAGGGAAAGCCTGTTTATTCTTTCTTTTATGAATTAAAAGGTCCCAAATTCAGGCTCTTGAAGCATGAGCCATGGATGGTGTGTTAGTCTGGGTAGACTAGAGAAACAAAGCCATGGACACACACAGGTGTATAAGAAAGAGATTTATACACAAGCGCAATTGAACATTGAGAAAACAGCCCAACCCAGTCCAGTCCAAGGCCATAAGTCCTATATTATTCTAATCCATAAAGTCCTCTTCAGACTCATGAAACACATGCAATGAAGCCAAATGCAGGATGATCACAGGCCAGTGGGTAGAAAGTCTTTGGGTTCAGTGGTGTTGTCAGCATCTCAGCAGTGACAGGGGTCTCTCTGTGGCTTCTCTGGCTTCAGAGGGCTGGTTGCATTCATGTGGCTTGTCTTCTGCTATGTCTCCCAGGGAGTAGCAGAGAGAGGTGTCTTCTGCCTCCAAGGATGAAGGCCCAGATTTCCCAGAATTCTCAGGAGAAGGCCATGCCCACAGAAGTCTCTTTGGCTATCATCCGATTGACAGACTAGACTCCACCCCTTCACCCATAATCCTTTCAAGTTGACAATTACATAACTACCACCGATGGGATATAGAAAGGAGAGAGAAAGGACGTGTCACTGGGCACAGATTCTAGGGCTTTGTCTGCTGAGCAGCAGCCTTGGGGTACAGAGATGCTGTGGGACCAGACTACTGCTCCTCTGGCACATGGAACAACGGACAGAGTTGCTCCCTTTCTGCTTGCTTCCTCTTTGCTCTTGCCCTGCCCTCTAGTCTCTACAGCAGCCCCAGCAGTGGCAACCTTGTTAATGAGGATAATGGTATAGTGTTCAAAAACTCCAAACCACATTCACAACCATTGAGCCAATTCAGACACACAGTAAGTCTCTCTAAGGTGTGCAAGGCTGCAAACCATTACAGAAGTGGACGGCGTCATCTTTCCCCATGGATCAGTTGGTGGGTTTGCACATCCCACCTTGCAATCCCAAGTTTACCAACAGGTAAACTTGTCCAAATTACATGATGTCATATTTCTCGGAAAGTATGACCTTTCCCACAGCTGTAGTTGACCAGGGGTGTGAGGGGCGAGGCTGGGAGAGTGAAGGGTGAGTGGGTTGGAAAGGGGGAACTGATTAAAAGAATCCACATGTGACCTCCTCCCTGGGAGATGGATGGCAGAGAAGGGGTGGAAGGGAGACTCCGGATAGGGCAAGATATGACAAAATAACAATCTATAAATTATCAAGGGCTTATGAGGGAGGGGGGAGCAGGGAGGGAGGGGAGAAAAAAAAGAGGACCTGATGCAGAGGGCTTAAGTGGAGAGCAAATGCTTTGAGAGTGATTAGGGCAAAGAATGTACGGATGTGCTTTATACAATTGATGTATGTATATGTGTGGATTGAGATTAGAGTTGTATGAGCACCTAATAAAATGTAAAAAAAGAAAAGAAAAAAAAAGAAAGAAAGAAAATGATTAGGGCAAAGAATGTCCAGATATGCTTTATACAATTGATGTATGTATATGCATGGATTGTGATAAGAGTTGTATGAGCCTCGAATAAAATGTTTAAAAAAATGAGTTGTATGAACCCCAATAAAATGATTAAATTAAAAAAAAACATGAGTATGTCAGGAAACGCTGTGAAAGACTTGAAATGAACAACATTATTGAGTGCCCTTTTATGGAAAGCTAGGCATTATCTGGAAGACCCTTTGGACTTTTCTCATTTTATAAAGGCTTGTGCCTTTCACTGCCTAGACTAGACTGCTTCACAACTCTGTAAACTGTAGAAACTCATAGTGCTGCCAATGATTCTTGTCCTTAGAGATCTTTCTCTGGAACAGTGGTTCTCAACCTTCCTAATGCTGCGACCCTTTAATGCAGTTCCTCTTGTGGTGACCCTTCAAACATACAATTACTTTTGTTGCTACTTTATAACTTTAATTTTGGTACTACTATGAATCAGGTGACCCCTGTGAAAGGGTCATTCGACCCCCAAAGGAGTCACAACCCACAGGTTGAGAATCACTTCTCTAGAAGGAAAGATCACTCCAACCATTGCATTTTATTGACCTTTAGTTCTTAGACAATTTTGTGCCTACCACTAATTTCATTCCAACATTCTTTTAGGATCGTTTTATCGGCATATACTTCATACATCAGACAATTTATCCCTCAGTCGTTTTAAGAGGAGCTGCGCAATCACCATCACAATCAATTTCAGGACATTTTCTTTCATACTCATTATCAGCTTCTCATTTCCACTATCCTCCCCTTCCACGCAGCTATGTAAATATTAATCCAATCACTGTTTCCATAGAGTATCCTAACCTGGATTTCAGATATGCACCCACCTCCACCACCACCACCACTACCACCTCTATCACCACCACCACCACCACCACCACCACCACCACCACCACCACCACCACCACCACCACCACCACCTCCACCACCATCACCACCACCACCACCACTACCACCACCTCCACCACCATCACCACCACCACCACCACCACCACCACCACCTCCACCACCATCACCACCTCCACCACCACCACCACCACCACCACCACCACCACCACCACCACCACCACCACCACCACCACCACCACCTCCTCCTCCACCACCACCACCTCTACCACCATCACCACCACCACCACCACCACCACCTCCACCATCACCACCTCTACCACCACCATCTCTACCACCACCACCACCACCACCACCACCACCACCATAAACAGGAAGCAAATAAACAAACTTTCCACCAACAACCGTGACTAGACAAACTATAGAATAGCCTCAACTGAAAAGGAAACATAAAATAGGAAAAACTGGGACAACTTTACAATGGGTAAAAAGGGAGATCAAATGATAAAGTATTACATTTTAACCTGCCTACATCTGCCATAATTGACTTTACAAAGCTCTCTGTCTGATAGCAAGGCGAGTCATCAGATGGGATTCACTAGAGACTTAGTCCATATGGGGACTCTGCAAATGAATTTTTGAGCTTCTACTGTCATCTATAACCTGCTGGAAACTGGGTGTTCTCAATTTAAGCTCTGATGCCATTCCCTCCTTCAGATTTGGATTTTATTATTTATAATCCTTGGATCACACAGGATTGTGCGTCTTTCATGTGGACTTAGTTGATGCTTCTTTTAGATGGCTACTTTTTTGAAAACAGGCCTTTAAGACACCAGACACTATTCTTTCTGATAGCGGCCACCATCTGTTTTCTTCACCACTCTTTTCTATAGCATCCATATTTTCAGTAATTTCTTGATGGGGGGGAATATTGATTAGGGCCATGTCATAAAAACCAATTGTTCTTAGATTGGGCTAGAATTAAATGTGAGTCCCCAGTTCACCCATATATCTATGGTTTATATGTGTCTCTTGTTCACTTTAGGGACATCATTACCATTTAAAAAATCATCCTTCTCAGGCATAAGGTAATTCTATAGCGGCTGTTAGGTGCTATCTGGTCACTTTCAACTCATTGCAACCCGATCCCCAGTCCTTCACCACCCTCCCAATTGCTGCAGCCATTGTATCACTATGTCTTGTCAAGGGCCTTCCTTTTTACCCCGCATGATGTCCTTTCAAGGAAACTGGTCTCTCCTGACAACATGTCTAAAAGGTACCTGAGCTGAAGTCTCTATCTCCTTTAAAGGAGCATTCAGATCTATTTGTTCTTTTGGAGTCCATGGTATTTTCCATATTCCTTACCAATCTCATAGTTTAAAATGTGCCTGATTTTCCTTTGGTCTTCCTTATTCAATGACGAACTTTCTTTCTTTTTAAAATTTATTGGAGGTTCTTACAGTTCTTATCACAACCCATCCATCCATCCATTGTGTCAAACACATTTGTTGCCTTCATCATTTACAAAACATTTTCTTTCTACCTGAGCACTTGGTAACTGCTTCTCATTTGTTCCCCCTCCCTCCCTACCCCACCCACCCTGCCTCCTTCATCAACCCTTGATAATTTATCAAGAAAAAAATTTCATGTCTTACACCTACCGTTGTCTCCCTTCACCCACTTTCTGTTGTTCGTCCTCCTGGGTGTGTGTATGTGTAATATGTCAATCATTTTGATCGAATCCCCCTTTCTCCCCCAACCTTCACCCTACCCTCCTGTATCACTACTCTCATTATTGACCATGATCAACTTTCCTATGCACATAAGGCAACCGAAAATACCATGGCTTAGATCAGGTGCACCTTGGTCTTCAGAGTAACACCATTACTTTTCAACAGTTTAAAGAAGCCATGTAAAGCATATTCACCTAATGCAATGTCATTAATTTTTTAATTAAAAGATCATGTTATTGGTGGTTCTTGCAGCTCTTATAACAATCCATACATCAATTGTATACAACCATGTTTGTACATGTATTGTGATCTTTACTTTCTAAACATTTACTTCTATTGAGCCCTTGGAATCAGCTCCTCTTCCCCCACAATGACCCCATGATTAATTATAAATGATTATTATTCTCATATCTTACACCGACTGCTGTCTCCCTTCCCCCATGGTTTCTGTTGTTCATTCTTCTGGTGTGTGTGTGTGTGTGAATCATTGTGATCAGTTCCCCCTTCCTTCCCTCCTCTCCTGGTATCACTACTCCAATTCCTGTTCTTGGATTTCATGTGTTGTGAGTTCTTATCTCTTATCTGTATCTGTGCACATGCTCTGGTCTAGCCCAAAGTGAAATATAGGGCTAGATGTGTTAGACAGGGCTCTCTAGAGAGACAAAACCAGATTGTATACACACACACACACACACAGATAGATAGATACATAACACAAGAAATGAACAGTTAAATTATATACAGAAAGATAGATAGATAATGCAAGAAATGAACAGTTAAATTATATAAAGCAGTACAAATGGCTCAGTGAAACTCACTCCCATGAGACAGTTGTGAGACACTGGAGGTCCTTCAAGTCTTGAGGGCCACCAGGTAGTCCTCTGTAGAGAAATTCAGGCTATCCCAGAACAGCAGCAGACAGCAAGGCAGGTCACCAACAGTCAGTCCCAGCTCAAGAGATGTAAATTCCAATTGTGTGGTGAAGCAGGTCTTAAAGGGACCTCAACTTACAGCGACACAATTCACCCTCTGGGTGTCCCACAGCTAGTGTAGCTTGCAAATTGAGGCACAGAACAAGCAAGGCAACCGCATGCTGGTCCGATGATCAAAGAGTGAGAGACAAGAAAGGCGAGGTTCACTGAGCCATTCATCTCTCTGCCCTTCAATTAATCCCACATGTGCTTATCGGCCAAGCTGGCACAATAAATTAACTTCCTTACTAGGGTTATGATAGTGGCGGGTGAGGGAGCATCAAAGAATCAAAGGAATATTGTGTGTTTCCTCAGTGCTATATTGAGCACTGGTTGATTCATCTCTTCCTTGTAACCCTTCTGTGAGGGGATGTCCCATTGTCTACAGATGGGTTTTTCATTTAATCTTTTCACTGCGGCTTCCATGATCACTGATTGTGAATCCAGATAAGATGATATTTTTGACAACTTCAATCTTTTTACCATGTATTATGATGTTACCCAGTGGTCCAGGTGTGAAGATTTTCATCTTTTTTTTTACATTGAGTTGTAATTCATACTGAAGGCTACAATTGTAGATCTTCATCCAATTACTTTCAGCAAGCAAGGTTGTGTCATTGTCATACTGCAAGTTGTTAATAAATCTCCCTTCAATCCTGATGCTATGTTCTTCCTATAATCCAGTGTCTATTTGCTCAGCATACATTACAAATAAGTATGGCGAGAGAATACAAGCCTGTTGAACAGCTTTCTTGATTTTAAATCATACAGTATTCCCTTGTTCTGTACCCATAACTGCCTCTTAATCCATCTACAAATTCTGCATGAACCCAATGAAGTGCTTGGAATCTCCATTCTTCTCAAGGCTATCCATAGTTTGCTACGATCCACAGAGCCTTTGCAGAGTCAATTAAACATAAGTAAACACCTTTCTTGTATTTTCTGCTTTCAGCTGAGGTCCATCAGACATCTGAAATGCAATTCCATTTTCTTTCCTTTAAAAAAAATCATTTTATTGGGGCTCATACAACTCTTATCACAATCCACGCATACATCAATTGTGTAGTGCACACTTATACATTTGTTGCCCTCATCATTCTCAAAATTCAATTTCCTTTTGGGATTCTCGAATCAGTCCCTCATTTTCCTTCCCCCCTGCCCCCCGCTACCCCTCCCTCAGGAACCCTTGATAATTTATAAATTATTTTATCTTATCTTACACTGCCCGACGACTCCCTTCAACTACTTTTCTGTTGCCCATCCCCCAGGGAGGAGGTTATATGTAGATCCTTGTGATCAGTTTCCCCTTTCTACCCCTCCTTCCCTCCCGGTATTGCCACTCTCACCACTGGTCCTGAGTGGTTCATCTGTCCTGGATTCCCTATGTTTCCAGTTCCCATCTGCACTGTGGTGCATCCTCTGGTCTAACCAGGTTTGCAAGGTAGAATTGGGATCATGATAGTGGGGGGGAGGAAGTGTTTAAGAACTAGAGGAAGGTTGTGAGTTTCATTATTGCTACACTGAACCCTGAGTGATTCATCTCCTCCCCACTACCCCTCTGCAAGGGCTGTCCAGTTGTCTACAGATGGGTATTGGGTCCCCATCACGATCACATTTTCTACACCCTTTTCTGAATCTGGCAGGAACTCCTGGCAGCTCTCTTTCAATACGCTGCTACAACCTTTGTTGCATGATCTTCAGCAAAATTTTACTCGCAAATGATATTATTCTATAATTTGTGTATTTTGTTGGGTCACCTTCTATGGAATGGGCACATATATGGATCTGTCCCAGTCAGTTGATCAAATAGCTGTCTTCCAAATTTCCTAGCATAGATGAATCGGTTCTTCCAGTGCTTCATCAGCCTGCTGAGACATTTCAGTGGGTATTTCATCAATTCCCAGAGCCTTGTTTTTTGTTAATGCTTTCAGTGCAGCTTGGACTTCTTACGTTAGTACCACTGGTTCCTGAAATGACTGAATATTGACTAGTTCTTTTTGGTACAGTCACTCTCTGAATCTTCTTTTGTTTTTTCCCCAGTGTATTCCACCTTCTTTTGATGCTTCCTGCAACATTCAATATTTCTCCCTTAGAATCTTTCAATATCGAACGCGAGGCTTGGACTGCTCCTTCCGTTCTTTCAGTTTAAGAATATGTTCAGTTTAAGAGCTTGCTCTTGCTTTTTGGTTTTCTAATTCTAGAAAACAGTTAGAATTAGAAAACCCAAAAGAAGGCGTTAGAAGGAAGGGGTCTATAAATCAAAAAAGACAGCGAAGACAGATCAAGTGCTTTCCTTGGGCTTTCATTCAAACAAACAAAATGTTACCATCAAAAACAGATGGGAGACTGGAACATTTCATTGCTGGCTGAATATCTAATGATAATGAGAAATTATTAATTTTTAAACTTAAAATCACAAAGTTGTAGCAATGTATGTGCAAAAAGGTCATGATTTTTCAGTTAAAAATGAAATGATGTAATGCCTGGGATTTGTTTTACCATCACATGGGAGGGGCATTTTGGAGATGTGGATGGGGTGGATTATCCCAAGTTCATGTACAGGTAATGAGAATGTGACAATTCAACAATACATTCTGGTTTGTGTGTGTGTGTGTATGTTTTAAATAGTGAAAAAGTAAACAGAGGAAGGAGGAGTAGAAAAACACAACTTCTCCCTCAGGATCTAATCTTACCCTTGGGTTCCAATCTTTGTTTACTTCCAGTCAATCCGTGGGGATTCTGTGATCTCCTGTAGTATATCTTTCCAAAAGTGAGTTGTCTTGCCAAGAGCAGTGCTGTGGTGGCTGGTGCAAGCCAGTGAGGGGGTGGGACTGTGGTGTGGTGTGGCATGGTGCTGCCCATTTGGCCGATCTGACATTTTCCCAGCCATTGTGAAGAGGAAACACATTTCCCATCTCTTCATGTATCTAGTGGCTGCTCTTTCCATCACGGACACATATACACATACATATTTTCCAAAGACAAAAACTAATTTTCAGAAACAGTAGAGTCAAAATTCATTTTTCCAAAAGTAATACAATTTCAGAGCTGCTGCTTCTCACACAAGAGCTAGCTCTCAATTGGCATTTTTATTCAGAGTAAGGTCAGGTTCCTTTCTTTATCTTCAGACTGTGTCCTGAGACAGACCCCTCCTCGCAGAAGTAATGGGGTTCATGACAGCACAATCTACCTCTCCAAGGACACTCTTGGCTCACAAAGGCCCAGAAAAAGCTACAGTATTTGTTTGCTTTCTTTGCTATTTCTCTTAGCCACCCTCGTCATTCATTGCAGAGGTTGCAGAGAGGTAGGGTGTCTTCCTATATGCTCTTCAATAGAAAGATATGAAGGTTCCATTTCCTCGCCAAGCAAAATCTAAACGTTGCAGAAGAGTCAGGGAGCGATTCAGGGGATGGTGGAGAAACCCATTGCCAGCCAGTTGAAACTAACTCACGGTCACCGAGTAGGACAGAGTAGAACTGGCCCGAAGAGGTCCTACATGGTCATCTTTACAGAAACCACCTGCAACCTTTTGTTGGAAGCCAAGTGCTGAACCACTGTGCCACCTGGGCTCTTTGACTGGGCTATGGGGGGGAGGGGGAAGAATAGCTTGCTCTTTCATTCACAAACAGGTGGCTAAAGCTAAAGGGATCTTAAAGATAATTCTAGACCAGCCTCTTCAATTTACAGTTGAGAATGATGGTTTTGGGGTCAAGGGGAATACTTGCATCAATCCTACACAGTGAGCTGATCATGCGTACTTAAATGATCTCAAATGATTCTTGCCCTCCCCCAAACTTGACTCACAACTAACATTTTAAATTCAAGAAAATTTTATTCTTATTTGATTTGTTTTTCGACCTTTGAAAATTTTATTGGTGTTGGGTGGGTGGGTGCAGAGGGAGGCTTCAGGTTTCATGTTTCTCCTCCCTTGATTCTTTTCCCACTCAAAAGAAAGCATTCAAGCACAGGACAGCTTTGGGCCAGAGAAAAGGTGGGAATGGAATGAGTGAGTACTTCAGTGTGAAACACCTCCCTGCTAATCTGTGGACGCCATGGGATGAAGAGTCACGTTTTAATACAGCTAATACCAGACCTTCCACCATTGGCTGCCTTTCCAGAGGGTCTTCTGCAGGTAGCTTTCCTTCGCATGTTTCCCCTTTCCAGCCATGGGTGCCCTAGAGCATATGCTGTGACCTTGTTTCCAGGCTTCCCAGTCAAGGGTCCATCCAACCACCCACACCCATCCCCTACACCCGTCTCTTCCATTGACAAGAAAAGATGTCTTTCTCATCCCTTCCCCTTCTTTTGTGCTATGAGGCTAGGTAGGGGGAGATGTACCTCCACCTCTCCTTTGTGCTAGAAATATACTTCTGTGTCCACCTTGTTGTCAACTAGGTCCCCTTGTCTGATTCTGTCTAGCTAAAAGTGTATACACGGAAATGTTTATTATAATTTTAAATTCAAAAGTGCTTCCAGTTTCCTTGTCACCAATGTCCTCCAGGCTCACAGTTAACCCAGAGCCGAATGATGACGTGGTGTACTCTTTGGCAGGCAGTAAGGGGATCTTGTCAACAGAATTTTAAAACTATAGTAAAACCAGCTAATAGTTGGTCTGCTTTTTATTATCACCACTCTGTGCAAATCTAAAGAATGTCAGTGATAAAATAGTCCTCTCAGAAAAAACCCAAAACATTTTGTTAGCCTAAGTTCTAAACAATTGCTCCGATAACTGTCGAATTTTAATATGAAACCAAACCAACCTACTGCTATTGAGTCAATTCTGACTTATAAAAACTTACTATTATTGATTCTATGCTGACACACAACGACCTGATAGGACAGGGCAGAACTAACTGTCCCTTTTGAGACTGTAACTGCAGAGTGGCTGGTGGTTTCGAACTGCAAGGTCGCAGCCCAAAGCCTAACTGTTACCACCATGGCCAAGCCCACAATGCCACCGGGGTCCCTTAATATGGCCCATTCCTTTATATGACACTCACTGCCATTGAGTCAGTGCTGGCTCATAGTGATCCTCTGTGGCTTTTCAAAGCTGTAGCTTTACTGGAGTAGAAAGCCCAGTCTTTCTCCTGTGGAGCTGCTGGTGGTTTTGAACCATCGTCCATGGTGATCACAGATCAACACCTAACCAGTACACCATCAGGGCTCCATGTAGCACAAAAGTGAGCTTCAAATGATCACTTTTTAGAAAACATTTTCTTTGATGAGTATTATGTTTTACCAATTAATTGTCATTGGGATTGCTCCACTCTATATAGTAACTCGTGGACACACACACACACACACACACACACACACACACACACACACACACAGTAGCCTGGTCCCATACAGAATCCACATGAACCTGGCAGAATGCCTGAGCATCCGGTAGCATGCCTACCCCTCCCAGTCCACCGGCCATGTTTCTTTCCCCATCTCTATCTCCCTTTGGCCAAAGCAGAGACCCTCCTCTCTGCCTAGTGGTGAACATTTTGGCCTGTCCTCCCGCACCGTGATAGAAAACAAGTAATAGCAGAAGACAAACAACATGACTCTAACTTGGTAAAGGTCAAAAGAGAGGGACGTCAAAAAGTTCATTAAAGAACGAAATTAAAAGGCAATGGAATTTTCCCACAAAAATTTTCAACCCCCTTGTGTGTGTGTTGTGTGTGTGTGACAAACACAAACACAGAGAAAGATTTATATCCAAGAAATTGCCTACACAATTGTGTACACTGGCAAGCCCCATATCTATAGATCAGATGTCAGGTTAGAGGTTTCTCCTGACTCCTCTAGCTGCTGGGGTTGTGAACCCAAACTTGGTAGGCCAGACTGGTAGGCTGCTGGCTCATGGGCTGCCAAATCTAAGGAATCCCAACATTGGCAAGCGGCATAGCAGGCTACTGGCTCAAGTCCCATGAACCAGAAGTCAGATGATAGGAACCAGATGCAGGATTCAGATCAAGCAGAAAGCTCGAGAGCTTTGGCAGAACGTCCACAGATATTCCAATCAGGTCATAGCCATGAAGGAACTCCCTTTCAACGGACGGCATGCTCATCGCAGATCTCACCAGGGGCCGATAGCATCACCGCCGAACCAGAGAAGCAGGGCCCAGCCAAGCTGACATACAAATTTAACTAACAATATAATTTGGCCACGCCCACTGCAGTTGAGTTCCTTTTGGCACGTACCGACCATATTAGAGTCGAATTGCCCTATAGGGTTTCCGTGGCTGCAATCTTCCCAGAAGCAGACTGCCACGTCTTTCTATCTTTCTCCCGGTAAGAGGATCGTAGGCTGAGTGAGCTGCAGAGAACTTAACCCCGGCGCCACCAGGGCTCCTGCATTATATGGCTGTTTCTACTGCAGTTGGCGTGCTTCTGCATAAACTGCTTGCTTTTAATGTTCCAAAGTTAACCTTAGTGTTTTTAATTGCTGGCTTCCCTTTAAAGCAAACCTAGAACCAAGTATCATTCAACACATATTAGCGATCTGCAAATAGCTGATCAACTGAGCTTCTCAGATGCCAATGACTGGTGGAAATAGCCAAGCATTTGAATAATCTCTTGTAATCGTGACCGCTCTTTCCCCTGTAATTTGTGTATTCTCACCAGCCCCTGACCTAGTCTCTTTTTCATTACCACCAAGGAGAGCCAGAGGCCAGACCTTCAAGAGAATGCTCAGAATAGTGCTGCCTTGAATTTGGCAACATGCATATTGTTTCTTCAGCTAACTCAGCATGCTTGAGATCATTTTAACAGCATAGTGTTATCATGTGGTTTCAGTAGAAAAAAGTCCCTATGTAAAAATAGCACCTTCTTCCTCAGCATGTCTGCTCCCTTTAATGAAAATAAGGCTTTAGCTTAGACTGAGCCAATGCAGCTATCGAGGCGGGAGCTAAAATTTCATCTGCTTCAAACACCGTTAGCCAAATTCACTAACAATGGTGCTTGTAGCTGTTGACAGTAAGAAAGACAATGTAGCAAGAGGCATGAACAATACAAGATCATTTATATCCAATATACAGTACTCATTCCTAAAACAAGCCCCTAGAGAAAAGGGTCAATAAGAAGAATCACAATCTCTCGACAAGAGTATTTACGGAAATACAAACAAACCAAAACAGGACAGACAAATCAGTAACACTCACAAATGCTTTCCTAATACAATTAAAAACAAAGAGATTAATTAATATAATTTGAGCCATATGGCAACCTAATTGGTTGCTTCTTCTTGGAGAAGAGGGTTTCTTTCATGATTATCAGCCTGAATTCTGCCACACCATATTCTGGGAAGGTCCGGGACACGTCTTTGTGTATTCTTGATATGAAAATAAGGCAGTCAATAGAGGTCTATTTAATATGTTTAAGGAAAGACACAGCAGCACTTTAAAAATTACTCCAACAGATATACTTTTCAAATCTATTTCTCAGATCATAAATGTCTTCTTATGTTACTTCAGGATCTGGTCTGCATCCAGCTGGTGCCTTGGTTCAGAATGCTTCTCAGAGATGGCTCTGAATAGAGAAGCGGAGTAATAGGTATGACTATAGACACTCACTGCTCTCCCACTGCCCTGTCAATAAGTGCTCCATTCCTAAATTTGGAGCAGGAAACAGCTGGAAATAGTTCCACCTATGACCATCAGAAATTTCACTTCAATCGAGTGAAATCTACTCATTATACAGAAAGAGTGTTACCAGGAGCTCAGTTTGGGCCCTTAAAGTTCTCAAAGCTCTTTAGTCAGAGGAAAAAGAAAACTTGAATTTTTTTTTTTGTCTATAGCCCACTTTCCCACCGACAGAAACTAGGTCTTTCTTAAGGGATCAGTGTGTCTTTTGCAAACCTGATACCTTTAATAGAAATCCTTCGAAGTCCCCACGAGGTTGTCAGATCAATGGAGTCACTAGGGATTGGGGGTGGGGAGGAGCCTCCTCTTCCACCCCCAGGGTCCAATGCTCTACCTGTGCTGGTAGCAGAGATGTACAGCTCTGCCCCCCTTGACCCCAATCGCTCCCCAAAGTTCCTCCCTTCATTCATTGACTAAGCTAGAGAAAGCCCCTTCTCAGCCCACACTCTGACTGCTGGGTGATGGGGACAGGGTGGGGGTGGGCAGACAGAGGGTGAAGAGAGTGACACCACCCTTAGATCCTCCACTGCCTTGGTAGCCCCTCCTCCTGCAACGCCACACCTGCCATCAAAATGATGCTCCCTGGGGTCATTTTGAGATCATCTCCTCTGACACTGTCAGTGTACTCCCCTAGTGAGGCCCCGGTGTCCGTGGCTCTTATTTATTACAGCAGAGATCAATACAGCCTCAACATTTGCTAGGCTATCACTGGCTTTCTGAAATCCTACCCACGCATACTCCATGCCAACAGTCTGATGACCCCTATCTACTACTTGAAAGCAATTCTAGAAGGTGATCCACTTTCAATTAAGACAATGTAGTGACTTAGCATGTAGTAGGCATTTAGCAAAGGCTTGTAAGTACCTCACCACCACCACCACCACCACCACCAACAACAACAACAACCTCAGTCCCTTTTTATCTGAAGGAAAATCAAGAATCAAATGCTTTAGAAACTTCAGAGACCCCGTATAGTTACCAGCATTATCGTCTTAATTTCCAGTCAACATAGAGTTCAGAGGAACTACACAGGGGCCCTGGTGGCATGGTTAGAGGCCTGGTGGCATAGTGGGTTACACAGTAGGCTGTTAACTGTAAGGTCAGGAGTTTGAAACCCCCAGTCTCTTAGAGGGAGAAAGATGAGATTGCTTGCTTCCAGAAGGATTTACATATCTGATCACTATGAGCTGCATTCAACTTGGTGACAGTAAGGTTGGTTTCCTGGTTTATACAGCGAAAACTAACTTCCTGGGGAGTACAAAGATTGACTGCTTGGCTGCCAATCAAAAGGATGGTGATTCAGGACCATCCATGAGAGATTCAAGTCTACTTGGGAGAAAGTCCTACCTATTTACTTCTAAAGAAAGAAAAAAAAAGATCAACACTAAAAATTCTGCAGAGCACATGAGATAAAATCAAATGTAGTGGCAACTAGAATTGAAAACAGATACATTATTAGGGTGGAAATATTCAGTGGGCCAAATTGGAAGCCAAATTTGAAATTTGAAAATTGGAGCCAAATCTCAAATATAGAAATGGGGGAAATGGATTATGAAATCATCTACCTAGAAGTTTGTAACGAAGCTATGAAAGTGAATGAGTTTGCTGAGAAAGTAAGAAAGAGATGCTAAATGAATAGCAACTTTCACATTTAATGGTAGGAGTATTACTAAAATAAAAAGTAGGAAAGCAGTCAATGAATGGAGGAAAAACCAATAATGATTTGTGGGGACTAAAAAGTGAATTTCAAGGAGGGAACGAATCATTGTGTTTAAAACTACAAGACATTCAAGATAGCAAAAGAATAAAGAGATATTGCTGAGTGGGAAATAACTAATTAACTTAGTTACTAAATTAATTGGGAAGAACTTGGTTACTAGACAGCTGCAGTTGTGACAGAAATCAATTTGCAAGAATCAAGCGGTGTATCTAAGAGAAGACGTCGCGATGAGGAGAAAAGCCACTGCTTCCAAGTACCCGGCGAGGGTAGGCAGTGGGCCATAGCTCAGGGGATGAAAGAGCTAACAGAGCTAGGAACGCCCATGGGGCACACGTGCTGAGCTGTGACACACTACTGTGCATATGGAAAAAGGAACCCAACGTTCCCCACCCCCGTGAGCATGCTCCTTTGCACTGTGACTCTATAACCTTTCCCATCAAGATCTGGAGTCTCTCTCTTTCTTGAATCTAGATCTGGCCACACGATTTGCTTTGACCATTGGGACATTAGCACATGTAACATGTGCAGAGACTTAAACATCACAGGCATAATGCAATTCCTATTTTCTTGTCTACCATGTGAACAAACCTGGGTGGATACATGAATAATTTTGAAGAGTCAGATATCACAGATATTGCAGATGTCTGATTTTCCCAAAATGCTGTACCACAACTCTTGTACCCTCGCTACTCTCCCTCCCCTGTTAGGTTTCTATAATTCACACCAACAACTTATGGAACCCAGGAACTGCCATGTAAATGGCTCAAGTGATTATAGGGATTAATGAACCCCAAACATCAGGTCAGATGACAGGTTGCTGACTCACGAGACTGAGAAAACTAGCAAATTAGGTCAGATAGGACATTGTCTTAAGTCTCGAGAACTGGAGGTCAAATGAATACAAGCCAGAGGCCCGTTCCAGAGCAAGAGAGAGAGAGAGAGAATTTTGTCAATCCATTACGGTATGTTGGATGCAGACCACACTCCTAATGAAACTAAGTGTGGTGATCTGAGTCAGACCCCTAGTACGAGAAAATTCAAGAAACACCCCACCCTAAGCCTGCCTCACTGACATGAAGAATAACTCACTCCAACCAGGATGGCAACCATAGGCCCTGAGGCTAGGATGTACATCACAAAACAGAGACCAGGGCTACAAGGACCATATAAAATCATTCATTGAACCACAGTGGGGCTTCTGGAACATGACAGGTGATGTGGGGCAGAGGTTCACAAACTTAGTTGGCTTACCACCCCCTTTGAGGAAAAAAAAATTATTTTGTAGTCCTCCAACCCTCCCCACCCCCTCCAATGAAAAATGTTTGTACTATAGTTCACAATCCAGGATAAAGTGTAGATAGCTGCTTTTGTAGCCTCACCCCAGATCCCCAGAACATTCCAGCTCCCCCTCCCCCCATTAAGGGACAGGACTGCCCACTTCTGGAAACAATGACAGGGGGAAAGGGCTCAGCATTCCAGCTGAGGCATCAGACATTTTAGCTCAGACCCAGTCCTGTGTTGAATCCAGCCCTAGTTCAGCCTGCCAAGAGTAGGAAATGCTAGTATAGTGAGTCACAGAAAGACAAGAAGTAATGAATGTTTGCTGTGGTCAGCCACTAAATTTGGGGCCATTTGTTATATGTTGTTGTTGTCAGGTGCTCTGACCCATAGCAAGCCTCCACACAATAGAAAAAAACAACAGCGCGCCCAGCCCTGTACCACTCTCACAAGTGTTCCTGCGCCCGAACCAATGGATGGCAGCCCCTGTGTCAAGCTATCTCTTCGAGGGGCTTGCTCTTTTTCACTGTCCCTCACTTGACCAAGCAGGATGTCTTTCTCCAGGGACTGGTCTCTCCTGACAACCTGTCCAAAGGGTGTAAGATGAAGTGTCCTCCATCTTTGCCTCCAAGGAGCACTCTGGCTGCACTTCTTCTAAGCCAGATTGGTTGGCTCATTTGGCACTGCCCAGTACTTAGAACAATCTTCCCCAGCACCCCATTGATTCTTCCTCAGTCTTTCTTATTCAGCGTCCAACTTTCACATGCATCTGAGGCATTGGGTTCGGCACACCCTAGTCCTCAAAGTAACATCCTTACTTTTCAAGGTGAAGAACACTAAGGCGATTTTAAAAGAGAATTTTGCTGTTTGAGTAGTGGGAAGTACAAGCTTGGAGCCATTTGACAAGCGAGGTCTCACTGTATTTTATTTGCCTTCTTATTTTCCAAATAAGTAATATCTTCAGTTTTGAGACTTTGCATATGATGAAGGCTAAGGTGCTCCTGACCTGAAATCATGCTATTTTCAATTACCTCATATACATGTGGAAGGTGGACATGTGAAAGTGTTATGGCAGAGATATTTCACATCAATATTTAATTTTGCCTACTGGTGATTACTTTTAAATGAGGCAGAATTCTTATAAGAAATACAAATAACTCATTGTTATGGATTTAGTTTCTGTCCCCTAAAGATGTGTCAACTCAAGTAAACCATGATTTTTCAATTTTATATAATTAGCCTCCATTTTATAACATGATGAAATTACCCTCTGTGTTGTAAATGCTAACCTGTATGATGTTAATGAAGTAGGATTAGAAACAGTTTGCCAGTTAGGCAGGATGCAACCTATAGGTCTAACTGTATCTTGATTCAATGCCATTTGAGGTATAAAATGGATTAATCCAGGACAGATGACCCCCTCAGGACCAGTGGTGAGAGTGGTGATACCTGGAGGGTGGAGGGAAGGTTGTGTAGAAAGTGGGAACCGATTACAAGGATCTACATATAACCTTTTCCCTGGGGGATGGACAACAGAAAAGTGAGTGAAGGGAGACGTTGGACAGTGTAAGATACGAGAAAATAATAATAATTAGGATGGGTTCATGAGGGAGGGGGAAAATGAGGTGATACCAAGGGCTCAAGTTGAAAGCAAATGTTTTGAGAATGATGATGGCAACAAATGTACAAATGTGCTTGACACAATGGATGTGTGTATGGATTGTGATAAGAATTATATGATCCCGGAACAGCAAGGGAATGGAGTGGCAAGGTCCCCAGGGAATGCTGAAAGTGGACTTTGGGGCCAGGGCGTGGTGCCCCAACAGACTGGACTGGAAAACGCTCCTAAGGGCCAGCAAACAATCCCTGAACTAACTACAAGCTTTTCTCTTGTGAACTGTTTTGTTCTGTTCTTTGTCAGTGGTTTGTTTTGGTTGTTTTGTTGTCTGGTTGTATACTGTTGCTTTGTTTTCCTCTGTCTAGTTTTCGTGCATGTTAGTGACTCCACAGATCTGTCTGAATAGGACAGGCTGGATGAACTATCTGGATGAAAAACAACGGGACCGACAGTTCTGGGGGGACTTGGGGTGGGGGGGTAGGGGGGGTAAGGAAGTGGTGTTAACAAACCCAAGGACAAGGGAAAAACATGGGACCCCAAATGGTAGAGAAGGGGGAGTGGCAGGCCTGGTGGGAAATGATCAAGGGTAAGGTTGCTTAGAGAAGAGGTATACTCTAGCCCAGGTGGCGATGAAGCATGGTAGTAGGGCAGGAGGAAGGTCAAGGGAGATGGAGGAAAGAGCTAGGAGTCAAAGGGCATTCATGGAGGTCTAGACAAAGACATGTACATGCAAATATATATAGGAGGATGGGGAAATAGATCTATGTGTCTATATTTATAGGTCAAGTATTAAGGTGGCGGAAGGACCTTGGGCCTCTACTCAAACACTCCCTCAATGCATGAATACCTTCTTTTATTAAATTGGAACTCTATGATGCTCACTCTCCCAACACAACGGCTGGAGCCAAAGTGGGTGAACAAGTAAATGTGGTGAAGAAAGCTGATGGTGCCCGGCTATCAAAAGAGATAGTGACTGGGGTCGTAAAGGCTTGAAGAGAAACAAGCGGCCATCTAGCTCAGAAGCAACAAAGTCCACATGGAAGAACACACCAGCCTGTGTGATCGAGTGGTCCCAAAGGGATCAGTTACCAGGCATCAAAGAACAAAAAATCATATCATTGACTGCACACCTCCATGGTAGGATCTCTGAAGACAAATGGGTGCATAAGCAAATGTGGTGAAGAAAGCTGATGGTGCCCGGCTATCAAAAGAGATAGTGTCTGGGGTCTTAAAGGCTTGAAGGTGAACAAGCGGCCATCTAGCTCAGAAGCAAATAAGCCCACATGGAAGAAGCACACCGGCCACTGCGATCACGAGGTGCCCAAGGGACGAGGTATAAGGCATCATGCAAAAAAAAAAAAATAAAAGTGTGTGTATGTATGTGTATATATGTGTATATGTATATATGTATGTGTATATGTGTATATATATATCATATTAAATGAAGGGGGAAGTGCAGAGTGGAGACCCAAGGCCCAAGTGTCAGCCAATGGAGATCCCCTCATAGAGGGGTTTAGGAGAGGAGATGGGTTAATTAGGGTGTGAGGTAGTATCGTTGAAGAACACAGCTTTCCCCCAGATCCTGGATGCTTCCTCCCCCCAACTACCATGATCCGAATTCTACCTTGCAGGGCTGGATGGGACAGAGGCTGTACACTGGTACATATGAGGTTTGGAGGTACAGGGAATCCGGGGTGGATGATACCTTCAGGACCAAGGGTGTGAGGGACGATGCTGGGAGAGTGGAGGGTGAGTGGGTTGGAAAGGGGGAACTGATTACAGGGATCCACATGTGACCTCTTCCCTGGGAGAGGGACAGCAGAGAAGGGGGGAAGGGAGACTCCGGATAGGGCAAGATATGACAAAATAACGATGTATAAATTACCAAGGGCATATGAGGGAGGGGGGAATGGGGAGGGAGGGGGGGGGGAAAGAGGACCTGATGCAAGGGGCTTAAGTGGAGGGCGAATGCTTTGAGAGTGATTGGGGCGGGGAATGTGTGGATGTGCTTTATACAATTGATGTATGTATATGTATGGATTGTGGTAAGAGTTGTTTGAGTCCCTAATAAAATGTAAAAGAAGAAAAGAGAAAAAAATGATTAGGGCAAAGACTGTACAGATGTGCTTTATACAATTGATGTATGTATATGTATGAACTGTGAAAAGAATTGTATCAGCCCCAATAAATTGTTAAAATAAAAAAATTAAAACAAAACAACAACAAAAAAAGAATTATATGATCCACCAATAAAATAGTTTTTTTTAAAAGGGATTAAATAAGCAAGTAGCGTTATAGGCATCTCATTATCAAAAAAAGAGCCAGAAGCAGAGCATGTCCTTTGGATCTGGAGTCCCTGCACTGAGAAGATCCTCGACTTGGAAAGATTGATGCCAAGATCGATAGCTACCTCCAGGGAGCACTGGGACCACAGCTAATGAAACAGGGGAGCTGACTGAAAGAGATAGCGTTATCCTAGAGCTGGCCCCTTGAATTTGGACTTCTGGCCTCCACAACCAGGAGATAATACGTTTCTGTTCATTAAAATCATCCGCTTATGGTAATTCTGGTATAGCAGCCCTAAACCATGAGGACACCCATGTACACACGCACACACACACCCACCCACAGGGCATAACTAGTCAAATTTCTCAGTCATATCACATGTCTAAAATAATACATTTTCCAACCACAATAGTCTTGAGGAAATGCCTTGCTTATGTAACTCACAGATAAGCCCTGCCTCTTCTAACTCCTGCCAATTTGCAGTTCAAGCCTGCTTCTTGGGCAGCCTCAGCAGCGGCTTGGATGCCTGCTGCCTTCGTGGAGGCATGTCCCAGGAACGAGAGTCCCAGTGCAGTGAGATTCCAACCCACCCTTCTGAATGACCTCTGTCTTAAAGGTTTCAATTAGAAAATGATTTCCCAGTGGGGATGGATTGCATATTATTATTGTTTTAATACTAAACCATTTTATTTGTAATCTTTCTCTTCGCTCAGTTTCATCTCCAGAAGCCTAACTAATGGATCATAGGCGTACTATCTTCTATGAAGGAATTAAGGCCCAAGAGTCAAGTGGTTAATTGTTCAGAGGTCAGAGGCCCTGGGACGACAGGCTAAAAGGTTGATGGTTTTAATTCACCTTCAACAAAAAGTCTGGCCTTCTTGGGGGCTCTCTCTCTGGCTCCGCTCTCTGTTTCTCACTCTGGTTTTGCATTCTTGTTCTGGGTCTCCTTTCACGAGATCCACCCCCTCAATCCTCTCTCCCCGCCCCTCGGCCCCACTCCCCTGAAGTGGCCATCTTCAGTCGCGTACTCTCCTCCGTCCTTCGCACAGCCTTGCATGCCTTCCAGAGACAGCGTGTACTTTCTCAGGCTGTCACACTTGAAACTTCTACAAAAAAACAAAAGGTCTGGCCATTTGCTTCTCCAAAGTCATAGCCTTGTTCTACTCTGCACACGAGGTCACTCTGAATCAGAATCAACTCAGCAGAACTGCCTATTTGTTTATTTTTATGAAGGTGCTATGATGTAAGGAAATTCCCTACCAGACAGGAAGGATAGGGTGGGGGCCAAAATCCTGCCCTCCTAGCCGGAGAAAACCAAGCAGTCAGCCCTGCGTGTCCTGACTCGACCTTCTGGGGGCAAATGCTAGTGCAAGGAAGAATGAGGTGGGTTTGAAATGAAATTCTGAAGCAGAGTTCTTGTGGTTAGGAACTGTGTTGCTTGTGAATCACAGTGGTGGGAAGCCTGTATCTGCATCCCCCTCTTCCAGGAGATCACATGCAGGGTGGCACCACTGAGACGCAGCCTCAGCAGAGGAAACGGTGCTACAGCACCGTTAGCCAGAGAAGGCTGGATTGGCATCCAAAGGCCTCCATCAGGAACCGGTAGCACCAGAAGTAACCACATTCTCCACCAGGCCTTGGAGGCTGCACGGTATAGACAACAGAGGACAACCGGAGAATTTGCCAGGAACATCCGTACCATCGTAGAAGTGAAGTGAAGTGGGCCAAGGACCCTAGCTGCCTGTACCAAGTCATGGGACCTGTTTTCCTTCTTGGAGGACACACCGCAGCTTCAGAACGGACGGAGATTCACAAGCAGACTTAAGAGTCACACACCCAGTGACTCAGCCTCTGATTATTCGAACTAAGATAACAAGCGCCGTAGGAGTGCCTGGCCAAAAATGCAGTCGCCCTGAAACTGAGCTGATTCCGACTCAGGGCGCCCTGTGGGTGCGTGAGTGGGGCGCGGGGCTCCACGGAGTTCTGGGGCTGGTTTTGCGGAGTAGACCACCACGTCTTCTAGAGAGCCGTGGAACCCGTGTCTTCTAGAGAGCCTCAGCATGGACTTGAGCCCCCACCTCCCACCTTTCAGTCAGCCCCTGGGCATAGCTATCGTTCGCACCATTCAGTCCCCTGCCTGCAAATAGAACTATATCAATTTCTCCCTACCTGCATGCGCAAAGACACAGAATCTGTTCTGCTTCCCTTGAAACTGGCAGACCCCGGCACCTTTTTATTTTCATGAATAGCTTATGGCAGAAAGGATGCTGTGAGAATTTAGCGTCTAGCTGGGCAGGCGTGGCGTTTGCTGTCTTAGAAGCTAGTCACCATGTATGTATGTATGTATATATTCAGTTTACATTCCTGGATTGTGAAAGGACACGAGGAAAAAGACCCTATTTCTCCCCCCAACTTTCAGCTGAATACAGCCACATCAATGAACTCAGCTATACTGTTGTTCTCACTATTGTATTCCTAGGCACTCATGTTGTTTTAAGCCACTAAATTTTGGGGTCACTTATGAGTCACATTCAATGACACAAGTTCACCAGTCACAGATTTTATCAGTGAAACCCATCCCAGCCAGAAACAAGCCCACCCTAACCCTCTGTAACAGACAGACAGCCCTTGGACTGAAGTCCTCTCTCTCCTACCTCCCTCCATATACCATATGCCATCTTGCTGAGGGAATGAAAAATACGGAAAGGGTGGTAGGGTACGAAGAAGAATCCTCTCCCTAAACATGTCACATCCAATCTCCGGAACCTGTGACTCTGTTATGTTCTTTGGAAAAGGAAAATGAAAATTGTTGATGGAAGCGAGGTTGCTAATCAATTGACCTTAAGATAAAGCTATGTTACCCAATGGGGCACACACCCCAAATCAAAATAAACCTCACTACCAAAAAATGTAATTGTGCCATAGAATTTTTGATACCAGAAATCTATACAGAGCTGCGGGTTGGATTTACTGCCAACTTTTCATGCAGTAGCCCAATGTCAATGCCCGCTGTGTCGCTCGGGCTCGTTCACAGCAGCAAGAACCCACCTCCAACCCACTCTCTTGGAGTCAGTTCTGATGCATAGCACCCCAAAGAAAGGTTTCCAGAGCGATAAAGTGTCCTGGGTGCGCGGATAGCCTCATCTTTCGCCCTCGGGATGATTGTTGGGCTTGAACCTCTGTCTAATTTTGCAGTCCAACTCTGACAGCAACAGAAGCATTCTTAAATGTAGAATAAGGTGGCAGGCAATTCAGATCAGACTGACAACTCTGAAAAGAACCCCTCCTGCTGCCGAGTGCTTTGCAGTGAGAGAAAAAGGGCCTAAGAAGGAATACGGGCTAACTAGAGAGGCAGTAGGTTTGGTTTGGTTTTAGATGTGCAAGAAGTGAAGTGCTCCCTAGAGCCCCTAGAAAGGAGTATAGGCCTGCCAACACCTTGATTTTAGCATAATGAGATCTGTTTCAGACGTTTGAACTATAGAACTATAAGATAATAAAGTTACCCTATTTTAAGACACTCTGTGGTAACTTTTTAAAAATTTTTTACAAAAGCTCTGTAGACGGGATAGCTGTTGTCACCTACTTGGCTCCCCTGTGCATATGGCGACCCCATGTACACATGAGATGCTACCTCGTGTGCTGGGGTTTGCAGTCAAAAGGCATTTGGTTTGCAGAAGGCTGTGGTCCGTAGTCACAGTCCCAACTACACCCTAAAC
Organism: Tenrec ecaudatus; assembly: GCF_050624435.1. Taxonomy (NCBI): domain Eukaryota; kingdom Metazoa; phylum Chordata; class Mammalia; order Afrosoricida; family Tenrecidae; genus Tenrec; species Tenrec ecaudatus. The sequence continues at coordinate 89,403,188 of NC_134532.1, forward strand.
CTTAAAATTGTCCAAACACCATATGGAGTACTTCACCCACACGCTCTGCCCACTGAACGGCCCACGTGACCAGGACCATCCAGGGAAGTGGGGCGAGGCAGTAAGGACGATCAAGCGCCCCGATAAAGATGAGAAAGCAGGAAGACGTAGTTTGCCCGTGGGTAGGACAGATAATCAACGGGAGGAAACACTTGAAGGACTAGGGAGCTTGGCCTAGGGGGGCCTTCAGAATGAAAGCATGTGGATAAAGGACAATTATCATTTTTGTCCTCCCCCATTCCTGCCTGTCAGATCAATAAAGTTCCTCCTGAATGTTGTTACAATAAACTTGTATCAATAATCCTTGTGTACTCCACATAGCTGTGTAAGGAATGAGGCCTCTCCTGAGTTTGTGAGCAGAGTGTTGGTCTTAGTCTGTTCTCCGGCAGCCGTAGCTTTGATGGCGCCTCTGTTCATTTCCCACCTCTCTTTTCTCTTTTGTTTGCTGCACGTGCTGAATACAATTTGCTTTTCTCGCTATTATAACTTGGTGATAACCCTCCCCTAGGACACTAGCCATGTGTCCTCTTCATGACTGCTGGTAGTCCATTGTTTCAGCTACTGTGTTACTTGTGTGCCTTTCAATTGGAGACTTTATTTTCCAGCGCTATATGAGACAAAATTAAATCATGACCTAGAGCATTTTCCCACTCAAGTACTAACCCTATCCACTCTTGTCAAACTTCCGAGGTCAGACAAGATCAGGTACATTCGGTTTTAGGGTGGAAAGGGACTCCAAATAGCGAATGTAATTTTAAGAGACCATTTAAGTCTTAAGCAGGACAACGTTAAAATCAAGCCACATCATTCAGACGAGGGTGCCCATGATTGGCACGAGGTCATCATGCCTTCCAAGGGTTTACAGGGATTCTGAGATTTCCAAAGGACATGGGATGGTCAAGAAAACTGTCACAAGAGCACGACTGGTGGCAGGTAAATACATCACAGTTGCAACGGGGACTATAAAAGCAGAACTAGGCCCATGATAGGGACATAGACATTCTAGTAGAAGAGCCTCCAAGAGTGGACGGAGGCAGTCAAGGTATGACTCCTCACTATGTGACCCAAGTGAGACACACCCAGGCAAGGCCCTGCGGCTGGGGAGTGGTGGTGGAGATCACCGACTTTTCCAACTCCTTCTACGTGGGCCAGACTGCTCACATCCCTGGTTAACGGTCAGGAGGAGGTCAATGGAAGCTTCATCTCATCTACAGGCTGTTGCCAGGTGCCCTCTAATCGGTTCTGACCCACGGCAATCCTGTGCACAACAGAATGAAACCTGTCCAGTCCTGCGACATCCTCACAACACTTTCTATGCCTGAGCCCACTGTTGCAGACACGGTGTCAGTGCAGCGTCTTAAGGGTTCTCCTCGTGGTCACCGCCGCTACTTTACCAGACATGATGTCCTTCTCCAGGGACTGGTCTCTCCTGGCAACATGCCCAAAGTGTGTGAGACGAAGGCTTGCCATCCTTGCCTGTAAGGAGCACTCCGTCCGTGCTTCCTCCAGGACAGATCAGTTTGTCCTTTTACCTTTAAGGAGTATGGTAGCCTTACTTATTCCAAGATAGACTTTTGTCTTTTTGGCAGTCTTGTACTTTCAACAGTCTTCTCCAGCACTACAATGCAAGTGTATCGATTCTTCTTCGATCTCCCTTATTCAGTGTTTTAACTTTCACCTGCCTATGAGGCGACTGGAAACCCACGCGAGGCCTCTGCAAATGGATTTGGGCTTTCAGTATTGTCTGTAGCCTTCTGTAAATGAGGTGCTCAGAAATGAAGCTCTCCTGAAGTTCTGGGTGAGGTGGCTATAGAATCCATAGGATTCTCCTTGGCTAATTAAAAAAAGCATATTAATAGGCCTTTCTTCCTAGTTCTGTCTTACTCTGGAAATTCCTCGGAAAACCATGGGTGCTCCTGATGGTATCTGAAATATAAGTGGCACAGCTTCCGGCATCGTAGCCACATGCCAGACATCACAATGCAGCAAACGGACAGAGGGTGGCACAGAAAACCAATAGAGGTGGTAAATCATAAGTGATTGACAGAACAGAGAGATGACCTGTCATCGAGTCTATTCCGAGTCATAACGACCCTGGAGGACAGGCAGAACAGTCTCTGTGGGTTTCAGAGACTCTAACTCTTCATTGGAGTAGGAAGCCTCCTCTTTCTCCATCAGGGACAGCTGATGATTTTGACGGCTGACCTGTAACCACCATGCCATGACGGCTTCTTAAGTGATTAAATAGCTACTCAAAAAATATTCCCCACTGAAAGAGATTGAGAGGGCTTGAGATGAAGAATCTAAGACCCCCACCACCCCACCCCACCCCCCAATTACTCTGTGTAGGGAAAGTTGGAGAAGTACGATGGGATCATTTGTGGAACAAAGAGGGCAATGTTTTGTTTGGGGGTTCTCACACTCCCGATTTTACTTTGGGACCTTGTTCTGAGGCTTGAATTCCTGCTAAACTGAACTCCTTTTGGCAGAGCCACACAGCCAACTTTGCAGATGGATGCATTTGCCTGCTTGCTTCTGAACGCAGGCTGCGGGGTGGGGCTGGGGAAGGAGAGCAAAGAGAGTCGAGGCTTGAGCCGCTGGGTAGGGGTGGAGGCCCAGAGGCCAGCCTGGTCCTGACTCACAGGATGTTGCAGACACTCCTGGATGTACTGCTGCTCTTGAGCTGCACATTGTCGGTCCCCCTGGGCGTCTGTCCGAACAGTCTTGGAGGAGCCATCAGCTCAGCATCACGCTGCACGGAGTGCAGGTAGGAGTTCATTATGCCCAGCAGCGAGGCCAAGTGCTTCCCATTAGTCAAGGCTTTCCCACGGTCGCTGCTTCTCTCCGCTGCATAGCAGATACCTGTGGTTCCAGCTTTAGCCTTGGAGTGCCACATTTTATAACCGGTCTCCGACCATCCACAAGAGAGGTTTTTGGAATTAGCTGTTCAATAATTTTAAAGTCTTAAATACAAACTGCCGAACATCAATTCGTATTGATTGTTTTTGAAACGATTCTTAACAATATGAAGCTTCAATCAACACCAAAAAGCTGATCATGAAATGTCACATTTTCTGTCTGCCCCATTGTAGAGATTGCCAGGGATTTAGTATTCCTAAAACACACAAATACTTGAGGTTCTTTATGAGAAATTACATAGATTCTTAGGGTGCTCTAGAGTTCACCTTTGATTTAGCAGCATCTCTTGTTTAGGATGCTGGGGCTTTGGCAATTCAGTGATGGGATTCTCCCCATCCTTCCATGAGACCCAGGTTTAATTTCTGGCCAATGCATTTCATTCATGCCATAGGGGCTTACAAACCGCACTGCTAATGAACAAGGCTCAGCCTGGTTTCCTGGCTAAGATAGACGAGGAGGAAAGGTTTAGGGATCTATTTTTGACAATTAGCTAATAAGAACCACATGATCACAAGGGTCTGATCTCAAACCTGTTATAGTGATGGTGCAACAGGCTACACTTCATAGCATTTCAGTCTATTATGTATGAGGTTACCATGAGTCAAAGGGCCAACTAGATGGCAATGGATAGCTTAAACTGGGAGTGAAGGAACAAAGCAGGGTTGGAGAAGAAGGACAATGAACGTTTAAAGCAAAATCAAACAATCAAACCCACAGCTGTGGAGTCAACTCCAGCTCATGACAAACCTGTAGGACAGTATAATTTTTACTTAAGGTTTTCAAGTCTGTAAATCTTCATGGGAGCAGACAAACTTTATCCTTCTCTCAATCTGCTAATGGCATTGAACTTAATAACCCAGCACAACCCACAGGACCACCAGGGAGCCTCAATGAAAGTCTACTGAAGCCCCCAAATTCAATGCCATCGAGTCCATTTGGATGCAAATCCACTCATATAGTTTCAAAGGATATAAATATTTACAGGAGTAGAAAGCCTCTTCTTTCTCCCCAGAAGCAGCTGGTGGTTTTGAACAGCTGATCTTGTGGTTAGCAGGCCAACTCTTAACCCATTACACGCTAGTGCTCTTATCAGGGCTCCTAAGTGGGTGCTAAATCTACTGGTAGTCAGGACGAGAACTTTGTTTCAGGCACCAGACTAACTAGACTCCAATCAGAACTCTAAACTCTGTGACTTCTGGAGTTTCTTAACCACGCTGAAGCTCTGCTTCTATTTAGGAAAAAGTGTTGGATTGGCAATGCTGTTGCCTGCATTATAAAGTTGGCATGACAGTTAAATAAGCGAACTTGTATAAAACACCTTAGCTCTGGGTAGAAAGTAAACACTTAATTGATATTGGTTTAATTTTGATATAACCCCAAAGTCGAGAAAACAACATTTACACTAGCCCACAATTATTTTTCTCATGTATTTTCTATTTCACAATATACCAAGATAAATGCTCAGCTCATTTGGATCCCTTCTTTGCGTGAGATCCGTATTCAGTTCCTTACATACCTGAACTCCCCGGAAACATCTACAGAGCCCAATGCTGTTTCCAGGTTCCCTGATCAGGCCTCCATTTGTGTTTCCTAAGCCCTGCCTTTCTCTCATGTGGTTCCAATATCAAAATATTTAGTCCATCTGTCCCAGAGGGGTTTGGACTTTCTCTTCATTTGTGCTTCTTGAAATAATGTGCTCCTGAGGCACAGACTGTTCCTTCATCACTAAAAGGTCAAGTGTTTGTTAGCCTGTGTATAAACATGACCACAAAGGGGCCCTTGTAAAAATGGAATGTTCAGCTTGGATAGAACACAGAGTAGTCCCTCTTGAATCTGGCAAATTCCCTTGGATTGCATCTCCCTTAAATACACCATGCGAATGTCACTGTTTCTTTCTGGAATTCTCTAAACTTTTTTTGTAAACCTCTAAGGGTACCTTGAGGTACAAGTTGGGTGTTTTTCCTGTTTGATTATTTCTTCCGTTTATGAAGCCTTCAAGCAGAATTACTTTTCAGTACAAACACATTATCTTGATAAACCAACCCTAATGTGATCAAGGAAAGGTGTACGGTCGTGTGAACCACACAACCACTTCTGGAAAAGGGACATTCTTTTTCCTTATTCATCAACAGCCCTTTCCTGGAGACATCATCCCCATCCTTCTAGGCAGTAACACATGGAAGTCCGCTCCCTAATGCCATGTTCTCTTGCTCTTCCGATGAAAATCAGCAAATGCAGAGTCAGCCACATGGCTTGCATGAGAGTCGCTGTCTGGATCAGACTGCTCCCTTTCTTTTACTTTTTCTTTTTTAAAGGAAATTTTATTGGGGGCTCTTAGAGCTCTTCTCACAATCCACACCTTCATCCATTGTGTCAAGCACATTTGTACATATGTTGCCATCATCATTTTCAAAACATTTTCTTTCCAGTTGATGCTCCCTTTCTTGAACCCTGACTCTTTGAGGCATATATATATATATATATATATATATATATATATATATATATATATCTTCTTTTTGTAAAATCCAGACCCTGATTCAATGGTATGCATAAACCCACAAAACTCATTACCATCAGGTCCATGTTGACTCGCAGGGGCCTTATAGGACAATGGAGAACTGCCCTTTTGGGTTTCCCGGGCTTAAAATCTTTCCCAGTGTAGAGAGCCTCATGTTTGTCCAGCAGAAGGATGGGTGGATTTGAACAACCGTCCTTGATAGCAGCTACCTGTGGAGGCCATTGTGCCACCAGCTCCTTAACAGTATGCATTGTCTGGGCTTGAAAGGCTTTTCAAATTTTCACATCATCCTTTAAAAAGCTACTGTTGGTGCCATCCTTTAAAGAAAATTATCCTGCTTTATTTAAGAAAAGAGGACATACTTAGATTTCATAATTAATTTTCCAGCCAGTTTCAGGGTAAAATCGACCTTGGAAAGTGGTGGCTATACTCCTGTGTCTACTTAGGCTAGCAGACTAAAAACAGCTATCTGTTTTTAGATTTTATCCAGGTTTTAGGTTTCTGGTGAGACATGTATGCAAAGGTCAGATACAACAAGGTTGCTTAATACAAATCTCCTCTCCTGCTGAAACTACCTCCGAGTGAGAACATTTGACAAAAAGTTTAGAGTGATCTATGCAGTTAGCCTTGTGACTAGGCCAATAGGTAACATCATTATAAAGGGAGAAAAGACTGAATTTGTTAAGGATTTCCTCTTGCTTGGATCCACAGTCAATGTTCATGGAAGCAGGAATTAAGATAGCAAAAGACCCATTGCTGGTGAATCTGCCGCCCAAGATCTCTTTTATAGTGTTGCAAAGCAAGACGTTAACTGAGGACTAAGGTGCGCCTGTCCCAAGCCCGGGTATTTTCAGTCACCTCCTATGCCTGTGACAGTTGGACATTGAAAGACTGAAAAAGAATCAGTGCCTTTGAGTCATGGCTCTGGGGAATACTGAAGTTAATGTGGACTGACCAAAGAACACACAAACCTCTCTTGGGAGAAGTACAGCCAGAAGGGTCCTTTGAGGCAAGGATGGTGAGTGTTTGTCTCAATGTACTTGGGACCTGTCAGGAAAGTGCAGTCCCTGGCAAAGAACGTCATGCCTGATAAAGGAGTGGGGCAGCGAGAAAAAGGAAGATCCATGGAAAGATGTACTGACACTGTGGTTAAAAAAATAGGCTTATACCTCAGAGCACTGGTAAGGATGGCACAGGACCGGGCAGTGTTTTATTCCGGTGTACATCGGGTAGCTATGAGTCGTAACTGACTCCATAGCACCGAGCAACAATAATAAAAGGTTTATCTTTACCTTTGCCTCATTTTCGTCCTCAATCCCTTCTCCCTTCACTTCCCTCTCCTTATTCGCATCCTCCCCCCCCTCCCACCCCCTCTGCCCTCCTCCTTCTACTTCACCTGACTTGCCTTTTTGTCCAGAGCTGGCCAAGAAGCAATGAAGCTTGGAAAAGACTCCACAGCCTATTGGCTCGCTTACTACTTATTTCACTGGGATGCATTTCTTTGGTGTGTGGCAGGAAGTCACACAGCCTTTTTTCTTTCCAATTTGATGTCAACTTTTATTATTTTGTAAATACATAAGTGAACGTTAGCCTGGAAACTTATTGGTCTACCTTCTTACAGGAAGTACAGAGTACATTTCATTCAGGCGAATAAAACAAACATCTGCTTTCATGACCCGAACCCAGCTTACTCTTTCAGTTTCTTCTTCTGCTGTACTTCCTTTCCCAAGCCCACAAAATACTACACGCACAGGAAGTGAAGAACCAGTTCTGAGCTCCAGCTGGGCGCATACATCAAATAAGCTGTACAGTTACACTCTGTGCCTTCCCTCACACCTTCAGGGTTATTTGGGTTTGCTTTTATTTTTTCAAAGCCCTCCCTCCTGCCACTCTATTTATCACTGAGGAAGTGTCTATTCATCTTGTGAACCCCAGTTCACTTTGCCTCTTCTTGAAAGCCTCATTCGGAATCACGCTCTCCCTGTCCCTTACATTCACACTCAACCCCCCTCCCCCAACTCACTGCCATCGAGTCAATTCTGACTTGCTGTTGTTGTGAGATGGTGCTGATTTGGTTTTCGATTCACGACGCCCCGATGTACAGTAGAAGAAACACTGCCTGGCTCTGTGCCAGCCTCACAATGCTCGTATGTCTGAGTCCATCGGCGCAGCCACTGTGTCCATCCATCTGGTCAGAGATTTTTCTCTTTTTCACTGTCCCTCTACTTTACCAAGCACGATGTCCTTCTCCAGGGACTGGTCTTTCCTGACATGTCCCGCATGTGTGAGATGAAGGCATGCCACTATTGCCTCTAAGGAGCCTTCTGGCCGCCCTGCTTCCAAGACAGGTCTGTTTATTCTTTGGCAGTCCATGGTACTTTCAGTGTTCTTGGCCACCACCAGCATTCAACTGGATGGATTCCTTATTCAATGGCCAACTTCCATATGCTTATGATACTACTGAAAATATCATTTCTTGGGCCAGGCACACCTTAGTCCTCAAAGTTACATCTTTGCTTTCAACACTTTCAGGAGGTCTTCTGCAGCAGACTTACCCAATGCAGTGCATGGTTGGATCTCTTGACTGCTGCTTCCATGAACATTATTAATTGTGGATCTAAACAAGGTGATGTATAATCTTTTCTCTGTTTACCATGATGCTGCCTACTGGTTGAGCTATGAGGATTTCAGTTTTCTTTACAGTGAGTTATAATCCATATTGATGGCTTCAATTCTTGATATTCATCAGCAAGTGCTTAAGGTCCTCCTCACTTTAAGCAACCATGGTTGTGTCATCTGCATATCGCAGGTTGTTAATAAGTCTTCCTTCAATTCTGATGCCGCATTCTTCATCATATAAGCCACCAATCCTGATGTCCCACTCCTCTTCACATAATCCAGATCTCTAATTATTTGCTCAGCATACAGGCTGAATAAGTATTAAGCAGATGCAGCCCTGTGACAGACATATGCCTTTCTCATTTTGCACCATGCAGCAGTCCCTTGTTCTGCTCACACACTCTCTTGATGCAGGTACAGGTTCTGCACGAGCACGGTGCAGTGCTCTGGGATTTCCGTTCTTTTCACAGATAGCCATGGTTTGTTATGGCTCACACAGTCGAATGTGTTAGCACAGCGAACGGAACACAAGTGAGCATCTTTCTGGTATTCTCAGTTTTCAGCCTAGATCCATCTGGTGTCAGGAGCAATATCTCTTGTTCCATGTCTTCTCCTGAATCAGGCCTGAACATCTGGCCTGTCAATATGCTGCTGCAACCATTGTTGGGTTGTCTTCAGCAAAATTTTACTTGCATGGATGTTAATGATATTATTCTATAATTTGAGCATTCTGTTGGGTCACCTCTCTCTAAAATGAGCAAAAATATGGATTTCTTCCAGTCAGTTGGCCAAGTACTATCTTACAAATTTCTGGTCATAGATTCCAATTCATAGAGACTCTAAAAGGACTCACTGCCTGTGAATTTCAGAGACTATAACTCTCTACGGAAGATGAAAGCCTCATCTTTCTCTTTCGCTTACCTCGTACCTGGCACTCTAGTTCTGCCTTTAGGTTGCCTTTTTCCCTTTCTCATTTGCTAGTCTTTCTCTAGTCTTACAATGTAAGTGTCTTCACTATAATACTTGTCTTTTTCATCTTTGTATTTTCAGTGTAATGGCTGGCATGAACTAAACATGGAAATACTTAATGTGTCAGTTTATGGTTTATTGAGCTCTGGAAGCGTGACTCTCAGATTCCAGGCATGGGGGACAGGTAGACATCATCTGCCAACCAAGACAGAGTATGTGTCCCCAGTGGAGATAGCTGGTAGTCACCTAGAACTATAGGTCTGCAGCTGAGGAGATTCTGACTAGATGTATAGAGCTGGCAATGACTAGAGCGGAGCTGAGAGGTGAAATCATGGGAGTAAGGAAGAGTGTGTAAAGAGTGAAGACTGTAGGGAATTAGGAAGGCTAAGGTCAAACCTTGGGTAAAGTTAACATTTCAGAATCAGTAGTGGACTCTGAGAAGGAAGGGTTTGAGACATATGTGGAAATCATGGGAGTAAGATCATAGACGCTGAGGGCGGAGTCAAGTTCAAGGAGGTTGGAGGAAGGAACAAGTCAAATGCTATAGAAGTAGTACAATAGCTAGATAGGGTCAATGTAAGATTTTCAAAGGAAGGATCTTATTTTTTTTAAAAGGATAGGTGATACTTAATGCGTCTAGGGGTAATGGAACCAAACTCTCATAAAGACAATTATAAACTAAACAAACAGCCCAAACCCACTGCCATTGACTGAGTCAATTCCCACTCAGAGAACTACACCTGTGGGTTTCTGACCGTGAATCTTTATAGGAGTAGAAGACTTATTACTCTTTTGAAGTACATAATGTTTTCAAGTTGCTGATCTTGAGGTAGCCCACTACTCTACCAGGACTTTCAAACAACTATAAACCTCATTAGGAGACTCACATTCTAATCTGGATTTTGTTGGTTCCTTCAGGTAAAAAGGGCTTCGGGACTATGATAGAAACAGCTGTCCACACGCTATGGTTTCACCTGCACCCCTGGCGTGTTGCAGGCCACTATGGGTGAGTTCTCACGAAAAACCTTCGAAGGCATGAAGAGTATCTCTTATCCCGACCGAACCTTTAGGAGTAATAGAGAAAGGGCAATTACAAGAAACCTTGAACTAACATTCTGGACTGCTGCTTTGATGTGATGATGACCATCTGATCTTTATGTGGCATTATTTACGTTAAAATGAAATACAGGCTTTCTAAAACAGATTTAATTAGTATCATTATAAAAACCGTTACATGTTTTATTTTTGGAAAAGAGAGGCTTTCATCTATCTATTTTCCATAAATCCACACAACCATCTATCCACTTCTTAAGGTAGTGGCATAGTGGTTACAATTAGACTGCTAACTGAAATATCAGATGTTCAAAGCCACCAAACACTCTGTGGGAGAAAGATAGGCTTTCTATTATTCCCCTAAAGAGTTCCTGTCTTGGAAACGCACGTGGGCAAATCTACCCTGTCCTATACATTGACTCAATGGCAGTGGGGATGTTTTTCTGTTTTTGTTTTTATGGAATGAAGTCCCTTGGTGGTACCAACAGTTAAAGGGCTCCTCTCAGATGAGAACCAAAAGTTCTACTTGGACATACGGGGGCTCTCTATGAGACAGAATTGCCTCCTCAACAGCTGTGTTTTGTTGTGTTGTTGCTATCTGTACTGCTCCTACAGAAATGAATAGGATTCTATCTCAGACCTCAACACAACCACCATTGAGTGTACAGGAATTTAACCTAGAGCATATTTAAATTAGGCCAGGGATTAGACTATCTATCAAATTGTCTTTTTTTAAAAAAGCCTGCAGCTCTGCTTTTGGCAGCATCTCTGTACTTGTGCATATACTAATGCATTCTGACATTATTGCTATCACTGAGAAATGTCAAAGGGGAGAGTGATATTTTGGGAGTGGATTTTTTTTATCCTATTACAAAAATAGATCATAAACACATACACATATGTCATAGAAAGAATTTAGGCTAATATTTCTATACAGAGGCAAGAATTAGCATATTTTAAAGTTCACAGTTACATTTCTGTTGTCAGTTATAATAGTCTGCTGGTTTGAACTCCTTATTTTGTGATAGCTCTGAAAATCCAGTGATATGATGTCATCTGCTCGTGCAGATGAGTATTTCTTTGTCCAAGAGTCCCCAAAAGAGGATTTTCATACAATATTCTCATATAATCATTTAAAAATTACACTAGTTAAAAAACCAAATCATTATCACTAATCAGAATAACATAAAGTTATAGATGAACCAAAATTTAGGAATTTTTTTACTTTTAGGTAATGTGCCCTCTTCCGAACATCAGTCTCCATTAGCATTTATTATAATATGTACTAAGCATTTGCTTTGGGAGAGTACAAGACAAAGCACCAATGACTCCGTGTTATTCTTGCCACCAGGCTAGTCTACCATTGGTCCCTCTGCTCTTCCCAGATTGTGTGGTTTCTCCATTGTTGGGGGATCCCTAAGTTCACCCGGATCTCTGATCAGAGAAGTCACAGACACTTCTCATGGGAGTCTCTGAAGCAAGTGAGGTTTTTTTTAATTTAACTTTAGAGAGACCTCCTTAAGACAGAGGATCCTTATTTGCTTTGTTGACAGCTGGAAGATCATATTACACAACAGAGTGTGCTTTGTTTAATAGAAAGTGACTGTTGGGGAAGAGTCCAAACAGTAGACACGAGAGATGCTCTGCTTATTATTAATCACAGGTTATCGGGCTGGTGGGTAAAGGCTAGTTCAATGCTCACGGCACAACCTTCATGCTCCCTCCTCTGTCCCATCGTGTGATTTAGTCAGCGTTGCTGCTGACATAGCCCTCAAAACCCGAGCTACAACCAGAAAACCTGTTGTAGAATCGGGAATGAAGAAGCTCCATGTGTCAGCATTGGCCTTATGTCTGCTTCATTTTCATTCCAGGTGCAGGCTTCACGAGCCGTCCACTTCTGGACACGCCATTCCAGTGGCAGAGAGAAAGCAGCAAGAGAGCTGATGAAAACATGCGTGCTCTTAACGCTTTTGCTTCGCTGAGGCACGGCAGAGTTCAAGCTCAAACTGTTGAGTGAAGTGCTCCCAAACTCAATGTTGATGCCACTGGTGTAGAAATTATTTTACCCACCCCATCCCCACACATACACAGGAGACACAGCAAGTTGTGTAGTCCGTCCGCTTTCAGAAAGGGGGAGAGTAAGAGGCTGGAAAGACTGACACAGGGCACTACAGCATGTTTCTTGCTAGCCCAACCCCGTTCTCCAGCCGGGACTTCCACCGCTTCACTTCAATAGCAGCTCGAGAGTCCATGGAGGAAGACTGTGCACAGGAAGTGAGGAGACCGCATCCACCGTTGCTTCCTTCTTCCTGGTTTATTCTTTTCAAACTCCGGTGTAAAAAAATGAAGTGTGGTAGGAAGAGGAATTAAAGACAGGGTGGGAACTAAATGAGAGCTGAGAGCTTTCTGACTAAGCAACAACAAAAAAAGAGATCATTCAAGTAGTCCCCGCGGCAAGAGACAGAGTAAACTCTATGTGTATCACTAGAGGAACGTCGGTGGCGTTGGCTGCTAGGCACAAGACCAGCAGTTCAAAACCAATAGCCACTCCCCAGGAAAAAGATGAGGCTTTCTACTCCCGTAATTATAGAGTTACACTCTCGGAGAAGCATAGGGCAGTTCTACCCTGTGCTAAAAGGTCGCCATGAGTCCAATCGACGAGATGTCAGTGAGAGAGAAGATCATACCGAAGGGGATGTGTTGTAACATCCCGTTCCTCCAAGTCCTCCTCGATTGGGAGTTACTCCGCATCCACTGAGACACTGACCCTGAACTCAGATTCACAAATTCCCTTGAGTTGGGAAGGTCTCCAACGGGCGCATTGAAAAGCACACAAGACAGAGCAGACCAATTAAAAAAAATTATTACTATTGCTCTCAGCCACTCTGGAAGACGATCTCTTCATTCATCTGTGGAACCCCAATTAAACATAGTTAGCAAAGGAAACTTCTTAATTTTCCCTCTCTTTGCTTTAGTTGCAGTCTGGATGTACAGTTTAAGAATTGGCTCCTTTAAGCACCATCCCTATTAACCAGATAGATGAAAGCCAAAAAGGGAAGGGAACTCCTTCAATTCTCCTTGCCGGCTGTGAGCTGACGCAGCCATGTTTACAAGCGAGCTGACATCAGTTGACTGAGAAGATCCTGCCCCACACCGGCCCTGGGCTCATGCGCAGAATGCAAACCGCAGCTATCTAACCCAGCTAGGGGTGGAGAACGGCTAGAGCTCCCAGCGAATCTGCTCGGGCCCTAGGAAAGAATTGTGTCGTTTTCAAGCCGATGTATGTTCTTAGTGTGGTTGGCTCATAAAACCATGAAATGTGCCGCCCCCACCCCCTTAAGGCAATCACAACATTAAGAGTAAATAGTATAACTTGAGAGAGGGTGATTCCATCACAATCCCATGTAATATTTAGCCCATATAACAGGATGAAACTTCACTTAGCACCACATATAGAAGACATTTCTTTTTCTCACGTACAGTACAATATTAGGAGCAAACAACATATGTTGCCAGGGTTATAAACAAAGGTGTCCTGTTTGCAAAACAGATTCTATATGTAGGGCATCTAAAATGGGACCAAAATTTGGAGCTTTGTTGGTTGGAATGATGTGAAATATTTCGATCCACATGATCCTTGTACAAGATGCTCTCTCTTTCTCTCTTGGCATCATCTGAGTTCTTGGCTCAGCACTTCCTCTGTGCCCTTGAGGAAATCAACCCCAGTCTGAGCCTCCATATCCTCACCTAACACATCCGGATACTGAGCTACCTCAGAGTTTCTCTAAGACCTATTTTGGGAACCTTGTTTCTAAGGCAATTAATAGGTGTAACACCTTTAGAAGGAGTCCCATGGCCAAATAAGGTCAGGAATTGCAACGTTAAGTAAAATTAAACACATTTCTTTACTCAATTTTAATGTGCTGATAATATTCACTGTGAAAGATGGAGTCACTGTTACCTTAATTTATTTAACCACAAAAGTTTTTCTTATAGAACATTTCTCATTATCAGTCAAAATGAGATTATAAAGATCCTTCAAATTAGGAAATTCTATGATTTTTTTCTGAAATAATTAATTTTGTTTCTGTTGCTGAGGATATACTCAGTAGAACATACACACCAATTTAACAATTTTTTTCATGTGCAATGCAGTGACGTGGATTATGTTCTTCAATGTGTATAACTACTCCATCCCAGCTTTTCATAATTCTCAGTCAATAACAAAAATGCATTGCCCTATAAGTGCCCTGCCTATTCTTGGAGATTACTGATGTCAATTTGATCCTAGATAGGTAATTCTTTAAAAAGAGCACAATGTTCAACGTAGGCATTCTTTACTAATGAAGCTAAAGTAGGGTTTACAGATTACTGGGAATATTTTTGTTTTAAATTTAGAATATTTTCCTCGGGCAGTAGTAGCTCCAGGGGCTCATGCAGCCCCATTGACTCCATAAAGTTTGCATTCCATGAGAATTTGAAATTCCCTTCCGCATTGCCCTCATTTTTATCAGAATTCTTCTCTAGAATCTATGACTAAAACGGTGTCTGGCACATTCAGCTCTTCCGTCTAACCTTCGATGATTCTATTGCCTGTTTATTTTATCTACCTTTTCAATTTTACAAAAGAACTACCTGAATTTTTAAAATTCATTCAAAAGGTAATGGTTTAGTCTTTATTTATCCTTCTCAGTTTTTTCAACACAACTTTTTAGATTCAAACGTTTCAAACCCAAAGAAAAGTCAAAATAGTGTGTTAAATATCTACTGATTCTATCCTTAAATCACTAATTGTTAATATTTTGCTACATTACTCTTTTCTTTCTCTTTGCACACGCACATATACACAGTATAAACAATCCTATGTACAAGGAGGTACTAACCAAAAAAAAAAAAAAACAACCTTTGAGAAACACTTTGTGGGTGGCACCTTCATGATACCCATTTTTTTCCGCTAAGTGCTTTTTCCCAGTGGTGTCGCCTGGGAAGGTTCTCTGGTCACAGTGAATTTTTTCGTAAAGGCAGTTTTGCTTGAACCTCGTTGTTGTGTGTGTGTGTGATGGCCGATTTAGGAGAACAGCGTGCAGTTGTGAAATTTTGTTTCCTGCTCAGGAAAAATGCTTCAGGAGCTGTTGTGATGGTGAACGCAGCTTACGAGACAGCACTGTGGGAGCCACTCAAGTATACAAGTAGTTTTCTCATTTCAAAAAAGGTGAAATGCCGATTGACGACAAACCTCCTTCTGGATGCTCGTCAACTTCCTGGAACAGACAAAAATGTCAACTCATAGTGCATTTGGGGTTCATTCTACCTGGTCAGACTGTTTGTTAATTAAGCTTTCTATTTAAAGATTCTGAAATGATAGCATATCAGTGTGTGACAAAAAAGGGCTGATTTGTGGCAGATGGGGAATGGGTTTTGCCATCATGATAATGTACCTGCTCACGCAGCCATCTCAGTGTACCATTTTTTTGGGCAAAACACAGCATGCCTCTCTTGCCCCATGTACCTTACTCACCTGACCTCACTCTGTGCAACTTCTTTTTGTTTCTGTGAATGGAGAGGGACATGAAGGACAGTGATTTGATCATTTAGAAGAGGTGAAGAAGAAAAAACTAGAGAGGTGGTGTCAGCCATCCAAACAGATGAGGTTGAAAACTGTTTCCAAGAATGGAATAGCAGATTTGACAAATGTATTAAGTGTAATGGAGAATATTTTGAAGGTTATAAGGTTGTTTGTAAAAAAAAAAAAGTTTAAATACATAGCTTTGAAAAAATCCCTTTTTTCAGGGGTATCTGTGTGTGTGTGTATGTATGTATATATATATATAAAATCTCCACACATATATGGTTTTATTGCTGAATCATTTGGAAATAAATCACAAATACCATGAAAATGTATTCCTAAATGTTTCAAGATGTATCTCCTAAGAACAAGAATGTTCTCCTACATAACCCCAGTACTATTATTACACACAAGAAATTTAACTTTAACATTGTCTAACGTATACCCTGTATTTAAATTTCCTTTAATTGCTACCAAATGTTTTTTATAAAGTTGGTTTTTTACGTTGTTGTTTTAATCCAAAATCCATTCATGTTCACACACTGGATTTGGTTATGGCTCTCTAGCTATTTTAATTAGAACAATCCCTCACTTATTTGTCTTTCCTGACATGTACTTAAAAAAAATCTAGGTCATTTGTTTTGTAGACTAGCTAACATTTTTAATTTGTCTGATTGTTTATTCATAATTAGATGCACTCCAAATGATTTTGCAAGAATGTGAGTAGGTAAAACTGTGAACGCACTACATTGACCGTATCAGGAAGCACACAGTGCCACCTGCTTCATTATTGATTAAGTAATAACTGGATATATTTATTATAAAAGTATTTTGCTATATTTACCTCTTAAAATTTTTTTTATTTACCTCTTTTTAAAGTATCTTTTACCCTTAGGAATTAAGAATTAATCATTTAACCACTGATACTTTGAGAGTTGTAACTTACTTCCCAACAAACTTTCACCCAGGGCCTTCAGCATTTATTGAGGACCCTTGCCTGATCTAAATATTACAATGGAGATGACAAAATGATGACTTTTCTAATTCTGGTATCCCTTCTACTTTATTAACTGTTCTGTAATTGAGGGCATTACCATTCCCTTTCCTTCATCTCTTTGTCTCTCACAATCAGCATCGTGCTGATGTGTCTTATAGCCTTTTGTAGTCAATGCTTTCTAATTTTTTATTATAATCCATCATTTAAAATTATTTTTCATAGACTGCTCTGTGCCAGGTACTAAAATGAGATTAATTTACAGCTAATCTCGGTCTCCTGCAAGCACTTTCAGAAAACAAAACAGAATCAGTGAAAATGTGGACAGTTGTGGGTAATCCAGATTCTTCTACTTTGGCATGGGGTGTGTGTGCATTTTTAACACTTTATTAACATTTTAATTGGGAGTTAATTCATATATCATATAATTCCATAGTTCAATCACATCAAGCAGTGTTGTACAATTGCTGCCACAATCAGTTTCAAAGCATTCTTTTCCTTCTTGGACTCCTGGACATTGTCTTTGAACTGCCACCCCCTGCCCCACTGCCCCCTCCCTCCACCCCCAATCCAGATTCTTGAACAGACCATTGCTTTGCCCCAAAGTTTTTCAAGAGAAGGGGGCATTGAGGATGGAGATGGGAGTGGAGAGAGATCTGTATACTGTCACTATTTGTCTCCCTTGGTATACCATGGTCTGGCTATTGTGGTTTCAGTAATTACCGGATATCTGAATCATCACAGTGAAAGGAAAAAACAAAAAGCCAATAACCATCTCTGTGGATCTTGGCTGGATCTATCTGACCAAGAGGGCAGAGAACTTCAACACCAGGAACTTGGCGCCAATACTTGGGGTCAGAGCTCATGGGAATCTTCCAAAAACCCAATCCAACCCAACCCACTGCCATTGAGTTGATGCTGATTCACAGCATTCTATAGGACTGAGTAGAACTGCCCCTATGAGTTTCTGAGACTATGACTTTTTACAGGGGTAGAAAGCCCCATCTTTCTCCTGAGGACCAACTGGTGCTTTCCAACCGCTGACCTTTCAGTTAATGGCCCGTGAGTAACCACTACACAATCAGGGCTCCCTTTAGAGAGCTTAGAACCATGACTCTGGTTTTTCATCTGAGCACAAAACCAATGATAAAAAAATCAGTGACCCACATCACCGGAAAGACCGGGAGAAGTACATTGAAGTCTTTAACATATAATAGGATCTCACACTAGACCCTAGAAAAGGTGCCAAAGACCCTAGAAAAGAAAGAACAGGAGCCCACTCTCTTGGGTAGGCATAGAATGCAAACCCAAGGTGGGCAGCATCCTCACCACCCCAAATCAAATGGTCTGCTAGTGAGTGCATTCTGCCTATATAATGACCGGATGTAGAGTGTTGGAGGCTGTAAATGTTGATGGGAGTAGGTAGCCTCAGCTTTGTTCCCCAGAGCAGTTAGTGTGCTTGAACTACTAACTTTGTGGGTAGCAGTACAAGCTTTACCCACAGCGGGGCTCCTTCATCACCTCTCCAACAGGATTCAAACGATGAGTTCCAAAGGCGAGATCACGAAGTGACTCAGAGGACAGAGCTGGGAGCCTGTGTGCAGTGGAAAGAGAAAGGCTTTTGTGTTCCTGTGAAAGAGCGGATCCACTCGTTGAGGTCCGATTGGCCAGGGGACGGAGGACCTCGAGAGTTGGGGAGCGCTTTTGCAGTGCTGCAAGTCTGGATGCTGCAGAACCTTGCTGATTGGCTGAGGAAACAAAGCATACCCCAGGAACTTAGAAGCCTTCGGACCGGATTTTGGTTTTTTAGGGGAGGCTTTGCTTCTTTAAGGACCCCAGTAGTGCTTCCTTCAGCCCTCCAAAGAGTATCTCTTCACATGGAGAGGGGCAGATATAACAGAGAGCAACAGGGATCCTGCTGGGTGATCAGTAATCAGCGGTGATTGCAACTGTAGCCTCTCTGCAAGTCCTGCTGCGAAAACACCCCCAAAGAGGAAAATGGATAAAGATTGAGTAGAAAAAGCACAGGTTTTAGAGGGCATAAAACTTGAGTTCAATTGCCACTCCTGAAATTTATGAGGCGTAAGTTCCGAGCAACTTAATATCAATCCCTCATCTGTAAAACAGAGATAAAAAATATCTCACAGTTCTGTTGTTAAGTTCATGTTAAAAATGGTGAAGCATGTACATCGCTTTATTAGTTAGGGTTCTTTTCATTTCACACAATAGAAACCAACCGGAGCTAGTTCATGACGAGAGAGAGAGAGAGAGAGAGAGAGAGAGAGAGAGAGGCTGAATTAATTGTAAGGTTACAGTGGTGTACTAGTATTTTTTAAAATCAAGAATTCCGCTAGCTCTTATAAAAAACTGGAGTAAAGAAATGAAATGTCATGAAAAGCCATGTAGTTTCCTGTCATTGATAAATTCTTGTTTTGTTTCTTCTTGTGTGAGAGCGGCAGAATGTGACTCTTCTTACCTCCTAGATTTACACCTTCGCTTTCTAAGACACCAGCCCGAGAAGCTGATCATCTTGATGCTGGGGCTTTACACTTTGTTCTTCTTCTTTCTTCTTCACTGGCTGGGACTTTCAGTGTGTCCCAGAGTTTATTTATTTATTTTTAAAAATCATGTATTAGGGGCTCATACAACTGTTATCACAATCCATACATACATCAAGTGTCTAAAGCACATTTGTACAGCCATTGCCCTCATCATTCTCAAACCATCTGCTCTTCACCCAAACCCCTGGCATCAGCTCCTCATTTTTTTCCCTCCCTCCCCGCTCCCTTCTCCCTCATGAACCCTTGATAATTTACAAATTATTATTTTGTCATATCTTTCACTGTCTGATATCTCCCTTTGCCCACTTTTCTGTTTTCTGACCCCCAGGGAGGGGTTATATGTAGATCCTTGTAATCAGTTCCCCCTTTCTACCCCACCCTACCTCAACCCTCCCAATAACACCACTCACACCACTGGTCCTGAAGGGATCATCCGCCTGGATTCTCTGTGTTTCCAATTCCTATCTTTACCAGTGCACATCCTCTGGTCTAGCCAGATTTGTAAGGTAGAATTGGGATTATGATAGTGGCGGGGAGGAAGCATTTAGGAACTTGAGGAAAGTTGTATGTTTCATCGTTGCTACCGCGCACCCTGACTGTCTTGTCTCCTCCCCGAGATGCTTCTGTAAGGGATGTCCAGTGGTCTACAAATGGGCTTTGGTTCTCCACTCTGCTCCACCCACCTCATTCACAATGATATGATTTTTTTGTTCTGATGATGCCTGATACCTGACCCCTTCGACACCTTGTGATCACACAGACTGGTGTGCTTATTCCATATGGGCTTGGTTGCTTCTGAGCTACATGGCTGCTGGTTTACCTTCAAGCCTTGAAGACCCCAAACACTATATCTTTTGATAGCTGGGCACCATCAGCTTTCTTCGCAACATTTGCTTATGCACCTCCGTTGTCTTCAGTGATTGTGTCGGGAAGGCAACACAATGATTAGAATGCCAATTTAATAGAACAACGTATTCTTGCATTGAGGGAATTCTTGAATGGAGGCCCAATATCCATCTGCTACCTTAATACTAAACCTATAAATATAGGCACATAGATCTATTTCCCCATCCTCATATATAAATATATTTGTATATGTACATGCCTTCATTTAGACCTCTATGAATGCCCTTTGCCTCCTAGCTCTTTCTTCTATTTCCTTTCACTTTCCTCTTTAGACTTTGTTCTTTTGAGGTGTACAGCATCCTTTACAGACCACACCCAAAGGAGTTGGTATGGAAACCCCACTGAGTGAACTGCGCTTTAGCTCAAAGTCACCAATAGTCCTTGGGCTTAAGACTGACACTCCCAAGTGTGCGAATAAGCTGATGACTGCTATTCAAAGTCATAGAACTGGTGGATGCTGGACTTTTGATTAGGATCTCTTGCCTTGAGGGAGGCTAAAGAATGGTGGCCCAGAATTACCATATGCTTAACTATTTTAATGACCTCCTTGTTTTATGATGGCATATATTAATCTGGGAGGCAAGGTTCTGCCATTATGAATTAATATTATTGAAAGTTTTTCTCTATCAGCAACCTGTATCGTTTGTGTAAATAATGTCCAGTCACTGAAGCCTTTAATGTGTACAAGGCAACAATTCATGTATTTTAGTTCATTGAAGAAAAGAAAAGGTCTGGTTGATTTATTTTCTTATAGAGACTCTGTGTTTCAGTCAACTATGGCCATGGGCATGAAAAGAAAGGTCTTTGTCTAGACAGCATAAATGGGTTGAAGGGCTCACTCTGTGATTCCGAGTGCATCTTAGGGAATCATTGTAGTTTGGGTAAAAACCAGTCGCCATTGAGTCAATTCTGAGTCATTGTGACCTCATGTGTGTTATAGTACAACTGTGCTCCATAGGGTTTCCTTTATTTCTTTTTTTAAAATTCTATTTTATTGGGAGCTCTTACAGATATTGTAACAATTCATAGTTCAGTTAGATGAAGCATGATTTATCTGATAATTGCTGCCACCATAATTGTTTTTCAATCATTTTATTGGGGGCTCATACAACTCTTATCACAATCTATATATACATCTATGTATCAAGCACATTTGTTGCCATCATCATTGTCAAAACCTTTGCTTTCTACTTGAGCCCTTGGTATCAGCTCTTTTTTTTAAAGTTCATTTTATTAGGGACTCATACAAGTCCTGTCACAATCCATACATGCATCAATGTGGTGTAAAGCACATTTGTACATTCGTTGCCCTCATCATTCTCAAAACATTTGCTCTCCATCCAAGCTCCTGGCATCAGGTCCTCATTTTTCCCCCTCCCTCCCCACTCCCCCCTCCCTCATGAACCCTTGATAATTTATAAATTATTATTTCATCATATCTTGCTCTGTCCCACATCTCCCTTCCCCCACTTTTCTGTTGTATGTCCCCCAGGGAGGAGGTCACATGCAGATCATTGAAATAGGTTCCCCCTTTCCAACCCACCCTCCCTATTCCCTCCCAGTATTGCCACTCACACCACTGGTCCTGAGGGGATCATCTGCCCTGGGTTCCCTGTGTTTCCAATTCCCATCTGTACCAGTGTGCATCCTCTGGTCTAGTCAGACTTGCAAGGTAGGATTCAGATCATGACAGTGCCACCATCATTTTCAAAACATTTTCTTTCTTTCTTCTTGCACTCCTTGGTATCAGTTCCCCTTTATCCCCACCCTTCCTGCAAGAACCCTTGTTATTATATTTATTATTATTCTTCTTCCTTCTCCCCCAATCTTACAGCATCCATTGTATCTGCTCACCTGCCATCCTGTTATTTGTTCTCCTTCAGTGGAGTTATATAGTCACGTTACTATTGCCTCCCCTACCCCCACCCCTCTTTCTGTACTCTCAAGAATCATCACTCCTGTTGCAATTCCTCAAGGATTTATCTCTCTAGGATTCCTTGCATCGAATGATCTTAATTATACACCTGAGCATATTCAGTTCTAACAGGATTCATGAGGTAAAACTAAGACCATAATAATAGGGGGGAGGAAATACTAAAGAACAAGAGAAAACTTTTGTGTTTCAACATTTGTATACTGCACCCTGCATATATCATCCCTTCCTGTGGCCCTTCGGTGAGGGACTGTCCCTTTATCTTACAGATGGTCTTTGGGCCTCCACGTCTAAGCTCCTTCATGTCAATTTGCTTTCTTGTTTTTGAGCTTCTGATACTTATTCCCATCGACACCTTTTGAGCACACAGGCTGGTGTGCTTCTTCCATGTGGACTTTCTTGCTTCCCTGCTAGATGGCCTCTTGTTTTGCTTCAAGCCTTTAAGAACCCAGACACTATGTCTTTTAATAGCCAGGCACCATCAGCTTTCTTCACCACACTTGCATCACCACACCCATTTGATCTTCCGTGATCATGTTGGGAAAGTGAGTACTGCCACATTATTAGAACAGATTGTTCTTGTACTGAGGTAGAGGCCCAAAGTCCATCTGCTTCCTTGTTGTATTTACATATATATTTACATAGACAAATATATCTATCTTTAAAATATTCACACATATACATATCTATATTTATACCTATATATAATTTTTACTTTCTTGTTCTTTTCTCTATTTCTTTTTCTTTCCTTCTGCCCCACTATCATATTAACCCATTGTTTGCCTCTCAGTAATTCCTCTTGGATACATTTCAATTGATCAAATATGACCAGGAATACTATCCCCTCCTCATTATCACTTTTAGATCCCTTGTTATTTCCTTGTCCCCTTCATTATTGGCTTATTACTTCCCTCTGCTCCCCACCCCTCCACACACCAAACCTCCTGTCTCATTACCATTTCCTTGTGATTGATTATCCTGCCTATCTTGCACAGACACCAAAAGAGAAAGAAAAGAAAAAAATCCAAAAAACGAGTCCATGCTAATAATTCCACACCTAACCATTGTCCTGGCTTGGAGTAGATGAGTTAAAAAGTGAGCAAGCAGGCCTTGATCAAATCCATCAGTCCATTCACCATAGGGTTTTGCATGGCTGAGTTTCAGGATGGAGATCACTATATCTTTCTTCTTACTCACATTAGGGTAGACTTGTGGTTAGCAGTACATTGCTTTAAGTTCGCACCCCTGGGGATTCCAGTGGGCTGGTCGCATTCTATATAGGGGTTACTACGCATGAGAAATAAGGGTAGGTTTTTTTGGTGGGTAACCCAGACCAATGTCAGTAACATAAGAGGGCTTTACTAGGTATATTTCTTTTTCCTTTTACTCATATCAGATAATATGAATCTTAGAAAAGAGTTGGGAACTGTTATTCAAATTATTTGGGGGCATGTAGGTACCCAGGATGCCTGAAATGGAAAGTATCCACTAAAATAGCCCCTCTATGATAAATAAAACAAGTTTCATACTTTTTAAGCTTTTCCAGTTCTTCCTAAATTTGGTTTCTGCTGTGTTTTCTGCAATATATCTGCTCATCTTTTGAAAAATCCCATGTTTCTAGTGATATGATTCTAGGCGCAATCCTTCTATGGTGATACGGGTTCTCGGGGGGAAGTATCAGGGTGGGGTAGGAGGGACTAGCTGGGGTAGCTGGTCAAAGAGACACGTAGACACTCGAGGAAGAGAATCCCTTCCGAAGCTTAGCCTGCCACAGAAGACCACATTTCCAAGGGGAGCAATGCTGCATAAATGGTGCATTCACTCCCGCACCCACTCCTTCAGCCACTTACTTATGAGCTGCTTTCTGAGCCAAGCATTCTAGTAAAGAGACGTACAAAGGGAAGCACTCACGCGGTTTTGCATTTTCAACTGTTTCTCCTGGGAATGTGGAGACCCAGTCTGGGATTTCAGGAACAGAGGACAAGGGATATGAGTATAAGGGATTGTCCTCTGATTCTAGGAATCTGATCAAAGTGGCACTGAGTAAGGAAAACCTTGTCACCGAGGAAGAGCAAAACATCCAAACGTGGGGGGTTAGTGGAGAGCAGGGATCTAAACTAGAGAGTCAACAAGCATACAAGGCAGAACTATTAGATCAAGGTCTGTCAAGATCACAGAGGCTACACCCACTGAAGGCAACCAGCCTCATCTGTTGCCTTGGAAGTGATTCCAACTCATAGCAGCCCTAGAAAACCAAACTCACACCATCAGGTCCATTCTGACTCATGGCCACCCTATAGGACAGGGTAGAATTGCCCTTGTGGGTTTCTGAGACTTTACCTTTATTTTAATTAATTGGGATTGAATACACATATCATATCAGTCCATAGTTCAAGCATGTCAAGCAGAATTGTGCAATTGCTACCATAGTTTCCAAACAAGACTATAGCTCTTTACAGCAGTAGATAGAAAGCCTCACCTTTTTCTAGAGGATCCACTGGTAGTTTCGAACTGGAGACTTCAAAGTTAGCAGGCCAACTCAATCCCTAGGCCACCAGGACTCTAGTGGCCCCATAGGACAGAGGACAATTGCTCCCTGGGGTTTCTGAGGCTGTAAATCTTTCTGGAGGCAGACTGCCTCATCTTTCCCTCACAGAGCAGTTTATGGAGTGTAAGCATCGACCTTTCAGTTAGCATCCCAAACACTTAACCCCTTGTGCCCCAGGACTCCCTCTGCTGAAGTCAGGAGTTTCTTATAGAAAGCCCACAGGGATAAACCCTAACTCGAATTCTACCCCGTCCTTAACCCTAGTGTCATCTTTTACACCCTATCGCTAACCCAAACCAAACTCTAGCCCTAACTCTCACCCTTAACACTTAATCCTGAACACAGACTTTATCACTTAACACCCAAAGAAAAAGAAGAAGAAAAACCCCCATGTTTGGCCAGGGAGGGGGTCCTCGGAGTGGTAGGAAGTCCGAGCAGAAGGCACGCACGGCAAGTCCCCGAGTGTCTAAACGGTAACAAGCTCCGCGGCTAGCACAACTTTGGAGGTTAGAATCCATTCAGAGGCACCGAGGAGGGAAGGCCTGGTGATCCACTTCTGAAAAGTCATTCATGGAAATCCTGTTGAGTGCAGCTTTCCTCTGACACACACGGGTCGCCATGAGTTAGAGTTGGCTCACATATCATTGGATTGGTTTTGGTTTTAGTTTTGGAAGAAAGAAATAGTTTCACACCAAATACTTTTTTTTTTAGGAGCAGAGCAGAATAAAAGGTTTCCTCAGTAGTTCTATTTCCTGCCGACCCTCCAACACAACTTGCAAAATTGTCATGAAAGCAACTTATATTTCTCTAAATTTACTACCGAGACTAAAGTTCTCACAGGGGAGAGAGCAAGCATAAACTCTTTCTTTAAGAAACAACAATGTAAATGTGGTCATTTATCTACGAGCTTCTTTACGTCATCATTAAAAATAAATTATGTTTGAGCGGACAAATCTATTAGATGTTTCAAGTTTTTTTTTTCTGGATTGGCAATTAAGATTTCAGGAAGTATTTTATTTTCATACATTGAAATTTCCTTCTATATTTTTCAACCAGGTGAAAGCTATACAGCTAATGGGTAATGAGAATCACCTGAGTGACAAGTCCGATTTGACTGAATAGCCCGGCCATGTCTTTACTATTGATATAAATACTTCCATATCACATTTACATCATTTATATCCATTGTAAAACAATGTATTTCCACAGTACAAAAATAATGTAGCAGGAAGACAACCCTGGGGTATTATAAATATCCAATAAGTCATAACTATAATGATAATATTGGAATTTATCTCCAGACGATAAAGGTTGAACTTATCGAGAGGCCACAAGCGAGCAATAAAAGCGTCCCTATTGAGTGAAGACAAATTTCAAATGTTCAATAATCTTGTTAAATACTCCACAATTCTATATGCTTAATGCCATCTTTCGATTTTCAAACTGCTCACTGATTTCATTGCTGCTGCTTTTTGCTGCTTCTTTGAAATCTGGTGATCTCCTGTGAAATACTATTATGGTATCAAAAAGTTCCTTGCTTCTCTCTGCTTCCATGTCTCCCAAATTCGCATGTCTAATAGTAGGAGCAAGAACAAAACAAATAAAATTAAATGCTAATAAGAATAATGTTGAAGAAGTGGTTGGGGGCGGGGGCGGTATAGGACACCTTTTCCTTTTCTCTATCCAAACAAATTTCTCTCATCTTTCCATGTCACCTCCCACTCTGGTCTCCCAAATGCTGGTTGGCCATAACCCTGATGATCTCTGTTCTTCTGGAGGATTAAAGTTCATTGGGTACATATGAATGAAAAGGAGGCCCATGGCATAGTAGGTTAAGCATTGAGCCACCAACTGCAAAATCAGCAGTTCAAAGTCACCAGTCACTCTGAGGGAGAAAGACGAGGCTGCCTGCTCCTGAAAAGTTTTATAAACATTTTAAAGTTTATGAAACCCAGAGGGGCCATGCTACTCTATCCTGTAGGCTTGCTATGAGTCAGATTCGACTTAATCACTGTGGAAGAAAGTCATGTCTTCCCCCATTAAGATCCTTGAGAACAGTGTTGGTAGTATTTCCTTGGATTATTGTCAGACACAGTAGCAGACAGGTTTACGAAACAAATCAACAAGAAACAGCACATAAATCTCAAATAAATGGAAAGAGACAGCACCATTATGCTACCTGTAATGCCCGTGCACTATTTTATCCAAGAATGGAGGCCACATGGGAGCGCACATACGGACACTATCGGGCCACTTTGAAGTGCAGGCAAAAACTTAATTCAATTTGGCCAGTGGAGATGTCAGCTGGACAATTTTCAAAGTCTTTGCCATTAATCATGGTTTTTTAAGTAGGGTGATGTGAAAATTTTGTCAACTGGTTAATTCCAATATTTACCTTGATTTGCCTGCTGAGTGTGGAACTTTCCCATGATCTTTGAATGAAAATTCACCAAAGAAAATAGAGGTAGTAGCACTGATTCTTTCTGTAGAATAAGTTAAGGCCACCACATTCTGAAGACAAATCCTGAAAGCAGTTATTAATAGGAGCTACTCTTCACTTTCTATTTTGCAGAATTTTGTTTTTCTATCTATGGAGCTCTCTCATTTGTCCTTCTAAACTTTAGAAACATGGTTGGCGGTATATTTTTTCTTTGTTGTGACCATGACCTTTAAGTGGTTATTGCTCTTCATATACCTATAGCTACATTAGGCCTTTCAGAATCTACTCGACTCAGGCCTAAAAGTGTGCCCAGAGAAAAATTCACTATAGAAGCTATAGACTTTTACTTGTTTGAAAATTCAATATCAAATAAGAGAAGACATTTCTGATTTTCTTATTAATTTTTAGGGAAAGAGGCAAAATTCTACCTCATTAAAAAAAATCCTTAGCATAAGAAATAAAAATGACTTTGAGAAAAATCCCAGAATAGCCAAAGCAACAATTTATGATATCTTTGTACTAGAGATTAAATTCTGAGCACCAGGTTTACAGAAGGTTATGGATAACATTTAAAGTCCCAAATAAATTTGTAGAGTCCCTAAGAATTCTTTCTGACCCTTCACCAGGGATGGGAACAGTCTTTCCATCAGACATACAGCATTAGAAAGCAGGCAGTCCGAGGGTGTGGAGAGATAGTCTTCTTTTGGGGTTTGCCTGGATATGCTCCTGACAGAGGTCACCTTCCTGGAGGTCTACAATCATGAGTGATACCCTGACTGCCTTTCTCAGAGGGCCCTGAACCAATCTTGTAAATTCTTCTGTCCAATAGTATGTTACCCAATCCTGAACCTGTTCCTGATTCTGTCGTCCCACAAGTAACTGTAATATATCGATCTGCTGCCAATCATGCTTTTGTGACAGGTTCCGTTGCTCTCTTTTTCAAGTTTCAGAGTCTTTTTCAAGTCTCAGAATCCCTGAAAACCCTTTGATACCATTATGACTTCTTACTAGTGGTCTCCCTCATTCAAATATGCCTTTGTCCTCTATAAGATTTGTTTCAGGGTACAAAAGACCCCAATTTCAAATACAGTTTAAGGAGAACATTTGTTAAGTCTTCACAGGGACAAAGACAACACAAAGACACAGACACATCATCCAGATAAAGGAGACCATTAGCATGAGGTCAAAATGTCATCAGAGGATTCACAATCAGGACACTAATTAATTAAATAGGACATGGAAAAAAGGGAATTGTCACAAATGCGTGATTGGTAGCAAATCAATACGTCACAGTGACCGGTGGGACTACAGAAGCAGGAATAGGACCATGATTGGGACACATACATAGGTAGGTAGAAGAGCTTACACAATTAGTCCAGGGTCTTTCAACCAAGGCAATAAGGGCACAACTGAGAAGGCAAGACTCATGATTATGGGACTCCTGTCCTGTGCACAGTATGGTGACCTCAGTCAAGTACACATCCAGGCAACCCCCCGAGAAAGATTGCCCTCCTTAGGCTAGCTAGAGAGAGGTGGATGTAGTCTACTTATCATGCACTCTGCCTGAGACTAAGATAGTCTACATCATTGTATAATGACCAGAAGGAATTCAATGGAGGCTTAATCGCTGTCACACTTCTGCAAAGGGATTTTAGGCTTTCTCTGTCATCCATAGACTTCCACAAACCAGGGTGCTCAGAATTTAGGCTCTAATACAGACTTAATATATTTTCCCCTTCAAATTATATTTGGGATTTAGGGTCTCCTGTGTATCCTAAGACACAAGGCAACTCCAGGTAGAAATCACTCCTCCCCCCACCCCCACCCCCCAAAATCAAACTCACTGCCTTCAAGTCAGTTCCGACTCAAAGGATCAAACACCTAGTTGCCAAGAAAGAAGGTAATGACAGTCATGCCAATAAGTGAAGGTCATGTGTTTTTTTTCTCCAGTGGCGGGGATAATAATGATAACGGCCAATGTTTTAAAGACATTAGATGCAAGCCGAGTGTCAGCTTGGGCGGTACTACAGTTTCTTAGGGAGAGCAGAATGTAAGTGGAGGCTGTGTGCACAGGGCGGTCTCATTGCCTCTTGTTGGAATTATGTTGGCTTGATTCACTGAAGGCCAAGGGGTTGACTTTCACTTCATAGTTAAATCATCACAGCAACCGATTTGGAAGGTGTGTTATTCATTTTACAGGCTATGAAATTATGGGCCAAAGAGTTTATGCAACTTTCTCAAAGTCGCATAGTAGGTAATCAGGGGAGAGAGTGGCAATATGTACGGCCCTAGAGACCTGTCCGACCCAATTCTCCCCTAACTGTATCCGTGTAAAGGCTTGTTATCTGGCTAGGAGGAATGTTTGCCAAAGATACAGGCTAGTTTCTTTTTCTCTAACATTTCTGGCCAACAACTTCAACAGCCATCCCTGTTTCATTTCTGTCGTTTAAGAGAAAACCCGTCAAAGCAACTAAAGGATTCACCAATTTCTTCCCTATTATGAGTACGTCTCCAAAGCTCCTGAAAGGCAATCATTGTTGCAGGATTGTCTGCATATGAGTTTGGTAGGAGAGGAATTCTCTTCGAAACACGAGGCAACACCTCCCTCGGAAACTGGAAAACATTGAGGTGGGGTGGTGGGAACGGCTTTTGCTTTTCAAAGACGGAAAATCCTCTTTCCAGGACTTTTTTTTTTCTCCCCCAGAAAAGACTATGTTCTTATTTAACACAGCCATGAACTCTTCTGAGTCTGGGTCTTCTGTGGGAGATACCAGCAGTTCCGTCCATTTCTCCTGCTCTTTTTTTTTTTCCTGTGCACCTTTGGGTCTGGTCTGGGTGGCAATAGCCTCATCTCCACTGTCCCCACTGGCCAGCCACACGCAGGAAGAAACGGGAGGAAGAGCCAGTGCCCTGGTGATGCAAAAGCGTTCACACCCATGGATTAGAGAGAGATTACAGCCAGGCCTCCCAGTCCCACTGGTTGTCAGAACCTCTTGTTGCTTCCCGCCTTCAGCAACAATCCTTTGGGGCACCATGCACAGCAGGAAACCTGTCATTAGCAACCACCATAGCGTCACATCAGCGATTCTCAGGAGCGTGGGCCCCGCTATTTAACGCAGCCATTTCCCACATCCGGGGAGCGCTTTGTGTGATTGTCAGAAAATAGAACAAGTACATGTGTCTGTCATAAGCACACGCCAGCTCTCCAGAGCACAAATAAGCAAAACGATCATGTGCCTTGGTAAATGTGTTTGCATTAGTTAACCAAGCCAGAAGAAGCACGTGAATAACCATGCATATAAAGTCCCATCAAGTGACTTGCTTGTAATCTCTCTCGCACAATACAGCCATTGCCACTCATTCCACTCGCCCAATCCAGACCCTGGCCCTGTCCTGTTTTTAGATGGGCTTTGTACACCACTGTTTACAAGGCGTCCTTTGAATGGCAGCCAAGAAGTTGGGTGAGAACCTAGAAACGCCATAGAGATCAGCATCCTAATCAACCCTGGGACGGCCAAGGCTAAAGAGTTGCCTTTGTTTCTTTGTCTTCTTTTGCCTGGGCTCCACAGGAATATCCCGGCAAAAGAGGAACGAAGACAAAAGAGGTGGCCCTTATCTCTCCTCGTGTTCCAGTGCGTGGCTTTCCCGGCTCTCCAGCTCACAGTTCATTTGTCAACCTCTTTGGTGGCTTAAGCTGTTCTTTGTCAAAATCATTTTTGGAAAGATCTGACCATTTATTTACACGGGAGTCAGTGTGACGGCAGCAGGTGCGTCATGGAAAACACAGGCGTGGGCGC
This sequence comes from Tenrec ecaudatus, assembly GCF_050624435.1. Classification (NCBI taxonomy): domain Eukaryota; kingdom Metazoa; phylum Chordata; class Mammalia; order Afrosoricida; family Tenrecidae; genus Tenrec; species Tenrec ecaudatus. The sequence continues at coordinate 89,434,053 of NC_134532.1, forward strand.
TTCAAAGCTGCTGGGACTCGCTCAAGGGACGCCCGCCTGGCAACGAGGCCAAGCGGTCACTGGGGAAGGACAGAGGAGCAAGCTGTAGGCCAGGCAGTGGATGTCACAGGAAGGACCTCGGATCCCTTTGCAGCCAACCAGGGAAGGAACAACGCGGAATGAAGCTACGGTGGGCGCTGTTCCCACAGCTTGAGCAGAACCGAGACAAGAAGCAAGGACCTTGCTAAATCTGGACAACCCCCCCCCCCAAATGGTTTGAAGGAATTTTGCCAGAGGAATTTTGTCTCAGTTTTTTGAGGCTCGTTTTCCAGGGGTCCTTTAATTCTCCTACCCCAATGTCTTGGATTCATTCCAGCTGATGGTGAGCCTGTGTGGGGTGGGTTTGAACCGGGACCGTGCAGGTAGCAGTCCAGTGCCTCCCGGACGGCGCCCCCAGCGCTCCTTTTTGTTTGGGGCACTGGTCTGGCTCCCCGATGAGACTTCCCTGGGTCACTTCAAATGGGCCGTGGTCTTGTGTTCTCACTTCTCCCTTCCTTATGGGCCGTTTTGTTCCTTCACTTAGTGGATCAATTGGCGTAAAGGGGCCTCCAGACTATTGTCAGGCCAAGACACCCCGGCCCCTCTCCTCGCATGTCCTCACCCTCTGCAGGGCATTATTCCTTTCCCTTATGAAAGCAATTCAGAGAAGTCGAAACAGGAGCTTGAATACTTTGGAATAGAAGTTATCTCCAAATTTAATTTGTTATTGCAATTCAATAGGGTTTGTATGTGCTTTAAAATATCAGAGGCATTTGATGAGAAAGCGGAGTATCAAGAAGATTAGTAAAAACAACAACAACCCCGTGAAACTGTTGCCTTGAGAGAATCTAAACATGAAAGCCGAAATAGCTCCGGAAGTCGTCTTAAACGAGAATCATAGCTTAACTAGTAAAAGAGGTTTGCCTACAGCATTATGCTTTAAAAAAACCTAGCAACTTTATATGGGGTCAAATTGACAGCAGTAATTTGAAAAATTAGTTAGGAATCTCAGTACACGATCAGCTTAATGGGGGGAAGGAACAACCGGGAATAACCAAATAATAATCAAAGAATTTAATCAATGTCACTGAATTACACATGTAGAAACTATTGAATTCAGAGTATATTCTGAATACAGAACCTAAATAAATAAAATCTAGGAGGGGAAAAATCTACAGCAACAAATGAAACCTGTTTTTGAGATCTTATATGTCAGGCTCTATCCTAGATGTTTTACACAATATCTCTATCTCTGTAAACCACCACTTGGCTATCCATTTGTAGCTTGTGCATTGCTGTGATGCTGGTGGCGACATCACCCGTATTTCTAAGGTGAACAGTTTTCAGTGGAACTTCCAGACTAAGAACAGACTATGAAGAAGGAATAGGCTGTCCACTTCTGAGGGGTTAGCCACTGAAAAGCTTATGAATGACAGCAAGGCACTGTCGTGTATAATGCCAGAAGAGAGCCCCTCAAGTTCAAAGGCATTCAAAATACAACAGTGGAAAAGCTGCTTCTTCAAAATAGAGTCACCCATAGTACTGTAGATGGAGTAAAGCTTTGGGGACCTTCATTTGCTGATGGGGCATGACTGAAAATGAGAAGAGACCGCTGCAGCCATCCATTAAATGATCAAAATATGAATGTGTGAAGTATGGATCTAGGAAAATTGGAAGTTGTCAAAAACGAAATGGAACCCATAAAAATTGATATCCTAGGCATTAGTGAGTCGAAATGGACTGGTATTGGCTATTTTGAATCAGACAAATGCAGCTTACTATGGTAGGAATGGTTACTTCAAGGGGAATGCTGTCAACTTCATTGTCAGAAAGGGCACACGTTGGAAGCAGAGGAAGGAACGGTAGTCGGAAAACATGACCTTGGTGATAGGAATGAAGCTAGAGACAGCATAATAGAATATTGCAAGATTGATGACTTCTTCAATGAAATATCTTTTTACAACAACATAAATATCTTTTTACAACAACATACATGGATCTCTACATGGAAGACACAGAAATCAAATTGACTACGTCTGTGCAAAGAGATGATGATGAAGCTCAGCGTCATCAGTCAAAACAAGTCTAAGTCTTGACTATGGAAGAGAGAGACCATCAATTGCTCATATGCTAGGTTGACACTGAAAAATTAAAACAAATTCACAAGAGCCAAAACATGACCTTCAGTATATCCCACCCAAATTTCAAGAACAGCTCAAGAATAGATATTGCTCATTGAACACTAATGACAAGACTTAATGAGCTATAGAATGACATCAAGAACAACATACATGAAGAAAGCAGAAAATCATTAAAAAAGAAATGAAGAAAAGATCAAAGTTGATGTCAAAAGAGACTCTGAAATTTGCTCTTGATCAACAAACCGATATAGTGCTGAAGTCACTCATTAGCCTATGCCACGAAATCAGCTGAAGGAGACCCAGCTGTGTGCCCATTCCAAAGAACGGTGACCTTAAACGCCAACTAATTCTTGTTGATAGCATGACGCACACAAGTATCCCTTCCGTCTTCTCTTGAGGATTTCTGCGTTCTTCAACATTTGTCCACAGAGCCCTAATTTCGAGTTCAGCCTTGGAGTTTTTCTTCAGTTCTTTCACCTTGAAGTATGCTGAGGGTATTCGTACCTTTTGCTTATCTTATTCTAGGCTTTGGCACATTCCATTAAAATGCTTTGACTTCCCCAGTTACAGTTTGCTATTTTCTATTCAGATCTTTTACTTAATATTTTCTTACATTTGCTTAAACTAATCCATTTTCAAGGGAAATTTCCAGAGCCTCTTCTGACATCCACTTTGATTCTTTTTTTTCCTTCCTATCTTTTTTTTTTTTTAATCTTTTTAATGACTTTTGCTTTCTTCGTGTGTGACGTTCTGGATGTTATACCACAACTCATCTGAACTGTCATTAATGCATCAAATTTGTTCTTTGAATTTTATATGGGGTATAGTCTAGGTTGTACTTGGCTCACATTGACTTGTTTTAATTTTTTCAGCATCAACTTGAATTTGCATATAAGCAATTACTGATTTGTTTCACAGTCAACCCCTGGCCTTGTTTTGGCTGACGATATTGAGTTTGTTCATTGTCTCTTCTCCAAGATGCAGGAAATGTGACTCCTGTGTATTCCATTCAGTGAGGTCCGTGCGAATAGTCACTGTTTGTTTTTGGACAAAGGTATTTGCAATGTAGACAGTGTTGGCGTTGCAAAAGTCCATCATGCTTGATGAACCTGTAGAGACAGCAAGTAGAATAAGGGTTTCTGGGGGTACAGTGGTCAGAGGGAGGGAATAAAAGGGAGCTGATCTCAAGTCATTCAAGAAGGAAGAGAATGTTTTGAAACTGATTTTACTAGCAATTGAGCAGTACTGCTTGATGTGATTGAGCTATGAAATTATATATGTATTAGCTCTCAATAAAATAGTTTGGGAAAAAAAGAAAAAGATTGTCTAAATTAAAACAAATGAAAAAAAACACAACTTCTATGATGCTGTGTGAAACTACGTTTTCTAGGGAAACAACACCAGTGACACGCATATATGTGTAAGAAAAGCTTTACATTAAGAAAAATATATATTTTTAATCAGGAAAGCAGCCCAGCCCAGGCCAACTCAACTCCATGCATGAGTCCTATATAGCCAGAACTCTCTTCAGACTCATGAAGCTGCCAGCACATGAAGCAGGAGGACGAAGCTGGCGTGCGGGAGATCACAGGCTGATGGGTGCAGAGTCATGTGGGTGCTAGGTATCCAGGAATATGGCAGGGTACCAAAGCTCTCAAGGTCAGCAGGCCACATGGCTGCCAACCCCAGAGCCAGGCACACCATCCAAGCAAGCAGGAAGGAGAAGAAGGGCAGGGGAGAAAAGTCCTGGGTGTTTCTCTTATAAAAAGGCCACATCCCCACGGATGCATCATCAGGGTGTGGCCTGATTGTCAGGTTGGTCTTCACCCTTTCTTTCAAACAGGTATGCGTTGACATGAAGTCTAAACATCACACATATTTCCTCAGCTTCATTTCTGTCACCGAGACCATGTTTTCCAACTGATGATGACTTTCTTTCTAACCTTCACCTTCCAAACACTAGTAATTACCAATACACTTGATTGCATGTTTGATCACTTTAATACTGAAAAGTTGGGAGGATCCTCAAATTCTTCACCATTGGCTTTAGTGGTTGATGCATACATTTGAATAATAGTTGAATGAACTGGTCTTCCTGGCAGGTGTATACATAGTATCCTGTCACAGATAGCACTCTACTTCAAGTAATATCTTAAAATGCTTGTTTGGCAATGAATAGGATACTGTTCTTGTTGAATTTGTCCTCCTTTGTATAAAAACCATAAGATTGTCTGATTCACAATGGCCAATATCAATCGATTTCGGCTCTCTAATACCTTGGGTATTGATTTTTATGTGTTCCATATCACTTTTGGAAAACATCCAATCTTCCTAGACTCACATTTTGTAAATTCCATAGCCCCATTATTAATAGACGTTTATAGTTGTTTCTTCTAATTTTGAGTCATGCCTCACCAGCAAATTAAGACACCCAAAACTTTGCTCTATCTAAATCGATAGGGTCAACTTTACTTTGAGAAGGTAGCTCTTCCCTAATTATACCAACCTGGGAGGCTCATCTTTTGTCACTATCTCAGACAGTGCTCCACTGCTGTTAATTATATTTTCAGTAGCTAATTCCTCAGGAAAACGGGCAGCCAATTTCTTCTTCATAGTCTGTTCTTAGTCTGGCAGCTCCAGTGAAACCTTTTCGCCAGAGATGATCTTGATGGTATTTGAAATGCTAGTGGAATCGCTTTCCATAGCAAACCATCTCATACAACAAACTGGCACACGAGTAGTGGTTGGTCCCAAACAGTTCGTTCTTTAAAAAGACTCCAGTGCGTGCAGAGTCATGTGGATCCAACGTCTACAGAAACATGGCAGAAACTGGTCTTCTTCACATGTGCATACATAGCATGCATGCCAGAGCTCTCGTGGTGAACAGGTCGCCTGGGAGACGTAGCTGACTAATTGAGACATATTTCAGCAAGTAAGCTAAACCACTGCTTTGATATAAGATTTGCGGGAATGCTTTTGGCTTATGGTTTAAAACGTATCTCATTGCAAAAGTCTGGGGATTAATCCAGCCACCATGGTTTCAGACGTTCTAGATTCCATTAGAATTTGAAATTCTGTTCTACATTTCCCGTCTCTCGATCAGGGCTCTTCCCTAGAATCTCTGCTCTAAATGCTCAGTAATGGCACCCTCTCGTTCCCCTGGCTCATGGCTAAGGACACAGTTGTTCATGGAGACAGTGTAACTTGTATGGTCACGTACAAGTCTTTAGGACCTCAGGCACTACTTGGAGGCCAGACCACACCCAAACTCACTGATGTTGACTTGATGCCAACTCAAAGGGACCCTATAGGATAGGGTAGAATTTCCCCTTGGAGTTTTGAAACAGTAGCACTTTATGGGAGTTAGATGCCCCAATCTGTCTCCAGCAGAGGCAGCTGGTGGCTTCAGCTACTGAGCTTGCAGGGAGCAGCCCACGGTATAACCACAGTGCCACCCGTGTTCCTGTGCTTGGAGACAGAGCAGCACATATGATAGAAGTGTTAAATATGATATTAGGCAAATTATTTGAGATGCCATCTGAATCCCTGACCGTAATCCAAATAAGCAAATCCCATGAGGTGTTTGGTTCCATACATGTCAGTCACCTCGGCAACTACTCTTTTTGTTTTTGTTGCTTTAAGTTCCAAAACTATTCCTAAAGCTTTAGGCCTCAGAATAGAGTGAAACTCTCTTTAGACCCTTTGCTACCTGATTGTTTTCATTTATTTGGATCACCAAGTCCCATTTCTGTTTTGTCTGAAAGGAAAATGAAAGCAAATTCCCTCCTACACTCAAACTGCTACTGATGCTCAATTCCAACTTCTTTTGTGATCAGCAAAGCTACTCATAGCTTTAGAATTTGGTTTTGCTTTTCAAGTTATAGTGCCTGCTGTTCTTGCCACAATGAGCATTCCTTTGGCACTGTGTCCCCCCGAAACTCATGGCATATGTGTCCCACCGAAACTCATGGCATATGTGTCCCACCGAAACTCATGGTATATGTGTATTATTTACCTTTGAAAAAAGTTGTTTTTCAAGAAGAAAAAGAAAATGAGGATGAAGTTTCACAACAGCACACTTTGCTCTGCCCTCCCGTTGGCTCTGAAGGAGGACTCGTGAAAGAAAATGTTAGGCTGTAATTAACGCAGCTCTTCAGAAGATAAGAGGTTCTTTCATCTATAGAAAAATTGCTGCACTAATTTTCAACAAGAACCAGAATGTCCTGGTTAAAATGCTCCTTCTTTACAAGGAATTCACCTTTTCGAATCTCGACATATTTACCATCAAATTTTACTATTGTGTTATGGGAAACTAGAGGAGAGTAAACATGCAATAATATTATTTTAGGTATAAATCTAAATACAGTGAGCATTAATAGCATATTTAGATAAATGCAGAAAAGAGGTTAAAGAATTTTAAAATAATATCAAGTCTGCAGGAATGGGCTTTCAAGTATAAACTTTAATTGGACGCAACTGAGAGGCAGCACTCTGGGAGCAGTGCGGGAGGGGATGAAAGGGGAGGAGACACAGGTTGGGAAATGTACCAGCATCTGATTTAATGAATCAAGGGCGCTATAGTTGCTTGCTAGGTCCGATTATCCAGTCAAAACAAGGATTATTCCCAACTGTTCATATCTTAATTTAAATATCTCCTTGCAGAAAGCACATTACAATTCTGAAACAATACTTTCTGAATGTATTTTTTGTGCGTGGGCTTGAAAGTTTTGGCAATGGGTTAGGCCTGTGTTCCACTGAAATGCATGGCATTTGTAGCTGCCTTCTCTTTCAAAACATACATACAAACAAACAAACAAACAAAACCCCAAACCAAAAGTACCCCAAAGCCTTATTTCTCAAGAAGCAAAAAGCAAAAAGATGAGGGCTACAAAAAATTTTTGGATAAACTTTATTATCTTGTCATTCAATGTTTCCATTATTTTTTGAAGCCCTCTCATATATGGGCTAACAGCAAATGTCCCGAAATTAGTGGCCCCAAGATTCATCTTGGGAGTACCCCTAGATGGTATCTATCTACTCTAAGGCAGGATGACCATGTGCACTGCTAATTCTTCAGTGCCCCTATATCGTCCTCAATGTCAGCAGCCACGAGGAAGGTCACATTCTTTCCCTTCCTTGGACAAAGATGGAAGGTAAGTGCCAAAGGATAGATAGGTTTGGCATTGGATGAAAGACTGAGATGCTTTGTCAAGGCAGGAAACTAGGTAATTTGGTTAAAAAAAAGTATATAATTTCTAGATATGGTTGTTGCAAGCAGAAGTTAATGGAAAGTTTCATCAATGAGGTTATTGCTTTTCAGGCTATAACAACAAATTTTACTCATGGAAAAAGAACCTCTAGGACAATGACTGTTAGTCTACTCTTCAGGTCTGGAACTGAACTTACCCTTGTGTTAAAATACTCAACCATTAAAGATCAAGGACAGAGTACTGAGGGTTAGGTAAGGAAATTCATGGAATAAGTGGGATAAGTGATGGTGTGTTAAGGAGATTACAATGAATGAATTGAAACAAAATGTGCATGAGTTGTTGAATGCAAAACTGCTGATATGCTCTATAAACCTTCAGCTAGTTCACAATAAAAAGTGAAGGAAACCCCCCAGAAGTTTGTAATACATACATACACGAAAAATAGAAGACAGTGCTACAGAGAAGCAGTATAGCTTCTGTGGCCTCTTCTACGCTCACTTCCTGCTAGTCTCTGCGCACGCGTGTGCGTGTGCGTGTCTCTGCGCACACACACGCACACACGCAGGATTCCTGACCAGAGAAGGATTCTTCCTTACATGTTCACAAAGAGACTTCAAGCTCATAAATTCTTCAGGGTGAGAAGCCTTTCCCGGCAGACCATCAAGTGGTTCTGAGGGAACCCATCTGGCTGAACCTCCTCCTCTGGTTCTTTTAGCTTGTATCGTTCACCCTCACCAAACAAAGACAGCTGTTACGTGGACCAGAGGACACTCAAATGAAACCAAGGAAGGATATGTCTAGACTAGCTGTCCAACTAGCTTTAGTGCTTCAGTTAACCTGTTTCTTCTCTGTTGTGCCTAAACCTCAAGTTTCCTATTGTATTATAAAGGCAGCTTTGCCATTAAATTACTTCACTTGAAAAATTAGTCACCAACCCTTAGGGTGCTGCCCCCCAAGACAGGTTGAAGATATTTACCAGTGACCTGTGAATGTGTTTGTTTTTTTTTTGGGAAATAGTCTTTGCAGCTATAATTATTAAGCATGAGGTCACACTTGAGTATTAACCCCAAGTCCAATGACTAGTATTCTTATGAGAAGAGACACACAGACAGAGACAGAGGAAAGATGTCCAGACGAAGGCATGGGTTTCAGTTGGGTCCACACAAGCCATGGAATGACTGGGGCTACCAAAGCTGGAAAAGACAAAGAATGGTGTTCCTCCTAAAGCCTTCAGAGAAAGGGCTGGCCTTGCCAGCAGGCAGAATTCCAACTTTCAGCCTCCAGATTGGGAAAGAATACATTTCCATTGTCTTAAGTCGCCCATGTTGTGGTATTTTATATGGCAATCCTAAGAAGCAAATACACCAATTATTGTTTAAAACTTTGCTTCCAAGGAAACATTTAGCAAACATCCTTCTCTAGAACCATTGTACAAGTTTCCTTGGATGGTATTTTAATCTGTTCACCTTGAGAAAAATGGTTGATAGCTTTAGGCTTTTATTTCTGAAGGCACAAGATACACCTAATGTAGTATGTTTCAGATTAGTACAAAATCAACATAAGTAAATATATACCCACTGGGAGACTTAGAACTATATACCTGGGAATATGTACAAGAATGTATGGAGTAGCACTATTCAACTAAGTTATTTGGATATCCTTAAAATGATCATTGCCAAGAAAATAGCATAGTCTAATTGCACAGTGTAATATTATATAGTGTAGGCTAATTGCACAGTGTAATATTATAAAATGGAAACAAGTGGATGGACTACAATCAGACAAGGTTAAGCCAGGGAGTATTACTATTGTCAGTATAGCTCATTCTTGCGCAGGTTTACTCTGCGGCTATCCAACAGCGGATAGCCGCAGACAAGTTCTCTTAGTAATACACTCGTCAGGCTCATCGAGAAGCCTTCCCCCAAAGGTCCAATCAACACATTGGCTTTCAAAAGGATCCCCTGAGCCAGCTAAGCTCAAGGCAGAGAGGTAAATTTAGATAGTTGCTACATTGACTGTGTTTATGGGAATCCAAAGGGGTAACTTTGACACATTTTCTCAACGGATACAGAATGATAAGGAGGGCTTATTACACAGAAGTTGAAAAAAATAAAAATTGCATGAATGAGAAAAGGGGCGCCAAGAATTGCACCGAGGATTCCCCCCCCCCCCCCCCCCGTTCATTGTAACAATGCACTTGCTCATTCTTTGAGGGTAGGAAGGGCTAGCCTAGGAGCACTTTGTTAGGAAACCTTGATCATGACCCTGCAGTCTTGGTTGTTTTGCTAAAACTTCAGGAGCATTTACAAGGAATGCGATTTGGGTACCTGGAAGATGCTCAGACTGCATTTTGACATTATGTAAATCAAAAAGGGCAGAATTTTTAGGGAAGAGTTAGAGAAATGGAAACACTGCCTTTTGTAGTGTGTAAACCTAAATGGAACATATGTCAAGAAATAATAATTTCACATTTTGATATTGTTTATAAAAATGATTTATATCATTTTATAGCATTACTTTTTTATTCATACTCATACAATAGTACAGATCAATTTTAACATATTTTATAGGAAAAGCGATGAATATTTATGGCAAATAACTTTTAATGTTTGGGTGAAAGTTCACAGAATAAATTAGTTTCCCATTTTGTATACAAATTTTGTTTCATGATATTAGTTTCAATGCCTTCAATGTAACATTTCCCACTTGCCTTTTGACTTCCCTATTTCCATTCATTCTTCTTTCCAGCTCCTCCCTGCCTTCTGAGCTTTGATTTGGGGCAAATCCTACCCTTTTTTGGTCTCATATTGTTGGTGGTACTGAGGAATATGTGATGTCCTGGGGTTCTTACTCACTGGACAAGCCTGGTTCTTGCGTATCTAACGGCTATAGTCTGAAGGTCTCCACCAGTATCTCAAAATAGTACGGATTATCTTTTTTATGATTTGGATTTTGTTCTAGTTTTCTTCCTTCTCCCTTTCCCCCTAGGATCTTCTACTATGATCCTGACCAGAGGATTTGGTAGAGGTAGCTGGGCATCATCTAGTTTTTCTGGTTTAGGCTAATGGGGGCTGTAGTTCATGTAGAAACCTTACATTATTCAACCCACGGCCATGACTTCGCCCTTTCAGACTTCTTTTCATTGTCCAAACTCAAGGACATTGGAACATTTCATTGGAGCATGCTTTGAGACCTCCATGTGTGCCCAAACTGCTGCTTTGATATTATGTAAACCAAAGAACTTAAAAAGGCAGAATTCTTCAGGCATGGGTTAGAAATGTATGGAGGGTCTGTCAAGGAACAATAGCTTCCCATTTACAAGTTTTGTTTAATAAATGTTTCTATGTTTCTGTTGCAGTATTTTTAAATTAAGCCTCTGTGTTGGGTTCTCTGGGGATGCAAAACCTTTAGTGAGGCTTGATGTGTTCGTATATAGAAAGAGACACAGGGAGAAATGGTTGTGCAGTTGTGGAAGTAGAGAAGTCAGGCCAGTTAAGGTCGGGCTTCTCCCGACTCTTGTAGCTATGAGAGCTGATGCACAGGAAGCAGGATGCAGCAGGGGGCCAACCACAGGCTGGACACAGAGCTCGGTCTGCCGGATACCAAGATACACGGATGCAAGGTCAGCCAAATGAAGCCATTGTCGGTTGTTGATTGAGGGTCCTGACAGTGGCAGGTGACACAACCAGAAGGTGACCAACCAGATGCAGACTCAAGCTCCAGTAGAAGGGGAAGCACTAAAGAGAAATCAGCTCTGCTCAGCCTTTCTCTTATAGACTAGGCCACACTCCCGAGGAGGTGTCATCAGGCTGCGACCTGATCGAGAGGTTGGACTCCATCCCTACTGTTCGCCAGGAATGGCTGTTTGATACAGTCCTTAGCCAACACACCCTCATACACGGATTTAAACACTGTCTAACAGGTTTTCCTGCTTCCTACTCCCCACTTTCAAAGCTCCTCACACCATGTCTAGATTCTTCAGAACAATATTTTAGAAGAAGTATGTCTGACTAACTTAAGAACCTATGATTCTGTATGGCCTATTATAGAAATTCCAATACTCCTTACTAGTTTAATCTCCTCCACGACTTCCACTTCCTATAACTGATCTACTCAAATCTCTCTCTCATCACTCCTCAGCACTTACACTGCAGTGAAGCCAGAGATCTGAATATCACAAACATGTATGCCAATTCCTTAAACCAAAATGTGCCCCCCCTTTACCAACCCCAAATGCCCACTTTTTAAGAACTAGCTATGATTCCAGCCATTTATAGCTTTCTCCAGTCTCTGGTGAATTCTCACTCTTTTCTCATTGGTTATGGAAATTAATGATGGCTATTTAATATTTCAAGTTACTGCTTTTTAAAATCTTCCAGCTGAATTAGAATATTTCTCAACTCAAAATCATATCTTAAACTTATAGTCTCCATAGTATTTGTTCAATAAAGTTTAATTTCTAGAACTAAAAATGTTTACGTCCTAAAATGACTTAGATCTATATGTTCAATTTAAACTTTATCAAGCACTTAGCTGTGTAAGGCACTGTGTTACACAAGAAACTCAATATCTATTGAATTTGTAATAATACGTGCTTCTACAATCAGATTTTTGGCCCTAGGTCTGACTTCTTTCTGTTGACATAAATCAACTCCATCCAACTGCCTTGAAATATCTTTAATGGGAGGCTTGGCAGTGCTGTCAGGGAAACATCATACTGCTAACTGTAAGGCCAGCAGTTCAAATCCACCAGCCAGTTTGCAGGAGAAATAGGTGGCTTTCTGTCCTTGTAAAGATTTACAGACTTGGAAATCCTCTATAGAGCCACTCTAAATTGGAAATGATTTGAAAACTGTGGGTTTTGCTTAGTGGGAGGTTTCACAGGTACTTATCTCACATTCAACTTGTTTATAACTTTCAACACATGTCTCCCCCAATATAACTCTTGTCAACATTTTCCTTATATAATTTAAAGCTAAGTTATTAACCCTATTGAAGTTCAACATTGTTATATTATCCTAGGAATTGTTCCTTTTTTAACTTAATCTCTGTGGTGAAGTGAAATGTACTATATTTATGGCTCTACTACCCAGGTTTTTGTAACTTCCCCCAAATTATTAGGTGGGAAAATGCAAGCAGGGTGTGTGAAACACTAATAGAGGCCATTGGCTTTGCCATTCCATTGCATGCACGAATCCCGAGGCCATCAAGATAGAAAACCCACAAGTCCTGTCGCTGAGACCATGAAACAGTAAGGCACAGAAGCAGGCCAACTTGCTTGCTCGTAAAGGCTGAGGACCAGGAAGAAGCTTGGCTGCTTGCTGAAAAGGGCTGCTGCAGACCAAAGATGATATACTTAATGTTTTCTGATCCTGGCTTTGATACTGGTTAATTGTTCTAAGGAAAAACCAAAAACCCTAACTGCCAGCGAGTCAATGCTGACTCGCAGATACTCTTGGAGGGTTTCCACAGGTGTAGCTGTTTACGGGAGAGGGAAGTCCAATCTTCCTCCGTGGAGCTGCTGGTGCTTTCCAACTGCCGACCCAGCGGATTGCAGCCCAACGCGTCACCATATACCAAATCTCATAATCACGAGCAATTTCTATGAGTTCTGGGGGCTCTTGCAATGGATTGTTGAACCCTGCAGAGAATACCTTGGAAGAAAGGTTGTGTCAGAATAGGGTAAAAGAAGGATTGAGGCCCGTCTGAGCCCTGCCTTTGGCAGTCAGCCTTGGGCTGTGGTGGAACTGGATTTGCCTTCTTACTGAAGTCAGAGGAAGTAAGATGGAATCCAACGCTGTGTATTCAGTCCCTAATACTTTATATGGATCCAGAGGCAGTTGTGCAAAGAGAATGAGAGGACTTCATGACTTCAGGAAAGAGGTGTGTTAGGGAGGTATCCTCTCACTCACTTATTCCCTCTGTGTGCTGAACAAATAATCTGAGAAGCTAGACTACCTGAAGAGGAATGTGGCATCAGTGATTGGAGAAAGGATTATACTTTGATCACATCCATTTCACCATTTCACACAGGAATAACCAAAGACAACAACCAAACAAAGTAATCACAAGTTTCACTTCCCCTATTCTTTCCAGAAAACAACCCAGTAAGCTGCATGGCCACATCTGACCTCTGGCTAGCCAAAGAAGAAAACCTACCACAAGACAGAGGTCAAGCAAGCATCCGTTCTCCATCTCCATGACGTGTTGCTCTAGTCCCCTACTCCTAACGTCCCACATTGTGTTTGTCTGGGTTGTCTAGAGAAACAAATCCAGAGACACGCATGTGTGTGCAAGAAAGAGTTTTATATCCATCAGTAATTGTGTATTAAGAAAACATCCTGGAGCAGCCAATGTACAGAGAGAACTGTAGGCCCAGCCCCACCACGAGACATGGCATCCCCTCACTGACCCATAGTGCTATGGGGAGCAGCACTGGAGACACAGTTGCCCCGCTCTCCCCCCATCCCCCCACCCCCGCAAAGGTGAAACATGAAGAGAGCAAAACAGAACAGCAAGGAGAGCAAATTAACTAAGCCCCCAAGGAATCCCAAAAAATAGACTTCGGGGGTAGGGCTTGACACCTCATCAGACTTGATTGGAAAATATTCATAAGGGTCAACAGACAGACCTGGAACTAATTATAGAATTTTTTCTTTCTTCATGTCTATCTGTGTAATATAGACAGGATAAGCAATCCGGAGGAGTAAACAATGGGACCAACGATTCTGGGGGAAAATGGGAAATGGGGAGGTGGGGAAAAGGAATGTAGCGAAGAGGAATTATTGAGAGCCCAATGAAGGTCAAACATTATATAGGACAGGAAGAAAGTAAAAGGAAATAGAAGAAAGAACTAGGAGGCAAAAGACATTTATAGAGGTATAAATCCAGGCACGTACATATAGAAATGTATTTATATAATTTATATAATGATAGGGATATAGGTCTATGCATATATATGTATATGTTAAGTACTAAGGTAGCAGACAGACATTGAGCCTCTACTCAAGTACTCCCTGAATGCAAGAACACTTTATTCTAATAACCTGGCATTCCATGATGCTCACCTTCCCAACACAATTGCTGAAGACAAAGTGGGTGCATGAGCAAATGTGGTGAAGAAAGCTGATGGAGCCTGGCTATCTAAAGATATAGCATCCAGGGTCTTAAAGACTTGAAGGTAAGCAAGTGGCCATCTAGCTCAGAAGCAACAAAACCCACATGGACGAAGCACACCAGCCTGTGTGATCACAAGGTGTCAAATGGATCAGGTATCAGGCATCAAAGAACAAAACATCATATCATTGTGAAGGAGGGGGAGTGTGGAGTGGGGACCTAAAGCCTATCTATAGGCAACTGGACATCTCCATACAGAAGGGTCACAGGGAGGAAATGAACAAGTTATGGTGCAGTGTAGCAACGATGAAACATACAACTTTCCTCTAGTTTCTAAATGCTTCCTTCCCACCACCACCACTATCATGATCCCAATTCTACCTTACAGATCTGGCTAGACCAGAGAATGTATACTTTTACAGATAGGAACTGGAAACACAGGGAATCCAGGACAGATGATTCCTTCAGGACCAGTGGTGAGAGTGGCGATACCGGAGGGTAGAGGGAGGGTGGGGTAGAGAGGGGTAACAGATTACAGGGATCTACAGATAACCTCCTCCCTGGGGGACAGACAACAGAAAAGTGGGTAAAGGGAGACATCAGAGAGTGTAAATATGGCAAAATAACAATTCATAAATTATCAAGGGTTCATGAGGGTAGGGGTAGTGGGAGGAAGAAAAAATGAGGGGCTGATGCCAAGGGCTTAAGTGGAGGGCAAATGTTTTGAGAATGATGAGGGTAACAAATGTACAAAGGTGCTTTACACAATTGATGTATGGATGGATGGTAATATGAGTTGCAAGAGCACCTAATAAAATGATTTTTTTTAATGAAGAAGATAAGTGAAAACCAGCCTTGTGGGTTGTAATTCCTACTCCTTTGGTAGTGTTATTATGTGCATGTGAATGTTGCACCAGACTGTGGGGCATGTGGTAGGATAGGGCACCAGAGAACAAAGCATGAAAGAAGAAGGAAAGGGGGGGTTGGGAAGCAGTAATAAGTGTAGCTTGAACACTGAGAATGTCTGCACCAAGTTGCCCACGCAATATTCTATCCACACAGGGCCCCCAGAAATCAAAAGTAAGAGGTTGGCCTGGCTGGGTTGCCTTAACAGCTGGGGAAATTGCCTGTGCTGGGGGAGCAGGGCTCACAAAAGAGGTTTTTGCTAATGGTCAATTGGGGAGTCTGTAAGAAGGTTTTGCTGCTCTCCCACTTTTAGAAACTTGAGTCTATTTAGCTTCTACATGAATTTTCTCACTGCCAGGTAGTGCAGGATATCCTTAGAGCCTCTCCAGTATTTGCTGAGACCTTCTCATGCTTGCTATCTGTCGGTCACATTTCCCTATCTCCTCTCTCCTGTGTCCGTAATTCCTTTTTGCTTTCTTCATGTGGTATGTTCTTGTTGTCAGTCCAAAAACCTGGTCTTCTGTCATTAGCGTTCAGTACATAAAACGTGTTCTTCTGAAGTTTCTACGTTCAGGTGGGATATACTCCAGGTTGCATTTTGGTTCTAATGTCGTAGTTCTAATTTTCTTCAGCTTCATCTTGAACTTGCTTATGAGCAATTTAGAGTGCCCATTCTCCAGTCAGCCCCTACACTTTTTCTGACTGATCTTAAACTTACCTATTACCTCTTTCTACAGGTGTAGCCAGTCTGATTCCCGTGTATTTCATCCAGCAAAACCCATGTCATTTCTGTCTGATTTCCTCAAGATTAGTCCTTCTTCTTACATTTTACATTCCAGTCACAGATCATTGTTAATGCTTGTTGCTTGCATGTTTGATCAATATCTGACTGCAAAAGTTTGTAAAAACGATCACCTTTGGCATTAGTGGTTGGTGCATAAATTTGAATAATCTAGTAATTGGGATTTCTTGTAAATGTATGGATATTATACTTCTAATGACGCCATTATGCTTCAGTATAGAACTTGAAATGTTCTTTCTGATGATAAATGTTAGGTCATGCCTCTTAAATTGATCATTTCTGACATAGTAGAGCCTGTGACTACCAATTCAAAATGTTCAATACCAGTTCATTTCAGCTCACTAATGCTATAATATCAACCTTATGCATTTCATTTTTGATAGTATTTTGTTTTCCTAGACTCATACTGCATACATTCCATGTTTTGATTATTTGTGGATGTTTGCAGCTCTTTATCTTCATTTTGGAGTCCTGCTCCAACAGCATATGAACATATTTCAACAGAAACATGAAATGTTGGAAGCACTGACTCTTCTATGCCAAGAAGTCTGAAAGACATCTAAGTGGCCAACTGACTGGACCAGACCTATATCTGTGCCAATCCCAAAGAAAGGTGATCCAATAGAATGTCAAAATCATTGAACAAGGTCATTAACATCACAAGCAAGTAAAGTTGTGCTGAATATAATTTTAAAGTGTTTGCATCAGTACATCAGCTGGGGATTGCCAGAATTTCAAACTGGATTAAGCAGGTGATGTGGAATGTCAAATGGGTCTTGGCTGAAAATAAAGAACAAAAGAAAAATATTTACTTAGTTGAAAACCACATCAGCTGTGTGAAACATAACAAACTACGGATAATATTACATAGATGAGAATTCCAGAACACCTTATTTGTGCTTCCAAAGAACTGGTATAGAGACCAAGAGGCCGGTTTTTCAACAGAGCAAGAGAACAATATTTATCTTAAATTCAGGAAGGTGTACATATGGATTGTGCTGTTTCTCTATACTTATTCAACCTGTAAGGTGTGTTATGTAAGGAGAGATAAGACATCAGAGTCGGATGAAAGCTAATTACAATTTTTAAGATATAGATAACATAATTTTGCTTGATGAAAGTGAAGAGAATTGAAGTACTTACTAATGAAGATGAAAGACTACACCCTTCAGTGTAAATTTAACATGAATATCTAAAAAAAACCCAAAATTATAACAGATCAATGAGCAATATCATAATCAGTGGACAAAAGACTGAAGTTGTAAGGCATTTAACTTTACTTGGATCCACAATGCAATGATTAAATGACATATTTCACTGGACAAATCTGCTGCAAAAGATCTCTTTCACATGTTAAAAACAAAGGTGCCTTTTTAAGGACTAAGGTGTGCCTATAAGGAGGCCTGATGGCTTAGTGGATTATGCATTTAACTGCTAGCTGTTCAAATCCACCAGCTGCTCTGTAGGAGAACCGTGGCTTTCTAGTTCCATAAACAGTGACAGTCTTGGAAACCCACAAGATGATTTCTATTCCGTCCTATAGGGTTGTTATGAGTCAGAATAGAGTTGATGGCAGTGAGTTTTTACCTCAAGCGAAGATATTATTAGTTCCTTCAAATGAAAGCAAAGGGCAGACAATGAATAAATAAGACTGAAAAAGAATTGATGACATTAAATTATGGTGTTGGCAAAGAATATTACGTATTTTGTGGATTGTCACAGGAATGAACAAATCTTTCTTGGTAGAAGTACAGCCAGACTACTTCTTAGAATTGAAGATGATGAGAGCTCATTTCATTTACCTGGAGCATAGTATTAGATGGACTAATTTCTTTTTAAAATTTTTTTCCAAAAGTGTGGAGTTTATTGGGGAAGTTAGTAAGTTATCACAAGCCAGCGTCAGAAAGCATTAAGGAATGGTCTACAGCAATACCCTTCCTTAGCTAGGAGCTAAATATCTCTCTACCTCATTCTCTCAATCACACACTCCCTATACCTTTGCCTTTCTGAGCCAGGAAGCCTCATGGCTCCTCTGCTCTGTCTCATTGTCTCCATGCCTTGGCATCTGGTCTCAGCATGTGATCGCCTGTGCGGCACAGGGCACCTTAGGCAGTGATTTTTAATGTGTTCCACTGGTGGATTTTCTTTCTTGATGATCCCAGAAATTCTCTCTGTTCCTACTTAAAGAAAAATCATTTTATTGGAGACTCACAGTTCTTATAACAGGCCATACATCAATTGTATCAAGTCCATTTGTATATATGTTGCCATCATCATTTTCAAAACATTTTCTTTCTACTTGAGCCCTTGGTATCAGCTCCTATTTTTCCCCTCCCTCCCCACTCTCCCACCTCTTGAACCCTTGATAAATGATAAGCAATTATACCTTCATCCACATTTTTGTTTTTCGACCCCCTGGGGGAGAAATATATATCAACCATTGAAACTGGTTCCCGATTTCTCCCCCTTTCCCCACACATTCCTCCTACCCTCATGGGATCACTACTCCCATTATTGTTCTTGAGGTGTTTATCTGTCTGAAATTCCATGTGTTGAGAACTCTTATCTGTACCAATGTACATGCTCCTGTCTAGCTAAGTATACATGCTAAAGTAGAACTGGGTTCATGATAGTGGCGGGGTCAGGGGTGTAGTGGCATTAAAGAACTAGAGGAATGTTGTATGTATCATTGGTGCTATACTGCACCCTGGCTGGCTCGTCCTTCCTTGTGACCCCTCTGTAAGGGTATGTCCAATTGTCTACAGATGTGCTTCATGTCTCCATTCCACACTACCCCATCATTCACCATTATATGATTTTTTTGGATGTTCTGATGCCTGACATCTGATCCTGTAGACACCTCATGATCACACAGGTGTGCTTCTTCCATGTGGGCTTTGTTGCTTCCCTGCTGGATGGTGCTTGTTTCATTTCAAGCTTTTAAGACCCCACGTGCTATATATTTTAATAGCCAGGCACCATGAGTTTTCTTCACCACATTTGCTTATCATCCATTTTGTCTTCAGTGATCCTGTTGGGAAGGTGAGCATCAAAGAATGCCAGGTTATTAGAACAAAGTGTTCTTGTATTGAGGCAGTACTTGAGTAGAGGCCCAATGTCCATCTGTTACCTTAATACTTAACATATAAATACATGTATATATGTACAGACTTCCAACAAGATGATTCCCAAGTAAGCAGCTTGAATTGAGAGTTACATAGCTATCAGTAAATTCACTGATTAGGATACCAAATGGGGATTCAGGTAAGTGAATTAACTCCTATAACAATCTAGAGTACTCTTTTTGCCAGGAAGGCAACCTTCCCTTCCAGCTAGCCATTCTCCAATGCCAAGTGCCCACAACACTCAATGCCACAAATATCGTCTTCTTCCCACACAGCAGCTACTCCTACCAGCACACCTGTTACTGTCTGCCCGAGGCAAGTCCTGCAGCAAATGGCCCTACACACACTGAGAGCCTATGGCTGTACCCACCACAGTTGGAACCCACCTCACCCTTGTTGCCTACACGTAGCTCAGGCAACTGTACCCACATTTCACTTACCTACCAACTGCGGCCTGTGCCACTGGAGATGGAGCACACCAATCATCCATGTGGGGCTCCAATATCCTCAAACAGAATACTTCAATAACTACATGGAGTCCAACTGTGACCTTTTAGCCTGCAGCTAATCCCTTCACAGCAAGTGACCTCAGCTCTTAGAGCCACAGTCAGAACTTATCCGCCATACTCTGCAGACTACAGGAAGGCTGACCTAGACACCGTGGCTCTCTGGGGAGCTTGTCCCAGACGAGTGATGTCTTTGCCAGGCCACCTCAAGTCCTGGTTTTCCCATGCAGCAGCTGAAGCACTGCAGCTTCTATGCCAGGTTGTTTCTGCCCCCAGGGGTCTAAACATGGTAACACTGTGGCCACACAATTTCTCAACACCAGGGATTTCCTGTGGCATCTCCTTGACTCTGTGGACTCTCTGCCTGGCAGTGACTGATCCTGGAGATTTCCCTTGGTATCTCTGAAAAGCCGTGGCTTCTCTACCAGCCTGCCCCGAACACCTGGGCTGACCCGCAGTACTTCCACTGCTCCTTAGCTTCTCCAACAGGCAGTACCTAGCACTGGTGACTTCCCACGGTACCTACACAGCTCTGTGGTTTCTAAGCAGGGCCACTCCAGCACCTAGGACCTCACATCAGGCCCTCTCCCCTGATCTGCAGCTCACTCATTGGGTAATCCCAACATTGCAACCCCCATCTGCCACAGCCCACCCTGGTGATGAAGCCCCCAGACATACTAGCTCAGGTCCTACGGCATCCCTGCTGACCGAACCCAGCCCAGCAGCCTCCTTGATGCCTGGCACAGATTTGCATACCCTCCACAGTGCAGCCTGGCCCAGTGGTGTCCCAGCCAGCCTAGATTGTCCTGCGGACATATTGTGGGCATGCCATGGCCTGGTCCAGAATCACACCCACAGTCACCTGACACAGGCCATGTTCCAAGCACCCCTGCTGCAGCCAGTCACCAAACTGCTGTAGCACCTCCCTTATGGAGTAGACTACCAAATACAGTAGGCCATAGGCAGGTCCCACAATCACTCTTACTAGCTCCACAGAGAGAAAGCTCAGTGCCCCATGTCTTTCAGGAATATGGTGCCAAGCACTACCAAAATGACATGCAAAAAGCAGCCTACCTCAACCACCTCAACAAGAAAACAAAATGCAACATCGGTGGTAGTCCTAAACCTAAGACACTCACAGAAGAAGCAGATATTGATCTGCCACACAAATAAATCCTGAGAAGGCTTCTTGGAGTCATATACAGTATGAGGGAAAAAATGCAGAATAAGGATACAATGATTGAGGAGATGAAGTCCATGATAGATGTAATGAAGTCCATGCACTAAAGGGAAATACAAGAGTTAAGGGGTGAGGTAATAGAAGTAAAATATATGATAACAGACTCGCCAACAGACTAGAAGTAGTGGAGAATCATACTAGTCATCTCAAGGACAACCAGGCAGACTTCAACAAACATGAAAGAAAGTCAAACAGGACAATCAAAGAGGTTGAAGAAAACCTGAAATCAATGACAGATTCTATGAAGAGGAACAATAATCAAAACAAGACACAATGAAGAAGTCAACAGCTAAAGTAGCGATGGAATTCCTGGAAGAAAACAACCCCAACTTAATGAATGAGAATCAGAAAATCATGCAGGAAGCAGAGAGGATCCCAATTAGACTAAAGTCCAGGAAGAAATCACCAAGGCACATAATATTTAAATTATCCAACTTTGAGGAAAAGGAAAAACTAAGAGCAGCTGGAGAAAAACATGATAGTCAAATACAATGGTACTCAGGAAAGAATAAGCTAAGACCTATCAGAAGATACCATGAAAAGGAGGAGAGAGCAGAGAAACATCTTCCAAAAGTTGAAATAGAACAAAGCCAATCAAAGAATTCTCTACCCCAAACTGTCTATCAAGATAGATGGGGAGATAATAGTTTTCCCAGACAAGGAAAAACTCAAAGAATATATTACAAGATATTCAACCTAGTTAAAAATCCTTGCTGACTCCCTGTGGTCAGAAGATCAATATTCACCAAGTACAAATAGGAAGCCACCACAAAGCGCTACCCCACCTAGAAGTCAACGTGCCGAAAATAACCACCAAGATAACATTGTCTCAATGGCGAAAAGAATGCACGAATGAAACTCCCCCAACACTGGCTCAGCACAGTGTTGTGGGGAGATGGGAAAATACCCCAAACGAAAAATATGGAATGACAACAATGACTCCACAGTTGGTAATATTTCTGGATGTCAATGGTCTGAATTTGCCCATTAAAAGAACAAGTTATGCAGACTGGCTCAGAAAATAAAACTCAACAATCTGTTGCCTGTAAGCGACACACCTGCAGCTTGCAGACAAAAACAGGCTAAAATAAAAGGCTGGGGACACATGGTGGGAAGTTAGTCTGATCTGAACCCCCCACAGCAGGGTGAACCAAGAAGGGAACATAACAGATTCGCAATTGGAGCAAAGCCAAGCCACAAAATCCCTGAAGAGCCCTCAAAATAAACTTCAGAATAGGAGGGGCAGATCCTGGAATTCCCCCAGGACCAGCAGGGAGATAGTCATAAAAGTCCATGGATGGACCTAGAATTATGTATGTTATTTTTCTCTTCTTCTTTTTTGTTTGGTCTATGTTATTGTTGGCTTGACTACTTATATAAGATAGGCACGGGAAGCAAGCTCAAGATAAAAGCAATGGGACTGGTGGTCCCAGAGGGACTTGGGGGAGAAAGAGGCCAGGGAAGGGGGAGTGAGCAAACAATACCATAAACAGGGGAAGAACTAGGGAATTAAAATCAACAACAAGGAAGATATAGAAATCCTAGGGGTATTGGAGCAACAGAAATCTAGTTGAGAGGAATTACTAAGAGGTCTAGCATGATGGTGGGGCAGGAGGAAGGTAAAAGGAAACACGGGAATGATCTAGGATGCAAAACTATGGGTAGAGGTATAAGTTAAAGTGTGTATATTTATAAATACATTAATTTATAAAAAATAGAGGTATTGGCCTAGGTACATATATTTATATGACAGTACACTGAGGTGGTGGATGGATATCTGGCCTCTGCTCATACTTTCCCTCAATTTGTTCTAACAAACTGGCATTTTGTGATGCTCACCCTCCTAGCACAATCGCGGAAGACAAAATGGGTGTATAGCAAATGTGGTGAAGAAAGCGATGGCACCTGCTTACCAAAAGATGTTGCATTTGGGGTCTTAAAGGCTTAAGGTTAAAGAAGTGGCCATCTAGCAGATATGCAACAAGTGTACATGGCAGAAGCACACCAGTCTGTGTGATCATGAGGTGTCACCGGGACTGGGTAACAGGCATCAGAAGCCCCCAAACAAAACAGACACCCAAAACTCATCTATATACAATGTGGCATTCCCTCACAGAAGGGTCACAAGGAAAGAATGAGTCCAGGGTGAAACACACAAAATTTCTCTGGTTCCTTAAGGCTTCTTCACACCCCATCCCCCCACCCTCACCCCCACTGTCATGGCCCCAGCACTGCCTTTCACTATGGGCCAGACCAGATCATGTACACAGGTACAGATAAGAGAGAAGAGCTGATGACACATGGAATCCAGGAACAGGAGTGTGAGCTGTGACACCAGAAGGGTAGGTGGAAGGTATAGAGAGAAGGGGAGGAAGGGGAAACCAACCACATTGATGGACACACAACTGCACACACTCCAGAGGGATGAACAACAGAAACCTCGGAGGAAGGGAAACAGTTATCAGTGTAAGATATGAAAATAATAATAATTTATAATTTAACAAGGGGTTATGAGGTTATGGGAGGGGGAGGGAGGGAAGGAAAAAGAGGAGTTGATATCAAGGGCTCAATAGAAAGTAAATGTCTAGAAAATAATGATGGCAACATATGTATAAATATGCTTGATATGATTGATATATGGACTGTTATAAGAGCTGTAAGAGCCACCCAAAATGATCTTTTAATTTTTAAAAAGGCTGTTAAAATATTCAAAGAAAACAGCAATAAAAAATAAAGCAGGATTTGCAATCCTAATCTCAGACAAAATAGATCTCAATGTGTAAATCACAATAAGACATAAGGATATCACTATATAATGCTAAAAGGACCTGTAGATCAAGAACCAGTGAGCAATATATATATATATATATATGCTTAACAAGAGACCCGCACAATTTGTTAAACAAAATTTCTTTAAAAAATGTAAGCAGAAACCACAGATTCAACAATCATAGTAGTTGAATTTAATACACCACTATCAGAGATAGGTCACCAGAAAAGAAACTCAACAAGGAAGCTACATAGCTAAACACCACAATTAGGCAATTCAACCTAATAGACATTTATAGAGTTCTCCACTCAAATGTCCCCCTCAGGCCACCATGCCATAAAGCTGGAGATAAACAAAGGGCGATAAAAACAAACAAACAAACAAAAAACCAAGGACAAACAATTGGAAGATGGATAACAATCTTCTGTGGAATGATTGGGTACTCGCCCAAATTAGAGAAGAAATTAGGAAGTTTTGGGAAATAATGAGAATGAGAACACAATGTACTAAAACCTATGGGACACAGCAAAAACAGTTATCAGAGGCTGTTTGATAGCAGTTAATGCATATATGAAAAAGGAAGAGAGACAATGACTATTATGCTATCACAAAATCTTCAGCAACTAGAGCCGAGCCAATAGAACAACCCCTTAATAGCAAAAGAAAAGAAATAATAAAAAATATCAGGGAAGAGATTGAAGAGTGGGAAGACAAGAGTTTAATGCTAAAAATCAATGCAGCAAAAAAGCTGAGTCTTTGAAAGGATTCACAGAATTGATAGAACACTGGCAAACCAAATCAAGGACAGGAAGTAGCAAACATCAATAGCCTGGATGAGGGATGCATCAGGGGAAAGCACAACAGACTTTAATGAGATTAAAAGGATAATTACAAACTACTACGAAACTCTGTAGTCCAATGAATTCAACAACCTGGAAGAATTGGGCAAATACTTCGAAAAACAATCTCTCCCTAGAGTATCCCCGATAGAAATCAAGAACCTCAATAAACCCATTGCAATAGAAGAAACAGATATGGCTATCAGGAAACTATCAACAAAAAAACCTCCTGGGCCAGATGACTTCACAGGAGAATTCTACCAAGCATCCAGAGAACAGCTGACACCAATCTGACACAAACTATCCAAGGGCACAGAAAAAGATGGTAAACTCCCATGCTCATTTTACGAAGCTAGTATAACACTGATACCCAAACTGGGCAAGGATCCCACACGAATAGAGAACTACAAACAGATAGCTCTAATGAACATAAGAATGTAAAAAATCCTTAACACAATATTGGTGAATAAGTTACAAAAGTATCTTAAACAAATCCATCATGACCAGGTGGGATTCGTACCAGGGATGAAGAGATGGTTGAACATGTGAAAAACCACCAATATCATCCATCACATTGAGAAGAAAAGGGATAAGAACCACATGATAATATCAATAGACACACACAAAGCATTTGACAACATCAACACCCATTCCTAATTAAGACACTCAAGAAGATAAGAATGGAAGGGGGAAATCCTCAAGTTAATACAAGCTATCTATGAAAAATCAACAGCCAACATCATGGTCAGTGGAGAAAAGACTAAAACAATTCCCCTAAAAGGGGGACCAGACACAGATGTCCTTTGTCCCCACTTTTATGCAATATAGTACTGGAGGTCCCAACTAACAACATAGGCAATAAAAAGACATTAGAGGTGTTTGTCTGGGGGAGGAAGAGATGAAACTATTGTTATTTTCAAACGACATGATTCTATTCAGTGAAAACCCCAAAAGCTCCATAACAGGAGTGCTGACAGCAATAGAGGAATATAGAAAAGTGGCTGAATACAAGATTAACAATAACAAACACAAGTCCATTGAATTGCTATGTACATTGGAGAAGACCATGGAAGAGGAAATAAAAAAGGCAGTGCCGTTCACAATTGCCAAGCACAAATTGAAATACCTAGGGATATACCTAACCCTAAAACCAAAAGATTTGTCAAAGGAAAACTACAGAATCCTACTACAAATAACCAAAAGTGAGCTTCACAAATGGAAGACTATCCCATGCTCATGGATTGGAAGACTCAATATAGTAAAGATGTCAATCCTACTCAAGGCACTATATAAGTTTAATGCTGTACAGGTACAAATACCAACAACCTTCTTCAAAGAAATGGAAAAACTGACTACCAACTTCATATGGAGAGGGAAGAAGCCCAGAATTAGAAGAGAACTCCTTAAGAAGAAAGACAAAGTCAGAGGGCTTGCTTTACCTGACTTTAAAATATACTACATAGTCACAGTGGTCAAACCAGTGTGGTACTGGTATAATGACAGATACCCAGACCAGTGGAAAAGAACAGAAAACCACCTAACACTCCTGAGGAGAACCCAGTTAAACAAAATCAGAGGATTTTTGTAGGAGGGGATGTGGTGAGATAGGAACTCTCAGCCATTGCTAGTGGTCTTGTAGGTATGTAAAACCTCTGTTGAAAGCGATCTGTCAATATGTAAAGCAAATGAAAATTGAGCTAAGTCACAACCCAGCAACTCCCCTATTGGACATATATCCAGAAGAAGTAAGAAATAGACTGCAATCAGTCATCTGTGCTGTAATGTTTATTACAGCATAATTCACAATCACAAAGATCTGGAAACAAACTAAATTGCCCTCAATAGACAAGTGGATTAGAAAACTCTGGCACTTGCACACATTGGAGTACCATGCATTTCCCCAAACATATGAAGCACATTGTCCCATGGGACAAGTACAAGATGAGTCCACTGAGGAGGTCCAGTCAACAGAGTGGGAACAGAAGAAAAGTTATTTAATACATAATTTATCAGTTGAGGGACAGGCACACAGGCAGGGAACAGACCAAGCCCAAGGATGCATACAGCATACCAACATAAAAGTGGGGAAAAGAGGGGTGGGGAGAGAAGAAAAAATAGGGGGTGGGTAGGAGAGGAAGTCATTGGGAGGAAGAGGCCATTAATTCACCACGGGGGAGAGTACTGTTTATGTCTCCACAGGAAGGGGAGAGAGGGACCAAACCTCAACCTGGTACACCTTAAAGGCAACATATCAGCAAGACACAGTGAACTAACAGAGTGGTCTGCAAGGTTAGGCCTCTATCCTAGGTATATCCTAGGAAAAATGCGCTACAGAGGCCATCGCTGAAATTACAGCCCAGAGAGAGTGGCAGGTCTGCCCCTACCACATGGGAGCAAACTAAGATGGAGAGAGAGAGAGAGAGAGAGAGAGAGAGAGAGAGAGAGAGAGAGAGAGAGAGAGAGAGAGAGAGAGAGAGAGAGAGCGAGCTTGGTCCACCAAGTTTTGAGGGTGAAATTCCTGCTCAGAACAGCCAGCACAGAGAGGACCATAGGGTGAGTTTCTCCGCAAATCACAAAGTCCCCTTACTGACCCACATTGCTTATGGGGGCAGTACCAGAGACACAGGCTGGGAATTGAGCCTGGTCTGACCACCCCACCCCACCCCACCCCACCCCCACACACCAGGGCATAGCACAAAGGAAGTGCAACAGAGCAGCAAGGGTAGCAAAGCAACAAAGTCCCCAAGGAATTCTGAAAATAGACTTCAGTCTTGGTGGGCAGCGTTTGGCACTGCATCAGTGCTGATCTGAAAACATTCATAAGGGTCAGCAGAAAGACCTGGAACTATTCATGGGTAATTTTTTCTTTCCTTTATTCCTATCTATAGAAGATTGACAGGATAAACAATCACAAGGAGAAAACAATGGGACCAATGGTTCTGGGGGGACAGAAGAGAGGAGGAGGTGGGGAAAAGGGAAGGGGGAACCAGCAAACCCAGGGACAAAGGAACAAGAGATCTAAAATTGATGTTGAGGAGGGCATAGGATGCCTGGTGGGGGTCGATCAAGTGGAATGTAGCTGAGAGGAAGTACAGAGAGCTGAATGAAAGTCAAACATGATAGTGGGACAGGAAGAAAGTAAAAGGAACTAGAGGAAAGAATAAGGAGGCAAAAGACATTTAAAGAGTGATAAACATACGTGTACATATGTAAATATATTAATATATAATGATAGGGCTATAGGTCTATGTACTCATATCTATATGTTAAGTATTAAGGTAGCAGACGGACTTTCGGCCTCTACTCAAGTCGTTCCTCAACATAAGAACACTTTGTCTCTCCTTCCAACATGATCGTTGAAGACAAAATGTGTGCATAAGCTAGTGTAGTGAAGAAAGCTAATGGTGCCCAGCTATTAAAAGATATAGCATCTGGGGTCTTAAAGGCTTGAAGTTAAACCAAGCAGCCATCTAGCAGGGCGGCAATAAAGCCCACATGGAAGAAGCACACCAACCCATGTGATCACAAGGTGTTGACGGGATCAGGTATCAGGCAAAAGAAGACCCAAAGCAAACAACCATTTCATTGTGAACAATGTGGTCAGAGTGGAGACCCAAAGCCCATCTGTAGACAATTAGATATCCCCTCACAGAGGGGTCACAAGGAAAGGACGAGCCAGCCAGGGTGCAGTATAGCACTGACAAAACACACAACATTCCTCTAGTTCTTTAATGCTTCCTGCCCCCCCCCCCCGCCCACTATCATGACTCCAGTTCTATCTTACAAATCTGGGTGGACTAGAGTATGTACCCTAGTACAGATAAGAGCTCGCAACACACACAATGCAGGACAGATAACTTCCTCAGTACCAATAATGAGAGTCGTGATATGAGGAGGGTTGGGGGAAGGTTGGGGCAAAAGGGGCAGAAAGGGGGAACCAATTGCAATGATCAACGTACAACCTCATCTCCCCCCAGGGGGACTAACAACAGAAACGTGGGTGAAGGGAGACAGAGGACAGTGTAAAATATGAAAATAAAAAGAATTTTTAAATTATTAAGGGTTCACAGGGTGGGAGGGTGGGGGAGGGAGGTGAAAAAGAAGCTGATACCAAGGGCTCAAGTAGAAAGATGATGTTTTAGAAATGATGATGGCAACATATGTACAAATGTACTTGATAACAATTGATGTATGGATTGTTGTAAGAGCTGTAAGAGATCCCAACAAAATGATTTATTAAAATAAATAAATACATGTACATAGACCTATGCCCCTATTGTTACATATTAATATATTTACATATGTACATGCCTATATTTATGCCTGTATAAATGTCGATTGCCTCCTAGTTATTTCCTCTAGTTGGATGGACTAATTTCTTCAGGACATTATGCTTAGTAAAGTAGGTGGTCAGTTAAAAAGAGGAAGATTCTCAACAAGCTAGATTGACATGGTGGTTACGACCGTGGTCTCCAGGATAGCAATGATGATGGTGCAATCCCACGGTTCAGAACCAACTCAACAGCACCCAACAACAACATAAGACGCCGTGTTGTCTCATAATTAATTATTCCCTTCACCAATCACAATGCAGAATGTAAGCTCTTTTATTTGTCTTTATAGTGCCTTTAACTTTTGGCAAAATGCCTAGCATGCAGTGGTTTCTGAATAAATTGAATGGTCATTGTGTGAAACAACCTAACTACCAAATTAATTTTAACATGTGTATAAACACTTCTCCTTCATTTAATATCACTAACAACTAAGCAAATAAATAGCAAATGCTTAGCAAAATATTTTCACTGCACCTATTTTTTCTGTGGGCAGTCTAATGAATAGAATTCATTTTTCTTCCATACTCTAGGCCAAGAGATGTGAAATGGGTGAGTAAGTGGTTATAAACCTACACATAGCAGAATCATTTAATAACAAATTTTCATAGAGCTAAATTGATTTAAGGTCAGATTTTGAAAATCCCACCAGACTCTAGGTAATTTGTAAGTCATAAAATTCCATTTCAAATCTATTTTTCTCTGGTTTCTTAGGTGTGCTTTGAAAAAATATTTCTCTGAGTAAACCAGCCTGTGAACAAACATTAATATCCTTGTAGCTTTGAAGTGGTTAGGTTTGTCAGATGTGTATATATCTACATCAACCTCTCTGTTTAGAAACTTGCCATTCTACAGATTAAATGAATGAAGACAAGTATATTAGCTGGTATTTAAATAAGTACCATATAGTAGAATTTATAGTGAAAGAAGAAGAAATTTCCTTCCAGAATTTAAATTGAAATTAAAAATCAAAGTAGATTTATGTTTTTATGGTCCACAAATCCTAGAAAATGACACATACACAATTTCCCCAAATTTAATTTAGATATCTGGCTGCTGGCCAAATGCTAAGCGAAAGGTTAGAGGTTCAACTTCATGGAACGCCATCTCAGACTTGGATATCTACGTCTGGCAATCATTTGCAGCAGTTTTACCCTGCTTCATATAGGCCACCAGGAGTCAGAATTCCCTCCGTGGAAAGTCGCTTGGCTTAATGGAAATCTTAGCTCGAAAGATCTCAGCTTATAAATAGTTTTTTGTACTTTTGACGAATTGGAGAGTTAGGAGGAGCATTTTATTTCTCTTAAGAATGGAGTTAAGAATCTTAACTGTTAAGATCTTTATTTTTTATAACAAAGTTGTAATGCTTTGAGTATTACTGCATTTTATTGCCACATGAAGTCTATAAATTCTGATACTAACTTTGGTGTCTCAGACCAAATAAAAAGTCTCAACTTTGTCTTTCACTGGATGCTAATATTCCCATTCAGGTTAAACATCAATAGCATTTGACTTCATTGTAGCTAATTCTTTTCATAATTCAAATATTGAGAATGTGCTGCAAGTAGAATTCTTGAATTACAGAGCTCAATGGTAATATTTGATAGAACATCCTATAATTAGGGATTTAAAAGGTAATGCCATTGCCCCAAGAAAGTTGAGAAGCTTATATCTGATATCACCCAATTCCCCAAATAATATAGCTTCGCAGATTTTATTTCTCTCCTTTACCTTCACTTCACCTTTGCTCCACATTTGACAAATAACTCTGAGAACTCGTGATTTCCTTCCAGGAAAAGAAGAGAATTAGAGCAAGCATCTAACAATTATGGGTCTTGGCTCCAGAGGGCAGAACTCACAGGTAGAATTAATTGGGATAACAACACAAACCTCAATATGAAGACTTCCCAACATAAACATCTACTGTCTAATAGTATGAGTGCCTGTGGGTGACTCTACCTTTCCACCTTGGGGAGAGCGCAAGCTGTTGTCACGTGACTCCGACCCTGGAGCAGGTTGTTGGTGAGCCAGTTCTGAGTCATGCTGCCCTGTGTGTGTCAGACTAGAACTGATCAACATGTGAGAAATTTAGTAAATGCGTGCCCTTTTTCAGCAACACCTATTGAACCTTGGGAAATCAGTTCACTTTCACTTGATTCCATATCAGTAATGTCGATTGCTTGTGTTATTGTTGTATGCCCTTGAGTAGGCTCAGACTCATAGTGACTCAACACTACACAGTTATGCACCATTCTTATACTGGTTGTTATGTTTGAGCTTATTGTTGCAGCCACTATGTCAATCCATCTCCTGGAAGGTCTTCCTCTTTTTTGATGACCTTCGGTTTTACCAAGTATGATGTCTTTCTGGGGGTTGGCCTCCCAGATTGATGTTGTTAGGTGCCATCAAGTTGGTAACAGCTTATAGTGGCCCTACATACAACAGAACAAAACACCACCTGTTCCTGTGCCGTCTTCACAAGTGTTCTTATGTTTGCACCCATTCTTGCAGTCACTGTGTCAATCCATCTTGTTGAGGGTCTTCCTCGTTTTCTCTGTCCCTCCACTTTACTAGCATGATGTCCTCCAGGGACTGGTCTCTCCTAATAACATGTCCAAAGTACCTGAGATGAAGTCTCACCATTCTCGCCTCTAAGGAGCATTCTGGCTGTACTTCTTCCACCACATACCTATTTGTTCTCAGTCCATAGTTCTCTTGATATTCTTTGCCCAAACTATAATTCAAATGCATCTATTCTTTTTTGACTTCAACTTTCACATGCATATATGGTCATTGAAAATGCCATGGTTTGGACCAGGTGCACCTTAACCCTCACAGTAACATCTTTGCTTTTTAACACCTTTAAAAGTTCTGAGCAGCAGATTAATCCAATGCCATTAACTTACTGCCATTTGATTTCTTGACTTGTTTTCATGAGCATTAATTATGGATCCAAGTAAATAAAATCCTTGAGACCTATAATAGTTTCTGCATTTATCATGGCCTATGGTCCAGTTGTGAGAATTTTTGCTTTTCTTTATGTTGAGTTGTAATCCATATTGAAGGCTGTAGTCCTTGATCTTCATCTGTAAGTGCTTCTCTTTTCCTTCCAGCAAACACGCTTTTGTGGCATGCATATCTCAGATTGTTAATGAGCCTTCCTCTGATCCTGAGTCTGTGTTCTTCATATCATCCAGTTTCTCAGATCATTTGTTCATCCTAAAGATTGACTACAAATGGTGAATGTATAGACCCCTGACAACACACCTTTCCTGATTTTAAACCATGAAATATCCCTGATTTCTGTTCAAAAGACTGCCTTTTTGTCTAAGTACAGGCTCTGCATGCGCACAATTAAGTGGTCTGGAATCACCGTTCTTTGAAATGTTATCAACAGTTTGTTGTGATCCATACAGTTGATCGCCCTTGTATTGTCAGTAAAACACAAGTAAATATCATTCTGATCTCTACTTTCAGTCAAAATCGATTTGACATCCACAGTGATATTCCTTGTTCTGCATTCTTTTTGGAATTCATCTTGAACTTCTGGAAACCCCAAATAGAGGTACTGTTGCCCCCATTATTGAATGACCTGTAGCAAAATATTCCTTGCATGTGATAGCTTTTCTCTTACAGATATTATTGCAATCCATAATTCCATTAGATCAAGCATAATTGTGCAATTGATGTTATCATCATTTTCAATATATTTTTTTCTTGAACTCTTTGATATCAGCTCCCCTTTATCTCCTCCCTCCCCATGCTATCTCCCACATGGACCCTTAATATATAATATATTATTATTATTTTTATTATGCTTGCCATATCTTACACCATCCAATGTATCCATACACCTACAATTCTGTTGTTTGTTCCCCTTAAGTGGGGGTTATACATTTATGTTGCTTGATAACTTCCACATTCTTTTGGAATAAGCACAACAGGGTGCTTTCAAGCAGGTAGCTGTCTTCCATATCTTCCTATAGACTAGCTAGTGCTTCCAGTGATGCATCAGTTTGTTTAAACACTTCATTGGTATTCTGTCAATCCAGGGCCTTGTTATTTGCTGACACCTTCAGTGCATCTCGGACTTCTTCCTTTAGTACCACTAGCCTTGATCATATACTATCATTTGAAATGACCAAACCTCAACCAGTTGTTTTGGCAAGTGACTCGGTGCAATCTTTCCATCTTCTTTTGAGGCTTCTGGCATCATTTAATGTGTTGCCTGTACTCACTGCCATCAAGTCAGTAGGGCAGGGTAGAACTGCCCCTTGAGGTTTCTGATCCTGTAACTCTTTTCAGGAGCAGAAAGCCCACCGTTCTCCCTTGGGGTGGCTGGCCATTTCAAACTCCTTACCTTGCCCAGCTCACACTCTCCATGCCGCCAGCGCGTCTGTTCCCTATAGGATCCTTCAAATTGAGACTTGAATCTTTTCTTCAGTTCTCTCAGCTTGAGAAATGCTGAGCGTGTTCTTCCATTTTCGTTTTCTAACTCTGGATCTTTGCAAATTTCTTTGTAGTATTCTACTTTGTCTTCTTGAGTTGCCCGTTAAAAAATCACTGTTCAGCTCTTTTATCTAATAATTTCCTCCATTTACTTTTGCTGTTCAATGCTCAAGGCCAAGTTTCAGAGTCTCTTCTGACACTCGGCATTTTTCTTTCTTGTCATTTTTACACATGTATACACTCCACTTGTGTGTTTTGATGTCATACCACAATTCATTTGATTTTCAGTCATTAGTGTTGTATGAGTCAAATATGTTCTTGAGATAACCTCTAAATTCACAGGGATACACTCAAGTCCGTATTCTGGTTCCCATTAATTTTTCTTCAGTTTCAACTTGAACTTTCACAAGAGCAATTGATGGTCTGTTCCATAGTCAGCCCCTGACTTTAGTTAGCTTCTCCCTCACCTCTTTCCACAAAAGTAGACGATATGTTTCCTGTGTATTCCATCTGGTGAAGTCTACGTGTAGAGTCACCGTGTATGTTATTTAAAAGGTATTTGCAATGAAGAAGTTGTTGGTCTTGCAATATTCTGAGATCTCCAGCTTAATTTCTATCCCCAAAGCTATATTCTAAAACTACCATTCCTTCCACTTTCCCCAACCTTTCCCATTCCACCATCAATAAATAGTAGTACATCTTACTTGCAAAAATTTGATCAATTTTCGATTGAAGAAGTTGGTAGGAAACCCTACGTTCTTCATTGTTGATGTGCACATTTGAAAAAGAGTTCCATTAACTCGAACTCCTGGTAGGTGTGTAGACTTCATGCTACTGCGGACAGCGCTGTACCTCAAGATAGGTCTTGAGCTGTTCGATACAGAGGTGAAGGCAACACCATTCCTATTGAATCTGTCATTCTAAACATAGTAAAACATATATTTGTCTAATTCAAAATGGTCAATACTTGTTTATTTCAGGTCATGGGTACCCTGGATATCAATCTTCATGTGTTCCATTTTATTTTTGATGACTTCTAGTTTTCCTAGATTCACACTGTATACATTCATATTATGATTTCTAATGAATGCTTGCAGCTGTTTCTTCTCATTATCACTCCTCATCTCCTCATTGGCAAGTACAATTTCCAAATGTTTCACGCCACTTATGTCATTAAGGTTGACATTGAGGAGCCAGTTCTTTCCCAGTTGGGTTTTGAGTGCCTTCCAACCTGGGGCTCATATTCTGTCATTATATCAGACAATGTTCTGCTCCTGTTCATAAGGTTTTCAATGACTAGTTTCTCAGAAATGAATCATCTATTCCTTCTTCATAGTCTTCTTCACACTCCACAGAAACCTGTTCACCATAAGTACCCCTGTTGGCGCTTGAAACACTGGCAGCTTAGTTTCCAGCATCATAGAAACCCATAAGCCAACAAAGCACAATACATTGATAGACAGATAAGGGCTTGCTTTTGTTACTAAGGAGAAATTTCTTTGGTTCATAGGAAGAAATAATGTTACATAATTTAAATAAATAATCTTCTACATTGTTTCTATTTATTCATTTTGTGATATAATTTCCAACTATTCTGAGTTATAATTAAATTTAAAATAGCATAACTTGCAACTGCTGCAAGTTTTTGCAATTTCAAAAATTGGGAATATGCTATAATTAGAGTTCTTCAATTACAGAGCTAAAGTATTTCATTTGATCAAGCTCTTCTGATCTATAATTAGAGACTGATGATGACATGCCTTTTGACTCAAAAAAGTTGAGGAATTGCATATGTCAGGAACAGATCTCTGACACAATCATATCCCAAACTGCACAAGTATATAGAGGGCATCTTATAGGATTGTCAATACCCCAACCTCTGGGTCTAGGCTAAGTAGCATTCAACCTATGAGGTTCCCGATACCTCTATGTAGGATTCTTTAATTCTGACCCTTAGGACTCATAGCAACTCAACTCTGAGATAACCACGGCTTTAGAAGGTATGTTGCCCCCATTCTTCCTCTACTTCTGTGCCCAAGATGCCTATTTAGAGAGGTTACAAAACAAGGAGAATGAATTTTACTATAAATTCATAACAAGCACAGAGAGGTACTCAATATTGCCTACCAAGCCTCCTATCATTTTCTGAGTTCATTCTCCCAATACTTATTTCATACTTCTCTCTTCATTGTATAACATCCATCACATACTCCCAATCCACTTCTATTTGATCTTAAGGTAAATGACAGAATGCTTAACATGGCCTAGGATTCCTTATAATCTCTTGGCCTATTTACCTTTCCAACTTCATCTGATGCTACTCCCTCTGTTTCCCTAGTTCAATTGGTTTCTTTCAGTTTATAAATTATATCTCCCAGTAAAGAACTTTTCAACAGGACATTCTTTCAACCTGCAATACTTATACCCCTACTTCCTGTCACTTTGCTGGTTAATTCTTATTTATTATTTATACTAGAACTGCTAAACATCAGTAGAATTTTATGAGATGATGGAAAGGTTCTGTATCTGTACTATTCAGTATGGTAGCCCCACTAGACACATGTGGCTATTACATGCTTGAATATCATTAATGTAACTGAGAAATGGATTTAACATTTTTATTTAATTATAATTTACTTAAATTTAACTAATCATACATAACTAATGGCTACATATTCATCAGCACAATTTTATATATTATACAAGCTAGGCTTCCTTGGGGCAGCCTTCCCTGGTTCCCCATCTAGGTCTAGGGCCCCTGCCATGGGTATTCTTGGCTTTTATCCTTTCCTTCTCAATCTCTATCTGAGTTTGTAATTATATATTCATTGCATGTGGTCATCATTGTATCTCAGCATCTAACATGCAATAGGAGAACATAAATATTTTTGAATGTATGCATTAGTTAATGTCTTAAGCTTGCTTTACAGAAGAAGCAACACACACACACACACACACACACACACACACAGTCATCTCAAGGAAACGGCCCACACAGTTGTTCTTGTTGTTAGGTATTGTCAAGTCTGTTCCAATTCATAGAGAATCTATTTAGCACAATATATTGCCTAGTCTTACACGAGTCTCACAATTCTTATGTTTGAACCCCTTGATGAAGTCACAATAAATATTTGTCGCTGTTTCTTTTCATTTTGAATTGTGCCCAACCAGTAAGTGAATGTCCCCCAAATTTTGTCCCATCCACATCATTAAGGTCCATGCTATTGTGATGAGGCAGCTTTTTGAGTGACTTCCAATCCAATGAGCTCTTTGCCTATCACCATGTCAGAACATGTTCTGCTGTACAGCCTGGCAAATTCCAAATTCATGAGCCAGATGCTCAGCTGATGGCTTACTCTGACTTTCACAGTTGTAGGAGCTCTTGGACCCAAATTTAGCTGATCAGATAACAGCCTTCTGGCTATAGAAGTAACCGAATCTAATGTCAGCATGTATGAAGGTGGGTTGCTCACGACTCTTAAGGTTGGAGAAATATGGCAGGACTTCCAAAGAACCAACAGTGAAATGATGAGCCAGATGCAGGGTCCAGACCCAGCAAAAGCAAGCCCTCTTGCTAGAGTGTACATATATAGCAAGGTCCCACACCCCTAAACTCCTTTTCAGTCAATTTGCTGCTCATAGCAGATATTATCGTGGTGGGATTACATTGTATCAAATCTCATCACGATGGATGACTTCATAACTACTGAACCACCGAGAATTGTGACCCTGTCAAGTTGACACAGAACCTTAACCTTCATAGCTAATTGACACTGTATGAGCAGATACAGAGAAAGTACAGGTTACCATTTGCTGCTGATAAGCTTCAGTGGATAACCCTCATGGTCAAGGAAAGGTGAGTGCCCTACTGAGCACTGTAGCTGCTACTAAAGAGCCAACTGGACAACCCGTCTCTCAAGTCAATTAGCCGTAGTGTGCACCTGTTGATGCACACACGTTAAGACTGAGTAACAGACCAAAGGCAAGATTCTTGTTCTCAAACTCTAGGTATTATATCATTATCCGCATCCTACTAGGTTACCATTAGTAAAAATCTAGCTGTCAAAACAGCATTCTCCTCCAGCAAAGCGATGAGCTTGATAATTTATTCAATTTGGCTGCCACTGATTTTTATAAGGTTAAAAATACTGGAGTAATATATTTCAAAGTAAGTCACATTCTTTCAACACCTGATTTACTCAATTTAACATATGGCTGCTATCTAAAATGCATTTTAGCAAGACTATATTTTCTCAAATTGATAGGATTATAATGTACTCTATTTAAAGGTTACATAATTAAATGCAAGCATATAATTTTTATAGAAACAAATAAAACATGATCTAGAACATCCTGAAAAATCTTCCTCCTGCCTATCCTCTTGATAACCCCCTCAGGACAAAAATGGAAAACTTTAACTCCAAGAATGTCCTTCATTAGCTCTCACTACAGTTTTTCAGTAACACATTTGAGAACTACTTTCTTGTGTCAAAAATATTTGCGACCCCACCATTTTATAGGAATTATATTTTTGGAATTCAGTAGAGTAATAAAACATTTAATGATAAAAATAGTAATGATCAGAAACCAATATTCTTTTAACTACCACAGTACTTACACAAGGAGGCTTCCAAATATTCATGGAAAAGTTCCATTATTTTTATTCCCATTTTTCAGTGAATCTTTTGAAACTTCATCATATGCATTTGAAAATAATAATGTAAATATATGTAGCATGGCATTTATTTATCAAATCAGCAATGTCTGTAGCACATATTGATTTACACACCCTAGCTCTCCTTCCCCATTGTCTTTCCCCAGCTTGCAGCCCTTAATATGTATTGAATTTTATTCCTTCAAACGTTTTGTTAAAGCTCTAACCCCTTCTACCTGAACGTACAATCTTGTTTGGAAACAGGGCCTTGGAAATGGTATGAGTCAAGTTCACATGAAGTCATAGTCACAGCAGGGTAATAAAAAAAGAATGAGAGAAAACAGTGGCTGGTGAATCCACTTCAATTCATGCCAACCTCATACAAGTCAGAGTGAAACTTTGCTCCATAAGGTTTTCAATGGCTGATTTTTCAAAAGAAGCTCACCAGGCTTCTATTCTGAGGCACCTCTTAAGCCAAGCACATTAACCATTACCCCTCCCCCACCCCCCACAAGGACTTCCATAACAGGGTAGATGGAGTCATCATCCATTCTGAGTGCCAGTCTTATGATCCTGGAGAACAGACAGAGAGATAGAAGGAAGGGTGTCGTGTGAACACAGAGGCTGCTGCTACAGTCAAGAACAGCTAGTAGAAGCGGAGGCAAGAAAAGAACTTTCTCTAGTCTTCAAAGAGATCATTGCCTTGCCCACACCTTGCACTCACCTACTAACCTAACTAGAAATGACACAATAAATTTCTATTCTTTTTTTAAGTCTTTTAAATTTTTTATTTATTAAAATATCATTTTTCAGGGACTTTTACAGCTCTTATAACAATCCTTTGTTAGTCTGGGTAGTCTAGAGAAACAAATTCATAAGAACGCATATGTATATAAGAAAGAGGTTTATATCCAAGAGTAATGGAATATTGAGAAAACATACCAGCCCAGTCCAACTCAAGTCCATAAGATCAGTGTTAGCCCATAGGTCTGATACCAATCTATGAAGTCCTCTTCAGACTCACAAAACACATGCAATGACAGAAAGATCATAGGCCAGTGGTTGGGAAGTCTTGTGTATCCACTGGTGTTGCAAGCATCTGACAGGAGTCTTCACATGGCTTCTCTAGCACCCAGGGCTGTATCAGGGGTGGTCCATGTGGCTTCTCCAGCTCCCAGGGCCTGGAGTCTATCAGCGTTGTACCATGTGTCTTGTCAGTAGAGCATTATCAAGGGAGTGAGAAGAGAGAGTGTGTGTTTCCCGCCTCCAAGGAGGTAAAATAGGAGTTCCCAGAATTCTCAGGAGAAGGCCATGCCCATACAGAGGCCTCATTGGTTATATCTTGATTGACAGGCCAGACTCCACACCTTCACTCATAATCCCCTCAAATTGACACCAGATTATGTAACTACCACAAACTCATGCATCATTTGTATCAAGCATATTTGTACATATATTGCCATCATTATTTTCTAAACATTTACTTTCTACTGAACCCTTGGTATCAGCTCCTCTTTTATCCCTCCCTCTCCACCCAACCTCATGACCCCTTGATAAATGATAAATTATTATTTTCATATCTTCCATGACCGCTGTCTCCCTTCCCCCATGGTTTCTGTTGTCATCCCCCTGGGATGTGAGGTAGAGTGTGATTATGTGTTGATCATTGTGATTGGTTCCCCCTTCCTCCCTAAATTTCTGTTCTTATAAGCCACCTAATTTGTGGTACTTGGTTAAGCAGTCCTAAGACGCTAGTGTGGGTGGAAACTAGGAAAGAGTAGTGTTACTCAAACCCTAACCTGAACATGAACTGACTACTTCTTATGATATGATCCTGTCTTGTATTCAGTGCCCTCATGAAGGGACCACTGACGATATGGGTACTATAGTAAAGCGTAGCGAAGAAATCAGATTATACCCAGCTATCAGAAAGAATAGCATCTGGGGTTTTTAAAGTTTGTTTTAGAGTAAGCAGTCATCTAAGTGAGGTGGCAGCTAAGACCACATGGAAAAAGTACACCAATCTGTGTGATCAAAGGATTGGGAATAATAAAATACAAAATGGGAGGAGAGAATTGTATTAGAGCTTAAATTCTGAGTACCTGGTTTTCAGAAGGCTATGTATAACACAGAAATCCCCAAATCCATTTGCAGCATCCCCTCAGGCCATTAACCAGGGATAGGAATAGACTTGTCCTTAGACAGAGTGCACTGGAAAGTGAATTACTGTAACTATAAACAAAAACAAAAATACACTTCCGGTAAAATTTAATACCATATCGTTTTTGCCCCCTTTTGACTCATTTTTAATTTGCTCTACTTTTTGTTATTTTCTGCTTTATTTTTGATTGAGGGTTTCTTGTATTTTAATTTTGTGGATGATTTTCTTTATATGGAACTCATATAGGTAAATCTATAGAGACAGTAACTAGATTGATAGGTTTTTAGGATTATGGCAGGGGAGGTTGGGGAAAAATATAGAACTAATAATACTGAGTGCAAGAATGAATTAAACGTTCTGAAATTGATTGTAGTGATGATCATACAGATTTTAAGATACATTTAAACCATTTACTTGTTGTTAGGTGCTACCGAGTCAGTTCAAACTCACAGCAGTGCTATGTACCATAAAAGAAACACCACCAGCCTGTGCCTCCTTGCAATCATTCATATGTTTGAGCCCATTGTTGCAGCCACTATGTCAACCCATCTTGTCAAGAGTCTTTCCCTTGTTTGCTGCATGATGTCCTCTAGGGCCTGGTCTTTCCTGGTAACATGCTCAAAGTGACAACATCTCCCCATCCTTGCCTCTAAGGAGCATTCTGCTTGTACTTCTACCAGGACAGATGTGCTTGCTCTTTTGGCAGTCCGTGGCACTTTCAATATTCTTCGTCAGCACCGTAATGCAAATGCGTGGTTCTTCTCTGTCTTCTCTATTCAAGAAGTCTTCTGTAGTGGACAGCCTATCCCTTTTCAGTGGTCTGTTCTTCGTCTGGAGATTCTGTTGGAACCTGTCCATGCTGGGTGGCCCCGCTAGCATTTGAAATACCAGTGACACAGCTTTCCGCATCAGAGCCACCCACGAGCTCCCACAGTAGGACAAATGGACAGAATCATGGTGACATTGAATTGTATGGTATGGGAAGTATATGTTAATAAACCTGTTAAAATTTTTAATGAGTCTTAGCTATACAGAGGATTTTTATTTCAGTCAGTGGAAAATCCCATTACCTTCAATTCTAGTTTTTTCCCATGCACATTTTAAAGCCGCCTTGTACTTTGGTCCTGTCATATTCTACAGTCATACTGTATCTGATGAACTGTTCTAATATATAAAGCAGAAAATGCAGTCACTGAAATGGGACAACCTCAGGAAAACAGCGGTGTGGGGGCAGCTATCTCTTCTTGTTTGTGCTCTTGACAAAGGGGTCACAGCTTGGAGGTATTCCATGAGTTTAGCTTGGCTATTTTCTACAGTGAAATAGAATTGTATGTAAACCGTTCATAAGAGCAATAGCTGAATGGCGCGTGTGCATTCCGCAATGGTGCTATTGGACCCTGGATTTAATGTCTTCAGCAAAGCATGGTACCATCTCTTTGACTCTGACTGCTGTCATGGAGGATTCTCAACTTCCAGGATCCTGTGGTGTTTGCTCCACGCCCTCTCTGTGGGATGAATAGTA
This sequence comes from Tenrec ecaudatus, assembly GCF_050624435.1. Lineage (NCBI taxonomy): Eukaryota > Metazoa > Chordata > Mammalia > Afrosoricida > Tenrecidae > Tenrec > Tenrec ecaudatus. Next base: position 89,475,843 of record NC_134532.1, read on the forward strand.
CAAATATCTATTCGGTGTCTATTTCACAGCACACCAGTCTACCAGAGAGATCATTTCCTGGATAGCAGCATTTTCCTTTCACTAACTCAAATTATACTTTAGTCGAGGGGCATTTGCTTTTGACACATTTCCTCCATTCATGATGATGATTTATATCAGTTTGATTTTTATATGTAAATGAATCCATTCCTAAAACTCTGTCCTACCCTAACTCATTATGATAAGCATAGCAGCAGTCATTCCTGAGAATATAATCCTGAAAACATCTCTGTTTTAGCTTTCTAAAACTGCAAAGTGTGATACATTGCATTAGTATTTCAATAGAAACAGACATACCTAGACAACAGCAACAACAACATAAAGCAAACTTAGACAATATTTGGTTGGCTATTACTATTAGCTGCTGCTTTAGTTGCAGCTGATTTTCCTATGTCTCTAAACTCTAGCTCCAGAGCTTCTGAGTTTGTAAGACATAATGAATGAGCCAGAGAAACAGACTCTACCTTACTGCACCCAACCAAACTCATTGCTGTGGGGAAATTCTAACTCACAGGAGAGTGTAGAACCGCCCCTATGGGTTTCCTCAACTGTCACTCTTGATGGGAGTAGGAAACCCTCTAAACTTTATCTTCTGAGTCACAGACTCACCTTAGATCACTGTCATATAAACTCATGACCTTGAACGCCCTCCTGCTTCTTGCCTTCCCAACACATTCACTTGCCTATATCCCCCAAGAAGAGCGTTCAAATTTCGAGGGTGTGGAGTTTTCGGACAGACTATGTATAATAGTAATTCTATCAGTGTTGCAAGCCCCTCCACTCCTCAGATCTTGTGTGGTTTCAAGGAAGATTTCAGGCGAGGGGTGAAATCCAGGAAAGAGTCAGAGAAAAGATTTTAACAGAAAGAATAAGTGTATTGAAGGAGAATTCTTGGAAAAAGAAATCCAAAGAGTGCTTAGCTAGTCTAAAAGGCCTGGCAAAACATAAAGCTGAACCTTACATTTGGTTAAGGGCGGACTTCCCACCATAGGTTGGCTTTCTGGTGGGTCTTCTGCTATTGGCTGGTGCTCTGTGCTGTATCACTTCTTTTCAGCCATCCCAGCACTCGAGAAGTGGCTGGTAGTTTCGAACTGCTGACCTTGAGGTTAGCAGCTCAACGTGCAACCACTATGCCACCATATATCACAACTTATATAAAGCTATTTCCCAGATTATTGTGGCGTAATAGAGACTCAATAAATATTTGTTGAATGAATGAATGAGTTCAAACCACCAGAGAAAGATGAGGTTTTCTGCTCTCATAACGATTCACAGCCTCTGAAACCCACAGGGACAGTTCTCTACTGTTTTTTGATTGTTTGTTTTTTATTAAAAGATCATTTTATTGGGGACTCTTACAGCTCCTATAGCAATCCAGTCATCAATTGCATCAGCATAATTGTACCTATGTTGCCATCATTATTTTCTAGACATTTCTTTTTATTGATCCCTTGGTATCAGCACCTCTTTTCTCCCTCCCGTGGTCCCTTGTGACCCCTTGACAAATGATAAATGATTATTATTTTCACATCTTGCACCGACCACTCTGAGCCCAAATGGACTCAATGGCAATGAATTTTGTTTTGTTGTTGTTGTTGTTTTGCGTTGACATGACAATAAGACTGTAAGCACAAGCTTGAAAGAGATAGGACACATTTCCCAAACTTGAACTGCTGAACGTTTTAAACAACTGACCAACATTTTTTTCACCACACTTGATTTAGTCATTTATTATTTTCTCATGCTACATTCTGTATTCAGTTGGCATAAAGTGTCAGTAAAGCTAGAAAACAATTTTGTATTTTATATAATAAGTAATTCCTTTACCTCCACATAAAGTTTGTCTTTGAAGATGATTTAATACCTTATAACTTATTTAGGGTATATATATATATATGGAATATACATATTCCCTTCCTGAATGGCATGAACAATTTATGCTTAACTACTAATGGGAAAAAGGTACAGTTTGAATCCACTAGTGATACTGTGAACGTAAGGCCTGGAGACTCACCTCCGTAAGCTCACACGGAGTGGAGCCCCATGGAGTGTGGAACTCACTTTGATACCTCTGGTGTCATCATTTTCAGAATTGATTTGGTGTGAGCACATGCACGGGGTATGCAAGAACTTCAAGACATTTTCCCAAAAGTGGAGTGAAAAGATCATGGAATTTTCCATGAGCTCTTTGAAGCTCCTTTGTGCATAACCTTATTATGAGCAATACTGAGAAAATCTCTGTTAAACAAACACACGTACCAGTTCCAGACAATGATCCATCTCTAGGGAACATTAAATAAATAAAGTTTAGTTATGGCCAAAGAACTTAGACAGCCCTTTGGAAGTTCCTGCTACCTCAGGTGTGACTGATTGTTAAAATTTCTATCTGGAATTTTAGGGGCAATTAAAATGCAGTAATTCTTTCTCCCCCTGGTTGTGCCCGTATTGGTTGGTAATTAATGACTTGGCATTTGACCAAAATGGAGGAAAAAAGACTTCTTTCTCAGACACCTTGTGATGGCAGATGTCATTTTCCAGCTCTTGGATGCCAATGGAAATTGACCCTTATAATCATAAGCAATAAAATTCTAAACAGATAAAAATCCTATTCAACAGAGCAGAATTTTCCAGTTAGGAAACCCCTTCTAATAAGAAAGAGCTAGAAACTACTTATTTTTCTTTTCGCCACAGAACACGATTGCCCCTTGATCCATGCTCCACCACAGTGACCTCTCCATTGTGGAACCAAGTCTACAAAGTGGTGACAGAAACTTTGGGACAGAGCTGTGTTAGTGACTGAGCACGTCCCCAATTTCTCTAAGTTTCCAAGGCCACCCTATCGTTGTGAGGCCGCTTTGGTCAGGCTCACAGGGCGGTCAAGACAAGGTTTTACAGAACGTTCCTTTTCCGTCTCTGTCAAGAGCACATAGAAATATGCAAGAAATGCTAGACACTTTCTCACAGAAGGTTTAAGCCCTCAAAATACGGGCTGTACCTAATGTTCCTGATACAAGCCTTTATCAGCTGCTGCTGTATAAATCAACAACAACACACACGCGCGTACACAAAAGACAAAGAGCTACTTTGAATGCTTAGCACAGTATTCCCAACTAATGATAAGATTATTAAGGTCACACAGCATTCTCCATAAAGAAAAAATTGTCTTCCCCCAAAATGAGTTGATAAGTGTCCCTGTCCAGCGAGGCATCTATTTTCAAACTAAGCCCAATTAAGAAGCTGGGCTGCCGGCCATAACTCCTACACAGCAGTGAATATATACTTCGTCAGTGCCTCTGACAGCCAGGGCCAGTGATGAGTCCACAGTAGTAATTGAATTGTGTTTAGTATTGTTTACACCAATGTGCCACAGAGTTTCAACAGCCCTCCCACCCCCAGGCAGCAGAGCAAGGGCAGACCCCAGGCACAGTGGGATCAGGGTCAGGACCCAACCCACAGCGGCTGGGGTCTGCCCTTGTTGCCAGGACTGCCTGGGGGGTATCATCAGCATCCACTCTGACTCATATTTAGCATTCAATAGCAAGACAGATCCACCAACCATGAGGACCTGGAAGAAGGCCAGTCTATTGGTACTAACGCAATGCCTGCCACAGCACAGCTTGCTGGGCCAGCCATTTATGGGAAATGGCTGACAGCAGGATAAACAAGCAGCTCCTTTGTGGGTGAGCCATAGAGGAAGCAGGGTGGACAGAATAAAGTCTGCAGGTATGCACTTCACCTGGTGCTGGGGAGCTGTGGGCTGCCCGAAAACAGCATCAGAGACAGGCGCCAACACAACCCCCTGGGAGATGGTGTGGGTCGGTTCCAGAAAAGGCACCTGCAAAGAGAAAGAGGCCAAGTGGCCAACAGTGCCCGCCCACCGTGCAAGCCAAGGGGGGCAGGCTGCATGGGAACAGATACATCAAGTGGAAAGGCACTTGGACCGGGGCGCCTGCCTCACTGCCGTCCACTGGGAGACGGTGGGGGCTCGGGCGTGTACTGCTCCCTCACCCTGGGCCTCACCCTCACCCCTTGGCTCTTTAAACGAAATCCTGAACCCGAGTGAGCAAGTGGAACATAGTATCAGGCAGGAGCCCAGAGACTCAAGGCAGAGAAGATCTCAAAGAATGAGAGTGCCGGGGTGGAACCACTTTGACAAGTGGTGCATAATTAGGAGAGCTGGGCGTGTGCTTCTAGCCTGCGTGTCTGAGTGAGTCATGTACTGAGCCTGGTGTAGGTTTGAAGGCAGCTTGGTGCTCGAGACACATTTAGCCCAGATCAGTTTACTGTAACGCCAGCAAAGAACGACCGACGCTCTCCTTTCCGTGGGTTTGCAGAGCTACAAAACGAGCCTGGGATCGGCAAATAGCAGTCAGCTGAGATAAGCGGCCGGTCTGAGAGCCAATGCCCTCATGCCAGACAATCAAAAACAAGCATGGGCGAGCAGCAGGACAAATGAAATCCACAGACAGGATTCAAATGTACAGCAATGAGACAATGGTGCTTTTGCTTGGAGCCCAGGCTCTGCAAACTGTGACTCACAGGAGCACAGTGTGTGCTGGCTTCTTGGAAAAGGGCGGCCAGACCCAGGAATAAAATTACACTCCATTCTCCTTGCCCCTCTTTGTGTGTCTGGGTCAACACCAGGCTTGTTCTTGAAGCCAGCTCTGTCCTAATCCCATACCATGTGCAAATCCAGAATTCAGACTGGATAGCAAGGGATGAGACTTCGAGAGATTAGTAATAAAAATCTGCTGGGGGAAAATTTTAAATCAACAATAAACAAGGAAAACTCTCTGGGTGTTAGTTGGAAAGTACTGACTTATGAAAGAAAGCCAGGACAATTTGGGATTGAGCTGTGACTTGATTGTAGGGCTTTCATGCCTTCTCACCGAAGGCCTCTCAAGGAGGTCACTGCCAGCGGGACGTATCCTGAATGAGAGGACCCAGGGCCAGGCAGCTCGTAGCTGACGGGCTGCAGTTCTATGGGTCTTTTATCAACTGGACCCACACAGGACTGAAAGGGGTAAAAGAAAAACAAATGTTGGTTAAACCTCGACAGTCACATTATGGTTTAAGATCATTTTCTTAGAGATAGTGAGTCCCGGGAAACCTCCAAGAAAAGACAACTGAAAGGCTTGGGTCTAAAAACAGGCTTCCCAAAGTGGAAATAGGACACAGAAGTGGAGAGTTTTAAAAAGCCCTATTAGCCAGAAAGAGGCAGAGAGAGAAGCAGACGGTTCTGGAGGGGAGACTCCAAGGAAAGGTCTGGGCTAATCGGACAGCGGCCTCTTGGATTCACTTTCAGTTGGTGATGCATACAATTCACTTAGTCTACAGCAGCCAGGGCTCAATAGTGTGTGATGCTATCTCCCAGCCCGGAAGGAAAAGACCTTTCCCCAAATCCAATCGTATAATCTCCAGTTCTCATCACCTACCTGATCCCCAGTCTAGAGTTCCCAGTTATCTATCAGTCCTGTCCATCTCCATGCCCCTGGTGATACATGCCCCTCAAAGTGCCCAACACAGTGATTACATAGGTATGGACACAATTAGGATTAGCTGAATTATGCCAATTGGATAGATGAATGAATGAGATTTTTCCATTTTACTGCAGAAAGTTCTGTCATCTGGCTCACTTTTCTGGTTTCTTTTCTGGCTCACTTTTTGTTTGGCCAGGAACAGACTAAATAGGCACCAGGAAGTTCCACATATAAAGCTTGCTTCTACATCAGTCACCTAGAGAGCGGTATTGTTATCCTACATCCCTCCATTCATTTTTGTCGAACTTGTTTTCTTTGTTGGTGAAATAGAGCAAAAGTGGTCAGCTCTGTGGAAAGTAATATCATTCACGGTATATGCTGTTCCTTCTTACTGACATGTTGGACTAACGTGTGAGGCGATTTTTGCCTTGGCCTCAGTGTTTCCTTTCCCATAATCTTTAACCCCTGAACAATAGCAGTAACCTTAATTGAAGGTTAAGTTAAAAAGTACTAGGGTTCTAGTTCATACATGCATGGGTTTATTCTAAACAAGATGTGTTTAAATACATCGCTGAGATCAATGGATGGCTGAAACCAAGTTCTTTCAGTAATACATTTTTCTTTGGAAAAACTCACTTCCATCGAGTCACTTCTGACTCATAGTGGCCCTGTAGGACAGCGTAGGACTTCCCTTTGGATTTCTGAGATTTTAAACTTCTGGCAGGAGCAGGCAGCCTCATCTTTCTTCTGTGGAGTGACTGGTGGCTTTGAACCACTGACCTTGGATTTAGTAGCTCAATATGTAGCCGACTTTGTCACCAGGGCTCCTTTGTCTCATTCAAATTCACTGTCATCAAGTAGATTCTGACATAGCAATGCCATAGGACAGAATAGAACTGCCCCCTGTGGGTTTCTGAGACTGTAAATCTTCACAGGCTAGAAAGCCCCATCTTCCCCCCGAACGATTGCCTGGTGGTTTCATGGGATGCCTTGGAAAATCAATCCAATAAAACAGTGACTTCTGAAGGGATCTGCTGGCCCAGTTATTTCAAGGCAGATTGGTCAGCTCAGAAGGTTATGGCAATTGTTCTTTTGAGATCCCAAAGGGTAATCTCGATCGAGTTTGTCAAAGGACACAGGATGATCACAGGAGATTTAAGAAAATGTACATCTGCATAGTGAGGAAAAGAGACCACAACAATGGCAGTAATTGCTTGTTCTTTAAGAGTAGCAAAGGCTATCCTATAAGAATTGGGGGTGGGGGTGGGGGGACCTTACCCCTGCATCCTCGAGTATGCCTCTTCAGACTCCTTTTTAGTTCCCGAAACTCAAGGGGCAACAGTTTGTGTGCCCCGCAAGGATGCCCTATGTTCCAATCAAAGAGCAGAAGATCCTTCAGGGAAGGTTTGCGAGATGTAACCACTATCCTGAGAATGTACAGATCTATGTGGAGGACATGCTGAGTAACAATAGCATCACGTTTTTTATTCTTTTGCTTAGTAAATGTTTCTATGATTTTTTTAGCAATGTTTGTTAACTTACCCTTCAAATATTTCCTATACTGCACGGAGCGATTGATTGGATGGTGCAAATAGTTAACCTACCTGGCTACTAACCAAAAGGTTGGAGGTTCAAACCCACCCAGAGGCATATGGGAAGAAAAGCCTGGCCATTCACTTCCAGAATAGCAGTCCCTGAAGATCTAATGGAGCACAGTTCTGCTCTGACACATATGTTGTTGCTACGAGTCAGAGTCAACTTGACAACACCTGAAGTGAGTATATGCTAGGCACTCTGCCTTACTAAGCACTATGCGTACATTATCTGTCCGAATCTTATCAAAAATCCTATGAAGCAGAAATAATTTGACAGAGGCAGAAATGAAGGCTTAGAGAGTTCACTTAACTGGCACCGGGGAAGTGGTAGAGCTAAGTTTCTCACAAAATTGACAAAATCTCACAGTTACCTTCTTCACTACACATCCTTTCATACCTACTAGATTCAGTTAAGTCTCCATGCTAAGAATTGTGGATGGTGGTATTGTTATTTGCTGTTGGGTCAGCTCTGATTCGCGACCTGATGTGTAACAGAACAAACATAATGAACAACCATGCTATCTTTATGATCATTGGCATCTTTGAGGCCATTTTGATTATCTACAAATCCCACTGAGATTTCCTTCATTTTGCTGACCACCTATCTTAACAAATATGTTCTCCTAGCAATTAGTCCTCACTGATAATAAGTCTAAACTCTGCAAGGCAATGTTTCACCATCCTTGTTTCTAATATTGAATTATTCATTCCTCTGGCAGTCTATGGTGTCCTAAATACTCTTTGCCAAGACCACAATTCAAATGCACCAATTCTCCTGCTGTTTCACTTTTTCATTATCCAATTTTCACACACATATAAGGTGATTAAAAGACCATGGTTTCAGTGAGATGTGTCTTGGTTGTCAAACTGCCATATTTGCTCTTTGAAGAGACCTTTAGCAGCAACATTTCCAAATGCACAGTGTCCTTTGACTTCTTGAATGATGCGCCCCTGGATGTTGATTGTTGATTTGAGTAGAATGAAGCCGCTGGCAGCTTCAATTTTTTCTGGACAAGTCAGCACACACCATGATAAATGGAGAAGAAATTGAAGGCTACATAGATTTTTTAAAACAGCAAATCCATGATCTTAAGGAGCTTCAACATTTAGAGGAAAAACTGTAAGATGAAATGATGCCTGAGAAGTGTATTGAGACTCTGATGAAAGGGTTACATTTACACAAAGCACGCACAGTTCAGTATTATGTGTCCCTGCCCTTGAAGAAGATCCCCAGCTGCTGGAGTTTTGACTAGGCAATGTTTCAGATTTGGTACCCCCTCCTCTTGGATCAGGCTTCTCTGTTTCTAAAGCTCATACTATACATATAATTTCTATTCAAATTCAAAATCTTTCCAATTATTGTGTGAATGCAACGTTATTCAAGGATTTTTTTCCCTGAAAGAGCACCTATCTGACATGCATTTTTAATTTTATGTGCAATATGCAAATGTCATCACTGTAGTTGTTAACGGCAGTGCAGGATTGCAATTAACTACGGAGCTGTGCATTTTAGTTATATGCTAATGCTAATGAGATTTTCATAAAGCAAGTCCAATTACCAGTCCTATTTTTTAACTGCAAGAGCTAGTGCAAAGCAAAGGTGTTGACTTCCTTTGGAATAAATTACCCTTTGTCCTTGGCTCCTTCATCATATTCAATCATTCTAAAAAGTAACTCCTGCTACTTTGAATTTTTTATCCTATCTTGCCCTATAGGATAATATTCATAGGAACAGTGGGCAAGATTGTTTAGAAACCAATTTGCATGGCACAGGGAGTGGGAGGGCTTCTTCCAACTGTAATTGTTCCAGCAGAGACCGGAGCCTTGAATCGTCAAAGCTCACCAGAGCTGGACAAGACTGAAAGGTCAGATGGTGAGTTCACAAGGACAAGACCAGTGTGGCCTTGAAGTGAGGAAACCACCTGTGGAGCGTGGGTTAAAACGCAGATGTGTGATCCAAGTCCTCCCTGGTTGAGATAAGCAACCTTAGGAGATAGTCAGCCATTCATTCAAGAGTGGATTGTTAGGGACTTGAGTGTGCCAGACACTGAACAATGCACTGAGGGTTCAAACGGAAAATGCAGAGAAGTGGGGGCGGTGGGGGGGTGTTGAAGTGAAGGTAGACTTGCCTGTGTTATCTGTGTTCTGCATTAGTTCATAAAGAGCACATGTTCCTGAATGACTGTCATTCACTGCTGTCAAGTCCGCACCCAACTCAAGGCAACCACGTAACCATGTTACCTGGTCCTGTCACAGCCCCGTGATTGGTTAAGAGCCCCAGGGTTTTCATTGGCTGGTTTTTAGAATTCGCTCCCCTGGTCCTTGCTCTTTAATTTGTCTTCATTGAGAATTTCCGCTGAATCTCATTCAATACACTGCAGCAGCACCAGGCTCCACGGACAGAGTGGGAAACCAAGACTCGTCTCCTGAGGGGACACTATTCGATCGCTGATCAGAAGGAAGGTGTCCGTGCTTCAGACACATTTATGAACACTTTGGTCAATTAAAGAATGTGTAACCCCAGTGCCTGCCTTCAATGAGCTCAGGCTTAAGCAAAAGGATGCAGACATGTGAAGTAATTTTGTATTCAAGTGTGACATGTGTTTAGATGTGTTTTTAGAGGGATATTGGGATAAAAGACCAGAAAAGATCTGTTTGGAGAGTGGTAATGGAGAGGAGATAAGAACTTCCACAAAAGGCAAAGAAATTCTTGAGCTAAACCTTGACAGATGAACAAAGTGGGATGTCCGTCTAGAAAAGAGCAACCTAAAGATGTGTCAATCAGTCAAGTTCACTGCCTGCAATTCTGGGCGACTAAGGCATAGGGTATGAGAGGGACCATAAGTAAAAGATGAAGTTGGAAAAGGGTTATTGAAGGGTGTTAAGCAAGAGAATAACAGCCAGCTTTGACTCTTAGAGAGCAGAGTGCAGGTTATGTGTGAATGGAGGGAGAGTGAGCAGGCAAATCACCTACCCATCACCTTTTGGGCTATCTTTTCAGGTACGGTTTCTCTTTTAACTCAGATTCTGTTAAATGATCGGTTTCGTTGAAGAGAACATGTTCTATCCACTTGTGGGAGAAGTATATCTTAATTTTGAATATTTTTATCTAAGTCAGGAAGCAGAAGGAAAATAGGGGAGATTGGAATGACCACTTGATGTTGATACATAGTTTGAGTATCTCTTCTGCACTGGCTCAACTTTTAAACAAGATGAAAGGAATATAGAAAAAAAACCACAAGGAGAAATAGGGGTAAAATATGGAAGGGAGGAAGGAAGATGAAATATTACCAAAACCAAACTAGCATTATATATGTATAAAGGGGATATCTTTTTTTCATTGCTTATCAACCCCACAACCCAACTTCCCACTGCCACAGTGTGAGCAAAACCAGAAATGCTGGAGGCTTAGAATATTCAGGGTTAAGTTGCTATAAGCAGAATTTATGATATATTTCAAAGTGGAAAAATGATAGATATTTTCTTAGCATTAAAAGGAAATTATTTTAGTAGAAGCATTTTAGGCACATAATAGGAGGGTGAGTTATGGATTGTGGGAGGAGAGAATTACTTTGGAGATTGTAAACAAGAGTGTTTTAAAAGTAAACAAAGCTTTCTTTTGTGCAAATGAAATATAAACATACAAAGCCCATACATGACACCTCCAAGAATTTGTTATGGATCCATTTGTTTTGTTTTCTGCCTCACTATTCTGCTCTCCTGTGAAAATAGACTTCATTTTCATAACATACTTGCTAGAACTCAAGCTGTCACATCAACCTTCTAGACGTGGCTGGAAGAGAAAGCCAACTGCTTAACTACACTTTCACTTAAATCTCATTGGCTAGAGCTTAGTAACGTTCCCATAGTACAGACCGATGGACTGGTCTTTGGATGAAGGAATTCATCTTCACTGTAACAAGGGTGGAAGGTTAAACACATTGATACAAGTAAATAAACGTGATGGAAAGGTGAGTTTTACTACTTGATATGCCTTCCATTAAGTACGAAGGGAAGTATTCTGTGAATAATGACAGGGTAGGAGTTAAGGAAAGAGCCATCATGGGAAAGGACGTGGAAAGCTCTGAGGGGTAGCAGGCTGTGTTGTGGTGTCAGACCTCGGCTAACTTCATGAAGAGCAGAGAGTCAGCATCAGTCCAAAGCTGATTCCTGTGAGGTCGAGATCAGACATACTTCCACTCTCCATCTCTTTTTACCAATTCTGACACCAACCATGCATCACCCAGTCCTCTCTATTTCTCAGCTTGGTTTGATCATTTGTTGCAATGGCCACATCACTACAGACTATACTCAGCATCATGTGGCTGGTTAGTGAAGTTAAGTCAAGTTACAAGTTAACACAGGTTACCTCAGGATACAGTTCTTCCATCAGGACAGTTTTACGGTCACCAGATGCTGCTGAGGTCTAGCTTCTGCTTTGCTTGGGCAAGTATTCTAGCTATTTAGCTCTGCTTGTAAGTGAGCTAAAGCATACCCCTCCCCAGAAACCTCCTACCCGAAGGCACTCAGTTCTTTCTCTCTGTGGGCCAATGAGCCCACTGCAGCCATTTCATGCCAGACTATAGATTTGCACCTATCTCTGTCCCATTTAGGAGGTTCTTAGAGCAGAAACTCTGGGGCCAAAGAACACACTCCACTCCCTGCTTTTCATCTTGATGTTAGCAACATCTTTTCTCAACTTCAGTGGGGTTGGCCCTTTTACATCTAACAGGATGATAGAACTAAGGAATCCCCTTGGTAGGCCACAGGTCCCTTACTTCTATAGTCACTGTCCAATCACTATAAGAGTTTTAGACACTTAAGAGCAAAACTCAGTAGCTCAGGACCCTGGCGTAGGCGTTGCACAGGTTGACTGTGAGGTGCATCTAGGTTTGGAGTTGTGCATCTGGACAGGGCCTTCTGGTCCTGTAAAGCAGTGGTTCTCAACCTTCCTAATGTTACAACCCTTTAATACAGTTCCTCATGTGGTAGCGACCCCAACCATAAAATTATTTTCATTGCTACTTCATAACTGTAATTTTGCTACTGTTATGAATCGTCATGTAAATATCTGATTTGCAGGATGTATTTTCATTGTTACAAATTAAATGTAATTAAAGCATAGTAATTAATCACAAAACAATATGTAATTATATATTGTGAAATATTTATTTCTAATGACAAATAAATGAAATTGTGTCTTTTTTGTGTGTGTGTTTCATTATCTCATTAATTTTTTTCAGTCATTTTATTAGGGGCTCTTACAACTCTTGTCACAATCCATGTATACATCAATTATGTAAAGCACATTTGTACATTCATTGCCTTCATCATCCTCAAAACATTTGCTCTCCACTTAAGCCTCTGGCATCAGGTCCTCATTTTTCCCCCTCCCTCCCATTTTCCCCTCCCTCATGAGCCCTTGATAACTTATAAATTATTATTTTGTCATATCTTACACTGTCCCACATCTCCCTCCACCACTTTTCTATTGTCCATCCCCCAGGGAGGAGGTTATATGTAGATCCTTGTAATCGGTTCCCCCTTTCCATCTCACTCTCCCTCCACGAAATTGTGTCTTGAACCCCTCCCAAAGGGGTTGCGACCCACAGGTTGAGAACTGCTGCTATAAAGAGTCACCATGTCAGAAACCCACAGGGGGAGTTCTACCCTTTCCTGTAGGGTCGCCATGAGTTGCCATTGACTCGGTTACCAGTGAGCATTTTGAGTTGTCAATGGAAGGACCAAGAGGCAAGGGAATTTAGGATCCAAGTGATGTGTTCCAGATAGGAGGCAACTCAAAACTAGACGGGCTGATGAGTAGAAAGAAATCAAAGGAGAGCTTACTGCAGTCAACAAAAAAGCCCCAGAAACAATAGAAATGTGTAGTTGAGAGGATAACTATCCACAGTTGTTATTTAGGAGAGGAAGCAGTTTTGGGCGATGCTATCCAGGTCAGGCTGATGCTATGAGATTAAAAGACAGAAAAAGAAGGGAGAAAATTACTATAAAACAAGTCCAAAGAACTGAATGGCCACTTTAGCTGGCCAGAGCAAGCAGCTAAGAGACAAATGCTAAGAACCAAGGAGTGCCAGAAGAAGCTGGTGATGCGGCAGTTCAGCACTCAGCTATGAGCAAAAAGCACTCCTGTTCAAACTCACCAGTCATGTTTCTGTAGCATGAAGATGTGGCAGCCTGCTTTTGTAAAGACTAGAGCCTGGAAACCTTGTTACGGGGGCACATCTACCATGACTGACAGCATTGCTATGAGTCAGAATTGGCTCCATGGTAAGGCGTTTGAATTTGATCCCACTAGGAGCCAGATACTTGAGTTCATGACCCAATCCAGGCCAATAGGCATTAAAGGGAGAGTATGCTGTATGCTGTTTGGCTTCTGGAAAAGACTGTATCCCTGTAAATATATCAGAGATGAAGAGAAACTACCCTTTTTGCCTTCGGACTTTGTAGTAGTAGGTTCGATTATGGTCCCTAAAGAGATCAAATCCTAATCCCTAGAACCTGGAAATGTTACCTTAATGAGAAAAAGGTCTTTGCAGATGTGATTAAATTAAAGATGCTGATATGAGGATATTGTATTTGATTAGTCCAGTGAACCCCAAATACAATCCTAACAGTCTTTGTAGGGGAGAGGCAGAGGAGATTTGAGATGGAAGAGAAGGCACACACAGAGAAGAAAAGGCTCTGTGAGGATGGTGGCAGGGATCAGAGTGATATGGTCATCAACCAAGGAATACCAGCAGACATGAGAAACTGTAAGAAGTGAGGACTAGATTCCCCCTGGAGCCCCCCAAAGGAGGGCAACTCTGAAAGCACTGTCATTCCAGCCCAGAGACACTCAGTTTGGATGTCTGACCTCCACAACAGTAAGAACACGTCTGTGGTTCTAAGCCATGAAGTGTGTTTAATTTGTTATAGCAGCCGCACAAAACCCATGCAGACAGAGCTGTGAGTGATGGGGTGTCTGGACCTGTGGCAGCCAGCTTGTAACTATGAGGGAACAAGCCTACAGCTGAAATCCAACAGGTTGGAACTGACAAAGCAGAAATATGAAAAGCATGGATGAAAGAGCCAGTTTTCACTCAAAGCCAGTTGAACTTTTGATCTTGTAAGAATGTACATATCCTTATGTTTATGGTTCTTCTACTTGGGTATTCTGTTACTTTAAGCCAAAGGCATCCTAACTGATACCCCAAAGTCAAGCCCACTGCCACTGAGTGGATTCCAACTCCTAGTGATCCTATAAAACAGAATAGGGTTTGTAGGAGCCGAAAGCCTCAGCTTTCTCACCAATTAAGATGGGCCTATTAAAAATGTAGGGGGATAGGCATGGTTGGGGCATAACAATGTGTACGGAGGAAAGGGGTTTTCTCATTTACCACCAAAAAGAATAGTACATTAAATGTGAGAAAATAAATATCTCCTGGGAGAGAACTCCCAGGGAAGCTCACTAAAGCTCATGGCTATGAGTTGGTGCTGACTCATAGCAACCCCACAGGATAGGGTAGAACGGACCCTGTGGGTTTCCGAGCATATAATCCTGTAAGGGAGTGGAAAGTCTCTTTCTTCTCCATGGCTTGGCTGGTGATTTTGACTTGCAGACTTTGTAACCCACGGGAAGGTTAAAATGCTCAGGAAAGAGGCTTTGGGGTAGGACATTTGTTAATTATGCAACTTGCTTTTTCGACAGTAGTAGACGTATTTAGGAAGAAGGGGAGGATTAGGAGGTGTTACTTAGAACAGGATTACGTGAGTCAGTACAGAGCAGTATTGTGATGGCATTATGTGGAGTACGCATGGAGTGGGGGATAAGAAGAGGCTCACACTGGATTGTGTCCAAAGAAAATAAGTATGGAGCTTGGCAGATTTGCCCAGCTCCAGGGTTGCCAAGAAAAGATGTTCCTACCAATCTCAGGACCAAAATGGTCGAAAACACAAACTTTTGTGTTCATAATGCTCATCTGTGGAGTGTGTGAAATATGTTAAAACATTGCTGGGTCCTACCACTGAGACCCCGATGCTGTAGGTCTCAGTGGGGTTGAGAAATCTGCATTTATAATGAGCACGCCAAGTGATTCTGATGCAATTGATCTAGGGCTACAGTTTGAAACACATTGTTCAGAGCAGTGGCATTCAAATGTCTTTGACTAAAATCCACATTAAGAAATGTATGCTACGGTAGCGCACATACACAGCGTAGCCTGGTTTAATCGAGTTGAAGCTTATTTTTTTTGTTTTGCAAAAGCCAAACCTTATGTCATCGATCAAATGGCTCCATAGGGTGGCCCTCTTCCAAATGAGGACTTGGGGATCCAGGCTGCTTCCACTGTGGGTCTCTAACATCTTGTGGCTTTAATATCACCCCAGGATGTGATCCAGGCATGTATGAAGGAGGAAAAAGAGGAGTTCATCTGGATGATACATACATGCCTAAGATGAAAGTGACATGCATTAGAGATCTCTGAAAAGTTCATAAAAATTTCTACTATCCCACAAACTTCCTTGAAGACACCTTGGATCTTGCTGGGCATACTCAGTAAAGACATGCCTCCTCGCATGGTTGACTTGGAGGCAAGCTGGGATATGTAGATTCTCTCCCAGGTATTGGTTGGCATGAGCAGACTCTCCACTTTAGATCAACAGAGGTGTGTGTATTCAACGAAAATCAAAACTTCACAAAATTACATCTACTCTGACCACATGCCATTCCGTGACATCTCAGTGCACTTTGTTTACAAAAAGACTGGTTTCTGCCAACTCAGTTGATTTCCCAGCCTCATAAATAAAGCTAGATGTGTCTTGGGAGACGTTAGGATTTTCCCATAGGTTGGGTGGTCCCTGTGGATCAGGCACACCACCAAGATTCAGTAAGTGGTTACCAGTATTGCTCTTACAACGGCGGCAGGGAAAAGGAGAAACAAAAGGGACAAAAGCGCAAACGTCCATCTGCCTCCAAGAAAGATCGCTGGTGGCTCAACGGTAAAGCACTGGACTCTTGACCAAAATGGTGGCGATTGGAACCCAGCAATCACTCCAAGGAGACAAGATGTGGCAATCTGCTTCTGTAAAGATGGCAGCAGTTCCAATAAATACCCTGTGGGGCAGGGCTGCTCCATCCTTTGGGGCCACTGTAAGCTGCAATTGACCCCATGGTAGTCCTGAAATGCAGAGTTTTGCCATATATATATATATATATATATATATATATATATATATATATATATATATATATATATATATATATATATATATAGAGAGAGAGAGAGAGAGAGAGAGAGAGAGAGAGAGAGAAAGAAAGAAAGAGAGAGAGAGAGACTTCCTTTTGGTATTTTGGCTCATGACTCCAGGATTAAAACACGTCACTGGGATTAAGATGTTGGAGGATGAAAATTGCTGAAGGCGAGCGGCAGCAAAGGAAGGACAGCACGTAATATGCAAAGGTACCGGCTTGACGAACCGCGCAGAGGCAGAGGGCTTTTCTGTTTGCGTTCGCCCAAGCCTTTCATTAGAGGTGCTGACTTCACCCGGCTTGAAAGACCAGCAGCCCAACGCCATAACGTCTCCACAGAGGTCGATTTCCCTTTCCAATCTAGACTGAGCAGATGGTTCTTATTGAAGTAGTGGACACACATTTTCTTTCTGTGGCTCCAGGTAAGTAGGAAATGGGAATGGATGGATAAGAAGAAGCGCCCCCCACCCCAATGACTCCCGTTTCTTCCCTCCACTCCTGAATTCCTTGTGCCTTTTGTGTATTGAATCATGTACTCCCCAAAGATAAGAATTTTAACTTGTGCACTAGTGAATGCAGTCCTGTTCGGGGATATCGGGTTTTCCCTGAGAGATGTTATCAATTAAACAAAGTTATTACATTAAGAAATGCTTGCAGTCACACACACACACACACACACACACACACACACACCTATCTAGATATGCAAAGTAGGTGCAATAGCCTGCCTTACTCCAATAGAGGCTTATTCAAATCTGCTCTCTGTGGTCAGAAGAGCTCCATCGGGTGGCATGCCTTCAAATGATGACTCATGGATCCGGGCTGTTTCCACATGGGGGATCTAAATGATGTTTTATAAAAAGGGGAAACAGATGCAGAAAGACACACATACAAGGGAAGACAACTTGTGAGAATCTGCACACAAGCCAAGGAATGCCAAGAAACACTAGGGCTGCCAGATCCTGCCGGAATCATGCAGGGAGGGAAAGTGGTCCTGGCAACACCCTGACTTTAAATTTGTCGGGCCTCAGAACTATAATCAAATAACTGTTCTTAAGAAGCCCTGACATTGTGGGGGTTTTGTTTGTTTGTTTTATGTCGGTGCCAGGAAACCAGGACACTGCCCTTTCCTGGTTGCTCAGACCTTAGGTTCACTGCAGGAGCTCAACTGCCAAGGGCACAACTGCTCGTTGAAAGTTCAAACTCAGTAGCCACTGCACAGGAGAAGCCTGGAGCAGTAGTGACCCCAGAGATGTCCAGCCTTGGGAACGCTGGGCAGCTCTGCTCCGTGCTCGAGGGCGCTGTGAGCCAGATTTGACCCGATGGCAGTGGGTTTATGAGAGGACTGGGGAGCGAGGGATTCACAAGGAAAGAGAGACAGTGGAAGGAAAAAGAAGGATTAAGAAAAAGGGTAGCTCTAGGAAAAGGGAAAAGAGTAGGACGCTAAAGAAGGGAAGTCAGGGGACGTAGTCCAGAACCATGTGCACAAGATGAAGAGGGAGACAATGAAAGCACTACATCATCAACTCACCCCCATCTCTGCCCACCCTGAACATGGATTGAGGACAGGCTGGGCAACGCCCAGCCCTCTGGTCCTGTAGGGCCCATGAAATTAATACCCCCTAACATCACACACCTTACCAGAGAGGTTCCAGCCATCACCCTGTGGGTGAGGTAATGGCATGTTTGGCCAAATATAGCAGGCTAATTTTTTACGTGGAACATTTCATAGGGCCCTTGAATGCTGTTGCACATACCCAAGCGGCCTTTGGCAGAATAAAAAGGTTCTCTGCCTGTGATTTAGGAGAAAATAACTGAAAGACAAGAAATATCTCAAGATCTCAGATTCTGAAAAGACTCAGAGTGACTTGAGTTCCCCAGGAACGGAAAAGCCCTTGAGAAAAACCCTAAGGTCATTCCAGAATCGTAGACCCAGGAGCGCTCACCTGTGGCTCGGATGGCCAGCTGCAAGGAGGCAGGCTTGGAAAGTCCCTAAGGCATGCTGAATCAGGGCTTGCTGAATCAGGGTGAGACCTGGGCAAGTCGGAACCCTTCTTGCCCTGCAGTAACTTGAGCCCTGGGAGAGTCTGAGAAGGCAAGACTAAAGTCCAGCATTCTATTTTTAATTCCTCGCGTGGCGATAAGAATTAAATATAAAGAGGATTAAGGCGTCACTGCCCTCTCTTCCACAAGCAAAAGCTAGAGTCAAACTACAGGGGCACGCCATGGGTCACGCAACACTGTCTGTTTTAAAGAGTAAAAGGAGAAGCAGAACGCTGTGTCCTTATCCTTCCGACATCCAAGAGCCAGTGCCATCAAAGCACGTCAGCCCATGAAATTACTTCTCAGGTGCTATTCATTAGAATGAGCATTTTCAGTCTGTGGAACTGTGGCTTTAGCAGAAGGGGGGAACCATTCTCTCACTTCATAGGAGAACTGTGCTCCTAGACTGGTCCATTACTGGGACTCGAATGCAAGTGGAAGGCATCGTAAAAGCACAAATGCACGACCGAGAAGCAGATTCTAAACATCAGCTGTGTGGATGGTGAGAGGGGTGGGTTGCAGCCCGCATTCTCTGTACACAGTGAGCTAACACGGTGCTGAATTACAGGCAGGGTTTTGTTTGTTTTAAGTCAGATACACTATTAACTTTATGGATTAGACATTAAACAAGGAACTAACCTGGCTACCCGAGCCTTGGCCTTGGATGAGTGAGATAACACAGCAGCAGAGCAAGGAGATAGAGAATAGGTTTTAAGGCTAGTTCTTCTGGATTTGAATCATGCCTTACCACTTTCTTACTGTGTGACAGGGGGCAACTTCCTTCGTCTCTCAGTGCCTGAGTTTCTGCTTGTGCAAAGGAAGATAACAACACTCCAGACCTCGAGTAAAGATTCATTGTGAGAACATATGCAACACACTGAATGCCAGGGTCTGGCATCATAGCAAGTGCTCAACAGCAGTTGGGGGCCATTCATATTATGGGACTGGAGACGAGTGAGATGAATCTGGAACGGCTGTGCCTGCTGGTGGCTTAGTCCAAACCTGCTGAGGTGATCATCTGTGTACTCAGGATGGAGGGGAAGCGAAACCAGAGTCGGTCTTCGCTGGCAGCCTCTGTGTGTCTGGAGACCTGGCAAGGCACCCGTTGTGTGGTACCGAATGCCCCAAGGTATTCAGATCACCCTAGCAAAGAGTGGTGATTTTCTGAACAAGTCTTTGTGTGCATGTAGACATGAAGCCTAGTTGGAGAGACTCTGTATACACAGTCAGCAAACTCTTGATAGATTTTAATAGGGGAAGGAAATAGCCCCTGCCATTGCTATTGTTCACTAACTGAAAAGTTGGCTGTTCGAACCCACCAGTCATTTCACAGGAGAAAAGGCCTGGCAATTTGCTCACATAAAGATGAAAGCCTGGACAACCTGATGGGGCCGTTAAACTCTGCCCTATAGGCGCCGTGATTCAGATTCGACCCCATAAACCACACCAAATGCACTGCCATTGAGCTGATGCCGATTCAAGCCATGTCTTTCTCCCAATTGACTACACAGCAATGGATTAATCCGAGAAACTAAAATAAGCCAAACCTAGTGCCATCTACTTGTCCCCAGGGGACAGAGTAGAACAGTTCCTTAGGGTTTCTAAGATTATACATCCTAAGAAGAGTAGACAGTCTCGTCATTCTATTGTGCAGCAGCTGGTGGATTCGAATGGCCAACCTTGTGGCCACCAGTGCTCCCCAGGTTAGCCTAGATGTTAGTATCTCTGACCGGCAGCTTAGGATGCACAGCTTCCCTGGAAGTCCAAGCCTTTGCTCAAGCTGAGCTTCAATACACAATACGTTCTCCACACAGTTGCTGTGAAACAGGTGTGTGGAGGCTCATTCCGGCATTTCACTTCCGCATTTATTGGACTAATGTCTTACATTCCCAATATGTGCCAGATGCAATGGGACAACTAGGGATGTAGAGAACAAGACAGGCAGGTTTCAACCCTGCCTCAGGAACAAGCCACACTGCCCTGGCTTTCAGGAATGTGTGCTTCTCTAAGCTGCAGCAGAGAAGTTCGGCCTATGTCACACACACACACACACACACACACACACGCGCGCGCGCGCGCACACACACACACACACTCCTTTGTGTATGATGGCAGCGGAGAACGGTGACTGAGGCTCCTAAGACACGCCCAGGAGGTTGCAGATGTGCGGAGGCGGTCACTGGAACGAGGGATTTGAGTTAGAGCGGAGAAATGTAGAGTGTGGACTTGGAGTTGGCCCTGCCAAACACCAGCAGTGGAACGGTGTCATCCTGACCAAAAACTGGGGTGGGAATGCACAGTGAGGTTGGCAAGGAGCAGGGCCAGGGGGAGGGGAGGGGCACGGGTGGGGAGATGCATAACTTGCGTCTCTCCTGTAAAGAGCAGAAGATGGTTAGGAGGAGAATCTTAGATTTCTCCAAATAAGTAGCTAATTAAACCAGTTGCCACTGAGTTGATTCCACCTCATAGCAATCTCATGCGTGTCAGAGTCGAATTGTGCTCGGTAGAGATTTCAATGGCTGAGTTTTCAAAAATAGATTCCCTGGTGCTGCTGGTAGTGCTCAAGCCTCCAGCTTTTCTATTCACAGCGGAAAAACACTAACCTTTGCATGCCTCTTAAGTATCCAAAGAGACCAAATATTACAATGGAAGAGACTGAGATGTTTTGAAGCAACAATAGCTTTGCCTTGCCTACCAGGAAGACAAACTGGGGAATGAAGGTCTTTGTTCCAGAAAAACAAAGGCACTTTTCTACTCATATGAATAGTGCTATAAACTGTAAACCTGCTGCCCCTGCTTCCCAGATCACACTCTTAAATGTACCCTCGGTAAGTGAAATGGCAGAAGGAATCACCAGCACCATTAAAATAGTTTTCTCTATGCATGGAGAAAAGTAGATATTGCATTTGCATAACTTAAATGCATGTATGAATCCATTTCTCCCTACTCTTTGTTCCTCCACCACAACAGCTCTGATAACATTAAGCTCAAAGCATACAGCCATGTGCTTGGATATGCAAGATACTCTGTGCATCCACTAATGCACGCCCGCTAAAACTCACCCAAGGCTTAGGGAAAAATGAGTTTAGTATCTTTACCTCATGCATTTTAATGAGACTGAATCTGCGTCATTTAGGTTCTAGACATTTCTCATGTGCATAGCTACACTAGCATCCATCATATTACATTAAACCCTATCACCGAATAACAAGCAGGCACAAAGAAGTCGCTAGGAAACTCTTGAGAATAGATGTTCCATTTTTTGTGGATTGATAGACTAAAAGACTATGTCAATAAACTGGATTATTCTGCAGGAATGGGGCACGTTGCACATGTTAAACAGCATGTATTGAGAGAGTATATGGAAGATAACTGGGTAATGTGGCATTGAGACCCTACCCAATCCTGAGTCCCACGATTTCTAATCTTAACCACCCAGCACATCAGCAGTTTCATCTGCAATGAAAAACTTTTAGTTCTTTTGTGGAGAATGAGTATTATCTTTTGCCATCCTCAGCAATTCAGGTCTCCGGATGCTACTTTTACAAAGCCCCAGTTATGAAGGCAAATCACATAGATCTTTTTTCCTGCTGAGAAGAGGGACTTGGGTCCTGTAACTAACTCACTGCCACTGAGTGGATTCCAACTCATAGCGACTCTAGGACAGAGTAGAACTGTCCTCTGCTATGGGAGTAGAAAGCTGGTCATCATCCTTCTCCCGAGGAAATGCAGATGGTCTCAAACGGCAGACCTTGCAGGTAGGAGCCCAATTTGTAACCTAGGACACCCCCAGGGCTTCGAATTCAGGTCAAAGTCATTTGTGCTGCTCAGGGCAGAGTCCACTGAGACAACTGGTAGGTGGAAACTGAAAACACATCTATGACGGTAATATGATACATTTTGAAGAGGAGCCATCCCCAAGGAGGGAGGTGGCATTTCCTGGTGGCCAGGACAAGTGGAACACCTGCTCTGCTTTAGGTTTGGTGTTGTCCCTGTATCCTTCCCCAACTTGGCGGGGGGGCTAAGAAGATATGTGAGCAGAAGTCAGCATGGATATGAAGAGCCCGTTGTCCACTGGATGTGCCTGTACCTCACATGCTCGGAGCCAAGGAGCCAGCCCAGCTGTTCTGACTGGGGCAGTCTCTTTAACCTGATGCTCCCGGGAGCCAGATCCCAGCTCCCCAGTCAGTGACGCATGTTCTGGACCAAACTTCTCATGAGCATTTGGTTCAATGGTAATTATAAAACAGAAAGTGCTACAAAAAGAAGAGGATTCGATACAATCAACTCCTTAATAAAAAAAGTTAGTTGGATATTTTATACTTAGACAATACTAGCTTTGACTTGATTCGTGCCAGTTGCTATCAAATGGACTCCAGACCACAGAGAGTCATGAGTGGCTGAGTAAGACCGTGCTCCCTGGGGTTTTCTATGGCTGAGAGTTCACAAGCAGGTAATCAGGCCTTTCTTTCAAGAGGTCACTGGGTGGACTCAAACTTGCGACCTCAAACTTTTGGGTTAACAATTGAGTGCATTAACAGTATGCACCCCTCAAGGACATTGTTGTTGTTGTTTGTTGTTGTTAGGTGCTATTAAGTCAGTTCCAGCTCATAGTGACTCTATGAACAACGGAAGAAAAACACTGTCTGATACGGAGCCATCATTACAACCACTGCTAGACTTGAGTGGATTGATGCAGCCACTGTGTTTACGCATGTCAGTGAGGATCTGCTTCTGTTTCATTGACCCAGGGTCAGTGGTTTGAACCCACCAGCTTCTCCATTTGATAAAGATGAGAGTGCCTACTGTCATAACAATTTAGGAACAGCAAGTAAAAGAAGGGTTTGGGGGTGGGGGAGGGTATAGAGGTGGGGGTGGGTAAAAGGAAGATGCTGTCAAAGAGGCCCCAAAAGAAAAAGAATGTTTGGAAACTCACTGTGCTAGCAATTGGACAACTCTGCTTGAACTATGGAACAATATGATAAATGTATCCACTTCAAATTAATAATAAAAATTTAAAGTCTCTCAAACCAGAGCGAGCAGTTCTTCTCTGTCCTATGGGGTCACGATGAGTCAGAACAGCCTCAGTGGCAGCAAGCTTGGTGTGTAAGTTTGATCTACCTCGTTACGCATGATGCGCTGCTCCAGGCGCTGGCCTTCTTTACAACCTATCAAAGAACACAGGAAGAAGGCCTGTCATCTTCCTTTCTCAAGAACATTCTGGCTGCACTTTGGCGGAGACGGATTTGCTCACTCTTCTGGTAGCCCATGCTACATTCAGTGTTCTTTGCCACTGCCAGCATTAAAAAGCATCGGTTTGTCTTCATCTCTCCTTATTCACTGTGCAGCTTTAAATGCATATGAGGTGACAAAGACACTGTGATTCCAGTCAAGAGCACTCTCGTCCTCAAAGTGACATCAGCGCTTCTTAGCACTTGAAAGAGAAGCGCGGGACCCTGGAAGCTGTTACTATCCATGAATTCCCTAAGTGTATTTATAAACAGTCTAGAGCTGGGAGAAACTTTGGAGATCATCTCATTTTAGGAAGGAAGCCCGAGTTCAGCAGTTACGAGCTATTTCAGGGCAAGGCCAGTGGAAAAGGAATACAAATTGCTGACTATTAATTCAAGGATCTTTCCTTCCTACAGCTTTTTGAAAACATGTAAGACAGCTCTCCTTTACTCTCTGTCCTGCCATTACGTCCCCTGTCTCCCAAATGACTCAGAGGGGTACATCTCAGGCTAACCATCTGGGGACCATTTGCCAAGTATTGTTTAGATTTTTATGTACTGCCACCATCCTTTCGATCATTTTGTGACATTTTCCTAAATATATTTATCTTTCTAACAGCACAGTAAAGAGATATTTCCAAAATGTGCATAAATAAAATATGAAACCCCCACTCCTAACCTGTAGATATTTCCACTATAAAAGTTTGATGTATATACTTTCAGATGATTTATATACATATACTGTGATATGATATGTGAATTGTTAATAATTTAATCTACCAGGATAGGAAAACTCAAGCAACATTCTCAGGCTCTTGCTTTAAAAGATGTATTCTCAGTGACTAAGGAGGAGAATTGAATTTCTGAAGCGTGAGATTTCTTCTCTTGAGAATGGTTAATCAGGTCTTTGTTGATAAATCTTGCACCCTCTTCACCCCTACCTCATAGCACCCTTACCATTCATGGTCAACAGACAATCAAAAGCCTGGAGACCATCTGACACTGGTTGTGGAGTCGGTTCCAGCACTTGGCGGTCCCGTGTGTTACAAGAGTAGAACTCCATAGGGTTTTCTTGGCTGCACTTTTTATGAGTGTCCATGCCTAGACATGTCTTCCTTGGTACTACTCCATGGGTTCAAAGTGTCAGGTAGTGGGTTTTCACCACCCGGGAACTCATTACCCCATTCATTACCTCTCACAATTCCTCTGTGTTAACGTATGATTTTCTCTGTAGTTCCAAAGATGGGGATTTAAGCCGGATCTCCCAAAGGAATGTAGGTCAAGACTATGTTGGAAAGTAAGAAGATAGAGAGCTCCATTTTAGGGAGAACAGTTTCCAGAATAAAGTACCATGAGATTTACAAGTTTTCTGAGTGACCGGGGTAAATATAGCTAGAGCTCAGGACCTGATGGGATCTCAGTGGAGATACATGTGTGTGTGTGTGTGTGTGTGTGTGTGTGTGTGTGTGTGTGTGTGTGTGTGTTCAGGCAGGCCAGAAACTAAGTACTCTCAGTGGAGGTGGGAGTTTCATTAAGGATATCAGTGTCTATATCATTACTAACTTTTGTTCAGAGATTCTAGACAAGGTTCCCAACACCCCAAACTGCCATTGAGTCCGTTTCCATTCAAAGCAACCCTACAGGACAGAGTCGGACTGCCCCATCGGGTTTCCAAGGCTGTAGATCCTTACAGGAGCAAGCCATCTCATCTTTCTCCCACTGAGCAGCTGCTGGGTTGGAATCAGTTTAGTTAGTAGTCCAAGGTCTAAACCACTGGGCCACCAGGGCTCCTTGTATCTAACCCAAAGTGAGAAAATGTGGAATCCATGAAATCCAGATTTTTAAAGGCAAAGAGATTGGATGGACCCCTAAAACTGTTTCCTGATAAATAATCTTTTAATGTAAAGCCATAACCATACCCTAAAGCTTTCTCTCTCTCTCTCTCCCTCTCTCTGTGAACTTGAACATCTCTAAAGAATTCAAGTCCACTTTGTCCTCCTTTTACCACCTTGGGCTGCTAACCCCGCAGTTGCCAGCTAGAAACCACCTCGGCCGGGACCGGGCTCCCAGTCCTATAGGGTTACTGTGAGAGGGCACTGACTAAATGGCAAGGTTTGTTTTTTAGGCTTTTATAGTCATTCAGACCAATGTTTGGATCTGAGGGGTGAGGAATCTGTAGGGTTGAAGTATTCTTTAAACCAAATAAGAGGTTTGCTTTCTTAGTAAAGAGTGTTTGTCTTGAACAGTCTACTCTTATGAAAATCTATCTATGTGGGATAAAATTAACATCAATGGGAAAGATCAGATAGGAAACTCATGGGGCACTGGGATCATGATCTTGAGGGAAAATTAGTAAAGGACAGTAAGAATATTGTGGCACTTAAGGAATGTAATCAAAATCACTGAATTATACATATAGAAATCGCTGAATTAGTATTTGTTTTGATGCTCATATTTTTGACAATAATAATTATTAAAATAAAAATATGAATGCCTGCCATGGAGAATACAAGACATGCTAGAAGAGTTACCATTCCACAAATGCATTACAGAAAGACCAGGTCTTCAGAGATTAAACTCACTAACCGATGACCAGGGACTGCATCCCCATTTATCTTTGACCGCTAAGCTCCAGAGTTCTGTATAATTCTAAATGGGTCCCCAGAGATGAGATTTCCCAACAATTCTGATCATGGGGATAGAGTCTTCCTGGAATGGGTTTAGATAAAGAAAGACATGTGAGTTGTAGAGCAATTAAAAAATGTAACATGCAAAAACATGATATGGGATTTAATTAACTTATCAGAGTACCAGTTATGCAAAGATATGTCATCCTACCTGTATACCTACCTCACACTACATATAAACATCCATTCAAGTGAAATTAAACACCTAAGAGAAAAAAAATTCAGGATACCTTTTAATAGAATATATGTCTAAATCAGGTATCATGGGGATCCTTATATATTTTACATCAAAGACAAAAATTTAGAAGCTATAAAACAACAATAGACATTTAATACATAAAATAAAAAATTTTGTCATAGCCAAAGATACTGATAAAATCAAAAGGCAAGTCTCATATTATAGAAAAGTTCTGTAATACTTTCATAGAAGGAGTTACTGTCTGTAAAATGCAAATAACTTAAAATGCTTACAAACTAATAACAAAAAGATAACTATCAGAAATAAAAGCAAATAATATGAACAAAATATTCACAATTGAACAAATCCAAACTAAACACATAAAAAGACACTGCACTTGGTATCTGTCAGGGAAATGAATATTTAAATAATAATGATATTTTCCTTCTCACTCATCAGATATCTTTTTTTCAAGGATACTATGACATATTGGTGGTGAAAATTAAATACACCCATATATCCTTCATCCTAAAACTTGTTCTTATGGGAAATCTATACCCTAGAAATGTGAGCCACCTATCTCTTCATGGCCTGAAGTAGCAAAAGATTTCTTCACCTGTAAGCTCAGGTAAAACAGAAGCCACAAAGAAAATGTTAATAAATTTTTACCTAATAAATTTATTACCTAATAAATAAGTAGTAATTAATATACTTCCACAAGTTAAAGGATGTCATAAACACTCAAGAGAGTATTTACAATGTAAAATAATCAAGAGATTTTTTACAGAAGTCTTTTTTAACTATATGAAGTTGCGATGTTTAACAACATTTTAATCTACAAAAATGGATTTCATATGATTAAATATAATACAAGCAATTCTTTCAAACTGACAATAAAAATTAACAATCACCAGGAAAAAATGAATGAAGAAGATGAATTCACATATGAAGAAAAGCAAGTGACAAATGTTTGAAAATATGCTTAACTCACTAGAAATCAAGACCTCTTTAGAGTGTTGAAAAGCATGGACGTTATTTTGAGGACTAAGGTGTGCCCAGCGCAAGCCATGTGTGGTAGTTAGGGATTATAACTAGGCATTCCTGGCATGGGGTAGAGTCAAACCTGTCAATCAACTTGCAGCCTGATAACACCACCTTGGTGTCATAAGTCGTGTATAAAAGCAAGATGAACAAAGACAATCTCTGTCTGCAACTTTGCCTTCCTGCCTCCTGGGACTCTGCTGCCAGTCCTGAGAGCAATCAGCACCTGGTCGTGTTTCCATGTGGACTCTGGATCCACGGGAATCTGCCCCCGTCAGCTGTGATCTTCCTGCCTCCCAATTCACCATTCTGCTACATCAGAGCGAAGCTTTATGATTCTGAAGAAGAATTTGTCAGCTAGCATAGGACTTAGGGGCTTGAGTTGGACTGGGCTGGGATGCCTTTTTGGTAAATAATTACTTTTTGATATGAAACTCTTTCTTATACTTAGAAGAGTGTCACTGCATTTGTTTCTCTAGAAGACCTGGCCTACCATGCATGAGGTATTTTCAATTGTCTCATATGCACATGAAAGTTGGATATTGAATAAGGAAGACTGAAGTAGAATTGATGTGTTTGAATTATGATGCTGGCAAAGAATTATGAAAGTACCATAGGCCAACAAAAGGATAAACAAGTTTGTCTTTGAAAAAAATTGGTCAGAGTGTTAGCGAGACTTCATCTTACACACTTTGGACAGGTTGCTAGGAGAGACTAGTCTCTGGAGAAGGACAACATGCTTGGTAAAGTGGAGGGCCAGAGAAAAAGATGAAGGCCCTCAAGGAGACAGATTGAAATAGTAGCTGGGACAATGGGTTTAGGCATAGAAATAATTGTGAGGATGGCACAGAACTAAGTAATGTTTCAGTCTGCTGTACACAGGGTGACTGTGGGTCAAAACTGAATTGATGTCACACAACCACAACATTAGAAATCTGGGAAGTAAAAATGACGATGAGATACTGTTTCATATTGCAAGATTGATCAATATTTCAAACATATCAGTAAATTGCAGGGCAATGGGAACTCCTATGCACTCTAAAACATGCTGCCATTGAGTCTATTCTGACTCTTAGTGAGCCTATTTGTAGTTCAGAGATTGAAAATCCTTGTGGAAGCATATAGTCTCCTTGCTCTTCTGAGGAGCAGCTGGTGAGTTTCAACCGCTGACCTTGCCCAGCAGTGCCAAAATAGCTCCTTCTATACAATACAGCAATGCAAACTGGTAATAATTTGATAATACCATGTAAACTTGAAGGCCGTTTGGCCTGCCATCTCTACTACGAGGTATATACTCCAAAGGAACCCTCAAAGATACACGTACAAGAAGGATTCATGAATCATGATTTATAATTAGAAACTATGTGAAATATACTGTGTTTTATAAGTAAATATCAGCGTGGTAGTTAAATGTTATGTCGATTTGAATTTATTGAAACCCACCCTCAATGTACAGGCGTGGGTTCCATCCTCTCAGACTGTGATCTCCCTGCATCCCGCTTCACCTAGCTGCATCATCGACCTGCAGCTACATGCATCTGAAGAGGGCTCCGGCCAGCATTGGACCTCTGGACTTGAGGTGGACTAGGCTGACATGTCTTTTGATATAAAAGTACTTCTTGACATAAAGTTCTTCCTTTTACATATGACTGTCACAGTTTTGTTTTTCTTGGACAACTCAGCATAACACAATCTGGCAAGTAAATTGTGGGGCTTTCACAGAGAGCTATCAAAATGAAAGGCTTTATCTCTGTTAACACGGGTAAGTCTCAACGATGATATTGAATTAAAAAAATTATAAAAAGATACCTGAAGGAAAATCTCAGCTAACTTTACATATGTGTGTACACAACAGGCATATATTCACCCATATATTTTGTTGTTGTTAGGTGCTGTCGGTGTAAGGTTCCAACTCACAGCAAGCCTATAGACAACAAAACGGAACCCTACGGAACCCTATAAGTCCGGTTCACAATATTCACGATTGTTCGGCTTCCCTTCGCTGGGGCAGCCATGGCAACAATCCATGCCCTTGCTGTTCTTCTATTTTGCTGACTTTCTACTTTACCAAACACTAGGGCCTGGTCTCTTCTGACCACCTAGCCAAACGATAGGAGAGTATATGAGATGAAGTCTCTCCATGATTTCTTCTAAGGAATATTTGGCTTGTACTTTTTTCCAAGACAGATTCATTCATTCTGCTGGCAACCCACGGTACTTTCCACGGTCTATGTCAGCACCATTACTAGAATGCCTGCGCTCTTTTTTGGTCTACCTGATTCAATGTCCAACTTTCACATGTGTGAAAGGTGATTGAAAGCACCACGAGGGAGACACAGTGGAAGGTCTTTGTATAATCCATGAAATACAAACGAACAAGTTCCTTGCATTCTCTGCTTTCAGCCAAGATCCATCTGCCAACAGCAGTGATATCCCGTGTGCCATGTCCTCTTCTAAAGCGAACTTGAAGCTCTCTATTGATTTACTACTGAAACTGCTGTTGAATGAGCTTCAGCAAAACTTTACTTGCAAGTGAAATTAATGCATGTTCCCATAATTTCTGCATACTTGAATCACCCTTTCTTTGGAATAGGTACAAATGTGGATCTCTTCAGGTCAGTTGGCCAGGTAGCTGTCTTCCAAATTCCTTGGCATAGACAAGTGAGTGCTTCCAGAGCTTCTTCAGCTGTGGAAACCTTTCAGTTGTTTCCCCCCCTCCCCCCATTTCTAGAGCCTGGTGTTTGCTAATGCATTCTTGAAGTAGCTGAATGTCCACTAGTTCTTTTGGGCGCAGTGGCTCTGGATCCTTCCATCTTCTTTGGATGCTTCCTGCATCATTCAACATTTTGCCTGTACCTTGTGGGTTTCCATAACTGCAAATCTTTACAGGAGTAGAAAGCCTCATTTTTATCCTTGAGAGAAGTTGGTGGTTTCCACCCACTGACCTTGTGGTTAGCAGCTCCACATGTCCCTCAGCATGCCATCAGGGCTCCTGATTTTGTTCACAGAATCAATTAATATCGTAATTCAAGACGTGGATTTTTTCTTCAGTTCTTTCAGATTAATACATGCTGAAAATGGTTTCTGTGGCACTGTCAATATTCTTTGGTGACACCATAATTCAAGTGAATCATTTCTTATATGGTATTCATTACCCTCTGTCCAATTTTCACATGCATTCGGGGTGTTTAAAAATACCATGACTTGGGCCTTTGGCTCACCACACCTTTTCCCCACCACCTTCTTCCCCTCTACCTTCCGGGGCCATTGACCCAATTGCCTTCTCCCCGGGCTTCCCTCCCATGGATGGCGTCATGGACAGGGGGACAACTAGGGAAGCAGAACCAGCATCTAGGAGAGGGTAGAGATCCTGTGAGTATTAGAGCAACACCAAGCTAGTGGAGAGGAAGCACTAAGAGGGAGGAGAAAGGGTAAGTGATGGCGGGGCAGGAGGAGGCAAAAGGAAACAGACACAAGCTCTAGGAAGCAAAGGCACAGATAGGGAGGTTAACAGAGGTATGCAGTTATGCAAAAACATTAACCTATAACACTAGTGGTATTGGCCTATGCACATATATTTATAAGGCAATACACTAAAGCTGCAGATGGGTCCTGGGCCTCAGCTCATAACTTCCCTCAATACATGAACACTTTGTTCTAACAAATTGGCATTCTGTGATGCTCATCCCTCCCCAACCACCCACCCCAACACGATCGCTGAAGACAAAATGGATGTATAAGCAGATATGGTGAAGACAGAGGATGGTGTCCAGCTATTAAAAGATAGTGTCTAGGGTCTTAAAGGCTTGAAGTTAAACAAGTGGCCATCCAACAATGAAGCAACAAGCCCACATGGAAGAAGTACATCAGCTGGTGTGATTGTGAGGTATGATGGAGACTGGGCAAGCGGCATCAGAAGATTCACAACAAACATTAAACAAACAAACAAAAATGCATTGGTGAGAATGGAGGGGGGTTGGAGCAGAGACCCAAAGCCCATCTATGGACAATGGAACATTCCCCAACAAAGAGGTTGCAGGGAGGGGGTGAGTCAATCAGGGTCATTAGAGCAACTAATGGGTCATGAAGTATACCTCTGATCCCTTGAGGCCTCCTCAACCCCCCACCCCCGCTATCACGACCTCAGTGTCGCCTCCCAATCTAGACTAGAGGGGAGCATGCACAAGGTATAGGCAAGAGATAAAATTCACACCACATGTAACCTAGGAACAGGAATGGCAATAGAGATACCAAAAGGGTAGGGGTAAAGGGAGGAGAGGTGGGGAGGGAGGGGGCACTGATCGCAATGAATGGCACATAACCACACACCCACAGTCAGGGGGAAGAACAACAGAAACCAGAGGGGAAGGGAGACAGTGGACGGTGTGAGATTTGAAAACAATTAAATATCTACAATCTATCAGGGGGCCATGAGGGTTGGGGGGCTTGGGAAGGAGGGAGGGATAAAAAGATGAGCTGATCCCAAGGGCTCAATGGAAACTAAATGTGTAGAAAAGAATGATGGAATATATGTATGGATATGTCAGATACAATTAATATTTGGTTTGTAACAAGAATTGTAAGAGCCCTCAATAAAATGATTTTTAAAATAATAAATAAATAAATAATAAAAACAAAAATATACCATGGTTTGGGTCAGGTACACCTTAGTCCTCAAAGTCTTGCTCAACATGTACAACAGTCTAAAGGAATCTTGTTTAGAAGATTTGGCAAGTGCAACAAGTTGTGTGATTTCTTTTTGTTGTTGTTGTTTGACTTATTGATTGCTGCTTCCATGAGCATTGATTGTGGATCGAAATAAAATGAAATTCTTATCAGCTTCAATCTTTTCTCCATTTATTACGTTGTCTATTGGTCCAGTGTGAGGATTGTGGTTTTCTTTACATTAAGTTGTACTCTATATTGAAGACTGCAGTTCTTAATCTTCATCAGCAAGTGCTTCAAGCCATCTTCACTTCCAGCATGGAAGTTGTGCCATCTGCTTTCACAGCTTGGTAATAAGCCTTCCTCAAATCATGATGCTGAGTTCTTCTTTATGTAGTCCAGCTTCTTGAATTACTTGCTCAGTATACAGATGAAATGAATATGGTGAAAAGTTACAACCTTGATGCATACCTATCTCAATTTTAAACCACTCATTATACCCTTGCACATACTTTTATGGTTTTGAGTTATCATCTATTATTTTATGTGTGTTTTAAATACTTACAACTTAGAAAAAGAAACAAAAGATTTAACATGTAATGTTCTGTGAACAGTTAAATCTGCTGTTGTATTGTTTATTAAAGGGGGACCAAAGTCAGGGCCTATCAATAGTGCGGTGGTTGAGAAAACCATGCCCCATCCATCCCATGCACTGTACTGGTCTATGGCTTACAATTAGCAAGGTTGGCCTTTTGTTTAATTTAATATTTAAAAGAATGTGAAATTAATTTACTATATAGCTTTGCTGAATTGATGAAAAATGGGATCATATGATACACAGTGTTCTGACACTGGATAGGTAATATTTCATCATAAAGACGTAGGTGACATCATAGGTGAAGACTTGCTCACTTGCCTCATCCTGTGTGTTAATGATATATTTTCTTTCCTCTGCCTCTTCTATGTCTTTGAAGTTTTGCTTTAGAGAGTCATTTATGAACCTCCAGTTCCTCTGCAGTTATGGATAGAACCTCTGGGTCACATCATTTTGCAGAAGAATATATTATCACTCTAGGGTCTTTTGGTTTGATTTCTAATTAAACTGAAGGCCTTTAAGCGCTAACTCTCATTAATCTATGTGGTGGCAATGTGAAAAAGTAACTGTGGGGTCTCAGCTCTCTCCTTCCTTGTCATCAAGGGAAATGCCAGTCCCCCATGTTGTACTTCATATCCACAGCACTGTTCTTCTAGGATTCATCTGACTGCCTCACATTGACTCTTCTCATTGGACTCATTGGGTGATACCAGGCAGAGGATTAATTTACAGAAATATCCCAAGCATCTTTGCTGCATATTCAGGGTGGGGAGGGCAAGAAAAGTAGAAAACTGTGAGTAGAACAATACTAAAAATGTTAACAACCAGTAAGTAACTAGTAGGAATTCCTCATTTTTCTGACACTTTCTGCTGTCTCCATGATCTCAGTTTTCTGTATGAAACTGCTCATGAAGAGTTTCTCTTTCGGAGAGTTTACACTATTACTTCAAAGATTTAATAACATTCACAAAGTGCCCTGAAGAAATTCTGTTCTAACTCCTCCTTTGTCTGATATTTTGAGAGCCATCTCCATACACTGGATGTCTAGTCTGCCGATGCTCAACAGCTACACAAGGGTCTTCCCTCCCTCTACCGCACTGCTGTCTTCCTTCCAAAGCCTTTGCCATCCAGAAACAAAATTTCATTTCTTAGGAGGGAAAGAAAAAGGTGTTTCGTTTTGTTTGTTCGTATAATGTTCAGGGTTCCTCCCCACAACAACAGATCGGATCAAATGCTCCCCGAGGGTCATAGAGACAAAGGGGAATAAGCTGAAGCCTCCTGGTGCAAGCAGGTCACGTCATCCTGCCCTCCTCCTCACGCCCGTCAGAGGAAAGTGTGAGGGACCGCACACCTAGGCGTCTCCAACAGAGGAAGCAGGAGTCAAATTGGCCACGTCAAATTGATAACTACCTGTGCACACTGGCTATTTGCAAACTGCTCCCACTTGAGTGTTTGAAAGCATTTTTCGGTCAATGGAGGACAAAGGAAATGCCTTTTTCGGTGCAGGAAGAAAACAAGTTAACGACTTCAATTGCTTCCCCTGCAGTGGCTAGCTCATTTCTGAGCTCTTCTCTACCTGTAATGGTTTGGAAGCGAGACCATCCTTATTGCGATGCTTAGAGGCCCAGACAGTAGGGAGCTGGTGTCACCAGGAGAAGCGAGGTGTCATGTCTTTGTAGAAGGAGCTGAAAACACAGAATCCAGTTCCCAGGAAGAATAAAATTAGTTGTCAAATGTGGTATATTAAAAAGAAAGTTTTAGTTGTAGATTATATCTGATACATAGTATGAATGGCCACCCAAATATTACAATTACTCCCCAAATGGAATGTATTTATATTTCGTAAACTGCATTTCCAATCTTTACCTGCCTCTTCTTGCCTTGCAAATAATTGTAGCCTTTTATAGCACAAAGCCACTTACTCATCTCATCAGAGCCCACTTGAGGAGACCCTGTCTTACTTATTTAGTGCTGCTAAAGCAGAAGGACCACAAGTGAATTGTTTAACAAACAAAATATTCTCTCACAGTTTAGGAGGCTGGAAGGCCAAAGTACTGGTGCCAGGATCAGGGGAAGGCTTTCTCTCTGTGTAGCATTCAAGAAGACCTGGGTCTCCTTTCCACATCCATGGGCTCAGCGGAAGAATCTCCTGCGTCTCAGCAACAATCTCCCCTTGGGTCTATGGGTTCGCAGCCCAGAGACGCTGGGTCCAAAAGACACTCCTTTTCTGGCTCTTTTTTCTTCGCGCTGTGTCCCCACTCTGTGTTTGTTTCTCTTTCCTTTTATTGCTTGTATTTTTTAATTTTTAAAGTGCAGTTTGGACGAACGTTTACTGAGAAAAATTGGTTTTCCATTCAAACATTCATACACGTTTTGTTTTATGGCATTGATTACAAATCCCACAATGTAACACCACTCTTCCCACTTCTTGCCCACGTTTATTGTTTCTACAAACCCACTGTTTTCCTCTATCACTTCCTGGCTCCTGAGCTTTATCCAAGACGGTTAGCCTTTCAACCTTGTGTGTTTTGATGATTCTACTAAATGTGTATCTCCTTTGTGTTAACTGTTCACCCAAAGAATGAAAAGTCTATGTACGTACCCACTTTTACGTCCCCTTTAAAATGCTACCAGGCATTGAGATGAGAAGCGTGCAGTATCTGAGATGTCCTTGTGCCTTGGACTTCGCTTCGGGCTTAGATCTTGACCTAAGAAACAAGGGCTCTGAAGTATTAGACTTTCTTGTTAAGATTCTCTTATGAATGTTAATGAAAGTTCTGCCTTATCTCTAAACGTCGTTTGAATAGTGTTCAGTCACTTACGTTTTTAATCTTTATGTCAGCCATCCATGTATTTTAGTGTAAAAAAGCCTTTCCCCACAGTATTTTCAATTCTATAGCATTGACTATATTAATGATACCACATACCTCATGGGGAAATTTTATAATATTCCCAAAGAAATGGTTCACACTCTTTAAAGTGGACCAGCGACATATGTAATTTGTAGCTATATGAGTGATTTTTGAGCTCACACTTAATTGTAAGTCCTCATCACAAAACAATTAGGTCTTAAGAGGTGGCCCTGCTTGATACCTGCCCTCATGAAGAGATCTTTGAAGACATGGGTGCTATTGCAAAGTGTGCTGAAGAAAATAGATGGTGCCCAGCTACAAAGAAGAATAGTGTCTGCGGCTTTTACTTGTCTTTAAACCAGCAGTTATCAAAGTGAGGTGTCAGTTAAGTCTATACCGACGAAGCACACCAACCAGCATGATCAAAGAATTATTGCAATAAAATCCAAGACCAGAGGTCTGTGACAGAGCTTAAATTCTAAAAATTCAGTTTGTTGAAGGGTATGGATGATAAGCAAAGCCCAAAATCCATTTACAGAGCCCTGGCATGGATTCCCTGGGTCTATTGACCAAAGATATAAATAGTCTTGCCATATATATATATAGCATATTGAATGAAGGAGGAAGTGCAGAGTGGAGACCCAAGGCCCAAGTGTCGGCCAATGGAGATCCCCTCATAGAGGGGTTTAGGAGAGGAGATGAGTCAGTCAGGGTGCGATGTAGTACCGATGAAGAATACAGCTTTCCCCCAGATCCTGGATGCTTCCTCCCCCCAACTACCATGATCCGAATTCTACCTTGCAGGGCTGGATTGGGCAGAGATTGTACACTGGTACATATGAGGGCTAGAGGCACAGGGAATCCAGGGTGGATGATACCTTCAGGACCAAGGGTGTGAGGGGCGATGCTGGGAGAGTGGAGGGTGAGTGGGTTGGAAAGGGGGAAATGATTACAAGGATCCACATGTGACCTCC
This sequence comes from Tenrec ecaudatus, assembly GCF_050624435.1. Classification (NCBI taxonomy): domain Eukaryota; kingdom Metazoa; phylum Chordata; class Mammalia; order Afrosoricida; family Tenrecidae; genus Tenrec; species Tenrec ecaudatus. The sequence goes on from NC_134532.1 coordinate 89,512,470, forward strand.
TCCCTGGGGGAGGGACAGCAGAGAAGGGGGGGAAGGGAGACTCCGGATAGGGCAAGATATGACAAAATAACAATGTATAAATTACCAAGGGCACATGAGGGAGGGGGGAGCGGGGAGGGAGGGGAAAAAAAGAGGACCTGATGCAAGGGGCTTAAGTGGAGAGCAAATGCTTTGAGAATGATTGGGGCAGGGAATGTATGGATGTGCTTTATACAACTGATGTATGGATATGTATGGATTGTGATAAGAGTTGTATGAGCCCCTAATAAAACATTAAAAAAAATAGTCTTGCCCCCAGACAGAGTGCAGTGGAATGTAGATTATTGTACCTATAGTTAGCATAAAATCTAACATCTTACCATTTGCTTTTTCCTTTTAACCTATTTCATCTTGCTCTGGTTTTTATTACATGCTGCTACCTTTGGAATGTGGTTCTAGATTTTATTTTGTTGTAGTTTCTGTTTTTTTCTTGTTGCCTTTCATTGTTTTTGTTTGTTTTGTTTTACTTGAATGATTTTCTTTAAATGCAAGGCAGGATAGATAAATCTATAGCGATAGCAAGTAGATTAATAATTTCTTGGGTTATGACAGGGAGGTTGGTTGGTTTACTAAAAATAATGGATACGAGAATGAAGAAACATTCTAAAATTGATTGTGGTGATGAATGCACAATGCTAATACACTTAAACCTAGAATTGTGTAACCGTGAATTATGTAAAAGTCTCTTAGGAGACATTAATGCTTTCAGATACACTTGGTTTTATGTAACCTTATAGGTCGCGTTTGGGAGCTGTGTAGTGTCAGGGAGACTGAGGCATCTGGAGGCGTGGAGGAAGAGGAGACCCCTCGGAGGGCATTTTTAGCAGTGCTCTGGGGAGTTTACCTGCACGGCGCCCCTTCGCTGCAGCCTTATGGCTACCTTGATTTCTTATAGTCTTTAAAAAAATTATTAAAAGATCCTTTTATTCAGGGTTTTACAGCTAATTTCTTATATTCTTCATGTTTTACCAAAATAAAGAAGAAAAAGAAACACACATACCAGCTGCCTTTGACTCTGACTCATGGTACCCGAGTGTGGCAAAAGAGAACTGTGCCCCCTGGGGTTTGCGGTGGCTGATTAGGGGATCACTAGCCCTTCCTTCTACGATGCCTCTGTTTCACACGCAAACCCCACTTGTTCAGCTACCAATCAAGTGCACTAACTGTTTGCAACATCCTGAGGCTTCCATGCTTTACCACGGTTTATGATCATCACACGTGAGTTCAACTGCCCATGCTAATACCAATGTTACTTTCTTTATTCGATGCTTTTGTGGAGTATAGGGGAGAAGATTCCTCTCCTAAGTGAACAGTTACCTCCAGTGTTCTTTTTCCTTAAAAGTCAATAGAAGCTGTACTTCCAATAATTAACAAAAATACATAAGGAGCTTATTCTACATTTGAGTAACAAAAGTTTATTGCATATTTTTGAACTTTTTCTTCCCAATTCTGGAATCTATCTAGAATTTGCAGTGATATCAGGATGCATTTTGCTAGAGCACGTTAGTGCTCAAGACATGCCAGAGCACTGGCAACAATTAAACCGAGCCAGCACACTCCATTCTGTTGTCTTTAGCATTCTCGTTTAATGTCATTGTGGTAGAAGGAACCAGGCGGTGTCCTTGAGAACTATAGCTCGGGAGAAGGCCTACTGCCTTCTGCTAGTGATGATTTCTTTCCTTCCTTCCTTGATTCTTCTTCCTCTTTCTTCCTCTCTGTCTCCTTCTTCTTTTAAATAATAATTAGCAAATCTATCTATCTATCTATCTATCTATCTATCTATCTATCTATCTATCTGGCTTGCTTTTTCTTTAATTATATTCTCCCTTCTTAGTTTTATTTCCAATCAGATCACTTATTTAAAAAAATTTTTTATTGTAAATGAGGTGTGGAGCGGTTATATTTCAGATAATCAACTTTGTATTCAACACATTAAACCAGTCATCAGCGCATGCATATCCCACCCTACTTCAACCCCATAGTTTACCCTCCACCCACTCCTTCATTTCTCTTTTGCCTCTGTGGACTACCATCTTCCATTGCACCTAAGTTAACATCCATCAGGAGGCTAGCCAATTGCTTTATCCTCCCTTAAACTCCACTCAGCCTTGGCTAATTCCAGCCCAATCAGACTACTTATTATTTCATTTCAAATTTTAGAGTATTTTCTACCAAACAACTGTGGCCCTGTCTTAAGTACCAAAAGTAAAAAAAAAGAAAGAAAGAAAAGAAAAGAAAAGCCCCAAACCCACTCTCACGGCAATTGAGTCCATTTAGACTTAGAGTGACTCTACACAAGACAGGGTCGAACTGCCCCTGGAGGTTTCTGAGACTGTAACTCTTTGAGGGAATAGAAAGCCTGGTCTTTCTCCCGAAGTCCCAACGTGCTTCTTATTTGTGATGCTAGATACATGCATTAAACTTTTAATAAAATCTTCCTTTGAAGCGATACCTTTGAAGCGATAATTACAAGGGAGCTAACTGTGGCTGTAGCCAATACTGAGCTTGAAGTCAGAAGATGTTGGTTCAAGATTCATCTCTGAACCTTCTTTAGACTGGAAAACTCAAACAAGCCACTTAATTTCTTAGATTTCATCTAAAAATTATCAGTATGATAATGCATAGCACCCAAGGTTGCTGTGAAGATCAAATGAGGTTAAGTTTATGAAAGTGCTCCCTAAATAGCTATATGTTTCTAAGGTATGACGAAGAAAAGAGTCCGTAGCTGTGGAGCTGCCCGTGAAACGATTATTGGGCAGATTATTTGGAATCAAGAACCCAAGAGCACAGTAAGAATTAAACATTAAACTTCAGAAACCCATCATTGAAACGAGCATTATTACCATTGTTTAACATCTCATCCTTCCTGCACTCTGGAGAGGTAGGCTCTGTGGAGAGTATAAATAGAGCTGTGCATTGACTGCTGGAGCGCCAAACCCGAGCCCATGTATAGTGAAAACACCTCATAGACAGGCGGGCAACGCCACTCCAAGAGGCCTCCTCAGCAGGCACTTTCTTCAATCACATGGCCATCGGCTTTTTACTGGCCAAGTGAGGAGACCCCTGGGAGTAATGAGTACATGACATCGAGGGTTGGGTTGTGTTTCTTGGCCTGTGGCTTTCTTCTATAAGTGCGTGCATTATTTCCCCGCCCCCCTTTCTGCTTTTTTTTTTTTAAGGTGCTTACTCATCCAAATACTAACCAGGCCTGACCCTGCTTAGCTTCCGAGATCAGACGAGATCGGAGCGTTCAGGGTGGTAGGGCCCTAGACAAGCGCGTACATTATTGACATGACAAACCCAATTTAAAAGTTGGAACCCCTAGAAATTCATCACAATGGCCTGATTGCCACCGCCCAATGATTCCTTAACTCATTTCAGTCAATGTTTTATAATATTTATTTTGGATTTGCCTCTTTGAAGCCTTCGTCTTTAATGTTGAGCTTTACACCAAGAATGTGCACCGGGAATATCCCAAATGATATTTGGGACTTTTAAAAGAGCTACAAAATGTCAAGCTCAGGTGATCAGCGTTGGTGTTTGCTGGGGTGGCGGGTTGTGATTTCACATTCCATTCTGAGTCCGCATCCAGCGCGTCTTCTCGGTTCACCTCTTATACAGAGCACGCTTAATTTAGTGAGCTGATTTGTATGTATGCCAAGCACTGCAGAGAACCCAACACGCAGAGAACCCAACACGCAGAGAACCCAACTGCAGAGAACCCAACACTGCAGAGAACCCAACACACAGAGAACCCAACTCGGTCAGAGAAACTGGAGGGGGTTAGGGGGTAGGGTGGATTTCAAGGAAGCGCAGAAGTTTTTCAAACTACATCTCTGAACTTGGGGTGGGAGGGAATCAGTGGGAGGGAAGAAAAGGGGCCCTGCCCGGCTGCTGTGAGTTAATCATGACTAATGGTGACGTGTATGTCCGAGGAGCCCTGTGCTCCGTAATGTTTTCAATGGCGAATGTTTCAGAAGTAAATCACCAGCCTTTCTAAGGCATTTCTAGGTAGACTCCAGTCTTGAACCTGTGTTGTTTGTACTACTCGAGGATTTGCAAGAAACGGGGCTATTTCTGTAACAAGAAAATTGTTTACCAGTTTAAGAAGAAGTTATCAAAAACATGATAATAAAAACAAGCCAACAAAGATGCCCACTCCTTTGATTTATAGAGAGTGTTAATCAGACAAAGGTGTTTGTCGATTCCTTTGGAAGAAAGCATTTCTTCTCAGCAGCAGTTCGGAGCAAGGAGAGCCATGAGGGCAGCCGGCTGGCACAGGGATTCCTAATGGGAGCCAAGCCAAGAAGGTCCAGAGAAGGAGCTCAGCTTCTAATGTGCCGTTGAGTGGTACAGCCACGATCAGTGAGGCCACGCGTGTCCAAAGCACGTGCCTCTCTTATGTCCGTCGTGATTTTGCTAGGGAGAGAACACAGATGGGGCTCTGCTAAAGGAATTCTGACCTCATTCCAGTAATGAAATCATGTAGAGATGGTTGGTCCTCAGCCCGACCATCTCTAAATGATTTCATTATGGTCCCAAGAAAACACCATGTCTCTCTCTTGTAGTCAGTAGAATGTTGCGCCTTGGCGATTGTTTTATCATGACTGCTTCTCCAGGTGGTTTTGCTGACCAAGTCACATTGGTCTGATTCTAGTGGTTCAATAAAGTCTAACACGGACCCTGGTGGTACAGCTACAAGCCAAGAGGTCAGCAGTTTGAATCCACCAGCAGCTCTGGGGGAGAAAAAGGGGGAAGTCTGCTTTTATAAAGATTTAAAACCCACGGGCCAGTTCTACTCGGTCCAATAGGATCACTATGAGTTGGAATCAACTCGACAGTAATGGATTTGGTTTGGAGTTTTGATATTTCTACCAAAAAATTGCAATTATAAATGTCCACATAGTTAGACTTTTCTACACATAAAATTTTATGAAAATACATATCCATGCATATTACTCAAAATAAGAATTTTTCTCTGCTTTAACAAATACATTTTCCTAATCTCAAATATTGTTTAACAGATGTCAATCTTAGAATCATCATAATCTAAAATAACAAAACTCAGTACTGCTCATACTTCATTGTCTAATGCTACTGAATTACTATGTAAGAATTTCTATATGAGCTCATCAATTGATATTAACAAATACATATTGTTGGAGTTCTCAAGTGTGTTTGAATTTCATAGTTCAACAACTTACACAAAAAGAAATACTCAGCTAGTGATTTTGCCTACTCTTTCTATGAAGACTTCACTTAACTTAGAAATGATTAATACAGTGATTATAAATAGTGTAAGTTTAAATAAAAGAACAGTTTATATGTATTCTGGGTTCTTTCTTTTTTCTGTGTTCTTTAACCTGTTAGGCTTTACAATGTTATGAAAGAATAGTAACATCCTGAATTTTTTTTGGTCAAGATTTGACTCCATTTTCAGAGAGGCACGTGGTTCAGATGCCTTGTAAGTTAGTCATTTCTTAAGAAGCTAGATCACTCAGTACTGTGTCTTAGCCAACTATCCAAGGTCAGCAAAATGGCATGTTCTGTTTGACGGCTGAAGGCAGTAAGCCATAGCAGCCTCACTATTAATATCTCTTGACCTTTCGACTTACGAATAGAAGCATCCCTGTGACCATTTCCCCATGTGGATCACTGATAATTAAAAAAACGGATCTAGAGCTGAAGATAGGTACAGTAATATTTAAACCCAGAATCCAAGGATATCAGAAAAGAAATGAATTGTCTGTTAATTGCATGGCATTTTCTGAAGCACTTGTTGCAGTACAGTGACTTATTTGACATGGTTCTTCCAACTGCACATAGTCTTTGATATTCCTACCCAATGACTGGGGAGCACTCTCGGATGTAAGTCAGGTGCTGTGGGTCGGCAAGCTTGCTAATACTGTAAATGATGGAAGGAGTGTCCTCATGATCATTCAAATATGGTGAGATCTTGTTAGATGCTGTTGAACCAATTCTGACCCACAGCAACCCTGCATCCAATGGAAGGAAACGCTACCAGGACTTGAACCATTCTCACAATTGCTTCTAGATTTAAGCTCATTGTTGGAGCCGCTAAGGCAGTCCATCTCCCTGAGGGTTTTCCTCTTTTTTGTTGACCTTCTATGGGACCCCCCAAAAGGGATTGGTCAGTCTTGCCATCTGACTAGGGTTAAAAGTAAGCCACCACAGCATCAGAAAGGTGGATCTCACTATCATCCAGAAAGGAGAGCCGAGAGAAAGTGCATCCTTAGGCCACGAGGTCCCTGTTCAGAACCACCCCCCTCCCAGAGTCAGAGAACGGTGACACCAGAAACAGTAAGAGAGCACAGGAAACAATGGCGGAGAAGGCATAGCTAGAGGAAAAGCAGAAGCAGGAGTCTGTCAGAGCCCTGCGCTTCTGGGCCCACGGTGTAAGAAAGCGGGATGTCTTTGGGCAGGAAGCTTGCTGGTAGAGCGCAGTGCTTCTGGGTGCTTTGAGGGGATACATTTGCGGACATCTGGAGCTCTAGCTGAGTACTTTGGGTGAAACTTTCCTGGGAAAGTGAGGAGCCTCTGGGTATTGATTATCAGAGGTAAAGACCTGTATACCATGCGTAGGGCAGAGGCCAAGGGCCCAGGACACCTGGATGTACATGCAGGCATGGCTGAGAAGATGCTATCCTGATTGAAGAACTGTAGTCTGAGTCATTTCGAATCCTCGCTATTGTTTTCTTAATAAACCTCATGAATGTGAGTATGGATGATGCAATGAATTGAGTATCAGAACTAAAGGAGAAGTAGAGAGTGCTGTGGAAGGGATGAGTCATGTCAGAATTGGTAAAACATTTGGAGGCTGGGAGCATGCCTGACTTCTACTTTATAGGAATCAACCTTGGGCAGCTGAGGGTTCTCAACATATGATTTCCTCTCCTTCTCATGAAGTTAGAGGAAGTCAGGGGCCACCTCTACGTGATTTTTTACACATAGTAAATGCAAACAACCATGACGGGCATCAGGGAAACAAAGGTGAATCAGTTAAAAATGTCCTCATGAAATGTATGGTCCAATTGGAGAGAAGAAATATAGCAAAATTTGCAATATAGCATAAAATGTATAAATCACCATAGGAGAGACAGAGAGAGACAAGATGATTTGGAGGTTCATAAAAGGGAAATTATTGACTTCTGTGAGTGCGAAGCATAAACTCGCTGCCCTCTAGTCAATGCTGACTCATAGTGAGCCTGTAGGATAGGGGGGAGCTTTCCCTATAGGTTTCCAAGACTGTAACTCTTCACAGGAGTAGAAAGTCCTGTCTTTCTTCCTTAGAATAGCTGCTGGTCTTGAACTGCCAACCTTGTGGATTGCAACCCAAGGCGTAATCATGACACCACCAGCACACCTTGGGGTGAGGCATTTAGAGAGAGAATTGCTGATTAATCTGTGAAGGAGATGGACTTTGGACTTGCCCTTGAAGGATAGAACTTAAGGGTGTGGAGAGGTGTATGTATGGAGAAAACAGCACTATTAAGTGGATGGAGGTCAGAAAATAAAGGAGAGTTACAAAATAAAACTTTTGAGTAGTTCAGATTGGCCAGAAAATAGGGCATATGCATGAAAAATCATGGCAAACAAAATTGGAAATTCAGTTTGGGCACAAATCAATAGGGCTGTGAATGCCAGATGACTGATCATAGGTTTGATTTCACAGACAATGGGAGTCCACTGACCATGGGAATGGCACATTACCTTGTGCTTCAGAGGCATAGTGACTGAATGAGAGGCCGTGCCTAGAAATAAGAGTACCAACCCACTGGAGATAGCCTAGGGGCTCTCGCGGTCCTGTCAAATAGGCGTCTTACCGTTCACCTCAAGTTCGTGGTGAAAACCTGACAATTGCTCTGCAGGAGAAAGATGAGACTTTTTCTTCATCAAGAACTGCAGCCTGGAAAACCCCAGAGGGTCACTCTGGGTAGGAATCCATTCTATGGCCATGGGTTTGGTTTTAGAGTAGGAATATCCCACAGGTCTTTGGGTGGTCCAGAGTTTGCTCTTAAATAGTGCCAAACAGTGGAGGGTTAAACCCACCCAGCGGCATCGTGGAAGAAAGGCTGGCACTCTGTTTCTATAAAGACTAGCTGTCACATGCCTTCAAGCCAGTTTCAACTCATAGCAACCTGCAGACGACAGAACAAAACACTGCCTGGTCCTGTACGAGCCTCACAATTGTACTCTGTTGCATCCAATTGTTTCAATCACGGTGTCAATCCATCTTGTCTGGCATTTTCCTCTTTTTCACTGCCCTACTACTTTACTAAGCATGATGTTCTTTCCCAAGGATTGGTTTTACTTGATAACATGTCCAAAGTATGTGACACAAACTCTAACCATCTGGGTTTCGAAGGATCGTTCTGGCTATATTCTTTCCAAGACACACGTGTTTCTCTCAACAACGCATGCTACATTCAATATTCTTTCTCAGCACCGTAATTCAAATTAATCAATTCTTTGATTCTCCCATTCATAATGATTCCAGCCAAGAAAATCCTATCGAGCACTTTTACTTTGTAGCACCTGGGGTTGTCATGAGTAGGAATTAACTCAAGAGCAATGACTTTGGTGTCTTTGGTTGAATTTTGGGTGTGTTCTACAGTAGTACAATAAGATATAGGCTAGGGTTGGTAGAAAATAGATTGAGGCAAAATTAAACTAAGAAAACAAAAAAAAAATCCCTCAAACTCACTGTGATTGAGTTGATTTCAACTATAGTGACTCTATAGGGTAGGGTAGAACTGTCCCTGCAGGTTTCTGAGACGATAACTCTTTGTTGTTGTTGTAAGATGCCATTGAATCAGTTCCTACCCATGGTGACCCTGTGCAAAACAGAAGGGAATACTGCCTGGTAACCATGCACCAGCCTCACAATCGCCCCTATCCCCGAGCCCATTCTTGCAGCAACTGTGTCAATTCATCTGTATCTGACAATGTCTCAAAGCTATGCATAAGGTTGTCAGCTACTTCTGAAGTGGGCAGCCGATTTCCTTTTCATTGTCTACTCATAATCTTTCTTACAGGAGTAAAAAACTCCATCTTTCACCTTCAGAGTGGTGGGTGGTTTTGAACTGTTGTGCAAACCAGGCCAGCAAAGGTGAGGCTAAAAGAAAGAAGGTAAGGATGAGGCGAACAAAGGAGAGGAAGTTTCTCTTCCCAGGTGCCTGGAATTGCTTATTTCTCCATGGTCCAAATTTGCCCCACATTAATCCCTTAACATTTAAAGGTTGTATACCATGATCTCTTCAGCCACCACGATGTCAGATCCTACAATCTGATCGATGGTGTTCTATCCATGTCCGGATGCGACAGGAAGAGGATAAAACTCTAGTTGCATTGCTTGGCTTTGCTGTGCATTTGTGTGTGAGAGATAGTAATTAGGAGGCCAAGAGGACAAGCCCTACACTTTGAAGCAATGTTCTGGTTAATCCCAGCCAATGGAGCTGTACTGGTGGGAGGACCAAGAAGGGCTGGTAGCTGAGTAGTGGAAGGCCCTAGAAGTGGGCAGTGGCAAGGGTAACTAAGAACACACACATGATTTGTGATAGATAAATGATTTAGGTGAAAAGAAGGAGCGGTCGGTCATATCACAGTTGGGGAGCATTTCTTTGGATGGGTAGTTGTGGTCCTGGGGGTACATTCTTATTCTCTACAACATTATTTAGAAAGTTGCCTCTCTTTCATATGAAGACCAAGAAACATTGCCTTAAGGATATTCGGTGTATTACCTGTAATAATAGGGTCTAAGTATTATATTACATTTCTCTCATTCCAACCCTATGACTTACGGTCATAAAATGTTGGCGCATGCAGCACTAGTCTTTGGAAGAGGAGTTCAGAAGGATGTAATATTGAGTTCGGTATTGTTAAGTAGCATCTATCATCTAAGGACGGGACTACAAACACCGATCTTGACATAATAGAACACCTTAGTCCTCTTGTTTGGAATTGCAAGGAAAATAAGGTAATAGAAAAAGAGCCCAGTGCCCCTGAGGAAGAATTCTCAATAGTAAATCACTTTTGAGTACCAGGGCTGAAATGTAATAGTTTAGCCTAGGTTGGTTTTTTTTTCCCCTCCTATTTATTTTTCTCTTAAAAAAAAAAGCCTATCAAAAACTGATGCTAGCACAATGAGTCCTTATTTTTTTCCCTTGAGGTTTTTTTTTAAGATATAAAACAGACTTGGTATACTGGGAAGAGAATTAGCCTTGTAGTCAGACTGGTTTCAAATGTCCACTGGCTCTGTGTGAAGCAAATAGTTGGTAACAACTCACTCAGGAACTTAGTCACTTCCGACGTAAAATGTGGATCATAATTCTTAGCCTGCTTCCCTCAGGGACTGTGTAAGAACCAAATGTGATAGGATTCTGAAGACGCTCCAGTGCTATTCAAAGTTAAGATGCGCTTTCCATAGAGTCAGAGGCAAACCTCGATAAAGGAACAAAGTCAAGTGCAGACAAAAACCAGACAACCCAGACACACTTGACGGCTGAAGAGAGCAGAAACAGAACCAAACACACGGACACTGAGGCCGTTCCGATTTCATATGTTTCAGAGAAGAACTGGGCTCAGGCGGTCCTTCTTGGAAGCAGATTCATCAGGTGTTCATGGTGCCACTGGGTGGACTTGAAATGTCAACGTTTAAGGTAGTACTTGAAGACCTACTGTTTGTGCAACCCAAAGCCCTCTAAAAAGAATAGAAAGCACCTCAAATTTCTGTTTCACTCCGAGATGGGGAAATGTGTGGGGGTGTCCAAGTCACCTGTCCTGCAGCACGTAGGGTTAAATTGAGCTAACGTTCCAGGAATGTGTGCAGTTCCATGAGACTTAGCCAAGTCCTCATCTACTGAAAGTAATTCTCTACAGTGGTGCCTTAAGGGTTTTTCTAGAAGTATTTTGCTTGATTTGCCTTTGACTTAAAATTTCTGCTCGACCATTTAGGATACATATGACTGCCAACCTTTTTCCCCCCACACATCTGAGACTCAGTTTTTCTTGCTATAAATTGGGAATAAGCATAACCTGATGGTGGTGGCTTTTGTGTTTTATTTGAACTATTAGAATGTTGCAAAGTTTTGGAATAATATTTCTAGTGAATCTAGCATCTACTTTATCTTCAGCCATCAAGTCAATTCTGACTCCCTATACAGGGTCTCACTGGCTGTCAATCTTTACCAGAGCAATGAATTCTTTACCCAAATTTAGCATAGTGCCCATAATATATGGAAAGAATTCACTGAATGTCAAGTCTAGTGTTGTTATTGTGACTTGTAATGTGATATTGTAGAAAGAACAATAGCTTTGCCATCAGACAACCTTGTACTTAAACCAACTGTGTCGTTTACAAGAAGTGTAGCAATGTAAGAAAACTTTTTTGAGTGTTGAGATAATAATACATGGTTTCAGAGTGGCATCATGAGTACTTGTGAGGTACCTGTAGTGGGTTGAATGGTGGACTCAAAGGTACCGCCACATGCTAAGTCCCAGAAACTGGGAGGATGGTGCCAGACTGGGTACCATTTTATTCTGCTGCGCATGAGGTGCCCATGAGTCGGAACACACGTGACTACGGCATGTACAAGAGGGTACGCACCACCCTTGCCCCCCAAAAGGAGAAAGGACTGCTAGGTGGAGCTTCCATAGTCCGGATTCCCCGCTCCCGCCCCCGGCTAGGCGAGCATCAAGCAACTCTCTCTGAGTTAGCACACCCAGTGGAATCGCCTGGGAAGGATCTCGCTGGTCACGGTGAATATTTTTGTAAAAGCAGTTTTGTTCGAACCGTGTTTTTTTGGTGATAGTCAATTTAAGAGAACAGCACGTGGCTATCAAATTTCGTTTCCTGCTCAGGAAAATGCCTCAGAATCTGCTGTGATGTTGAACACAGCTTACAAGGACAGCGCTATGGGAAAACTCAAGTATAGGAGTGGTTTCCTCATTTCAAAAAAGGTGAAATGTCGATTGATGACAAACCCTGTTATGGACATCCGTCAACTTCCTGAACGGACGAAAATGTCAACTTGTAGTGTAATTGGGAGTTCAGTCCAACAGGCCAGACTGTTAATCAAGCTTTCTATTTAGAGGCTCTGAAAAGATTGCGTAACAGTGAGTGACAAAAAAGACCTGATTTGTGGCAGACGGGGCACTGGTTTTGCCACTATGACCATGCACCTGCTCACGCAGCCATCTCAGTGCGCCTGTTTTGGGCAAAAACAGCAGGCCTCTCTTGCCCCACACACCTTATTCACTTGACCTCACTCTATAAGACTTCTTTTTAATTAATTTATTTATTTTTAAAATTAAAAATCATTTTATTGGGGGTTCTTACAGTGCTTATAACAATCCATACATTACCTGTATCAAGCATATTTGTATACATGGTGCCATCATTATTTTGCAGACATTTATTTTCTAGTGAGCCCTTTGTATCAGCTCCTCTCTTTTCCCTCCTGCCCCTTCTCCCACCCTCGTGGCACTTTAATAAATTATAAATTATTATTTTCATTTCTTACACCAATGGCTGTCTTCCTTCTCCCACGGTTTCAGTTGTTCATTCCCCTGGAGGGCGTGTGTGTGGTCAATGTGTCAATCATTGTGATTGGTTCCCTCTTCCTCTCCTCCTCCCCCTACCTTCCCTCTACCCTTCTGGTATTGTCACTCCCTTTCCTGTTCCTGGATTCCTTGTGTTGTGAGTTCTTATCTCTCTCTCTCTCTTTTTAATCTGTACCTCGGCACATGCTCCATTCTAGCCTGCAGCGAAAGGCAGAACTTGAGTCATAATAGTGGGGGGTGAGGAAGACTCAAAGAACCAGAGGAATATTGTGTTTCATCGGTGCTTTACTGCACCCTGGTTGACTCATCCCTTCCGTGTGACCTTTCTGTGAGGGGATGTCTCATTGTCTACAGATGGGTCTCTGCTCTGACACCCTTGTTCTGAAAATACAGTGGGACATGAAGGGACAGCATTTTGAGAACACAGAAGAGGCCATACAAACAGATGGGTTTGAAAAATATTTCCAAGAATGGGTAGCAGATTTGACAAATGTATTAAGTGTAATAGAGATTACTTTGAAGGTGATAAGGCTGTTTTGTAAAAAAACATAAAATAAAAATTAAATACATAACATTAAAAAATCCATTTGGGGGGGCTCCCCCCTCGTACAACAAAACAGTAACAGCACCTGTGAATGTGACCTTACTTAGGAACAGTGTCCTTGCCATGAATTAAGTTAAGGAGGCAAGATGGGATCATCCAAGATTATCTGGGTGGACCCTAAATCCAATGACAAGTGTCCTTCAATGAGGCAAAAGAGGAGACACATAGATAGCCAGGCAATGTGACCACAGAAGCAGAGATTGGACAGATGTAGCCTACAAAACAAGGAATTCCTCAGACCACCCGTTTGGAAGTACACATTCTATCCCAGAACTTTCAGAGGGAGCATGCTCGTAATAACGTCTTGATTTCAGACTTTGAGAACTCCTGTAAAACAATAAATCACTAATATTTGAAGACCTCAAATCAGTGGTAATTTTTCCTGGCAGTCAAAGGAAATTAATATCGTATCAAGCAGAGTCCGATGCTGGCATACGACTTGTGCTGAGCAAATGGTGGTTACATAGAGGATCTCTCACCTGTGCTCACTAGCTCCTCCGTGAGTAAATACAGGTCGAAATCCATAGGTGGCCACCTGCGAGTCTGCTGCCAGGAAGCAGGAAGCACAGTTAGTTCCCAGCTCGGGCTAGATAGAAGCCTGACCTTGCTTTCTTTAACACCTGGTTCTACAACAGGCAATTGACACAAGAGGCCTCTCATTTTGTAATCTCAATGATTATGCTTTGGAGAGCTTGTTCTCCTAAAGCTTTCTGCTGCCCCCAAAGGTTTAGAATTTAAAAATAACAACAGCAAATCTCTGTTCAAAGAAATGAACAATACACTTAAAGGTTCTTCATGGAACAATAGCCTCTCTCATCTTGAAGTGCTATAAAAATCCAGGGAGCAACTTCACCCAGTTGTGGAAGATAAAACAATAGCAGCTACCCCAGGCAGAAAAAAACCAAACCAAAAAACACCAAGGCAAGGCAGTAGCCTGTTGTCTCTGGGTTGAAAATGGCCCCGAATGCTAACAGGCAGGAATCACTCTGAAGAAAAGGAGTGTGCTGGGGTACCTGCTTTCCTGAAGCCTGAATTTCTGAGCTTCTCCACCCAGGACTTTTTTCTCAGACTTGAAAGTATTGTTATTATCGTGAAATCTTTGTTATTTACTGCAATGATATGTACTAGGATTGGTTTTGGAAAAGTTCCATCCCATCATTTTGAGAATGCCAATATTATGAGAACTTAAAATATTCTTTAATACCAATGCATGCACAGTAGTCAATGCTGCGTCTGTCATGCATATGTCTTTAAAAACAACATTCTTTTCTTACCTTTCATAGATGTTTGGTTCTCTCTTTTAAAATTTTATTTTTGGCGGCAATGTAGACAACCAGACATAGATACACTCATACTATCAACATGTAGGGCTTAATTACACTGGTTACATCGTGTCGTTACTCTCACTATCTCTGCCCATATTGTGTTATCATCATGAATCTGGACTCTCTGCCCCTTAATGTTCTCATTGGTGCTTTAGATGAACTGCTGCCAGATTATGCTTTATAAAAACACTAAGCCAAAAACAAACATTTTTTAATTTAGTGGTGAAGCATGATGTTGGAAGCACCATCCCAAGGGCCTTTGTCTTAGTCATGACTCTGAGGAAGCCAAGTATCTGTGCATGGTGGGGCCAAAGATTTGTACACCATGGATGAGATACTGCAAAAATGTGGAGAATTTGTAAGTCTCTGTGACTGATTGCAACCCCCTCATGACTCATCCTCCCAAAGGGTAAAGATAGGAACAAATCCTTACTTGATGAATGTTCTGGGTATCATGTGTCAGACACTCTTTTTTATTTCTTTCTATTTTGCTACTTTTTCCATTTCTACATTCGAAAAAAATTGAATTAAATAGAAATTGCATTGACCTCTCAGATAAAAGTACAAATAAAAATGAATTCTTTATCTTTATATAAGATTCTATGCTTATTTTTCAACCAATAGTATTTTATTTTATTATTGTTTTGTCTTCCCCTTCACCCAACCCTCATGACTGATGGTAGTGCAGGGAGAAGTCCAACTCCACTGAAATTATTAGTGAAAAACAAGGCTCCAGGAATTGACAGGTCACAACCTGAAATATTTCCCAAAAAACCCTGAAAAAAACCCCAGGTGCAGCACTGGCAGCATCACCAGTCTATGGCGAGCAATTCGAAGGACAATTACCTGGCCGAGGACTGCATGAAATCCATATTTGTGCCCATTCCCCCCAAAAAAGTTATCCAGTAGGATACAGAAATGATCAAACAATATTATTATCGCAAGCAAATAAAATTAAGTTGAAGATGATTTTAAATATTTGCACTATGTGTCAGTCTGGGTAAACTAGAGAAACAACACCACAGAAACTCACATGTATAAGAGGGAGAATTTTATATAAAGGGTAAGTGTACATTAAGAAAGCATCCCAACCCAGTGCTGCCCAAGTCCACAAGTCCAACATTAGCCCATATGTCCGACACCAATCTAAAAAGTCTTCCTAAATCTCACAAAATACATGCAATGACGCCAACTGCAGGAGGAAAGCTGAATCAATGAACATTTAAGCATCTCAGCGCTGGCAGGGGTCTCCACATAGCTGCTCCAGCATCCAGGGCTGCATTGGGGTAGGTCCATGTGGCTTCTGCTTGGGAGAAGGAGGAAGTGAGCCTTGCAGGAAGTGAGCCTTGCCAGCTGAAGCAGGGAACTGGCTAAGGCAGCTGCACCTGGTCCGACCATCAGAAAGCAAGAGACCCGAGAACTAGAAAGGCGAGTCTTACCTAACCATTTTCTCTCCACCCTTCAATTATCCCCACATGTGTTTATAAGCCTGGTTGGCACAATAAACCTTAACTCTCTCACAATGTATATTGACAGAGTTCCCAGAAATCCAAGTCAGATTCAGAAACGAACATGCAACAAGAAATCACTGCTGAAGGAATGGAATACCAGAAAGGTGCTCGTTTGTGTTTTATTGTCTATGCAAAGGCATTTGGCTATGTGGATCATAATAAACTATGGATAACTAATGAATGAGCATTCTGGGGCACCGAGTTATGCTCATGCTGGACCAGTACACTATATGGTTTAAAACTAGAAAAGGTATGTGTTAGGATTGTATCTTTTCAGCATACTTATTCAATATTCATATTAAGGAAATAATCTGAGAAGCTTCATTATATAAAGAAACATGAGATATTAAGAAACATGAGATATTAAGATTAGAGGAACAGTTCATTAATGACTTTCAATATGCAGATGTCACAACCTTCTTTGCTGAAAATGAAGAGGACTTGAAACAGTGACTAGTAAAGATAAAAAATAACCATAGTCTTCATTCTAGATTACAACACAATGAAAGGAAAATCAAAATCTTCACAAATGGGTCCATAAAAAACATCGCAATAAGTGGAGAAAATATGGAAATTGGCCACGATTTAATCTTGCTCAAAGCTACAGTCAATACTCATGGAAACAGTAATCAAGAAATCAAACGACACATCACATTGGACAAATCTGCTGCACAAACTGCTTTAAGAGCAAAGATGTCACTTGGGGAACTAAGATGTGCCTGAGATAAGACATACTATTTTAGTTGCCTAATATGCATGGGAAAGCTAGACAGTGAATAAAGAAGACCAAAGAAGAATCGATACATTTGAATTAGTTTACTGGTGAAGAATGATGAAAGTCATGGCCTGTCAGAAGAACACATCTGGCTCAGAGGAAGCACAGCCAGAACGCTCCTTAAAAAGGATGGTGAGTTTCATCCCATGTACTCTGGGCAGGTTATCAGAAGAGAGCACTCACTGAAACAAACCCCATCGCGCTTGGTTTCATAGAACATGAGCAAAAAGAGAAAGGTCTTCAAGGAAATGAATTGACACAATGCAACAATGGGCTCAACATAAGAACAACTGTGAGGGTGACACAGGACCAGGCAGGGTTTCATTCTATTGTACAAGAGCTATGGAGTCACTATGAATTGAAGCAATAGTATCTGATAAAATATAATGATAACAATAACATTCTAGACAGTTGATTGGGAGAAAGATGAGGCTTTTGACTCCTGTAAAGAATTACACTCTTGTAAACCCAGAGGGCAGATCTAGCCTGTCTTATAGGGTCACTACCAGTCAGAACTGACCAGACGGCAGTGAGTTTGGTTTTCCGGAGTTAGTGAGAAGGAGCCCTGGTAGGGTAGTAGGTTATGTGTTGGGTTGCTAACCATAAAGTCAGTAGTTTGAAACCACTAGCCATTCCTCAGGAGAAAAATGAAGTTTTCTACTCCCATAAAGATTTAGTCTCAGAAACCCACAGGGGCATTTCCACTCTGTCTTATTGGACAGGAATTGACTCATGGCAGTGGATTTGGTTTGTATTTTTGTTTTGCTCTTTCAAGTTAGTGAGTTACATTCCATACCCCTCCCACTTCTAGTAGACAAAACAATTTTTCTTTTAGTATAAACCTTTTTTGTAACCTTTTTTAATAGTCTCATATGATATTTGTTCTTTTGTGAATAACTAATTTCTCAGCGTATGCCCTTTAGGGTTGTTGATGTTAAGAGGTGTTATTATGCTGAGTGAAACTAGCTGATCAAAAAAGGAAAAATATTATATGAGGCCACTGATACAAGGATTAAAAAAAAAAGACTTCCATACTGATAGAAACAGAATGTGGTGTTTGCCAAAGGAGGAGGACAATGGAGGGAGAATAGAGCAATAGGCTTGACCTGGGTGTAGTGGAAGATGATAACACACAGGAGGAAGAAGGGAAATCAAGGAACAGGGAGGGGAAAGCTGTTGGGCAGTGTACTTCATAACGTAGACTATGGAATCAAAGTTGACCATCGGAAATGTAATACCAACTATTACATTTTCTTTAACAAGGCATATTACAGAGTGCTTTGCAGATTCATTGTTACTCTTTCATATCATTTGGTATTCCACCGTATATATATACCATGATTTGTTCATCCACTCTTCCACCAATGGTCATTTAGGTTATTTCCATTGTGTTTGCCACCTGAATAGTGCCATGATGAACATGCGTGTACATATCTCTATTTGTCACAGCTCTTATTTCTCTAGGACATATATTAAGATATATAGCAAGTAATGAAATTGTTGATGAGTCCTAGTGGCGTTATGGTTACATATTGAGCTGCTATCTGAATGCCAGCAATTTGAAGCTACCAGCAGAGCCGCAGGAGAAAGCCAAGTCTTTCTACTCCCATAAAGACTGCAGTCCCAGAAGCCCACAAGACAGTCCTACTCTGTCCTGTGAGTTGAAATTAATTCACCGGCAATGAGTGTGGTTTTAGAGTCAGATTGTTGAGTCAGATGATATTCCATTTCCAACTTTTTGAGGAAGCGCCATACCATTTTCCACCATGGTTGTACCACACTTCACAGTTCCACCAGCTGGGAACGTGGGTACCACTCTCTCCACTGTTGTCAGTATCTCCTATTTTCAGGGTTTTGAACTTTTCTGTCAATTCTGGGGTGAGGTGAAAGTGAGACAATGCATTTGAATTATGGTGCTGGAGCAGAATGTGCAAAGTATTATAGGCTTCCATTAAAACAAACACATCTGTATTAGGAGAAGGACAGCCAGAATGCCCTTTACAAGTAAGGATGGCAAGACTTTGTCTCATGTACTTTGGATATGTTATCAGAAGAGAGCAGTCCCTTTCCTCACTGGGCACAATCTCATGTAAGGGCTTCATACTCGGTAAAGGAGAAGGGCAGTGAAAGAGAGGATCTGTGATGAGATGATGTTGTTCTTAGGTGTCATCCAGTGGGTTACAGCCCATAGCGACCTTATGCACAACCAAACAAAATACTGCCTGGTCCTGTGCCATCCTCACAATTGTTCTTGTGCTTGACCTTCGTGTTGCAGCCACTGTCCAATTCATCTTATTGAGGGCCTTCCTGTCTTCATTGTCCTTCTCCAGGGACTGGTATCTCCCAACAATGTGTCCAAAGTATGGAAGACAAATTCTCACAATCCTTGCCTCTACAGAGCATTCTGGCTTTACTTCTTCCAAGATGTTTGTCCTTTTAGCAGTCTATGGTACTTCCAATATTCTTCTCAACACCACAATTCAAATGCATCAGTTCTTCAGTTTGCTTTATTCAATGTGCAACTTTCATACACATATGAAGCAATTGAAAATACTGAAGAGGTGTGAGTGGTGATACTGGGAGGGTAGAGGGAGAAAGGGTTGGAAAGAGGGAACCGATTAAAGGATCTACATATGACCTCCTCCCTGGGGGATGGACAACAGAGAAGGGGGAGAAGGGAGACGTCGAACAGGGCAAGATATGACAAAATAATAATTTCTAAATTATTGGGGGCTCGTGAGGAAGGGGGGAGCGGGGAGGGAAGTGAAAAAACAGGACCTGAATGCAAAGGGCTTAAGTGGAGAGCAAATGCTTTGAAAATGATGAAGGCAAAGAATGTACAGATGTGCTTTGCACAATTGATGTATCTATGGATTGTTATGGGAGTTGTATGAGCCCCTAATAAAATGTTTAAAAAAACTATTAAAAAAGAAAATACCGAAGGTACAAATGTGCTTTACATAATTGATATATGTTTGGATTGCAATAGGAGTTGTATGAGTCCCCAATAGAATGATTAAAAAAAAGAAGAAGAACATATCATGGTTTGGTCCTCAGAGTAACAATCCTTGCTTTTCAATACTCAAAGAGGTTTTGTGCAGTGATTTTACCCAGTGCAACATATCTTTAATCGCTTGACTGCTGCTTCCATGAATATTCATTACAGATCCAAACAAGACAAAATCCTTTGATAATTTCAAACTTTTCTCCATTTATCCTCATGTTACCTATTGGCCCAGTTGTGAGGATTTTGGTCTTTATCAGCAAGTGCTTTAAGCCCTCCTCATTTTCAGCAAGCATGGTTGTGTCATCTGCATACCACTTGTTGTTATAAAGTCTTCCTCCAATCTCAATTCTGCATTCTTCTTCATATAATCCAGTTTCTCTGATAATTTGCTCAGTCTACAGATTGAAAAAGTGAGAGGATACAACCCTGATGTATATCTTTCCTGATTTCGGACCATATGGCGTTCCCTCCTTCTGTTGGAACGATTGCCTCTTGATCCCTGTACAAGTTCTGCAGGTACACAATAAGGTGTTCTGGGATTCCCCATCCTTCTCAAGGATAGCCATAATAATGATCCACAAAGTTAAATGTGTTGGTGTAGTCAATAAAGCACAGATGATCAACTTTCTGCATTGAGCTATGATTCATCTGATATTAGCAATGATATCTCTTGTTCCACATCCTCATCTGAATTTGGCCTGAACCTTTGACAGCTCCCTTTCAATGAACTGCTACAACTAATGTTGGATGATCTTTAGAAAATTTACTTGCATATGATATCAATAATACTGTTTTGTAATTTAAGTATTCTGTTGGATCACCATTTCCTGGCATAGACAAATGAGTGCTTCTATTGCTTCGTCAGCTTGTTGAAACATTTCAGTTGGTAGTCCATCCAATCTTGGAGCCTTGTTTTCAACTAATCCTTTCACTGAAGCTCAAACTTCTTCCTTCAAGCATCATTCATATCCCTGAAAAGATGGGATGCTGACCAAATCTGTTTGGAACAGTGGCTCTGTATTTTTTCTTTTGATGCTTTCTGCATCATTCAATATCCCATCCATAGAATCTTTCCATATTGTACCTCGAGGCTTGAATTTTTTTCTTCACTTCTGTCAGTTTAAAATATACTGTGTTCTTCCGTTTGGGGTCTCTAACTCTAGTTTTTTGCACATTTCATGATGATATTTGACTTTGTCTTCTCAAACCACTCTTTGAAATGTTCTGTCGAGCTCTTTGACGTCATCATGTCAGAGTCTCTTCTGACGTCCACTTTGATCTTTTCTTGATTTCCCACCCTTTTTCATGACCTTCTGCTTTCTTCATAAATGATTATCTTGTCCTCCCACTGATCATCTGGTCTTTCGCATTAGTGTTCAGTAAGTCAAATTCAAATCTGTTCTTGGGATGTTCTCAAAATTTATGTGGGATAGACTCAAGGTTGTATTTTCACTCTCATAAACTTATTTTATGTTTTTCAACTTACATATGAGCAGTCAGGCCCTTGAAATAAGTTGGCTGAAGAGCTTGAGCTTTGCCATAGTCTCTTCTGACAGATGTAGTCCATTTAATTTCTGTTTATATTCCATCTGGTGACTCCGTGGCAATTCACTTTTTATGTTGTTTGAAAGAGAAAAAAAGTTATTTGGGATGAAGTCATCGGTGTTTCAAAATTCTATTATGAGATTTCCAGCTCTTTTCTATCACCCAGTTTCTAGCCATAATTTCCAATAACTGTTCTTTCATCTTAATCTCCAGTTTTTGCATTCCCATCACTTATAAGCATCAATGCATCTTGATTGCATATTTCATCAATTTCAGTTGGCAGAAATCTTTGGTTTCTTCACCACTAGCTTTGCTGCTTGCAGCATCACCTGGAGTTCATTGTGTTTGTATAGACATTGTCCTATCCCAGACAGCAGTCTCCTTCGAGGTAGATCTTTAAATGTCCTTTTTCTTTTTACCTTATATACTCACGTATAGCCCAGCCCAAATATCTGCTGAGGCACCTAATTTTACCACAAAAGCTGCATTTAAAATGTCCTGAAAAACTCAGCTTATACTCAAGTATATACGGTAAATGTCCTTTTTTCCTAAATGATGAATGAAATACTATCCCTCCTTAAGTTGTCACTTCCAGCATTGTAAACCACATAATTTTCTAATTCGAAGAGGGTAATACTGCTCCATTTCAGCTCATCATACCTAGCTTATCAATCTTTATGTGTTCCATTCCACTTTTGATGAATTTCCATTTCCCCAGAAGCCCTGGCAGCATAGTAGCTGCGTGTTGGGCTGCGTTCCACATGATCAGTTGTTCAAAACCACCAATCACTTGAGGAGAAGGACAGGACTTTCCACCCCCTATTACAGTCAGATACAGTCTTAGAAACTCAAGGGGGCAATTCTACTCTGTCCTACTGTATTGCTATGTGCCCAGATGGACTGGGAGTGAGTTTTTTGTTTTTTCCACTTTCCTAGATGCAGATTTCACACATTCTATGTTCTGAATGGTAATAGGTGCTTGTAACTCTCTATTCTCATTTTGAGTTGTGCCCCATTAACAAATGAAGACCCCAAAGCTTTATTGCATCCAGGTCATTAGGCTGCTCTGAGAAGGCAGCTCTTCCTCAGTCAGACTTTGAGGGCCTTCTGACCTGAGGGGCTCTTTGTGACATTTTCAGTATCTGAAGTCATAAGGTTTGGGGTGACTAATTTCTCAGAAGTGGACAGCATTTTTATTTTCTTCTTCATAGTCTGTTCTTAGTCTGGAAGCTCTGCTAAAACCTGGTCACCTTGGGTGATCCTACTAGTATTCAAAATACTGGCGAATTAGCTCCCATCATCAAAGCTACACACGTCACTGTAGGACAATAAACTGAAAGGTATGATTGTAGAATTATCTATTTCTTTCTTCAATTTTGTTAGAATTTCTCACATATATTCTGAGGTGTTTTCGTGGGGTGCATAGATATAGTTATATTCTCCTGTTCAATTGACCCTTTTACAATTATAAATGTCCTTTCTAGTTTCTTGTGCTGGTTTTGCCTTAAAATGTATTTTAGCAGAAATTGATATTTCTGTCCTTGCTTTTTTAAAATAGAAATATGTTTTCCCCCATTCTTTTTCAGGCTTTTTTTCTTTGTGTTTAAGATGCATCTCTTGTAACCTCTTCTCAGTATTTAAGATAATTTAATCATTTAATTTTCACACAATCCTAGGAAGTAGTATTTGTAGAATCCCCATTTAACAGATGACTGCTTTAGCACCTGAAAATAATAATTTACCTAAGGCCATCTAGATAGAAAATGAATCAGATTCAAATCCAGGTTGTGTGACCCTGAACTTAATGCTTTTCATCACTAATCTGTTGTATGATGTTAAGTTGAACCCGATTCCCACTAATATTGAACCTAAGGGAAAGAACAGAACTGCTCCCATAGGGTTTTGTCATCCTTACAGTTGCTGATAGGACTCCTTCTGTGGAGCAGCTGTGGGTTTAAACTACTGGTTGCCATTATGCTAAGTTTGGAGAAGTAGAATTAAGTTCGATTATTAAGGTATCTCAGTCCTCCCAGGTTTACAGTCGCTTTTTAGAGAAAGCCAATCACTTTTAGGATCCATGTCTAAGGGAAAGGGGTTCCTGATGGTCATGACGTCCTGTGGATATTGGTGGCTGGGCCCGGTGTTTAGCATTTGGTCAGCACTCACTGCTAAGAGTGTCTCCAGAAGACCTAAGGTTTATTCTTTGTTGGTCTTCTCAACTAGCTAGTCTCTGGCACTGGAAATAGCTAGCAATTGGCACTGCCGTGACTTTCCAACAATGACTATGACTGTCCGACAAGACACCTCTTCTGCAGCCTGCAGGCACCGGGTATCCTGGGGGTTTCTAGCCATATCTCCACAACCACTTCCTGGGTTTTGCACTGAGTCATTTCAATCTGCTAAGCAGACTCTTGGTCTTCTGCAGATATACCAGAAATCTAGGAATCTCTGCAAGCCAACTTTAGTTCCAATAAAAATGAAAGTACTGCCTTGACCTTTCCTGACTTTCATCATTTTCTCACAGTGTTACTATGCTAGAACGTAATTTCCAAACTGCCACCAGATGTTGCCCCATTGGAGCTTACAGAGTCTCCAGGCTGCATTTAGGGAGAATGAAATGTAAACATTACAACTTAAATGTGTAAAATGTGTTGCTGCTGCTAGGTGCATTCGAGTTGGTTCAGACTTACAATGACCTTATGTACAATGGAACAAGACACTGTCCGTCCCTGTGCCTTCCGCAGGTCATTCCGATATTTGGGCCCAATGTTCCAACTTGTCTTCCTCTTTCTGGCTGACCCTCTTCTTGACCAAGCATGATGTCCTTCTTCAGGGCCTGCTCCCTCAAAGTGTGTGAGACCAAGTGTCAACATCCCTGTTTCTAAGAAGCCCTTTGGCTCCTATGGCTTCCAACACATATTTGTTTATTCTCTGTAAGCCTATTGTACACAGACAGGCCCTGGATTAAGAAAGAGCTCCATTCCTGAATATGTCAAATTCCTACTGAACACGTAAGTTCAGTTTGCATCTAAAATCAGCCAACTGTTTATCTTAGTCATAGTATATAGTGTACCTTCTAAATATCTGTATTCACATGCATGTGTGTAACCAAACCCACTGCCATCGAGGCAGTTCTGACTCATAGCCACCCTATAGGGCAGGGTAGAGCTGCCCCTGTGGGATTCTGAGACTGTAGGTCTTTACAAGAGTAGAAAGCCTCAGGTGTCTCCTGGCGATGTTGGTGGCTCCTAATGGCTGACCTTGCGGTTAGCAGTCTGCTGCATAACCACTACTACATCTGCACTCCCGTTTCTATGTAAACTCACTGCCATTGAGTCGATGCCTACTCATAGTGACCTGAAGACCAGGGTAGACAGCCCCCTGTGAGTTTTCAAGATGATAGCTGTTTACAGTAAAAAAGCCCTGTCTTTCCCCTACAGTGTGCTGTTGGTTTCAAACTGCTGACCTTGTGAATTGCAGCCAAACTCATAACCACTATACTCCCAGGACTCCTTTTATTTTTATGTAGAGACAACATTAAAACAACAACAAAAACACTTCTAGATATATGAGAACATCTTTAACACAAAGGACAAAGTAAGACTGTTTTGATATACAGCACAAAGTAGTGCCCAGTCGTTATGATAAACCATTGTATCTAGTCGGTGGCATAAGTAGTGAAGACCCTGGTACCATGGAGTAGCCAGTGGCAGCCTGCTCAGCCTCTCCTGGACTCAGCAGCTGGGGTCTTGTCTCTCTTCAGCCTAAACTCTCCCCACTACTTCCCCCTTTTCTCTCACCTCTGTCTCCTACCCCTCCCATGCCATTCCACCCAGGCTGGAAGCCAAGCTCTTAGTTTGGCTGCAAGGTGCAAGGCCAGGGATACAGCAAGATAAGGCTGAGTCACAGCCAGCCTGGATCTAGGCTATGATCTGGAGTCAATATGCTGCCCTCACTGTGATCAATGCCAAAAAACCATCAGGCTGGGAAGGGCTGTCTCCAGCCAGGAACTGGCCCACACTCAATCCCAGGCCAGAGGATAGAAGCTGTGTAGCTGCCCACCCTGTACAACATATGTGTTGCTGCTGTTTCCCGGGCTGATGCTGCCTCAGTACCAGTACCAGCTGAGTGCAGGGAAAGCTCATTGGCTGTTGGAGGTTGCGTTGTTCGTTCTTGAGCATGGTCTCGGGGTTTATTCTCAAGGAAAGACATTCTTGGGTTAGTTCATAACTATAGATTGTACATAACTTGGAAATGCATAACCCTGGGGACTACCTATATTCAATGTCTTTCTATGGCACCATCATTTAAAGGCATATATTTTCCCTCAATCTTCTTTATTCGTTCTCCTGCATTCATGCATAGGAGGTGAATGAAAACCATGTCTTGGATAAAGTGTGACTCAATCTTCAGAGACACCTTTGCTTCCCAACAGTGCAAAGAGATCTTGTGCAGCAGGCTTGCCTGATGCCATATGATATTTGTACTATTGACTCTGTGGATTACAAAAAACCAAAAAAATAAATCTCTTTCTTGATTTCTAGAATTTAGAATTTCAACTTGAGGTGGGCTCTCATCCCCGAAAGAATCAAAACAAAAGCTTAACCTCAGTCTCTCCTGCATCTGTGCTTCTCTGTCGTGGTGTTCCAAGTCATTAAGGATTTCATTGTACTAAACCCACCCTCAAGGCTCGTGGAAGCAACAGTCAAAAAATCAAAAGAGAAATGGCATTTGGCAAATGTTCTGCATAAGATCTCTGCAAAATGCCCAAGAGCAAAGATGTCACTTTGAGGACTAAGGTTGGCCTGACGTAACCCATGGTATTTCCAATTGCCTCATATGCATGTGAAAACTGGACAATGAATAAGGAAGATGAAAGAAGGACTGATGCATTTAATTTATGTTACTGATGAAGAATGTTGAAAGTACGATGGACTTCCAGAAGAACAAACACATCTATCTTGAAGAAAGTGTAGCCAAAATGCTCCTTAGTGGCAAGGATGGTGAGCCATCATCTCAGGTACTTTGGGCATGTTATCAAAGTAGACCAGTCCCTGGAGAAGGATAGCATATTTGGTCAGGTTACTGAAAAAGAAAGAGACCCTCAATGCGTTGGGCTTACACAGTGACTTTAAAAATGGCCTCAAATTTACAAACAATGTTGAGGATGGGGCAGGAGTGGGCAGTGTTCTGTTCATAGGGTCCCCATGAGTTGGAGCCATCTGGAGAGCATCTACTCCAGGGTATCTCAGGGTACTTCGTCATTCCAAGCTAAATCCCCTATTAGTATGGACTCTTCCAAATTCCTGAGGGGCTCTTCTCTCTCCTTCCTAAGAGGACAACTAGGTAGGGAATGGAAACTGGTCTTCAAGCTATCAGGTGACTTCAAAGGACCTTCTTGTGTGGTCTTATCTCTGAGTGCACTCTGCTCTTCCCTGTCCAGATATGGTTAATTCTGTTTGGTATTTAAGGCACTATTAAAGACCCACTACTGGACTCTGAGATCCCTTCCCTTTGCCTCCAGCTATGAGGTGTCCACTTTTGGAGATGTACTCATTTTGTCCTTAGGCTTCTGCAAACACTCGTCTCAGAACCGTGTATCATTTCAAGGTCATGTTTACCACTTGTGAGTGCCGGGGATCAGGTAAGGGTCTCAGGCCATTCTATCCGGATATCTCCATCAGCCCATACTTTCTCAGCCCCTCTTGATCTCATAGTATCTGCGCTTTCTGTCATACACTTCTTCCTTATCCTTTGGTTGAGGGCTGGAGAGTTGGGAATGCTTGAATGTCTTTGCAGGGACACAAAAAGCAACTGCTCCCTGCTTGCCTTCCCTCCCAATCTCTCTACACCTTCTCCCTTTGTACTGCTTCTCACTTTCGTCCTCTGTCCTCCTTAGTTATGCTTGTCGTAAAATTCTATGATCCAAAATGGTTTTTGGTACATGAAAGAGAGGTGGGGGGAATTAAAAAGAACTCTTTCTCTTACAGCAAAGGCTGCTTTCAAGACTATTGTCTTTCATTGGACTTAAACACTTTCTTTTCCTTTACATTCCAATGATCCTAACCAACTCCAACACAATAGACACCTCTAGCGGAACACGGAAGGTCACTGTTCATCTCTGGAGCTGAGGACTGACAGCTGGTGACAGTTGGGGACCTGCCTTACTGTTTGCTGCCTAGGTATATATAGCCCAGCTCTCCCTACAGAAGGGAACTGGCAACTGGCAGCTCTCAAAACTTGAAGGACTGCTAGTGTCTCACTGTTTTATAATTTAACTGTTAATTTCTTGTATTATCTATCTGTATATTATTTAACGGTTTATTTCTTGAATTATATATCTATCTTTATAAATATATTTATATATAATTACTAGCAATCTGGTTTGTCTCTCTAGAGAACCCTGTCCAATACAGTCACCCAAAAGGAAGTACTAAGGAAAAAGAAAAATATATTAATATCTTTCAAGCCTACATTATTTCCAGTGTAGATATCAGGGTTTACTGAATCCCCATTCTTCCCTCCCCATTCTCTCTGCAGACATATGATAAAGTATATAGTTCTAATAGTCTGGAAGACACTTGGGAAAATTCCACTTTTATTTCTCCACAAAACAGTGATAGAAATTGGGGGAACTACTACAGAATACTACAGAGCAGCTCAGTCAATAGCACTGCAACCCATGTCTAGCCGGCCCTCCTCAAGTCTTCCACTCTGGAGGGCGCAAGAAGGCATTTCCTACCATGTGCACAGTTCAGATTCCTTTTCTATCAAAACTATTTTAATCATTGAGTATTTACTATGCGTCAGGCATTGTTTAAGTACAGAGGGAAATTTTAAAATTTTCAAAAAGATTTAAAGTTTTGCCCAGGTGGGCCTAGCACAGTATAAGAATACAGACTAAAAATACTCACTGCTATCAGGCCAATTCTGACTCACAGTGGGTTTCCGAGACTGTAACCCTGTGTGGGAGTAAAAAGCCTGTCTTTCTCTCAAGGAGTGACTAATGGCTGTGAACTGTGACTGCCGTGCATGGTTGCTAAACAAAAACAACGAGGAATAGATTGTTTGGTATATTAGAACATGCCAGACGGGTGGGGAAATGCTAACTGAAAAGGATATGCAGCAAGTATAGTAGTAAAGAATACAATGATACTAAGACAATAGTCATAAACCTTTATATATCAAATACTCTAGCAACAAAAAGTCTAAGAAGTAAAAATAGAAAGTCAATAAGACGACAACTAGAGATTAATAGATGTCTTTTATAATATGATCAAGGGGGAAGAAATCCGTAGATGTGCCCACTCCATAGAATGCATAAATTATCGAATAGTATCATTACTATCACTCAAAAGTAAAAGTTTGCTAAGGTCATCTTACAATGGTTGCAACAGTGCACCAGGGGAGAACTGCTAAAAATGTAAGCCATGCCTCTTCAATCTTTCATTCCTGGCAGGATTTTCAGTTCAAAATGGCCAACCAGTCCATGTCAGCTCGCTAGTGCCTGGAGTTTGATCTGTATGTGTTCCACTTGAACTTTGACTTCAAAATTTCCCAGATCCATACTCAGACATTTCATATTCCAGTTATTAAAGGAGACTTGCAGCTGTTCCTTCTATTTGAAGTCATACAGCATTAGCAAATAAAGGTCCCCCAAACTTGCTCCATCTACATTATTAAGGTTGACTCCACTTTGACATAACATATAACCCAGAAGCAATGCTACGAAAGGAAGACATTCATGCTTCAGTGAAGGCCAAAGTAGAAACAAAGCTCCAGGAATTGGCAAGATACCAATTGAAATGGTTTGAAAAGCTGAGGAAGAGCTGGAAGTACTTATTCACCTCTACCAGCTAACCTGGAAGACAGCTACCTGGCCACCTGACTAGGAAAAGATCCACATTTGTATTCATTTCAAAGAAATATGATCTAACAGAGTGCAGAAACTACTGAAAAACATCACTAATATCACATACAGGTAACATTTTGCTGAAGGTCCTTTAACAGTAGTTGTAGTAGTACATCAGTGGGGAGCTGCCAGAAATTCAAACCAGATGCAGAAGAGGATGTAGAATGAGAGATTTAATTGCTGATACCAGATGGATCTTGCTGAAAGCAGAGAAGGCCAGGAAGATGTTTACTGGCATTTTCTTGACTAGGCAAAGGCATTGGATTGTGTGCATCATAACAGGCCATGGGCAACATCCAGGAGAATGGTAATTCCAGGACACTTCATTGTGCTCCTGCAGGACCTGTACGTGGACAAGAGGCAGTCATTTCAATGATGCAAAGGGTTTAAAATCAGGAAAGATGTGCATCAGGGCTGTACCCTTTTACTATATCTATTCAATCTGGATCTGGATCAGATAGCGAGAAGCTGAACTATATGAAGAATAAGAAGCTTCAGGGTTAGAAGACTTATTAACAATCTGCAAGTGACACAACCTTGCTTGCGGAGAGTGAGAAAGATCTGAAGCGCTTGCTGATGAAGATTAAGGGCTGCAGCCCCCAGTATAGTCTGCAATGTAAGTAAATGTAAAGAAGAGCAAAATTCTCGCAACAGGTCCAACATGTCACATCACAATAAACAGAAAAGATGGAAATTGTCAAAGATGTTTATCTAGCTTGGCTGCACAATCAATGCTCATGCAAGCAGCAGTCAGTAAGCCAAAGAATATATTGTATTAGGTAAATCGTCTGCACAAGACCTCTTTAAAGTGTTGAAGAGCAAGGGGTGCCTGACTCAAGCCATGGTATTTTCAATCGTCTCATATGCATGTGAAAATTGGGCATTGCTCATGGAAGACTAAAGATAAATCAGCACATTTGAGTTGGGATGCTACCAAAGGATATTTAAAGAACCACAAACTTTCAGAAGAACAACCAAATCTGTCTTGGAAGAAGTACAGCCAGAACATTCCTTGAAAGTGAACATGGTAAAACTTCATCTCATATACTTTGCACATGTTATACGGCAGGGGTCCTCAAACTTTTTAAACAGGGGGCCAGTTCACTGTCCCTCAGACATGTTGGAGGGCCGGACTATAGTTAAAAAAAAAAAACTATGAACAAATCCCTAGCCACACTGCACATATCTTATTTTGAAGTAAAAAAACAAATGGGGCAAAAACACCCGGCAGGCCGGATAAATGTCCTCAGCGGCCGCATGTGACCCGCGGGCCATAGTTTGAGGACGCCTTATGGAGAGACCAGTCCTGGAGAAGGACATCATGCTTGGTAAAGTGGAGAGGCAGAGAAAACAAAGAAGGCCCTTGACAAGATGGATTGACACAGTGACTGCAGCAATGGACTCGACTATGATATCATTGTGATAATGGTGCTGGACACGGTGATTCTTCTGCCTGTTGTGCATAGGGTCGCTATGAATCAGAATCGGCTTGAGACACCTAACCACAATGGTGACGACTAGTACTTTTAAGAGGCAGCTTTGCCCAGTCATATTTTGAGTGCCTTTCATCCTAAGAAGCTTCATCGTCTGGCATTATGTCAGACAATGTTCTGTTAGTAATCATAGGATTTTCAATGGCTACTATTTCAGAAGGAAGACATCACATTCTAGAAGTGTCCCTGCCTGTTCACCATCGGTGGCCCTGGTGGAATTTAAAATACTGATGCATAGCTTCCAGCACCATGGCAGCTTGCACACCACCAACCTGCAACACACTGCCTGACAAGAGGTGTGGCAAGTCTAGCAGGGGTCAAGTTCAATACTCCAATCCAATGAGTAGAGACTGGAGCACTGCGGAACACAGTCATTACATTAAAGTGTGACTATGGGATACTGGAGGCATGGTGGTGAAGGGCTGGGCTGCTAAGAGCAAGATCAGCAGTTCAAATCCACCAGCCATTCCATGGGAGAAAACCCCAGGCTTTCTATCCCCGTAAAAGGTTACAGTTTCCTAAGCCCACAGGGGTTGTTTCTACCCTGTCCTGGAGGGTGCTATGAGTTGACAGCAACACAGTGGCGTGAGAAAGACTGGAGGAGAAAAAGACTGGAGTGACTGAGAGAAGGACGGGAGTGCTTAGGGAACAGGGCTCAGATGATTGATGCCACAATCTGTTATACCCTCACACATCTTTGTTTAAAAAGCTTCCATTCCCAGGGTTCAGAATTCTACTATGCTTAACTGGTACCAAGGGATCTACAGTCCAGCTCAATAGTTCAAAATTACTAAAGCCTCCCTAAGGCTTCCACAACAGCTTGTAAAAGTCTCTCAGTGGATAAACATTGCTAAATCCTTAAGGCCTGGCTGGTTTGCCCTTCCTGGCTGTGAGGACATTATGCTAACCTCTCCTGAGCTTTGCCCAATGACCCCCACCTTCTCCAGTGTTGTTATTACTAAGTGCCCATGACATGCAGTTCATCTAGAAGGAAGGACACGCCAAAGGACTTGTAGGAAGGCATTGTAGAACAGATTGCCTGATGTTTCCCTTTTCAAAAATGGTAACAAAGACTCCAGATAGGTAGGATGCCTTCACTCTAAACCCTTACAGCATTTAAGAGAGCCCCAGACAGCTAAAACCCAACATATAACCAGTCTGACCCAACAGGTCAGGCAGTGGAAGAGTTAAGGTCCTCAGAAATTTAAACCAGAGGTGATGAAAATTTCCCCAAAGGGCCTAAAAACTATGGTTGAAAAAAAGTAGCACTCCTTCAGGTATCACCAAAGCAAATTGGAGCATTTTCTATTGCTGATTCAGAATTTCAGCGAAAAGCCCCAAAGCTGGAAACAATAAGTAATAAATACACAATTCTTTTCTAAAAATTAATAAAAGAGAAAAACCAGTACAGTACTACCTACTCAATAAAGACTAGGTAAGACTAAATGTTTGAAGATAGATTTTTTTTTCTTTTTTGAGAGCCCATGTAGAAATGAAAGGGATCTTTGACAATGTCTTTTCAAAAAATGCACTGAGGCATCTACCTATAGGCAATTGATTTTCCACAAAGGACCAAAACCATTAAATGGTAAAGAGAAACACTTTCTTCAACAAATGGCCCTAGAAAAATGGAATCTCCAGTGACAGAAGCATAAAAAGGGCCCATACCTCACCTCATGCATAAAAATGAACTCAAGATGGAGTAGAGGCCTCAATGTAACCCCCATCACTATAAGAGTTCAACAAGAAAATTGGGGGAAACTTAAGGGCCTTATTGCAGGACATACACAAACTACCAAATATAATATAGGAAGCATACACAGTGGAAGACAAAATAGATGACTGGGACCTATTAAAAATAAAACAGTATGCACATCAAAAGACTTCATTAAAAATGTAAAAGGAGAGCCCAAGGATTGGGGAAAAATAGCACCGACGAAACAGACAAAGGGCCAATTACTTAGAGCTATAGAATTTTGCAGCACCTCAATAAGAAAATAGCAAACAATTCAATTAAAAGGTGGGCAAAGGATATGACTAGATCATTCACAAAGGATGACCCTTGAGTGGGTAACAAACATATGAGAAAATACTCATGATCACTCCTCTGGGGGATGGGAATCAAAACAGCAGTTATCACCTTAAACTCACAATAGTAGCCTCATTAAAAACAAAAACAAACCAGAGAACAAATGCTGGAGAGGGTGTAGAGAAATTGGAACTCTTATACAGCTGATAGACTTCTAAATATACACAACAATTGTGAAAAATGATATGACGCTACTTAAAACAACTGGGAATAGAAATAGCATATGAACCATTAATACCTTCACTGGGCATATACCCCGAAGAAATAAGAGAGAGATGAACAGACGTATCCTCTCCCATGTTCACGGTAGCACAGTTCACAGTGGCAGGAAACAGTCCAAATGCCCATTAGAAGAACGGGTAAATAAATTTTGGTACACACACACAATGGAAACCCTAAAAAAGCAGCGATGGAATCATAAAATACGTCTTGACATGGATGGA
Source organism: Tenrec ecaudatus (assembly GCF_050624435.1). Lineage (NCBI taxonomy): Eukaryota > Metazoa > Chordata > Mammalia > Afrosoricida > Tenrecidae > Tenrec > Tenrec ecaudatus. The sequence goes on from NC_134532.1 coordinate 89,545,795, forward strand.
CCTGGAAACCATTATGCTGAGTGAAGTTAGTCGATCACAAAAGCTAAATATTGTATGAGTCCACTACTCTAAGGGAAAGCACCGACGAAGACAGGCTTCAGATCTCAAGTCATGTAATATTCTAATCCAGTCTCCCAAGCCACAAAACAGACAGCCTGCCTAGTGCCCACGAACCGTATATCACCCCCTTTATGTGTGCATCTGAAAAACCACTTCAACAAAAGCGGCCTCACCTTTGCTGGGGTCAATTTGTTAAGATGGGAGGAGAGGGAGACTACTGAGTTGCTGCACACAACATTGTGCTGAGGCCAGGCCCAGTCTATAGACGTGGGGAAACACTTAGCAATACTTATCTGGAACCCAAGTGGAGAGAAAGCCCAGTACTACGTTCTTAACTGGACACTTTTGACCTAGTTTCTATCCAGCTCTTGTTGACCCAGGCTAGGTGCTGTCGACTACTGGAACTTTAGAATCTGCCCTTTCAAGGCCCACAACATCCTTCATAGCTTACACCAGGAGGATTCAATGTGGAAACCAACTTCGCAAACTGGGCTTTAACTCAAACTAACCGGTAGCAGATTTAGGGTACTGATTTATAGTCCCTTAGACTTAAGGGAGAAAGAACACCTTAGAGTGAGAAGAAGCCAATGGCTGCTATCCCAATGTTATGGTCATTGGAGTTTTGCTCATGTCTCTTGCTTTGGGGGTGCCCAGTGAGTGGTGGTCTAGGACTACCGTGTATTTATTATTTTAATCTCCTCCTTACTTTCTTGTGACATGTATTAATCTGGCAGGCATGGTTCTGCTGTTGTGAATGAATTTTATTAAAAGTTTTGCCCCATTACAAATAGTGTCGAATCACTTAACAGTTTATCTGTACAAACCAACAATTCATGTATTACAGTCAGAAGTCTATACTTGTATAATTCCCTTTTCTCAACCATGTTTTGAATTATATGTTATTGGCTAAATTAATGGCACTATCAATATATTACCATATGCCTCAGGGGGATGATTGATAATGTTCTTTGTCATAAAGTAACAATGAGGTCTCTAAAGCAGTGGTTCTCAACCTTCCTAGTGCCACGGCACTTTAATACAGTTCCTCATGTGGTGGTGACCCCCAACCATAAAATTATTTTCATTGCTACTTCATGATTGTAATTTTGCTACTGTTATGAATCATTATGTAAATATCTGATATGCAAAATGTATTTTCATTGTTACAAATTAAACATAACTAGAGCATAATGATTAATCACAAAAAGCAACATGTAATTATAATCCATAAGTGTCGTTTTACTTCCAGTACTGCTGCTTTCAACACAGTAGCTGCTTTTAACATAGTAGCTGTTTTCAACACACCAGCTGCTTTCTACACAGTAGCTACTCTCTACACATATGTGACTGGTCCACATAAGTACAAGCCTGTATTTGTATGTGATGGGGTGAATGTGATGGGAATGGCACAATGATATCATCATTCCGGATACTCATATGCGGGCATATCTGCATGTGGGCAGACCCACCTGGAGATGGATAGAGGAGCAGTGTCTTGGTTCATAAGACAATCAGAAATATGTGTTTTCTGATGGTCTTAGGTGACCCCTGTGAAAGGGTCATTTGACCCCCAAAGGAGTCACAACCCACAGTTTGAGAACCACTGCTTTAAAGTAAACCAAAGACATGTAAAAAACATCGAAAGATATAGGAATGAATTGGGGGATTGCATTTATTTCTAGCCCCATACTAAGAACATTTGCTGTTTTTGTTATTGCCATCCTGTCAGCGTCTCTCCACAGCAACTCTATGCAAAATAGAATGAAACAATGTGAAGTCCTGTGCCATCCTCACAATTGTTCTTATGCCTGAGCCCATTGTTGCAGCCACTGTGCCAATACATTTCATTGAAGGCCTTCCTCTTTTTTACCACTCCTCCACTTTACCAAACACGATGTCCTTCTCCAAGGACTGGTCTATCTTGACAATATGTCTAAACCTTGCCATCATTGCCTCTAAGGAGCACTCTGGCCTTACTTCTTCCCATACGGATCACTTTGTCCTTTTAGCAATCTCTAGGACTCTCAATTTTCTTCACCAGCACCACAATTCAAATGCATCAATTCTTCTTTGGTCTTCCTTATTCAATGTCCAACTTTCACATGCACATGAGGCAATGGAGAATACCATCATCAGACATTCCTTAGTATGTCCTCAAAGTCACATCCTTGCTCTTCAATTACTAACGAGGTCTTGTGCAGCAGATTACCTAACGCAATGTGTCTTTTCATCTTTTGACTGATGTTTCCATGAGCACTGATTGTGGCTCTAACCAAGACTGAATCCTGACAACTTCAAACTTTCGCCATTGATCATGATGTTGCTTATTGGTCCAGTTGTGAGAATTTTTGGCTTCCTTACATTGAGTTGTAATCAAGAGTGATGGCAATAATCATTGATCTTTATCAGCAAGTGCTTCAAGTCCTCCTCATGTTCAGCAAGCAAGACTGTTTCATATGCTTACTGCACATAGTTAATAAGGCTTACTCCAAATCGGATGCCAGATGCTTCTTCATATATAAAATCCAGCATATCTGATGATTTTCTCAGCACACAGACTGAACAAGCGTGGTGACCAGATATTACCCTAATGTACATCTTTCCTGATGTATACCTTCCCTTGTTCTGTTTGCACAACTGCTTCTTGATCTGTGTAAAAGTTCTGAATGAGCACAATGAAGTATTCTGGAGTTCACATTCTTCTCAAGGTTTTCTGCAGTGTACTATAGTCCACACAGTCAAATGTCTTTGAATGAAACACAAATGAACATTTTCCGGGCATTCTCTACTATGAGCCAAGATCCATCTGATATCAGCAATGATATCTCTTGTGCCATGTGCTCAAATGTAGCCTGAACTTCTGGCAGTTTCCTGTCAATGTACTGCTGAAACCATTGTTGGATGATCTTAAGCAAAATTCTACTTGCATGCAATATCAATGATATTGCTTTGTAATTTGAGCATCCTATTGGGTCACCTTTCTCCGGAATGGGTTCAAATATGGATCTCATCCAGTCAGTTGGTCAAGCAGCTGTCTTCCAAAATTCCTGGAATAGAGTGCTGCCAGTTCTTTTTCAACGTTCTAAAGCATTTCAATGGGTATTCCATCAATTCCTGGAGCCGTGATTTTTACTAATGCATTCAGTGTAGTTTGAACTTCTTCCTCCAGCACCATTGGCTTTTGCTCAAATGTTACATCCTGAAATGGTGGAATGTTGGCTAGTTCTTTCTGGTTCAGTGACTCTGTGCATTCTTTCCATCTTCTCTTGATGCTTCCTGCATTGTTCAATTTTTTTGCCTATAAAATCTTTCAACATTGCAACTCAGGGCCTGAATTTTTTTCTTGAGTTTTTTCAGTTTCAGATATGCTGAATGTGCTCTTCCATTTTTGTTTTCTAATTCTAATTCCTCACACATTTTGTTATAATATTTGGCTTTGTCTTCTCAAGCTGCCGTTTGAAATGTTCTATTCAGCTCCTTGACTTCATCCTTTATTCCACTTGCTTCAGCTACTTTACAATTAAAAGCAACTTTCAGAATCTCTTCTGACATCCACTTGATCTCTTCTATCTTTCCTGTCTTTTAAATCACCTTTTGCTTTCTTCATGAATGATGATCTTGTTGTATTTCACATCTTACCAGATCTTCTGTTATTAGTGTTCAATGTGTCAAATCTGTTCTTGAGATGTTCTCAAAATTCAGGTGGGTAGACTCAAGGTTGGATTTTGACTCTTGTGCATTTGCTTTAATTTTCTTCAGCTTTATCCCGAACTTACAAATGAGCAGTTAATGGTCTGTTCTACAGTTGGCTCCTGGTCTGGTTTCAGCTGCTGATATTGAGCTTCTCCATCATCTCTTCCCACCGATGTAGTCCATTTGATTTTTATGTCTTCCATCTGAGGAAGTCCATGTGTATATCACCTTTTGTGTTTTTGGAGGGAAAGGGTGTTGCTATGAACAAGTTATTCCTTTTGCAAAACTCTATCATGTGATCTCCAGCTTCATTTCTATCACCTAGTCCATATTTTCCAACTACTGTTCCTTCCTTTTTGTTTCCAACTTTTGCATTCCAGTCACCAATAACTCTCAATGTATCTTGATTGCATGTTTGATTGATTTCTGACTGGAATAATTGGTAGAATTCTTCAACTTTTTAATCACTAGCTTTATTGGTTGGCACATAAAGTTGAATAATAGATGTATTGATTGAATTTCCTTGAAATTGGATAGATATAATCTGAATGCAGATATAATTGTACTTCACGATTTCTCTTGATTGTGTGAACCCCAGTGCGTTATTCTGGGTAGACTTGAGAAACAAATCCAGAGATGTTCATATGTGTGTAAGAGAAAGTTTTATATCCAAGAGTAATTGTATAGTAAGAAAATACCCCAGCCTAGTACAGATCAAGTCCATAAGTCCAATATCAACCCATATGTCTGATACTAGTCCATAAATTGGTTTATTGACTCATGCAGCACATGCAATGATGCTGAAAGCAGGAAAATCACAGGCCAGTGGGTGTAAAGTCTTGTGGAAGCATCTCAACACTGGTGCGGCTCTCCAGGTGGCTCCTCCAGCTCCAGGGCTTTGGCTGTTGTCAGCATAGCTTCATGTGTCTTGTCCACAGGAAGGCGAAGCAGAGATAGGTGTGTTTCCCGCCTCCAGGGAGGAAGACAGGAGTTCCCAGAATCCTCAGGAGAAGGCCATGCCCACTCAGAGGCATCACTGGTTATGACCTGATTGACCGTCTAGATTCCACCTCTTCGTTCACAGTGATAGGTGATCGAGGAACTGCCACACCCAGTATAGTAAATCATAAGACTTTCTGATTTGAAGGGGCCAATATCAGTCCATTTCAGCTCCCTAATGCCTGGGATATCAATAGTCATGTGTCCCATTTCATGTTTGACCACTTCCAATTTCCCAAAATCATGCTTAATATTCCAAGTTCCAATCATTGGATGGTTTTTGCAGCTGTTTCTCTTTACCTTGATGTGTGCCCTATCCGTAAATGAAACCCCGAAGGCTCCACTCACAGGCTTTACCTGGCTCATGTCTCCCTGGCTGACTCCCCTCCAAGAAATCAGCTCTTCTTTAGTCACATTTGTGTTTACCTTGGACCTGAGGGACCTATCCTCTGGTAGTGTCTCCAAAAAATGTTCTAATTCCTTTGTTTAGACTTTCCGTATTTGACAATGTCTGGGGCTGTGCATACACTTTTCAGCAGCATCTTCCTCCAAAGTGGGAAGCTGGGCCCTTCTTCCCTGTTTGTCCTTAGTCTGGAAGCTCCGCTGAAATGTGTTCCCTTTGGGTGGCCCTGATGGCCTTTTAAATACCAGTGACCAGTGATACTATTGCTTCTAGTATCACAGGAGCACACAAGCCACCACGATAAGCCAAATTGACGGAATGACAATTGGATCATCATTTGCTTTTTTACAATTCATCTTTATGACATGGTCGTACCAGATACTTGCCCTCATGAAGGGATCCACTGCAGATAGTGGTGTTAAAACAAAGTGTGATGAAGAAAACGAATGGTGCCCGACTGTTAGAAAGGAGAGTGTCTAGGACCCTCACGACTTGTCTCCACAGAAGCAGCCATCTAAGTCAGGCATCATCTCAGACCACGTGGAAGAAGCACACCAGCCTGTGTGATCTAAGGACTGTAAATAATAAAAGCCAAACCTGAGAAGAAATGGTATTGCAGCTTAAATTTTGAATACCCAGGCTGCAGAAGACCATGGATGACAGTGGAACCCCCAAACCCATTTGCAGGGTCCCCACCTAGATCAAGCCTCTGGCACATCCCTCTGAACACTGTCCGAGGAGGTGAAGAGCTTTGCTATCTGACAGCGAGAATGGCAAACTCAGTTATGGAAGATGTACTTAGATTAAAATGTGATGCCTTATCATTTGATCTCCCTTCTGACCCATTTGAAAGTTATTTCCATTTTTAATATTTTCTGCTTTCTTTTTGATTGAAGCTTCTCTAGGTTTTGTTTAGCTATGGTTGTTGGTTGTATTTGTTTGCTTCTTGTTTGTGTTTCATATGATTTTCTGTATATGAAATCCAAGATAGGTAAATCTATATAGACAGTAACCAGATTGATAATCACCTAGGGACATGGAAGGGGTGCATGTGGAGGGGATGGGAAACTAACAACAATAAGTACTGTACTAGAAGAAAATATTCTTTTTATGAACAGTAAAAAATGATGATTGTACAACTCTTCTTCCTATGACTGAATGATTAAATTATACGGCATGTGAATCAAGAAAGCTATTAAAAGTGTGTTGAATGGAGATCACGATTTTATTTTCTATCTTATTTTTTGCAAAGCTTCCCAAACTCATAGGTTCAACTTCTGCCTTTTTTTTTTAATACAGTATCTTGGTAGTCTGGGAGATTCTCCTATCAAACCACTGTCCATTTCATGAAACAAACTTTTATTACGCTGCTAGACTCAAATGAAATCAATTAACTGAAAAGTAGGAACAACATCAAACTAGAGCATCAAAACCCCTGATACGAAACCAGAGCTGCAAGTGGGAAGTATATTTGAAAGAGCACGTGGGTGCTAACAATGTTTCAGAAATGGAATCTTGGGCTGGAGCCGACTGGATTCCGGGATCAGGCAGAGCACAGGGGTTGGTGGCTTCAGAGACATCTACTGACAAGTTAGTTTCAGAGTCAAGGGCAATGCAAGAACCCAGAGGGCACAGGCACAGAATTGCGCCACTGAAAGGTAAGAAACATTTCCACCTTCACCCTGGTACCTATGCCCTGGTTCCAAAGGGAGAAAAGAGCGGAGCAAATTGTGGGGAAAAGAAAAGAGATTAAGAAACTTGAGAAAAGACCACAGGCCCCCTCCCTATTGAGGACGTAGGCGCTGTAGGTTAGACCTGATGTGGACGAAGGGAGAGAACTTAACTAGAGTGAACTTTATACTGGCGCTGCATCTGGCTGGAAAGCTCTGAGTGTGGAGAGGAGAGCCCGCAGAGCCTGTTTGCAGCCTGGCGGGCAGAGAATAAACCTTAAGTTCCAGTTACTTAACGAACAAGTGACTCACTTTCCCCCGGACATTCGGCTGGCTGATACTGCCCCAGTGGTTGTGCACACATGTTGGAGTGTTTCCATGAGGAAGTCCGGAAAACAACAAGACAAAGCACCTAGACAGGAGCTGAGGAAATCTAGCTGCGACACGGCAAAGTTAAGTGGGATCTAATGGTCCCTAGTCACGTACACTGGTAGATGCTGTCAGTGCTGCCAGTCCAGCTCTAACCAAGGTGACCTCATCGGTAGCAGAAGACAAAACTGCCACCATCGGTACATTCACGTCTATTGTGGCCACTGTGTATTTTGCCTGTTCTTCCAACCTTGGAGACTCATTTTCCAACTCTATAAAGACAGTGTTCTGATGTGATCCATAGGATTTTCACTGGCTCATTTTCAGAAGGAGAACACCAGCCTTATTTCTTAGTTTGTTCTCAGTCTGGACGCTCTGCTGAAATATGCACATCATGAATAACCCTGTCGTTATTTGAAACACCAACAGCACAGCCCTAGCATCTTAACAACTCCCAAGCCACCACAGCATGGAAAATTGATAGAGGTAATACCATATAGATACCACAGTCCACACCATACTCTTGGTAAGCATACATAAAGAAATATCCTATATAACCCAGTTAGTACAAAAGGTGCTTCCCTTGAATCTTTATCATAAAGAAGCTAGTTACACTGCATTCCCACTATTGCTGAGGAATGGTTGCCTTTGAGAAAATAATGGCAATTTGAACTTCTATACTTTGGCAGCACTGAATGAAAAGATGAAAGGTAAGAAAGAATTCACCAGAACAAGGATAGGTTGAAATCTAGGTGTGGAATTAAGAAATGTGTATCATTTATTTTATTACATCTGTGTATGATCACAACAAAACTAGTTCAGCACATATTAAAAGCAAGATAAGACACCACATTACTGTAGATCAAAGGAATGAAAAGGATTATAGGACAGTGAACCTCCTAATGTTACACAATAATGGGCCATAAACCCTACATCTCTTGTGTTTCCATGTGCGCACACACACGTGTGTGTGTGTGTGTAGAAGTAAATGCTGAACCTAGAGAATGAAAATTTTTTGACTAATTCAATTTTCTGAATAACTGTTGTCTCCAAACAAGCATCCATCTAAGTGAGATGTCAACTAAGCCCACATGGAAGAAGTACACCATCATCAGTCATGGAAGGATTTCAGATCATAGAATCTGAAGTTGAAGGAGGGATTAGTATCAGAGCCTGAATTATGAGAATCCGGTGTGCAGAAGGCTATGCCTGACAGCGAGAGCCCAAGATACATTTGTGGGAACTGCATAGGAAATAAGTCTCCAGTGATCTTCCTCTCTCCACAATTTAGGGATAGGTGGAAAGTGGTTACTAAACAGAGTGCATTGGAGAGATGATTACAGAAGATCAAAGGAATAAACCTGATTTTAAATAAAATCCCTTTTACAAATAGTTAACACCTTACAGAAAAATCTTTATTTTGAAGCCATTATTCCATTTCTTAAGGTTTTAAATAATGAAGCTAGAGGGACGTTGTGTTCCTTCAGTCATTTCAGCAGAGACAAGTCGGGACTGGTTGAAGGAACAAGTCCCTCTGACCTCTGGGAGAAGGAAGCTTCTTTAGAAGGAGACAAACATGTGGATTCGGATGAAGGAGGTGACAGTGATTTCAGCAGGCTTCCTGATGTGCCTTATGGTCACGTAACCTGCAAGTGGGTTCCACTGACCTCACAACAGGTGTAGTACTTCCAGCCAGGGGCCAGCGGAGGAGGCCTGCCTTCTAGACTGTTACAGACCATTCCGAGTGGCCGAAAGCCGGGCAAGCTGAAGAAATGTTAGGGATTGATCTGATGGTAAAGGAGTGCTTCAGTGGCACGAATGGTTAAGCACTCCTCAAGGAACTAAAAAGCTGGCGGTGTACGTCTGCTCAGAGACCCCTCAGAGGAAAGCCCCCCCCCCCCCAGGCGTCTGGAGGCGTGCTTTGAAGCTCGGGAGCAGCACTGCTCTGCCCACGCAGGGTCTCCATGAGTGGAAATGGACTCCTTAGCAACTGCTTTGGTGCTTTCTGGGTGTTGGTGTGCTTAAAGCTGGCGTGTAAGTCTTTGAAACAAAATAAAAAGGAAGCCCCTTTCCAAAGGCTCTTCACAATATGTATCATCTATTTCCTAAAAAGAAAACAAATAAGAGAGTATTTTCACCACTGGTGTGAATCCCAACCTAACACAGGAACACACAACACATTTGCTCTTTTGCCTTTCTGGGTTAGATTTTTTCTTTTTACCTCTTACGCATTTTATTGGGCGCACTTACATTCCATAATTCAATCACATCAAGCAGTTGCTTGACAATTAGTACCACAATCGGTTGCAAAACATTTTCTTTCCTCTTGAACTCCTTGATATCAGCTCCCCTTTAACCCCGCCCTCCTCCCTCTTTCCCCCCAGGAACCCTTATTTATTTTTCCCTATATGTTTTTCCTTTTTGCCATATCTTACACAATCCAATATATCCATTCACATAGGATTTTTTTGTTCAATCCCCTCGAGCGGGGTTATAAAGTCGTCATTGCTGTCAGTTCCCTCACCCCTACACCCCTCTTCTGTCGTACCCTCAGAGAACTCCCGCTACAGTTTCTGCTGGGTGATCTATATTGGCTTTCATATACTGAACATCTTAAATGTACAAATAAACATATGCAAATCTAACATGATTAATGAGGTAAGACAAATGAAAACCATAATAGTAAGGGTAGGATATTGAAGAACTAGAGGATAGTTATGTGGTTCATCAGAGCTGTACAGCACCCTGGATTTACCATCCCTGCTGTGTGGCCCTTCTTTGAGGAATTATCCAATTATCTTACAGTGGGTTTGGGGTCGCCACTACATCCATGCCCCGTCACAACAATTTAGTTGCTAGTTCTTGGACTTCTGATACCTCTTCCCGTGACACCTCATGATCACACAGGCTGGCATGCTTCTTCCAGGTGGGCTTTGTTGCTTCCCTGCTAGATGGCTGCTTGTTTAACTACAAGCCTTTAAGACCCCACACAATAAATCTTTTAATAACTGGCACCATAAGCTTTCTTCACCACATTTGCTTCCAAGCACATTTTGTCTTCAGCGCTCATGTCAGGAAGGTGAGTATCATACAGTGCCACATTCTTAGAAAACCATTCTTGGTACTGAGGTAAGATTTAAGCAGAGGCCCAAAGTCCATCTGCTTCCTTGTTGCATTTGCATTTAAATACATATATAAACAAGTGCCCATATAGCTATATATTTACTACACATTCGCTATTTTAAAGTGCTAAAGAGCTTAGTGACAGGACTCTTCTGCTTCTCAAATAAAAATTAGACTGCTTTGGTTGCAAAGAGAAGATGGGGGGTGGGGGGCTACATTAATCCTTTCAAGGGCTCAAGTTTACTTTGGCAAATGGAGAAGAAAGGGGCGATGTTTTCAACCATGCAGTTTTCTGAGAATAAGAAAGTCATAGCAAACATTTCCCTGTACTTTGGGGTAGACCCAACACCCAAGTGAGCATCTTGCCTATAGATCTTTCAGCCACAACTGCTCGCCAAATTGCTTATTTAAGATCTGCAAACACTGACATTCACATACTGTGAGATTATAGAGAGATTGCCCCCCAACTTTGTCTCCCACAAAGATATGCCAAACATTAGAGGCTGGTTGCCAGCATATGGTGGGAGGTCAGATGCTTAGAGATGTCCTCCCTGAAGGCATTCAGTTACCAGAATACTGTCTGATCCCACCACAAGTAGGGCCCACTCTCTGCTGTTAAGGATAATGGGATACCCCCTAAAGGCTTGTGGCCCTAAGTCTGGTCCCTGTAGTGGGGTTCACACCCTACTGCTAATGGTTTCTATGGAGATCCAGAAAACAGGTCAAACGTGTTCAGTGACATCCAAAGTTAGGCTGTCATCTTGAACCTTGAACCCTTCTTGTCACATGGGTGCCCCCAGTCCTTCCCCTTCTTTTTGTGTGTATATCCCTAGATTGTCCCCCTGTCATTGCTGTAAAACCTATAGTGCAACCCCTTTCTGTGACGTATGTCTTTATCTGTAATTGGTGGGCTTGCACATTCCCCAAAGATATATAAGCCTTGGTTAGCAATAAAGATTTCCCTTGGTCTGTCGGCTCCCTCTTCCTCTCCCTGGTCCTCGCTCCCCTGTTCCCTTTCCCCTTGTCCTCCTTCCCCTCCCCCTCTCTCCTGCCTTCAAGTCTCCCATCTCCACGTGGACCACCAAGCAGCCGTGATTGAGCATGCTACTATGAAATGTGTCTGATGCCATTATTTCAATCTCTCCTCTGTCTCTCATGCTCTCAATGACTTTATTGTAATATTTGTATATCTCAACTGTACAATTGTGCCTATCAAATCTGTGATTAGTTGGGGGGAGCTGGCCTTCCCCCCACAACATATGTGTAGAAAATTTAAATGCTAATATTTTTCTGTATACCTATTATATACATTATTTAAAGTCAAGTCTATAAAACAAGTTAAAATGATTTCATATTAAAATTTCTGATCTTCTTTATTGTACTCTAATAATGTGGTACAGTGACTATGACACTGTAGCATGTAAGAGAACATTTCATAAACATGTGAACAAATTTTGCACAGTGTGTACAATTTATTTTGGTCACATCCACGTATGAGTGCTCCTATGATGATGACTCACATATGTCATAAAACCAAAAGGGCAGTAGCAACATGAAGTAAAACAAGTTGATGACTGGCTATGACATAAAAGGCACTGGTAATATCAAGCTGAAACACAAAGGTATTTATGAGAGCTAGTGAGAATTCAGCTGTTAGAGGCCTGAAGAGAATAAACCAATCAGATCAACAGATTGCTCTGCTCAACAGTATCAGCATGATAGGATGAAATGTATACATGTATGAGCTGTTACCTCCTAGGAACAATTTTTCATATTGCTCCTGACTTGTTAATTTTCTGTATCTTTACTGATGACACTTCTAAAACTGGCATGTATGTTGTCAACACCAGAAGGATGACATCGCCAGATGACAGAGACATTTGGGGTTTGGTTGTGACTTCCCTGCAGTGCCCACACATCAACACCCCTCGTCCCCTAAGGGGTCTCATGAGAGGTAGTAGGCCTATCCAGTTGTATGCCACACTATGCAGACCATAGACTAAGGCTCTGTTGGGTAGAGCCTGATTTACCCTGAAGTGATGAACATCTCTAATATCCAGATTTCTTTCAAGGAAAAAAAAAGTCCTTGGCTGGGAAAATAAAAAGTGCCTGCAATAGATAGGAAGGGAGTCCCTCTCTCTCTGTGGGGTCGAAGATGATTTCCTCTACTGGGACATAAGCCGAGCAGTAAGGATCCCAAAATCTATATGTTGTAAACCAGATCATCAGTTTTTATGTTTCCCTTCATGTTTACCCCCCTTTTGTCATCCCAAGAAACCCTGGTAGTAGAGTGGGGCATCTGTTGGGCTGCTAACCTCAAGGTCAGCAATGCAACTCCGCTAGTCACTCCCTGGGAGAAAGACGAGGCTTTCTGCCACCATCAAGACTGATAGCCTCTGAAATCCCAACGGGCCATTCTGCCCTGTCCTCTAGTGCTGTTCTGCATCAGAATTGGCTCTCTGACAGTGTGTGTGTGGGTTTGGTTGGTCATCCCAGTGTTGTTGGTGGATAACATTCATTTAACAGTTATAGTTTTGTCAGAGCTATGTTGTGTACTTTGAAAAATTAAAAAGACAGTGAGCAGATCCACCCTCGGGCCTGAGCATTATGGCAGGCGGAGGGCCCCTGGGCTTAATGTAGCAACAGCATAAGAAGTAAGAATTCCCCAAAGAGAAAGAATTCTTGGGAACAAGAGTTAGCCATAGCACCTGGGGGTTCCTCCCAAGGTGTAAATTCTTCTTTCATTGCCAAGTCTTGGTCTTGCAGGTTCTTTTACACAAAGCAGAAGGACAGGGAGTTGGGTGATAAGTTTGAGCATTCTAGGAAAGTCAAACCCAAACCTAAAATGTTATCTCAACAATGATGGGAAAATCTTCAGGAGAAGGTTCTGACAGGGGTTAAATCTCAGAAGGAAAATTAACTCACTCGTGTGGCACCTCCAGTTATTTTTAGACCTTGAATTCAGTGCATGCATCTGGAAGTCACATTTACACCTTTTTTTAGCTCTTAAGTTAAGAAAGGTTATAATTGGGACAAATCCTAGTATTTCCTAATTCCAGGGTATTAAGTTCCTCACTCTAAGTTATTTTATTAAGTGCCTGCAGTGCTGCTTGTGGAGCAAGCTGGAGGCAGTTCCTGAAACCAAACTGGAGTTTAAACCCAGTAGGGTCTGTGCTTTCGAGAACCAGAGGGGGAGCCAGATGAACCAGAGGGATGAGATAAGAATCCAGATTAAAACTTAACTTTCAAAAATCAACAAGAGTTTTGCCTATTATCATATCAACCCTTTGCCGACGAGAACCGTAGCACGAAGCATTTAGGAGATACAGTCTGGCGAGGATTCAGACCTTTAGAAAACAGCAGATTCACGGGTTGACCTTTAAATTCTGTTCTTAACAAATCTAAACCAGCAGTCCTACCAACAGCAGACAGTGGTAATATCACAGCATTTTAGTCCTATGCATCTTTGCTTATTTATGTCTCTAATGCTATTTCACTCAGAATAAGACCCTCCATAGGGGACGTCAAGCAGCTCCCGCTGAGAGTGACCCTACGTACAATGGAGCTAAACACTGCCCGCTCCTGCGCCATCCTCGCAATTGTTCTTTCTGTTTGCGCCTAGCGTGGCAGGCACTGCGTTGATCCATCTTGTTGAGGGCCTTCCTCTTTCCCACTGCCCTTCTCCTTTACCCAACATGATGCCATTTTCTAGAGGCTGGTCTCTCATGACAACATGTCAAAAAGATGTGAGGCAAAGCCACGTCATCCTCGCCTCTAAGAAGCATTCCTGCTGTACTGCTTCCAAGACAGATGTATTTGTCCTTCTGGAAGTTCGTGGTACTTTCAGTATCCTTTGCCAGCACCATAATTCAAATGCACTGATTCTTCTTCAGTCTTCCTTACTTAATGCTCAACTTTCTTGTGTATGTGAGGCAATTGAAAATAATATGGCTTGAGCAAGTTGTACCGTAGTCTTCCAAGCGACATTTTTGCTTTTCAGTACTTTAAAGATGTCTTGTGCAGTAGATTTACCCAATGTAGATTTACACATGTCTTTTTATCTCTTGCCTGATGCTTCCACGAGCTTTGATTGTGACTAAAACCTAGATGAAATCCTTGACAATATCTATCTTTTCTCCATTTATCATGAAGTTACCTCTTGGTCCAGTTGTAAGAATTTTGGTCTTCAATACATTGAGTTGTAACCCATATTGAAGGCTGCAATCCTTGATCTTCATCAGCAAGTGTTTCAAGTCCTCCTCACGTTCAGCAAGCAAGGATGTGTCATCTGCATAACACATGCTTTTAATAAGCCTTCCTCCAAATCTGAAGCTATATTCTTCTTCATACAAGGCAGTTTCTCAGATTATTCACCCAACATACAGATTGAATAAGTATAGTAGAAGCAAACAAACCTGATGCACACCTTTACTGATCTTAAACCATGCACGATTCCCTTGTTCTGTTCATGCAACTACCTGCCCCTTGATCCACGTACAGGTTATGCATGGGCACAATTAAGTGTTCTGGGATTCTCATAATCTCAAATCTATCAAGCTTGTTTCAGTCCACACCGTTAATGCCTTAGCACAGTCAAATAAAACACAAGTGAACATCATTCTCATCTATTGCTGGTTACCAATAGGTAACATCACGATAAATGGAGAGAAGAGAGATGTTGTCAAGGATTTGGTTTTTCGTAGATCCAAAATCGATGTTCATGGGAAGCAACAGTGAAAAGATCAAAAGAAACATTGATTCAGGTAAATCTGTTGCACAAGACCGCTTTATTGAAAAGCAAGAATGTTGTCTTTGAGGATGAAGATGTGCCTGACCCTGGTATTTTCCACGGCCTCATATGCATATTCACAATGGCCAATATGAACGTTGGATATTAAGGAAAGGCGCAAAAGAATCGATGCATTTGAATTGTGGTTCTGGAGAACAATATTAAAGTACCATGGACTGCTAATTGATGTGTCTTGGAAGAAATCAAGAGGCAGGGATAGCAAGACTTTGTGTTCCATACTTTAGACATCTTGTCACAAAGGACAAGTTTCTGGAGAAGGACATCATGCTTGGTAAAGCAGAGGGTCAGTGAAAAAGAAGACCCTCAGCAAGATGGATCGATATCATGGCTGTATCCATGGGCTCAGGGATCGGAACAATTGTGGGGATGACACAGGACCAGGAAGTGTTTTGTTCTGTGGTGCGTAAGGTCGCAATGAGTTGGGACAGACTCGATGGCACCTAACAAAAAAACAATAAAAAACATCTTTCTGGTATTTTCCGCTTTCAGCCAAGATCCATCTGACATCAGCAATGATATCCCTTGTCCCAGATCCTTATCTGAATCTGGCCTGAACCTGTGGCAGACCCCCTACTAATAAAGTGCTGCAAGTGCCGTTGGATGTTCTTCAGAAAAATTGAACTTGAATGTGACATCAGTGAGTATTATTCTATAGTCTGAGCATTCTGATAAGTCACCTTTCTTTGGAATAGGTATAAATATGGATCTCTATCAGTCAGTTGACCAAGTAGCTACCTTCCAAATTTCCTGTCATAGATGAATAAGTGCTTCTAGTTCTTCATCAGTTTGTTGAAACATTTCCATTATTATTCCATCAATTGCTGGAGCCTTGTTTTGGTTAGTGCTTTTAGTGCAGCTTGAACTTTTTTTCTTTAGCCCCATTGGCTCTCGCTCATATGCAACCTCCTGAAAAGGTGGATTGCTGACTACTTCTTTTTGGTACACTAACCCTGTGTGCTCTTTTCATCTTCTTTTGACACTTCCTGCATCATTTAATATTTCACCTATAGAATCTTCCAATATTGCAAATCCAGGCTTGAATTTTCTCATGAGTGCATTCAGTTTTCATCTGCTGAGCGTGCTCTTCTATTTTGTTTTCTAATTCTACATCTCCGCACATTCATTATATTTGCACATTCATTATATTTGTCTTCTTGAGATGCCCCTTGAAATTTCCGGCCCAACTCTTTAACTTCATAACTGCTTACATTTGTCTTAACTACTTTTGATTAAGAGCAAGGTTCAGAGGCTCTTCTGACATCCACGCGGATCTTTTCTTTCTTTCCCATCTTCTGAAGGCCCTTTCGCTTTCGTTATGTCTGATGTCCTCCCACAGCCCGTCAGGCCTTCCGTCCTGAGTGCTCTCTGTATCAAATCTGTTCTTGAAATATTATCGATATGCAGATGGCATATACTCAAGGTCATATTTTGGCTCTCATGGGCTTGGTATCATTTTATTCAGCTTCAACCCGAGATGTAGAGGAGATACTGGTAATAGAAACCCATAACATTAATTTTGGTATATTAGCTCCTAAACTCTGATATTTATTTCAAAGTAGGAGTTCATATCCTTCCCTTCCCCACTATTTAATCTCCAAGATATAAAAGGATTATAATTTGAAAGACCAAAAAGTGGTTTTGAGAGCCATAAAGTAATGTCATAATCAGTGGTGGGATTCAGCTGGTTCGCATTATGGCAGTAACCAATTGTTAAACTATTTGAATCTCACCACTGGTCATAATATGTAAATTGTAATGGCCAGTACTCAAAATGAGTCAAAAACATTTGCAAACATCACTAATAATAATGCCATTCTATGTCAAGTATAGAAATGTTCAGATTATTTTCCCTATTTCAAATAATAAATTATTGTTGACAATTTACATACTTTCTAAGTGAAATGTTGGTGTTTCCAGGCCACCCAGCAGCACTGTAGAAGAAGGGCCTGCTTCTTTAACAATTATAATCAAGAAAACCTGTGGAACAGGGTGACAGTTACATAATCTACTGTCAACTTGAGTGAAGGGGTGGAGTCTAACTTGTCAATTAGGTCCTAGCCAATGGGGCCTCTGTGTGGGCATGGTCTTCTCCTGAGGATGCTGGGAACTCCTGTCTTCCTCACAGGAGGTGGGACACACACTCTCTCTGCTTTGTGTTCCTGTTGACAAGCCACATGGAGCTACGCTGGAGCCAGAGGCCTGGAGCTGGAGGATCCTCGTGGAGACCCACACCAGTGCTGAGATGCTTCTACTGCCACCAGATCCACAAGACTTCCTACCCACTGACCTGTGATCTTACATTGCATGTGTTGTGCTTGTCTGACGAGGAATTTATGGACTGGTATTAGACATATGGGCTAATATTGGATTTATGGATGTGATCTGGACAGGGCTAGGATGTTTTCTCAATATATACTTGCTCTTTTAGATAAACCCTTTTTTTACACATATGTGTGTCTATGAATTTGTTTCTCTAGTCAACCTGGACTAACACAACAGTTTAACTCTCCAATACATGGGGCCACCACGTATTGGAGGCTGTCTCCACAGCAAATAAATGACATGAGGCTTCCTCATTCTGTAAAAAGTTGGTCTCGGAATCTCCCAGGGGCAGTTCTTCTCTGTCCTATAGGGTTGCTCTCAGTCAGAATGGACTCGATGGCAGTGAGTGTGGTTGAGAGCCACAACACACTTTAAACAAAGCTTCCAGGGTGGGGTCAAGGGACAGATGACCTTAGCGGGATGCAACAGGAAGTCTGTGGTGATGGCCACATTAGCAGGAAGGTCAGTCAACTGAGTTCAGCCAGTCTTGCTCAGCTGTGTTGGTTGATAGAAGCAGCGATGGGAAGCCATGTGATGGTCATTCCCTCTTTGAGGACTCATCGGAACACTTGGCCTCATTCTTACCTTAATTTGTATCCAAACAATTTGGCAGCAGGCCATTTTGTTTTTGTTTTCCTTGAAATGTAAATGACATGTCCATTGCTAGGGTGGATACATGGGCCAGTAAACAAAAATTTAAGAGCTAAAACTCATTTGCTGTTACCGCTGGAAGGAAGTGAGTCTAAGAATAGTACACAACAGATGAAAAAACCACAGTGTTCAAAGGTTAAGTCCTTTGCCCAAGGTCAAACAGTTATTGCACGTTGAAACTGAGGTTAGAATGACCTCGTCAGTTCCGGAACTGCTCTCCATGGTGAGGCTTCTGGGCTTTCCACCAATATGTGGAGGGAAAGAGTTTGGGTAGGAAGAAGGCTTTGAACCTCAAATGGCTCGAAACCTCTTTTAAAATGTGATTTTGTTGGCGAGGCTGGAGGTTTGCGCTAGCAAGTCTCTGTTGTCTGGTCTCCACACAAGCCAAAACTGTGGCCGAGGAGCTAGAACTTGGACTGCCTGGAGGCGCACCATCTGGGCAGGCACTGGGAGACTGTGGGGCTCTGGTCACTGCCAAATTGCACAAACACCCAGGGCTCAGGTCCAGAATCCCTGAGCACTGGTGAGGCTCATGCTTCAGCTCTCATGCTGTTTCAGGGTCCCAGAGGCAGGGATGGGCACTAAGTCTAAGTTGCTAGAATGAGGGGAAGCAAGGGAGAAGGATCCCAGGAGAAGAGGCTGGAGTATTTAAACTGCCTGGGGGCATTCACTGGGTTTACCACTGTATTAGGCTGAGTTGACTAGAGGAACAAGTCCAGTGACACTCATATATGTTTAGGAAAGAACTTTATAGCAAGAAGTAATTATATATTGATAAAACATCTCAGCCAGGCACAACTCAAGTCCATAAGTCCAATAGGAGTTCGTAAGTCCCTCTGCAAACTCACAAAGCCGCAAGCAATGAAGTAGAATGCAGGAAGATCACAGGTCATTGGGTGTAAAGTCGTGTGGATCCAATGGCAGTCAGTGTCTATATCACAGGACTCACAGCAACCAAGGTCTGCCAGCAGGAGGGGAAAGGCAGAGAGAGAGAGAGAGAGGGGTTCCCAGGATCCTCCTTCTGAAAATGTCATGCCCATAAGGAGGCACCATCAGGCTGTGACCTGATTGACTTCACCCTTACACTTTCATATCTTTTCAAGTTGACATGAAATTATGTAACTACCATAACCAACCAGCAGGGATTTCCATAGGAAATGATCAGTTCAACAGAATCAGCACGTACAGTCCGAACACTAGCCCTGCAGATGCCCTGTACAGATGAGATCGTCAAAATAAGACAGTCCACTTAAAAACTCTCACCAGGTAAACTCAATACAAAAGGCTGCTACATACTACGTCCCCTGTAGTGTGGGACACGTCTAGTGAACTTCATAGTGCACAGGTGCCAGATCTCACACCCTGGTGCCATGAGAGTTAGCACTGAGCTGTCAACTGAAAAGCTGATGTTGTGAACCCACCCAGGGCTGTGCAGCAGGGAAACCTGAGGATCTGCTTCCATGAAGATAAGAAAATTCTATGGAGCCTTTCTTCTCTGTCCAATGGGGTTCCTCTGAGTCAGAATTGACA
This sequence comes from Tenrec ecaudatus, assembly GCF_050624435.1. NCBI lineage: Eukaryota > Metazoa > Chordata > Mammalia > Afrosoricida > Tenrecidae > Tenrec > Tenrec ecaudatus. The sequence continues at coordinate 89,565,425 of NC_134532.1, forward strand.
GTGATGGCCCCCAACAAAACCCACCCAACTTCCACTTGGGATGGTCTTGAAGCTCCCCCCAACCCCAGCCCACCCCTCTCTCCTTCCTGATTTCTGGCCCTTTAACACACACACACACACACACACACACATGTCAATACACAGGCCTACGCGTAATACACATGCACACACGCTTAGATACATATTCATGTGTGCATACGCATACACTGGGAAAAGCGCACATCACAGGCAGTGTTGACATGGAAACCACAAACGCACATGAGCCTGTGGGTTGCGGTCACTACAAAATGGGATCAGCTTGGTGGCAGTGGGCTTGTCCTGCTCTCCTCAGCTGCCTGCTTTCCTGCCCACAATCGTTTTGAGTCTGAGTAATGTGTCCATTAGGTGATCGTTCCCAGACTGGGCCAAGCAGTGAAGTCAAAGGATCTTACCTGTTAAAAATGTACATTTTGCCTGGATTTGCTAGAAGACATCTTTGGGCTTGCCCAGAACTCACGCAATCATTTCTTTCATGTAGTTGGTGTTTCCTGGACAGAGCCCAAAGGGAAGCTATTTCAGTGGGGTTACGCAAGGTCGCCCTGTCCTAAGTGGTGGGCAGTCTGCCTCGCCTCCGAGCAGGACCTGTTTTTCAGGGGGGTGTGATCCGTATTAGGCAAGAATCTTGCAAGCCGTCTATCTCAAGGAGGCCAGCGAGCGCACAGAAGGCAAGACCCAGTTTGCTCAGAGACAAGCTGTTTCCTAATCAAGTTCCCTTATACTCCGAACTATGGAAACATTTTCAAAGGTATTATTCTCGGCAGGTTTCCAGTAATTCAGCATTCCCAGACTTATCCAAATGGCTTCTGAAATATTTGCTGTTTGGGGAGAGCAGCTTTCAGGATGAGGTAATTAAAAGAAACCTATCAATTTGAGATTTTTTTCCCCGTGAGTAAATAATGTTGACATACTGTTCAAATAAACCCACAATTTACTGCAATCTGTTTTGAGACAAACCCTCCACTTTAACCTCCAAATGGGAAAAACGAAGAGACTTTCCTCTTCTCGTTTAATCAAGAACATATGTTCAAAGATAATACCGGAGGCTTATTCTGGGAAGCGCTCTGTTCTTTCTCTGACAGCGACGCAGTGAGCTCACAAGGCAGCCCGACACATCCTGAAAGCAAAGCCATCATCAATCTCCTGCCCAGGCCGAGGTCACTTCAGAACAATCGCCTGCTGCTCCAACAGCGTCGGCCCAATGGAGACCCTGTGCAGGGGGAAACGCCCCCTGGGGTCCCCAGCCCCGGGCCAACTCGGGCCTCCCAGGCCGCTGGAGGAACCAGGGGTCCAGAGGACACAGGTGTGTGCGTAAGCGGGAGCATCACACTCGGTGGGCGCCCTGCGTGTTCCAGCAGCTTCACTCCAAGCGGAGTTGCTCTCCTCACTCAGGAGAGTGCTTGGGAGACACCTTAAACCTCAGAGCACGCATGGTGGCCGGAGGCCAATCCCTACCACACAATGGAGACTTCCAGAACATCTGTTCGGAGCTTGGAGAGCCTAAGGAAGCAGAGGGCCTGAGGGCTCTGCCCGCCTCCCTTTCATTTTCAGACTGTGAGTCACAAAAAAAAAAAAAAAAAAAAGTGGCGGGGGGAGTCAATCTGGATCATCAGAATCCGCTGACCCAAGTCTGGGTTTACTAACACCTGAAGTCTATTTCATGGAAATTAGATTTAAAGATCCACTTGATCATGAAGCTTGAAAGGTGTTACCCCCCCACCCCCCTCCCACCTCCCCCCCGCAGGCCTCTAGAACCCAGACTGGAGTTTTCTGACAGCAAAGGTTGACTGCAGCGGAATAGAAATTATGGAGATTTCCCCGCCGGGCATAAGGATGTGATCACTGTAGGCACCTGTGGGCCCAAGCAGGTTACTCTCCAATATCCCTTTAAACACCAAATTATGGACTATTAGGCCACTGCTTCAAGGCTTCCACAAATGTGAAACCTTGACAAATTCCCAAATAAAAGCCATAAAACCAATCATTTTTTAAAGCTGCATGAGTGACACCAGGAAAATTACAGCAGCGTGGCAGGTCACTGTGAAATAACACTGCCATAAAGAAGCTTATGATGCTGTCATGGAAAAGGCAATTAGAAGGTTCGTTTCTCTCAGCTCTGAGATGGGTTCTTGTCCTTCCCACAGCCCCCTGCCTTCCACCTCCTTCCTGCAAAATGGATCAATCTATAATAAGTAGTAGTTATATATCATAAGGCAGCGATTCCTTTTGGTTGTTCCACTATAAAAAAGCATCCAGATTTAGAACTTGACAGGAACCAGTATCGCCTGCCCCCGAGAACCGGCGGAAAGTCTGTGTGTGTCATTCAGCCAGCATGGAGTCTGGGTTTTTTAAAAGCTTTAATTTGAAGGGGATAAAAAAACCCTGGGCGTTTAGCAATTTGGCGGTGGCTAGTTAATGCATCAGCCAGGCTCCAGAATGGGAGCCCTTTATTTAATATGAGAAATTGAAAACTCACACGCTCTGTAGGCAAGGTATAAGCAAATGTCGAATGGTAAGCAGTGATCAGCGGAGAGCCTGCAGCCCTGCCATTCATTAGAAGGACTAGTGACAGCTTCCAAGTGGCCTTCCATAAATGCTGTGGTCATTTGCAGGTGTGCAGCACAAGCCTGGCTTTTAATTAGCAGGAACCGTGTCTCTCGGTGTTTATGTGGGGACATCACTTCACAGAGAGAATGTCCTAGCGGAGCTTAACGTAAAGGCCACAGGGAAACAATGACTCAGAGAGGGTGCACTTGCCCCATGTGAGGTAAAGAATTTAACTCTACCTGAAGAATTTGGTCTTTGCCCTTGGTTTCTGAGAGGTAAGTTCTAAAACTTTGGAATCTCCACAGAAATGATAATGCTTGTCTTCAACGAAGCTTCTAGATTACAACTAGAAACTTCGTGGTTACCTGCTAATGAGAACGTGTAGTGGGCTGCCAGGTCAGAAAGGCCAAGTGCTATCATCCAGTCCGCCTGGTGGGGGGTGGGGCTGGGCATGATTCAAATTCAGTCATGCCTATGCAGCGAGACCCCACTACAGGCATCTACCCATTCCTGGTGGGTGATAGACAGCGGTACATGTGAGAGGGTAATCCTAAGGGGCTTTAACATTTTTGGGAAATGAAATGAAAAGATGATGGAATGTTCCCATGAACTTTCTGAAGTTTCTTATATGTACTTTTAGGGACATGGAAACTTCACCTTGGGAACCGTCCCAGGCCTCCCCTGTGCGTTTCTTCATTTGTGATCTTATTGCGGTCATGAGCCTATGCTGACAAGTACAGTGCTGTGTCTGTGAACTCTATGGGTCACCAGCAAATTCTCAAACCCAGGGGAGCAGTGAGAGCAAGTAGGTCAGAAGTAAATGGGGCAAGGGTCTCCCGAGCTCATCGCTAAGATCCTGAGGAGGGAGAGGGAATTTGTAGCCAGCTGATCAGAAGTAATAATGCCATGGGGACCCCAAGCTTGCAGCTGGGACTCGAGGCCTTTTCTTTGCCATTTTTTTAAAATCATGGATTAAATGGTGAACTTACAGTATTGCAGGCTATTAACTTTGTGTTCAACAATTCAAGCTGCTCATCCACCCCACCTCATTACGATACGCCACCCCCATTTTCTCTTATCTTTCTGTTGGACCTCCGTCCATCCTCCATTACACCAAGTCTATACCTGCAAACCAATTCACTTGGTTCAACTTTCCATAATTACCCTCCCTCTCCTGGGCAGGGTCTTTCCTTTGGTATGCCAGGATTTGTCTTTGTATTTAGCCTCACAGAGTGGTTTCATACAATATTTGTCCTTTGGTGACTGACTGACTTCACTCAGCATGATGTCCTCCAGATCCATCTATGTCAAGAGGTGCTTTGTAGTTTCCTCATTGTTTTTTCGTGATGCATGTATTCCACTGTATACATATATCATTTATTCTACTGATGGGCTTTGGGGCTGTTTCCAACTTCTTCCTATTGTGAACAGTGCTATGAAAACATGGGAGTACATATGTCTGTTCATATGACTCTTAATTCTTTAGAGTATATACTCAGCAGAGGTGTTGCTGGATTGTAGAGAGTGGTTTGAGATGGTAACATATCACTTTCCACAGTGGTTATACATATTCACAGACCCACCGCCAGTCTGTGAGTTCAATCTCCTGCCATAGCCTTTCCAGCCTTTGCTGTTTTCTGTTTGCTTGTGCATGGCGATATTGTGTTGATTTGCATCTCCCTGATGGCTGATGATCATGAGCATTTTTTCCCCTGGGTTTGTGAGCTATTTGGATGTGAAACCCGAGGTTTTGAGCATACTTGACAGTCTGGAGGACTGTGCCTTGAACTCATGAGGTCTGACCTATCTCTGGGTAGTTAAGGGTCAGAGGATTAAGTGCTAGCTGCGCAGCTGATATCAAAACAGAAGTGGACTCTAATTAAAGTGCTCTCTCTAGTTTGGTGTTCGATGGGTGGGATATGATTTCTTCCAGGGACCCCAGGGCACCTAACTCTTTAGTGGTAATACCAAACATTATAAACTGTTCTCTCAAAATCTAATTTCCACTCAAACACGAGAATATCTATACACAATCCCTTTTACTTAACATAAAGGTGATTACTCTTGAATTGGGTCTTGAGGAATACGAAGACATTTTCCAAGCAGAATATAGGAGAAAGCATATGTCAGGCAGAGGAAACCATGGAGACTAAGGTGAATGAAAGAGAGAGCAGTGGACAGAGAACACTTCCAGAGAGCATAATGATAATATTTAAATAATTAGAATACATTAAGTCTATTTCAAACAAGTGGAGAGACTCGGGCTAGGGGCCAGGGCATCTGCCCTGAGTCATCAACAACAAACTTACTCTGAATCTACTGCAAAATGATTCCAGGATCACACGAGACAATTCATTCTTCTTCAACCCAAATAATGCCATGAGAATTCACTGGTGGCCACAGTGAAATCAATACTAATCAGGTAGTGTGCACTGGCCCTGAGATAACAAAGCATCCAGAATCCAGATGTATGAATTCATATTTAATCAATACTGCCTTATATGAGTGGAGGATTTTTATTTTACATTCCAAAGCATTTTAGTAAGATACTGAGAAAAATCAATAACTTATTAAATGCCAGTTACTTCATTAAAACAAACTATTAATCATGTTTGTTGCTATTACATTGGGCCCACAGATCTAATTTTGTCAGCGTGTGCATGCTCACGGCTTTTCTCCATTCATTTAAGACGATGATTGAGCTCATAATGACAATGCTACTAAGAAGAAAGGTTTATGAACCACTCTAGGTCTGCAGAATGACCACACACTGCAGTCAAGATGGAGCTACTATAGAAAATGGACTCTTGTACACTATTGAAAGATAAAGCCCAGAAGCTGAAAAACAAGAGAAAGCTATGGTATTGTGTTGGCAATGGTTATTGAATATACTGTGGCCTTCCAGAAGAATGAACAATATCTTGGAAGAAATACAACTTGAGTGCTCTTTAAAAGGGAGGATGGCAAGTTTCAGCTTGCTTACTTTAGGCACATCATCAGAAAAGGCCAATAAAGTAGGAAAGGACATCATGTGTAGTGAAGTGGAGGGTCAGTAAAAACGAGGAATCTCAATGATATGAATTGACACAATAACCAAAACAGTGGACTCAACCAAACCGATGATCGTAGGACAGCACAGAACAGAGAAGCTTTTATTCCCTGGGACAGAGCGCTAGGACTTGGAAGCGACTCTACAGCACTGAAAACAATCAATGGTATTAAGTTCGATTGCTTTAGTTGGAAGTGATTACACTTACATAATTGTTAAAAGTAGGAGCAACTTTATGTTACTGATATACTGTAATAATAATTTTTTAATAAAGCACTTAATTGGGGTACTTACAGCTCTTATAATAATCCATACATCACTTGTATCAAGCACATTTGTACATATGTTGCCATCATCATTTTCAAAACATTTTCTTTCTTCTTGAGCCCACCATCCACTGTCTCCCTTCACCCATATTTCTGTTGTTCATCCCCCTCAAGGAGGAAGGTATTAATAAATTGATCATTGCAATCGGTTCCTCCTTTCTTCCCTTTCTCCCCCCACCTCTTCCCTACCCTCACGGTATTGCTATTCTAATTATTGTTCCTGAGGGGGTTATCTGTCCTCAATTCCGTGTGTCCAGAGCTCTTATCTGTACCAGTGTACATGCTGTGGTCTAGCTGTATTTGTAAGGTAGGACTGGGGTCATAATAGTTGGGGGTGGCGGGGAAGAAGCATTTAAGAACTAGAGGAATGTTACGTGTTTTGTTGGTGCTATACTACACCCTAGCTGTCTCGTCCCTTCAATAATAATAACTTGAAAAAGTTACTGTTCTTAAAATGTTTTGACCATCATTCGTGTGACACCAGGAAATAAAGTACTATATATACTTGAGTATAAGTCGACCCGAATACCCGCTGAGGCACCTAATTTTATCACAAAAACTAATTATTTTTTTCACACATTAGGAAGTTTTTGTTATGTATTTTCTTTTAATAGAACTTAAACCTACAACTTCTAAACACAAAATAAATAAAATGAAAATTTTACAAATGTGCTGAAAATCTCGGCTTATACACGAGTGTATACGGTAGTGCTTATTTCCAGATTTAAGATGTGATCGTACATTTAAATGCCTATCCATAGTTTGTGAAAGGAAAAAGTGAGACTTATGCAGCTATACTCAGTATAGTTCTGAAAATGAAATCATCTGGTCTCATTTCATTAAACTGCTAAAGGGCATATGTCACTAGAAATAGTTAAAATTTAAACTTCTTAAATACAAATTTCAGGAGTTGTAATAGAAGAGTCCCCCGCTAGCCAGCACTGCCTACAACTTTCTCCCTATCTAGGCCAACGAGGGGTGGGGGCGACCCCAGCTCTAACTGCCAGGGCCCCCCTTGTGCTGCTTGTTGTTCTGAGGGGCCCCTGAGCCAGCTCTGACCCTTAGCGACCTATGTGCCCTGCAGCCACCAGGCCAGTCCATCACGTCACACTTCTGCCCTCCTGCTTTCTCCAATCATGATGTCCTTCCCCAGGGATTGATCTCTCCTGACAGAATCTCCAAACTATGTAAGACAAACTCCCAAATCCTTGCCTCTAAGGAGCATTCTGGCTGTACTTCGTCCAAGACACACCTCATTTCTCTGCGTCCACGATATTGGCAGCACCGTCATTCAAGCCCACCAGATCTTCGTGTTTATGGGGCTTTCTCCACTGGCTCTCCGTGATCCCATGGACGTAATGTTTCCGGGGTCAACACTCTGGGAGCAGACGCTGAGCCTTCCTACCCCAAGGCTTTGTGTGGGTGTGACCCCGTCCTTTTTTATAAAAAAATCATTTTATTGGGGGCTCACACAACTCATCACAATCCATACTTACATCCATTGTGTCAAGCACATTTGTACATTTGTTACTCTCATCATTCTCAAGACATTTGCTTTCTACTTGAGAAAAAATAAAAAGAAGAGTCCATTGCTATTCTGCCATCATTTTCCTTGAATGTGGGGAAAGTTCAAACTACATGTATATGTATTTGTGAACAAGTTACTCTTTCTACTGATGGAAGTGGCTCTTACATTTCATTTTCATACAAAGTGCAGTCTTCACTGCCACCCACAGCATTACATTTCTGGAAGGCACATCGCACCATGTCTCCTGCAATGTCCCTCATGCATCTCGAGCCCACTTTGCTATTAACTCTGTCAGGCTTCATGAGATTTCCTCCTTTCATCAGTTGGGCTTGACCAGATGACATTCATTCATGCCACATCCTTCGCACACAGTCTTTAAAAGGCTTATTCAAAGGTACACGTCATAGGACGGCTCTGATTGGTTAGAAGTGAGTAAACAAACATTGAAAGCCCTGCAGTGTCAGCGGGGCTTTGAATGAGCAGCGGAGAAACAGCAGTCACCAGCGAGATAACAGGTGCTCCTCCTGTTACCTCGGGGGTTGGGGGGGCAGCGAAATGTTATACCTCGCTGGGGTACCACTGACCCGTGTATCAGCCGAACCCGTTTTTCAGCACATTTTTTTTGTGTGCTGAAAAACTCGGCTTATACACGAGTATAATATCGGTATATGAGATATTTTCAGTTGATACTGCATGGTCAGCAGTTCAAAACCACAGCAGTCTCTTGGGAGATAGACCGAGCTTTCTACTCCCATACACAGTTGCAGCCTCAGAAACCTGTGGGGGAATACTTGAGCCAGCATTGGCTTGGTGGCAGTGAGTTTAGCTAGGTCTGATTTTGTACAGGAGTTTTGCCCAGTACAATGTATTGTTTGATTTCTTGACTGCTGCTGCCATGAGCATTGATTGTGGATCCGAGCAAGATGAAATTCTGCCCATTTCAATCCTATCTCCATTTATGGTGATGATGTCTGTTGGTCCAGTAGTGAAGATTCTTATTTTCATCACATTGAGTGAGGACTCTTCGTTTCATCAGTTTCAGTAATCCATGCTGAAAGCCTGGATCTACATCACCAAGTGCTTCAAGTCCTCCTTGCTCTCAGCAAGCAAGGTTGAATCTGAAAAATCAATCCAATGCTAAATACAACGGACAAATACAGCACTCTGTCTCCCTTCAGGGAAGCTATGATGCATAGCTATGATGCATAGGAAACTGAGAGAAGTCCTGAGGTGAAGAAATCTGTTTGTAAAGGCAGCGATTAGATCCTTAAAGGTGGAAAGTAAAGTTTGAAATACTTAGGATAAAATTTCTATCACCTCTGAATGCAGAAGGACTGTCCAAACTATAAGCTTAGCATAAAAGATAAATCTAGCTACATCAAATGTACAGTGTTTGTGAAACAATAATTAAAATAGTCAGAACAAATGGAGAAGAAATCTTTGCAGACATATAAGTTAAAACAACAATAAAGGGTATATTAAACATTCTTAAAACTCAACAAGGAAACATGAAAAGAACTGAAACTGGAAAAAAGACATTCACAGCGTTTTATAAAATGGGAAATTCAAGTGACCAACAAATGTATGAAAAATGCTCAACATCACTAAAAATAAGAGAAAAGCATATCAAAATCACACTGAGACAAGTAAACAGTAAAGTCTGGTGTTGCTAGGCCTTGGTAAAATGGAGCAATAGGAACTCTTACAGCCTGCTGACAGGAATGTCAATTGAAACCATCATTTTGGGATAAAATTTCATTGACTCTGTAAATTTGGAGACGTGTCTATCGATGCCTACATTTAATAATTGTGCTCCTAGGTGTATGCCCTAGAGAAACCTCTACATAAGTGCTCCAGGAGACGTATCCAAACAAGTTCATAACAGCATTGCTCGTAAAAACAAACCACCACAAGCAACATCATATTCATCAGACAGCAGCATGATAAATAAATGGAATGGAAATAGAAATGAAAACGAACTAAGGCTTTGCCTGTCATCACAGATAAAGTTCAAAAACATGAAGTTGAATGAAGAAAAAGTCTCCTAAGGATACACACAGTATGCTGTTTAGGTAACGCCAATCTCAAAATCACGCAAAACTTTAAAAATATGGTGTTAGGATATGTACGTACATCAGGCCTGCAGTAGATCCATCATGAAAAGCGACATACTACCACAACCTTCCGAATATTGGCTACCCTAAGGCAGGAAGGGAAACAACCGGAGCAGAGCACCCAGGGGCCAGGTTGGCGATGAGTGCATCTGTTAAATTGGGTTGTTATTGCTGTGTATATCGTGTACGTGTTTTAAAATTATTTTGGTATGCATGCATATTAAATTGAGGAAATGGCTTAGGAGCCACATCTGCTCTCCTCTGACTACCAAAGGGTGAAGGAGAGTCTAATGTTACATCTACCCAGGGATGATTCCTGGGGGCAGAGGTCAGACATGTCTCCACGTGCCAGCCGTCATTATCCTATCCTGACACCCACTATCCTTCCACGACACTCCATTTCTCCCCTGGGTTTGATAGTCTGTTGTAACTCAACATACAATATTCATGATTAGGAGACGTATTAGGTTATAAAATAGTAAGGATGCAGTTCCTTTTGCCTGCAGCCCTTCATGTCAGCCATGCTGGCAGGCTTGGCTCTCTTGGGGCCTTTGGCAAGTGTCACAAAGCTCATTTAGTGCTAATAAATGACCCAGGGGAACCCAACTCTGTAAGCCAGCCCCCTTCTGGAAGGCTCTGGGCTTTACTTGTGGGCTGGGGAGCCCACAGCTCTTTCTCCCAGGGCCAGCGCTGTTCCTCTACTACCCCTTCACAGAGGGGCCTTGGACAGACTTCTTCTGGCTTGCTGGCTTGGGTGTTCCCTGCATCTACACTTCTGGACTGACTCATAATATCCACTAGTGATTCATATACCTTATTTGCATGGTCCCTGTATGCGACAGGTTCTCTAAAGAAACAAAACCAGGACACTAATAATTTTATATATAGTTAGATAGATAACATAAGAAATAAAGTTAATTATTCTATAAAGCAGGATAAATGGCTCAGTGCAACTCACTCCCATAAGACAGCTAGTACACTGGCAGTCCTTCAAGTCTTGAGGGCCACAGGGTGGTCCTCCATGGAGCAATTCAGGCTATCTGGATACAGGCAGCAAACAGCAAGCAGGTCACCAACAATCAGCCAGATGACAGGGTCCGACAGTGCCCAGCTCAAGAGATGTACCTTCCAGGTGCATGGCGAAGCAGGTCTTGAAGGAACCTCAAGTTACAGAAATACAATCCATGGGTTAGGTATCCCACGGGTAGTGTAGCTTGTAAATGGAGGCACAGAACAAGCCAGGCAGCCCATACACCAGTCTGGTGATCAAAGAGCTAGCGAGAAAGAGGCAAAGCTCTCCGCCCTTCAACTAATCTCACATGGGTTCATTGGCCAGGTTGGCACAACAGACCTACCTATCACAATCCCTTCCCAATAATTTGGTGGGAGGTACAAAGATTACAGATAGAAGAACCATACCAAGTAGTTTCACATCATCCATTCATTAGTTTTGGAATTTTCACTTCACTTATTTTATTCAATCCCTCAAACTCAGATTATACGGCCCTTCTATCGCCTCACATATTCTAACACCCCATGGAGCTCAGTGTGGGAAACCCTTCTCTGGGCCTCATAGCCTTTTGGCAGAGGCTCACTCCTGCCAAGACTCATGGGCATGATTCCATGAGGGAGGCGATCCAACCACTGACGCACAGTTTTCACAGGGTCGACCCTTCCATGGGATGCGCCTGTTTGTGTCCTCATCAGCACATATGCCTTTGACAACCCAGCTTCAACTGAGGGTTAGATAATAGTGGGGGGTGTCCGACGGCCTGTTATACAAAAGGTACTGATGTTCCCCTCTCCCATATCTTTGAGGCCACTTTCCCTCCCCATTCTATCCAGGTGCATATAGCAGGCAGTACAGCCACCCCATCACAGACTCTGGTGAGAATGAACTCGCTTGAGACCTGTGTGTTTTCTGAGTTTTAGCTCAAAAGTACTTAGTCAGAGGTAGCGTTTTCGAAGGAAATTCCTCTGTGCAGCTAATGCTTCATAATCTTTTAATATAAAGAGATCCTGCTGGGCTCTTGATGTTCACACCATGGAAGATTCCTTGAGAGGGAGTCTACAGCTGGATGTGTTGCTGAGAAGCCAACCTGTTTCTCGCCCATGGCTTTGATGATAAAGGGCTTTTAAATGGTATAGCAATATTAAAGTTAAATTCCCCACCATGGCCATTGTACTTCAGTCTCTCATTAATTTCAGGTTTAACAAGGTCAGGCCAAGAGGGGCATTGCGTGGTCTTCAACTGAGTTGACATTGATTTTCATTTGCAGTGCAGCAGCCTACTTGCAACTTCTGCTTCTGAGGGAATATTTCATTTTTGCCAACTTTGTCTTCCATTGGGATGATTGCTTTCAGTCTAATGATCCGTCACCTGAGGAGCTTCGCTATGTTACTGCTAAGCTCCGATGTTACCAGCAGATATTTTATATGCTGGGAGTCTCCCATCCGTGGCTCGCTCCTCTTACTGCCAATAAAGGTCTCCAGAGCTCCCTGCTGTTTGTTTCAGCGCTTGCTTTTCATTACTCTCCGTGCCCGTTAGTTGCTTATTTTACTCTGCTTTAGGTGAAAGTTTACACGACAAATTCATTTTCCTAATCAATAGTGCATACACAAATTGATCTGTGATTGGTGGCAACCCCCACCACACACACACACACACACACACTCCCCACGTGTGTCAGCATTCTCCCTCTCCACTCCCTGGGTTTCCATCTCCATTCCTTCCGTTTCCCTGTCCCTCCGTATATTATCTCTGTAGGCAAATACTGCCCTTGGGGTTCGTAGAGTTGATTGTTCTGAGGAGCACCTTCTTCGTGAGTCCCGTTTGGCTGGAAGGAGCCCTCCAGGAGTGTATTTAGTTTCAAGGGAGAGTGTTTTCTCAGGGCAATAATCTCAGCGTTCCTCTACTCTCTTTCCAAACTATAATTCTGGTCTTTTTATTTAACTTTGGATTTTGTTCTATATTTTAAATTTAATTTTATTATTCATTATAACCAGGACCTTCTATTGTGGTCTGGTCAGAGTGGTCTGTAGTGGTAGCCAGGCACCATCGATTTCTTCTGGCCTTGGGCTACAGGAGACTATGGTTCATGCGAACTATTAGTACTTTGTATTCATTATCTTGCAGTTTTTGTTTTTCTTCATTTGCCTGGGTTCTGAGTATTGAGACCAATAACTGCTTTTGAGAGGGCCACTCACAAGGTTCTAAGATGCACCAGACAGCAATGTCAAACCTTATGTTTATTAATTATGTTTTTCCAATCTAGAAGTCCCCTGAGGTTATGGCCCTTAGCCTTCAGATCTAGTGGCTGAGCATCAGTGTCTAAGTGTGTTTATATATATGAACTCTGGTAATATAGTGGTTATGGTTTGGGCTGGTAACGGAAAGGCCAGCATTTTGAAGCCAGGAGCTGCTCTGTGGGAGAAAAATGGGGCTTTTCATTCCCGTAAAGAGCCTCAGTCCTGGAAATCCACAGGGGTGGTGCTCCCCTGTGAGCATGTATGGTCTACTCTGTCCTCATATGGTCACTGTGAATTGGCATTGACTCCTTGGCAGTGAGTTTAATATATTATATTAAACATACCCAAACTCAGTTATATATAAATTTTGTACAACCTTCCTCACCTATTTAGCAAGTATATTTACCTATGCACTTACTAACAAATTATTATTATTTATTACTACTTGTGGTAATTACATAATCAGTGGTCAATTTAAGACTTCAGAGCAAAGGGGTGGGTTTAGCTTGTCAATTAGGTCCCAGTTTGATGACCTCATCTGGAGCCACTAGGGGGGTAAATAGCTTGCTGGAGGCGGGACCTTCACACACTCCCTGGGAGACATTCCTGTCGACAAGACACATGGAGCTAAGCTAGAGCCTTGGAGCTGAAGTAGCCTTGTGGAGACCCCTGCCAGCACTGAAATGCTTCCACTGCCACTGCATCCACAAGCCTTTCCACTCAGTGGCCTGTGAGTTAGTTTATTGTGCCAACCTGGCTGATAAACACAAGTGGGATTAATTGAAGGGCACTGGGATAAATGGCTCAGTGAGCCTCACCTTTCTAGTTCTCGGGTGTCTTGCTTTGTGATAGTCGCACTTGGGTGCAGCTGCTTTAGCAGTTCCCTGCTTCAGCTTGCAAGGCTGACCTCCTGCAAGATATCCCCAAGGAGAAGCCGCATGAACCTACCCCGATACAGCCCTGGGTGCTGGAACAGCTGTGTGGAGACCCCTGCCAGCGCTGAGATGCTTACACATTCACTGACTCGGATATCCTCCTGCAGTCGGCATCATTGCATCTGTTTTGTGAGATGGAGGAGGACTCTGTGGACTGGTGTTGGACGTATATATATAGGTTAATGGGTTAATGTTGGACTTGTAGGCTTGGGCAGCACTGGGTTGGGATGTTTTCTTGATGCACACTTAGCCTTTACATAAAACTCTTTCTTATACATGAGTCTCTGTGGATTTGTTTCTCTAAAATACAGGCTAATACAGCTTGTGATCTTCCTGCATTCAGCATCAGTGCATGATGTGTTTCATGAGTCTGAAGAGGAATTTATAGACTGGTATCGGACATATGGGCAAATATCAGACTTATGGACTTGATCTGGACTGGGCTGGGATGCTTTCTCAATATTCCATTGCTCTTATATATAAGCTCTTTCTTACACACACACGAGTGTCTATCAATTTGTTTTCTCTCGTCTACCCAAATTGACACACTACTGTTGCAAGACTGTATATGTTGTAACATCTACTCATTGTTGGCCTTCATTCTTGCTCATCTCTCACGTCGTCCTTCGCCTCGGTCATGAAGTGCTGACTTCTTCATGTTGTGTACTCCTTTCTTTTCACTAGAACTCACGCTTGTCTACTTTCTAATTAATACTTCTCCTGCCCTCTCCCTGTCCCCACCAGAAACTATTTTTAAATGTTCTTTCTGTGTATAAACCTGTTCTTGACTGTTTATGATAGTGGTCTCATACAATATTTGCCCTTTTGTATTTCTCTGAGTGAAGACTTAGCCTAATGTCCTCCAGATTCATTATTCCGGATGTCACATGGTATTTCACTGTGTGTATGGACTACAGCTTGTTCATGAATTTATTTATTGGTGGTCACTGGGTGGTTCCACTGACCATAGAGTCTTTTAATATTGCAACACCAAGCTTGAATTTTTTCCATTTAAGATATGCTAAATGTGTGCTTCTATTTTGACTTTCTAATTCTAAGTCTTGGCATGTTTCATTATTTTACTTTGCTTTTTCCTTGAGCTTCCCTTTGGAGTTTTCTGTTCGGCTCTTTGACTTTATCATTTCTACCATCTGTCTTAGCTACTCTGTGATGAAGAGCAAGCTCTAGACTAGAGCCTCTTCTGACATCACTTTCAACTTTTCTTTCCTTCCTGTCTTTTTAATATCCGCTTGCTCTCTACACAGTGATGTTCTTGATGTCATCCCACAGCTCATCAAGGCTTCACTCATTAGAGTTCAAAGTGGATGCAAAGACTCACAAAGGTACAAAATGAAATTTATTTAGTCATACATTTAAGGAATCATTTTTATTGAAAAGAAAAAATATGAAATGAGAACTATTCTAGAAATTCAAGATGGACAGTCATTGTCCAGTGTGTCTGTGTGTGTGTGTGTTAATATTTGTATTACCTGCCAAAGAAGAGCCTCTTTTTCCAGTAGTTGTGTTCTTTTAAGCCACCAAATCTGTGGTATTTTTTCATCAGCAATGAAAAGCTGATCTAGAGGATGACCATTAAAGGGCAGTGAGAAATGATCTGTGAACCTTTTGCTCCTTGGCCTCTCAGCCCTTCAAATCCCTTGAACATCTTGAGCTGGACAGACCTCTTCAAGTTAAGTCATAGGTGCCCAGAGAGACCCCATGCCAGGAGGCCTCTTGTCTGAAGGCACTTAGCTCTCTCACCCATGGGTCAGCTCCCACACTCTCCTGTCTGCTTTCTCTCCAGTTATCCTTTCTCTGCCACTCCTTCTCGCAGTCTACGCAGTGTCTACTGTTACAGTTCGCCTAACTTCCTTCTGACTCTTCATTCCAATTGCCTTTGATTTCCATCCTTCCACCAACAGTCTTTTCAAAGCAATCTAGAATTTTACTATTAAGCATCTTAAAACTCTTCCAGCTTCTAGAAGGAATTATGTTAAGCGACGTAAGCCAGACTCAAAAAGACAGGTATAACATGAGTCACCTGAGGTAAGTACAAGCAGCATGCCAGGAATAGAAGAATAAACATCTATCTCACAATAAACGGGTGGAAGCATAGATAGTTGGAGGGAGGGCAGGCCACACCTAGGGAGGTACATGAGAGCCCAGCATAAAGAAGGGGAAGTGGGGCAGGGGGAGGGAGAAACAGACTCAGGAGAAACCAAGTGGATGGTATGGGGGGAACAGGGCACTAACCCACCCGGGGGAGAGTATTGGTTGTGTCCCCACAGAACTGGAACATGCATACGGACCCCACCATGACACACCAAACCAGGAGGGCAACGTAAAGTACGGAGGGATGCACAAAGAGACTGGACCATACGCCAGCCTCATCTAGAATTAGCCCAACCCCCACAATTAAAGGGAGTACCACAGAAATTGAAAATAGATCATCTGGTGTGGGAAAGGAACTGACCTACCACACCACACCCAGAAGGAAGCTGAAGCAAAGAAGGAGGAAGAACGGAGCGGAGCACACCTGGGCCAACCAAACTCAGAGGACGATAGCCCGGCTCGAAGGGCCCAATGTACAGAGAGGACCATACAGCCGGCCCCACAGAGAGATGCAACATCCTGCACTGACCCATGGCCCTACACGGGACAGCAACTGAGACACAGTGGGGGATGTGCGACTGAGCTGACCGCACCACACTAAGGCAAACACTGGGGGCGTGCAATGAAGCAGTGGGGGAGGCAGAGCAAGGAGATCCCGGGGGAGTATAAAGGATGGACTTTGGGGCCAGGAAGGGACACCCCACCAGACTCATCCGGAAAACACTCCTAAAGGCCAACAAACAGACCTCGAACTACTGACAGAATTTTTTTTTTGCTGTCTTTTTGTTTTGTTTTTTCTTTTTTTTTCTCTTTTAAATTTTGTATGTCAGTGGCTTTTTGTCTGACAGTGTGTTGGTGTTGCTGCTGTCAATGCCATGTTCTTATGTACCACTTGGGTGCTGTCAAAGACATCTGAATTTCTATGCACATATTACTATATCTGCAGGTTCACTTAGATAAGATAGGCTGGACAAACAATGTGAGAAGAAAATAACAGGACCAATGGTCCCTGAGGGACATGAGAGTATGGGAGGTAGGGGAAGGGAGGAGGTGTTGGCCAACACAGGGACTAGGGAAAAATGAGTGGATCAAAACCAGTGGCAGGGAGGGGATTGGAGGACTGGTAGGGAGTGACCCAAGGGCAAGGTAACTGAGAGGAATTACTGAAACCAGAATGAAGGCTGAACATGGTAGTGGGACAGGAGGAAAGCGTAAGGAAATAGAGGAAAGGAGTAGGAAGCAAAGGGCATACAGAGAAGCCTAAATACAAACATGTACATATATAAATGTATTTATGATTATGGGGGAAATAGACCTATGTGCATATATTTATGGGTTCAGTAGTAGGGTAGCAGGTGGACATTGGGCCTCCTGGCGCACACTCCCTCAATACAATAGCACCTTGCTCAGCTAAACGGTCATTCCATGATACCCACCTTCCCGACATGATCGCTGAAGACAGACGCACCACGTTTGCACATAAGCAAACGTGGTGAAGAAAGCTGATGTTGCCCGGCTATCAAAAAGATATAGTGTCTGGGATCTTAAAGGCTTGAAGGCAAACAAGCGGCCATCTAGCTCAGAAGCAACAAAGCCCACAGAGAAGAAGCACACAGCCTAAGTGAATACAAGGTGTTGAATACAGGTAGGAGACATAAAAGAACAAAACCATCATTGTGTGATCACCTTCCTCACATAAACACTGAAGACGAATGTGTGCATAAGTAAGTATGGTGAAGAAGGCTGAGGGTGCCCGGCTATTGAGAGATATAGTGTCTGGGGACTTAAAGGTTTGAAAGTAAACAAGTGGCCATCTAGCCCAGAAGTAACAAAGCCCACATGGAAGCAGCACACCAACATGTGTGATCATGAAGGGCCGAGGGGACCAGGTTTCAAACAACAAAGGCGGGGGGGGGGGGGGAAATCACATCACCGTGAATGAGGGGAGTGCGTGATGTGGACCCAATGCCCATCTGTAGACAGCTGGACATCCCTTGCAGAGGGGTAGTGGGGAGGAGATGAGTCACTCAGGGTTCAGTGTAGCAACAATGAAACTCAAAACCTTCCTCTAGTTCTTGAACGCTTCCTCCCCTCCCAATTATCATGATCCCAATTCTACCTTGCAGACCTGGTTAGACCAGAGGATGCATAGCGGTGCAGTAGGAATCTGGAAACACAGGGCATCTAGGACGGATGAACCCCTCAGGACCAGCGGTGAGAGTGACGACACCGGGAGGGATGGTGGTGTAGAAAAGGGGAACCGATCTCGGAGACCTACATGTAACCTCCTGTCTGGGGGGTGGGCAACAAGAAAGTGGGCGAGGGAAGAAGCCAGACAGTGTAAGATAAGATAAAATAATAATTTATGAATTATTAAGGGTTCATGAGGGAGGGGGGAGCGGGGAGAGAGGGGGAGGGAAAAAAAGAAAATGAACTGATTCCAGGAACCCAAGTGGAAGGCGAATTTTGAGAATGATGAGGACAACAAATATATAAGGGTGCTTTACTCAATTGATGTATGTATGGATTGTGATAAGAGTTGTATGAGCCCCAATAAAATGATTTATTTTTTAAAAGATAAAAAATATATATAAGAACAACAACCCAAAAAAAACTATTTCAATTTCTACCCAGAACCCAATTCCAAAGATCTCTTCCACATTTTAAGTATCTGTTAGAGAGCATCACCCTACTTTTCCAGTACCAAATTCTATCTTAGTATCTAGTATCCCTATAACAGAAATACCACATTTGGAAAGCTTTAATAAACAGAAATCTATTCTCTCCTAATGTAGAAGTCCAAATTCAAGGTGTCAGCTCTAGGGAAGGCTTTGACCCTTTATCAGTTCTGGAGGAGTGTCCTGTGGGCCCATTGGCCCTTGGCGATATCCTTGTGTATGGGCATCAATCTTCCCTGGAGTCTAGGACACTCTAAGCTCAATGACCTCGGGCCCAAAAGGCACGCTCCACCCCCAGCTCTGCTTTCTTCATGGTAGTCAGGAACTGCCTCTCTGCTCTCTTCTCTCAACTTTTATATCCTGAGAGATAACATGTAATGCAGGCCACACCTATGATAATGAATGATTCCATTGCATTGGATCAAAGGTGGGCCCTGAATAAGGCTGGTCATGGTGGTGTTGGTGGTGACTTAATTGATTAGGTGGTGATTTAATTAGGCCGACAGATGTTGAAAGGAAACAAGTATTTCCCCCCAAAGTCAACAGGGGAATGCTACCCTTAGACTAGCACCCTAAGTTCACACTTCTTGCCCCTATCCTGGGAGAGAAAAAGTGAATATTTTTGCCACCTTAGGGTACTTCTGTTACATAGCACTAGATAACTAAGTCCACTTGGAAGCAAACATGGAACAAATATTCCCGAGCAGAGCCCAGGTGAAGAGCTACTTTTGTTCCTCCCCCCAAAAGACCCACCCACCTATCACTCCACACGATTGACTTAACATGATATAGTGATATGAAAATTTCAGAAGGCTCATCAGTTTCTGGTGTGCAGAACAGTTTGGAGAAAAGAGTCAAAGTGAGGAGAAAATGAAAAACATAACAGACCAGGTACGAGACGACAGACATAGGGACAAAGGGATGCAAAGCGGAGCCACGGCTATCAGGATGTCCTCACCATCGCTGGCCTCAGCCACACTCGCTTTCCTGCCTTTCCCGTAATTCTCGGAGTTCAGCTAGAGTGGGGAGCCTCCTGTCTGGAAAGGTTTCCTCCTAAGGTTGCACGGACTCGCACAGCTCCATTATCTTTTCATTTCACTTTTTTCGCAAACTTTTGAAGTCCTCTTGTATCAATGGAAAGATCGTGTTGCTCCTTGGACACAGGTGAAAAGGGAAGGGTGATCCCATGTGGCTCCAAGACTTTGAGCGTTCAGTGACTGGGTGTCATGAACATAGACAGCAGAGCAGAAGGACAAAGTAACTCTGAGACAAAGACAAGGATGAATTTGGCTTTTAGTCCATTGGCTATGAAGTAAGCAAAGGCCGCAAAGTTGAACTCAGCGTCTCAGAGCCATTTTCCTAAGCTAATGACTTTCTTTTCTCAGTCTCATTTGGCGGCCCGGTCATCGGGCAGTTGTCCAAGCTAGTAACCTAGGAAGGCACCATGGCCTTCGTCTCTTATTCACCCCAACATCAAATCAGGTCCTCTTTTGAGTTACCAAACTTCATAGGAAGCTTTAAAAAAACAAAAGCTACATTACCTACATTTGCTGCCCTTGGTCTTTGATGAACAGAGACATTATGCTATCTCACAATTGTGCTTATTTAACTAAGCACACTCATTCAGAATTGATACGGTGACCTTGACATTTTAGCAATGAATGGGAAAATGACTACTTTTCAGGAGAAACTCCTGCAGAAGAGAATTTTGAAGAAAGAGTGTTTGGAAATATTTCTGTTGTTTAAAAATTTTACTGTCGAATGATGTAAAGGAATCATCTGTGTAGCTGTTGTACAGAATGCTATTAAAAACTTGGGATATAGAATTTATTAACTTATTTTAAACATTTTAAACTGATTTGTTAATATTATGAGAAATACCTATCCCCTCAATTAATTTTCAAGAACAGCTACTTGAAATCAGAGATAAAGGAAATTTACTAACCTGAATTTCAAACCTGCCTCCCAAAATGTTTGCCTGACTCCTAGTAGAATGGAGCAATACATATCACAATTCATTAGGTCTGCTTCCACTTGGAACTACATTGTGTTACGAGGCCTTTTCCAGCTACATTAGGCTTTAAAACTACAAATTAAAATAAGTTTGTGACAAGACCTACAAATTGTAATATTACAACTACTAAAACAAGGTTTCAAAAATAATCAAGCATATGCAACTACAAGGCTTCATTTAGTATAAATAAGTACAATCAAAGTTGTAATTTTTTTGTTATGAATTGGGAAAGTTTACAGAGCAAATGATTTTCCATTCAATAAATCCTACACATTTTGTTTCATTCCATTCTCACAATTCCCCCCGCTCTATATTGTACATTGTTTTTACTTTTACTTAAAAGTTAATATGTTTCTACCCTCTATAGAGTGTCTTATGTTCCTTTTAGTGTGAAAATCTTTTCTTGACTTTTTACAAGAGTGATCTCATACTTTTGTGATTGACTTGTTTCACTGGCTTCCAGGATGATCCATATTATGAAGTTTTTCATATATTCATAATTATTGTTTTATCTCATGAATATTCTATCACATATATGTACTAGCGTTTGTTTAGCCACTCTTCCATTAATGGGCATTTAGGTTGTTTCCATCTTTCTGCAACTGGGAATAATGCTTTAGTGAACATGGTTATGTATTTATCCATTCATGCAAGGGTTCTTAATTCTCTAGGATAGATAACAGTAGAAGGATTTCTTGGTTATATGATAGTTTTATTTCCAACTTTTTGAGGAAGTGCATCCCATTTTCCACAGTGGTTATGTCATTTTACAGCCCACCAGCACTATATGAGGGTTCCAATCTCTCTACATTTTGCCAGCATTTGTTGTTTTCTATTTATTTCATTTGTTTGTGATTAATGCTGTGATGCCATGCTATCTCGTTGTTTTCATTTGCACCCTCTTGAGTGACTAATGATCATGAACATTCCTTCGTGTGGTTAATGGTTGAATGTCTTCTGTGGTGAAGTGTCTGCTCGTTTCCTCTGCACGTCTTTAAACTGGGTTATTTGTCTTTTCCTTGATGAGATCTTAAAGTTTTAGATAAATTTTAGAGATTAGTCCCTTGTTTGATGTCATTGCCAAGTTTCTTTCCCCCAGTCTCAGGATCCTTTTTACAATCTTTTGGTGAAATAGTTTGATGCCCATAAATCTCTAATTTTTAGGAAGTTCCACTCATCTAGTACAACTTCTGTTATTCATCTGTTTTCAATTGTTTGATAGTGTATTACGTTATGTATTCACATCCCCAAGTTTGTCTCTGTTTTTCATTGATCTTTACAGTTCCAGGTTTTATATTTGGGTCTTTGATCAATCTTGAGTTCCTTTTAATATAGAGAATGTTATGGGTCCTGTTTCATTCTCCTGAACATGGATATCTAGTTTTCTCAGCAGTATTTGTAAAAGAGATTCCTTCTTTCACATTTAATATTTTTCAGTTCATTGTCAAATATCAGGCAGTAATAGGTAGATGGATTTACTTCTGTGTTCTCAATCTGTCACTTGCCCATTGCATCAGTACGACGTTGTTTTGACTACCGTGTTTTTGAGATCGGAAAATGTGAGGTCTCTGACTTTGTTCTTCTTTTGTAGTACTTTACTTTTCCAGGTCGCTTCATTTTTACTTAAGTTTTGTTTAAATTTTCTGGCTCTTTAACGAATGATGTTGGACCCTGGATGTTTATTGCATTGTATCTGTATATCACTTTGGATAGTATTGATATTTTCACAATGTTAAGTCTTCGTATCTGTTAGCATGGTATAGGTAGGTCTCTTGATTTCTTATAGCAATGTTTTATAGTTACTTTATGCACAGGTCTTTTGTGTCTCTGGTTGTATTTATTCCTAATTGTTTCATCTTTTGAATGACTATTATAAATGTTATCATTTTATTGATTTCCTTTGCAGTGTTCTCTTTGTTAGTGTAAAATAATATGACTGATTTTTGTAAACAGACCTTATGCCTTGTCACTTTCCTGAACCTTTCCATTCGTTCTAGCAATTTTTTTTTTTTTTTGCTGAAACTTTGGGATTTTCTCTGTGTAAGGTATCTTCAGCAAAAACAGAACTTTATGCTCTTTGCCAGTGTGGCTGTCTTTACTTCTCCTATTAATGGTTTTGTTTATTGCACAATTTTAAATTCCACTTTGAGCTTACCCTTTCACTAGTTCTACTTGGGAATATGTTTTTAAAATACATATCTGCCCACAGAGTTCCTTGCTCACAGAAAACTCAACCACTGCTTTGGGCAGCCAGAGTAGCCACCATAAAATGGAGTTTCCCTCCTTGCCTGACCAACAAGATGGGTGACATACATACACATGAGTATACTCAGATTTAACAACCCCCAAATCTTAGTAAGGTCGTAAATCTCAGCAGCAATTTGTTAATGCCATAACTACTAGCCTGCTGCTTGGTGAGCTGTAAGCTATTATCAAGCCCTGGCGTCTAGCCCTAGATTTGTCCCTTTCTCTCTTTTTATTTCTCAAGAAAGCATATGGAATGTCAGTAGGGAAGAGACACCATATTATAGGAATAACCTTGAATCTACTCCAATTTAGTTTGTTTAAGGTATAAAGTCATAAAAAGTTTAATATTTTACTATTAGTAACACATTATTTGGCTGCACCTTAGTGATCAGGATTCCTGGCGTGAAAGCCTTTTCCTTAAAGAATCAAATCTCAGTTCCTTAGACATATGAGGGGGCTTCAAAAAGTTTATGGAAAAAATCCAGTATCTTGTCATTCCATTTTTCCATGAACCTTTTGGAGCCCCTGTGTATTTACAACTCGAAATGGTCTTTCTGTCAGGACTCCCCTTTCACTACCCAGGGCTCTCTCTTCCCTCTCATATGGCCTGCACATAGTCTGCTGTTCCTACAGCCCCAAATGCCCCCCACAGGTTTTCTACTCGCTACCCCCATCTGGCTAACTTCTCTTCTTCCATTGGGACTAAATTCAACCCACCTCCTTCAGGAAGTCCCTTCTGGTTCACCACAGGCTACATTTGCTGACTTTCCATCATCACGTCAATTTTGACCCATGGCAATACTATATAGAATTTTTGATATGTGCATCCTTATGGAAGACAGCCCCATCTTTCTCCCTCAGAGCAGCTAAGAGGTTTGATCCACTAACGTTGTGGTTAGCAGCCCATTACCGCAGTGCCACGAGGGATAGTATCCTATTCTTTGGAATAGTTCTATGCCTCTCACCACAATAACCTGTAAGTCAGACAGCTCTTCCAGACTGTAGGCTTCTTTTCAGGTCAAGGATTGCATCTAACTGGCAAATACAATGCTCAGCATGTAGCTGGCATTCCATAAATGTTTGCTGAATGAGTTAGTAAGTGAATGAGCAAGTGAATCATCGGACATCTGTAAGCTGTTGGATATTTAGGACTGACTGAATCAAAGGTCAATCTAATGACAAAACATCAACATTTAATTACTGATCTTTCATTGACGAAGAATGTGACTTGAATGAGAAATGGGCAAAGAAAAATAAATTACAAGAGGAAGCTATAAATGGCATAAGGAGCCATATCTGACTTCCCTAATACCATGAGTAAGAGTCAGACATGCCCTTAGCTTCCATGTTTCCTTACTTATTCTGATATCAAACGTTCCTCCCACTGAACACTCCATCTCTCCTGGGATAGATCATTTGTGGCAATGGTCCCACAGAACTCACACACAATACTCAGGATGAAGGGGATTTACTAGGGAAGTTAACGGGTTACACAAGTCAGGGAGAGTAAACGGTAAGGATGCAATCATTGGCTCACAGCACCTCTTTCAGTCTCTTAGTCCTCAGTCTCTCAGCTACATGGCCCCTTGCCTCGTAGTTCTATAGTCTCGGCGCTGCTCCTTGTTCTGTATCAAGTTTCCTTGCCTGGTTTCTAGTCTCAGCTGGCTCCATCACGCTGCCCTACAGCCTCTATGCTGCAGTCTCTCGTGCCTCTGGTCTTGGCCTCTGCCACTTCATATGGACATCTCAAACATGCTCTACCGTGGGATTTTTCTCTGGGTCCAAGATGTCTCTTGTACACATAGAAATGGCTTTGGTGAAACTGTGCTTTTTGAAATTTAGCAGACCATAAGGTCAAAGAAACAAAGGATGTGACCTGGTTCCCTCTCTCTACTAAGGTCCAGACTGAATCCCACCTTGCTCCTGTCTACTCGTATAGCAGAGAATTCCCTCCAAATAAGGATTATAGACACAGGCATGGAGTCCAGCATGATAATCATCACATAAGGAGTAATAGCTAGAAGGGCATATTATCTGATTACATCTTAGCGGAGAAGTGGGGGGTAGGGCTGTTAACAAGGAAGATGCCAAGGAGAAGCTGTAGCGGAAAAGAGGAATGCGGACAGGAGCCCTTATCCAAGCCAAAGAAACCACTTTGCCCCCTTCACAGCTACTGCCACAGAGTAACCAAGGACTTCAGAGTTGGGGATGATCCAGAGCCTTTAAACTGCCAGATTTAGTTACTGTGCTCCTGGGAGGTCTGAGCGAGAGTCCAAAGGAAGGGACAGGCAACGAGGACGGTATGGGGTCAGGGCACATCAGGCCTTGGGATGGAACCATATCAATGGAGCCATATCACTGAATTCCAACTTAATAGCAGCCTGCCTAAAGGTAAATATGGTAATGCTGTATCTCTCCTTTATCTCCATGGAGACTAGGGGCTCCTTTAAAAGCTGGGGATTTCAAAATGTTTATTTATTCGCTAACAACCCTTTCCCTCTTGACATTTGAGAACACTTTCTTTCTCAGCAGTTTGGTGGATAGAGCAAGCTATAAACAATCATTGAGCATTTTTCCCCCTGTTCTTTTTGTTTCTCTTAAAGACTTGCCTGCGTTCGTACCTGTGCTGGGCGGCTTATTTCTTTCCGTGTTGATGTCATGAAAGCGCCTGAGTGAACCCGCAGGTCTTGCCACACAGCAGGTGGAGTCAGGTGGGGAGATGGGAAGATGGGAAGAGGGGGTGAAGGATTGGCTTTAAATCATAACGTGAGAGTTTTACCAGCATTTACATTGGAAGCTTCATCCTTGGTGTAACTGGAGGAGGTTCTGATTCAGCCCGTCATCCTTTTCAAGAGCCTCTACCAAATGCTTCTCACCCAGACAGGTTCCAAAATGAGCTTTCATCCTAAATGCCCAAGGTGGGCTGTGTGCTCTACCACTTAATGGGGTTTCTTCCTTCCCACCGGGGGAAGCTGCTTCTTGCATGCGTGTCCTCTCTGCCTCACAACTGCGACCCTTGCTACTGTGAAGCTCACATGGGGCCTTCCCCTTCCATGACTGACTCACTCTTGGAATTTGAAGGGTGGAGTGTCTGACACCAGCTCAGAAGTACCTGTGTGCACAGCTGATTAGATTATTTTGAAGAAATGATGACTTTGTTGAAAAATGTCTCTGCCCTGAAAGCATTATCAGTGTTGTTCAATGTGCACTTGAAGATCACCTGCGTCTGAGCCACCTGCAGTGCTTGTTCAGCACGCAGAGCCCTGAGTCTCATCAAAGGAATTCACCTTTCATGGCATGCGTCTGGAAAGCTGTGCTTTGAAAACACAATCTCTTAATAAAGCATCATATCTTGCAGAAAGGTGTACATATGTACAGCTTGCTAAAATTTCACAGTTAAACCTATCTAAAATACAGCACTCCAATCAAGATCAGGGTTGCTACCAATAGCCCAAAAGCCCCCTTAAGCCCCCTCCCACAGCCTCCAGTCAAACCAACTGCGGTTAACTATGAACTTGACTTCAAATAGATTAGTTTCACCTGTTTTATTTTTGTACTGTCTATAGATGGACTCATACATTATGTATTCCTTTGTGTCTGGCTTCTTTTACCAACTTCATTTCTGAGTTCCATCCATATTGTTGCATATAGTTGTAGATTGTTCATTCTCATGATTATATGGTATTCCGTTTTGTCACTATACTGTAATTTGTTTATCCCTCCATGTAAATTATAGGGAGAGATGCCATTTGCCCACCAGAATGGCTAAAATTAAAATACAAGAGAAAAAAAATAACAATTTTGTGAAACTGTAGGGAAAAATTGATATTCTTAAACATTGCCAGTGGGGCTATATTGGGATATCTAGTTTGGGAAACTTTCTGGCAGTATCTAGAAAAGCTGATTATTTGGTTACCTTATGTTCTATCTCAAATAACATTCTCTACTGTTATTGCTCTGTCTCCCACAGCACTCTCTACTTTTCAACTCGCTTCTACAATGTGTTGCAAAGGGTACACAGAACTCACAGACAATGCTCACGATTATGGGGCTTATTGTGGAAGTTAACAGGTTACAATTCAAGTGAAATGCTCAAGAGAGAGTTGTTCATTCAGAACATGTTACACAGTTCTTTGGGGGATGCTAATAAATGCCACCAAGGCATGCCATTCCTCTGTAATCCTCAGCCCAAATACATTTAGTCCCAGTTCCATGGGTCATCAAAAACAGCTCCCCAAATTGAGTGCCCAGCGGCAGCCCACTCTATAAGCCAGCCTGCTGGCCCAAAGCACTCGGTTTTATTTGCTCTGTGGGCTGGGAAGTCCACTGCTTTGTTTCGTGCTCTGGCTCTTGATTCTGTTGTTGCTGCTCCTCGTCTACACCTCTGGTGTCAAAGATAACTTCCCGGTCAAGGGAGTTCACCACACAGGAATCACCAGGTCTAGAGGACACACTCCATTTCTGGTTTTTAGCCAGTAGTACGATCTCCACTCTGACTCCTAAAATAACAAATTTTATACCCAGCTGGATGGCAGTCACAATGAATCCTCTTTACAAGCACTCACAACTGAATCCTATCAGTAGCTTCCCCATCTTCTTTTACTCAGACCCATCAGGAAAAGGTAATTTTGTAGCAGTTACAGACACTATGACAAAAAGAGCCACATTAAATAATCCACTGTTCTGAACCTTATGATACAGAAATCCCAATCCTAGATATATGCCCAATATAACTGCATCTCTATGTTCACCAAAAGACACATATTAGAATGCCTATAGCTATTATAGCTCTAAACCAGATTCCACCTAAAAATTCAGGAACTTTTAAAGTGGTGGTCCAGTGATAGAATGTTCACCTTCCATGTAGGACACAAAGAGCCCTGGTGCTAAGCAGGGGTTAAACAGTGAGTTAAACAGTTATAATCTGCCAGTCATTCCCAGGAACAAGGATGAGACTATCTACTTCTGGAAAGAAACTCTAAGGAGCTATTCTGCTCTCTCCTATAGGATCACTATAAGCGAGAATCAACTTGACAGCAATAGGTTTGGGTTTTGGCTATGAAGAATACATGGATTTGATTCTGGCCCAATGCACTTCAAGTATGGAACATCATACATCTGTCCGTGGAGGCTAGTATGTTGTATGTTGGTTGTTGTGATACTTTGGTTTATTATGCCAACCTGGCCAATAGGAACATGTGGGCAGATATTAATCAGGTCCCAGTTTGATTGGAGGGCAAAGAGATCATTGACTCTGCAAGTCGCACCCCCAACTCTCTTGCCCTCTGGTGATTGGGCCAATATGCTGCTGCTTTAGCTAATTCTCTGCCTCAACCTGTGTGTTACTCTACATGTTGTCCAAGTCAACCCATGGATTGAGTTGCGAGTGCTTGAGACTCCTTCACAGACATGTTTCGCCACACTGATGGCGCATACATCGCTTGAGCTTAAGGGTGGTGGATCCTGTCACCTTGCATTGCTTGAGTTCTATATCCCATCTAGGCCTGCTTCTCTAAGCTCCCATGCTACTGACAGTTGCTGACTTGACCATGCTGTCTGCTAGCTGCAGGCATACTCTGCCTGTTTTGCCTGAGGGAAGACTCCTATGTTAGTCTGGGTGGACTAGAGAAAAAAATCCACACACACGTGTGTATAAGAAAGAGATTTATATTCAAGAGGAATTGAACATGGAGAAAACATCCCAACCCAGTCCAGTCCAAGGCCACAAGTCTAATATTAGTCCATATGTCCAATACCAATCTATAAAATTATCTTCAGACTCACGAAACACATGCAATGAAGTCAAATGCAGGACAATCACACGCCATTGGGTATAAAGTCTTTGGGTCTAGTGGAGTACTCGTGAGAGGTGTCTTCTACCTCCAAGGAAGAAATACCAGATTTCCCAGGATTCTCAGGCGAAGGCCATGCCCACAGAAGGCTCATTGGCTATCTCCAGAGTGACAGCCTAGATTCCACCCCTACACTCTTAATCCTTAAATTGACACCAGATTGGGTGACTACCACAACTCAGCTGTCTGATTCCTTGACCTTGGGGCAAACACCTTCTGTGAGTTGAAGGACTTTCAGTATATTAACTGTTTCACAAAAGTGAGTTGAACTGAGCCCCCTGTACTGCTGTGTAGACTAATTAGCTGTTATATTACTTCTTGCTGTGTAAACCTATATATATATATATATAAAATCATATATATATAAAATCATAAGTGTGTAAACCTATATATATATATAAAATCATAAGTGTCCTGGTTTTGTTTCTCTAGAGAACCCTGCCTAAAACAGTTGCTATGATGCTACATGTTTCAACAGAGTTTCCAGCCTAAGATGAACAAGGAAGAAAAGTCTAGTGATTTACTTCTGAAAATCAGCCAACCAAAACCTTCAGATCACAATGATCCAATCCCATGGTGCTTGAAGATGTCATTAGTTAGGGATCTATGAGACAACAGCCAATAACAACAACTGGAAAGTCCACGAATAGTCCCATCCCAATGAGCCAAATCTGCCTTTTAAAAAGGAAATTTGAGATTCTTTGCATTTGATATCCTGAGGATTTACTTTAAGAATAATCTTAGGAATTTTAGCAACTACCAAAACTCATAAGACTTGAGATTTCCAAAGAAAAACACATTTCTTCATCATTAAACTTACAACAGGGCTTCAAGAAAGAATTTATACTTACAGGCTTTATACATTTCCCCTTTCCTTTGAAAGCTGAGCTCGGCAGTAGTTTTTCATAAAAAGTGTTCAAATTTTAATTGTGTTCTCACGCCATGGACTTAGGGCGACTGCTGCTATTTCTTGATCACACAAGCACTGTTGTGAGTGCATATTTTATATACTGCTGTTTTCCCGTGACGTTCCTTTGGTTATGTAAAACTGAGATTTGTAAACTCAAGAAATAACTTGGGTGGGATGGAGAGCTTATTTCTTAGAAACATTGACAAGATGTAGTTGAAAGAACCCCACCTGAATCACGAATGAAAGTCTGAGGGGAGGGAAGATGGCCACCAGGTAGCAAACATGGGAGGAATTTTTCACTAAGTCCCAGAGGCATCCTCCCAAGAAAGGATCCTTGCTTCTTGAAACCAGCGGGTTGACTAGAACCAAATAGTACACCAGGCTTTGTTTGCTTGGTTCTCTCTCTTGAAAGAATACAGAGATCAGTACCACTTGCACCACTTTCACACTGTTTCTCCAAACAAGCCCGCATGGCACATATTCGAAGACAGACCACATCCTGGGACATATGGCGAATCTCCATAAATTTAAGCACATTGATATCATACAGACCCCTCTCTCTGACCACTGTGCCATAAGGCTGGCCATCAACCAAAGGAACATGAAGAAAACAAGAGCAAGCAATCGGAGGACGAATAACTCTCTACTGCAAAAGGAGTGCGTATCGCTTCTCGGCCTTTTGGCTAAGATCAAGTGTAGGAGTGCGTACTGGCACAGATCAGAGATGAAATTAAGAAATTTCTAGAAATCAATGAGAATGAGAACATGATGTACAAAAACTTATGGGACACAGCAAAGGCGGTTATCAGAGGAAGTTTCATAGCAATATATGCACTTCCTTAGAAAGGAAGAGAGACTCATGATTGATATGCTGGCACAGAATTTACAACAACCAGAGCAGAGTCAGCAGGACAATCCTACTAATAGCAAAAGAAAAGAAATAAATAAAATCAGGGCTGAGATTCAGAAGAGGGAAAATACGAAAACTATGGGAAAAATTAATGCTGCTAAAAGTTGGTTGTTTGAAAGGGTAAGCAGAATTGACAGACCACTGGCAAACCTAACCAAAGAAAGGAGGGAACAAATTTCAATAGCAAGAATGAGGAATGAAAGAGGGGACATTACAACAGACCCTAATCAAATCAAAAGGATAATTACACAGTACTATGAAGGATTGTACTCCAATGAATTCAACAACTTGGAAGACATGGACAAATACTTGGAAAAACAATCCCTCCCTAGACTGTCCCCAAAGGATGTCAAGAATCTTAACAAACCCATAGCAATAGAAGAAATAGACAAAGTTATCAAGGGATTACCAACAAAAAAATCCCCTAGACCAGATGGCTTCACTGGAGAATTCTACCAAGCATTTAGGGAAGAACTAACACCAATCCTACACAAACTTTTCCAGAACATAGAAAAAGACAGCAAACTCCCAACTCCTTCTATGAATCTAGTATAACTCTGATATCAAAACCAGGCAAGGATCCCACAAGAATCGAGAACGACAGACCAATATCCCTAATGAACATCCATGCAAAAATCCTTCACAAAACACTGGCCAATAGAATGCAAAAATATTTTAAAAACATGAAAAACTATAAAAAAAACACATGATAATATTGATAGATGCAGATAAAGTATTTGACAACATCCAACATCAATTCCTGTTTAAGACAATTGAGAAGATAGGAATGGAAGGAAAATTCCTTAAGACAATACAAGCTATACATGAAAAACAACAGCCAACGTGGTTGTCAATGGAGAAAAGACTGACACAATCCCACTGAAAAAGGGGACCAGACAAGAATGCCCCTTGTCCCCACTCTTATTTAATATCATGCTTGATGCTTTAGCTAATAGCATAAGGCAAAGAAAAGGTATTCGTCTGGGGAAGGAAGGGGCAAAACTATCATTATTTGCAGATGATATGATTTTATATATGAAAAATCCCAAACGCTCCACAGGGGGAGTACTAGAAGCCATAGAGGAGATTGGCAGAGTGGCAAGATACACTATCAGCAAACAGAAGTCGATCGGACTGCTATACACATTGGATAAGACCACCGAAGAGGAGATCAAAAAGGTGGTACCCTTAACGATAGCAAAACACAAATTGAAATATCTGGGGATATACCTGACTAAAAGAACAAAAGATCTATATGGGGAAAACTACAGAAAACTATTACAAGAAGCCAAGAGTGACTTCACCAAATGGAAGAAGATCCCACGATTGTGGATTGGAAGACTCAACATAGTAAAGATGTCAGTTGTGCCCAAGACACTATATAAGTTTAATACAACACCAAGACAATTACCCTCATCTTTCTTCAAAGAAATGGAAAAACTGATTACCAACTTCATATGGAGAGGGAAGAAGCCCAGAATTAGCAGAGAACTCCTCAAGAAGAAGGACACCGTGGGAAGGCTTGCTTTACCTGACTTTAGCACATACTATACAGCCACAGTTGTCAAAACCGCATGGTATTTGGTATCATGACAGATACTCAGACCAATGGTAAAGAACTGAAAACCCAGAAATAAAATAATTAGCATACAGACAACTGATCTTTGATAAGGACCCAAAAATATCCAAT
Source organism: Tenrec ecaudatus (assembly GCF_050624435.1). Taxonomy (NCBI): domain Eukaryota; kingdom Metazoa; phylum Chordata; class Mammalia; order Afrosoricida; family Tenrecidae; genus Tenrec; species Tenrec ecaudatus. The sequence goes on from NC_134532.1 coordinate 89,597,622, forward strand.
GGGAACCAGATGCCCTCTTTAACAAATGGTGCTCACAAAAAATGGATATATACCTGCAGAAAAATTAAGCAAGAGCCTTATCTCACTCTATGCACAAGAATAAACTCAAGGTGGATCATGGACCTTGAAGTTTAACCCCAAACTATTAGGGCCATCAATGAGGGGATTGGGACCAACTTGAGGACTTTGGCACACAAAATACATAGGCTATCAGAAACAGGGAAGGACGCAAACACAGAGGAGGCACAAATTGACAAGTGGGATATACTGAAGATAAAACACCCATGCACATCGAAAGAATTCACCAATAGAGTAATAAGAGAATCTATGGACTGGGAAAACATCTTTAGCAATGACACATCAAAGGCCTTATTACTAAAATCTACAATATTCTGCTAGCTTCCAAAAAGAAAAAAAACTAAGAGGTGGGCAAAGGACCTGAAGAGAAGTTTCACAGGGGTAGAAATCTGAATGACCGACAAATATATGAGAAAATGTTCCTGATCTTTAGCCATAAGAGAAATGCAAATTAAAACAACAATGAGGTATCACCTGCCACCCTCAAAGATTAGCCCAATTCAAAAAATCAGAAAGCAACAAGTGTTGGAGGGACTGTGAGGAGACAGGAACTCTCATCCATTGCTGGTGGACCTGTAAGTACATACAGTCATTATAGAAATCTATCTGGCTATATCTAAAACAGATGGAAATCGAGTTACCATATAACCCAGCAATCCCCCTACTTGGCATATACCCAGAAGAGGCAAGAAACAAACCACAGCTAGACACCTGTGCTCCAATGTTCATTGTGACACAGTTCACAATTGCAAGGAGTTGGAAACAACCCAAATTTCCATCAACAGACGAATGGATTAAACAACTGTGGTCCAAACATACAATGGAGTACTATGCATCGCTAAAAAGCATTGATGAATGTATGAAGCACATCGCTGCATGGGAAGAACTGGAGGAAATCATGCTAAGTGAAGTAAGCCAAGCACAAAAGGATAAGTACAATATTAGTCCACTGAGATAAGCTTCAAAAAAAATGAAAGGGGCATAGAGAAAAAGCTACTGTATACAAACATTCCTGGGGTAAGGAACAGGTAGTATGGCAGAGACCAGACCAAATGGAGGGATACATATGGTAGTCAAATAAAAAGGAGGTGGAGAAAGGGGGCAAAAAAAGAAATGGGTAGCGGTGACACAGGACACTAACTCACCCAAGTGGAGAGTATTGTTTAAACCTCTACAGGGAAAGAGGGACCAGACTCAACCCAGTGCTCCAAGATGTGAATGCAACATGCTGGCGTGGAGTAGGGAACCTGTGGAGAACTCAAGGGGAATGGCCCCAATCCCAACAACGTGGACACCTGCCCCCTCCCCCCAGAAGAATTTATTTCAGAGGACTGCACTGAATCTGCAGCTCCAGGAGAGGGACATGTCTAATCAGAGCACACAGGAGCAGATGAAGGGGGAGGAGGCGAGAGTGGAGCACATCCTGGTCCAGCAGGCCTTGAGGATGATGTTCCCACTCAGAGCAGCAAGTCCACAGAGAACGCCACATGGCCGCCCCTACTATGAGACACAACATCCCTCACTGACCCATAGCCCTACATGGGATAACACTGGAGGCACAGTGTGGGAGGTGCACCCGATCTGATCCCACCACACTGAGGCAAAACGCTAAGGGGGTGCAACAGAACAGCAAGGGTACGGGGCAGCGAGGTTCCCAGGGAATGCTGAAGGTGGACTTTGGGACCAGGGCGTGGTGCCTTAACAGACTGGACTGGAAAACGCTCCTAAATGCCAACAAACAGCCCTTGAACTAACTACAAGCTTTTCTTTCTTGTTGTATTTTTTTGTCATATATTTGTTGCTGTTGTTTTGTTTTATTTTGTTGCTCGGTTGTGCTCTGTCTTGTTTTTGTGCATGTAATTATCTCCACAGGACTGTCTAAATAAGATAGGCTGAATGAACAATCTGGAGGAGAATACAATGGAACCGACAGTTCTGGGGGGACATGGGAGAGAGGGAGGTGAGGGGAAATGTAGTGGTGTTAACAAACCCAGGGACAAGGGAACAACAAGTGATCCAAATCGGTGGTGAGCAGGATGTAGGAGGCCTAGTAGGATGTGATCAAGGGTAATATAACTAAGAGGAATTACTGAAACCCAAATGAAGGATGAGCATGGTACTGGGACAAGAAGAAAGTAAAAGGAAACAGAGGAAAGAGGAGGCAAAGGGCATTTATAGAGGTCTAAATAAAGGCATGTGCATATGTAATATATTTATATATGAGGATGGGGAAATAGATCTATGTGCATATATTTATAGCTTTAGTATTAAGGTAGCAGATGGACATTGGGCCTCCAGTCAAGTACTCCCTCAATGCAAGAACACTGTCTTCTATTAAACTGGCATTCCATAATGCTCACCTTCCTGACACAATCACTTAAGACAAAGTGGGTGAATAAGCAAATGTGGTTATCTTAAAATTTTATTGTTTTGCTGTGCTGTGTGTGTGCGTTTTCAAAATCAACATTCTAGGCATTTGTGAGCTGAAATGGAATGGCATTGCCATTTTGAATCAGAAAATCATATGGTTTACTATGCTGAGAAGAAAACCATCAGGAGGAATGGCATTAAATTCCTCATCAAAAGGGACATCTCATGATCTATCTTGTAGTACAGTGCTGTCTGTGGTAGAATTATATCGATCCTGATTCAAGGAAAATTCAAGTTCTATGACTATTATTCAAATATATACAATAACTACCAAAGCTAGTGATGAAGAAGTTGAAGAATTCTACTAATGTCTTCAGTCAGAAGTTAATCAAATATGCACTCAAGATGCATTGATAATTATTGGTAATTGGAATGCAAAAGTTAGAAACAAAGAGCAAAGAATATTAGTTGGAAAATATGGTATCCAATATATAAATGAAGATGTATCCCCTCTCCATACTTATTCAATATGTGTGCTGAGTGAATTATCTGAAAAATTGGATTATATGAAGAAGAATGTAGCATCAGGTTTGGAAGAAGGTTGGTTAACAACCTGAGATATGCAGATGATACAACCTTGCTTACTGAAAGTGAGAAGGACTTATAGGCCTTGCTAATGAAGATCAAGGATTGGATTCACCAATGTGGATTAAAATCCACTGTAAAGAAAACTCAAATTCTCATAAGTGGACCAGTAGGTAACACCATGGTGAATGGAGAAATGAGTGAAGCTGTCTAGGATTTCATCCTCCTTGGATCCATAGCATGCTCATTGAAGCAGCAATCAACACTTCAAATGAAACATTAAATTGGGCAAGTCTGCTGCACAAAGCCTCTTGAAAATGTTGCAAAGCAAAGATTTTATTTTGAGGTCCAAGTTGCACCTGATCCAATCCATGATATTTTCAATCACCATTATGCATGTGAAAGTTTGACATTGAGTATGGACGACTAAAGGAGAATTAATGCATTTCAATTATGGTGCTAGAGGACAAAACTGAAATTACCATGGCCTGCCCAAAGGACATACAAATGTGCCTTGGAAGAAGAATAGCCAGAATGCTCCTGGGAGCCAAGGATGAGGAGACTTTGCCTCACTTATTTTAGACATGTTGTCAGGAGAGACCAGTCCCTGGAGAAGAACATCATGTTGAGTAAGGGCAAGAGAGAATGAGGAAGACCTTCTATCGTGGCTACATCAATGGGCTCTCTATAAGAACAATTGAGAGGGTGGCACAGGACCAGGCAGTAGTATGACATTAAAATATGGTCAGAAATTCAAGCTGGATTTAGAAAAGTATGTGGAACAAAGGATAGCATTGCCAATGTCAGATGGATCTTGACTGAGAGCAAAAAATACCAGAAAGATGTTTAGTTGTGTTTTACTGACTGTGCAAGGGCACCCAGCTGTGTGGATCATGACCATATATGGATAACACTGTGAATAATGGGAATCCTAGCACCTAATAAAGTGCTCATGCAGACCACGAAACCGTCATTCAGACAGAACAAGGGAGCACTGCATGCTTTCCAATCAGTTGAAGTGTGTGTCAAGACTTTGACATTTCACTGTATTTATTCACTCTGTGTGCTGTGCAAATAATCCAGGATGATGGACGATAGGAAGACATCGGGATTGGAGGAAGATTCATGAACAATTTTACATATGAAGGTGACGCAACTTTTTTGGGGTGAAAGTGGAGAGGACTTGAAGCTTTGATTGATGAAGATCAAAGACTACAGTCTTCGGTACAGATTACAACTCAATGTAAAGGAAATATAAATCCTCACAACTAGATCAATGGATAACATCATGATAAACAGAGAAAAGATCGAAGTTGTCAGATGTTTAATTTCCCCCAGATCCAAAATTAACAACACTCATGAAAATAGCATTCTAGAAATCCAAAGATGCCCTGCACTGGGCCAGTCTACTGCACAAGATGTCTTTAAAGTGTTAAAGAACTAAAATGTAACTTAGACCAAGATGCACCTGGCCTGTTCCATGGTATTTTTAATTACTTCATAGGCATGTGAAAGCTGGATAATTAATACTGTATTAGAGCTTAAATTCTGACACCCCAGTTTGCTAAAGGCTATGTAGGGTTGGCAGTGACAGCCCAAAACCATTTGCGGGGTTCCCAAACAGATTAAGTCTCCATTGAATTCCTCCTGATCAATACCAAGGATGTAGATCATCTTGCCCTCAGGCAGGATGCCTTGGAAAGTAGAGTACCTCACCCCTCTCCAGCCAGCCCAGGGAGGGGTAGTCTCTCTCTTAGGGGCTTGCCTGGGTGCATCTCTGATGGAGGTCACCATATTGAGGGCAGTACAGGAGATCCATAATCACGAGTCCTTCTTTCTCAGTCTCACCCTGACCTCCTTGGTTGGCAAAGTCCTGGACCCATCGTTTAAGCCCTTCTATCTAACAATGTATGTGTCCCAATCATGGTCCTATTCCTGCTTCTGTAGTCCCCCCTGTCACTGTGGTGTATTGGTCTGCCACCAATCTTGAATTTGGGACAGTTTCCTTTGTCCCATGCCTTATTTAATGAGCTTCATGGCTTGAATATTCTTATGTCAATTAGTTTCTGTGTTGTTTTTCTCTCTTTAAAATTTTATAAATGTTCTCACATAATATTTGAGATTGGGGTCTCTTTATTTTAGAACAACACAGAAGGTCCTCAGAACTGATCCATTTGAATGAAGGTGTCATTGAAGAAAAACAAACAAATTTGTCTTTAAGGAAGTGTAGCCAGAATGCTCCATAAAAAGTGGTGGGGAGTGGGAGGGTGACGTTTCATGTCCTGTGCTTTGGACATGTCATCAGGAGGCACCAGTCCCAGGAAAAGGAGACCGTGCTTTGTAAAGTAGAGGGGCAGTGAAAAAGAGAAAGACCCTCGATGAGACAGATTGAGATAGTGGCTGCAATAATGGGCTCCAGCATAATCTTTGTAAGTATGACACAGAAATGGAAAAGGGTTTGTTCTGTTGTACATTGGGGCCATTGTGAGCCAGAGTCAGTGCCAATTTGATGGCACCTAACAACAAACAAGAGGTGTACACCATGGATTCTCCCTTTATCTAAAGATGGAGCTATCATATATTTTTATCTTATGATATATGTATTGTAATTACATTTGTTGAATTTTTAATTTAAAAAAGCTACCAGACTAAAAGATGAAAGAATCTACTGAGCAAAACAATTTTCTAAAACTCAACACTGTGTCCAATCTAACTCCTAGTAACCCTATGGGACAGAGTAGAAAACCCCATAGAGTTTTCAAGGATATAATCTTGACAGAAGCAGATGGACACAGCTTTATCCCATGGAGTCGCTGGTGGGATTACAACACCAGCATTTTGGTTATCAATCGGATACATCAGCCACTCTCCCACCAGGCCTCTCAAGAAATCTACCGATATCTCATATCTAAGGTTTCAAAAGGTACAAATACATGAGGGGGTTCAAATATTTGTAGAAACATGGAATTGAAAGATAATGTCATGTGCAGGACAACTATACACCTGAGTCTCTGGATAGTGTAAGACGACAATGCTTTTAGCTGCCAAGCAAATGATTGATTGTTCAAGGTGCTTTGGAGGAAAAGGATGATTTTTCTGAAAAAAAACAGCCATTGAAAATGCTGTAGACTGCTGTTCTACTTTGACATACCCCGGATCTCCATGAGAACTTGAGGCCAAGTGTTTGCTGTTTGAAATAGGTATAGAATTTGAGAGAAACGAGGTGCCAGTTCATAGGCCCTGGGACACAAATGCCTTCTATGTGCAAATTACTGTGACATGATAAATATAGAGGAAGAACTCTGACGGTCGTAGTAGGAAGCTTAAAGGCTAAGAGTAGAAAGAAAAATCACCCCTATTTCATCATTAATCTGCTTAGTCTCAAGTGAGATGGCAAATACTTAAAATATGAAGAGACTTGACCATTTACAAGCAGCAGCAAATCTGGGAACACATATCTCATGTGTCCTAAATTCCAGAATGTCACTTCACTCAGTTCTTAAGAACACACTTATCTTGCCAAGCGGCAAAGTTGCGGTGGTGAGTGGGTGGGCGTGGAGTGTTGAATCATAACAGTTGGTCTGTGTACATGCAAAGGGAGTGCGAGGAAGTCTGAGCTTTGGAATGTCCTGTCTTTGTGACCCTAGTGGACTCCACCACCCTGCCATTCATTCTTCCTAGAATGGAGCTTCAGAGGGTATTGTCAAATGAATGTCTAGTTTTTATAGGGGAAAGAGGTTGACTCTTTTATAACAATGAATTTATTCTAAATATGGTGCGTGTGTGTGTTAAGTTGGAAGTTATTCTCACAGTTGTTCTTTGAGACAGAAACTTTATCCTTATCATTTAGTTCACTTGAGTTGCACAAAAGTGTTCTAATTAAAATTTGTCTCTAATAATCTACTGGTGACCTCATTGTTTCAAATACAGTTTCACCCACCTACAGTAAAGACAGACCAATGGGAGCCAGGTTTGACTAGCTGGGTCTTCATCTTCTGAACAGATGTTGACTCATTCTGGTCCTGAACTCCTGAGCCATCAATAAATCCACCTGTAATTTTAAAACCTCGGGGTGAGGGCACACATAGGGCTAAGTGAACCTCATTATCCCACTGCCTGCTTCTTATTCTTTAGGCCATCCCAATCCTCTCCTGGCCAAGATCTGCATCATCTTCTCCTTTATGGAACAACCAAGCCAATTGGAGAACCTCTTCAATTATCCACAAATTGAACAATTCATGCATTGTCTGGACCAATTCACATCAGGACCACCCCAGATGCAGAACTGATTCCATTGGCATGTCTGTATGGTACTGGGAACCAAGGCAAAGTATATACTGGACCAGATGCACAAAAGTCATGAAATGAGGTGTTGTATGTTTTATCCAGGACCATATCCCAAGGGCCTAGAAATTTATATCTGGCATGTAATAGAGTTAAATAGTATTTGATAAGGTTGGTGCTGATGGGCCTGGCTCATGTGAGTTAGAACTAAGAGAAGGGTAGTTGAGCCTGGTTTAAATCTACAGCCATGGCATGCTTTAAAAAACCAAATCACCATGGTTGACCCTCCCTTATTAGGGTTTTTTCATCAGCTAATATTTATTGGTGACCTATGCTACACTAAGCACTAGATCATAGGTTCCCAAATGGATTTTACCTGCCACTCCTTTTTAGAAAAACATTACCAACCACCCTCCAGGCAATGAAAACTTTTTACTATGTCCCATCATCCAGGATAAAGTGTAGGCATCTGCTTTTGCAGCCTACCCAAATATCCCTCTGCACTCCCACCGCAGTGCCCCCTGGGGGCAGTGAGGCCCTCTCCTTTGGGGAAATACTGGGTTAGATACTTGGTATACAAACCTGTTTGACCAAGTTTCTGTCCTCATGATGCTTATAGTTTAGCAGGGGAAATACCATAAAGATGAAGGTGTTTAAAGAGCTGTAAGACTTCAGAAGAAAAGTGAAGCAGAGAAAACCAGTCAAGTGAGACGGAGAGTGATAAGAAAAATGAAGGGCGACCGTGTCCATGGCAGTGGTCCAAGAGGGCCTATTTGAGGAGCAGCCACTTACACTGAGGTCTGAGTACTGAAGAGAGCAGACGGAAGGCCTTCTAGTTGGAGAAGCAACAAGCACAAAGGCCCTGAGACTTGAGTGGACTCGGAGGGCCCAGGGAGAGGGAATACAGTAGAGATGGAGGCTGAAATGGAGAATGCCAGTGGGGAGTTGGATGTGTACAGCCACAGCACCGAATTATAGTCTCTTTTAAGTGAAGGGGGGAAGGAGAAAATCACTGTCATCATGGCGATTCCAACTCAGAGTGACCTGATAGGACTGAGTAGCCATGCTCCTTACAGTTTCTGAGATTGTAAGTCTTTACAGGTACAGTTGTTCTTGCTGTTAGGTGCTGTGCAATTGGGTCTGACCCATAACAATCCTATGCACAAGAGAATAAAGCGCTCCCTGGTCCCACGCCATCCTCACTATCATTCCTATCCCTGAGCCCATTGTTGCAGCCACTGTATCAATCCATCCCAGTGGTTCTCAACCCTCTGAGGGTCGAACGACCCTTTCACATGGGGTCGCCCAATTCATAACAGTAGCAGAATAACTGTGATGAAGTAGCAACAAAAATAATTTTTACGGTTGGTGGGGGGGTGGGGTCACCACAACACGAGGAACTGTATTAAAGTGTCGTGGCATTAGGAAGGTGGAGACCCACTGCTCTGTCTCCTTCAGGGCTTTCCTCTTCTCTACTGATCCTCTACCTGGCCACACATGAAGTTCTTCTCCAGGGACCGGTCTTTCCTGACAGCCATCCTTGACTGCAAGGATCACTCTGGCCATACTTCTTCCAACCCAGGCTGGTTCGTCCTTGTGGCAGTGGCACTGCGTACTACTGTCAATCTTCTTTGCCAGCACCACAATTCAAATGCATCCATTCTTCTTCCGTATGCAATGACCAGCTTGCACATGGCCTGGGTTAGTTTTTGGAGAACATGGAGCTTTCTAGTCCTGGAAAAAACCCAGATGGGCAGTTCTACCCTGCCTTCAGGGTCACTATGGGTCAGAATCAATTCAATGGCAGGATGTTTGCTGGCTTTGTTTTGTGTCAGGAGCACCTTAGTCTTCAAAATGACATTTTTGCTTTTCCATACCCTACAGGGGTCCTGTGCAGCAGATTTACCCAAGACAGGGGACTACTGAATCTCTTGACTGCTGCTTCCATGAGAATTGCTTTTTGGAGCCAAGCAAGACAAAATCTTTAACAACTTCAATCTATTCTCCATTTATCATGATGTTACTTATTGGCCCAGTTATGAGGATTTGGGTCTTCTTTACATTGAGTTGCAATCCGTACTGGAGGCTGCAGTCTTTGATCTTCTCCTCCACCAGTGCTTCAGGTCATCCTCACTTACCGCAACAAGCGTGTGCCATCTCCATATGGCAGCTTGTTACTAAGTCTTCCCACAGTCCTGATGCCGAATTCTTCATCATGGTATCCAACTTCTCAGAGTATTTTCTCAGGACATAGTTTGAATAAGTATGAAGAGAGTATACTTCCCTAATGCACGCCTTTCCTGATTTTAAACCATGTAGTATTCCTTGTTCAGCTGACACAACTGCCTCTTGATCCATGTACAAGTTCTACAGGAGCACAATTCTGAAATTCCCATTCTTCTCAAAGCTTTCCATAGTTGGTTTTTTTATAATCCACTCAGTCTAATGTTTTAACATAGTCAATAAAACACAAGTAAACATCTTCCTAGTATTCTGCACTTTTAGCTAAGATCTGACGTCGGCAATGATATCTCGTGTTCCACATCCTTTTCTGAATCTGGCCGGAACCTCTGGCAGTTCCCTATCAATGCACTGCTGCAACCATTATTGGATGATCTTCAGTGAAAATTTACGGGCATTTGATCTCAGTGATCTTGTTCTGTAATTTGAGCATTCTGTTGGGTCACCTTTCTTTGGAATGGGTATGAATTCCAAAGAATCTCTCCCAGTCAGTTGGCCAGGTAGCTCTCTTCCAAATTCCCTGGCATAGATGAGTAAGTGCTTCCAGTGTTTCATCAACTTGTTGAAACATTTCATCCATTTCTAGAGCCTTGTTTTGGGTTGACGCTTCAGTGCACTTGAACTTCTTCCCTTAGTACCACTGATTCTTTAAATGACAGACTATCAACTAGTTCTTTTTGGTACAGTGAATCTGTACATCCTTTCCATCTTCTTTTGATGCTTCTGCATCATTAAATATTTTGCCCATAGAATCTTCAGTATTGTAACTCGAGGCTTGATTATTTTCTCTTTTCACAGAGCAGATAGCCTCGTTTAATCATAAAAACCAGCTAGTGTGTTAGAACCACTGATCTGTGGCTAGCAGCCCAATTCTTGCCCCACTATATCCCCCAGGGCTTCTCTTTAAAATAAGAGGGGGGGGGGGAGGAATTTAAGGAAGAGTAAATGTTGATATTTACTTTTAAAAATATTTCTCTAGCTTCTGTATGAAGTGAAGGAGTTCCTGAGTGGTGCAGAAAGTTAACATGACCACCTACTAGCCCAAAATGTGGAGGTTCAAATCTGTCTGGAAATGCCTCATAAGAAAGTCCTAGATTTCCTCTTTTGAACACTTAGCTACTGAAAACCCCATGAAGCACAGTTCTATTCTAAAATACATGAGGTCACCGGGAGTTTGGATCAACTCCCAGATAACTAGTAGATAGGGAATCTTCTGCCACGGAGATGACTCTGACTAATAGCAACCCTATATAGAATCTCAGAGGCTGGAAATCTTCATGGAAACACCTAACCTCATCTTTCTTCTGTAGAGCAGTTTGCAGGTAGCAGCCCACAGCTTATGTTACAGCACTACCAGGGGTCCTTGGGAGGTAGTGTGTTGTTGTTAGGTGCCGTCGAGTCAGTTTTGACCCATTGAGACCCTATGCACAACAGAAGGAAACATTAGGAAGGAAACATTTGCACCAGTCTCAAAATTGTTCCTATGCCTGAACTCATTGTTTTAATCACTGTGTCAACCCATCTCCTTGAAGACCTTCTTCTCCTTCTTCATTTTTTTGTTTTGTTGTTGTTCTTGTTGCTGTCCCTCTACTTTTTCAAGCATGCTATCCTTCTCCAGGAACAGGTCTTTCCTGCCAGCATGTCCAAAGTATATAGCATGGAGTCTTGCCATCCTTGCTTCCATGAACACTCTGGGTACACATATTCCAAGACAGACTTGTTTGACCTTTTAGCAGTCCATGGTATCTTCAATATTCCTCTCTAGCATCACAATTCAAATGCATCAATTCTTTGGTCATCTCAAATTCAACATAGCTAGAAAGAGATGGCTCTTGATCTGTGCACCCCTGGCACCCGGAGTAGGTATGAGGAGTGCCGACATGAGAAGCAGGGACGGTGGTTAGGAGGTTGTGGTCGTGGCTTGCTAGAGGCTATAGCACTGGAGTTGAGAAGTGGTCAGATTTGAATATGGTGCACAGATGCACCCCCTGCTTATGGCTTGATCATGCAGTATGGAATGAAGTGAGGACTGACTATGAGTTTGCCTCACCAATTGAGAAGGCAGTGGTGCTATTGATTCATATGTGGAAATCTGAAAGAGGAGTTCAGCGAGGGAATTACAGAGCAAGAGTTCTCTTTGAGTTCTGTTGAACTTGAGAGGTCTCTTTTAAAACATCTAAGGGTCTCATAAGGTCAAATAATATACCTGCATGTATGAGAGGTGGGGGTTGGCTATAATGCCTATGAAGTCATCCATGGGAAGCTTTGGGACTAGATGAAGTCCCATAGGGAGAATAACTTAGCAACAATAGCATTACTCGTAGAGACTACAGTATTGTGGTGAATGTGGTGATTGCCACTAGCTCACAATCTGATTTCCTTCCTATGTTTTTGTTTTTCTCACTGGTGTGATATGAACAAAGTAGGTGAAATCATACAAACTGATTCAGGAGTTGTGTTGGCTCAGTAGTTAGGTGTCCACTTGTTAAGTGGAAGGTCAATGAAAAATGTCTTCTTGCATTATATTTAGCATGTCTTTTACCATTATTGCCTTAGAAACCCTGTGCTGGAAGCTCTACTCTGTCCTACAGGGTCACTATGAGCCCAGGACAATTCTACACCAATGATGTTTTAAAGGGACACAACATCTGATCAACATGAAATTTCAAAGGTGTGGAAAGTTCTTCCCTAAACTTGATTATCTAGAGGGGAAAGCAGCAAAAAATGAAAGCAAAGCTTGGATAATCCCTCTCCTTTAATGTGGTTTCAAACCTTTCTTAGTGGACCTCGTGTCATCTGCAATGACGCAGTTGGAGACAGGAAAGAATCTCTAAACATCCTTATTAAGTGGCATCATCAAGTCTAGCTACAGGATCAAGGAATCTTGAACAAAAGGACCTGGAAGTTAAGGAAAAGCAAAGAGAGAAAGAAAGAAAGAAAGAAAGAAAGAAAGAAAGAAAGAAAGAAAGAAAGAAAGAAAGAAAGAAAGAAAGAAAGAAAGAAAGAAAAAAAGAAAGAAAGAAAGAAAGACACACATACACATGAATATCTAGACATCACAAATGCAGAATCTTTTTGTTTTTACACTTTAAAAAGCCTCTATTCTGAAACCTATGATGCTGCATTCCAAATATATTTGACTTTCACTTCAAATTGCTAGGTCCCATTGTCCTCACTGCAACAAGATTCAAAGGCACATCTGTAATTATGAGAAGAAAACTGAAGCTTAAAGTTCTCTAACAAATAGCTGTCATTTTCTATTTTGCCACTGGGAAACTAGGCAGACTGCACTCCGTTTCATAACCCCAACCCCCCAGAGCCCTAACACAAAACGTAAGCCATATACATGACTCTTATTTTGGAACACTGGAATCTTGGAGTACAGCCAACCTTCACGAAGCAAGTCAAGAAATTCCCCATGATGCCAAGGACTCCAGTCAGATTTTGCAATAAACCCAGGCACCATGTGTGCCTCTAACACAAATTAATAGCAAACAAAAATGATGAGAGAATGGGAGAGAGGAGAAGAAGGAAGGAGGAAGGAGGGAGGGAAAGAGGATGGAAGGGAGGGAGGAAGGAAAGGGACAAGGGAGGGAAGGAGGGAAGGAAAGTTTACCCTAAGGGCAAAAAGCTTCTCTGACCCCAGCACCACTGGGGTCTTTCATGCCTCAGTGCCTTTGCACACATTCTGCTTTCACATCTCACACATACTTGTTTCACATGCTTGTGTCCTTCGTGTATATGTTGCAAGTCCTTACCGTGGTCTAGCATCACACAGAAAGGAAGGAAGAAGCCCAAGCAACATATTTTTTAAAGTTTCTTCCCATTTAGGACCCAGAATTTCACTTTTGCCACCTAACTTGGCAATGCCCTCTCACTCTGGAGAGGGTGTCCTTCCCAACCCCCTGATTCTGAGTACAGCCCAGGCAACTTGCTCTAGTTAGTCAAGGGGATGTTGGCACACAGAATAATGTAAAAGTGCGTGCACTTTTCAACTTGATTTCATGTTCGCCTGCCGTTACTGAGAGCATGTTCAGGCTAACCTGCCATCCAGTCAAGGGCAGCGGAGCCAAGTCACCGCAGTACATCCCAGCCAAGGCTCTCTTAGATCAGCCAAGAGTCAAAAGATCTCCAGACAAGTAAGTGAGCACAACTGAACTCAGCAGAGCTGCGAGCCAACTCACAGCTGACTGCATGAGCAAATGCATCCAGCGCAGCCAAGCCCAACCAAGAGCAGATCCACCAGTTACATCAGGGTCAGCAAACTATGTGTAGCTCACGGGCCAAATCTGACCCACCACCTGCCTTTGAACAGATTGAAAAAATCAGTCTGTTTGATTTCATGGTTGAAAAAAATCAAAAGAAGGATAATATTTCATAACTCATAAAATTTCTTTAAAATTCAAATGTCAGTGTCCATAAATAAATCTTTATTTGAGTACAACCATGCTTGTTTACCTGTTATCTATGGCTATGTTGGCAATGCAGCAGCACATTTGAGTAGTTGTGACAGACTGTATAGTATGACAAGCCTAAAATATTTATTGTCTGGTCCTTTACAGAAAAATATTGCCAAACCCTGAGCAAAATAAATGTTTTAAGCTGCATCCCATAAAGGCTCAGTGGCTGCTTGTTATGTAATGCCTTCGCTATCTAGTCCTGCTATAGCAGAAATGCCACAAGTGGAGAGCTCTAACCCCGCCCCACACAAAAAATAATGTATGTCTCTCTGGAAGCTTTTCTCTTCCTGTCCCGAGTCCTTTAGTTTCTGCTTCTGGGAAATTTTCATGTGATTTCTCTTCCTCTACCTTTGCTTCTTTCACTTGCTTGCTTAATTTTTTTACATCTCAAAAGAGATAAATTTAAGACACACTCTCCACTAATCAGTAATCATTAACATAACAAAGACAACTCAGTCCCAGATGGGATTATAAACTTAAAAAACCCAGAAACCTCACTGCCCTCAAGTTGATGCTGACTCATAGCAACCCTATAGGACAGGATGGAACCGCCCTTGTGGGTTTGCAAGACAGTAACTCTTTATGGGAAAGGATAGCCCCCATGTTTCTCCCGAGGACCTCCTGGTGATTTCAAACCACAGACTTTATGGTTAGCAGCGTGTGATTGTTTATTTGTTTGCTCGTTTGTTTGTTATTGTGCCAACATGACTTTACTAGGAAGATGTGGGCAGAGTTTAGTTTGTCAATCAGTTCAAAGCTGGATTGGGGGGCAACTGAGATAAACGGCTCACTGGAGGCTGGCCTTTCTCTCGCTCTCTCTCCTTTACCTTCCTGCTGGCAAATCACTCACAGACCTACTGGAGACCTGCCAGACCCCTGGAGATACGCCCACTACCAGTGGTTCCATAAGACATGCACCCAGCAGTCTGTGAGCTCCCTGTATTCTGCATCATTGCTTGTGCCTGTGTGAGTTTGAAGAGGATTGATTTATGGACTGGTTTTGGACTTATGGACTTGATCTGGATTGGGCTGGGGTGTTTTCCTGATATACAACTACTTCTTGATATAAAGCTCTCTCTTATATATATATGAGTGTCACTGAATTTGTTTCTGAATTAGGTAACCCAACCTAATACAAAGCCCAAGGCATAATCATTATGCCACAAGGACTGACCTGACCACAGGCATAGAGGTTCGTATTTACAACACATATTTTGGAGAGATATAACTCAACCCTACATGTAACATCATTGTAGCAAAATTTAACTGGCACATCCTCTTATCTGAAAGCAAAGTCCTTTCTCTGGTATCCCATTAGAGAGTGCTAATGGAGTAATATAGGCTTGCAACCAGCAGGACTTCATCCTCACTGCTGTACACCTGGGATCCATGGCCAGGGGCCAATAGCAGGGACTGTGGCCCCTACTATAAATGTTCACACTTCAAACAATACTATTCTTCAGTCGTCTGGAGTCCAGAGATCAAAATATGCCAACCACTCTGCCACAGGGACTGGTGAGAATCCAGAATCTCCTACTTATAGCACGCACTCCAGTCACATACCCAGAGATCAATTACATAGGAGCAGGGACAGGGAGTGTATACAAGTGTTATGAATTATGTCCCCCAGAAGTATGTGTTATCAATCTTAACCTCTACACCTGTTGCTACAATCCCATTTGGAAATAGGGTATGTTTGTTATGTCAGGACACAGAATTCGTGTTGACTGAGCAAGCAGAGATCAGGGAAGACAGATGCCAGGCCATGTAAAGATCTCCAGGAAACCTAGAACCAACACAGAGAGGAAGCCTTCCACTAGAGCCAGCACCTTGGATCTGGACTTCTAGCCACTTAAACTTTGGAGGAAAAAATACATTTCTGTTTATTCAGGCCATCTACTTGTGGTATTTCTGTTATAGCAACAGTAGATGACTAAGGCAATACATTTCCCAGGAGCTGCTACAATAAAATATCACATACTAGATAGCTTAAAATAGCGTGGTGGCACAGTGGTTATCAGTTGGGTTGTGATCCACGAGGTCAGCAGTTCGAAACCACCACCCATTCCTTGGGAGAGAAAATGGAGCTTTCTATTCCTGAGAACAATTTCTTTCTTGACAACTCATAGGGGCAGTTCTACTCTGTCCTAAAAGGTCTCCCCAGCATAAAGTCGATGGCAGCGAATGAGAGGGTAGTTTAAAACATGAGGAAAAAAAGTATTCTCTCTGAATTCTGGAAACTAGTGGTCTAAAATCAAGGTGTTGTCAAGGCCATACTCTCCATGGATGCTCCAGCAGGGCAATCGGTCCTTGCCTCATCCAACTTCTGGTGGTCTCAGGTGGTCCTTGGCTCATAGTTTCATATTCTTGTCTTGGTCTCTGTTTTCACATGGCCATCTTCTCTGTGTGTTTCTCTGTCCCTGGGTCTCTTTTTATAAATACATTCATCATCTTAGAGTAGCATCTACCCTACTGAATATATATATATATATATCCTCCTGTTAATTAATTATATTATTTCCAAATAAGGGCACATTCACAGGTACCAGGAATTGGGATTTGCATGCCTCTTTGGAAGAACACAAATCAACTCATAACAGGAAATCTGAAAGACAAAAGTGATAATATTTAGCTAGCCTATTACATTGGACTAAATTGATCGTATTGGACTACAATGTCATTTCATCTCTTTATTTAGCCCACAAAAATCCTTAAGTGGTTTGTAAAATCCACTTACATTAAATTCAGAAATGACAAGAAAATATAACTTCTCAATTTTTATTTATTGATAGAATGCGCTTTTCAAATTTGTACCACTGGCTCCCAGATCAGAAAATAAATTTAGTCCAATCGGATCAATTTAATTCACTGTAACAGTCTAGATAAATGCTTTTACTCTTTCAGATTTCCTGTCTATTTTGAGTTCATTCTTACCCACCATATTGTCATGTACTTTCCTTACCACCTTCCAGAATTTCTATTCAATGAATAAATTAGGCTAGAAACAACCCATTCCTCTTCTTGAACTTCATGGAGCAAACAGCAATCTATACTTCCAACTCCCCCACTCAGAAATGCCTAATACAGTCCTTCTTCATCCTGTCCTCTGGCTCAGAAATCTAATCGGTGGTCTCAAAACCATTGGTAAATTTACACAAAACAGATTGGCATCCTCCAGGTTAGAGGACCGTAGACCTTTCAATAAATGTTGGCCTGAACCCTGTACTAAATATCTTCTGAAATTATAAAGAGGCTGTGTTTTTCCCCAAACGAGAAAAAGTCAGACTCCCACATCTGGAGTTTGACCTTTGTACGTGTTGTCATTTCACCCACCACAGGAAACTTTTCTGGGGTGGATGAAACATGTAACTTCTCAACAGTGGGGCTGGTAGCAATCCCACCCAGCTGTGTGGAACAGGAAGTGACAAGGCCATTAATATTCTGTTAAAACTTCAGGGGGTCACAGTAAAGTTGGCCAGATTTCAGAGCTGATTCATCATGTTAAAAGCCAAACATGGAATTGTCTATTGACTTCTGCTGACTCACTCAACAGCCCTAAGCAATGTGTACCTAGGCAGAGCTGCAAGATCTTGAATCTGCCTCTCTAGGGTGTTACCCTTCAGTGCCAGCTACATAAGTGCATTCTCTGGAAAAGCTTCTAAATTTAGCCCAGGATAATTTCCAAATGTTTGAAGGACTGTTTTATGAAGGAATATGATCAACATTTTTCCTTCATTGCTTTATTAAAAGCAAAAAAACACACATAGACTCTAACACATCTGACATGAGAAAATAATTCTTTTTCCTTACAAAATGGTTCTTAAGTCCAAGTCTTACAAGGTCCAACAGTTTTTAAGGCTCATGGTTAGTTAGTAGTAATTCAGAATAGCTGAATTCCCAGTGATGATATTTCCAAGCTGGAAGGGAAGTATCCAATCTAGAAGTACTTTCCCATGAGAGGATAAGGAAGACTATTGCATGGTGGGTAAGAGCTTCAAGCAGGGAGACTTCTTGCAAGATGGCAACTGAGTAACACATATCAGAGGGACTCTGCAGAAATCAGCACAGGAGAGTCACTGAGAGGGAAATTCCACACTGATAGGCCACAGGAGTATCATCATAAATATAAGGAGGCACTGATCCACTCGTTTTTGATGAGCTGTGGGCAATTGTCTTACCAATGGGGAGGCCAGCTAAGGCTTAACCTTAGCCCTGCCACTGTTTTTGGCCAGTGCTGGGCTCCTTGGCCAGCCCAAGGGTTTACTCAAACACAGTGAAAGCTTGCTGCCACCTCTGGGTAGAGTTTAAACCCCTACAGCCCCACAGTCAGGCAATTCAGGTTCAGATATATCGTTACTTTTGTTTCTCTCTCTTCTCTTTCCCTTCACAGTCTCAGTGGTCTCAATTTTTCTTTTTCTCCTCATGCCACTGCCGGCCTCCAGGCCACGCCCCTTCACCTAGGGCAATTATGCCTACCCTCCACCCAGCTTGAGGAGCTCCATCCTCTGTGGAATAACATGCAGCTGGGAAAATACCACCCATCTTCTGCACAGGGGAACTCACTCCTACCCTCCAAGACCCTTTAAACAATTTGGGGAAGTCCCATATGCTCTTTGGAGTGCTCCCCTTGGCTGAGGGAAACTTTGCCTGCCTTCTGCAGCACTTCACATGGTTAGGGGAGCCCCTGCCAGTACTCCATGGTCCCATGTGACTGAAATAATTTCCTCTCACCTGACATAGTGCCCCAAAAACCAGTAGCAAGTTCACAGACTTTGCCAACAGACTTTAGGAGGCAGAGAATTGTGCCAGTGACTTAGAGGATAATCAGGCAGACTTCAAC
Source organism: Tenrec ecaudatus (assembly GCF_050624435.1). NCBI lineage: Eukaryota > Metazoa > Chordata > Mammalia > Afrosoricida > Tenrecidae > Tenrec > Tenrec ecaudatus. Next base: position 89,616,480 of record NC_134532.1, read on the forward strand.
AAATGAGAAAGGCGGTCAAGTAAGATAATCAGAGAAGCTGATTAAAACCTGAGAGCCATGTCTGATGCTATAAAGAGGAACAACATTAGAATAATTGGACTACCGGAATAAGACACAGGAAGAATTCAATGGCAAAAATAGTAATGGAATCCTTAGAAGAAAAACTTCCCCAGCTTAATGAATGAAAAACAGACAACCATTCAGGAGGTTGAAAGAACACCAGCTAGACTGAATCTGAAGAAGTCACGAAGGCATATATAATAGTTAAACTACCCAATTTTGAGGAAAAGGAGAAAATCATGAGAGCAGCTAGGAAAAATCAAGCAGTAACATAAGAAGATACCCAAATAAGAATATTCTCAGACCTATCAGTGGACATTATGAAGAAGAGGAGAGAGTGGAGCAACATATTCCAAAAATTGAAGAAAAATAACACAACCCAAGAATTCTCTATCCAGCCAAATTATCTACCAAGATAGATGGAGAAGAGACAAGGAAAAACTCAAAGAATACACTGAAAGAAAGCCAGCCCTATAAAAGATCCTTGCCAACCAGTATGGGCAGAAGAACAGCACTCACCAAGCAAAATAATAAGACCACCATATAGAACAACCCCACTCAGAGGGCAACAATGAGGAAACAGCCCCCAAGAAAGCACAGGCTCAGGGCAGAAAGAAAACAAAGAATGAAACACACACACAAACACACACACACTGATAAGAATGGGAGATAGGAAACACCCAATACAAAAGGTACAAGATGACATCACAGAGTCCACAGATGGATGTAATAACCCTGAATATCAATGAACTGAACTCAGGCATTAAAAGGCAGAGGCTAGAAGACTGGCTTAGAAAGTACAACCAATCAATCTTCTGCCTACAGAAGACACATCTCAAGATTACAAACAAAAGTAGGCTGAGAATCAAAGCCTGGAGAAAAATATACCAGGCAAATGACAATTCAAAAACACAGGAGTTGCAATCCTAATCTCAGACAAAATTTATCTCAAGTTGCAAGCAATAACAAGAGATAGGAAGGGGGCACTATATAATGCTCAAGAAAATAGTAGGCCAAGAACCAGTGAGCATAATAAATATATACATGTCCAATGAGAGACTCACAAAATTCATCAAACACTCCAAAAGATGAAAAAAGAAATTATAGGCTCAACAATTATAGTAGATGACTTTCATACACCACTTTATGAGAAAGATCAGAGGGAAAGAAGCTTAACAGGTAGGAAACAGATCTAAACATTACGAATATATGGATTGGCCTAATAGATATTTTCAGAGCTCTCAGAAATTCACATTCTTTGCAAGTGCATACGGCACATATTCAAAGATAGATCACATGCTGGGACACAAGTTGAAGCTGTGTAAGTTCAAGCACATAGAGGTCATACAGACTTTTCTCGCTGACCACTATGCCATACGGCTGGATGTCAACAAAAGGACAATTAAGAAAACAAGGACAAACATTGGAGGATGAGGAACTCTCTATTGCAAAAGGAGTGGGTACTGGCCCAGATCAGAAATGAAATTGGGAAATTTCTATAAATCAATGAGAATGAGAATATGATGTATCTAAACCTTTGGGACACAGTAAAGTGTGTTATCAGAGGAAGTTTGATAATAATACATGCACACATGAAAAAGGAAAAGAGTTATGATTGATACACTTGCACAAAACTTATAGCAATTAGAGAAGTCACAGGACAATCCTACTAATAGCCAAAGAAAAGAAATAATAAAAATCAGGTCTGAGATTCATGAGAGGGAAAACAAAACTATGGAAAACTTAATACAGCTAAAAGTTGGTTCTTTGAAAGGATTAACAGAATCAAAAGACTGTTGGCAAAAACAATGATGAGAGATGAAACAGGGGACATTACAACAGACCCTAATGAAATCAAAAGGATAACTACACAGTACTACGAAGATCTGCATTCCAATGAATTCAACAACTTGGAAGACCTGGACAAATACTTGGAAAAATAATCCTCCAATGACTATCACAGATAGATGTCAAAAATCTCAAGGTACCCATAGCAATCAAAGAAATAGACAAGGTTATCAAGAAATTATCAACAAAAAATACCCTGGACCAGATGGCTTCACAGGAGAATTCTACCAAGCATTCAGGAAAGAACTGACACCAATCCTATACAAACTCTTCCAGAACATAGAAAAAGATGGCAAAGTCCCAAACACTTTTTATAAAGCTTGTATAACTCTGATATCTAATCCGGGCAAGGATCCCATAAGAATTGAGAGCTAAAGACCAATATCCCTAATGAACATCGATGCAAAAATCCTTAACAAAATACTGGCCAATAGAATACAAAAGTATATAAAACAAATAATTCATCATGACCAAGTGGGATTCATACAAGAGGTGTAGGTATGGCTCAACATAAGAAAGACTATAGCTATCATTCACCACATTGACATAAAAATGGATGCAAACTACATGATAGTATTGATAGATGCAGAAAAAGAATTTAGCAACATCCAACACCAATCCTGTTTAAGACATTCACGAAGAGAGGGATGGAAGGAAAATTCCTCAATACAATACGGGCCATATATGAAAAACCAAGGGCCAACATAATAGTCAATGGAGAAAAGACAAAACCAATGTTACTGAAAAAGGGGACCCGACAAGGATGCCGTTATCCCCACACTTATATAATATAGTACTGGAGGTTTTAGCTAGCAACATATGGAAAAGAGAAGACGTCAAAGATATTCACCTGGGGAAGGACAAGGTGAAACTATCATTTGCAGATGATAAGATTTTATATATCGAAAATCCCAAAAGCTCCACAAGGAGATTACAGGAAGCAATGTAGCAGTGGTTCTCAACCTGGGGGTCATAACCCCTTTGGGGGTCGAACAACCTTTTCACAGGTGTTACCTGAGACCATATTTCTGATGATCTTAAGAACCGAGACACACAGCTCCTCTATCCGTCTCCAGACTGGTTTGCCCACATGCAGATCCGCCCATACATGGCTTTACCACAACATAACGAACTGCATTAAAGGGTTGTGGCTATAGGAAGGTTGAGAACCATTGCAATAGAGGAATATAACAGAATAGCAGGTACAAGAACCACAAACAGAAGACTATTGGATTGTTATACACATTGGACAAGACCACTGAAGAGCGGATCAAAAAGGTAGTATCCGTCATAAGAATCAAGCACAAATTGAAATATCTAAGGATATGCCTGACTTTAAATAAACAACTTGTATGAGGAAAACCACAGAACACTATTATAAGAAACCAAAAGTGACCTCCACAACTGAACAATATCCCATGCTCATGTATCAGAAGACTCAATATAGTAAAAATATCAGTTCTGTCCAAGCACTATATAAGTTTAATGCAATCCCAATTGAATACCAACATCTTTCTTCAAATAATTGGAAAAACTGATTACTAACTTCATATGGAGAGAGAAGATGCCCAGAATGAGCAAAGAACTCCTCAAGAAGATGGACAGAGTGCAAGGGCTTTACCTGACTTTAGCATATATTATATAGCCACAGTGGTCAAAACTGCATGGTATTGGTATAATGACAGATACTCAGACCAAGGGAAAAGAACTGAAAACCTAGAAATAAAACCATCAGCATGCAAACAACTGAACTTTTATAAGGGCTCCCAAAATATCAAACGGGAAGTGGATGTCCTCTTCAACAAGTAGTGTTGGAAAAAATGGATATCAACCTGCAGAAAAATGAAACCTCACTCCATGCACAAGTATAAACTCAAGGTGGAGCACAGACCTTGAGGTAAAACCCCAAACTATTAAGGCCATCAATGAGGGAATTGGGACAAACCGCTAGGCTATCAGAAATAAGGACACAAAGACAGATGAGGTATAAATAGATAAGTGTGATATAGTGAAGATAAATCACCTGTGTACATCCAATGAATTCACCAAGAGACTTCATAAGAGAGCGCACAGACTGTGAAAACATCTTTAGCAATGAACACATCAGACAAAGGCCTTATTACTAAAATCTACAATACCCTGCTAGCTTCCAAAAAGAAAAAAACAAGTTGCCCACTGAGGAAGTGGACAAAGAACCTGAACAGAAATTTCACTAGGGCAATGGCCAATAAACGTATGAGAAAATATTTTCAATCATTAGCAAATTAAAACAACAATGAGATATCACCTACCACCCTCAAAGATAGCCCAATTCAAAAAATCGGAAAGTAACAAATGTTGGAGGGACTGTGGTGATATAGGAACTCTCGTCCACTGCTGGTGGACCTGTAGGTATGTACAGCTACTATGGAAATCTATTTGGGAATATCTCAAGCAGATGGAAATTGAGCTACCATACAAACCAGCAATCGCCCTACTGGGCATATACCCAGAAGAGGCAAGAAGTAAATCACAGCCAGACATCTGTGCTCCAGTGTTCATCGCGGCACAATTCACAATTGCAAGGAATTGGAAACAACCCGTTTCCATCAACAGATGAATGGATTAAAAAAAACCTGTGGTACAGACATACAATGGAGTACGATGCATCCCTGAAAAGCAGTGATGAATGCATGAAGCACATTGCTGCAGGAGAAGAACTGGAGGAAATTATGCTAATCCAGTTAAGCCAAGCACAAAAGGACAAGTAAAACATGAGCCTGCTGAGGTAAGCTTAAAAATGCAAAATGGGCATAGGGGAAAAGCTTCTGTATACATACATTCCTCGGGTGAGGCCCAGGTACTATGGCAGGAGCCAGGCCCAATCCAGGGATACATATGGAAGCCAACTAAAAAAGGGGTGGGGGGAATACATGGGTAGCAGGGGAACAGGGTAGTAACCCACCCAAGTGGAGGATTTTTTTTATATTACCACAGGAAAGGGAGAGAGGGACCAGACTTCAACCTGGTACACCAAGACATGAATGCAACATACCGGCATGAAGCAGAGAACCAATATAGAGTTCTCTGGGACCATCCTCAATCCTAACTACGTGGACACCCATCCTCCCCCAGAAGAATGCACTACAGAGGACAGCACTGAAGCTGCAGTTCAGGGAGAGGGGCGTGTCTGATCAGAGCACGCAGGAATAAATGAAGAATGAAGAAGAGAGAGTAGAACACATCCTGGCCTACCAAGCCCTGCAGATGGTATTCCTTCTCAGAGAAGCCAATATACAGAGAGGACCATAGGGCTAGTCCCACCATGACACACTAGACCCCTCACTTAGAGGGACAACAATGGAGACACAGTGCAGGAATTGTGCCCAGTCTGAACCCACCACACCAGGATGAAACACTAAGGACATGCAAGAGAATAGCAAGGGGACAAAGCAATGAAGTTGCTGGGGAATACCAAAAATAAACTTTGGGACCCCATAAGACTAAACTGGAAAGCACTCCTAAAGGTCAGCAAACAGACATGGAATTATTTATAGGCTTTTTTTAAGTTGTTGACTATTTTTCTTGTTTTTGTTCAGTTCTTTGGTTTTCTTTTGTTGTTTTGTTTTGCTCTGCCCTGTTTTTGTGCTTATTATTGTCTCTACATGTCTATCTAGATAGGATAGGCAGGATAAACAATCCGAGGAGGAAACAATGGGACATTGTTCCAGAGGGACACAGGAGAGGGGGGAGGCAGGGAAAGGAAGTGTATGTTAAGAAATCCAGGGACAAGGGAACAACAAGTGATCTAAAATTGATGACAAGGAGGACGTAGAATGCCTTGATCAAGGACAGTGTAACCTGGAGGAAATGCTGACATCTAAATGAAGCCCAAACATGATAGTGGGGCAAGAGGAAAGTTAGAGGAAAGATCTAGGAAGCAAAGGGCATTTACAGAGATCTAAATACAAGCATGTACATATGCAAATATATTTATATATAATGATAGGGAAATAGATCTATGTACATATACTTACATGTTAAATACCAAGGTACCAGACAGAAATTGGGCCTCTAATCAAGTACCTCCTCAAAGAAAGAACTCTTTGTTCTAATAACCTGGCATTCCATGATGCTCAGCTTTCCCAATATGATTGCTGAATAAAAAATGGGTGTATAAGTAAATGTGGTGAAGAAAGCTGATAGTGCCCGGCTATCAAAAGATATAGCATCTAGGATCTTAAAGGATTGAAGATAAACAAGTGGCCATCTTGCTGAGAAACAGCAAAAGTCCACATGTAAGAAGTACACCAGGCTGTGTGAAAATGAGATGTCGATAGGATCAGGTATCAGGCATCAAAGTACAAAGAAATCAAATCTTTGTGAATGAGGGAGAATCCAGAGTGGAGACCCAAAGCCCATCTGTAGCAACTGGACATCCCCTTAGAGAAGAGTCACAGGGAGGAGACGGGCCAGTCAGGGTGCAGTGTAGCACTGATGAAACCTACAACTTTCCTCTTGTTCTTTCATCTTTCCTCCTCCTCACTATCATGATCCCAATTCTACCTTACAAATCTGGCTAGACCAAAGGATGTACACTGGTACAAATGAGAGCTGGAAACACAGGGAATCCAGGACAGATAAACCCCTCAGGACCAATACCAGGAGGGGAAGGGGAAGGTGGGGAAGAAAGGGGGAACTGATCATAATGATGTACATATAACACCCCTCCCCAGGGAATGGACAACAGAAAAGTGGGTAAAGGGACACCAGACAGTGTAAGATATGAAAAATAATAATTTATAAATTATCAAGGGTTTGTGAGGGAGGGAGGGAGGGAGAGGGAGGGGGAAAATGAGGAGCTGATACCAAGGGCTCAAGTAGAAAGAAAATATTTTGAAAATGATTGAGGTAGTTTGTTTATTGTGCCAACCTGGCTGATAAACACATGTGGGGTTAATTGAAGGGTGGAGGGATAAATGGCCCAATGAGTCTTGCCTTTCTAGTTCTCGGGTCTCTTGCTTTCTCACAGTCGGACCCGTGTGCAGCTGCCTTAGCCAGTTCCCTGCTTTAGCTGGCAAGGCTCACTTCCTGCAAGACATCCCTGAGGAGAAACCACATGAACCTACCCTGATGCAGTCCTGGGTGCTGGAGCAGCCATGTGGGGACCTCTGCCAGTGCTGAGATGCTTACACATTCACTGACTCGGCTTTCCTCCTGAAGTTGGCATCATTATGTCTGTTTTATGAGATGGAGGTAGACTTTGTGGATTGGTGTTGGACATATGGGTTAATGCGTTAATGTTGGACTTGTGGACTTGGGCAGCACTGGGTTGGGATGTTTTCTTGATGCACACTTAACCTTTATATAAAACTCTCTCTTATACCTGAGTTTCTGTGGATTTTTTCTCTAAAGTACCCAGACTAACACAATGATTATAGCAACTAATGTACAAATGTGCTCGACACAATGAATGTATGTACGGATTATGATTAAGAGATGTATGAGCCCCAATAAAATAATTTTAAAAATAAAAGAGCTTCAAGTCAGGTATTTTTGATTCATAGCCCATCCCTGCTACTAGTATTGGAATTATAAGCACTTAAAGATATTATAGCAAATTGCTCATACTCTCTCTGAGCTTCAATTTGCTTATCTGTAAAATGAAGAGTAATTATAGTACCACTTCATTGGGCTTATTGTGAGGATTAAAAGGCAAAAAGTATAAAAAGAATGCACTCACTACTCACTTATCAACAGGGTTAGGTTTCCAAAACTGGGTTGCTACATGAAAATTGGCATTGTGCAAAAATAGAGGATGACCATATGAGATCACAAAATGAAGTGTGACTGCATCATTACCTCACTGCCAAATGACATCATTACGTAACAGTCCAATTGTACCATTATGTAACTGCCAAACCACTGAGGATCATAGCCCAGCAAAGTTGACACATGACCTTAACTATCATGGCCAGCATAATTCTCATGTAGCCCTTTGGCATTTGTTACCATCAAACTTAAGTCATTAATTCACAAAAATAGTCAGAAAGTACATTTCTTTTACTATTGTAAATATGAAAGGTCTGATAATGAGATAGTCAATAAGTGAGGAATGTGGGGCCTAGTGCTTGACTCAAAATGCTCAATCAGTAAGGCTGATGAGGCAATCCATGGAAACCTCTTTCTTGGAAACAGGCTAGATTCTCCCATGTGTTTGCTATTAGGTCAGTAACGGCTGGAGTCATATCACAGCAAACTGGGTACTGGTGGGGGTGGAAAGGGCAGAGGGAGGAGGTGCTGCCCGTCAAAGATCTATCTTCACTATCCTGAGGTTCTGTGCTTTGGGGTTCCAGGGACAGAAGGCCCCCACTTATTTTCCTAGTTTGAGGTCTGTCGAAGCTGATCATTCCTTCTCAAAAAAAATGCCCATCTGAAGGTAGGCTCTGTTCACATGTCCCTGGAAGGGCCTCCCCTAAGCACAGCTCAGCTTAAAAAAACAAAACTGGCCAGTAATGACATACAGCAACCGATATTTATGTGATACTGTTAAGTGCACTTTTTTAAACCACTAATTCTTATTCCACAGAAAGTGGTCCTTAATTCAAAGTCCTTAAGAGATCCAACAGTTTGCAAGCCTCGTGGTTAGTTAGCAGCTTTGAATTCTCAGAGATAAACAAAAGAATTCCAAAGGCTACAATCCATAAACTCTCCATAGAAACATATGGAACTATTTACGTAGGTTGGCTCAGGGCTGTTGTTTTGAAAACAAGTATCCTCAGCCAGAATCTCCACCAAGTACTATATATTGAATGGCTGGAGAAGGGCAAGGCTCATGGGTCCTGTAGAGTTGCTTTTTAGCAATCGCAAATATTTTGCAGCTGTCAATATAAATCTCTGGGTATCCTAGAATGGATGCAAGAAGACTGTTCATTTGCATCCATTCCACCAATGACACAGGGTGGGGGTTGAGGCACTTATAGAAGAGCCTGTACTCTTTAAATGTCTTTCTACAAATCTCTGAGTGCAAGATTGTATGCCCACAATTGTATCATATCTTACTGTATCATATCTTACTTTCATAACAGTTTTTCTAATTACCAACCCTGGTGGCATAATGTTTTCACGCTGAGCTGCTAACCACAGGGTCAGCATTTCGAAACCACCAGCCACTCCTCAAAGACAAGGCTTTCTAATCCCATAAAGTCACAGTCTCAGAAACCCACTGGGCAGTTTTACCCTGAGTTAGAATTTATTTCATGGTAGTAGGGGGAGTGCCTGCAAAGATTCATTTTTCACTCCCCTTCAATACTATACTCCCTGGGGTGTACTTCAGTAGCCACAACAAGGTGAGTCCTCACCTACTGGGTACAAGAGGCAAGTGTAACAGTAGGCAACTGATGTTCCTGGTGCCCAAGGAGCAAGGAATGCATCACCCTAATGGCAGCTATGGATTGGGGATATGAGAGCAGAGAGTCCTGGTGGTGCTAAGTAGTTACAGGTAGCTGCCGTAAACACCAGTCTTCGTGTATCTTAAGTACTGTTCTGGTTTGCCTTTGTTCTATAACAAGCTACCTCTGAAGATGATGGCTTAAAGGGGTTATAATTTTACTCTATTGCATGGTTTTCTAGGTCAAGACACTGGGCAAGGCTTGTCTGGGCAGTTCTTGGCCAGAGCACATGTGGGACATTTGGTAGTATTCAGATAATCCAGAGCATCCCAGACAACGTTGTGACTTGCCTGCTACTGTGATATAGACCTCAGCGCTTCTCTGTGTGGTCCTTCCAACAAGATACATTTCTTACACAGCAGCTTAGTAAAGCAGACAGGCTAGTCCAGATTCAAGGGAAGGCAAAACAGAGTGCACCTCTCAATGGGTGGAATGTCAAGGAATTTGAAATCATCTTTATTCTACCACGGATGATTTTGTCTATTAGTGACTCATGTGCTCTTGGGTGTTTCCTAAGCTAGTGGCAAGTAACTGTTCTAATAATACATCTACACAGCATAATTTAAATAAAATTTGCTTGGATTTAAAATTCAGACACCCTATGTAAAAATCAGAGTTTAATCAGAGAAGCAGAAACACTGGTAGATAGTTAGCTAGAAAGATTAGGGAGACAGATAAATAGACAGACAGATATCTCCAACATTTGATGGGTTTGTTAAGGAGATTTGACCTTAAACTAGCGGTTCTCAACCTGTGGGTCATGACCCCTTTGGGGGTCAAATGACCATCAGAGAACACATATTTCCGATTGTCTTAGGAACCAAGACACTGCTCCTTTATCCATTTCCAGGCGGGTCCGCCCACATGCATATATACCCACATCCACATACAAATACCCGATGTGATGACATCATCGCGCCAACACCCATCACATTCTTCCTGTACAAATACAGGTGTATGTGACAGGGTTGGCACCATAATGTACTTATGAGGACCAGTCACACATGTGTAGAGAGCAACTACTATATAGCTACTGTGTAGAAAGCAGCTGCTGTGTAGAAAGCAGCTACTGTGTAGAAAGCAACTGCTGTGTTGAAAGCAGCAATATTGGAGGTAAAAAGACACTTCATGAATTATAATTACTGTTTAAATGTAAACCATATGTTGTAAAATCATCAACTACTGCAAATATATATATATAGCTGTACCATGGGAACTTAATCTGGGTGCTGATGGGTCTTTTTACATTCAGCTGTGGTTGCTGTGAATACTGCCCCCTTGTGACAGTAACAGGTTTGTGAAAAAAGCAACACAGAGAATGGTAAATCATAGGAAACTTTAATGAACTGTATTGACTGAACTATGCCATGTATCATCTTTTGTATTATTCAAACTATTGTTATATGTTATTTTCTTAGCAAACCATTCAATGGCAATGGATTATGTAGAGAGAATGTTAAGAAAAGAAAATATAGTAAGGATATTTTACACTATGGTTTTCCCTCAATAATTACAGCAAGAATTAAGATACCACAATGTGTTATTTGTTATGAAATTCTATCAACCGAATCTATGAAGCTGAGAAAACTAAAATGCCATTTTTATAGATAGCATCCAAGCTTTGCAGCAAGGATACCAACTATTTAGAAACAAAGCTGATGGACTCAAGAAAGTCAGATTTGACACTGGTGGCAAGTACCACAAACAAAACATAGCAGTTGTTGAAGCTTCATATTTGGGGGCACTCAGAATCACCAGAACTATGAAATGTCACACCATTACTGAGGATTTACTGTTGCCAGCAGCCAAAGACATTGTTCAAGTTATGATTGGAGATGAGTTTGTTACAAAATTGAGTGCAATTTCCTTATCTAACAGCACTGTCCCCAGAAGAATAGATGACATGTCTGCTGATATTCTTGATCAGGTAATCCAGGAAATTAAATATGCTCCACTTCCCATATTTGGCATCCACCTTGATGAATCTACAGATGTTGCAAACTGTTCACAGTTACTGGTTTACATGAGGTATATTAATGATGGCGACTTTAAAGATGAGTTTCTTTTTTTGAAAACCTCTTGAAACAACTACTGCATGTGATGTATTTGACATAGTTGGTTTATTTATGAAAGACCATAAGATCCCTTGGGTCAGGAAAAGGTTTGTGGTGTTTGCACAGATGGTGCTCCAGGTATGCTAGGACGTCGATCTGGATTTCAACATGTAGTACTAAATGAGTCACCAAAAGTCATCAGAACTCACTGTATGATTCATCAGCAAATATTAGCAATAAAGATGCTGCCACAAGAGTTACAAGAAGTAATTAAAAGTGTCGTAAGTTCTGTCAATTTTGTAAGGGCAAGCACTTTAAACAGTCAACTGTTTTCACAACTGTGCAACGAGTTGGATGCGCCGAATAATGCTCTGCTATTTCACACTGACGTGACATGATTGTTGAGAGGAAAACTTTTAAAACCTGTTTTTGAGCTTCGCAATGAACTCGTAACGTTTTCAAATCAGAAAGCAAGACCGCAGTTCAAAGTACTTTACAGTGATAAAGGTGAGCTGCAGGAAAGTTTTTTCACTTGGTTGACATCTTTGCCATCTTGAATGAATTAAATTTATCACTGCAAGGACCAAATGCAACATGCCTCAATTTGTCTGAAAAGATCCGATCATTACAAATGAAACTTCAACTTTGGCAAAAAATAATGGATGAAAATAAAATTTACACGTTGCCTACCTCATCTGCTTTCTTTGAAGAACATGACATTAAACTAGACAAAAGGATTACGATGATAATTTCTGTGAAAGGACATGCACATGCTGGCAGATGAAATTTCATCATACTTTCAAAATCTACCAGACACCCCACTTTCACTTGCCAGAAGCCCATACAAAAAGTTGAAGACATTCCTGAGACAGCACAAGAGGAGTTCATTGAACTTATTAATAGCAATGCAGTGAGAACTGATTTTTCTACAATGCCAGTTACAAAATTCTAGATCAAGTGTTTGTAGTCATAACCTGTTCTGTCTGAGACTATGTTGCGCCTTCTTCCATTTCCAACAACATATCTTTGTGAAACAGGGTCTTCCAGCTTGTTGGTTATCAAGAAGACTTGTTATGGAAGATGATCTTCATTGTGCTCTTGCAAAGACTGCCTCCAAGAATTTCTGATCTGGTGAGAAAGAAGCTATATCAATCTTAAAACTGACATTGGCTTTTTGTGTACACTGTTGCAAAATGTATCGATGTAGTTTACTGTTGTGATATTAAGACTGTTACCCATGCTACACCATGCTTCAAGACAAAATTTCATTTATTTGTAATTAGAAATAAATATTTCACAATATATAATTACATATTGTTTTGTGATTAATCACTATGGTTTAATTATGTTCAATTTGTAACAATGAAAATATATCCTACATATCAGATATTTACATTGTGATTCATAACAGCAGCAAAATTACAGTTATGAAGTAGCAATGAAAATAATTTTATGCTTCGTGGTCACCACCACATGAGGAACTGTATGAGGAAGGTTGAGAACCACTGCCTTAAGCAGTGGTGGGAACTGGTTACGCTCCAGGAGGCTATTGTTTGTATCTAATGCTGGATTTGGTACTCACAGAAAGGCAAGATCAGTATTAAGTAGGGGACATCAATGTAAAACTGGGACCCACAAGCATGAGCTGGGTCCACCTGGAAAGACTGGAGCTTGTAGTACTTCAACCTGTCTCCTATTTTGATGCAATGAGTGTTCCACAGGACAGTGTCATCATTAAGGTTGGTGTAACCCCCAGTGTGGTAACACGAGCCATCCACTACCTCCCCCCACCCCATAGATTTCCTCCCTTATCAGACCATACAAAATCTTTAGTAATGTGTGTTATCAATTTTAATTATAGACTAAACTGTGATAAACATAGTTGTAAATTACTTAAGTGTGATATCTCTTAGAGTGCACCACTAACAACAAAATTGATTTGAACAATCTTTCTACATTGAATTATGACAATAACAGTTACAATATTATTAGTAAATAAATAAAAACTTTCATTTTTTCTGCTTTTCCTTTCATCACTATTTCATTCTCAAACAAGTTATCGATATAGACTCACAAACACTAATTACCACAATATTGTAGCATAAATACTAGCTAATTTGACAAAATCAGTGACTATAAAAACACAGGCAGCAATGAAACATCAGTGGGTGCTTGTAGCTCACGCAGACGAAATAGAGACAGTGTCGTTGTAATTGAGTAAAAATGATAGCTCTGACTGGAGTGCATTAAAAAATACCAAACCCTACTGCTGTCAAGTCCATTCTGACTGATAACGACACGATTAGACATTGGAGTTTCCAAGACTGGCAGTCTCTTTGGGAGCTAACAGCCTCATCTTGCTCCCATTGCCGTTGTTAGACGACATCGAGTTGTTCCAACTCATGGCTACCCAATGCACAGCACAACTAAGCACTACCAGGGCCTTCACCATCCTCTCAGTTGTTCTTACGTTTGAGTCCGTTGTAGCAGACACTCTGTCGATCCAGCTTACCCAGGGCTTTCCTCTTGTTTATTGCCCCTCGACTTTACTAAACATGATGTCCTTCTCCAGGCAGGTCTGGTCTCTCCAGCCAACAGGTCCAAAGAACATAAGACAAAATGTTGCCATCCTTGCTTCTATGAAGCATTATGGCTGTACTTCTTCCATGGACAGTTCCTATGCCAGAACCATAATCCAAATGCCTTGATTTCTCTTTGGTCTTCCTTAATAAGTGTCCAATTTTCACATAAATGTGAAGTCATTGAAAATACCTTGGTATGTGTGAGGCTCACCTTAGTGATCAAAGTAATCTCTTTGCTTTTCAAGACTTTCAAAAGGTCTTGTGCATCAGATTTACCACATACAATGCATCCTTTCATCTCTTGACGGCTGGCATTGTTTGTGGATCAAAGCAAGATGAATTCCTTGATCATTTCAATCTTTCTCCATTTATCACGATACTACCTATTGGTTTAGTTGTGAGTATTTTGATCTTTATATTGAGTTGTAATCCACACTGAAGGCTTCAATGGATATATGTATGGATTGTGATAAGAGCTGTAAGAGCCCCCAATAAAATTTTTTAAAAAGAAAACAGTTAAGAAAATGCCAACAGCAGACTACATTAGACAACCTTTTTTCTTCTTCTTTTTTTTTTTTCTTAAGAGAAAGCCAGCCAAGTCCTAGTGAAAAGGGCAAAGCTGGGGGGGGGGGGGGACTTGTGAAAAGTAGCTACCAGTTGATTTGATGGAAGGGGATGCCCCTTCCCTCTCGCCATCCCTCTTCTCCACATCCATGTCCACAGATTCAGATGCAATCTATCTCAAGGTAGGGGCCATACTGTAGTCCTTAAAAATGTTTTTAATGTGTTTCTTATTTAAATTCTATGATTTAACATTGAACTAATTTACTTTGAAATTTCTGTGTAAATGCTGTATATAAAAAGGCAAGGTGAGGGTAAAACCTTGGTGGTCTAGAACGGATTAATTGTTTTCAGTTATTTCTTATGGGAAAAGTTGATTCAGAACTCGACTGCATCACATCTTGACGCTTCTAGAAAGGATTAGCGTTGAGGTCCAGAGTTCTACTGTACTTGTATGTAATATCAATTATATTATTTTATAATTTGTACATTTCTGTTGGATCACCTTTCTTTGGAACGGCCACAAATATGGACCCTTTCTAATCAGTTAGCTAAGTTCTGTCTTCCAAATGTCTTGGCATAGACAAATGAATGCTTTCTGTGCTTCACCAGCTTATTGAAACATACCAATGGGTATTCCATCAATTCTTGGAGCTTTTTTTTGGCTAATGCTTTCAGTGAAGATTGAACTTCTTCCTTCAGTACCACTAGTTCTTGCTCATATGCTACCTGTTGAAATGGTGAAACATTGGCCAGTTATTTTTGGTACAGTGGCTCTGTGTAGTATTTCCATCTTCTTTTGATACTGTCAGCATCATTAAATATTTTGCCCATAAACCTTACTTCCATCAAGTCTATTCTGATTCATAGTTACCCTATAGGACAGTGTAGAATTGTCCCTGTGAGTTTCTGAAACTAACTCATTATGGGAGTAGAAAACCTCCTTGTTATCATTATTTTGCTGATAGAGACTTTTAAATTCAAGACTTGACTTTTCTGTAGTTCTTTCAGTTTGAGATATGCTGATCATGTTCTTACATCTGAGTTTTCTAACTCTAGGTCTTCACATTTCATTATAATATTTTACTCTCTTCTTGAGCTGCCTTTTGAAAATTTCTGTTCAGCTCTTTGATGTCATCATTTTTTTCCCATTTGCCTTAGCTACGGTACAACTAACAGCAAGTTTCAGAGTCTCTTCTGACATTCACTTTGATCTTTTTTCCCTTTCCTGTCTTTTTAATGACCTTCGGCTATTTTCATCTAGATGTTCTAAATGTCCTCCCACTGCTCATCAGTTCTTCTGTCCTCAGTGTTCAATGCATGAAATCTGTGCTTAAGATGATCTTGAACTTCATGTGGGATAGACTCAAGGTCATATTTTAGCTATCATGGACTTGTTTTAATTCCTTCATTGTCTATCTGAACTAACATATGAGCAATTGATGGTCTGTTCCACAGTAAGCCCCTGGTCTGGTGTTTGCTCCTGATATTGAGTTTCTCCATTTTCTCTTCCCACACATATAGTCAGTTTGATTTTTGTGTATTCTATTTGGAACAGCCCATGCATATAGTCACCATTTGTGTTGAAAACAAAAAGGTATTTGCAATTAATAAGTCATTGATCTTGCAAAGTTCTATCATGCAATCTCCAGCTTCATGTCTATCATCAAGACCCTATTTTCCAACTGATCTTTCTTCCTCTTTGCAACTTTGCATTCCAATGGTCAATAATTATCAATGTATCTTAATTGCATGTTTGATCAATTTCAGACTGAAGACCATTGGTAGAATTCTTCAACTTCTTCATCACTAGCTTTAATGGTTAGTGCACAAATTTTAACAATAGTTGTATTAACTAGTTTTCCTTGTATGCGGGTAGGCATTATCCTATTACCCTAACCCAAACAGAATTGTACTTCAAGATAGATCTTGAAATGTTCTTTTTGATAATGGATGCAAGCCATTCCTCTTGAACTTGTCATTCCTGGCATAATAAGCATATTATTTTCTGCTTCAAAATGGCCCCAAACAGTCCATTTCAACTTACTAACACCTAGGATATCAATCTCTATGCATTCCATTTCATTTTTTTACAATTTCCAAAATTCCCAGATTCATAGTTCTTACATTCCAAGTTCCAATTATTCCCTGATGTTTGCAGCTGTTTCTTCTCAGTTTGAATCATGCCCCATTGGCAAACGAAGGTCCTGAAGGCTTTACTCCAGCAGTCTACTCAATCCACACCATATGGTTGACTCTACTTTGAGAAGGCAGCTCTTCCTGAGTCATAATTTGAATGCCTTCTGAGTTGAGGGACTCATCTTCTGGTACTGTCTCTGACAATGTCCTGCTTCTATTCATGAGGTTTTCAGTATCTGACAATATTTCAATGCTATCCATCAGGTTGCCATTGGCTAATTCCTCAGAAAACAGACCTCCCTTTCCACTTTTCTGTCAGTGTGTTGTACTGTGGTGCCTTGTGTGTGGCTGTGATGCTGTAAGCTCTGCCACTGTCATTTCAATACCAGTAAGGTCACCCAAAGGGCATAGGGTTTAGCAGAGCTTTCAGACTGAGAACAGACTGCAAACAAGGAAGAGTTTCTCCAACTAGAAGGTTCAAGAAGAAATTAGCAAGAAGAGTTAGCCTTGTAGGTATATTGATACATATAAGCAGAATTTATTTTAGAGATAGCTTTCTTGTTATAACTACAGGGATATTTGTTATAGAATGTAATAAAGTCCTACTGAAACAGTAGACACAAATTTTATAGATAGTCATTTTGGGTCAACTGTTTGACTTGGTGTGGCATGCCTTCCCCATACCTAACTAGGGATGCCAATGATGCAGGATATTCTGATACCCTCACAGAATGGAGCATCCTTGCTCAGAAGGTGGAGACACTCAAAGTACATCCTGGAGACGGTGTAGCAGTTGCAGAGCCAAACACCTGAGATGAGTCATCAAATAAGCAGCAACTTGTATGAGCTGATGGCTTTCTTGTCACCTCTGCTCTCCAAAATTGCTTCGTATGGCCCACCTGACCTGGAAACGTACAGTGAAGGGACTTCTGAAGAGTGAAGTTCATATTACATGTCCCACCACAAGTATCAACATTACTCTTTGCAATGAAGAATCCCTTGGTGGTGTAGCATAATATGAGGCTGCTGAAGCAAACTGTTCAAACCCACCAGTCACTCCTGGGAAAAATGATGAGGCTTTTGGCTCCATAAAGATTTATAGCCTCAGAAACCTAAAAGGGACCTATCTACTTTGTCCTATGAGGTTGCTATGAGTTGTTATGAGGTTGCATAGACGCAATGACAGTGAGTTTGAAATAGGACCCTATAGATGCTTTCAATATAATTTTAACTACTTTGAATGTTTAAGTAATTTTTAAATGTAAAAATGAACAAAAAAATTATTTACTTAGGAAAAAATTTTCTTTTGTTCACATTATGAGGTTTATTAGGGAAGTAATATGCTATAAATCAGGATCAGAAATGACTCAGGTTACAGTTCTTCAGTCAAGACTTCTTAACCAGGCCCACAGGCACCCTTCTTTGTGACCATCAACCTTTCTGCTCTGCAGGCAGCCTTGTGTAACCCTCCTCCTCTGTCTTGCCCAAGCTAGTGCTACAAAGTTCTATAGCTCCCTTATAAACTGCGTAGAGGCAAGCCACTCCACCAGAAAGTCTCAGCATTCTTACTTCGTGTGTCAAGAAGCCACCTGAGTCTACCGTGACCATTTCTCTGCCACTGCTTTTGGCCATCTCGCATCTTTTTTTAAAATCATTTTGTTAAGGGCTCATACAACTCTTATCACGATCCATACACACATCAATTGTGTAAAGCACATTTGTACATTCATTTCCTTCATCATTCTCAAAATATTAAGCCCTTGCCATCAGGTCCTCATTTTTCCCTTCCCTCCCCGCTCCCCCATCCCTCATGAACCCTTGATTATTCATAAATTATTATTTTGTCATATCTTTCCCTGTCCAACATGTCCCTTCACCCACTTTTCTTTTGTCCGTCCCCCAGATAGGAAGTCACATGTAGATACTTGTAATCGGTTCCCCCTTTTTAAACCCACCCTCCCTGTACCCTCCCAGTATTGTCACTCACACCACTGGTCCTGAAGGGATCATCCACCCTGGATTCCCTGTGTTTCTCATTCCTATCTATACCAGTGTAAATCCTCTGGTTAGCCAGACTTGAAAGACAGAATTGGGATCATGATAGTGGGGGTGGAGGACGCATTTAGGAATTAGAGGAAAGTTGTATTTTTCATCATTGTTACATCGCACCCTGACTGGCTTGTCTCCTCCCTGAGACCCTTCTGTAAGGAGATATCTAGTGGCCTGCAAATGGGTTTTGTGTCTCCATTCCACACTACCTACCTCATTCACTATGGTAAGATTTTTTGTTCTGATGATGCCTAATCCCTGATCCCTTCGACATCTCATGATCACACAGGCTGCTGTGCTTCTTCCATGTGGACTTTATTGCTTCTGAGCTAGATGGCTGCTTGTTCACCTTCAAGCCTTTAAGATCCCAGAAGCTATAACTTGATAGCTGGGCACCATCAGCTTTCTTCGTCACATTTGCTTATGCACGCATTTGTCTTCAGTGAACGTATCACGGAGGTGAGCACACAATGATATGATTTTTTGTTCTTTGATGCCTGATAACTGATCCCTTCACACCTCGTGATCACACAGGCTGGTGTGTTCCCTCCATGTGGCTTTGTTGCTTCTGAGCTAGATGGCCGCTTGTTTACCTTCAAGCCTTTAAGACTCCAGGCGCTATATCTTTTAATAGCCGGGCACCATCTGTTTTCTTCACCACATTTGCTTATTCACCCTCTTTGTCTTCAACAGTTGTGTCGGAAAGGTGAGCATCATAGAATGCCAATTTAATAGAAAAAAGTATTCTTGCATTGAGGGGGTACTTGAGTGGAGGCCCATTGTCCATCTGCTACCTTAATACTAAACCTATAAATATATGCACATAGATATATTTCCCTATCCTCATATATAAATATATTTGCATGTGTACATGTCTTTATATAGACCTCTATAAATGCTCTTTGCCTCCCATCTCTTTCCTCTATTTCCCTTGATTTTCCTCCTGTCCCACTATCATGCTCAGTCCCCACCAGGGTTTCAGAAATTACTCTTGGTTATATTACCCTTGGTCATGCCCTACCAGGCCTCCCACACCCTCCTCACCACCAATTTGGATCACTTGTTGTTCCCTTGTCCCTGGGTTTGTTAACACCACTGCCTTTCCCCTGCACCTCCCCTTATCCCCCAGAACCGTCAGTCCCGTTGTTTTCTCCTCCAAGATCTTATTTTGACAGACCTGTGGAGATAATAACATGCACAAAAACAAGACAACAAAGCCAAGCAACAATATACAACACAACAACAAAACAAGAAAGAAAAGCTTGTGGGTAGTTCAAGGATTGTTTGTTGGCCATTAGGAGTGTCTCCCACTCCATTCTGTTTGGGCACCATGCCCTGGCCCCAAAGTCCACCTTCAGCATTCCCTGGGGACCTTGCTGCTCCAATCCCTTTCTATTTTGTTGCACTCCCTTAGTGTGTTGCCCCGATGTGGCAGGATCAGTTTGGGTGCAATTTCTACACTGTGTCTCTGGTGTTATGCCCTGTCAGGCTATGGGTCAGTGAAGGGCGTCATGTCTCATAGTGGTCCTTTCTGTGGACTGGTGCTCTAATTGGGAACAGCATCCTCAAGGCCTAGTGGGCCAGCATGTGCTCCACTCTTTCCTCCTCCCCCTTCATCTGCTCCCATGTGCTCTGATCAGATATGTCCCTATCCCGGAGCTTCAGATTCAATACTGTCTTTGAAATAAATTATTTTGGGGGAAGGGGAAGGTGTCCATGTAGTAGTTGGGATTGAGGCCAACCTCCAACCTCTCCACTTCTTTCTTTTTTTAATATAAAGAATTTAAGGAGATCAGTATTAAAAAGTTTTGATCAGGAATGTTGATTACCCATTTCCAAGCCCCACCCTAAAAAATTATGGTATAAAAAGCTTATGTTCATGAAAACAAACTTGTTTCCCATGCAAATTTTAAATATATTTTATTTAGGTTCAAACGAATAAGATAATATTTTATCCAATATTTTGAATTTTTATTATAATTATATAAAATAATTATATTGAAGTATGTGGAATCCTGTAAGATGTCTTCAAACCAACTCTAGTTTTTGCTATCATGCTCTATAAATATTAGAATTTTCTGTTTCTCAAATTATTAATGGGGTGAAAATCACTGATCCCAAGTAACCTATACAGATTTCTATACCTAGAAAAAAAAACATTCTGTTCAAGTATACATTGTACATTTATAAAAACTGACACCTTACCTGCAAAGCACATTTCAATACATATTATAAACGCATAGCAAAGAATTGATATCTGTCACAATCTCTGACTATAATACAATTATATTGTAAATTAATTATTAAAAAACAAAGAACTCTGTGTATTTAGAGATTCTAAAGCATGGGTTTTTTTCTCTAGCAACATTTTAGTTACATTGTAAGCTCAACTTAGCAATCTAGAAAAAATTTGAGTAAATTTATGATAAGGTTTTAACATATTTTTAAAGTATGTATGGATCAAAGAAGAAATTAGTAGTACTGAGAATTAGAAAATATTACATACTAAAATCTGTTTAATGGGCTCTAGTGGCACTATAGGGTAAGCACTGGACTACTAATCACAAAATCAGGGGCTCAAATCCACCAGTCCCTTCCCAGGAGAAGGCTGAGACTATCTGCTGTGAAGATTGACAGCCCCAGAAACCCTACAGAGAGTTGCTATAACCCAATAGCAGTGTAAAACTATTTAAAACTGCTTATAAAAACACGGGAGGAGCAGCTAAAACTACACTTTTAAGGCAATACATTGCTTAAACACATGTTTTATCAAAAATAAAAATTAATGAACAAAACACAACTCAAAAAACTAGATAAAGAAAGATCTAGTAAAGGCAAATTGAATAGAGGGAAGAAAATATTACTGAGAAGACTGAAAAGAAAGGAATTGGAGAACAGTAGAAAAACACAACTAAATGTTCATTAAAAATATTAAATTCTCTAGCAAGACTTTCCAACAAAAGAGAGATTGAGAA
The DNA here is from genome assembly GCF_050624435.1 of Tenrec ecaudatus. NCBI lineage: Eukaryota > Metazoa > Chordata > Mammalia > Afrosoricida > Tenrecidae > Tenrec > Tenrec ecaudatus. The sequence goes on from NC_134532.1 coordinate 89,638,178, forward strand.
TAAAAGATATTGTGATCAAAGATAATATCAATAAAAAATATGATAGATATTTAATGAGCATAAAAGAATATTTTGAAAAACCATACAAATTATTTAAAAAGTGAATGGACAATTTTCTTTAAATACATGTATAACAATAAATTGACTATTAAAAAGTCAAAAATCTAAATAAATCATTAAACCACTGGAGAAAAAGGAATCAATCATTGAAATTCACCCATTAAAAATACAAGATCCAAACAACTTTCTAAGAGACTGGGTTACAACATCTTTAAGGTTCTTCTAAGATTGTCCATAGTGTAAGAGCATGAGAAATGTCCCTCATGTGTGCATTACTTCATATATCAAAAATAGTTTAATGAAAAGGACAAAAAACTAAAAGGCCAATCATACTTCTGAATATAGACAGAAAAATACTAAACGAGGCACCAACAAAGAGCTTTCTGAAATTAATTTACATATATCCATAAAAAATTAATTATTAAAAATCCTCACAACATCTACAGATACATTTCAATACATGCATAACAAGTATTTCATAGAATCCAGGATCTTTTTCATAATTAAAACTAATAGCTGCAAAAAACAAAAGGGAATTTCCTTAACATGTCAAAGGAAATCTGTCAAAAATATATAGCAAATATTATACTTAACTGGTGAAATATAGAAACAATCCCATTTAAATTTAAAAATACAATAAGACTACCCATTATCCTCACTTCTAGTTAATTCTGTTCTCTGAGACATAAACAAAGCAATATAATAAACAAAAGAACTTAAAAGAATGGGGAAAAAAGAACTAAAATTATTTGTAGATGATGTAAGGCAGTTTAGTAAAGCTGATAGACTAAAATATCAACATGTAAATAAAAATAGCATCATTACATACCCACTAAAAACATCTAGAAGATGTAATTTTGAAACAGATTCCATTTACAATAGCAATGACAAAAATAAAAACAAAGAGCTAGGAATAAATCTAACAATAAATGTGTAAGATTTTATGAAGGAAAATTATAAACAGGCATTGAAAGACTTATAAAATCAAATAAGTATATGAATATATATACTTATTCATATATTAGAAGACACAACATCATAAACATCTCAATTTATCTCAAATTAATCTATAAAGTTAATGCAATTCCAACCAACTGACAAGTTAATTTGAATGCCCTAAAAAAATAAAATATCATGAATAGGAGGAGGATGGAAAGAAGAAAGAAAATGAGAATAATAAAACTACTACAAACAATAAAATAATTTAGTAAGGTAATGGGCTATATATTTTACATGGAAAAAATGTATAGCTTTTATCTACACAAACAATAACAAGTTAGATGATATAACCATGGGGGAAACTTCATGTTCAATTACAACAAAGAAGAATAAATTGAGCAGAAACATATACAAAACCTATATGGAGAACAACTCACTGCCATCAAGTCAATTCTGACTCACAGGGACCTACAGGCCAGAAAAGAAGTGATCCTATAGGTTTCCTAGACTGTAAATCTTTACTGAAGTGGCAAGCTTTATCTTTCTCCCACTATGCAGCTGGTGGTTGCAAATATTTTGTGGTTAACAGTGGTTAATAACCAACTACAATGGCAATGAACAAAAATATTAAGCATTCTTGAAAGACACTAGAATGAACAAAAATATTAAGCATTCTTGAAAGACACTAGAATAGATGTGATCAAATGGAAAGATACCTTCTGTCCTTTAAACCCGTGTTCTTAAATAACACATCACCCTAAACGTGCCCGTTATCTCTAAGCTAATTTATAAATTTAGGTCTATCTTAATGAAAATACCAAAGCTTCTTTATTGAGTTAGGCACTAATCTTAAAGTTTCCATTTGAGATAAAAGTTCATGCAAGAATAGCCAGGAAAACATTGAAAAAGTAAACCAATGGAAGTGGGAAGGGAATTAATCCTACCAAACACTAAAAGTACTACAAAGTGTATGTAATTAAAACAACATGGTAGTAGCACAGGAATAGACAAATGGGCCACTGGAACAGAATATAAATCATAGAAATAGATAAAATTTCACATAGAAATTTAGTATACAATAAATATGGCATAATAAACCATTAGTACAAAATGGACTTTATAATAATTGGGGCTATAACAGCTGGGTATCCATTTGCAAAGAGATAAAATTATATCTATAACTTATTGTGTTAGACTGGGTTGACTGGAGAAACAAATCCAGAGACACTCATATGTATGTAAGAAAGAGATTAATATCGAAGAGTAATTATACATTAAGAAAACATTCCAGTTTTACTAAGAAACAACCCAGCCCAGATCAAGTTAATAAGTCCAGTATTAGCCCGGAAGTCCAATACTTATCCATAAATCTCTCTTCAGATTCAGTCAGCACACGCAGTAATGCAAAATGCAGGAAGATCATAGGCCAGTGGGTGCATGCATTCTTATGAATCCAAAGGTGGTGGAAGCATCTCACCTCTGGCATGGGTCTCTGAGTGGTTAAAGCTCTCTGAGTGTGGCTCTTTAACAGGAAGGTGAAGCAGAGAGAGGAGCTCTTGCAGGTCTCAGCAAGTCTCCTGAGGCTTGTCAGCAGAAAGATCAAGGCTGAGGGGGGTGGGGGTGCAGGTGAACTGGTCTTCAGGGAGCCATTTATATCAGTCAACCTTCAATCAAACTGCGACCTGATTGACAGGCTAAACTCCACACCTTCACTCTTAGTACCCTCAAGTTGACACGAGATTGTGTAACTACCACACTTACACCATATACAGTAGCACTCCAGACCTCAACACTAAACCATTCTAGAAGGAGATTTGAGATGTCATGTGGTCGAGTTCTGAATCAATTTTTCCCATAAGAAATAACTGAAAATGGATTAATCCATTCTGGACCACCAAGTTTTCACCCCAACCTTGCCTTTTTATATAAAATTACACAGAAATGTCAAAGTAAATAAGTTCAGAGTCAAAGAATAAAATCTAAATAGAATTTAAATAAGAAACACAACATTTTAAAAGTTTTTAACAACTACAGTATGGTCCATACCTTGAGAGAGATGAGGATGTGAATCTGTGGACACGGATGTGGAGAAGGATGTATGGAGAGAGAGTCATTATTTGGAAGGGGAATCCCCTTCCATAAAATCAACTGGTAGCTGCTTTTCAGGAGTTTTTCCCTTTTTTAATAGGACCTGGCAGGATTTCTCTTAAAAAAAAAAATCTGTCTAATGTGGTCTGCTGAGGGACTCTGCAGAAATCAGTGCAGGAGAGTTACTAAGAGGGAAATTTCACACTGCCAGGTTAAAGGAGGGGCATCATAAAGATAAATAGGCACAGATCTACTAGGTTTTGAGAAGCTGGGGTATTTGGCCAGCTAGGGTTTGACCTTAGCCCTCACACTGCCTCAGCCGGAGCCAGGATCATTTGGAGTTGGCTCAGGGGCTTTATCTAAACACAGCCACAGCTTGCTGCTGCAGCGGTGTAGGGATTAAACCCCTCCAAACCCACAGTCAGAGATTGGGGCTCAGTTATATTGTTACTTTTGTTTCCCTCTCTTCTCTCTATCCCTCACAATCTCAACAGGCTTAGTATTTTTTCCTTGTTTTCTTTTCCTCTTAGCTTTCCTCTCACACACCACTCTCAAAGTCCAGGTCACTCCCAATAGACTAGGGCATTTACACTTGCCCTCCATCCAACTGGGAAAGCTCCACCCTCTGCAGCATAACCCTAGGTGGGGAAAGCCCGCCCAGTCTCCACCAAGAGGTATGCCACCCAACTTCTTCCAGGGCAAATCCCGCCCACTTTCTTCCTGGGGAAACCACTTGCCCACCCTCTGCAATACTGCGCACATGGCTGGGGAAATCCCTCCTACCGTCTATGGGGGAAACCCTGCATGCATGGCTTGGAGAGCTCCTTTCTAGCCTCTGGGGTCCCATGTAACTAGGGGAACTTCCTCCTGCCTGCCGTGGTGCCTCATAGCTGCCTAGGGCAGCTCGGCCAACACTCACCAACATTCATTGCTGCTGCGGGAACCTCTGCTTAACCTCTGCCCAATCTCCTCAGTGATCTGCCTGACCAAGGAAATTCTGCTCACCATTCTCAGTGCTCTACACCAAAGCGGGAAACCACCAACCTTCTGTGGCATTTCTATTTCAGCAAGCACCCCAGCATGCCCTCTGCAACACCCCAAGCTGCCATGGGCCACACAATCACAGCTCTTTGTGAGACCACCCAGTACAACACCATCCTCCTGTGTCCACAACAACCCAACTACTGTCCCCTGAGAGGACCATCCAACTTGCCCTCCAAATAACATAATACTGATCAACTAGGGAAAGAGTGAAACCAAAGGAGGATAAAGTAGTAGGCGAGCATCATAGTGCAATCAGCTGCAGGCAATTTGAAGAAGTATTCCTACGAGTTTCCAAGAGAGAGGCAGTGCTCTTCAACTCCCTGGAAAATGGTACCTGGCTCCGCTAAAACGATGCAACACAAACCGCAATCAGCACTAAGGATATCAACGAAAAAACATGAGGAACAAAGGCAATGGCAGAAGATGTCCTGAACCTAATGACGTGCATAGAAGAAAAAGATATTGATCTGCCACATAAAGAAATCTTCAGAATGCTGCTTGGAATCATACAGGACATGAGCAAAACAACACAGAAAAAGAATGAAATGATAGAGGAGATAAGTCCATACACCAAAAGGAAATACAGGAGCTTAGGGACGAGATAACAAAAAACAGTAGCAGACTCACAGACTTTGCCATTCGACTGCAGGAGGCAGAGAACCACACCAGTGACCTAGAGGACAGCCAAGCAGACTTTAACAAACACAAACAAAATTCTAATAAGATCATCAGAGAAGCTGAAGAAAACCTAAGAGCTATGTCTGATGCTATGAAGTGGAACAACATTAGAATTACTGGCTTACTGGAGGAAGACACAACAAAGAAGTCATCTGCAACAATAGTAAGTGAATTCTTGGATGAAAACTTCCCCAGCTTAATGAATGAAAACCAGGAAACCACTCAGGAGGCTGAAAGGACACCAGCTAGACTGAATCCCAAGAATTCACCAAGGCACATAATAGTTAAATTATCCAACTTTGAAGAAAAGGAGAAAATCATGAGAGCAGCTAGGGAAAACCAAGAAATCACATATAAAGTTTCCCTAATAAGAATATGCTCAGACCTATCAGCTGACACTATGAAGAAGAGAGAGTGGAGTAACATATTCCAAAAATTGAAGGAAAATAACACAAACCCAAGAATATGCTCTCCAGCCAAATTATCTGTCAAGATATATAGAGAAGTAAGAGTCTTCCAGACAAGAAAAAACTCAAAGAATATGTTAGAAGACACCCAGCCCTACAAAAGATCATTGCCGACCCAGTATGGGCAGAAGAACAGTATGCGCCAAGCAAAAATAAAGAGACTATGAACACCCAGAGGGCAACAGAGAGAAAACATCCCCCAAGATAGCATTGACTTTGAGGTGGAAAGAAGTCAACAATGAACCACACATATGCACATGCACAACGGAAGTTAGGTATACACCCAACACAAATAGTATGGCATCACAGAATCAACAGATGGAGATAATTACCCTAATTATCAGTGGACTGAACTCAGGCATTAAAAGACTGAAGCAGAATGGTTTAGAAAACACAATCCATCAATCTGCTGTCTACAGGAGACACATCTCAAGACTACAGACAAAATAGGCTGAGAATCAAAGGCTGGAGAAAAGCATACCAAGCAAAGAGCAATTAAAAAAAATCAGGGGTTGCAATCCTAATCGCATATAAAATTGACCTCAAAGTGCAAACCATAAAAAGAGATATGGAGGGACACTATATAATGTTCAAGGTGGTGATAGAAAAAGAACCAGTAACCATTTAAAACATATATTCCCTGAAAGGACTCACTGAATAAATCAACCAAACACTCCAAAAGATGAAGAAAGAAATCACAGTCTCAAAAATTATAGTAGGTGACTCGAATATACCGCTCTCTGAGAAAGATAGATCACAGGGAATGAAACTGAAAAGAAAGGAGGCTTGAGATCTAAATACTGCAAGTAGACAATTTGACATGATAAATATTTAAAGAGCTTTTCATCCACATACAAAAAAATAACATTCTTTTAAGCCCACATGGCACATATTCTACGATAGACCACATGCTGGGTAATAAGGCAAATCTACATAAATTTAAGCATATAAATTTAAGCACTGTGACATAAGACTGAAAATCAACAATAGGAAGATGAAGAAAACAAAAGTAAACACTGGGAGGATGAATAACTATTGCCAAAGGAATGTGGACTGGCCCAGATCAGAAACCAAGACATTTCTAGGAACCAACGAGAATGAGAATATGACATACCAAAATTTATGGAACACAACAAAGGCAGTTATCAGAGGAAGTTTCATAGCAATACAAGCACACATGAAAAAGGAAGAAACTTATGATTGATATGTTGGCACAAAATTTACAGCACAAGAACAGAGTCAACAGGACAATCCTACTAATAGGAAAAGAAAAGAAATAATAAAAATCAGGGTTGAGATTCAGGAGAGGAAAAGTAAGAAAACTATGGGAAAAATTAATGCTGCTAAAAGTTAGTTCTTTGAGCGGTAAACAGAGTCGACAGACCACTGACAAACCTAACCAAATAAAGGGGGGGAACAAATTTCAATAGCAAGAATGAGGGATGAAAGAGGGGTCATTACAACAGACCTTAATGAAATGAAAAGGATAATAACACAGTAGTAAGAAGGATTGTACTCCAATGAATTCAACAACTTGGAAGACATGAACAAATTCTGGGGGGAAAAATCTCCCCCCGCCAACCCCCCAGACTATCCCCAGTAGACATCAATAATCTCAACAGACCCTATAGCAATAGAAGAAATAGACAAGGTTATCATGGGATTACCAACAAAAAATCCCCTGGACCAGATGGCTTCACTGGAGAATTCTACCAAGCGTTTGGGGAAGAATTGAAACCAATCCTACACAAACTCTACCAGAACATAGAAAAAGTTGGCAAACTCCCTAACACTTTCTATGAAGATAGTAGAACTCTGATATTGAAACCGGGCAGGGATACCACAAGAATTGAGAACTACAGATCAATAGCCCTAATTAACATTGATGCAAACATCCTTAACAAATCACTGGCCAATAAAATACAAAAGAATATAAAACAAATAATTCACGATGACCAAGTGGATGTCATATGAGGGATGCAGGGATGGTACAACATATGAAAGACCATTAGCATCATTTGTCACATTAACAAGAAAAACATTTTTTAAAGACTTGAAGAAAAACAAGTGACCAGCTAGCTGATAAGCAACAAAACCCACATGGAAGAACCACATCAATCTGTGTGATCATGAGGTGTTGAAGGGATCAGGGATCAGGCATCAAAGAACAAAAAATCATATCATTGTGAATGAGTGGGAGTGGAGACCCAAAGCCCATATGTAGGCAACTGAACATTCACTTACAGAAGGGTCTCGGGGAGGAGAGTCAGGGTGCACTGTAGCCACAATGAAACATACAACTTTCCTCTAATTTTGAAATACTTCCTCCCCTCACTGTCATGATTCCGATTCTACCTTAAAAATCTGACTAGAGTGGAGGATGTACACTGATACAGATAGGAAGTGGAAACACGGAATCCAGGACAGATGAACCCTCAGGACCAGTGGTGAGAGTGGTAATACCGAGAGGGTGGAGGGAAGGTGAGGTAGAAATGGGGAACCCATTACAAGGATCTACATATAATCTCCTCCCTGGGGGATGGACAACAGAAAAGTGGGTGAATGGAGATGTTGAACAGTATAAGACATAACAAAATAATAATAATTTATAAATTATCAATGGTTCAGGAGGGAGTGGGGACTGGGAGATGGGGGGAAATGAGGAGCTGATAGCAAGGGCTCAAGTAGAAAGAAAATGTTTTCAGAATGATGATAGCAACAAATGTACAAATGTGCTTGACATAATGGATGGATGTATGGATTGTGATAAGAGTTGTACGAGCCCCCAATAAAATGATTTTTTTAAATGAACTAGAGGAAAGCTGTATGTTTCATCATTGCTACACTGCACCCTGACTGCCCCATTTCATCCCTTGTGCAGGGGATGTCCAATTTCCTACACCTGCGCTTTGGGTCTCCACTCCATACTCCCTCTCATTCACAATAATATGATTTTTTGTCCTTTGATACCTGATACCTGATACCTGATCCCTTCTTGAACACCTCGTAATCACACAGGGTGGTGTGCTTCTTTCATGTGGGCTTTGTTACTTCTCAGCTAGATGGCCCCTTGTTTATCTTCAAGGCCTCAGACACTTTATCTTTTGATAGCTGGGCACCATCAACTTTCTTCACCACATTTGCTTATGCACCCGCTTTGTCTTCAGCAATCATGCCAGGAAGGTGAGCATCATAGAATGTCAGTTTAATAGAACAAAGTGTTCTTGCATTAAGGGAGTACTTTAGAGGAGGCCCAATATCCATTTGCTACCTTAATACTAAATATATAAATATATGCACATAGATCTATTTCCCCATCATCATGTATAAATATATTTACATATGTACATGCCTGTGTTGAAACTCTATGAATGCCCTTTGCCTACTAGTTTTTTCTCCATTTCCTTTTACTTTCCTCTCGTCCCACTATAATGCTCAGCCTTCACTTGGTTTTCAGTAATTCCTCTGTTACATTGCTCTTGATCAAGCCTTACCAGGTCTTTTACACTCTCCTCACCACTGATTTTGGATCACTTGTTCCCTTTCCCCTGGGTTTGTTAACACCATTTCCTTCCCCCAGCTCTACTTTCCTCTAGTTCTTAAGTGCTTCCTCTCCCTCACTATCATGATCCCATTCTAACTTACAAATCTGGCTAGACCAGAGGATGTCCACTGGTACATATAGGAACTAGAAACACAAGAAATCCAGGACAGATGAAATCCCTCAGGACCAGTGGTGAGTGTGACGATACTGGGAGGGTGGAGAGAAGGTGGCATAGAAAGTGAGAACCAATTATAAGGATATACATAGAACCCCCTCTCTGTGCACTGACAACAGTAAAGTAGGTAAAGGAAGACATCAGAAAGTGTAGGACATGAAAAGATAATAATTTATTAATTATCAAGGGTTCATGAGGGAGGTAAGGGCCGGTTGGAGGGGAAAAAATGAGGAGCTGATACCAAGGGCTCAAGTAGAAAGCAAATGTTTTCAGAATGATGATGGTAACAAATGTACAGATGTGCTTGACACAATGGATGGATGTATGGATTGTGATAAGAGTTTTATGGGCCCCAATAAAATAATTTTTTAATTAAATAAGATCTGTAGATAAGATAGTAGTAGTATGTCCATTTCAATTTCTTGCTTTTTCTAGGATTATAAAAGATGTTAACATTAGAAGAAACAGGGTAAAGGGTATGTAGAAATTTTCTGGAAATTTTTTTCAATTTTCCTGTAAGTTCAAAACCATTTCAAAATGAAGTTTTTCACAGACTTGAAAAAGGCATAAGAATAAATAAATAAATGATTAACTCTTTAAGGATGCCACAAAGGTCAACTCTGAATCAAAGAGATTTCATCTTTTGTTTGTTTTAGGTACGTCCTATTTTCTCCATTCCAGAACATGGAGTCAGTCCCCCATTAGAAATTTGGAAATGGACATCCACAATTTAAAAAAAATTATATGGGACCATTGAAAGTTGATTTAATATTTGCGAAACGTTCCCTGGTTGCAAGAGAAATGACCATCCTAGTGTTCCTATATGTTTATATATTCCTTCTGTAAGGTGAACGTGCCATCTGAACCTACAGTCAAAAATCAACGTGACTGTGTGTGACATTAGAGATTGTGGGGCATAGTGTGAAGAGTGAGAACTCGAGGCTCACAGAAGTATCTGGAAAACTCGGCCAGTGGTTTGCACAATGAGCAGTCAAATGCCTTTTTGGTCAGAAAAGAGCAGCGTAAGTCACTCTCTCACTTCCATTAGCCTGGTAATATTTTTAAAATGTCAAGCCTATTTGTGTAATTATTTTTCCATGCATCTAAAAATATGTCCATTACCTTGGTTTTTAATCGCATGTTTGGCAATGTGGTAAAGAGGACAGAAACATCCTTACTGTCTTTCTGCAAAACCTTGTACCCTGCAGACAAAGAAGAGAAATGACACACCTATGTTCCTTCTTATCTGCCATCTGAAATGTTATGATCAATTTTACCTGTGACTATCTCATGGCAGAGTTTTTAATTAAAAAATTTTGTTTAGCATGTCTTATCCCCTGCTCATCTTTCAGATGCACAAACTGTGTAGGGCTCACATTAGTATCCCCAGAACATCAAGGTCTTGAACATGTGGTTGTTGCTGGGTCGTGGAGTTGGTTCCAACCCAGCAAGACCCTGTCCACAGCAGGGGACAGTGTCCACTCCTGAGCATCCTCACAATTGTTATGTTTGACCCCATTAGTGCAGCCACTGTCTCAATCCATCTCTGTGAGGTCTCTTTCACTGTCCCTCTACTTTACCAAGCATGATGTCCTTTTCCAAGGACTGGTCTCTTCTGATAACATGCCCCAAGTACATAAGCTAGAATCTCACCAGCCTACCTTCTAAGGAGAATTCTGGCTATATTTCTTCTTCTATTTTAATCATTGGGGGCTCGTACAACTCTTACCACAATCCATATATCCATCCATTGTGTGTCAAGCACATTTGTACTATCATCATTTGTTGCTATCATCATTCTGAAAACATTTGCTTTCTACTTGAGCCCTTGGTATCAGCTCTTCATTTTTCCCTTCCCACTCCCTCCCCCTCCCCCATGAACCCTTCATAATTTATAAATTATTATTTTGTCATATCTTACACCATCTGACATCTCCCTTCACCCACTTCTCCACTGTCCAGTCCCCAGGAAGGTTATAGGTAGGTCCTTGTAATTGGTTCCCCCTTTCTCTCTCGCCTTTCCTCCAGCCTCCTGGTATTACCATTCTCACCACTGGTCCTGAGGGGCTCATCTGTCCTGGATTCCGTGTGTTTAGTTTCTATCTGTACCAGTGTACCTCCTCCGGTCTATCTGGCTATACTTCTCCCATGAATAATCTTAAATAATTAGGATGATGATGGGCTACTGGACAATGCGTTAGAAATTTGGGGTGATTATGTGGGCTGAGTAACTCGTACTTTTTAGTACTACTGAGAAATATTTTAGGACTACTGAGTTTAAAGCAAAGTATTAAAGCTTATTTATTACCTATTTATTTGAGGCTCAAATGAGTATTAAACGCTTGGCAATTGGCTGCTAACCTAAAAATTGGAAGTTCAAACCCGTCCTGTGGTGCCAGTGAAGAAAGTCCTGGAAACCTGTTCCATGAAAGTTACAGTCAAAGAAAGCACCGTGGATTCATTCTCTCTGTAGTACATGGAGTTATCCGGAGTCAGAATTAACTTCATGGCAATAGGTTTTCGGTACTTAAAGCAGTAGGTGCTGCACTAGTCAAGGGACTGCAAAGATGGACACAAATAATAATGTCTGCCTGTATAGTACAAATAAGGACTCAGTCACTGTTTCAGGTGTTTACATATGTGATGTCTTCATTAAAGTTCCCTATGTTATCTCTCTGAATTCTAGTATCTACTGCAATGGTTTCACAGAGCTCAGACAAAATTCATGATTCAAGGGTTTGTTAAGTTAGTTAACAAGTTGTAATACCAGTGAGAAATACTCAGGGTTGAGTTGTATCACAGGACATATTACAAAGTTCTTTCAAGTCTGCTAATAAATGCCCAAAGGGGCATGCCACTCCACTGTAAGCCTCAATCTGAAGGCACTTAGCTCAAGCTCCGTGGAATGGCAAGCCCAGCTCCAATTAAGTGCCCAGAGGCACCCCACTCCAGTAAGCCTCAGTCCAAAGGCACTCACTCCACTTGGCCTGGGTCAGAAAGTCCAACGTCCTCAATTAAGTGACTAGAGGCTCTCCACCCCACTAGCCAGCCTCCTGCACCAAAACACTCAAGCTTTACTTACTCCTTGGGCTGGGAAGTCCAGCACGCTGTTCCATAGTCTGGCTCCTGGTTCTGCTGCTGTTCCTCTGATGTTACAGCTGTCTTTGTATGCAGGAGGTTCACCCCACAGGAATCTGAGGTCCAGAGGATGCACGCCAGTCCTGGCACTTGCTGGAAATGAGATCCCTCCTTCTGTGTCTCAGAGGGCTCATTTTATACACAGCAGAATGGAAATCCAATGAATCCTCTTAATGCTATCACTATCTCCCTACCCTCACCCCACCTTCTTCCCAGATACATACAGGAAAAACGTTGTCTGCTTGGAGTTAGAGACTATGGTTAGGAAAGCTACATTAAATAATTCACTGCCCCTGTAACATATAGGAATTTGCATTCTCATTGTAATCCTACATCATTTTCAAGATGTGAAAGGTGAGAAAGGTTAACTAACTTGCCAAAAGTTACCTAAATAGTAAGTGGTTGACTTCCAGTAAAGTATCAGAACTAATTACATGGCTGGAGGGATATTCGCCAGTGAAGTCGTATAGCTGGCAGAGTAGGAAGAAGACCATTGCCAGAGTGTGGCATGCCTACTTGTAGAGGAAGAGGTCCTTTAACCCAATTTAAATATTTTATACAAAGCAATCTACTAGGATTGTAGAAGGAAGATCTAAAGTCACGTGAGCCCACAATATAATGTAGTAATTTTTTATTGTTGCTAAAAATAATCACAGCAAAACATGCAGCAATTTGCATCACCAGAACAAAAAATCTTATCCTAGTAAATGAGGTGGGGAGTGAGGAGTGGAGACCCAAAGCCCATTTGTCAGCCACTGGGCATCCCCTTACAGAAGGGCCTCAGGAAGGAGACAAGCCAGTCAGGGTATAATGTAGAAATGATGAAAAATACAACTTTCCTCTAGTTCCTAAATGCTTCCTTCCCACCCATTATCATGATCCCAATTCTACATTGCAAGTCTGGCTAGACCAGAGGATGTACACTGGTACAGATAGGAACTGGAAACACAGGGAATCCAGGGCGGATGATCCCTTCAGGACCAGTGGTGTGAGTGACGATACTGGAAGAGTAGAGAGAGGGTGGGTTGGAAATGGGGAACCGATTTTAAGGATCTACATGTGACCTCCTCTCTGGGGGATGGACAATGGAAAAGTAGGTAAGTAGGTGAAGGGAGACGTCAGACAAGGCAAGATGTGACAAAATCAAGATATGACAAATTATCAAGGGTTTGCGAGGTAGTGAGGTGCGGGGAGAGGGGGGGAATGTGGAGCTGATGCAAGAGGCTTAGGTGGAGAGCACATGTTTTGAGAATGATGAGGGCAATGAATGTACAAATGTGCTTTACCCAACTGATGTATGTATGGATCGTGATAAGAGTTGTACGAGCCCCTGATAAAATGATAAAAAAAATTTTTTTTAAACATACAGCAATTCAAAATTTCCACACATACACTTCAGTGACAATGATTAAATTCTTCAATTTCTGTAACCACTCTCACCCTCTGATATAAACTCTTTGCCCTTAGGCTCCCAATCTAGCCTTTTGAGTGGCTGTTGTCAATTTGATCCCAAGCAGATAGCTCTTCCAGAAGCCCTGCTCTTGTCGTGGTTGTGAGTCGACCAGTCTGATCTGCAAGGTCTGCAGTTCAACGTCACCAGGTGCTCTGAGGGAGAAAGATGAGGCTTTCTTCTCCCATAAAGAGTTGCAGTCTTAGAATCTCATGGTGGCAGCTCTTGAAAAAGAGCACGATGCTTCAGATGATACTCTTTGCTAATTAAACTAAACTATCTTTTGGTTTGAAGAAGGCTCCAGGGAATCTTCTTGGTTAAAGATTGAAAGATATCTCAGGGTATCGCTTGAGAAATTCATCCAGTCTCACAGACTCCAGAAAATCCAGGGTCCATGAGACTTTGAAACATTTTCATTTTTTGATCAGGAATATTCTATAGAATCACTAACCCAAATGTTGGTAATAATAGTTGGCCACCATCCAGTTCTTCTGGTCTCATGGCAACGAGGCAGTTGTTCACAGAGTTGTTCAATTAGTCACCTATTTTGGTACCTCACAAATAAAGATAGGGTTTCCAGTGTATAGACAAAATTAAGAAAAGAAAGATTTGAGAAGCACGAAGGAGTCTAAACCAAAACTATAAAATTTCAGTAGTGAGGAATAATTTTTTTCTTTATGAGGCATAGAAATCTCAAAAGTTAAAAGTTAACCTATGAATGATTAGGAATTTCAGCTAGGTGGTGGGATTTTTAGATGTATAGTATTCCCTTTTACAATAAAAACCAATCTGAGTATTCTCAGACAAAATAGCATAGATATTAATTACTTAAGTCCCAGCTCCATTTCTGGATCACAGTCAATACAAGGACTGATTGCAACAGTTTATATTGAGCTGGGTGATATATGCTTTCACTTAATACCAACCATAATAAAATTTAAAAATTGTGTCTGATACAGAAAAATAACACATCGCCCCCCCCCTTCCAGCCGCCATCCTCCCCTCCCCCAAGTCTGGCTTCAGAGAGAAAAACAAAACCCCAAAAATGTGGAGAAAGGTAAGCAAGACTAAGACCTGTTTACAGTTCCAAGTTTTAAAGAACTTTCAAGAAAATAACTCATTCTCTTCAGCTTTCCTGTATTCTTACCGCCCAGAGACCCTTGAGTGGCATGCTCTGTTTGGGTTTTGTTTTCATATGTTTTTGCTAATCAAATTATAGCTATTCCTCCAATAATCTTGGACATTGTAGTTCTGCTCATAGGAAGCCTTTCTAAAATAATATGACATATTTTCCTACTAATCACGTCAAGTCAACTCTACGTCCTGACAACCTTATGTGCATCTGAATAGAACCGTGCTCTAAAAGGTTTTCAATGCCTGATTTGGAGGGGGGGGGGCATAGATTGTCATGTCCTTCTCCCTAAGATTCTATGGGTAGACTTGAACCTCAAATTTCTGATTTTTGGGTTAGCAACTGAGTATATTAACCCCTGGGGACTATTTTCTTACTGTTCCTTCAAAACCAGAAAATAATATATGTAACTATAGAACCAATATAAACGATGGTGAAGCAGAAGATAAAAAGCAGAGTCCAGTGTTTCCTAGAACCTATGTCATAAATTTGATAACACCTGGACCTCTATTATTGAGAGCAGTGCAGGAGAGTGAAGACTCTGTTAGAATGGGAGCCCCTGGGTGGTACAAGTGCTGATCAGCATCTGCTGCTGCTGACCAAATGTTGTAGGTTTGAGTCCACTTAGCCTTGTATTAGTCCTAATTGAGTTGACAGAACTGGTTTTGGTTAAAGTTAAAGAGGGGACTGAGGGATCAAAGATGACCCCAAAATATTAGAGATTTTTGAAGAAATACTAGAGATTTTTGAAGAAACACAATACCCTTTCATCGTTCTCATTTCCTACTCTGAATAACTCCTGGTAAGTGAGCATCACCCGAAGAAGACACCTGAGGCAAAGGTAGATAGTCCATAGGCATTTCAGCAAGCCAAGACTTATGATCTGACTAGAGTAGATGAGTTTGATCAATTTGCTCCATCCCTGTGCTATATGAGCTAAGCGATTCCAGGCAGGAAGCTGAACCACATTTCCAAGTAGCAGTAAAGACTAAAGGCAAGGCTCCAAGAGATGCTAGAGACGTCCATTTCTTTTTCCCGGGCACATGCAAGCATGAAACCTCCAAACTCACTGTCGTCCAGTCAATTCCAGTTCACAGTGACCCTATTCCAAACCAAATTCATGGTCATCGAGTCAATTCTGACCCATGGCCATCCTTTAGGGCAGGATAGAACTGCCCCTGTGGGTTTCCGATCCTGTAACTTTTTACCAAAGTACAAAGTGTCATCTTTATCCTAGAGTGGCTGGCTGGCAGTTTCAATCTGCTGACCTTGAACTTAGCAGCCCAGGACATAACCACTACATCACCAGGGCTCCGCCTAGCTACCCTGTAGGACACAGTAAAACTGCCCGCTTGGGTTTTCTGAGACTTTTAATCTTTATGAGAGCACGTAGCTTCTTTATGGGAGCACGTAGCTTCTTCTGTCTCCACTGGAGCAACTGGTGGGTTCAAGCCATTGACTTGGTGGTTGGCTGCTCAATATGTAGCCTACTATGTGACCAGAGTTCCTTTAGTTATATAAGGAAGCCAAGTAACACAGAAAAAAGAATGGATGCAAGATGGAAAAAGAGTCCGATAGAAAAGCCTTAACTGTAGGCAGGGAGAGGGAAAATGGAAAAGGAGAGAAGAGAGCAGTAGGCAAGTGTGGGTTTGATTAATCACCAAATGAAAAAAATTAAACTCACTGCCATTGAGTTGATGCTGACTCATAGCTACAATATAGAACAGGATAAAACCGTCCCTTTGAGTTTCCAGGACGGTAACACATTTTTTCCTTAATCACCTTATTGGGGGCTCATACAACTCTTATCACAATCCATACATAGATTGTGTCAAGCACGTTTGTATATTTGTTGCCCTCATCATTCTCAAAACATTTGCTTTCTACTGGAGCCCTTGTATCAACTCCTCATTTTCCCCCTCCCTCAAGAATCCTTGATTATTTATAAATTAGCATTATTTTTTCATGTCTTACACTGTCCGTGTCTCCCTGTACCCACTTTTCTGTTGTCTGTTCCCCAGAGAGAGGGTTATATGTAGATCATTTTGATCAGTTCCCCTTTCTCCCCCAACTTCCCCTTTCCCTTCTGGTATCTATACTCTCATTATTGGTCCTCAGAGGCTTATCTGTCCTGGATTCCCTGTGTTTCCGGCTCTCATTGGTACCAGTGTACATCCACAGGTCTAGCCAGATTTGTAAGGTAGAATTGGGATCGTGGTAGTGAGGAAAAGGAAAGATGAAAGAACAAGAGGAAAGTTGTATGTTTCATCGGTGCTAGACTGCACCCTGACTGGTCCATCTCCTCCCTGCGACCCTTCCTTAAGGGGATGTCCAGTTGCCTACAGATGGGATTTCGGTCTCTACTCTGCCCTCCCGCGATGATATGATTTTTTTTGTACTTTGATGCCTGATACCTGATCCCATCAACACCTCATAATCACACATACTGGTGTGATTTTTCAATGTGGGCTTTGTTGCTTCTGAGCTAGATGGCCACTTGTTTATCTTCAAGCCTTTGAGACCCCAGATGCTATATGTTTTGATAGCCAGGCACCATCAACTTTTTTCACCACATTTTCTTATGCACCCACTTTGTCTTCAGTGATCGTGTCGGGAAGGTGAGCACCATGGAATGCCAGGTTAATAGAACAAAATGTTCTTGCATTGAGGGAGTACTTGAGTGGAGGCCCAATGTTCATCTGCTACCTTAATACTAAACCTATACATATGTGTACATAGACCTATTTCCCCATCCTCATATATAAATATATTTACATACATACATACTACTAAAGGTCAACAAACAGACTTGGGACTATTTATAGGCTTTTCTTTTTGTTATTAGTGGATTTTTGTTGTTGTTGTTTCTTTGTTTTGCTCTGTCTTGGATTTTGTGCATATTACTATCTCTGCAGGTCTATATAGATCAAATAGGAGGGATAAACAATCTGGCGGAGAAAATAACAGGACCGACGGTTCTGGGGGGACATGGGAGAGGGGGAGGTGATGGAAAGGAAAAGGGTATTAACAACTCCAGAGACAAGGGAACAAAAAGTGATCCAAAATCAATGGCGAGGTGGGTGTAGGAGTTCTGGTAGGGCTTGATCAAGGGCAATGTAACCAAGAATTACTGAAACCCAAATGAAGGCTGAACATGATAGTGGGAGAAGAGGAAGGTAAAAAGGAAATAGGAGGAAAAGAACATTTATAGAGATCTAAATATGGGTGTGTACAGATGTAAATATATTTATACATGATGATAAAGAAATAGACCTATGTGCATATATCTATAGGTTTAGTATTAAGGTAGCAGATAGACATTGGTCTTCTACTCAAGTACTCCCTCAATGAAAGAACACTTTGCCCTATTAAACTGGCATTCCATGATCTCACCTTCCCAACATGATCGCTGAAGACAAAGCAGGTGCATAAGCAAATGTGGTGAAGAAAAGTGATGGTGCCCAGCTATCAAAATATATGGCATCTGGGTCTTAAAGGCTTGAAGGTAAACAAGTGGCCATCTAGCTCAGAAGCAACAAAGCCCTCATGGAAGAAGCACACCAGGCTGTGTGATCACAAATTGTTGATGGGATCAGGTATTAGGCACCAAAGAACAAAATATCATATCATAGTGAATGCGGGGGAGTGCAGAGTGGAGACCCAAAGTCCATCTGTAGGCAACTGGATATTCCCTTACAGAAGGGTCGCGGGGAGGAGACAAGCCAATCAGGATGCGATGTAGCAATGATGAAGCATACAACTTTCCTCTAGTTTGTTAATGCTTCCTCCCCCACACTATTATGATCCCAGTTCAACCTTACAAATCCAGCTAGACTAGAGGAGGTACACTGGTACAGATCAGAGCTGGAAACACAGGGAATCCAGGACAGATAAACCCCTTAGGACCCAAAATGAGAGTAGAGATAACAGGAGGGGAAGGGAAAGGTGGGTGGAGAAAGTGGAAACATCACAATGATCTAAATATAACCCCATCCCTGGGGGAGGGAGAACAAAAAAGTGGGTGAAGGGAGACATCAGTCAGTGTAAGACATAAAAAAAATAATTTATAACTATCAAGGCTTCGTGAGGGAGGAAGGGTAGAGAACAAGGGGGAAAAAATGAGTAGCTGATACCAAGGGCTCAAGTAGACAGAAAATGTTTTGAAAAGGATGATGGCAATAAATGTACAAATGTGCTTAACACAATAGATGGATGGATGAATTGTGATAAGAGTTGAATGAACCCCCAATAAAATGATTTTTTAAAAGATAAGACTTAATATTTGTTTAAAGCATTTGCAGTCCCCTTTTATTTACACAGTCTACAGCATTGGTGAAGAAGGTTTTGTTACTGTTCGTTTCTGTCAAGTTGATTCTGGCTGATGGCCACTCCACTGTGCAAATTGAACTGTTTTATTAGGTATTCCAGGCTGTGACCTTCCAGAAGCAGATCAGCAGGCCTGTCTTCCAAGTTCTCTCTGGGGAGGTTTGAACTACCAACCTTTTGACTGGTGGTTAAGTCCTGAAACATTTGCACCACCTAACGCAGCAGTTCTCAACCTGTGAAGGACACTTTCACAGGGGTCGCCTAAGACCATCGGAAAACACATATTTCTGATGGTCTTAAGAACCTAGACCCCAGTTGAGAACCACTGACCTAAGGACTCTTGTGGAGGTAGGTAGAGCAAGTGTTATTGTCTCTGGTTTACAGGTTGCTCAGTGAATCCATGCCTCCCCAGAAACAGAAAACTGCCAAGTGGGAAAAGGTGAACCTTGAATTCGGGGTTTATGATGAATGGTCAATTTGTAACTTTTATTAGAAGAAGGCCTGGTGGTGTAGTGGATTACTTATTGGACTATTAATTACAAGTTTATCAGTTCAAATCCAGAGCTGATCTGCAGGAAAAAGATGAGACTTTCTGATTTAGTAACATTTACAGTCTTGGAAACCCACAAGAGCATTCTATTTTATCCTACAAGGTCACTGCGAGTCAGAATGGACACGATGGCAGTGAGTTTATTGTTTTAGACCAGTGGTTCTCAACCTTCCAAATGCCATGACCCTTTAATACAGTTCCTCATGTCATGGTGACCCCCAACCATAACATTATTTCCGTTGCTACTTCATAACTGTAGTTTTGCTGCTGTTAGGAATCGTCATGTAAATATCTGATATGCAGGATGTATTTTCATTGTTACAAATTCAATGTAATTAAAGCACAGTGATTAATCACAAAAATATATATAATTATATATTGTGAAATATTTATTTCTCATTACAAATAAATAAAATTTTGTCTTGAAGGATGGTGTAGCACGGGTCTTCACACCGGGTACTCATATCTGGGTGTATCTACATTTGGATGGACCCAGCTGGAGACGGATAGAAGGTGCGGTGTTTCAGTTCCTATAGTCATCGGAAATATGTGTTTTCTGATGGTGTTAGGCGACCCCTATGAAAGGGTCGTTTGACCCCAAAAGGGACCACGACCAACTGGTTGAGAACCGCTGTTTTAGACCATCTGGGCTCTCATTTCATCAAAGCCCAGAATCCAAAGTCATGGATTAGGGCAAATTTGTAACCAAGGAAGTTGGAAAGGGGTTAAGAGAAGGATTCTGATTAACTCTAGCTTTTGAGAAAAATCTATGCCATTAACATGCCTTTTCTCTGGACACATTTTACGTGCCTTTGAAATACTTCTAGATCAACAGAGCACACATTTGCAACGGAAAGAATGAGCAACACTGCTGGTCTTCAGGACAAACGAAAGGAAATCCATCACATTAGACAACCTGGAAGAATTCCGTAAGAGAACAAGACCAATGTAAATACATGTTGAAGAAAAAGAAAAACATAGACAAGAAGAAGGGTGCGAAGGAGGAAGTTATTTGGGGCATACCTAATTACTACAAAAACTCACCTACTAATTCCCAGGGAAATTCACACTTTCATCGATCAGGATGTCAAATTACCTTTTTAGATTTTAGTAAAATAATATTGAACATTTCAGCTGGTGAACTATCTTATGGAAGTTCTGAATAAAAGTTTCCAATTCTAAGTGTGAGAAGCTTTTCTTTTGTATCAATTAAAATGGTTTTAATGATTATACATGTCCTTCCAATGCTTTAATAACTAAAACTATTAAAGCTACAGTCATGCCCTAGTACAGAAAATCTCAGCAATACAAAACTCCCACATCATCAGACTTCTGTGTCGCATCTGGAACGTTGTAACAGCACAAAGGAAGCACCACTCCCTATTACTTCTTGTTGATACCTGGGCAGAAGAGAAGAGTCAGAAGAGAGGAGAAACCCAGAACTCTCCTCTGGAGGATGACCAATTCCTTGTCTAAAAAGTTAAAGGTGTGAATAACATAATCTCTAAGGTCTCACCTAGCACTAAATTTCTTAGCTTCGTGAACTTTCTTTCTGATTCACTCATTCAAATCCAGTTTAATGAGAATATTGGGTGACTAGCCTGCCTCAAAAGTCCAGGCAATGTTCAGTAAGCCTGTCGTTTGTGACTCCAAAGCTTAAAGCAAGCTTAAGATCAGGGTAAAAGACTTGGCCCTTGGTATCTACTACCTATGTGACTCGGGCGAAGTGATCTAAACTCCCTATGCTTTTGTTTTCCCAAGCATAAAGGGCTTCATAGGGTTGCTGCAAGGATTAAGTGAGTTATACAGAAAGAGGGCTCATAAGGAGCAAAAATTTAGGGTAAGAGAAAGAAATTGCCAACGATAGTCATTAAAATGACCGCCATCATTTCTTTCCCTCCCGAGAGTATGTGCAGGCTGTTCCCCGCATTATGAGGTAGAAACCATCTCTCATTTTCTAAACCTTGGCTAGATTACAGGCTATTGCTAGAATGTATCAGAAACGCCATGCAAAGTAAGCCATACAAGGCTTTGCAATGCCCATTGGGTCTTTGCTTGTGTGCACGCTTAAAAGCAATCTTAGAACCCATCGGACATCTGGAGAGAAACGCAACTCATAGGAAGAGGCTGCACGAAGGAGTCCATTTGTCATAGAACAAAATGCCAACAACCCTGTAAATTCTTAACCCTTGTTGTTGCTAGGGACCACTGAGTTGCTAACTCATAGCAGCCCTCTGTGCAACAGAGCACAACACTACCTGGTCCTGCACCATCCTCACACGTGCTGTTAGGTTCGAGCCCATTGGTGCAGCCATTGTCAGTCTCTCTTGTGGAGGGCCTTCTTTTTCACAGAATCTCGACTTTACCCAGCATGATGTCCACCACCAGGTCCCTGCTAAACACATGTCCAAAGTACATGAAACAAAGTCTCACCATTCTCTCTTCTAAGGAGCACGGTGGCTGTACTTTTTCCAAGACAAATTTGCTTGTACTCTGGCAGCACAATATAAAAAATGGCCTGATGATTTTCTTCTGTGAAAAACACAGTTTTAAAAGCCACGAAACTTGGAGAAGTTCAAGGGACTGGTATGAGTTGGTGTCGACTTGCTCCTAGTTAATAACATTCCTCAGTATCAGTGAGGGGCTTCAGAAAGTTCAGAGGGAAGTGGAAGTAAAAGATAAAGACAGGCAATAGAGGAGTTTGGCAGAGTGGCAGGATACAAGATCAACAAACGGACTGTTATACACATCAGATAAGACCACAGAAGAAGAGATCAAAAAGGTGGTACCCTTCACAATAGCCAAACACAAACTGAAATATCTAGGGATACACCTGACTGAAAAAACAAAAGATCTATATAGGGAAAACTATAGAACACTATTACAAGAAACCAAGAGCGACCTCAACAAATGGAAGAATATTCCGTGCTCTTGGATTGGGAGACTTAATATAGTTAAGATGTCAGTTCTGCCAAAGGCACTATATAAGTTTAATGCTATCCCGATACAATTACCATCATCTTTCTTCAAAGAAATGGAAAAACTGATTACCAACTTCATATGGAGAGGGAAGAAGCCCAGAATTAGCAGAGAACTCCTCAAGAAGAAGGACACCGTGGGAGGGCTTGCTTTACCTGACTTTGGCACATACTATGCAGCCACAGTTCTCAAAACTGCATGGTATTGGTACAATGACAGATACTCAGACCAATGGAAAAGAACTGAAAACCCAGAAATAAAAGCATCAGCATACACACAGCTGATCTTTGACAAGGGCCCCAAAAATATCAAATGGGAAGCAGATGCCCTCTTTAACAAGTGGTGCTGGAAAAAATGGATATCAACATGCAGAAAAATGAAGCAAGACCCTTATCTCACTCCATGCACAAGAATAAACTCAAGGTGGATCACAGACCTTGAAGTTAAACCCCAAAGTATTAGGGCCATCAATGAGGGAATTGGGACCAACTTGAGAACTTTGGCTCAGGGAATACACAGGTTATCAGAAATAGGGAAGGACACAAACACAGAGGAGGCACAAATTGACAAATGGGATATACTGAAGATAAAACACTTGTGTACATCTAAAGAATTCACCAAGAGAGTAATAAGAGAGTCCACAGACTGGGAAAACATCTTTAGCAATGACACATCAGACAAAGGCCTTATTACTAAAATCTACAATACTCTGCTAGCTTCCAAAAAGAAAAAAACAAATAGCCCACTTGAAAGGTGGGCAAAGGACTTGAAGAGAAGTTTCACAGGCGCAGAAATCCGAATGGCCAACAAACGTATGAGAAAATGTTCCCGATCTTTAGCCATAAGAGAAATGCAAATTAAAACAACAATTAGGTACCACCTGACACCCTCAAAGGTAGCCCAATTCAAAAAATCAGAAAGCAACAAGTGTTGGAGGAGCTGTGGGGAGACAGGAACTCTCATCCACTGCTGGTGGGACTGTAAGTACATACAGCCACTATGGAAATCAATCTGGCGATACCTAAAACAGATGGAAATAGAGTTACCATATGACCCAGCAATCCCCCTACTGGGCATATACCCAGAAGAGGCAAGAAACAAACCAAGACCAGACATCTGTGCTCCAATGTTCATTGCGGCACAGTTCACAATTGCAAGGAGTTGGAAGCAACCCAAATTTCCATCAACTGACGATTGGATTAAAAAACTGTGGTATATACATACAATGGAGTACTATGCATCACTAAAAAGCAGTGATGAACGTATGAGGCACATAGCGGCATGGGAAGAACTGGAGGAAATCATGCTAAGCGAGGTAAGTCAGGCACAAAAGGACAAGTACAACATGAGCCCGCTGAGGTAAGAATTAAAAAATTTTTAAAAAAGCAAAAGTGGCATAGGAAAAAAAGCTACTGTATACAAACATTTTAGGGGTGAAGACTGTGTAGTATGGAAGAGACCAGACCAAAACCAGGGATGTACATGGTAGACAATGGTGGAGGAGGTGGGGAAAGGAAAACAAAAGGATGAATACAAGGAAGAAAAGGGTAGTGGGGTCATGGGGCATTAATCCACCCAAGGGGAGGGTATTGTTTATATCTCCACAGGGAACTTGGGACCAGACTTCAACCCAGTGTCGCAAGGTGTGAATGCAATATCCCGGCGTGGAGTAGGGAACCAGTGGAGAGGTCAGGGAGGCTGGCCCCAGCACCATAAATTAAGTGGATTCCTGCCCCTCCCCCGAAAAGAATTTGTTCCAAAGGACGACATTGACTCTGCAGCTCCGGGAGATGAACATATCTGATCAGAGCACACGGGAGAAGATGAAGGGGCAGGAGGAGAGAGTGGAGCACAGCCTGGCCCACCAGGCCGTGATGATGATGTTCCTGAGTAGAGCAGCCAGTCCACAGAGAGAACAACATGGCTGGCCCCACTATGAGAAATGATGCCAATCAGTGACTAAGGGCAATACAGGGGACTGCTCTGGAGACACAGTGTGGGAATTGCACCTGACCTGATCCCACCACACCGAGGCAAATCACTGGGGGAGTGCAGCGGAACATCAAGGGAATGGAGTGGCAAGGTCCCCAGGGAATGCTGAAAGTGGACTTTGGGGCCAGGGCGTGGTGCCCCAACAGACTGGACTGGAAAACGCTCCTAAGGGCCAGCAAACGATCCCTGAACTAACTACAAGCTTTTCTCTTGTGAACTGTTTTGTTCTGTTTTTGTCAGTGGTTTGTTTTTGTTGTTTTGTTGTCTGGTTGCATACTGTTGCTTTGTTTTCCTCTGTCTTGTTTTCGTGCATGTCAGTGTCTCCACAGGTCTGTCTGAATAGGACAGGCTGGATGAACTATCTGGAGGAAAAACAACGGGACCTACAGTTCCGGGTGGACTTGGGATGGGGGGGTGGGGGGGGGTAAGGAAGTGGTGTTAACAAACCCAGGGACAAGGGGAAAACATGGGACCCCAAATGGTAGAGAAGGGGGAGTGGCAGGCCTGGTGGGAAATGATCAAGGGTAAGGTTGCTTAGAGAAGAGGTATACTCTAGCCCAGGTGGCGACAAAGCATGGTAGTAGGGCAGGAGGAAAGTCAAGGGAGATGGAGGAAAGAGCTAGGAGTCAAAGGGCATTCATGGAGGTCTAGACAAAGACATGTACATGCAAATATATAAAGGAGGATGGGGAAATAGATCTATGTGTCTATATTTATAGGTCAAGTATTAAGGTGGCGGAAGGATTTTGGGCCTCTACTCAAACACTCCCTCAATGCATGAATACCTTCTTTTATTAAATTGGAACTCTATGATGCTCACTCTCCCAACACAACTGCTAAAGCCAAAGTGGGTGAACAAGTAAATGTGGTGAAGAAAGCTGATGGTGCCCGGCTATCAAAAGAGATAGTGACTGGGGTCTTAAAGGCTTGAAGATAAACAAGCGGCCATCTAGCTCAGAAGCAACAAAGTCCACATGGAAGAACACACCAGCCTGTGTGATCGCGTGGTCCCAAAGGGATCAGTTACCAGGCATCAAAGAACAAAAACTCATATCATTGACTGCACACCTCCATGATAGGATCGCTGAAGACAAATGGGTGCATAAGCAAATGTGGTGAAGAAAGCTGATGGTGCCGGCTATCAAAAGAGATAGTGTCTGGGGTCTTAAAGACTTGAAGGTGAACAAGTGGCCATCTAGCTCAGAAGCAAAAAAGCCCACATGGAAGAAGCACACCGGCCAGTGCGATCACAAGGTGCCAAGGTACCAGGTATAAGGCATCATGCAAAAAAAAAAAAAAAGATATAAGCGTGTGTATGTATGTGTATATATGTGTATATGTATATATATATATACCATATTAAATGAAGGGGGAAGTGCAGAGTGGAGACCCAAGGCCCAAGTGTCGGCCAATGGAGATCCCCTAATAGAGGCGTTTAGGAGAGGAGATGGGTTAATTAGGGTGCGAGGTAGTACCAATGAAGAACACAGCTTTCCCCCAGATCCTGGATGCTTCCTCCCCCCAACTACCCTGATCCGAATTCTACCTTGCAGGGCTGGATAGGACAGAGGCTGTACACTGGTACATATGAGGGCTGGAGATACAGGGAATCCAGGGTGGATGATACCTTCAGGACCAAGGGTGTGAGGGACGATGCTGGGAGAGTGGAGGGTGAGTGGGATGGAAAGGGGGAACTGATTACAAGGATCCACATGTGACCTCTTCCCTGGGAGAGGGACAGCAGAGAAGGGGGGAAGGGAGACTCCGGATAGGGCAAGATATGACAAAATAATGATGTATAAATTACCAAGGGCATATGAGGGAGGGGGGAAAGGGGAGGGAGGGGGAAAAAAAAAGAGGACCTGAAGCAAGGGGAGCAAATGCCTTGAGAATGATTGGGGCAGGGAATGTATGGATGTGCTTTATACAATTGATGTATGTATATGTATGGATTGTGATAAGAGTTGTTTGAGTCCCTAATAAAATGTAAAAAAAGAAAAGAGGAGAAAAAAATGATTAGGGCAAAGATTGTACAGATGTGCTTTATACAATTGATGTATGTATATGTATGAACTGTGATAAGAATTGTATGAGCCCCAATAAATTGTTAAAATAAAAAAAGAAAAGATCATCCTCCCAAGGGGGAGGAACAATAGAAATGTGGGTGTAAGATATGAAAATAATAATAATTTATAATTTTCCAAGGGTTCATGAGGATGGAACGGTAGAGGAGGAAGGGGGAAAAAGAGGAGCTGATACTAAGGGTTCAAGTAGAAAAATGTTTTGCAAATAATGATGGCAACATATGTACAAATGTGATTGATACAATTGATGTTATAAGAGCTATAAGAGTCCCCAATAAATTATTTATATACAAAAAAAAAGATAAAGACAAATCTCCACGAATCACCGACAGGGAAGGTGAATGGAAACGTGCATAAAGAGCAA
This sequence comes from Tenrec ecaudatus, assembly GCF_050624435.1. Classification (NCBI taxonomy): domain Eukaryota; kingdom Metazoa; phylum Chordata; class Mammalia; order Afrosoricida; family Tenrecidae; genus Tenrec; species Tenrec ecaudatus. The sequence goes on from NC_134532.1 coordinate 89,665,188, forward strand.
GGAGAAGAATGTAAGGTTCATTGCCCCTTCAGCTGGGTCTGTTCAGCTAAACTAAGAAAGCTACAAGCTATTCCATGGTTGGCCTACACCACCAGGCTGTGCTTAAACACGGGAGCTGCTCATCTTAAGGCGGATGGAAGAGCATGGGTGGAAGAGCACCGATCCCATACTGTCGTCTAGACAAAGAGCCTCACATTGTCTACAGACCCTGCATAGAGAGTAGAGGATGCTAACACTGCCCACAGGTGCTGAGAGCTCCTAGAAGTTGGGAGAAGTTGAAACTCAATGTATCTCTGGGAAGTGGCCTTGAGCTACATTGTGAAGGCAGGTGAGAGAGGGCTTAGAGAATACCAAGAAGGAATTTCCAGTTGGGAAAAGTAGGATGTGGGCAAAAGTTTAGGGAAGCCCACACGGAAGAAGGCTACTAGTGTGGAAGAAGGTCAGTAAGAGAACATGATATAAGGGGAGCAGAAAATGAGGTCAGTAGCAACCAGTGAAGATGTGTGGCTTCTTCACCGATTTCCAGAGAAATAATTTCTGCAATAGGCTGCTCGCTCGTGATTGTAGGTGAGTTGCCTTTTAGGATTATATTTAGACTTTTTGCTCTTTTTATCTTAGAAACCTCAAATGATTGTACTACCACCAAATGTTTAAGTAGGTCACAAAACCCAAGGATCTCTCTCTCTCTCTCTCTCTCTCTCTCTCTCTCTCTCTCTCTCTCTCTCTCTCTCTCTCTCTCTCTCTCCTTTCCTCCCTCCCTCCCTCCCTCCCTCCCTCCCTCCCTCTGTGAGTCTCATAGACCCCTAAGCCTCTAGCTTCCAGAGAACTAGATACTAACCCTCCCATTCTCCTAGGGGAAGGAATGGCAAACTCTACCCAATCCCCTTCCTCCACTTCTTTTAAGGACTCTGAGTTCACAATTCAATAAAAGGAAGGTGTATTTTTTCTTCGGCTCTTCTCAGGGAGAAAACAAATTTAACAGGTAAAAGAAAGCTGGATGCATACCTGTAAAGGCTACAGAATTTCTCAGAGAAGGCAGGGCATTTGACAACACTCTAGAGAGATAACCAAGGGGATTTCGGAGATATTACTATAGAGAAAAGCCATAACATTAAAAACTTCAAACCTTGCCAAATTTCTTAGCAACCTATAGTGATACTCAATATCTTTTGTCACGGTTCAATAGTTCGATATGAACCTCAACTCAATCTCAGAACGTTTTCATCCGTGCTACTAACACAGAAAAGAGTGGCAGGGGTGGAGGAGAAATATCTTCTAGGAAAATTTTGTTTTCTTTTTAAGGTTCATCCTAGGGATCACAGAGAACTTTGAAATGAAACTCTAATTAGGAAAAAGTCATCCTTCTTGAGGCAAGTCCTTCCTATCAACCTCTTTCACAAGCTGTCAGCACATGTTTTACACATTTATGAAGTAATGGCTTCCCACCCAGCTTCTTCATGATCCTGATTCCCTTTCCCATCAAAGGCAATGTTGCCAGGGATTTCCACAAAACACCATTCTCAAAAAGAAGGTCTGGAGGAGCAATCTAGTTATCGAAATCTAGGGCTTCAAAGAACCTAAATTCAGAATGAAACCAAGAAATTATCATCAGCAATCTCCAAGGTAACTGCCATCATCTCCTTCCTTGCTTGTATGTGGAAGCTTCTCCAAGAAGTCACATCACAAGGTCCTGCTCTCAAATCTGAGTTGGTCTGGAGACTTGACTGATGGGCTGAAAGAGTGATGTTCTGGCTACATTATAAGATGCTGTGTAAGTCCCACCGAGTCTCTTGTGATGCTCTTTCTGGAAACCCATATGCAAATTGAGAGAAGCTGAAGCTGTGTGGACAGGCTACATGTAGGAATCCAGTGCTGTTGAATTTTGTATGCTACCACGGAGACAGAACATTTAAAAATTAACCAAATTCAATAATCTCAGGTCATACGCGGCCTCTAAAGAACAACATACACTAGCGGAGTGGATAGATACTGTAGGAAGAACAGGAAAGGCCTCTTTCCTGGAGTGATGGTTAAGCCAGGTTTCAATAATGAGAAGAAATCAGACATGCAAAGATCTGTGTAGTTTTTATAGGGGGAGTTTCATAAGGATGAAAAAGAAAGCCAATGTGACTGGAGTTTGGCAAACATGGAAGAGAAGGGAAAGATAAGGCAAAGAGTCCAGGCCAGATTACACAGAGCCCAGCGGTGTCATAACATCCAGTGGATTTTATGCTCCATGAGGAGTAGGCTTTTTTTTTTTAACTTCTCCTCCAAGCCTGGGCCTTTCTCTGATGTGAGCATTGAAGCTGGTGCTCTGGAACGTCCGCTTGAGGGTCTGCAGTCAGTACTGCTTTCCACTCACCGTGAAACTTTGCTGCACAACAGCCCCATGCCATCTGACAGCCATGGCTGTACTTGAACTCATGATTGCAATTACTTTGTCAGTCCATCTCATGAAGGGTCTCCTTCATGTTCACCGACTGTACCACCTGAGCCCCCTACTAATTCCAACTGCTACCAACTCTACAGACAGAGGAGAACTGTCTGTGGGTTTTCTGAGACTGCCTCATCTTTCCCCTATAAGATAGCTGGTGGATTTGAACTACCAATCTTTTCATTAGCAGACCACTGCTTAACCCATTGGACCATTAAGGTTCATCCTCCCTCTGGATGATGTATAAGAGTACAGAGATGCAGGTTTGACACGATCCCTTCTTAAGATCATTCTAGCTGTACTTCTTCCAAGACAAAAGTGTGTCTTCACTCTTCTGGCACTCAATGATAGTCAATGTTGTTCATTGACATGACAATTCAGTTGTTTTCCAGTCTTCTGTATTCATTATCCAGCTTATACGTGTTTATGAGGTGACTGGAAGGATCGTGGCTTTGATCAGGTGCACCTTAGTCCTCAGCGTGGCATTCTGTAACACTTTAAACAGCTCTTACACAGCTGATTTGCCCAAATGCAATACATCATTTGATTTCTCACTTGCTGCTTCCATGGGTGTTGATTGTGGAGCCAAATGAAAGGAAATCCTTAAAAATGCCGATCTTTTCTTCATTTATTATGATATTATCTATTCCAGTTGTGAAAATTGTTGTAGGCACACCTTTAGTGATTTGAAATCACAAAGTATTCCCTTACTTTATTCAAATGATTGCTTCTTGATCGATGTACTAGTTCCACATGAGTACAATTAAGTGTGCTGAAATTCTCATTCTTGGAAATGTTATTCATAGCTTGTTATAATCCACGTAGTTGAATGCCTTTACACAGTCAATGAAGGTAAGAATCTTTCTGCTATCTCAGCATTCTGCCAAGTACCGTCTGACATTAGCAATGGTATCCCTTATTCTGCATCTTCAACCGAAAACCAAACCAAATCATAGTGCCATCAAACTGATGCCAACTCAGGACCTGGTTGAACTGCTCTTGTGCATTTCCAAGACTGTAATTCTTTATGGGAGTAGAAAACTCTGTCCTTCTTCCAAGAAGTAGCTGGTGGTTTCAAACTGCTGACTTTGGAGGTCACAGTGCAATGCATAACACACTATGCCACTAGGCATCCTATCCTCTCTACATAAGAGACTGTAAAACAAACAGCAATATCTGTGAAGAATACGCTACTCACAATGATCAACAATGGGGGACCAAAGGAGTGACGTTGGTCTAACACCAAAGATGAGTAGACACTGGGTCAGGGAAAGAGGGGAACCAAAGAGGAAATAAGAAAAGTGCTGACACAATGTGGGGATTGCAACCAATGTTATGGAATAATTTGTGTCTTGGGAAAACTAATTGAGTATATAAACTCTCCCTTAAAACACAATCAAAGATTAAAGTTTAAAAAAATAAATATTAGATTCAAGGAGTGAAGTAAAATACAGCTTTAAAGGCACAGTAATGGGTATATATGTGAGATAAGTTCTCCTAGGAAAAGAGCAATGAGCAATGTATACATGTTAGAATGTGCATCAGAACACACACACACTCACCTGCAGGTACAAGGCCTGGATTTCTGGGTATTCTGTAGTGGGAGAGAAAAGATTAATGAAAGCCACTGGAAAGATAAGTTGGAAAGACAGGAGAAGAAACAGAGGTGGGTCCAAAGGCAAAGAAAATATTTTACTCTGGGACAAACATTAATCAATAGACAACCAGTGTTAATGTATTAATGTCATACAAAGAAGAGTAAAAGGCAAACTTCATTATTCCTGATAGGAGAGTCACCATATAAGGAGAAAACCTCACAAGGAAAATATTAAACATTTTCAATATGTATACAATGAATAATAGTCTTAAGATAAATAAAACAAAATTGAAAGAACTTGAAGGAAAATGAATAATCTACCATCATAGTGAGAGAACTTTGCATACTTTTCTTAGGAAATGGCAATAGTAAAAATCAGTAATGCTGTAAAAATGCCTCAAGTAATTTTTAATGCTTACATTCCAAATTATTTAATAATGTTCTTTAACATTCTTACTGCATTTATCTTCTTCATACTTGACATATTACAACATGAAACACGAGCTCTGGTCAGGACAGTTCACCAAGCAACGTCTTCATTTCAATTCTTTCTCTCCTTGGGCTGTATCCTCTAACTAAGTTTTTTTCTCCCTTTAAAGATATATTTATTTTCCCTTGAGATTAGTATGACAGAGGCCCAAGCAGGGCTACCAGAAGTCGGCTTCTGGATCACAAGGATGGAGAAGGGAGGAGGTGGGTGGGTCTCAAGGACAGCCTTGTGCCTTGGCTTTCATTCCAGAAAAACTGACTGCCATCAAGTCAATGCTGACTCACAGCGCCTCCTGTGGGCTTCTGAAACCATAACTGTGGGATGAGAAAGCCCAGTCTTTCTCCCTCAGAGCTACTATTGGTTTTGAACTGCCGATCTTATGGATCACAGCCCAACATGTAACCACTACACCACTAGAAAGCAGCAACAACAACAACAACAACAAAAATCCCAAACTCACTGCTAGACTGATAGCAACCCTAAAGGAGAGAAGAAAACTGCCCCTGTGGGTTTCCAAGACTTTAAATCTTTAGCGGAGGGAAGAGTCTCACCCTTATGCCCATCAGCAGCCAGTAGTTTCAAACTGCTCAACCTGCAGCTAGCAGCCTAATGTGTAATCCACTGAGCTACCAGGGCTCCTTTGTCGCTGGGAAATTGTGTCTTTTTAAGAAAATCTTCCTTTAGTCAGGGCCCACTCTTTCCAAGCCACAACAAAGACCTCAGTGTAAATCAAGTTTAGGGATGATCGTCTGTATGGAGTATAATGAGTGAGAAGGATCAAAGGTCCAATGGTGTCATCTCTTTCAAGAGAAAGTCAATTGTCTTGAAGGTAAATGGCCTGGGGCTGGCTGAATGAAGCAGAAAAGAATATGAGAATTTAAGCTCAAAGCTCGACAAACACTGCGGGAGTCAGAGAATAAATGGAAAATATAGCGAGTGAATGAGGAATGGGGTATTAATGAGAAGTCAATTTGGAGCACTTGAAATTGACTTCTGTCTTTTCTGACAGGTAAGCTTTTATCAGAATTCAGATATCCTTTGAACTCAGGGCAGGAGGAAAAAGGTGTACTTCTTCCTTGCCTCTGTCTTGCAGTTGTAAAGCACCTGTAGATAGTATGTATAAAGGAACAAATCATGCTAAAGGTAATGTGCTGTCTGCAGCTCTCACTGCAGACAAGAAAAGCAGAGGAATCCATCACCTTCCTGTTCCAACTGACGTCATGGTCAAAGTTTATGGAGAATAAACGGTCATTGTAGAACAACAGCAACATACCCAACCTGTAAGATACTGCATGACATAGGAAAAAGGGGGGAAGCCTAGAATGTCCAAAGAGACCATTTTATAGTCAACCACGTGTCATGAAATGGAGTGTACTCCAGAGTAGGTTCACCCTGGGGACGCGCTCTAAGAATCAACATCTCTCATAATTGTGCTCTATTGCGTTGCTAATCACAGACAGTCCTGCCCTGGACTTGGCCTCAGCAAAGCTGGGGGAGGTCAGAAAGACAAATCATCCAAGCTTGGGTTGCAGCTGCCACCAACACAGGCATCTGGAAGAAGGTCCTTTCAAAGGGTTCAAGTTCCACACGGAACCCTTTGGTGGTGTAAATGGTTAACTCATCCATCTGCTACCAGAAAGGCTGGAAGATGCATAGGAAGAAATGCCTGGCCTTCTACCTCAGAAAAACCAGTCACTGCAAACCATACAGAGCACTGTCCTACTCTGACACATATGAAGGGTCGCCATGAGCTGGAACTGACTCAATAGCAATGGGTTTAAAGGAACCGTCTAACACGAAGTGTCTGCTTTTTAGAGTTCTCCTGAAAAGAAAGGACACAGCACCAATGAAGAGTGGTGATACCAATAAGATTAGGGATAATAGCAACTGCCGAGGCGGGATTTTTCAACACTGGAACTAACCAAGAAAGATTCAGTCCCTGTTGAGAAAGCAGTAAGTACAATTACCTTCACTTGGGTACCATCTGAGAATAAGACTCAGCACCAAACTCACATCATAGAGGCTTTTCTGATCCCTCCAGGTTTTCGTGCAACTCAAAAAATGATTCTGTTGCAACACTTGGATGGCTCCGGATGTCAAGAACTTCTCTTTTGGTCTAATGCCAATTTTTCATCCGCTTTTGGATGCTACACTGTATTGTTTTGATAACTGATACAATAGAATGCTGTCTGTTGGAAGAGGAGATCATTAGAGGATTTGCTGGAGCCCCTGAAATACTCGATTCACTTTTAATGGGATACATAACATCCTGCGAAGTTTATGCACATCAGTTCACCATGCGAGCTGGGAGGGAAAAGAATTCCACTGCTATTCCTCCAGGAGAATGCTGATAATGCAAGGCGAGCAGTACATGACATGGTATATCGGACAGCTCTGTAAGCGCCCATGCCTTTCAGCACAAAACAAATAAAACATAATCGTAACCCAGGTGCCTCTGTTGCCACTGGATGGTATTATCTGTGAGGAAATAGATATCGTATTATTTCTGAGCCTGTCAGTGTATAAACTCCAGACTTCAGAATTGAAATTTATTTCATCTTAAAAATAAAAGTAATATACCAAAGAAAAAGCAAAATTTAATGACACCTTCTTTTCTTTCCTTTTTTTAAAAATCCATGGCACCTTATTTTCAGTTACACATCAAATTATTATAATGAATGCTGAAGAAGTTACTAAATACCTTCTCAATATTGTGATACTGTAGGTGTTGGATATTGTTCAAAAATATACAGGCAATTTGGTAAATACTTTGAAATAGTTTTTTAAAGACTTCAATTTATTGGAAAGAAAACTAAGATATAAAAAATCAGATTTACCGGAAGGATAAAGGAAGGTTGTTGTTTACAGTTTCTTGAGTTCGCCACCGTTCTAGGGAAGAAACTAAATGCCTCATAGCAACCTGGGTTTCTGAGACGATAACTCTTCACACGTGTAGAAAGTCTCATCTTTTCCCCACAGAGCAGCTGGCAGTTTTAAGTGCTGACTTTCCAGGTAGCAGCCCACCGTGTAACCACTAGGCCACCAAGAGACCACAAATTCAAATACAGCTTATGGAGAAACAGTTGCTAAGCTTTAAACAGGACAGAAACATAGATAAATCATTCAGGACAGGGAATATCAGCATGAGGACATAATGGCTTCCAGCCACTTAAATAAAATAAAGAGAATGAAAGAAACTGTCACGGAATGATCTTTGATGGCACATGAAGCCAGCAGAGTGGCAGTGTAACCATGGAGACAGGAACAGGACCGTGAATGGGACAGAAACATTAGGACAGATTGGAAGCAGTTACAAGATTAGTTCAAGGCTTTCTAACCAAGGTACTTAGGGTATGATTCATGACTATGTGACCCAAGACCCCAAATTCCATCAAGGGCACACCCAGGCAAGTCCTTCAGGGCGAGGCTGCCCCTCCCTGTGCTGCCTAGGGAGGTGGGCATGGTCCACTATCCACGAGGGCATGCTGCCTGAGGGAAAATCGTAGAGAGGACCGTAGGGCCAACAACAGCTCGAGACACGGTGTCCCCTCACTGGAGCACACCATGACAGAGGACAATCAATACTGGGGACACTTGGTGGAAAGTGAGTCTGGTCTTACAGCCCCCACAACAGGGGGAACCAAGAAGGGAACATAACAGATCAGCAACGGGAGCAATGCAAAGCCACAAACCCCCCGAGAAGCCCCCAAAACAGACTTCAGGCTAGGAGGGGTACTTCCTGGAACCCCCCAGGATGGGCGGGGAGATAGTCAAAAAGGTCAGCAGACAGACCTGGAATTATATATGCTTTTTCACTGTTGTTTTTTCCCCCTACTAGTTTCTTTTCTTTTTTTGTTTTTTTTCTCTTTTTATTCAATCTTTTGCTTTCTTTTGTTTTGTCTCGGTTATTGTTGTTTTGCCTACCAATATAAGCTAGGCCTGGGAAACAAGCCCAAGGAGAAAGCAATAGGACCGACAGCTCTGGAGGGACCTTTGGGGAGGAGGATGCAGGGGAAGGAGCAGAGAGCAAACAATGCCCTAGACAAGGGAACAACTAGGGGGTTAAACGCAACGAGGAGGAGGAGGAGGAGGAGGAGGAGGAGGAGGAGGAGGGAGAGATTCCGGTGGTGTAGGAGAAACAGCAATCTAGCTGAGACGAATTACTAAGAGGCTGAAGAAGGGCAAGCATGATGGTGGGGCAAGAGGAAGGTAAATGGAACAGAGGAAATATCTAGGAAGCAAACCTATGGATAGAGGTATAAACATAGGCGTGCACTCATGTAAATACATTAATTCATAAAAATAGAGGTATTTGGCCTATGTAAATATATTTATATGGCAATACATTAAGGAAGTGGATGGACTTTGGGCCTCAGCTCAAGTCCTCCCTCATCGCAAGAACACTTAGTTCTAACAAACTGGCATTCTATGATGCTTACCCTCCCGACAAGATGATCGCTGAAGACAACATAAGTAAATGTGATGAAGAAAGCTGATGGTGCCTGGGGCTATCAAAAGATATAGTGTCTGGGGTTTTAAAGGCTTGAAGTTAAACAAGCAGCCATCAAGCAGAGAAGTCCCAAGCTCACCTGGAAGAAGCACACCAGCCCGCGTGATCATGAGGTGTTGATGGAATCGGGTAACAGGTACCAGACAATCTATAACAAAACAAAATAACATATTGTTGAGAACGAGGTGGGTTGGAGCAGAAACCCAAAGCCCAACTGTAGACAATGGAACATCCCCTCACAGAAGGGTCACAAGTAAGGGATGAGTCAACCAGGGCGCAGTATAGCTCCTATGAAACACTCACTATTCCTCTGGTTCTTTGAGGCTCCCTCATGCCCCACTATCATGACCTCAGTCCTGCCTTTCAGTTCTGGCTAGACCAGAGCATGTACACTGGTACAGATAAGAGCTCAGTGCACAGGGAATCCAGGTCAGATAAACCCCTCCAGAACAGGAATGGGAGTAGAGATACCAGGAGGGTAGAGGGAAAGTGTGGGGAGGAGGAGAGGAAGGGGCAACCTATCAAAATGATCACTCCTAATCCTACCTACCCCCACCCCAGGATGAACAACAGAAAAGTGGGGAAAGGGAGGCAGCAATCGGTATAAGACACGAAACAACAATAATTTATAATTTATCAAGAGGTCAAAATGGTGAGAGTGGGGGAAGGAGGGAGAAAAGAGGAGCTGATACCAAGTGTTCAAATAGAAAGTGAATGTTTAGAAAATGAGGATGGCAACATATGTACAACTATGCTTGATACAATTGATATGTGGAATGTTATAAAAGCTGTAAGAGCCCCCAGTATAATGATTTAAAAAAAAAAAAAGAAGAGAGTACAAAATCATGAAGAGCACTCATCTCTTCACAGCCACTGGCCCCACCAACATCACCAAGGTCCTTCTTAAAAGACCTTTTCATTCTCCTGCCACTCCCACTCCAAGGCTTGCAGTCTTCACCCAGTGGGAAGAATGCCATGGGTATGGTTCTGAATCCCAATTCTGACCCAGCCATTAGTCGCCAGGTGATTGCAGTTTCCTAGAGCTTCCGTTTTCCCATCAGTAACGATGGTACCGATATCTAATGTATCGGACAGTGAAAGGACTGAGTTAGCTGTTAATAAGGCGCCCACGCCTGTGCTTGTCACATCACAGGTACTTACAAATGGGCGTCTTCGCGATGACAACTCTTACCCTGGGTGCTCCCTGTGTCTTTTTGTTCTCTTGTCTGTGTTTCATATTTGTCCAGCAGTCTCTCCTCTGACTAAGAGTTCTTTTCTTCTAACCTGCATTTCGCCCCATACACTCCTCATCTCTTACTTTTCATAAGCAAGCTCAGGAGAGCCCCACACCCATCCCCCTCCACAGGAATAATCACTCCCGGCCGAACCTCCCCTCAGGAGCCAGACACTATTTCCATAGAACAATGGCACATCTGCATGTCATTACAGTTCAACTCCCCTGGCTCCGGCCAGGCTGAACAGGCTGCCAGATCCACAATGACTTTGGGGGAAAGGGGACTCTGTCTGTGGAAAAGCTCTTCAGAACATTTAAAATAGAATTTGATTTATAAAACCCTTGGTGTACAGGTAACTTTCAGGAACAAGCCTGTGAATCCTGAGAAGTGAGGTTCATGGTTAAGGGGTGGGAGGGTGGGAGGGGGATTCTGTATGTTTATTTGTCCTTATAATGAACCTTCTTCTGAAAGAGAAAGGCATAAAGCAAACTGAAATTTATTGACGGAGTGCCTACTTTGTGTAGGCATTGCCCTAGCTTTTTCAGAACCATTATGTTATTTCATTTTCATAACCACCCTCATGAAACGAGTCTTAGTGTCTTCCTCTTACAGACACGAACTAAGATCGCAAGTGGGTCAGATGATCACCAGGGGGTGAAGAACAGGGATAGGAAGTGGCAGAGGTGAGATCGAAATCCGAGTCGGTCTTACTATGGATGGTTGCGTAAGCTTTAGGACATGTAATACTCGACAAAACGTGCTCTTGCCTGGAATAGCTAGCCCAGGACCCAGAAAATATTGTGGCCTGCTGGATTATGTAGCCCATACGTTGGGTCGTCCAAGTCAAACGACCCTCACACATGAGGTGGGAGAACCCGGCGCCTGGGTGTTTGCAGCTCACTCAGGCCGCAGGAAGTCTTAAAGGCCAGCATGATCCATTTTTCATTTCAGGGTTTCCAGAAAGCCTTCACCACCTGGTGGGAAGTTTTCTATTCTGCTCTCACCATCATACAAAAAGCACCAGGCCTACAAACTAATCCTCTCTCCCTGGAGCTGTGTAGGAATAACCATCTGGACAGACGATGGCCTCTTCCCTTCGGAGCTGGAAAAGTCACAAGGAAGCTGCTGGGTAGCTGCTCAGGACACCAACTTTACCAGCCACTTCAGCATCACTGGGAACATAAATCCCCCTGGAAGCAGAACCCAAGTGCTGAAAATTCTGTCTCGGGCCACTTCTGAAAAGGTATACAGAACACGGTGGGAAAATGTTTCACGAAGTTGCTGGAGTGAAAGAAAAAGACTCTTTAAGGAGTGGACGAGTTTGATAATAAAGTCAGGCCTGATGAGCCCTCAATTGTGTTCTAAGGAGGTTAGGTCGGATGACGGCAGGGCTCTTCTTTGGGGAAGTAGAAGCATGTATTTGAATTTCAAGCTGGATTGCCAGGGACATCTGAGCCCTGAAACCTGGCAACTCTTCACCCACCCATTCCACACATATTGAATATTTACTGTCTGCTGCGCTCTGTGTGAGGTGATAGGGACACACTGTGAGTCAAATGACCAACAGAAAGGATTTCAGCCTTTCTACTAAATAAATACACATGTGGAGATGACAAAACAACCTGAAAATATTATTTAAAAGGAATGTCAAGCAACTAAAAAGGAGAATCAAGTTAAACCATAAGAAAAGAACTGAGCACGATGGAAATATATATATATATATATGGAATCAGCTTGTTGATGTTCCAGATAGGTAACCTGCCAAGAATACTGATGCGTTAGCCAATCCTGAGGGCTCTTATGTAGAAGATGAACTCATTTCCTGTTTCTGTGATTATTCACCATGTTCAGCAGACAAATACTCTCCAAAGCAAAGACCAGATATGGGAGTACTATTTCATTAGTGCTTCCAGACCCTCTCGATCCAATGCATTCACCATTCCTAAGAAAAGTTAGAGACACTAAGACACAAAGATATCAATTAAGCTTACTTCTTGTATTAATTGGAATGAAGGGCAAGTTTTTTGTAACAAAAAGACCCTAAAATGGATTTAAAGACGACATTGAATTCTCTTCCCAGTAAGTCAGGTCCATCTATTCTGACAGGACAGCGTCTCTAGGTCATCTAAGGACCCAGGGTCTCCTCCATCTCTTACGGTGTTTTACTTAATCTGCGTGGTCAAATCTGGGTCATGGAAAAGCCCTGTTTCACTTCAGGGTTAAAAAACCAAACCAAATGGGAACATGCGCCTATTGTTTAAAGGCCAAGGTCTGAGTATGGCGCATGTCATCTCAAGGCCTGAAGTCAGTGACATAATGGCCTTGTCCAACTGCAAGGGTAGCTGGACATTGCTTCTAACTGTGACACGTATACAGCTAAAACTTTTTATTCTGAAAGAATGGAAGAAATAGATTTAGGGTATCAACATGTTATATCTGTAATTCTAGAAAATATGAGGAGGTGTTGTTAGCTAAGCTTTATGAAGGGAAAAAGACTTCAGTATATTAGTTATTGTCACATGCAAGTAAAATTTTGCTGAAGATCATTCAATAATGGTTGCAGCAATACCCTGACAAGCTGCCATAAGTTCAGGCTGGATTAGAGGAGGTGAAACAAGGGATATCATCATTGATGTCTGATGGATCTTGGCTGAAAGCAGAGAGCACCAGAAAGATATTTACTTGTGTTGTATCTACTGTGCTAAAGCATTCGACTGTATGGGTCATAACAAACCATGACCCATTGAGAAGAATGGGAATCCCAAAACACTCAGTTGTGTTCATGCAGAGCCTATACATGGATCAAGAGGCAATTGTAAATAGAACAAGGGAATAGTGCATGGCTTAAAATCAAGAAAGGTGTGTGTCAGGGTTATATCTTATCACCATACTTATTCAAACTGTCTGCTGAGCAAATCATCAGAGAAGTTGGATCATGTGAAGAACACGGCATCAGGATTGGAGGAAGGTTTATTAGCAACCTGAGATATGCAGATGACACAACCTTGTTTGCTGAAAGTGAGGAGGATTTGATGCACTTGTTTATGAAGAATAAGGATTGCAGCCTTTATAACTCAACATAAACATAAACTCTGAAATAAACAAAATCACTACACACACCCCAAATCACTGCCGTCAACTTTATGCCAACTCACGGCGACCCTATAGGACACCCTATAACCACCTCTATAGGTTTCTGAGACTACCTCTCTATGGGAAGAGAGGGCTTCAACTTTTCCCTCAACTGACTGGTGGTTTCAAACTGCTGACCTTTTGGATCCCAACCCAAAGCATAACCAGTACGTCAAAATCCTCCCAACTGGATCAATAGGTAGTATTGTAACAAATGGAGAAAAAAAAAAGATTAAAGTAGTCAAGAATTTCACCTTGCTTGGATCCACAATCAATGTTCATGGAAGTAGCAGTCAAGAGATCAATGGATGTATTGCACAGGGTAAATCTGCTGCACATGCCCTCTTTAAAGTATTAAAAAGTAAGGATGTAACTTTGAGGCTCACTAAGGTGAGCCTGACCCAAGACATGCTATTTGCAGTCATCTCATATGTATTTAGAAATTGGGCGTTGATAAAGGAAGAGAGAAGAATCAATGTATAAGAATTGTGGTGCTGGCAAAGAATATTGAAATATTGTGGACTGCCACAAGAACAAACAAATTTGTCTTGAAAAAAGTACAGCCAGAATGCTCCTTAGAGACAAGGATGGAGAGACGTTGTTTTATGTACTTAGGACACGTTGTCAGCAGAAACCAGTCCCAAGAAAGGAAGCCATGCTTGGTGCAGTAGAGGGGCAGCAAAAAAGAAGAAATCCCTGTGCAGGTTGGATTGACATAGTGGCTGCAACAATGGGCTCAAACATACGGACAATTGTGAGCATGGCACAGGACCAGGCAGTGTTTCATTCTGTTGTACACAGGGTCATTATGAGTGAGAACCAACTGCACAGCACTTAACAACAACAGATTAGTTAACCACGATATATCTGACACAGTTCTACTACTAATTCACTTCTGTGCATAGAAGAAACAGACAAACAAAAGAAAATAATGACTTAAATTGATAAGACTATTCACATAAAATAATTGAAATATCATTCTGTAGGAAATAGAGGAAAGAACTAAGAGGCAAAGGACATTTATAGAGGTCTAAATAAAGGTATGTACATATGTAAATATATATATGAGGATGGGGAAATAGATCTATGTGCATATATTTATAGTTTTAGTATTAAAGGAGCAGATGGACACTGGGCCTCCAATCAAGTACTCCCTCAGTGCAAGAATACTTTGTTCTATTAAACTGGAATTCCATGATGCACACCTTCCCAACACGATTGCTGAAGACAAAGCAGGTGCATAAGCAAATATGGTGAAGAAAGCTGATGGAGCCCAGCTATCAAAAGATATAGCAACTGGAGTCTTAAAAACTTGAAGGTAAACAAGCGACAATCTAGCTCAGAAGCAACAAAGCCCACATGGAGGAAGCACACCAGCCTGTGTGATCATGAGGTGTCAAGGGGATCAGGTATCAGGCATCAAAGAACAAAAAATCAAATCATTGTGAATGAGGGGGAATGCAGATTGGGGACCCAAGACCCATTTGTAGGCAACTGGACATCCCCTTACAGAAGGATCACGGGGAGGAGATGAGCCAGTCAGGGTGCAATGTAGCAATGATGAAACATATAACTTTCCTCTAGTTCCTGAATGCTTCCTCCACACCCACTATAATGATCCCAATTCTACCTTACAATTCTGACTAGACAAGAGGATGTACACTAGTACAGATAGGAAGTGAAAACACAGGGACTCCAGGGTGGATGATCCCTTCAGGACCAGTGCTGAGAGTAGCGAGACTGGGAGGAGGGAGGGTTGGGTGGAAAGGGGGAACCAATTATAAGGATCTACATATAACCTCCTCCCTGGGAGATGGACAACAGAAAAGTGAGTGAAGGAAGACGTCGGACAGTGTACAATATGACAAAATAATAATAATTTATAAATTATCAAGGGTTCATGAGGAAGGGGGAAGCAGGGAGGGAGGGGAGAAAATGAGGAGCTGATACCAAGGGCTCAAGCAGAAAGGAAATATTTTGAGAATGATGGTGGCAACAAATGTACAAATGTGCTAGACACAATGGATGTATGTATGGATTGTGATGAGTTGTACAAGCCCCCAATAAAATGATTAAAAAAAGAAATATCATTTCTTGAAGATCAGTTTATCAGAGACTATTATAGCTCTTATAACAATCCATACATCAATGATATCAAGCATATTTGTACATATGTTGACATCATTATTTTCCAAATATTTACTTTCTTTTTAAAAAAACAAGCAGCCATCTAGCTCAGAAGCAACAAGGTCCACATGGAAGAACACACCAGCCTGTGTGATCGAGTAGTCCCGAAGGGATCAGTTATCAGGCATCAAAGAACAAAAAATCATATCATTGGCTGCACACCTCCATGACAGGATCGCTGAAGACAAATGGGTGCATAAGCAAATGTGGTGAAGAAAGCTGATGGTGCCCAGCTATCAAAAGAGATAGTGTCTGGGGTCTTAAAGGCTTGAAGGTGAACAAGCGGCCATCTAGCTCAGAAGCAAAAAAGCCCACATGGAAGAAGCACACCGGCCAGTGCGATCACGAGGTGCCAAAAGGACCATGTATAAGACATCATGCAAAAAAAAAGATATATGTATGTGTATAGGTGTGTATCTATCTATCTATCTATCTATCTATCTATCTATCTATCTATCTATCTATCTATCTATACATATATATACCATATTGAATGAAGGGGGAAGTGCAGGGTGGAGACCCAAGGCCCAAGTGTCGGCCACTGGAGATCCCCTCATAGAGGGGTTTAGGAGAGGAGATGGGTCAGTCAGGGTGCGAGGTAGTATCGATGAAGAACACAGCTTTCCCCCAGATCCTGGATGCTTCCTCCCCCCAACTAACATGATCCAAGTTCTACCTTGCAGGACTGGATAGGGCAGAGGTTGTACACTGGTGCATATGGGGGCTGGAGGCACAGGGAATCCAGGGTGGATGATACCTTCAGGACCAAGGGTGTGAGGGGCGATGCTGGGAGAGTAGAGGGTGAGTGGATTGGAAAGGGGGAACTGATTACAAGGATCCACATGTGACCTCCTCCCTAGGAGATGGACAGCAGAGAAGGGGGGGAAGGGAGACTCCGGATAGGGCAAGATATGACAAAATAACAATGTATAAATTACCAAGGGCACATGAGGGAGGGGGGAGTGGGGAGAGAGGGGATAAAAAGAGGACCTGATGCAAAGGGCTTAAGTGGAGAGCAAATGCTTTGAGAATGATTGGGGCAAAGAATGTACAGATGTGCTTTATACAATTGATGTATGTATATGTATGGATTGTGATAAGAGTTGTATGAGCCCCTAATAAAATGTTTTTTTTAATTAATCATTTTGGGGGGCTCTTACAGAGCTTATGACAATTCATGATTCAATTGTATTAAGCACACTTGTACATATGTTGCTATCAATATTTCCAAAACATTTTCTTCCTACTTGAGCCCTTGGTATCAGCTCTTTTGTCCCTTGCCTCTCCTACCCTGCCACCCTTGTGTATTCTTGATCAATTATATGTTATTGTTGTTAGTGTTTTATACTCTCCGTTGTCTCCCTTCTCCCACATTTCTGTTTTTCACACCTCCCAGAGGGGTGGGCTATATATTCGACCTTGCGATAGGTTCCTCCTTTTCCCCCTTCCCCCGCCCCCGCCCTCACGATATTGCTACTCCCACTACTGTTCCTGAGGGGTTTATCTGTCCTGAATTCCATGTGTCCAGAGCTCTTAGCTGTACTCCAGTCTAGTCGGATTTGTAAGGTAGAGCTGGATCATGGTAGTGGTGGTGGGGGACGGGGGCGGGGGCGGGGGCGGGGAGGGAAGCATTCAGGAACTCTAAAGGAATGATGTTTGTTTCGGTTGGTGCTATAAGGTAATGTGGTTGAATCATACCTTCCTTGTAATCCTTGGGGGGGAGGTCCAATTATCTACAGACGGGCTTTGGATCTCCACTCCAACCCACCTCTTTCACATCAATATAATTGTTTGTTTGGGATCTTTTGATACCTGATTCCATTGATACCTCATGATCGCACAGGCTGCTGTGCTTCTTCCCTGTGGGCTTATTTGCTTCTCTGTTAGATGGCTGCTTGTTTAACTTCAAGCCTTTAAGGCCCCAGACATTACATCTTTTGATAGCCAGGTACATTCACTTTCTTCACCACATTTGCTTATGCACCCATTTTGTATTCAGCATTCATACTGGGAGGGTGAGCATCACAGAATGCCAGGTTATTAGAACTAGTGTTCTTGCATTGAGGTAGGGCTTGAGCAGAGGCCCAAAGTCTGTCCACTACCTCAAAGTATTGCCATATAAATGTATGTACATAGGCCAATACCTCTGTCTTTATGAATTAAAATATTTACATAAGTGCACACATATGTTTATACCTCTATCCCTACTTTTTCTTCCTAGAGCTTTCCTCTGTTTCCTTTCCTACCATCGTGTTTACCCTTCTTCTGCCTCTGAATCAGCAGTTCTCAACCTGTGGGTCACGACCCCTTTAGGGGTCAAACAACCCTTTCACAGGGATTACTCAAAACCATCAGAAAACAACCTTATCTGTTTCTAGGCAGGTTCACCCACATGCAGACACGCCCCCATGTGAGTACCCAGTGTGAAGACTGTTTCCCATGCTACACCATATTTCAAGACAAAATTTCATTTATTTGTAATTAGAAATAAATATTTCACAATATATAATTACATATTGTTTTTGTGATTCATCACTATGCTTTAATTATGTTCAATTTGTAACAATGAAAATATATCCTGCATATCAGATATTTACATTATGATTAATAAGAGTTGCAAAATAGTTATGAAGTAGCAAGGAAAATAAGTTTATGGTTGGGGGGTCACCACAACATGAGGAAGGTTGAGAAACCACTGATATAAGTAATTCCTCTCAGCTAGAGTACTGTTGCTCCAACACCCCCGACCTCTATGTTCTCCTTGTTGTTGATTTTAATTCCCTAGTTGTTCTCTGTCTATGGCCTTGTTTGCTCACTGCTCCCTTCCCCTGCCCCCTCTCCCCACAAGTCCCTTGAGAATCATTGGTCTTGTTGCTTTCTCCTTGGGCTTGCTTCCCATTCCTATCTTATATAGGTAGACAAATCAACAATAATGGAAACAAAAAAAGATTGAATGAAAGGGAAAAAAATAGCGAGCAAAAAAATACAAAAAGCATACACAATTTCAGGTCAGTCCACCAACATGTATGACTATTTCCCCACTGGTCGAGTGATGTCTGGGAACTGCCCCTCCTAGCGTGAAGTCCATTTTAGGGACTCCTGGGGGCTTTGTGGCTTGGCTTTGCTCCCATTACTGATCCATTATGTTCCTTTCTTGGTTTGTTCCGCTGTGGGGGGTTGAGACCAAACTCACTCCCCGTGGTGTATTCCCAGTATTGTCCTCTGTCTCGGTATGCTCCAGTAAGGGGACATCTGTCTCCAGCTATTGTCAGTCCTCCCGTTCTCTTGTGCCTTAGCATCTCTTTGCAGGGATGTCATCCTCGGGCTTGGGGTGTCCATATGGGGTCTAGACCCTCAATCTCTCTTTTCCTTCTTGGTTTGCTTCCATGTGGGTGTGGCAGACTGGCCCATCTCCCTAATCTGTATGTTTAGTGTTGTTCTCTGAAGCACATACTTCTAGGGAGGGGGAAAGTTTGGCTCTGATTGGAGCCAGCCCTGAAATATCATTTTTTGAAAGCATACAAATAAGTGTTCAATTGTAAAGAATCATTTCTAATTTCAAACGTATACTTTGTTGTACTTTTCTAATTGGATACTTTCACATTTGGCATATTTAAATTAGAACGGATACTTTTCCTAAAATGTTTTCTATAGGACAGTGGTTCTCAAACTTCCTAATGCCGTGACCCTTTCACACAGTTCCTCATGTTGTGGGGAGCACCCCCAACCATAAAATTATTTTTGTTGCTATTTCATAACTGTAATTTTGCTACTGTTATGAATTGGGCGACCCCTGCAAAAGGGCTGTTCAACCCCCAAAAGGTTGCAACCCACAGGTTGACAACCAAGGCTAGAGGACATCCCCTACACCCATCCATGCTAAGGACCTGAATGTCAACAGTGACTTCTCTCTCACTCATCCCCAACAACCACATGGCCATCCATTTATGCTTCGACTCATCTCCCTTTCCCTCTGTTCTAGCTCAGGCTCTTATTTCTCCACAGAGACCTTCCATCCTCTATCCCCTCAAGCCATCCTCTCTACAGCTTCCATTGATTCCTGAGTGGTCTTACTAAGACACAGGTTTGAAAAAACAAACAAAAATAAAACACAGATTTGTATTTTCAAGGAGCATTTATTGTCTAATATGTATTAGACACTGCCCAAACTGTTTGAGATTCAGTAGCAAAGAAGTGCATTTTCGCAGAGGTGGACCAAAAGACATAAAAATAAGTAAATTGTAACTATGTTGTAAGGTGAAAACTACTAAAAATTAGAAAAATAGATGCGTACAGGGGGCTGCGTATGGAAGAAGGAGATGTGACACTTGCCAAGGACTGAAGCTTAAACAGGGTGTCCATTAAATGACAAGCAGGGTTTTAAACAAAGGCCAAAGGAGATGAAGCAGTTAGTCACGAAGAACTTGGCAAACAAGACTTTCAAGTAGAAGGATGGCTAGATGTAACAATCTAAGATGGGAGCCTGCCTGGAATATTCTAGGGGGAGACAAGGGCAACAAGGCTGGAACAAAAACCAGAGAATGCTGAGAGAGGGATCAGAAAGGCGTGTAAGGACTTTGGTGTTCACTCTGAATGACATGAAAAGTCGCCAGAGGGCTTTGAACAAAGGCGTGGCATGATCTGATTCGATGACTACTCTGATTGCTGCGTTGAAAGCAGACAGCTGAAGGAAAAGGCTGGGGTAGAATCAAGCGGACAAGTTAGGGAGCTATGGAGGTATTCCAGGCAAGAGATAATGGGCGATTTGACAAGGTTCATCATGGTGAAGGGCTCTGCATAGATTGTGAAAGCAGGGCCAATAGGATTTAATGAGAGAGAAAAGTCCAGGACAGCACGGTGGTGGTTGAGGCTCAGTACACGGAGAGGTGAGAGCTCATTCACTGAGATGAAGATGGGAGCAGGAGCTGGGGAGCGGGGGAGGGGATGGGAGGAGATTAGGAGTTTGGTTTTAGAACAAAAAGCTTGAGATATACAGTTGACATCTAAGGGAAGCTCTTAAGTAACAGTTGGATATGCAAGCCTGAGTTCAAGCCAGAGGTCCTGACCTGGAGAGAGATATTAAAAGTCATTCTACTTGGGCACTGCCCTAAGCATTTTACATATGCTAATTCACTGCATCCTTATATGTTAGTCAGACTCAGTAAGAACTACTATCACTGGGGCAGGGAATGTGCGGATTTGCTTTATACGATTGATGTATGTATAGGTATGGATTGTGGTAAGAGTTGTATGAGCCCCTAATAAAATGTAAAAAAAGAAAAGAGAAAAAAAAAGAAAATGATTAGGGCAAAGAATGTACAGATGTGCTTTATACAATTGATGTATGTATATGTATGGATTGTGATAAGAGTTGTATGAGCCCCTAATAAAATGTTTTTAAAGAACGCACACACACACACACACACACACACAAAGAACTACTATCACCTGTCGTTTTGCAGAGGATAAACTGAGGCACAAAGAGGTTAAGTAACCCCCAAAGGCATTTGGTGGCAACTCAAGTGTAAAGCCATGAAAGGGACTGTAGTCGTTGTTCAGAGCTTGGCTGCATACCTGGAGGCTGGCTATTTAAATCCACCAGGTGTCCTGTCAGGGAAAGAAGTGGCAGTTTACTTTCATAAAAAACTACAGGTTTGTAAACCCTATGGGGCAGCTCTACGTTATCCTACAGAGCCGCTAATCGCGGAAATCCACTTGGCAGCACTGAGTTCCCTAGGCATGCATGCTTTGACCCACAGCCCTGGTACAGGGCGGGTAATACATCTGGTAGTCCTCAGCATGTGAGTGACATTTCAAAATCATGAGAAAAGGTGAGCTCCTCAATAGAATGCGACAGAGAAAATAGGTCTAAGAATTAGCTTCAAAATAATATGGGGTGAAAGCAGAGAAGAAATGAAGACTGGCCCAGAGTGGATAAATGCTGAAGGCGAGTGATGGACACATGGGGTTTATTATACCATGTTGTCTACGTTGTAGATGGCTGAAATTGTCCATAATAAAAGGTGAAAGACATAGAGTGACGAGGAAGAATTATCCAAGGAGCTCAGGAAAGAGTTACAATGAGGCAGGAAGAAAATCAGGAATGTGATACCCTAGAAATCAAGTATTCTGATACTTTTTTCCTGCATATCGGACCACCCTCAAACATCTGGCTAAAAAGAACCCCTAGCATCGTGTTGCTCACAATCTATCATTAGGATCGGGCTGTTTCCACCGTTAGTCTTATTTCCACCTTTTGACTATTATAAACAATACTGCAATGGACTTTGGTGTCCCAGTATCTGTTTGTACTCCCACTTTCAATTCTATGAACTATATACCTAGAATTGGGAAAAACAAAGGATAACAGGTATTAGTGAGCATGTAGAGAAATTGTAATCCTCATGCATTGCTAGTGGGATTGTAAAATGGTACAGCTATCATAGAATCATATGGTCTAGCGAATCCTCTCATTGAGACCCGATTTCCTGACACAGACATGATTTCCAAAATGCTCTGACTCTTCAAATCAGGAAAGAGGTTAGAATGCTGACCTTGGACGGTTACCCAAGTACACCTGGCTAATATGAAGGGTGGGGTGTTCTTGACTCTCCTCCAGATCCTGAGAAAAGCATAGGTCAACCCACGTGCCACTTAGGAGATCCCACTGGGACTGTGGGGCTCTTGCAGAAGAATTAAAGAGGAAATCATTAGTTTTCAAAAACAAAATACCAGGTCAGGGGGGCAAATTGTAGCTTTACTTCCCCAATTCTGCTAAGTCAAAGGCAAAAAGGGTATCTGAAACCATCCGATGTCATTTAGTACATGCTTTGACTGTGACACAGTGTTCTTGCAAGTGATAGCTTTACCTGTTTTAGTCTCAGTCTTTATGGAGCCTTTGAAAGAACTCTTAAATGGGCTTTTCTTTGAGGTGAGCCTCTAAGGACATCATTCTCAATCTCATGGTCCCAGAGCTGAGGTGTTTCTCAAACATCAATTGACCTAACTCTCAACAGGAGGTAGAGACCCTTTCATCCTCTGCCTCCAATTAGCATAAGCTAGTCAAATCACAGTATGTTAATCAGGTATTTGGAGGGCAAACTTCACTACAAATATAAATAGCCTTTTGAGTTTGGGGTGCTTTGCCCCCTTCACCTCTTCCCATTATGTGATGATGTACATCACCCCTCTTCTCCTTCTGGGTTTCTAGAAGACAGAGCCTGTCTCCCGGTTTCTCTGTATTTCTGTTGCCCTTCTTTTCTGTCTTTTTGTAGATGGTTCTTCGGCGTCTCACGATGCCTCCACATCCTGATGCATCTACTTCTGTCTTCCTCCTAGAATCTCTCAGAGGTCTCCTCCTCGCTTGTGGTCTTCGAAGCTGCAGCTCCCGTGCTGTTGACCTTGTGGTATTAGTAGTGGTCGACCACCCACGAGATGACCGATGCAGTAATGGGCTCAAATGACTCTAAGAGTGGTGCAGGACCGGCAGCGTTTCCTTGTGTTGTGCATGGGAACCGATGCCATGGCCCCCAACAACAACAGGGGCGTTAGAAGACCACCTGCGCGTGCAAACTGCACTCCGCTGCAAGCCAGCATTTGAAGATCCAAGTCTCCCAGAGCACCTCGGAAGAAAGGCCTGGTGATCTACTTCTGGGATATCCAGCCAGTAAAACTCTGTAGAGTACAGTCCTACTCGGACTCATTGAATCACCCCGAGTCGGAATTCACCCTGTGGCAACTGGCCAGCAGTGGTCAAACGAGCAGGCGCTTCAATGGTTGAAGTCACGGCACTAATGCTAAGGATAGTACGAAGGTCACTAACAGCACAGGTGTGTTATTTTTTACCTACGTTATCGTAGTAGTCTGCTTGACCTTGCCCCCTTGCCCTTACCTCCTTCCCACTGCTACCGGTATAATTATTCCAAAATATAAATTCAACTATGTCGCTCCCTATTTTCAATATGCGAACGGCTTCTGTGGTCTTGGTATGAATCTAAATTCTTGGCATGGTGTGAAAGCTCATCTAACTTCATCTAGCTCAGCCCTGCCATGCCCCCCAGGACTGTTCCCCAACACCATCCCTAACAACGTGCATGTCACCACATCCGCCATGTTATTTCTCACGTCCATTCCTGGAATGCCCTTCCCCTTGCCTCCTGCTCACCCCCCAATCCTTTGAACACCCAGGTTCCGGATCAAGTGACTCACATTTCCTTTCTAAGAAAATAACCGCGACCCTTCGGTCTTCATTAAGTCTCCAAGGTATGTGCTACCTCGATCACAACACATTGCAATAATAGATAGTATTTCTCTGCTGTGTGTTGTCGGTGTGGCTCTTTGCTCTATACCTAGCACTCAACTTCAAGCACATTAGAGATACTCAATAAATGTGGAATGGGCTCTTTTCCTGGTTCCAGCTTGCTGCACGGGTGGCTCATAGTCTAACAAGGGAGACAGAAATGTCAGTAGATAATCAGGGTGTAATTTCAGAGGATTCATGGACCCCCTTAGGCTCATCCAGAAATCCCAGGTTAATGGCCAATTAAGCAAATGAGGAAATGGACATGCAGGGAGGACAAATGAGAGAACATCACTACTTGGTGACACAGAATGTCAGAGCCTTTGAGGGCATTTCAACCCCCTTTTAAAAGTAAGGTTTAAAGACTTTAGGATCCCTTCCATCCTCCAGGCCGACATGAACCCTCTAACCAGCACGTTTGAATACAGTTTCCACTAGTTTGGGATGTGGAAAGGATTTTGTAAAATGCTGGAAAGGATTTTGTAAAATGATTTTGCAATGCTGTTGCCTTGCTCTGATCTATGGACCTCACCCCACTGCCGTGGAGTTCATTCTGACGCATGGCATCCCTATGTCAGATTTCGGAGGCTAGCCATCTTTATGGGAGCAAGAAATCTTTATCTGTCTCCCTCAGCACATGTGCTGGTTTTGAACTGCTGATCTTGCAGTTAGCAGTCCAAGGCCTACCCACCGGCACTACTAGGGCTTCCTGCCAACCTCATAGTCTGTATAGTCACTATATACAAACAAGAATCCACACTGGGTTCTTAGTTTTCTGGACCCTGTTCCCAGAAAGCCCCAAGATTTTCTCTCCGAAGTTCTCTGTTGGGACCATTTTTCACAGAAGTTTCCATTCCAACTCTCACCGTGCCTCTCTCAATCAGTTCCTCCTCAATTCCCCCTGGACCTGCTTTCAGCCATGAAACTCTCCACTCTTAGCTCCTCATTTCAGTACCTGCTCTTGGCTCCGCTGAGCAATTTTGAAATGACAAGCCTTGCCTTTCACGTCTTCTGCCTTTTCTTAATTCACCCCCTTCCTCTCCCCTGGACCAGATCCTATGACCGAATCCCATGCTTCACCTTCCACTTTAACAGTTCTGCACTGGCCTCAACATCCTTCAGCTTCACCCGGGGAGCAGCTTCTAGCCCACAGTCCACAGTTATTTCCATCAGTGATCACTGGCTACAGTAAGTAAGAAAGCTGGCTTACAGCAGCACAACATCAAGGTCAGGGTTTCTATATTCCATTTATCTTTGCAACTGGTATGACCTGTCTGGGCTAACGGCCTCAATGGGTTACAGCTGTCACTTTCAAACTTCTGTGACCTGCAGAATCCTTCCTTCAAATTAAATCTTAAAGTATTAGCAAGAGGCACAGGAAACTCTGGCTTCATGGCCTTGCACTGGCTGAGGTGAATATAGAAGTCTGGAGCCCCCTTGCTGCTTACGACCCCAAGAGAAGACTGCGGACCTCCAGGTTTGATAACCAGCGTATGTTCTAATCCTTGCCCACATCGCAGGCTCCATACCATCAGGCCAAGAGTTATACAATATTCCCCAAAGCACCACAGGATGATTTGATGGACAATACTGGAGAGAAAAACTGACAGGATTCAAATCCCAATTCTCCCACTTAGTAGCTGAGAATCATTGGGCAGTTCACTTAACTTCTCTGTTGCCTGAGTTTTCTCCTCTGTGAATCAAGAATGATAATGATTCCCATTAGTTCTGTAGCAGAATCCTCACCTCTCATGCAGGAAACCTGAGTTGGATTCCCAGCCAATACACCTCATGCAAACTCATCACCGATCCTCCAGTGAAGGCTTGTGTGTTGCCATGTCACTCTTACTGCCACTGAGTTGATGTCGACTCATGCGAGCCTATATGACAGATTAGAACTGCCCCGTGTGAGTTTCCAAGACTGTAACTCTTTACGGGAGTAGAAAGCCCTTTCTCCCACGGAGCAACTGTTGATTTCAAACTGCTGACCTTGCAGATCCCAGTGCAATGCATAACCACTTCGCCACCAGGGCTTCTCTGCTATGATGTCGGACTTCCCAATGAAGACGTACTAGGAAGAAAAGCCTGGGAATCTCTTCGATTTTTCAGAATCGGCCAATGAAAATCCCTGACCTTTTATGGGAGTAAGGCAGGGCTAGCAGCACTGTATTCCATCGTCCTTGAGGTCGCCCCGAGCCAGGAGCTAACTTGCTAGCAGCTAACAGCATCTCTCAGTCGGAGTGGATTAAAGGAGTTCAGACCTGGAGAAGTTAGGAAGACTGTCCGGCTGGTCAAGCCAAGCTGATAGGTAATTGTTTGCTAATCTCCACCTCAAAAATCAAGCCTCAGTTTCCCAGGGAGTTCTCCATCTCACCTGGCGTGAAAGGGGCTCCACACAGTTTTTTCACGATCACAGGACACAACCTGTGGCCTTTGGTGTCCTACTCCAAGACTAGGTTCCCCAGACTGTGCTGCTGCAAGCCTGCCTCGTAAAGAATATGACATGGCAGCTATATGCCCTAAAAAGGATGTTGGTTTCCTCCAACAAAGTGACTGATTCCACAGAGGAATGCATTTCGCAAGGTTTACTACAGATTTAGGTCAAGTGAAAGATTATACTCAGCACACAGCTAGTGAATGAGAACAACCTGGGCCATTTGATTAGACTTGTAAATCTAAGGTTAATTGGGAGTTGAGTATTGCAATTCTAGGAAATAGGGTACTTGGCATGTTTGTATATTTCTGAATCTGTCCCCTGTTTATAGCTACAAACATATGCCATTAATTTATGACTTTCCTGCCATACGCTTCACCAGGGCAACACAAATAAAGAGATTAGTCATTAAACCCAGAAGGAATTTGAGAACAGGACATAAACTTTAAAGAAGGCTGTATATACTGGGGGAAAGAAAAAGATGTCAGAAGTACAGGCAACAGAAAATTAGCTGCTAAATCTTTGGGATAATGCCTTTTTATAGGTTGTTTTTAATAATATTTGCTGTATTGTACTTTAATCTGTGACCCTCCAAATTAAACTAAGTAACTCTCGAGGAAAGCCGGTAGAGGCCATTCAAAGTAATATAACTGGACATTCAAACAGGCAAACAAACAAATCCAAGCCTTCCCTTTGGTGAGTGTGTGCTTTCCCACCAAACTGCTACAGGAGTCAGAGTATGGAGAGAGCGAGTCTGCTTCCTGAGTCCCTGCTGTCCCAAAGTAAGCCGAGACTGAGAAGAGGGCCTGGCAGTCAGTTGTTCTTAAAGCTCTGCATGTGTTAGGGGCCTTCCTAGCCAGCTGTGGGAAATGTAGGAATAGATGTATTAGCATCGTTGGTCTTCCACCTCTAATGAGACAGAAAGGAATTGATACCGATACAGGTCCATAATGTCTTATTCTCAATTCCCCAAACCCCAAAGTCCTGCAATCAATAATTTTTGTGTCGTTCTCGTTGTTTGTTTGTTTGTTTGTTTTTCCAAAACTACCTCCTTCAGTGGCAAAGACTGGTGTATATTTGAAAAACATTTTGCAGCCATTATTTATACCACTTATACCACTTGGAGTCTCTTGGAAGAAAGGCCTGGTGAACTGCTTCAAAAGGTCACCACCATTGAGGACGCCGTAGAATAGAATGCGCTCAGACACACAGGGGCTAGAATTGACTCCAGGGCAACTGGTATTTATCCCAATAGTGTTAATATCTGTAGACCTTAACCCAAAAAACAAACTCACTGCCATCAAAGCGATGCTGTCTCCCAGAGACCCTATAGCACAGGTAGAACCGTCCCTGAAGGTTTCCAAGAACGTCACTCTTTCCCGAAGTAGAAAGCCTTATCTTTCTCCTATGAAGTAGCTGATGGGTTTGAACCCCTGACTTTGCAGTTAGCAGCCCAATGTGTAACCAACCCACGACACCGACCAGGGCTCCAGAGTACTGAGTAGTGAGTACTCCATAAAAAAAAAGTTCATGGGTAAGGGGTGGGAGGGGCGGATGTATCATTATCTCACTGTTGCTTGTGCTTGTGAATCTTTTGTAAAATGAGCTCTATGCATAAATGACACTTTTTTCTTATAGGATTTCTCATATCCAGTTTCCTAAAAGGGTATCACCCGGATATTTGATGGCCAATAATTACATGCTTAAGGTGAAGATATAGAAATGACAACCAAAAAATAGGTGGAAGATTCAACTCTAAGAAAGGGTGTGAACTCTAAGTCACACCCTGCGTCCGGGATCACTGCCGACCGTGACATCGGGGCGGTGTGTGCGGCTCCTCCCTCCAAAGCCCCCTTCCTCTTGCTAATCCGCTGTGAAGCCTAAAAAATAAAATACAGCGCACGGAAACATTTGATCTAAAATTTCTAAATAAAATTCTCACACAGGGACAGACCCTTGAGCAGGTCCTTCATACCACACTCACGTTTGGTATCAGATTACCCAGGTTGTAAACAGTCATTTAAATAATATGAATCCCATTGTCCAGCTAATAAATGCACTCAGAACAGTTCATTCTGCATCCATTGAAATCCAGTTTTTTAGGGAGGGCATTGAAGTATTAGAAAAAATAACATGTTAATGATATACTTTCCCCTGTTAGTCCACAAAGTTGTTCCAATTAGAAAGGTCAAGTGAAATGGAAAGTAGGTAGCCCCTGACCTTCTTCAAGGCACCGACTGTCACATCCCTGTCCAAACAGGCTTTGGGGGTCATCTCTGTCCGCAAGTTCATAACCTTTAAGTGCAGTTCGGGTTCCCTCAACTCTGAGTCCATGGATTTAAGAGGAAAAACGGGGAACCCCACATATGCACCATCTTTTAATGTCCTCACCCATTCCACTCTCACTTCCTGCACGACTGTAGGATTAATGCAGAGAATCAAACTGAACTCTTCTTTTCTGAAAATTGGCCCTAACTGGAACAACTCATGTCCATTTCAGTTGAATTTACCTCCACGAAAGCATTCACCAAAAGGGATCTCCGACTTCGGTGGGAGTTAATGTGGGCTTGGCTGCCAACCAAAAGGTCAGCAATTTGGACCGATCAGCTTCTCTGTGGGAGAAAGATGCGGCGGCCTGCTTGTGTCAGGATTTACAACCTTGGAAACCCAATGGGGCAGCTCTACTCAGTCCTTAAGCATTGCCATGAGCCGGAATCAACTTGGCGGCAGTGGGTTAAATGTGGGTTTAAAGCTGAAGCGACTGGAGATTGAAAAACTGCCTGTTCTTCCTGCTCACTTACTCACATGAGGGTTTACAGCTCCTGAAAGCATGCCAGGGCTTTGAAAATGAAAGCTTGCAGTTAGGAAACGATGGCTCATGACAGCAAAGATCAGTCATGGGATCCGCCTGGAGTTTTCTGTCATTGACTTCCTCAATCAGACAGGGCTCAGCAACAGAGGTTAATCGGTCAGCTAGCACACCGAGAGGTGAGGGCCGCAGAACCCCTCTGCAGCAGTTAATCACTTAATTGCTTTCTGATTTACTTTAAATGCCTCTTTAAAAGATATAAAAGGAAAACATTATTGAAAGGGCATTTTAGACTATTTAATAAAGATCCAATATACCCTTTGTGAAGCAGAAAATAAATGGAGCTCTAGCCTAGCTCTTGTTCAACGCTTTCTTGGGCAACATTTATTTATATAGAGCAAGGAGTGAGAGTCTGCTCCCGGCAAGAGAAACAGCATGTACCAAAGCCCAAAGGAAGGAAAGCATGGGTATGAACCGTAAATCAAATAAGCTGCCTGCCTGAAGAGTTAGGTGTGTGAGAGGCTACGGGGAAGCCGGGAAACACAGTGGTCTAGATTGTAGGAGGTGTCCAGTGCCAACCTAATGATCCTGGACTTGATCCATCAGGCAAGGGGGGCCACTGAAGGCTCGTGAGCTAAGAAAATAAGATGGTGAGGGAATCGCATGAATGTTGGAATCCTTCAGCCCTGGATTATAATCCAATCTCACTTCTCGTGCTGGGCAAGCGATGTACCTTTTGGGAATCTCCAAAAAGGATACCAGCAAGGTCATAATATAATCTTGTAGGGTTGTTGAACACATTAGCCGTAGCATGCATAATGTGCCAACACGAGGGCTTGGGACAGAGAAATGGACATAGCTGGTACTATTGCCGTGTCAGGACAGGAAGGTTCGAAGGGGAAACTGCAGCGGAGAGTCTGTGAAGATCCAGGGGAGAGGGCCCAGCCAGGAGAGTGCCAAAGAGGATTCAGAGCAGGAAGCAAGGGAGACTACAAAGACAGATTCCTAGGATTTGATGATGCTCGGATATGAATAAGGAAGGAAAACTCACAGCGATGCTAAGAGAAGTACAATACGAGTTGGAGAGATACAAACTCCTATCGGATCCCAAACAGGGAAGAGACATGCACAAGCACTGCACTAGTTAGAGGATTTTAGGTCAACCTGAACTTTTTGAAAGTGTAGGGCTGCAGTCCAACAGGTCAATCAGGCCACAGCCTAATGACATCCCTTTGGGGATGTGGCCTTCTTATAAGAAAGAAAACCTGGGAACTTCCTTCTCTTTCTGCTCCACCGACTTGCCTGCTGCAACTCAGCCTGCCTTGAGGGCCGCTTCCTGTAAGCCACATGACCCTGAGAGCTGCGCCCCCTGCCATGTTCCCACCAAGCTTAGATCCAGGCAAATCTGCACCCTTCAACCAGTGACCTTCCTGCCTTCCATATCACCTTTCTGCATCACCAGGCTGCAGCAACATGAGTGTGAAGAGGGTCCTAGTTTGCATCAGACTTGCTGACTGGAGTCTGATGGGGCTGAGATGCCTTCTTTCAATAGATAACTATTTGTTGATAAACAGTTCTTTCTCATACATACATGAGTGTCACTAGACTTGTTTCTCTAGACAACCCCCCTATGTTAGACAGGCTTCTCTAGAGAGAAAAAAACCACATTGCTAATAATTATATATATATATATATACACAGATCGATAGATATATAACACAAGAAATAAACAATTAAATTATAAAGCAATACAAATGGCTCAGTGCAACTCACTCCTGTGAGACACTGGCAGTCCTTCAAGTCTTGAGGGCCGCTGGGTAGTCCTCTTTAGAGCAATTCAGGCTATCTGGGCACAGGCAGCAAACAGCAAGGCAGGTCACCAACAGTCAGCCAGATGACAGGGTCTGACAGTCCCCAGCTCAAGAGATGTAAATTCCAATTGTGTGGTGAAGCAGATCTTGAAGGAACCTCACATTACAGCGACACAGTCCACAGGTTAGGTGTCCCACAGGTAGTGTAGCTTGCAAATGGAGGCACAGAACAAGCAAGACAGCCGCACACTGGTCCGATGAGCAAAGAGCAAGAGACAAGAGAGATGAGGCTTGCCGAACCATTTATCTCTCTGCCTTTAAATTAATCCCACATGTGTTTATCGGCCAGGTTGGCACAATAAACTAACTATGTCACCCGCCTAACACAAGCACCTAAACACCTAACTTGGATTTCTTGAATGAATATGAAAAGAAACAACCACATTCCTTTCTATGAAGATCCCATCTGAACTCTTACTAACCAGAGCTGCTCTGAAGGTCAATTCTCAGCTCCACAGTGTCCGAGGATTTAGGTTACAATGTTCCCCGGGATAGTACACCAGGTAGGGTCTTCCTCTCTTACACCCTCCCCTCCTGGGTCACCCTCACCACAGACGTTCCCAGTCACTTCTGCCAGGCTCCACTAACTCTGGACTCTCTCCCCTTGGGCTGCGGCTGCCTTCTGCCCCGAGTCGCACTCCTGGGTCAATCCCACTGCCTTCTATCCATTCCAGCTCTTAGTGCCCCCAAGGCCAGAGTCCGACACCCCACCCCCCAGAGGGTTTCCAAGGCTGTAACTCCTGAGAGAAGCAGACGGCCACGTCTTTCTCACATGGGGTGTCTGATGGGTTTCAACGGCCACCCTTTTGGTTCAAGGTTGAATACTTGTACCAGAGTGCTTTAACCGCTGCACTATCAGGACTCTTTCCACTTGGATCACAGGCAGAGAAATGCCTAGCACTTCAGAAGAGCAGGGCAGCAAAGAATAACTCATCGGGCCTGACATTTTCATTAGGTACTGCATTATAAGTTTCTTCAGGAACCAAGCTTTATAATTTTGTCCGACTCTGCTCAGAGGGGATTAATATGACTTACTTAGACTTACCGGCTGCAGCCCCTTATACTGCATAAGCTTCCATCCCTGTCTAGTTTGGTTGTGGATTTCAGCCGCGTCAGCTCCACATAATTCACAGAGGAATCAGCCCACAGACACATCCCAGCCACATATGTGCCTGCCAGGACACACGGGGGAAACTTTATAGCGTGTATAAATGGGCTTTAATATTGCAGTATACCTTTTGGGATGTATGTCTAATTTGTTGGAACGTGCAGAAAAGCTGACAAGCCACTTCGTGTCTTTCCAGAGGCCTCTACTCGCTGCCCTGGAGAAGCGCAGGAGAAGGCCCTCGCTCGACTCACACCGCCGTGCTCTCCGAACTGGAGCACCCTCGCCCACACTCGGCGAGAAGCCGCACGTGATTGCTCTTCCTTCACAGTCCTCCCCTGAGCTACTTTCTTATTTCTTGAATCGCTCTGAGCAAGTGTCATATTTCTTGAATGTCGCTGAGAAAACATTGAATACAGTCTAATTTTATTTCATCATGCACAGGTTTAATATGCTGAATTATCTCCAGGTAATGACTCGGTACTTCCTTTCAACCTGACTGGCTCCACACTAATTAAAACTTTAAAAAAAAAAAAGGTTGGTATTAAGAAGGCCCTGGGTGGTACTAAAGGTGAATATGCTCAGCTAAACAAAAGATTGGCCAAGCCAGTCCACCAGAAGTACATGGAAGAACAGTCTACTTCTGAAAAATCAGCCACTCATTCGCTACGACGTATAGTTCTACCGACACTCCTGGGGATGTGATGAGTTACAGCAGACCTTGTGGCAACTGGTCGGGTTGCTCACTACTGTTGCTGTTGTTGATGCTGCTGCTGTTGTTAGACACTATTGAGTCGATCCTGATTCATAGAAACCCTATACAGAGCAGAAGTAAGTAATGCCTGTTACTGCATGGGCCTCTCAGGTGTTCTTACGCCCGAGCCCCTTGCTGTAGCCACTGTGTCACTCCTTCTTATCGAAGGTCTTTTTCTCTGCCCCTGTGTGCTACCAAGCACAACTTTTCCAGGGACTGGTCTTTCTTGATAGTGTCCACAGTATGTGAGGTCAAGTCTTGCAATCCTGGATATACTTCTTCCGAGACAGATTCGTCTGGGCTCTCGGCAGTCCGTGGAACTTTCAAGTCTTCAGCAGCACATAACTCCAGCTTCCTCATTCAGTATCCAACTTTCACATGCATGTGAGGCAATTGGCCGTGGTTTTATCTCCCCTACAAAAGGAAGTGGAACTTGAGGACGTGGTTTGTGACAATATCAGGTCAAAAGATGTTTAGAAGTAAACTCCTCACAGATGGAAAAACTTTCCTTCTGGATTCTTCATCATATTCTCCATCCAAGGCACTTTGATTGAACCACTACCATCAAGTCAATTCTGGTCATAGGAACCTTTTAAGAAGCAGTAGAACTTCCTCCATAGGATTTCCTATGAATCTTTATAGGAAATCTTTATGGAAACACCGTGCCTTATCTGACTTCTGGGGAGTAGCTGATAAATTCAAATGGCCAACCTTTCAGTTAGCAGGTTAGCATTTAACCCACTTCGCCACCGAGGACCCAGGGGACTTGACCCAGGGTGCTACATTGCTGGTTGTTTGTACGTCAGATCCTTCCACAGTGTGCAAGTGATTTGCTTTATCATATACTCTCAGACCAGAGAGTTGGAGTCTGAGATCCGCAGTTAGAGGTTCAACGATTTATTTCTGTGTACTAGCATAACATCAATTCAGGGAGTGCTATAACTTCTGTTGTATTCTTTTGTCACAATCTATGACCTAGGCATTATAATAAGTATTATTATTATTCTCATTTTAGAGATGGAGTAACTGAGTCTTATTTCTCCAAGGTCAGAGAGCCAAGAACCAAGGAAAGTAGAACTCAGACCCAGGTCTCTTTTAGACTCAAGTCAGTGCTAAGTCATTGTAACTCTCAGGAATGATAACACCATAAGCAACATTCCAGAAGCACTCGCTAATGAATTCCAACCTGGTATCCTAATAGTACATTCCTTTCATAGACAAAGTAATAGAGGATTTTAAAAAGATTAAGTAAGTGCTCAAAGCCACATCGCCTATGTGTATAAAGACCTGGAAATCAGAATAGAACGGCTTGGCTCCAAAGTTCCACGGCTTCCACTCTACTGAACTTGATTCAAATGCAGCATGAGCCTGGACACATAACGCCAGTGATTTTGCTTCAGCTATTTCATATATTAGTTCCCCAGCAAGCTGTCCTTGACATTCCTCCCTATGCTACCGTTGATCCTAAGTGGCTTGTTGTTGTTTGGTGTCATTGAGTCGCTTCCAATTCCTAGCAAATCCATGTGACTGAGGAGAAGTGCCCCATAAGGTTTCCTTGACTGTCATCTCTATGGACGCTATTCTGCAAGGCTTTCGTTTGGTTAACAGTCAAGCGTGGAACGATTTGTTCCACCAGTGCTTCGTCCAATGGTCTTGGAGGATGTACAAGCTGAAGAAGCAGGTCTCTACACTAGTATTTAGTTATCCTGAGGACCTCTGTTGGAGTGTTTGGACCTGAGAAGCAAGCTAAAAGTGATTTAAGGTCATGCATATCAAATTCCCTATGGCAAAGGACCAATTAGCCTTCATTCTTTTGCTGACAGATACATGATCCTACTGTGCATGTTTGGTAGAGAGTTTCAGCCACAAGCAACTCACTGTGCAAGTTTAACAACACCTTGTTCAATAAGAGTAGTGCTTGGGTGGTGTAAGTGGATAACACGCTCAGCTGTTAACAAAAAGTTGGAAGTTTGAATCCACCAGAAGCGCCTTAGAAATAAGGCTTAAGACCTACTTCCAGATAAATTAGCCACAATAAACACTGGTGCAAATAAAATTGAGAATCTAAAAGTAAATCTGCACATCTATGGCCAACTGATATTTGGGGGGGAGAGGGGACCAGAACAAAACAGAAAACCTGCTGGACAAATTCTACAAGAGCTGTAACACTGACCAACTGATTTTTAACCTGTTGATAAGTCCATTTGATGTGGAAAGATCAATAAGTGGTGTTGATAAATTGGATTACACATGCAAAAAATGAGATGAGATCCATGCCTCACACCACATACAAAAGCAAATTGGAAATAGATTAAGGACTTAATTGTGCCAACTAAAACCGTACAGTTCTTAGAAGAAAATACAGGAGCAACATCGTTGAACCCAGCTTTTACAATAGATTGTCTGATAGAATAACAAAGGCATAAATAGCAAAAGGCAAAATAAATAAACAAATTTTTATAAACATGCAAAACTTTGTTCATGAAAAGACTTTACCAACAAAGCAAAACTACACACTACTGACTGGAAGTATATCTTTGGAAACCACGTATTGGATAAGAATCTAGTAAACAAAACAAATATACAACTTAACGACAGAAACATACATAACCCAATCATAAAATGGGCAAGAGACTTAAATAGACATTTCACCAAAGGTGATATTCAAATGGCCACCAAACACATGAAAAAATATCCAATGTCATCAGCCAAAGAGATGCAACCAAAACCATGAGACAGTATTTCACACGCACTAGCATAAAACTAAAAATCCAAATTCACTTCTATCAAGTTGATTCCAACTCTTAACAGCCCTGTGGAGGGTGTCTGAGACTAAAAATCTTTACAGAGCATGCAACTCCCTCTTTCACCTGCAGAGGGTTTGGTGGATTTGAACTGCTGAACTTTGGGTTGGTATTAGGACAACTAAGGTTAAAAAGATTTTTTTAAGATAAAATAACACATGTTGGGAAAAATATGAGGAGATTTTACCTCTTATTGCTGGTAGGAATGCAAAATGGTAGCCATTGTTGAGAACAGTGTGGCAGTGCCTAATAATAATAATAATAATAAACCAATTAAAATTAGAACTGTCATATGACCCCCAACTTCCTTGCCATACCCCTAAGACACCATTAATCCAGTTACTGTCTCTATAGATATCTATCCTGTTTTTCATATACAAAACAATTACCAAAGAAGCCCACAAAGTAAAACAGAGAAAAATCTCAATCAAAAAGGAAGAAACTATTTTAAACCATAACAAATTCAAAATGGGTCAAAAGGGAGATCCAATGACAAAGGGTTAAATTTAACCTAACTGCATCTGCAATAATCCAATGCACATTGCATGATAGAAAGCTATTCACAGCCCTGATCTATGGTCAGAGACTTAATCCACGTGTATTTCTCCCGGATTTTTTTTTTAACTGAAACAACTCTGAACTGGGTTTAAAGGGAGATAAAATGATAAGATATTACATTGTAGCCTAAATGAATCTGCAAATATTAGCATAGTTTGAAGAGCCAATCAATAAGATATGAATGGAATTGACTTAATGGCAGTGAGTACAAGAGAAAAGAAGGGGGAGGGGCAATAATGTATGGCAACTTAGGTTAAAGGAGTCATAGGTGAGGTTAACAGAGAAAGATTTTGCTTTGATTACTTTTGTTTCTTCCAATGCCTTATGTAAGTCATGCTATATTGCAGACACCTATAAATGTACCAGAATAATGAGAAAGGGCTATGATTGAGACAGAAAAGTGGGGGAAAGGATGATATAGGAGCAAGAATAATAGAGAAAAATAAAAAGTGGCTCTGAGTTCCGATAAAAAATGAAATTCAGATATTAGCAAAATAAAGTATATCCAAAGCAACACAGTAAATTGGAGCTTCAACTCTAATTCCCAGGATAATACCTGCAGGATTATAGCACAGCTCTGTAAGTGCTTTGCTTACAATCATTCTATTTGCTTCACTACACCTTTCTCGTGACCAGGGCTGAGGCCACTTGCCCTCACCAACCTAGTGGCTAAGGATGCCTAAAAAGTATGTGGGACACTATCAAAAGTAGACTTTTTTTTAACCTGTGCTGGAAAACAGCTGCCCATCGAGAGAACTGTGGAATATTTGCTAACAGAAAATGTCCCTAGTATCCTGGAAGATGAAAAGGTTTCCATTTAAGAAGTTCAACAAACTTCATGCAGAAGAGCTACCAAAAGAAAGTCACCAAGACATTCTGCCATCAGGCTCTTCAAACCAGCAGGAACCAACAGAATGAGCTCTACTTTCGTGGCAGAAAGCATACCGGCAAGAAGGCAAGGGGATTTCAAACGTAAAACCCTGAGAGACAAAAACTGCCAGCCAAGAACTAAAGACGCAGTGAACGGTCCTTTAAATATCATGGCAAAGGTAGATATTTCCCACATAAATAATAATAAAAGGATCTGTGAAAACCTGAACGACACGTAATGCTAAAGGGAGGCCTTCGGATGGAAAGTGAACAAAGTCAGCAACAACCTGATATTAAGTCACACGATAGCAGCATAGAACCACAATAGAGAAAGAATTCTCAAAAATGAAACAAACTTGTAAAACTTAAGATAGCGAACCAGAGGCATCTATAAGTAATGACCATTACGAAGCAAAAATGGTATTGTTACGAAACTTCCAAAGGGAGAATATGTCACAATGATACCAACGTACAATGGACTATTTTAGACATGATGATAAAAACAAATTATAGAGCAATAAATAAACATTCTAATCAAAATTTTAAAAAAGAAATTAAGGGCTTAGTAAAAACAAAATCAACAACAACAAAGAAAATGAAAATCTGATAATAGTGTTAACTTAGCACAGAAAAAAAATATATATATAACAAAACAAATAAATATCACAATTTTTAAAATCACAAAAGAATGGTAGCAATAATTCAAACTTATCAGCAATTACACGGAATGTAATTAGTCAAATACAATGGGCAAAAGGAGAATGACAGAATGAATAATAAAGCAGGACCCACCAATGTGCTGCCTGCAAGAGATTCACCTAAGACAGAAAGATATAAATAAATAAATAGAAAATTATCTGGGATACTGAATCCTGGATCTTCGGGTGCATGGCATGCTCCAGAGGTGAATGGGTGAGCCCCTATGGAAACCCCACTGGGTGAACCGGAGTCTACCTCAGACACACTTGTATCCTGAAGATTTCAGCCAGGAAGCAGAAGACAGCTGTACCAAGAATGGTGTCCTATTAGCTAGCAGACAAACAAGGTCTGGATACATCAACAGACGTGTATGCTGTATTAGGATATGCAGTATTCCAGCAATCCTGTGACGGCCATTCTGTTATATTATGCTTATGCATGTTTATATTAGGGTGTATCTCAGAGGTGCGATGTCACTGGGGGGGTCACCTGCTAGAAGCTGTATTACTGGGGTCTCTGTTTTTCCCTAGGTTAAGAAAACCCAGGGAAGTTGAGTCTGCAGGGAAAGAAAATATAACACAGGCTTGGGGGAAGGGCATTATAGAGGGGAGGGGAAAATAAGGAGATGATGCCAAGAAGTCCAGGAAAGAAAAGT
Organism: Tenrec ecaudatus; assembly: GCF_050624435.1. NCBI lineage: Eukaryota > Metazoa > Chordata > Mammalia > Afrosoricida > Tenrecidae > Tenrec > Tenrec ecaudatus. The sequence continues at coordinate 89,703,631 of NC_134532.1, forward strand.
CTCTTTGGAGACTGATTATGGAAGCAATTGTACAATCAAGATGGACAGGATTACACTACAGAATGATATGACATACGTACCAACTCCCAAGGTACAGGAAATGTATATATATCCATTTTCATATATATATATACACACAGGCATGGGCATAGGTTTTAGACTTACACTAAATCCTAGTTCTATTTTAAGAACAATTAGTTCTTACATCATAGTCCTGCTCAATACTCAGCTTCATGAAATGATCACTGAAGGTAAGGGTCCTACAGCAAGTGTGTTGAAAAAACTAGATAGTACTCAGCTGTCAATCAGAATAGTGTCTGGAGTCTTAAAGGCTTGTATTCAACCAAGCTGTCATCTAAGCAAGGAGTTAACTCCTCACTTAAGTCCACATGGAGGAAGCACACCAGCTTGTGTGATCCAAACTAAGAATACAGTGAAAAGTAGCAGAGCCAAAGTTATGAACATCCAATTTGTAGAAGGCTATGGAGGGCCGTGGGAGCACAAACCCCATCTGCAGTGTCTAGTCAGCCCAAGCTGCTGGCAAGTCTGCTCTAGCCAAAGGCAAGGGTCCCGAACAGCCAGGCAGAGACTATTGTAATCTTGATTATGTGGGATCAAGCTCTATACTTGGGCAGTTGACCAAGACAGAAGCTGAATTTTTACTAGGAGCAAGTATCACTTATTTGTTCCATGACAGAAATTTCCTCCCTGACTTTTTGAATGTTGATGGGGATCTTTTCTTTCTTGTGCATTATTTGTATTTTTGTCTTTATACTATTATGATTTTAGCCTTAGCACCTTAGTGTGATTATGTTTTTTATTGTTTCCTGTTGGTTTTCTGAGCTGCAAAGCACAGGAGGAGTCTATACATAATGAAAATAATAGATACGAGGGGTTAGAAGGAATGGAGGGGTAGAGTGGGCAATAGGGAGAGAAGGTATTTCAGGAGTAAATAATGAAGGCAGACCATTCCACCCAATACACATTCTTTTCCAGGTACATAGATCATTCTCTAGAACAGACAATGTGCTAAAGCCACAAAGCTAATCTCAGTAAATTGTTAGAGCATTGAATCAACACAAAGCATCTCCTCAGACCACAAATCTATAAAATTAGAATAACTAAAAAACTATAATAGGAAGATTGCTGGGAGGGGGGGGCGGGGAGGTACATGGAGGGAGGACAATGACTAAATACATGGAAAGTGAGTAAACCTGCTTAAAAACTGTTGGATAATGGGAGAAATAAAAGATGAAATATTAACTAATTCCATGAATCACATGAAAATGGAAACATAAAACGTCCAAACCTTTGGGATATAGGAAACCCAGTGTTCAGAGGTCAATGTATATCAACAAGTACACACATCAAAAAACAAGAAAAAAACAAAACCCGTTCCTTTTTTTAAAATCATTTTATTAGGGGTTCATACAACTCCTACGCAATCCATTCATACATCAATTGTGTAAAGCACATTCGCACATTCATTGCAATCATCATTCTCAAAACATTTGCTCTCCAGCTAAGCCCCTGGCATCAGTTCCTCATTTTTCCCTTCCCTCTCTGCTCCCCCCTCCCTCATGAACCCTTGATAATTTATAAATTATTATTTTGTCATATCTTGCCTTGTCTGACGTCTCCCTTCACCCACTTCTCTGCTGCCCATCCCCTAGGGAGGAGGTCACATGTAGATCCTTGTAATCGGTTTCCCTCCTCCAACCCATCCTCCCTCCACCCTTGCAGTATCGCCACTCACACCACTGGTCCTGAAGGTATCATTCCCCCTGGATTCCCTGTGTTTCCAGCTCCCATCTGTACCAGTGTACCTCCTCTTGTCTAGCCAGATTTTTAAGGTAGAATTGGGATCATGATAGTGAGGTAGGAGGAAGCATTTAGGAACTAGAGGAAAGTTGCATGTTTCATCGTTGCTACATCACACCCTGACTGGCTGAGACCCTGAGACCCTTCTGTAAGGGGATGTCCAGGGGCCTTCAAATGGGCCTTGGGTCTCCACTCCACACTCCCCACTCTCATTCGCTGTGATATAATTTTTTGTTCTGATGATGTCTGATACCTGATCCCTTCGACACCTCATGATCGCACAGACTGGTGTGCTTCTTCCATGTGGGCTTTGTTGCTTCTGAGCTAGATGACCGCTTGTTTACCTTCAAGCCTTTAATACCCCAGACCCTATATCTTTTGATAGCTTGGCACCATCAGCTTTCTTCACCACATTTGCTTATTCGCCTGCTTTGTCTTCATCAGTTGTGTCGGGAAGGTGAGCATCGTAGAATGCCAACTTAATAGAAAAAAGTATTCTTGCATTGAGAGAGTGTAAGGTCTCGCTCTCCGGGCTAGATTCCAACCTCAGTCCTTGGCTCCGCAGGAGAAAGAACTCATGCCAAAGCCTGGCTTGTGATCCAAGTGAATTTTATGAGAGTTAAAAGAAGCTTCAGGTTTTACGCAGCACCCATAGAATTCCTTTGACCTTGCGGCCTGGCAGAGATTGCTCAGGGTCACACAAAGATCTCTCTCCCAATTTTCCTCCAAACAAGGAATTTTCCTCCTGCCGTTTCAAGGATTCCCAGGGAAGGCGTGGTGAACAACCCCAGGTCGATCCCATTGGCTGAATTGCAATCACCTGGCCCAGGCTTAACGCCCTTCCGTGCCCACCGGTGGGAAAATCCAGCTTTGTCCTATGCTGGCTCTCCTGGGCATGCGTTAATGGACATCCCAGTCCCTAGGTTAAGCTACCTAACCAGAGTACTTGAGTGGCAAAATCTGTTCCTTAACCTTACAACTCCAATTAGGAAAAGAGAAGGATGGGGGGTCGAAGAGAGACTATAAGTTCCAAAAGAAATTAAATTACAAAGATTAGAGCAGAAATAAATGAAACAGAAAACAAACAAAGGAGGGAATAAATAAGTCTAGGAGTTCATGCTTTGAAAAGATTAACAAAGGGGCACACCATTGGCAAATTCACAAACCTGCTGGGGAGTTGGAGGGAAGAAGCAAATAGCATGAAGGAAAAATGAAATGCGTGATGTCAAAGCAGCACCAACTAAAATAGACACAGAATACTATGAGGAATTGTACTTCACTTTTAAAAAGAGCTGTACATACATTATCACCATCAGCTCGAATGTTCCCTCCCCTGTCCTGCATTCATTCATTGTTTGCTTCCCCATGCCCCTTGCCCTCTTCAAGAAACTATACTTCGACAAAATAAAACACTTTGAAGAAATGGACACATTTCTAGAAACACACAAGTGACCTAAATTAACACAGAGTGAGGTAAAGAGACAAAAAACACCCACAAAGGAAAGCTCCATAAAGGAAGGTTGACGAGGTCACCCTTCACACCTGGAACTGAACTCGGCTCCCTGGCTCAAACCCTTCACACCTGGAACTGAACTCGGCTCCCTGGCTCAACATTCAGCTAAACCTTCGGTCTATAAAGTGAACAGTAACACCAGAGGGGGGTCATTCTTTGGGATAATTGGCCATTGGAAATCAAAAGAGTGGATTTTGCCTGGGATAGAGCTTCGAAGGCGGGAAGAGATAGCCAAGAAGAATACGTGGAAATGGGGGGGCACGAGGAAGAAGTGGACAGAGTGCTGATCCATTGTCGGGATTGCAATCAGCTTCGCAAATAAAATGTCTTTGAATTGTTGAATGGAAACCGAGTTGCTCTGAACCCTTTCACTCAAATCACAATAAAAAGTTTTAAATATATATGCTGTCATCTGCATATGCATGCTAATCTTCTAAAAGAAGAAGTAGTATTAACAAGAGGGGAATAAGTTTAGAAATCAATTATAAAATAAATGGAAATGGAGATGTGGGCAAAATCACCTAAGTATTGAGTGGGCAATAAGATCATCTGAACGCCTTAGGATTCTGCCACAAGACTTCCCTAGGGTTGGGCATCATTTTCAAAATTATTGGATATACTAAAGTAATTATGAGCTACACTATAGGAGCCCTGGTGGTGCTGTGGGTTAGGAGTTGAGCTGCAAGAGTGGTCGTTCAAACCTACAGCTACCGGTTCAAACCAGCTGCTGCTGCAAAGATGTATAATCTCAGGAATCCGATGGAAGGGTCACTGTGAGCTGAAATCAACTTAGGTGCAGCGGGTCTCATTTCAGGTTTTTATAGAGATGGACAATAGTGTACATGAGGCCATCCCACCATTTCACAGGTCTGAATGGAGAATAAACATAGTGTGGAATATTCATCAACAAAGAAGGAAATAACAGTGCCAGGTAAAAGCAGGTCCTCTAGACCACCTTTAGAAATAGGCCTTCCACCAAAAGAGCTCCAGAAAGCCACCTCCAGAGGAGGCAAACACACCTTTTAGTGAGGGCCAGTGCTGTACCATCTAACACAACAGCCCAGAACCCAGTCGCAAACTAGGAATGGAGGACATATCTCCCCAGTGCAGGCAGGGGCTCCGCTCTTTTCCCCTCTTTTCCTTCCCTCCATTGAAAAGCACTATCTCAAAGACACCACTTTCAGTTTTTCCCTTTTCCTGTTCTCCCTTCCCTAATGCAGGGTTCTTCTAGGGTCTTTGCTGCACTCCAGCATACAAATATTTCAATTACCCACTCTCTTTCTGTACCAGTTAGCCTTACCGTGGGGATGAGATATACTATAGTAACTATTAGCTATAATAATTATCTTTGTTACAAGAAGCAATAAGGGATAACATACATAGTTAACTCAAGGGTACATTCCAAAGCACCCGACAGATTGAAGGACCTGCAGTATTCAAGGCAGACATTGGGGTGTTGCACAGCCTCTTCATTCTTGCTTTCCCAGAACCTATTCAGCTTTCTGTTTTAAAACACAGCCAGCCATTAGTAGAACAGTGAAGCTGTGGCATACTCAAAAGGCATAAACAGTGATTGGAGTGGAGAGTAACCAGCCCTGGAGTCCAGACAACAAGTAATTAAGGCTAACCTTGGAAGGTGGCTGTGAGAATAGAAATGAAAACGCAGACACAAGTCATATTGTGAAAGAAAAAGCAACAAGATTTGACCACTGATTAGAGAGGGGGCAGTAAGGGTGAAGTAGAAAGATGGCACAAGGCCTCACATATTGACTGCAGCCAAATGAGTCATCCTGGAGCACAGCTCCAATTGAGTTACTCAGATGAGACAGAACCTTCAGTGGCCCCAAGCCCACTCACTGCACAGAGAATAGAATTTTATTTCTTGTATAAATCCTGCCATAATTTTGCATCAAATTGTCATCAAGTTTTGACTTGTTTATTTATTCATGTACTCAACAAGTGCCTACTGAACTGTCACTATGTCTACATCCTATGTGTAAGGAGCCCTAGTGGTGCATCTGGCGAGGTCCTCAGATTGCTAACCACCAGGTCAGAAGGTAAGCCACTGGCCACTCTGCAGGGGAAAGGTGAAGTTGTCTACTCTGCTCAAGATTTCCAGCCTCAGAAACCTAGGTTGAACCACGATGAGTCAGAATCAACTGGATGGCAGGTTTGGTTGGTTTGGTTTGGTTTGGTTTGGTTTGGTTTGGTTTGGTTTGGTTTGGTTTGGTTTGGTTTGGTTTGGTTTGGCTTGGCTTGGTTTGGCTTGGCTTGGTTTGGCTTGGTTTGGCTTGACTTGGCTTGGTTTGCTTTGCTTTTGTGTTGCTGTGATAATGGAAGCTGTGTCACTGGTATTTCAAATACCAGAAGGGACACTCAAAGCAAACAGGTTTCAGCAGAGCTTCCAGACTCAGAACAGACTACAAAGAAGGAATAGGCTGTCTACTTCTGAGGAACTGGCCACTGAAAACCTTATGAATAGCAGCAGAACGTTGTCAGAGATCGTGCCAGGAGAGGAGCCCTCACGTTGGAAGGTGCTCAAAATATGACTGAGGAAGAATTCCTTTCTCAAAGTAGAGTCGACCATAATGACACGGATGGAGTTAAGTTTGCAGGATCTCCATTTCCTAATGGAGCATGACCCAAAATGAGAAGAAAGAGTTGTGGATATCTATTAATCATTGGAACTTAGAATGCACAAAGTATGAATCTAGGAAAATTGGAAATAGTAAAAAATGAAATGCAACTCATAAACATTCGTATCCTAAGCATTAGAACTGAAATGGACTGGTCTTGGTCATTGACTCCGGCAGCATGTGGCTTCCTGTGCCAAGAACGACAGGTTCAAGAGGAAGGGTATCGCATTCATCATCGAAAAGGACATTTCTCCAACCTCCCTTGAAGTACAATGTTGCATGTGACAGGATTATATTGCTATGCACACAAGGAAATCCAGTCAATGACTGCAGTTCAAATTTATACAGCTGCCAGTAAAGCTAGTGATAAAGAAATTGAAGAATTCTACCAACTTCCTCACTCAGAAATAGATTGAACATGCACTCAAGATGCATTGATAATGATTGCTGATTAGAATGAAAGCCTGGTAAACAAAGAGGGAGAAACGGTAGTTGGAAAATATGGCCTTGGTGATGGAAATGAAGTTGGAGATGGCATGGTAGAATTTTTCAAGACCGATGATTTGTTCATAGCAAATACCTTTTTTCAATACCACAAATGGTGACAAAATATACGTAAACCTCTCCAGATAGAATACATAGAAGTCAACAATGCTGGATCAGGGAATTAAAAACGAAGAAGAGGCAGTTCTTTACCTTAAGGCAGTGAGAGGGGACTGTGGAGGTGACGTACAAATAAGTGGATAAACACAAGCTCAGTTCTCTTCATCTTAAATGCCTTATTGTTATTGATATATCCATCCATTTTCCAATCAGACCTGTAGATAATTCCATTTGAAATTGTATAAAAAGCTGAAGCCATAGGGAACGTCAGATGGGAGAAGCTGACAAAGAAGAGAGTCAAAGCTAGATTCTGGGAGTCATTCCTATATTTCAAAAATTGGAAGAAGGAAGAAAGCCAGAAAAGAAGGAAGAAAAGTACAATGAAGTCACAGAAGGTAGGAAGTAGAGACTGTCAAGAACAAAGGAGAGTCTGAAGTGTGTTCAGTACAGTTGAAAGGCTACCAGAGGCAGAGCGGAGACAGGCATCCCTCAGTCACTACTCATTTCAATTAATAGCAAAGATTTAATGAACACAGGAAGGATGTTCATGGAGAGGGAAAGATTAAAGATGCACAACAAAGCAAGTTTAAAATGTAAAAAAAAATTAACCCATTGTCCTTGAGTTGATTGTAATTCATGGTAAGCTTCTAACCATAAGGCTTCTTGGACTTAATATTTAAGATAGCACATTTCCAGGACATTTGAAGTGCCATTGGCTGGACTCAACCTGCTAACCTTTTAGTTAGCTGCCAAAGCACCACCCAGGAACACAGAACAGAGAAAAGCAATGTGTCATAAAGAGCAGGGATTGGAAGGGTACAGAATTCAGGAGCACAGTAGAAGTTCACCTTGGAAGAGAGGAAAGACATTTCTTCCCCTCTTCCCCCCTCTCCCCCCGTATTTGTTGTTGTTATTTGCTATGGAATCAATTCCTACTCATAGTGGCCTGGTGTACAGTAAAGCAACACACCAGTCAATCCTGTGCCATCCTCACAATTGTCCGTTTATCTGAAGCCATTGATCTAGCATATCAATCCATCTTTGAAAGGCCTTTCTTTTTTAAGCTGCCTCTCTCCAAAACCTAATGTTCTTCTCCAGGCCCTGGGCTCTCCTGATAACAGAGCTAAAGTGCATTACTCTTGCCTCTAAGGAGCATTCTGGCTATATTTCTTCCAAGACAGATTTGTTTGTTCTTTTGGCAGTCCGTGGTACTTTTAATATTCATTGCTAGCACCATAATTCAAATGCGTCAATTCTTCTTCCGTCTTCCTTACTCAATGGCTAACATTCACATGCATATGAGGCAACTGAAAATACCAAGACTGGGGTCAGACCCACCTTAGTCCTCTGAGTGACATGCTTGCTTTTCAACACTTTAAAGAGCGCCTGTGCAGCAGATTTACCCAGTGCAATGCATTGTTTGATTTCTGGACTACCGCTTCCATAAGCATTGATTGTGGATCCAAGATTATAAAGCAGAAAAGGACAGGCAAATAGGCAAAGTTTCAGGGACAAGGAGATCATAGAGGCCTTTGATTCCCAGCTAGCACATGCCCTCCAGTGAGTTACTTAGCAATCTAGTTCTTAGTTTTTGCACCTATTAATGTATAAAATAATGCCTTTCCCAGAAGGTGGGTGTGAGAAGAAACGGTGCTAGTTAGTCTGAGGCACGTATGGGATCATATAACTCCTACTGGCCCATGCCCCTACCCGCTCACACAGGATTGTGGCCCTCTTCAAAGTATTGCTTACAAAGAACCCGTCCCCACTGAGCCCAGTGTGTCAGCTAATTCCCTGCTGTCTCCATGTAGATAGCATCTATGCTGCAGCTTAGGCTCTGGAGCAAACAAGATTTCCGTTCTAAACAGTGCCCCATGTACTACAGAACTTTCCAGAATCAATCTTCTCAGCTTCATTTAGACCTCTTCTGCCTTCCACACATCTCTGCCAGGGTCTGGACGGAAATCTAATGATAAGCTCCATGCTATACCTAGCAATACTGCTTGTCTACTATGACCAATGTTTAAGGCAAGCTCTTGGAAAATTCCTTGTCCTTATGAGCACATGTCTGTTTGGTTTTCCCCATTAATTGGTTAGACACCACCTGACACATGCCAGTCCCAGACTGGGCTAGCACCGATGCTGCCACACAGCACCGACAAAAGAAAAGTCAGTTCCCTTTTCCCCTCATCCAGCAACATAGCATTATTTCTTTTCATTTGGAATGCCCTTTCTCCCTTTGCCAATTGCATCTGTGTCTGATCAAAGTGCAAAAAGACTGATGGTGAGCTGGTAATCGTGTTTAGTGACCTCTCTCTGGCGAAAAATTCTGATCTATAGTGTTTGATCATTTTTATGGGTTCAGTACTCCCACACCAGCTGATTTGAAGCTACTAGTATGACATCAGCCAATTTACAAACCTTTAGGCATCTGCCATCTAAAGTTGGTACGGACTAAAGGAAACAAATGTTGATGGTTATCAAGGGGGAGTGGGCAGGAGAGAAAAGATGAAGGGGTCAGCTAGAGGGTGGACAGGTGCTGACTTGGGAGAAGGAGCAGATCATATTCTGTAAGGGAGCTAGCAGAAAAACCAAAGAGGCAGGACAAGCGATTGGTGGAGGTTGGGGGAAAGGGGGCACTAAGAAGTAGTATAAGTTGTTGAGTACAAAACCAAGGATCCAAAAAGTAAATCCCTACCTAATTCACAGTAAAAAACTGAAAAAGAAAGTTGATATGAACTGGGTCCTGCATACCACTGGGCAGGTTAACTGGGAAGTCCAGCCTAGTTGCTTATTGAAGCCACCCTGGGGTTTATATGCAACCAACGGCGCTTCTTGCACATGTAACAGCTGCTTTATAAAGACACCATCCTACACCACTGTACTGCAATGGGAGGTGAACTGCATAGGCCCCAAGTCTCAGGGATAGTCACTGGTTGGGTGTGACTTGGGAAAGAATTGTATTTAAATGACGTTTGGGCATTTTGAGGCGAGCAGACACACCCTGACGGGTGAAATCTCCGAGATGATCACTGAACAAAAACACTGTCACCAGAAAAGTAAATAGTGACAAGTTTATAAGATGCTGTTGGCAGTAGATGGATTTCTCAGTGCTGAACACTTGAGTTGGGCATGGTGGGAGCGGCTGGTTAGCCATTTGTCAGGCAAAGTCAAAACAGCCCTCCAGCTACAGCGCAGACGGCAGACTGCAGCTCGTCAGCATTTTATTTATGACTCTTAATTAGCAAGCAAAAAAAAAAGAGGGAAAATGTCCCAGCTTAGGATCTACAGACTTGTGCATGTATATTTTGCCCAGAAATTATTTTAGTCAAAATAAGTTAAATCCTTTCAATCCTGAAAGGTAAGTGTTGTAATTCACATTTCACAGACAGAAAATTCCTTCCTGGAGGTGTAATTTTACCAAAGAGTGTTCAGAGAGGCCAATTGATTTTTCTAAGGTAACACAGCTGAAACATGGCAGAGTTGAGACTGGAACCGATCTGTTGACTCTATGTATTAGGCTGGGGTTCTCTAAGGAAGAAAAATCAGATATATAATATATATTACTATGTATGATATATATTACTATACCACATCTCATATCAATAAAGAGGCTCACACAGTTAGAAAGGCAGTTAAGCCCAATCTGAGTCAGATGTTAAGCTTCAACTTTTCCTGACTCGAGGAGCTGCTGAGGCTGCCAAACCAGACATCAGGAAGACCATACGGGGTCGAGGCAGAGGCAAATGAATCCCAGATCAGCAAGTCAGCCGCATGGCTTCAGGGACAAATGAATTCAAAGTCCACAAGTGGATTAGTCTGGGTACATTAGAGAAACAAATCCACAGAAACTTGTGTATAAGAGAGTTTTATATAAAGAGTAAGTGCTCATCAAGAAAACATCCCAACCCAGTGCTGTCCAAGCCCACAAGTCCAACATTAACCCATATGTCCGACACCAATCCACAAAGTCCTCCTCCATCTCACAAAACACATGCAATGATGTCAACTGCAGGAGGAAAGCCGAGTCAGTGAAGGTGTAAACATCTCAGCGCTGGCAGGGGTCTCCACACGGCTGCTCCAACACCCAGGGCTGCATCAAGGTAGGTCCATGCGGCTTATCCTCAGGGATGCCCTGCAGGAAGTGACCCTTGTCAGCTGAAGTAGGGAACTGGCTAAGGCAGCTGCACTTTGGTCCGACCACCACAAAGCAAGAGACCCGAGAACTCCAAAGGTGGGACTCAGTGAGCCATTTATCCCTCTGCCCTACAAGTAACCGCACGTGTTTATCAGCCAGGTTGGCACAATATATTTTAACTATATCAACAAGTAATATGGCAGGCCACTGATGGCTCCCAGGGTTAGCAGGCAACATAGCAGGTCGATGAGCCATATGCAGTAACAGGACCATCAAGAAAGTAAGAAGTCTTCCCGCAAAGTCTGCTTAATAGAAGCAGGCCACAGCCCTGCGGGAACTTTTTTAATTGTATCAGGGTTGTGACCTGATTTAAGGGGTAGCTCAACCTTAATCTTCCCACAACTGCTTGGCTGCTCACAGAAGGTTTCATCAGGGAGCTGATTATATTATGTTAGACCACATCACGGCAAAGACCTCAAATGCTAAGCTACGGAAAATCCTGGCACAGCTAAGTTGACACAAAAGTTTAATGATCACCTTCTCTCGATAGCTCTTTCACGCAATGTTTGTCACCCCTGGCATGCCAGAATAACAGTCCATTGACATGAGTTAAAAGAGAGTTAACTGCCCAATTCATTTCATTCCTGTGTAAACTTCACCTCCTTATGACTAATGATGATTATTCAGCTCCAAAGAGTTATTGAATAGGATGACCTTTGCTGAGACACTCCTTGATTCTGAAAAATCTGAGGTCTTATTCTGTGGTGGGCAGTGTCAAATCGGAATTGATCCTCATCTCTACAGAGAATGGGTCTACAATAAAGCTTCAGTGACCCACCTGCATCGAGAAGGAGTGTGTCGAACCTTTGAGCAATTGGGAGGTATAGAAATCATCAGCGGCATGAGCAGGCCCGGAGACTGTAAACATATCAGATTGCTTATATCAACCCTCTAGTTGAAGACAGCATTTCAAAGAGGAAGTGCCGCAACAGATTCCTTCTGATCACAGACACCAGAAGAGAAGTTTAAAAAGGAATCCTGATATTTAAAAAGAAAATAGTATCTTCATTGAAGCAAATCACCCTTCTTCTTGTTGTTAGCTACTATCAAATCGGCCTTCCAATAAATGGCCTTGACCTGAAATCAGGCCCAGATCTCCTGCATGGGAGGCAAGAATCATCCCACTGAACTGCCAATACCCCTAATAAGTCACCCTTACTGCAGGTTTTTGTTCTTTCTTTTCAATTCCTGTGAGTCTCCTATAAAGTGTCCATATTGATTTTTAATGGTTCCACGTGGCGTCTTGAGGGTCCCCGCTCGCTCTCCATGGTAATGAGGTCAACATTATGCTAGTCACTTCTCTCTTCCCGAGCACACACAAGAATTGCATTTTCCATCCCCTGCGGGGCAAGCTTGGCCGCGTGCCTTCCTTTGACCAATGAAATATGATCAGATGGCATGTATGTCATTTCTAGGGGAAAACGTTTCAGAGGTGGTGCCCAGTTATCCATGGTCATCTCTGCGGCAACAATTCCACAGCATACTTCAGGATGGGAGACTGCCGTTCAGTTAGGCTCCAGAGTCAGTCTGTCAAGCAGAATCCCCACTGAATTTTGGAAGCCCTGGTTATAACAAAATAGCTACTCCTGTCTTAACTTATGAGGAGCCCAAGTGGCATAGTGGTTACCTGTTGGGCTGCTAACTGCAAGGTCATCAGTTCAAAACTACCAGCCACTCTGAGGGAGAAAGATAAGGTTTACTACTCCCATAAGGAATTAGGGCTTCAGAACCCCACAGGGACAGTTCTACCATGCCCTGCCCTGTTGCCATGAGTTCGAATTAACTCGATGACAGTGAGTTTGGTTGGCGTTTGGTCCTAACTTATATACCAAAACAAAGCCCACTGCCATGGAGCTGATTCTGACTCAGAGTGACCCTACACGATAGGGTAGAACTGCCCCTGTAAGTTTCCAAGACTGTAACGATTGACAGGAGCAGAAAGTCCGGTCTTTCTCCCAGTGAGCAGTGGCTGGCAGGTTCAAATTGCTGACCTTAGGGTTAGTAGCCAAATTTGTAACCACTGCACCACCAGGGTTCCTTTGATAAGAGAGAAAATGGTTAGACAGGGAGGAAGTTATTTAGAAGACAATGGTATGTCTAATTTAAAGACAGAAAACTCTTGGATATTTTGAATCCCAGAAACCTGGGTCTCTGAATCCTGAAAAACAAGTGCTTTAAAATTGGGAAGGTGGTTATATATAATATGTATATATATTATTTATACAAGCATGCATATATACACATACATATATATTAAATATGACCCGTTTTCCCGATGTAGATATGTATGCATATGCATATGTGTGTATGCATTATGAATGTATGTGTGTATATATACATATATTCATTCAGATTTCCATTACAGCATTGGAAAGGTTCTATATTCTTTAGAATTCATAAGACATCTTCTAAGCTGAACATGAAATTGAGATTGAGTCAAATCAATTCAAGAAATACTTATTGAGTGCCAACTTTTTGCATAAAACTTGTTAGACATTGCAGGAAATGCTCAGACACACAGAAGTCCCTTCTTTCTTTCAAGGAAATTCCTATCTAATTTGCAACCTCAAATTTAAGATCTGGAAAGTGAAATAATAAAAAATTTTTAAATGGTGACCACATTTGGGGGAGGAGGCTGGTAACAGAATACCATCACTGATTTTACTTGTTGATATGGGCGATGCAGCTGTTCAGGATCGCTGCTTTAAAAACCAAAATGAAAAACCAAATTAAAAAACAAAAGAAAAATGAGAGTGAAAGTTCACAGTCTTAAAAACCCTCCAGATTCCTTACATAAATATTGGTCTGAGTGGCTAAAGAATGGAGGAAAAGTAAAATTGAAATAGACTTGTAATTTTTAGTAACATACAAGTTCATGTTTTGTTTAAAAAAGTCAAATACATTTTAAAATAAAACTTAATGATAAAAGTGATCCTACAGAGCAATGTAATTACTGACCAAAGTCACCATGTTCAAAAACCCTTATGTGTGCATTCCAGTACTTCAATGACTTCTGAAAATCTACCCATGATTTGTACCCAGCTTCCTCCTTACCTGCAATTAATGTTCCTATCAGCGCCTTATGCTTGAGACTGGCTATAAATAGAAGAAATGGAGGTTAATCCAAGGCCTCAAGGCAGATGGTTGATGTGAAAAAGGGTAAATAGTGCTGAAATGGAAGTGACCAAAAACCAGTCAGCTGACTCGTGGTCTTGTTTTGCCACAGGCCATCGATGTAGCAGAGGAAGAGATAGAGCGAGGCTCAGGCCAAGAAACTGAAGCAGCTCTCAGGCCATCATAGCCCACATGCCCCCCTCACCCCTGCTCCAGATGGCCTGGCTGCAGCTACCAGGGCTGCTGCCAACTTACTGGGCAACAAGTGAGGAGCTCATGGCTGCATATGTCATAGCACCTAGAGATGGAGATTCTGCCACTGGGTTAAATGTCCATTTGAGATCTTATTTAGAAAGCTTGATTGTAACAAGGGCATTGACATCTACCCTTACCACTTGCCTTCCCCAACCAGGCCCAAACAAACCCGTGCTATATAAAATTACACAATTCCATGACTCAAATGAACATTCTATATTCTTGTCTGGAAGTTTCTGGAATCAGTGAAAGTGGAGCACAAACTGTCAGTCATCGTGCAGTGTGTCTCCAACGTGCATGACTGAATTCCTCCAAAGAGGAAACACATTGAGAAGGCATCTCTTACCAGAGTTTGAACAATCCACCAGGCCAGCCCCTGGTAGTACAAACACTGCTGGGCTCAACTACTAACCAACATGTTAGCGGTTGGAACCCACCTGGTGACATCACGGAAGAAAAGCCTGACAATCTGCTTATATCAAGATGCCAGCCAGAAAACCTTGTCAAGACTGAGTTCTACTCTGTAAACTGTATTCATGGGATCTCCACGAATAGGGATTAACTCAATGGCAAAGGGTTTGGGTTGGGTTGGCTTGGGTTGGCTTGACTTGACTTGACTTGGTTTCGCTTGGCTTGGCTTTGCTTGGCTTGGTTTGCCAGAGGAGCAGTATTCTGACACCAGGATACTCTGACACCCACACCAAGCCTTGGAGGACACTGAAGTATCTTCCTTGGTAGGAGGAAAGGGGCAAAATATCAGAGCCAGTACCTACCACAACCATAACCCACCCAAAGGGACCGGTCTCTGTGCAGGCTGGGAAGGCTCCCTGGGCAGATCTTTAGTAAAAGTGACTCAAGGGTAGCCAGTCATAACCTAACTCAGCCCTAGGGGGTGGCCTGGACTCCAAAACTCTGTCCAGCCAGATATGCCATTAACTGAGCCAATGAGACTTCTCTCTCTCGCAAAATTGAATGTGAAGATAGTGATTTACTTATTAGTAAGACTGAAAACACAAAGAGGTACAAAGAGAGTCTATGCCATGCAGCAAAGTCATAGGACAGAAGATAATGTTGTTCTTGGTGCTGCTGACCCTATGTCCAACAGAATGAAACATTGCCCGGCCCTGTGCGATCCTCACCGTTGTTCCCTGTGAACCCATTATTGCAGCCACTGTGTAAATTCCTCTCCTGAGGGCCTTCCTCCTTTTCACTGTCCTTCCATTTGACCAAGCACGGCATCTTGTCCAGGCACTAACTGATCTCTCCTAAAAGCACACCCAAAGTATATGAGATGTAGTCTCACCATCCTCGTTTCTAAGGAATATTCTGGCTGTACTTGGCAGCCCATGGTACTTTCAATATTCTCCACCAGCACCGTCACTCAAATGCACTGATTCTTCTTCAGTCTCCTTATTCCATATCCAACTGTCACGTGCATATGACGCGATTGAATATACCAGGCCTGTGTCAGGCACTCTTTAGTCTTCAAAGTGACTTTATTGCTCTTCAATACTTTAACTAGGTGTGGCACCGCAGATTTACCGAAAGCAAAGCATCCTTTCATCTCTTGACTGCTGCTTCCATGAGCATGGATTGTAGATCCAAGCAAGACAAATTCCTTGACAGCTTTGATCTTTTCTCCATTCATCATGTTACCTATTGGTCCAGTTGTGAGGATTTGGGCCTTCTTGACATTGAGTCATTATCCATACTGAAGACTACAATTCTTAATCGTCATCAGCAAGTGTTTCAAGTCATCCTCATTTTCAATAAGCAAGGTTGTGTCATCTTCATGTCACAGGTTGTTAATAAGTCTTCCTCAATGATCATGCCGAATCCTTCTTCATATAATCCAGATTCTCTAACGAGTTGCTCAGCATACAGATTAAGTATGGTGAGAGGCTACAACCTTAATACACACCTTTCCTGATTCTAGATCCTGCAGTATTCCCTTGTTCTGCTCCCACAATTGCCTCTTGATCCATGTACAAGTTCTGCGTGAACACCATGACATGTTCTGAAATTCCCATTCTTCTCAAGGCTACCCAAAGTGAAATGTCTTTGCATAGTCAATACAACAAAAGTAAACATTTTTCTGTTATTCTTTGCTTTCATCTGATGTTTGCCATGACTTTCCTTGTTCTATGGCCTCTTCTGAATCCAGTTAGACTTTCTGGCAGCTCCGTGTGATGGACTGCTGGAACTGTTTCCCAATTATCTTCTGCAAAACTTCTCTGCATGTCATATCAATGATCTTGTTCTATAATTTGAGCATTCTGTTGGGTCACCTTTCTTTGGAATAGATACATATATGCATCTCTTCCAGTCAAGTGGGCCAGGTGGCCAATTTCCAAATTCTTGGCATAGACAAGTGAAGGCTTCCAGTGCTTCATCCGCTTGTTGAAATATTTCAGTTGGTATTTCATCCGTTCCTGGAGTCTTGTTTTCCACTAGTGAGTTCAGGGCAGCTTGGACTTTTACCTTCAGTGCCATTGGTCCTTGCTCATATGCTACCTCCTGAAATGGTTGAATGCTGACTGTTTCTTTTTTGGTACAGTGACTCTGCATGTTCTCTTCATCTTCTTTTGATGTATCCAGCATCATTCAATATTGTCCCCAAAGAGTCTTTTTATACAACAACTGGAGAACTAGATTGTTCTCTTCACTCTCTTCAGCTTAAGATCTGCTGAGTGTGTTCTTCCTTTTTGATTTTCTAACCCCAAGTCAGTGGATACCAGACATTGGATAATAGAGTGCAAAGTTAAGATGAAGCTGATGGAGGAACTGAGCCGAAGATGCGTGGAGTAAGGCAGGAACACCCACGTCTGAGCTACCCTGGAGACTCAATACCACTATAGAACTAATCCCCAACTCCCAGTGGACTCCTCTGGAGAGTAGTATCCCATGAGAGTCCTGGCTCCCGTATCCTGGCAATAAGCCCATCAGCTAGGTCCCCTCAATGTGTCCCAGCTTTCACCCCCAAACTAGCACACATGGGGAGAGCCAGGCTCCACAGACACTCTGGATTAACTCTGATGCCCCTCACTTAGCATGTCACCTTATATCGTTATCTGTGCAGGTATTCCTGGCGCCTTCATGCTGTTTGTTCTATAGAATGTTTTAGTATGACAAGGTTGGGGGGCAGGGGCGCGGAGGGCTGAGAGTGCTTGGGGAAAAGAGAATTGCCTTAAGTGTGGACTAGGTCTTCTCCAGCTTCACATTCTCCATGCTGTGCTCAATGCCTTAAACACACACATGCTCAGAAATGATTGTTGTGGATGCTGTCTTAATCCCACCTTCCTGTGTTTACAAAAGACAAGTACAGGCAATTGAAAATGAGGTCTCAGGGGACCCCTGGCAACTGAAACGCTTCCTTCCTCCCTTGGGGAGCTAACTAAAGAACACATAAGTGTACCCATGTGGTCTTCATAGAAAGATTTCTGCTCAGGGGAGATTTCAGGGGAGGGAAAAGAACAGAAAAGAAAAACCTTCTCAAATCCATTTAAAACACTATGTGCAGCTGTTTCCTGGACTCTCCGGAAGAACGGAGATGGAACATGCTACATCTCCCCTCCACTACCCCCACCCCAGCCCTCCACACCGGCTTCCAGGTGACGCAATGATGAGCCCTCTGCGGTGCGGTGCGCAGTCTGGAGGGAGGCAGCCAGCCACAGAGCGTGGAGTGCTGCCACCTCTCGGCTGTTGCTCGCCACAGCAAGTATCTGTCCCAGGAAGAATGTATTTCGGTGATATTATGAAATGTTAACTGGCAATCTGTTCCGAAATAATTGCTCTGTGTGTTGGCCTCCTTTTCCGTTTTACAATTTCAAAGGCATTGTAGGCCCACAGCGGCACTTGCCTGTTAGCGGTACCTGTGCTGATTAAATCTAGCCCATCATAACCACCGCTGCACAAAAGATCCTGTTCTCAATTAATAAAATCCAATTAATGACATCATTGAAAAAGTCCTGCCACAGCAATTTAGACCAATTTAGAGCTTCAACTGAGAGCTGGGTGCAAATTTTAGGATTTGTATCTTTTAGCTGGCACGGTTACCAGCACCTAATTTCTGGATTGTGTACAAGTTTCTACAGGAAAAAAAAAGAATGTTCACCAGAAATGCACAATAAGGAGAGCTTCCTTCCACTCTCCCCTACACACACACACACACACACACACACACACACACACACACTTACATATGTGCAACTCAGATCAGTTCCAATTATTCTTCAGTCACAAGGTCCCCCCGCCCCCCTTGTGGGAAACGTGGTAAATCTATGTTGGAAATATTCAGGGCACTCTGAAGCAGGAAACACATTTTAAGACTTTTATTGCATGATGGTCCTTTTGCAATATTTATATTGATCAGCTCTGTTCCTGAGAAGAAATAGGTTGTTTCTCTTATTCCCCTGGGTATAGGTCATTTGAACAGTTGGCTTGTCATTTTTTTAATCTCCAGATTTCCCTAAGGATAGTGAGAGGATGATTTAAACTGCAACATTAGCTGCTTTAGGCTAGATTTTCAAAGCTACACCAGGGGAGTTAAAAGCGCAAATCCTGTTATTGTTACAGGATTAATGCCCAGAAGTCCCAGAATACCACTTTGGAAATGTAGCCAACGAATATTATTTTAATGTACTGGATGTTATTTTTAGACTCAGTTATAGCCTAGTTATCAGCTGTTGTAGCACAAATGAGACAAGACAGATAGCTGTCTTTAATCCAAAATTCTAATGAGGATTTTGGTGTTTGTGTTTTCTCACCACTCAGAAATCTGGATATTTGAAGAAAGAAAGGAAACGATAGAAACCACAGCAGATACCTCCTACCTGCTCCTCTGTTGCTATAGAGGCTGCTGCTCTGACTACTGGATCTCCAGAATATTTTAGCACAGGTTCCAAACCCCATGGGGGAGACAGGAAGTCAGATGAGAAGGTAAGGAATGTTGGGGAGGGGACCTCTTGACCACACTACAAAACACTGCAAATCAGTGACAGCATTCTTAGGTAGTCAGTCAGGGCTCCTGCCATCAGTCACTTCTATTTCTGTTTTTACACTTCTTAGACTGATGTTCCAAAATAAATATCTGAAAAGGTCCATCCAGTTGGAGTAATTTTTCTTCCAAGTTTGCCCTGTGGGCATCCACCAACATGTATGGATTCTCCAGCTCCCTGCTGTTGCGTTTTATTAAAGTGGAACTTGTCTTTTCTTTTCGTGTCTAAGTCACCGCATAGATTGGAGATGATTACATCACTGTCTCCAGGCTACTCTAACTTGTTAGGTGTCAGCTCCACCCCCACCCAAGCAAAGAATCTTGGCCCATCTGTTAGTCAAGAAGTGCTTGCTCTACACTAGTAGTTCCTCTCACCAGCTGACAGAATCCCAGGGAGGCTTCCGTTTTCTCAAAGGGTACCTGCCATACCATTCTAAGAAGGACAAGCATCTATGCACAGATCTGTTTCTGTGTGGGACCAGGTGGGCTGGGTGCAAGCCCACTTTAGTCATCTTTGGGAATGCATTATGTTGGCAAGAAGCATTTTGCTTTGAATTCTCCCTGCCTCTGGCTGCAAAGAGCTCTCAGACCCTTCTGCCACCTCAGCAGATAGGACAAAACCACCAGCTCTGACCTTGGCGTTCAGAGCAATTATGAGGAGGATTAAATGAGTAACATTCGGGGAGAAAGTTGGCAAGTACTTGGTACATTGTTGGCTGTACTGAGTTAAGGAAATGGTGGCATAAACAATCTTAAAAAATCATCGTTTGTATATAAGTGCATTTTTCCATTCACAATCTTCTTCCTGTACATTATTCTGATAGTCACCTAATCTGGTGTCCATTTAAGGATTAAGAGTGTAGGGGTGGAGTCTAGGCTGTCAGTCTGGAGATAGCCACTGAGACTTCTATGTGGACACGACCTTCCCTTGAGAATTCTGGGAAATCTGGTACTTCCTCCCTGGAGGCAGGAGACACTATTTCTTGGTTCACTCCCTTGGAGACTCTTTACTGACAAGGCTGACTTCCTGCAAGGCATCCCTGAGGACATGTCACATGGACCTACCCTGATGCAGCTCTGGGAACTGGAACGGCCACGTGGGGACCCCTGCCAGCACTGAGATGTTTCTACCACCAAAGACTTTCTACCCACTGGCCTGTGAGCTACATTCGACATCATTGCATGTGTTTTGTGAGTCTGAAGAGGACTTTTTTTTTTTTTAACATTTTATTAGGGGCTCATACAACTCTTATCACAATCCATACATATACATACATCAAGTGTTTAAAGCACATCTGTACATTCTTTGCCCTAATCATTTTCTTTTTTTTTCTTCCTTTTCTTTTTTTACATTTTATTACGGGCTCATACAACTCTTATCACAATCCATACATATATATACATCAATTGTATAAAGCACATCCGCACATTCCCTGCCCCAATCATTCTCAAAGCATTTGCTCTCCACTTAAGCCCTTTGCATCAGGTCCTCTTTTTTTCCCCCTCCCTCCCTGTTCCCCCCTCCCTCATGTGCCCTTGGTAATTTATACATTGTTATTTTGTCATATCTTGCCCTATCCGGAGTCTCCCTTCCTCCCCTTCTCTGCCGTCCCTCTCCCAGGGAGGAGGTCACATGTGGATCCTTGTAATCAGTTCCCCCTTTCCAATCCACTCACCCTCCACTCTCCCAGCATCGCCCCTCACACCCTTGGTCCTGAAGGTATCATCCACCCTGGATTCCCTGTGCCTCCAGCTCCCATATGCACCAGTGTACAAGCTTTTCCCTATCCAGTTCTGCAAGGCAGAATTCGGATCATGGTAGTTGGGGGGAGGAAGCATCCAGGATCTGGGGGAAAGCGGTGTTCTTCATCGGTACTACCTCGCACCCTGACTGACCCATCTCCTCTCCTAAACCCCTCTATGAGGGGATCTCCAGTGGCCGACACTTGAGCCTTGGGTCTCCACTCTGCTCTTCCCCCTTCATTCACTATGTTATACACACACACACACACACACACACACACATATATATACATATACATATATCTTTTTTTTTTTTTGCATGATGCCTTATACCTGGTCCCTTTGGCACCTCGTGATCACACTGGCTGGTGTGCTTCTTCCATGTGGGCTTTTTTGCTTCTGAGCTAGATGGCCGCTTATTCACCTTCAAGCCTTTAAGACCCCAGACACTATCTCTTTTGATAGCCGGGCACCATCAGCTTTCTTCGACACATTTGCTTATGCACCCATTTGTCTTCAGCGATCCTATCATGGAGGTGTGCAGCCAATGATATGATTTTTTTGTTCTTTGGTGCCTGATAACTGATCCCTTCGGGCCCACTCGATCACACAGGCTGGTATGTTCTTCCATGTGGGCTTTGTTGCTTCTGAGCTAGATGGCCGCTTGTTAATCTTCAAGCCTTTAAGACCCCAGTCACTATCTCTTTTGATAGTCGGGCACCATCAGCTTTCTTGACCACATTTACTTGTTCACCCGCTTTGACTTCAGCAGTTGTGTCGGGAGAGTGAGCATCATAGAGTTCCAATTTAATAAAAGAAAGTATTCATGCATTGAGGGAGTGCTTGAGTAGAGGCCCAAGGTCCTTCCGCCACCTTAATACTAAACCTATAAATGTAGACACTTAGATCTATTTCCCCATCCTCATATATATGTTTGCATGTCCATGTCTTTGTCTAGACCTCCATAAATGCCCCTTGACTCCCAGCTCCTTCCTCCATCTCCCTTGACTTTCCTCCTGCCCCACCACAATGCTCCGTCCCCACCTGGGCTACAGCTATTCCTCTTCTCTACGCAACCTTACCCTTGATCATTCCCCACCAGGCCTGCCCCTCCCCCCCTCATATATAGGCTAATATTGGACTTAAGGACTTGATTTGGACTTGGCTGGGATGCTTTCTCAATGTTCAATTCCTCTTGTATAGAAATCTCTTTCTTATACACATATGCGTGTGTCCATGGATTTATTTCTCTAGTCTACCCAGACTGACACAATTACCTCACCCACAATACAATGAGGAGTCTCGTCAATGCTTATGACAGTTACCCAATGTACATTTCATGCGAAGGTAGCCCAAGTCATAGTGTTTCCTATGTAGTTTGTACATAAAACGTTAGCTTGTAAAGTGGAATCAAATTCTCCACTTTGGTTTCTAGAGCATTGTTCCTATCATAACAACTATTGATCTGTGTTTCTTCTACTCTTAAGTGGGAGTATTAGATCTTAGACTTTCAAACTCCAGAAGAATGCTCCCAAATATATATTATAAAGTAGATGGATGAATAATATTGATGGGTACCTGCCACTGGAACTTGGAACATTGGAGGTTTCATGGCAGAATGATCACCTTACATGTTGGAGACTTGGGTTCAATTCCCAGCATGCTGGCTTTAGATGCAACTACCGCCTAGTGGTGCTTGCATGTTGCTATGATACTGGACAAACTCCAGCTCTTGGAGCGTCTAGTCTGATAGAGGTTTCTTTAAAAAGTCTGGTAACCTACCTTCAGAAACCAGTCAATTAAAACTCTTTGGGTCACATTGGCCCCATACATCATGAGGATGGAATGGGATCAGGCAGTAATTTGTTCAGCTGTGCAATAAGTCATCATGAATCAAGGGCCACCTCCATGGCAGCTAACAACTACCACCACAGCTAAAGTACAACACAGTTCAGATCTACACCCAAACCCATTGCCACTGAATCGATTCCAACTCATAGTGACCCTGTATAGGGTTGTGGAGGGTGTAAATCTTTATAGGAGGAGAAGATTCCATCTATCTCCCATGGAATGGTTTGTAGTTTTGAGCAACTGACCTCGGAGTTAGCAGTCCAATGCTTACCTGACAGTGCCACCGGGGATACACGCACACACAAACACAAACACACACGCACACACACACTATGTAGTTCTTCTCTGGAATACTTGTTTGGGAGCTATTAAGATACTAGTACACACCTATATTTTACCAAGATTAAAATTAATCAGTAAATAGAGCAAAAGGTAGTCGTTCAACCAGAACAAAGGGCTGTTGCATGACTGAAAGTGTGCATCAGAGTTCTTCGATTTGTATGATGAGCAAATAATCCCAAATCTGAACGCTATGGGGAAATACACAGTGTCAGAATTAGAGAAAGATCTATTAATGGCTTGTGATATGAAGATGACCCAACCTTGCTTACAGAAGAAAAAAAAAAGAGGACTTGAAGCATTAACTGATGACTATCAAAGACTATAGGATCAGTGCAGATTACACCTCAACATGAAGAAAACAACCCTGGGACTAATAAGCAGCATTGCGATAAACAGAAAGATTGAAGTAGCCAAGGATTTAGTTTTACTTGGGTCCACAGTCAATGCCCTGGAAGCTGTACTCAGGAAATGAAAGGACAGATGGCCTGGAGCAAATCTGTTGGCAAACACCTCTTTAAAGGTGTTGAAAAGCAAAGATAGCGCTTTGAAGATAACAGGTACACCTCGCTCCAGCCATGGCATTTCCAATGGTCTCATATGCACGTAAAAACTAGATCATGAATGAGGAAGACCAAAGAAGAATGGATGCCTTTGAATTATGATGCTGGTAACTGAGGAATATGAAATACAGTGATACCTCAGTTGTCGAACTCAATTGGTTCCAAATTCTTTTTCGAACATCTAAAACGTCAAGAATTGAACATATTTTTCCTAGACGAAATAATGAAAAACCAAATCATTGGTTCTGAGACCCAGAAATGCCACTTCTGAATTCACTGTGGAGGTCGTTAGCACTGTCCCAGACACACTATTGTCATCAAGTGGTTTCTGACTTATCCAAATGGACAGTAGCTTTCCACCTCTTCCGTGGTTTGGATTCTTTGTTTCGTCGTTAACAAGTTCATACTTTTTGCTACATTCGCTGCTAAACCTATGGTAATAGTGTCAACTTAGCCATGTTGTAACTAGTCACTAAACCAGACAAGCAGCAACCTATTTCGAATGTCATGGTTTCTTGCTTGAACTCTATCGTGGTTCTCATAGACGTCTTCTGAGCTTTCCTGCTGGCATCACTAACTTTCATTGGATCCATGGTTATAATATTTTATGCAAATAAAGTGGTGGGGAAAAGCATAGAAAAGGATGTTTTGGGGGTTTTTTAATCGTTTTATTGGGGGCTCAGACAACTCTTATCAGAATCCATACATACATCAATTGTGTAAAGCGCATCTGTACATTCATTGCCCTCATCATTCTTAAAACATTTGCTCTCCACTAAAGCCCTTGGCATCAGGTCCTCATTTTTCCCTTCCCTCCCCACTCTTCCCTCCCTCCCTCATGAACCCTTGATAATTTATAAATTATTATTTTGTCATATCTTGCTCTGTCCGACATCTCCCTTAACCCAATTTTCTGTTGTCCGTCCCCCAGGGAGGAGGTCACATATAGATCCTTGTAATCAGTTCCCTCTTTCCAACCCACTATCCGTCTATGCTCCCAGTATCGCCACTCACACCACTGGTCCTGAAGGTATCATCCACCCTGTATTCCCTGTGTTTCCATTTCCTATCTGTACCAGTGTACATCCTCTGGTCTAGCCAGACTTGCAAGGTAGAATTCAGATCAGGATAGTGTATATGTGTGTGTGTGGGGGGGAGCACTTAGGAACTAGAGGAAAGTTGTATTTTTCATCTTTTCATCGGTGCTACATCACACCTTGACTGGCTCATCTCCTCCCCTAGACCCCTCTGCAAGGGGATCTCCAGTGGTCAACAAATGGGCTTTGGGTCTCCACTCTGCACTTACCTCCTCCCCCATTCACTATGGTAAGATATTTTTTTGTTCTGATGATGCCTTATACCTGAATCCCTTTGACACCTTGTGATCGCACAGGCTGGTGTGCTTCTTCCATGTGAGGTTTGTTGCTTCTGAGCTAGATGGCCGCTTGTTTACCTTCAAGCCTTTAAGACCCCAGACACTATACCTTTTCATAGCCAGGCACTTTCAGCTTTCTTTGTCACATTTGCTTATGCACCCATTTGTCCTCAGTGATCATATCACGGAGGTGTGCACCCAATTATTTGATTTTTTGGTCTTTGATGCCTGTTAACTGATCCCATCAGCACTTTGTGATCACACAGGCTGGTGTGTTCTTCCATGTGGGCTCTGTTGCTTCTGAGCTAGATGGCCATTTGGTTACCCTCAAACTTTTAAGACCCCAGATGCTATCTATATCTTTTGATAGACAGGCACCATCAGCTTTCTTCACCACATTTGCTTATTCACCCACTTTCTCTTCAGTGGTTATGTTGGGAAGGTAAGCATCATAGAATGCAAATTTAATAGAAGAAAATATTCTTGCATTGAGGGAGTACTTGAGTGGAGGCCCAATGTCCTTCTGCTACCTTAATACTAAACCTATAAATATAGGCACATAGATCTATTTCCCCATCCTCATATATAAATGTTTTGCATATATACATGTCTTTATCTAGACTTCTATAAATGCCCTTTGCCTCCCAGCTCTTTCCTCTATTTATCTTGACTTTCTTCCTGTCCCACTATCATGCGTAGTCCCCACCTGGGTTTCAGCAATGCCTCTTCATTACTTACTCTTAATCACACCCTACCAGGCCTCCCACACCCAGCTCACCACCAATTTGGATCACTTATTGTTTCTTTGTCCCTGGTTTTGTTAACACCACTTTCTTTCCCCCCACCTCTCCCTTTCCCATGTCCCCCGGAACTGTCAGTCCCATTGTTTTCTCCTCCAGATTGTTCATCCAGCCTATCTTATTTAGACAGACCTGCACCGATAAAAACATGCACACAAAAAGACAGAGCAAAACCAAGCAACAATATACAACAAAATGACAACAACAAACCTCTGACAAAGAACAAAACAAAACACAACAAAAAAGAAAAGCTTGTAGTTAGTTCGAGGATTATTTGTTGGCCTTTAGGAGTGTTTCCAGTCCAGTCTGTTGGGGCACCACGCCCTGCCCCCAAAGTCCACTTTCAGTATTCCCTGGTGACCTTGCCACTCCATTCCCTTGCTGTTCTGCTACACTCCCCCAGTGCTTTGCCTCGGTGTGGTGGGATCATGTCGGGCGCAGTTACCACACTGTGTCTCCGGTGCAGTCCTCCGCAGGGCCCTGGGTCAGTGAGGGGCGTCATGTCTCCTAGTGGGGCCGGCCAGGATGTTTCAATGAACTAGCACACGCACTACATGTTGTCTGAACAAGAGAGGCGCTAAGTCTGAAGCATCACCCCTTTGTGTCTACTCGAGACTTGATGAGGGACTCACTCTCCAGTTGGATTTTCAGTGTGACTCTCGGGCAACGTTATGCACACTGAGCAAATTCTTTGTGAACGGTGCTGTTTGAGTAGTGGAAAGTTCGAGCATGGAGCCGCTCAACAACAGAGGAATCGCTGTGGACCATAAACCTTCAAAAGAACAAACAAATATTTCTTGGAATAAGGAAAGCCAGAATGGTCCTTGGAAACCAGAATAATGACACTTAGTCTCATATATTTGGACAAGTGACCAGGAGGAACCAGACCCTCAAAAAGCACATCACTGAAGAAGAGAAAAGACCTTCAAACTAAAGAAGAGAGAAAAACTTCAATGAGAGAGTGGTTTTAACAATGGGATGAAACATGGGGGAAATCTAGAAGGTACAGGCTCAGGTAGTGTTCTGTTATGTTGCTATAAGTTGGAACCAATTTGATACTTAAAAAGCTGAACAGTATATCTAATATCTTAAAATTCCATATAGTCATGAAAATGATTACATAAATACTATGAGTCACTAAAGATACATTTCCATGTCAGTAGGTATAAGGAAAAGGATATGATAACTTATGCTACTTGTAAAATGGGGGACAAACACTCCACTCCACTACTCATCTGTCAGTTTGTTGTACTGCATGTTGTTCCTGTGATGCCAGAAGCTAATGCCAGTGCCATTTCAAATTCCACAAGGATCATCAGTGGTGGGCAGGTTTCAGCAGAGTTTCCAGATCAAAACAACAAAAGGAGGAGGCTTCTGAGAGACTCGCGGAAACCTTACGAAGAGCACAGAAACATGGTCTGATACAACAGATGAGCCTCTCAGGTTGGAGGGCACTCAAAATACGACTGGGGAAGAGCTGCCTCCTCAAAGAGGAATGACTTGGGACAGACCTCTGGGGGCCTTCATTGCGGGTGGGGCACAACCCAACCTAAGAATAAACAGCTGCAAGCATCCATTCAGACTCGCAACATGGGTGTGTGAAGTATGAATCTAGGAAAATTGGAAGTTGTCAATATTGGAATAGAACACATTTCCATTTCTATGGACTAGGTAATAAATACTGAACTGAAATGGACTGATATTGGCCATTTTGAGTTAGATAATCACATGATCTACTATGCCAGAAATGACATCAAATTTATCACCAAAAACAGCAAATCAATCAGGGAGTGCAATGCTGTTTATGATATATTAATATCTATATAAGTAAAAGCAAAGGTGGTTAATACAAGTATTATTCACATTTTTACACCAAACACTAAAGTCAATGATAAGAAGTTGAAGAATTCTATCAACTTCTTCAGTCTGAAATTAATCAAACATGTAATCAAGATGCATTGATAATTACTGGTGATTGGTATGTGAATGTTGGAAACAAAGAGATAACAACAATTTATTCATTGCAAATCCCTTTTTTCAAAACCTAAACAGCAACTACACATGTGGGCCTCACAAGATGGAAGATAGAAATCAAATTAACTATTTCTGTAGGAAAAAGCAGAGAAGCTCACTATTATAAGCCAGAAAAAGGAGAGCGGCTGACTGTGAAATAGACCATCACTTGCTGAAATACAAGTCAAGGTTTAAACTGAAGAAAATTAAAATAACTCCACAAGAAAGGCCCAAATATCCCATCATCCAGATTGAAAGCAAAAGATCATTAAAAATAGAAAAGACCAAAGTGGTGTCCAAATAAACTGAATCTTGCTCTTGAAAACAAAGAAGCTAATGAAAAATGCAAGAAATGATGAGGCAAAAGAACTAAACAGAAAAACTCAAAAGGCATGTAACGAAGAGAAAATAAAGCATTATAACAAAACGTGCGAAAGGCCCAGAGGTAGAAAGCCAGAAAGGAAAAGCACATTCAGAATTTCTCAACCAGAAAGAATAGAAAGAAAAATTCAAGTGTTGAGTTGAAATATTGAAGGACTCAATCCAAATGTTGAGCAAATACTCAGAGAAATTTGGATAACATGGTACCAGGATAGGAGGAAGGCTTATTAATAAAGTGCAATATGCCGGTGACACCATCTTGCTTGCTGAAAGCAAAGAGCACTTGCTGATGAAAACCAAAGCCTGTAGTCCTCAATATAGAATGCTGCTCAATATAAAGCAAGCAAAAATCCTCACACCTGGACCATGATAAATGATAAATAGAGAAAAGATTGAAGTTAGCAAGGAATTCATTTTGCTTAGATTGGCAATCAATGCTCATGGAAACAGCAGTCAAGAAATCAAATGACAAATTGTATTGGCTAAATCTGTTGCATAAAAACTCTTTAAAGTATTGAAAAACAAGGATCTCTCTTTGTAGACTAAGCTACGCCTGACTCAAGCCAAGGTATTTTCGATCACTTCATACGCATGTGAAAACTGGACAATAAATAAGAATTAATGCATGCCAATCATGGGGCTGGCAAAGAATATTGAAAGTACCATGGACTGCCACAAGAGCAAACTATATTCTGTCTTAAAAGAATAACAACCACAAAAAAAATCAGTACAGCCAGAATGCTTCTTAATCGAGGATGGTGAGACTTTGTCTCCAGTACTTTGGACACCTGATGAGGAGACGATAATTCCTGCATCGAGACACCATATTGGCAAAGGGTCAGCAAAAAGGAGAGAGACCCTAAATGAGACGGCCTGACACAGCGGCTATAACAATATGCATAAGCATCACAACAATTGTGGAATGAAGGAGGACTAGACAGTGTCTTGTTCTGCTTACACAGGGTCTCTAGGAGTCAGAACTGACTCAGCATCTAACAAAAGCAACAATAACACCACAATGATTATATATATACATGTATAAATCATTTTATTGGGGTTCATATAACTCTTAGCACAATCTATACAGACAGCAATTGTGTAAAGCACTCTTTTACATTCATTGCCCTCATCATTCTAAAAACACTTGCTTTCCGCTTGGGCTCCTGGAATCAGCTCCTCATTTTTCTTTTCTTTTTTCCCTCTCCTTCCCTGCTGCCCCCTCCCTCATGCACCCTTGATAATTTGTAAATTATTATTTTATCATATCTTACACTGCCCGATTATTAGATTTTTAAAGCGAGACAATGAATAGCAACACCCATAGTTGGCAGTCTTTGAAAATGGCTCCTAGTGTTCCTGACTTGTGTAGTCCCTGGAGTAGGATTTGTTTCCAACTAACAGAACATAGAAAAGGTGGTGGAAGGTCATGTCAGTGATTAACTAAATGTTCTCTCTCTCTTGCCCACTCACCTGGGAGATGCTCATATAGTCCACACATTGTGAGGAACCGGGCCGTCATCCAATAGCCCGTGAGGAACAGAGCCCTGCCAATAACCACATAAGCAATAGTGAACTTCCCTTCGTCAAACCCTGAGCTGCCTACGGGACCTGATAACAGATTGCAGCCTTATCAGAAGCCCTGAAGGAGAACACCTCATTAAGTCACCTTGGAATTTCTGACCCACAGAAGCTGTGTGATAATAAATGTTATTTAAGGCAGGCACCCACCTTTAGGTAATTTGTTATACAGCAATAAATAACTAAAGCAAGCACTGTGGCCATCTTAAAGTATGCAAGAGAGAGAGCCTATATTATTATTTTTTTAACATTTTATTAGGGGCTCATACAACTCTTAACACAATCCATACATATACATACATCAATTGTGTAAAGCACATCTGTACATTCTTTGGAACCTATATTATTTTATAGTGAAGTTATGAGTTTGAAGGGTTAGCTTCAAGACTGGATATTTTTCTCCTGATAACATGTCCAACGTGCGGTATATAAGACAAAGTTTGTCAACATTGCCTCTAAGGGGGAGGGTAGAACTGCCCCTGTAGGTTTCCAATCTTCATTGGAGTAGAAAGCCTCATCTGTCTCCTGCAGAGTGGCTGGTGGTTTTGAGCTTCTGACCTGTGGTTAGCAGCCAACTATGGAGTCCACTACCCAATATGTAATATGCTATCAGAGCTCCTGTGTCCTAGCTGGTGTCCAGTGCCAAGCAGCACTGATGAAAGCAAGTCTCCAATAGAGAACCTGTGGGCAAAGATGCAGTTGAATGCATCATCGGTGAGGAGAGGTTGAAATGGCAATGGTCCCCCGGAACCACTTCTGGAGACCATTGGGAAACATGGTTGTTTAGCATGAGCCCTGATATGAAGAAACTAAATTATTCCCTGAGCAATCCTATTTCAAACAGTTCTATTTCCTGTAGGAGACAGTTGGCTCTTGACCCATTTTGTAGAAGTACTTTCTGTTCCATGAGTAATAGGAAGTACATAAAGTTCAAGTGCCATTTTACCATACATGCATGGTTTGATTTGGGCACAAGCACATTGTTCTTGTCATAAATTCTGACTCAATGGGAGCCAATGATTTACTACCTCACTCTTTATCCTTACAAGATCGACTCAACGGAGTAAAAGAGGAGATGTGGATGCTCTGAAACTGCTCACACCAGTGATAGGGTTTCAGTAGATTATAAACGTGGCAAACAACAGAAAGCCCAAAGAAGGAAATATCAGAAAAGACGCCGTTCTTAAAAGCACAGGGTTTGTTTTTCTCAAGAACCCAGGAGCAGTCATTTACTTCTCACTGGGGCCTGGGAGACAACCTTCTGCCGTCTATCGCTGAACTAAGGTCACTGGAAACATGACATCACCATCCCCGCCTCTGGATGCCCTGCCCCCCCCCCCCCATCGTTTCCAAGTATCTATGACCCCTCTCAGCAAGTGAAATGAGGGCCACTCATTCTGGTGGATGCAGTTGTCTCAAATTCTTCAACTGTAGCTAAGTTTCAGCTATGGGCTGTGAGGTGTGTGTGTGTGTGTGTGTGTGTGTGTGTGTGTGTGTGTGTGTGTAAAATTGTTGGTTTGCCTTGAGTTTCTTAGCCTGTCAAGAGTGATCTATAGCCCTATTTCAGGTTTCCTCTTGCTCTCCTCCAGAAATACGTGCTAATGTAACCATTAAAATGGAAGATTCTATAGGTAGACCACAGTGATATTGCGGTGCATTTGATTCCTTCATCCAGCCCTTCTAGCGATAGCTTTTGGGACTTCCAAACAATGATTAACAAAAAAAATCCAAACTCACTGCCATCATGTTGATTCCAGTGCATAGTGACACCCTAGGACAGAATAAAACTGTTCCTGTGGGCTTCCAACACTGTAACTGCTTACAGTACCGTAAAAAGCCACATCTTGCTCCCACAGAGAAAGGAGACAAGAATGCTCACAGCAGCAGCTGGTGGGTTCAAACTGCTGCCCGTGTGGTTAGCAGTCCACGTTGTTCCCTGCTAGGTCACCAGGGCTCCGCAAACAATGGTGGGTGTATGACATTGTGTCAGTGGCTAAGCCATAATTCCCAGTATTGTGTGGTTGTCTTCTATTTTGTGATAAAAATTGTCCTCCATTTTTATATGCCTATATACTCAAATGTAAGCCGACCCAAATATCAGCCGAGGCACAAAAACTGCATTAAAAACATGCGGGAAAACTCGACTTATGCATGAGTAGATTCGGTATGTTATGAATCCTAGTCTGTATGCCTGTGACTGTGGTCTGATTTGGGAGTGAATTGTCCATTATGGTATCTAGGCAGGAATTAAATGAGATGGAACTTGGAGCACCACTTTGACAAGAGAGTGTAGCTCCATTCATCACCTTTACCCCAATCACCAACTCACTAGCTAAATTCAAGACACGTCACTTTACTGCCTCACTGAAGTCAACCTAGATTGAGTCACACCTGGTGTCTTGCAATAGATCAAGAAAGAGGGCAATAAGCCGTGTGTGTGGGTGGGGAGGGGGGTGTCACAATCCCCAAGAAAGAAGAGCCAGGAGTGGAGCATATCTTTTGGACCTGGGTCCCTGCACTAGGAGTCTTCTTGACCAGAAGGAGAGGCATGGAGGGAGAACCAGGACACTGGAGACAGCAAGAGGCGGCAAGCAGTAGAACCAGGAGGCCAGCAGAACAGCACAGTGGGTTTCCCAGCCTATAGAATGAGAAAGCGGAGCATGTTCAGGAAGAGGCTGGCTGACAAAGGCTTGGTGAAACTAGCTTTGTTGAATCACAGAGCAAGCGCTGAGTACCTTGAAACTGAGGCTAGCTGGTACAGAGGGTGCCCCTCGGCCCTATTGGCAGAGCTGAAAAATCTTTGTGCTACTTGCCCAAGCAGGGTAGAGGCCAGGCCAAGAGGCCAAGGGGCAGAGAGAGACTTGTCTGTGGGATAACTGCAAAGAGATTTTCTTGATTTCAGAACTGTATGCCGAGTCATTTCTGATTCTGGATAGTAATCTGTTCGTTTCCTAAAAACCTCATGACACCGTGAGTTCTATGTGACCATTGCAACGAATTATCAAATCCAGCAGAGCAAAGAGAAAGGCAGGGGGTGTCAGAATAGGTTTAAAAAAAAAAAGTTGGAAAGAGGAGGTGTGTCTGACCTCTGCCTCATAGGAATCAGATTGGGGCTGATATGGGCAATTCCCTCTCCCTCCCCACAAGGGAGAGGTCAGATGCCATGCCGTGGGAATTTTATAGGTTAGGACTCAGTCTCACTATGTACTAGCTATGAGGCCTCGAGCACATTATTTACATTCTCTAAGCCGCTTCACATGAAAAATACGATATTGCCTCCCTCGTGAGGATGAGGTGAAAGGTAAATGTGACAACCTACATGTACCACTTATCACTGAGCCTGACACCTAGCACCACCAGTCCCTGTGGCTGTCAAGTCACTGAGAGTGACTCCATGAGAATCAAAGTGGAACCGTGCTCCGCAGGGCTTGCTATGGCTGATTTGTGGGGCGGGGGGAAACTGATGACCAGGCCTTTCGTCTGAGGTGCCTCTAAGTGGACGTTAAGCTCCAACCTTTCAGTTAGTAGACATGTGTCTTTGCCCTCTGCTCCACCCAGACTCCTGACACATCTCACTCAAACTCACTCCCATTGAATCCACATCAACTCACAAGGACCCCATAAGGCAGGGGAGAGCTACCCCTGTGAGTTTCCGAGATTGTAACTGTTGACCTTGAGGTTAGCCATTCGATGCCTAACCACTACACCCCCAGGGCTCAGCTCCTGCCACATAGTAAGTGCAATATAAATATTATTGATAATTTTAGTACTATTGTTTTTCATGTTAATTCTCCTTACCTATGTCAGCCATTGGCTCTTCAAAGAAAGAGAATGTCGAGATCTTCCTGTTTGATATAGTTAAGTAATGAGAGAGAGAGAGCGAATTTCCCAAGGGGGAGAATGTCTCAGACAATCTGTGCTAAGAATGCTCTCTTCTCTACTCTGTCACCACTCCCTGTCTTGATGATCTCATCCCCCGTCACTTCAAATACCATCTGCTTGCTGATGACTTCCGATTTTACATCTCCGTCCGTCTCAGTTCTCTCTCCTGAACTTCAGACTCTTTATCCGTCTACTGGACATCTTCATCAGGAAGTGGCGGCAGTATCTCAAACTCAACCCATCCAAAACAGCCCTGTTCTTCCCCACTAAAGTCGTTGGCCCCACAGCATGCGTATCACTTTGTGGTCACCCTATCCAGTCAGGTGCTCAGGGCAAGAAAGACTTTGTAGTCCTTTTTGTTTCTTCTTTTTCTTTCATCGCCCATACGCAGCTCATCAGAAAGCCCTGTCGGCTCTACCTTCACAATATATCCACAATCTGAACATTGCTCACCACTCCCATTGCCATCCATGCCCCCTTCTCTCTCCTACCCCCCCCCACCAGCGCAAGACATCATCATCTCGCACTTTTAATAAACAGACAAACAAAAGCCCAGTGCCTTGAAGTCAATTCCAACTCACTGCAGAAGAGAACAGGGCTCCACACGGCTTTCAATGGTGGTTGGATTTGAGCTTCTTTAGTTTGCAGCCACTCATACTCCAGCTTTCTTTGATTTTGAAATCATTTTAAGCTTCGAGAATAGTCACCAGAGCAATACAAAGAACTGGGCTTGCCTCCCCTCAGGTTCCCCAATTGCTAAAACTTGACCAATGAACTTCCTCACTGCGGTTCTCTTCACGCACCCTCTTTCTCTCTTATAGTATATGTGTGTCTACGTATCTTCAAACCTTATTTTTGAAAGGGTTTACTCTCTTTAAGTGAATGTTGATACAACAAATTAGGTTCCTATTTCACAATTTTTATACAATTTTTTTTCTGTGACATTGGCTTCAAAGTTCATACTATCACTATTCTCATTATTTCCATTCTGTTTGTTCTGTTTTCATTGCTCTAGCTGCCCTGCCCTTCTTTTCCCTTTGAATAAATGCTGACTGTTTGATCTTAAAGGATTGATTATGTAAAGGAGCACATTACTCATGAGTTATACTGTTTATTTTATAAGTCAATCCATTGTTGGGTAAAAAGATAACATCCAAAGCATCTTCAGTTCCAAGTTAAAGGGGTAGATTAGGACAAAAGTATCAGAGTTCTTCTAATCTCTAAAAGTTCATAAGTTTGTTCTTAGTTAGGAATTTGAATTTTGTTCTAATTTTGTTTTTCTCCCATTCTACACAGGATCTTTTATTGTGTCCTTGATTTAAAAGGCAAGAATTGTAACTGGGCACCATCTAGTTCTTTCACCTCAGGTTGGAAGCAGCATGATTTGGGTTGGCTCTTGAGGTCTTTGGGGATTAGCGTCTTCTTTGTGCCTTTGGTTTTCTTCATTCTCTTTTTCTCCAAACTAGTAGAACTGCATTTTAAATGATTGTTCACATGTTTTTAAAACCCTAGTTCAGGGGTCAGTTAGCAAACTCTTGAGACAGAAGACACACGCCTGTCCCGCAAGACAATTTCAAAAAATTATTCAAGAGCCATAAACATATTTATACAAATATGCAAAATCACCACGATCTGAATCACAGCCTCTAAAATCTGCCGATTGTGCTTCAGAGCCACACTTGCGCACAGAAAGAGCAGCATGTCACTAAGGAGCTGCACTTGGCTGACCCCTGCCCTAGGCCACAGGTTCCCAAACATATTTGGCCTACTGCCCCTTTCCAGGAGAAAAAAAAATTACTTTATGCCTCTTAGGCAATTAAATATTTTATCCTAGTGCCCATAATGCAGGATACAATGTAGTTATCTGATTTTGCAGCCTCCTTGCCCCACTCCAGCACCTCCCACCCCCCAGAGGGTGGTATTGCCAACTTTACGAAACACTGCTCCGCACCTCACTGGATGGTAGAACATGAGCTTTGTGAGCCATGGGAAGACAATTGCCTGAGTTATGCCACCAAAGTATGGTCCCAAGACTTTTAAGCCAGGAAACCAATTTTGTGAGGTGTTTGGATGCGTCTAGGAAGTCATTGCAATTATACCCTCTAATAATTTATTGTTTAAAAATTATATATGATTAAAGAGTTATGTAAAAGTTCCAAGTTGACAAGGGGTGGTCTGTGGCAGTTACATAATCTGTCAATTTATGAAGGGGTGGAATATAGCCTGTCAATCAGGGCGCAGCTTGATGACCTCATTTGTAAGCAGAATGAAGATAAATCATTCACTGAAGGTCAGACACACTTCATCTTCCTGCTGAAAAGACACATGAAGCTACGTTGATAGAACCAGAACCCTGGAACTGGAGAGGCCACATGGAGACCCACACCAGTGCTGAGATGCTTCCACCACCACTGGATACACAAGACTTTCCACAAGACCCACTGGCCTGTGTTCCTCCTGCATTCGGCATCATCCCATGTGTTGCATGAGTCTGAAGAGGAACTTATAGATTGATATTGGATCTATGGGCTAATGTCAGACTTAGGGACTTGATCTGGACAGGGCTGGGGTGTTTTCTTAATCTACAATTACTCTTTGATGTAAAGCTCTCTATTACACACATATGAGTGTCTCTGGATTTGTTTCTCCAGTCCACCCACACTAACGCAAACTCTAATGTCAAGAGCTGTAGAATGGCATCAAGGGTATCATGCATGGAAAAAGCAAAAGGTCATTCAAGAGAAAGGAAGGAAAGAAAAGATCAAAGTGAGTATCGGCTGAGACTCAGAAATTTACTCCTACTCATTTGGGTAACTAAGGCAAATGGAAGAAATGATGAAGTCAAATCGCTGCACAAAAAATGTGAAAGGACTGTTTGAGAAAACAAAGTAAAATATTCTGCAAAACTGTGCAAAGTTCTTGAGCTAGAAAACCAAAATGGAAGAACATGCTCAGCATATCTTAAACTGAAAGAACTAAAGAAAAAACGATGCCTTGAATTGTAATATTGAAAGGTCTTATGGGCAAAATATTGAACCATACCGGAAACAAAACATGAAAAGGAGAGAATAATAATACACAGTCACTGCACCAAAAAAAATGAATTGACATTCAAATCTTTCAA
Organism: Tenrec ecaudatus; assembly: GCF_050624435.1. Classification (NCBI taxonomy): domain Eukaryota; kingdom Metazoa; phylum Chordata; class Mammalia; order Afrosoricida; family Tenrecidae; genus Tenrec; species Tenrec ecaudatus. The sequence continues at coordinate 89,740,416 of NC_134532.1, forward strand.
GGGGTACTAAATAAGCAAGAACCAATGGGACTGAAGAAAAAAGTCCAAGTTGTATGGAAGGTATTATCTACAAATAAAACTCCAGGAATTGACGGAATACCAATTAAAAGTGTTTCAACACCTGACCAAGCATTGGATGCATCCATTCATCTATGTCAACCTATTTCATGGCCAGTTGATTGGAAGAGAACTGGGTTTGTGCCCACTCAAAGGAAAATGTGCAAATTATGGAATAATACCATTAATATCACATGGAAATAAAATTTTGCTGAAAACATCCAGCAACAGTGGCAGCAGTACCTTGACCAGGAGCTGCCAGAGATTCAGGCCAGATTCAGAAGAGGATGTAGCACGAGGGATATCCTTGCTGATGAACCAAGCAGAATATACCATAAAAAATATTTGGGGGTTTCATTACCTATGGAAAGGCATTTGATTGTTTGGAAAACATTGAGAAGAATGGGAATTCCAGAACACTTGATTGTTCTTATGCAGAACCTGTAGATGAACCAAGAGGCACTGTGCAAACAGATTTGTGTGTTTTAAGATCAAGAAAGATGTGTGTCAGGACTGAGTCCTCTCACCATACCTATTCAGTCTTTCTGCTGATCAAATCCTCGGAGAAGCTGGATTCTATGAAGAACGCAGCATCAGGATGGGAGGAAGGCTCATGAACAACCTGCGATATGCAGACGACACAACTTTGCTTGCTGACGTGAGGAGGACTTGAAGCACTTGCTGATAAAAATCAAGAATTGCAGCCTTCAGGAAGGATTACAACTTAATGTGAAGAAAGTCAAAATCCTCATAACTGGGCCAGGTCATCCTGATAAATGGAGAAAAGATTTAATTTGTCAAGGATTTTCTTTTTTTTTAGATAGTTCAGAAAATGTATTAATAAAAATATTATGCTATTTTGTGGGGGGAGATTATGTTGTGACATTTGCAACTTTAACCTCTTTGTATTTTTTTCATTTCCTCATTCTAAATAAATGTTTCATTTTATGTTCATTTTTATATGGAAAATTTTGTACTTTTTTCACAAAGAGGACCTTCACTTATACAGCTTTAAACCAGAATACCACACCCCTGCCAGGGAATTGATTCCAGCTCACAGTGACTGTACAGAGGATATCCAAGGTTCATCTTTCTCCCAAAGTGTGGCTGGTGAACTTGAACTGTTGACTTTTTGATTAGCAGCCCAACATCTCAGATATTTCAAGACTGTTTTTGTTGTTGTATTAAATCATTTTATTGGGGGCTCATACAACTCCCATCACAATCCAGACATACATCCATTGTGTCAAGCACATTTGTTGCCATCATCATTCTTAAAACATTTGCTTTCCACTTGAGCTCTTAATATCAACTCCTTATTTTTCCCTCTACCTCCCCACTCCTCCCTCCCTCATGAACCCTTCATAATTCATAAATTATTATTATTTTGTCCTTGGATCTACAATCAATGTTCATGGAAGCAGCGATCAAGAGATCAAAAGACTCATTGCATTTGGATAAATTTGCTGCACAAGACCTCTTTAAAGTATTGAAAAACAAGGATGTTACTTTGAGAACTAAGGTGCACCTGACCCAAACCATGGTGTTTTCAAACACCTCATATGCATGTGAAAGTTAAACATTCAATAAGGAAGACTGAAGAATTGATTCATTTGAATTATAGTGCTGAATATTGAATATTCAATATAACAAATTTTGAAAGTACCTTGGACTGCCAAAAGCACAAATAAATTTGTTTTGCAATAAGTACAGCCAGAATGCTCCTTAGACACAAGGATGGGAAGACCTCCCTTCACGCATTTTGAATATGTTGTCAGGAGAGCCCAGTTCCTGGAAAAAACCATCGTGCTTGGTTAAGCAGAGAGGCTGAGAAAAAGAGGAAAGCCCTCAGCAAGATGGACTGACACAGTGGCTGCAAGAATAGGCTCACACGTAACAATTGTGAGGATGGGGCGGGACCAGATAGTTTTGTTCTGTTCGAGAAATGAAGCAAGGGCAGTAACAACAACAAAAGAGTCAGAATCCACTCCATAGCAATGGGTTAGTTTGGTAAGTTTTCATTGTATAGTAATGAGAAACTTCTCTGTTCCTTTCTTTGCCTGTCTATCAGCATGGACTCAAGGATTTCTATTTATCCAATGGGTAGTATCCCATCATCATTATTGTTATTTATCTTGATGCTTATGTTATTCCTGACTTGACCAGTGGAAGCTCATTGAAGCTGGCTCAAGATGACGTCCTAGCACAATTTTCAATTCCCTTTCCTGGAATCATCTGTAGCCCTAATTTTATTTTTCTTACTGTGTGATACATGTTTTCATAGGTGTTTCTATTAAAGACTTATACAAACAGGATTGTACTTTCGAAGTGTTAGGAGGCAGAGGGAGTATAACAGAACGAAAAGCATTTGAGGTTCAAGTAACTATTTTTATAATAGGAAATGCTAAATGTGCTCATGGCAAAAGAGTAGGGAATAAATATAGAAAAATAGTTCTCAATTGGGGGGTAGAAAATGAAGTGAAAACCTAGAGAGGTTTAATTGTGTTTTTAAGCATTAATACCAAAAAAAGTTCACACATAACAAAACCTGTTGCCAACAGGTTGATTCCAATTCATGGCAGCCCATGTGTTGCAGAGAAAGACTGTACTACATATGGTTTTCAATGAATGGGGTCTTATTTTATTTTTTTATTGATATATATGTATATATATATATTTAATTTTATTGCAGGACTCTTACAAATCTTATGACAATCCATCATTCAATTGTATGAAGCACACCTATACATATGTTGCTATCAACATTTCCAAAACATTTTCTTTTTATCTGAGCCCTTGGTATCAGCTCCTCCTTTTCCTCTCCCTCCCAAACCCTCCCAGCCCCATGAATCTTTGATCAATTATGTATTATTGTTATTTCATGTCTTACACTGTCCATTGTCTCCCTTCACCCACATTTCTGTTATTCAACACCCTGGGGAGTGAGGTATATATCCAACCTTGTGATGGGTTCCTCCTTTTACCTACCCCCCACTGTCCCCCTCCCCTCATAATATCGCTACTCCCACTACTGTTCCTGAGGGTTTTTATCTATCCTGGATTCCATGTGTCCAGCCAGAGCTCCTATCTGTACCAATGTGTGTTCTCCAGTCTAACTGGATTTGTAAGGTAGAACTGGGTCATGGTAGTGGGGGGAGGAAGCATTCAGGAACTAGAGGAATGATGTGCTTTGTTGATGCTATACTGCACCCTTGTTGAGTTGTCCCTTCCTTGTAACCTTTCTGTGGGGGGATGTCCAATTGTCTACAGATGGGCTTTGGGTCTCCACTCCAACACCCCTCTTTCACATTGATATAATTGTTTATTTTGCATCTTTTGATACCTGATACCACTGTAACTTGTGATCAAACAGGCTGGTGTGCTTCTTCCATGGAGGCTTATTTGCTTCCCTGCTAGATGGCTGCTTGTTTAACTTCAAGCCTTTGGACTCCAGATGCTATATCTTTTGATAGTCAGGCACCATCTGCTTTCTTCACCACATTTGCTTATGCACCCATTTTGTCTTTAGTGATTGTGTGAGGTAGGTGCATATCAAAGAATGCCAGGTTATTAGAACAAAGTGTTCTTGTGTTTAGGGAGGCCTTGAGTAGAGGCTCAAAGTCCATCTCCTCTCTTAATAGTTATATAAATATATATATATATATATTGGTATCTATCATAAATTAATATATTTACATATATACGCCTACAGATATACTGCTATAAATAGCTTTTGCTTCCTACTTCTTTCCTCTATTTCCTTTCACCTTCCTCCTGTCCCACAATCATGCTCACCTTCTGCTCATCTCTCAGGAATTCCTCTTGGATACATTGCATTTGATCAAACCCCACCTGCTATCCTCACCATCAATTTTAGATCTCTTATAATACCCCCTCCCTGAGTTTGTTGCCTCCCTGTTCCCCCTACCAGCCCTGTCCTCTTCCATGTCCCCTTGGGACCACCAGTCCCATTGTTTTCTTCTTGGGATTATTTGTCCTGCCCTAAAAAACAGTGATGAATGCATGAAACACATTGTCTTATGGGAAGAGTTGGAGGAAACTATGCTAAGTCAAGTTAGTCAATGGATAAATAAACATGAATCCACTGAGGTAAGCTCAAAAAGTACACTGGGCATAAAGGATAAGCTAAATGGGGTCTTTTAGAAGTAGATCAACAGACCTTTCCCCAAGGTATCTCTTGCTAGATTCAAACCAGTAATCAATCGGGAAGTCAATCACATAACCATTTATGCCACCCAAAGACAACTAATGATGCACCACAAGCCTCTACTTCTCCTCCAGGTTGAGGAGCTCTGTTAAAAACCAAAGGTTCTGTGTGAGGGCCTGAAAATAGAAACAGAGGGGGTAATTGATGGAGATGGTACCAGAAGAGGCAGGAGCAATCAGTGGAATAACTGCAGGGGCCAGCCTTGCATAAAGGAAGCACTTCATCTTTATTAGAACACATTAAAGGATGTGTCACTTTGGGGTTGATACAGGTGTACCTAATCTGCTAGGTAGTTATGAGTTGGAAACAACTCACTAGCAACTGGGTTTGATTTTATTGCTGTTGGTTTGGTTTTTCTTTAACTTGTTATTTATTGTATGGTTGCTATTGAGAATATACACAGAGAAACAAACACCAATTCAACAATTCTACATGATAATTCAGTGACATTGACTCTATTCTGGAGGCTGTGCAAGCCTTGTCACCCTCCTTGTCGGGCTTGTGCCTCACCCATTAACAAAAATGCACTTCCCCCTTAAGGTCCCTGTTGAATCTTTCAAGTTGCTGTTGTCAGTCTGATCCCAAATAAAACCCAAACCAAACTAACTGCCATCGAGTCAATGCCAACTCATAGTAACCCTATAGGAGAGAGTAGAACTGCCCTTGCAGGTTTCCGAAACTGTAATTCTCTCTAGGAATAGAAAGTCTCATCTGTCTCCCATAGAGTGGCTGGTGGTTTCGGACTGCTGGCCTTGTGGTTATCAACCCAGTGCATACTCATTTTGCCAAAAGGGCTCCCATATTGATAGGTCTTAAAAGAGTATTATGCTCAAGACATACTTTTTTTTTGTTTAACGAATTAAGGTATACTATATTTTCATTTTAAACTGGTTTCGTTTAGGTAATGGAAGATAGTATTTAGAAATAGATTTCTGGTGTCTTGAGGTACTAACTGATACTTAATGCCATTGCTTCTAGTGGACTGAACTAGGGTGTGTGTGTGTGTGTGTGTGTGTGTGTGTGTGTGTGTGTGTGTGTGTGTAAGAGAGAGAGAGAAAGAGAGATTTCTCCAGGTGAAAGAACTGGGAAAAAAATTCAAGTTAAAGTTCCAGTATTGAAGGATCTCATGGGCAAAGATTGCACAATGCAGGAAGCAACAAAAGAAGATGGAAGAAGATACTATTCCAGCAAACCTGAGACTGATATTTGCAGTGGATATTGTTGTAAAGTTTTCTCTGACGACCAACTCCCATTGTAGCCAAAATAGCATCCAGCCATGAAAGAATTTATGCTGTACAATGTGAATAACTCAGGTATTGCAATATGAAATTAGCCTACTTTGGCCTAATAGCCCTCTTTCATCTGTATTTTAAAAATTAGTACCAGAAACTAATTAATGACAGCATTAACAAGATCTTGTACTCCAGGGAGATGATCGCTATCCATCATAAATTAACAAGGGGGTCTCTAATGATAGCCAAAGACAGATTTTTAAAATATAGATCCAGGAATGGGTTTGGGGTTCACACTCAATCCTAGCTCCAACTTAAGAACAATTAGTTCTTACATCATGACCCTGCTCAATACTTGCCCTCAGGAAGGGAACACAGAAGATATGACTGCTATAGCAAAGTGTGGTGAAGAAATTAGATGGTACCCGGCTATCAGATAAATAGCATCTGGGGTGTTAAGAACTTGTTTCCAACCGAACAGCCATCTAACTGAGATGTCTATTAAGTCCACATAGAAGAAGCACTCCAACGTCAGTGACCAAAGTATTGCAAACCATACAATCTTATACTGAAGGAGAAAATATGATCAGAGCTCAGATTGTGAGATTCTGGCTTGTAGAAGGTTATGGATGACCGTAGGGGCCCAAGAGACATTTGTGAGATCTATACAGGAAATAAGCCTCCAGTGATTTCCCTCTATACATAATGGAGGGATGGGCATAAACTGGTTACAAAACAGAGTACATTGAAGAGATGACTATAAGAGATCAAAATGACAAACCTGACTTGAACAGTTAAAACCTTGTTAGATGATACCCACCCCCCCAATACATGTTGGGCCTGATCTGCTTTTCAACATTTTCTGTGGGTTTTTTTCTTTTCTTCACATTTGGGTTTAGCTCAGACGGATGTTGTCATTGGGAGCAGCCCTCTTAAACTTTGTTTTTCTGTTTTTTGGTTTATGAAACCCAGGATTGATGAGCTATAGAGACAGCAAGTAGAAGAAGGGTTCCTGGGGGGACAGTGGAGAGCAGTGGAGGAGGGTAAAGGGGAGCTGAGATCAAAGCACTCAAGAAAGAGAATGCTTTGAAACTGATTGTGGTAGCAAAAGTACAACACTGCTTGATGTGCTTGAACTATGGAAGGATGTGACATTTGTATTCACTCTCAATAAAAAGGTTTTTTTTTTGTGGGGGGGGGAGATGATGGAAGAAATACACAGAAATACATAGTACCAAAAAGAATTGGTCTACATTCAACCATTGCAGGAGGGAACATAAGACTAAAGCCAATGGTCCTGAAGGAACGTCCAAGCTGCACTGAAGGCATTGTCAGAAACATGACTCTAGGAATTGGTGGAATGCCAGTGGAAATGTTTCAAACTGAATATACTTTTGAAGGGAGATACCTGACCAACCAACTAGAAGTGATTCATATTTGTGCCCATTTCAAAGAGATGCATAAAATATTAGACAGTATCATCAATATCAAATGAAAGTAAAATCCTGCTGACCCCAAAACCCAAACTCAATGCTAACCCATAGTAAGTCTACAGGACAGGGTACTACTGCCCTTGTGAGTTTCCAAGTCTGTAACTCCTGATGGGAGTAGAAAGTCTCATCTATTGCTGGAGGAGTTTCAAAATGGAGGAGTTTCCAAACTGCTGGCTTTGTGGTTAGCAGGCGAACACGTAACTATTGCACCATCAGGACCCCCTTCAAAAACTTTGTAGCAGTTCATAGAGAGGAAACTGCTATAAATTCAAGCCAGATTTAGAATAGGACGTGGAACAGGGATACCAGTGCTGACGGCAGACAGATCTTGGCGGAAAGCAGAGAATAGCAGAAAGATGTTTATCTTTGTTTTATTGACTATTCGGAGACATTCCACTGTGCCATCAAACATAAGCACCTGCCTTGCTGAAAATAAGAGCTTGAAGCACTTACTAATGAAGATCCAAGAATAAATCCTTCAGCGTGGGTTACACCTCAACAGAAGGAAAACAAAAGATACTTTCAATTGGACCAATAAGCAGCATCATAATAAATGGAGGAAAGGCTGAAACTGTCAAGAGTTCATTTTTACTTGGATCCATAACCAGCACATACAAGAAATCAAGTGGCATGTTGCATTGCTGCACAGGACTTATTTAAAGTATTAAACAAAGATATCACCTTGAGAACTAAGGTGCAAAGGCCATGTATTGTCAATGCCTTATATGCATGTGGAAACTGGACACCAAATAAGGAAGACCTAAGAAGAACTGATTGACGCCTGTAGCTATGGTGCTGGCATTCGATGCAGGGAAAGTGGGTGGAGGCAGTGGGTTGAAGAGATGGCCATCGTGAATGGGACTGCAATAGCATGTCTACCCCCAGGTTATCTTCACTCAAAAACCAGCATGATCTTGATGAGAGCGTGTTAAAACTACCTTACAAGATGCGGGACTGCCTTGCAAGATGCTGAATGGCATACCACCTATGAACATAATTGACTTCATTTGGAGAGAGACTGAAAGCCCAGTAAGAAATGCTGAATCACTGCAGACTCACTGAAAAAAGGTAAACCACCAACCAGAGTGGCTCCTAGAAGATCCCAGACACATCTGGGGAACCCTGATAAGACCTAGGCCCAACACCAGAAGTACGTCAAAGAGCCAGCAAGGCCGCTTATAAAAGGCCGGGTAGAGAGACTGAACTCAGAGAGCTAGGAACCAAGGAGGAGACACAAGGTCCTGCTCTCTCCATCTCTGTCCGGGTGAGTACACTGATGAAGGAAATGCCTAACGGGACTAAGAACCAGTAACTGATATGATGCTGAATTAATCTTGTGTTACCCTTATAGTTAATGACTTAAGTAACTTTAAAATTGTTTGATGTGTGTTTTAAGTGAATAAACTGAGCATTTGAATGTGTCAAAGAGCATTAAGTAATTATTGATCATGCCATTTGTGACAGATCTGAAGAAAACGTAAACCCAGCCATGTGTTTCTTCTGCTCAAAATTTTACTTCGTGTTCAAAGCAAAGCTGTGAAGATGGCTTGCAACCTCCAACATGACCTGGCCTTGTTACTTTGTATTTGATCTTCTACAATTTCCTCCCTCCCTCGCTGACCAAGCTCCAACCACCCTGAGTTTCCTATCCCTCAAACCTGCCTGCCTTGCCTTTGCACCTGCTTTCCCTTCCATGTGGAATACTGCTCTCCTCATGAGTGTGGTGTGGCTGACTGCCTGACTTCTGTCAAGTTGTTATTTAAATATCACTTCAAGGGGGCCTGCTATAATTACCACAGAAAAGACTGACTCCTTCCAAGCACAACTGGGCCTCCATACCTCCAACCCTACATTGTCCTGTTGGCATTATCATCCACCATGCTATCTAGTCTACCTGGTCACTCTGCTTATCCTTTATCATCTATCCCCACTACCTCACCATCATCATCACTAGAACATAGGCTCCCTTGGAGCAGGGCCCTCCCCACCCCTGCTTTAGTTGGTTTTTGTTTTTCAACTAATGTATCCCAAGACTCAAGAAGAGTGTTTGCACATAGTAGGAGCTTAAGAGATAATTGTTGAATAAATGATTGAGTTATCATAAGCATTATTCAGTCCATTTCATCAGAGAAGGCAAAGTCATTGTTCTCACAGAGATTAAAATAATTCACCTGCGGTCATAGAACTAGTAAAGTAGTTCTGAAATTTCATGCCTCAATTATTTAACTTCTAAACCATTTGATTTTTAATAAATGACTATTTCTTTGATTGACTAATTCAGAATGGGCATTGTCAAGGTGGTTATGCATTGGGCTACGATCCTCATAGTTGGCAGTTCAAAACCACCAGCAGTTGCTCAGGAGAAAGACTGGGCTTTCTATTCCTGTAAACAGTTACAGTCTCAGAATCCCACAGGGGGGTCTCTGTGACTCAGCATTGACTCAATGGCAGTGAGTTAATTTAGAACCAAGGAAATTTCTAAAAACTGACACCATGCTTGCTGTATATTAAATATTTGTGTTTCCTTGAAGAGAAAAACAGTTTGGTTAGATGTTAAGAAGTAGACTCAGAAATGGAAGTTCTTGAGAAGTAAGCAAAATCTCAAATTCACTGAAATACACAACACGGGTCTAATCCTACTTCATGAATCAGACTAAAATGCACTCCACGAGTATAAGTGAATTTCTGTTTTGCTCCGTATAGAGACTAGAATAAATGGGTATGGTGTACAAAGATTTTCATCATGATAGTAAAATATTAAAAGTGATCAAAATGTCTACTAAATTTGTTGTTGTTGGGTATCGTGGAGTTGGTTCACAACTGCACAAAACACCACCGAGCACCATCCTCACAATTGTTCTTTTGTGCGAACCCATTGTTGCCCCCACTGTCAATCCCTCTTATTGAGAGCATGCCTCTTTTTGGCTTCTCTGCTACTTCACCAAGCACGACGTCCTTCTCCAAGGATAACATATACAAAGAAAGTGAGACAAAGTCTTGCAATCTTGCTTCTGAGGAGCATGCTGGTTGTACTTCTTCCAAGACAGGTTTGATTGTTCTTTTGGCAGTCCATGGTACCTTCAGTATTAATCACCAGCACCATAATGCAAATGCATCGATCGCTATTCCTTATTCACTGTCCTATTCCTCACTCATTCAAGCCTGCCTTATTCATGGTCCAATTGTCACATGCATAGAAGGTGATTGAAAATACTGTGAAAATACACACCTTAGGGCTCAAAGTAAGAGCCCTGCTCTCCAACACTTTACAGAGGTTTGTGCAATAGATTTACCCAGTACAATACATCTTTTGGTCTCTTGCCTTCTGCTTCCATAAACATTGATTGTGGAGCTAAGCAAGACAAAATCCTTGACAACTTCAGCTTTTCTCCAGTTATCATGATGTTAAATATTCGTCCATTTGTGAGGATTTTGCTTTTTCTTTACATTGAGTTGTAATCTATACTGAAGACTACAATTCTTTATCTTCATCAGCAAGTGCTTCAAGTCCTTCTTGCTTTCATCAAGCAAGATTGTACCATCTGCATATCCTAGGCTTTTAATAAGCCTTCCTCCAATCTGGACACTGCGTTCTTCATCCCATAAGCCAACTTCTCTGATTATTTGCTCTGCATACAGTTTGAACAAGTATGCTGAGAGGATACAACCCTGACACACACCCTTACTGATTTAAACCATGCAGAAAATAGGCAAAATCTCCAACTCACTGAAATTCACATGATTTGTTCTAGACTTTGTTCTCCCGCTTTCATGGGTGCCCAGAACCGACACTTCCCTGGTATAAATGAAGGGGCCTTGGTGGTGTCGTGGGTTACAAACTGAACTGCTAACTAAAAGATGGGGCTTTCTACTCCTGGAGAGATGTGTAGTCTCAGAAACCCTTGGGGGTGCTTCCATCTTGTCCTGGTCGGTATGAGTAGGAATTCATTTGATGTCAGTGAATCTACCATATGGAATTGGTTAATTAATCTATGGTAGTTAAGCACTCAGCTATTAATTAAAAGGCCAGCAGTTTGTACCCTCCTGCCATTCATGGGAGAAAAATTCTTGCTACCTGCTTCCATAGGATTACAGTCTAGGGAACTTTATGGGACAGTTCTCACTGCCATCAAGTCTATTGTTACTCACTGTGACCCCGTAGGACAGAGTAGAGCTGCCTCTGTGAGTTTCTGAGACTTGAACTCTAGATGGTTGCACCTGTGGTTAGCAGCCAACATGCAGTCCATTACACCACCAAGGCTCCTACTCGGTCACATCAGGCTGCTCAAGACAGCATTGACTCGAGTCCACAACAATAGCAACATATGTTTTCATCAGGAATCAGATTTGTGCTTGTCACCCTCCAACTAAATTCAATGTCAGATTCATCCCCAGGTTAAATTATAACAAATAGCATTTATTGAGTGTGTCAGCCACTGATTCAATTAATCTACACACCGTATTTCATTTAACTTTTGAAAGGCCACTAGAAACTCAGTACTATTATGCCTATCATTTTATGGATAACGAATGTAGGGTTCAGAGAGGCTAACATTCAGGAAGTAAACCATAAAGGGAAGTAGCTGTTCATCATGCTAGACAGCTAGAGACCGGGATACCGGGCTCTCCCTCTGCTTCCTCCCGTGCATTAGTCTGGCTCCAATCAGAGGAGGAAAGATGCACAGTAACTTGAAGAGGCAATATTGATCATAAATAATTACTAACAACAGAAGGCTGCAGTAATAAAGAATTGGTCACTAAACCATAAATAGAACTCTACAGAATATGGAATGAGGAGCCACCCAGGGCTGGTATATAGACCACAAGGTACACACACCACCACCACCACCACCACGCCTCCCCCTCAACACAAGAACTGAAATCCAGACTTCGCTGGAGAGGACAAAGCCATCGCTCACTGAACTGCAGATAAATCAAAAACGTGCTGGAAGCACCCTGTGGGGTGGCATCTAAGGATCCCTGGAGGCATGGTGTGCACACTTTGGGCTGCTAACTGCAAAGTCAGCAGTTCGAAACCACCAGCCACTCTTCGGGAGACCCACGCAGCTTTCTAATCCTGTAAGAGTTTCAGTCTCAGAAACCCACGAGGGCAGTCCTACCCTGTCCTAAAGGGTCGCTTTGAGTCGGAATCAACATGATGGCAGTGAGTTTGGATCTTTGGTATGGGGTGTCAAGCTCTATCTTCTGCAGAGGAAGTCTTACTGGAGGCACTAGCTACAAAAATCACCCCCAAATTGACACTGGGGGAGCTGCTGGCCGCTGTCTGCCCTGCCCAGATTTGCTGGATGCCTGAGAAGCCACATGCATGGCAGCAGCTGTGCCCAGCAAGCAGGCGGGCCTGGCAAGCAGAGCCCTTTGCTTCTGCCATGCCTCTCAGGCGCCCTCTACTGACAAAGTTCAACGTAGTGCCCGCTTGCCAAAAATAAAAGGCCCCCCATTCATTTTCTCATAGAGTGTTTGGGAACCAAACAATAGTTAAGCGCTCATCTACGAGCTGCCAGATTAACTGATTGAACCCACTGAGCGGAGCTCGGTCTTGAGACCTATTTCAGAAACCCCGTTGGGCATTTCTACTCTGCCCGAATGGCCTGGCCTCCGTGGGAAACCGCAGTAGCAACCGCAACCGACTGTCCCAGAGCCCGGATGACAGCGAATTTGACAGTGCAGGTCAATACATGGAACACTCACCCATCCCTCGAGAGAAGAATGTCACTCGGCCTTGATGCTCGTGGTTGCAGCCACGTCCGACCCTGTGATCATTATCTTGGATCAAAGCCCATGGGGTGGGGGTGTCATTTTATCCGGGAAGAATGAAACCAGAGCAGTGTGGAGGAGAGGAAAGGGTTGCGGAAGTTTCCGGTTTCACTGGAAGCCAGGTGCTGTGTTAGGATCCATGCAGAACACGGAAAGCTTCGCTGAGACAGGCTACATCTGCTCCTGTCCTCTCAGGACACTTTGCTGTCAATACGATTTCATACTCCTGCCTAATTAATTTGCAAACATAATCTGAGTTTACACTATGTGTGTGGTGTAGCCTCCTCCCACCAACTTCCATCTACCCTGGATCCCTAAAGCACCCTACTGAATGTTATACAACCATACAGCAGGGCATTCGAAACGAATTCATAGTGAAGTGGGCAAGCGTTTACGTTGGCATTCTCAGTGGGGAAAAAGCAGGATACAAAATTGTCATATTTGAAACAAGACCAGATAAAAAGAAAGCGCAGAAGGAAATGCCCTCCAAATCAGTCATACCATCCCCAGGAGGAAACAGAATCGCTGTTGCCTGTGCCACTGCTTTGCTTTTACAAACTTACTACAGTGAACCAGCACTTGGAGAAAAAACGCAAGTGCGCCAGAAGACTAAGTCAAAGTATTGCTACAAAATCATGGAAACCTTTATTAAACAAAGTATCACAACGTGAAAGTATCTTTGCTCAAAACCCCCTCCAGCTAGGTCTATACACTTCTGAACGTGATGCTTTCGTCTTCCTACCCCTTACCTGAAGAATTCTGCACAATTTGATTGTGCAAAACAGCCTACACAGCAGGTTTAGTAACCTCGAGGGACTCAACTCATGTTCCCTTTCTGCGTTCTTTGGACACAAAAAGAAATCGCAGAGTCAAAGCCAGGGCTAGTGGGTGACTGGGGCCAGTTTCTCATAGGGCAGTCCTTACCACCCTCGCAAGGAATGAGTAGGTGCATTGTTGTAATGGAAAAATAAAAAAGGTTCTTGGCCTTTTCTCACGAATGTGGTATTTAAGTTTCTTGAACCTTCTTCGATTGTCATCTGCCCTTCAGGAACATCTATCAAGATTACCTCTTTGGAATCTCAAAAAAAAATAGTTACAGTATCCTTATCTGCCTCAAATTGAACTGGTCCAACTGACCCCCTAGGAAGGCCCTGCTTCCATTGAACTCTGTCATCTGGATTATACTGGTCAATCCAAGATTTGTTCCTGGTGATGCTTCATTCCCTAAAATCTTCATTGGCTCCAGCCTTGCCTAAAAGACTGAGGAAGATCCCAACTTCAGTAGTTATCACATTAATGGTAATTCTACCCATTTCTGGATGTTCCCTATAGTTTTTCTTTCATCAAAGTTTCTAGCCTGCCCTCTCTTGGCTCATTTTTTTAAAATCATTTTATTGGGGGCTCATAGAACTCTTATCACAACACATACATACATCAAATATATAAAGCACATTAGTACATTCGTTACCCTCATAATCCTCAAAACATTTGCTCCCCGCGACAACATTTCTTTTAAAAAAAAAAAATCTATTCTGCCACTCTGTGGTTTCTTTTTTTTTTTATAGCACATTTGTACATTCATTGCCATCATCAATCTCAAAACATTTGCTCTCCATTTAAGCCCCTGGCATCAGCTCCTCACTTTTCCCCTCCCTCCCTGCTCCCCAATTCCTCATGAATACTTGATAATTTATCAATTATTATTTTGTCATATCTTGCCCTGTCTGACATCTCCCTTCACCCACTTTTCTGTTGTCCGTCCCCTAGGGAGGAGATTATATCTAGATACTTGTAATCGGTTCCTCCTTTCCAACCTACTCTCCCTCCTTCCTCTCAGTATCACCACTCACAAACTGGTCCTGAAGGGATCATCCTCCCTGGATTCCCTGTGTTTCCAATTCCTGTCTGTACCAGTGTACATCATCTAGTGTAGCCAGATTTCTAAGGTAGGATTGGGATCATGATAGTTGGGGGGAGGAAGCATTTAGGAACTAGAGGAAAGTTGTATGTTTCATCATTACTGCATCACACCCTGACTGGCTTGTCTCCTCCGCCAGACCCTTCTGTAAGGGATGTCCAGTGGCCTACAAATGGGCTTTGGTTCTCCACTCTGAACTCCCCTCCTCATTCACAATGATATGATTTTTTTTGTTCTGATGATGCTTGATCCCTTCAACACCTCATGATCGCACAGGCTGGTGTGCTTCTTCCATGTGGACTTTGTTGCTTCTGAGCTAGATGGCCACTTGTTTAACTTCAAGCCTTTAAGACCCCAGATACTATATCTTTTGATAGCCTGGCACCATCAACTTTCTTCACCACATTTGCTTATTCACCCGCTTTGTCTTCATAAATTGTGTCAGGTTCTTGGCTCATCTTTGAGGTCTTCCTTATCATGCTTGATCCATCTAAAATGCTTCTTTTAGGTGGGGCAACATTCCCATAAATTTTGAACAATGTCAACAATTTGAGAAGCTGTCCACTTGAGTTGTGTTAAAAAGTTGATACTATACCTGATATCAAAATCATCCCCCTTGGCACCCCTTACTCCCCACCCTCCGGCCACAAAAGATATCCATTTTTAGCACATGAGTGGACATCTAAGCTGCAACTATTGGTCTTTTCCTGCCCAAAGGAAAGAAAAGTGAAGAAAATTCAAGAGGCTTGGAAACCAATTAGTCTAATAGACTAACAAACTGCACAAACATCAGTCTCCACAACCCTGAGACCAGAACTAGATACATGGTGCCCAGCCACCATTACTAACTGTTCTAAATGGGATCATATTGCGAGATGTTGAACAGAGTGGGGTGAATGGGGAACAAAATCACAAACTACTAAAAAATCAAAAAGAAAAGACTACTCTTATGTATCAGATTAAGACTCGTGGACCCTTCAGACTATGGCCCTTAGTTTCCCTTCAGGCTTGGAACTGAACTCATCTGTATGGCTCAGTTTTCAGTCAAATAATAGACAGGTTTCTATGGGGAACAATAACCCTAGTGAGGTTCACACACCTTAGACTACTCAACCATTTGAGATAGGAAGAGTAACACTACCCAAGCACTAAGTTCAGAAAGGTTAAGAGAGAAGGAGAAATGGAAACTGGAAACAGGCAGGAAGTGGGATAAATAATGGTTACAGAATGAAAATTTCAATCAGTGAGAGGTTTGGTGAATTGAAAATTGCTCTGCTCTATAAACTTTCACCCAATTCACAGTAAACTTGATTTTTTTCAAGCCAGAACTCAGAAATTAAACCCCAAAGCTAAAAATAATAGATTTTTAAGACACCTGTGGCAGTTACATAATCTCCTCTCAACTTGAGTGAAGGGGTGGAGTCTACCCTGTCAATCAGGTGATAGCGAATGAGACCTCTGTGTAAGCATGGCGTTCTGAGGATTCTGGGAACTGCTGTCTTCCTCCCTAGAGGCAGGACACACACTCTTTCTGCTTCACATTCTGTTGACAAGCCACATAGAGCTCTGCTGATGGAGCCAGAGCCCTAGAGCTTGAGGTGCCATTAGGTTTCTCAGGTGGGAAATACCTTGGTTCTTGGCTTCACATGAGGAAGAATTCACACCAAAGCCTGCTTTGTGATCCAAGTGGGTTTTTATAAAGGACAGATAAAGTTTCAGGTTTTGCAGTTACTGAACACAGGCAACCTCATGGTACTGCACACCCCGATGTGGCGGCCTGAGGCCCAAGACACAAAGAGAGACAGAGAGAGAGAGAGAGAGAGAGAGAGAGAGAGAGAGAGAGAAGAGGAGAGAAGAGACCACCCACCTGCCTTAGTTTGGATTGGCACATGCCCCTTAGCCTTTGTTGGCTTCTCACTTCCTGTAAGGTGGTGGGGGCAGGGCTTAGTATGTAGAGGAACAACCCAGTTCCTGTTTCTAGCTACCTAACAGAGCCACATGGAGAGCCACACCAGCGCTGAGATGTTTCCACAAGATTTTTCACCCACTGGCCTGTGATCTTCCTGCTTCCAGCATCATTGCATGAGCTGTATGAGTCTGTAGAAGAATTTATGGACTAGTATAAGACATATGGGCTAATATCAGACTTACGGGTTAATATTGAACTTAAGGACTTTATCTGTACTGGGCCGAGGTGTTTTCTTAATGCACAATCACTCTTGCATATAAAACTCTTTCCTAGCCATATATGAGGGTCTCTGGATTTGTGTCTCTAGTCAGACCAGACTAACATCTCACCCTAACGAGATTAAGTGTATTACTGAGAGAACTTGTGTGCAGCTATCCCCTCATCATGGAGACATATTTAAACACCTTTTTAAAAATAAATGCATAAATCTATGAGCTGGAACACCAGTAGCAATATTTTTACTTGTTTTTACTTATTTTTATATGTTCCGCCAGTTCTCTGTCCATTTGTCCTACAGTGATGGCTTGTGTGTTGCTGTGATACTGGAAACTATGTCATTGTCATTTCAAATGCCAGCAGCATCTCCAAAAGTGAACAGGTTTCAGTGGAGCTTCCAGACTAAGAGCAGACAATGGAGGGCTGGGCTCCCCACTCCAGAGGGAGGAGCAGTTGAAGCTGTATGAAACATTATAAGATACTGAAGGCCTACAGAATGGAAGCAGCACGTTGTTGGAAATAGTGCCAGAGGACGGGTCTCTCAGGTCGGAGGGCATTTAGAAGGTGACTGAGAAAGAGCTGGTTTCTTGGAATGGAGTAGACCATGGTGACCCAAGTAAAGCCTGGGGGAGTGGACCCTTCAGGATCTTCATGTATTGATGAGGTGAGGAATCTGCTCATGATTGGAACTTGGACTGTACAAAATATGAATCTAGGAAAATTGGAAGTTGCCCAAAATGAAGAGGAGCAACACATAAAGATTGATATCCTAGGCATTAGTGAGCCTAAACAGACTGGTACTGGCCATTTTGAATCAGAAAACATATGATGAGAATAACAATCAAGAGGAATAATGTGGCATTCATTGTCAAAAAAACAGTTCAAAATCAATCTTAAAGTACAATGCTATCTGTGATTGAATTATATCTATCTGCTTTCAAGAAAACCCAGTCAATAAAACTATTATTCGACTTTGTGCACCAACCACAAAAGCCAGTGATGAAGAAATTCGGTAATTCTACTGACTTCAGTCAGAAATTGATCAAACATGTAATCAAGGTGTATTAGTGATTGGAACACAAAAGTTTGGGGAAAAGTTTAAAAAGAGGAAAGAACAGTAGTTGGAAAATACAGTCTCGGTGATAGAAATGTAGCCAGATATCACATGATTGAATTTTGTAAGACCAACAACTTGTTCATAGAAAATGCCTTTTTCAACAACACAAAAGGCAAATATAGATAGATAGATAGATATACATATAAATATACATGGACCTCCCCAGATAGCATATACAGAAATCAAATTGACTACATCTGTATGAAGACAAGATGGAGAAGCTCAATATCAGCTGCTAAATCCTATGGGCCAACTGTGGAACAGGTCATCAGTTTCTTGTTTGTAAATTCAGGATAAAGCTGAAGATAAATAAAACAAGTCTTTGAGAGTCAAACTACGACCTTGAGTCTATCCCACCTGAATTTCAAAACAGCTCAAGAACACCTGTGACTCATTGAATACTAATGAGAGAAGACTGGTGGCTGGGGGAGAACATCAAGACTGTCATTCATGAGGGAAGCAAAAGGTCATGCAAAAGACAGAAAAGCTCAAAGTGGGTGTCAGAAGAGACTCTGAAACTTGTTCTTATTCATGGAGCAACTACAGCAAATGGAAGAAAGGATGAAGTCAAAGCGTTGAATAGAAAATGTCAAAAGGCAGCTCAAGGAGACAAAGGCAAATATTACAATGAAATGAGCAAGCAGCCAAAATTAGAAAAACCCAAAGGGAACAGTATGCACAGCATATCTGAACCGGAAAGAACTCAAGGATGTGTTCTACCACCATGTGACAAAGGCCTTCCCAGACTGAGAGACAACAATGCAACTTTGTACCCAGCACATTAACAAAAGCAGTAACAAAGGGTGTTAAAATAATAACACAGTGAAAACTTAAATAAGCAAGTAACGAATAAACAAAGAAGATCTACATTAAACAATGAATTTTGACTATAAAAGAAGATAAGGGCCTGGGGCCAGGAAATCCTTATCTCCATATGTAAATGAGGCAGTTAGCAAGGGTTACATTTTGGTTCACAGTCTTCTGAGAAAGAGAGCTTGATTCAAGTTTCTCTTTCTCACTACTTGCTCAAGTACTCAAGTCACACTCTAACTCAAGCCAGACTCTTGCCTGGTACACACTTTGTGTTTTTTGTTTTTTCTTAGTCAGGCACTCTGGTGCAAAAATCTCCAAGCACCATGGCTAGACAGTTCAAATCATTTGATTTGTTTTTCCAATAGTTTTATTGTCAAGTAACATATCATATAATTCAATAGTTCAATCATATGGGGGAATTGTACAATCATCCTCACATCAATTGTAGAGCGCTTTCTCCCTCCACCCATAGTTAAATCACCTGTAAGATGATTTATCCAATCACAACCCATTCTAGTGCTCCCTCTCCCCTCCTGTCTTTATTAGTTACTCCCAAATCCCCTTTCCCTCCTAATCTCCTACCCCTCACCCCTGTGTTCCCTATATCCCCTTATATCCGTTATTATCATGATGCTTCCACTCCTCCTGTGCTTCACAGCTGGGAGACCCAACAGAAAACACCACCCCCACCCCCACCCCAAAAAATGGGCTAAGGTTGTTAAGAGTAAAAAGCATATGGTATACAGATAAAAATACAAATGATGCCCAAAAAAGAAAAGACCACCAACAATAATTTAAAAAAAAAAAAACAGGGAAGAAATTGCTGTCATGGAACCAGTAAGAAATACTTGCACCCAGAACCAACTCAAGTCATGTCTATAGGGTGGGCGGGCAACTGGTCGAGTTTGGCCCAGCATAATCAGAATTACAATGGTCTCGGCCTGGTAAACCACATATTTTTATCTACAAGAAACAAAAGGAGAGAGGTGTAAACAGAGGGGAGGGACCGGACAACCACTGAGAAAGCAGAATCTGGGACAAGGAGCATCCTTTTGGATCCAGGTTCTCAGCACGAACTTCCCAGACTCCAGGTGAAAATTAATGCCAAGAGACACAGAGATTTCTAAGGACCATCAAGCCCACCAAACAGAACAAGCAAAAACAAACCTCGCTGCCATCAAGTTGCTGCCGAGTCCCCGTGACCCCAAAGGATAGAACTGTTCCCGTGGGTTTCTGAGATTAAAACTCCTTATGGGAAAGACGGGCCTTTCTCCTGCAGAGTGGTGGGTGGTTTCAAACTGCTGACCTTGCCGTTAGCAGCCCAATGTGTACCTAGGACACCAGGGCTCCAAAGAGCTCCTCCAAGGGCCACAAGAAAGAAAAATTCTTCTCCTACAGCTGGCACCCCAAATCCTATTTCCCAGCCCCCTAACTTTTCTGTTTGATAAAGTCATCCACTGAAACTGCAGCTAAGTAGTTCTCAGCAGATCTTCCAGATTAAGACAGATTAGGAGGGAAGGTCTAAAGAGCTACTTCCAGAGAAATCAGCCAATGAGGACGCATGGGTTGTGATAGTCTGATTCTCTTGCGCATAGGATCTCCAGGAGTCTGGGGTTGACTCCCAAGATCTAACAACTATGACAGGCATAGATCTGAGTAGGCTATAAAAGAAAACCAAATATACAAAATTATCTAACCAACACATGAAATTGAGCCACAACAAGCAAAATTTAAAATATCAGCAACCTTCTTCTTTAAGAAAAGACAAACCAATCTCATTATAGTTCGAACAGCAATTTGGGAACTCCCCTAAACTGAACTGAGTTTGACCTCAGATTTGTTGGAAATTTTTATTTAAATTTCTCAATACAAAGTAATCCATTTTCCTGCTAACATTAACAGCTTTGTGATGAACGCTGGGACGTCCTCATAGTTCTGCAGAAACGTTGGCAGTCACACTCCGTCCATCCCATAATAACTCAGAAGAAAAAGAAATTGGATAAAATGAAAGAAATTCAAATAGGAAATAGTACACATTGCAACAGTACAGATAACTGCAAGCATCTGACTATTTATTTCTGTGGCCTCTCTTAATGGGCACGTCCTTAGGAACAGACTATGTCAGCATCTGAATGAACTTCTGGGAGAGAGCGGATGGCTTCACGGCATGGAAGAATCTTATCCTGTTCTTGGACTCCATTGTTAAGCAGAGGTCTGGTGCACAAGGAACATGTTGTGTAGAAGTGCTCACTCTGCAACAGCGTATTTTTTAATTGTTTTAAAAAGAAAAGCTGAAGCTGTGAAGGAATCAGAATGCTAGGGTGATTCACCACGCCTGTTGCCAGGCCTGCCCTAGTTTGAGCCAAGGAAATTCCATGTGGTTCCTGGGAAACTCCACAGTTACAGGCAAGCCAGACGGTTGGCCACCCTACACTTTGGATCTGACAAAGATTAGCTTCTTAGCGTTTCCATGCAAATTAAAGGTTTTAATTAACTAAGCCTCATGAACCCCTTGCCAGGGAGATAAGTAATTACCCCACTTTCAACTAATGACGCTAATTTCTGCCTCTTTCACCCAGCCCCATTTAAACATCTTCTCACACTGTGCCTTAACTCTGTGGGTTCTCTGGATTCAAGATCATGAGCAGCTGTGTATGGTTAAAGGCTGGGTCCTACTGAAAAGGGCTGAGAGGAAAATGTTTGTCCTTTCCCTTATTAACTACAAAATGCCAACCCCTCCAGGAGAGAAGGGCTTCCTGGAGTGAGCTCGATGACTAGCTAAGAGATTTCTTCTTGGACTCCTAATAACCTGACTCCCACCACCTGTCTGTCTGTCTGTCACACTGTGGTGGCTTGTGTGGGGCTGTGACGCCAGAAGCTATGTCATTGCTATTTCAAATGCCAGCAGGGGCACCCAAAGGGAACAGTTGTGGTGGAACCTGCCGACCAGGAAGAAGGAATCTGCTTCCCACGCTGGAGGAAGTAGCAGCTGAAGACCTGATGCATGGCATTGAAGCATGTTGCTGGGTTTCACTTATACTCCCTTCAGGAAGTACAATTCAACCACCCAGGTGATTTAGTAATCAACCCTATTATTGACTTGATGTCACTGCCAGGACTAAGGTGCCCCTGACCGGAGCCATGGTGTTTGCAATCACCTCATATGCATGTGAAAGCTGGACAGTGCATAAGGAAGACTACAGACAAACATACGTTTGAATTATGGTTGGTGCAGAATATTGACTAGACCATGGACGTCCAAAAGAATGAACAAATCATTCTTGAAAGAAATGCAACTAAATTGCCCTTCAGAAGGGAGGATGGTGAGGCGGCATTTCACATACTTTGGACATGTTATCAGTAGGGATCAGTCGTCAGAGAAGGGCATCATGATTGGTAAAATAGAGGGTTACAAGAAAGGAGGAAGGCCCTTTATGATAGGAACTGATCCAATGACCACAACCGTGGGCTGAAACATAGCAAACTTGTGAGGATGGTGCAAGACTAGGCCACATTGTGTTCAGCAGTGCACAGGATCACTATGAGTTGGAAACAACTGGAAAGTAACTAATAATAACAGATGACACCACAGCTTGTTCCAGGAAATTTAGGAACCTAAATGTTGGCAGTTCAAATTCACCCAGCCTCACAGACAAGAAAGGTCTGGCGGTCTGCTTCTAAAAGGAAACTCTCCAGAGCAGTGATACTTCAACACGTGGGATTGCCTCGAGCCTGAGTTGACCCAATGACAACAGGTTTGTATTATTGACTTACTTCTTTTCAAGGACAAAAAGGGATCTGAACACATTCAACTTTCCTCTTTCCCCTGCTTTCTCTCATCTACTTTCTTCGGATAGTTAGACCCTCTGTGAACCCCATGAAAGCTCCTCCACCCCTAAACGGTGTGTCTTCTTTGTCTCTCTTTCTCCACTCTCAACACATTAGCTTCTCTCCCTAAAGCCAGAACTCCTTCCCACAAAGAAGTGGGAGGAAGGGAGAAATTTTGTTAATTACATGATCCTCTTTGACAAGCTAGAAAAGAACGTCTGTGAATATCCCTATGTTGTGTGTGTTGCACAGAACTCCTAATGTTGGTGCAGGTCTCATGTGGATAAGAACAGTATGTTGGTCCTGTAAGGCACCACAAATTGACAAGTACAATCTCTTAATTTTGAAACATGAGAAAAACAATAAAGACATTAAACTGTGTGTCCAGGATTTTTAAAAGTCCTTTAAAAATTATTGGCATGTCATCCACATGTCATGCAATTCAATAATGCAGTCATATCAAGAATAGTTGTACAATCATCACCAAAATCAAGTCTAGGGCTGAAATGTCCTTTCCATTGATCTAAGTTGTAAAGCTTAAATCTTGCCACTTGTAGTTATCAAAATAATAAAAACTGTCAAGATTCCCCAACCACTGACCACTAGAAGCATGCCTATAGTTGAAGGGCAGTTTACTGCATGTGGAAGCAAAGAAGAGCACACACTACAAGGAATCGCTGAGTCTCTAAGTCAGACAGTGTTTCCATGACATTACAGAATCCAAGTTGTATTAGGTTTAAAGAAGTCTCACCACCCATGTGTCAGTTTCTCTTAACTGGTGGCTTGGGAGCTGCTACGATACTGGAAGCTATGTCACTGGGCTTTCAAATACAAGTAGTGTTTTACACCAGGTTGTCTACAGAAACAAATCCAAAGACATTCATCTATGTGCAGGAAAGGACTTTACATCAAGAAATACTTATAGATCAAGAAGGCACCCCAGCCCAGTCCAACTCAAGCCCCTAAATCTCTCTTCACACACATGCTTGTGATGCAGAATGGTGAACACACGCCAGTACATACAGTGATGTGGATCCAAGGTTGGCAGAAACATCGCAGGGCACCAACAGCTCTCAGAGTTGGCAGCAGAGTCCCAGCAAGCAGGAAGGCAAAGTGGAAGAGAGCGAAGGTCCCAGGTTTCCCTGCTTGTAAGAAGATCACATCCCCCAGGGGTCATCGTCACACTGTAACCTGATTGACAGGTTGGAGTACACTCCTACACTTTCTTTTTTTAATTAATTTTTATTTTATTGCAGGCTCTTATCACAATCCATACATATATCCATGTGTCAAGCACATCCGCACATATGTTTCCATCATGTTTTCAAAACATTTTCTTTCTACTTGAGACCTTGGTATCACCTCCTCATCTTATTCCCTTCCTCTTCCACCCACCTTCTCCTATGAACCCTTGATAATTTTTTTTCATGTCTTGCACTGACCGCTGTCTCCCTTCACCCACTTTTCTGTTGCTTGTTCCCCTGGTAAGGGGGACATACATTGATCCTTGTGATTGGTTCACCCTTATTCCCCCAGCCCTAGTACTGCTACTCCTCTAATTGGTCCTGAGGGGTTTATTGTCCTGGGTTCCCTGTGTTGAGAGCTCCTATCAGTGCCAGTGCACATGTTCTAGTCTAGCCAGATTTGTAATATAGAATTGGAGTCATGATAATAGCTGGGGGAGGAAGCATTAAAGAACTAGAAGAAAGTTGTGTGTTTCATTGGCGCTATACTGCACCCTGACTGGCTCATCTCTTCCTTGTGGCCCTTCTGACACGGGATGTCCAATTGACTACTGATGGGCTTTGGGTCTCCACTCTGCCCTCCCCATAATTCACATCGATATGATTTTTGTTTTGTTTTATTTTGGGTCTTTGATGCCTGATACCTGATCCCATCAACACCTCATGATCAAACAGGCTGGTGTGCTTCTTTCATGTGGGCTTTGTTGCTTCTCAGCTACATGGCCACTTGTTCATCTTCAAGCCTTTAACACCCCCAGATGCTTTGTCTTTTGATAGCCAGGCACCATCTGCTTTCTTCACCACATTTGTTGATGCACCCACTTTGTCTTCAGTGATCCTGTCAGGGAAGGCGAGCATCACAGAGCACCAGGTTGGTAGAACAAAGTGTTCTTGCATTGAGGGAGTACTTTAGTGGAGATCCAATGTCCATCTGCTGATATAATACTTGATAAATAAATGTACATAGATCATTATCATTATATATAATGAAATGTACATATCAAATACATAAATAAATATATTTTTATATATGCATGCCTGTATTTAGACCTCTATGAATGTCCTTCACCTTCCGTTCTTTCCTCTATCTCCTTTTACTTTCCTCTTGTCTCACTATCATGTTCAGCCTTTGTTCGGGTTTCGGTAATGCCTCTCGGATACATTGCCCTTGATCAAGTCTCCCCTCCACCCAAGCATCCTATCATACACCTTCAAGTTGACATAAAATCACCTAAGTACCACAAGCAAGATCACCTATGGTGAACATGCTTCATTAGCACTTCCAGATTAAAACAGAGTTGGAAGAAAGGCTTGGTGATCTATCACTGAAAGTTAGCCCACAAAAGCCCTGCCTGACAACAGAACCATGGAGCACAGCAGAACATCGCTCAGCTCACTTGGTTTGGAAATGTCATCAGGAAGGATCCATCACTGGCAAAGGACATGATGCTTAGTGAAATAGAGGGCCAATGGGAAAGAGGAAGACCTACTATGAGATGGATTAGCACACTCGCCAGACATGGGTCAGAAAGTATGGGATGACACAGGAGCAGAGGGTGCTTGATTCTGTTGTATGAAAGAGATGCTATCCAGGAACAGTAATTTCATGACTGATTTTTAAAATATCTTATCTAGAAGGAGAGAAGACTAGACGGAGTTTAAAACTATAATTGGTATATATTATTATTATCATCATCATTAGCCAGAAAAGAGGGTTGTTTGGTCATTTTATTACTTTGGACAATGCTCATAATTTGTCTGTGTGCGGTCGCCTTGTTCTTGTCTTGGGTTGCTAATGTTCTGTGAAAAGGTTTATGTTCCACAAAAGAACATGGCGTTCCCACCGAGAGTGAAGGGTGCCTCCTGGATAAGAGGTGGCTTTTCTCTTTCTCATAATGACGAAACCACGATTTAGCGAGCACGTCCTGGGAAAACAGGAATCTTCACCACCAACCTGGAAGGTGGGTACTATTTCTATTCTCATTTTCCTATGAGGAGACCAAGGAATTGGTGAAGCTAGGGATTTGCCCAAGATCACACCGCTGCTCAATTGGAAGCGCAGGAGCTCAAAATGGGCTGTCTTTCTTTAGAGCCTGTACTCCCAGTGGTTCAGTGATACCACCAGGTGTCAGCAGGTACACAAGAGGAGCCACAATTCACCCGTGGAAATGTGGGACCCTTTTGTAGTAAATACAATGGAGAGGAGGATAAGATACAGGAATCACGGTTGTACGGAACGATTGGCACCTAAGCCACTCAGGATGTAAAGAAGAAGAAATGTGGAAGGAATCAGCTGTGACATTTTGACCAGAAGCCCTTCTGCGGGAATAGTCTCATAAAAAGAAAGCTGACTTATTGTTCTTTAACTAAAGAATGACTTTGTGGTTTACAATATTATTTTAAACGTTCCTTTCTGTTTTCAGTATGAATTTAAATCAACTGACAGAAGCAAAACGCCGCAGCAACGGCCCCGCTGCAGCCAGTCAGAGTGGTACCGTGGAGCCACATGCGGGAGCCAAACCGTTCAGGGTTTTGTGATGGGAGCTGCAGGCACCTGGCAGTGCCAATGACTTAATCATAATGATTAGGGGAGAAATATGGTTATTAATAGCCTTATAAACGCATTCATTTTTAAGAATCACCTTATCGAGCGGAATGACCGAATGAAACTCAAATTAACAGACAAAGGTACCCATGCCACTGTTCTTACACACCCGCAGCCCTCACCCCTCCACCTTCAGGGCGTGTTCTAGGCCTGGAGAATGCACAGGAGCAGCAAACCCATCTACTTCTAGAATTAGAAAGCATTCTTCTCTCGGTACATTTCAAGGCAGCTGGGTCCTAACACGACAGCAGTGCTCCAGGCTGAGCTCACCTCAACAGATCCAGGCGCAGGCACCGAATACAACACACACCCCTTTTTCAAAGTAAAGGCAGGCAGAGCTCCTTCGGGTATGGGCTAGGAAGTGGTTTGATAGAGGAGCAGGAAAACGGTAGGGGAAAGACAGCTCTTCAACTGCCGCTCTGCCTGTGGCATGCAGCTGCTCTTTCAGCCATCCTTCAGTAACCCGCTGTGTGCCTACTATGTGCTAGGCCTTTTCGAGGCTCTAGGAATAAAAGGGAAAAACTAATAAAATAAAATAAAATTCTCTCAAAATTCTATTTAAGAAATAGTATATGCTTCATGAGGACTATTTATACTATTCCCCAATAAAATTATAATGCTGGGTCAGGACATATAAAAACTATAGACATATGAATGGATTTTGAGCTCACACGTAATCAGAAACCCCAATCTAAGAACAATTAGTTCTCATGATGTGACCCTCACGATGAAATCACCGACAATATGGATGCTATAGCAAAGTATGGCGAAGAAACCAGATAATGCCCGGCTAGCCCAAAGAATAGCTTCTGATGTCTTCAAATCTTGTCTTAAAACAGCAGCCATGTAATAGAGGTGCTGGCTAAGTCCACACCAAAGAAGCACACCAGCTTGTGTGATCCAAAGACTGTAAGTAATATATCCTAACTCTAATCTAATAGAGACCTTTTGACCAGGGACGTTAATAGCCTTGCTAGCAGGGTGTGTTAGAAGTGGGTTAATGACCATATAGTTAGGCTAAAATGTAATACATTACCATTGTTCTCCCTTTTGCCCCATTTTAAATTTGCTCCAGTTCTTATTATTTTCTGCCTTCTTTTAGATTAAGGTTTTTCTGTGTTTTATTTTGTTACTGTTGGTGGTGGAGGCACTTGTATGTTTTTCTTTATATGAAATCCAGATGAGGTAACTATAGAGGCAGTAGCTGGTTGAAGAGTTTCTTATGAGGCTATTAATAACCATACTGCTGGAGTAGGAAATGACGAGCTAATAATAGTGAGCACAAGAATGTAGACAATGTACTAAAATTGATTGTGATGATGCTGCACAACTCTTTTTTAATATACTTTAACAATTGAATTGTATGGTACATAAATTTTATGTCAATAGAACAAAATAGTCTTCAAAGAATTCTGTTTGGATTGTGTATGTAATTTTCCTTTGCACAGTTACTTGGATGGGGCTCAATAGATGCTTCCTGTTGATAACAATGACAGTGATGATACTGACTTTCTTGATATTCGGAAGCATATTCGTCTTCAAGGATAAGCAGCAAGTATGAAAAAAGCTCATCCCAAAGAAGCTTTTATCCAAAAAGTGTTTCTTGAGCAACTATTGTGTGGTCAAGACTTTTCTCTAGGCTCTGAGAAAGACACAGATATGGTTTTCATTCCCAGGGTGGTCTGGTGGTCCTATAAATTCACCCTGGAAATGGTAGAGAGTCCCAGTTGGTTAAAGATAACTGATAGTTTGACTGCACTGCCTCAACAACCCACCTCCAAAATGGGCTGGAAATGGCCTCAGCGAAATCATATGGGAAGAGTAGCGATTGGACTGAGAGTGCATTTTATGGACAACAATGCCAGAGAAGGTACCCTATGACCCCCATTTTGAAGGCAGAGTTACATCTATGCCCTCAGGGAGACAACAGCTCGGGAAAGCCAGGTTACCCCTTTCCCACAGCTCATTGGCACCGCATGAGCCTTAAGAAAGATGAGTCTGTACAAACATCCGTCTCCAGCACCCTGACCCCAGAACACCATGGCGTTCTCATCTACCACTACCAACTGCTCTGAGAGGGACCACAGTGAAGTCCTGGGTAGAACGCAAGAAAGAAGTGGAATAAGACTCAAAATCATGAAAGCGACAAAGCTTGCTACCAGACACAGACTGTTACCAGACACAGACTGGAGGAACCCTGGGATTATGATCCTTGGTCACCCTTCGGGTCAGGAAATGAACTCACGCCTGTGACTCTATTTTCAGCCAAACAATAAAACTCACTAGTGCCAAGTCAATTCCAATTCCTAGTGGCCCATGGGTAGGACAGGGTAGAACTGCGTCTGTGCATTTCTAAGATTGTAAATCATTTCAGAAATAGAAAACCTCAACTTTCTAGGTAAGTCTCGGGTCGGGGGTGGGGGAAGTTGGGTTATTGACACTATTGATGTGTGCACAGCTTTAAATAATTGACCATTTGGAACCAAGAAGTCAGTGTTTACCCAAAAACAGAGTTCAGATGGATTAGTAGAGAAGGAGGCGGAGCCCCGGGATCACAGGGAGGAGGTGGGCTAAGCGGTGATTCGCCGAGGGGATTGCAATGAATGACATAACACAGAATGTGTATGAACTGATCATCTGCTCTGTAAGCCTTCACTCAATTCACAGTAAAAAGGACTTTTTTAACTGGAATAAAAGCTGTATCTGTATACAACATCACCTATTCGTATCATTTCAACAGTGTCAGTGAGCACTGTGTGGGCACAGAGTGGCAGGGTTAAGTGACAAGAACATGGATCATTTCCCACAGAGATGTGGTAATAGGAGGTGGCCAGTGCTGCCTATGGAATGGGTTCTCTGTTGGGTTCTCTTTGTCCCATTAAAAAGGACCAGATTCTGTGGTATCCTGGACACACCTGGTCACATCCTTGCAAAATTAACTGCTCTCTTGGATGTCCAGCTAGATCACATTCCAGAGCCCTTGGCCAAGCCCTGTGTCTTATCTTCTCCCCTTTTCACCATTCCAGGGGAGCACGACAAAGAGCTCCACTTTTGCTCTTGTGGTCCCTGGCGAACCACACAGACCGGCTGTCCCTGTAAAGACAGCAGGAATAGTCTTGGATTAAATCAGAGAGCTCTCAACCCCAGTAATAATAAAGAAAAACAGATGAATCTCTGCTGACATCTGGGATCAGAACCACAAAAATTTCCTATCGATCAAAAGTGCTCAATAGGAAAGGGAATGAACGTGTATTGAATACTCATACTTCCCACTAAGACCCTCTGTTTGGCGCTTAATATTACATAATTATTTTC
This sequence comes from Tenrec ecaudatus, assembly GCF_050624435.1. NCBI lineage: Eukaryota > Metazoa > Chordata > Mammalia > Afrosoricida > Tenrecidae > Tenrec > Tenrec ecaudatus. Next base: position 89,770,226 of record NC_134532.1, read on the forward strand.
CTCTCAATTTTCATCTCACTGGAAATTTTTATATTATTGTTCAATCAATTCTACAGAACACCCCTGCGTTTCAGAGAAGGTTGGGGACTTGCCCAAGGTTGCCCAACTACTAAGGACAAGAACTGGGCTTGCGGCCAGGTCTGTAATGCCACAGCTTTTTACTGCTTCCCTCAGCTGTTTCTTCCCAAAATGTACACGGAGAGGTTGTGGGAGTACAAGACCCTCCCTCAGTATCATACTCAATAAAGTCAATAAGCCACATTTAACCTCTTCTGTAAATCTGACACGGGAGCAAATGTATTCCAACCCTTAGACAATCTAAATACATTTGTGATTTTCATTAAAGCAAAATAGCAATTAAGTACTTCAAATATTTATAAAATAAGTCAACTACATTTGAGGGAAAACGTAAAAGCATTGCAATTAAACAGATCTGCACACACTGCAGGGTGTTTTTCTAACAAAAGGAGTAAGGAATAATGCTGCTAATAAAAACAATGATGATCTTGTTTAAATGTTCTAATAACTCATTTAGCACTACTCTGAGTGGAACTGTATATTAGTGATTTCAAATAAAGTCTTTGATGAAAGATTAAATATATCTTCTCATTCTCCTCTGCAAAGCTAGTGATTCAAGTGGGCTAATTTGTTCCCTTTCTTCTAGTAAAATGTTTTAAGTGCTCTATAAATGTTTTTCTCCTTCTATTCATATTGTAAGAGGAACCAAGTGAATAATAATGAATAGGAGTAAGAATTATACTGATGCATTGGAGAGTAAGGAGTGCCCCCACCCTGCCGCGCGAGAGCTCGAGCACACACACGCACAAACACACACACTCACACGCACACGCACACTCACGCACACTCACACACACTCACACGCACACTCACATGCGCACACTCACACACGCACACTCACGCACTCACACACTCACTCACACACACCCACACACACGCATACTCACACGCACTCACACACCCACGCACTGACACACACTCACACGCATGCACACTCACACACACTCACACACACTCACACACACATTCACACATAACATACACACTCTGAATTATCGTTTGGGCCTTCCAATAAGAATGGGTAGGGCTAGCATCACAAAAGAAATATATGCTCAGGAAACCTACATTAAATGAGAAACAGCCCATGGTTACTAGAGGGTTAAAGGGAGGGAAAGGAAAATGAGAACTCATTGACTAGGAACTTTTAAGAGGTATGGGGAATTTTGAAAATGTCCACTAGTTGAACCACATAATAAACATAACTAATGTCATTAGGTTTTTACAAATAAAGAATACTGAAAAGCTAGCTGTAGTGTGTATGTGTGTGTGTGTGTGTGTGTGTGTGTACCACCATAAAAGAAAAATAATAAATGGAAAGCAACTCTGGGTCGCCTTTTGAGAATGTTATCATGTTGAGTAGCATTTAGGGTTTCTTTCTTCCTTCACAGACCAGGTGGCAATCTAAGTGCGCAGTATGCTTTATACATTGGGATCGTACAACAAAATAAGATTGGTTGATTAATTTCCAGATAAAAAGACTTGTCTTTGGCACTTCCAATGTGACAATACATGGCATCTATAGGTGCTTCCAAGCCAATGGGGAACACAAGCCAATCCGTTTTTGTCTCTTCTGGGATGTGAGACACATAGTAATAGATCAAAACAAACCATGTGTTGTTTTATGTTCTCCTAAAGGAACAGATCAATGTTCAGCCAACATATGACACGGGTCATTTGAAAAGAATCCCGTTTCGAGGACAATATTGGACGTGGAGATCTGAGGCTGCAGAGCTAGGCGTGAACAGTGCAGTGCAAACCAAAATGGCCATCGTCCGAATCAGACTTTTCTGTTGGTAATCCACTGCCTCCCAGTTCCTATGGGCTTCTTGATGGAAAAGACAATACCTTATACATTCTTGAAGCCTCAGTGCCTAGTATTAGACGTTCAATAGCATTTGCTGAATGGAATGAATGGTCCCATCCATCAGTGTTTGATCCAAAGTAATTTCTACACTGGAATGTATATTTCTGATGGTCTCTTCACCCTCATTGGGGAAAAGCAGGTCCGGTCTTGTTTCTAGAACTGGCAAAATCAACTACAATCTAAACCATGCTGCTTCAGGCCCAAAGAAATGAATGTTAAAGCAGATCACACATCTCTTTTTAATTAGCTCTGTATCATATTCTCTTTTTTGTAAGATCATTTTATTGGGGACTTTTATAACAATCCACACATCAATTGTATCAAGCATATTTATATATATGTTGCCATCATAGTTTTCTAAACATTTACTTTCTCTTTGAGCCCTCGGTATCAGCTCCTCTTTTTCCCTCCTTCCTCCACCCTCCCACCGTCGTAAACCCTTGATAAATAATAAGTTACTATTATTTTAATATCTTACACTGACCACTGTCTCCCTTCATTCACGTTGCTGTTGTTCAGCCCCTTGGAGTGGGGTAGGGAGCGCGGGGGTGTGGGTTATGTGTAGATCATTTCAATCAGTTCCCCCTTCCTCCCCTCTACCCCCACCTTTCCCCTTTCCATTTGCTATCACTACTCCCATTTCCGTTCCTGAGGGGTTTATCTGACCTGGAGTCCGTGTCGGGAGTTCTTATCTGTACCAGTGTACAAGTTCCAGTCTAGCCAGAACTGAAAGGCAGGCCTGGGGTCATGACAGTGGGGGGTGAGGAAGTCTCAAAGAACTAGAGGAAGGGCAGATTGTATTTTGTCTGTGGAGAAGCTGTAAGCCTGTCACTGCCTAGCTTCAAGGTCTCTACCAACTCTCATCCCAAAGCCGTGACTGCATAATCCCTGAGGAGAAAGCCTCTGATGAAAAGAAGCCCCAAGGTCCCAGGTAATCTACCTCTTCCACGTTCAGGTGAACTGCAAACCCACTTGGAAAGTGCAGCATTGCCCACGGATGCAGTATTGAGAAAGTCTTCACAGAAGAGAAGATATTTCTTACTGGAAAACTAAGCCAACCTTAAGACCTCAGTCCTTAGAGGGAAAAATGAAGTTCTTCTGTAGGGCAGCATTAGAGAATAAATTTAGGCTGTATCCTAAAAGGGGCTTTGTTTCAGCTGGTTGTGGGACAATTCAATTAAGATGTTTCTCCTACCCCCAGGTTAAGAGCTCCCTGATTCTTAAGCCTACTAGTTCCAGGACTCGCCTCTGCCTCTTTCCATTTGTCAACCCTTTCCCTTATAACCACTTAGCCTGAGGCCTGACCACAACACTGATTCTGACTCCTGTACCTGTCCTGAAGCAGACTGGCCAGAGCCCCAGTTTACTTTAGATCCACCCCTTGTCCTCAGAACACAGCCTGAGAAAGAGCATATCATTGAAGACAGGAATGGGAGAGAGTCATGTGGATGGCTCATAAGCAGAGCAGAAACCAAAGCATATTTGATATTTCCTCCAGGAAGAAACTTATGGTACCTGCAAATATCCAGTTTTGCAATTTTACACATTTCAGTGCATTGTTAGGCACTGGGGTAAAAAGCTTTCAACCTATTGAATAGAAGTGGCAGAAGGAGTCATCCAGGAGAGCCTCAGTCACACACACTAACACAGAGACCCATACATGCATGTGCAGACACAGGCACACGCATGCACGTGTGCACACAAGCATACACACACTCAGTAAGAACATTTTAAATGTTTGACTGTGGAATGGTATGTCTGGATTAGCTCCTAATAAAATGGTTTGTCAATAATAATAACAAACTACACAACTCAGAAAGAAAAAGAACATTTTAATATAATTCAAACTTCTTCTGAAACTTGTTAGTCTCCTTCAATATTTTCTCCTAATGTCCCTACTACACCTTAAGACTGCATGAGGTTTATCAGCCATTGAGGATAATTGAGTATTCTGTTTTTTAACCCACTGAAAATAGAATCAAAATAAACAGGTTTACATTGTAGCAAGAAGGGCTCATATTACAAATACGAAATCCTGATGTGAGTATTTGTACTAGCAGTATATTGGGGTAGATAATAAAAGGGTGCCGTCTGAGGAGCTAGCTTTATTTTATATTGTCGATGACCTTACTCAAAATAGTCTTCCTCTCCGGTTGTTGCAAAGTTTGAGTGAGGTAGCAAAACCCAACTACTAGATATATTCAAAAGCAGCGTTTCCATCCCATAATTATGGTTGGAGGGAAATCACCAGAGGCTGATGCCCTGTGTTGATACTGCCTGTGTATGCTGGGCTTCCATACCTTCCTTTACACAAGAATCTCACAATTTAAACTCTGATACTATTCCCTCCGTCAGATGTGGATTATATAATTTACAATCCTTGTATCACAGACATTGGTGTGCTTCTTCCAAGTGGACTTAGTGGACATCTCACTTAGATGGCTGCTTAAACAACCCTTTAAGACCCCAGACGCTCCTCTATCTGATAGCCAGGCACCATCTAATTTCTCCCCCACACTTTACTATAGCATCCATACCTTCTGTGTTCCCTTCCTGAGGGCAAGTATCAAGCAAGGCCAGGATGGAAGAACTAATTGCTCTTAGATTGGAGCTAAGATTAAGGTCCAGACCAAAATCCACCCCTGAAGCTAAATCTTTCATCTGCCTCTGGATTACTTTAGAGATCCCTTTGTTAAGTTATGATTGAGAATCTTACCAATTATCTCCCTGGATAATAAGGACTTTCTGTTTATAGTGTCATTGATTGACCTATGGTTTTTAGTTATTTTAATCATTTTATTGGGGGCTCATACAACTCTTATCACAAGCCATACATGCATCAATTGTATCAAGCACATTTGTACATTTGTTGCCATCCTCATTCTCAAAACATTTGCTTTCTATTTGAGCCCTTGGTATCAGCTCTTCATTTTTCCCCTCCCTCTCTGCTTCCCCCCCTCAATAAATTATTATTTTGTCATACCTTATATTGTCTCATGTCTCCCTTCACCCACTTTTCTGTTGTCCATCCCCCAGGAAGGAGGTTATATGTAGATCCTTGTAATCAGTTCCCCCTTTCTACCCCACCCTCCCTATACCCTCCTGGTATCGCCACTCAGCACTGGTCCTGAAGGGATCATCTGTCCTGGATTCCCTGTGTTTCCAGTTCCTATCTGTACCAGTGTACATCCTCTGGTCTAGCCAAATTTGTGAAGTAGAATGGGGATCATAAGAGTGGGTGTGGACAGGGAATCCAGGACAGATGACACCTTCAGGACCAGTGGTGAGAGTGGCGGTGTCTGGAGGGTAGAGGGAATGTGGGGTAGAAAGGGGGAACTGACTACAAGAATCTACATATAGCCGCCTCCCTGGGGGATGGACAACAGAGAAGAAGGCAGGGGGAGACGTCAGATAGTGTAATATATGACAAAATAATAATAATTTAGGAATTATGAAGTATTCATGAGGGAGGGGGAATGGGGAGAGAAGGGAAAAATGAGCAGCCGATATTAAGGGCTCAAGTAGAAGGCAAATGTTTTGAGAATGATGATGGCAACAAATGTACATATGTTCTTGACACAGTGGATGGATGTATGGATTGTGATAAGAATTGTATGAGCCCCCAATAAAATGATTTTTTTTTAGAGTGCAGGTGGAGGGGATGAAGCATTTAGGAACTAGAGGAAAGTTGTATGCTTCATAATTGCTACACTGCACACTGACTGGCTCCTCATGAACCTTCTGTAAGGGGGTGTGTATTTGCCTACAGATGGGTCTTGGGTCCCCAATCTGTACTCCCCCTCATTCACAATGATTTGATTTTTTTCCCTTTGATGCCTGATAACTGATCCCTTTGACACCTCATGATCACACAGGCTGGTGTACTTCCTCCATGTGGGCTTTCTTGCTTCTGAGCTAGATGGCCGCTTGCTTACCTTCAAGTCTTTAGGACCCTAGATGCCATATCTTTGGATAGCCAGGCACCATCAGCTTTCTTCACCACATTTGCTTATGCACCCTCTTTGTCTTTAGCGATCATGTCAGGAAGGTGAGCATCATGGAATGCCAATTTAATAGAACAAAGTATTCTTGCATTGAGGGAGTACTTGAGTGGAGGCCCAATGTCATCTGCTACCTTAATACTAAACCTAAAATATATGCACGTTGATCTATTTCCCCATCCTCATATATAAATAGGTTTACATATGTACATGCCTTTATTTAGACCTCTATAAATGCCCTTTGTCTCCTAGTTCCTTCCTCTATTTCCTTTTACTTTCCTCTTGTCCCACTATCATGCTCATCCTTCATTTGGGTTTCAGTAATTCCTCTTGGTTACATTACCCTTGATCACACCTTACCAGGCCCTCTACACCCTCCTCACCACCAATTTGGATCACTTGTTGTTCCATTTTCCCTGGGTTTGTTAACACCGCTTCCTTTCTCCTTACCTCCCCTTCTCCCATGTCCCCCAGTACCATCAACACATGGTATTTATTTTAAAAAACACTATTGAGAGAGGGAGACTGGACAAGTGTAAGTTAACTACATACCCAATACCTGGCTTGTCCACTTGTACAGAATAAATCCATAAGTGACTGGATGTTATTCACACAAACAATGGGAGTTGGTGGTCAAGCAAAACTTACAATAATATTCACTGACAATGTCAATCACAGGTCTGGCAAAATAATACATATCTTACAATAGCAAATAGGGCATTGAAGTCATAAGTCAATGTTGGTCTGCCTACCAATAGTTTAATACTGTTGGTCTAGCTGTCTTTTACCTCTCCACACACCATATGGATCCCTAACAGTATTATCAGTCATTTCCCCTGACTGGGAAGTTGGTCTCCCCCATGCACTTGTCTTCTCCCAGACATGTATGTATGTATGCTAACTTTCCCTCCTCCTAACCGAGCTTTCCCATCAGTATCCCTTATACCTCTGATAGGAATGTCTGCCAACCTGGGAGACATCATCATATCTTTGCATGGCAGCCACTAAGCAGTCATCCTCCCCTCCCCATCTCTGAGAAATCTGATCCCAGATGACGGGAGGACCACTCCGCCAACATGGAGGAGCATATTGGACAGATAACTATAGTAGATTAACATGATAAATCTGACTTGAATGGTCACAACCTTATCACTTGATCTCCCCACTGATACATTTTGGACTTGATCTGGTTTTTAATATTTTCTGTGTTTCATATATATTAATATATATATATGGGTTTATCTTTTTTTTAAAACGTTTTATTAGGGGCTCATACAACTCTTATCACAGTCCATACATATACATACATCAATTGTATAAAGCACATCTGTACATTCTTTGCCCTAATCATTTTCTTTTCTTTCTTTCTTTTTTTTCCCTTTTCTTTTTTTTACATTTTATTAGGGACTCATACAACTCTTATCACAATCCATACATATACATACATCAATTGTATAAAGCACATCCATACATTCCCCGCCCCAATCATTCTCAAAGCATTTGCTCTCCACTTAAGCCCTTTGCATCAGGTCCTCTTTTTTTTTCCCTCCCTCCCCGCTCCCCCCTCCCTCATGTGCCCTTTGTAATTTATACATCGTTATTTTGTCATATCTTGCTCTATCCGAAGTCTCCCTTCCCCCCCCCCCTTCTCTGTCGTCCCTCTCCCAGGGAGGAGATCACAAGTGGATCCCTGTAATCAGTTCCCCCTTTCCAACCCACTCACCCTACGCTCTCCCAGCATCGCCCCTCACACCCTTGGTCCTGAAGGTATCATCCACCCTGGATTCCCTGTGCCTCCAGCCCTCATATGTACCAGTGTACAACCTCTGCCCTATCCAGCCCTGCAAGGTAGAATTCGGATCATGGTAGTTGGGGGGAGGAAGCATCCAGGATCTGGGGGAAAGCTGTGCTCTTCGTCGGTACTACCTTGCACTCTGACTGACCCATCTCCTCTCCTAAACCCCTCTATGGGTTTATCTATGTTGTTTTTTGTCATTGTGGATAGCCTTCTTGAATCTTGGTTATGTTTTTGCTATGTTTGGGGTGTGTGAAACCTAGGACAGATTGATCTCTAGAGTCAACAACTAGAAGTGTTCCTGGGAGATCTGGTAGAGGAGGGGGGAGGATAAGAGGGTGCTGATATCAAGTTGTTCAAGAGTAGAGAAAATGTTTTGAAACTGATTTGGGTAGCAATTGTTTAATACTGCTTGATGTGATTGAACTATGGAATGGTATGATATCTGGATTAGTTCCTAATAAAATGATTTGGGGAGTGGTGGTATTTTTTTTTTTAAAAAAAAACATGGTAAAACCATGCGGTGAAACAGCAAGATTTTTTTTTTTTAGTTTTCAAACCCTAACCTTAAACTTCTCATGATTGACAATTAACCTGAGCCTTCACTTTCACTAGAGAAGAATTGAATTCCCTAGGATGACGTAAATCACTGCCATCAAGTCAGGTCACACCCGTCGCGATCCTACAGGTCAGGGTCAAACTCCCACTGTGGGTTTCTGAGACTGCAATGCTTTCCAAGAATAGAAAGCCCTGTCTTTCTCCTGAGGAGTGGCTGGTGGTTTGGAACTGTAGACCTTGAGGTTAGCAGCCCAATGTGTAACCAGTTTGCTACTAGAGCTCCTATACGCCATAAAGGCATGTTTAAGATTGCGTTGAGAGACAAAGAAGGCAGAAAAGAAGGTGGCCAGCGCCCACAGAAAGCACCCCAGTGTTAAGAGAGGGTAAAGGTAAGATGGCAGCCCTTTTCTCCATTAAAGTCAGTCTTGTGCAAGGCAGACAGAAGCAAATCCGGGGGTTAGAAGATCTGGATTGAAATTTAACTTAAAATCTACGCCAGACGTATAAGAATGCATGGTACTGAAAAGACTTCTAAATGTGAATTCAGGGCCTTCATCAATAACCATTAGTATCTGCTGTCTATAGGAAAGAACCCAGCACACTAAAAGCAGAAAACTGTCTCAATTTTCAAAGAGGGATTTGTTCCCGAAATGATAATATACTGAGCTTGATATAAGTCTGCAGAAAAAGTCCTAGACTAGATCAATTGCAATGACTTTTGAGAATAATCACTGTACTGAATGGAGTGTAAATATTATCAGCCTTGACACTGTGAAAGCAGAATCACAGCTGCGAGAAGTCAGAAGGTGACGAGGTCTTTTTCTCTAAAGGCAAAAGGTTGGGAGCATCAATGTTCTCATCTTACAGGGTGTGTGGACAAAGGCTATGTCAATAATTGTGTACCAAGAGGGAGTGCGTATATTATTCCGAGTTATAAAAGTGATGTTTAAAAGAACTAAAAATAGAGATCTATCACAAAGAGGAAAGGAGATTGGAGCAGTGAGTGAGCTAAATTATTAGCTACCGAAAGACCAGGTCAATACACTCACTCACTCACTACCACTGAGTCAATGCCAACTCACTGCACTCCGATAGAACAGGGTAGAACCAGCCCGGGAATTCCCAAGACTGTAACTCTTTACAGGAGTAGAAAGCCCCATCTTTCTCCTCAGGGTGGCTGGTGGTTTTAAACTGTAGACCTTACAGTGAACTGCCCAACATGTAACCACTGCATGACCAAGGCTCCAGTGGAGGGAAAAGAGAAGCCCCTCAACAAGATGCACTGACCCAATGACGGCCACAGTGGACGCAAGTGTAACAAGCATGAGGACGGCACAGGACACAGCAAGCAGTGCTTCAGTCTGCTGCGTGGCTATGAATTGGAACTGACCCAATGGCGCCTAACAGCAACAGCAACAACGGTGAAGGAATGAAGACCTCACAGGTAGCACATTTAGCCGTGGACACTCCTGTCCAAAGCAGCCTGGCGAGACCACCAAAAGAAGTAGCGACAGAAATGGTTAGCGTGGGGGCCTCTTGGGAAGTGAGCAGTGGCACAGACTAATGCCTTTCTGAGCGATTCGACTCTTTAAAACAATGTTCCTGGGTTACTTTAGAAAATTTTTAATTATCTCTTATCATTTTATTAGGGGCTCAAACAACTCTTCTTACAATCCATACATACATCAATTGTGTAAAGCACACTGGTACATTCATTGCCCTCATCATTCTCAAAAATTTTAATTCTTTTAAAAAATCATATATGAGCAATTTAGAAAAGCTGCTTGTAGTCTCTAGATTCCTCTACAAGCTCACAAAAAATAAGCCTACCTCTACTAACCTGGGTTAACAGGAGGTTGGGGGAGGGTAGTGGAGAAAAAACTGGAGTAAGTCAAAAATGATAGCTACAAAATCAGAGAAATGTTTGTTGAACAACATGTCAACATGTGACGTTATTGTGTGTCAATAAATCTTCCCTCTAACTGGGTGCTCTCTGAAGGCCGTGCTTCCATCTCTTACTCTTCCCTGGAGAATGCTGTGATGTTCGATTTATTTTAGGTGTCCCCAAGGGATGCCAATTGTATTCCTTTTCATTATGTTTTAAGTTTGGTGAACAAGAATAAGTCGGAAGGGGCAAGGTCAACACTGTAATGGGGATGGGATCAGGTTTCCAATAAAAGTATTGTAGGGCAAACCTGGCCACTCACAATGAATGAGTGATCAGGGGCATTTTGCGATGGAAAACTACTCCTCAACCTAACTTCTCTTACCTTTTTGCTCACGAACGAGGTTTTCTATTTTCTTAAACCCTCTTCATAATAAACCCCCATGATCATCTTTCAAAAAACCTATCAAGCGTATTCCTTTAAATTATCAAACACAGTTGCTATGACTTTCTGAACTGATCTCTCTGCCTTGAATGGAACGAGCCAGTAGACCCCACAGAACCCTGTTGGTGTAGTGTCTATGTTTAGGCAGCTAACCAAAAGGTCAACAGTTCAAAATCACCAGCCACTCTGCAGGAGAAAGATGAGGCTTTCTACGTCTGTCTCAGAAAGTCACAGGGATAGTTCCGCCCTGCCCTCTAGGGTCACTGTGAGTTGACATCGACTCAATGGCAGCGAGCTTTGTTTTGTTTTACTTTGTTCCAGCGGATCCCCTCACAGCCACCATTTCTATTGGACTTTTTAAGACACCCTCAGGAGACTAAGACAAGTGTACTCCTGAGAATACTTATCTGCAGTCCGCCACTGATTGTAGAGGCATGCTTACACATGTTTTGTTTGCAATAAACCCGTGCATGTGTAAACTGGGAGCCGAGGACCAGCACATCTTGGCTTACCTTTGCAGATCCTCCTCATGGTTTTCACGCTGCAGTCATCAGAAGAGAAAAGGCATTTAACCACTATTACATGAATAAGTCAATGAGTGACATCTCAATTCATCCAGAAAGTATGAAATAGACCCTGGGTGGACAATGAAAAACTGTGGGTGGAGGAGGAATGGGTAACTTCTTTGGATGTGACCACATCTTTCCCATCCACGAGCCCTGAAGTCAGACATTGGCCCCAATCCCACATCTCTCTCCATGGTGAGCAGCAGCCTCTTGTTGACTGTTACTCAAACTTGCCAGCAACCTCGGGCAACCCTGGCCCCAGGACTCCATCTTCCCTGGAGCCAGATATGACCCTCACTCCAAGTATCCAAGCACCAAGGGGAATTTTTCCTCTGCACCTGTTTAGATATATTTACTGAGTATCTAGCCTTCAAAAGGTGGCTTGGAGTGAGTCCCTTAAGCAGCATGGCAACATTATTTTGTGCTGAGCTAGTTTTAAAATACCACTGCTCCCAGTTTGTAGCTTAGCAATTCATCTGGCTTTGAGTGTCTTTGCTGCCAAAACATCTTGAAGGTAGATTTTCACAGCTGAAATGAACCACTCAATGAAGTTGAGAAATAAGCACTGTGTCAAAATTCAGAGCAGGGTAAATTCCTTTTTCTGGCCTAGATGGATCTTGAATACATAACATTGCCTAAAAAATTTCCCCAACATCTGGTCGTGTGTGTGTGTGTGTGTGTGTGTGTGTTGAAGGATAGGGGAAGGAAAGAAAACCATTCATCCTGAAAAAAAAACTAATTCCTCTTAAAACCAGGTGACTAGTCACAAGAAAAAAAGCTTTAGAAACAATTGGTGAAATAACCTTAAACATGCCTGTTTTTATATCAACAGTGTGTTCACTTTTAATTTGAATGTTTTCTTATTCTTTAATGTAATACCTTCTGTTTGAATTTAAAATGCTACTATATGGGTGAAGGGAGAAAGACAGGGCTTTCTACTCCCATAAAGAGTCACGGTCCCAGAAACACAGGGGCCGTTCTACTCTGTCCAATACTCGATGGCAGTGAATTGAGTGATATGTTTGAAATGTCACCCATCTGTCCATTTGTTCTACAATGGGGTTCACATGTCGCTATGATATTGGAATGGGAGCAAGATGAGGCTTTCTACTTTCATAAAGAGGTAGAGGCTAGGAAACCCACAGGGGAAATCCTACCCTATCCTATAGGGTTACTATGAGTCAGAATTGACTCAGTGGCAGTGCAAACAATATTAGAAACTATCCCACCAGGATTTCAAATACCAGCAGAGTCACCCAGTGCAGATAGGTTTTGCAAAGCTGCAAGATTAAGGCAGACTAGAAAGAAGGGGCTCATGATCTACTCCCAAATGCTATCCAGTGAAAACCTTATGGGTCAACAGTAACAGTAACCAACTTACTTATTTTGAACACATCACCAGGATGGATCCGCTACTGGAGTAGCCCACCATGTCTGGTGAAGGAGAGGGCCCAGCAAAGGAGATCCTCAGTGAAATGAATGAGCACACCCTGGGCTCAAACACGCGGGCAGTTGCGAAGATGGCGTCGCACAGGACAATCTTTGGTTCTGCTGTTGCAGAGGCAGAGAATTATGGAATGTGACTCTTCGAGCCACAGGGTCTGTAACTCCCACCAACAGACCTTTTCCTACAGGGCTCTGGGTAAGAAGGATGGGAGGAAGACACTGATCAGATTCTCCTGACATTATTAGCAGGATATATTGGATTGCCAGCCTGTTGAGCGTAAAATGAGCCCACTGAGAAACAAGCGGGAACATTTCACTACTAGCAAGAGCCAGGAATAGAGGGTGTCCTCTGTTCCCTGAGGTCCCTGCAAAGTGGACCTCCTTGATCTGATCTAGAAGACAGCTGTGACGTCAGAGGAGCAGCAGCAGAAACAGCCCACGGAGCAAGTAAAGCTGAGTGCTTTGGGGAAGGAGGCTGGCTTGAGGAGTGGGGTCCCTCTTGGTCTTTAATTGGAGGAGCTCGAGTTGCTGGCCAATGAAAGTGTAGCTGAGTGCCTTCAAGCTGAGGCTTCTTGGAGTAGCTTGCAGACAGCAGACAGCTCTCTATCTGCATGCTTGAAGGGGCAGAGAAGGTCGGAGTTCCTTGGAGGAAGTCTTTATTTTGCAATGGGGTTTGGGAAATAGGGGCGGTTTCACCTGGTAGAGTCTGGCAGGGGTTATCACTCGAGGGGAAAGGGAAAATAATGAGTAACTTCTGGTGGTTTAATTTTCCAAAAGCCAAATTAAGCTACTACCTCGCGTAACTCAGATCGTTACTCCATCCATTGGTCTCCCTTCTCACCAAAGCCACCTCCTCCCAGAAGAGCTGCGCTGGTCCCTGAAATGAACATTCCGTGGCCAAGTGCAAAGTGAGACTCCAAGTGGAGGAGCCCAGCTTGATAGGACGGAAGCTGCATCACTCGCCCGCCGGCCTCGAACGCTATGCCATTTGAGTCCTGATGCCATTCAATGATAAACGATCCTTTCCCAACAATGTGCCATTGTCGTTACACAGGGGCCTTAACAGAGCCCTCCCACCTGCACTCTACTTTCATAATTACCACATTCGGTCTCTGCATATATATTTCATAGGTGACTCACGTAGAAGCTAAGTGATAGGTAACCAAATTACACAGCTATAAATACATCCAGTGTTGCCTGGAAAACAGCCCGTGTGGCTCCTGAAGTCAGCAGTCTTCTGACAACTGATCCTGACAACAGAGCTTAGTTTTCTCTCCCCGCTCCACTCCTGCCCCCACTTAGGTCATTGGATATTATATATACTCCAAGTATAAATCACAAGTGACTTATTGGAAGGAGGGAACTTGGGCCTGAAAGGCTTTAATTATAGCAACATTTTTTATTTATAAGAAATCTTAGTTGGACAATCCCCAAATAATTTACATCTACTCAGATCATTTGGAAACAGGGAATAACTCTTGGTGTGTAAAGCAAGTCTGGCCTTGCACCAGCTAACTGATTCTTGGTACGGTCTTTGGTTTTCCGATCCAAGTGGGAACTGATTATTGAATCCTAGATAGGAATATACTGGGTAGAGTTTCCCAATAAGGGGAACCCCAAGTTTCACAGGTCAAATGGACTAACATTGAAAGGAAGTAGCAATAATGAAGATGGTCAACTTTGAATGGAAACTTACAGGTAGCACTTTTCCAGTTCCTACCTCTAGTTTAGCCTCCACCTCTTCATTAACTTTAAAATGTGTCTTTCTCTTCCCTAAAAACTTCTGTATGTATGAAGACTAAGTAGTTAATATTAATAATCCCATGTCATTATTTGTCACATTGGGTTTGGTTTTCCTCCTTTAGCTACAAGTCCTTCAGAACAGGAACTGTTTTATCTCTGCCATCTCGGCACCTCTGACAGAGTCTGGTACAAAACTGGACTTAGCAAACTTTTATGTTGAACTAAAAACTACGCTTTACTAAGCAAGATATGTTAGTTCACTTTATTGTGTGTGTGTGAGTGTGCGAGTGTTATAAATATACATAGACGGGCTTCAAAAAATTCATAGAAAGATTGTACTGTTCTGATTTCATTTTTTCCATGAACTTTTTCAAGCCCCTTTATTTCTGTGTGAGCTTTCTGCTGCCGACAGTATAAAATCTAAACTCAGCATGACATAGAATACTCTTCACAATGATTCCAATCTCCCTTCTGGCCTCTTCCTCCTCCACCACTTCAAAACCATTATCTAGTCTCAATGTTTTTAATGCCAGGTCAAAGATTTGCTCTCCTCCTAGACGCATTGCCTATGCCAGAATAGGCATTCAATTCAATATTTATGGAATGAATGATCTCGCTTAATAGAAGTAGAGACTTGAGGCAACACTCACTAAGGTCAGAAACTGAGACAAGAGTGAGCAGTGAAATACAAGGAAGAAAAATCATAGAAAATAAAAGAAACTAAAAAACACACAAAACCTCACTTCCATCGAGTTGATGCTGACTCATAGCAACCTCCTGTGGGTTTCTAAGGATGTAACTCTTTGGGGTTTATTGCTTTTTTAAGGGAGCCTGTGCATAGAGGGCTCAAAAAATGATGTATCTCTTTCCATGAAAGTCCCTACTAAAAGGAAAAAGGGTTTGCACAACAAGGGAAAAGGGGAGCATGGGGTTGTAACTGTATTTAAAGGACTAGAGCTATTGGTGGTTTCAAACTGCTAACCATGTGGCTCGCAGCCCAACGCATGATCACTACACCGCAAGGGCCCCAGGAGAGGAAATTTAGGTTTCAATTATTTTTTAAAACTATTCATGTTTACTCAAAGCATAAGAGGGGAAAGGATGGATTTTGTCCTGACATAAAAATTTAGAAAATTGGATCCATGTTAACTGTGATACTTAGAACAGAGCTGGTTTTACACATTGCTATATGCAGAGTGCCTAATATAGTTTCTCACAAAGTAAGCTATTTTACTAGTGGTGAAAAGTCAGCACATAGCCACCACCATTGTTCCAGTTTTCCTTCTGCCATTGTCACAAAGAAACCAATCTCAGTTAAGAGAACACAAGAAATATGGCAATCTGTATTTCTCAGGCCAACAGAACCTCCGTCCCTAGGCCAGTATCCTGCACTGATAGACCATCGAAATGGGCGAGGAAGCTACTGCTTAGCCAGCCATGGCCAGAGCTGGTTCCCTCCACAGACTTACAAGCAAATAGAATGCTGGATAACCTTGCCTCCCAAGGTTGAACAAGATCATCAGAACTCATTTTACCTGCAAGACTCATTTGCAGAGAGTTTTCTAGGCAATTCTTCAGGCCTTACCATAGCACCCCCATCAAGGAAACAGAAGCTTAAAAAGGCCAAATGACTTGCTGGGAGCATATGGCTAATCAGTAGGAAAAGGGCATTTCCTTCGGCCAATTTGGTGCTTAGTCTCAGGAACCACATTGTCTCTCCTTTTAAACATGCCCCTGCCGGATGGATGCAAAAATGTTCTTGGCAACATAGAGTAATGCACTTGCTAATTGAAAAATGTCTCCATTTCTCTTGATTGTTCCTCTTAAACTTTTCCTTGAGAGAACACTAATTAATCCCTCTTTATCATTGCATATGTCCTAATAAGATGAGTTGCCCCAAAGGAGTTATCTCTGCTTATAACAGAAACCCTGCTTTAAAAAAAAAAAAAAGCACAGCAATTCTCTCTCATACAGAAAGCAGAGCCAGAAGAGAACCTTAGCCCTGTTCCCATTACAAGAACCCTGATAACAAAGTGGGGTACAGGTTGGACTGCAACCCCAAGGCCAGTAGTTCAGATTCACGAGCCCCTCCTTGGAAGTAAGGAGACTTTCTTAGACATAACCAAACACCCTGAGGGGAATAAGTCACTGGGCTTTGGGTCTCAGTATCATAACCTTGGGGGACATCAAGGTCAATTGGCACATATCAATCACAAAGACATCCTACTTTGGTGAATAGTGGTGACTGGGGTCTTAAAAGCTCAAGAGCAGCCAGCTATCTCCTATGCAAATGTCCCCCATCAGAGGAAAGCAGAGTGATGAAAACCAAGCTACACATGGAAATAACTAACACAATAGGCTAATGGACCACGCAAACATCAGTCTCCACAACGCTGAAAGAGAACAACTAGATGGGGGCCGTGATCACTCCCAGAAGCTCTGAAAAGAATCACATCCGAAGGTCCTGGATGGAGTAAGAGAAAACGGGGGACAGAACGCCAAACCATAAAAAGAGACCAAGTTTATTGGTCAGCTAGAGAATGGTGAGGCCTCCCCCACCACACTCCCACCTATCCCAGGCCCACCCCACAAGACTGTGGCCTTTATTTGCCCTGCAGGCCTAGAATTGGACCCATCTCTGTGTTCGAATAATCAAGAATTTGAGATCCAAAGGGAAGAATTGACCTAAGGACAGTTTTGAAAAGGAGAAATGGCAACACTGGGAGCAAACAAATACAACCTCACTGCCATTGCGTCCGCTCGGAGTCGTGGTGACCCTGGACAGTGGAGTGGAACTGGCCCTGTGGATTTCCCCGACTGGAAACCTTTAGCAGGGTACAACGCCTCAGCCTTCTCCAAGGAGCTGCTGGCAGTTTTCAAGGGCTCATGCTTGGGGATAGCTGCCCGATACGCAGCCCTCTACACCACCAGGAAACGCCAAGAAGTACGAGAATTGATAGTGACGGTATATTGAGGGGATTGAAATGAATGAGTTGAAACCAAATGTGTATAAACTGTTGAATGTAAAACATATCATCTGCTCTGTAAGTCACCTCAATTGTCATAAAAAGTTAGGATTGAAAACATTTTCTTTTAAAATTTACAACATCTGAAACCCAAAGGTGCAGTTCTGCTCTGAGTCATGTATCTGTAGGATCAAAGTGTATCTATAGGATCACAGATTTGATTTTCTGGAGGATGATAACGCTGAAATCACAGAGCAAATTACTAGCAGAGTGCTAACTCAAACGCAGACCTATGGCCAGTTTCACTCAGAGAGGCAGCGGAGCAGAGAGCAGTCTCTGAAACAGACACCTGACCAGAATCCCAGCTTCAGCTTACCCACTGGGTGACCTTGGGTTAGTTTCTTAAGGTCTTTACTCTGTTTCCTCATCTGTAAAATAGTGGCGATCAATCCTGCCATGGGGGTGCTATGGGACCTAAAGGAATAGGCATGTGCTTACGGCTTAGACTAGTGCTGGAAGCTTAGCAAGCACCCGTTCTTGTCGGCTCTCATTTGGACTTGGATCCTGTCCAAACTCCTTTTCCAGTCTCATACCGAAAACCTACGTGCACAAACAGGGGAAACACCATGGAACTGGAAAACAAGCTCATCCAATATTCTTCAGACCCTGTGATCTTTCAAGACAGGCTATGGTGGTATCTTGCCTTGTGTCTAGTTCTTGGCCAACTAGAGTTAAACACCTCTCTCTCTCTCTCTCTCTCTCTCTCTCTCTCTCTCTCTCTCTCTCTCTCAATCTTTATAAATTTTTAGATCGCATGATCCTAGGATGTGTCTTCTCAGCAATGGCATGACTAGCCCTGCTGTCTGTACAAAATTATCTTTTGCCCAGTATGGTGAGGAATTCCAAAAAGCAGCCCCGTGCTTCACCCTCATCTCGCCAAGCCTGTCTACCTTAAGTTGTGATGATACGTGGATCAGTTGGGTGCTGGCTTCTCCCTCTGGGCTCAGAAAGGAAAATGGAGAGTTATTCTGAGGGGCTGTTAGCAAATGAGAGTGAGTGAAAGCTCGCTCCCTGAGGTCTCCCCCTGACAGCCGAGTGGCCCTTAAAAGGAACCCACCCATGTGAGCAGAAAAGATCTCAGCTGGAGATGGTGAATCCTCGCAGTGACACCGGGAAGAAGTGTCTGGGTGTTTCTCCGGCTGTGCCTAAGAACAGCGCTGATGAGCAGCTGAACGATACAGGGGAGCCAGGGAGGCAGAAAGAATAAAATGCCGGATATGTCCTCATGCCACAGAGGAAGACATGAGGAGGTGAGGCGTGAGGACACATCGGTCACAGGAGCCAGCAAACCAAGAGGGCCAAATGTTGGGCTTGAAAACGCAGAATCCGCTCCCTGCCTACAGCAGGGTTTGGCTGCCAGTCAGCACATCCCGCAATAGAATTCCTCTTTCAGGAGTCACAGCCAACCCATTGACACACTCACACACAAACACACTATTGTCTCTTGTCGATACAGTCTCTACCAGCAAGGAGAACATGGCACATGTATTAGAGTTATTTCATTTCCAAAACCATATACAGCGTTGAAAGTATCAGAACGTTCTGCCAAGGGATGAAAATAAGATGTCTTAGGCAGCATTTTGAAAATACTATTAAGAATATGTCACTTGCCATATGGCAATTTTCTTCTATTCCTCCCTTCGTGAAAAGCAAAACAAAAACACCCCAAATTATTGACAGCAATCCTATCTGGGTTGTGAGATTCCTGGGAAACTTTCCTTTTTTTGTTGTTGTGTTTATTTGCATTTTTCTAATATATCTTCAGGAGTCAATGTTATCAAGTCAATTCTGACTCCCATAAACCATACAGGACAGATTAGAACTTCCCCTGTGGCTTTCTGAGACTGTAACTCTTCATGGGATGATAAAGCCTCATCTTACTCCTGTGGAGAGACTGGTGGTTTCAAACTGCCGACCTCGTGGTTAGCAGGCCTACTCATATCCACTATGTTGCCAGAGCTCAAATAATTGAATGCTTGGCTACTAATTGAAAGGTTGGTGGTTCACACCCACCAGAAGTGCCTGCGGGTCTACTTGTGAACGGTGAGTGCCTTTAACCCTACAGAGTGGTTCTACTCGGCACAGATGCGGCTGTCATGAGTTTGAACCATCTAACATTTTTTCTACTATTTAAAATCAATTGGAAGAAATGCCAGACAAACTACTTCTGAAGGATCACAGTCTTGGAAAACCTATTTAACACAATTTGACACTGACATGCATGGTGTTGTCATGAATCAGAATCTACTTGAGAAAGACACACATGACACACACAGATGAGGATAAGCTGGGAGCTTTGTGATGTTGGTTCTTAAGTATTGCTCCTAGGGTCTCCATCAGATATGCACAAGTTAATTCCAGACAAGCATGTTGAAGCGTGTCTGTGATCAGTGGATAACTGCATATAACTTATCTCAGTAATGTGAGGTGCACTTGTCTTCATCTCATCCGGATGCCTCATTAGGGAAAAAGGTCCAGTCAAAACAGTGACTTCCAGGATCTGCCTGCCGGCAGTTAAGTTCAAAGCAAAGGAGTCGATTTAGAGGTTCTGGTAACTGTCTGGGGAGAGTTCCAAGGGATAATCTCGATATTCTTTCTCAAAGGACTTAGGAAAGTCATGGGATCTTATTAGGAAGAAGTTGGAAGAACATTGAAAACTGAACTGATGTGAAAAAGGTCAAAAACTGCGCCGAGGCACTTTTGTCCATCACCACATTGCACCTGCTCATTCCACAAGGACAAGGGCGGTCTTTTGTGCTGTCGAGAAACCTCGTGCCACCCACTTCTTCCCCGTTAGACTTCCTTTGCTTCCTAGAGCTCAAAGACCATTACAAAGGAACACAGTTTGATCCCCTCAAGGAGGCCAAACCACCATTTTGTCTTGTGGAAACATAAGAGTTAGAATTCTCCTGAGAAGAGTTAGAGAGATGGAAATACTGCTCTAGAAAGCATAGAGATCCAAATAAAGGATCTATTCAGAAGCAATAGCGTTACATTTTGATATGCAAAATGGTTTTTATGATTTTTCCAAAATATTTCTTATTTACCATCATACGCCCAAAGGGTTTTGCACAACTTCGTAGAAAACAAGTGAAGCCTTCTTGTATATATAAAATGAGCAAAAGCAAAATAAAATATTCCAATGAGCAGCCTTGCTGGTTTTTTTAAAATAATTTTTATTGGGGGCTCATTCAACTCTTATCACATTCCATACATACATCATTTGTGTCAAGCACATTTGTACGTTCATTGCCCTCATCATTCTCAA
Source organism: Tenrec ecaudatus (assembly GCF_050624435.1). Classification (NCBI taxonomy): domain Eukaryota; kingdom Metazoa; phylum Chordata; class Mammalia; order Afrosoricida; family Tenrecidae; genus Tenrec; species Tenrec ecaudatus. The sequence goes on from NC_134532.1 coordinate 89,790,901, forward strand.
AATATTTGCTCTCCACTTAAGCCCCTGGCATCAGATCCTTATTTTCCTCCCTCCCTCATGAACCCTTGATAATTTATAAATTACCATTTTGTCATATCTTACACTGTTCGACATCTCCCTTCACCTACTTTTCTGTTGTCCATCCCCCAGGGAGGAGGTTATATGTAGATCCTTGTAATCGGTTTCCCCTTTCTACCCCACCCTCCCTTCACCCTCTCAGTATCACCACTCTCACCACTCGTCCTGAAGGGATCATCCACTCTGGATTCCCTGTGTTTCCAGTTCCTGTCTATACCAGTGTACATCCTATGGTCGAGCCAGATTTGTAAGGTAGAATTGGGATCATGATAGTGGGTGGGGAAGAAGCATTTAGGAAATAGAAGAAAGTTGTATGTTTCATCCTTGCTACCCCGAACCCTGACTGGCTCATCTCCTCCCCGCAACCCTTCCGCAAGGGGTTTTCCAGTTGCCTACACATGGGCTTTGTGTCTCCACCTGGCACTCCCCCTCATTCACAATGATATGATTTTTTGTTCTTATGATGCCTGATACCTGAGCCCTTTGACACCTCGTGACCACACAGGCAGGTGTGTTTCTTCCATGTGAACTTTGTTGTTTCTGAGCTAGATGGCCACTTGTTTACCTTTAAGCCTTTAAGACCCCAGATGCTATATTTTTTCATAGCCAAGCACCATCAGCTTTCTTCACCACATTTGCTTATGCACCTGCTTTGTCTTCAGCGATCGTGTCGGCACCATGGAATGCCAGTTTATCAAAACAAAGTATTCTTGCATTGAGGGAGTACTTTAGTGGAGGCCCAATGTCCAGCTGCTACCTTAACACTAAACCTATACATATATGCACATAGATCTATTTCTACATCCTCATATATAAATATATTTACATATGTACATGCCTTTATTTAGACTTCTATAAATGCCCTTTGCCTCCTAGCTCTTTCCTCTGTTTCTTTTTACTTTCCTCTTGTCTCACTATCATGTTCAGCCTTCATTTGGGTTTCAGTAATTCCCCTCAGTTACATTACCCTTAGTCATTCCCTACCAGGTTTCCTACACCCTCCTCACCACCGATTTAGATCACTTGTTGTTCCCTTGTCCCTGGGTTTGTTAACTCTACTTCCTTTTCCCCCACCCCCCCTTCTCTCATGTCCCCCCAGAACTGTCGGTCCCACTGTTTTCTTCTCCAAATTGTTCATCCAGCCTATCTTATTTAGACAGACCTGAGGAGATAATAATATGCACAAAAACAAGACAGAGAAAAACCAAGCAACAGAAAACAAAACAACAACAAGCCAATGACAAAAACACAACAACAAAACAGAACAGCTTATTGTTAGTTCAAGGACTGTTTGTTGGCCTTTAGGAGTGTTTTCCAGTCAAGTCTGATGGGGCACCAAGTCTAGTTTTGGTATTCCCTGGGGACTTCATTGCTTTGTTCCCCTTGCTGTTCTGTTCCATGCCTTTAGTGTTTTTGCCTCTGTGTGGTGGGTTCAGATCAGGCGCAATTCCCACACTGTGTCTCCAGTGTTGTCCCCTGTAAGGCTATGGCTCAATGAGGGATGTCATGTCTCATAGTGGGCCCGGCCATATGGTCTTCTCTGTGAATTGCCTGCTCTGAGCAGGAATATCATCATCCTCAAGGCTTGGTGGGGCAGATGTGCTCCACTCTCTCTTCCTCCCCTTTCATTTGCTCCTGTGTTCTCTGATCAGACATGTACTTCTCCCTGAGCTACAAATTCAGTGCTGTCCTCTGAAATAAATTTTTCTGGGGAAGGAGCATGTTATGATGTTCCCTCAAGAGGCTTGCTTATACAGGTCAAGTGACACCTTATGGAATCAGAAAGTATCAACTAGAAAGGGCAAGATCATCAAAGAAGCATAAAATATTCAGAACACAGGGGAATCGTAGTAGTAATTTCAGTCTTGCAGAAATGCCACAGTCCACAGTCTACACACAATGACTGCATTGGGCAAAAGGTCTCACAGAGGAGGATAGACATTAGGATTTGTGATCATTACATAATTTTTCGTCAACTTGAGATGTAAGAGTGAAGGGGTGGAGTTTAGCCTGACAATCAGGTCACAGCTTGATGACCTCATTGGGAGCCACTAAGGAGATAAATAGCTCACTGGATGGCAGACACTCACTCACTCGCTTTGAGACACTCCTGTTGACAAGCCATATGGAGCTATGCAGATGGCAGCCAGAGCCTTGGAGCTGGAGGAGCTGCATGGAGATCCATGGCAGAGCTAAGATGCTTCCTCCACCACTGGATCCACACGACTTTCTACCCACTGACCTGTGATCATCCTGCACTCAGCATCAGGTATTGTGTGAGTCTGAAGAGGAATTTACAGACTGGTATCAGACATGTGAGCTAATATCAGACTTATGGACTTGATCTGGACTGGGCTGGGATGTTTTCTTCATGTACCATTATTCTTTTATGTAAAGCTCTTTCTTATACATATAAATGTCTCTGGATTTGTTTCCTAATCAACCCAGACTAACACAGGATGGAAGGCAAAAACTCCATGGTTATTATTTGAAGTGAAACCACATCTGGGTTCACGTCGGGCGGTGTAGCTCAGAGTGCCTGCATGAACACGGGGGAGACAACATCTGCACCCAGGCAGAAGTTTACCTCTGATCAAGCCGCCATCTGTCTGTCACCACAAGGATCTGATCTCTAACAGAATCACCTCCCTGGGATCCAGGAAAGTTCATCTGGAGCTTGCCTTCTCCCTTGACCATTTCCACAGGATTTGTCACTGCATCTCTAAATGCCAGCCCTGAAGTTGGGCCCCTGCCTCAACCGGCAGCCCTCCTTCAACTGCCTGCCATCCTGTGGTAGCTCAGTGTGCTGTCTTTCTCCTTAGACCCAATTTGGGCGCCATCACATTTGGTAACAGTGAGAAAGACATAACTTACTACTTGCGCTTTGAATCTCAGCTACCAGTTCTGGGACCTTGGGCAAGTTACCTCTGGAAACTTTAGTTTTCTTGTCCATAAAGTGGGAGGAATAAGAGTTTCTTTATCCTAGGATTGTTTTATGGACTAAATGGGAAATGAAGGAGTTCCTGGTATGTAATAAATGTTCAATAAATTTTACCAATGATAAAGATGATCATGCAAAAGGATGAGGTAATGCAGGATGGTAACCCTGGTCATGTGCCCGGGACAGTGTAGCTCATGTCATGTTCTCTGGGTCCCATGCTCTGCCACAGTGCTACTCAATCAGAGGTTATCTGCTCTCCCAGGAACATTTGCTAATATCTAGTCACATTGCTTACCGGAGCGGCCCTAGCAAAGTGCAATCAGCTACTAACCTAAAGGTTAGTGGTTCAAACCCACCTAGCAAAACCATGGAAGCAAGGTCTGATGATCTAACTCTATAATGCTTACAGTTAAGTAGTTTTATTCTGTCACATAGGGGCTACAGGTGCTGGAATGGACTCCACAGGAACTGATTTGGCTCTTTGGGTTTGTTTGTTTGTTTGTTTTTGTTTGTTTTTATAGAGACTTTGTTGGGCATCATACTTGGATGTGTGGGTGTGTATTGGGAGGGGGAGGGAATGGAGGAGAATCCACTGCTGGCACTTAGTAGATCAAGGACAGAGATTTTGCTTAAAAAATAAATAAATAAAATAAACTACACTGCCCAACACAACCCCTAACAACAAAGCATTATCTGGCCCAAAACATTTTTCATTGAGCTTAAGAAATCCTGCTTGGTCAGTACCGGCCTAACTTAGCTTCCTGCAGCCCCTACGGTCAACTTGCCCATAGCTGGGTGACGGTGCTACTTCATTCCTCAGACCTCGTCCCTTCGTCCCTTCGAGCACTGGCCCCTCACTTTCTCCTGCGCCCCCGAGGCCCTACCCTGGAATGCTTTGTCAAATGGCCACCGTGCTTCATTACCTTGACCGGAGTCCATAACAGGGCCCTGGGAGAAGGACCAAGCCTTTTCTCTGACCAGGGACAGGCGAAAAGCTGCTTCCTGCATGGCTGTGGCAGAGGGCCACATGAAAACAAGCACATCAGCCAGTGAGTGTTCCACCCAAACTGGCTCCACACCAAGCCCAGCCCATGAGTCACCACCACATGCTGCCGCCTCTCGGCTCGACCTTTATTTATCCCTTCATTAGCTGTAAATCTTCAAAAGCAAAACAGTGGGGAACAGATTGGGAAGGCCCTGGCAGACTCTCACACCAGGCAAATGCCCAAATCAAAATTCAGAGTTAAATACCCAGGCTCTGCAGGAACGCCAGTCATGGCAAACCAAGGCCCCGTGGGCCGTTGCTGCAAACGAGAGAAGTGGACAAATGGAACCCTTCTCCTGACATTATGTAAGTCATGTGGTAACACCGGAGCATCCTTTCCAGGAGACGGAACAGCTGTGTTTAACCATACCCAGATGGCTGGGGACCAATTGAAGGACCGGGGTAATGTTTGCTCATCATTCATGCTTGCACCAGATCATGCTGTACTCCTCAAAAATATGCCTGTGCCCCTGACTCTTCAGAGGTGAAGTGAAATTAAGAATCAGCCCTCTGGGCCGTCGTGTGAGAAAGAAGTCACACTCCTTTTTAAGGAGTATATTGGCTTAAAACAAATCAAGCAGAACATTTTGTTTGGGCCTTTTCAGAAGCGAGCCAGCATGTTGGGGAAAAGGAGAGTTGATAGGCCTTCCACAGGACATCTCGTTGTTGGGGGCAGTCGGCTGATTCTCATTCTTAGCAACCCCGCGTGACAGAGTTCAACTGACCGTCAGCAGGTTCTCTTGGCCGTGAGCTTCATGGGAGCAAACACACCTCCAGGTCTTCTAAGGAGCCACTGGAGGGGCCAAACCGCCACACACTCGGTTAACTTGGACTTCCTAGCGTTATCTTTCTTATCTTCTACCACTTCCATCAGAAACACCCAGGGAGCCCCCGAAGAAGCGAATCCCTGGGCCACACGGAAGACCTAGTCGACTGGAACTTCCGGGGACCTCATTGCTTTGGAAGAGTTCCAGGACAGTGTGACCCTGAATAGACCTCAGGAGAGCTCAGCTGCCGCCTCTGTGTCCAGCACTGAGAAGAAAGACTGCTTGCCTCCCCTGCAAATGTTGCTCCACCTTTTGCGAGTGCAATTCCTGGACAAGATGAGACGGATCCAAAGTGACTCATCGGAACTGCACTGTCCCCCCCACACTACTGGTTTATGTTCCTGACAGCCACAGACTGCTGGTGCCCTTTGCAGTTTGTAATTTCTCTCAACATGCTTACTGTTTAAAAGGATTGAGTGTTTCACCTTACACTCAGTTATCTACTAGCCTGAGCAAACGCTCATCTCCATTAAGTCTTGCTTGTTACCAGGAAACTAGTCATAAAAATACATAAATATACACAGCTATGCCTTAAATCCATCAAACCTCCCCTCCCGCCCCATTCGACAATCTTTCTGAGTGTTAGTATGCGCTCTAAGTATTTAGATGTGTCATCCTCACAGTGGCCTTGAGAAGGCATTCCCATTTCCCAGCTGAAGGAACCGGACCAGCAGCAGAACTGTCTCAGTGTCCGAAATGATCTTTAACTCCAAGAGGGTAGGAGCAGTCCAGTAGTGATTCCGTTCTCACCTTTCATTCAGTAGACCTGGGTTCAATTTCCAAGCAAATTTCAGCAAAGCTTTCAGACCAAGCCAGACTACAAAGAAAGGCATGACAATCTTCTCCTGAAAAAATCAGCCCATGAGCACCTTGTGGATCACAGTGATCCGATCTCATTATTGACACAGGTCAACAGAGCCCACAACAGCTGTTTCCCAACCCAATGCTCCTACAAGTGCCAGGAAATTATTACTTGTAGTAGCTCCTGGAGTCTGGGTGGTACAAAAGAGTTAATGCCAATGACTGCTACCGGAAAAGTTCAAGTTCATTCCAGGGTGCCTTGGAAGACAGGATGATCTACTTCGGAAAGACAGCCACTGAAAATCCTGTGGGACCACAGTTCTCCTCTGCCACACATGGGGTCACTATGAGCCAACATCAACCTTTGCTCTCTCTCTCTCTCTCTCTCTCTCTCTCTCTCTCTCTCTCTCTCTCTCTCTCTCTCTCTCGTAGCTACTAATTTGGTGGTCTAGAATTTAAACTCATCTAGCCATATCATTAGCAAGTGTAAGCATGCAGACCAACTGTGGTGAGGTAAAATTACTTAGTATGGCTCTTCTACTTGAAACTTTAGTAACTCCCACCCAATGGAGACATGGGAGCAGGAAATATGATGTAGAGGTCTTTGACTTGGGAATGGGTCAGTTTGTCATTCTCCTGGGCATAAAAGCGAGCCATCTCAGAAGCAGGGCCAGAAAGAATCCTACAACCGTAAAGAAAGACGAACCACCATCAGCTTGTGTGTAAGGTCCTTACATGAACTGGTAGACGCAGCAAAGGCACCAGAGGCCACAGCCCAAAGACCATGAGACACAGCAGCAGGTATCCTGGCCCACAGAACAAGTAAAGCTTACTGCCTCCAGGCAGGATACTGGCTTGAACAGTGGGGTGTCCTTTGGGTATTTGCCAACACTAAGTGAATTTCATAACACTTGCCCCAGGAGGGCAGAAATAAGGGAATTTCGTAACTGAGAAGCAGAAAACCCTGTCTGACAGCCTGGCAGAGCGGAGGCACTGAAGACAAAATGATTTCATCCTTAGTGTTTTCTGATCCTGACTTCTGGTAACTTCTCTAATAAATCCCCATCATCACGAGTGTGTCTGTGAATTCTGTACGGCCATTACAATGGATTATCAAACTCAGCAGAGACGTAGTGTTATGGGAGAGGCTGCTGGGGCAGAATTAGAGAAAGAAGGATGGAGCACAGAGGCAAGCCTGACCTCTGCCTTGCGGCAAGTGGCTTGGCCTGGTGTGGCAGTCTCCTGTCCTCTTGCATAGCTAAAGGAGGTCAGATGTGGTCCCCACAAAAGTGGGGTTGTTTCGATGGCTACCAGCCCACTCTGCTTCATCAATTGTGTTACATAACTCATGAACTTCTGAGACAGCAACAGCTAACATATGTTAAGCATCTACTGCTCAAAGAGTTTTTCTAAATGCTGAGTCCTTCTTCCTCTTCCTCCCCCTCCTCCTCCCCCTCCTCCGAAAGATGATGCCGTTGCTCACTCTTCACAACTGGGAGGACTGCAGCCCAGAAATGTGTGGCTGGTTACTAAATAGCTAACGTGAGCAAAACAGGCGAATTATAAGGCTCCAGAAACAATACCTTAATTTACCTAATGTCTATTCCAATAACACACATGAAGGCACATCGAGGCAGGTCGTGGGTGAGGAAATGCTAGGTTGTTTGTTTTCCTTTGATTCACATTGGTTCGAGCCAATGTGAATTGGTTCTACAATGTGAATTGGCTCACAAGGTTTCTGCACTTGATCTTAGCCAAAAGGCTGAGCAGCGATGAACAAAGGTTTCTGAAGGAAGCAAAGACTATTAAAATGCTGAGCGGGATAAGTTGAAAACTCAACTGGTGTAGGATTCTGTCAGAGATCCCAGGTCTGCAGTGTGCTTCAAGTGGGGCCTAAGAGAAGCTTTGTTATGATTATTACCATCTAATTTAAAGCTGCAGGCAGGCTGGGGCAGGGAGTGGGAGGGGTCCAGGGAGGGTTAGGGGGATTGAAAATAAACTCTACTAAATCAGTCAGCAGGGCTGGCTTCCAAGTGTTTTAGTGACTAAAATCTTGTGCTTAACGGTCACTTTTATAACAAACATAAGAGAGAAATACAAAGCTCTAAATCAGAGTTTCTTTCTAGAAAATGGAAAGAAGTGTATTGAAGATCTGTGGAAGGCTGAAGAGTGATGGTGCCATCATGCCGCTCTGTGTCAACACCAAGCAAGACCTCGAGTGCAGGCCAACGGGGTGTCACGGAGCCACTTCAGATTTACCGGAGACTCCACGGGTTGCAGAGTAGACCTGGGCTCCCTGGGGTGCCCCTGGCTGTGCCCTTTCAGCCTTTCCTCTGAGGCACCTCTGAATGGCTTCAGACTGTTAACCTTTTGGTTAGTTGCTGTTGTTATTAGGAGTCATCAAGTCAATTCCAATTCACGGCAACCCAGTGGCTGTGCAGAAATAAGGGCTCTAGAATGGAACCATTCCTCAGCTGTCATCTTTACGGAAGCACGTCACCGGATCTTCTCCCCAAGGAGCCACTGGATAGGGCTCATATCAAACTGCCAATATTTCTGTTAGCAGCCAAGCACGTGATCCTTTGCACCATCCGAAGTCTTCAAACTCACTCCTGCTTAAATGGAATCCCTATTTTGTGTACAGAGAGAGCCAAGCCATTCCCAATGCCCCTGCTGACAGCAATCTCTTTCCACCCAGTTTGGGACAATATCTTCTAGACCCAGGTTCTAGAGTAATCATTTGTTCCACTGACTCAATGGCAATGAATTTGGTTTTGACACAGGAAGTGTATACTGGGTAGTCCAAGATGAAATCTTTGGCAAACCTCACCAACAAAGATTCAGCACATTAACTGTTAACGCTATAAGGTCATGGTTTGTTCCTGACCATGTTTGACATCTTTTAAATTCTTCAGCTCAGAAAAACATTCCAGAGATGCTACTATGATCTGTCACTAATTACAGAAACAGCGGTCCAAATGCTAACACCATATTTGACCAGAAAATGTTTTCTAATATTTATAAGGCAGCGAGAGCAAATTAAAATCTAATAAATATGATCCTAGCGAATGAGAGAACTTGTTATTTCCTTAAATCATAATTCTAGAGTTCTGTTCTTCCAAAGGCCCTCCTGACTCTCCCAGGTCAAGTTAATCTGTGTTCCCATTGCCTTTTGTTTATATCACCACTACACTACTATATATGCTGTGATTTCCTTATCATCTCCTCACATCTGCATCCCGTACAATCCCCTGACACCTGGTCCCTTCAACACCTCGTGATCACACAGGCTGGTGTGCTACTTCCATGTGGGTTTTGCTGCTTATGAGCTAGATGGCCGCTTGTTTACCTTCAAGCCTTTAAGACCCCAGATGCTATTTCTTTTGATAGCCGGGCACCATCAGCTTTCTTCACATTTGCTTATTCACCCGCTTTGTCTTCAGCGGTTATGTCGGGAAGGTGAACGTCATAGAATGGCAATTTAATCGGAGAAAGTATTCTTGCATTGAGGGAGTACTTGAGTGGATGCCCAATGTCCTTCTGCTACCTTAATACTAAACCTATAAATATAAGCACATAGATCTATTTCCCCATCCTCATTTATATATTTGCATATATGCATGTTTTTATCTAGACCTCTGTAAATGCCTTTTGCCTCCCAGCTCTTTCTCTACAGGTTTTTCAAAGACTGATTGTTCAGTACATCATCAGACCTTTTTCCAAGGTGCTTCTTGGTGCAGTCAAACCTCTCGTGTTTTGGTTAGCAACCAAAGTGAGTTAGCAGCTGTATTACCCAGAGACTCCAACTTGATGGTGGTGGTGGTGTTAGGTACCATCAAGTCAGTTCCATACCATATGGCCTCATGCACAACAGAATGAAGCATTGCCAAGTCCTGCACCATCCTCAAGCCTCCTGTGCTTGAGCTCACTGTTGCAGCCACTGTATCAATCCATCTCATTGAGGGCCTTCCTTTTTGTTTTCCCCTACTTGACCAAGCGTGATGTCCTTCTCCAGGGACTGGTCTCTCCTGACAACATGTCCAAAGTATGCAAGATGAAGTATTACCATCCTTGCCTCTAAGGACCTATTCCTGTACCTCAGTCTTCTGATTTGGCCAGTCTCTGGTTCTGGTTCTATGCAATTATGATTCTCCCATCAAACAGTGAATCAGACACCCTAAAGTTGATATAACAGAAGTAAATTTGCTTGTAATAAATTGACAGAGTTTTTTGGATCTCTTACAGCAAGGAAGTTAATGTATAGATGCTTCATTTTTCCATTTCAAAATTGGATGTAATGAAGCTGAGGCCATTTCACGGCTTTTTATTCCACCAAGAGAGGAAGTTTTTGTAGGCACTACCACATGGTACATAGGATACCCAGAAGGTACAGCCCTAATGAAGGCTGGAGGTGGGAGGGGGAGGGAGCACTAGAATGGATTGAGATTGCACAACTCATTTTAAAGGCGATTTAATCATGGGGGTGGGGGGCGGGGGGAGTGCTCCCAAATTGATGGGATAATGATTGTATAATTCTCCTTGGTGTGAATGAACAATTGAACTATTTAATTGTATGATATGTAAATTATGTGCCAATAAGACTGTCGCAGGGGCAGGGCGTCAGGGGATGCATAGCTCATTTTCTCCCTATCATTATGCCCTGACCCTGCACCAATACTTCATCCACCTCAGGACTCTAATCCCAGGTGACTGGCATCAAAAAGTCCATTTTACTGGGGCTGTAAGCGGAGTAGAGCAGAACCATCAGAATGAACCTATATCACTTTTGCCCAACTTGCATCTTCCAAATTTCACAGGGGGTTCCTAAGGTAAAACGTCCACTCTGGAGTTCCCTTTTCTTCTACTACACACGTTTGTTGTTGCTGCTAGGTTCTGTCAGGCCAGTTAGAAGTCATAGCAACCCTACACACAACAAAACAAAACATTACCTAGTCTTGCACCGTCCGCACAATTGATTCGTATGCTGGAGCACATCATTGCAGTCTCTGTGTCAATCCATCTCATGGTGGGTCTGCCTTTTTTCCAGTGACTTTCTACCAAGCATGATGTCTTTCTCTAGGGGAAGGTTTCTCCTAATAACCTGTCTAAAGTACATGAGATGAAGTCTCACCATCTGTACTTTTAAGAAGCATTCTGACTGTACTTCTTCCAAAACTGATATGTCTATTTTTCTGGCAGTCAATGTTATATTCAATATTCTTTACCAACACCATAACTCAAATACATAAGTTCTCCTCTTGTCTTCCTACCAGCTTTTGCACATATATGGTGTGATGGCGTAAGTCAGGTACCTTAGTATTTGAGCAATAAATTTGGTTTTTTAACACTTCAAAGAGGTCTTTTGTAGTAGATTGTTCCAATGCAATACATCATTTGATTTATCAACTACTGCTTCCATGAACATTGATTGTGGATCCAAGTAAAATGAAATCCTTGACAACCTCAATCTTTTCCCCATTTATCATACTATTGTCTATTGGTCCAGTGGTGAGGATTTTAGTTTCCTTTATGTTAAGGAGCAATCCATAGTAAAGGCTGCAGTCCTTGATCTTCATCATTAAGTCCCCTTAAGTTCACCATTAAGTCCTTTACCTAGCAAGGTTATATCACCTGCATATCCAAGGTGGTTAATGAGCCTTCCTCCACTCCTGAAACCACATTCTTCTTAGGATAATCCAGTTTCTGTGATGCTTTGCTCAGCACACAGTTTAAATAAATATGGTGAGAGGATACAGCCCAGATATACCTCTCCCGACTGTCAACCACAAAGCACACGTATTCCCTCGTTCTGTTTGAACCACTGGCCCTTAGTCTGTGTACAGGTTCTGCATAAGCACAATGCAAGATACTGGATGTCCCGGTCTTCATAGCTTTATCTTTGATTCCTTGTGATCATAGTTAAATGGCTTTGTAGAGTCAATGAGACAGAAGTAAAGATCTTTCTCATATCTGCTTTCAGCCATGACCCATCTGGCATCCACAGTGATATGCCTCCTTCCATGTTCTCTTCTAAATCCAGCTTGAACTTGTGGCACTAATTACTCTTCATTTTCTAGATGACAAAGAGATTTATTAATATGTGAAAACTCCCCAATACGCCCCCAAACAGAAGAGTTGTCTTTGTCAGTCCAGCTCAGAATCTTTTATTTTGCAGGATGGGTAGAAGAGTGATTCAGAGAGGTGCGAGAAAGTAGGGAGACTCCACACAGAGGCAATTTCAATTTACATAATAGAGATCTGTGAAGAAGAAACAGAGAGGGTGATAAATCTAGTTGTCTGTGGACAACAGACAAGTACATTAGGAGGTAGAGAGAGAGAATTGGAAAGGAGGGGCAAGATCTTATGATGAGTAGCTGGAAGATAAGAACAAGTTCCCCTTTAATGTGCTTCCAGAGACTCAAGAAAAGACTGAAATCCTATTTAAATTATTTTGGCTCTATGCTGGACTTACTGATAAAATTTGAGGCATAGATTAGGCCATTTGGGTTCTCAGCTGATTTCAGGGTTGTGCCCATTACAGCATAAGGTAGCAACACCTTTCTAGTTGGGAATCTTGTCTGTGCTTAACCAAGCATTTTATAATATAATATAATTCATAAGAGACTAATCTAGGTCCACAGGTACATTTTCAAGGAAAGTAAAAAACTCATGTGTATCCACCTTTGGCTAAGCATTTATTTGTTTGTTTAGTTCATTTATTTAGTAATCCATTCATTGTCTTTATTTTATTCTATCTTATTCCAGAAAGGGTAAGATGGCTCTTAAAAATATATTTTTAAAATAAGACACAGCTGTCTTTGAGCCATTCTGATTCATGACGAGCTCCTGTGGAGCAGAGTAGAACTAAACCCCAGAGTTTTCAAGGTTGTGACCTGTCAGAAGCAGATCAACGTGCTTTCTTCTGAGGCACCATGAAGCGGGTTTGTACAACGCCCATTTCTGTTAGGAGTTGAAAGTTTAACCATTTACACCACCCAAAATCTCCCAAAAAGATAGCTTAAAGGAATACTATATGTGCATGAGTGGGAGGGAGTAAAATGGTGAATGTGTAAATGCAGCCAAAAATGAGGTCATAAATGCAAACCATAATGATTTGAATACTTGATACTGATGGGCCACATATTTGGTGCTAGAATTTCTAATATCTGGTTCAAAAGAGAAAGTGAATCAATTGCATAGCTCACCAAGTCCATATGATTAAAACACAGAGAGAGAAGTGAAAACACTCTTGGTATGAAGACCAAATGAGAATTTTTCCAGTGGTATAGAATTCAGTGTGATAAACAAAAACAACTCCTCTATCACATCCTTAAATAGACTTTTAAGCCATCCAGGAGATGCAAATTGAAAGAATGATGAAGATATTACCCTATGCCCACAACCATAGCTAAATTCAAAAAAACAGAGAAGCACAAATGCTGGAGAGGATGCGAAGAGATTAGAACTCTTACACACTGCTGGTGGGCTTATAAAAATGTACAACCCTTATGGGAAGTGACCTAAAACAACTGAGAATCGAAATACCATAGACCTAGGAATATATTTGCTGGGAAGGTAACCCAATGAACTATAAGGCAAACATGAACAGATGCTCTCCCGCGTCTATTACAGCACAGTTAGCAACAGCAAGAAGCTAGAAACAGCCTAAACCGAAATCCTTGACAACTTAGAAGATTGGATAACAAAAACTCTGGCATATGCACAACGGAATACTACATTTCCCTCCAAAACAGTGATGAAATCATGCAACACCTCATGACATGAATGGACCTGAAAGCCATCATGCTAAGTGACGTTCATCAGTCACCAAAGAGCAAATCTGGACGAGTCCACTGCTGTCAGGATAAACGTCAAGCTTCTGTTCTCAGGCCATGTAATTTAAGCCAGTCTCCCAAGCAACAAGGTAGAGAGGCTACCTAGTGCCAATGAACCATATATCATCCCCTTTATATGTACATCTTAGAAAAAAAAACACTTCAACATAGACGAACTCACTTAAGCTGTGGTCAGTTTTTCAAAATAAGAGAGAGAAGACCATTCAGGTCGCTCCAATCAACAGACACGCCTACAAGAGTGATAAGAGCAGCTTACTGGAGATTCAAGTTGAGACGGAGGGAGGGGGCCATATATATCCCAGAGGTGATTAGACTTCTGGTGGTGAGCAAACCTCCCATGGGGGGTGGGGGGATGCTTAACAATACTTACATAGAACCCAAAGGAAATCACATGGTGTGTGACGAGCTGAAAGACAGCTATACCAAGAATATGGAACTGTCAATAGGCAGACCAACGGTGACTTCTGACTTCAATGCCCTATTTGCTGTATCAAGATATGTATTATTCTGCCAGACCTGTGACTGTCATTGTCAGTGAATATTGTTCATTTTGCCTGACCACCAACTCCCATTGTTTGTGTAAACAGCATCCAGTCACTTAAGGATTAATCTGTGCGTGTGAATAATCCAGGTATTGTGAAATGTAGTTAGCCTACTTTTGTTCAATCTCCCTCTCTCAGTGGTGTTTTGAAAATTAGTACCATGGGCTAATCAATGACACTATAAACAGAAGGTCCTTATGCTCCAAGGAGATGATCAATAAGATTCTCTATCATAAATTAACAAGAAATTCTCTAAGGTGAGCAATAGGCCGATAAAAGACATAGATTCAGGAATGGGTTTTAGGCTCGCACATAATCCTAGCTCCAATCTAAGAACAATTAGTTTTTACATTATAGCCATGCTCAATACTTGCCCTCATGAAGGAAACATAGAAGCTATGGGTGTTAGGCCAAAGGGTAGTCAGGAAATTAGATGATGCCTAGTGTCTGGGTTCTTAAAGGTTTTTTACCAAACAAGCATCCATTTAAATGAGATGCCAACTAAGCCCACATGGAAAAAGCATACCAATATCCATGATCCAAGGATTATAAATTATATTTGAAGGAAGGAATAGTATCAGAGCTTAAATATTGAGATTCTGGTGTGCAGAGGATATGGATGACAGTGGAGGCCTAAAATACATTTTAAGGATCTATACAGGACATAAGCCTCCACTTATTTCCCTCTATTACTGAAGGATGGGAATAAATTGATTATCAGACAGGCAGTATGGGAGAGATGGCTGTAGTAGATCAAGATCACTCTGGCTTGAAAGGGTAAAACCTTGTTATTGATTTCCTTTCTGATACACTTTGGACTTGGGCTGGTTTTTCATCTTTTCTGGGGGTTTTTTTCTTTCATATTGAAGTTTATCTCTGTTGTATTCTCTCATTGCAAGTAGCCTTCTTGAATCTTTGTTATGAGTTTTGCTATGCTTTTGGTATATGAAACCCAGGATATGAACCGGAATAAAGACAACAACTAGAGTAAGGGTCCCTGAAGGGGATCGTGGGGTGGGGGTGGGGGATTAAGGGGGAGCTGATATGAAGGCAGGTGAGAAGAAAAGAAAATGTTTTGAAACTGATTTGGGTAGCAATTTTATAATATTGCTTGCTGTGATTGAACTATGGAGTGGTATGTTGTGTGGATTAGCCCCTAATAAAATGGAGAGATGAATGTATCCTTGAAAACAAAATAATTTTTAATAAGAACCCAAGAGAAGAATACACCTAACACTGTGTTTCTAATTTGACACTTTTGATCTAGTTTTTATTCAGACTTTGGGGACACCAGCAGGGCTCCTTAGGACACTATCAATAGAATTATTGTATGCCCCAGGGGGATGATTTGTAATGTTCTCTATCATAAAATGATAATGGTGTCACCAAATTCAACCACAGAAACCATAATATGTGAATGAATTTTGAGCTCACTCAATTTTAGCCCCAATCTAAGAACAATTAGTTTTTTATAATATAACCCTACTCAATTCTTGCTCTCATGAAGGAATCGCTGACTATATGGGTGCTATAGTAAAACATGCTGAAGAAACCAGATGGTGATTGTCTAAGATAAAACATACTGGATATACTTGAATATAAGCCGACCCAAGTACAAGCCAAGGTACCTAATTATTATCTGGGAAACCAGAAAAACTGATTGACTCGAGTATAAGCCTAGGGTGGGAAATGCAGAAGCTATTGGTGAGTTTCAATAATCAAAACAAATGGAAATAAAATTACTAAAAATTGAGACATCAGTGGGGTGGGGTAATGTATCTAAATATTTATTTTAAATTAAAAATATAAATAAAAGGACAAGTCATTCAACATTAGTAAACCAGCACAGTAAGTGAAAAATAGGTTAAACAAAAAGGTATCAACAATGATACCTAAGAGTACTATTCCCTGAGCTCAATCAGCAACTAAGCTAACATAAAGCGCTAAAATCCTTCAAAACTGGATTCCTCATCATCATCCGTATCCCAATGCAGAGCTTCAGCTGGTGTGAGGTCATCATAGATGCTGTCCTCACTGAGATCGCTGTCATCACCATCACTGCTGTCATTTTCATACAAAGCGCAGTCTTCACTGCCATCCATAGCATTACTAGTACTACATTTCTGGAAAGCACATCACACCATGTCTTCTGGAATGTCTTCCCATGCATCTCGAACCCACTTTGCTATTAACTCTGTCAGGCTTCATGAGATTTCCTCCTTTTGTTAGTCGGGCTTGACCAGATGACATCCATTCATGCCACTGACCCATGTATAAGCCAAACCCCAGTTTTTCAGCACATTTTTTGTGCTGAAAAACTCAGCTTATACAGGAGTATATATGGTAGGTCTTAAAGATTTGTCTTCAGACAAGCAGCCATCCAAGCAAAGAGTCCACTAAGTCCACATGAAAGATGTGTGATCCAAGGATTATAACTTTCCTCCAGTTCTCAAATGCATCCTCCCCCCACTATTGATCCCAATTCTACCTTACAAATCCGGCCAGACTAGAGGATGTACACTGGTACAGACAGGAACTGGAAACAGGGAATCCAGGACAGATGATTCCTTCAGGACCAGTGGTTAGAGTGGTGATACCTGGAGGGTGGAGCGAAGGTGGGGTAGAAAGGGGGAACCAATTACAAGGATCAACATATAACTTCCTCCCTGAAAGATGGACAACAGAAAAGTGGGTGAAGAGAGACGTCAGCCAGTATAATATATGACAAAATAATAATTTATGAATTATGAAAGGTTCATGAGGGAGGGGGCAGGGGGAGAGAAGGTGGTAAATGAGGAGCTGATACCAAGGGCTCTAGTAGAAAGCAAATGTTTTGAGAATGATGATGACAACAAATGTACAAATGTGCTTGACACAATGGATGGATGGAGTGTGATAAGAATTGTACGAACCCGCAATGAAATGATTTTTTTTTTAAAAAAGAAAAGAAAGATGTATGTCAGCCTGTGTGATCCAAGGACCATAAATAAAAAGATCCAAAGGAGGGTATGATATCAGAATTTAATGTTAACACCTGATTTGCAGAAGGCTATGGATGACAGTGGAAGCCTAAACTCCACTTGCAGGATCCCCACATAGATTAAGCCCCACTGAACATAGTTGAGAGATGTGGGTGGTCTTGCTACCAGATGGAGAGCCATGTAAAGTCATTTATGGCAGATGTTGTAACTGTTTGTTGTGAGGTGCCACCTAATTGGTTCCAACCCATAGTGATCCTCTGCAACCCAGAAGGAAATGCTGCCCAGTTCTGTGCCATCCTCCCCACTGTTCCTATGCTTGAGCCTGTTGTTGCAGCCACTGTGTCAATCCATCCTGTTGAGGGCCTTCCTCTTTTTCACTACTCCTCTATTTTACCTAGCAAGGTGTCCAGGGACTGGTCTCTCCTGACAATATGTCCAAAGTATGTAAGAAGTCTTGCCATCCTTGCCTCTAAGGAACACTCTGGCTGTAAGTGTTAGTCCAGGTTGACTAAAGAAACAAATTCAGAGACACTCACATGTGTATAAGAATGAGTCTTATTTACAAGAGCAATTGAATATTGATGAAATATCCCAGCACAGTCCATATCAAGTCCACAAGTTTGATATTAGCCCATACGTCTGATACCAATCTATAAAGTCATCTTCAGACTCACAAAACACAGGCAATGATGCCGAATGCAGGAAGAGCACAGCCAGTGGTTGCAAAGTCTCGTGGATCCAGTGGCGGTGGAAGCATCTCAGTGTTTGGCAGAGGTCTCCACGAGGCTTCTCCAGCTCCAGAGATCTGGCTCCATCAGCCTCTCTCCATGTGTCTTCTACACAGGGATGTCTTGCAGGCAGTGAGCAGAGAGAGAGAGTGACTGTCTCCTGTCTTCAAGGAGGAAACACAGGAGTTCCCAAATTCCTCAGGAGAAGGTCATGCCCACCCAGAGGCCTCATTGGCTATCACCTGATTGACAGGCTAGACTCCACTCCTTCACTCTTAATCCTCAATTTGACACCAGATTCCGTAACTACCACACAGTACTTCTTCCAAGATGGATTCGTTTGTCTTGTGGGCAGTCCATAATATTTTCAATATTCTCCACCACCACAATTCAAATGCATAGATTCTTCTTTTGCCGGCCTTATTCAAAGTATAACTTTCATGAGTCTGCACAGAAAAGATTATTCCATTTTATCCATACCAGAACCCTATGCAGTAGATACCGTTACTCAATGTTATAGCTGCGGAATGTAAGAGGTTAGCTAGTTTGTCTTAACCATTGAGATGCATGTTCAAGTTTTGAACAGTCATCTAACTCCCAGGCCCCCACTCTCTGTACCCCCTTTGCTACAGCGCTAATGCCACACCGTGTCACAAAAGCACCCCTCTTGGTCAAACGTTATGGGTCTCCAAAATCATCACAATAAGCATATGTTTCTTAAGATCGTGGGAAACAAGCCTCTGTGGTAAGAGGTAGGTCCTCCTCTACTTTGGGGTGGTTTCCATTCCAGAATCATTTAAAGTAGTCATAATATATCACTGGAGAGTCTGGTCAGTGTGGAGCTAGCAAAGATGTGGTTGATATGCTGTTTCTTCCCAGGCATCCTCCTTGGGCCAGCAGGGTAAAGGCATCCTTAAGAACGTTTCTTGCCTCCTATAGAATTCAATGACCAGATGAGATGCTCATGAGAAGATAGCAGGAAAAGAGTGGCGGGTGGCAAACTGGGTAACGTTGAAGGTCTAGGTCACAGGCACTGTGTGTCCCAAACTCAAGAAGCTCCACAGTCACAGGCTCAACTGGCCAAGAGAGGTAGGTGATGCAGCTGTGTGCAGAGCAAGAACATCTGGACAACAATGTCAAATCAGAACGTGAGAGTTTTCAAAAATCACATTCCCTGCCCTGCCCCAGCCTTACTGAATGAGGCCAGAGAGAAGCATGTTCAGCTGATTCTGATGGACAAAGAAGTTGAAAACCTCTGAGCCAGGTCTTGAAGTAAAGATAGCTCTCACAAATATTTTATTAAAGCTCTCTCTCTCTCTTTTTTTTTTTAAAGAAAAGCAGACTGTCACATGCAGCGCCTCATTTGGATGTGTCTGGAGTCTTGGGAGCCTGACTACCCTACGTTCTCCTACAAATGGACCTTGAGACTTGTTTGGAGGTTCTAGCAGGGGAGCGCAGCTACTCATATACCCTTGCCCGAAGGACGGTCTTCCTTCTATCGGGGAAGGTCGTCCTCTTCAACCGAGCATGCAGCTTTGGGAGGGATGCACATGGAGTGGTGAGGGAGGAAGGGGACACCCACCCAGCCAGCCAGATTAGCCGAATCAACCCTGGCAACCAATGGGGTGACAGATGTCGCAGCCAGATCGCCCTCACATCCTATTAAAGCTCTCTTAACAAATGTTGGACTTTAAGCTAGACACAAAAAGTGGGATGAGCAAGAGAAAAACAGATGCTGTCCTCGAATTTACAGTTCAGTAGCAGGAAGAAACAGCCAAATCAATAAAGCCACATGAACATATACTTACAGCCCTGTGCCTTTCTCTCGCTCAGAATCAAGTCTACTGGCTCCACAGCTGAGGGGACTGGATTCCTTAGGGCTCAGGACACTGACTTCTAAGAAGCATGAGGAAGGAACAGCCTTTCTGAGAGGCATAACCTGGAAGGAGGAAAGCACCCTCTGGTGGGCCCGTGGGTGGTGGCACCTGAACAAACCCCAATCTCTAAGTAAGAAGTAGGAGCTTCCCTGCAGGCAGGTGGCACAGAAGCAGACAGCCTCAAAGTTGTCAGGAGTGTCAGCAGACTCTATTTCGTTCCAGCTATAAATCTCTTTAGTGTCGAATCAGCTACTTAGTGAGAAGACATTTTCCCCTGGGTCCGTTGCTAAGCGCTTTTCCTTCTGGATACCTGGGAGTTGTTGGGGTTTTTCCTTTGCTGTGGAGTCAAGTGACATTTTTTGCAGTCAAGGTATCACTCTGACTCCATGTCCACTCTCCCCACAGCACACATGTAGGGCCTTGTCCTCAATGCATATGTGTTGAATAAATAAATGAACCACCTTATCCCACCCAACTCAAAATGATCTACTTTGTGGGATTTCTGAAATTCAGAACAAATAATCACTATAGATGAAACCCTAACTCTCTAAGAGCATATAATCCATAAAAGAGAAAATATGAGGGGATGTCAACACATTGTGGAAAACTCCATTTTCCTTATCATACTATTTTTCTTTATATTTTTTGAAGCCCCTTGGTATGATCTGAATACTGTCTATTAAAAGAAAACTACTCATAAAAGGTGTACTTTATGCTTGGAATGCACCTTAGTATCATATGATAATAAGTTATATTATTTAAATTAAATTACAATAAATCTCATTATTTAGATAAAATTATAAAAAATAGGAGTAGCTCATTCCTATTCCATTTTTGTGAACATGGTTCATATCTTAGAGAACATGGAGGTCTGAGTTACATTCAGGCTTTGCGGTGATTAGCGTTACATATCAACTTGGCTGTTCTCAGTGTAGCCAGACATTGGGTTGCTCTTTCAAAATGTCATATAAGGTACTCACTTCCCATCTTGTCGTCTGATGTGAACAATCATTTGAAACTCAATCACTTTAGTGGTGAGTGTGGCTTACATCAATATATGTATATATTTGGATGTCCTGGAAAAGCTTGCGCGCTGTAGACCAGTGGTTCTCAACCTGCGGGTCGCGACTCCTTGGGGGTTGAACAACCCTTTCATAGGGGTCACCGGATTCATAACTGTAGCAAAATTACTGTTATGAAGTAGCAATGAAAATAATGTTATGGTTGGGGAGACACCACAACATGAGGAACTATGTTAAAGGGTCTTGACTTTAGGAAGGTTGAGAACTACTGCACTAGACCCTATATCTTCTTTGTCATCTTTTAACTTTAGTTTTTAAGACATGAGCCAATAGCCTGCCCTCTAACCTGCAGATTTTAGGACCCACCATCTCCCACCCCAGGAGCCAATAGCCTTCCATCTGATCTGTAGATTTAGGATTCATCAGTTTCTGTGGCCATGAGAATCAGCAATAGCTTCTAGCCTGATGCTTGATCCATGGACTTGTCAGCTTTCATAACTATGTGAACGATATCCTTGTAATACATCTCTCTGTGTGGGTATTTATATATGTGGTGGATAGTGGTTGGTCCTTCCTTCACTAGACAAAGTGTGGGGGGGTGGGGAAGATGTAAGCTTAGGGCTTCCAAGTCACAACTCAAGCACCGCAAAAGACCTGAAAATGGCCACCTTTGCCCTGAAAGAGCACTTTGTTTCTTATACTAACAGAGCTGATGCTGCCAAACAAGCAAACCTGGAGCCTGACTGGAAGAGTGGCTGAATTACATCAAATAAATTTCTATCCTCAAATAGGGTCTGCAATCACAGTGAGGGCATTGATTACAAAGAAGAAAGGTGATCCTGAAGCCTGGGTTGGTCAACTAATCAGGAATGTGGGGACATTGAGCCCCTAAATTCTGCTGAATCATTCTTCCCAAGAGAATAAGTCTTTGTAGTCCCAGTTGAAGAAATTGCTTTGCGTTTGTCAGCGAAGCCACCCTCTCCAGTAAAACAAGCCTTATCCCATTAACCTACCTGTGCCTGAGAAGTCTTCATATGAAATATCACTAGCGAAGGGGCTGCTGACATTTCCAGGGGCAGACGTGTTTACAAAACATTACTAAAGGCCTGAACCCATCTGTAGTGATTTTCCTATTGAGTGCTACTGACCAAAGAAAGAACAGACTAGTTGTGGGATGGCATAAAGAACATCATATACAAAGAAATGTAAGGATCAGTTGAAGAAATGTAAAGACAGGAGAGAAAAGACAAAATTGGATCAGAAGAGACTCTGAAACATGCTTTGGAGAATAGAGTAGCTAAAGCAAATGGAATAGATTACAAAGGAAGAGAGTTTGTGATAGAGCTTTGATATCAACTTGACTGTACCTGTAAGGCGATAGGGGTAAAGTCCAACCTCTCAATCAGGTCACAGATCGATGATGCCTCTTTGGGGTGAGGCCAAGTTAAAAGAGACAATGCAGCAAAAGAGCCTCTCTGATATGCTCTTCTTCCTGCTTGCTTGGATCCTGCATCTGGTGTCTGGAGCCGGTGGCTACCATGTAGCCTGCTGATGCTGTGCTATGTCAGTGGCTTGCCATGTTCCCATCTTGAATCAAATTGACTGCCTCCACCAGCCTGCACTTTCATCTGTGGGCAGCTGCAAGAGTAGGGAACGGT
Organism: Tenrec ecaudatus; assembly: GCF_050624435.1. NCBI lineage: Eukaryota > Metazoa > Chordata > Mammalia > Afrosoricida > Tenrecidae > Tenrec > Tenrec ecaudatus. Next base: position 89,813,257 of record NC_134532.1, read on the forward strand.
CAGCCTCTCGCAACTGACCTATGGAATGGAGTTAAACTGGACTTGCCCTTTCTGAAGCTGTGTGGGCTGCTTTCTTGTTATGAATTCCTTTCTTGATAGAAATTTTCCTAAGTATCTATATGAGTGTCACTGATTGTGTTTTTCTCAAAAATTCAACCTAACACAAGTTAAATAGAACATTTCAAAGGGGAGCTAAAGAGACATGGGCAATGCGGGAAACATCAAAAGAAGATAGACATACTACATAATCATTCTACGAAAATGAATTGTCAACATTCAACCATTTCAATGGGTGGCATAGGATCAAGACCAGAAGGTGTTGAAGAATAATTTCAAGCTGTACTGAAAGGATTGGCAAAAAGCAAGGTTCCAGTAATTGACAGAATAGCAATTGAAATCTTTCAACAAGCTGGAAATGCTCATTTGTCTATGCCAAAAAATTTGGAAGCTACATGGCCAACTGACTGGAAGAGATGCATATTTGTGCCTGCTTCAAAGAGAGGTGACACAACAGAATGTGGGAATTGTCAAATGATATCAATAATATCATATTCAAGTAAAATTTTGCTGAATATAATTCAAAAACCATTCTAGCTGTGCATCAAAAGGGAGCTGCCAAGCCAGATTCAGAAGGGGAGATGGGATGAGGAATATCATTATATTCTACATCATACGCCTGAAGAAACTAAGTTTCAGAGCGGTAATAAGCTTGCCTGAGGATGCCCAGTTACTACCTGGCAACCCCAGAATTCAAACCCTTGACTCTCTCACTCCAAAGCTAATTAATCACTCCTTCCATGCTTCCACGTATTTTACTAATATAGTACTTGAGGTAAGATAGTCAATATTAAAATACAAGAAACCCTAGCGTTCCAAATCACAAATAGTGAGAATTTGATGTCGCTCCTCTTAAAGTGAATGAAACTACTTATCTTTGTTTTTAACATCCTATAGGTGAAGATATTAAATCTGACAGCTAAAGCTCTGATGGGCCTGGAGACTGTGCACTTTGGAAATAGCCATCGCTATGGGGAATGGAATCCAGTGAGCGACTATGACTGTGGAATGATGTGCTATTTAGCAGGTGTCCCTCTGCCTGAGTGCTGTGGCCTTTCTACCTCGGGTGGATTAAATCTGTAGCCAGAAGTACTTGTCAGTCTCGGGTATTTTTCAATTCAATAGCATATTACACAAGCTTCCAAGTTAGGAACGTATCATTTCGGGGAAACTTGAAGATATGAGTCTAGGGGTGGAGTCTATCCTGTCAATCAGGTCAAGGCCTGATTGATGGTACCTCCTGGTGGGCATGGCCTTCCCATCAGGAGATTCCTAGAAACTTCCTCTCTCTCTCTCTGCCTTCACCTTCCTGTTGACACCACATGGAGACCTGTGTGAGCCCTGGAGATGTGTCCACTGCCAGTGGATCCACAAGACTTTGTACCCACTGGCCTGTGCTCTTCCTGAATGCTCTTCTGCATCATTGCAGGTGGTTGTGTGAGTCTGAAGAGGGATTTATGGACTAATATCAGACTTATGGACTTGATCTAGACTTTGCTGGGATATTTGCTCCATATGGAATTACTTCTTGATATAAAACTCACTCTTACATCTATATAAGCGTCGCCAATTTGTTTCTCTAGTCAACCCAGTCTAACCCAATCAAGATGTCTCAAAATCCACACCATTCTCTCAAGACGGATGACCAATTTATTTACTTTTGAACTGATTTAATACAGTAGCACATAGTTCTGTGATTTCTTTTTCCCTTCCATGTTTTTCTTTCTTTCTGTTCCTCTATTTCTTTCATCATACCTTCTAATATACTTTTTATCCTCTTCTTATGATCTCCTGTCCTAGTGACCTTTGAGCAACATTGCTGAGTGGTTTTGTCAACATCATTTCATGACCCAGAGCCCTGTACTAAGTTGATTTCCTCTTGGCATCTTGAGTGAGGAAACACTGGAAATACACGATGCAGCATTTGTCCTGGGTTCCCTATCTGCATGTTTAAAACCAACCATCCCTTTTGGTTGATACTAGTATTAAGCTCTATGTTAGCCCAGTTAAGGGAGCAAAACCAGTTTAGTGAATGTATATTGTCAGGATAATGGAGAAGTTAACAGGCTGAAGTCTGACCTATGGATTTGAGACTTGCTAGCTTTAACAACTGCATAAGCCATTTTTAAAAAATAAATGTGTGTGTATTGTGTGTAGTGAAGTACATATATATAGTGTAGTGAATATATGCTTTATTTTCTTCAAGAAATTGACTCATGCAATTGCGAAAGCTAGCAAGTATCAAATCTACAGGTCAGACTTCAGGCTGATGGCTTCTCCACAATCACATGGTTTCAGGGGCTAAAAAATCTCAAAATCATCACATCAGAAAGAGGTTGCTGCCTCACATTCCAAGCACCAGAATCAGATAATGACCAAGTGGATACAGGAGTCAAAAATAGCAAACTTTGTCAGAGCAAGCACATATATTAGGTGCAGGCCTCTTCCTGAAAGACACTGATACCACTAGCATGTATACAATGGGAAATGCACTAGCTCCTAATATATAATATTTTGTGAATAATAAAGAAGCTCAATATCAGCAGCTAAAACCAGGCCAGGGGCTGACTATGGAACAGTCAATTTTAACTTGTAAGTGAAGAAAATGTAAATAAGTCCACAGTTCCAAAATATGTCCATGAGTCTATCTCACCTGAATTTTGAGAATATCTCAAGAACAGATTTGATACATTGAACATTAAAGACAGCAGAGCTGATACGCTATGGGAAGACATCAAGACTATAGCTCATGAAGAAAGCAAAAGGTCATTAAGAAGTCAGGGAAGTTAGAAATATCAAAGTGAATGTCAGCAGAGACTCTGACATTTGCTCTCACATCATTAACTAAGGTAAGTGAAAGGAATGATGTCAAATTGCTGAACAGGGACTTTCAAATGACAGCTCGAGAAGACAAAGCCAAATATTATAAGCAACTGTGCAAAGACCTAGAGTTTGAAACCAAAATGGGAAGTCATGCTCAGCGTATCTTAAATGGAAAAAACTCAAGAAAAGTTTCAAGCATTGAGTTGCAATATTGAAAGATCCTACGGGCAAAATATTGAATGACACAGAAAGCATCAAAAGAATACACAGAGCCACTGTGCCAAAAAGCAATAGTCTACATCCCACCTTTACAGTATGTGGTGTATGCACAAGAATCAGTAGTACTAAACAAAGAAGTTCAGCTGCATTGGAAGCATTAACCAAAACCAAGGCTTCGGGAATTGACAGAATACCCATAGAAATGTGTCAAAAAGTTAGGAAGCACTGGAAGCACTTACTCATCTGTGCCAGTAGATTGGGAAGACAGCTACTTGGCCAACTGACTGGAGGAAGTTCGTATTTGTAACCATCCCAAATAAAGGTGATCCAACAGAATGCTCAAATTATAAATAATTTCATTGATATCATATGCAAATGATTCTTTTCTGAAGATCACCCAATAACAGTTGCAGAAGTGCATTGATAGGGAGCTGCCAGAGGTTCAAGCCAGATTCAAAAGAGGTTGTAGAATAAGCAATATCAGTGCTGATGTCATATGGATCTTGGGTGGAAGCATATTATGAATGCCATAAAGGTATTTGCTTCTATTTTATTGACTATGCCAAGGCATTGGACTATGTGGATCATAATAAACTACGGATAGCCTTGAGAAGAATGTGAATTCCAGAACATCTCATTGTGCTCATGAAGAACTTGTACATGGATCAAGAGGCAGTTGCAGGAACAGAACAAAGGAATACTGCATGCTTTAAAATCAGGAAAGGTGTGTGCCAGGGTTGTATCCTCTCACCATACTTATTCAACCTGTATGCTGAACAAATCATCAGAGACACTGGATTATATGAAGAAAAACATGGCATCAGGATTGGAGGAAGTCTTATTAACAACCTGAAAATGCAGATGACACAACCTTGCTTGCTGAAAGTGAAGAGGACTTGAGACACACGCTGATGAAGATCAAGGATTGACTTCATCAATCCTTGTATGACGTAGGCTTCACTATGGATTAAAACTCTGCGATCGTTTATTGTGCCAGCCTGGCCGATAAACACAAGTAGGATTAACTGAAGGGCAGAGGGATAAATGGTTCGGTGAGCCAGGCCTTGCTTGTTCTGTGCCTCAATTTAAAGGGGTACACTACCTGTGGGATGCCTAGCCTGTGGACTGTGTCACTGTAAGTTGAGGTCCCTTTAAGCCCACACGATTGGAATGTTCATCTCTGGAGCTGGAAACCGACAGTTGATGACAGTTGGGGACCTGCCTTGCTATTTGCTGCCTGGATATATATAGCCCAGCTCTCTCTACAGAAGGGGACTGGCAACTGGCAGCTCTCAAAACTTGAAGGACTGCTAGTGTCTCACTGCTTTATAATTTAACTGTTAATTTCTTGTATTATCTATCTGTATATAATTTAATGGTTCATTTCTTGTATTATATATCTATCTTTATAAATATATTCATATATAATCACTAGAAATCTGGTTTGTCTCTCTAGAGAACCCTGTCTAACACAAACTCAATATAAAGTAGACCAAAATTCTCACAATTGGAACAATAAGTAACATCATGATAAGTGGAGAAAAGATTGAAGTTGCCAAGAATTTTGTCTGGCAAAATTAATAGTCATGGAAGCAGCAGTCATGAGATCAAAAGACAAGTGGCATTGAGTCAATCTGGTGCACACGGTCTGTTTAGAGGATTGAAAAGCAAACCTATTCCTTTGAGGACTAAGGTGCACCTGACCTTAGAAAAATATTGAAGGCCCAGCTCAAGCTGAGAAGAAACAGCTGCAAACACCCATTGATAATTGGAATGTGGAACGCATGAATCTAAGAAAATTGCAAGCTATCAAAAATTAAATAGATTCGTGTTCTGGGCACTAGTGAACTGAAATGGACTGGAATTAGTCATCTTTAATCAGTCACCTGGTTTATTATGCCATGAGTGACAGATTCAAAAGGAATAGTGTCATATTTATCATTGAAAAGAGCATTTCAACATCTGTCTTGAAGTACGATATTGTTTGTGATAGGATAATATGTATAGGATAATGTGTATATGTTTATAAGAGAGACCACAATCTGCCTGTGATCAGAAAGAACAACATCTGGTGTCTTAAAAGTCTGTCTTAAAATAGCAGCCATCTAAGTGAGGTGTCAGCTAAGTACACATGAAAGAAGCACATCAGTCTGTGTGATCCAAGAACTGAAAATAGTAAAATCTAAGACCAGAGGAGGGAAGAGTACTAGAGTTTATATTCTGAGCACCCAATCTGTAGAAAGCTATGGATGACAGTGAATGTCTAAAATCCATTTTCAGGGTCCCCACATGGATAAAGCCTCTGTAGAATTCCCTCTGACAATAGACCAAGGATGTGAATAGCCTTGTTATTGGACAGACTGCATTGGAAAGTGGATTAATTTAAAATTTAACACCTTATCATCTCTTCTCCCTTTTGATTCATTTTAAATTTGTCCTAGTCTTTTTTTCCTGACTTCTCTTCAATTTAAGTTTTTCTGTTTTATTTTGTTATTGTTGTTGGGTTTTGCATGTTTTGTTTGTTTATTTTGGTATGTTTTTTATATGAAATCCAGGATAGATAGAGACAGTAACTGAATTAATAGTTTCTTAGGGTTATAGCAGAGGAGGTTGGAGGAAAATAGGGAACTAATAATAATGTGAACAAGAAAGGAGTTATGTTCTAAAATTAATTGTGCTGATGATTGAACAACTCTTTTAAATGTTTAAACCATTGAATTGTATGATGCATGAATCATGTGCTGCCAATAAAACTTTTTTAACAGATTTTTTTAAAAACACAATCAATGCTCATGGAAGCAGTGGCCAAGAAATTAAACTGTGTAGTGCACTAGGGAAAGCTCTTGCACAAGAATTTTTGGAAATGTTAAAGAAAAGGTTAAATGACAAAGATGTCACTTTGAGGACTAAGGTGAGACGAACCAAGTCATGATGTTTTTAATTGCCCCAGATGCATGTGAAAGTCAGACGATGAGGAAAAGAGACCCAAGAAGAATCGATTCATTTGTATTATGGTGTCGGCAAATAACACTGAAAGTACCATGGGCTGCCAGAATAACACACAAATCTGTGTTGTAGGAAGTACAACCAGAATGATCCTTAGAAGTGAGAGTGGTGAAACTATCTCATGTTCTTTGACATATGATCCGGAGAGACCATTCCCTGGAAAAGGACATTATTCTTGGTAGAAAGTCATCAATGAAAAAGAGGAATGTGCTTCATGAGCTGGATTGACAGAGTAGCTGCACCGATGGGCTCAAACATAACGATTGGGAGGTGGGGCCGGACTGAGCAATGTTTTGCTCTGCTGTGCTAAGGATCTCGCCAAGTCAGAGCCAACTTGACAGCACCTTACAACAATAACACTGTTGTGGGAGCATCAACCCAGCACACAATCCTGGAAGCATGAGTCTAAAATCAATGTGCTGGCAAGACTCAGGTCTTTCTGAAGGGTCTACAGAGAGATTCTCTCTAGGCATCTGGTAGGCTGAGGTGTTCCTTTGCTTGCAGCTGCAGCCTAACCCCATGTTCACATAGCCATCTTCCTTCTGTCAGTCTCTTGTGTCTGTTTCCTCTTATGACTGCATTTAAATTGAATTAGGACCCATCCTATTCTAGTATGACCTCATGCTAATGTAACTGATAACATCTTCAAAGACTCTATTTCTAAACAAAGTCAACAGGCATTAGAAGTTAGGTTTTCCAACATATTTTTAAATGAGGAACACACAATTCAGTCCATAACACCTGGGGCCAGAGCTATCAAATGCCTTCCCTGAGTTGACACAGAGGCTACCCAGCACCATTTGCTCTTATTTGTCATAGATGGATTACAATTACTACTTTGACTACATGTTATGTATACCCCCATCTAGTCAATTAGTAAATGTACTAAATTTTAAAGGAGGCTTGTGTCATTCCTCCTAAACATTTCAACTTCTTTGGAGAGATAGTTAATTATCATTCTCTATTCATAAATGTTCAATTAGGCTCACACCCAAAAGTCAAATGTTCAGACCTGTAAATGTTGAAATTATTTTGGCAGTAAATTTCATGAGTTTCCACATAAAGCATTGAAATCAATGCCATTTTATTAGATAGGATTGCAATCCATAAAAACAGCAATTAATCTTAGTGATGTTTAGGTTTTTCCTCTCATCAGAATGAAACTATCCTTCAAAATGTTATTAAGGTTTTCACTTTCTTCATATCCTTCCCAATCTTTGGCAAGGATTTAAATCTAAATAAATGGTTAGGGTCTGCCTGATCATGTATATTCTTGGTATCACTACTAGCAATTATGTTCATCTCAACTTCAGGAAAAGGAAACAGATTTAGTGTCTTTCACCAACTGAAAAATTAAGACTACAAAATTGAATTGTGAGAAAACTTTCAGGAATGTTGTAATCAAAGCACTCATTTTATGGCCATTGTGACAAAGTCATAAGAATGGAGAGAGCAAAATCCCTTGAGTGTCCAGACCACAATTCTCCTAAGTCAGTAAGAGGAAGGTGGGGGGGGGGGGAGAACTGGGGAACCAATCACAAGGATCTATATATAACCACCTCCCAGGGAAATGGACAAAAGAGAAGTGGGTGAAGGGAGACAACATTCATTGTAAGACATGAAAAATAATAATAGTTTATAAATTATGAAGGGTTCATGAGTCGGGGGAGGGGAATAGTGGATACCAAGGTCTCAAGTAGAAAGAGAATGTTTTGAGAATGATGGTGGCAATAAATGTACAAATGTACTTGACACAATGGAGGTATGTATGGATTGTGATAAGAGCTGTACAAGGTCCCAATAAAATGATTTTTTTAAAAAGATTCTCATAAGTCTTAGAAAATGTACAGTGAAAAGGAGAGAAACTTTATGCTGCTAAAAAAATAAGCTTAGTAATAAAAACCCTATAATCAAAATTTCCAGTTTTTGTCAGTCTATGGGTAAACATAAGATACATGAAATAGCACTGACAAGAATATCTTGGATTTCACCAGTCTTTTGGGGTTTGAATAATCAAGGATCTCAAAAATGTCACTCTTCCCCAGCCTTCCTAATTACATGGCAGCCATCACTTGTGGGATGGTGAAGAGGCCTCCTGTGGCCACCCTTCATACCCCATTAAGTCAGAAAATGCAGCTGCTTGACAGTCCATGAAAACTCAAATTCCTTGCCTGAGTTCTGCACTTTATGTTCCCCCACCTATAAACCACACAGTGCCATGCTCCCTTCAGACCTTACTTGACCACACTACACAGTGTACTCTTGGGAAGGGGAGAATACCACAGTTCTGAGTGTCTTCGCTTGCCAAGTCCACATAAGTGATAATATTGTGGTTATACATGTGAGCTCCAGAATTAGAATACCTAAGACAGGATCCTGGCTACAACATTGGGAACTTGGACAAATGACTGAACCATCTGAGCTTCAGTGTTCGCGTCTGTAAAATAGGGAGATGACAAGTATTTATGGATTTCTTGTAAAGAGTTAATGATGTATTATGCATACTCCAGTATTTGACACAAAACACTCAAGAAACATTTGATATTGTTATACCCAAAGACTAAACGGTAGATTACAATTCAATAAAAAGAAAACAAAAATTCTCACACATGGACCAATGGACAACATCACAAGAAACAGAGAAAGGATTGCGGTTGTCAAGGATTTCGTTGTACTGGAAGCCACAAACAGCACACATGGAATCAGCAGTTGAGAAATTGGTACGTAGCTAGCATAGGGACTGGGATGTTCATTGATGCATGCCCAGGAGAGCCAGCATAGGACAAAGCTGGATTTTCCCGCCGGTGGGCATGGATGGGCGTTAACCTGGATCAGCCCACCTGGGCCAGGTGATTGTAATTCAGCCAATGGGATCGACCTGAGGTTGTTCAACACGCCTCCCCCGGGAATCCTTGAAAAGGCAGGAACTGAGAGGGAGAGGGTTCTTGTTTCGGAGGAAAACTTGGGAGAGAGATCTTTGCGTGACCCTGAGCAGTCTCTTCCAGGATGCATCGTCGAAAGGAATCCTATGAGTGCCGCGTAAAACCTGAAGCTTCTTTTAACTCTCATTAAATTCACTTGGATCATAAGCCAGGCTTCGTCGTGAATTCTTTCTCGGGTGGAGCCAAGGACCGAGGTTTAAATCTAGCCCAGAGAGAGAGAGACCTTACAAAATCAAACGATGTGTTGCTTTGGGAAAATCTGCTGGACACGATCTTTTGAAAATGTTAAAGAGTAAAGAGGATTAAGGTCTGCCTCATCCAAACCTTGGTATTTTCAATATCCTTATATGCATGCAAAAGCTGGACAATGAATGAGAAAGACTGAAGAAGACTTGATGCATTGAGATATGGTGTTGGCATCCAGGACAGGTAAACCCTTGGAAACAATAATAGGAAGAGTGATAGCATGAGGGTAGGGGGAAATGGGGGTGTTGAAGGGAAACTGATAACTATGATCAACATATAACCCCACCACCATCTACACCCAGGGTGACGAACAACAGAAATATGGGTGAAGGGAGACAATGGATGGTGCAATGTGAAAATAATACAAATTTATAAATTATCAAGGGTTCCTGAAGGTGGGAGGGTGGGGGAGGGAAGGAAAAAGTGAGGAACTGATACCAAGGGCTCAAGTAGAAAGAAAATGCTTTGAAAAGGATGATTCCAACATATGACAAATGTGCTTGACCCAATGGATGGCTGTATGGACTGTCATAAGAGCTATAAGACCGAGAGACGAAAAAAGATGGTGTCTAGTTAGATCCATCCCCCACCCCGGGAGTTCCTGCTGCCAAACCAGAAAATTGGAATGGAAAGTGAAGGAAATGGGGAGGTGGAGTCCTGAAATAGAATCAGGGTACTAGGGTCTGTCCTGAACCCTGCTTTTTAAATTTTCCACTCACAAAGACAACCAAGAATGCACTCAATCGATCTAGGTTTGGTGTGCTAGGCTCATGGGCTCCAGCTGAGCAGCTTCCTGCACCCAAGTTTGGCAGTGAGAAGCGATTTCCCCAGGCTGATGCCCTAAAGGGGACATAATCCCAGACACAAGGAGAACCTCTGAAAGCTAGTCACAGGACTCCACACCAGAGCTCCCCGCACTATGAGCTGCCTTGAGCAAATAGCCTTGGGATCAGTTGGTGGGTAGCCATAGACTTGGAGCAATTGAAAAGAAGTAAGGAGATTTACCTGAGTCAGCTCGTGGTGTGGCAGAAAATAAGCAGGTAGTCATAGTGCAGCGGGCGAATTCAGTTCAGTTGGCCAAGAAGAAAACAACCTCTCTGATAAGCTAGATCTCCTCCTCTGGGGTCAGGGTGACAGCCCCCAAACCAGGGCAGTCCACAAGCCCAATATAAAAAATAGAGAAAAAATATTTTCTCAGTAAAACTTTCAAGTCCCAGGCTCACTGTTTAACTCCAAAGCAACTGGTAGAACAAATCCTTTAACATACATTAGCATAATAAGGGAGCCCTTGCTAAGGAAGGCCAGAAGTTGGCTACAGAGATCAGAGGCTTTCAATATAACAAAGACCCCTTGGAGCAAGCCTCAGGTTCAATTCCAGTTGGTCAGTGGGGTGGAGGGGACCTCTGAGCTATTAGGGCATCAGTGATCCTAGCCCAAGGCAGGACAACAAGCCCAGCTCCGCTCTCAGTAATCCTGTGCATAGCTGGGGAGTTACTGCCTGTCCTGGAGCCATACATGGGGCTAAGGGAACACCCCAACCCCCAACCTCTGCAGTGCTGCACACACAGCACAAGGCAGATATACCAGTGAACTCCAGCACTCAACACCACGGTGGGAACTGCTGCCTGGCCTCTGTTGTGATCTGGCCTTCAAGGGTAATTCCACCCAAGCGGGCACACCACCCCACTGCCTTGAAGCAGGGTTGGAACTCCTCCAGCCCCACAGTCAGGTGATCAAGCCTCAGTTATCTCCTAACTTACTGCTCTTGTCTTCTCTCTTTCTTCTCTCACCCTTCCATCTTTCCCACCTCAGTCGGTCTCAATGGCCCAGTTTTCTTCTTTTTACTTCTTTTTCTCTCCTTTTCCTCTTCTCTCCCTCTCTTTCCTTTCATATGCCACTGCTGGCTTCTGGGCCACTGCTCTTGCCTAGGACAACTCAACCCAAATAACAGGGGGAACGCCAGCCTGCCCTCTGTGGGAGCACTTCATACCACACAAGGCAACTGGGACAGCCATCTACAGAGCTCCACGATGCTGAGGAACCCTCAGTTTGGCCTCGAAGGTGATCTTGCCAACTAGAGCAATTCCACTCAATACCAGTGAGACCCTGCACTAAAAGGGCACACCAACCTGACACCTTGGGGCAGAGTTTAAACCCCTCCGGCCCCACGTTCAGATGATCAGGGATGAGATATCTATTTACTTTTATTTTTCTTCTCTCTTTCCCACCACAGTCAATCTTAGTGAACACATTAGTGTTTTTCCCCTTCTTTCTATTTCTTTTCTTCTTCTTTCTTCTCCCTCTTTTTCTTTTCTTTTTTCCTTATTCTTTTCTGTTTCTCTCCCCTCCCTCCCACATGCCACTGCTGGTTTCTAGCCCCCTACACTCTGCCTGGGGCAACTCCACACCCCTAGTGGGAAGAGCTCCCACCTGCCCCCTGTGACAGTGCTGCACACGGCACAGCACAGGGATCAGCTACTTCTTTATCTACTTTATCTTTCTATTTTTTTCTTCTTTTTTCCAATTCTTCTATTTCTTCTCTCTTTCCCTCCACAGGCTCAGCAGATTCAGTTTTCCTTTTTTGTTGTTGTTTTTACTGTTTTCACCTTTGTTTTGTCTTTGCATTTTGTGTGTATGAGAGAGAGTTAGTTTGTTACTTATTATTGCTCTTGTCTGGTTTCTCCTTTCTCTCTTTATCTTCTCTTCTCTCTCTCTTTCCTTTCACAAGATGCTACCAGCTTCCAGGCCACTCCCTTCCACCTAGGGCAACTTTGACAGCCAGATTCTGGGAACTCCTGCCAGCACTTGTTGGCTTTACATGCAGCTGGAGAAATCACACCGGTGCTCCACCATACCCCAAATGGCTGGAGTATCTCCCCTTCAATTGGCTGAGGGAATTCCAGCCCACCATTGGCTCCATGCTCCTGTGAGAAAATTCGACCAAATCCACGGTGATCTCTGTGACTAGGGTAATTCCACATGCCATCTATAGTGCTCTACACCAAGGAGAGTACACCCACACATCTTCCGTGGCACTCTGGTTGCAGAGGGAAACACTACACACCACCTGTGGCACTCCAAGCACCCATGAGACACACCACTATGGATCACTGAAAGATCAGCCAGTGAAATGTCACCTTCTTGGGCCCACAACAACCCAACCAGCATCCTGTGAGAAGATTATCCAACTCACATTCCAAATAATGGAATACTGGTTGGCTAGGGTAAGAGTGAAACCACAGGAAGATACAGTGGTAGTCTGACCCCCAAATGCAGCTACCTGCTGGTAGTTCATAGAAGCACTCATACTCGTTCCCCAAGTGAGAACCCAGTGCTCTTCTACTCTCGAAGATGGTGTAGGGCTTCTCTACAACAATATGTAAACAGCAATCAGCCACAACATCCTCAATGAAAAAGCAGGAGAAACAGAAGACAATGCCAGAAGAAGCCATGAACCTAACGATGTGCATAGAAGAAGCAGACATTGGCCTACCACAGAAAGAAATTTTCAGAATGTGACTTGGAGTCACACAGGATATGAGGGAAGCAATACAGAAAAGGGATGAAATGATAGAGGAGATAAAATCAGTACACCAAAGGGAAATACAAGACTTAAGGGATGAAAAAACAAAATCTGGTAGCAAATTAATAGACTTTGCCAGCAGACTTGAGGAGGCACGGAAGCACACCAGTGACCTAGCGAATAACCAAGCAGAACTCAACAAATAGGAAAAGCCGTCAAACGGGACAATCAAAGAAGCTGAAGAAAACCTGAGAGCCATGTCTGGTGCTACTAAGAGGAACAATATTAGACAGAATAATTAGACTACCAGAACAAGACACAACAAAGACGTCAACAGTGAAAATGGTGATGGAATTCTTAGAGGAAAACTTCCCCAGCTTAATAAATGAAGAGCAGGCAACTATTCAGGAGGCTGAGAGAACATCAGCCAGACTAAATCCCAAGAAGTCACAAAAACACTTAATAGTTAAATTATCCAACTATGAGGTAAAGGAGAAAATCATAAGAGCCACTAGGGAAAAACAAATAGTCACTTATAAAGGTACCCAAATAAGAATATGTTCAGACCTATCAGTGGTCACAATGAAGAAGAGGAGGGAATGGAATAACATATTCCAAAAATTGAAGGAAACTAATGCAAACTCATGAATACTACACCGGCCAAATTATCTATTAAGATAGATGGAGAAGTAAGAGTCTTCCCAGACAAGAAAAACTCAAAGAATACATGAAAAGAAACCCAGCCCTACAAAAGATCCTTGCCAACCCAGTATAGGCAGAAGATCAACACTCACCAAGTGCAAATAAGAGACCAACACAGAGAACAACTCCACCTATAGGGTGCAAACGAGAAAACAGCCCCCAAGATAGCATTAGCTCGAGAGTGGAAATAAAGCAAGAATTAACCACGCACTCACCCATCACAAAAAGTGCAAGATGGCATTACAGAGTCCACAGATGGATGTAATAACACTGAATATCGATGGCCTTAACTCAGGCATTAAAAAGTAGAGGCCCACAGACTGGCTCAGAAAACATAACCCATCGATCTGACGCCTTAAGAAGATACATCTCAAGCTTGCAGACAAAAACAGGTTGAGAACTAAAGGCTGGAGAAAAATATACCAAGACAAATGGCAATGAAAAACAGTAGGGTTAGCAATCTTAATCTTTGACAAAATTGATCTCAAGATACAAGTATAGCAAGAAACAAAGAGGGGCACTATATAATGCTCAAGGGAACAGTAGACCAAGAACCAGTGAGAATAATCAATACATATGTGCCCAATGAGAGACCCGTGAAATTTGTAAATCAAACACTCCAAAAGATGAGAAAAGAAATCACAGGCTCAACAATTATAGTAGGAGACTTTAATACACCATTCTCTGAAAAAAGACAGATCACAGGGAAAGAAATTCAATAAGGAGACTACAGAGCTAAACAGCGCAATGTACCCGATCATTATCCATAAGAGAAATGCAAATTAAAACAACTATGAGATACCACCTAACACCTCAAAGATAGCCCAATTCAAAAAGTCAGAAAGTAACAAGTGTTGGAGGGGCTGTGGGGAGATAGGAACTCTTGTCCACTGCTAGTGGACCTGTAGGTATGCACAGCTACTATGGAAATCGATTTGGCAACATCTAAAACAGAGGGAGATTGAGCTACCATACCACCCAGCAATCCCCTACTCGGCATATACCCAGAAGAGGCAAGAAACAAACCATGGCCAGACATTTGTGCTCCAATATTCATCATGGCACAGTTCACATTTGCAGGGAGTTGGAAACAACCCAAATTTCCATCAACAGACAAACGGATAAAAAACTGTAGTATATCCATACAAAAGTACAGTGATGAACACATGAAGCATGTTGCTGCATGGGAAGAACTAGAGGAAATCATGCTAAGTGAAGTAAGTCAAGCACAAAAGAACAAGTACAACATGAGTCCACTGAGGTAAGCTTTAAAAAAAAAGGGTCATAGGGGAAAAGCTACTATATGCATACATTCCTGGGGAGAGATCCAGCAACTATGGCAGGGGCCAAACCCAATCCAGGGATACATAAAGCAGCCAACTAAATAAGAGGGGGAGAGAAATAGAGAAAAAAGAAAAAGACATGGGTAGAGGGGGAGCAGGGTACTGATCTACCCAAGGGGAGGATAATGTTTATATATCCACAGGAGAAGGAGAGAGAGACCAGGCTCCAACCTGATGCACCAAGACATGAATACAACATACTGGCATGTACCAGAGAACCAATAAAGAGGTCTTCAGGGCCAGCCCCAATCTTGAATATGTGGACACCCCCCTCCTCCCCCTCACACACACTCAGAAGAATGCACTTCAGAAGTCAGCACTGGGGCTATAGCTTGGGGAGAGGGGCATGTCAGATTTTAGCACATGGGAGAAATTCAAAGGAATGGAGAAGGAGGAGAGGACATCCTGGTCCACCAATCCCCAAGGACGATGTTCCTGCTCAGAGCAGACAATGTATAGGGAGGACCATAGGGCTGACCCCACCATGGGACACACGTCCTTCACTGAACCATGATGCTGTGGGGGACAGCACTGAAGACACAGTTTGAGAATAGTGCACGGTCTAGACTTATCACACAGGGGGCAAGGCACTGAGGGCATGCAGCAGAACAGCAGGGGGAACAGAGTGATGAAACTCCTAGGGAATACCAAAAATAGCTTGGAAGACAGAGTGTGGCACCCCATCAAACTCTACTGGAAAACACTTGTAAAGGCCAAAAAACAGGCCTTGCACTATTTATAGGCTTTTCCATTCTTGTCAGTGGCTTTCTTTTTGTTATTGTTATTTTGTTCCTGCTTTCTGCTGCTGTTGTTATTGTTTTGTTGGTTTTGACTTCCTTTGTTGTTTTATTTGACTTTGCCTGGTTTTTGCACTTATTAATGTATCTGCATATCCATCTAGATAAGAAAGGCTGGGTAAATAATTAAGAGATGAAAAGAATGGGACCAATGGTTCAGGGGGGATACAGGAGAAGGGGAGGTGGGAGAAAGGAAGGGGTGGGGGGGACCAACCCAGGGACAAGGGAACAACAAGTGAACTAAAATCAATGGAAGGAAGGTTGTAGGATGCCTAGTGTGGCTTAATCAAGGGCAATGTAGCAGCAAGGAATTACTTAAACCAAATGAAGCAATTACTAAACTGAACAAGATGGTAGGACAAGAGAGAAGTAAAAAGGAAATAGAAGAAAGAACCAGGAGGCAAAGAACATTTATAGAGGCCTAAATACAGGCATGTACATAGATAGATAGATAGATAGATAGATAGATAGATAGATAGATAGATAGATAGATAGATAGATAGATAGAACTATGTACTCATATCTATATGATAAGAATTAAGGTTGCAGATGGACATTGGACCTCACCCCAAGTACTCCCTTAACACAAGAGCACTTTGTTCTAGCAATCCAGCATTCTGTGATGCTCACCTTCCTGACACAATCGCTGAAGACAAAATGGGTACATAAGCAAATGTAGTGAAGAAAGCTGATGGTGCCCATCTGGGATCTCAAAGGCTTGAAGATAAATCAGTGGTCATCTAGCTCAGAAGCAACAAAGCCCACATGGAAGAAGCACACCAGCCTGTGTGATCATGAGGTGTCAATGGGATCAGGTATCGGGCATCTAAGACCCAGAACAAAACCATACCCAAAGTGAATGGGGTGGGGTGGGGGCGGGCATGGAGTGGAGACCCAATGCCCATCTGTAGACAATTGGACATCCCCTCACAGAGGGATCACAGGGAGAGATGAGCCAGTCAGGGTGCAGTATAGCACCGATGAAACACATAACTTTCCTCTAGTTCTTTGGTGTTTCCTTCCCCCTATTATCATGATCTCAATTCTGCCTTACAAATTGGATTAGACCAGAGCATGCACACGGCTACAGATAAGAGCCTGCAACACAGAGAATCCAGGATAAATAAACCCCTCAGGGCCAACAAGGAGAGTAGAGATATCAGGAGGATTAGAGGATGGTGGGGGGAGAAAGGGGAAATCGATCACAAGGATCAACCTAGAACCCCCTCCCAGGGGGACGAATAATGGAAAAGTGGGTAAGGGGTGGATGACGATGTAAGATATGGAAAAAATAATCTACAACTTATCAAATTTTCAGGAAAGAGAGAGAGGGAAGAAATGGGGAGCTGATGTCAAGAGCTCAAGTGGGAAGAGAATGCTTTGAAAATGATGCTGGCGGCACATGTGCAAATGTGCTTGACACACTGGAGGAAAGTATGGATTGTGATAGAGATGTAAGAGCCCCACAAAAAGTATTTTAAAGATAAAATAATAATAATAAGAGTTGTAAGAGCCCACAATAAAATGATTTTTTTTAAGTACCATGGACCAGAACAAAAAATTCCGTCTTGAAGGAATGAAGTACAGTCAAAATGCTCCTTAGAAGTGAGGATGGTGAGGCATGGTCTCACATATTTTGGACATGTTGTCCAGAGAGTCCATGGGAAAAGCCATCATGCTTATTAAAGTAGAGGTCAATAAAAAAGAGGACTAGCTTCTTTTGGATTGATACAGTAGCTGCAACAATGGACTCAAACATAACAATTGCGGGTATGGCACAGAGCGTGACAGTGTTTTATTCTGTTGTACAGAGTGGCTATAAATTGAAACCAACTTGATGGCACCTAATAACATTGCTACACCTTGAGATTGAATTAGTGGTGAAGCCTGTCCTATATAATTTGTCCTATATAATGCCTGGTTACCATAACCTTCTTTGCAAGGCATTATGTGTGTTAAATATCTTACAGCTACCACTAAAATAAATATTTCTACTGCTTTTTCTTGTTTGACAGGCATTATTTATCCAAAGTTAATTTGCCTGCACAAAAGAATAACCGATCACTTTTCAGTGTCCCTGTTTTCTTCACTAAGTCAAGGGAGTCTCTTGTTCTCCAGAAGACTTGAGATCTTTTCAATAGTGCTATTGTTGCACTAAAATCAGCAAGAAATTCGTAGGTTGACTCTTAAGATTAAGGTGACCCCTTAATCTCTGAAGGGTTCAGCTTCTGTCCAGAGTTGATGATGATTTCCCAAGGCATATATGCAGCTGCTGAACTGCAAGCTTTGAAGTTTCATTTATTTCAAAATCAACAAAAGGTGTGTCTTTATAGTGCAACTGACCTGACCCTCAGGCACCAATGACCTCCCTAGAAGGAGACCACAGTAACTTCATCTCAAAAATCAAACTGAAAAGCTATAAATCAATTAATCTTTTCTGAGACCATCACTTCCTGAATTGGAACTGGTGCCTTCTTGTTTAGAATAAGGAGCCCAAGAGGTTCAGGCAGATTCTGAAGAGAACGTGGAAGAAGGGATATCATTACTCATGTCAGAAGAATCTTTGCTCAAAGCAGAGAATACCAGAAGAATGTTTACATGTGTTTCATTGACTATGCAAGAAATATGGGGTCACAACAAACAATGGACAACCAGGAGAAGAAAGGAAATTGCAACACACTTCATTGTGCTCATGAGGAATTTGAACAAAGATCAAGAGGCAGTGGTGGGAACAGCGCAAGGGAATATAGCATGGTTTCAAATCAGGAAAGCTGTGCACCAGGGTTATACTCTCTCACCATACTTGTCCAACCTGTATGCTGAGCAAATCATCCGAGGAGCTGGCTTATATATGAAGAATAATGTGGCAGCAGGATTGGAGGAAGGTTGATTAACAATCTGCAATATGCAGTTGATACAACCTTGCTTGCTCAAAGTAAGGAGGACTTGTAGCACTTGCTGATGAAGATCAAGGATTTCAGTTTTTGATATGGATTACAACGCAATGTAAATAAAACAAATAGGTAGCCCCATGATAAATGAAGAAAGGTGCAAAGTGTCAAGAATTTTGTCTTGCTTAAATCCTCAATCATTACTCCTGGAAGTAACAGTCAGGAGATCAAATGATGAGTTTGTTAGGTAAATCTGCTGCTCAAGAACTCTTTAGAGCATTGAAAAGCCAGGATATTACTTTGAGGACTACAGTGTGTTGAGCCACGCCATGGTATTATCCATGGTTTCATACGCATGTGACAGCTGGACACTGAATAAGAAAAACTAAAGAAGAATCCGTGCATTTGAATTGTGGCGCTGGAGAAGAATATTGAAGGTATGATGGACTGCTAGAAGGACAGACAAGCCTGTCCTGAAGAAGGAAGGCCAGAGTGCTCCTTAGCGGCAAGGTTGGCAAGACTTCTTATATACTTTGGACATGTTGCCAGGAGAGACCAGTCCCTAGAAAAGGACACCATGCTTGATACAGTGAAGGGACAGTGACAAAGGGAAAAGCCCTTGATGAGATGGATTGACACAGTGACTGTAACAATGGGCTAAGGCAGAAGAACAATTGGGAGAGTGGCACAGGACCCTCCAGTGCTTCGTTCTGTTGTGCATAGGGTCACTATGGGTCGCGCTGACATGATGGCACCTAACAGCGATAACAAAGTGATGCAGTAAGTAATAAAGTGCTTGGCTGCTAACCCAAAGGTTGGTAGTTCTAACCCAGCAGTTGCTCTGGGGAACATGTAGCAGTCTACTGCCATAAAGGTAGTCTTGGAAATACCATGGCACAGTTCTATTCTATCATGCAGAGTCACTGTGGTTGGAGTCCACTCCTTGACAATGGGTTTAGTTCTTCTTCGAGAGGGGAGGGAAGGGCTGAGAGTTTGATTTTCTTCCAGTCTCCGGCTTTGGCTGGAAATATACAGAATTTGTGCGCTCACCTCTTCTCCACTGCCTTCTTTGTTTCCTTGCCTGTCAGGAAGGATCATTGCTTATACTTCAAGAGGCTAAGTCCCAGAAAAACCTTTCATAAATTGTTCATAGCATTCTTGTTAGAAGGGTCCTTTGAAATATGCTCTTAAAATCTTCTCTAGCATTCCTTCTTCCAATTTCTGTATTCTTTTAAGGCAAAGGTACCAAATTTTCACCTATTCATACTTCTGAAGGCAGAATGTGTCATTCAATAGATGTGTACACTTGATGTGGAAGTGTCTTGAATTTTTCTTAAAAATTATTACAATAATAGTGAATTTGAAATTGCTTACAATTCAATAAAAGTGAACAAGGTAATAGCTTCTTCTGAGCTCCGAGATAACATATTTATCTGTTATTTAAAAAAATTTTATATCCTTGGTTCTACAACTACCTTATAAATGCCTTCAAGGATGGAACTTCATTCCATTCATCTTTATAAACAGCAGAATGCTTAGTGCCTGAAATACATTAGGTGACCAATTACTATTTGGGTAGATAACTGAATGGATGTATGGAAGAAAGAAATCCTCACTGACATTGTGGAAAAAAACAGATGCATGTCCAAATCCAACCTGAATTTCCTTCGAAATCCAGGGATCCTTACATTGGATTCTCCATAGTTGGGTAGTGCTGCTAAAATAGAAAACACACGAGAGAATGGCTTTAAAGAACAGAACTTCCCTCCTCCCCAAACACAGTTTAGGAGACGAGAATTGTGAATAAGGCTGTTGCTTCTAGAGCAGTGGTTCTCAACCTGCCTCATGCTGCGGCCCTTTAATACAGTTCCTCATGTTGTGGTGACCCCAACCATAAAATTAGTTTTGTTGCTACTTCATCACTGTGATTTTGCTACTGTTATGAATCAGGCAACTCCAAAGGGGTAACAACCCACAGGTTGAGAACCGCTGCTCTAGAGGAAAGTTCTCTCTCCTTTGGGGGAAAATTCTTGCCTCTTTTCAGCTTCTCCTTCTTAGTCCCTTGGTGATCTCCAAACGACATCACACTTCTCCCATCTGTACTTTCTTTCAACAGTTCTGCTGGTGGCTGAACCGCTCCAGAGGTGGCCCTTTTCTACGCTAGCAAGACCAAAGACTTTGTCAGCCAAATAAATCAACTGATCTATTTTGCGACTGTAGAATTCCAAAACAGAGAAAATTTTCTTCATTTGATCTAGTATCTGTGCTATTCCTTCTATGCTGGTGTGTTTTCTGCCATGGTGGTTGTTTCTAGGTGCCGCACGGGGTTGGTCCCAACTCACAGCGACCTTGGACAATGGAACAAAAAACTGCCCGCAATTGTTCCTGTGTTTCAGCAGCCCCTGGTTGCAACCCGTGTCAATCTTCTTGTCTCTTTGGTTTTCTAACGCTAGGTCGTTGCACACTTCATTGTCATATTTTATTTTGTTTTCTCAAGCTGCCCTTTGAATTTTGCTGTCCAGCTGTCTGACTTCGTTATTTCTCCCATTCGCATTTGCTATTCTGCAATTAAAAGGGCAAGTTTCGGACTCTTCTGGTATTCACTTTCACTTTTTTCTTTCCCGTCTTTTTAATGAATTTCTCTTTCAAACGTGATGTCCCTGATGTCCCCCCACAGCTCACCAGGTCTCCTGTCCTTGGTGCTCAATGGGTCAATCTGTTCTTGAGATGCTCTCAAAATTCAGAAGGGACTGGTTTTCATTTTCTTCAGCTTCAACCCTACTGCACATTTGAGCAATTGGTGGGTCCGTCCAGCAGTCTGCCGCTGGCCTGGTTTTAGCTACTGGTATTCTTCGCCACCATCTCTTCCCCTGGATGTAATCAATTTGTTTCTGTGTATTCCATCTGGAGAGGACCACAGGTATAGTTACCAGCTGTGTTGTTGAAGACAGTATTTCCTGTGAACAAGTCATTGGTTTTTCAAAATTTTAGAATGTGATCTCCAACTTCGTTTCTATCACCAAAGCCATATTGTCCAACAACTGGTCCTTCCTCACTGTTTCCAACTTTTACATCCCAATCGTCAATAATTATTAAAGCTCTTGATGTCATGTTTGATCAACATCAGATTGAAGATGTTCAAGATTTCTTCAATTTCTGCATCACTGGCTTTAGTTGTTGGCATATATGTTTGAATAATAGGTGTAATGATTTAATTTCTTTGTATGTGGATAAATAGTTTCCTATCACAGACAGCATCATACTTCAAGATAGATCTGGGAATGTTGTTTATAATGCTTAATTTTAATGCTGATTGCAACACCATGCCTCTTGATCATTTCATTGCCAGCATAATGAGCCATATGATATTCTGATTCAGAATGGCCAATACCAGTCCATTTCAGTTTAATAGACTTCCATCTTTGTGAGTTCTATTTCATTTTTTACTACTTCCAACTTTCTAGATTCATACTTTGTACATTTTAAGTTCTCACTATTAATTTATGTTTGCAACAGTTTCTTATCAATTGGAGTCATGCTTCATCAGCAAATGAAGGTCCCAAGGTTTTACTCCCAACGGCTTTTACTCCATCCCACATGCCATTATGGTCGACTCTACTTTGAGAAGACAGCTCTTCCTCAATTGTATTTTGAGTGCCTACTGGTCAGAGCAGCTCGTCTTTGGGCACTATCTCTCACCTTGTTCTGCTTCTGTTCATGAGGTTTTCCATATGTAACTGCTAATTTCTCTGAAATGATCAGACTGTTCCTTTTATATGCTCTGTTCTTAGTCTGGAAGCTCTGCTAAAACCTGTTCACTTTGAGTAACTCTGCTGATGCTTGAAATGCCAGTGACTTAGCTTCCAGCATCACAGCAACACACAAACCACCACAGTATGACAAACTGACAGGTGCCTGGTGGTTTGCTATGGTGGTTAAATCCATCAGTGACAGACATAATCTCTGTAACAAAAGATTGTGCAGCCATATCCTTGGTGACAGTTCCTGGATATATGTCTTTAGCTTGTACAGTACATGGGGTTTTCCAGCTCTATACACTCTGCTTTCACTTTGCACAGTTCCTTTAAAAGTTTTACCAGATGTACATTTAACATTCATATTTGTAGCAGCATTCTGTTCGTGGCAATGCGGGATTTCATCACAGACTTTCAAAGCCACACCACATTAGAATCACCCTTAATGCCCATAATTCTACCCACGGTCTCTTGCAAGCAATCTAGAGTCTTGCATGGAGCACATCAAAATTCTTCCAGAGTCTAGCCATTATCCATGTTTAAAATCCTTCCACATCTTGGACATTTGTCAGAGCACCACACTCTCGGGCACCAACTTCTATCTTAGTTAGCTATTCCTGGTAAAACAGAAATACCACCGCCTTAATGATCAGAATTGTATTTTCTTACAGTTCAGGAGGCTAGAAACTGAATTCAGGGATCTGATCTCAGGGAAGGCTCTCTGTCTGTTCCAGGGGGAAATCCTTGTCTCAGCTTCTGTGGAGTTCTGCATTCTTCAGTTTTCCGTGTGGCATCTACCTTTTGCTTGCTCCTGTTTGCTTGCTCCTGTCCCTAGCATGCTCTTTTCATATCTCAAAAAGTGATTGGCATTGAACACACCTTATGTGAATAACAAAGAGAACACTATTCCCACATGGGATTACACCGCCAGGTGTTGGGGTTATGATTTATAATACATTTTGGGAGAGAGCAAACTCCAATAAAGTATAGACTCATAGCAAATGCCAATAAAGTGTAGACATTAGAGAAATGATAATACTACCCAGCTTCGCACACTCTTTCTTCCCTTTGTGGCTCCTCTGCCCTTTTAAAGGTCACAAAAAAGAATCCTAGACTCCTCCATCCAACCCTTTTCTTTAGAGATAAGCAATTTTCTCCATAAGAATATGCTTAGTGCCAAGTTCAGGGACTTTAAAAATGTCATTGCATTGCCCTCTTGAAGAGTCTAACCTTGCAAATCATTGCAATATTGATATTGCTATTGTTAGTGTCTGTAAACTCAGCACCTAGCTCATGGTGACCTTATACACAATGGAAAGGAACACTGCCCAGTCCCACACCATCCCTATAATCTGTTGTGACTGGATCATGCGACCCTTAGGGTTATCATTAGCTGATTTTCAGAAGTAGATTGCCAGGCCTTTCTTCCTAGTTTATATTAGACTGGAAGCTCCACTGAAGCCTGTCCAACACCAAATCAACATGCAAGTCTCCACTCTTTGATAGTTAGATAGATGACTAGATCAATGGAGAGAGAGGTTACAATGTAATTAGTATTACACTGTTTTATATATATATATATATTTGGTATTATATTATAATATTGATGTTAACAATAACAAAATATAGTTGTTACTTATTGAGTGATACTACATGCCAGGCACTGTGCTAAGGCTTTATAGTCTTATTCAATCTTAATGAAAAACCTATGAGGCTCAGAGAGGTTAATGAACTTCCCCTGACTTCACAGCTAGTTGGTGGTAGAGCCGGAATTTGAACTCCATCTAATTTCAGAGTCCTATTTATTTCATCCAATCTCTCTAGTGAAAATCACCCACCTTTTTTTTTATATCACTCTTTTGAGAACTACGTTTCTATCAGGATCAACTGCACTCATTCAATCGCAGATGTGAAATATTTCAAATATGTTGATGCAAATTATTAGGATGTAAAAGCAGGATATATTTAAGAAGTGATGTTATTCTTAAATTAAACTCACAAAATGGAGTAAACTTTTCATATCTCTGAGCTCTCTGGAAAGCCTGTGAAAACACATGTTGCCGATTGCCTCTGCCAGTCTCATTAGCCAGCAGTTGTCCTTCAGAGAGAGAAGTGAAGTTTCAGGGGATCATATGCTCTCTGTAAAAGAACACCTCTTGATTAATGTTTTACAAGGAAGAAGGGAAAGCGTAGCCTCTGCACTGCCTACTGGAAGGTTACAACATGTGCAAGAGGTTGATGTCTTCTCTTACCGGCTGTTGAAACATATTGTGTACCCTGTGCCCACTTGCTCTAAAGGAATCTTGCCATTTGTGAAGGGAATTCTTATCAATGGATCCCTAGTCTCTGGTTTTATTAGCATCTTAGGATATGAATGTTGCTTTTAACCAAGTTATTCATTCTTTTTGCACCCGTCCACTATATCACCATCAGCTCAGTGCAGAGACTAAAAGAAAACACAGTCCTTGGGAAATTCTATCTGCATACTGCTCAAAGAGAGATGTGACCTTCAAAGGGCTCCCTGAAATGCTTGTTCAAGCTCCGGCATTCTTCTATGCTCACTCGCACCTCCAAGCATTCCCAAGCCAGACTATCTTTACAATCTCGAATTCTTCACTCGCCCTCACCTACTGGGCAAGACGCTCCCCTTATTTCTCAACTGGGGCATGCCTGCACAACTCAAAAGCATTCCATCCAAGGAGAAGCGCTCACTTGACAGTGGTCATGAGTAAGCTGCACCAGGTGTTCCATGTATTAATATCAGCCATGTTTGGTTATTTATAACTCTACGTTAGCCTAATAGAGTCCGAGTCTCAGGGACTCTTATTTTGGTTTTCAAAGGAAAGATAAATAAGAAGACGCCTAAAATGTATTGGATGTTTACGAAAGGCCAGGCCTTGTGCCAGAGCTTTACTTAAAGTCATTCCATTCCCATCCCAGTCCTATGAGGGGCGTGTTGTTGTCCCCACCTTGCAGATAAGGAACTGTAACCTGTGAACAATTAAATATCCTGCCCCAGGAAGTGCTGAAGTTAGGATGGAAAGCAAGACTGTGTGCACCCAAATTTTCTCCTTGCTGCTAGCCTACGACAGACTCATAAAAATAATGGCTTCAAGGGTACAGATTCTGGAATCGGGCTCCCTGGGTGTTTGATCTGGCTCTGTCACTTTCCGAATGTATGACTGTCATGTTGCTTAATTTCTCTGGATCTCATCTTTACAATATAGTGATCATTACAGCGCTGCCCCATACACTTTACATACTTGACAATAACGACGACTATTACCATTTTCTTTTTCACGTGGCCTTGCTATCCTCTAAACAGAATACTAGAAACAAGAATCACCAATATTAACAGTACCATACCAGTTGCTTTCTGTCAAGTCAAATCCCACTCATGGCAGTCCATGTTTGTCAGAGTAGTGCTGTCTCAAGGGTCTTCCATGGCTGAGTTTTTCACAAGTAGATTGCCAAGTCTTTTTTCTCAGGCGTCTCTGGGTGGACTTGAACTTCTAACCTTTCAGTTAACTGTCAAGAATACTCACCTTTTGCAACTGTCTGGCAATCTACATCTAAAACCCAGCCAGTGAAAGCCCTACAGATTACAACAGTATAGTCCAGAGCAAGGCCTGGGGTGGTACCCTTCCATTGTGCATCGAGTGACCATGAGGCAGAGGCCAACATGTCAGAAACTAACAACCACAAGGTTTGCTGAAGGTTGATCACAGACCAGGCACTGTGCTGAGAGTTTTACATAAGCTATCTCATTTAACTCGCACACAAATCAATCAAATCATCATAGCTAACCATTTTTGAGCACTTCATATCAAACTCTGGGGGGGGGGGTTAATGGTTTTTTTAATTTAAAAAATCTTTTTCTTGGGGGCTCATACAACTCATCACAATCCATACATACATCAATTGTGTAAAGCACATCTGTACATTCGTTGCCCACATCATTCTTAAAACATTTGCTCCCCACTTAAGCCCCTGGCATCAGCTCATTTCCCCCCTCCCTCCCCACTCCTCCCTCCCTCATGAACCCTTG
Organism: Tenrec ecaudatus; assembly: GCF_050624435.1. NCBI lineage: Eukaryota > Metazoa > Chordata > Mammalia > Afrosoricida > Tenrecidae > Tenrec > Tenrec ecaudatus. Next base: position 89,839,609 of record NC_134532.1, read on the forward strand.
ATAATTTATAAATTATTATGTTGTCATATCTTACACTGTCTGACATCTCCCTTCACCCACTTTTCTGTTGTCTGTCCCCCCAGGGAGGAGGTGATATATAGATCTCTGTAATTGGTTCCCCCTTTCCACCCTACCCTCCTTCTACCCTCCCAGTATCACCACTCTCACCACTGGTCCTGAAGGGATCATCTGTCCTGGATTCCTTGTGTTTTCACTTCCTATCTGTACCAGTGTACATACTGTGGTCAAGCCAGATTTGTAAGGTAGAATTGGGATCACGATAGTGGGTGGGGGTGGGGGTGGCGAGGGAAAGCATTTAGGAACTAGAGGAAAGTTATATATTTCATTGGTGCTGCACCCTGACTGGCTTGTCTCCTCCCCACAACCCTTCCATAAGGGGATGTCCAGTTGCCTACAGATGGGCTTTGGGTCCCCACTCCGCACTCCCCCTCATTCCCAAACTCTCTTAAAAGCCTGTAATTCACATTAATTAGTGAGCAATTACCCACTGCCATTGTGTTGATTTCAACTCACAGCACTGCTCCTCTGGGTTTCTGAGACTGTAAATTCTTATGGGAGCAGACACCTCATCTTTCTCAGAGAGGTTGGCTGCAAGCCTTTGACCTTGCATTTCCATATGCAGCCCACTATGTCACTGCAGCTCCTCAGTAAACAGCGAGGAGCTAGTTTATTCATATTAACTGGGGTATAATTGAAGCTGATAATCAAATTATCCAGTTTTGCAGGTCAGTGGCAGGCTCAGAGGGGTTATCAGTACATTGCCCATGGTCACACAGATGGGAAGAGTTGAAACCATGGACTTTTCCTCCCCCCTCACGTCCATGGACTTTAGTCATAAAAGAAATGTCTGCCCACATTAACTGTGGTTAAAGAGCTCCCAAATGTATTAAAGCTGCCAGACTTACACATTTAACAAGTGAAGATGCTATAATACTCTGTAGCCAAATGTCTAAAATATGCAAAATATACACGAGAGGCTTTGGGATGTTAAATGAGGGAGGGAGGATGGTGGCCTATGGGCTCTGAGGACGTTTTCCTGGAGTATGTGGGGTTTTTACTGAGCCTTGGGGGAGAGGGGTCAGGGCCAGTCAGAGACAAGTGATAAGAAGTAGCTCGGGAGGGACAAGTAGCAAATGCAGAGATGTAGACTGTGAACTGTGTTTAGAGAAGAATGAGGAGATGGGTCTGACTAAGGACGAGTTTGATGTTGGAAATGGAGAACATTAGACACAAAGATAAGGACAGGTTACAGAAGAGCCTTGTTAAACTGTCTAAAACACTGAGACACATTTCTAAGGGGCAGCATGGAATGGTGAATTCTTGAAAGGGAGAGTGCACTGTGAAGCTCAGGGAAGGCTGGGGCGAGAGCCTGCCTGAGGCACTCAGGGGCCTCTGTGACCCACCTGATCACAGGGGGAGAGACGAAAGAGCCAGAGCAGAGACTTGATGAGCACAGTATCAGTGGGGCTCAGTGAAGGCTTAACAGAGATGCAGGGGAGTCTGCCACGTCAGATCGGTGCCAATCTCATTCAATGCAGTCTCCCTCTACCTGGCACTCTTACTGACTAGCTGACCAAGATGCTGGAAACATGTTTGTTAAATGAATGAATGAGTCAACGCAATTCCAGCCCAGGACCTTCATTTCATATGTGAGGAAACAGATCCTGAAAAGCTCTGTGAATGAACCAAACTTATGCAAGAGTGAGCAGCCAAATTTAAACAAAGTCACCCAATCCCAACAATTACTCCCAAATTCAACCTGAGGAACTATATAATGTTGGTGATATCAATAACAGCAATTGAAATTTGGAGAGGGATTACTGGGTTTCTTGTTTAATACAACATTCCTTTTAGTAAACACCGGTGTGATGGCAGAACTTCTAGTTAGAAATTGTCCTGTCATTGGGCCTCCACTCAAGTAACCCCTCAATGAAAGAACACTTTGTTCTATTAAACTGGGATTCCATGGTGCTCATCTTCCTGACACAATCACTGAAGACAAAGTGGGTGCATAAGCAAATGTGGTGAAGAAAGTTGATGGAGCCCAGCTATCAAAAGATATAGTGTCTAGGGTCTTAAAACTTGAAGGTAAACAAGCGGCCATCTAGTTTAGAAGCAACAAAACCCAGATGGAAGAAGCACACCAGCCTGTGCGATCACAAGATGTCGAAGGGATCAGGTATCAGGCATGGAAGAACAAAAAAAAAAAAATCATATAATTGTGAATGAGGGGGAGTGAGGAGTGGGGACCTGAATCCCATCTGTAGGTAACTGGACATCCCCTTGCGGAAGGGTCTCAGGGAGGAGACAAGCCAGTCAGGGTGCGATATAGCAATTCTGAAACATACAATTTTCCTCTAGTTCCTAAATGCTTCCTCCCCTCACCACCTCACCACCCCCTGTCCACCAGTATCATGATCTTAATTCTACCCTACAAATCTGGATAGACCAGAGGATGTACACTGGTACAGATAGGAAGTGGAAACACAGGGAATCCAGAGTGAATGATCCCTTCAGGACCAGTTGAGAGTGGTGAGACTGGGAGGGCGGAGGGAGGGTGGGTTGGAAAGAGGGAACCAATTACAGGGATCTACATATCACCTCCTCCCAGGGGGACGGACAACAGAAAAGTGTGTGAAGAGAGACGTTGGCCAGTGTATTATATGAAAAAATAATAATTTATAAATTATCAAGGGTCCATGGGGGAGCGGGGAGGGAGGGGAAAATGAGGAGCTGATGCCAGGGCTTAAGTGGGGAGCAAATGTTTTAAGAGTGATGTGGACAATGAATGTACAAATGTGCTTTACACAATTGATGTATGTAAGGATTGTGATAAGAGTTGTATGAGCCCCCAATAAAATGATTTTTTAAAAAGAAATCGTCCTGTAAGAGTTTTGAGACTGGAGAGGAAATTAATAACTAGAGATGGATAGATGTGAGAATCATTTGCATAGAGCTATTAATTGAAGGTATGAGAGAGATTTTTGTAATACTATGAACAGAAAGATTTTTAGTTTCCTGTGGCTTTAGTGAAGATATTTTTAAATCTACTGAAGCATTGTTGAATGAGCAATGCAGTGGCCTGCAATCAGAGTGTTACTATCACTGGAATCACTTTATTTGTCTCGGTCACTCTTTATCACACAGGCTAGCTGGGGGGCACTCTGCATGGGCCAGGCTATCTAGGTACACTCTGAAAGCATTACCAAAGACTCCAGGGCATGTTTGTGGATCCTGTTACCATCTTTTCTGAAATGATAGTTAGCTTTTGCCCAACTATCATTTCCAAGAACAAAGCAAGGATTTCAACACTGGCATATGACTATACCATAAATAAAGTAGTAGCCTTGGATAATTGAAGTCATGGTGTTTTCCCCCTTTGGCTTCCTCAATGCAAAAACATCAACTCAAACTAGTAAGTTAAGCTTACCTCTACTAAGTAAAAAACAAACAAACAAAACAAAACCCACTTGGGATGAACAGGGCAGAGTGGAACTGCTTAGTAGGGATGCCAAGGCTATCAAACTTTATGGATTGTTTCATTTCTCTTCCCCAGAGGTGCTATTGGGTTTGAACTTCTGACCTTGCAGTTAGCAGACAAATGCTTAACCCACTGTGCCACTAGGATTCCTCATCGATGACGTTAGACAATGACAAATTAACTAGCTGAAGAAGAAGAAGAACAGAATTTGAGGGGGAGAAAACAGTTGCCTTTCGGTCAATTTGATTCAAACTCAGGGGACTACGGCATGTCACAGCATGTCACAGCAGAAGAGTGCACCACGGGACTTTTAATACCTGAACTTTCAGAAACTGATTGCTGGGCCTTTCTTGCAAAACCCCTCTTTGGGTATTCAAACCTGAAACCTTACAACTAATAGTCATTGTAAATGCTTACAACTAATAGTCAAATAGTTCACAATTTCCTAGGACTCCAATGCCAAATTCCTGCCATTTAAGACACCTGTTTTCTTAGCAAATCGACCTGACGGTGTAATAGTCTGCTCACTGAGCTGCCAACAGTGAGGTCAGTCGGTAGAACCTGCCTGTTTCTCCTCAGGAGAAAGGTAAGGGTACATGCTGCTGTAAAGATTTATAAAGTCTCGGCAATCAAAGAGGCAGTATTAGCCTGTCCTATAAGGTCTCTATGAGTCAGAAACAACTCAATGGCACTGAGTTGGGTTTGGCGTTTTTGGATTTTCTTAGCATAAAATGGAGATTATTCTCACATCAAACCAAAACATAATTACTGAGCCCTCCGTGACTTGCCTATTAAAAGTAAGGATGATTTGAAGCACTTGCTGATGAAGATTAAGGATTGCAGCCTTTAGTATAGATTACAACTCAATGTAAAGAAAACCAAAATCCTCATGACTACACCAGTACGCAGTATCGTGCTAAGTGGAGAAACGACTTCCATTGTAAAGGATTTTGCCTTGTTTGAATCCAATTCTGCTCATGGAAGCAGAGTTGAGAAATCAAATGACACATTGCATTGGGTAAATCTGCTGCATGCGACTTCTTTCGAGCATTGAAGAGGAGGCTGTCACTCTGAGGACTAAGGTGCCCCTGGCCCAGGCCATGGTATTTCTTTTTGTTTGTTTGTTTGTTTGTTTGTTTGTGCCATGGTATTTCAATTGCCTCATATGCATGTTGACCACTTGTCTCTCAGTTTGCTGTCCTAGAAGCTATGTCTCTTGTATTTACAGGATCACTCAAAGTGAACGGGTTTCATTACAGCCAAGAACAAACTATAAGGAAGCAATGGGCTGTCCACTTCAGATGAATTAGTCACTGAAACGCTATGGATGTCATTGAAACAAGGTCAGTTATTGGAAACCTTATGAATAGAAACAGAACATTGTCAGAGATAGTGCCAGAAGATAAGCCCCTCGGGTAACTCAAAATATGACTGAGGAAGCGATGTCGTCTCAGAGTAGTTGATCATAATGACGTGGATGTGGGCAGAAAGGCTTTGGGACCTTCATTTGCTGATGGGCATGACTCAAATAAGAAGAAACAGCTTCAAATATCAATTAAGAACTGAATGTGGACTATACACAGTATTACTCTAGGAAAATTGGAAAACATTAAAAACAAAGTAGAAGGCATAGAGATCAATACTTGAGATGTGAGCTGAAATGGACTGGTTTGGGCCATTTTGAATCAGAAAAAAATTATATAGTTTTCTATACCAGAGGGACATATTCAAAATGAATGGTGTTGCATATATCACCAAAAAGGACATTTCAAGATCTACCTTGAAATAAAATACTGTCTTTGATAGGATATCTATCCACGTGCAAGGAAATCCAATCAATTCAACAATTAGTCAAATATATTAAAAAAACAAAAACTAAAGTTAGTGATGCAGAAATGGAAGAATTCTATGAACATCTTTCTGAAATTGATTAAACATGCAATCAAGATGCACTGATAATTCTTGGCAATTGGAATACAGACGTTGGAAACAATGAGGAAAGAACAGTAGTTGGAAAGCATGGTCTTGGTGGTGGAAGTGAAGATGGAGATCACATGATAAAATTCTGCAAGATTAACATAGCAAAGACTTTTTTTCAGCAACACAAAAGGTGACTATGCACGTGGACTTCTCCAGATGGAATCCACAAAAATCAAATAGACTACATCTGCGGAAAGAGATGATATTGATGTTGTTAAGTGCCATTGAGTCGGTTCCAACCAATGCAGCCCTCTGCACAACAGAAACACTCCTGGCATCCTGTGCCATCACGACAACTATTCCTGTGCTGGAGCCCAATGTTGCAGCCACTGTGTCAACTCATCTCCTTGGGAGCCTTCCTCTTGTTCACCACCCCTCGACTTTACCAAGCATGATGATCTTCACAGGGACCAGTCTCCTGACAACATGTCCAAAATATGTAAGCCCTAGTCTTGCCATCGTTGCTTCTAAGGAACACTCTGGCCATACTTCTTCCAAGACAGACCAGTTCGTCCCTTTAGCAGTCCATGGTACTTCTCCAGCACCACAATTCAAATATAGTGATTCCACTTTCACGCGCATAGAAGGCCATTGAAATTACCATGGCTAGGTCAGGCACATTTTAGTCCTCAAATTAACATCTTTGTGTTTCTATCCATTAAGAGTTTAATCAATTAAGCGATTTTGTGCATCAGACTTACCTAATTGATCTATTGACTGCTGCTTCCATGGGCATTGATTGTGAATGCCATCATGATTAAAACCTTGATCATTTGAAGCTTTTCTCCATTAATCACGATGTCCACTGTGAGGATTTTGGTCTTCTTTACATGAGTTGTAATCCACATTGAAGGCTGTAATCCTTGATCTTCATTAGCAAAGTGCAAGTCCTCTTCACTTTAAGCAAGCAAAGTTGTGTTGTCTTCATATCACAGGTAAAGCCTTTTTCCAATCATGATGCCACATTCTTCTTCATATAATCCAGCTTCTCTGAAGAGACAATGATGAATCTCAATATCAGAAGCTAAAACCAGGCCAGGGAACAACTGTGGAACAGACTGTCGATTCCTTATATGCAAATTCACGTTGAAGAAAATCAAATCGAGGAATGCCAAAATACAAACTTGAGTCTACAGCAACCAAATTTTTAGAACATCTCAAGAACAGATGTGATGCATTAAATATTAATGACAGAAGATTTGAGCTGTGGGATTACATTAAGAACACTAAAAAATAAATCAAAAGGCACCAGCCCCCAAGCTCAGTGTAAACAGAACTCTGTCAATTAAGAAATCAATCTGTACAAAGCAAGTTGGATTGCAGATTGCAGTTGGAGTACACAAGAATAAACTTCTTATATCAACTATATCTTAAATTCTATGACGTATCAATTATTGACATTATAAGTGTAATTGTCTTACACCACATGGGGATAACAATGTTTTTCTCTTTTGTTTCTTTGGGGTATTTTTTTTGTTTTGTTTTTCTGCCTTTTGTTTGTTTGATTGATTTTGGTTGGATGGGTGGAGAGGTTGTTCTTGTTCGTGTTTGCTTTTATCATAATATGGCCGCCAAAGTAAACCAAAGTCATTCAGAACCTGTGGACAAGTAGATGGATTTGGGGTTCCCACATAATTCTATGCCCAATCCAAGAACAGTCAGTTCTTACAGCATGGCCCTGCTCAATACCAGCCCTTATGAAGAGATCACTGAAGATAAGGGTGCTACAGAAAAGTACTGTGAAGAAAGCAGGTGGTGCCAGCTATCAATTGGAATCGTGTCTGGGTCTTAACAGCTACTTAAGTGAGGTGTCAACTAAGTCCACATTAAAGAAGCACAGTAGCCTGTGTGATCCAAGCATGATGGAAACAAAATCCAAATAGGATGAAGATAAAAATATCAGAGCTTAAATTGTGAACACACAATTTGTAGAAACCAAAAAATCTATCTGTAGAGTGTATAGTCAGATTCAGGTTCTGGCAGAATCTCTCTAGACACAGGTGAGGAAGTCGAACAGCTTTACCATAAGACAGAGATCATTATAAACCTGATTATGGTGGATCGAATCATGTATAATATGATATTTGGTCATTTGACCTCCCTCTTGACTCAACCTGAAATTTCTCTAGGGTCAAATAGATCTTGCTTGTTCTACGACAGAAATTTCTAGCTTTTAAATATTGTTGGTGGTCTTTTCTTTCTTCCTCAATTTTTATTTTTATCCTTATATTGTTATTATTACTATTTTCTTCTTTCTGTTTCATTTAGTTTTTCGTTGCTTCTGTTGGGTTTCCCAGTTTGTGAAGCACAGAAGGAGCGGATGGATAGAGACAATAACTGATGCAATGGTTTATCGGGAACCTCGTGGAGAGAGGAGACAAGGGAGGGGCAGGGAGTTTGGGGAGCAAATAATGAATGTGAGAGGGGAAGGAATCATAAAAACCGATTGCTACAATGTATATACAACCCTTTTTTAAAGCGATTTAGCTATGGAAATGTATGACATATGAATACTATATCAAGAAAACTACTTAAAAAAAGAAAGAAAGAAACCAAACTTGACCAATAGTTGCCGTGTGTGTTAGGCCTGTTAACTAGAGAAACAAATCCAGGGACACTCATATATGTGTAAGAAAGAGCTTTATATCAAGAAGTAATTATATACAGAGAAAACATCTCACCCCAATCCAATTCAAGTCCGTAAATCCGATACTAGCTTATAAGTCCCTCTTCAGACTCTTGCAGGCACATGCAATGATGCATAACGCAGGAATACCACGGCCAGGGGGTGCAAAGTCATGTGGATCCAATGGCGGTGACTCAGACAGCAGGAAGGTGAAGCCAGAGAGAGGGGGGGGACGTTCCCAGAACCGTCCTTAAGAGAAAGCCACACCCACAAGAGGCACCATCAGTCTGTGACCTGATTGACAGGTTGAATACCAACCCTAAACTTTTATACATCTTCAAGTTGACATGAAATTATGTAACTACCACATGATGGATAAAGGAGAAAGAGTTTATGCTTAGGGGGCACATTATGTTCATGATAGTGGGAAAATTGGAAAAGGATATCAATAATGGTTGTACAGCACAAAGAATATAATCAATGGCACTGAACTATACATGTAGAACTTGTTGAATTGGAGAATGTTTTGTTTTGTATATTTTGAGCACAATAAAAATCATTACACAAACAACGAGTACAAGCAAGAAAAAAATGTTCTAAAATTGATTGTGGTAATGATTTACACACTTCTTGATATGATTGAACTATTGGACTGTATAATCTGTGGATGAAGTTCTAATAAAACTGTTAATGAAAGAAATCAAAAGATCATTTAAAAGATAGGAGAGAAAGAAACGATCAAAGTGAATGTCAGAAGAGACTCTGAAACTTGCTCTTAATCATAGAGTAGTTGAGGCACATGGAACAAATGAAGTAAAAGAGCTGAAAAAATATTCAAAAGGGCACCTTAAGAAGAAAAAGTGACAGGAGAGGAGAGGAGAGGGGAGGGGAGGGGAGGGGAGGGGAGGGGAGGGGAGGGGAGGGGAAGGGAGGGGAAGGGAGGGGAAGGGAGGGGAAGGGAGGGGAAGGGAGGGGAAGGGAGGGGAAGGGAGGGGAAGGGAGGGGAAGGGAGGGGAAGGGAGGGGAAGGGAGGGGAAGGGAGGGGAAGGGAGGGGAAGGGAGGGGAAGGGAGGGGAAGGGAGGGGAAGGGAGGGGAAGGGAGGGGAAGGGAGGGGAAGGGAGGGGAAGGGAGGGGAAGGGAGGGGAAGGGAGGGGAAGGGAGGGGAAGGGAGGGGAAGGGAGGGGAAGGGAGGGGAAGGGAGGCAAGGAAAGGAAAGGGAAAAAAAGAAAAGTAAAATATAATGAAATGTGCAAAAACCTAGGGATAGAAACCCAGAAAGAAAGAACACGTTCAACATATCTTAAACTGAAAGAACTGATGAATTGCAATATTGAAGATTCTGTTGGCAAAATATTGAATGATGCAGGGAGCACCCAAAAAAGATGGAAAGAACACACAGTACATCAAATAGAACTAGTTGAAATTCAACCATTTCAAGAGGTAGACTCTGAGCAAGACCCAATGATACTGCAGGAAGGAGTCCAAGCTGCATCGGAAACATTAGCCAAAAACAAGGCTCCGAAAATTGATGGAATACCAATTGAAATGTTCCAGGAAGCTGATGAAATGCTAAAAATACTTATTCCTTTATACTAAGAAATTGGGAAGACAGCTAGTTGACCACGTGACTGAAAAAGATCCATAATTGTAACCATCCCAAAGAAAGGCGAGCCAAAAGTATGTGTAAATTATAGAACAATGTCAATGATATCACAGGCAAGTAAAATTTTGCTGGAGATCACTTAACAACAGTCACCATAGCACGTTAACAGGGAGCCACAGAGGCTCAAGCTAGATTCAGAAGAGGATGTGAAATAAGGTATATTCATGCTGACAACAGATGGATTTGGGAAGAAAGCAGAGAAGGCAAGAGATATTCACTTGTGTTTCACTGATTGTGTGGAGGCATCTGTCTGTGTGAATCACAGCAGTTCACTAGGATGGCCTTAAGGAGAATGTGAATTCTAGAACAGTCCGTGCTCATGCAGAACCTGTGCATTAATCGAGAGGCAGTAGGGGAACAGGACAAGGGAATATGGCACAGTTTCAAAACAGGAAGTGTGTGCATCCGGGTTGCATCCTCTCACCATACTTATTCAATCTGTATGCTGAGCAGATCCTCAGAGAAGTTGGAGTATATAAAAAAGAGTGTGCTATCAGGATTGAAGTAAGGCTTATTAACAACCTTCCATATGCAGATGGCGCAGCCTTGCTTGCTGAAAGTGAGGGCTTGATGCACCAGCTGATGAAGATCAGGGATTGCAGTCTCCAGTATGGATTACAACTCAATGTATGGAAGACTAAAATCCTCATAAGTGGGCCAATAGATAACAACATGATAAATAGAGAAAAGGTTAAAATTATTTTCTCACTTGGATCCACAATCAATGTTCATGGAAGCAGCAGTGAGGAGTTCAAAGAAAGCATTTTATCAGATAAATCTGGTGCACAGTGCCCCTTTAGAGTTGACTGGCCAGCAGCCCTAGAGCACGCAGACTTCACTCTCTCGGACCTCTCTTGCTTCCTCCGCGGCCATGTCTGGCAAACCCGATATGGCCGAGATTCAGAAATTCGATAAGTTGAAATTGAAGAAGACAGAAACGCAAGAGAAAAATCCACTGCCTTCAAAAGAAACAATCGAACAGAAGCAAACAGGTAAATCGTAATGAGGCGCCGCCGCCAATATGCACGGTACATTCCACAAGCATTGCTTTCTTATTTTCCTTCTTTTAGCTGTTTAACTTTGTAAGATGCAAAGAGGTCGGATCAAGTTTAAATGACCCTGATGCCCCTTTTCACATTAAAAAAAAAAAAAACTACTGACAACAAAGGCAGCGCGCCTGCTGCTCCTGTGGGCCTGGCTGGCTGGCAGGGACGGAAAAGAACTTGCATGTTGGTGAAGGAAGGAGCTGGGTGGGGCGACAGTGAATAAATATCTAGAATAAAAGCAAAGCTGTTTGTCTGTCTGTCTGTTTGCTTGTTTGGTTTGTCTATTGTCTTTTCCAAAGCAGATCCTCAGGCCTTTCTTCGCACAGAGCCACTGGGTGGGTTTGATCCACCAACCCTTATGTTAGCCAATCAAAAGGGTCCTTACAAGCCACAGGAAACTAATACAGGGTTCATTCAATGAAAGATTTTCATTTCTTTTGGTCACATTAGTACAAAGATCTCAATCTTCAAAATTCAACCTTTCAAAAATTCTACTCTTCCCTCTCAACAGAAAAGGAATTACCTTTAGGGTAGGAGTAAATGAGTTTCTAGTGCAACAGATAACAAATAGATGCTATCTGCATTTTCATATTTATTTTTCTTCCTTGGAAAAGTACAAGATGTTCAGATTATCCCATAGACAGCATGAACCTATTTCTTCTCTTAACTGCCTCATTATTGGCAAATAAAAGGCCTATTATCACCCAATAATAAGCTTGGTTACATTTCTAGAGTTGTCTCAGTCAACAACTTATTGGGATAAATTTGAGATACTGAAACTAAAATCATCACCTGAATGTGGTCATTAAGAGCTAGAGTACCTTATATGCCAATATTCTTTCTGTTCTTATATATAAACACCATGTAAGCCTCTTCTTTGACCGGGACCCCAGTGACTTCCCTCCCCTTTCCAACTCAAGTTAATAGCCAAACCCCAAAGCTTATTTTCATTGTCAATCACCCCTTCCCAAGTTTGTCCCTCTTGAGGGAGAAAAAATGGCCCACATTTCCTCTCACAGAGAAAAATGGTTGCTATTGATTATGAGTTCTTTCCAATTTTTATCCCCAATTCCACCACACTAACTATAATCAACCTACTATATAGCTCAATTAAGAGCAATCTTTTGCTCAACTAGACTACAAAAATTAGATTACTTCTTTTTCTCTGCTCCCAATAAATTACCCCTCCTTCTCTATCTCTCCCCTACCTTCTCTCTCTCTCCCTCCTAAGTATTTTAACTGTTTTCTTTGAAACCTTCATCAATGTTTCAGTTCAATTCCTAGACCATTGCCTCTCAACCATTTTCTTTCTAACTTTAGCATCATTTTTTTCCAAATCCATTCTCCCTGTGGCAACCAGAGGAATTGTTCTAAACTGCAAATCATTTTATCATTTAAATTCCTCATTAACTTCCCAAGCCTAACTACAGCACTGTAGGCTCTCGTTCATCTATGCCAGGACATTTGGAAGAGAGCTACTTGCCAATCGAAAAGAAGAGATTCCTATGTATACTGATTCCAAAGAAAGGTGACCCAACAGAATATGCAACTTATAAAGCAATAGCATTCGGTATCCCATTTAAGTAAAATTTTCTGAATATTGTTCAACACAACTGTTGCATCAGAACATTGACAGGAAGTGCCGGACATTCAGGTCAGATTCAAAAGAACAAGTGCTGTTGCAGATGGATCTTGGAAGAATACCAGAAAGAATACCAGAAAGCAACTGTGTTTTTTTGATTATGTGAAGGTATTCAACTGTGCAGATCATAATGATCGCTCTGAAGAGAACGTGCTCATTGTGCTCACGTAGAACCTGTACACGGATCAAGAGGCAGTTGGCAAACAGAACACGGGACTGCTGCATGGTTTCAGATCAGGAATGGTGTGTGTCAGGGTTGTATCCTCTCACCATACGTATTCAGTCTTTAAGCTGAGCAAATAATCTGAGAAACTGGGCTGTATGAAGAAGAATGCAGCATCAGGATTAAAGGGAGGCTTATTAACAGCCTGCTATATGAAGATGATACAACCTTGCCGGCTGAAAGTAAGGAGGATTTGAAGCATTTGCTGATAAAGATCAAAGATTGCAGCCTTTGGTATGGATTACAACTCAATTTAAGAAAACAAAAATGCAAACAGTTGGAGTCATAAGTAACATCATGATCAACAGAGAAAAGATTTAATTTGTCAAGGATGTCGTCTTGCTTAGATCCACGATCACTGCTCATGCTTAGATCCACAATCAGTGCAGGCCACAGGGCAAGTGCTCTTGTAGTCAATGTCTCTAACTCCCAACAACTAACCTTCCCATGCTTGGGTCTGGTGAGAAGGTCAGGAAAGATACTGATAGGATTCATTTGTGAGTGATTGTGGACAGGATTCCCTGGAATACCATCCTGCTGTGTGTGAAATGAGCCCTCTGAGAAGCAGGACGTGGGATCTCATTACCAGCAGAGCCAGGCCTGGACTGCATCCTCTGGACCCAAGATCCCTGCGCAGTGAACCTGCTGGATCTAGAAGACAGCGATGGCACCAGAGGAGCACAGCAGAACCAGAAACCAGAGCATGGAACAGAGTGATGGACTTCCCACACCCTGAAGCAAGTAAGGCTGCATGCTTTTGGGAAAGAGACTGGTTTGTGGTATCAGGGGCCTTTGGGTACTTGATTGGGGACCCATGGAAATGAAGCTGAGTATCTTCAGGTTGAGGCTGACAGGGGAGTGGTATACCCCTTTGGACATTTATTAGCAGACCTGAAAGAACTATGTAATGTATTCTGTTTAAAAACACAGTATTGAACATTTCTTACTTGCATTACAAACATTTAGCTTCTTTAATTAACGCTTTCATCATGAATTTTGTCTGTGAGTTCTGTGTAGCCATTTCAATGGGCACTAGAATCCACAGAGGTAAAATACAGAACATTATTTAAGATGACACACAGAAATCAAATGACGCAATGCAGTGGGTAAATCTGCTGCACAAAACTTCAATACCAAAAGTATTGAAAAGCAAGAATGTTACATTGAGGATTGAGTTGTACCTAGAAAGCTAAAGTCTCGGAAACCCACGGGATCTGTTCTACCCTGTCCTATAGGGTCACTAAGAGTCAAAAATGACATGATGGCAGTGAGTTAGGTTTGGGCTGACCCCAAGCCCTGGTATTTTCAATAGCTTCATTTGCTTGTGAAAGTTGGACCTTAATTAAGGAAGACGGAGGAAGAATGAATGCATTTGGTGTTGGCGATGGTGAAAGGAACCGAAAGTGCCACATGAACTACTCAAAGAACAAACCAAATCTGTCTGGGTAGAAGGACAAGAGTACTTACTCCTTAGCAGCAAGGGTGGCGAGACTTTGTCCCACATCATTGGACGTGTTATCAGAAGACTGCGGTCCCTGGAGAAGCACATCATGCTTGGTAACCTAGAAGGACAGCAATAAAAGAAGAGGACCACCTGAAACAAAATGGATTGATGCAGTAACTGCAGCAATGGGCTCAAACATAACAAGGATTGTGAGGGTGGTGAGGGACTGATTGGCTCTATTAATTCCACCTGAAGCTTAATTCTCCTTTGCCTGATAACCTAATATAGTCACAGGCTTCAAGGATTTGAAAGCGGAAACTTTGAAAGACTCTTTTTCTATAATGCATAGGAAGCCTCTGTCCAGATCTTAAACCATCAATACCAATACGAGAGCATTATCAACCCATTGTTGTTGAGGCACTGCCAGCTCATGACTCCCCAGGTGTGGCAAAGCAGAGGTGTGCTCCATAGAGTTCTCATTGACCGCTTTTTCTCAAGTAGATCATGCAGTCTTCCTTCTAAGGTGCCTCTGGGTAGACTTGACCCTCCTAATTTTCCATTAGCCACCAAAGAGATTCACCATTGGCACCACCCAAGGACTCCAATGAAAGCATACTTTCTGTCACCAAGTTGAATCTTATATCGGGTTAACCCTAGATAGGGTTCTCAAGGCCATCAGTCTCTACAGGAGCAGATCACTGCTACTGACTCAATTCTGACTCTCAGTGAGCCTATCGGGCAGGGTGGCACTGCCCCTCTGAGCTTTTGAGACTGTAACATTTTACCAGAATAGAAAGGCTTATCTTTCTCTGTTGGAGAGAATGGTGGATTTGAACTGCTGACCTTGCAGTTAGTTACCCAATGCATAACAGTATTAGGCAGGGTTCTCTAGAGAAACAAAACCACGACAATTATGATTTTCTATATATATGATTTTATATATATATTATATATATATTATATAATATATATATATGGACAGACTTACACAGACAGAAGGAATATAACAGCTAAAAATAGTCCACACAGCAGTACAGAGGATTCAGTTCAACTCACCTCCATGGAACAGTTAATATACTGGCAGTCCTTCAACTCAAGTGGGCTGCCAGGTCCAAGGTCAAGGAAGCAGGCAGCAGAGTCCTCCCTGAGGCAAGGCAAGCAGAGTCTGCCTACAGGCAGCAAGCAGCAGGGCGGGTCACCAACTTGGGATATCGAACACAATCAAAGCAAGGCCACGGAATCCACCAGCCTCAAGCTCAGGTGATGCAATGTGCCAAAGCAGGTCTTAAAGGAGCCTCAAGCTCTAGTCACGTGATCCACAGATTGGCCTCAGGTAGTGTAGCTCACAGGTTGAGGCAGAAAACTAGCTACAGCCGCACCACACATGCTCCAGCACACTCTGATCACCAGAGAAAAAGAGAAAGGGGGATGGGCCTTGCAGAGCCACTTATCTCTTTGTCCTCTAATCAAAGTGTGACCTGATTAATCCCACATGTTCCTATTGACCAGGTTGGCAGAATGAACCTACCTATCACAATAACCCACTCTACCACTAGGGCTCCCCAGGAGCAGATAACCTTATCTTTCTCCCTTGGGAGGGCTAGTGAGTTTGAACTACCAACCTTGAGGTTAGCAGTGCGATGCTTACCCAACAGCACTGCCTATGCTCCTAAGGAAAGTATGCTATTGGGTGCCCTCACATCGGTTCCAATTCATCGTGACCATATGTGCAACAGAACTAAGTATTGTTTCTAAATGGCGTGTTTACTCTTGTGGCCATCCATGATACTTTTTTTTTAATTTGCCTTTATAAATACAAAATAAAAATGTTTTCTCAATAGCAGATTATAGATTGCATATTTCAGTTACACACACCTACACAGATAACAAGACCCCGGAGAATTCTTCCCTGTGTATGGTGCAAGTCCTTCGAAATGGGCCAGTTATGGGATGGGAGCCTACGTGCATCATATTTTTATATGCACAATATTTTGAATGATTTTAATTTATTAAATGAGATTTGAGTTTCTATGAATCTGGTAGGGGAAGGGCGTAGTCATTCCCAAGACACTAACAGGACTCTGTGACCCATTTGCTTTTGCATAACACTAGTTAATAATGACGATACCGTGAATCTTTCTAGCACTCAAAGAGCTTCATGAAATGTATTCTTTTATCTTTCAAAAAGATCCCTCTGAGGTTACCAGCTGCCTTGTTATTATTTGAGATTGAAATAAGAAAGAATTTCCCAACATCAGTGAAAGGCACAGGAAATTTGTAAATAGAGTGATCTGACTGAAAAAATAGTCACTCTGTTTGTTTTCATATGTGAGAATTGGGAATTTCAAAATGCTTTTGTGAAACTTTCTAAAGTTGACTGTTGTATGTTTAAAGTACAGATGGCTACTTGCAAATTCATTCACTCTTCCCACCGGGTACTTTTCTAGGTACAGGAATTCAGTAAAACTGAACTGAAGGCACAGCCTTAAGGAGCTCACTATTAGAAGAAGATAGTAAATTACCTTTTGGGTAGTGATACGTATCCTGAAGAAACAGCACAGGGTTTGGTTGCTTGGGTTTGCTTCTTTTACGTTGGGGTGGGGAAGATAGTGAAGAAATGTTATTTTATTTAGGGTGGACAGGAAAGGCCTGCGCAGGTAGGTGAATTTGAAGCGAGCCACACAAAGAAAAGGAGGAGCTTATTGATTCGCTTCAATAGAACAAACACTAACTGTGCGTCTATGATGTACCAGGCCCGGTCTCTGATTAACTGCTTGCTACTAACCAAAAGTCTGGCCATTTGGATCCACCCCAAGACCTCAGGAGAAAGGGCTGTCCATCAGCTTTTGAAGGGTCACCATGAGTCAGAGGCAACTCAAGGGCTGTTGGTTTGGTTCTGGTTTTAGGCCAGATGAACTTCCCGGGTGGCACAAAAGGTCCACACTCCGCGCTGCTCACCAAAAGGCTGCACTTAGTGAGCACACTACTAACTAAAAAAGTTGCAAGTTCCAATCCACCAGCGGGGCCTCAGGGGGTAAAAGAGAAAAAAACCAGCTCCTGAAGACCCTGCGGGGCACAGTTCTACCTGAATTACATGGAGTTGCCCGAAGTCAGAATCAGCCTGACAGTCACTGGTTTGAGGCTCGGGTTCGAATGTGCCTGGCATTGTTTGGGGTGCTAGGGAGAGAGCAAGTGCAAAGACTGGCCCTGGCTGAGGCAGGACAAGCTTCCTGAGATCAGGAAACATTGACTAATGACTAGCATCAATAAATGTTTTTCAAAACACACTTAATGGTAATTATTTGGCAAATGAAACAATTATCAAAAGCACAAACTCTGGATCAGCAGCAATTGTGTTGTTCGCACCACTCGAGAACTTTGGGGGACGTCATATGCTTCCCCCTGAAAGGCCTATTATTTTTCCCTCAATAGCCCCCTACTACCATTTTGTGTCGCTGTTTATTTCTCAGTTTGGATTATTGTACCATGGTTGTCATGTCGGATGTGAACACGAGAGGAAGCTGCGGAGTTCTCAGTACTATTTCTGTGAGTCTTCTGTCAGTCTAAAAGTACTTCAAGCTAAAAAGGGAGAGGAAGAAAGAAACCCCATCATCGTCACCGCCACTTTCAGGTCCGGAGACTCCCCTCTGAAGTCACTCCCCTTAATCAGGCCTCGCTGATTTGTGCCTCTATAGAAGAAACCTTCAGAAACAAGGGAGCGCCTTTGTGATTAGCTTATTCTGGTTTTAAGTCTTCGCAATACCAGGGAATTCTTTCTTACGGTTGTTTAAAATCGTCATACTCCGAGATAAGCCTGTTTTTACAAGATTTGCCAACTAGAGAGAATTAAACTGTCTTCTGCAAGGTAGCACATTGTGAGATATTTACAGACCACCTAAATTTGATCAGTTTTCTTTGCTATAAGGTAAATAATAGCAGTCCTTCATTTGTCCCCTCCATAGGTCTTTGTCCCCTGCACTTGAATCCTTCATGAAACCTTTAAATTCTATATGACCACGTTAAATGAGAATATCCCTAGCTTATTCCAGAATTTAATAAATAATATAATTAAACACAGTCCAGCCAGTACTGAGTACCTTGGGTGAGAGATAGATATTTCACTCAAGCTTTACCAGTATTCCTACTTGGATATGATGGCCATAACAACCTCTCGGCATTACCATCTTTTAATTTCTTCTTACACATTTTTTCCTCCACATTGTTCATGACAGTCGTGCAGCCAAGTGCCCTAGGCATTTGCTCTTAACCAGTGAGCAGCTAGATTGAAAACTTCGAGTCTTCCAGCATGTCAGAAACCGCCAAAAACACTCTCCTACCCAGAGACATCTTCCCTTCGCTCTATAAAGAAGCCATGTGTTCTGTTGTTGCTTCACCTGCAATCACCAAGCAATGCAGAAAGGGACAGAGGCTGTGACCCTGGCTTGTGACAAACCTTCCCCTGCTTTCATTTGCAGCCTGGCTAAAAGAGGATAAGAGCATTTACCAGCTTGGCAGGGGTGTGGCAAGAGCTGCATAATGCTAAGGCCCCTGGGTGGGGAAAGGCTGGGGGGCTGTGCCAACCAAGCCATCACAGCCTGTGAAAGGCCCAGTTCCCTGGAGGCTCAGCACCAAGAGGAGGCGCCTTGCGGGGTAACTGGTGTGTGACCGACTGTACTTCTCGACAGGCATGCGGAGCGCCAGCCAGGCTAGCACCCAAAGCTGAAAGGCAGTTTTCCCCGGGCTGCAGGCGCATGTGCAAGGCACGAAAATAGCACCAGAAATACTATCCCCATATTGCTTTATCCTAGACATCTGACACTTGTAAAGCTGATGCCAAATTTCTTGTCACATATGTGTCTGGGAGCCTTCATGCTGAGAGGCATTTCTTATCTGCTGACATTTCAGAGAGCTGCATGGAGCGAGAACAGCAGAGGCCCTTTCAAAAAGGCACGAGGCAGAAGCGAGCGTGCGCGCCTCGCAGGTGACCTCCGCGCTGGGGGAGATCCAAGACGCTCGTGGGCGCATCTGTGATCCTCAGGATGTTTCAAATGTTTGCGTGTGCATCTTCCGGCTCGGAACAGCTGTCTCGCCCTGCCTCGCCAAGGTCATCTTGGAACTCTGTGTCCATCAGCCAAATGAGGAAATACTCCTACACTCCCGGAGAAGATCAGACTTCCTCCGGGGCAACAGACCACCCTTCTCTAAGAATACGGCTTCAGAGTGCCTCTCATGACTCCTGCGACTGACTCCCCGTCACACAAACAAAACGAAGATGCTTTTTAACGTGACACATAGTGGCTAACATTAAGTGATTCCCTTCCCTTCTAACCTCGCCTGGCAATTTAGGTACCATAGAGACCCGTGTCACAGAGGAGCTAATCCGAGAGCGCCCTACAGCAATATGTTTCAGAACTAACTTGGCTTTACATGCAAATACCTGGGCCCTACTTCCCACTTTCCCTCTGGAAAATGAGACCCAGGAATTCACATGTTAAACAAATTCCCCAAATGAGCTTTTGAACTTTTTTATTTTCCCAGTTCGTTGGTCATACTGTGGTGGCTTGCATGTTGCTGTGGGGCCAGAAGGTGTATTTCCAGTATTTGAAATTCCACCTGGGAGACAGGCGAGGAAGAAAAGCCTATGTCCTTTTTTTTTTTCCCATTAGCCAATGCAAATCCTATGACTCCCAAGAGAAGCTTGTCCAACATAACACTGGAAGATGAGTCCCTTAGCCTGGAAGACACTCAATGAATGCAGCAATGACAGTGGAGATGAGGCAGGACAAGGCAACGCCTCATTTTTACCATGAGTCAGAACTGACTCAGCAGTAACAAACAACAACAAGCTTTTGGACAACCTGATGGAATCTTCCTGTAAATTAATAGCCAAGCAAACTTCCGCTTGTTGGGAGAATCCCTGGCCAGGGGCCTATACTTAGTGGACATCAAGTCATCTACTCTAAACTTACCCCCAAGGTCACTGCCACTGTGCTCAAGCAGAAGGAATACGTTTCATGCTTTGAGGCTCTGATTCTTCTTTCTCTGAGCCTCACTGTTTACGCCTCTCTTCCGGAGTCAGCACTGACAGAGGATGCTGCTGGCATCAGTGACCTTCTATCACTGAACTTCTGTATAAGTTTCTGATGTACTACAGGCACATCTGGAAGTGATTGTGGATTCAGGCCCACAGGCGCTGCAAACAAGTGAGTGTAGCAATGAAGCGAGTCACTGGAATCTGTTGGTTTCTCAGGACGATTGAAAGTTATGTTTGCACTAGGCTGTAATCTGTAAAGCAGGCCTGGTAGAGCTGTTACATCAGTGGTTCCAACCCTGTGGGTTGCGACCCCTTTCGCAGGGGTTGCCCAATTCTTAACAGTAGCAAAATTATAGTTATGAAATAGCAACAAAAACAAATTTATGGTTGGGGTCACCACAACATGAGGAACTGTATGAAAGTGCCACAGCATTAGGAAAGTTGAGAACCACTGTGTTAGATAAATATTGGACTGCTAGCCACACAGTTGGTGGCTCAAATCCACTAGTCATTCCTTAGGACAATGTTGAGGCTGCCTATTTTCACAAGGATTTTCAGCCTACGAAACCCTATATGAAATCACTATGGGTCAGAATCAACTCAATGGCAGTGGGTGAGTAGTCTATTAATTGTGCAATAACATTATTTTAAAATTTGAAATTTTGTGAGAATTGCCAAAATGTACCATGGAGACACAAAGTGGGGCCAAAATTCCACTTCCAAGTGAAAAATCGCACTATTGAACTTGCTTGAAACAGCTACTAGGGCTCCTGTAATGCAGATATAGTTGGATGAAATTCAAGCATCTTGTCATTTGTCTTCTCTTTTGACCCATTTTTAACTTGTTCTAGCTTTATTACTTTCGGCTTTCTTTTGGATTGAGGCTTTCTGTATTTTATCTTGTTATTGTTGTTGGAGGGGATAGTTTATATGATTTTTTATAATGAAACCCAAGATGAGTAAATTTCTAGCGACAATAGCTACAATAACAGTTTCTTAAGACAATAACGGATAGGGTTGCAGGGGAATGGGAAACTATTAACTGTGAATACAAAAATGAACAAGATGCTCTAACATTGATTGTGGTCATGATTACACGACACTTTTTAAATATATTCAAATGATTGAACTGTATTATACATATCAACAAAAGTGGTTTTTACATGACTTATAATAAAGGTTCACTTGAAAACTTCATTCCTTGATGTGAAATGTAAGTCTTACGTGCTTTTGTTGGACCTGCTCAGAAAGAAGAAAAGAAAACATGTACAATAGAGAGGAGCATTCTGGCTTACCATGAGCAGTCTGCACGTGTCTCTCAGATGGGTAATGTTCGTCTGCAGGAACTGACCTCTCCTGAAAAACATTACACTCTGTACTTTAGGAGGGCAAGCGTCAGCAAGGCTCCTCCTTTCTGAAGCCTCTAAGAGAGAATTCCTTGCCTGCCTTTCCAGCTTCTAGAAGAATTCCTTACCTTGTCTTTCCTCATTCCTTGACTTGTGACATTCTTCTTCGGTGCTCAAAGTCAACAATGTTTCATCTCTCTGACTTTTCCTCACAACTCCTTCTGCCTC
Source organism: Tenrec ecaudatus (assembly GCF_050624435.1). Classification (NCBI taxonomy): domain Eukaryota; kingdom Metazoa; phylum Chordata; class Mammalia; order Afrosoricida; family Tenrecidae; genus Tenrec; species Tenrec ecaudatus. The sequence continues at coordinate 89,861,344 of NC_134532.1, forward strand.
TCATTTCCAGCTTCCTTTCCCTTCAAAACCCCTTTGAGATTACACTGAGACCACCTGGATAATCCAGAATCATCTCCTGATGCAAGGTTCTTAATATGTGGCTACATTTGCAAAGCCACCTTTGCCACATAAGGTAACATAGTCATAGGCTCGGGGGTTTAATACATGGACAGCTTTGAAGCGCCATCATTCCAACTAGCGTACTTTTCATCTACAATACAAAGCACGTCTTCGTTTGGGTTCCCCAAAAGCAGATTCTGAGAATAAAATTTGAGTACTACTCCCAAGAAGTCAGGTAGGAAGGAAAGAAAGCAAGTAACAAATAGGTAATGAGCAGGTTACGACTACAGGCAGCTAATTGGATTCCTTCAAGGGTCCTCTAAGAAACTATATAGTACACACCTCAGAATAGTCCCACATATACCCAGCAGTGCCACCAAGGCTCCTTAAGAATCAAAGGAAAGAGTATTGATCTACCATTTCCCATAATTCATTTTCAAGAGTCGAATTCATTCCCCACTACTCCCAGGCTCCCTCTTTGCAGGAAAGGCAAGCTCCACAGCAAGAACATGTCCGTGAACAGAAACACACAGAAGCCATGATATGCTTGTTGCATCTGAGGGGGCCCCTGGGTGGGCCTACAGGATACAGACAGGGCATTAGCTGCATCCTACAGCAACCCTATCAAGGGGAGTATGGACTTTTGAGGGAAGTGTGGTCCTGTGATCAAAAGCTTGCATGCATACAGCCTTTGACTGAGCAATTCCATTGCTAAGAAATCTTTATGTCTGTTGTAAGGAGATAATTGGGCACACATACAATGATGGCTTATAATAAAGAACTAGAGATAATTTTCATTCTATTAATAAGAGAATTGTTAAGTAAATTACAGTGGTACAATTGAATGTTGTTATTAGTTGCCACAGTCAGTTCTTACTCCTGGCTCTCAGATGTACAACACAGCAAAGCATTACCTGGTCCTCAGCCCTCTTGAACGTTTGAGTCCATCATTGTGGACACTGTATTTTGAATACCTTCAGACCTCGAGGGGTCATCAGAAAACCGTCTTTTGTGTTCCAGAAACTTCTCAGTGGCTACTTTTTGAAAGTAGATCACCAGGCCTTTCTTCGCTAATCTATCTCAAAGAGAACAGTTTCCAAAGTGGGTGATACTGGCCCTAGGAGGTGCTGGAACAATCCAACGGGGCTGCAAAAGCAGATACCTCCACTTTATCCTCCACGATGGGCTGTAGCACAAGAGGTTTTAGTTGTCGAGAAGCAAGGGTGCTGAGCAGGGTGTGTGTGTGTGTGTGTGTGTGTGTGTGTGTGTGTGTATGTGTGTGTGTGGTTTTTTGTTTGTTTTTCAGGTTTTTGTTTTGTTTTGTTTTGTTTTGAGAAAACGGGGCAGTAGACCAAATAGGTTTGGGAACCTATGGCGAGGCGTGCCACTGAACCCGGTCTATGTAAACCACACCAGTAATATAGCTTGGAACATCAGAGCAATGCACAAGCCAGTGCAGGAAAACAAACTGCCAGACCAGTGGTACACAACTGAATACTTTGCTACTGTGAAATATACTGATATCAACCTACATTCATTGATAAGGAAACCAGCTCGTGACATAACTGGTGAATGGAAAAAAGCGGGTTACACAATAATAAGTATATTCTGACTCCATTACACGTGCATACATTATGTATGTATAACACGTGAGTATGCATAACAAGATGTCTAACACTAGCTATTGCTAGTGTGTTAGACCAGGTTGATTAAAGAACAAACCCCAGGACATTCATATATGTGTAAGAGAATTTTATATCCAAGAGCAATGTATATGGAGAAAACATCCCATCCTAGTTCAGATCAAGTCCATACATCCTATTTTAGCCCATATGTTCAATAGTAGTCCATAAATTCCTCTTCAGACTCACATTGCCACTCACAATGATGCCGAATGCAGGAAGATCACAGGTTGGTGGGTGAAATATCTTGTGGATCCAGTGGCCGCGGAAGCACCTCATCACTAGTGAGGGTCTCCACATGGTTATTTCATCTCAACATCAGGAAAGTGAAGCGGCGAGAAAATGTGGCCCTCCTCCAGGAAAAAAGAGAGGAAGTTCCCAGAATCCTCATGAGAAGGGCATGCCCACAAAGAAGCACCATCAGACTGTGACTTGATTGACAGGCTAGATTTCACCCCTGGACTCTTAATATCCTCAAGTTGACACAAGATTATGTAACTACCACAGCTTAGAAACAAAATTTTTTAGCCTTCATATACGTTTTTCCTCATTCTTCACTATATTATTTTAAAAATTACACTAAACAATGTACTTTTTTAAAAAAACCAACTTAGGAGCCTTGGAAATGTGGTGGACTAAGCAATGAGCTGCTAACCACAAGGTCAGCAGTTCAAATCCAGCAGGTGCTCCATAGGAGATGAAGCTATCCGTACCCATAAAGATTTATAGTCTTGGAGCCCCATGGGACAGTTCTACTCTGTCCTACAGAGCTACTAAGTCAGAATCAACTCAGTGAGAATGAATTTGGTTTGATTTGAGGTTATTATAAAAAATATTTTCAATTAAAAAATTCAATTTTGTCCTAAGAGATAAGCTCCGTTTATGACTAATATGCGCATATATGTTCTTCACCATTTTAAAACTTCTTGAAACCAGAACTCATGTGTTACACAAAATCAAAAGGCATCTTTTTCTAAATACTTATTCTTTCATTGATTTTCATCAGTGTAAAATAGTACACTGAACAAAGTGGGGTATGGTGAAATTTTTACTTTATGGCAATGATTTATTGGTGAGCCAAGAGTCTGGTGTGGCTTATCAGGCAGGTGCCTGTCTTAGCAGGTAACGGCAGGCTATTCACTATGTGGATACACTCACCGCATCCCAGAGATGCTATCAAGGGCCTAATTCTCCTTAGGTCAAGGTGGAAATCCTTAGGTCAAGGTGGAATTCTCCTTAGGTCAAGGCTTTGCAGTTTGCAACACAAGCCAAGCAAGTGGAATCTGTGTCAATCTCTTCAGAATGAAGTCAAGCTGATCTCCAAAAGTCTAGATCTTCCTCAGAAGCAACACTGTGTGTCTAGTTATGCACAATGGCAGTGCTGACTGGAGCTGCAAGAGGAAGACCAACCGGAAGAACAGGTCGCGGTGTGCCATAGTGCAACAAGAATAAAAATAACCAAGCATGAGACTTCACAGTCTTCCCCAACACAGGCCCATCTGTTATGTCCAAAGGGAGAATTTTCTCAGCTTTATAAATTGCCCTTGGGCTCTCTGCAATTACACAGAATCGGAGTAATGGGTAAACAGAAAGAAAACAGAAAAGCAGGCAGTCCCAGTGGATCCATCTATTACGAAGCTGAGAGAAGTGTCTGGAGAGAGAAAGGAGAGAGAGAGAGAGAGAGAGAGAGAGAGAGAGAGAGAGAGAGAGAGAGAGAGAGAGAGAGAGAGAGAGAATGGTTACAAGGGAGAATTGATGGAATTGCAGGGGCTCATTGGCAATTCAGAGTTCTCAGGAGCACTTGATGTCCATGTGAAAGATTATGCAGTCAACAGTGAACCGAAGAGTAGTTAATTTATTTTTCTGTATTAAGAATGCATTCCCATACTAAACACCACTGAATTTTACACTATACATGGAAGCATAGAAACCACATCTTGATAAAGCTTTTAAAAATAACAAATAGGTAGCTGATAGAAAGATGACTAGAAAGATCTCCGCCTACTGCCATCAAGTACATTCCAACTCATCAAGACTCTATATGCCTCAGGATTTCCACAACTATAAGTCTTTGGGGAACAGATAATGTCCTCTTGCTCCCAGGGAGCAGCTGGTGGTTTCACACTGCCAATCTTGAATTTGTCAGCCCAATGCTTAACCCACTGCTCCGCCAGGGTACCTATACAACTTGATAGCCACTTTCAAGTCAACTCTGGCTCATGATAACCATTATGTCCCACAAATGCCCCATCACCAGCATGTTTGAGTCCATCGCTGCAGCTATTGGGGCAATCATTTGACAAAGGATCTCCCTCAATTTCACTGCTTCCTGCTTCACCAAACATCGTGGCTTCTTTCAGCGACCGATCTCTCCTGATGATGTATCCAAAGCAAACAAGTCAGACAATAGTCTGCTGTGATCCACAGGTTTTTGTTGGAAATTTTCAGAAGTAGAAACCAAGTTTTTCTTCCTATTCTGTCTTAATGTAGAAACCTGACTACCATGAATGACCTTTCTGGTATGTGCAATACCAGAGGCATCTCTTCCAGCATCGAAGCCACGTACTACCTGCCACACTGTAGATAGCTGAATTGTTTTAAATTAATTTATTTTTTACCATTTTATTGGGGCTCGTACAACTCTTACCCCAATCCATCCATCCATCCATTGTGTCAAGCACATCTGTACATTTGTTGCCCTCATCAAGCTGAATTGTTTTTTAAAAGAAAGAAAAAAAACAGCAACTTCCCCACCAAATAAGAAGAATGTACAACCCACTTTTGGTAGTCTATGGAGAGCATAAAAAATATTTTATTTTGATGATGGCAACATATGTACAAATGTGCTTGACACAGTGGATGTACGGATGGATTGGGATAAGAGTTGTAAAGTGATTAAATATGTCTTTTATTTGATTACTTTTTGCATACTACTTTCAATTCATTCTTATACAGAGACTACATTTTGCGGGACTTCAGCTATGTTTGGGCTACAGTAAATTAGAGAAAGGACCCTTAAAGATTCGTTAGTCCAATGCTCTTGCTAGAAAGGGGAAGAATCCCCCGTGGGGAGGTCACATTTGCATTGTTACACAGTGGTAAAGCTAGGAACTGCGGAGGTCTGGTCTCAGGGCTTTTTAAAACCACCTCTCCACCCCCATTCTAAGCTCTTCCTGCTATTGTTTATGGAAAGAAATAATCTGAAGATAAACATGATTAGAACTCGAAGTCATTATGCCCATGGCTCAGTACATTTTTCCTGACCTTTAGAAAAATTCAACTGGCACCCATCCAAGCAGTTGGACATCAACTGCCAAGCTAACAGCCAAAGCCATGGAGACCTTTCTGGCATAGGCCTGGAGAACAATTACGTCTTATAATGGCCATGTTGCTCTTACCTCCTATGGAAAAGCAACAGGAAAATCACAATAGCTACCATTTATTGGGCACTTACCCATTCATCAACTTTGGCAAGGCAGTCAGAGCACTGAGATATCGAAATTTAAAGAGCCCACATTATAAATACAAATCTTAAGCTACTAGATATCACTAATGTAAATAACATCCATCTGTGAATCAGAAATTTACCAAGTTAATTATGAGATCACACTTCTGATGCTCACCCAGGATGACTCTGGCACATGCTCCGTGCCAGGCACTGATCTAGACATTTTACATATGGCATCTCTTTTAATCCCCATGGTCCCTCCCTTTCGTGAGTGTTTACCACTCCAAAAAAAACTAAAACCATAATGGGAACAGGAACCAAGCAAGTAAGAAGCAAGTTCCAAGGTCAAAATAATATCCTCCAGGCTCAAGGAGTGTCGTCTTCATGACACAACTTCAGGCTGTGCCACCTGTCTGTCCCGAGAGTCACCCAAGTGTTCGTCATCCTATTATTAGTTTTATTCATTTGTGACTTTAACATTCTCAATAATCACCTACGAAATTGAAAATACCCCTGTGCATTGACCAAGGCAGGTAATGCTATGCTACAGAATAAACTGGAATCTAAGTGGTCTAACACAATAAAAGCACATCTTGATCGTGTAAAGTCTGATGGAGATGCCTGGAATTCTTTAAGGAGAGCAGGAATGAAAGCTGGAAAGGTGGGAAGATTGTGCAGGATATTTTAGATTCATAGCCTAAAGATCATGCTTGCCTGTATATGGAGTGAATCATTTCCACCCGCATTCCATTGGCCAGAATTCAGTCTCATGATTAACCTTATTGCACAGACTTGCAATACTGCTACACTTCCGCCAGGACAATAGTTAACAAGAGTTACTAACAACAACAGCCATAAAGTGGGTCGTTTCTTTAAGGCAGAACCAGAAAGGAAGAAATGGAAAAGAAATAGTGACAGAGACAAACATACACGCTTGACAAGTTTATGGATACTTTCCTTAATTTGATGGCATTGGACAGCACAAATGATTTGTTCTTAGCTACTAATCAAATGGCTGGGAGTTAAACCCAAGTCCACAAAGGCATTGTTCTATTCTATAGCCTACTCAGATTAGCAGGCTCTGGGGACTTACATGTTCATGAGTGGCCATCTAAGATGTAATTATTCAGCTTGTTCTAATAAAGCGCCGTTGTGTGATGCTCACTTTCCTGACACAATTACGAAGATAAAATGGGTGCCTAAGCAAATGTGGTCAAGAAAGCTGATGGTGCCGGCTATTAAAAGACTTAATGTCTGCAGTCTTCCAGGCTTGTAGTTAAACGAGCAGCCATCTAGCAGGGAACAAATAAAACTTACATGAAAGAAGCATGCCAGCCTGTGTGATCATGAGGTATCGACGAGAAGAAGTATCAGAAGTTTAAAAACAAACAACCAAATCCATGTGAAAGTGTGTGGATATAGTTGAAACCCAAAACCCATCTGCAAGATATTTGGACAGTGTCTCCCAGAAGGGCCACATGAAGGGATGATAAATGCAGGATGTGGTATGGCCCTGACCACATAACTGTCATCTAGTTCTTTAATATTCCTCCCTTTACTATTATTTGTTTTTATTCATTTTCCCTCATTAATCATGTTACATTTGCATATGTTTATTTGTATATTTAAGATTGTTTGGTGCAAGATAGATAACAGAAACAGAAAAAGTCACAAGAGTAATGGTTCCCTGAGGGTACAGGAAGACAGAGGGAGGGGGTTGGGGGCATGTGTGGATGGGGAGCTGATAGTACTGGTGACCATTGGTGACTGTGTAAGATCACTCTATGGGATTGAGTGACACAATTATATGTGAATGGATATATTGGATTATGTAAGATATGAAAAAAAAGTTATAGGAATTTTTGAAAGAATATGGGTTCCTGGGGGCTATGGTGATGGAGGAAGGGGACCAAAGGGGGCTGATACCAAGGAGTTCAAGAGAAAGAAAATGTTTTGAAACAGACTGTGGTAGCAATTGTACAATACTGCTTGATATGATTGAACCATGGAATGTTATGATAGCTGTCAGAACTCCCAATAAAATTATTTAAATTTAAAAATGACTTAATTGAGAAGAAAAGAGAAAAAAGGATGCAGCTATTGATCTCTTCCTGTCCTTAGGGAAAAGGCCTGATGAAAATCAAAAGACAAATGAAACAATTAGATGAACAGATTAATAACTCTTAGTCTCCACGACCCTGAGACCAGAAGAACTAACTGGTGCCTGGCCACCACTACCAACCTCTCTAAAGAGGGTCACATCAGAAGGTCCTGGATAAAGTAAGCGAAAATGAGAACCAGAACTCAAAATTATAAAAGAGACCAGGCTTGGTGGTCTCATAGAGATTGGTTGGAGTCCGGTGACTATCATCCTTAATCATTCTTGAGGTCTGTAATTGAATGTACCCCTGTGGCCAATTTTCAGTCAAAACATACCCCAGCCACTGCCGCTAACTCAATTCCAACTCATATAAACTCTACATAGGGTTTCCAAGGTTTTGTAAATGTGCCTGAGGAATCACTAGTGGGTTTGAACTACTGACCTTAAAGTTAGTCATCCAATGCTTACAAGACAGCTCACCAAGGTCTCCTAAACCAAACAACAGACAGATCTACAAGGGGAACAAAACCACTTGTGAAGTATGCACACCTTAGAACAACCAACCATTTGAGATCAAAAAGACAGTGTTTACCCAAAGACAACGATTGGAAAGGCTAGGAAAGAAAAAGAAATGGGAGAACACAGAAAATAAATAGGATAAGGGGTATTATTTTGAAGGACTTGCAATGAAACAATTGTGTATGGATTGTTGAGTGTAAAACCAATGATCTGCTCTGTAAACCTTCACAAAATTTATAATAAAAAGGTGTTTTTTTTAAGTACAGTCAAGAAAGCAAAGTTCTATTCTGTGACAACAGGAGTCACCATGAATCAGAAACAACTTGGTACAAGGGGTTTTATAATTGTGTTTGCCTGACTTTGAAAACAGTCTGCTAAATCTCACTGTATCTCTAACTCAGTGACTGGTGCTTCCAATGAAGTAGACCTTATTTTTATTTTTTTTGTTTTTCAGGGAGTTGGGGCAGGGGGTGGTATTAATTTTGTGTTTGTTTTTTCCTGTTTGGGTTTGGTTTCCATACTTTTAATGATTCAGAGAACTAATGTAAGGTGGGAAGGGTGCTCTCCAGCCCTATGAGAGGGCCCTAAGGCCAGGCCACCCTCAGGCCCAAGTCAAGTGTCTGCATTCTGCAACTGCACAGAAGAACATCATGGAACTAGAGACAACTGCTGAAGGCCCTCTTGTCCCTCTCAGATCTGGGGGATGGAGCATACTACACACACACACACACACACACACACACACACACACACACCCATCACCCTGGAGGACAAGGCCTCCTCTTTGGAATAGGTCAGTGCCTGCTTATTTCTGAAAGCTCCCTTCCCAGTCCTCACTCTGAAGTCAATTTCTTAGATGAAGAAGAAGGGGAGTCTAGCAGGGATCACTGCAAGAGGGACTGGAAAGAGGTCCCAGAGTCCCAGGTCTTGAAGAGCCCCCTCCAAGCCAGCTTGGGAAAATAAATCTTGTATGACTTGCTCAGGGTGGAGAGCAAGGCGGGCCACACCCCAGCTGCCCATGGCCTCACCTGGTATGCAGGTTGACGTAGACCCTTTAATCCGTGAACACAGGCTGCTCTTCTCCCGAGCAGAGCACAAACAAGACATCTCCGAATGGCTTCTGCATCTGACCCCAGGTCTCCCCTTTGGCCAAGCTGCACTCACTGAACTGTGAAGCTAGAGACTCCAAGTCCTCCTCTCTAGACTTGATCTTCTAGTTGTAACCACGAATTGGCTCCAGGGCCTCCTCCTTGCTTCCAGTGAGCTTTTCTTGCTCCCAGGACAAGGGCCCCAGGACCGGCTGTTTGACCAGCAGGGTGAAGAGCAAGTCTCAGCTGCTCAACAAGGGAGACATGAGGCTTTCTACTCCCGTAAAGCGGCCGTCTTGGAAATCACAGGAGCAGTGCTACTTTGTCCTACAGGGTCACTATGAGTTGGAATCAACTTGCTGGCAGTGAGTTTGGTTTTGGTGAGTCCCATTCAAGTTCACACACTATGAGATCCCCTTTCATGAACTATACCTTCTGGGAGTCCTGAAACTTCCGTTTGGAAGAGGACTTTCAAGTGTTCCAGGATGTCTCCAAGAAGCAGTTTATGTGAGATTCACCAAGTTTTAAGTACAGATGATGTAAGAGTGATGCATAAGCCGCCTTACAGAGTAGGCTACTAAGCATATGGTTTTTATTAGAATGATATTGACTGGCTAATAACTATTGACTCAATTTCTATACAGTAGAATTCAAAATATCTTGAAAATAGATATCTGATGGCTATTGATTGTATTGAAGAATAACATTACTGCAAAGTCAAATAACATTGACCCAAAATTCATAACTTTGCTTGGTAATGTAAGACGATCGCAGCCATTTATAGTCAAATACCTAGAAGACACAAACTTTCAAAAGGATGATAAACACTAATGTTCTAGTTTGAAAACCAATAAATTTTCAGCATCTCAAAGAGCTTTGGCCTATATAATCCCAAACATCCACAGGTATCAGGTCAGGTCTGACTCTTGGCAGGCCTGTATAAGGTTTGTGAGGCTGTAAATCTTTACAGAAGAAGAAAAAAATCTGCATCGTTCTCCCAAGGAACACGGAGAGGTTTGAACCTCCACCCCTTGGGATAGCCATCCAATGCACTACAGCCACCAGGACTCCTTGACTTATATCATTCAAACAAACAAAATTCATTGCCATTGAATCGATTTTGACTCAGAAAACCCCTATAGGACAGAATATAATTGCCCCTCTGGCTTTCCCAGTCTGCAAAGCTTTACAGGAATAGAAAGCCTCATCTTTCTCCCACAGATCAGCTAGTGGATTCAAACTGCTGACCTTGCTAACACCCCAACACATAACCTGCCATAAATATGATGATTCAATAAAGTGTATCGTGTGTGCTTATTAAATGCCAATACTATTCTCGGCACTGGAAATATGAATGATCTTAAGATAAGACTCCTGCCCAGAAGAATCTGATGAAGATAACAGAAAACATGTGTGTTTTATAAATTATATTATGATGCATGCCAATAACACCAGCCAGGAAGAGCAGGATGATGAGTAGGACGATTCAGAATCAACAATAGATTCAGGTGATATTTAAAGGAAGACACCAATGTAACCGTGTCATCATGTTGTCATTTGGACGTCATGCTAGATATTTGGATTGGCAATCGCAACCTCCTAAATCCCTAAGCTCCACTGTATTCATGTTCTGTCTCGTTATCCCATCAGAAGAGTGGGTAAATGTCTCTTATTTCAAAACCTTATCACTAAAAATAGAACAGAGGATCCAACTTTACTGGAAAACAGCCTTTCTTTTTGTTGTTTGCCATCTAAGTTGTTACGCCAAATCTTCCTCAAAGCCATTTTAGAGCAATTAAAGAGAAATATAAGTCTAAACCAAATCAAAAACAAACTTTCTGTCATCAAGTCAATTCTGACTCATAGTGACCCTACAGGATAGGGAAGAACTGCCCCTGTGAGTTTCTGAGACTGTAACTCTTTATTATTTTATTTTTTAATTACTTTATTGGGGGTTCTTACCACTCTTATCACAATCCATACAGACATCCATTGTGTCAAGCACATTTGTACATTTGTTGCCATCATCACTCTCAAAATATTTTCTTTCTACTTGAGCCCTTGGTATCAGCTCCTCGATTTTCCTCACTCTCCCACTCTCCCTCCCTCCCATCATGAACCCTTGGTAATTTACAAATCATTATTATTTTTCATGTTTTACACAGCCCAATCACTCTCTTTAGAGGTATAGATGTCCTTTTCCAGGGACTGGTCTCTCCTAATAATGTATCCAAAGAAGGTGAGATAAAGCCTCATTATCCATGCTTCTAAGAAGAATTCTGGCTGCACTTCCTCCAAGATGGATGTTTGTTCTTCTGACAATCTTCGGCATAGTTAATGTTCTTTGCCAAAACCAGCATTCAAGCGCATCAATCATTCTCTGTCTTCCTTATTCAGTGCACATGAAATGACTGGAAATACCACCACTTGGATCAAGTACACCTTAGTTCTCAAAATAACATCCTTTATCTTCATCACGTTAAAGAGGTCTTGTGCAGTGCAGCAGATTTGCCCGATGCAATGTGTTATTTGATTACTTGGCTGCTATTTCCATGAGCATTGAATGTGGATCCTAGCAAAAAGAAATCCTTGAAAACATCAGTATTTTCTCCATTTATCACAATGTCCATCATATTGGTCCAGTTATGAAGATTTGGGTTCTCTGTACTGCACAGAAAATCCTCACAATGGATGCAACCTAGGTGATAGCTTTGTGCTCTCTTGAAATATATAAAGAATCCTAATGGTGATCTATTCCTTAAGATTTGTTGTTGTGACAGACACTTCAGTAGATGTTTTTATATAAAGATTCACAAAAACCCAAACTAGGCTTTCATCCTCATTCTCATTGAATGCTTTCCCAAGATCCCACAACTCAGTGTGATGGGAGAGGTCATTGGATCCAGGTTTCATTTCAAAGACAATTTTTCCACACAATTTTGCGCCATGATGCCACATTCCCACTCTGACCATAGTTCAAAATAATAGTTCTTAACTAGGGGCACTTCTCAGAATTACTTCCCAAGGGTTTTTTTAAATATATATACACACTGAGAGCCACATCTTATATTTATGAACTGGATGCTCTAGTGCTGGGACCTGGACATGTATATTTTGAAAATGCTCTCAGGTAATTTAACACACACTCCTGCTTAAGAACCTCTGCCTTAAAGCATTCCCAAGAGAAAAACATCACTTACATAATTCAAGAAATTTTCTCTGAACTGAAGGGTATGGATTTACAGATTAAATGAATTCACTAAGCATCCAGTCTAGGTGATAAAAATCGATCAATACTGAAGCATCTCACCATGAAATGTCAAGACACAGAAAAGAAGATAAGATCCAACAAAATCTCAAGGGTTTTTTAAAAAAATCATTTTATTGGGGGCTCTTATAATATTCAATACATCGATTGTAACAAGGATATTTCTACATATGTTGTCATCATCATTTCCAAAACATTTTCTACTTGAGCCTTTGGTATAAGCTCCTCTTTTCCCCCCTGTCCCCCCAGCCTCCCACCCCTCCCCAACCACCCCCTACCCTCATGATATCACTACTCCCACTATATTGTTCCTGAGGGATTTATCTGTCCTGAATTCCATGTGTTGAGAGCTTCAAGAGTTTTTAAAATCAATATATGAAGCATGTTGAATTAGTATGGTCTCAGACACCTCAATACAATATTAGAAGCAAGAAGATAAAGATATAATGTCTTAAAAATCAGGAGAATATTATCTTTTCCATAATAGGATTTCATACCTAGTCAAACTGCTAGTCAAATGTGAAAGTAAAATATGTACAGTCTCAAAAACTAGACTTCCCGTGCATTTTTTCTTGTATTCTGTTTACATGTATCCTATCTGTATCCTATTAACATGAGGACGTAGCATCATAAAAAATGGGACAGGAGTCAAATCACCTTCCTTAGTCAACTTGAAGTTGACATTCTTTCACGGAAAATTGGCACAATTATAACAAACAAAAATGAAAGGAACAGTGCTCAGGTCATAATAATAGGAAATATAGAATAGCCAATGCCACCCATCCCACCATCTTCATGTTAATTCATCAAACATGTGATTAAGGTACACTGATATTATTGATTATTAGAATGTGAAGGTTAGGACCAAAGAGGCTACCATACACGTGGACGTCTCCAGATGGAATAAAGAGAAATCAAACTGACTACACCTCTGGGAAGAGCATGAGTCGAAATGAAGCCAGGGACCTACTGTAGAACAGACCATCAATTGCTCATATGCAAATTCAAATTGAAGCTGAAGAGAATTCAAACAAGTCCACAAGTGTCAAAATATGACCTTGAGTAGGTCCCACCTGAATTCTGAGAACAGCTCAGAACAGATTTGGCACATTGAAGACTAATGGCGGCAGATTATGATTGAGGAGTTGTGCGTTGACATGATGAACAGCGTAATGGAGAAAGTGAAGGGTCATTAAAAAGAGGGAAGAATGGAAAGAGCAAAGGTTATGTCACACAAAAAAGACTCTGAAACTTGCTCTTGAATGTGGAGTAGATAAAGTGAATAGAAGATATAAAGTAAAAGAGCTGAAATGAGAGTTTCAAAAGGAAACACAAGAAGACAAAATAAAGCATTATAATGAAATGCGCAAACCTTGAGTTTGAAAACCTAAAGGGAAAAAATACTTATCATGTCTCTATCTGAAGAAAAATTTAAGCCTTCAGTTTCAAATACTATGGTAAAATATTGGATGATACAGGAAAATATTGGATGGTGGGCAAAATATAGAATGGTGAACAAAACATTGGATGATGTAGGAAGCATTAAGGGAGACTGAAGAAATACACAGAATCACTGTACCAAAAGAAATTGGAAGGACAGCTACCAACTGGCCAACTGACTGGAAGAGATTCATATTTGTGCCCATTCCAAAGGAAGGTGACCCAACAGAATGCAGACACTATCTTAAAAAATCATTAATATCACATGCATGTAACACTTTACTGAAAATAATTGAAAAACAGTTTTAGCAGGATGTCAATAGGGATCTGCCAGAAATTCATTCAAGTGAGACTCAGAAGATATGGTTGGAGGGATATCATTGAAGATGTCAGATGAATCTTGGCTGAAAGTAGAGAATACCAGAAAGGTGTCTGCTTGTGTTTTATTGACAGTGCAAAGGCATTTGACGGTAGGGATCATAATAAACACAGTACAGCCTTGAGAAGAATGGGAATTCCACAACACTCAATTGTGCTCATGCAGAACCTGTACAGAGACCAAGATGCGTGGGTTAGAACAGAACAAGAGGCTACTGCGTGGTTTAAAATCAGAAAAGGTGTGCATCCGGGTTGTATTCTTTCACCATACTTTTTCTATCAGTATGTGGAGCAAATCATCTGAGAAACAGAATTGTATGAAGAAAAACAGGGCACCAGGACTAGAGAAAGACTCATGAACACTCTGATATGAGATGATATAACCTTGCTTGCTGAAAAGGAAGAGAATTTGAAGCACTTACTGATATAAACCAAAGACTGTAGCCTTCAATATGCATTGATGATTATTGGCAATTAGAATGCAAAAGTTAGAAACAAAGAGGAAGGAACCGTATGTTGGAAAATATGGTCTTGGTGGTAACAAAAAAGCTGGAATTTGAATGATAAAATTTGGTAAGACCAACAATTTGCTCATAGTACATACCTTTTTTCAGCAATACAAAGAGCAACTATCCACAGGAACCTCTTCAGATGAAATACACAGAAATCAAATTGACTACATACGTAGGAAGAGATGATGGAGAAGCTCAATATCAGCAGTTAAAACCAGGCCAGGAGCCGACTGTAGAACAGATCAGGAATTGCTCATATGTAATTTCAGGTTGAAGCCAAAGCAATTAAAACCAGTATCAATGGGTAAATGGATTCTCCTTAAGAAACAAGCTGTGAAATTGAAAGTCTTGATTAGTCTCTGATTTGAATGAATGATTCATTAACAACAGAGTCCCCACTGGAGCTCAATAAACACCCTGATGAAATAGCTACTGATTCCAGACAGTGGAATCTGAAGAAGCTGAAGCAATAATAAAGGAGTAATATTTCCTTTTGGATACTTGGTGCCTCTAAACAACAGGTTCTATTCTCTACTTAGAAGACAGTTCCTTTTGTTTATTTACTTATTTATGAATTCAATACTACTGCATTTATTAACAAGAGGTCCTACATCTCTGTTCTAGCTTCACCTGTAATTTGTAACCAGTACTGCATTATCAGTTTAACCTCACATTCTCCTTGTGAAACATCAGCCCGCTCCAAAGGTAATATAAGCACATAGGAATTAGAGCTCAATATGCTTTCACATATTATCTCAGCGAGGAGAAAACAATGTGCGCAACCTCTCGTAAGTAGAACAGACAGTGGTCTGGAAGGAAACACGAATATGAAAGAGAACCCAGACCTTGGATGCTCTTTAACTTGTTTGATAGGATTGTATGTCTGTGGGGCAATAGGTCAGAAAAATGATTCCAGAGAGTGGACTGGCCTGGAAAGGCTAACGGCAAGCACGAAGTCTAAGGAGAATGCCGTGGCACCGCGGAAGAAAAGGAAGAGCGTGACTATATAGATTATAGGCACTAGCTCAGGCTGGCAGTCTGATTGGTGGCAATATTCATTGGGCAGCTCCCTACAAATTGCTGTGTACCTTTTACAACCTCAGCAAGTGAGATGACGTTACAGCTGTGCTGTCTGACTTAACTAGAGTAAGTTATTAAGTCTTAACGAGATGAGGAGGAGGAGCAGCCATGATAACAAGCTCTGGAATGCCGACTGTTGATATGGGTTTAAGTAAGCACATGCTGGAAGGAACATGGAGCACAGGGTGACTACTGAGATAGAAGCTGAACAGAAGCCATGCTGCAGAATAGGCAATATTTTCATCATGCATTTAAGGTCAGTAAAAGATTTATAGACTTCAAGGCTGGCAAGAAGCTTAGAAATTTCTAACCCAAGTGTGTTAGGCTGGATTGTGTAGAGAAACAAATCCAGTAACACAAGAAAGAACTTTATATCAAGAAGCAACTACATTAAGAAGACCCTCCAGCCCAGTGCAACTCAAGTCCACAGGGCCAATGACAGCCTCTTCAGACTCACGTAACTAACGTCAAAAAGTGAAATGCCGTTTGGTTCTCTGAGCAGCACCACAGTGCCTTACATAAGGAGGCCAAAAAGGAGCTGAGAAGAAAGTGGTCTAAGAAAGATTGATATGATGTGAAAACACCAGCTATATTCAATATAAGAAATATTGGGAAAACACTTGTCACCAGGACACAAGGAACCAAAATGGCATCTGATGGCCTCAAGGGTGACGTTTTTATAGTGAGTCTTGCTGATCGGCAGAACGATGAAGTTGCACTTAGAAAGCTCAAGCTAATTACTGAGGCCATTCAAGGCAAAAACTGCCTGACCAACTTCCATGCTGTGAATCCTACAGGGGACAAAATGTGCTCCAAGGTCAAACAATGGCAGACCATGATTAAAGCTCATGTTGCTGGGGAGACTCCTGATGACTATCTGCTTCATCTGGTCTGTGTTGGTTTTACCAGAAACACAACAGCCAGATGGAAGAACCCTAAGCTCAGCACCAACAGCTATGCCAAATCAAACAAAAATGAAAATCATGAACGAGAGGTGCAGACAAATGACTTGAAAGAGGTGCCCACTTAGCGGATTCAAGACAACATTGGGAAAGATGGAGAAAGGGCCTGCCAGTCTACTTATCCTCTCCATGAGGTGGTCATCAGAAAAGTGAAAATGCTGACGAAGCCCAAGTTTGAAATGGGAGGACTCATGGAGACTCATGGTGAAGGTGTTAGTTCTGGAGAAAGTCCTGGACATGAGACAGGTGCTAAAGTGCAATGAGCTGATGGCTTTGAGCCACCAGTTCAAGAATCCGTTTAAAATTCAGACTTTTAATGGTGACAAATAAAAGATCTTATTTGTAAAAAAAAAATTTTTTTTTTTTAAATAAAGTGAAGTGTGAAACAGCAAGATCACAAGCCAGTGAGTGCAGAGTGCTGTGGTAAGGTCAGGGGGACAAGGCAGGGCACCACAGCAGCCAGGGCTGGGCGGTCCACAGGGGCTACCCCTGCAGGCAGACATGGAGTGTCCGTGAGGTCCCAGAACGAAGTCCCAAGGACAAGGTGACCAGATTTTAACATTGCTAAAGGGAGACACCATCGATAAACATCATATGCTGGCAAAGTAGCCACATGGCAGCCGAAAACCGTATACCCTAGCTTGTCGTGCATTCTTTCCAAAACTCGGGACTATTTTAAAACGCCGCGGGACATGGGAAAAATTGTAAAAATTCAGGACTGTCCTGCCAAAAGCGGGACTTCAAGGCGGAAGGTGAAGTTGCAGAAGAGAGCGGTTCCCAGAGTCTCTCACTCTTATACAAATCGTTATGACATCGAGGAGGTTTAATCAGACTTTGACTTGATTGACACGTTTGACTCCACCCTAGCCTGGAATGTCTAGTTGACATAATCCCTAACTACCATGCCAAGTCTCTCTTTTTAACACATGAAGAAAATGAGAGCCAGCAAACTCCTTACTTGCCCTGTGTCACACCAGTTTTCTTTGTCTCCTGTTTAGATCATTTCCATCAAACTATTTTGGCCTGTCCGCTTGAGCAGGGGCAGGGATTTTAGCCATCTAAACAGTCTGTATTCCATAAATTTCAAGACTTTCATAAAAGCTTGTATAATGAGAATGTCATGGGTATAAACTCTAGCCCCTTAGGCTTCCTCCCTGTTAGTCAATCATTCCTCCCAGTTCCCATAAACCACACAAAACAAGCAAATATTAATAAAAATACATCACTCTTCATGGCTTTATGGAAGAAGTAAATGGGTATATGTTAGCCTGGTCTACCAGTAAATTATTTTGTTGCTTTAAAGGTAAGGGGAAAGTCTTAAAAGCATCTTCCTTTGAGGAAGCTAAAATTCATTGCTAGTGAAAGATAAAAGGCTAACACATGAAACACACCATAAAACAAACCCATCTGCTAATGGGAAAGAAAACCCACATTATATGTTTGATTCTTGCTCTGATTTTGAAGCACAAGAGCAAAAGAAAGATCGATTTACAAAAGTTGCCTGGGTAACGTCACATTCGGGTAATACAAATGTACTTCATTCTCTCTGCAAATACTTAGTACACACCTGCCAAGCACTGCGTGAAGCATTGAGGATATCGCAGTGGGAAGCCAAGTCACTGCGCTTCAGCACTCAAACTCAAAATCACTCTCCTTCTGGCTACTTCTTCCCAGTTCCACCATGATCCGGTATCTCATGTTCCTTCATATTACTTTGATAACTCATTTCTCTTTACACGTGCATCTCAGCCAAGGACCCGCCATCTCATGCTTAAACCTGTTTCCACTTGATCTCCGATTCTTCTTCCAGTCTCAAATGTACACAGTGGAACCCCGGTACTCAACCGCACCAGTACTCGACTTCATCGGATTTCGACGCGAACTGTTGAGAAAATTTTGCATCGGAGCTCAAACAAAACATCGGAATCTAATCCGACGTCCGTGCTTTTGGTAAACAAAAGTAGTTCATGTTTTGGTCACTCGGCGTTAGTTGGCGTTGGTACGCGTTGTTTAAACCTTTTGCAGTTGTGTTCCAAGCGTTTTTGCTCCAATTTTTTTTTTAGTTTTAGTGGCTTTTTGTACTTTTTCAGATAAAAAGCATGTGTCCTAAAACAAGTTTTTTTGAAAAGAATCATCATGATAAGAAACTGGTTAACCGTTTTACCGATATTGTTGATGATAATTTAGTTAACCCATTCAGGAAAGAGTTAAGGAAACACCAACAGCAGACCACATTAGGCAGATTTTTTATTTTTTTTTAGAGAAAGACAGCCAAGTCCTACCAAAAAAAAGGCAAAAGAAGGGATTCCCCTTCCAAACAATGACTCTCTCTCCATAACTCCTCTCCACATCCGTGTCCACAGATCCAGACCCTCATCAGTCTCAAGGTTGGGCCATACTGTAGTGGTTAAAAAAAATTTTAATGTTGTGTTTCTTATTTAAATTATATTATTTAACTCTGAACTTATTTGCTTTGAAATTTCTGTGTAAGGTATATAAAAAGGCAAGGTTAGGGTAAAAACTTGGTGGTCGAGAATGGATTCATCGTTTTAAGTTATTTCTTATGGGAAAAATGGATTCGGAACCCGACCACATTGCATCTGAATGCTCCTTCTAGAACAGATTAGCATCGAGGTCTGGGGTTCTACTGTACAATGATGTGGCAGTTGCATAATCTGTCAATTTGTGAAGGGGTGGATCCTAGTCTGTCAACCAGGTCATAGCCAATGAGGCCTCTGTGTGGGCATGGCCTTCTTCTGAGGATTCTGGGAACTCTTGTCTTCCCCCCTCCCCCCCACTGCCCCCCGGAGGGGGATGCACACTCTCTCTGTGAGATATTCCTGATGACAAGCCAGATGGAACTATACTGGTGGGGCCAGAGCCCTGGAGCTGGAGGAGCCACTTGGGTCCCACGCAAGCACTGAGATGTTTCCACCGCCACTAGATTCCCAAGATGTTCCACCCACTGGCCTGTGATCTTCCTGCACTCGGCATCATTGCATGTGTTGTGTGAGTCTGATGAAGGATTTATAGACTGGTATGGGCTAATATCGGACTTACAGACTTGATCCGGACTGGGTTGTTTTTTCAATATACGATTGCTCTTTTATATAAAGCTCCTTCTTATACACATATGAGTCTCCCTAGATTTGTTTCTCTAGTCCACCCAGAACTAACACAGATGACCAGATCATAAATTCAAATATCCTGATATATTCTGATTTGTTTAATTCTCAAAAAGTTTCAAATGGGTCCACATAGCCTGGTTTAAACTATCTGGATTGGTAAGACCTGGCCTCCAAGTTCTGGCCCCATCTCCTCTATCCAAACTTAAATCAGCAAGGAACACTATTTAGAAGAAATATTAAACTGTATTAATATTTTGACTCCGTGTACTATAAGTTTACACAAAGAAATGAGAAAAGAAATTCTTTCATTTTTGTGACATAAGTGCCTGAAAAATTCTTTCAAATCAATGTAAGATAGATGTTCATTATCCCACAAAAGCAATGTTATACGGAGCTTCAATCTCAATTAAAAGGCCCAAATTTTTTGTGTGTTCTTTCTCAACAGTTTTATTTTTACATAATTCATGTATCACACAATTCAATCGTTCATTCATATCAGGAAGAGTTGTACAATCATTACCACAATCAACTTTAGAATCTTTTCTTCTTTCTTGTACTCATTGTTATTAGGGCCCAATCTCACCCAACCTCTCTTGCCATTGCCCCAAGAAACCATTAATCTAGTTGGTGTCTCCATTGATTTACCTCTCCTGAATTTCATACACTGAAAAAATACTCCCAAAAAAGAACATAAAAACTAACAATAATAACAAACTAAAAGAGAGAAAAACCTCAATCAAAAAGGAAGTAGGAAATATTTAAAGTAGAACAAATTTTAAATGGGCCAAAATGGAGATCAAATGATAAGGTGTAAACTTTTAACCTAATTACATCCACAATAATCGACTTCCCAATGCATTCTGCAAGATAGCAAGACTATTGACATCACTGGTATATGGTCAGAGGGGAATCCCTGAGGGCTTAATTCATGTGTATTTATTCTTCATTGTTCCTTTCTCTTTTAAAACTGAAACAACTTTTAAATAGGTCAAAAGGGAGATAAAATAATAAGATACTACATTTTAACCTAATTATATCTACCAAGGGGAGCCCAGTGGTGTAGTGCCTATGCATTCTGCTGCAATCTTCAAGAACAGCAGTTCATAACCACCAGCTTCTCCACAGGAGAAAGGTGAGGCTTTCTACTCCCCTTAAGAGTTATAATCTCACAACAAAGGGACCAATGGTTCCTGGGCGGGGCGGGGGGTGGGGGGAGGGGACAGGGAGACAGAGGTGGTGCGGAAAAGGAAGGAACGAAGCAACAAACCCAGGGACAAGGGAACAACAAGACAAGTAAAATTAATTTGAAAATAATAGTGGGACAGGTGTGAAGTAAAAGGAAATAGAGCAGTGGTTCTCAATCTGTGGGTTGCAACCCCTTTGGGAGTAGAACACCCTTTCACAGGGATTGCCCAATTCATAATAGTAGCAAAATTACAGTTCTGAAGTAGCAACAAAAATAATTTTATGGTTAGGGTTCACCACAACATGACAAACTGTATTAAAGGGTCACAGCATCAGGAAGGTTGAGAACCACTGAAATAGAAGAAAGAACTAAAAGGCAAAAGGTGTTTATAGAGGTATAAACATAGGCATGTACATATGTAAATATATTAATATGTAACTATAAGGATATAGGTCTATGTACATATTAGTTAAGTATTAAGGTAGCAGGCAGACATTGGCCCTCTACTCAAGTCCTCCATCAACACAAGAACATTTTGTTCTAATAATCTGACATTCTGTGATACTCACCTTCCCTATAAAATCCCTGAAGAGAAAATGGGTACATAAGCTTATGTGGTGAAGAAAGCTGATGGTGTCTGGCTATTACAAGATGCAGCATCTGGGATCTTGAAAGCTTGAAGTTAAACAAGCAGCCATCTAACTGGGAAGCAACAAAGCCCACATGGAAGGAGCACACCAACCTGTGTGATCATGAGGTGTAAACAGGATCAGGAGGAACCAATTGCAATTATCAACATACAACCACCACCACCACCACCACCACCACCACCACCACCACACACACACACACACACAAGTGGACAAACAACAGAAACCTGGGTGAAAGGAGACAGCAGATGGTGTAAAATATGAAAATAAAAATAACTTATCAAGGGTAAGGGGAGGCAGGGGTGGGGAAAAAGGAGGAGCTAATACCAAGAGCTCAAGCAGAAAGAAAATGTTTTAGAAACGATGATGGTAACATATATACAAATGTGCTTGACCTAATTGATGTATGGATTGTTATAAGAGCCCCGAATAAAATGATTTCTTAAAATAAAATATTTTTTTAAGAGTTAGAATCTCAGAAACTCATTGGGGCAGATCTACCCTCTCCTAGAGGGTCACTATCAATCAGCATAAACTCAATGCCAATGAGGGGTTATGTCTACCATAATGGACTTTACAATGCTGTCTGATAACAAACCTATTCACAATCCTGGACTAGGGTAAAGAGGGGATTCACCAGAAGCCTAATCTATGTGTGGACCCTGCACATGGATTTTGGCTTCCACTCTCATTCATAGCATTCTGCTAACCAGGTATTCACAATTTAATCTCTGAGACTATTCCCTTCTTCGGGTTTGGATTTTATTATGTACAATCCTTGGATCACATAGGCTGGCATGCTTCTGCCATGGGAACTTAGTTGACAATTGACTTAGATGGCTGCTTGTTGGAAGACAAACCTTAAAACCTGAGACACTATTGTTTCTGATAGCCTTCCATCTTGGTTTCTTCACCATACTTTGCTGTAGCACCCATCTCTTCAGTGATTTCTTCATAAAGGCAAGCATCAAGCAGGCCCAAGTCATCAAAGTGAATTGTTCTTATATTGTACAAAGCCATTCATAGATCTATCGTTTACATATGTCTGGTTCACCTTAGAGACATCATTATCATTTTATGTTAGAGAAAATTATCAGTCATCCCCCTTACACACCACTTCCACGGCCATTGAGTCAATGCTGACTCATAGCAACCCTATGGGACAGGATAAAACTGCCCCTGTGAGGCTCCAAGACTAGATCTTTACAAGAATTGAAAGCCTCATCCTTCTCCCAAGAAGCTTGCTGGTGGTATTAAACTGCTGACCTTTTGGTTAGCAGTCCAGTGCATAACCACTACACATTGATAATGTTTTTAGTTTAGCCAATGCTATAGAATGCTAAACACTCTCAAGACAAAAGAGATAGCATTTGGGGAGACTGGGAAATGATCAGACTTGGAGATAGTCCTGGATACTGAGTAGTCTCTCCACGTCATACATGTGTTGTCTTAGTTATCTAGTGCTGCTATAACAGAAATGCAAGGGAGTAGCTTTAACAAACAAATTTATTTTCTCAGAGAATAGGAGGCTGGAAGTTCGCATTTAACATGTCAGTTCTAGGATAAGGCTTTCTCTGTGTGTCAGCTCTGGGAAGAGGGCCCTGGTCTCGAGTTTCTGTTCCTGAGCAGTCTTTTGTAGCTCACTATCTCTCTTCTCCTGTCTTAGCTTGCTGAAGCTCTGCTGTCGTGATGCATTGAGCTGCAGTCCCACAAGGTCCACAGTTTGAAATCACCAGGACTTTCTACTCTCATAAATAGTTACAGTCCTTAAAACTCACAGGGGTAGTTCATTCTGTCCCACAGGGTCACTATGAGTCAGTATTGACTCAGTGGCAGTTTGACATCTTTGCTTGCTAGCTTTCACTTAATCTCAATATATCTCAAAAGATACATTCTGCACGACTCCTGCCTCATTAATATAACAAAAACAACCTATTTCCAAGTGGAATTATAACCACAGGCATTTACAATATATATTTTTGAGGGACACAACTCAAGCCACAATACGTGTAACATAACTTTTCTCACTCAGGGCCTAGTTCTGTTCTTCTCCCACCCCTGGCTGGCTCCGCACCCAAACGCTGTTCTTTTGAACCGCTGCCTGTACACTAAGGTAAGTTTTCTGCTTCCTCGTAGCTTCTGTTTCTTCATAAATTTCCCATATGAACTCTCTAGCTCTTCCTTTAACACCAAAGATTTAAGTATCAGTTCTCACTGTGAACAATTCCGTCTTAATTTTCCCCCTAAACAAGGTCCTTCCATCATCCAGAATTACTCAAACAGAAGCTTGACCTTTCAGTCTTTTCACATCCTTCATCCAATCGGTCGACACGCCCTGCCATCTCTCCCTTTGATGTATGCATCCTGAATCCTGTCCACTTAGTGCCCTCATCACCTCACCACCCTAGTCCAAGACACCATCATTCTTGGCCGTAGCAGCCTTCTAAACAGTCTCCCCACTTCCACTCTGCTCCCCATCTCAGCGCCCATCTAAACAATCTTTTAAACACAAAAATCAGGTCTTGTTTCCCTGCTCCAAACCTCCCATGGTTTCTCAGGTCACTTAAAATAAAATCCACAACTCTAACTCATGTGGGTCTTGTCTATCTCTCCACCCTGACGCCACCTCTCATTCACTCCCCCCCAGACAAACATGTCAAGCTTATTTCTACTTCTGGGATTTACTCTTGCGGTGACCCTTCTCTGAGACACAGCACCTCCAGTTCTTCTCAAGTCTCAGTTCAAGGTTCGCCACCTCGGAGAAGCCATCCCTGACCGCTCTAGTTAAAGGAGCACTCTCTTCCAATAACATTCTAACAAATCATCCTGTTTCAGTTTTTTTCATAGCACTTTCCACTATCAGAAACATCTTGCTTATAAGCCATGTTTTTCAGCACATTTTTAATGCAGGTTTCTTGGTAAAATTAGGTGCCTCACCTGATAGGCAGGTCAGTTTGTACTCGAGTATATACTGTATTTGCTTGTTGTCCTTCCTTTCAGTGCATTGTTGTGTTGCGCACATATTAGGAACTCAGTAGCCGTAGGAGGGCGGACACGGGTGATGATTCATTGGTAGAATTCTTCCCGTCCATGTGGGAGAACCAGGTGTGATTCCTGGCCACGGTACCCGTGTTAGTCTGGGTTGACTAGAGAAACAAATCCAGAGACACTCATATATGTGCAAGCAAGAGCTTTATAGCTAAGAATAATTGTATATTAAGAGAACATCCCTGCCCAGTCCAGATCAAGACCATAAGTCCAGTATTAGCCCATATATTCAATACCAGTCTATGAGCTCCTCTTCAGACTCACGCAGCACATGCTATGATGCTGAATGCAGGAAGATCACAAGCTGGTGGGTCAAAAATCTTCTGGATCTAGTGGCAATGGGAGCATCTCCACATAGCTCCTCCAGCACCAGAGGGTGTCTCCTCAGCAGGAAGGTGAAGCAGAGAGAAGGTGTGTCCTGCCTCCAGGGAGGAAGAGAAGGCCAAGCCCACAAGGAGGCATCATCAGGCTGTGACCTGACTGACAAGCTAGACTCCACCCCTTCCCTCTTACTATCTTTACGTTGAAACGAGACTACATAGCTACCACAGTACCTCATGTGCAATCATTACTCATCTACGTGCTGCTTTGAGTCTGAGCAGATTTCAACAGAACTTCCAGAATGTGACAAACTACTTCTGAAAATCAGCTGATGAAACTCAGGGATCTCAATAGTTAGATCCAAAACTGATCATGCGGATGGTGCCAGACCAAAGAGCATTGTGTTTCATTGTGCATGGGATTGCCGTGAATCAGGGCCTACAGTAGCTAACAAACAACAGAATTACAGTTGATGAATGTACTGATATTTCTGGTACAGATTCGCAAGAGGAGAAAATGGACAAACTAAGTAATCTTTGTTATTAGAATACCTCGTAGTCACGGGCCAATTTACAGGTCATGAGCCTTTCCTAAGTTATAACAAGTTGAGGACAGATTTTGCAATACAACACCACACGCTCAGCCACTCTCATGCCCTCAGCAGGGACTATGAGCAAAGTGATAGGATTCGAAAGGTCCCACACACCTCTTTTTGGTGCGTAAGCTGGTAGACACAAGACCTCCAGTTTGAGGGAAATGTAAGAGCAATATTCTTCCACTTCACAAAGAACACTAAAAGGAAGTGAAAACACGTAATCTAGAGAAACACTTATTAAAATGTCTTATTCTTGTTCATGATCTTTTGAGATTTTCTTTTTCCAACTCCAAGATACTCTCTTTTCCATATAGTTTTCACATCATCTTTTCCTTCCTTTGATTCCTCCGTTCTTTCTCCCTTAAACAGATGTGTCTCTATTATGAACATCCACTAAAGTGAAGTCTCCCAAAAAGTATAAAATATCTTCTCCTGTTCATTCCTATGTCCTATGTTCACTCTTCTGTTCTTTTAAAGGGTAGCTTGCCCAATTCTTAAACTGTCTGTCCATTTTTCCTTCCTCTCTCTTGTCTGTCTTCATTGAGGGAAGAAGATAAATCAGGTTGGCAGAGGAGGCTGTAGAAATTCAAGGGTTAATTTTGTGTTTGGGTGGGAGGGTGGTAATCCATTATATAAGCTATGCATATATTACCTCCTGTGTCCCAGTATGGTCATACTGGTTGTTTATGGTGACACTGGTCCTCATTGGTAGGCAAATATGCCATATCATTTGTTAGATATTCTTTAAAATCAGCTTGTATATATACATTTGTACATTTATGAGAGGAGAGGAATGGGAGGAAATACTGAAGGAATCATGGGAGATAATAATCTTAATCATAGCCAGCAGAATTCTATAATTGTCAGCACACACGGACATATATTTTATGTACACAGTAGCAACACACACACACAGAACTTCCCTCAGCCCACTGCCAGAAATAACTCTTTCTCCATGTGATCTAAATATAGAAGGTGCTTAAAGAAAGGGAGTCTCTGAATAAACTCTTTATCTCAATTTCCAGGGAGGACGCATGTTTCACTGGAGGTGAGGAGAAAACAGCTCATGAATAGATCTTTCTGTTCCAGCCTCTGTGTGGTGCAAAACAAACAAACAAACAGAAACAATGAATGCACTTGACTACAAACCAAAATGTTGGAGGCATGCATGACTCAGAGGCACCGTAGAAGGAAATCCTGGCAATATACCTCCAAAATTTCAGCGATTGAAACCCCTATGAAGCACAGTTCGCCTATGACACAAATGTGGATCCCAGGGGCAGTGTTGTCGCTGCTGTTGTCCCTGCTGCTGCTGTGGGTGGTGTTCAGTGCTGTCAAGTTGGTTCAGACTCATAGTGACCCCAACACAACAGACCAAAACATTTGCCCAGACCCATGCCAGTCTCACAATCATTCTTATGTTTGGGCCCATTGTTGTTTATTTGTTTTGTTTTAATCATTTTATTGGAGGCTCGTACAACTCTTATCACAATCCATCCACCCATCCATTGTGTCAAGCACATTTGTACAATTGTTGCCATCATCATTCTCAAAACATTTTCTTTCTACTTGAGCCCTTGGTATCAGCTCCTCATTTTCCCCACTTCTTCCCCAAGAACACATGATCTTTTTTTTAATCATTTTATTGGGGGCTCATACAACTGTTATCACAATCCATACATACATCCATTGTGTCAAGAACATATGTATCATCATCATGGCAACCATGTTGCCATGAACACATGATCATTTATCAATTTTTTTTTCATGTCTTACACTGACTGATGTCTCCCTTCACCCACTTTTCTTTGTCTGTCCTCCAGGGAAGGGATTATATGAAATCATTGCAATTGGTTTCCCCACATTTCCCTTACCCTCTTGGTATCGCTACTCTCATTATTGGTCCTGAGGGGTTTATCTGTCCTGGATTCCCTGTGTTTCCAGCTCTGATCTGGACCAGTGTACATGATTTTAGCCCATTGTTGCAGCCATTGTGTCACTGCATCTTGTCCAGGGTCATCTTCTTCTTCGCTGTCCTGCTACTTTACTAAGCATGATGTCCTTCTCCAGGGAACTAGTGTCTTCTGATAACATGTTCAGCATTGGCCAAGAAAAGGTCTCACCATCCCTCACCTGCTTCGAAGGTGGATTCTGCCTGTACTTTTCCAAGACAGGTTTGATTGTCCTTTTTGAAGTTCATGGTACTTTTCACTATTCTTCCCCAACACCATAATACAAGTGCATCAATTTTTCTTTGGTCTTCCTTATTCGATGTCGAACTTCCACATGCATGTGAGGCAACTGAAAATACCAAATACCATCATTTGTGTCAGGTGCACCTTAGTCCTAAAAGTGACATTGTTGCTTTTCAACATTTTAAAAAGGTCTTCTGCAGCAGATTTACCTAATACAAGGCTTTTTTTGTTTTGTTTTTTAATCTCTTGACTGCTACTTCCATCAGCATTGATTGTGGATCCAAGAAAGACAAAATCCTCGCGAACGTCAATCTTTCCTCTGCTTATTATGATGTTACCTACTGGCCCAGGTGTAAAGATTTTGGTTCTCTTCACACTGAATGGCAATTCATAATGACGGCTTCAAGCTTGAATTTCATTCGTAAGTGCTTTGCTTTCAGGTTCTCTTCACTTTCATTGGAGAAGGCTGTGTCATCTGCAATCGCAGGTTGTTAATAAGCCTTCCTCCAGTCCAGAAACCCCATTCTTTTTTATTTAATGACGCTTCTTTGATTATTTTTTCAGCACACCGATTAAATAAGGGTAGTGAGAGTATACAACCCTGATGCACACATTCCATGATTTCAAGTCATGCGGTATTCCCTATTTGTGTTTACACAACTGCCTCTTGATCTGCGTACAGGTTACACATAAGCACAATGAAGTATTCTGAGATCCCCATTCTTCTCAAGGGAATCTGTGTGTTATGATCCATACTGTTAAATGCTTTTGTCAATAAAACACAAGTAAACATCTTTCTGGTATTCTTTGCTTTCTGCCAATATTCATCTGATGTCAGCAACGAAATCATTTGTTACACTTAGTTTTCTGAATCTGACCTGAATGTCAAGCAGCTTCCAATCAATGTATGGATGCAACATTGTATGTTGTATGATCTTCAGCAAAATTTTACTTGTATGTTATATCACTTATATTGTTCTATAATTTGCAGATTCTGTTGGGTTGCCTTTTTTGGAATGAGTACAAATATGAATCTCTTCTAATCAGTTGGCTAAGTAGCTGTCTTCTAAATTTCCTGGCATAATTGAATGAGTGGTTCCAGTGCTTGTTGAAACATGTCAATTGGCATTCCATCAATTCCAGAGCCTTGCTTTTGGCTAATGCTTTCAGTGCAGCTTGAACTACTTCCTTCAGCACCACTGGTACTTGCCCATATGCTACCTCTCGAAATTATGGAATATAGACTTGTTCTCTTGGATATCATAACTGTATTCTTTCCATCTTCTTTTGATCCATGAATGATGCTACATCATTAAATATTTCACCCATAGAATCTTTCAATATTGCAATTTGAGGCTTGAACTCTTGGTTTAGTTCTTTCAGCTTAAGATATGCTGAAATGGAGGGTTTAACAGGAAAGAAATCAATTCAATAAAAAATTGCTCCATTTAAAAAAAATTACGCCCTTCAGATTCCTTACCCCTGAGATCAAATATTGGTCCGAGTGGCTAAAAGTGGAGAAAAAGTAAAACTGAAGTGGACTTAGAGGCTTCAGTGACATACATGTTCATTCAAACAAACAAACAAAAATAAGATATGCTGAGCTTGTTCTTCCGGTTTGGTTTTCTAGTTCTAGGTCTTCGCCAATTTCATTATCATATTTTTGTCTTCTCAAGCTTCCCTTTGAAAGTTGTTTTTCGGCTCTTTGCCTTCATCATTCCTTCCATTGCCTTAACTACTCTATGACTACGAGCAAGTTTCAGAGTCTCTTCTGACGTCTACTTTTTTCCTTTCCTTTTCTTTGTAAAGGCCTTTGATTAATTCATGAATTATATTATTGATGTCATCCCAAAACTTATCGGGTTTTCTGTCATTAGTGTTAACTGCGTCAAATCCATTCTTGAGCTGTTCTTGAAATTTGGGTATTTTGAGTATTTGAGTATGTTGGCTCTCATGAACTGGTTTTATTCATTTTAGCTTCAACATAAAGTTACATATGAGCAAATAATGGCTTGTTCTACATTCAACACTTGGCCCGGTTTTAACTGCTGATATTGAGTTTCTCCATCATCTCTTCCTACATATACAGTCAGTTTGATTTCTGTGTATTCCATCAAGAGATGTCTCTGTGTATAGCCTCTGTGTTATTGAAAAGGGCATTTTCTACGAACAAGTCATTGGTCTTGTAAAATTCTATCCTGTCATCTCCAGCTTCATTTCTATCACCAAAATCATATTTTCAAAGTACCATTCTTTCCTCATTGTTTCCAAGTTTTGCATTCCAATCACCAATAATTATCAATGCATATTGATTGCATGTTTGATCGATTTCAGACTGAAGACATTGGTTGAATTCTTCAATTTCTTCATTACTAGCTTTATTAATCTCTCCACAATTAAATGTTTTTGGAAGCAGCAGTCTAGAGCTCAAACAACACCACAACAAATTGTAAATCTGCTGCATAAGACCTCTTTAGAATTTTTTAAAGAAACTATGTTACTTTGAGGACTCAGTTTTGCCAGATGCAAGCCATGGTATTTTCAATCTCCCCTTATGCGTGTGTAAGTTGGACATCGAATAGGGAAGACCAAAGAGGAATGGACACATTTGAATTATGGTGTGGGTGAAGAATGATGAACATACCATGGACTGTCGAAAGAACAAATAGACCTGTCTGGGAAGAAATGCAGTTAGAATGCTTCTTGGAGGCAAGGATGGTATGACTTCATCTCATGTACTTTGGACTATTGTCAGGAGAAACTGGTCCCTGGAGAAGGACATCATGCTCAATGAAATGGAGGGTCAAGAAAAAAGAGGAAGACCCAAGAGAAGATGGATTGACACAGTGGCTGTGCTGATGGGCTCAAATATAAGACCACTCGGTGGGGTGGCCAGGACTGGACAGTGTTTCATTTTGGTTTACATACAGCTGCTCTGAACTCGAGGGCACCTAACAAGAACAACAGCTTAAGTGGTTGGTGCATTATTTGAATAATACTTGTATTGATTGGATGTCCTTGGATGTGGATAGATAGTATCCGATCACAGACAGCAGTGTACTTCAAGATAGATCTGGAAATGTCCTTTTTGAGGTTGACTGCAGAACTATTCCTCTTTTTTGTTGTTGTTGTTTTATTTTTTTAAAACATTTTATTAGGGGCTCATACAACTCTTATCACAATCCATACATACATCAATTGTATAAAGCACATCTGTACATTCTTTGCCCTAATCATTTTCAAAGCATTTGCTCTCCACTTAAGCCCTTTGCATCAGGTCCTCTTTTTTTCCCCTCCCTCCCTGCTCCCCCTTCCCTCATGAGCACTTGGTAATTTATACATTGTTATTTTGTCATATCTTGCCCTATCCGGAGTCTCCCTTCCCCTGCTTCTCTGCCGTCCGTCTCCCAGGGAGGAGGTCACATTTGGATCCTTATAATCGGTTCCCCCTTTCCAACCCACTCACCCTCCACTCTCCCAGTATCACTCCTCACACCCCTGGTCCTGAGGTATCATCCACCCTGGATTCCCTGTGCCTCCAGCTCCTATATGCACCAGTGTACAACCTTTGCTCTATCCAGTCCTGCAAGGTAGAATTCAGATCATGGTAGTTAGGGGGAGGAAGCATCCAGGATCTGGGGGAAAGCTGTATTCTTCATCGGTACTATATCGCCCCCTGACTAACTCATCTCCTCCCCTAAATCCCTCTATGAGGGGATCTCCAGTGGCCAACAAATGGGCTTTGGGTCTCCACTCTGCACTTCCCCCTTCATTCACTATGGTGTTTTTTTGTTTTGGTTTTTTTTTTTGGATGATGACTTATACCTGGTCCCTTTCGCACCTCGTGATCGCACAGGCTGGTGTGCTTCTTCCATGTGGGCTTTGTTGCTTCTGAGCTAGATGGCCGCTTGTTCACCTTCAAGCCTTTAAGACCCCAGACACTATCTCTTTTGATAGCCGGACACCATCAGCTTTCTTCGCACCCATTTGTCCTCGGTGATTGTATCATGGGGGTGTGCAGCCAATGATATGATTTTTTTGTTCTTTGATGCCTGATAACTGATCCCTTCGGGACAACGTGATCACACAGGTTGGTGTGGAACTATTCCTCTTAAATCTCATTCCCAGCTTAGTAAGCCATATGATTCTCTGATTCAAAATGGCCAATTCCAATCCATTTCAGTTCACCAACACCCAGACGGTTGGTCTTTATGCATTCCATTTAATTTTTTAGAGTTTCCAATTTTCCTAAATTCATACTCTGTACATTTTAAGTTCCAATTGTTAATTGATGTTTGCAGATGTTTCTTCTCATTTTAAGTCATGAGCCATCAGCAATTGAAGGTCCCCAAAGCTTGACTACCCCAGAATTTACTCCATCCACGTGATTATAGTTGACTCTACTTTGAGTAGGCAGCTTTTCGACTCAGTCATATTTTGAGTGCCTTGTCAACTGAATGGCTTATCTTCTGGTACGATCTGGCAATGTTCTGCTTTTATTCTTCAGGTTTTCATTATCTGACAATTTTCTGATGCTCTCCATAAGGTTTTCCGTGGCTCATTCCTCAAAAGCTGACAGCCTATTCCTTCTTCATAGTCTATTCTTAATCTGGAAGCTATGCTGAAACCTGCTCATTTTGGGTGAGCCTGCTGCTATTTGAAATACAAATGACATAGTGTCCAGCATCACAGAAACACACAAGGCACCATGGTATTATAAACTGACAGGAAAATGGTAGATATATAGATATCTCTAGTGTATCAAGACATGTAGGTGCTCAGATACTTACAATTAAATACACAAAACCCAGAAAACATAAATCTCCCATAGCAGCCATAACTATTTAATTAGATGGTGTTCATGAGTGTAAGAAACCTGATGGAGGATACCTGTCTTATTAATTTTTGTGTTTTATAGCACAATAAGGTACCCACAGTAGTGTATATTCTATTGAAGTTTCAATTACTTCAATTGACTTAAAGGATCAATACAAGAATATTGGGGCCCAACTTGTCCAAGATGTTGCCAATAGCACAAATGAAGAGGCCGGGGGTGGTACCACCATAGCCACGGTACTGGCACACTCTATTGCCAAGGAAGGCTTTGAGAGATGAACAAAGGTGCTAATCCAGTGGAACTCAGAGGAGGTGTGATGTTAGCTGGTGATGCTGTAATTGCTGAGCTTAAGAAGCAATCTAAACCTGTGACAACTCCTGAAGAAATTGCTCAGGTCACTACAATTTCTGCAAACAGAGACAAAGAAATTGGCACCATCATTTCCGATGGAATGAAAAGGGTTGGAAGAAAGGGTGTCATCACAGTAAAGGATGGAAAAACATTGAATGATGAATTATTGAAGGAATGAAGTTTGACCCAGGTTATATTTCTCCATATTTTATCAATACAGTCAAAGATCAAAAATGTGAATTCCAGGATTCCTATGTTCTACTGAGTGAAAAGAAAATTTCTAGCATCCAGGCCATTGTATCTGCTCTTGAAATTGCCAATGCTTGCTGTTAGCCTTTGGTCTTAATTGCTGAAGATGTTGATGGAGAAGCTCTAAGCACCTCGTTTTGAATAGGCTAAAAGTTGGTCTTCAGGTTGTAGCAGTCAAAGCTCCAGGTTTTGGTGATAATAAAGAACCAGTTTAAGGACATGGCAATTGCTACTGGTGGTACAGTATATGGAGAAGAGGGATTGACCTTGAATCTTGAAGACGTTCAGCCTCACGACTTAGGAAAAGCTGGAGAGGTCATTGTGACCAAAGATGATGCCATGCTCTTGAAAGGAAAAGGTGACAAGGCTCAAATTGAAAAGCATATTCAAGAAATCATTGAGCAGTTGGATGTCACAACTAGTGACGACAAAAAGGAAAAATGAATGAACGGCTCGCAAAATTTTCAGATGGAGTAGCTGTGCTACAGGTTGGTGGGACAAGTGATGTGGAAGTGAATGAGAAGAAAGACAGAGTGACTGATGCCATCAGTGCAACGAGAGCTGCTGTTGAAGAAGGCATTGTTCTTGGAGGCGGCTGTGCTCTGCTTCGGTGCATGCCAGCCTTGAACTCATTAACTCCAGCAAATGAAGATCAAAAAATTGGTATTGAGATTATTAAAAGAACACTCAAAATCCCTTCAATGACCATTGCTAAGAATGCAGGTGTTGAAGGATCATTGATAGTTGAAAGTTACGCAGAGTTCCTCAGAAATTGGTTACGATGCTATGACTGGAGATTTTGTGAATATGGTACAAAAAGGAATCATTGACCCAACCAAGGTGGTAAGAACTGCATTGTTGGACACTGCTGGAGTAGCCTCTCTGCTGACCACAGCGGAAGCTGTAGCCATAGAAATTCCTAAAGAAGAGAAGGGCCCTGGCATGGGTGGGATGGGTGGCATGGGTGGGGGCATGGGGGCATGGGAGGTGGCATGTTCTAATTCTTAGAATAGTGCTTTGCTATTTCTTGAGGAACTGTGACAAGGAAGCTCCAGGCAGTGTTCCTCACCCAAATCTTCAGAGAAGTCAGTTCAAGAGAAGAAAATGAAGAAAAGATTGGCTGTTGTTTTGAGAAAATCCCTATCGCCATCAGTTACCGGTTTCAGTTGATAAGACATAATGGTTTACTGCTGTCATGGCCATGCCTATAGATAATTTATTTTTGTACTTTTGAATAAAAGACATTTGTACATTCCTGGGGGAAAATAGAACTATAAACATTTTACTATAGAGTGAATACAAATAGTTACAGACCACCAGCTACAAATGACGTTTGTATGTTAAATTTCCAATTCCAAAATCCATTGAGAATTCAAGTTATTTAAAAGAAAAAAATTATTACTGTTACTACCAAAATATGGCTAGTTTGTCCAGGTTTCCCTTTTTGTGTGTGTTGCCCTGCCAATATTTGACCTTCTTCGTCCTAGGTAATGGGTCGGAGGTTGCTCCATTGCCTCGCAGTCCTTACTCTTCCCATTGCAAGCAGTGGCAGTCTCCAAATTCACTTTAAACACCAAGTCATTATTAATAATGTTCCTAAAGAGCTCTCCTCATGCCTCCCTAGTACTTCGGGACATTTTTAGCTCTATGGTTCTTCCCAATTTAAAAACGAAATGAATTTCACAAACAGAATTTAAATGTGAAATTTCACTACCATCTGGATTTAAAGACTGTAAGAGAAACTCGGTTCGGGTTATTTTATTTTTGTAGTCAAAGTAAACGTCATGCAGCACATTTGTTATCAGACCATTTATCCTGCATTTCACTCCAGGGGAATAAGGTATTCAAGTGAAAACAAGGAAACTATCCAGAAGACTCTAAAAGAAAGGCTATAAAATTTAGTAGTTACATTTGAGTTGAGGGAAGAAAAATCTTCCATCTCCTCTTTGTCAACATCATGAGGATCAACCTGATCTGCTCTCTGCATCATCTTTAGAACAAGGAATGTGAATTAGCAATTTGACTCTGATCCTCTGGGAGCTTACAATCTGATGCATGTACAAACATAAAGGATGTATGAGCTTTGTGGTCCACCCACGTAAAGTACAATGCAGCACCAGGGCCTCCAGAATCAAAGAAAGAACAGTAGTAGCCGAAAGTCTTCAGGGGATCCAATGCTAGAAGTGAGTGTGTGTTTCCTGGTATGGACAGCAAAGATGTCACC
Source organism: Tenrec ecaudatus (assembly GCF_050624435.1). Taxonomy (NCBI): domain Eukaryota; kingdom Metazoa; phylum Chordata; class Mammalia; order Afrosoricida; family Tenrecidae; genus Tenrec; species Tenrec ecaudatus. The sequence continues at coordinate 89,896,666 of NC_134532.1, forward strand.
TCAGAAAAGAGCCCAGGACCATGACACATGGAAAGGCAGCTGAATGAATACTTTTCTTAATATTATTATTAAAAGACCATTTTACTGGGGTCTCTGACAACTCTTGCTACAATCCATAAAGCGCTTGCATCAGGCAAATTCGTACATATGTTGCCTTCATTCTTTTCTTGACATTTACTTTCTATTGAGCTCTTGGTATCAGCTCCTCTTTTATTCCCCCTTCTTCCCCCCTCCCCCTCCCATAACCCCTTGATAGATGATAAATTGTTATTATTTTCATATCTCACACCAACCACTGTCTCCCTTCCCCCATATTTTCCATTGTTCTTCCCCCTAGAGATGGGTATATGGTTATGTGTCGATCGTTACAATCAGTTCCCCCTTTCTTTCTACATCCCCCCACCCCGTACTTCCCTCTACCCTTCTGGTATCACTATTCCCACTCCCATTCCTGGATTCTGTGTGTCATGAGCTGCCATCTCTTATCTATACCTATGTACATGGTCTGGTCTGGTCTAGTCTGAATTGAGAAGTAGCACTGGGGTCATGATAGTAGGGGGTGAGGAAGCCTCAAGGAACTAGAGGAATATAGTGTGTATCACTGATGCTTTACTGCACCCTGGTTTACTCATCCCTTCCCTGGGCCCCCTCTGTGGGGGAATGGTTCTAATGTGTACAGATTGGCTTTGGATCTCTGCTCCAACCCCCCTCATTCTCAACAATATGCTTTTGTTAGTTTTTTTATTGTGTGTATTCTGATGCCTATTACCCAGTAACGATAACTCCTCATGATCACACCGGCAGTGTGCTTCTTCCATGTGGGCTTGTTTCTTCTCTGCTGAATGATCACTTGTGTAACTTCAAGCCTTTAAGACCCCAGATGCTATATCTTTTAATAACCAGGCACCATCCACCTTCTTCACAACATTTGCTTATGCACCCATTTTGTTGGGAGGGTGAACATCTCAGACCGCCAATTTGTTAGAACGAAGTGATCTTGTGTTGAGGGAGTGTACGAGCAGAGGCCCGAAGTCCATTCACTGCCTCAGTGTATTGCCATATAAGCCAATACCTCTATTTTTGTGGATTAATGTATTTATAGATGTACACCTCTATGTTTATACCTCTATCCTGAATAAATTCTTACACTGGAAGAGCCTCTACAGAGTTCATCATTTTATTTTCTCAAGAACACAAACAAACAAAAAACCTCACTGCCATCGAGTCAATTCCCATAGTGACCCTAGTCAATGACCCAAGTCATTCTGCAGACTTTAGAGACGAGAAAAGATGCTAAGAGGTTATGATGTGGCCTTGAGGATGTAAATGAAGCAAAATTACAGACTGTGCCACAAAATGTAACACTGATTTCTGCAATTATTCTCTGGATTACAACTAGAAAGTGATTCCAAATGCCCCAGCTTGTCTCTCTGCAGCTTTCCTTGGATGCTCATTCATTCAGCAGGAACAACCAGTCCTACCATGTACAAAGCACTGCTCTGAACCATTGTTTCCCAAAGAGGACTGTAGTATGTCCTTCCCCACTCCCCAGTAGTATAGTGATACCATTCTCTCCTTCGGATTTGGATTATATTATTTACAATCCTTGGATCACACAGGCTAATGTGCTTTTTCCATGTGGACTTAGTTGATGCCTCACTTACATAGCTGTTTGTTTGAAGACAAGCCTTTAAAATGCCAGATGCTATTCTTTCTGATAGCTGGGCACCATCAAGTTCCTTCACCACACTTTGCTATAGCACCCACCTCTTCAGTGATCTCTTCATGAGGGCAAGTACCAAGCAGAGCCATGCCATAAGAATTAATTGTTCTTAGATTGACACTAGAATTAATTGGGAGTCCAAGATCCGTGTGTGTGTGTGTGTGTGTGTGTGTGTGTGTATCAGTGCTTCTCAACCTTCCTAATGCTGTGATCCTCATGTTGTGGTGACCCCCCAACCATAAAATTATTTTTGTTGCTACTTCATAACTGTAATTTTGCTACTGTTATGAATTGGGCTACTCCTGTGAAAGGGTCATTTGATCCCCAAAGAGGTCGCAACCCACAGGTTGAGAACTCTGTGTGTATATATATATTTTGACTTAGCTATATCATTGTCATTTTATGTTAGAGAATATTATTAATTATCTTTCTGGGGCATATTCTATTGATAGTGTCATTAATATAGCCAATGGTTTAGAATTTAAAGCAGAGTTGAGAAAATCAGATTGTACAAGTATAAGCTGAAAACAAACCATAATATATGAATTCTTAGCTTATACACATTAAAGTCTTAAGTGACTAGATACTACTTACAAAAACAATGGCGGTTGGCAATAAGGTAATGCTTTAAAGAATATTCATTGACAGTAGCAGAACCAGGCCTATTAGATTAACATATTTTAATAAAGCAAGAAGGGCATGAAAATAGTAAGTATGTTGTAGTCGCAAACCACCATTGATCAGGCACCCTCAAGGCAAGAGATCCGGGACACGTTCTGACAACTGCAAGTTCTATACCCTTGGTAGATCAGCCATCTGCCTCTTCCCACACTATAAAGTTTCTATCTTAAATTCAAAGGCTGCAGCGAGTTTGCAGCGGAGCCTATTCACTTTATGGGGTTTCCACATTGAGTACTTCTGGTATGGCCCTACAAAGTATGTGTGCCTCAGAAAGCTGGGTCTAAAGTCCCAGTAAGCTATAGCACATGACCTGGGTCACCAAAGGCTACACAGAAACTAGGTCAAAATTGTCCACTTAGCAACATAGTAGCAGGCAAATTCTCCCCTTGGGTTTTAAGCGTCTCCACCCCACACCTTACCCCCCACCGCCCGCCCCACAGGAGGTTGATCCCTATTTTACTTCCAATAGAAATGCATTTGCCTTCTCTAAGAAATGCAAGCTCCCTTCCCCCCATCTTGATTTGAATTTCCAGTAAGGATCCCCATCTCACTCTTTTAGGAATGTCTGTTGATTTGGGATGAACTTAGCACAATTTTATACATCTCCCTCTCCCTCGATCTGGAAAATGCTGCCCCCAACTGAAGTGAGGTCTCCTCTCTCAAAGTGGTGTTGAAGGTGTACATGCAGAGTGGGAGATGTCTACTGCACGGGCGCTAGGAGGCCCTCTCTGGAGGTGCTTGGCAGACTCGTTAACAGATTGCATGACCTGAGAGCAGAAGTTTTTCTTCATCTTGGTGTTCATCCTCATCACAGTGGACACATACAATGTTTGTCCTTTTGTGATCGACTTACTTCACTCAGCATAATGGTTTCTAGGTCCCTCGTGTCATGAAGTGTTTCGTGGTTCCATCACTGGTTTTTAGGGATATTCCATTATGTATGCACCAGAGGTTTGTTTTGTGTTTACCAGGTTTTTTAATCCATTCTACTGATGGGCATTTGGACTGTTTCCAGCTTCTTGCTATTGTGAACTGTGCTGTAGTGAACATACATCAATGTCTACTGGTGTTCTCTCTCCTGTTTCTTTGGGGTAGATACCCAGCAAAGGTGTCACTGGGTCATATGGTATTTCTAGCATCAGTTGTTTTAGTTATGACCATATCACTTTCCAAACTGATTGTATGTTCCAATTTCTATCATCTTCTTCCTCTTGGATTGGGATTTTTCTGTGTTTTATTTTGTTGTCATTGTTGGGATTTTTGGTATGATTTTCTTTATATGAAATCCAAGATAGGTAAATCTATAGATCCAGTAACTAGATTAATAGTTCTTTAGGGTTATGGCAGGAAATGTTGGGGAGCTAATAATAATGGGTACAAGAATGAAGAACATGTTCTAAAATAGATTGTGATGAAACTGTAGTTCTTTTTAAATACATTTAAGCCATTGAATTATACAATATGTGATTTACATGTCACTAAAACTGTTAACAAATAAAACCTACAGGAAAAAAATGTTTAACTCAGTTGTAATAATGATGCGTACAAGATGAAGAAAATGTTCTAAAGCTAATCGTGGTGATGATTGTGCAACTCTTCTTGATGTGATTGAATTATTGAGTTGTATGATATGTTGAAACTGTCAATGAAACTGTTGAAAAACAACTCAGGTAGGATATTATGTTATAATCTTTTAGCAGAATTCCTTCTGCAAGAAACCTCAGATTTTTGCTCAAAAAATGTTCAAATGATTGAGTAGGTGAAATTATTATAAATGTCGGTCACATCTACGAAAATGCCTTCACAGAAACATCTAGGCTAGTGATTTTTCCAAGTAACTGAGCACAATAATCTAGCCAAACTAACACATATAATTAAACATGACAAACAGCAAACAGACAAGTCTCTGCCCTTGGATACATTCAGCTCTGCTCCCACCAGCTTGTGGTCTTCCTGCTTCATCTTCCTGCTTCCTGTCCATCAGCCCCTGCAGCTGCACAAGTCAGGAGGCCCTAACTTACATGTAGCCCACAAACTCAACCCAGACTGCACTCACCCACTTCTATAACTGTGTGAGACATTTCTTGATGTAAATCTCTTTCTACATACATAAACATACAAGCGTCACTGGTTTCGATTTTCTAAAGAGCCTGACCTAACATACTGGCCGCAATCACTGGGACATGAAGTCTATTGGGAGCAGTCCTATAAGACAAGAGGATTGTGAGTTATCCAGAGTATTGAGCTGTAAGTCATGAGGTCATTATTCAACCCTACAGCTCATGGGACTTGGGGCGAAGAGGGCCTCCCTTGGGAAAAGCTCATCATACGCCATCATATGCCGGGGAAGGAATGTCTCAGGAGCCACTGTTGAGAATTTCACACCCTGACCTCTCCTTTCACATGGTGTTGTCACAGCCTGGGCACCAGTGGACTTCATTCACATGCTCATTCCCCTACACGGGAGTTGTGGATAAAGGAGCCACAATATCTCAGTTCTAACCTGAGTTTAAGAGAGGCTAAAATATGAGGTTGGGTGAAGAGTTGGAAGCTACTAGTCTCTCATTCTCCTAGAAAAGAGGAAATGTTTTTTTTCTGGTCATCTGAAATTCTGGCCACAGTTTTAGCCAATAAACCAAAACCAAACTCACTGCCACAGTGACCTTACAGGACAGGGTAGACCTGTTCCTGTGTGTTTCTGAGGCTGTAACTTTTTATGTGAGTAGAAAACCTCATCTTTCTCCCATGGGGTTCGATTATTTCACGTGGTTCCAATATCCTGCATTATAACTCTTCACTGTACAGCCTTCCTAGAACAGTTTATACAAAGTCCAAGGATATGTGAGACTTCATACAATTATTATTCCCTTCTCGCCCCTTCTCCCCATTCTATCAAAGCAAATTAGACCAAAAAATGGTGGGCAAAGATGCATAATACCTAGATAGGTATATAGACAGGCACACCAAGGTAAACTCTCTGCCATTGACTCAATTTTGACTCATAGTGACCGTATAGGACAGAGTAGAACTGCCCCCTGTGGAGTTTCTCAGGCTATACATCTTCAAGGGAGCAGAACTTTATCTTTCTCCCTCAGAGCAGCTGGTAGACTTGAACACCAACCTTGTGATTAACATCCCAATCTGATCTGTAGCTCACTAAACCACCAGGGCTGCTAGGCAGAACCTAGATAGATGATAGATAGATAGATAGATAGATAGATAGATAGATAGATAGATAGATAGATAGATAGATAGATAGATGATAGAGCAAGCTAAATGAGAGATGTGGAGGAAAGGTAAGATTTGGGAGAAATCTTCAATGTTTGACAAAATGTATATTTTTTGAAATTATAAACTATAGTCTCGTTATGACAACCTTATTTAGAAACCTAATGAGGGAAATTAAGGTAAATTTCCATACTCCCCAACTTCTACATAAAAAAAAATATATCAGTACCTTGGTCATACAAAGGTGGAGTTGAAGTAGGGAAGCTCTAACTGAGAAATTAGGCATATGCTCTGCACCTATTTTTCTAACATCTGAATCAGGAAGATCTTAAGCCCTTGAAGTTAACCAATCAGTTCAAAGGCAAAGCCAGAGCTCTAGTCCAATAACCTTTTTAAAATATATATTTTATTGGGGATTCTTACAGCTCTTACAACATTCCATACATCAATTATTTCAAGCATATTTGTGCATATGTTGCCATCAAAAATAACCTTTTAAAATAAAAATGGAACTCTGTCTTACCAGAAAAATGGAGCTCTTGATTCAGGGTCAATCTCAATATAAACCAGAAGAAGTGACATTGTCTTCCAAGAAGCATCTTGGATTGTAGTTGGTCAAGAAGGGATTCGGGATCAATTTATAAAATAACTATTGTGAGTTTACCACCTTTCCTTTTACATACACATGGTGATTTTATTCTTCATGGTAGATGACATTCCAGAGACCCAGCAGAGAAAGCAGATATAGCTGAGACCAAACTTTCATATACAAACGAGTTCTCCAGAAAGTAGAAGTATCATAAATGTACATTCCCAGGACTCTAAGGCGATGTTTAAAATGCTGTATTTTATCTCACTTAATCTTCACACGAGATCTCTGGGGAAAGATGCCGCTTTCATCTCCATTTTGCATATGAGAAAGGGAAGCTGTAGAAGGTAACTTAGCCAAGTTGTTAATAAGTGATAACGTTGGTCTCATGTGCAGTGTATCTGTTGTCAGATCCTGTGTTAAATTGATTCCCTGTCCACTTATAAGCAGAGAAGGGTTTTGCAATTCAGGAGGCAGTGGGGAGAAATGAGTTACTTTAAAATATGAATTATTTTAGAAGCATTTTTCCCCAAACCTAAATTGCTTTCTTGCTAAAAACCACACACACACACACACACACACACACACAAATATTTTGTACTTTTTAAGTTGGCAGTTATCCAAGCAAAATGGGAACACATTTTTAAAACACTTTACAGCATTTCAAAGAAAGTTAAATTACCAAGAAGATGTAAGATTGATTTTTTCATGGCACAGAATTCTATCTATAATGACCACAATTTTTTAAAAGATGTTGATGTTTAATTATATTTGTTCCATTCACTTAAAAAAAAAGTATGGGAGGAAAAAAGGAAAACTCTCTGGACTTTTTCAGGTTCGCTGTTCCTTGATGAGTCAATCCCCAAAAAGCATTCCAGGCATCATTGTACAAGGGCTCCATTCTGTATTCCAAAATATTTATATGGCGTGACACATTTGAGCTACATTTATTTATGCTAATTGGTTTGAGAATGTCTTTAGAACACATACACACTGGTAATCTGGCCATTTTTCCATTTTGAATATTTCAGAATTCTCCATCCCCTCCTGCTTCCTCTCACATCTCTGTTTCTATAATCCAGCTCCTCTCCTGTATACCTGTCCCAGAATTTTCATCCCTATGGAAATGTGTTTCAGCAACTGACCACCTTATTTCACTCTTCCCTAGTGTGCCCTCTAGGTCTCCCTTCTTTTTAGAATTTATTTTATTTTTTTGCATTTTATTTTTTATTAAATACTTTTATTGGAGGTTCTTACATCTCTTATCACAACCCATACCTTCATCCATTGTGTCAAGCACATTTGCACATATGATGCCATCATCATTTTCAAAGCATTTTCTTTCTACTTGAACCCTTAGTATCAGCTCCTCATTTTCCCCCCTCCTTCCCCTCCCTCATAGACCCTTGATAAGTTATAGATTATTATTTTCATATCTTACATCGTCTTCTGTCACCCTTCACCCACTTTTCCATTGTTCCTCCCCCTGGAAGGGGGTCCTAGGTTGATCCTTGTGATTGATTCCCCCCTTTCTCCCTCCACCTTGCCCTAATCCTTCTGGTGTCTCTATTCTCATTGTTGGTCCTGAGGGGTTTATCTATCCTGGATTCCCTGTGTGGTGGGCTCTTATCTGTAGCAGTGTGCATGCTCTGGTCAAATCTGATTTTTAAGGTAGAACTGAGGTCATGATAGTGGGGGGAAGGAAGCACCAAAGAACTAGAGGAAAGTTGTGTGTTTCATCGGTGCTACACTGCACCCTGACTGGCTCATCTCTTCCTTGTGAACCTTCCATGAGGGGATATCCAATTGTCTACAGATGGGCTTTGGGTCTCCACTCCATGCACATACACACCCCGTTCACATTGGGGATGATTTTGTTCTGGGTCTTAGATGCCTGATACCTGATCCCATTGACACCGCATGCTGACACAGGCTTTTGTGCTTCTTCCATGTGGGCTTTGTTACCTCTCAGCTAGATGGCTGCTTGTTTATCTTCAAGCCTTTAAGACTCCAGACACTATATCTTTTGATAGTAAGGCACCATCAGCTTTCTTCACCACATTTGCTTATACACCCACTTTGTCTTCAGCAATTGTGTTGGGAAGGTGAGTATCACAGAGTGCCAGGTTAGTAGAACAAAGTGTTCTTGCATTGAGGGAATACTTGCGTCAAGGACCAATGTCCATCTACAACCTTAATTCTTAACATATAGATAAAATGCATAGATCTATTCCCCTCTCATTATATATAAATATATTTACATATGTACATGCTTACATTTAGACCTCTAAAAATATTTTGCCTCCTGCTTCCTTCCTCTATTTCCTTTTACTTTCCTCTTGTCCCACCCTCATATTTGGCCTTCATTTGGGTTTAATAATTCCTTGCTGCTACATTGCCCTTGATTAAGCCCCACTAGGTATCCTACATCCTTCTTTCCATTGATTTTAGTTCACTTGCTGTTCACTTATCCCTGGGTTAGTTCTCCCCACCCCCTTCCTTTCTACCACCTCCCCTTCTCCTGTGTCCTCCCGGAACCATTGGTCCCATTCTTTTCATCTCCAAATTGTTCATACCGCCTATCTTATCTAGATAGACATGCAGAGACATTAATAAACGCAAAAACCAGGCAAAGCTAAACAAAACAACAAAGGAAGTCAAAACGAACAAAACAATAGCAACAATGTAAAAAAACCCAAAACAAAATAATAACAACAAAAGAGAGTCACTGACAAAAATGGAAAAGCCTATAAATAATTCAAGGTCTGTTTGTTGGCCTTTACGGGTGTTTTCCAGTCGAGTCTGATGGGGTGCCACACTCTGTCTCCAAAGTCTATTTTTTATATTCCCCGGGTATTTCATCACTTTGCTCCTCTTGCCACTCTGTTGCATGCCCTTAGTGTTTTGCCCCAGTGTGATAGGGTCCAATTGGGCACAATTCCTGCACGGTGTCTCCAGTATTGTCCCCCATAGCGCTATGTTTCTGTGGAAGGCACCATGTCTCATGGTGGGGCCGGCCCTGTTGTCCTCACTGTGCATTGTCTGCTCTGAGCAGGAATATCATCCTCGGGGCTTGGTGGGCCAGGATGTGCTCTCCTCCCTCTCCATTACTTTCATTTCTCTTCATGATCTAATCAGACTCACCCCTCTCCCCAAGCTGTCACTTCAGTGCTGTGCTCTGAAGTATATTCTTCTGGAATGGGGGAGGGTGCCCACATAGTTGGGATTGGGGCCGGCCCGCAGTAGGTCTCCCTTCTAATGTGAGGAACTTTCTGTACATTTCCCTCAAACACCTCTTGCCTGCTCACACTGACTCTAAAACCTTTTTAAAATAATCTCTCCCTATAACCAGTGAGGGAGCCAGGGTGGTGTTGTGTGTTACACATTGGACCATTAATCACAAGGTCAGCAATTTGAAACTACCAGCCGTTCTACAGGAGAAAGATGAAGATTTCTATTCCTATAAAGAGTTACACTCTTGGAAACTCACTGTCTTATAGGGTAGCAATGAGTCACATTGGACTCGATGGCAGTTAGTTTATAGCTGGTGAAGTCTGTCTGTCATCCCCTTCATGGTTGCTCATACACTTGAAGGATACCTTCTCATCTTCTTCAATTGCTCTAGACCCAGGCACCCTGTCTTCCGCCAACAATATCCTTGGTCCTTTCTCTTCATGCAGTCCCCCTCTATCATCTTTAAGAACATTTGTACTTAATGATTTGTCTCAAGTACTTTGGATATGTTGTCAGTGCCTGAGAAAGGACACTATGCTTCTATAAAGTGGAAGGTTAGTGGGGGGGGGGGGGAAGACCCTCCATGAAGTGGATTGACACAGTGGTGGCAACAATGGACTCCAACATCACAAGTGTCAGGACGGCACAGGGCTGAGTGCTTCCTTTTGTTGTATATAAACTCACTATGATTCAGAACTGACTCGACAGCACCTAACAACAACAATGGACCTGTCAATGACTGTCATCAGGATGGCGTTCCTCCTCTTTAAATTCCAGAGAAATCCATCTTCATGTTGTCAATATAATCTAACTTTACTTCTTCTCAGCAGCCATAGTTCCCCATTTCTAAGATCCCAAAATGGAATTCCTTTAAGGCTGTGATCTTCCAGCTTCCCAGTTTCCCATTCTTTCACTCTTTCTGCCCTGACCTTCATAACCATAGGCTCTTCATCTCTCGGAGTTCAGTTTTATTTTCCTCCCTATCTCCAGCCCCTTCCACCTCTTCTTCAACTCATACTTATGGATGAAATGATTTATTTAAAGAAAAATAACTATTCCATTTTCTTTCCGAAGAAGATAAGAAAATAGTTTTCCTTCTAAATAGCCTAGTGTATGAGAGAAAAAGAATGTTGGTTCAGAAACAGTGATGATAGGAATAATTTATCAAGGCTTTAGAATGTTTTGTAAAAACCCACCCTGTGAGTGTCTGAGACAGTAACTGCTCATGGGAGTAGAGAGCCCTGTCTTTTTACCACAGAGTCATTGATGGTTTTGAATTGCTGACCATGCAGATCGCAGCCCAGCCTGTAACCACTGCACCACCAGGCTCCTATTGATTGAAAAGGAAGGATCAAAACTGGATGGAGGGAATACACAAAGTTACTATATCAAAAATAACTGGGCAACATTCAAGCTTTTCAAGAAATCGCATATGATCAAGAACCCAGGGCACTGAAGAAAGAAGTTAAAGCTGCACTAAAGACATTGATGAACAATACATCTCCAAAAATTGACATAATACCAGTGCAAATGTTTCAACAAACTGATGAAGCACTGGAAGCACTCATTCATCTATGTCAGTTGAACCTGGCCAACTGACAGGAAGAGATCCATATTTGTACCTACTCAAAAGAAAGGTGACCCCACAGAATTGGAAGTTTCCAAACAATATAATTAATATCTCATGCAAGTGAAATTTTGCTGCAGATCATTCAACAGTTGCAGCAGTATATCAACAATGAGCTGCCAGAAATCCAAGGCAGATTCTGAAAAGCAGGGAACACTAGAAAAATGCTTATTTGTGTTTTATTGATTATGCAAGATGGCATTTGACTGTGTGGAGCATAAAAAACTATGGATAGTTTTCAAAAGAATGGGAATTCCAGACACTTCATAGAGCTCATGAAAAACTTATACACAGATCAGGAGGCAGTTGGGCAAACAGAATGAGGGAATGTGGGATGCTTTAAAATCAGGAAGGGTGTGTTCCAGGGTTCTGTTCTGTCACCATCCTCATTTAATCTGCATACTGAGCATATAATAACCAGAGAACTGGATTATATGAAGAAGAATGTGACACCGGAATTGGATGAAGACCTATTAACAACTTGAGACATGCAGATGACACAACCTTGCTTGCTGAAAGTGAAGAGGGCTTGAAGCACTTGCTGGTGAAGATCAAGGATGGCAACTTTCTATATGGATTAGAAATCAATGTAAAGAAAATAAAAATCCTCACAACTGGACCAATAGGTAATATCATAACAAATGGAGAAAAGATTGACGTTGGCAAGATTCATTTTACTTAGGTTCACCATCAATGCACACGGAGGCAACAGTCAAGAAATCAAATGATGGGTTGCATCATAAATCTGTAGCATGAGATCGCTTTACAATGCTGAGATCTCTTTACAGCATTGAAGAGCAAGGATGTCACTCTGAGGACCCAAATACGGTGTTTTCAATCGTCTCATCTGCGTGTGAATTTGGGCATAGAATAAGGAAGACTGGAGAAGCATCCATGCATTTGAATTGTAGTGCTGGTGAAGAATTTTGAAAGAACCATGTATTACCAAAAAAAACCCAAAAAAACAGGCAGATATATACTTGGAAGAAGTGAGGATAGCTAGACCTTGTCTATGTACTTTGGACATGTTATCAGGAGAGATGAGTGCTTGGAGAAGGCAATAGACTTAGTGAAGTGGAGGGACTCCCCAGAAGAGTGAAGGCTTTGACGGGATCGATGGCTACAAAGCTACCAAAATGGGCTCAGACGTAACAACTGAGAGAATGGCTGTGTTTCATTCTTTTTTTTTCATAGTGTTGCTATGAGTCAGACCAATTTGACAACACCAAACGTAACAGCCTACGTTTAAAAAAAATTTTTTTTTAACATACGTTCTTCAGGCCCTGGAGAAATTCTATGAAAGAACCAACATGCAGAGGGACATGAAGCTGAAGCCAAGAATCTGGATACTCTGATTACATTTTTTAAAACCTGGATCCAACCCTATGTCTGAAATCTATGCACCCCTAGATTTCCCAGTTAAATAAGTCATTAAATTTCCTTTTTAGCTAAAGTAGCTTTACTTGGGTTTTTATCCTATACAACCAAAGGAGATCTAAATAAATGATGGCGAGCGTGGTAAACTCATCTGATGCTGTCACCGAAAATTCTACAGCTCCAGAAACTCCTGAGTCCCAGTAAACGCCCTGCTTGCTAAGCCCATCCATGGCAGAGACAACAGCTGCTGTCAAAGACTGCTTTCCATCTCTCCAAACCTCTCACTTTCGCTTCCAAACCTCATTATCTTAGCATTAAAAAATAATGTACCACAGAAAAACAACAAGTGTTGTCAAGGAGGTGGAGAAATTAAAACCTTCATTCAGGGCAGCTGCTTTGGAAAATAGTTTGACAGCTTCTCAAAAAGTTAAACATAGAACTACCATATGATTCAGCAACTTCACGCCTAGGTATATACACGAAGGACTTGAAGACAGGGCCTCAAAGAGATACGCGTCCACTAATGCCCATTCCAGCATTACCCACGAGAGCTAGATGTAGAAACAAGCCGGATACTCATCAACATATAGATAAAATGGAGTGTTATCCAAGCATAAAAGAGAGCAGCATTTCTAAGGTATGCTGTGACATGAATGAGCCTTCAAAACATTATGCTTAGTGAGAGCAGTCATTCACAAAGGGACAGGTATTGTGTGATTTTACTTACCGTATGTGAAACATCCAAAATAAGGAAATGTTAAAGACCTAAGTTTATTAATAGTTATAGGTTGGGGACACAGTGAGGAGATGTAAGGGGTACTGAGTTTCTGTTCAAGATCATTAAAAAACTGAAAATAAATAGTTGCATAACATAGTGAATATAATTAATGCCATTGAATTATACACACCAGGGTCGAAATAGCCGATGCTTTGTCAAATAAATGTTAAAGTATTACTATTAGGATTCTAAGCCATAGATGTACTGGTTTATTCTAAACAGAATGTTTTCAGACATTTCTCTACAATCAGTGGATGATGGCAGTAGACAAGATCAGTAAAGCACTTGTCTTTGTCTCGTTTGGGTGCCTCCAAATGCAGGTCCACTGAAAACAGTGGCTTCCGAAGGGATATGCGAGGTCAGATAAATCCAAGCAAGAAAGGCCAGCTCCAGAGGTTTCGGTGACAGTTACAGATAATCTTGAGAGATTTTCTAAATGGACACAGGATGGCCACATGGACTTATTTTATGGAAGTTATAAGAAAATTGAAAATCACATTGTTGAGGAAAAGGCCAAGCAAGTTCCCTCAAGGAATGTTGTTTTTTTTCAATCACAAAAATAGACATGCTCATTCTGCTGGGACAGCATGGCCTCCTACAAGAATGTCTTTGGCAAGCCATATCTGTCCAACCTATAGCCCTAAGAATGCCCTTTTGGACTTCTTTCGGACCAACACTCAAAGAGCACAATCTGAGTTCCCTGAAGGTGCCCAAACTGCTGTTGTGACGTGGTGCAAATCAAAAAATGCAGAATTCTTTGGGGGAAGGGTTGGAGAGATGGAAGCATTGCTTTCAGAAGTGTATAGACTAAAAAAGTGTATGGGCTAAATAAGGCTATTTTGAGGAAAAAACAGCTTCACGTTTTGGTGTTTTGGGTAAATAATGGTTTCTATGATTTTATACTTTTTAAATTTGCCCTCATACATATATTTCACTACAATTCAAAAATCATGTTCTCCAATAAAATAAACCAGAGCTTCTTGGAAAACTGGCAGTTCTAAGACATCTAATAGTACCAAAAAGCAAGGGAAAGCTTTAAGGAAAAAAAGAAAATGATTAGGGCAAAGAATGTACAGATGTGCTTTATACAATTGATGTATGTATATGTATGGATTGTGATAAGAGTTGTATGAGCCCCTAATAAAATGTTTTTTTAAAAAAGGCCCAATGACAAAGCTCCAATAACCAAAGTTGTACTAAAATAAGCAATAAGATAAATAGGAATGAATTATTGCCTAAAATACAAAGCAAATATCCTTGAGTATATGCTGATCTAAATAAATTATTTTCCCTTACAGAAAATATAAAAAGTTATACGGAGACACTCTCTAATCCAGGAGGGGACACTTACTCTCGCTCCCTTTGAGAGTGGCTATGCACAGTGGCTGGCTTCCAAGGATTAGAGAATGGAAAAGGGTGGGAAAAAATAGCTTTATAGTGGAGAGAAACCTGATAGCTTCAACAGCAATGAGTCATGATGACAGAATGTAACTTGGATGTGATAAGAATGGCATTTCACATCTGTAGTCTTTCTCCAAGAATACCCAACCTGTAGAGAACCATGAGGAACACATGAAAGAAACACAAATCGAGAGAATACACAGAATATTCTGAAAAATATAAAAAGACTAGTTCTCTCAACTGTCAGAATTATTAAGGATAAAGGAAGTTGGACAACTATCATAGACCAGGAGGGGAGGGAGATGCGCTGACTAAATGAAACGTGGTATCCTGGGGACTCAAAACACTAAGCAGTCAATTCAGCAGTTCGAACCCAGAGATGCCTCAGAAAAAAGTCCTGCAGACTTCGTGACCATAATATAAAAAATATAATGTACCACAGAAAACAAGCGTTTGGCAAGGATGTGAAGAATTTAGAACCCTAATGCATTGCTGGTAGAATTGTAATCCGTTGCTGGTGGAACTATTAAAGGTACAACTGCTATTGGGGGTGGGGAAGGCAACTTCTCAAAAAGTTAAACATAGAACTACCAGAAAACACAAAATTTTCACCTCTAGGTATGTGCCCCCAGAGAACTAAAAACAGGAACTTCAACATATACTTGTACACTAATGTTCATTGCAACATTATTCACAGTAATCAACAGAAACACACACACACACACACAGAACACCCGTCAACAGTTCTACTCCAAGTGCCTGGGGTCACTACGAATCAACTCAAGAGCAGCTAGCTTCAGTTTGGTTTGATTTGTTTGTTCTTTTGTGTTGTTTTGCTTTGCTTTGTTTTGTTTCATTTTGATTCATGCTAGATGGGACCCTGGAACAGAAAAGGACACTGAGGGAATGTCGGTGAAATAGGAATGACGTCTGTTCTGCTGCTGCTGCTGCTGCTGTCAGGTGCTGTGGAGCCTGTTCGTCGTCACAGCGGCCCTGCGTCCTGCACCATACTCACAATTGTCCTGGTCTTTGAGCTCATCGTTGCAGCATCGGTTGATCCATCTCATTTGGGACCTTCCTCTTTTGCACTTCCGCTCCACTTACCAAACACCATGGAGCAGTCTCCCCTGACAACATGTCCAAAGTATGTGAGATAAAGTCTAGCCACCCTCCCTTCAAGGGAGCATTCTGGTTGTAATTCTCCCAAGAGAGATTTGTTCCTTCTTTTGGAAGTTCATGGTACTTTGAATATTGTTCGCCAACACCATAGTGCAAACGCATTGATTTTTCTTCAGTCATCTATATTCAATGTCCAACTGTCCTATGAGGTCAGTGAAAATACCATGGCTTGGGTCAGGGACACCTTTTTCCTCAGAGTAACATCTTTGCTGAAGGCGGTGTACCTTTGACCTTCCTCAGCAAGCTCTTCAAGTCCTCACTTTCAGCAAACAAGGTTGTGTCTCCTGCATATCAAAAATTGTTAATAAGCCTCCCTTCCATCTTTTCTTCTTCATCTAATCCAGCTTCTCTGATGATTTTATCAGTATGTAAATGGAATCCGTATAGTGAGAAGATAAAATCCTGAAACACACATTTCCTGACTTTAAACCAGGCAGTATTCCCTTGTTCTGTTGACACAGCTGCTTCTTTTTTTTTTTTTATTTTAACAATTTATTGGGGCTGATACAATTCTTTTCACAGTTCATACATATACATACATCAATTGTATAAAGCACATCTGTACAGTCTTTGCCCTAATCATTTTTTTCTCTTTTCTTCTTTTACATTTTATTAGGGA